>NC_056694.1:32803326-35203326 GCF_018350215.1 Panthera leo | reverse complement strand
ATTGTATTTTATTTCTTATTTGAGAGAGTGTGAGCAGGGGAGAGTGACAGAGGGAAAGAGAGCATCTCAAGTAGGCTCCACGCCCAGTGTGGAGGCTGATGAGGGGTTCTATTCCATGACCCTGGCTGAGTTCATGACCTGAGCTAAAATCAGGACTCAGACGCTCAGTTGACTGAGCCACCCAGGCGCCCCCAACTCCCCCTTTTAAACTTTTCTGTTTAATAATGCAAGTAGCAAACTTGTATGAAGCCCTGACATTGCATGCTGGATATTGTAGAAACTAGATGCTATTAATCCTATTTGACAAATTGAGATGCTAATGTTACCTATAGTAAGAGGTGGAGCTGTTACTGGAATCCAGCCCAGGTGACATGTCCCCACATCTGAGTACTAGCTCCAGCTCTCTTCTCCCTCCAGGCATGAGTATGAAAGAGCCCTCTCAGCTGGATATGAATCAGGAAAGCAATCTGATTGAAGTAATTCCCACTAATATGTGAATGGCCAACAGGAACATCTATCTGGTTTTTAATTAAGAAAACAAATTACTAGTTATTCTAATAAATCACTTCCTTGTGGAAAGAATTTTCAGGCATTTAATAGAAATAAAAACATCCGGGAATGATAAGGGATGATGTAAGTGGGCAAAATGACGTTGCCCTCCAGGTCAGTGGTTGCCCACTGCTTCCCCACAGAGGGGAATCAACCCAAAGTCATATTTTATTTTATTTCACATGTACAGTGCTTAAAGTACTGAATTTGTCACCAGTAAAAATCTAAGTTCCACCTTGTCTTTAAAAATGGGAGATCTATGGGCACCTTGGTGGCTCAGTTGTTTAAGTGTCCGACTTCAGCTCATGTCATGATCTTGTGGTCCGTGAGTTCCAGCCCCACGTCGGGCTCCACATTGGGCTCTGTGCTGACAGCTCAGAGCCTGCAGCCTGCTTTGGATTCTGTGTCTCCCTCTCCCTCTCTCTCTACCCCTCCCCCAGTCACACTCTGTCTCTCAAAAATAAATAAATGTTACAAAAAGGTAAAAAAAAATGGAAGATCTAGAAACATTCACAACTGTTCCCTTCAATAGTTTACAGTGTCTGATTGATCCCAGTGGGGGCTCAAGTGTGCATCTATTGATAGCCGGCTAGCTCTCTTCCCCCTTACTTGTCAACTTCCCTACTTTCTCTTTCTTTTTTTTTAAATTTTTTTAAAACTGTATTTATTTACTTTTGAGAGAGAGAGACAGAGTGAGTGAGTGGGGAGAGAGGGAGAGAGAGAATGTCAAGCAGGCTCCATGCTGACTGTCAGCACAGAGGCTGGTACTCACAGGGCTGGTACTCACAAACCATGAGATCATGACCTGAGCTGAAACCAAAGGTCAGAGGCTTAACAGACTGAGTCCCCCAGGCGCCCCTCCCTACTTTCTCTTTCTAAACCAACTCTCTATAGTCTTTCTTTCTATACCATCGTTGTTTTTTAACTGAAGCTCCTTCTACAACTGGGAACCCCCTTCCTTACCCTGTTGGATGAAGAGGCGTAAAGGTCACAGTGGGGCTATGCCCTAAGCCATTTGGAAGGCACAGATGTTTGCAAGTCGGGGCCTGTGTCTTTATTAGCCCCGCTTCAATCACATGGTAATTTAAGCTTCCCTTATTTTGCTGCATTGCCTCATAGCTCCAAAGGAGACCTGAAATAGAGCGTATCGCATTGTGCACATTTTTGAAGGATCATGAGTGGAGGCTAAATATAAGATTCAAGTCCATATTCTGAGTGCTTTTCCCCTAAATGGAGACGGGATGCACTTGAACATTCTGTCCCATGCTTGCCTTTCTGATCTACACGTGGTTCTTAATGTTTGATTTGCATCCCTTTTGTACGTGAGAACATCCGCAGGCATCTCAGCCTCAAAGAGAGCAGAGTTGGAACCAAGGGAAGCTTCGGTGGATAGGAGGAGCCAACAGCTAACACTGCCCCTGCCCCCCCCACCCCCACTCCAGATGCATAGAGTTGCCTTTCTTTCCTATCTAAAAAGTTCTCTAGAGCAGGCTAGTGACACCTCAGCCATGCATGTACCACCATTATGTTTGTCATTTTCTTGCTATCAGTTGTTATTTACTAAATATCTAATGATTTGCTTTTATTCATATATTTATGTTATGGCAGCAAATTTCTTTCAATGTTTATTTATTTTTGAGAGAGACAGAGACAGAGTGTGAGCAAGAGAGGGGCAGAAAGAGAGGGAGACACAGAATCCGAAGGCGGCTCCAGGCTCCCAGCTGTCAGCACAGAGCCCAACACGGGGCTCGAACTCACAAGCAGTGAGATCATGACCTGAGCCAAAGTCGGACACTCAACTGACTGAGCCACTACAGTGCCCCGGTGGCAAATGTTATAAGCTGAAGTAGAACTATACAAGTAACTTAGTATTAAGAATAAATACGAGGAGGGACGCCTGGGTAGCTCAGTCAGTTAAGCATCCAACTTTGGCTTGTGTCATGATCTCACAGTTTGTGAGTTCAAGCCCCCCATCGGGCTCTGTACTGTCAGCACAGAGCCTGCTTGGGATCCTCAGTCCCCCTCTGTCTCTGCCCCACCCCGCTCACATTTTCTCTCTCTCAAAAATAAGTAAATCGGGGCACCTGGGTGGCTCAGATAAGCATCCTACTTTGGCTCAGGTCATGATCTCGCGGTTTGTGATTTCCAGCCCCATGTCGGGCTCTGTGCTGACAGCTCAGAGCCTGGAGCCTGCTTCAGATTCTATGTCTCCCTCTCCCTCTGCCCCTCCCCTGCTCATGCTCTGACTCTCTCTGTCTTTCAATAATAAATAAACGTTAAAAAAATAAAAAATAAATCATTTAAATCAATCAATCAGTCAATCAATAAAATGGCTACCAGCAAAGACCATGTATGTGCCTCCCATGGCTTTCATGCTAGATGTTGGGAACCACTGACTTAAAAGAAAGTGTTTCATAAGGGTGGGGGAAAGCTGCCATATTTCCAGAGAGCCAGAGTAGATACCCACAGGTGGCTATCTCCCAAGATCTTATTGGAAATGTCTAGGTAGAGTCATTCAGGCACAATCTCAGAGCTGCTCCTGGGAGCTCTTCTCCCTCATCCGTTGTGCGTGTAAACCTGCCTGAAATCGGGGCACCAGCCCCCCAGGACAACTCTGTCTGCCTCCCCTGTTGGATCACTCATGCTACTTGAGCCCCCTTGAAGTCTTTACACTCTTCTTGTGAACAGAGAGGTGGGGGTGGGGGTGGGGGGGCTGGCGCTGTGGCCCCAGCCTACATGTCCCCCATGTTTGGGGTTTGTAATCTCCCCATATGCTCCTTGAGAGGCCTCCCAGCAGCGTTCTCTTGCTCTGTATTCCTCTCACAGGAGACATGACTCTGGCTTACCTCCCTCCCTTTCTTCCCTCTGTCTCCCCCTTGTCCTCACCAGGGACCCCAGGCTGTTGTACTGATGGAAACCCCACTCTTTGCCATGTCTTTGCGTTACCTGGTCCAACCCCATCCAGACTTTGGGTGGAGCTGATGTTCTGGACGATGGCTCTGTGGTTACTGATCTGTAAGCATTTTATTCTAATACGTTGTAAACAAGAATGGGTCCATTTTGGGTTTTCTTCAGTGCCTAACGGGTCACCAGACTGAAGTGCACATCCCAGTTCTGTCTCCTTGAGGCTCGGTGACCTGGAGTAGGCTGTTTCACATCTTTCTCCCTGGGTTTCCTCAATTGAGAAATTGAAAAGGAGACACCTACCTCTCAGGGCTTTTATGAGGATGAATGAGGAAACATAAGAGGAACTGCTTTTCAAATTGTAAAGTGTGGTTCTGCTGAAAGGTGGGCATGATTCTGAGACAGAAGATGTTCAACTAGTCTCATCCAAATCCCCCATCAGTGGGGACACAATTCAGAAGGCTTTACCACATCCATTTCATCGGGCTGTTCATAAAACCGTTTATTTTCCCAATGCCGCATTTGTGTGCGCGCTCTCTCTCTGCTACTGCATAATTTCATTATCTGCCGTACATAAGTGTATTATGTAATTCTCTCAATATGTCATCGATTGTTTCTGTTTTTCCGTGGTATTACTTAAGTCCATAATACTTTTTATTAAATCCCCAAGGAATGTTACTGAACAGTGGTTGAAGGATAGTCCTGTCCGCAAACTAAAACTCAGCACTTAAATATTTGAAATGACACAAAGCAGTAGAAAAAACCCAAGTGTGGAATTTCCCACTAGCTTTATGAAATCCAGGAAACCAACTGAAGTATCTGTTTATAGTGCCTCTGTCTCTCCAAGAGATTTATGCTATCATTCAGATAGTAATAACAGCATTAGTAAATAATGTAAAATTAGCGAATGCTTATTGAGTGCTTACTATGTTCCAGGTGTCTACTTGTATTGAGTCATTTAATCTTTACAGTAAGCTCATAAAAAAGGGTCTATTTTAGCCCCATTTTCTGTTTAGGGAAACTGGAATTCAGAAGTTTAACTACCTTACCCAAGGACACACAATAAGGAAGTAATGCAAAGTGCAGGCATGCATGTGCATGTACACACACACACACACACACACACACACACACTGCTCTGTTAGCTTAGGAAACTCATCCATAGGTTGAATGCCTGAGAGTTTGGGACCTCTTGGTTGTGAACTTATTTCTACTACTAATGTAGGCTAATCAGTTCTTCTCTCTGGGACTAGGTTTCCTTACGGGCCAGGTATAGAGGGTTGGGTGAGATCATTTACTTTTGATCTGCTTCAGGAAGCTCAAGAATCTGAGTGCATGGTCCAGAAGGAGTGGTGGGGGCAGGGAAGGCAATGTTGAGCAGGTAGGACTCTGGAGCCACCCGGTCTTTGTTATTCAGTGTGCTTATGTTTATGTCTGGGATGGATGAGTGGATGGATGGTTGGCAGGATGGATGGATGGAGGGAAGGAAGGAAGGAAGGAAGGAAGGGAAAAAGGAAACATTTAATTCAATTCATACAATATATTATTAACTCATTCCAAAATAGCATTGTGCCAAGGTTATTTCCCATGAATGTCATTAAATGTTGCTTGAAAACTTGATTTCAAATGGCTATATAATATTCAAATATATGAATAGATTACCCTTAGCTAACCATTCCTCAATTAAAAAAATTTTTTTATGTTTATTTATTTTTGAGAGAGAGAGAGACAGAGTGTGAGCAGGCGAGGGGCAGAGAGAGAGAGGGAGACACAGAATCCGAAATCGGCTCCAGGCTCTGAGCTGTCAGCACAGAACCCGACACTGGGCTTGAATTCACGGACTGTGAGATCATGACCTGAGCCGAAGCCGGACACTTAACTGACTGAGCCACCCAGATGCCCCAACCATTCCTCAATTTTAGACTGTATGTTGTTTGTGATCCTTCATCATCCATTTATTTATCAAATGTCTACTGGGAACTACTATTTGCCAGGCATTGACATAAGTCAATATAGCACAAATGTTCTTGTACATAAGTTTTTGGCATACATACATTTGATTCCATGATTATATGGAAATTATTATTATTGGTTTTGTTTTCATTTGTTGGCTTTCTGTAGTGAAGAGCCTGTTCTGGAAAGCCTGCTGACTTTGGATGAAATGTTGAGATGAACCCTGTATAAATGTTGAGCTTAGCACACAAAGGGAGGAGCACAGCTGGGGTTCTCAACTCACTGTCTCCCAAGATCATAGTTACAAAATTAATAGACTTTGTCTTGATTGTATATGCCACCAGCATCCAAACCTACTTTGTGGTCTGCAGTGTCAAAGGGATCGTCTTGTAGTTGTAGCTTTCCATGTTGCTGGTTTAGAGCTGGGTGAGACCTCAGAGAGTATCTAGTCCAACGTGTCCAGGAGCCAAGAATATAAGCAGCAGCCCCAAGGATTGCCTTAAAGCTTAGCCCTGGGCTCCCCTTCTAAGTAATCTGTGGCGGGGAGAGCTGCACTTGTGTCATGATATAAACGGAATACAGCTGAAATTATTAGCTTCTTCAGTTACATGCATAAAAGCATGATACAGACCCCTTCTGGTTGAAAAGGCAAGAAAGAACAACCAAAACACGATTCTTTATCCATAAATGGAAACCAGATAACTCAGCTTTGTAGATTCAAAGGGACCACGCAAGGTGGCAAGTTTGAAATACCCCTTGGAGGCACAGTGCCAAGTCTGAAGTGCAGCTTCAGAGTGATGCAGTATCCAGAGACCGAGCTATTTCTGGCTGCGGTCTTTGTGTCATGGAATGGTGACACTTTTCCCCGTGCCCCCTAATGTTCCTCTCCTCCCCGATGACTCTGTATTTGAGTGATGGTCATGGTCTCTGTTTGGAGACAGCTGGCTTGGTTTTCCCTACCAAGGATTTGTTTATGTCTTAGGACAGAAGATGTCTAGAAAAGACAAGAGTGGACCCCAAAGAGCTTAGGCATCCATGAGGGCTAAAGAGGCTGTATGTAGAGAAAATACCATTAGCTTTTCTTCCCTCCTCTATACTCTTGTCTTTTTGTCTTCTTCCCTGATGGTGAGCAAAGGATAGGGGCTGCTCTTCTTGGCTGATTTCTTTTTTTTTTTTTTTCTTCTTCCTAAGGGATCACTTAATTTCTTTTATGCCTGTGGAAAAGACCAGAACTTCCCAATTCCTCCAAATACCTGGGCAGGTTACCTCTGCCAACCTCAGCTCATCATTATTCTGTACTGAGTTATGTAATGATTTGATCGTGTTGAGGAGTAATTCACCTTTGTTCCCACCTACGTTAAGACTGATTACAAATCCTCATAAAATACTCATTATGCTACCAAAAATGTTCTTAAGAATAGTCTGTTAGAGAGGAGGTAATACGGCTGCTCGGAAGTGTGGGCTTCTGTCTAATTATGTGTAAATTATCTGAGTGGAATCTCAAATGTTTAGTGATAAACAGTTTTATGCTTCCCAGCAAAGTATCTAGTTTGTGAGGCAATAGAATCAAAAGCAGCTTGTGTGCAGTGAATTGTAGATTGTATAACTTTGCATCCTTTTCAAGTTATTCTTATGGAAAGAAATGGGAATGTGTCTGCAGCCCTTTAAGAAAAGCAAGTGTTGTATTCTGCAATATTTTTTTTGAGAAAGAAAAAAAAAGATAATTGATCTTTGACTATACCGCTGTTCTGCTCTCAGAAGAAACATTAAAAAGTTGGGTTTCTTAAGAAATGCAATTAACCGACTTTTATTTAATGATTTTTTTTCTCATGTTATTCATCCTGGAGGAATGGTATCTGTTGGTTATTAACAAAGATGAGGATGGATTATTAGGAGCAAAATATCATGATATTCACTGCAATGCAAATATAGCTACTCAGAGAAAATCCCGTGTGATTTTTTTTATCAGATGCCCCCTCCTCTTAGAAATCTTTCCTGGAAGCCTTCCCCATCTCCCACCCCATCTCTGGGTGGGATGGTTAAAACTCCTCTGAGCCACCCAAAGGTTGCTGTCCTTATAGATGAAGGTACACTGGACACCATATAGTTAGGATTATTATAGTAGTCAGTGTAACTAGTGGTCTTTGTAACCAACATAATCTGAATGGTAATATAAATATGAGTGTTTAAATCTGGACGGTCATTAGTTCTTGATCTTAACAGCAGGGTTTCTTCAATGCCCAAGAAGCTTGAGAAGGGTCTGCTAGAGCAGAAATTCATCCAAAGATCATACTCTTGAGACTTCTTTAGGCGAAGAATAGTCAAGATATTTAATTAGCAAATCACAAGGAAGCTGAGTCCACCACTGAGGACTTGGAACATGCGAATACTAGTTAGGATGAAATTGATATGCCAGTTAAAATAAAAATTTCCACCTATTAGAGTTTGGGAATCATTTGCAGCTATGTTCCTTCTAGAAACGTTCCCATTTCATAACAGGATCATCAGCTTGGGGAAGAAGGATATGAACTATTAAGAGGAAAAAATGGTAGAGAAAAACCAAGATTTAGACAGATGAAGACTTCAAGGACAAGAGGCAAGAATCCTTTGCCAGTTCCTTATTGGTGGTCAGCGCAGATTAATGTCAGCATAACCTGTCATGCAATTCACTGCATACATAGCTAAAGGGATAGCTTAATGTATCAGACTGGTGTTTAGTTCTGCTTAGTTTCTAAAACCCTAAGGAAAATTCCACAGACATAATTTTAAGTTGGAAATGGTTGATGTGGCAATACTTGATTTATTGACTCAACCAATTGTCCACATGCAAACCTATGCCTATTCACACACTTTTTTACTGAATTTTCAAGTACTACCAGCTACATAGCAATGTTCCATTGAACCTGTGTTATGACTGTAAATATCTGAACCTGAAAGTTGCCCAAGACCAAAATATCTGCATAAAGACTCCTATATGTATTTGACATTTACAAACCACGGGTTGCTGGACCTTTTGAAGGCAAACCATTTTGATGATTGACCAAATAGATCCCTTTGCACAGTGCAGCTTTGTTCTGTATTATTAGCATATTCTTATAAGGAAGTTCATCCATTCTTGTACGGTGCATTAAAAGTTGATCACGACTATCTACTGACTATATCTGTTTTGTGTTGAGTTCTGTTTTTCTGCCTTCCTACCCTACATTCTCGACATTCAGTTTGTTCTCAAGTCTGCATTTCGCATCAGAAGGTCTAAAGGAATTTTATTTTGATTTCCTTTTTAGTGAAAACATATTACAAATTGCCAACTCATAATACATTCACTTTGAACTTAAAATATCATTTGTTTAAAAAAATGCAATAAAACCTGAAGTGCACACTAATATTCATTCTGGAGATTAAAGCTGCCAGTGAATTATGCAGCTGGGCCAAGGCTGTCTTGTTCTCAGACTAAATTTATCTCATCGAAAGAGAATTATTCTGACCAGGGCTAAAGAGTGGAGACAGTTAAAGTTTGATTATGTGTTGTTTCATTTCCTTAAAAAAATATTTGGTTATGGCTCTCTTAGGAGCTGGATTTTAAAATATAAATACTGATGAGGGACTGATAAAAAGTCCTACTTTTTCTGATTGTAAATGTGACAAAGGCTTCTGGAGACTTTTTTCTTAATGTGTATTTTCTTTCCATTTGTCTCTCTCTGTCTCTCTCTCTCTCTGTCTCTCTCTCTCTCTCTCTTAAACATGGATCTTTGACCATACGGGACCCCGTGCTGAGGTCTAACCTCTCTGACTTACTGAGTACGCCTCACTGTAATAGGAAAAAATGCTGCATATTCTCTGCATATAACATGTCACTTGGGCGAAGTGCTACAGTGTCTGTTTGGTAAAGCTGAAATGCGGATTTCTCGAAAATGTCTTGTTTTCAGTTAATGATATTTTTTACTTTTCACCAGGTGGTCTCTTTGGGGGTTTGCTCTTGAATTCATTTCTCTGTGCGTACACCAGGCTTTCTATTATTCGTCTATTCAGCAAGCATTTACTGAACTCTTGTCACACCCAGGCCTGAACCAAGTATTCAGGTAGTCGTGGCCAAGAAGCCCAGTCCTGTCCTGTGGCACTTGCCATCTTTAGGGTAAACCGGCACTCAGGAACCAGATGGAGGAAGGTGTGATGAACGTATGCTATGATAAGGGCAGTACTGGAGATAAAATTGAAGTGTTATGGGGAAAGAAAAGAAGGGTGGTCTGGCCCAGAGGTCGGGTGAGAGTCAGGCTGACTTTAATCAGACCCATTTGCTTCGCTAGCAGGCCAGGCATGATGTAAGATGCCAGCTCATGCTAATATTGCCTGACGTGAACCAGCTCTCTGAGATGGCTCAGTTCATCTTTCTCGAAAGTGAAACCTCACAACGAAAGGCAACTTCCAGAAATGGCCAAGCCTTCTATCCCTGTTTCAGAACTAGCCTCCAAAGACTCACAAAAGCTGAAAGGGAAACTGATCATTCAGCTCGTTATGACCCCCACAGGGTAAGAGCGTTGAGAAACCCATGGGCCTGGTAAGAACAGATCCATGGCAGCGAATGGTATATTTGCAGATGTTGGTATATTTGCTGGCCCTCAGGGTGTTGTGAGGGTGTTTGGTTCCCTCCATGGTCGGACCTCCATTTGGAGCAGGATGTTTCTGCTGTGGATCGGGACTGACTTTGGAATCCAAGTCTTGAGTGTGACTTCGATGACCCCAGAGCATACAGTTTTGGTCCTCTGCAAAGATGAAGAAAAACACAACGTGTACCTTGACTTTATTTAGCTGTTCTGTGCCACTCAGTCTTGCCTTCCTTGTAAAATGAGCAAATTCCCGTGTTTCAGAGGACTTAGGTTACTTCCCCAGGCTGGCAAAATAAGTAGGCGTTCTGCCTTCCAGAACAGAGTCCACCTGCTCCATCTCTGGATTTTGAGAATAGGAAGAGTGGGTCATCCTTGCCTCACACTCCACAGAACCTGTATACGCATTCAGTTTTCCTCCACTGCATCTTCTGAAAACGAGACTAATACTGTTGCCCAAAGCTTCCCAGAAGTGAAAAGGGGTCTTCTCAGGCTTTAATCTATATGTGCTCATCCCATACAGTCATTTTATCAAAGTCAAGCTTCTCAAGGTATAATTTACATGCAGTGAAACTTGCCTTCTTAGCATATAGTTCTTCAAGTGTCAACAAAATCATCCAGTGATGTAACCACCACCACCATCAAGATATCAAACATGTTTATCATTCCAAAAACACTCCCTTGGGTCTATTTGTAGTCAGTCCCCAGCCTCGGCCCCCGGAAATCACCAGTCTCTTTTCTGTCCCTCTAGTTTTGCCTTTTCCAGAATGTCCTATAAATGGCATCGTAAGTAGATAGCCTTTGAGTTTGACTTCTTCCTCTCGGTATAATGAATTTGAGATTCGCCCATGCGGTTGTGTCTATCAATAGTCCATTCTTGCCTTTTACTGCTGAGTAGCATTCTATTGTGGATGCTCCATGATTTGTTTATTCAACAGCTGAAGGATCTGTGGGTTTTTTCCAGTTTTTGCTGATTTTGAAAACGTTGCAATAAACACTTGTGTACAGGTATTTCTGTGAATACACATTTTTAGTTCTCTTGGCTAAATACCCAGGAGTGGCATTGCTGGGTCAAACAGCAAGCATATGTTTAAAGATTTTTCTAGGGGAGATAGTGGACACAGTTATTGCTTTGATGTTCAGTCCTAAGGGGGATACTTCTTAGCTTTGTGACCTGATGATGGTCTAAGCCTCACTTTTCTGCAACAAAAGACATGTGGAATAGTAAGTTCTGCACAGGATTAAGACACTTACTCACTTTTGGTCCTCATCCTGGGTTCCTGCCTCCTTACACTGGACTCTTCCTTTCCATGGTGCTTCTGTTTCTATTCCCTTAGCATGCATGTCCTTCTCTACATCTCTGCCACACTGTTTCCTTTCCTGGAACACTTTGCCACCCACCTTTCTCCTCACCAACTCCTCATCCTTCAGTTGCCCAATGAAATGCCACCTGTTCAGAAAAGTCTTCCCTCGCCCTTAATCTAAATCCAGCCCCCGGCTATATATAGTTTCCTTTTTTAAATTTGTGAAATCTTGTTCTTTTCCTTTATAGCATTTACCACAACTAGTCTTAGAGAATCAACTGTGTAATTTGTTTTTTAATGGAAATTTTTATTGAGATCATTGCAGAGTCACACACAGTTGTAAGAAATAATATAGAGAGATTCCATGTACCTTTTGTGTAGTTTTCCCCGGCTGTGGCAATGGGAGAAGTTGTAATACAGTATCGCAACCAGAGTATTTGTATTGATATAATCCACTGATCTTATGGAGATTTGCCCAGTTATACTTGCATTAATGTGGTGTGTGTGTGTGTGTGTGTGTGTGTGTGTGTGTGTGTGTGTGTGTTGAGCAGGGGTGGTATATTTAGATCCATGCATTTCTATCACATTCGTAGATTTGTGGGTCCCCGACCACAGTCAAGATCCAGGACAGTTCCATCCCTAAAGGATTCTTCCCCAGTCCTTTTATAACCAGGTCTACCTCCTCCAATTCCTAACACCTGGCAAATACTAATCTTAAAACTTAGACAGTTCAAAATTGGAACCATATTGTGCATAACCTTTGGGGGCTGACTTTTCTACTGAGCGTTATTCTCTGGAGGTTCATCTACAGCTATTGTGTATCGATACTTCCTTTTAATTGCTGAGTAATATTCCACATTATGGATGTCCCACAGTGTAACTATTTACCCCTGTTGAAGGACATCTGGAATGATTACTATTTTTAGCTATTATAAATAAAACTGCGGTACAGATACTGGTGTAAACCTGAATTTCCATTTCTTTGGGATAAATGCCCAAGAGTAAAATTGTTGTGATGTTAGTTTTATAAGGAACTGATTGATTTTTAAAATCTGTCTCCAGCAGTAGACTTTTAGTTCCTTCAGTGTAAATAGACTGAGTTTTGTTTGTTTGTTTGTCTCTTTGCTTGTTTGTGTGTCTAATCACTGTATACTGGGAGAATTATACAATCCTTAGAACATAATTTACCACTCTATAAATATTTATATATGAATTAAGTAAGGAATGAATGAGTGAATGCATGAATACAGATTTTGGCATGGGGATTAAGTAAAATAATGTATGTAAATCATTTTTGGAATGCTCAGCATGGAGAAACTTCTGCTGTTAGGTAAATGTTTATCACCATCACCATTATCAGATACGACTTTGGCTAAGGGTCACATGACCCAACTTTCATGCCTTTCTACCTTGATCATCACGCAATTTTTATGTGGATTTCAGGAATCAGAGTTCTGTCTTCACTTCATTCCCTTAAAGAAAAGCTCATCTCGTGATTATGCTCAAAAATAGCAGGATGAGAATTTGGACATCGTACACTAAACAAGATCCTGTCTCCATAGGTTAAGAGTGAAGCTACATGACTACTTTTTCTGTTGACAGTGAGCACAGTCCATAAATGATAGCAGCCTTTATAGTGTGAGATGTGTGGCACTGAACAGGTTAACCCTGTCCCTGGATTCTCATGGTGGGCATGTGAAATAAATATTGCTAAAGCTGATGGAGATAGCACAGTACTTAATAGAGAGAGAAAATTAGTAATTCTCATTTGCCTGAGGAAAGTGCAGGTCTTCATAATGTCTTGATCTATGTACAAAGAGCTAGTAAAGACAAGCAGTCCTCATAATAAAAATAGAAATGAGGTTTTCCCGACAAAAATGCCACTGGAATGATGAGCTGTCACACAGGACCTGGAGAGACGAGAAAGAAACTTCTTTGGTGACTATAATTAGGCTAACATGGAGGGTGGCAAGGCTCAAGAGCTATGCAGGGGCGCTCTCTGCTTCTTTCTGGACTCCCCATCACAATGTCTCTAAAGGACTAGAATAGTGAGGAGGTCAAAGCTCATTTCTGGCAGACTGTGCCCCCATTCTCACCATGCTAAGGCTCTGACCTGGTCTGTGATGTGGAAGAGGTGGTTTTTATTCTGCCTTGGGACACTTAAAGGAAGAAGGAGGAAGAGGAGGAGGATGAGGAGGGAGAGGAGGAGGAGGGGAAGGAGAAGGAAGAGGAGGAGGAAAAACCTTATACCTTATCATCAATGTACCCCAAGTGCAGTACAGAAAATTTGGTTAATGCAGTTAGCAATAAAAAAAATAATAAAAGTCGCCATTAGTCTCAACACTACTATTAACATTTGGGTGTTTCATGGAAGCCTATAAGTATCTATGTAGATACATAACTTCAGATTAGAAGATGATAAACTTAGCAGTGGAGATTATAAATTATAGCTATAGATTGACTTTACATACATGGGGTCATACCATATAAATGTGGGCTTCTATCTTACTCCACCCATCCCCCTATTTTTTATATGCCCTTCTATTCTTCCCTAGCTGTGTTTCCAAAATCAGTTAATGTAGTCCAAATGAAACAGGCAATAGACTAGTTGTTGGTATGGTTGTTTGACCAGAACTCCAAAGCAGATCTCAGAGTTTTTGCTGACTGAGATCCATTGTATACAAGCCCTGTGGAAAAAAGGGGAAAGACAGTCACCTAGACCTCCTTCAGGCATCCGGTCAAGGCCTGAGCTTTTTCTACCCTGGCCCAGGTTTCCATGGCAACAGGAGTACCTGTGCTGGTTTAAGATGCCCTCAGGGGTCTGGGAGAACCTGAACCTTAGTTTGTGAATTTGTAATCTGATTTAATTTTTGGAGAAAGAGCCAACTCTGAGAGAATTCTTACATCAATTGCTAAATTGTCAGTCCTTCTGCCTTAAAACTCACTTTCAGAAGTGCATGATGGAATAAAGTAGGGTAAAGGCAAGGAAATCATACTGACCTGAGCTAGGCATTGAGCGTATGGATTCAAATGTCACCTATCTTTTCCTACCCTCAGTTTCCTCATCTGTAAAATGGGAGGGGTTAAATTACCTTCTTATTGGATTTCTGGGTAGATGAAATGTGATAAAGAAAGTAAAATACTTAGCCTAACACCTAGCACGCAGTAAATGCCCCATGATTCTCAGACATGCTATTAGTTTTTATGACATTTCTTGGAATTATGTGGATCTTGATATGACAGTGTCTCTGAGGGAAAAATATTGGAGTGGTTTGGCTGGTGAGAGGCAGGAGTTGGGAAAGGGAGGGTGGAAGCCTGCTGAGAATCTAAGCGATATTAGAGGAAGTATCAGCACCCTGTTGTTTGGTGTTTTCACTAAAGAGTTCATAAAATATTAACATAAAGGAATAGTGGTGTTGGCTCCTGCTTGCCATACAAGAGACATACTCTCCTTAGAGATGTCTGTGGCCCAGTTGTAAGGAGGGAAAGCAAGAAGAGGCAAGGTTCCTTAGCTGGAAACACTACAGTTAAGAAAGAAGGGCAGGATCGTGAATTAGCAATGGGCTCTGCTGCAAGAGAAGAAAAGAATGGCTCCTTTGCTTTCCAGTAGAGAGAATGGAGCTGTCTTTCCCTCAGAGGCCAATTTATATTGCCTTACTCGTGTGTTTCCAACCAACAGCCACATCACTATCATTCATACCAACACCATGTCCGTCACCCTCATCAACATCATCACCATCACCACCATCACCACCACCATCGGCACCATGCAGTTATGAAACTAACACACCTAGGGCCCTTACCAGGTGCCAGGGGTTGTAGTGAGCAGTGTACATATATTATCCTACGTGTATCCTATGTGTTTCTCAAATTATGAAAAAAAAATGTTTTTTCCACTTATAAATGAAGACCCATGGCCCAGGAAATTTAAGTAATTGGCCAAAGTCAGCCAGCTGTTACAAAACGGATTCAAGATTGGAAACTGGCAATCTGCCTCCACGTCTTTTTACGTCCACTTCACTATAAAAAAGGCAATATATGGTTAGATTAAACTCTTTGGCCCCAGAACGTGCCCTTTTAATTCTTTTTTTTTTTTTCCTGCGGGAAGAAAAATGTACGATCTCAGCCTCACAGTGTTCCAAGGCAACCAATGGTTCTCAAACACATAAGCACATTTATACCAGTAATAACCCTTCTACAAAGAAATTTACTTGAAACTCCATTTATAATACTGATGGAAGGGGCACAGTAGAGATGAATTTTATAAATGCACATGTGAAACATTTATTATAAAGCCAATCAGTGAGAAAAATGAGGCTACTTTGATGAACACCAATATTTGAAGTTGGGAGTATGGATAACTAATACTGTTTTCAATTATCCTGATAATCCAATTCACTTCAGTATTTTCATTTGTTGCATAATGTTGAGGAAATGCTGTATTACATGCCAATACAGAGTTGTAAAAGGTAATTTTCTAAACCAGATGACCTAAAACTATCAAGTTAATCTGGAATATGAATTTTGTCTCTTGCTTTATGTATCCTGATCAGTGTGTCTGCTGGGTCAGTGGCACTGTGCTGGGTATAACAGATACATTCAAGACATAGATATTGAGGCAGTGAATGAATGAATCATTTAGTGAGAATGAGATGGACCTTAGGACCATGGAAGTAGAAAAGTTTAGTACTGCCATTTTTAAATTTTTTCATTTATTCGACCAATATTTAATAAACACCCACTACATTAAGCCAGGTGGTGTTCTAACATGATATGGATGCAACATTTAGTCGGAAAAATAAAGTTCTCATGGGATGTATGCATGTCAGTGTGCAAAGGATGGGGTGGCAGGAGGTAGACAGCAAGTAGATAGGAAACTCCCTGTCGACACTGACTGACCCATTTGTAAGAGGAAGCTGACCTATCCCCTCTGAGTTCACCAGGATCCTCATGGGTAGCACAGTGCTATCAGTATATAGCCAGCACTGCCCCTAGGAGGATGAAGGGAAACACACACACGTACTACCATCCTCTTCTGTATCTCGACATTGCAAAACGTACAAAGATGCATGTTTCATTCTGGGATTATTTAATTACACCCTGGGTATTCCTGGATTTGTACACTCATATCATTAAAACAGTCTCAGCCAAAGAACATATATTTGCCCATGTATTAATATGCACTGGGCATAAGCAATTACAAGACTAGGTATGAGGTGACCAGAATCTGGAAAAAGGGAGGCACATTAAAGAAAGTGCTAGTTATGTAGCATGATAGGAGCTACAGTAACAGTGTAAAGCATTTAATATCATGACCTCAGCAATGGGAGGGGTCAGTGATGTCTTTTGAGCAGAAGATTGATGTGTTTGGTTTTGTCTATTTAAAATTCCCCCATGGAGTCATGTAGAGTGTGAGTTGGGAAGAATCGAGACTGGGAGCAAGGGAACCAATTAGGGAAGAATTGCTTTTTTTTTTTTTTTTAAATCTAGGCTAAAGAGAATAATGTGAGGCACTGGGACGGCAGCAATGGAAAATCAAGAGAGGCATCATAGCTGGAGCTGAGAGAGTTAAAAATGATGTGGTTTGGGAATCAATTGACTATTCAAAGCAACAAAGGGAGGTATGAAGGGCAAATGTTGATGTTTCAAGGTTAACTGAATAGAAGGGAGGTGCTTCCATTAACAAACAGGCAAGGCCACAGAGGAAGAGAAGCTTGTGCACATATTTTGTTTAGGGGGGATGTTAAAACAGCAGCGAGGATAGGACCTTCGTAATGACACATGCAGGGGCTCTTTAAGGTACGTGATCATTCCCGATGGGTAGCCAGTGAGGAGAGGTCAGAACCACAGAGACTAGGATTGCATGGACTCTGATTGCTACAAATCCTTCACAGGTGTGTGAAGAGTAGCAGAGACGTGACATGATGTGGGTCATGCAAGGTGATGACAATTGAGGTACATGAGTTAAGAGAGCTAACAAAGCACAAGATGACACCAGACAAGATCTTGTGTTTATGGAGCACATGACAGTTCTGTCACAGAAGCACGGAAGAAGGTCCAGCCAGAGAAACATATAGTTTTTCTCCTATGTGTCACTGCTCAAAGAGCGTCAAATTATTCTGTCTGAAATCAGGTGAAAGAAATGCTCTTCTTTTAATAATGGACACAGGAAATCATCTGGAAAGTACTGTCTTGTTTTGGGAAATGGCTTGATACAAACTTGGGTTAGGAGGGGATCCCTTCAAGGAGCAGGAAATGTGGGACAAAGAAGTAGGAATGAGAATTATCTCTCTGGTCCCCTCTGGGAAGATGAAGAGGAAAAAGGAGAATGACAGAGAAAGTCTAGAACCAAGAGAGTTGAACCAAAGTCAATGGTGGTAGAATAGCTCAGTGACATTTGCAAGGATATGATACACACCAATCCTCCTAGAATTGTACTTCAAAGATGAGAATCTCTTCTCCCATTGAGTCTTCCTTACACTTCCACAGTCTCTGTCTACTAAACTCAGACATGCCTTTTATGAGTGGATGTGTTGCAGAACATGATGAGGGGCTGAGCTTTATATGTGGGTTCTTGCAATGGAGTCTGGAGACAGGGAGTAGAAAACCCTGAGCTAGCAGGTCAGGTGAGGTTGTAAGAGTATGAGGTGCACATAAATGGTAATTGGAGTTTGGGGACTAAGACTTGGGTTTTCAGATTGTACGTTTGGTGAGGTGAGATCTTGAGAACCAGGATGGTTTTCTGCTGAGTATCTGGTCCATTTGTTATGTACGTTCGATTTTTTCAGACTGACCCAATTTTGTTCTGAGTCCTGACATCCTTCCTAGCTCACCACCAACTATTAGCTGCCTTTGAAGGTGCAGTGATAACGCCAGGGACTGAGAATCCCTGTGGTTGCTCTTGCCTGTGTGCCAAGACAGGACCTTGGACGTGTTAAGGTCAAAAGGGATTTTTCCAGAACTTGAGATGTTAGAGGTGAAGTCACTTCTAGTAGGAGATGCTTAAGGTGACTCATGTTGCATAAAGATAAATATTTCTGAGCATTTATGGGGTCAGAGAACCTCGTAGCCAAGCTCATTACAGAGGAAAAATAGAATCTTCTGCAAGGTTTGTTTGCCTTCTGATTTGTTCGAGTTCCATCCAGAAAGTCACAACACAGAGAGTGGGTGGGGTGTGGAGGCTTCCCAAAGTAGACCTCCCCACCCACTTGTTCATTAGGAGAAATCACCACTTAGCTGTTTTTGTCTTTTCCGCCTACTGTCCCTTGTCCCACGCTCTTACATTCTGTCCTATACACTGGAAACAGACTCCCACCCTCTCAAGTGCCAAACACTGCACTCTCCCTCAGCATCACCTCCTAGAACCTATTATTTCAGGAAGGCTCCTATGGGAACTTAGGTTGTTTGTTTGCTTTGGTATTTTTACATTTGGGGTTCTGTCTGCTGTGTCTGGGGTCTCTCCTGAGGGGTATCATTTGCATGCTCTGATAGAACATTGCCTGTATTGCTTGCAACTTTTGTCAGAGGAGGTGATGGAAAGGTGTTGGCAAATGAGAGTGTTTCCTTTTCTTCTTTTAAAAAATTGTATTTGTTTTTTAAATTTTATTTATTTATTTAGAAGAGCTTAAGGTAGACTGTGGATGGGGTGGGACTTACCCCTTCAGTTACAAGTAGGGAGTAGAAAGCTAGGGAAATTCCATACTCTGAAGTTTGGTGGCCAGAGTGACTGATAGGTTCCTGAAAGAGGAAATCTCACAGCTGTATAGACACAGACTAATCCTTAAGAGTAGTGCTCGTTAGGTTTAGATGTTGCAAACAATGATGAATAAAATGTTGATGATGACAATGATGATTCTTTAAGAAGTGTCTCTACTGCTTGATAGCGTGATGATGGAAATAATATATTCTGCCTTCTCTGTTCAGCAGCCCTGATCGAAACACTGCCTGCATCCCTTACTAGTGGGTCCAAGTGTACATATATTCGTGCAGCCTCAATTTCTTCTTGTGTAAAGTCAGGCAATAAAAACCTACTTTCCAGGGTTGAGGGAAGCTCAGAAAACAATAGAGCAACCATATTGGCCAGAAATAGCGTCTTTGCATGTGTTACCCTAGTCAGCCCTCAAAAAGTAGTGAAAGACATGACATTTTATGAGATCTAGCTGTCGAAGGATTTAGTTGACCAAGACTGATATGAAAGTTTGTGTTCCTTTGATGCATCTGCAAGGTTAAATAAACGGTTCTACTCAGAAGACCTGGGTGGCAGAAGGGTAATGTCTACACATTTTCACATAAGTCCTGTAGCATTTGAAAGAATTCTCCAAAAAATGCATTTGGAGTTAGTTGTTTTATAAATGGATTGACTTTGTTGGTCTTGTCTGAGTAATTTTAAACAAAATAAGAAGAAGGAGAAGGAGGAGAAGGAGAAGAAGAAGAAGAAGAAGAAGAAGAAGACGACGAGGAGGAGGAGGGGGAGGAGGAGGAGGAATGTCTGTGTCATCAACTACTCAGAGACTGAGAATAAAAGTAATGCAATGATAATAGTTACTAGTGTGTACTGAGTAGTTGCTAGGTGATAGGCACCGATCTCAGGACTCATGTGTTTTACATTATTTTATCTTTTAACAACTTAATTAGGAAGGCAAAATTATTATCATTCCCTGTTAGAATGAAATTGAGGTTTTAAGAGCTTGTAACTCCAGAGATATTTAACAGCAGCCATGGAAGCATGAGACAGAGCCAGGACTGAACGCCTAGGCCGTGAGACTCGGGAGGATGTATTCCCCACCGTACAGTATACTGCATGCCCTCATATGAGCCAGAAAGAGTTCCCAAATACTCCCTCATAGCGATCGTATTTCAGGTGGCTTGGAATGAACAGGGCCTAACCACTATGTCATTGAGGAAAGCAAATAAACTCTGAGGATGCCACAAATTCAACCCGTCTGACCTTTATCAGGTTCCTCCCCTTGTGAAAGGCATGCGGCTCCCTGGCTCAGGGAACTCAGAATTGAGCAAAGTGTTTGGTTTGTTTTGCTGCAGTGAGGCTGTTGGGGTGAGGAGGGTGTTATTCAGCCCTAATGAGTATGACTGTTTGTTGTTTTCAAGCATCCCCACAACGGTTCCCACGTATTGTTGATTCTTGGTGTGCCAGAGCTCGTGCTAAGAAGCACTTTACATTCATTATCTCGGTGGTTCCCAAATGCTGATCCACAGATTCATCTGATTCCATAATGACATTTTCAACAGACTGCAGCTAAATGAGAAAATTAAGGGCAATTTAGTGAAAATTTTAATAGACTGAAATTTAATCAATTTGAAGGGCTGTCCTTTATTTTGAGATTATGTCCTTCTTACTTTTTGGTATAAAATGCCCTTTCCTTTATGAAATGATGATGATGACAGATGGTGTGTGTGTGTGTGTGTGTGTGTGTGTGTGTGTGTGTGTGCGCGCGTGTGCGCATGTGTCTTTGTGTGTGCGTATGTACTAACTTGGCAAACAATTTTTAAGGTGTTAATTTCATGCAATGTCTCCACTGTTTTTAAAGTTGTATTGTAATAGTCGATGAATTAGGTAGGAAAAAAAAATTCTGAGACCCGTTTCAGTTTCACAAGGGAGACATTATTAGCCCCATTTTACAGATGAAAAAACTGCCTAGAATACAGCGTGGACAGCAGTCAACCACTAACTGTCCTCCAAGTATTTGAACAAGTAGGTGACTCAAAGTGCTTGTGGCAGAGATAAGGTCTTCTGAAGATCCTTTCTCATATTACTGAATGTTGGACTAGGGAGCTGCCCATACCAAAATTTGGAAGTGAGAGAAAAATACTTCTGAGCCACTCCTGGACATTGTCAGAGAGCTAACCCCAGCACAAGTAATTATATTTAAGATCAAGAAGTCCTGGAGTGCCTGGGTGGCTCATTCGTTTAAGTATCCAACTTCAGCTCAGGTCATGATCTTGCACTTTGTAACTTCGAGCCCTGCATCAGGCTCTGCGCTGACAGGTCAGAGCCTGGAGCCTGCTTCGGATTCTGTGTCTCCCTCTGTCTCTGCCCTTTCGCTGTTTGTGGTCTGTCTCTCTCTGTCTCTGAAAAATGAATAAATGTTAAAAAAAAAAAAAAAGAAGAAGTCCTGATTTCTGTCTAACTGGAGTTTTTCTTGCTCTGGGACATGGAAACCCTCGTAGAATATCCCACTTTAGGGAAATGCCTGCTCTTTTGACAGCCTTAGGAAGTTATAATAAGGAATTATGAAAAAGGCAAATGGAAGTGATTTATTTTATTCTTTTAAGTAGCTGGTAAATTTGAGGGAAGGAAAAAGTTACCAATACTATTGTGTGAGTCAAATGAAAACTTGAGCAGTTGCCTCTGCCTAAGGAATTTTTAGCTGATTGCTGGTTTTCTGGCACTCTCTACTTCCTACAGGGTATGTGTGACCATTCAATTAAGGGTCCTTGTGGCTGAAAGGCAGGAGGGTGACCCTTGAACGTGCATGCACTATATACACCCAAGTGATACTGAGTGCCCAGGATATTTTGTAGAGACAGAAGAGTATTTTCCTTCCCCACTTCTCCCATTTATTGATGCTGAAGAATCATTTGGGGCTAGTGGCATTGATGTGGCTCTTTCCCAGTCTCTTTTGAGATGGAATTCAAATTCACCCTCCCCAGATGCTGCTTGAAAGGCTGGCAGAATTTTGTCATCAAGTGAGCAGTATTTGCAGATACGGCATTACCTTTTGATTTAGGGTCATCTGATGCTCTGTTCCTGATTAACGTGCACTGATATTAGCTGTAAAATCTTTCCTGCGTGATCCTTTATGTGGCTGCCACACTGGGGGTGGGGGACATGCCTATTTCTATGTGCCATGGTGTTCGCATGCACTTGAGCAGGCACGTTTGGACATGGATGTCTAAAGAATGGCTCCAGATAATTTTGAGATGAATTTAGAAGCTCTGGATTCCATGGTTTCCTTTTGCAGACTTCCAAGATGCCTGACTGGGAAGACCCAGGTTTAAGGGCAAGTCTGAGCCATTATTGCAAAACAGGTCTGTAGGAATCCAGTCGCCGCTGAGGGTTTTCCACTTTGGAGAGAAAACGGACCAGAAAACCAGTGTTGGCTCAGTGCAGCTGAGAGCAGTTATTGGTTCTTTACATAATGTATTTGTTTTTCATTAAACCATTCAGATAAGGTCTTATTAAAGTGCCATGTATTATTTATCGTGTTTCTTATGAAAATGAGCTGAAGGGAAAATTCTGTCCTCTTCTTGGGGCATTTGTAAGCTTTTCGAATGCCAGCAAGAAAAAAAAAATGAAGGAAGGCACGGTGAACTCCTGTCAGTACAACAAACAGAAAAGCATGGGAAGGAGAATGGGGAGCCAAAAGGCAGAATCTTTGACCTTTTATTTATATTCATTTATATACATGGGTATGTTTTGTAGAGTGGCTTTCCCTTTAATTCTGTGAATTGCACAATAAAAATAAATAATTAAAAAACAGACAGAAAGTAAAAGAAAGAAAGAAAAGAGCAAAGCAGTTTATTTGTAAATCAGACTTTGTCCAATGAATGTGATTTGTGAGACAACAGCAAGGATTTTTCAAACTAAACACTGCCCCACCCCAGCAGTGTAAAACACCAGCCCACACCCTCCTAGTCCCCGCGCCCCCAGCTCAACTTCTGCTTCGGGTTAAACTTGCTAGGGTGCCCCCTCTAAATTGATGGAATGTGTCAGTCCCATGGTGTTAGAAGGACTGGTTTTGCAAAGTGAGTAGAAGGAAAAAAGCCTGGTCCGGGCCTGATGTTGGCATAGCAAAGACTTTATAGTTATCGATGGCATTTCAAAACAGAACAACAAAAAATGGAACCGTGGAATAATTAATTTTCTTTCCTTCAGAAAGCAATTTGATTAGCCTGCAAAGTTGTGCCTTTCAAGCTGATGGCTCAGTTCAGAAGCTGTCCTTTGGCTGAAGGGTCTCCATGAGCCTCTGGGAGGGGTCAGTGGGAACGTCCTCCTGAGGCCATCCCCTGGTCCTGCGGAGATGTTCCTTCGCGGGGTCCTCTCGTCACTCTCAGGATGTGCTGCATCCTGCAGGACCTTCGTAAGCCCCCAGGCAGCTTTCTCGCAGGGAACCCAAGAATCAAAAAAGATGATGTTCGGACAGCCTCTTGCCCTGAAAAATAAAAGAAAATCCAATCACTGGGTCAAAATCTATTTCAAAAAATATGGCTACTATTCCTGATGGTGATTTTACTGCTGCCAAGAATCAAGAATGTGCTTTTTTTTTTCCTGTGGGGACCAACGATGCGTTAGAGTCTTAATATTTTCTTTTGATTTGCAGATCACATCCTATTTTATTGCATAAAGACTAACGAAATCTACTAATGAATAATTATTACTTCATAAAATACAGGGAAGGGGGAGACCCCTCTGCAAGAGCAGAATGCTAATTTGGCCAAGGAGGGCTGGCCAGGCAAGAAAAAAAAATAAAATAAACCATTGTAATTTGCCCGCTGCAACCCACAGAGTAATGGCTTATCAGACACGGACTTCCCCACCCTGTGCATGTATAATTTGAGGAGAGCAAGGATCCCGGGCTGCAGAAGCCCCCTCGCTTTCAGCCGGGGCTGGCGCGGTCCAACAGGCTGGACTTAACACGCCAGCCAGGGCGGTTTCCCCATTCAGCGGCTCCAGCCGGTTCCAGTGCTGGCCGCTCGCTGCCTGCACAGCCGAGGCGAGGCGCAGAGCGAAAGCTGCGCCCCAAACCCCGGGGGCGCCTCGCCGCCTCGCCGCGCAGCCGGGGGTGGGGGGCCCCCAGAATCCGCCCTGCCTCTGGCGCCGCAGCCCCCAGCTCACTGTGCCCCCAGCCCCTGGGGTCTTCTCAGCACTCTTACGAAGGGCGGGGGGGGGGGGGGGGGGGGGGGAGGGATCCCATTTCTCTGTGTTTATTTGCCAACCAACGAGTCGGGCAAACAAACCGCCACCAAAATCTAAGAGTCTGGGTCCCAGCTGGGCAATCGCATTAATTGTCCCCCTCGCCCGGATGCTGGCGATGTGGGGCGCTCTCTCGCTTCCTCACCCGCCCCGCAGAGATTTTTAGCAGACACAATTTGAATTTTGGTGAGTCGTTTGAGAGAGAAAGAGAGAGAGAGAGAGAAAGCAGAGGGGAGGGGAAAAAAAAAACCCAACCCTGCCCCTGGACCCATTTGACAAATGAGGAGGCACACAGCATCAGCACCAACGGAGTGAGCCTCAGTGTGAGTCAAAATCTCTCTCTCCCTCTCTCTCTCTCTCTCTTTCTCTCTCTCCTTTCTCCCCTCCCTCTCTCTCGCCCTTAGCTCTCTCCCCCCACCCCACCCCCCAGCATCTACAGGAGGACATCCACCCCCTTCCCCCTTCCCTACAAGTTGCCTTTGCCTGTCTTGTCATCTCCACGGGGGGTGGGGGGCGTGGGGTGGGGGCATCGTCCACTTTGCGGGGCGTCAGAAACCAGGCCCAACAAACCGGGAAAAGGGTACCACCACGAAGGCAACAAAATAGTTTCCTGGCCCTCTGGAGTGTCTTAGTTCAGGCGGGTGAAACAACGCCAGGATCTAGCAAACCCGAAGGGAAGGAAGCCAGTGAGGAGGGACGGGCGCGCGCGGGGTGCGGCGGGGGGGAGGGAGAGAGAGAAAGAGAGAGAGAAGAGGAGGGACGGCCACCGGGGTTTGACTTAGATAATCAGCAAAATTAAAAAGGAGGAAAAAAAATTGTAGCGACCAGGCAAAGAGCCGCGTGATTGCATGCGAGCGTCCCCACTCCTGCTCGGCGGGCGTCAGAGAGACACGATGCAGCATCCTCTGACGGGGGCCACCTGCGTGGCGCTCCCCAACGTGGGCATGTGTCCCCAGCTCTCGTGTGCCTTGACTTTTATGTACTTACAGCAGGTAAGGCGCGCTCTTCCCTCGGTGGCTGCCTCCCCGGCTCGGGCTCAGCGGACTGGGTGCCCGCATCGCTGGGCTGCGCTTTGGACCCTGGAGGGGGTTGAGGAGGGGGCTTGTGCTTTCGGACAGGAGGGGTGGATCCGCGCCCCTCTCTTCTCTGCGGAGCCCAGCCGCCCCGCGTCCCGCTCTGTCTGCACCTCTCAGAATACTTTGCCTGGTTCCGAGCCTGGGTGCCCGGAGTTTAAAATTGCAAACTGCATTTTCTTTACTTGAATCTCTCTTGTGTCTGCGTCCGGTGGTGGTGTCGTGAGTCTGGGACCCCTTGGAGGCCAAGTGTTCGGAGCTTTGTGTAGGCACTCCCATGCCTGGAGTTTTCATTTAGCTGTTTTATAACAGGGAGGGAAAAAACATGTATGTAGGGGTGTGTGCTCAGTATTTCTTTTTTTTTGTTTGTTTTCTTAAGTTTGTCTGGGTTGTGCTTTATTCAGTCTGCTTGGGATCTGAGCCTTTGGGTTTCTGGAGCGTGTCCGCCCTGGAATCTGCCTCCAAACTCCCTGGCCATGCTGTGTTGAAGCCAGTGATTTAGGATGCTGTCTTTGTTGGCATGTGTAAAGGCGCTTTTTTCCCCCTCCTCCACTCCCCCATAATGGTCTTGTAGAGGGGCTCTGTGTTTGTTTTATTTTCCATTCAGTGTATGTACACCAGAATCTTTCATTGTGTTTCTCTCTGTCTTTCTCTGGGTGTTTCCCTCAGACCCTCTCTGCCTCTCTTTTCCTCTTTACTAGTAGGGCTGCTGCTTAAGTTGGTTGCTGGGGTTGGGAACCAGGCTCCACATCACGTTTGGGGAGGAGGGGGGACGAGTGCAGCTCGCTGTCTTGGGGCAGAGGCTGTCTCTGTGAACTGGTAGGGTTCGAAGGATTTTGTCACACAGGTGGAATCGTCTTCCCTTCCTAGGATCACAGTCCTGCTCTGTGAAGAGTTAACCATGGTTGTAGTCATTTTACCTGGTTTTCGATTGACTCCCTTCAGGAGTACCATTTGTGAACTGTGTGTGGTTGTAGCTGACAAAACTTCCCTTACAAGTATTCAGAGGGGCCTCCCTCTCCAAAGACCCTCATTTCCAATCTGTGTTGTAGGAATATATGTGTTCATAAAATGTCAGTATTCTGTTTTGAGCATTTGGGTAATTTGTGATCAAGTTGGTTGCCTCCAGAAAATGTTTCTAAGGCATATTTTCCGTTGGAAGTCTTTTTGAGAACAGCCTTTTCTTTCTGTTGTTTGAATATCTTAGGAAAAAATTGGCTTATCCTTTTAAATATTGTTTTATTCCATTTCTCATTAAGTGAATTGTGCCAGGAAACATTTCCCACGAGCCTATTGGTAACATATTATGTGATTCATCTGCTTCTATCATTTCTGTACCTTTGCCGTGAATGACTGTGTGTGTGTGTGCGTGTGTGTGTGCGTGTGTATTTTACACCAGTTACCCACCAGAAGAATATCCTAATGGCCATTTCTACAGATGCTAAGCCACAGTTGAATTTAATCAAATTATTAATATGAGTTGATCTTTTGCCTCCTATATTCACTTCTTTCACGTTATTTGTTAATCAATTTGAACAGCATTACTTAACAAGTAGAGTGCTATAGATACTCAGTATTCTCACTGTTTCTTTATACATCATTCTTCTTTAGACAAATTGATATTTCATCCTGCTAGGTTGTTCAGTGGGCTTGCTCTATTTAGGCACACTTAGAATGGAAGATGGTGAGTTTGAGCGAGAAGTTATTCTTGCCATGAACAGGACAAGTACATGGGAGAAACCCAAGTGTCATCAGTGTCTGCCAGGCGGCCTCTTCTAAGAGGGAAAACATTTCTGCCCTGGAAAGAGGAAGCCTGATGGGGAGTTTGGCAGCCATAACAAATATTTAGAAGTGACTAGAGCAGCATCATGGTTCCGTATGAAGATAGATGGAGGTGGGTTTTACAATGTGCTTTGGGATATACCCCCCTCCAGAAAGGGTGGGTAAGGCTTTCAGCGAAAGTGTTGATAAGGTGATGCCGTGACACAGCATCAGAACATGGGGTGTGTGTGTGAGTGTGTGTGTGTGTGTGTGTGTGTGTGTGTGTGCATGTATTTTTTTCTGAGTTTCACTAAATGCCCAAAGTAGAATACAAGCAGACAATTATTTTTGCCTGTCTGATTGAGAATCGGGTTTTCTAGACACACCTCCCACCCTGCCTAAGGCTCACGGTCAGGATGGGAGAGCCATACCTTTAGGTCATCTCTCCTACCTGGTGCTGCCATGACAGTTTGTATAGAAGTCTCCTGTCGTTGCTTTTATGTAGTAGTTTGGACAATTGGCTGATGAAGGGCGTGAAATAGTTCACTTTAGTCTCTACAGACCGCTTACTGATGCAATCTATACGTCTCGTATCCATACATCGCCACTGTATTTCCTATCTGCTATTAAACTGTAGCTATAGGTTGTATCTCTATTTAATTTTGATGATCAGAGGGCTCATGTGTACTCTCAGAGCCCGTTGGTCAAATGGATGAATCAGGAAACATCTGTGATAAATAATCCCTTCATTAGAAACATTTTATTTTTTATTATTTAGAAATAAACATATTTTGGGAGTCTTTGTCATTGCAGATCACCAATTACATAAGAAAATAATTAAAACACAATGATCTTATTTTGGAGGCTTTGTGGTTCTGTTTCATAAATGCACACACTGTCATCAGGGGCCACTGAGCCTTCACTGAAATATATTCTTCTGGAATGAAGTTTCATGTTGCACTTGTCATCTAATATCTAAGGAAAATTACTTCATCATTTGCTTTCCTTGCCTCAGCCATGACATCCAGGCTTTCTTCCTAAACTCTCCCGGATTTGTTCCTGAGACAATTCATAAAAACAAACATCAGTTGGGATACCTCAATACCTGAGTTTACTGTGAATGACCAAGTGACAATGACATAACCCTTTGGCCACAAAGAACTTATTTATTCAGACCAAAAAAAGAGGCAACTGTGGTGTTTAAATTATTTGACTGATTCTGTTTCAGTTATTTATATTCCCCAGGAACTGTGCTTTAGAAAGATACTTCCCTCCAGTTATGATTTTCTTTTTCTTTTTGATCTCTCTCTTAACATCGAAGATAGTACTACAGCTTGGAATTGCAAGATGGGATAATGTTGAATAGTTCTTTTGGTATGTAGATATTAAATCCAATGATGCCATCACGTGCATATCTACAATAGGTAGACATGTAGCTACGCATCCATATCCTTCTAGTAGATGGCATATTTCTCGTTCCTGTAGACCATTCTCAGGTGGAAGGGAGAGGCAAGTAGTGGAACTTCTGGCTTCAATCTTGCTGTCCAGGGAAAGTCCCTGTTTCAGCCTCCGTTCTCGATATACTGCAGTGACTTTATCTGGTGTCTCCTTCAATGGTAAATCGTCCTCTCCTATGTGAAAGGAACTTCAAACCCACACATCCCCAGTACACAATCTTCCCAGAGTTCCAAAGTGGGGACCCACTGAAACGTTCTTGCTTTGGGGGAAAATCCCGAATATAAATTCCAAATCTGGGGCTTTGCTTAGGAGCTAGGTCCAAAAAGAATGTGTTCTGTTTTTTCACAGAGAAGCAGGAAACAACCACATGCATGCATGCACGTACACACAACACACAAAAATCTAGGAATGCTTTCCCCTCCTAAGTCCTAGGGTGCACACCACAGCACATCCATCACAAGGTGAGGTATGGCGAGGCTATGGATGGAGTGGACGAGGTTCATTTTGTAGCGCACGGTGCGTGTCCCGTCTCCTTCAGAGCTGTGATTCACACCGAGTTCTAACTCCCTGAAAGAGGATAAGTAGCATATTAACTTAGTTTTCCCTATTTCTCCACCACTGTCAGTGTCTCCCAGTCCCGTTCAAAGAAAGCCTCTCATCTGTCAAATCTTATTCACTCAGAACCTTTTTATCAGCCTAAATTAAAAAAAAAAAGTCAAATGCTTAAAATCCACATTAAAAGGGGGGGAAAAAGGGCCTTGAAAGTGGGCCATGCCACTGTCAATATCCAAAGATTGGTAATTTTTCCCACTTAATGATGATCCATGTGGTTTGTTTTAAATAGTGAAGTGGTTTGTACAAAGGGTAATTCCTGGTAAATGAAGCCATTGCTCACTGTGGACATCTTCAGATCGAAAGCAATTGAACTGAAACCTGCATATCAACCCTTTCTGTCTTTAATTAGAAAGTGGTTCTCAGAGAGGAGTC
Organism: Panthera leo; assembly: GCF_018350215.1. Lineage (NCBI taxonomy): Eukaryota > Metazoa > Chordata > Mammalia > Carnivora > Felidae > Panthera > Panthera leo. Next base: position 35,173,805 of record NC_056694.1, on the reverse strand, counting down.
CCAGGGAAGGTGGGCTCTGGGAGTAAGGCATAAGGAAGGGGGGCGGGTGGCCCCCTTGCACCACCCACAGTTATAAATTTGGGAAATGTTCGGTGGGCCATAACAATTATGGCTGCGTAGAAAAGTTCAATTCTCATTCCACTTACTTACCTGGCGCTGCTCTGTTGGATGATTTATAGGGGCCAAATGGCGTTTTATCACCCTCTTTCTTCTCGGCTTAATCCCTCGTTGATTTATTAGATTGTGCTGTGGATTGGGGGTAGTCAATAGTGTCAATAACGCAGAAAAGAATTAGGATAGATTATCTTCATGTCTGAATTGTTTAAGGAATTTAAGTGGCCGGGATGAGCACGCTTCTAGGCCTGGGTGACTGTCTGATGGGACACAGGTGCTCCTCTCTTTCTAGAGAGATCCTGTGTCATAATTTGGCGAGTTAACCAATCTTCCTGGGTTCCCTGATTTTTCCCACAAAGGGAAGAAGGCCTGAACTGTTGGGCTCTCGTCAGCCTGCTAAGGCCCGTATCTCAGGTGGGCTGGCGATCCTCCTGTGTTTCTCCCATTTCGGGAAGCTTTTGCGAGGCAGTGGGTGCGGGTGAGGGAGGGGGCTGTTGACCGCAGGGTTACCTGGGTTGCCTCTGCTTTAAGATTATTTAATCCGACAGTCACCGGTGGAAATTGTAAGCATCTGCTAGCCCGCAGACCCGAGTCCTGCGCCATTCGGCAGCCCTGCCTGCCATTTCGCGGCGGTTTCTGCGTTAGAACATACAGGCGGCTGCTTCTGCCTCTGCCCGGGTGGAGAAAGCCCATGTTATTAGCGCTCACGCACCATCTGTTTTCCTTACAGCTGGCCCTTGAGTGATTGTCCGGTAGCTGATGGACTGAGGGTAGACAATCTTTTTTAGGGTTTTCTGATTCATTTAACCAGGCTCTCTGCCCCAAGAGGAAACATAATGCTTGTTTATTCATATTGGCCGGGTAAAAACAGTGTAGTTTGTCAGGCAAATAATAGTCTTCTGGACGAGAAAGAAATTGCAGCATTGGAAGCAAAATCAGGTTGGTGCGTCGGTGCCTAAGGGGGCTGGGTGATGCGCGGGAGATGTCATCCCGTGAATGAGGCAGAGCTGACAAAGCGTGGGTGTAATTGCCCCATCTGCAGAGACCTTTTTAATGGACGAGGAGAGGTGTCCCAGTGTGCTGTTTAATTCAATTAAGAAAAGCAAAGAAAGTTCCATTCATCAATAAAGTTTCCTATTTCCAGGAGCTCCCCGAGAGAACTTTGCCCGGCTGAGCACTGGCCTGTGGCTGTCTGCATGATGCGCTGGTCCCATTGAGAGAGGCTGTGTCACACAGGGTCAGCTCTCAGGCACAATAGCTCAGGAGGGCCCTGGCCCTGGCCCTTCAACCGTGCTGAGTACTAGCGAGCTGGAGAAATGAGCAGCAAACCTGTAGGCCGCTCCTGCCGGGAGGAACTCAGGGAAGGGACTTTCCAAAGGATCTGAAAATCCAATATCTGGGGCTGGAAGAGTAGGAAAGAACTTTTATGGCTGGAACTTTCCGGTTCCTGGCCTATTGTGGCCCTGATTGATTGGTCCTGGCTGAAAAAAAAAGGCAGATGACTACCCTCTATGGCCTGGGATTGCCACTTCTAATTCCTCTCTTGCTAATTTACATTTCTTATATTTGTTAAGCACCAGACACTTACAGAGCACTTTTGCCATGCTTTTTCTGACCTGTTAGACTATAAGCAGCATGATGGCAGAGATGTCTCCATTCTGGTACTGTACCCACAATGCCTAAAGTCTAATACATAGTAGATACTGTGTGAAAAACTAAAGTGAGAAATGAATGAATGCATGTGCACATTTGGACTTTCTAGAACCTTGTAAGCAAGGGGAGCAAGTGATTTCCAGTGCTTTCCACAGATACATATGATAGCACATTCAGTCCTCTAATTCATTCTTTCATCTGGCCGTGCAAAAAAAAAAAAAAAGTTTACCTCACATTGAGAATATTGCAGCAAATCAGTTAGGAGATGTCCCTGCCACCATGAATGGACGTTCCACTAAAAGAGTAGATGATACAAAAGTAAGTGAATCCAGAAGGCATTTTCAAAGACTGTGGGGAGTGTTCTGCAGGGAACAAATAGGGTGCTGGGTAAAAGTAAGTGCGTTGTTTGGGGGAGTGTTGGTTGTTGAGCTTTTCTGTTGGATGAACCAACAGGGGTCTCAGGAAGGAGGTGATGATTTCCTGAGCTGAGCATAAAAAAACATTAGGTGAGTGACGAGTTGAGAAAGGTGTTCCAAGGATGAGGAAGGGCAGGTTCATAAGCCTCAGGGAGCAAAAGAGGCATAGGGAGGCAGTTCATGGTGGAGGTAGGTCGTGTGCTGGCATTTCAGCATCAGTCAATAGAACACAGGCTTTCTGTTCTCTTCTGGCGCCATATTGAAATGAGGGGAGTGGTAAGGAGAAAGGATGGAAATAGATGCCTTTTGAACAGATAAGAGGAAAGCAGTCCTGAGTTGTGGAGAAACCCTTGGGACATTTGGAAACACCTTTGTGGGTCAGAGGTGGAGAGAGGATTTTGAGGGGAGCCAGTTTTGAGGGGAACACATTAAGAGGCCTGTTGGTATCTTCTGTCAAAACCCCATAGAGGTGCTTATGACAGTGGGCTTAGTACACTGAGAATAATAAATGTGGTCTAGTGTTTCTCAAATTTCAGCCATTAAAGCATCCCCTTCCAAATATTTACCAATCCCCTCATCGACATGTCAGCATCATAGTATTATCTACTTAATATTTAAAATTTTTTTAACATTTATTTATTTATGAGAGACAGAGAGAGACAGAGTATGAGCAGGGGAGGGGCAGAGAGAGAAGGAGACACAGAATCCGAAGCAGGCTGCAGGCTCTGAGCTGTCAGCACAGAGCCCGATGCGGGGCTCAAACCCATGAACCGTGAGATCATGACCTGAGCCGAAGTCGGACACCTAACCGACGGAGCCACCCAGGCGCCCCATCTACTTAATATTTAAAAAAAAAATAACATATATTTTGAACTTGAAAGTGGACTTGGCCAAACAGAAGATAATAAATAAATAAATAAATAAATAAATAAATAAATAAATAAATGTCACAGAACCACCGCTGTGATATTATCCTTTTTCCAGTGTTGTTTGAAATATTTATTCATTCCCATGTTCATTTCATTTGTTCCATGTTCGGTGATCTATAAGGTGCCAGCTGCTCTTTTAGGTGTTCTTAGTAAGTAAAGGCCTCTGTCCTCACGGAAGGGCCATGAAGTTGCTCATCCATGTGCCGTCTTCTGAACCATCAATGTAGGGCCACACTTTGGGAAACACTGGCTCAGTCCGTTGGATTTCCTAGGAATCCCCTGTCACAATTGCTCCTTCCTCCTCTGACCCATCGGCAAACAGCAAGATACAGGGCTTCTTTTTTGTGTTGCCTCTTCTGGCAGGGCAGGAGTCCACGGTTAAGGGAAATGACTATGGATTTAACACCTACAGCCTGCAGCGGGCTTTGAGATGATGGGGCTGGGGAGGCGGGCATGCGGTAGCCTCTAACTTTTGACCAGGCTCTAGGTGAGAACGGCCAAAGCCTATTTTCGATCCTGTTCTTTTTGTTGTGTTTAAATACACACGGAATCAAAAGTAGGAATTGGAGCGAGGGTGACAAGCATTCAGGTTAGTGTGTGTTCCCAGGGATGTAATGACTTCTTTTTCTCCCCCCTTTGCAATTCTGGAACAAAGTACAGCTGCTGTAGGCTTTAAGTGCCTCAGATTTCCCAGTACTGATGAGTAAATGCACAAAAGGTTTAGTCTTAATGAGCCTTTTCTTTTTTGGCGTTTGATGTTTGCCCAGGATTCACCTCCAGGACTAGGTTCCCCTTATCAAAAACAACAGCATATATCCCCCCTCTTCCCTTCGGTAGCTGTGCTCTCTGTTGCTTTGCCTGAACCTAGGCATGGAGCGAGCTGTGCTCTCATGCCGGGGTAAGGACTGACAGCTGAGAGATCTCTCCCCGGCAAGAGGAATCTTTCATGAACAGTGAACGATACCAACAGCTTAAAAACAGAGCGGATGATGGCAAGGTCCACGTTTCCTATTTTTGGACATATCCAGCTGTCCATCTCAAGTGTCTTACAAAATTCAGATGAGAAACCCACATCATTTTACAACCAAGTGGTGCCAGCTTCCCCCAAAGCGTGGTTTAAAAAAAAACGGCATCTCTGGACTGTGTATAGAAGTCATGAGCTGAGGGCTTAATCCCAACTCTGTTATTCAATTAGCTGATCTGACTGGATTGAGCAAAGGCATGTTGCTTTACTTGATTTGGGGCTTTCATGGTTTCTTCAGAAAAATGAGGCTGGGAAGCACCATTTCGTACTGTCCTCCGTTAAGTGTGATACAGATTTTAGAATTGAGCAGAATTGTGTTACTGCCAGAACACAGTAAGTGGCCACTAGATGTTTGTTAAAGAAATGAATGAATGAATGAATGAATGAAGTTAAACAATATAGCATCTGTTTATCGAAGCTGAACATAAATGTTTATTTTCCATTTCTCCCAAATCCACACTATGAGTGCGCTGGTGGCCCTACCAAGGCACAAGGAATCTGGGGGTCTCCCCTGGGTTCTCTGGTCCCTCCTGCCTGTTCTGGGTGACTGTTCCCTCCTCCTCCAGTCAATTGTCAATCCTGCTGGTGGTGTTGGATGTAATGTGACTGCACAGCTCAATTAATGCTCTGTGACAGGAGGAGGGAAAATAAAAATTGTCTTGCTCTTGTCAGTAGGAAAGTTATTTACTTTCAAAAGCTGACAGAATCACACTGCAGGGGCTTCCTTTATTTCCATTCCAAATGTCATTATTCTGTGATGTAGGGGACTTGGGCACACTTCAGGTTTGTCCCCATAAACTTTAATGTGGCAGAGGGTCTGCTACAGTGTAGATCGTCCCCTGGAAGAGTCCAGGGACTTCCTTCAGGGTGCTGGTGGTACCTGGGTGCTGGTGGTACCTGAGTGCTGGGCTCTGGCACCTGGAAAGATGCCCATTCTCAGGATGTCCTGTCCAGTTGCACATGCAGTTACAGACTCTGGATCTTTCCAGTGAGAGGGAACATATATCTCACTGCCCCTGATCCTTTGTCCTCTTTATTCTGAGGCAAAAGAGCAAAGTGTGGGAACTCCTGGTTTTAAATCAGTCTTCCTCTGGGCCACTCCTAGAATTTCTAGAAATGCAAAGGTGCCTCTTACAAATGACTTTGCTTTCGTTCTGTTGTCTCTACTTAAACCCTCTGATAGGCTCTTTCATCCTGACAATCTGTATAAAATTCTGCATTTTCTTTTCTCTCTTCCTCCCCGCCCCCCTTTATTTTTTCCCTAAGTATTTGCAATGAGTAGTTAAACTAGGAAGGGTTGAGCGGAGAAATTCTTTCCTTCCCGGTGCAATGGCAGAACCTTCCACTTGGGGTCTCCATTTAGAACATGTGACTCAGGATTCTGTAGAACTGTCTTTTTCTTTGCCTTCTTTTTAGGTCTGCTTTCGGTTCCATTCAAAAACTGAGGCTTCTCTGTAAGCAGTGGGAGATGCTGTCTGGAAGACCATGTAGGTAGAATCCAGGGAGAATCCAGCCGCCCTTGCAATGATGATGATAATAATAAAATAATGAATATAATGAAATAATCAATAACTTCTATGGAGTGCTGTGAGACAGGCACACTACTAAGCATTTTTACATGGATTACTTCATTTAATCCCCCTCGAAAGGCCTCTAGGGAGTAGATGAGCATCATTTTAGTTTTAAGATGCGGATATGAAGGTAGAAGGGCTGGTGAGTAAACACAGCCAGTTTGGCCCCAGAACCAACACATGTGCCCGTTATTCTTCATTGTCCCAGTGGCCTGCCCCGGGCTGTACAGGTCACCAGCTCTGTGCCATCTCCCCAGGCCTCTGCTGGGCCATCGCCGTCCACTGGACAGGGTTCTCAGGGCTCTTTCCTTTAAAAGGCAAAACTTGTCAAAAGAGCGGAGAGTCCGGAGGTCTTTCAACTTTGAAGCTGTTTTTGTGATTTTAGTTTTAAGTGATTAGGATTGTTGTTGAATACATGGCAACGCACACCGAAGCTTTCAGACTTGGGGAAGGTGAGAAGAGAGAGCACAGGGCTGATGGGAATCTTCCGCTCTGAGAATGATGGAGTGCATTTCTCCGCAGCCAATTCCAATCCCCAAATCCCCATTGTGCTGACGAGCTCTCCAACTAACACAGGAAATGCAGTCACAGCCCGGCACCATATTAATGATTTATACACCCCGCACCAGTGCTTTTGTTCACTTGCGGGGCCTGGTCGTGTTAATAAAGGAATTTCTGGGAGCGGGGTCCCGGCTTGCCATGCTGTTTTGCTCAACGCGGTGCAGGCTGCTCCATAAATCAAAAGAATTTAGTGCTTTACAACCTTCCTGAGCTTCAGAGATCATGTGTGCGTGTGCGTGTGCGTGTGCGTGTGTGTGTGTGTGTGTGTGTGTGTGTGTGTGTAATCAGATTCACCTAGGGACATTTTCACTGCCTTTCTATAAAGAATGAATGAAGGAGGACTACAATCTATTTTAGGTGCTTCAGGGTTGATTGGTCCGTTTCACAGTGTTATCAGGGACCTATTTGTTTCCCATTTGGTGTTCATGCTTTATGGTGTTGTCAGTGAAAATGGGCTGACACCATTTTATTAGCATAACGAGATGCAAAATCACATTAGAATCCCCCTTCCTTCTGGAGCTTCGAAAACAAGAGACAAGGGAGCTGGGAGGTACCAGAGGGAGCACCACTATTTGCTACAAATCAGTAGGAAATTCAGGTGTGCTTTAAACAATGGGAGTTTTGAGGCTTAAAAAACAAAAACAAAAACAAAAACAAATAACTTCAGTTATTCACAGAAAAAGAATTCTGCTTTGTTTTGGAATTGAGTGAGGACATCTGTTTTCTAAATTGAGGATTCTGGATCTAGGAAAGTTTCTCCTGTCTAGTAAGCCACAGAAAACTGATTTTAACCTCAGCTTTTTTTTGCTAATGAGAAGGGGAAAATGATATGATCAAATGGTATATTGGATGTTCAATGCCTCTTTCAAGATATCTGCAGAGAAAAACACCCTGTGGTGGTGGTGTTTTTTGTTTTTGTTTTGTTTTGTTTTTGTTTTTGTTTTATTGTGCTCCTGATCTCTTAATTATATCATGCATTACATTTTGTGTGTGGTTGTATTTTTTTTCCCCTGTAGAACTGAGAACTGAAAACCTAACAGAAATCTGAGTAGGAGTTTAAAGGAAAAAACAGAATATTTAGAAAATTGGAATGACACTTAAGTATTCTATCCAGTAGGCTTGTGTTGTGTGTGTGTGTGTGTGTGTGTGTGTGTGTGTGTGTAAGGTGAAATCGTGATTTTGGGAAATGTGCCTGACTTAAAAAAAAAAAGTGAGGCTTTCAGGAAATAAACATGTCAATTTGGTTGAATTCCTAAATAATGCATGAAGGAGCGAACACTGCTACCAGTGAATAGAGCCCCAACAGACCCCCACCCAAGCCAGGGCTTGAATTTTCCTTTATAAAAGTGAAAGTTTTGGCTAACTGGTTTTTATTCACATTTATGCTTATGGGAAAACTAGAAACGTTTCTGGAAACTGTCTGGGGTCTTAGCAATAAAGAAATTGAGGCAGATACTCAGTTTAAAAGGCTAGCTTTTATAGTCTGGTCTTCCTGAAAAGTAGAGAGCAGGATGTACGGTTTACATAAGTAAATAAAGAACGTCACCAAAATTTTTCATCACAGGAAATATGAGACAGCATTTTGAACTAAGAAAGCAGGTGTCCGGCAAATGCATATTGTAGTGATTTTTCTGTTTGCCTTTGTCCTCTCTTATAGGACTCCGTGAGTGTCTCATTGTCTTTAATTATGTCTACGAGGCACAAGACAGCAGTCAACATCTGCTCTATTGTTTACTTGGTTTACATATAGCTTTGATGGGTTATTAAACAATCTATTTTTCAAACCGAAAACAGAGAAACCAGCCGAACCCATATTATGGCATTTTGTAAAGACCCATTATGCAATTAGCACTTGGGATTTTGGGATTTGTGCAAAGCTGGTGATTCACCCAAATAAACATCCCTTTATTCTGATAGCTCTTCTTGGCTTTGTGAAAAATATCAATTTCTCAAAAAATAAGCTCACATTTCCTCCTTAATAGTGTAGCATGCCAAGGAGATGATGTGTTAATATGAGGGATGGATCCTTCACTTTTTATATGAGAAAAAGAGCAACTCTCCAAAATAATGATGTCTTTAATTCAAGCCAGCAATTACTATATTACATAAGACAACTAGCGGCTTACACATAAGACAGACTTTTGAGGGTTTATCTGATCCTATGGGAGGAAAGAAATGCTGTGTTTTTAACCATTTATAGAATGTTCCCTATACTTCATGATCTATTTATGAAAGACGTATCGAGTTGTCTATAGCAAAGCATGTGACATCCATAATGATTAAATCAGACCTCATCCCCTCACTTAAGTAATTGGTTAATAATTAATTCACTCGCTCATTCATTCAACAAATATTTATTTAGCCTCTGCTCTGCCTCAGAAATTGGGTTAGTCACTGAGGGTACATAGGCAAGGAAACCAACTTCACTTTCCTTCACAGAGCTTCCAAGTTTCTGGGGAAGGCAGGTAATAAGCGATCCCCATACGAGTTTGTATTGCAAGTTGTGGTAAATGCTCTAAAAGAAAAAAAGGGGGGCGGGGTCCACAGACAATAGTAGCAGCTGCATTCGGGGATGAAGGGAGCTGTCTCTGAGGAAGTGACATTAAAGCTGAGATGAGGGAGAAGGTGGGCAGAGGTAGGGATTGGAGAGCATATGTACTGAGGCAGAAGGTGCATGTGATGGCTGTACCACTGCTGGGCATCCTCAGGGAACGGAATAATGGCCAGCAAGCCTGGAACACAGTGGGAGAATGGAAAGAGGCAGAGGGGGGCCAGAAAGAAACCACAGGGGCTTGGAAGCACTGATGGGGGGTAAATTTTACCCCGAAAGGAATTAAAAGGGAAGGGCAAGAACAATAAGAACTCCCAGCAGACGACAAATATGATTGAACTTAGCCTTTAAAAGGGCCAGTTGGGCTGTTCTGTGGAGAACAGATTGGGGGGGGGGGTGCAAGATTGAAAGCAGAGCCCTGGTAGGAGGCCACAGCAATACATCAGGTGCGCCATGACAGTCGCTGGATCTGGGAGTTGACAGAAGAGACGGACAAGAGTGAAAGTTTTGAAAAACAAGCCTCATATTCTTTGTGACACCCGTTCATCCCCAAAGCTGGTGTTCAGGCAAAGGAGAACAAATAGAACTTGCTGGAGGAGACACCTGAGGGCTTTGGTGAGGGCGGCAACATCTCAGGAGGGACTGATCTGGGGTGTACGGGGCCTCACCAAAGAGAATTCCAGGCCAGTTTCAGCAGATGTCAGGCCAAAGCTCCCGGATGGTACTTGGCCAGAGCTCAGAATCTCAGCAGTCGGTCTTGTACATTGTTTGGTAGTAGAGTTACCACATGCAAGGTCATAGCGCAGCTCCACGGGGCGGTCCCTCACATCCTAGCAACAAACTTCTACTATGGTGGGTGAGGAGTGGAGAGCCAGTTTGTTGAAATGCCCAGGGGGCATTGCCTCCACCTGCCGCCTCCAGAAAAGGGAGCAGGGCAGTTAAATGCATTCCCATAGGTGTCAGGCAAAACGGGCCTTGAACCCTTAAAATGTCACAGATCTTACCGACCTCTGACCCTCCGCATGGACAGATTCCTTCACTTCTCTGAAGGTCACTTTCCACATTTGTGAAATAGAGGTGAACCAGGATCAGTCACACAGGGTTGTCGTGAACGCGGCATGAGTTCGTTTGTAGAGCGCCCAGCAGGTAGAAAGGGCTCAAGAAACCCTGGTCACTGTGGTGAGGGTGCTGGTAGCGATGGAGTTAGGGATGGTGGTTGTGATGGTGGTGATGGAGGGGGTGGTGATGGTGATGGGGGTGGAGTGGTCCTAGTGGTGATATTGGCAGTAGTGGTGATGGGTTGAGATGGTGAAGGAGGTGGTGCTGATGCGAGCGACAGTGGCAAGTTGGCAGTGACGGTGGGAGTGGTGACAGTGGAGGTGTGCAGGAGGTAGTGATGAGGATGTTTGTGGACGGCAGTGATGCGGATTAGGATGCGGCATGGTCGTCTCATCCAGGAACACCTGAATTCGCATGAGGTGCAGCTCCACCGTTTGCCCTCTGTGTGCCCACTGGCCAGGTACTTAACTTTGCCTTGTTTCGGTTTTCCCATCTGTAAAATGGGGGTGCTGATACACATTGTTGGTCATGATGATGGCTAAATAAGTCAACATTTGTAACGATAAAAAAAGCAGCACAGCATTTGTTCTGATTAACTCTCCAATGAGCAGAGAATGTTTGTTAAATAACAAACCAGCAGAGAGTACAGCCTTTAAAAAAAAAAAAAAGAGGTACCTCAGTGGTTTCTGGTCTGCCTCTTTTTCTTGATTTTGCTTTTCATAGCGAGCAGGAAGGCCGTCTTCCCCTTTCCTCCACTGCCAGACCCACCCCCTTCTCTCCATGTGTTCCGAGTAGAACAGGTGTGTGGTAAGCCAGAGTCCTGGCAGAGTGCAACATGAGAAAGACTCCCAGTAATTATAAAAATAACAACAAGGGCTGCTTAGTGAGGTAGGCAAATGAGCACACCACTAGGCAGAATGATAAATAGCGCTTGCAAATGTTAGGTCCCAGTGGGAGTGTGGGAACATATGGGGATAAACCACACTGAAAGTTGGGCATCATTGGTAAGTTTTACGCGGTTAAGGAAGGCCACTCCAGTGCCAACTTTTGTTGTTTTTTTTTTCCTTTTTTATCCTAATTTTAAATCCTTCAGTTCCCTTTTGTCCCTTTGTTCTATTTCAGTCCTAAAAAGAGCATTCATCTTTGAGGCCAGCCACAGAGTCTCCAAGGAAGTGAGGTCTGGGGGGTAATCCTAAAACAAACAGCCACCCTGGAATCTGTGAATTTCCACACTGAGCTTTATTCAGTATTCTTGGGGGAGATGCAAACAAACACAGTAAATACTTTATGGAATGCTGACTTGTAGAGTCTGGATCCGTGGTAGGTGGGTGTGCGGAAAAATGAGTACCTAAAAAAACAGCCAACCCAGGAAGTTTAGAAGCATTTGGAGAAAGGGAAAACAGATCTCTCCACCAAACATTATTTAAAAAGAAGAGACGTGGACTGTGGTAGGTTGATTTCAGGTTGATGTTTCTTGTTTCTGGGTCTGAATATAGTTTGGAGATTGTGCAGACTGTGTTGGCACGGCCCCACAGCAGTGGGATTTCTCTGGAAAGATCTTTTGGAATTCTTGTTCATGGCCCATGCAGTTTTTCCTAGGACTCACTTGGTAGACGCCTCACCATGGATGCAGTGTTTGTAATGTGGGCACCTGAATGTTGGTGCCCGCTTCTCTGTAGATTTCTAGGATTCCTTACTTAGCAAGTACATCAGCATCCTTGGTAGTGCAAAGCATGCAGAGGAAAGAAAACATTGTTTGGAAGCAGGTAGGCATGGCTTTGGCTATGGCCTTTCCACCCATCTAGCCAAGAATGATGTAAAGTCTCTGCATTATGCTTCCTCATCTGTAGAAGGGGCAGGTATGAGTACCAATACCAGAGAATTGTTAAAAGATTAAATGAGGTAGTTTTTGAAGTGCCTACAATGTTATTTGGCACTTAGAAAAGTCTGTAAGTGTTTGTTCAAAAAATCAGCCAAAACTATCTTCTGTGACTTCCCTTTGTGCCCGTGTATGTCTGTTGTTCTTACCATCACTGTTGAATCAGTCCAGAATCTATTAGTTGTAAGGGACAGAAACCTAACTCAAACTAGCTTAAGCAAATATGGGGATTTGTTGATTAATGAATCTGGAATGTTTGGGGTCAAACAGCGAGCCATAAGTAAGCAGTCACTTAAATGCCTGGCGTTCATGTAAATGGAGATGATCATGCTAAAATATAACCACCAAGAGTGAAGCTCACACACATAAAAGTAGACCCAAGCCCAAGGAATATTTTTAGCACATTGCTACATGATTTAGAGTACTCTCCCGAACAACCTTGTGAGGAAAGTATTATTACCTCTAAATTTATAAGTGAATTAATTGAGATTCAAAGAGGTTAAGTAATTTGCCCAGGGAAACAGAGCCAGGAACTGTCAGATCCAGAATTTGAACCTAAGCTTAGTATGGCCCCATCATCTGAGTTCTTAGCCAATATGATACATTGGTATTATAATTTAAAAAAAATAAGCTTGTTTTTCACTAGTCAATTTGAGATCAGTGGGAATTTATATACTTTTTTAAATGTATCTTTTCCTGGAGAGGTAGCATAGCAGTGAATTACCTGATTCTGATTCACCACTCACAAGCTATGTGATCTTGGGCAAGTTACTTAACCTCTCTGTGCCTCAGTTTCCCTACCAGTGATACAAGGATAATGACAGGACTTACCTTAAAAGATTTCTATGAAGATTAAGTTAGTACATAAAGGGGTTAGATAAACATTTTAAAAATTACAAAAAAAGGGGGGCACCTGGGTAGCTCAGTCGGTTAGGCGTCTGACTTCGGCTCAGGTCATAATCTCATGGTTCATGAGTTCGAGCCCTGTGTCAGGCTCGATGCTGACAGCTCAGAGCCTGGAGCCTGCTTAGGATTCTGTGTCTCCCTCTCTCTGCCCCTCACCTGCTCATGTTCTGTCTCTCTCTCTCTCGAAAATAAATAAACATTAAAAATTTTTTTATTTGAAAAAATACATAAAGGGGTTAGAGAGTATCCAGCAAATAGTAAATGATATATATGGTTTGTTGAAAAATATTTAAAGATAGATTGTAACATAAGAAGCAGAAAGGAAATGACTCACTTGGGGTGGTTCCTCTTTTGATGTCCCCAGAGTGTCCCAGAAGGGCACTGCTAATCTGGGAAGTTGAAAAGCCCACCTGTCAGAGGCTCTCCATTGCCACCAGCTGCCCGGCCATGACATCGTGAAGAAACCATTTGCAGTGGTCAGCCCCTTGGCTCATCCTCATAGATGCTTAGCTGCACAGCTTGGCACAGCTTGGCTCTCAGTCTCTCCTGTCTCTGTCTTCTCTGCAAGAATGGACTGCAGAGTCTCTGAAATACAAGCATGTATTTCCTACCTCCATTCTCCCCCAGCACTGGTTTGGTCAGCACCCTACTATGCCTATCACCCGCTCATTGGCTTGTTAGTATCCGTCTCCTGGCCTGGGGCTGGAGGGGATAGCTGCAGCAGAGAGAAGCCAGACCCCAACTTGGGACTGTTGCCCCTTACTGGATAAGAGAGCTAAGGATTTGTGTTTGGATTCCATAGTGTCTGGCTTGCTTTTACGGTATGGAATACCTTAGCACTTCCCCAAGTTGTTTGGCCCTCTTACCTTTTTGAAAACCTCATTCCTGTCGAGTTGTGGTGAGAGTCCTCTGAGCAGCAGGCACACATCCTCAAAGTCACGGTGCCGGTAAGCATGTCAACATGATTCCCCATGAGAACAGTCACCTGAACTGTCACCAGGAGCCTAACTTAAGGGATTCTGACCCTACCCACACCTTTTCTTTAGCAGAAGCACAGGCACATATTGGCCACCTACTTAAGAATCTGATAGAGATCTGGAGGCTCCTCAAGGGTCCACAGATGAATTTCAGAAGGGCCATCAATCCCCTGTAATGATATGGAAAATTTGTGAGTTATGTGCAGTTTTCTGGAATGAAGGCAAAATTCTCAGAGTGGTCCATGCATCAAAAATACGAGCTAAGAGCCACCACTTGTCCCCAGAAGATGCATTAGTAGGAGAGAGAGCCAAGGATCAGACAGCCCTGGAGGTTGAGATGGTGCTTTAGCATCACAAAAGAAGGTGGCAGGCTAATCTCTTGGGTACTCTTCTCCTGGACCGCCCTCTTTTTTGTCTGCCCATGCTCACTCTTTGCTGGTGTTCCCATGTGACCAGCCCACCTCCCTGTGCCTTGAACCTCCTGTGTTCAGGAGGTATTTCCCTACTCTCTGACCTCTTGGGGGAGGGGGAAGTCTGTCCTTCCCCAAGCTTTAAAGTGTCATCCAGCTCTCTGTCCTGGCTTTACTGTGTCTTCCTTTATCTCCAATGACTATTGGAGCGATTGAGATTGAGGGAGGGGTTGAGGGTAAAGGAGATAAGAAGGCCACTCAGCTTAAGTTTAGTCCAAGCCAGCATTTCTTAGAATATTTATGTGGGGTCACATGCCAGCAAAGGGCTTCACTGAGTAATTAGCAAGCAGGGCTCTGCCACTCCCATTCAAGGTACAACTCATCATTTGCCAGCTATATTTCCTTTGTCATTACTTCACCTCTCAGTGTCTCCGTTTTCTTGTCTGTAATGTAAGAAATTGAGCAGAATCTACTGATAGACCTATAGGAAGGGTAAACACAGGGAACCCATGTGATGAAATTGGTTCAGTGCATGGCACAAAGCAACCATTGGATATTTGTTCAAATGGTAGAATTATGGTGATGAAGAGGAGGAGGTGGAGGAGAAGGAGAAAAAGGAAAGGAGAAGGGGTAAAGAACTTTGCACAGGATTGACACATAATTAATTCTCAATAGCCCGATATTCAAGTAGATGGATGGATGGATGGATGGATGGATGGATGATGGATCAATGAACAGATAGTCCATTGGTCATCAAGTAAGTTTGGGAATATCTGGATCAAACAAGGTCAAACAGGTTTCTATTCTTTTTCCTTGCAGGACTTCTCAGGTGCCTTGCTATGTTAATGGGTGTCACAAATCCCCAAGAGGGAGAGAGGGCAAGCTGAATTTCTCCTACTTCTTTGGTCATGGGATTCGTTTTACAATGAAGCTTGTGTTATGCAAAGGTTGCTGGGGGGTGCAATTCCAGGCGCTTAGTCACTAAGAGGAGAAGGATGCACACAGAGCTCTGGTGTTTCAGCCAGTTCACAGGGAGTAGAGTATGTGCATGGGGTTTGGGCAAAAAGGCTTGGTTGTGAGTTCTGGAGACTGTGCTATTTGGAGTGTCTCCGTGCCCAGCTCCTGCAGGGACCTGCAGCATAGACGCAGAAGATACAGGGAGGCCACAAAGCAAAAAGCCAGGGGAGCAGCCGATTATCATCCCCCTGTGAGAGTCCCCAGAGAGCATTTGTTTGCCTCAAGCAAGGTCAACAAATTCTCAAACCCAGTTGCCATTCATTCCCAGACAGGTCAGGGGTCGGTTCCTGAAGCATTGTTGATCTCAGCAGAGATGATGTGTGGGGTTGATATTCTTAGATTTGCTCATTCAGCCAGTCAGTCTGGCTTTCAGAGGAGAATCAGGTCAAGAAGCGCTTAATGAACCAAGCAGAGCACTGTGCTGCCTCTACCGCTGGGGGTTCGAGTTTCTAATGATAATCAGCAGCCTCCTCACTTACAAAACCTACTGGAATTTTCTTTGTGCATCTTCATAACCATTTTTGGAGGTAATAGGGTGACCCAGTGTCCCAGATTCAAAGGTGCTATCTTCATCATCCCTGTAAACCCTCCATTGACATTGGAATTCTCGTCTTTTGGTTTCAACATCGTATCTTCCATGTACAGAAGCCACACACACACACACACACACACACACACACACATCCTTGTTAGCCCCTATGTCTTAATTTATGATTTAGAGCACGAAAGGAGGAGGTAAGCTCTTACACAAGAAGGCACATGGCAGGTTACTTTTGTGAGCACTATTTGCTTTAACCTATTACAGGTTGACCTATTAGAGGTCAAAGGGAGAAAGGATTTTGATACTCCTGGCTTGAAGGAGCCCTGATTGGGGCTGGTTTGATCCTTCAAAACAAGCTGTTGCTAATGCTGTTACCATTACAATAGCTACCAGCACCCTATTAAATGAGTGTTTGTGATGAACCAGTCCCTCAGCTAAACGTGTCTGCGTGTTATTCTTTTTTAAATCCCCGGACCACCTATGAGTTACGATTGAGTTATGGTTACTGACGACATTCTGATTTTACAGATAATGAGTCGTAGGCACAGAGAGGTTAGGTAATTTGCACAAGAAGACACAGGCAGCAGTTGGTAAAAAGTAGGGTTTTAATTTGGGCAGTGTGGCTCAGTGTGAGCTCCTAACTACCATGATCTGGTGCTTTTGCAAGAGGAGAGCCAGATGGCAAGGAGAAGTGTCAGACAGCGAGGGAATAGTGGTACCATGGTGAGCAGTCATGCTTACTAGGCACTCATCATTCTTGTAAGAACTTCCCTGCATCAGCTCATTTACACATATTAACCAAAACTAGTCCATAAGATGGGTAGGGGCTGTAGCTTCTCGTCTCAGGATGTGACCTTCCTGGTTGGACTGGTCCCCCCCCGCCGAGAATACAAAGGAAGTCGCTATAAGTTGGGGAGCAGCTGGTTGATGGCTCGTACATCCTACCCACAGTTTGTGGAAGCTCTCCACTGGAAGATCTTGCCCCCTCCCCTGATAATCAGCTCCATGCTTCCAGCCTCTCTGGTGGGAACTCATCCGTTTGTCCCCAGCATCAGGACCATAAGCATTATGTAGCATCTCATGGGATTTATCTTTGAGGTCCATGCCAGGGGAAGCCCTTCCATGCTAGTCTCCCCTGCGTTGGATGGGATTTGAATGCATGTCTGGTAGTGAGTGGAGTTTATCAACTGTGGTTCAGTTGTTGCCCTGGAGTGGTCATTCTTGATGATCTAGAAGTTTCTAGGGTCATGTGGAAGGGAAAACTGGCTCTTGGTAACTGACAAAGCACACATTTTTCAGTTTAAACTCAGACAAGGCACAAAACATCCCTGAATCTCCATCTTGTCCTGTCATCACCATAAGTGATTCTCCAGTGCTTGCTGAGCCTCTGCTCTCTGCCCGGTCCTGTGAGAAAGACAGGAAACCAACATGATCGAGGATGAGGTAGAGGAGATAAAATTGACCTTACCTGGGTGGGATGACCAGCCAGGTCTTTACTATCCTGGGACAAATCAGCGCTGGTCTTTTGGGGCTGTGGACGGGTGGGTCATGATGAGTGCTGGAGAAGGTGGGAGGCTGCTAGAGAAGTCGGCCTGTAGCTGCCTGTTGAAGGATGGGGCCTTTCTGCAAACCATCGTGTGAGGTGAGAGAAATCTCCACCTGAAGCACCATTGTGGGTACTGGTGAGGCCTGGAGGAGGGAAGCTTGACATAGGATAGAGATGATTAAAAAATAGTTTTACATGGGTCTACAAAAGACCTTCTGAAGGAAAAAAAATACATTGGACCTTTTTGTACACCTTCCACCTGCCAGGAGTGCCCGTGCATGGCCAGTCACTTCAAGGCAACAGCCTGCCTGAGAGGAGGCACAGATATTGCCTTATTTTACTCCCGAGTAGACGAGGGCTCGGGGCTGAGGATCTCATCCTAGATCACGTGTTCAAAAGGGTGCCATAACCAACATCCCAGCCCAGCCTCTCCAACTTTGAGACTCAGGCTTTTGCTACTGTGCCAGGAATGCCCTTGGGCCACTTGAGACAACCTTAGAGATACAGGCAGCCCTCAGTGGTCTGGAGACTCCTGTACCCTCACAGCTTTACTCACATGTCCCCCCAAGGCAGCCATTTCAGCCATCATTGTCCCAGGAAGCATTGTGGGAAACTCTGTCTGTCTAGTCACTGCTTCACAGTCACTGGCTGAACAAGAATGAATGGCAGACTGCTTTGCCTGAGCCAACCTCCCTTCCAGACAGGTCGCCACACTTAACAGAATGATTGCACCTTGCTAAGGTGATTCTAGAACATGGGTGATGGTGTAGTTCATTCTGCCTGGGGTCCTGGGGAAGGCGTCGTAAAAAATGTAAGATTTGATTGGGCCATCAAGGTTGAATTGGGAGGAAAGAAGGAAGAAAGGAAGGAAGGCAGGAAAGAATGGAAGAATGAGTTCTGTGTAGCAGGCCAGATTATACAGAGGCTTGGTTCTATAAAAGTATGTGGCCAAGGCAACTTGCCAGACTGATTTACAGGGGGAAAAAGGGGATTTATAGAAGGAGGGACAGTGTGTATTAGAGGATGAATCTGGAAAAGTGAGGGTGAGGAATATGAGGAAGGTCCTTGAATACTGTAGAAAACTCTCTCTCCCCCACCTTGGCCAGGAAGTGGGGTAGGATGAGTGTTTCAGTATCCTGCGTGAATCCATATTGTTAGGTAACCACTGTCAGTATTCCAAAGACAGGGAGTGCAATTAATATTGTCCCAGAAACGCTCTGTTGTATGCTTTCTGTTTTGCTCTGTTTTAGTGGTCGGCAAGTGGCGATTGACTTTTGGCTTCTTTTAAGGAAGGAGGTAAAGATTGGTGGAGGTGGTTCTCCACCAATGGAGTGTGATTCTTCTGAGCTGTGGCGGAGGCAGATCCTTCCCAGACGTTAGGGATTGTACAAGGAAATGTGGGCCAAAGCTTCTAGATCTTGCAGGTTTTCAAGAGATATTATAAATCTAAATTTTACATGAGATGCCTCCATTTAAAACTGTCACCTCTCTTGGGGCATCTGGGTGGCTCAGTTGCTTGAGCATCTGACTTCAGCTCAGGTCATGATCTCATGGTTGGTAAGTTCGAGCCCCTCATCAGGCTCTGTGCTGCCAGTGTAGAGCCTGCTTTGGATCCTCTGACCCCACCCTCTCTCCCCCTTCCCTACTCTCTCTCATGCTCTCTTGAAAATAAACACTAAAAAATATATCATCCCTCAGAGCACCTGGTTGGCTCAGTTGGTTAAGTGTCCAACTTCGGCTCAGGTCATGATCTCACAGTTTGTGAGTTCGAGCCCCACATTGGGCTCTGTGCTGACAGCTCAGAGCCTGGAGCCTGCTTTGGATTCTCTCTCTCTCTCTCTCTCTCTCTCTCTCTCTCTCTGCCCCTCCCCCACTTGTGCTTTGTCTCTCTCTCTCTCTCTCAAAAATAAAGTGTAAAAAAAATTTTTTAATAAAAAAATATATCATCTCTCTTTTGCACAATGCAGAGAAGCCATCACCGTCATCAACATTCTCCTCCCCCTCCTCCCCCTCATCCTTCTACTCAGACTGGATTTGGTCCATGAGGTTACACTTGGCTCATGTAACCAACAGAATCCATATGGCAGGCATTGGTTTTCTCTGAATGTTCTTGTCTCCCAACCTCCATCCAAAACTTGTGTTTCTTTTCTTTTTCCTTCTCCTACATCGGTGTTTAAACTTTAGGTCGCTGCCCCTCATAAGGGCTGGTGGTGAGCAGAGTAATCCTCATGTTAGCTCTTGGATGTGGGAAGGAGATGTGGTATCTGACCTCATCTAGGCAGAGGAACCACTTTAATCTAGGAGAGGAAAGAATGAGACAGTGACTGAGAAAAGAGTTCCATCATGGAAGATGGAGAAAGAAGATGGGAGGTGGGTTTTTTGGTTTGTTTTGCGTTTGTTTGTTTTTATCTTCTTTGGAGAGTGGGGTGAGACTGAACTATGAAAGGTTGGCTAAGAAAAAAAAAATCTCCTGATGGAAATCCCTGACACAGGGAAGATTGACACAGAACCAGCACTCAACGAAGTGACAGGAAAATCGAGAAGCATGTGGAGAAGCAGAGGGCAACTGAAAAGGAGTTTATATTTGCTATTATATTAAAGTCTGACTTCCAGAGCTTTAGGTAAAATACATGCTCTCAATTAGGGGTCAGCAAACCATGGTTTGTAAGCCAATCCTAGCCCATTACCCATTTTTATGACCCTCAAACTCACAATGGTTTTTACACTTTTTCAAGATGGGGAAAAAAATCAAAAGAGGAGTATCTCCTGACAGGCGAAAATTATAGTAAATTCAAATTTCAGTGTTTGTTGGTTTCCATATTGTAAATGCTTTCAGGTGACAATAGCAGTTTTGAGTGGTTACAGCAGAGAGCATAAGGTCGTCAACACCTGAGCTATTTGTCTGTCCACTTACAGAAACAACTTTGCCATCCTGTCTGGGATGGCTGCTTTAGATTGTGATGTGGGGCCTTTGCTTGAATTCTGTGTTTCGAGGCCTACCTGTGTCTCCCAGTCACGGTCTCCCCTGCTCTCTACTTAATTCTTTCACTCTACATTTTCAAAGCTCCTGCAAAAAACCACGAACTCATATTGGGTAGCTGACTGTTTACCATGAGCTGTGCTCAGGAGCCAGTGAGGAGCAGAGATGCATAGGCAGTGTCTTTTAGCAGAGGAAATGGAAGTAAGAGAAAAGAATTATAGTCCAGTAATACTAGGTGCTTCCTATTTGGAAAAAATAGGACCTGTGTTAGGAAAAAGAGGTTTTATGGGTTTTTTTTTGTTTTCAATGTGTATTTGTTTTTGAGAGAGAGAAAGCATGAGCTGGGGAGGGGCAGAGAGAGAAGGAGACAGAATCCTAAGCAGGTTCCACACTGTCAGTACAGAGCCTAATGTGGGGCTCGAATTCACAAACTGCGAGACCGTGAACTGAGCCGAAACCAAGAGTTTGTACGTTCAACTGGCTGAGCCACCCTGGCACCCCAGGAAAAAGAGGTTTTGTTTAATGGTTGTCATTTGATTTTATGTTCTATTAGTTCATGAAGTTTTTGAGGTAGGTTTAGAGCAAGGATATTTTTAATTCATACAATTTCCAAAATATAACTATTATGATTATATGTGACAGTAATATGTGAATATAAAATCAGAATCAGAGAAAATGTGAACAGCAGTAGTTAGTACTGGAGGTGGTGAGGATAGGAAGACAAAAACACCTATCTGTAAGCAGGAAAGGCCAACACAGTGGACAGAGATGAATCTCTTATTTGGCTTTAAGCTTCCTGGCAGTCAATGTGAAAAGGGTCACAAAACAATTAGCCCTTATCTTCAAGGATGGGGGTGGGGGAAAAAACTGATTACTCAGGATCAGTAAAAACTTTTGTATTATGGAGTTTTTAAAAAGAAAACAAAATGCCCTCTGCAAAAGGTATAGCTAAGTATGTATATATCCCGTATATTATGTTACTCATTTCTCCCTGAAATCATGAGATTCTTTAACAAAAACAATATATATGGTAATAAATACAATTATCCTTTGTATTTATGTAACTCCACAGTTTCCGAAACACTCTCAATTTTGCTCTTGGGAATAGTCTTGGTGAATTGTAAGTGGATATTGTTGCCTCTCTTCTAGTTTAGGAAACTAAGAATCTAAATTGTGTAAATTTCTGGCCTTCCAGACTAAGTTTCCTGCCTCCTCCTCCAATAGTCTTTACATTTTCTAACACTAAAGAGAAATAATCCAATCTGACCCAGCTCTGACCAAAGTAATGAATAGCTCCCCCATCCCGAGAAGCTGTCTCATGAAGATGCCTCTGTCCTCATTGGTAACTTCTCAGAAGCACAGTGTTGAAAGTCATAGTCAAAAGCTAAAGTTAGAAACAGTATCAGGCTGTTAAGTAAGAGGGGTCAACTTGCAGCTGTTACTGGAGCTTTCTGAATTGTAACAGTGTGGCTACTTTGATGCAGGAGAATCAATTACAGAGAAACCTTGTCAAGATGGCCAAAATTCAGCCTTAAATAATTGAATTCTCTGCCAAACGCTGTCCACTGTCGTTATCTAGAAATGTAATTATGCAGCTAAATCAAGCAACTAAAATTAGTGTAGTGTAAAAACACCTTGGCTATCTAAAAGTGGAGGAATTGACATTTGGATTTAGAAAAAGCCAATAGTTGAATATGGTTTGCGGTGTCTGAAGCTCTCTGAGTTTCTACAAAATCTATATCCTGTGTCCTGCTTGGAGTTAGAGGTGGAATGTGGCAAGCGGATGTTTGGTTTGAAGGTGATTTCCAGTGATCCCTGGGCCTTTGGCGTTAGCTGAGTGGACTCACTTGGTCACTTGTGCGCCCTTGCTCTCAAAACCGGGAGCTCTCCACATGCCCATGTGTCTTCTTGCCATGAGTGACTCTATGAATTTATCTGTGCCTTCAATCTGAAGCTGAAGATGTATCCATACTGACCATCAGGAGAACACAACACACATGATAGGAACAGCTAATAGCCTTTAGTATGGTATCCATGATATGATGCCCGGAGCTTTGCCACACGACCCCATGGGGCAGGGTCTATTATTACTGCAGTTTTCTAGGTGAAGAAATCAAGGTTCAGAGATGCTAAGTCACTTGTTCCAACATCACACAGCTAGTGTGTGAGACACCCAAATCAATTGCATT
Organism: Panthera leo; assembly: GCF_018350215.1. Classification (NCBI taxonomy): domain Eukaryota; kingdom Metazoa; phylum Chordata; class Mammalia; order Carnivora; family Felidae; genus Panthera; species Panthera leo. The sequence continues at coordinate 35,151,482 of NC_056694.1, read as the reverse complement.
TCAATTCATGTAATGCCAGAGGAATTTACTTATTACCGTGGAACCTATCCCAGACGATCCTTTGGGTATTTTCAAGCATCAGAAAGATTGCAAATATTGGCTTGAATTTATTTTTCGCCCATAGTTTGGTGGATATGCCTTTAAACTCTGGGAACGGGAAACCATCTCCTATGAACACACTGCATAGTCACAGATGACCATTGAAAGATCAAGGACAGAGAATCTGTGTTTTGTTTTGTTTTGTTTTGTTTTGTTTTGTTTTGTTTTGTTTTGTTTTGAAAGCGTGTGAAGTTCTGTGGGAGAATGAAGTACTCTGCTGCATATAGTGAGTCGCCTGGTTAGGAATTGTGTTCGGAGCCCGGCACTGACTCTTAACAAGGGTACACGTGTGGGAAACCGATTCGACTAGTCTAAGTCCACTTCTCTGTGTGTTCCCTGGAACTGGTAACAGTACTGACTTGAGAGAGTTGTGAGAATAACATTACGTAACCTGTGTAAACAACTTAGTTCATTCTCTGTGTATAGCACACTCTGCAAGTATTAGCTGGTATTCTTTTTTTTTTTTTTAATTTTTTTTTTAGCATTTATTTATTATTGAGAGACAGAGAGAGAGAGAGAGAGAGCATGAGCAGGGGAGGGGCAGAGAGAGAAACACAGAATCCAAATCCAAAGCAGGCTCCAGGCTCTGAGCTGGCAGCACAGAGCCGATGCGGGGCTCAAACTCACAACCGGGGAGATCATGACCTGAGCTGAAGTCGGATGCTCAACTGACTGAGCCACCCAGGCGCCCCGCTGGTATTCTTATCGTATGATTTGCACAGATTGCCCCTTTAAAATTAAAGCCAGTGAGGGTCGCCTGGGTGGGTCCGTCCGCTGAGCGTCCGACTTCGGCTCAGGTCATGATCTCACGGTTTGTGAGTTCGAGCCCCACGTCGGGCTCTGTGCTGACAGGTCCAAGCCTGGAACCTGCTTCAGATTCTGTGTCTCCCTGTCTCTCTGCCCACCCCCCGCCCCACTCTGTCTCTGTCTCTCTCTTTCAAAAATAAACATTAAAAAAAATTTTTAATGAAATAAATAAAATTAAATTAAAGCCAGTGACAGAGAGAGAAAGAGAGAGAAGCACAGATTAGATGATCTCCTTAGCTTCTTTGTGATCAGTGCCAAAGGGTGCCCACATTTACCTACTTGATTTTTAAGTAGCGACTGATAATCCTCTCAGTTTACAAGTCTCATTTTCCTCTCTAAAAATCCCATTCAGACTTTGTCCCTTGCCTTTTGCCCAACTTCATCGGGAAGAGCCCCATTCCTGTGGCCTACCTCTGTCTCTCAGTCATCTGGCCTCTCTCTCACTCTCTCTGAGAACTAAATTAATGAAGAGTATTTGGTTAGTCATGTTAGGCAAGCCGTTCCCAAAATAGCACCTTCCATTTTGGTAGATTCAACTCTGCAGCTGCTGTGTCTCTTCGGCGTCTGGGAAGAAAACTTTCACATTAAGAGTTGCTGATGCGGATTTTCTTTCTTTCCCCCTCTCGGCGTTGATGAGTGCCTGGCTCGTGACAGAAGCGATTTGGCTCTCGGCTTTGTAGTTCCGAAGAAGTTGGGTCTGTAGATTTTCCCCTAACTCTCCACTGATGTGTTGAGCTTCAGAGGGAATAATACCTTCACGTAAAGCATGTTGCCTTCTCAAGGAGTACTCCTGCATCCCTATGGCGTGCCTATGATTGTTCCTGCAGCCCCCTACTTTCCCGGACTGATCCAGGTAATTCAAGGCCACTGCCAGCCAGCAACTTAACTCCAGAGCGCTCAGAGTAATAATTGGAATTTTTATGGTTGAGAAAGCAAACACTTTTAATACAGGAAAAAGCCCTCATGTAGTCAGTGGGAAGACAGTAGGAAATCACAAAGATGGATCACCCTAATCTGGCTATTGACATCTCTCATGGCTGAATAAATGGTGTAGTTGAGCCATATTTGCTTGTATTGATCTGGGTGCTGTTTAACATTCATGCCTTTGCTTCAGGAGGTTGACCACAGGGCAAAGGATTTGCTCTCCTTCCCAGCTTTCTGAGGGACTCAGTCTCCCAGAGCAGATCATGAGGCAAAGTAACTTATCATGAGGTGACTTGGTTAAGAGCTTTAACCCAGGAAATAGAAGGAGCATGAAATATGCATTAATTTATATGTTTGCCTTCATGTGGATTGTCTATTTTTATAGAAGTGCCCTGCCCCCCACCTCACTTGGGTCGAGTGGTGGCATTGAGGCAAAAAGGAACACGCTGTTGATGGTTAATTTATGAAGTTCAGAGATTACTTTAGGACTCCCTTACCAGCTGTTTACATCTTAATGATGGCAAGAAAGTGGAGGATTGAAAAGTGTGTTGGTTTTACTTTTAAGCCTATTAATTTTGTGCAGGGAGACTCATCTACCAATAAGATACTTGGGACTTTCCACCCCCCCCCCCCCTTAGCATAAGTTTGTCTTTTTAAATAAGCATTGGCTTCTGGGTGTATGTCCAAAGTTCTCTGTGGAAAGCGAACACCTACTAGTCACAGAGCCTGAACATCCTGGGAAACCCAGATGGTTGCTTTGCTGTTGTTTTCTTGTTTGTTTGAGAACAGCCATCGCTTTGTAGTTAATTCTGTCTCTTGTTTCTGCGGGAAAGGAAAACTAAATGTATTTTGTGTTTAGTGCACCCTTTCACCCTTATCCTTGTGCCCCCTCCACAACTATATTTGAAAATTCTGCAGTACCCTACCTTCTTAATTAAAATTTCTGGGGAGGGTTCTGGTCAAACTCAGTTTCCCCCCTTTTCCGAATGGTGCTTGTGAACCTTAAGAACTTGGGTGATTCGAGACATGCAGGGGCGATTCTCAATAATAACAACACATTCTATCATCCTAGACTTATGGCCATTGCTTAGCTTGGAAACCCCTATATTATACGTGAGACATATATACACTGCCTGGAGAATGGTCCTTAACAACATGGAAATCGTTCCATCTTTCCTGGTGTAAGCAGGCCAGTGGGGTGTGCATGGAGTCTGAAGGAGGACTCCATGGCAAACTGGAATGCCTTTTGCTTCCATTGGAAACTTGGGGTGAAGGTCGGCTGTTGGAGTTTTGTCAGACCCTCTGCCGCCCCATCCGATAAATAATTACAAGCAAATCGTGCCCTTCACTCTATGCTGATTGATGCTGAAATTGCTTTTGAAAGTTCTCATAAGTTCCTGTTATAGATTAAGTGCCGGTGTAGGAAAAATAACGGCACGCACTGAAATGGGTGAATGTAATCAGGCTTAATGGACTTGAGAGCTTGTTGGGAATTGAATAACTATCGATTTGCTGGAATGTTGCTGTCATTACGAAATGCCACTCTGGACGTATTACCCCAATGATAGATGAGGAGACGCACGGGCCAGCTGAGAAATTGGGGAGGCCCTATTTATTCCTTTTTTGCAGAGTGTTGGAGAAAACATATCCAGTTATTTTTGGAAGGAACAAGTGATTTTACTTGCAAATCTTAGCCCGATCATACTTTGTTTTCCCAAGTGACACCTTTGCTAACTAGTTACCCATAAGTCAGGAGAGCAGTGCAGTGGGGAGGCTCTGGACCAGCTGCTGTGACATATTCATCTTCTTCCTCTCTCACTCCCCTGGAATGCACTAAAATGGTATAGCTGGAGAGAGACCAGCTTCATTTCTGGTTTGCTGAGAGACCCTGTGTTATTTACCCATTGGCATCACGAAACTCAGATCACTTGGTTGCAGAAACATTTTCAAGGGGAGGAGAAGCAACTCAAAGAGAGAAAAATTGTAACACACACACACACACACACACACACTCACCTTCTAGCTGGGCCTTCTGATGCCAGCTGTCCTGTATCCCAGCAGGCTGTATCAGCTTGCTTACCAGTTCCTTGACCTTGTGGTTTTTTTCCCAACTCCTCAAGAGCTGTAAGAGCTTCCCTGTAGGGAAGGAAGGTGCCGCCCACACCTTAATAATGTCATCAGCAGGACACTAAAAGTGATCCAAAATAGTGTGTGTACTCCATCATCGGTAGTAAGTTCCCTATGCCTGGAGTTACACGGACAGAGCTTGGGTAGCCACTTGGCAGGGTGGTTGGATCAGAGTTTGAGATTCCTCCCAAGGTCTTTCCAACCTCAAGAGCCAACAATTCTGTGGCAGAAGAGTTTCTGCCACTTTTTAAATTAATACTGGTAGCACTGCCCTGTTTTGGTCTACTCAGTTGAAGAAAAAAATAAATAATTGACCAGATATCATAACAGGCTTTAATAGAGCATCACGTTGTCTGGCAAAAACAGAGTAGAGCCGTTTTCTAGTAATTCTAAGGTTGTTGCTCACCAGGATCTTTTGTTCTAGGACTGAATTCCGTAGTTACCAGTGATCCCCATCCGCCATCCCTCAAGAAAGCCAGAATCATTATCATGCTGGTTCTCCTGAACCCATCTTCTGGTATCAAAACTTGTTGAATATATGGAAGGGTGGATAGTTTTTCCTTCTAGCCATGTAAAGAATTTCTGAAAGACCATAGGGGATTGAGCTGAACCAGTTTGGAGAGTTTCATGGGTAGTGAGAAGCGGAAGAGAAGAGAAAAAGAGTAATATTACCGGGGCACCTGGGTGGCTTGGTTGGTTGTGCTTCTGACTTCAGCTCAGGTCACGATCTCGCGGTTTGGGAGTTCGAGTCCCGCGTCAGGCTCTGTGCTGACAGCTCAGAGCCTGGAGCCTGCTTCAGATTCTGTGTCTCCCTCTCTCTCTGCTCCTCCCTTGAATGTGCTTTGTCTCTCTCTGTCTCTCAAAAATGAATAAATGTAAAAAAAAATTTTTTTAAAGAGTAATATTACCAAGTGCATTGTAGAAACCTTAATCCTTTCCCTTTGTATGAATCTCAATCTTGGTATCTTGGGATAAAAAGAAACAATGTATGTTCCTCTCAAACTTCTTTATTTACTTCTAGATTTTCAACAATACACTGAATGATCAATGCACTCTCTGATCTGAAAACAAGGAAGGTCTGACAAATCAATTGTCAAAGTCAGCCTTGAATCCAGAACTTCCCAAGATGACTTACTTAAACCATAGACCATGGCCGCAGCATACCAAGCAACATAATAAAACAATGGCTTTATAAATGATTAGTATGTTTGGTTAGTGCTTAGATCTAATGAGCCCTTGGTTCAGGGTTATAAGTTCAGATTTGCACCCCTCACTGTAGATACTTAAACAAAGGGTATGCCCTTTGGCCATACGTGGCTAGATCGTTCTCCATACTGGGACAGATAATTCCCATCTCATCTAGATATTATAGATAGTGGGTCAAAAGACCATTTTTCTAGATGGAAGTCAGTGTAAACAGAACCCCATCTACATCACCATGCATTTGTTAATTAAGTTATTCATTAATGCTCACATATTTTAGACGAGGCATTGGTCAGGACACCCAGGACACAAAAGTGATAGTCATAGCCACTGACATGTAGGTTCACAGCCAGTGGAAGAGAACACTAGATAAACACAAAACTTATACTACAGTAAAAACATTAGAAAAGAATGACAGGTAACAATTATTGAGTAATTGCTATGAACCAGGTGCTGTGCTAAATACTTAGGTATATTATCTCACTTTTTCTTACAAAACCCTAAGTTGAGTACTACTGGCCTACCATCCCCTATCTGTAATTTTAAATTCCAAAAAGCTCTGTAAATCAGGGTGTTTTCTGGGGAGAAGTTTGGTACCAAAACTGATTTGGGAAGCAAACTTGACCTAAAATGATATGTGGCTATTTATAGACTTTCTTTATCCCTCTTAGTGTGAATATTCACATATTTTGCTACAGGGATATTTAAGTGTTTGATTTCAGAATGTTGTCCCAGACCCTGCTGAGAGTGTTACATAATCGATGTTTCCACTGAAATACCTTTCTGAAAAAGACAATTCCTATCCGTCCCCCATAAAAAATTTGAAATTTCAAAATACACATGACCCCAATGATCTCAAATAAGGAATCAGAGTCTTGGATTATGGTGCCCTTTCTACCTATGAAGAACCTGAAACTGACCCTTGAGAAAGGGAGCTTGTCCAAGTTCACAGGAATGTCAGTTACAGATCTGAGATTTGGATCAGGTATGTTGGGCCAGAATCTTCCCTCTTCACCAGTCTACTGTTGAGGTGCATCCATGGGAATGCATATGAAAACAGGGGAGGGAGCAGGTGGATGTCTCTTAGAGTAGGAAAGAGTGTGGTTAAAAGGGAAGGGTGGTGTTTGAGTTGAGCTCTAAAGCACTGGCAGGCATTCAGTGCAAACTAAGGAGAGGTCTTCCTACCAGAGCAGAGAATTCAGGTGAATTCATGGTGTTGGGGTGACACAGCGAGAAGGAACTTCAGTATCTTCCCCGTCCCACTGCACTGTAGAGTTTGAGATTGTTTGCACATAGGACTCAAACATCAAAAAGCATAGGTGGAAAGAATCTTGGAAGAATCTCTGAAATAACTCTTACAGCCTGAATTTCTGAGTGCTCTACCCAGGAATGGGCTCCGAAATACCCTTCTGTGAATACCGCCGGGGAGTGTCCACTTTCCTGGGTTTGGGTCCTGAGCACTCAATGCCATCTTTTCTCTCAGAGACTCTAAGCTCTCTAGAGGCTGTGTGTTTTCTGACTTAACCTTCCTAGAGTAGACAGTGGCAGAAAAACGCTGATTAGTGCCTCTCTGATAGGGATAGCAGTGGTAGGAGCAAACCCTGCATCCTGGATTCCGAAGCAGAAATCAGCATCGTTGAATCTGGCAATGTAGTTGATGGCAGATCTGCGTACATATGTGGTGATGCCAGGAATTATCCAAGTGGAGAAGCTGTCCCGACAGAAAGACAGAGGAAGGTAGAGGAAGGTAGAGGTCATTTGGATACATGTCTGGTTGAACGAAAAAGAATTCCACTTGTTCTGGTCTGTGGCTGGTGGAGCCAATTTCATATCCTGATATTTCTGCCCTGCAATATTATCTACATGTTTGGAGTATCTGCTGATCTGGAAAGAAATCAGAAGGCACACCTGATGTAAATGTTAGTGGTGTCATTTACTTTGAGGCTGCTCTGTCTTAGTCACTAAGTGACTTTTCTGTACTGCCGAAGAGGCCATGTCAACGGCAGACTAAATTAAAGAGTCAGGGAGGTGGCAAGGAGAGTTTGGAGTCAAATAGGTCCGGGTTGATGTATTGGCTCTGGCATTTACTAAGCATGTGGCCCTGGGCCTGTCAGTTAACCTCTCCGAGGCTGTGTGCTCAGCTACAAAACAAAAGCAGGAATCCCTGACTTGCAGGGTGTTTGTGAGCTTTAAATGTGATCTATCTCCTCATTAGCGATTGTTTATCGAGCACCTACTGTATGTGAGGCTTTGAACTAAGAGAGGGTGATGAGCCAGAATAAAAGACACCCAAGACCCCTTTCCACACAAAGGTTCCACCCTAATACACAGGAAAGATGTGGGACATCCATATCCCTATATATCCATGTCTATAGCTGTATCTATATCTGTATCTCATCTATACCTATGTATCTCCATCTCTGTCTGTAGTTCTGTATCCAGTATGGTAGATGTTATTCGAGAAAGAGAAAGTGAGAGAAAGATATATGATGAACGTTTATTTAGGACTCTTTTATTTGCAACTGACAAAAATCTAATGCATATTGCTTAGAGGGAAAAAAGAAAACATCCAGCTTCAGGCGCAGTTGAATTCAGTCTCCAACAACCCAAGTCATGTCTCTCCACAACTCTGCTGTGGTTGTCTTTTCTGGATCTTCATTCACAAACACACCACATCTAAGTGGTGGCACAAATGGTCCCCAAGCATCTCCGGGCTCGCATCCCAATCCATCTTTTTGCAAGTCTCTTTCCCAACTGTTCCTGCAAAAATTTCCAGATAGCCGTCTCCTTGGCTTACCTTGCAAACCATGCCCACCCTCAAAGCAGTCCTCTTGCCTCACTGCTCACATTGGATCTGGATGGTGTTGTCATCCTGACTGAGCTGTAGGGGCTGTGAATAGAGGGAAAAAATGAGTCTTGTTCTCACAGTAAGGTGTTGGACAGGCAAATGTCAGCTTCTCATGATCAGCAATCCTAACTGAAGGTATTACAGACATCCAGACATGTTTTCTTTTTTTGCTCCCCTGAACCCTACATACACCCTCTCCAGGGAAGGAAGTGTGGGACTCTGATCTTAATTAAACTCATTGAGGGGCCCCTAGGTGACTCAGTCGGTTAAGAGTCTGACTGTGGCTCAGGTCATGATCTCGTGCTTCATGGGTTCAAGCCCTGCCTCAGGCTCTGTGCTGACAGCTCAGAGCCTGGAGCCTGCTTAGGATGCTCTGTCTCCTTCTATCTCTCTGTCTCTCTCTCTCTCTCTCTATCACAAAAATGAATAAAACTTTAGAAGAAATTATTATCCTCATTGACCGATGCCAGTGATCATATTCACCAAACAGTTAAATATCATCTAGCGCATTTTGCTTCTCCATTAATGATCAAATGTATCAAAGTTAGATATGGCAATTTTACTTAGCATCTTCCCACCTAAATTAATTATAGTATTGTTTCCCACTAGGGTATGTTGGGAGCATTCTGACTATTTTTCAGGTGAAGACACCATGCATGATCTAGTGAAGTAAAGGCAGTCTGATAAGCATATTCAGTAACAACATTATGAAGCAAGATTGGGCTTCTCAAATCAACAACTTCATGTCTCTTTATATTAGCAATACGTACATACATAAATATATAAAGAAAGAAAAACCAAAGCCTTCCAGTTAAGTTTGAAATAATGTGGACTGTCCATCGTTCCAAAGCACTTTGGAGACGCTAGCGACTTGCCCCGTTCTGTTTTATAGAAATGCACTTTTTATTTTTAATTAAAAGATTAAAGGGACACTGTCAATCTCTTCTGATTAATATCAGTCCTATAAAAAGGATGTGTTTCTGCAGCAACCATCTGTCATTTTGATCATTTTAAAGGCATGCTATATCAGCAAGTCTGCTTTTTATAATATGTTGGCATGGGACACACAGAGCTGGAGAGAGTTGTGGATTTCACACTCCACTTTGCTGCTTTGGTGTTCAGCAATCTGAGCCTTTGATGGTGAAGCAGAACCCCCTCCCTGTCTTTTAAAGGTTGTTTTGGGTAAGTGTTTTCCCCGGCTGATTTATGACAGAGATGCTCACCCCTATTTATGTTTCTCTCACGTCTAAAGATAGGCCTATCACACATGCATCCCACCAGCGTGGAAGAAGCCAGCATATCCACTTGATTAACTGCTGAACCTTAGGAGGTGTCCAGAAACGTTGAACTCAGTACTCCGCACGTCTTTTCCTCTGGGGAACTGGGACCATTGTCTTCTGCAAAGCCTAGTTCCTAGTTTGAGCTCTCCGGGTTGTAAAAGTCAGAGACAGAGGCATTGTGACAGTCATTTATTTATTATAATAATTTTTCATGGGTCAGGGTTCCATGTTGGATTGTCTTCTAAGCTCTGGAGACATTGAGATGATTAAGACCCAGTCTCTCTCCTCAGAGGTGGAGTCCCTGGCCACATCACTGGCAAGAAAGTCAGAGGTTAAACACAGCTGCTTGATGGTGGAACTCTGTAGAGTCTCGACTGCACTCACCCCACACAGTATGAGGTCCCCACCACTGTCAGTGGCTTGGGCAGTTGCGATGGATTTTTCTACAGTTCCAGGAAGATGGCTTCCTTAAATTTTTTTTTTTTTCCTTAAATTTTTTTTTAATGTTTGTTTACGTTTGAGACAGAGAGAGACAGAGCATGAACAGTGGAGGGGCAGAGAGAGAGGGAGACACAGAATCGGAAGCAGGCTCCAGGCTCAGAACTGTCAGCACAGATCCCTACGCGGGGCTCGAACTCATAGATTGTGAGATCACGACCTCAGCCGAAGTCAGACACTCAACCGACTGAGCCACCCAGGCGCCCCTCAGGAAGATGGCTTCCTGTAGATAGTTCCTCTATCCTTCCCAAATAACAGGGTTTCTGGTATGTTCCAGGAGACAAAGGGTGGAGGTTTTTTGTTTTTTTGAGGAAGACCTCTATCTCTGAAACAGTGGTTCAGTTTTGTCCTGTCCTACCTTGTATCTGGCTCAGAGTAATGCAGTGAGTTCAGCATACCATGCTGGGAGAGAGGATGACCTCCCTTAGCTGTTATTTTTCCTTCCACTCTGTAATCTGCACTGGCTCCTCAAGGTAGAGAGGATTTGGAGGAGGCAGTCACCTTGTGCATTCCAAGGTGTTTTCACAAAGTGCTCTCTGAAGAGCCATTTCTTCTCATTTCATGAGGTAGCACAGTTAAGGATTTAGATCAGAGAATTTAGAACATAGGATCTAGACCAGGGGAGCTTGAATCTGGCCACGACCTTCTCCTGGTGACTTTGGGCAAAGTGTTTGACCTCTCTGAGCCTCCCCTTGCTCCTCCAAAAAATGGGAGTAATATGCAATATTCTCTACCTCCCAAAGTCAATGTCAGGCATAAAAGAGTGCAAAAATGACCACACCCAAGGCATTTGCAGTGCAACCACTATGCTATTCAGGAAGCTTAGCATAATGCCAAGGTCTGGGTGCCCCACTCAGACCAATCTGAGTAGGCATCTTGGCCCCTGTGTGATGTGGGGCTCCATGTCTCTGAGTTTCCATTGTCTCAACTTGACAATGGGGGAAGGAACCCAGAGGATCTGATGAGATGATGCTTGTGAAGCATGGAGAACAACCCCTGCTCATTGTAGGTGTTCCATAATGGATGGCCAGAGTTGCTGCTGTCTTGGTTTTGTTTTGTTTTGTTTTGTTTTGTTTTGTTTTCTTTCACAATATCCTGGGTTGCTGCACTTTCTTTTCCATACAGAGATGCTCTGGATTTGGGTGTTAAGTGGACACAATTGTAACTCTCTGTTCCCTCTCTCAGTGGAGATTCTCAATAACCAGGGACATGCTTTTTGGTGCAGCTGGACAGAGTGGGGTACCATTGGGGAATGCTACGAAAGAGAGAAAGAGATACCACCATGGGGTTTGACATGCATAGCCCATGGCCTTGGGTGGGATGAAACCCACACCCCTTCCCATTCCCTAAGTCAGTGGCCTGGGGAGCTGGGGCTACTGGTCACACACCAAGAAGGATGTAAAGGCCTCACTCATATGGAATCCTTGCCCAAATCTTTGTCCACTGGCTCTAGTAGGACTTCTGGGGCTGGAACCATAACTGGCTGGGAGGAGTGGACTTTGAGTGGGAAAGAGAAGCCCAACCCCTTCCCTCCATGTGGCCATAGCCTTCTGGGGACAAATTCTTTGGGACCACCCACACCCCTGTTCCATGCAGCTCCTAGCACACTGTGGGCGCTTAATAAATGTTAAATAATAAGAATAGCTTCCATCTGTCAGCACCCGGCGGCAGGGAGGAGTGTGAGTGCAAGACTGCCGACTGGCACTGGGCAGCCTGTGGAGAGCCTTTGGGGAGGGAAACGCGGCTTAGAGAGGCACTTCCAGAACCTCCTTCATCAGTGTGCTCTCCAGCCCTGCCACTGATCGGCACGTGGGCAAGCTTGCTGACCTGTGCTGTCTGCCCTGGACCTCGGATTGTCTGCGTCAGAATGGCAGGGCCCAGTGAACTACGTGCTTCCCCAGCAATCCCGGGTTTCCCGTGAACAGCTGGATTGGGGAACTGGTGTTACCCAACAATGCAGGGGCTTTGTTGAGGTTTAAAAGGGGCGAAGGATCTGCCCTCTGAACAGACGGTGTCATAAATTCATACTTCCGTCATTTTCTTGGAAGAAAATGCCTACTGGGCTTTTCGCATTTAGTTATAATAAAAACAACAGCAGCTGCTCGTTTCCAGGCATTTACGATGTACCAGGCTGTGTGTAAGGCATTTCACCTACAGTATCTAAGTGAAGGGTTGTATTTGGGAGAGGAAAAAGCAGGCTAACAGGACGACGTAGGGGTGTAGGTTCTGGAACGGACTACCTGGCTCATCTCCTGCCTCCACCTGTGTGACCTTGAGCATCACTTACTACCTTGTGACCTTGGGTGTGGTAACACCTCCTCTGGGCAGCATTAACCTTGCTGGGTGATAGTTAAAGGAACCAAAGCATATAAAGTTCAAAGCACAGTGCCTGGCACATGGAAAGTAGTCAGGAAGCGTATTAGCAAGTTTATTTTCAAGCACAACTAAAATGCTACCACAAACAACACCAGAACTAACTATACAGTAGAGGCAATATGGAGCGTTTGCAGATATATATGTATACATATATATATTGCATCTTGGCTAAGAGGGTGAGCTCTCGAAACAGACTGCTGGGTTAGAGTCTCAGCTTTGCCTCCTTGGTAAAGTTCCTAAATTGCCCTCATCTGTAAAATGGACATATTAGAAGCACCTAAATCCATGCTTTCCTATCCGCCTCCATTGGATGGGGACCATATCAGAGTTGCTTTTGAGGATCAGATGAGTTAATATTTGTAAGGCACTTATAATGGTACGTGGTATATAGTAAGGCTCAATAAGAATAGGAATAAGTAATAATAACATAATAAGGATTAGATAATAAGGTGATGTATATTATGTACATATAATAACATGTATTTCATATAATATACATATGTGTATTATATATAACATAATTATAATATACTATTACATATAATTATATAATTGTATGTAATTGTCTATTTTATAATTATATACTATTACATATAATTATATAATGATACATAAAGTAAAACATAATATATATATTATGTATCTTACAATAATCCTATAATATTATGATTATGTTGTGTAATATGTGATTGTACAATATATGATTATATGATTGCATATGATATAGTCAAATAGTAATATTTTTATAATTACTATATTATAATTACATGTTAAAAATTATATTACTATTATTTCCACTGTTGCTACTCCTACTGGTCTCTCCTTTGGGTCTTTTCCATAGGATATTTCTACTGCCCCAAATGACCCTGGAAAGACTTCCTTTCAGGGAAACTGAGGCCCAGTGCTGGCTTCAGCAGCACATATACAAGGAAACTGAGGCCCAGCAAAGTGAAATAACCTGCCTGAGCTCTCAGGGCTTGGAAATGGCAGACGTGGGGATGTTCCCAAGGACCGTACTGTGCTGTGTGGCTTTGGTGCCTCTGCCCGTCCTCTGCAGGGGAACAGCCTTGTCTCTTCCCCGTACAACCTATTCTGAGCGGAAGGCTAACAGGGTTTTGTGCCGCTGTCATTTCTGATCAGCTTTCCTCCCTCTGTCTTGCAGCCTTCTGTCAGGAGATCTTGTTCTCCCGAGGAAGCCTGATTCCTCCAGGAGATCAAAACGGGAGGTGGGGCGGTGACAAACGGCAAGGAGGGGGCTGCCAGGACATGGTCCTTGTGGCTTTGTTTACAAGACCTTCTCTTTGGTTATCAATGTCTAAACCTTCTGGAAATGCACTTTCTGTTTTCCCTTTAAACACAAATCAAGCAACGTTACCAACACACATTCTCTGTCAAACATGTCAGTTACTCCAGGGGCCGCGGACAGCTTGCAAGCGATCTCTTCTATTGTTACTGTGGTGGTGTGTTATTTCTCCCTTCAACAGCTCTGCATTTGTTCTGCTGAGAGGTGTAAACACCGAGGTGCCTGGTATCTGTTAGGTTTTGACAGAAAATGTGAAATTGACGTGGACCGTCCAACGACCATCTTAATAAGGCGAGGCTCCCGTGGGCTCATGGAGAGTGGCCATGCAGAGCCCTGGATTTGCCTGGAGCCTTTTCCAGGAATTTGGGTGGGGGCTTAAGGACTCTAATGAGCTAGGGCTTGTTTCACACCTGGCGTTTTGGCAGGTGGTTCCCATTGTGACTTAGCTGAGGGACTTGGTGCTGCCTGCCAGAGGGCCTTAAAATTTGTGTGGGGGCCTAGCAGATGTTGCACAAGCGTTCACCCATCATACAGAACGCCATTCATCAGCTGCTGAGTCCTGTCCCTGTCTGTGTTGTAAGGGACCAGAGCTCCCACTTGCTGCATGGTGATGGGGTAGCCTAGGGAAGGATAAAAAGCCTTCCATTGCTGAGGGTAATGCAGACCATATGGAATTCTTATCTGTTCGAACAGTTGTGGGGTTTGGGTGCACAGTGCTGTCTGCATGTGTATTTTCTTTCATGTGTTTGGTTCTAGCTAGTCAGAGCTTCACTGAGGAACATGTTGTAGAGTTCACTCCTGGGGATGGGCAAGGCATGTGTCCCATGACATCTCTGCTTTCCGGCTTTCCAACTTCCTCATGGAAAGTGTTAGTTCCGCACACAATCACAAGCAAACCCCCTGCCCTCCCTGGGCAGGTGAACGTTCCTCTGCCATCTTGGGGTCTTGTTGCTGACACATCGTGGTTTCCAGTGTCCCATGTGGCTCAGGAGCACCTGCTTCATTCACACCTTTGTGTTCAGATCTGCTCTGATATCAGAGATAAGTTGAATTAAAAACAGTTGGGCCTCCTATGGGTTGAAAGATGACAGGTGATTTTGAATATCAAGAAACCAAAGATGATTTTTGAATGTGAGTGTTTTTGTTAAGATCCTTTTGGTCGAGGCACAGAACGCAATCCTGGCTAGTTTAACAGGGAAGTGTTTATATTTTGCAGTTTTTGAGGGGTAATGTGTAAACAATCGAATGCACAGAAAAGGGGAAAACAAAAGAAAACCAAGCCAAGGGAAATCCATGAGGTAGGGCAGGCCTAAGGACTTGGCAGGCAGAATTTGTGGACATTCTCTTTAGATAAGTGGTTCTCAGCCAGGGGCAATTTTGCCCTGCAGGGACATTTTTAGTTGTCACAGTCAGAAAGGGGTTGCTGTTGGCACTCTGCAGTGGATAGGACGACCAGAATTATCTGGCTCAAAGTGTCAGTCTTGCCAAGGTTCAGAAACCTCAGTGACTCAGCTTTTCAAGACCACCAGGCTTTGTGTTTCCATTCAAGTTCCAAATTCCCAGGAAAGAATCTGATGGATCCAGCCTGGGGTGCATCTCAACTTTGAATCAGTCAACTATGTCCCAGAACCCCATGTACTTGGAGCCCATTCAGAATATTGTGGAGCAGTCCTGGGAAAGAGGTAGGGTGAGGACTGTCCTTGAGCCAGAACCCATCCCAAGAGATGAGTCTTAAGACAGTTTATTGATAGACTTCAGTGGACCTCACCTGTGGCCAAGGTCCAGCCCAGTTAGTGCTTTTCACACAGAGCCGTCCACCTGCAGGAAGGATGTCACACACCAGTGCCAGTCTCAGCAAGCAGCCGATTTGTTTGGTCTTTGATTTAAGCTTATGGTTTCCTTCTTGGGCTCCTTTCCAACAGAAAATTCATTAAAAATGATTGTTGCCTATTTTTCTAATTGCAAAATTAGTTCAGGATAAATGCAAAATAAATCTTGGTGGTCAGAAAAGCACAAACAGATATACATATGTGCACATGTCCATGTACACACACACACACACACACACACACACACACACACAAACTGTAACCCACTACCCAGAAATAACCACTTCAAACCACTATACGGATATCTCATCTTTGTCCTGCACATATATTTTCTTCCACAAAAGTTCTTATACTCTCGTCCTATGCATAAAAATTTATATCACTTGCAGCCAGCTTTTTTTTTAATAAAAGCTCTTTAAAACAGAATCAGTCATTTTTTCCAACTAATAAATAATCCTTTTTTTGTTGAGAACCTCAAGACTAAGGTGATAGCTTACAACAAAACATGTCGCTGATATCCTAAGTAAATGGATCGTCAGAAAATTACACCATTTAAGTCAGATGGAAAGAGGAAGATGGGGATGAAGGAGAGGAATCTACCGAGTACTCCCAGGGATTAGAGGATTGACAGAAGAGAGAGGCAGAGGTTGGCTGGCTCCAACCACCCAGGTGGCTGGCTTCTGCTCACACCTTTCCTCCGAAGTTCCATGGAATGGGGGCACTGACAGATGTGCTTTCCTTTGAGGAGAAAAAAAACTCCATCAATCATGAAGGCATGAGTACACTGGTGACTCCTGGAACACACAACTATCCCTTAGGGACCTGGTCCAAGGTCATGCCCGTTTTAGGACTAAAAACCAAGCTGCTCAAGAGATCAAGATATCTTCCGGGCAGGCTTCTCTCAGGAGCCGAGACAGGGAGACAGACAGACCTGCCTTGTCAGCTCTCATCACTCCTGCCGGAGTATTTCTCTTGCAAATGAAATACAGGTCTAGGGCCCAAGATCAGTTTTCAATTTAAATGACTTCACTTTCTCTCTTAAAAACTAAATCCTTCTCCTAATTCCCTTAAGTCCTAAAAGTATAACATTTCCCCTTGATGGATTGGAGAAAGAAGTCACGGAACAGGCTTGCCCATGGCGTTACGGTGAGGTGAACCAGCCAGCCCAGCCCTTGTCTGAATGTGCACAGAAAATTTAAAAGACCTTTTTTTTTCAATCAGTAGCTTGCCAGTTACTGTGGTTTCTTTTCCATCTTTATATCTGACCCTCACAATCCAAATAAGGCTGCTGACAGGCCATGTGCATTTCGAAGCCAAGGAGGGGGCTTCGTTTGGGAATTCAGACAGCTCTAGATTGGTTTCCATATTTATTCATCAATTTGGAAAATATTTGTGGAGTGTACAATGTGTGCTGGACAGTAGTTTGCGGGGATGAATAAGTCCACTCAGATTTAATGGGGGAAAATAAGCAACAGACAGGATATCCGATGGTGGTACATGCGAGGAAGAAAATAAAATAGATTAAGACTACATGATAGTAACTGAGAGGGTTATTTTGGAGAGTTGAAGGATGGAAGGTGTGGAAGTTGAGCTCTGATCTGATTGGCAAATAGAGTCAATGTCATGTCCTGGGGTAGAGAAGAGAGTTGAGGCAAAGGGGACACATGGAAGCTCTAAGGTCAGACAACATGGGCACATTTGGGGAATAACAAGGATGGCCAGTATGACTGGGATGTAGTGGATGATGGGGGAGAGGTAGGACATGAAATCAGACATGTGGTCAGCAACCACATAACATTCAGCCTCCTAGGACATTGCAGGGAGTTTGGATTTTGGTCTAAGAGAAATGGAAAACCACTGGGGAGTTTCAACTGGGGAACACCATGACCTGATTTTACATTTTTAAAGGAATCCTCCAGGGGTGCCCGAGCGGCTCAGTCGGTTGAGCGTCCAGCTCTTGATTTCTGTTCAGGTCATGATCTCACAGTTTGTGAGATAGAGCCCCATGTTGGGCTCTGTTCTGACATTGCAGAGCCTGCTTGGGTTTCTCCCTCTCCCTCTCCTGCTTGCGCTCTTTCTCTGTCTGCCTATCTCTCACTCTCTCTCAAAGTAAGTAAATGAGCATTTAACAAAAGAGATTCCTCTAAAAGCTAGATGGAAGATGGTCTAGTGGTCTTTAGTGGGGTAAGATGGGAAACAGAAAGGAGAGCTAGTGTGCCGTGAGCGGAAATTGCCAACACCAAGGTGTGTCTATGGCTGGCAAATGAATATCCATTCCCCATGCCACCATTCCTTGAATCTTTTTCGACGAGAGAATTCTTCCCAGAAAGGAGAGACAGTTTCTGGAAGGCAGGTTGGAGCAGAAAATCACAACGATTATAGAAAAAGAGGGAGAGGAGACTGGGAATCATAGCAGTGTATCTGTGTGTGAGGGTCTGGTAACTTTTGTTGCTTCAGGGGAGTGCAGCATGTGTGTTTAATTGTTAATGACCCAAAAATGTGTCCACGGGCTACAAGCAAACCTGTTAGAGCATGGGGGATCAGTCTTGGGCGCTTTATTAAGTCTTGCTGTACCAAAGCTGTGAGCATCTGGTGAGCCATGTGCTTGTGGACTGGATTTTCCATCACGGGACAGTTCTGTCTTAGGGCTGGCTGATTTTCCTTTTATTTTATTTTAACAGGGATAGGGAGGGCCCCTGGGGGCAACATGTCTCACTTTTGTCATTTGTGACAACAGAAACCACCTGGGAGTTTGGATTCAGACAGACCTGGATTCCAGAATCAGCCTTACCTCCTATTAAATTTCATCTTGACTAGATAATTTTACCTCTCTGAGCCTCAGTTTACTCATGGGGGAAATAGAAGGAAAGGTTCGTATGTTTGAGAGCAGCAGAAAAGATTATTATACATGACTGGTTAATTCCTTCCTTCCATAATTCTCCAGACATTTATTGAGTACCTATTGTATAGAAGATGGAATGCTAGACAGTAGTGGAAAGATGCTGAAGAAGTCAGATATGATCCCTCCGTTAGCAGCATTTACGATCTCTGGGAGGAAGACACAAAACCGAATTAGGAACAGCTACAACAACCCATGAGTTGATGAATTATCATTTTAGCAAGTGCCATGAAGGAAATAATGGAAAGGAAGGAAGAGTTACTCATGGTAAGGAGGATGATGATTCTCTGCCTTCGAGGTCCCATCCCACAGTGTCTTGATATCTTTCTGCCATCCACTCCTCTCTTCTGAGCTTCCTGGGTTTATCTTGGAGACACCTGACGCTGCACTTGTCCATGCCTGAAATACACATCTCCACAGAGAGCAGCTGATTTACTGTGGGGCAGGGGAATGTGCTTTTCTAGAGTTTAAGAGCCACCTGTTTCTGGGAGTGCCATGGAAACACACATTCCGTCACTTGATCTGGAGGCCCAGGCATGGAAGTTTCAGCTGTCAGCAGCTGTCTTTCCTAACTGCTGCTGAGGAGTTTCCAACCCCAGGAAAAAGCCCATCATGACCCTCATAGAGACTTGGAAGCCACTCTCTGGAGCTGATGAAGAAAGAGGGACTCCAGAGTGATTTGTGGGCATGGGTTCTTAATTGGGGTGCCTGGAAATTTCCCCTCCAAGTGTATGTCAAACTGTGAGCATATGGTCTTGCAGTGGAAGGGTTTTTAACTTCCAGTTGACTGTCAGCGCACCCCGTGGCAGAAACGTACTTAACAATCTCTGCTCCCGAAACAGTTATGGCTTTGTGGCTTCTGGGTGGGGAAAGCCTTTCAGAGGAGGTCAACTGGACACTGCAGTACAGTGTCACCTGAATCTTTGCACATGTCCCCAAGCAGGGCAGAAGGGACTAGTCCTGTCCCCCACTCTGTGCCAGATGACCAAGTGGGAAGACACTGAAGGCTGCCTATCTTGCTCTCAGAAGCTGTATCACCCCATCCCGAATGCAGTGGCTTGCTGCCCTTAGGGTCCTGACCCCTCCCTTTCACAAGTGAGTATCAGCTAAGGAATAGCAAACCTCACAGGGATCCATCTGCACTAAATTTGCTTCAGGCTCCCCATTTCTGCTGTTTGGTGAGCACTGTTCTTCCGGGGCCCTTTGTGTCCAAATCCTGAAGACAAGTAAGGTGGACTAGAGTAGTAAAGAAAGCCAGAAGTTGTGGCCCTTCTCCCGGAAAAGAGTGGTAGTGGCCTCACCTGCACACACTGGCTGAGTGATACTTCTACATTTTTTTATGCAATTCCAGAAAGACCCTGGAGAGCAGGGGCTCAGAAGAGTTCGTTCTTGTCCCAGATTGTCCCTAGATGTTCATGCAGCAATGAGGCAGTCTGCTGACTTTTCTGTTGCTCATTTGTGTACATGAAGTGAAAGGCTAGAAAGAAGAAAGCACAAGTTGTCAAACGTAGATACCTACACATGTGCCTGTGTACACACACACATACATGCACACACACATACCACTTTTACAGATGACTTTAGGTTTCAGGTTTATGCATGGACCCCATAAAAGGAACCCAAAGCTTTGTCCTTGACCACAGTTTCTTAAACTTCAGACACGCACCCGCTTCGTAGCACAAGCACTACTATATCTTTAACGCTATGATTTAAATTGATTCAGTTTTTACAACCAGTATATGTTAATTTGCGAAAGGATACTTTCCATCTCTAATCCAATCAAACATTCCCACCACAAGGAATAAACAAATAGTATCTACAAAGAAAACATTGATCATGCCAACTAGAATGGCCATAATAAAAAGAAGGATAGTAACAAATATTGGTGAGGGTGTGCAGAAATCGTAACATGTGTATATTGCTGATGGAAAAGTAAAGTTTTGCAGCCGCTTTGGAAAATAATTTGGCAGCTACCAAAAAATTACATACAGAGCTACCGTATGACCTAGAAATTCCATGCCTAGGGACAGACCCAAGAGAATCGAAAATAACACATCCCTACTCAAAAACTTGGGCTCAAGTGTTCATCACAACATTGCTCATGAAAACCAAATGCTGACAAGTACCTAAATGTCCATTGACTAACAAAGGGATAGACAAAAAGTGGTATATCATACACCAGAAAATCATCCAGCCATAAAATGGAACCGCATACAAATACGTGCTCTCACACGGATGGACTGTGAAAGTGTTCTGCTAAATGACAGAAGCCAGACACAAAAGACCATACGTTATATGACTCCAACTGTACAGAATGCTCAGAATAAGCAAAGCTACAGAGGTAGAAAGCAGAGTTGTGGTTGCTAGAAACCGGGGAAGGAGATGCAGAAAGTGACTGCTAATGGGTTAGGACTTTCTTTTAGGGGTAATGACCATGTTCTGGAATGAAATAGTGGTGATAGTTGCAAAACTCTGTGCCTGTGTTAGAAAAAAAATGAATTGTACATACAGAAGGGTGAATTTTATGGTATGTGTTGTATCTCCATAAAAAAAAAAATGCATAGAAAACAAAGCAGTGTTATCAGATACTCACATTGTGAGTTTGCTTGCAATTGCTGGCAATTGGTCCTGTCTGAGGCCTATTCTCTGGCAGGAAAAGAAGGGAGGTTTGAAAGTGTCCTAAAGATGGTGTGAAAGGCAAGGTAGCAACAACTGAGTCTCTTTGAGCAATCAGAAAAACTGAATGAGGGTTGAAAAGGTACCTATTTCGTAAAAACTTCTTGTTTTGAATGTTTCTTTGTTTTTGTGGGTTTTTTAAAAATTTTTTTAACATTTATTATTTATTTTTGAGACAGAGAGAGACAGAGCATGAACGGGGGAGTGTCAGAGAGAGAGGAAGACACAGAATCCGAAACAGGCTCCAGGCTCTGAGCTGTCAGTACAGAGCCCGATGCGGGGCCTGAACTCACAGACCGCGAGATCATGACCTGAGCTGAAGTCGGATGCTTAACCGACTGAGCCACCCAGGCGCCCCTGTTTCTTTGTTTTTGAGAGAGAGAGAGAGAGAGAGGGAGAGGAGGGTGAGGGAGGGGCAGAGAGAGAGAGGGACAAAGAATCTGAAGCAGGCTCTACGCTGGCAGCAAAGAGCATGATGTGGGGCTTAAACTCACGAACCATAAGATCATGACCTGAATCAAAGTTGGGCACTTAACCCACTGAGCCACCCAGACACCACTTGTAAAATCTTGTAAACTCGCTTCTTCTACCGCAAGCCAGATGAAATGCTTAGGGTTTCATCACATTTTAAGTACTGTGACTTGTGCTGATCTCGGGTACCAATGTCAGGAGAGAAGCAGGTTACTTCTGTTGGGGAAAGTGAAATCCTCTGGAGGTGTTCCGTGCAATGTGGGAGCCACTAGCCACATGTAACTATTGAAATTTAAGTTAAAGCAAACTATTGAAATTTCCAGTGCTTGGTAGACAACTGTGGTTTGTTTTGAATGTGTTGAGCTGCTTAATATAGGACATTTCTTTCATCGCTGAACGTTCTGGGGGACAGCAGTACTCAGTAAGATCGAGTTAATTAAATTGCTGTGTTACAGTCTCTTTCCCTGCCTTTGCCTTCCCCTCATCTGAGCACATTTGAATGCTGAAACCTGAGAACAATGTAATGATAATAAAATTAATAGTTAATATTTACCCTTGCTCTGTGCTGGGTGGTGTACTAAGCATTTAACAGACATTATCTCAGTTAATCCTCACAAAAATTCAAGCAGGCGGGCACTGTTATTACCCCAGCTTCAAAGATGAGAAGTGGCAGAGAAGTTAGGTCATGTGATCACATTCTCAGAGTGGGTCAGTGGGGAGGGATGTGAATCCAAGAACTCATCTTCCTCTTCTGAGCTTGGAGCCTTTGATGGAGGCACAAATCCCATCCCTGGCCCCAGCTTGGTTCTTCTAAGATCCCTGAACCCTCTTTCTTTTGCTTTTAAAACTGTCATGTAATGGTTATTTTTTTCCCTCAAATGGTTTCAAGAAATAAATGAGAAAGCAGAGTAAAGCATGTGAGTCTGCCTACAACATTCTCCTTCCACTCCTGCCTCCCACACCAAGAGGTAATGCATGGTAACAGTTTGGAGTGGTAGCTGGTCTGAAATCCAGCCCCCATACCCCTTCCCATGTAATTACACCCATAATTGTGTATACATGGACACGATGCACCTATTTGAGGTCAGTGGGCTCTCATCCACCTGCACTGTTTTGCTACTCCCTTTTATATACCTAACAACATGTTTTGGCCATCTTCTCATGCCACTATGTATAAGTCTACCCTATTATCCTGAACAGATCACCCAAATTTCCATACACAGTTCTACCACCATTTATTTAGCTATTCTGCCTTTTGTACACATTTTGGTAGCTTCTGGTTTTCTTTTATTCCTGCCACGATGCTGCCAAAGAATGCCCTTGCACATCCATTTGTGCGCATGTATGAAAATCGGTTTAGCGTAGGATCCTAGAATTGAGTTTGCTGGTTCCCAGGGTATGCACATTTTAGATTCTAATAGGAACTGCCAAATGCCCTCCAGAAAATGGCTTCACCAATTGTTATTCCCTCAAACACAGTATGATAGACCAGTTTCCTTGCATCCATATGCCAAAACTGGGCATCATCAATCTTTTAAATTTTTGCCAATCTGTTGGGTGATAATTTCTTTTCCTTTCAACCTTCAGGGTCATTTACACCTCCCTCCACCTGCTCTGCCCAGGCTTCTAGCTGCTGACAGCCAAAGGCATTTTGCTCGAGGCAAAACGAGGTCAAGGCCAAAAAGCATATTTCCTTTCAGTGGGAGGGGTGTTTACTTGGGTAAATATGGTACATGCAAAGTGCCTTGTTGGTTTCAAAGGTGAAGAAGCCAGGTCCAAGAAGCCCCCTCCAAGGCTGTGTGTCTCAACCCTGGTGCTCCAACCTATTGACTGATACATTATAATTAGTTATAATAGGGAATATGTGCATCTAACCATTTATTCATCTTTAGCAATTGGGCAACAGTTCAATGACAGGCATAGTTCTAGGTGCTGAAGACAGCTCTGAACAGAGTCAAGGCCCCTGTTCTTATGGGACTTAGTTTCTAATGAGCAGGGATGGAGGCAGACAGGCAGATGTGAGCTCTTTGTGGAGAGGAGAACAGAGTGAAATGAGAAGGGTGCTCCAGGATACTGAGGCCTGGGTATGAGGGCCTCTCCTAGAGAAAGGTGGTCAGCCGAGGCTCTCGGAGCAGTGACACTGAAGACAAGAACCAAATTCAGGAAGGAGCATCCCACAAGAGAGGAACCAGCAAGCACAGAGTGTTCCAAGGAAGCCAGTAGGGTTTGGAGTCTTGTGTTAAAGGGGAAGGATAGTGGAAGTGATGTGGGGCCCTGCTCAATGTGGTAATGAATTTGGATTTTTATCAAGTTGTGATAAGAGGCCACTGGAAAGTTTTAAGCAGGGCAACAGCACAATCTGGTGTGTTCTGAGAACTTTAAGTTGAAGGTCCTTAAAATTCTGAAGTCTATGAATGCTCTGCCTTTTAAATAATGCAAATACATGAAAGAACAGTTAAAGATTCTCATGTAGGAGAGCTGTTCTCAGATGTGCTGTGCAGTGCATTCTCGAGTGATGGAGGAAAGGGTTTGGAGCCAGCTCTAGTGG
Source organism: Panthera leo (assembly GCF_018350215.1). Classification (NCBI taxonomy): domain Eukaryota; kingdom Metazoa; phylum Chordata; class Mammalia; order Carnivora; family Felidae; genus Panthera; species Panthera leo. The sequence goes on along the minus strand of NC_056694.1, from coordinate 35,127,594 downwards.
ATGTATGGTCATGCATGGACTTCCATCTGTAGTACCCATGGCAAAGCTCATGGTCAAAGTGTGGCATGAGCCTCTGGTGTCTCTTCTGTATGTGAATGCTGAGGACCCCTGCATGCATGGCCATTGCATATCCAGCAGAAAACTCTTTTGGCTCAGGCACACAGGGACTTACCTGCCTGAGAGAAGAGAGTGAAATAAGAGGGGTGCTCTGTGACACCGAGGCCTGGGTGTGAGGGCCTCTCTGGAGGCATCCTGCATCTAAGTGAATGAGCTTACTCCAAACGGTGCCATGGCCAGAGGAGGAGAAAGAGACCTTGCACTCATGGTCTCAGCACCAGCAGGAACACAAGCATTTTGGATTCTACAGGAACAGACACTGCCATCAAGTGGGACCCTGCCATCCCACCCCAAGTGGGACCAGTAGGAGGAACGAAAAGCTTCCCTTTGGCTGATACCAGCCCAGAGAATAAAAACACTCATGGCTAGTGTCACTCTGCTCCCAGTTTAGATTCCAAATAATATTTTATATAGATAAATTTTTGATAAAAAATTTCCAGTGAGTCAGCAACATCAATTGAGCCTAATGGAGAGCATGATGCTTGGTGGTGGGGCAGAGTAGTGCTGGTGAAACTGTCTGGGATTTTCTCCCTCCCTCTGGCCACACCTTTCCCCTGCACATCTCCTGATCCCCATCAATGGGAGGAAGGAAGCCCACCCATCTCCCTGTCTTTGCATCCTGACCTACCTCGTTCTGCCCCATGATCTTTGCCTGGCCTCTGATGGTGCCTCGGTTCCTCTGACCCCTGTTCCTGGACTCTGAACCAAGCCCGGGACCCTATTTGTGAGCTGTTTTCTGTCTCTTTCCCAAGGCTTTTGCACAATCCTGGGCATGCCAAGGCCTCTCTTCTTGCCCTGGCCAGGCTCCCTTAGGGGAGAACAGGCAGTTGGAGATGCTTCCACGTGGCAAAGTGGGGCTTTCACCTCTTTATTCAGAAATCGACGAGGGGAGCCTGCCTGTGTGTCTTCTCCTTCCTGCTTCCCTCCCCACTGCCCTCTATGCTCTCTGCTCTATTCATGGAGATTTTCCCAGCCTCCTCTGATTCCCATCTACTTGTTTATTTTTTTTTTCCTGGCAATCATGGGAGCAGGATTTGCTGTTGTAGCAAAACACATTTCATTTTTATTTTGACTGTCTCTGTCTTAATAGCGAGGTCTGCCTTCATCCGCTTGAGAATCACATTATCTTGTATGCGGACTAATAAATAGTGCAGTCTGAGACCTCCACTCAAACCAGCCTCGTAGAAGTAGAACACTTAATAGGCTGATCTTCGATAGATAATTTACAAGACTTCCACTTCTTATTGATTAACTTTCATAACTCACTCCAGAAAATAAATTATGTATCTGTTGTCATCGCATTGGATATGCACAAACTGGCCTGAGAGGGTTGATAAACCTTTGGAAGAATTCATAGCCAACTCAGCTTCTCACAAATAAACCATGAGAGAGCACAGGGATGGCCACACTACTGAAGGAGGCAGGTGTCGGCAGCATCAGAGCAAGTAATTGGCGAGTTATTTGATACATAATGACAAATAAATCTCTAATTAACACCTGATTTTTTTCAAGGAAAAGCTAAGCCATCGCTTTAATACTTTTTGGTAGGAAGAAAATGGCCGAAGGTGGCAGACGATATGAATACAGTGATATTAATGTATTAAGCCCAGAGAGTAGCCAAGAGAAGAAGGTTATGTATGCATCAGTTACTGTTATCTTTGTGGCCAGAGAAACCTGGATTTCTAAGGACAGGGCATGAGAGAAGTTTTGCCTTTGACTCCTGTTTCTTTATTCACAATGATTAGAATTTCAGATCCAGAAACCAAAAGATTGATTGATTATATATAATATAAACTAGATTGATTATGTTTGGGGGCTGGAAAGTATGTTTTGGTATGTTTTGGTTCCATGTTTACTCAACACTGAGTGATGTAAGAATTACCAGCTATAGTACAGCCATCTAAGGAAATACAGAAAAGTGTATGTTAGGTAAACTCATGGGCTTTGGGTCCGTACCCATGACCCACAACAACATCCATATCCATGACTAGGTCACATGCTGTGACCTTCCACAAGTCTCGGGGTCTATGTGAGCCTCAGTGCCTGGTCTTAACAGAGTTGTTCTGGGAATTAAATGTGGTAGCATGTGTAAAATGCTTATCACACAGTAAGCACCTGACAGATGCTGTGTGTGTGTGTGTGTGTGTGTGTGTGTGTGTGTGTGTGTGACTGGGGAAAATAATTAGCTTTTGTTAAATAACTAAACTCTTGCTCTTACTCCCCATAGACCTTGATACATGGTTGATACGTGGGGCTGCCCACAAAAGGAGCAGTCACTGATGGCACATGGTCACCTGTGTATTGAAGCACGTGTCCGTGTGTCCTGATTTGGGGCTCAGGTGCAAAACCACCATTTGCTTTTTGTGTCCATAACACCTTGCTGTATGCAGCACACCTCATCTGCAATCTCAGGAACTTTGTGTGGAACCTCAAATTCGACCACTCTGGAAAATCTATTTATTCACATGCCTTGTCATCTTCATATGGTTGAGCCATCTTTAAATAGTCCCTCCAAATACAATGAAAATATAACACCACCCACAGAGAGATGGACAGACATTTCACTTAAGTTGTCTATTGTTGAATACACTCTCCACATTCTCCACGTGAGACGCTACGTTCTACCTAGTGTGGTGCTGTGTTGGACAGTACACATCACAGACCTAGACGTTTTTGCCCATTTTCTGGGTAAAGCTTTCTCAGGTTGATGGGGATAAGTAAGAACCCAAAGAACTGTTAGAAGAGTCAAAAGATGTCAGATCGTCACAAAACTGTGGTCAGTTAAGAGCGTGTCGGAGAAGGGTTGAAATAGCGGCTCTGCTCCCTCCTGTATGGCTGAGATAAATGAAGCAGCCTCAAGTGTGTGGCACACGCATGGTGGGGAGCACGTAAGAAGCACTTTCTAAGTCTGAGAAAGCTTACATCCCCCATCCTAGCTACACCTGCCTGGTATCAGAAAGCCCAGGAAGAGGCAAACGCCAGCAGCGGAGTGAGCAAGCATAGGCCCTGTTCCTAGGGAAGTGGGGTTTTGAAGGACTTTGCATGTAGGTCACAGTGTGGCCCAAGGAGTTAGCCTCCCCATGACGCAGTAGGCCTCTGCAGGACTCGGAAAGGCCACATGCCCAGGATTCATTGCACATCTTTGCTGGATGATGTCGTGGACGCATTGCCAGCGTCTGACCCTCTGGGCTTCCTTTCTCTCTGCTCGTGTTGGCCGTGTCTCTTCTTGTCATTTCCCCTTTCTTCAGATGGTGCCACTAACTAGGCTTCCCCATTCTAGCCTTGCCTCACAGAGATCTTACTCAGGTCTCCTTGAAGCCTTTGAGTATGAGAAATATAATTCGTCTGTCTGTGGAGAGTCACATCTACTGGGTGGGAATGTTTCTTCTTTCTAAGGGCCCCTTCAGTCCGTAGTCCCTATGAGCCGTCAGTAGAAAGAATGACCCCAAAGCAACCAAACAAAGACATTGGCTCTGTGGATATTAGATGGATATTTTCTTTTTTTATTATTAATTTTTTAATGTTTATTTTTGGAGAGAGAGAGAGAGAGAGAGAGCACGAATGGGGAAGAGGCAGCAAGAGAGGGAGACACAGAATCCAAAGGAGGCTCTGGGCTCTGAGCCATCAGCACAGATCCCGGTGTGGGGCTCAAACCTACGAACTGTGAGATCATGACCCGAGCTGAAGTCGGACACTTAACCGGCTGAGCCACCCAGGTGCCCCTAGATGGATATTTTCTAACTGTCCATACACTGGGGGTTTCTGGACCACAGGAGGAAAGCCATGTGCCTGGGGGATGGAGAGAGCCCGCATTCCTACGCCCAAAGTGCTCTCTCCAGGCCTTGGCCCCAGCCTGCACGCAAGCCTGTGCAGTGAGGCCGGTTCAGCTTTGTCAGGTTCTGGACCCGAGAGATCCATCTGTCTCGTTGCACATTTGACAATGGTCCCATCTCGCCAAGGCCTGCCTGTAATGGTTGTCGGCCTACCTGCAGCACTTACAGGAGGCCAAACTTGAGTCAGGAAGCTTTGCATTAAGCAGATGTTTACTCTTGAGGAAGATTAAAACCATTATGCATCAAAGAATGAGGCAGTGGCACTTTTCCAAAGCGTGAAAGAATTGTTTCTTTTGCTTGACTGAGACTCAGTCCCCGCCCTGCTTGACGCCCTCATGGTCCTTGACGTGGAAGAAGTCCAGGTGAGTCCGAGTTAGACCAGATGAGTCCGAGGGAGGCAGGCATCAAAGGGGAACGTTTCCTCTGCAGCCGCTGGGCCTTGTTTCTACTCATAAGGATAAATAAGCTACGAGAACATGTGGGAACCACCTTCACACACCCAACAGAGGTGGGAGACAGAAGGAGAGGAGACCAGCCTTGATCATGCCCCTGTTCTGCCTGACGAAGTGTGAGAAGCTTGACCTGTGCTCATGAGAGTAGGAGAAAACACATGCAGGATCCTAGAGGCTGAGGTGGAAGGCAGGGTGTGTGTAAGCATGTGTTTCTGCACGTGTATGTCTTGAGTGCTTCCTGACGTAGGAAGTAGCTTAACAGTGAGCAGAAAGTAGTTACGTTGAGAGCATGTGTGTTTCGTAATGTCCCGGTGAAGAGCTCAGATGTGAGACTCAGATGCATTTGGAGTTCATTTCGACCTCGGCTGTGTACTGGCTGTGTGACCTTGGGCAACTCGCTCAGCCTCTCTGAACCTTAGTTTAGTTTGCTCATCTGTAAAAAATATAAAATAAAATGAAATAAAAATAAATAAATAAATAATGGTAAGACCCGCAAGGAGTGTTTCCTGAGGCTTAAGCAAGATGTTTTGTAAATCACACAGCCTGCCGCCTGATAGATAAATTGGATCTGTTGGCTAAGAGGCTTCTGTTGCTGTTATTGTTATTGTTATTATCAGAGACTTTGGCAGAGGTAGAACCACAGAGAAGATTGCAGTGAGCCTCGGCCCTGATTTTGCGTAGTCTGGACCCCTTGTCTTCTTGTGCTGTTGGATGGGAACCTTCAAGTGAAAACATTAAGCAACTGACACATCCTGGCTCCCATCGAACTACCTATGTGTGACTTATAATCAGTGAGACTCATGACTTCCTAAAAGGGGTAAAACAAGTCCAGTTCTATACCACTGCTGTGGGCAGCCATGGAAATGACCAGCGTGGAGCACTCAGAACACTGTCTGGCCCAGGCTAGATTCTTAATAAGAGGTCACCCCTGGAGCGAATGAGAAATAAATAAATAAAGGCTGGGCACTTTAGGCCTCTCACCCCGGCAAAGTGCCTGGCATAAAATGGGCCACATGTCTTTTAGGACAGTATGCTGAGCAGCCGGCTAAAGGTCACCACTAGTTCATAGAACCTTTAAACACACAAGGGACTTTATGCCATAGGAACCTTTCTGCTGGCACCATTTAAATGGTTTTGTTGGAGGACAAAACCTCTTTGCTTAAGGCTAAGTACATTTTATGGAGCATTTAATGATTCTTCCATAGACGGTGGAGTAGCTGTGTTTTGTTTCAGGGGCCAGAGTAAGCTTCCAGAAGCTCCCTGCCCGTCTTGCTGTTTATCATCTGGGTGGAGGGGGAGGGCCCGGGCCAGTTAGCACATGTCGGCTTCTGCTTCTGCGTTTCATTGTTGACACTTCAGCAGAAGAGGGAGGAGGCATATGGCCTTCCTGGTATCTCGTGGGGAGGAAAGGAGGACATTTGAGGGGAGTATTTTGGAACACGGAGACAGCAAGATCATGTTTGCCCGTGTGATGGAAAAGTGGAACAGCGAGTCAGTTTTGGAACTCCCAAGTCCTGTGTAAAGCCCACATCTTTTCAAAGCGTTTTAAAGATTAAAAAGCACTTTTCAAGGTCTGTTGGTAATTGTGGGGTTCGGGAGTCTCCCACAGCTTACATTTGACGAGCTGTTGTCTAGTATATCTGTGGTGAGCGATGAGATAGGCTGGCGACTTCCCTGTTTTGGGAGCGTCTGGCTGCCAGAAAAGAAAGAGCCCTTTTAAGTGTGAGATCTGTTTATCTTGTAATTACTATGGAGAAGAGGCCTTGGAATTACATGTAGGTTATTGAATTTGCCATTTTTAATAGGAAAAAAAAATTGACTTGTTGTGGTGCTAATTCATAGATCTTGAAATGCCCACAGATTTTGCATTCACCATTTTAGTGGGCCTTTCTTGGTAGTATCAGGTTGGGTTCCTTGGTTTCAAGCACTAGAAATTTGCTTTCATTACCTTAAGAAAGAGAGAACATTTATTGGGTGGATATTGAGTAGCTCAGAGTTGACTAGAAGGCTGGAGGTAGGGGTGTAGGGCAGATACTGGGAGGACTGTTCAACCATTGAGAGCTAGTTCTAGAATGAATACATTTTCTTTTATTTAAATGACACTGTACTAGGGGCGCCTGGGTGGCTCAGTCAGTTAAGTGTCTGACTTCGGCTCAAGTCATGATCTCGCGGTTTGTGGGTTCGAGCCTTGCATCAGGCTCTGTGTTGACAGCTCAGAGCCTGGAGCCTGCTTTGTATCCTGTGTCTCATTCCCTCTCTGCTCCTCCCCCACTTGTGCTCTGTCTCTCAAAAATAAATAAATGTAAAAATAAATAAATAAATAAATAAATAAATAAATAAATAAATAGATAAATAAATGACCGTGTACTCATTTCTTCTATAATTGCATCTCTGTACTTGAAATTCTAAGACTTAGGAGAGAGAATATTTGCTGGTTGTGCTCTTGTCCTGAGAGAATCTCTTGGAAACTGCAGAAACCTTTATGACTCCCATAGTAAGAACACCATATTCGTTTTTTTGTGTATAAATGAGGAAGAGGCAATTTATGGAGAAGGGTGCCAAGGTTCTGATCGAAAGGTACAGGACACTACAGGATACATATAAAGGATACTACTGAATATACCTGCTAGATTCCAAGCATTCTGATCCTTAATATATTAGAAAAGACCTGCAGTGATCAGAATGATTTCTGTGCATTATCATATATATATATATCATATATATACATATATATATATATATGATATATATATATGTGTGTGTGTATGTACACATATAACACATATAACATATATACATATATGTGTGCATGTAATATATAAATAACTATATATATAATATGTAAATAACATGCAGTCTATCTCAATGTGATACAATCTCATGATGGACTATGCTTCAAGACTTGTGTCACGAGTACAAGGGACCCTTTTTTCTCTTTGTAATCATAAACATCTTTGTGAGATATAAATGTCACTAGAGACCAGAGAAACAGATGAAACACTCCACAAGGTAATAAATATGTGAAGGACCTTGCCAGATCTTAGTAGCAAGGAAGAATTTAGAGTATAGCCAAGACTGAGAATCTAAATTCGGACTCGCCTTTTTATAGCCTCATTTCACGTACCAAACCTTAGGTGCCGTGGATAGGTAGGGCCAGAGTACCTTGTTGGTTATTAATATTGAATTTCTGCATGAAAATTCTTTTAGTGCAGTGATTCTCAGCTGAGAGCAATTTTCCCCACAGGAGTCATTCAGAGATGCCTGGAGACATTTTTGGTAGTTACAACTGGAGTGGTGGGGTGGGGGGGCAGGCGGTGGGATGCTACCTGCCACTAGTGGGTGAACGGATGGTAGTAAACATCTGACAGTGCATAGGACAACCTCCCACAACAAAGATATCAAGATATCCCAAAGTATCAAGAGCACAGACTGAGAAACCCCGACTGTATCAGGAGGTCACTTACAATTAGGCCAAAGCAGCCAGAGCTCAGGGAAAATAGGAGAACCATAAGACTTTCGCTTCCACAAACCTGCTGATGGGAAACGTGGCTGCTAAAAGCTCCTGAGCCTCTGAGTTGTGACATCGGAGAATGAGTGTTTTCCCTGGTTCTGTGTCAGAATCTCCCAGGGAAGATTTTGATAGGTCAGGTGCTCACCGTTGAACCAATCAGCTAAGGTGACCCACACCAGGGCTGGGTCATGTGACACAAACATGGCCACTGACTCTTGTCTTAAGTATATTGAGACCTTTCCCAGAAGAAACAGGATTATTTTGAGCCAGGCTACCTCTCCCATTGATGTCTGTTCCAGTTGCATTGTCCCTTATTGCCAGAACATTTATAAATCCGATGTCGTTTCCAGCAGAGCTGTGTCAGAGAATGTCACTTAGACATTGCCAGATTGTTGATCACCTTGGCCAAAAATCACAAAGGCACGGGCATCTAGAGAGGAAATGACGTCCGTGTGTGTTTCTAGGGAAGCCAGGCACTAACATTTATTGTGAGATTGTCGACCAAGTTGAGCCTTGAAAATTCATCTGACCCAGCCTTCCGTCTCCAGACTTGTGAATTTATAAACCACCAGGGCACACAGGCTGATGTCACACAACCTTAGATGGTTTCTGTCATCTTCCTGGTCTGATCATGGAGTCTGCCTTCATCAGCCTAACTGTGTCCTATTTGATATGTTTGTTGCAGCGTATTTGAAACTCTGGTCAGTTTCTCAGATGATATTGATAGTGGGTTTTTTTTTTTCCACTTAGATGAAATTTGTCAAGCCTGCATTGTGCTAAGTCCTATTAAAATGGTGCCAGAGACCCAATTATGGCAGCTACAAAGGCATTCAAGAGTAAGCACAGAAAAACACATAAAGGGATTAAAGATCAAAAATCGGATTCTAGTGAAAGTACATTAGGAGACATCAGGCAGAGAAACATGAAAGAATTAGAATATGAAGAACAAAGCCACATAGAGCTTTTTGGATATCCTTACTTCTCACCCCCAAAAATCATTTAATTTTGATCATGTTTACTCTTTTAAAAATGAAATGAAATGATCGATTGTACTTTTGTCAGGTGGACGTGTTTTTAAAGTCTGGTGTGAAATGAATTGCAGATGGGTTTTCTGGCTTAATCCTTTTTTTCTCCTCCTGGTCTTAGACAATCTGGTGTTGGTGAATCATGAAATCGCTGCTGGTGAGCACAGTTAGTGAGTCTGTGGAGACGCTCTGGGGTGAGGTGAGGTCGGCAGCTACACCCTGGGGAGGGCCTGAGGCCCCAGCCTCCATTTTATCATTTGCAGGGATGAAGCAGTGTTGTGGGGGCGGTGGGGGGACATTGGGGATCTGCCTTTTTGAGATCTGGCATTATCTTCAGTCTCTAGCCATCACCTCGTCGACCCTGAAGAAGTCTTGTCACAGCAGGTGGAAATCAGTCATTGTGGCAAGGTTTTCCCCTGGCCCCTCTCCTTCCAGTAGATTCTCTGATGAATCCTATCCACATGTTTGACCTACCCTCTGTTGCTTGAAAAGAAAATATGTGACCTTATCTGAAGAAGAATCTTCCACCTGTAACATTATGAAGCATCTTGTCTGGGTTTGCATAGCAGGGGTAATGGACAAGGTGGAAATCCACTCAGCCTGCCAGAGACTCCCAGCCCAGACTCAGATACCCACATAATTCCATGTCGGGACATCAGTCAGGATGGCGGGGACCATGGAGGACTAGGGAACAAATGTCCCATCACATATGCTTCATCGAAAGGAGCAGCTTCTGCGTAACTACAGTCATTTCTTTTCCCCATGCAGTGAGACAGGCTCTGTGTTACCAGATTTTCTGATATATTTCAAGAGAAACTAAAAAAAAATCCAGATTTCTGTGGGACTAGTCATCTGATTTTCAAATGATAACAACTAATTTAAACATATGCATTTACATATATGTCTACACACATACCACATACACATCACGCATAGCTTTATATATACATACACACATAAACATCACACATAACTAAGCATATCATTAGCTGAAGGACAACCAGTTTTGTAATCTTTAAAGAGAAAGAGAAAGTCATAAGTATTTCCCAAACTAGTGTTCTATTCCATGAGAGGTTTTTTTTTTCCTCCATTTATCTTGAAAATGACCCATTTTGGAAAGCTTAAGCATTACCAGGAGACCAGCATCATTGATCAACAAAAAGTCTTTATATACTTTAAAAGGTTTCATGAAGATGTCAAAACACCATTAACTTTAATTCTCTTTATTTTAAAATGGAACAAATGTCTTGGTACAGTTTAGGGGATTGATGGTAAGCAGACAAGTTATCTCTTAGACTGTTATGCTCAGATTAAGTCAACAAAGAAAGGGCATTTCAATGACGCAGGAAATTTCACTCATTCTTTATGGAATAAGAAGGATGGTAAATCTTTCTTCTTTCCAACACAAAGAGATCAGAGCTGAGAAGGAAGTGCCAGGTGAACCTTCTAGGTCATGCATTATTTACCTGGCAGTTCTCCATCTTCTCATTTAATAGAGCTGCCCTCCTAGTCCTCATCTTTGAAAGGCCTTTCCTAACCAAAGTGAGGGCTTGTGAGCATTCAGTGAAGGGATAACATTTGTGAAAATCTAGACTTGTTCCATCCAGAATGGCATCCACTAGCCATGTGTAGCTGATTACATTTAAATTAAATGAAATTAAATCAAATTTTAAAATTCAGCTCCTTGGTCACATTCACCACATTTCAAGTGGTTAGTAGTCACATGGCTAGTGGCTACCATATTGCACAGCACAGATATGAATATTTCCATCATTCCAGAAGGTTCTGTTGGATAGCTCTAATTATACCAGCAGGTAAAGCGTGGTAACAGTTTGAGAGAATCAACAAAGGTCTTACCCTCAGAGCAGTAAGGAGAACAGTGGGGGCCAGAGAGAAGTAGGTTGAAGTCCAGAACGTTAAGTTGACATCAGGCCGGCCATTAAATCTCTCTGAGTCATGGTTTCCCCACCAACACACAGAAATATTTTAATACCTTCATCAGGATTCAAACTGGGGAAGTTGTGAGCTTTGACGTCAGATCTTAGGTTTAAATCCCAGTTCTGCTTATAACTTATGCCTTATGACTTTTTCAGGTTGCTTCAAGCTGAGTTTCCTCATCTTTATGAAATGGGGATCGTAAATGGTGTCGTGAAAATGTGGGGGAAATACAGTGAGTTCGTGTATAAGCAATGCAGAGCCCATATCCTTTCTGCCAAACCCAATATGAAAATTTTAGGTATTTCAGTAATGCTATACCCCTTCCCTTCCAAGGTTTCAAAACTAAATATCTCCTGGAAGCATCTAATTACCCCATGAGCTGAGGTGGACACAGCTACTCTGAGAGCAGGCCGTAACACTACCTAACACTCTCGAGTCCAGTGACCTTATATGCCAGCCCCGTTCCACCAATTAGTACTTGCTCAGCTTCAGGCAACTTGATTTCCCTCTAAGACTCAGGCTGGGGGGAAGACCAAATGAAAGGAGAGTTTCACATGGAAAGCTCTCCACAATAATAACAAGGAAATACAATGACCAATTATTAATAATAACAATATAGCAAACTAATAAGCTCCCTCGATGATGAAGAGAATTGTGTGGTGCCAGTAGAAGTTATAATGAGGGTGGAGGAGAAGGGAAAAGAGAAGTTTGGAGGGATGTTTTTACAACTCACGGATGAATTGGGGGACCCATAGTAGAGTTGCTTCCATGCCAACCCACCCCTTCTTCGTCCCAACCTTAAAAAGCAAACACAGGCAAATGAAGAGAAGCCATGATACTCTCTGAGCTCCAAAAGGCTGACCAGGCCACCCCAGGAAGCCCGGAGCACCCGTCGTGCACGGCTCTTGCAGCTTCCATGCAAAGTAGAGGCCTGAGCGAGAAGCAAAGGCAGACAGATGGTGTCCCGCAGACCCCCTCCAGCACTCTCCTCTCCTCTCCTCACTATTAATTCATCTGTTTGGATGGATACGTTCACGCATGGAACCAAGATGAATAATAATGAGGTTTTTAATAACTCCCTACATTTGCATTCCTAGTTACTCTTTACATGGTTCTAGCTGATTAAAATGAATCATTTACATAATTAACATATGGTTATAGTGTTGGCTTTAATATGCTGATTATCTCAATACTTTTGTCTGGAGTCAATTGGATTCAAACTGTAACAATTGTTTGAAGTGAGACTAGTTTATTCCTGGGAGGCTAGGGAGATGTTTGCCGTGGTGCCCGATTGGCAACAGCGCAACTCTCCAAGAAGTTTGTTTTATTCCTGTTCGGTAATGTGATTGAAAAATATGTAAGTGATAATAACAGTTGGAATAATCATGATAGCTACCATGTATTCTGTGACCAGAGCTTTCTTTTCCATTAGCTCAAATTCTTGCAGCCACCCTGCAAAGTAGAGAGTATTATTCCCTATTTTGCAGAGGCAGAACATGAGGTCATGGTGTTAAGGAACTTCCTCAGAGCCACAGTGCCCGTATGTGGCAGAACTACGAGCTATGCACAGTTTTCATCCCTGAATGTACAGTTTTTAGTTCCTCTAAGTCATAGTTTCTCAACCTTGACACTATCCACATTTTAGCCAGAAAAGTATTTTTTGGACTAGGGGTGGACGGCTGCCATATGCATTCTAGGACTTTCAGCAGCATCCCTGGCCTCTACCCACCAGGTGACAGCAGAGACTCTTCCCGCAATTGTGATAGCCAAAATATCTCCAGACATTGCCAAATGTCTCCTGGGTGGCGAAATTGCCTTTGGTTGGGAACTACTCTTCTAGGCTACCCCCTTTCCATATATTAAGATAAAATACTAATGAGCAATTGTGTTGCCTAGGATGGCCTACTGGTGATGAGCAACTAGCTGTGTCTAATTACAGTAATGGCATTGCAACTGTATTTGACTATTCGGAGATACGTTGTAATGTATGTGACCCAAGTAGCGGATTTTGAGTCTTCCAATTATATAACACATCTTTGCATCAACTCTTGTAAGTTCTCTCTCTGTCTCTGTCTCTCTCTAACTTCACCAAAGGGCACACTTGGTATTTTCAGATGTGCTGCTTCGTGGAGTTCATAGCATGCGTTTCAGGATACCGTTTTCTCATTAGCAGACCCTGGGCATGGCCGCCATCAGCTATGATCTGATTATCCTGCTAGTTCACATTGAATTTGAAAGGGAATTGTGAAAGACTGGCCAATTTTCCTGTTTAGGTACCTGAGGTTTTGGAATGTGAGTGCTTTCTGAACATTCATGCATATTTGAAACACATTTTGGCTAATTGCATGACTGTTGTCCACAATTAGTCTGTGGTAGGCATGATTAATTGCAAAGAACACTGACATTTATGCATAAAATGCTTGAGGTCAAAAAGAAATGGAGAGAAATGGTGGCTGCAGCAGTGGTGAGTGGAATACTAATGCACGGTGACCCCAGAAGCAAACCCCCAAAAGGGGAATTTCTGCATCAGCAGGGTAGGTATTTCATTTGGACAGATGTCTCTGTATTTTTGACTTGCCTGTATTTTGTTCTCCTCTCCTCCACAACCCTTCAGTTTTATGCAGGTTTTCAGAAGGCTTTCTGATGTTTTAATAAATGCCAAGGCCTGCCTTATTCCTCTCCCTCTGCCCTTCTCCTGCCCAGATCATTCTCCACCACTTGAAGATCATAATTTGCTTCTTTAACATAACACTTACGTGTTACATGTTTTCCATGAAGAATCAAGAAGGAAACAAACGGGCCATAATTCCACCATCCAGACAAGCAGGAAACATTTTGGTTGATTAAATTTAAGGGATACATGCCCGTGATTAGTAATTCAAATGGCACTAACTCTAGCAAAAAAAAAAAAAAAAAAAAGGCAAAATAATAAATAAATAATAAGGCAAAATAATAAAAGGCCCTTCTCTGAATTCCAGTTTTAACTAAAGGTAATCATTATCAATGGCTTTTTGTATATGCCTGTTGGGGGTCATGGGAGGACACAACATGCATACATGTGTACACACATATGCGTGTACGTATTTATTTTATTTTTTGACTATATGCCCTGTTTTCCTTTTATCTTGCTTTAATTTACTTAATGTGCCAGAGACAGTTTCTCATATTAGCACACACTGGTCCCCATCACTCCCTCCATTGTCCTCCTTTGTATGCCCAGAACATACCTTATTTAATCAGTTCCCTAAATGGACTCTTTGTCCTATTACGGACACTAACACCAGGCACATGCACCCTGAGTTATCTCTATAGATAGAGATAGATAAAGAAAACATATGGCTAATTTTTACAGGCATGCTAATTTCTTGGTAATATGATTCTTGGGTCAAAAGTTAGTGTCCCATGCATTTTTGCTAAAGATGTGACTCAAAACTTACCTCCTACTATATGTAATGCTACCCAGTGTACATCACCTTCTCACCATTATTACAGACATCCTATCTTAAGATATATGGAAAGAAAGAATAGAAATTGCATTTTCTGAGCGTCCATTTTTCGGAAATGTATCTGTCCTTGCCTTGACCTCTGACTGTGTGCTAGGCTCACTTCAGGGTGTTGAAGACAGGGCCCAACACTGAGTCACATGGTGAGGAGTAACCACTGTACATTTTAGGCCCATGACATGGGGTGACCCATGCAAGACCCTTGACCCATGCAAGTGGTCGCTGACTCAAAAGGAACAGTGTTCATTCTCCTAAGAGAACAAGACAACTACTGAGTCTGGTATGTAAAAGGTGCCTTTGTAACACTGTTTTGCTCAAAATTCTCCTCTTTGTTTTGCTGTCAAAGTTAGAGTGTAAGTTTCTGGAGGGCAGGGACCATACACTGAAAGAGAATTCACAGTCTTGGGCCAATGCTGATTGGTTAGTAGTGGCTGCTTGGAACTTTGAAGAAGGATCATGCGTGACTCGGGAAGAGGGTGCTTCACAATCGGTGGGCAGTGTGTACTGTGGGCCCTGGACAGAGGAAGGCTGGCATGCAAACTGAGTGTTCTTGTTCCGTAATAAATTAAGGTTATTTGTTATGGTTATTTGAGGTTTACAGAAAACCCATATCAACACATGAAAGCAAGAAAAGGAGAAGAGAGAGAGGGAGGGAAGAAAAAAGAGAAGATGAGAGAGAGAAGGAGAGAACAGAAAATTCTCCTCAAAAACACAAAGACTATCGTGCTTCCAGGTTGATCCTTATTTTAGGTATTCTATATTTTTCAGAATTTACTACAGGGATCCTGTACGTTTGAAATTAGAAAAACAAGGCCACAGTAAAGTGTGATGATAAAAAAATAAAATAAAATAAAATAAAATAAAATACGATAAAATATAAGATGGTCTTAAAGCTACCATGTGAAATTCAGAGGCACAAAGACCCCGGGTTGGGAAAATGGAAGGCGGTTCTGCATTGTTCTACATTTTCTTGGTTTTGTGGGACCACTAAGTGATGTGCAGAATGGATGGCGTTAATCTCCAGTCCCTTTGTAATAAATGCTGGACTGTGAACAGTATATGGCCAAAGGAGAGTGCCCCGACAAACCTTAATCTTTAATAAGGTGCACAGCTAGTCTATAACTGTCAGAGAATGACGGAGGAAGCAGGCCTTCGGCTTTCCTGCTTGGAATAAGAAACGGGGTCCAATCTCCATGGGCTGCAGGAGCCAGCTCTTTGCTCTGGTCTGGGGGAAGCCGGGAGGCCCCACACTTTGGGGCCTTGACACATTCGCAGCACAGCTTGCGTTGAGGAAATGGACATATTTTAAAAAGGCTCATCTTCCTGTGAGATCGAATTCAGGTACATTCTGATTCTATTCAACTCTTGGCTTGTAACTTAAGCCCCCAGTAGCAGCCCTTTGCAATGAAACTATATCACTTTTGAAGCTTAGCAGATGGGAATTGTCATAAATGATATTTTAGTCACAGATATGAGCCATAAAACTTGAAAGATAAAGTATCTTTCTGAGACACACATGGAGAGGCAGATACAGACGCAGACACGACATGAGGTTTTCTGCTGCTCCAATGAAGTGGAGAGAAGGGGCAGGGCTCGGCATTGTATTGTGGCTTTGGGGTTTGCAGACAATATAGAGCCGTGGAAATAGCATGGAGCATCAGTTTGGGGGGATAGGTAAAGCTGGGTTTCACTGTGGATTTAAACATTCACCATCCTGAAGAATCCCATGTCTTACCTTTTTCGAAACCTCCGTGTTTTCCCTGTAATAGGGGAAGGATGGCAGGTCTTTTCATTAGGTGCTTCTTAGAATTAACTTGGCACATTGTTTGGCACAATACAGATGACATCAGATACCCCTGCCGGTCTTCATACAACATTTCCCTCAAATGGATATGTTGTTGCTTATTCCTAGTTATGCCGGATTATTCTGCTGAGTTGAATAATTCATTAGGGCTTGGGTTCCGAGATATGGCACGACTGTATCCAGCAGACTCTAGCCTTAAGCCAATATGTATATTAATGCTTTTTACTCAAGGAATATACCTGACTCTTACCGACCCTAATCCCACCTCTACATGATTGCTATAACATTAACTTGACAGGAAGATTAGTTTGCATGGGATGAAGGGGCAATTGTCATGTCCAAACTAGAATTAAAATAATAATAATAATAATAATAATAACAACAGAAACTGTGGGAATCTTCTAGAAATACCTAAAAATCTCCTCTTTTGTCTCCATCATGTACGTAATCACGCTGTTTGGCTCTCAGCAATTTTTTTAGTGGCTGTGTTCGCACAATATCAACTATCCTGTTGATCAGTATAGTTATTGCCATGAAGTTTTGCCCATCTGATCTCAGACAACCAGGGATTTTGAAATAGTGGTGTGATTGCAATGTCTTTATTCCATCCAAAATGCACCCCCTCCATAACCTGCCAGGACTTGAATTCGAAGGCCTTGGCAAGCACAAATCTAAATGTAGCATGTGGTAACTTAAATTAACACGTACAACATGTGTACTGGTGGGAGAAGATGATATCAAGTTATGCCCATGTTGTTCTGGTGGAGTGGATATGCGTGCGTGTGTGTGAGACAAGGAACATTTTTAGTTCCTCCTATGTTTCAGGCATCATGCCAGACATTTTGCATGTATTATCCTATTTAATCTTTTCAATAACCTTGGGAGATTAATATCATTATCCATACCCAAAGATAAAGAAACTGAAGCTCAGAGAAGTAAAATTGCTTCTGTGGCCAAATTGCTAACTACTCAATCATCAAGTCAATATTCAAAGCCAGTCCTGCCCCATTCCAAAAGTTAACGCCTTTCTGCTATCGTGTCACATCAGTCTCAGGGTATTATGAGTCTAAAATATTTTTACTTCTCATAATTAAAGCAATTTCATTTTTAGATTAAAATGGGATATCCAGGAGCTCCATTTTGCTGGTAGGAGTACAAGGATGGCTTCCGTGGCCATCGACTCCCTCGCACATAAGAGGGAGACCCGTATCCCACTCCCCTAGTGTGAGAGTTTTCTTGAGAGTCAGACATTTTAAGTGTGCTCACCCATTCTTGCACGTATTTGACAAAGGTGTTTACACCCTTCTTGATCCCGCTGTTCCTCACAAAGGTGACAAGCTACCCAGCATAAACAGTGACTAAAAATCATTGTGTGTTAAAATTCTGTATTCCTTGTTGGTCTGGTAAAGTTTTGTCACGAGAGCATCTTTCCTACAAGTACATGGAGTGACGAATGATACGAATGGTTTCCTTCTCCCTTCCTCTTTTACTCCTCCACTCTGTCTCCCCATGCTTTGATGAATTACTTTTCATCTACTTTTTAATTATGAAACTAGCTCCGTTTTTATCACTATCTAGTACCATTCTGGACAAATATTCTCTGGCAGAGGTTACATGTGTCCTGGGTTGAAAAATAAAAGGGAAGGATAAACATTCAGTTAGGTAGGGCCAAGAACCTGAGCTATTAGCAGGCAATCCTTTCATTCCGCATCCAGGGCTCCTATGCCCTAGACTCATTAATGAAGCTTGTTTTTATTTTTCATTGTTGTACAAAAGTACATTGCAAAAACTGTGGTTCATGTACCTAAAGTACTGTTCTAAACCAATATGAGGTAATGCAAATATTCAATAAGGAAGTAATTAGAGTGTGTGTGTGTGGGGGGGGTCCTACATTCCACTCTTAAGTTGTCAAGAAATACACCCAGGTGATATGGTAGAACAAAACCTGTTGTAGATGAAATCCACATAAACTGAACATCATACTGGCACACGCTTACCGGTTTACTGGCTTTTAATGCCATTAGATATTAGCAACTTCAGCTCCATTAAAATTCCTCGAATGTGTTCTGTGTGAAATCATTTTATTTCAAATCATTAACATATGGCTCAACACAGCACCCCCTTTGAGGTGATCCAGGACTTCCATCCCCATTTTACAGATGAGCATGAGAGGTAAGAACAGGTTAAGTGATTTTTGCCTGAGGTCAAACATGCCTGGAGAAGATTAGGAATTGTTCAGTGCCCACCACAGTGCTGTGTCTGCGATAAGTCCCTAAATTCACATTTTCCAACCTCGGAATTTTCTGGGTTAGACCTCTAGCTGACTACCATGGGACGTAAAGTTATGTAATTAATTACAGCTATAATTACCTTGGTTTCTGGGTCATTTAAAGATCATCAGTGCATTTTGTTTTCACGGTTCTTACAGCAAAGGAATTTTTTTTTTTTTGAAGTACAAGTATAATTAATCCAGTTTTTAGGCTCCTTAAATAACAGGAAAGTGAAAACATGAATGCAGAGACTGAGTTCATCTTTGCTAGGGTGCCTTGCACAGGGACTGAAGGCAGCAGTTTTCTCTCCTGTAACGTAAAACTTCCCCCACTAGAGAGTGAGCCCCGGGAGGGTCCAGTGCAGGTGTTGTATGAAGGACCAGCCCAGTCCACGAAGTGGACCTACCTAGTATTTCTTCAGGCATCTTGTGATTGCTTAGAAAAGCACTCATTGCCATAGGTCCTCATTAAGGTTTCTACAGAACTGATGAAAGATGTAAAATGTTCAACATTAAGGCACTTTCAAATTCCACTTTTCTTTTAATGGAGGTGATCTAATATTCAGGGAATTATCTTTTTACACCAGCTTAAATATTAAAAAAAAAATTGTCACTTGGCTCTATTTTACTCACAGAGAATTTCCCCAGACGAAGTGCTTTCAATCACCACTGGTGGCTCCTGGGGCTGATGGTATTGGGACCGAGGAAACAATATCCCACAAGGGAGGTGCAAGCCTGAATGTCTGGGCTGAGCCAATCACCAGAAATCTCATTCAGAAAGAACCAGGACTGTGTATGCTCCTTGCATGGCGCCCTAGGTGACACACAGGAAATTTCCGAAAAATCATTTAATCATGAAGATATATTGAATATGAAGTTGTGCTTGCACATCAACCATTTGAGGAAAAATACTGTATTAACAGCCTAAGAGGGACCTAATGAACCCCTTTGCTTTGGAATCCATATTTGCAGAGTAGGAAAATGTTTTCACATTGTCTGTGGCATTATTCTTTATCCATAGAACTTTAGGGCAATTATATGTGGGAAAGGCAATTCATTAATTTATTTGTATCCTTATTAATTAATCCCCTGCACATTTATTGAGAGCCTCTAGGAACTATCTCAGGCACCAGGGACACAGTGGTGAATAATAAATCCAGGCTCCTGCTTGCATGGGACTTAAATCTTGGGGGAGAGAGAGAAGGGAGCAGGGAGTAACCAGTTAAGTGCAGAGGAACATGACCAAGGGAGCAAAGAATAAGCTTCTTGAGTTCGGAGATTCTGGGAAGGTCTAAGAATGTGACATTTCAGCTGAGACATGAAGGTCAAGAAGGAGCCAACCAGTGAACACGTGGAGGATGAGAATTCTAGGTAGAGGGAAGAGAACGTGCCAATTTCCTGAAGTCGGAACAAGCTTGACATGTCCGAAAAGGAGGCAATAGGCTGGGGTGGCCAGAGGATTTAGGTTCAGAGGGAGGCAGAAAAACAAAGATCGAGAAGTAGGTAAGCCAGATGAAGAAGAGTGTGGTCATGCAAACTGAGGAGGCAGATCTTTAAGTGAATGGCACATTATCATGGAATACTAGAAGGTTTCGTGAGTGTGCACAGAGTATCTCTTGGGAGTACAGGAGAAATCAAGAAGTGATGATGAGGCTCCCATCTTTCAAGTTCAGAGGTTTAAGGGATAGAAATATATGTTGGCCAGCCATTCCTTGAAGAACCAGGTTCCCTGGAGAGTCCTTGACAAAGAAGTGTGGCAATGATGGCCAAGACCAATTCATTGCCAGAACTCTTGCTCTCCAAAACTTCTGAGCTTGCTGGTGCTTATATAACATTTCTCTCTAGAGTGATTTTCCAACTGGGTATGGCATTTGTACCAAGCCAGTGGCAATTCTGACCTAAGGATGCACTTAATCTGGGGCAAGGTGATGAGAGAAGCTTTGGGTTTATTGTTTATCTTCCTTTTCATGAGGAGTACTTGGTACAAGTTCAGTTTTGACTTGATTGCTATAGCCTTTTATTTTTTCGGGCAGTTTTTGTCTCACCAGCATCCAGCAGTTCTCTGAACAGTTCTTTGCTGCTTTTCTCAATGGCTGAGTGGTAGAGCAGGCTGTGGACACTGGTGTTGGCTGAGTTGCTACTAATTCAGCCTCGTTACTGGCCATTTTTCTTGCAGGGCATGAAATACCATTCCAAAGCCAGAAGGATGGTATATTGTTAAGTAGAAGCAGCTGAGAGTGAGCATCACCCTGAGAGAGAGACAGACATCAGAGGAACGGACAGGCCTTAGAAAAATCCCACTGCTAACGTTTAGAAACTGGTAAACTGTGAAGTAGGTATTTACTCTCTGAGCCCAGTGGCCTCATGTGTGAAATGGAAATATTACCAGTGCTTGTCACACAGAAGTGTGAGCACCGACTGTGTTCCTGGCACATCATAAGCATTTGATAAACAGTAGTAGCCGATGCTGTTGTTGTTCATAGTAGTAGACTAGCAAGCTCTCTGGGGTTAAGGGGACTGTTTGGAAGAGACAAAGCCCTGAGACTGAATGAGATTTAGCTTACCTATTTGTTTCGCCATAAAACTAAAGAGCTTCAATGGTGACTGTGTCTTGCCTCTTCCTGTCCAAAACTTATCTTAATATTAGGCTGTTTTTAAATAATAAAATTTATACTTCATTGAGCAAAAGTTAATCACACATAGCCCAATTGAAGAGAGTAAGAAAATAGAACCTTAAGTACAACAGAACATGATAGAACAGTGGAAATGAGTGAATTAGAGCTATCTGTACCAAGAAGAGTGGTTCTCATCATTATTGCCTTGGGCGAATCACCCAACGTGGAAAATACAATTCACTCCAAGATGTACAATATGGAATAGTTTTAGTACTTTATGCCGTCTAGGAATGCATGCATATGTAATAAACATATATAGACAAAAAGGAAGACTGAAAATCCAGAGTATTGATTTCTTGTAGAGATGAGACACATACACTCGAGGAGAGGTTTCAGGGGGGGAATTCAACTACCCTGAGATGTTTTCTTCCTGAAGCTAGGTAGTACTTACATGGAAGCATTTATACATTTTTGTGTACCTCTTGGTCTGTCTGAACTACATCATGGTACGTTTTTAAAGTAACACATGCCCTGAGTTAAATACACACACACACACACACATACACACACACACACACACACACACTGTATTCACTGCATAGAACTGTATAAGGTAAAAATAAAAGTCTCTCTGTTCCTTTCTCATCCTCCCTCCCTTCACTATTTAATAATTGTTAGCACATCTTTCCAGATATTTTCTCTACACATCCAAAGTACACACATTCAGAACATACACGCTTACTTAAAATAATAAGCCATGACTTTGTGTCATCACTTTAAAAACAGTGTGTCAACCCTTCACTGTCAATATATATAAATTATCTTTCTCAAGCCCACAACACCTGCCTAGTAATCCTATTTCCATGTACTGCCATTTGTTTAACCAGCTCCCCTATTAATAGACATGTGTATTTAAAAGAAAAAAGAACAGTACTCTCTACAAACCCTTTTTTTATATTTTTTTTAACGTTTATTTATTTTTGAGACAGAGAGAGACAGAGCATGAGTGGGGGAGGGGCAGAGAGAGAGGGAGGCACAGAATCAGAAGCAGGCTTCCAGGCTCTGAGCCATCAGCCCAGAGCCCGACGCGGGTCTCGAACTCGCGGACCGTGAGATCGTGACCTGAGCTGAAGTCGGACGCTCAACCGACTGAGCCACCCAGGCGCCCCACTACAAACCCTTTTAAATACAGTGCTTTCAGCTTCCACCATTGGTCATCCAAATATTTTGTTGTCACTAGGACCAGTGCCCAGATGTTTCACTGAGTTGTTTGGGCTTTCACCTGACAGTCCAGCTGCTGTGGAGCCACAGCTAGAAATTCACGCTCTGGGGGGGTGGGGGTGGGGATCATAATAATAAAACTTAAAATCTCCATCAAGAACTTCAGATGGAATGGAAGCACGGGGCCTCCTCCCTCTTGCCAGCCTCCTCCTCCAAGATGTTAGTGATTTTCAAGAATCACAGGCTTCATAAATGTCATTGCTAAAGTGTGAAGGGGAAAATAGAGAGAAAGAACAGTATTTTGAATATGGGGTTTTGAATTTCCACACTTCCCACTGGAAATAGACAGTTAGGCGTGTGCAAAGGTCTTTCTTGCTTGAGATGTTTTCTGGGTGTTTTCTCTATTTGACTATTTAACGTTTAAGTCATAGTTCACGGCAGCTTTCAGGATGTATGTTTCATCAAACAAGCCCTGTATTTTGGCTTCTCCTCAGAGCAAAGGGGCACAGACAGTTAGGGCCATGTGAACTTCTTCCAGGTTAAACTGTTCATAGAAAGTTTGGACCTCAGCTCCCTTCAAAGGGGCTGAGGACACTTCTATCAAACCCAAATGCAAGAGGAAGGGAGTTTTTATGGGTTCTCACTTCCATGTTTTCTTTCCCACCCCTTTATTATCTTTTCAACTTGTATCATTGCTTTATTACACATGCAATGCATATAGCTTGTGAGCAAAGTTATAAAATGCTATTCACAATCAGAAAAAAATCAATATCTGAAATAAGAAGTCTTCAAACTCACATCGAAGTAACTACTACTCTCATTTCTGCAATTCCAGACTTTTTTTTTCTGATGAGGGTACATGCGTGTAAAAATATGTAGCTATAAATATGAGTCTGTACTATACACATTGTTTTATAACTTTTGATTTAGCCATAAAATGATGTATAAAAAGCATATTCCATTCCATGAAGCTTACTTTTTTTTTTTTTTTTAACAGCTTCACAGTATTCTAGTGCACAAATGTACACATCCTCGGTAGAGGATGTGGCTTTTGGTATCAACCCCTTTTCTTCTCATTGCTGTAAGATTATTTGGGGTGATTATTATTATTTTAATTCTTATATTGCTTGGTAGAAAATGTTTTTTCCCACATACGGGAAATGCAAATGTCATGCAATGTAGATTTGGGATTTGCAGATTATAGACAATGGACACACTCTCCCACCAATGACAGGCATGGACGGTCAGATGCTGAATTTGCTGTTTATAAGAGGGTTTCTTAACTTTGGCAGCACTGACACTTTGGGATGGATAATTCTCTGTTGGGGGCAGCTGCCCTGTGTTTTGTGGGGTGTTGAGCAACTTCTATGGCCTTTACCCACCAGATGCCAATCATAGTTCTCTGTTCATTGTGACACCCCAAGATGTCTCCAGACATTGGTACAAGTCCCCAGGAGAGGGGAGGGCACCCCTCCCTCCCCTGCTTTGAGAACCACTGTTTTAAATGATTGGGTTCATAAGTTGTCTAAAGAATGATCTTATCTTGTGGCATTTATAAATCAATTGGAAGTTGGTCCTGGATTAGTGCTTAAAATAAATTCCAACCTATTCTGAGAAAACAGTATATTTGAGGAGGGACTAATTACCTCTTTTTTATTTCAAGTGACAAAAGCCAATATATCACACTTAGCCACTATGAAGACTCCATTTCAGTAAACTAATTAAACTAATCCTATCTCAACTCATTATTTTCAGTTCCACTAAATATTTTAACAGTCTAGATTTATTTCATTACATAAATTATATCATACTTAAAGCTATGCACAGCCCTCAAGAGTTTATTTTGGACTTTTAAAATGTGACTTTAAGCTTTATCTAGAATGTATATTTTTCATATCTTTCCTAGCTAATCATTCACCTTAATTATGACTAATTATTGAAAATGATATAGTACTTTAATTAAATGAAAGTGCTTTCCTTCTTGTTAGCACTTATTAAACACTGACAACGTTACAAAGATAATGCTGTGCAGGAAACGGCATAACTTACCGAATTGATTCCGTTTTCTTGCTGCAGAGCTGATGTAGATTCACATTTCAAGAGACTGATTAATGCACAAGATGGCAAGAAAAGTGTTTTTCATAGTTAAAAGGAATTAAAGTCTGTGTCCATCCTGGATTCATTTTCTAACAGAGAATCGCTGCATAATTAAAACGTTAATACACATCCCTCTATTTGTACTTACGTTCCAAAGCCAGCATACATTAAGTAGAAATTTAGCCCAAGTGCTTCCTGGAGAAGCCAAGAGGAATAATGCCTAAGTACCACTTCAGAGTAAATTGCTCTCTACTTATAGACGTGTAATGCAATTAAATCGAGGAGCTGTAAGCTGCCTAAATCAAGTAAGTTTAGTTTAGATATTTGTCTTTAGACTTCTCCCTATAAAGGGTTCCACACTGAAGAGAAAAGAACGGACATCTAGCCAATGAGCTGTTCATTAGAGTTGACATATGGTAAGCAAGGCCAGAAAATGCCTAAGGAATAGAGAATTTTCCTTGGCATCTAAGGGGAAAAAAAATACAGCATTCAAGTTGATCTTAGGATAACCATTGTGTTAGGCAACACTCTCTCTGTTTCCGATTCTAGCAGATGTTGTTGGCTCAGCTTCGTGTTCTGTGCTTAGTTCAAGAACTGAACATTTGTATTAATAAAACACAACACCAGCATACATTTTATAAGGCAATATAAGCTCTGTGCCTGAGAAAGAATCAGATCCCTCAGGGGAGAAAAAAAAAATGCTGACGGGGAAATGCTAAGTGGCATCATTTTAAGTGTTTGGGGTAATAGACCCTTGACATTGAAATCATTTCCAGAATGATCTGAGTTTTACGCTGGCCAGGGCCAAGGTGCCAGCTGCATTAATGCACTTATACTTTATCTTGTGAGTTTCCAGTGAGCGTCAGTAAATGCTTTCCCTGACACGTTGGCCTCATTCTTCTCTGTATCCTATTCTTCATGCTGCAAATCATCTCATTTTGAGGGCTGAGAATAGGACACCTTCATGATAAAGAAATTTAAGAGCAAAACTTACTATTAATTTGGAATTCTGTTGGCTTTCCATTATGTATGTGAACTCTTTACTCCGAGGATATTCAGATCCAAACAAGAGCTTACAAAGTATGTTACAGTATCTCCAAGTAAGGGAAACATCAGTATAAACAGTGAGAAAAACAATGAGAAAAAGTATATATATAGATAGGTACCTAGATAGATATGCATATACATATACACATACACCTATACATGTATAATTTAACCAGGAAAAAAGAAACATTCATTCGGTGTTCCTGATAAAAACTTCAGTATCAAAATCAAGGGGAAAATATGGCTCAGGTTCAACATGCACCTGTGTATTTGGACCACTGCACACACACGGCTGTTCTGTTATTTTTGGTTCCTGAATTTAGACTTGGAACCAAAAATGAGGAGTTGTGTGTTGCAGTGGGTTTTGGCGTCAGATATAACGGAGTTTGCACGCCCTCTCTGCTCCTCCCTGGCTGTGGAACCTTGGGCAACATCGTTTATCTGTCTGCGCCTTATTTCTCCCACAGGAAAACAAATGAGATGAGTCAGAGAGGGACCATGGAGTGAACAGCTCTGCAGGATCTTGCCAAGTTTGGAATTAGTGAGGAGAAAATATGATGAATAAGACAATCCCATACTCACAACGTAGACTTAGAAAGACTTTTACACGTAGAGAGACTAGAGGAGTCAGAATGATTTTAAGGTTCATCCAACAAATATTTGTCAAATGCCCACTGTGCTCAGCCACTGGGGATTTAGTGATAAACAAGACAAGAAAAATGTTGTTCTCATGGAGCTTATATTCTATTGGGTAGGAGGCAGACAAAAATAACTCTGTAAATGAAGAAAACGGCTATTGATGGGCTTAGTCAGGTAACAAAAACCAAATAGTGATGTATATACTCAAGAAACGGCCCTTAAGAAGAGGTGAAATTTAAGCTGAGCTCCTGATGTAAATCACACCAAGACAAGGAGGAAGAACATTCCAGGAAAACACCCACAGAAGAGAGGAATTTGGAATGTTTGAGGGACCAACAGAACCCCAGAAAATGGGAGGGGGCACAAGAGAGCTGTGGGAAGTAGGCAAAGGCCGGATAGTACAGAACTTTGTAAACCACAGTGAGTGAGTTGGATTTTATTTCACTGGCAGCTCAGAGGTTTGCATTTCACAAAGATGACTGCTCTGTGATCATTGACCAACGGGGTCCAGGAGAGAAGACTAGGATGGCAGCTAAGAGTCTGTGTAGGACTCCAGGCCAGGGGGTATTGTGGCTTGGACCACAGTAGTTGCAAAGTGCAGAGTGATGGAAATGAAAGCATTGTTCCAACGGTCACAGTGGGGAAACCACCTGGAGGTGGGAGGAAGTGAGTAGAAATGACCCTCAGGCAGTGAGGACGAGGCCTAGAGGTGGCAGTGTCATGAATAATAATGAGAAATCATAAATGAAGGCAGTGGGATGAGCCAGAATCACTTCTCAGAAGGTCTAGGAGAAATTTGAAAGGCAGTAGTTGTCAAGTTAGATGGAAGATAGATTATGTGGCAGTCACCTCAGGCCTTGAAACGTGCTGGTGTTCATTCCTAGAGAGAGACACAACTGGTAAATGAGGCATTACTAAGTGGGTTTGTTGTGCTGGGTATTAGGTAAGTGTCAGACCTTGAGCTGCTAAGTTCTCCCCTATTTCCAAACAAGGTATTAGGAGGGTTCTTAGAACTCTGTGCAGAATTGTATGCATTAACCAGGGTCTTGCCCTCAAATCTACCAACATTCTTGCAAAAAGAGACTTTAGGGCTCATGTCTGTCATTTTTCAGAGGACCCTAGAGCTCAGGGAGGACATGTGACTTGTCTAAGATCACAGAGTGAACTGGATAAGCTCAGGGCAGGGTGCTGTCTCGTAGCCCACACCGCCTTCTCTCGCTGATGCCTTTTGTGGGGGAGGATAGGGGCTGACTTGTCTTGTGTGTCAGAGGGAGCTGGATTCCTTCTCTCCTTGGCCCCTTAGAACAAAACGTCTCACAGTGTAGATCCGGGATCAGCCTTAGTAAATATACCTAGGATGCTCCCTGTCCCACCCCAGATCAACCGAGAATCATTAGCCTCTGGAACTAACATACCTTCATTTTCTCAGGTTCCCTGGGTGATTCTGACACTCCCACAGGTATTAAACTGACTTTCTGTCTTTTATGGAGTCCCATAGAATACCTAGAAAAATGCCTGACATAATCTTTGCTCAAAATATGTTTGCTTAGGTAATTTATCATTAATTAATCGATTCATCGCGAAGTAACTAATCCATTCGTTAAAAAGAGACCCATCACCCATGACTTCTACATGCTCTCTCCCACACTAAACTCAGAAGCTACCACATATCCTACCAGGCTCACCAACACTCCTCTGGTGTCTTTTCTGTATGATGGGTTTTAGCATAGCACATGTCACCACTGACCAAGAAACTGTGGGGTATTAATGGGATACAATTAAATATACATTGCCTCCATGTTTCTCTTGCCTTAGGTTTGCTCTGAGTTCTCTAAAGCTGTTGATTGGGAATAAGCCACATCTCATCATGTTATGTTGCAGGGCTGTGGTGTCCACACATTTGTCTTCTAAGATACCTCCATCAAGGACCAGTAAAGGACTCTAAATTTGAAGGCAATGCAACCAAGGTAGTTTTGACTTCTTACCTGACCACACTTACTTTCAGTGGCCAGTGGTGAAAAATGGCTAAGAGTAATAGGGATAAGAATAGAGAGACTATAGAGCAGAGAGAATGTGGGGAGTAGAAGGAAGAAGAAGAAACAGGCAGGATTCTAATGCTTTGCATACAACAGGCGTTATGCAAAACACCAGGCATACATTATCTTGCTAAATTAGTGTAGTAGTCCTATAAGGTATGTTCTGTTATTGTCCCCATTGTATTGGTAAGGAAACTGAAGCCTGGAACTTAAATACTTTGTCCAGTTTCACACAGCTGGTAAAGAAAGGAGCTGGAATCTCTAATTCCAGAGTTGAGACCTTTAGTCACTATGCCAGACTGACATGATACTCATTCATCTATTCTTGTCTTCTGGACGCATAGACCTACAGCAGCTGTCAAAAGTGTATCTCCCCCCAATCTTGTTTCCTATCAAACTTGCACATTTGCTGGCAGGATGAGAGGGGCACATTGATCCCAGGCTGTGAAATAAATGCACACCTTGAGAGAGACTTCTGGAATGTATGGTTAAATACCATGGAAACAGTTAGGTGTTTGGGAAGAAAGCTGATAATGCAGAGTCACTAGCACAGGGTGCCATTAGCAACAGCATTGCTGGCAGCTGCAGGCCACCATGTTACACCCCATGTATCAGCTCCATGCCTGGCGACTTCACAGACTGCAAACTCCTCACCTTCTGAATGCGAAAGACAGCAGCAGAGAGTGGGTTGGGCTTCACTGTCAGCTTAGGAGGTCTCTGGAATCTCTTGATTGTTTTAATGTGTTAATTTCGTAAGCTTTGTTTCTGTGTTCTCTTTGACTTCTTGTTTTATGCCATTCATTGTTGCAGTGGTGAAAGCATCCCAGAGCTTAAGAGCACCCTTGTTTTTCAGCTGTCTTGGGGAAAAAAGCAAAGCAAACAAATGAAGCGATGCGCAGTATCTTTCTTTTCGTCCCAATAAATCATTTCCATTGCCTTTTAAGATCGAGTAAACATAATCAGCAATTTACCTTATGAGGAGGGTGATATTTTCAAGACTTAAAAAGGCAGGCATCTGATTCCAGATTGTATGGAGCCAGATGAGGTTAACCCTGTTGTTCCTGACCAAGGAAAGTTCTGTGACCTATGATCACACAGATCAGGTGTTATTTTGCAGGAAGTATTCGAGATGTATTTGAAATCATCCTCAAGTGTAGATTTTGCCTCTTTCGGGGGGATTCCCAACACTGTGCAGATTCTGACTGCAGATGGAATTTGATGACATATGTGGAAGGAATCTAAACTAATGTTGTATTGACTTCATCATCGCCAGGGTGTATAATTCAAAAACTATAGAGTGAGGTGTGTGAAGCATAAGCTTTGGAATCTGAAAAATTTGAGGTCAAATTCTAACTCTACTTTTTACAATCCACCTGAGATAACTTATACCAAACCCATGAGCTTGAGTCTCCTCAAGTGGCAAAGAAGGGTCATAATAGTCTTCACATCAGATGTTCCAGGAAAGGTAAAATGGCACAGTCCATAATATAGAGCTTAGTTTGCTGCCTGATACAGAGTAATTTCTTTGAAAAATATTTTTTTAAGTTTATTTATTTATGGAGAGAACGAGAGAGCCTGAGGGAGGGAAGGAGAGAGAGAGAGAGAGAGAGAGAGAGAGAGAGAGAGAGAAAATCCCAAGTAGGCTCCTCACTATCAACACAGAGCGCAATGTGGGGCTCATACTCATGAGCTGTGAGATCATGACCTGAGCCGAAGTTGAATACTCAACCAATTGAGCCAGCCAGGTTCCCCCAAAATAGGTTTTCTATACTTGGATACCAGCTCTTTGGAAAGCCTAAATGAGTTGGAGGAGTGGAGAATGTAATGTGCATAGCACAGCCCCATTCTTTAATAAATGGGAAGTCAATCTAGCTATTTAATGAAATGTTGATGGAAGTATACTTGCTTCCTTCTAAAGCTTGCCTCTTGATATCTGTTCTGAAATTCAAGGGCTAAGACATCACTGCTTAATCTCTGAACAACTCTGGAAGATCCTTGGACACTGGCTCACATTAGCCAAATTTAGGCAAAACCTAAAATAGATAATGGGCAGAATTGTCATCCAAATATGTTCAGACTCTAGAGAAAAATTCAGAGGAGCTTCCAGTATGCAGAAGGGTAGGTTTGCTGAGGCCATGGTATTATAATCCCACAACAGTAATGACACTCATAGTAATAGTGGAGGTCGTCATTTCTGTAGTATATAGAATGTCCTTGATACTGAGCTAAATGTTTCACGTGCATATCATCTTTATGTCACCTTGTTAGATACATGATGTCACTACCATTTTCTGAATAAGACATTTGGGGCTCAGAAAAGTAATTTTCCCATAATCATGGAAATAACAAATTCCCAGAATCCAGGACTTGACCCAAGGCAGTGTGATAACCAAACTCATGCTCTTCCCTATGAGATGTTGGGACTTGGGGCCAAAAGACTTGGGTTCAAGTTTTAGCTTGCTGGACCTTCGTCCCATCCCTGAAACTCTCAGAGCCCTGCTTCCCACACCTTCAGACCAGGAATAATAATACCTTCTTCACAAAACTATAAATATTTAATGAGAAAATATACCTAAAATATTTTTTGTGCCTCATAAAAGTTATGCAAGTGTAAGGTGTGGTGTTTTGCATTATCACCCAACAATAGATCATTTGGGGATGGTGTAAAGGATTGTGAATTTACAAGTTTGGCAACTTTTGATAAAAAGAATCAATAGGATGTCTTTTTAAAGTAGAATTAGTGGTTAAAAGAACTAACAATCCATTTAGAGATTTGTGTTTCTCAATAGCAGGCAATGAAGCCATTTTCTTTCCATTTATAAGAATATGTATGTGCTTAAGGGGAGGACAGATCCAACAATCGGGTTGTTTGCTATGATTTGTATGCCCTGGGGATATGGAGAGTCCAAAATGTAAGAAAATTGCAAATATGGAATAAAAGGTCCAGGGAGAAGGTGTTTTACTACATGCTTTAGTCGTATGGCTTGGAATAAGGACCTTCTCCAAGGGTCTTGAATGTTGCTGACCTCTCTGTTTTTTTGTATTTTTGTTTTTATTTTTTTATTTTCTGCAAGCTTGTTGGCACTCCACATTGTAGCTGTTTCTTCTGCTCCCAGCACACCTCCTATCCTCACTTGACCTTTTGAACTAAATTTGTGACAGTTAATCCACTGTGAGATTTTGGATAGGGCAGCATGCCCAGACACTGTCCCTTCTGCGCATGACCACCCCCACTTTAGTTCCACATCATGTTGATCCAGTGGCATGGATTTTCTAGGCCAGTCTCTTTTTAGAATCATGTTTGCTGATATCCTTCTGAGTGTGCTTGTCATATTATGTGCCCTGGTTTGTGAAAAAGGGACCCTTGTGAAGGCTGAAGGAAGATGTTTGGGGTCCCAAGCACTCTAAGTGCAAATGAGGTGAAGCCAGCTGGTCCCTGCCTCTCCCATGTTCTTGACATCTCGGTGAAGGAGCTCTACCTGGACTTCCTCTCTACCTGGACTTCCTTTTCTCTCGCTTCTTTGCCTAGTGAACACCCACGTATGCTTTCAAACCTGGCTACTTTGTCCCTTCCTGAAGGAAATCTTTCTTGGCCTCACTAACTAGGTCAAGAACCTCCACTGGTTTATTAACTTCAGGTACCTTCATTTGTAGCTCATAATATCATTTCAGTTTTACATCTTTTGATATAATGATTTAATTCCTATCTTCCCTGAAAGACTATAAATACTATGGGGAGGAAGACCATACATGAAGTTTTGTACATACTTTCATCAGTGACTGAGTAGATAAGTGAGTGAGTGAGTGAATGAGTGAGTGAGTGAGTGAGTGAGTAGATGGGTGGGTGGATGGATGGATGGATGGATGGATGGATGGATGGATGGATGGATGAGTGAATGAGTGTGTGAGTAGATGGGTGGATGGATGGATGGATGGATGGATGGATGGATGGATGGATGAGTGAATGAGTAGATGGGTGGGTGTGTGGATGGATGGATGGATGGATGGATGGATGGATGGATGGATGGATGAGTGAGTAGATGGGTGGATGGATGGATGGATGGATGGATGGATGGATGGATGGAGTGAGTAGATGGGTAGATGTGTTGATGGATGGATGGATGAGTTTAGAGCCAGCTCATCAGAAAACCTGTCTTTCAGGTAGGCTGAGATTCCTGATATAAGGATGAGAATGTGAACTTGCATTAGCCTACTCCTGTACCCCATCCCAACTTAAACCTCTTAATCCATCCTGGGTGCCTAAAGTGCAAGCTCTGTGTGTCTCCCTTCTCTTCCTTCCCTCTGCAAGCTCATTTCATACCTGCTTATTTTCTACCACAATATTTCATCCATGCAGGAATTATTTTCAGGTTTTGAAACTTGCCCAACTTCTTCCTTCTTCGGGACTCCTGCACATGCTTTCCTCCACCAAAAGTGTTTTATTAGGCCTCTTTCCATGTTTTTTTTCATAACCACTTTTAGACCTATGCCTGCATGTCACTTTGTCATGGTAGCCTTATCTGAGTCCTGTAGGCTACATCCCGTTATCCTCTTTTATGGCCCCTTCTCTTTCCCTTCAAAGCACTTCACAAAATTATAGTGTTTTCAGTTTCAAAATGGCCTGTTTCTTCCACTAAGGAGTGAGCTACTTGAGGAAATGCGTTAGGTCAGTCTTGTTCATCACTAAAATGTCTAGCTCTTAGTAGACACTCCACAAGTGGCTATCAAATAAAATTTTAAAACACAGACACCACGCCCTCTACAGTCCTACTGGAGCCAGTGACTTTGATGGGAGGTATTTATGGTCAAGGAAGAAAGGGGAGCGCATGTGTGTTCATGTTCATCTACCTCTTATGACTGTGTGAAGACCCCTACTTCTCTCTGGGCTGGGACCATGCCCTCTTTCTCCTAATATACCATGGATGAAGCAGAATAAGTTATACAGCCCAGCTCATACTAGCTTAAGCCCAAGGAAGATTGATTATCTCAAGAAACTGAAAACTCTACGCATAGGTCTACCATCAGTCATTGCTGAATATGAGCATTTGAACCATAGCAATGGGGATCTCTCCTTGACATTACTTAGTTTTTCTCTCTTTGGAGTCTTGGTTTTTTATTGGATGTAGCTTCTTGCATGGCGTCAATGGCTCTTACAACTTCAGATCTGACAGAAAATGCCTGAAGGTGTGTGGCTAGGGAGCTGCAGCCCACGCTGGGTCACACGCCCTTCCCTAAACCATAATTCTGTGGCCAGGAAGTTAGAATCCTTGAGGGGCAAGAAATGAAGACACACATCACTTCTTGCCCACCTCTGAATGCCAGTCAGTATGTTTTCATTAGTATCTCCAGTGAATCCAAAACCCAACTCTATTATACCCTAGTGTATAGGAGTGCACATTTTATAGAGATTTATATGTAATTTTCCTATCCCCCCATCTGTCTTAGGTCAGATCCCCTAGGGATAATGCCTGAAATGGGGATTTTGTGCAGGGGGTTAATTGAAGGGATGCTTTCAGAGGGAGCCTATGGGAGAGGAGGTAAACAATTAGAGTAGGGCAGGGGAAGACTCACAGGCAAAGATGTGGTTTCAGGGGAAAACTGAGTCGGAGCCTGTGGGAAGTTCTGGAATGATTAATTACACCAAAGATGGTTTCACCCAGAGTCTAATTCCATTCCATCAGCCTGTCTCTAGACACAGGTTCAAGCTGTCCCTCAGGAAGGGATGACAGCCCTTACTCCTCCTGTACCCCTACCTCCACCCTCACCCTCGGGGCCTTGTTTTCTAAGTAATAACCTCTATTTTTATTTTCTGATTAGTTTCAGTTCTGTGTGATGCCCTCTATCTCCTTGGTCTCCCGGCTGAGCCTCCTGTTTAAACACCCAGATGGACGCAAGAGACTTGCACATTTAAGGAAGATTTTTCCGTTAAAAGGGTTGACACAAGAGGTGAACCACCATACCTTTAGAGGCACAGGGAGAGAAATTCACTTGCCCCTCCCATCCCCTTACATTTCTGTTTTTCCATCTCTTCCAGCATCCAGGGTCATGGACTCTCTACTCTCCTTTGGATAGAGATCTGTCCACCCTCGGGGTGCTTCACTCCTCCCTTTTTGGTTTACTTATCGGGCAGTTTCGGTGGCCACTGCCAGATTTTCATATGCCAAGGTTGCGACATCAGGGATGGCAAATTGAATTTCCCCTTGTAATCACAGGAAGGCAAGTCACTGTCCTCTCCTTCTAATGTAAATGACCTGAACCCTGCTCCAGACTCATCCATGATTCCTCTGCCTCACTGTTTTTCAATACGTCTACCTTCGCAGCCCTCCCTCCCCACCCCCGACGGTCTCCAGCAGCCTTCATGTCTGCGCACACATAAATAAGGCTGTATGCACGCGTGTGAGAATATATAGCCATCACGGTACTGTGTGGGCATGTAGACGTGCTGAGGAAATGTAATAGAGTGTGGTTGTGTGTTTGTAGGTGTATAATAAGTTTGCTGCAGACTAGGGGGAAAAATGGAGCCATTTGTTGATTCAAACCAATTTTTTTTCCTCTTGAGTTAGTACCCAATCTGTAGCTAAGAACTGCTGACTACAGCATATTTCTGAGTGTAGATTTTTTTTTTTCCCCCTGACAGCTAAGACCTAACTCCTGCCTGATCTATGTAGCTGCATTGTTCAAATTACAAAGCTTAGGTGACAGAACTGCTCTATTTTCTGGGAGCCCCCAACACACCTGTCATCAGATAGAAGCAAGAATGCAGAAGTCATCACTTTACTTAGAAACTCAGCAGATGATTGAAATTATTTCTTACTACTAATTCCCCTTTTAGTGGAGATAAGCCGCTTTGTTCAGCTGTAAATGAAACATTAGGGTATTAACTGTGGAGCCGAAGTATTGGGGAAGCTAAGATTTTATCTGCAGTAGGAACATTTTGGGCAATAAATTGTTTTGTTGGACAGAATACTAAATCTCTTGAGTTACAAAGAAGCAGAGCTCATTAAAGGGGATGCTTAAAGCAGGGGAAAAAAAGGCGAGACAAAAGCTTATTACCTTTGTTGTGGGGATTGGAGGGGGTTTTTGCAGGTTCTCATGTATATGTAGCATGGTAGAATTATGCGGTACAGTTATTAAATAGATGTGTCTATAGACTTGCAAACGCTCTATGAATATGTCCAAGGGACAAATACATTTCTGAAATATCAATAGCAATCTGCAATAAGTTATGAATTTTGGAGTACATATTTATCCTCAAAGACTGGGTTTTTGTTTCCTGTGGGTAAAATTTCTCCGTCTCTTTGCCACATCCTTCAGATTAATCGGCTGGCATGGTTACATAAATGTTTGTAATAGAGAAGAGTGAGTGCCAGGATCATCCAAAATATTGTCGCAAAATACACACCTAAATTAAGATAATTATGCATTGCGAACATCGATCAGCAGGGCTTGAAAGGGAGGGGAGCATTCTCATGATGGCAGGGAGGCTCTTCCTGGGGCACTGGGGTTGTCAGTGGCAGGGTATGTGTCCGGTTGGGTGCCCCTAGTGTGTAAGTGTCAGGGGAGGGACACAAGGGGATGCTCTTTTGCAGATAATCAGGGCAGGAGGAGAACAGGGAGAAGGCAGAGCCACCCCTCCCTGGAGTTAGCTGCCCTCCACCGTGTCTCCAGGAGCAGGGCTTCAGTGGTCCAGCTCTCCACCTGTCTGAACTTGTTGCTCATTCCAGCCTCTGGGAGGAGGATGTCCTCAAGAGCGTTGCACCTGAGAAACCCAGACAGAGAACAGTGTAAACAGGCAAACCTCAGTTGCAAGCAGATGGGGATTTCGTGAAAGCGGAATCAGGGCTCCACAGTTTTTCTTCCTTTTTCTCCCTGAGTGATTCAGAGCATGTCTTCACAGACGCCCTGAGCCTGAAGGCTCTCACTGCCGTTTCTGCCTTTCCCTGCATGCCCGGATTCACAGGTGGATGCCCAACACCCTGTCACCACGACGGACTCATGTGCTCTGAGTTCCCACCCTGGACTTGCCATTAGTTCCAGCTCCACCACCCTCTTCCTTGGTTCTTTCCACAGAAACAGGGACAACACTTTCCAAAGCATAGCAAGAAGCTGACGGTGGAATAGGAAGTGCAGGAAACACATAACACGCAGACTTGTATGAACTTTGGGAGGACACTCAGGCCTGACTTGGTTTAAGAAAACTCAGCATATGAAAAATGAACATATATATGTATTTTTTCAAAAGCAGCAAGCAAATGATAATTATTTATTTAATTAAAAATGCACCAAATTGCAAGATCTTCTGCACATGAAAAAAAAAAAATAGCATCCTCTTTGTCTTCTACCTCTGACACATAATATGGCACTGGGAAGAGATTCTTGAACTGACGACGAATAAGGGTTGCTTGCCTTGTGTTTATATCCAATGTATATTTAAAATAGAATTCTAGTCTCAGTGTATTTAACCTGTCATTCATTGTGCAAGTGACTTTTTAGGACCCCATATCCACAGGCTGTAGGGCACCAGCCTGTCAGTGTTGTTTTATGGGAACACCAAGCATCCAGTTAATTTCTTATGACTGTCATGTAGAGGGCATTTTGTGTCTTCTTGAGATAAGTAGAAATGTAGATCTGTAGAGAAGTGAATAGAATCTTGTGACAGAAGGGACCTCACAGCTGTGCATTACCCTATGAACTCTGAAAGTGGTACCAAAGAATGACAGTAGCAAATGGTAGGAGGTTAAAATCAATATTTTTCAATGTAGTGTCCCAATTATTGATACTGTATAGATGAACTTGATATTGAATGATTCAAAAGTATAATGCTATTTCCATGATAAAACTGTCCTGGTACCCCAGAATGACTTTGGTATATATATATATATATATATATATATATACACCAAATGGTATATATGTGTGTGTATATATATATATATATATATATATATATATATATATATATATACCATTTGGTATATATACCAAATTGGTATATATATATATATATAGAGAGAGAGAGAGAGAGAGAGAGAGACCCCCATATATACATATATATGCACCCCACTTTTGTCCTTTATAGTTCAAGTGATAAATTTCTGGTGGTGTGAACAGGTGTTAAGAGTTCTGGGTTCAAGTCCTGTCTGTGACACGGATACATAACCCTGAATATGCCTGGTAGTCTGTTTGAGCCTCAGTTTTCTCACTGTAAAATGGCATCATGACACTACCCAATTTTTTAGGGCCCACTTAGCTGTAAATTTCCCCAACTCATGAACAACAAAAGCTTTGTTTTATAACAAAACATGGTATCCGAGCTTCTTTTGTGGTCTTCAGGTGGACTGAGCCACATTCTCAGAGCAACTGTTCGATGATTTCATCTCCACCAACTGTTTTATTTCTGGTCCCATTCCAGAAATAGATCCAGCAGGATTCCATGTGGAGGAAGGAAATGGCTTTGGTAGACCCATTTCAAACAAGCCAGAGCTTTGGTGGGGAATGTTTTCAGCTCTTCAGATGTAGAGCGCCACCCTTGTGGTCAGACGGCCCATTGCAGGGGCAGGAACACACTGTTGAATGCTGTTTCCTTCCCCTCTGAGTGATACTGAAGTTTGTTGGGCCTAAGTGCCTTCATCTGAAAAAGGGAAACAGAGGATTATCTCAGTGTTATAAAAGTTTTGAAGATGATGATGGTGAAGCATTTAATTAATATCTAGCATGTTAAAGAGTCTCAAAACTCTGGTGAGAGTGGCTATTATTATTGTATTAATTTGGGAATAAAGATCAAAAAGCAAATCCTCTGGAGAGTCCCAAGCTGAGGGCAGATCTTCAGCCTCACTCACAGCCATACTGAGTGGCTTACCCAGATGTTGGCTCTTTGACCCATATCTGACCTATGCCACCGCCAGATACTTATATACCTAAGGAACTTTATGGAGAAGAAATTCCTTATTCTTTCAGGAAGCTGTTAGAAAGTGAAATTTGAACTTGAAATTTGCTCATGTGGCTGACTGTGGCCAGGGGACCCCTGTAGTCAATGATATGTGCAGAGATTGAAGTGGAGTCCCAGCTCGGGCCCCATGTGGAGAGAAGCCACGTCTTCCCAACCTTTGGTGAGAATCCTTGGAGAAGACAACTACTGAAACGATCCTTTCCAGACATCGTACTTGAACTAACATGGAGCTAACAGGCTTCCTATTAGTTCCTAGGGCCATTGTAACAAACTACCACAAACTTGATGGCAGAAGCAAAAGATTCTGGAGGCTAAAAGTCTCAAGTCGAGATGTCAGCAGAGTTGGCTCCTTCTGGAGACTGAAGAAAAATTCATCCCACGCCTCTCTGCTAGCTTCTGGTGGCTTCTGGCAGTCCTGGGAAGCCCTTGGCTTGTAGACCATCACTTCAATTTCTGTCTCCATCTTCACAGGGCCTTCTCTGCTGTTTCTTACAAGGATTTGTCATTGGATTTAGGGCTCACCCTCAAGCTGGATGATCTCATCTGAGAGTCATTCACTTAATCACATCTGCAAAGACCCTTTTTCCAAATAACATTGCATTCACAGGTTCCAGGGCTGGGGCTGAGGACTTGGACATCCATTTCTGGCAGTCCCAATTCAACCACTGATGAGGAGTGAAGTATCCTTGTATGGAGAAGCAGTTCACTTCAAATGAGACTGCTCAACAACAGTTACATGATAAAGGGAGTCAACATCCTCACCACTCATTGCCAATTGATTGTATGTGTATCTTTTCTATTTATCTCAACGACCCTAGAAAGTAGGTGATATGCTCCTTCTCAGCTTATGAATTAGAAATCTGAGCCTTAGGAGCGGAAGATCATTTTCTTAGTCACCCAACCAGGAAGGCAGCGCAGCTGGTACCCTAGTCCGGGTTTCTCTAATTCCTAGATCCATGCTTGGGGAAACATCGTGCTAGAAGTTCTCAAACTCTGCCCTGCCTAAGATCTCCTGGAGACTGTTAAAAGTATACCTTCCCCCCAGGTTCATCTCCAGAGTTTCTGAGTCTGTATGGGCACAGGGTAATCATCTACATTTAAAATAACTGTGTTACATAATTCTGCCCCCTCTCTCCTCCTACTGAACCCATCTCTCAGGTAATTGCCACCTTAGCACAGGGTCTAGGAGACATATTCAGATTCTCCCCAAAGACAGAAATCCTCAAAAGTCAAAAGTGAAAAAACCACCTATAAGAGAGGCCAAGTTGGTTTTTTTTTTCCTTTCTTCTTTTTTCTTGCTTTGTCCTTGGAGCTTCCCACCCCCGCCCCCAGCACATCCCTCTCTTGCTGGCTCCTCCACCCACGGGAGGAAATGTGGAGATCAATGGAGATGCAGCTCCCAGTCCTTTCCTAATTCTAAGTCTTCTTCCTCTTTGAGCATGTGAAGTTTCCTGCTTGGGGGACGCCCACAGGGCTAGAGGGGAGAAGTTCTTCAGCAAAGCACAGCAGAGGAGCCATAGTCCTGCAATAATCCAGTCAATTAAACATTGATCTCAGTTCCCAGCAGCATGGAGGCAGTATGGAGGGCAGGGCAGCAGTCGTCCATGCTGCCATTGGTGCACAGGCCTGGTAAATGATATTTAAGGGATCTTCTGGTAGCAGAAAGCAGTGTGGTTGATGATCTTTGCTGCTGAAGAAGCAAAATTGAAGTGTCACATACCATGATTCCATTTTGTCTCTAAAATGTTGTCCTGCCAACCTTGGAGCCTCGCATGAACCCCGGGCATGTGAAGGGACAGAAGGATGAAATCTGGCTTGATACAGCTGATTGGAGAGGGTGTATCCAAAACATAGCCCCAAGACATCCCAGGAGAACTTGGCTGAGCAGAGAAAACAAGCAATGTTGTTAGAACATCAGGAAGAGTTAAGCTGCCCGCTGAAGTTATTTTTAAAAATTATATCTTCCATGCATTTATTTTTAATCACATAGTGGTTGGCATAAAGCCATTTTGTCTGTGAAACAACTTAAATATAACATGAAAATCATGAATATGCACAAATAGGGAGGAAAAGGTGGAAGTTTCCAAACTTCAGTTAACCCCCAAATCTCACTGCTTTCCTCAGAGGTAAAGTTTGTCAGTAGTTAGCATTTGTTCCAGACTTTTCTCTGATGAACTGTAACACAACTTAAAATAATAGTAGGTGCTTTGGTGAAACCACAGACAAGTAGACACATTGATGATTAGATAAATAGCTAAACATGTTGATAGGTAGACAGACAGATTAGACTTCTGGAATCCAAAAGTCTGGGTAGGAGAAAGTTTTGACCTTGCTGTGTGTAGATACTGAGGATTGACAAATTCATTGTTTCACTCCTCTAGTCCCAACTTTAAAATCTGCAAAGTGGGGAAAACGGTATCTGTGTTGCATGCCAGACTTGAAGATGAGTGAGCGTTCACTGATCAAATGTATTTGGAAATGTCACAAGCTCAGCAGACACAGTGGCACCATGAAGAGATGTCATAGGACCTTTCCCTCCTAAGCCTCAGTTCTTTTCATGTGTTATCATCAAGCACAAAGCAAAAGAGCTTGTGAATTGCGTAAAGAAAACTAGATTGTTCTGTAAAAATGGCCCTTGAGAAGTTTCACATCCAAGCTCATGTCATATCCCAAAAAGGTCACATCCCAAAGGGGGGGGGGGGCATCATGTGTTAATAATACATTGAGCATACAGCGGGTGGGTGTTCTTTTTTTTTCCCACTAGAGAGTTATTTTATTTTATTTTATTTTATTTTATTTTGTTTTTAGATTTTAAAGATGCAGAGTGACATATTCCACATGGTCAGACTGTATTATAAAGTAAAGGTTTAACTAAAACATAGAATGGATTTTTGCCAAAATGAAAGAAAAAATAACATATATATATATATACATATATATATATATATATATATATATATATATATATATATATATATACATATATATATATATATATATATATACATATATATATAGCTATAGTTCAGAACTCTTGCTGTGATGAGCAACTCTTTGAAAATATGTTTAAAAATTCACCGAGTCTTGTCTAAAGACTAACCTGTGAGGAGGGATAAACTAACTTATTCACTTCTGGACATTGTTAAATGCCCTGAAAGTGGTGGTTAATAATTTCCTTTTGAAGTGAAAAATAGTAAGCATGTTCCTGAGCCCTGTCATCAATCTTTGATAATTTCAGATTAAGGCATTGTCTTTGGATACAAATGAATATCATTTTTTAAATGCGGTTTTAAATAAAATTTTAAAAAGTAATAATCTCCTATCCTACCGCACTGAGAATTTCTACTGGAGGAAAGGAACAAATAGAGGTTCCTTGCTGCTCTTAGCAGGAAGTGGTTGGGGGCAGGATACTTCAAAGTACCTGAACTGCAGTTGTAGAATGATGTTCTTTGGCTTCCAATCCTTATGCATAATTTGAATGTGACTGGCTTTCAATGCTAAGAATGTGAGGCTCCCCTCTTAATTATAGTATTTTAGATGAGCCTAATTTGACAGCCACTGGCACGCAATATGCTAAATATTTCATATAATGTGACTTTGAGAAGAGGGGAGCCCCCCTCCTTGAGAATCCCAATGGGTAAGACATTATAACTTAGAATTTCAGCATCAACAGCAGGAACAGCTTAACTGCGGAAAAAGTCTTCCTTTGATTTGATGTTCCCAAAGGTACAAACTTGGAGGCAATTTCAGGAGCACTGTAGGTCACTTGCAGATCTGATCTTGAAGGAAATGAAGAGCCTTGAGCTCCACATCCATGACGCCATTTTGCCATGAAGTGGAGCCTGATTTTCCTTGAATTATTCTATTACTTTTTACACACCCTTCCCCACTGGACTGGGTAGACCTACCTTCTAGTTGAGACCACTCAGTCAGTGACTGAGGCACACATTTGGAGACTCTTATAGTTCTCCATCATCTCCAAAGAATTGTCCAATTGATGACATGTGCATTATAAATGAATGTGAGCAACAGATATCTAGCGATGCCGCATGTTTATGTTTCAGTAGATCTTTGTTGGAAGCATTAACGTGTCTTATACTATGCCAACAGTGATATTTTGAGTTAAGTAATTTTTAAAAGCAGGCAGTATGTATGCTCTCCATTTTGGCAGATAAGAAAGATAAACATGAAAAGATGGGGATTTATTTAAGATCACTTTGCAAATCATTGACCTGCCAAGGATAGGTCTCCAGACTTGTATCATGTGGTGATAGTGTCTGAGAGGTGAACAATTATGGCTCCAGCTAACACTTTCTGGGTACTGCCAGGTGTCAGACATTATGTGTAGCCATTGGCATGCACGACCTCCATGGAGAGATCCTGTTATCACCCCTGTTTTATGAGGGAAAAAAGGCCTATAGAATGTAAATAATTGTCCTCAAGTCATCCACCTAGCACATAAGTGAACAAGATCTCAACCTCTGAGTGCATCCTGTCTGCCAACCATGTTAAGCTTCCATTGGAAATACGTAGTGAGCCTATGGATTTCAAGGGAACATTCTTCCAAAAAGCTCAGTGCACTTTTTTTCCCACAAATTAAAATTGTATGTATATAAGGTGTACAGCTTGCTATTTTGATATATGTATACATTGTGAAATAATACGGTGAAAACATGGAGAAAAGGAAGTCCCGCTGTATTGTTGGTGGGAACGTACATTGGCCCAGCCACTACGGAAAATAGTATGGAGGTTCCTCATGATCAAGCAAGCCCACTTCCAGGTATATATATCCAAAGGAAATGAAATCAGTATTGCAAAGTGATATCTTGACTCCTGTATTCATTGCAGCATTATTCACAACAGCCACGATAAGGAAACAACCTGAGTGTCTGTTGGTGGATAAATGTGTAAATAAAATGTGATACACACACACACACACACACACACACACACACACACGCACACACACACTCAGGAATATTATTCAGCCTTATAAAAGAAGGAAATCCTGAGTATACTGTTTAATTCTCTGGTTCTCTCCTGCCATGGTTTTATCAGGTAGAATGGATTCTAGGTTAGACTTTCCTTCTCATCAATGAGGGTTTGAAAGCATGCAAGTTCCACAGGATGCTGATAAGGGTTGGGTGAGGGGGTGGCCGGCAGGGTGGAATCCCTGAATCCATGCATCTTATTCCTAGTGACTAGATGTTTGGATGTGTGCCCCCTTCTTATCTCTACTCCTCCAAGTAGAAACAGCTCTACTTTGTAGCCAGAAAGATGCCTGCCAAGCCACTAAGGGCATCGTTTAGGGTAGGGTAATAACCCTTAAGAGTGTGCTTTTAAAGCTGGGTGGTGCATGCTTGCTAGGTTGCAGGGCAATCACCGAAGCAGCTTCCTGTGTACATCCTGGGGAAAGACCTCCAGTGAGCCTGCAGGTGCAATTTCTTTTCTGATCCTAGAAAGAAGGCTCTTGACGATACAGCAGTGTTTGTTTTCTGCTTGGTAAAGTACAAAGGAAAACAGCGGAAATTAGCCCAGCACAGTGTTGATGCCAGCCCAGAGGTGGGGACTCTGATGGCACCCCCCTACTCCCCTCCAACGCAAACCTTTGCCGCCAGAAAGCCTTCCCCTGCAATGAGATTAGCAGACACAGCAGCGTACGCCAAGGCGCTGTGCAGTTTTTACCCTGTTCCACCAGGTGTTGCCAGAGAACATTGAGCAGAGCCGAGCTCCGGGCGAAGTGTGTTCGCGGCTGCTGGAACACGGGGCTGCTCAGAAGGCAGCAATTAAATGAGTTATGCTGACTCCAACAGCTCTCTTCCCTGCACGTTGAAATATGCCTCCTGTGTCTGCCTCATGCCTCACATTGCAAATCAACACATTTTGTTGCATATTTGGGTATGGGTGTACACTCTCACACTGGAGGAAGGAGACCACGCAGAGCTGTGCTGCTCCAGGTCACCAACCCAAGCCCCAAGGGCACCTGCGGTCAGCTTGCATCCGTACCAGGAAGTAGACAGCTACCTCAGTGCCCGTGAGGGTAATTCCCTGTGAGGTCCATTGCGTGTTAACCAGAGTTCGTTGCTTCTTAGTACCTGTTCTCTGTTCCTTTCCCATTCTTCTATATCCAGAGCAGTGAGGCCACGGTTCTAGATCTGTGGTTCTGAGCCAGGTGTGACTGAGTCCCCGGGGTTCATTTGGCCATATCCAGAGACACTTTTGGTTGTCACGACTGGGGAGGAAAGGAAGTAAGTAACTATGGGCATCTATTTGGTAGAGGCCAGGGATGGTGTTAATCATCCTACTGGGCACAAGACAGTCCCACCAAACAATTATCCAAACTGCCAGACTGCTGAGATCAAGAAACTCTGTTCTAGAGGCAGAGGCTTTATCAGAAAGATGATTTTATTGTCCAAAACAATACTGAAATAAGTCTTTCCAA
The DNA here is from genome assembly GCF_018350215.1 of Panthera leo. NCBI lineage: Eukaryota > Metazoa > Chordata > Mammalia > Carnivora > Felidae > Panthera > Panthera leo. The sequence goes on along the minus strand of NC_056694.1, from coordinate 35,083,096 downwards.
TTGTGATTGTCTCAGCAAAGCTCCTCTGTATCACTGCAATTAAACATCATGATTTGCCAAGGTTACACCTCCATAAAAGAGTTACAAAGATGCCATATATTGTGGGCCTACTATGTGCCAAGTAAATTGCTCATATTATCTCTAACCTCGCAGAAATAGCATTGCGGGTGGGATTGTTATTTTACAATATCAAAGAGGAAACCAGGGCCAGAAAGTTTGCATTTATCTGTCAGTGTCATGCAGCGACTAAGCGGAGAGCCCAGTTTTGAACCCAAATCTAGTTTGTTTAGGGCCATTGTCTCCTTCCCCACGATTTGCTGTCCCTCCCTGTGTCCCAGAAGGCAGCCATGGTTTCTGCATGAACTGGGGGAAAAACATGCCCCAAATGGGCTCCAAGCTTCCTAGATCTGGGGAAGTGACCTCACTGGACCGCCATTACTCTATCTGCCAAGTTGGGACAGAGGAGAGGATTGGATACTCCATAAAGGGCGTTTTCTGATTCTTGCAAGACCTAATAGCTCCTGTTGGTAATCTCTGAGGGATATTCTGGACATCTACAATACACCAGAAACTCAACCATGGGGCATCTGCTTTTGACAAATTATGAGGCCGGCATAGCTATAGATATTCTTATTCACGACTCCCCATAGGAAATCTCCAGATACTTTGGGGAAGAAAAGGTCAGGCACTGAAGAGAAACCATGACACTTAGTCACTCTAGGGAAGGTATGATTGTTATAATTCTTGTCCATCTTTGTGTCCTCAGAGGCAACAGTGGTGGGTATGGCCTCGTAGGGGCTCAATTTGTATTTCAGGCATTAGTTTCCTCCTAAGAAACACATGAACAGGGTTCAACAGAAGTAGGGAAGAAAACAGCATATCATAGCAACCCAAATATGACGGCATATCCATTATATTGATTGCTGTGGAGATTCACCTTAGTACCATGTGAACTGGCTTGTGCACTCATAACCTAGAGGCTGTCCAAGTTTCCAGAATCTTCCACATCCCCGTAGATTCAGTGTCTTCAATGAAGTTCTAGCACCATACACATTTTTTTTCTGTTTCGTCAAGAATGGGCAAACTAAGGCCTGAGAGCCAAATCTGGCCAGCAAACTGTTTTCCTAAACACAGTGTTACCAGAGCACAGCCCTGCTCATATTTGCTTACAAATGGCCAATGGCCACTTTTGCACCACAAGGGCAGAGTTGAATAGCTATAATAGATCCTAAGGCCCACAAAGCCTAAAATACTCGCTCTCTGGCCCTCTACAGAAAAAAAGTTTGGAAACCCTTGCTTTAGACAACTGAAAGCCAGTGACTTTCCCTAGCACAAACACAGAGAGTTAGATTAAGCAGAACGCACCTCTGTCCGGCTACCTTGGATGGCGGGCCACTCATGTTCTTTGGGCCATAGTATTTGTAGCATCGTCCTATGAAGGACTTCACTGCGAGTAATAAAAGTCTCACGTTAATGGAGGCAGTGCTCAAATTGTTGAGAGTTCCTCCCCACCCCGCTATGTTTAGTGAGATAAATTGCACTTCACTATAGTGACTTGTAGATGACAGTGAAGCCAAGGAAATTTGAATGCAGTGACTATATTCATTTTGAAATAAAAAAAAAATTTTTTAATGGTTGTTCTGTGGGAAGTCGAACACAGTAAACGATTCAAAACTGTCACCGCATTGAGATGAATGGGAGTAAACACTGTGCCTCCAAAGGCATTCCATAAATATCCTTAAATTATAACCATCTGTTTGATCTGCTGAGGAAAAATAACTAATTCCTGACGTTTTCCCCTCTCCAGACTGCCCACTGAATGTACCCAGGATTGGGATCTTTGTTGCCGATAACTAACGTGATAATCTAGTAAAACTTCCTCTTGATCTAGGTGAGCAGTCTACAGCAGATTTCTCCACCATTGATGTTTTATGCCATTTAATTCTCTCTTGGGGGGATGTTTAGCACCATCCCTGGCCTCACCTACTTGATGCCAATGGCACTTTCTCCCACCTTGACAATCAGGTGTCCCCAGGCATGGCCAAATGTCCCTGAGGAATGCGGATGAAGTTAGACCCACAGTTGAGAACCATTATTCTAGAAGGAAGTCTTAGAAAGGACTTAGTGAGCCCTTGGCATTCACACATGTAAATCATTGCATGTTGTTATTTCAGACGAACTTTTCTTCTTTTTCCTTCTGCAACCCTCAGCCCCCCAGTTCTTCCCCTCCTTCCTCCTGGGCTCAGTGCTTATTAATGTCTAAATGCACTGCAAAGATGAGATTACCTTGAACTCCTCCAGCTTCGCCTGATAACCCTGAGCTGCATTGTCGCTCTAAGCCAGATCAGCAGAACCAGGTCTGTGATCAGGTTCCGGGAGCTGGAGCACCTCTCCATCGCCGGCTGCTGTGATCAGAGGGTCTGGAGAATGAGCACCTCTCTGATGTGGTCTTATCAGGCTGAGCCTAATGTCAACCCTGTTAGAAGAGCTTTGTCCGATCTGCCTGTAGCTTTGTTCTGAACCGTTCAGTAACAGTTCACTGGAGCAGAAAGAGCCCTGTGAATTGATATTATAAACCCACATGCCTGTTTTATTCATTGTGGAGGCAACCGAATATAACACAAGTATTTATTTTTAGTGATTGGAGAATGGCATTTCATTCCCCTTCCCCCTTGTCACAGAATGTGGAAAACAGAGAAAATAACACACAACTCTTTCTGAACACAAATCTGTTGAAAAGATATTGATTATTGTTTCAGTTACTTTGCATTATCTTAAATAGTGTATGTGTGTGCCCTGAATATATATGTGTGTATAATATATATCACATTCATTTGGATGGTCTTAATAAAGAGCCACAGGCCAGCGGATGTAATCCAATCACCACGGGTCTAGCCTTCTATCTCTGGCTGTTCCCTTGACCCCCGCCTCCCCGGTTTCATTGCAAGTTAGATTTTCTAGAAAAATTCATGAAACTTCATCATGTTTCATTCATTCTTTGCTCCTGGGCATTCCTCGCTGAAGGTCAGGAGCTGTGAAATTTCTCTTTAGTCCCATTGCTTTGATATGGCATGGGCCAGGCAATGAAGAAAATGAAGTGTGGAAAAATGGAGTTACAGCAATGACTTAAATGGGCGGAGGGTTCTGCCCAACGCGGCCGGGTTAGAAATGAGGAGGTGAGCTGCCTGATGTGTGAGCTGACATGATTCTAACAGTGGGACCTGGGGGGAGGACCAGGGCACAGCTGGATGGCTCCAGTTCCAAGGTCCCTTCAGTTAGTTAAGTCTCCATCTTCTGTTGGTGTCTTCAAGGATAATGATGGTGATGACGATGAAGATGGCAGTAACAGATTGAACCATAAAAACTTGCTGACATTTGATAATTGTTTATCTACTTAAATGTCACCTTCATATGGTTCCACTTAATAATTATAAAAATGAATGGCTGACACGTACTGGGAGACACAGTGGTCCAGGCACGGTGCTGTAAGCATTACACAGGCATTAGTTTGTTCGATCAACACAACCACTCTCTACTGGCGATACCTTCATTACCCCAGTTGACAAATGAGGACCCTGGGACTGTGGGAATAACTTGCCGAAGGCCACAGAGTAGCAAAGCTGGATTTAAACCCAGGAGATTAATGCTGCAGTCTGTGTTATTAACCCCCAGCCTACGCTCTTGGCTGGATAAGTTTTAGACAGATGTTCATACTTTCCACAGAGGGTCCTGCATTTCCATCAGGCTTGGGGAAAATGAGATTTTTTTTTTATTTGTTTGCAAGTCTCCCTAATTATGAGGAGTACTAATAGGCCCGAGCAAACTGCTCACTGCCTGGTAATGGGATTGTTGCCATCCAGTTGGAATCTTAAGAATGACCCACAGACCACATTGCCTTGAGGCAGGAAGAGTCAGACCATCCTCATCAGCTTCGCCAGTCCTCCATGTTCGTTCTTCTGACGATTTATGGGATTTCAACTATAAAATCTCCCTTCTTTGAATTTCATCCCATCTTTAGGACAGGAAACAAAGCCCTAAAAGTCTTTTTTTTTTTTTTTTTTTTTTTTTCCCTTTTATTTTTTTTTATTTTTTTTTATTTTTTTTTATTTTATTTTATTTTATTTTATTTTATTTTATTTTATTTTTATTTTTTAATATATGAAATTTACTGTCAAATTGGTTTCCATACAACACCCAGTGCTCATCCCAAAAGGTGCCCTCCTCAATACCCATCACCCACCCTGCCCTCCCTCCCACCCTGCCCTCCCTCCCACCCCCCATCAACCCTCAGTTTGTTCTCAGTCTTTAACAGTCTCCTATGCTTTGGCTCTCTCCCACTCTAACCTCTTTTTTTTTTTTTTTTTTTTTTTCCTTCCCCTCCCCCATGGGTTTCTGTTATGTTTCTCAGGATCCACATAAGAGTGAAACCATATGGTATCTGTCTTTCTCTGTATGGCTTATTTCACTTAGCATCACACTCTCCAGTTCCATCCATGTTGCTACAAAAGGCCATATTTCATTTTTTCTCATTGCCACGTAGTATTCCATTGTGTATATAAACCACAATTTCTTTATCCATTCATCAGTTGATGGACATTTAGGCTCTTTCCATAATTTGGCTATTGTTGAGAGTGCCGCTATAAACATTGGGGTACAGGTGCCCCTATGCATCAGTACTCCTGTATCCCTTGGATAAATTCCTAGCAGTGCTATTGCTGGGTCATAGGGTAGGTCTATTTTTAATTTTCTGAGGAACCTCCACACTGCTTTCCAGAGCGGCTGCACCAATTTGCATTCCCACCAACAGTGCAAGAGGGTTCCCGTTTCTCCACATCCTCTCCAGCATCTATAGTCTCCTGATTTCTTCATTTTGGCCACTCTGACTGGCGTGAGGTGGTATCTGAGTGTGGTTTTGATTTGTATTTCCCTGATAAGGAGCGACGTTGAACATCTTTTCATGTGCCTGTTGGCCATCCGGATGTCTTCTTTAGAGAAGTGTCTATTCATGTTTTCTGCCCATTTCTTCACTGGGTTATTTGTTTTTCGGGTGTGGAGTTTGATGAGCTCTTTATAGATTTTGGATACTAGCCCTTTGTCCGATGTGTCATTTGCAAATATCTTTTCCCATTCCGTTGGTTGCCTTTTAGTTTTGTTGGTTGTTTCCTTTGCTGTGCAGAAGCTTTTTATCTTCATAAGGTCCCAGTAATTCACTTTTGCTTTTAATTCCCTTGCCTTTGGGGATGTGCCGAGTAAGAGATTGCTACGGCTGAGGTCAGAGAGGTCTTTTCCTGCTTTCTCCTCTAAGGTTTTGATGGTTTCCTGTCTCACATTCAGGTCCTTTATCCATTTTGAGTTTATTTTTGTGAATGGTGTGAGAAAGTGGTCTAGTTTCAACCTTCTGCATGTTGCTGTCCAGTTCTCCCAGCACCATTTGTTAAAGAGACTGTCTTTTTTCCATTGGATGTTCTTTCCTGCTTTGTCAAAGATGAGTTGGCCATACGTTTGTGGGTCTAGTTCTGGGGTTTCTATTCTATTCCATTGGTCTATGTGTCTGTTTTTATGCCAATACCATGCTGTCTTGATGATGACAGCTTTGTAGTAGAGGCTAAAGTCTGGGATTGTGATGCCTCCTGCTTTGGTCTTCTTCTTCAAAATTACTTTGGCTATTCGGGGCCTTTTGTGGTTCCATATGAATTTTAGGATTGCTTGTTCTAGTTTCGAGAAGAATGCTGGTGCAAAGCCCTAAAAGTCTTATTAGCCAAGATGCTGAACGTGTGAAAATAGTGAGTCTGGTGGAGAAAAACAGTGGGATCACTTTGGTCTTTCTCCCCCAAAATGTGTCCTTTCAGATTTGTCCTGAGAAAAATATCAGACGAATCCCAGTTGAGGGACAGCCCACAAAATATCTGACCAATACACTGTCAAGATGATGAACAGCAAGGAAAGTCTGAGAAACTGTCACAGCTGAGAGGAGCCCTAGGAGGGTGATGCCTAATGTCATGCAGTGTCCTGGATGGGATACAGGACCCAATGGGTGATATTAGAGGAAAACTCAGGAAATCTGAGTGGAGGAGGACTTTAGTTAACATAGTACATTACCACTGTTTCATTAATTGTGGAAAATGTACCAGACTCCTGTAAGATGTTAATTAGAGGGGAATTTGATGCAAAGTGCATGCAAGCTTTCTCTACTATCTTTACAACATCTTTGCAAACCTGAAACTACTCTAAAATTTGAATATATATATATATATATATATATATATATATATATATATATACACATATACATATACATATATAGCAGAAAACCATAAGCACATACTCAAAAAATGGAAGAACCAAAAGTTGTCCAAACTTTCCTGTGAATGAGGGCTCCTCACACAGAAACACAAAATACACTATTCGAGCTTTTTCACGGTGTATATCAGGCAAGTAAAGGCTTTGCAAAGTCCCACTCTATGCAATTTCAATGTAATTTGTGTGATTGGGTTGAACTCAGTTTTTCCCAAACTGATATAATCACATAATCATTTGATTTGAAAAATAGCTCTAGAGGAAACAAACAAACAATAACAACAACTTAGGTCACAGAACTCCCAGATCATGAGGACTTTCTAAGCACCAGTTTTTCCAGAAAGTGACGTTGGAGGCTTTCACATTACCGCTCTGCCCCAAAATCCTGGGTGACTCCTTATACTGCCTCAACCTCAAATCATTTCTCCACCCTGGCAATTCTGTCACACATGAAATGCCCTTCTGCCCCCTCTCTTTCTTTGTCTGTGGAAGAGGGTCTCACATTTCTCGGGAGGGCTTCTTAAAACCGAGATAGCTGGAGCCCACTGCCAAGCTTCCTGATTCACTGGGTCTCGGACGGGGCCTGGAGAACATTTATTTCCCACAAGGTTGCAAGTGATAACAAGGCTACTGGCCTGGAGACCACACTCTGAAAACCACTGAGGTTCCTTTGCTCTGGATGTGAGTTTGTCTCGCATTTCTTCCATAGAATCTAGGCTTTATCTTATTCCCATACATTTGCTCTTTTGCTGTTCCCCGTGGATGGGTTACCTAATACCTAAAATAAATAGCAATGAAGTATTCCCCAGGGGTGTGGGATACAAAAATGGAGAGGAGCCAAAGAGGAAACAGGGCCTATTTGGTTTGAGAACAGCACAGTGTCACAAAAAGAGAATTTTTCTTTGTAACAGCAGATCTAGGCCCCAGACTCTGCACCATCATTTGCTAGCTGAGTGACCTCACGCATATTTCACAAAGTCCAAAAGGTTGACTTCTCTACTAAAAAATGGGGATAGTATTCACCTCTTCAGCCTTTGTGAGGATTAATTGGTGGTGCATATATTAAGGTGCACAGATCCTGGCACATCGCACTGACTTCTGAATCTGCACAATTGAACAAGCAGTTCGGATAATCCCAGATGGTGTGTTCGGCAGGCAATGCATTCATTCATTCTTCACCGACTCAGTTATTCAGCACGTGTCTCCACTGGGCTCCCGTGTTCCAGGTGACATTCCAAGTGCTAGGGAGACAACAGTGGACAAGATAAAGACCCCACCCTCACAGAGCTGATGCATAGTACACCCTGCACAAATAAATAGGTAATGAACGTCCAGGTCATGAGAAGTGGTAGAAAGTAGGAGTGAAAGCAGTATGAGAAGATATGAGACGGGATGGTCAGAGAAGGTCTTTCTGAGAAGATGACTCTAGAGGCAAGACTGAGTAAGTGGGAGAACACATAAGAGAATCTCCAAATTTGGTTCTTCCTAATGTGAATCACATAATGTAACACAGCTATGTTGTAGTTACTCTTAGTTTTTCATTGTTGTTGTTGTTGCTTGTTTTTGAAACAGAAAACATTGATTTCCCACTCGATATGGTGGATCTTATTGAGTGCCCCCCATATCCTGAGCACAGTGCTCGGTATTTTGCAATTATTGTTTCTAATCCCCATGACAGCTCTACAAGGGGGAGCATATCATTTCCATATTATAGTTAGAGGGGTCTTAAAGAAGTTACGTGGTCACATAGTAAATGGCCAGTGTTGGCTCTTTCTACTACACCCTACAGCCTCTAACATACAAAATTCTGAACTGTATTCATTTCTGAAATCCATTGTGGTACCAACTGTATTATCCTAATTCTCTTAAAGGACCAATTATTTTGTTGCCATTTTCCTAATTCATTATATTGCAATGCCCAGTAGTTTACAATGCTGGCTGCATGTTCCAGTCCCCTGGGAGTGGGGGCCGGGGATCCAGGACTTTAAAATCTTCTCAGATGAATCTGATGTACAGCCAATGTCGAGTACTACTGGCTAGCGTTATATTCAAGATTTGTAAATATTTTCTGGCTGTATAACCAGTGGAGCACTGGTTTAGAATGTAGATCCAGAGGGTAGCTATAAGCCAATACACTTGAGGTTCATGATCAGCAAGTGATTAATCTCTCAGAAATGAGAGACAGACCAGCCCCCTGAGCGGGCAGACAGTACGGTATCATAGAATTAGCTCAGACCTTGGAGTCCAAACTGGGTTTGACACCCAGCTTTGCCCTTCTCTGGCTCTGTGATTTTGGGTGACGTACTAACCCTATCTGTACCTAATTATATGCCCCAAACATGGTTAATGCAGGCACTTCCCAACACTGTGGCGTCCATTGTCCCTCTCAAATACATACCCCAAGCAAGGCGTACTAGCTGAATCCCAGGAAGACAAGAAAAGGGCAACGATTTCATTTCCACCCAGTAATGCGCTACATTACTTTTCCAGTATGGGAAAGTAAAATGAAACAAGAAAAGTATATTTAAAAAAATTCTTTCCAGGCCTTCTTTCCAAAGTTACTCAATTCCAAATTTAGCATCCTCTCCTGGGAAAAATAAAACTGTCTTTTTTATGCATCCGCTGTGATACCTGTGAACCCAATAATACTCACTATGGATCTTGGGCTAGTAGTGTTTTAAGAGAGAGGGGGAAGAAACAGAAAACAAAGAAGAAGCAAGGGAAGCTTTAAACTGCCTTCTCCCTTCTTCCTGGAGTCTTATGTCTGCAAAGCTGGTCTCTTCTGTAGCCTGCAGGGTCCCTCAGACCTCTTCTTTCTCGTGTGGCCCTTCTTTCTTATTAAACCCCCCATCGGAAACAATTGCTCCCACTTTGTATTCCAGGGAGCTGTAATATTTGCCCAACGATGAGCTCCATTCACTGGTTTGTTAACTGAAATGGGAAGTGACAGACTCAATAAAAGGAAACCTCTGTGCCCGGGAAACAGATATTATTTCTCCCCCTCACTCTCCCTTTCTCCTTCTCTCAGATGACTGTGCCGGGAATCTGCAGACTCTGAGCTTACGGACACACCAAAGCTTCCTATTGATCCATGTTTAACTAATTTGATCAGAATAGAGACTTTTATTCCCTGTGGTTCCTCTCACTGGCTCTTAGCGGATGTGATTGAGTGCTTGGGAGTCACCCCTGACCTCTTTTGATAGGGATGAGGGAAGGAAGGTGCACAGGGACCTGGGTCCACACTGTGGGAGGGAGGGGCATCCTATAGATAAGACGTGGGCCTCACAATTGGATGAGGGTTGCGGGGGGGAGTACAAGATTCCTTCCTGGGGACAACCTTCTTGTCTCTTTTGTTAAAAATGAATAATGAAAAGCACCCACCATTTCCAGTCATTGGAAACCATAGGATCCATGTGGTAATAGATGCCCTACTTTTAATCTCTGAGTAAAGGCAGTTCCGATTTTAGACAATTTTTTAGCCACATATATTTGAATACTGTAGTTAATAATGGTAAGTCATCATTACCATTAACAGCTAACACCTGTCAAACCCTTACGAAGGACCAAGGACTATCTAAGTCCATAATATATACTCTCTTATCTCATTTAATCCCCAAAACAACTCTTTGAAGGAGGCATTGTTATTATCCACATTTTATAGCAAAAAAATTGGGTCTTGAAGAAGTGACGTGCCAAAGATTGGTGGTTAGCAGATAGGGGCTCTAAGAATTCAGTGCATGATTCCTAAACTTGTACTTTGCTTAAAACATTGCTTTGCTTTGTTTTTAATTTTAGAGCTAACTGTCAATTCACACACAGTCGTAAGAAATAGCACAAAGAGATGATCCCATCCAGTTACACTCAATGATAGCGTCTTGCATACCTGTCATACAATATCACAACCAGGAAATTGACATGGATAACATCTGTCCACCTTTTTTAGATTTCCTTTTTTAGATTTCAGTTATGTGTGTGCATTTCCTTCTTTGTAATTTTATCACCAGTGTCATTTCCTACAGTGGCCTCCACAATCCATGTACAGAGTAGTTCCATTCCAGGGCTCCCTGGCTTTACCCTTTGTAGCCACAGCTATTTCTCTTGTCCCTCACAGCCCGAGGAAATCACTCATCTATTCTCCATCTCTATAATTTGGTCATTTCAAGAATGCTACATAAAAAGTGTGTGAAAAGCTTGCTTCTCTGTACACAAGCACCGTTAAAGATTCAGTCCACACACAGAACCTTATGACCACTAGACTTCTGGGTCCCTTTCAGTTCCTGTCATCTCCCACCTCCCTTTTGCTGCAGAGTTACTGAGGTTTCGCACAATGTTGACACCAGCGTGTAGCCCATACACCGTTCCCCACCTCTCTCATCCTGAGGATGGGCTCCAGATGTCCTTGTGCAGGAATTCTACAATATTCTCAGCTCATCAGCTCAAATTCTGCCCATGAGAGCCAATAGATTTCCTATCAATGTGCATCCTCAACCCCCTCTCCCTACCCTCACCACTGCCCCTCCCCCAGGCCAACCTCGGTCCACTGACCACACAGAGCCTGGGAGTAAGAAGACCAGCTTCAGTGGCTAACCAGTGATGTCCACCCCAGATGCTTCCTTGCCCCATAGTGGTTAAAAAGTCAAAGCAGAAGAAAAGGTTTGCTCAGGTCTTACAGAGTATAACAGACAGGATTTAGTGTTGCCTCTTGTTCATTGGGAGGCTTTACCCCCCATTTTCACAGGATAGAGCATCTCCTGAAATCTTGGCTGGCAAACAGCCTTGACTCTTGCCCATGCCCTAGAGTGCCCAGAAGACTTCTCATCAAATGAAAAGACCGCTGCCCTTTCTAGGCATGAGTCAGGCCTCAGAGTGGAGATGAGGCAGCGTGCATCTCTGCCCAATAGCTTGCTTGGTTCTTTCCTTTTCCTGACTCTGCATCTGATGTCATTAAGGTCATTGCCTATAAGTGGTCAGTTTGCATTTGGGGTGCACAACACGCAAAGCTGAGCTGCCCTTTGGCACAGAGCAGTGTTATATTAGATCAGATCTTAGGATTTATGGAAGCTTTCACACACCTGTTCTTCAAGTCCAGAAAACATGCTGTCAGTGTTAACTACTCTCTAGAGTGCACACTCCCATTTTCTCTTTCTTTCTTTCCTTCTCTCCCCTGTAAACTAAGGTGTGGAGTGCTCTAGGTCCCCCTTACCGGACCCACTGTCATGGACAGTGTATCCTCAGCCTAATTGGATATTATCTTGTCCCCCCACCAGCTGATGCCCCAAGCTACCCTTTCCTATAATGGCTCTTACCTAGGCTGGGCATCAGACACAGACCAAAGGCTTATTTAATTTTGAGAGCTTCTCCCCCACCTCCTACCTCCAATCTCCCATCGGAATTTAGGGAAGCTACCCCGTCCGTCGATGTTAAGGAACAGAATCCTGGTGGCTCCTTTGTTCCATGCATACAGCACCTTTGAGGGGCAGACTTTATTGCACCTTGTCAGGCCTGCCATGGCTTTTGTTTTCCTGCACACTTGAATAATACATCTGATTACCATGGCAAATGTTGCGGCTAAGCAAGCTTGGCCCTCCTGCCTAATTAACTGATGATAACAGGGCCCGCTGCCCTTTCCCCTCTCTGAAGCCATCATGGACAGGGGAGTTCTTTTATCTTTCTTCAAAACTGACTTGCTCTCCCGACCCTCCAGCAGCTCCTGTGTTGTCTGTTTACCTCGCATGCCTCCGCGAGACTGTTAATTTTCCGTGGCACCTCCTAGCTGCCTGTAATTAACACATCGAACACTGAAGACACAGTTTTGCTTTTTGCAGATGCTTCACGGAGGTGTTTTCTTCCTCCACTAATTATACTGCTGTATTGTAGCAATCTGCATTGACCTAAAAGGATCTTTTTTATTATTATGTTTGTTACTGTTGTTCTGGTTGGAAAAACAAATACAGTTTTGGAACCCAGTTTGGGCAGAAGAGAATATACCAATATATATTGTCAATGTTTCTTTTCATAGCCTTGAAAGTAACAAATGAGGATACATTTGTTGTCCCCTATCCTGTTCGGCATTTGGCAACTCTTTGTTAGATGTGGGTAATATTTACTTAGGATGTATGCTTTCCCCGAATCTAAATATTCTGCCTTGGTAATTATACAGATGGGGCACATGACCTGTTCCATTGAGTGTGGAAATCCTCTGCAGATTGTGAATAGCCTTCTGTCCTATTAGATTTCAGGGAAGCTGAGTCCACGAAACACAAGACACAGAATCTGTTTATCATCTTATGCTTAGGCTTAAGATTTAAGCTGTAATGAATACCGGTTCAAAGGGCTTGAGGTGTAAGAAGGAGGTTGGTAGTTACAGGAATAAAAACAAGAGCACAAAGAGCAGCTTTTGGGAAGGACTCCGGCTGGAATAATGATGATAGAATTGTCTAAATCGATACATCTCTTGTCAGACCCATGTCTGATGTTTGAATCAACCGGGCCTTTCCTCCAAGAGCTTTCCTTGAGAATATTGAATTATTTATTATTTGTATCTTTTTTCCCCTTCTCTTTCTGATGATTTTTTTTCCCTCTGACTTAGTAAAATTTGTTTTTCATGCTGCCAGGTTCAATGTTGTCTACTCTTTGATAAATAGCAGTAATTGGGCGTATAGCAGAAGTCATGTACAAATGTATGACTTCAATTACATCGAGAGCATTTTTTTTCTTTATATTGATCTTTCTTCCCCCTCCTTATAAGATCCGTTCTCTATAGCCTGTAGTACTGAGTATTTTAAAGAATTATTCTTTGTCTCTGTGTCGGCATACACCCTTGAACTTATATGTCTTTTTCGAAAACATGTTCTTGACCTTCCATCAGTCTGGACAGACCTGGAGGGGGAAATTTGAAACTTTCACCTGATGAGCTCTCCTAGATTCTTCTCACCTGGCCATCTTGCCTTATCCAGCAGCACGGAGTTTCCATGGCCTGGTTTTCCTTGTTGAAGGTAGGGCCACATTGGGGAAAGTGATTTTATAGACCAGGAAATACATTTCTTTTTTTTTTTAATTTTTTTTAATGTTTATTTTTATTTTTGAGAGAGACAGAGACAGAATGCGAGTGGGTTAGGGGCAGAGAGAGAGGGAGACACAGAATCTGAAGCAGGCTCCAGGCTCCAAGCTGTCCGCACAGAGCCCAACGCGGGGCTCGAACTCAACGAGCTGTGAGATCATGACCTGAGCTGGAGTCGGACACTCAACCGACTGAGCCACCCAGGTGCCCCCAGGAAATACATTTCTGTGTAATGAAAATTGTGCGGAGAAAAACGACATGGAAAAGAGATGAGAGGAGTAATCCACATTATTATTCAAGCTTAAGAATCTGTGTGGTTGCACTCTAACTGTTCCTGACTTAACGTATTTCCTGTTGATCACTCTTAATGTAGTTGTGGTTGTTGTGTGTTTGTTTGCCAGCTGAAGACATGCTTTCACAGATATGACTGCCCATGTTCGTGCATCCGTCCGTATACCTGATTTCCAAGGTTCAGTACCGGCCCCAGCATTTGGTGATCCTGGCTTGGCAGTAAGTGTCATCTCCTGGGCACAGCCGTTTTCTAAGACAGGTTATCTGATGCCTGGAAATTTCGAAGCCACTGCTCTGAGTGAACCAAGCCTACAAGTTAGAGAACTAAAAGGCAGGGTTGGAAGATAGTGAGGCGCTAAATTGGACACAGCTTCTCTAGAACACAGGTACCCCCATGTCCCACATCATCTCCCACTGGAGATGGGCTTTGCCAAAGGTCCGCCAAATAACAACTGAGTGTGCTGTGCTGTCCTGTCTGTGTGGCTCCTTCTGTGGCTTTGAATCTGCACCATTGGATCATGCTGTGACTTTGCTGAGGGCATGCAAATAGGGAGTGTTGATTTTTTTAGACCCTTTTTTTAAGGAGAAGCGGCCACTTAAAACGGCATCTTCGGATAGGGCACATTATTTTATCTCCTGCCCAGTCCCTAAAGCCATATCTGTCCCATTTTATTCAGAGGAAGAAAATAGAATAAAAACCTTCAGAGCATCTTAGTGATAAAGGAATCGCACTCTCCGTTATTACGCTCTAGGTTATGAAGCTGGGACTTTAAGTAGACAAAGAGAAATTGAGTTGGCTTTGGCAGAATCTGTGACTCTGGACCCCACCAGGTTGCTGTGTGTGCGTGTGTGTGTGTATGTGTGCGTGTGTGTGGGGGGGGGGGGGTGCACGCACGTGAGAAGCACTTTGATAAAACCGCCTCTCCCCCCAGTAGGCTGTTAGGCACGGCGCTCAGAAACAGCCCTATTGTTTTAGCTTTCCTTTCATATCATGTAGGTGTCTATACCATGCCACCCACACAGGAGAGCCAGTGAGCTGTGAAATATATTCATTGTTAGGGCACCAAGGAAATGGCGGCTGAGCAATCGGAGGTGATAATGTCCGACAGGCAAGGGAGGCCGCCAACATTACCTGCATTATTTCGGTTGCCTTTTTCATTATAGGTTCGGGAAATAGACAGCAATTCGATTATGGCATGATTTGGGGTGGAATTGCTTGCGCTCCTTGACCTCGTCACTGGGGGATCAAATGAGAAGTCAGCTCAAATAAAGTTTATAGTGCATTAACTGGACGGAGCAGTGCCTTACCCACAGAGCACGATTCTACATCTTCCAGGGGTTTGTAACTGCAGCCCAGATGTATCTGTACCTTAAGGCACAGGGAGGATTGGCTGAGATGTATAGGAGTGAGCGGAGGCGGCCAATGGTGTTCTGACGCCTCCCTCCCATGTGCAGCACCGGGTTCCTCTGCAACTCTGGCGAAGCAGTGTGATTAATAACACAGAGGAAACCTGCTTGTTGGATTATTAATTTCTCGTCCCCTTTGCCTT
This sequence comes from Panthera leo, assembly GCF_018350215.1. Lineage (NCBI taxonomy): Eukaryota > Metazoa > Chordata > Mammalia > Carnivora > Felidae > Panthera > Panthera leo. Next base: position 35,067,898 of record NC_056694.1, on the reverse strand, counting down.
ATTTTTTTTTCCTTTGCACATATTCCTGATGTGTTTCCTTCTGCCTTTTTCTCTTTGCCTTTTGCCAAGCATTTCCATCCCTCCTTTTCTCTCCTCTGGCCCCTCTTTTCACCCATGGAGCTATAATCACTAGCATTTCACACTGACGCCTGGCCACCCAACCCTCGTGCCAGCTGGCTTCACAACTGGGGTGAGTTTATCTCTTCCCATTGGGGATTCTGTGTCTGAGAGCAGGGGGGAGAGAGAGAGAGAGAGAGAGAGAGGGAGAGAGAGAGCGAGAGCGCCAGAGGATGAAGCCTGGAGAGTTTGAGTCCTGCTGTATTTTAAGTGCAGGCTTGGCCTTCTGTTAGGAGTGACCCAAAATCTGAGACCAGCCCACGGAGAGAATGCCACCACCCCCCGCCCCCCCCAAGCCCAGCTTCTCCAGCACGGAGAAACATGGTTTCTCTTAGTTAACTAATTACATCTCTACCCACCAGTTCTAGACACAAGGAGTGCACATGGCAAAACAGGAAGAAAGGGGAAATAACGACAGGTAATTGCATGCCTGTCATAGGCAAAGATATTGGGGTGCCACGGTTTCCTCTGCCAGCAGAATTGTGGAATGGAGTAAGGGGGAGATGTGGGAGGTTTCTGGGGTGCCCTGTGAGTTGCGGGTTCCGTCAGAACTCCTGTCGCTGTCTGTACCCCCAGTCGTACGTTCCTGTCGGAAAGGAGTGTCGCCTGTTGGCTGTGGTGTTTATCCTGCGTATCCGATTAGGGGAACTTGCAGGTTTTGATTCGCTGAACTGTTCATGTGTCCGGTTGGTATAAAAGGAGCAAAAGCCGAGGCTGGGCCACTTCCTTTTCTGCATTCCTTGTGTCACAGCTGGGCCTGGGATCGCTCTTCACTTGTCTTAGAGGATTTCTCTCCTTCTCTTGAATCTCGCCCCTTCTGGAAATTGGCTAGATTAAACAGCAAAAGGATGGCGGGGGGGGAGGGGGATGATAGGTAGTATTTATATGAGCTGTGCTTGCTGACATATCCACTTTTCTGAAGAAAGCCTTGTGTTTTAACCCCAGAGAGTCCCCTCTTTGTCGAGGTTACCTCAAGGCCCCCCAAAGCTAATAGGATGGAGAGCTAAAGGCATTTGTCACTAAGTGTTCTCTTTATTTGTAGAACTTCAGCACAAGGCAGGAAAAAAATATCTTCCAAGCTAATTATTCCTTTGGTTTATTCTGAGTCTGGGTTTTGTGTGACAGTTTGTTTTTATTTTTATTTTGTTTTTTGGTTTTTGGTTTTTGTTTTTTTCTTTTTGTTTTTAAAGCATCTGGAGCTTCTTTATAGTGAGTTTTGAGGGGGAAAAACTATGCGATGATATAATGACTCTGGAGCAGGTTTTTGTCGTGGTTTTTTTGAAGCAGTACATAAATAGGGCATCTGTGGATTTCACTGATGTGCTTTAGATGCACTCACATTTTATCCATTCTAAGATCACTGGTAAGACCTTTATGTTCACCTCATACCCAGCCCACGTGTTCATTCCGTCTGTTACGCAGCACCCAGCCCAGGAAAGAAATACCAAGTCCTCACGGAAAGGGATAGCATCTGAACTTTGACAGTCTGGGAACATAGTAGTATCCTAAAAAAAAAAAGCAAAAAAAAAAAAAAGTCAAAAATAAACAAGAAAACAATTCCAGTTGTAGCATCAAAGGTCATCACCTTAAATTTCCAATTTTCTTTGGGTCCTTTGCACCCCCTCCCCATGGGGAATCACAGGTGTTATTCTGGCTGAATGTCCTCCCGAGAGGTAGATTTTAGAGAGCAACTAAGAAGAATGATGCTCCAAAGCTGAGAGGAGCTTAGAAGCTTGGGAACTCAAAGATTGGTATTTGACATAGAGATAGCACTTAATTCTTCAATAAAATTTTCCATTATTATTATTGTTATTTTGAAATTTAAAAGGGAGCTTTAAAAAAAGTCTTAGTACATTGTCTTTGGCTAGTGCTAATTACTTATTATTAAATTCTTGTTTTGTTTTGGTTTGGTTTGGGTTTTTTTTTCCCCCCAGGGAAAAGGTCGTACTGCTGTGAAGTAATTCCATTTGGATAGCTAGAGAAAAACTGGAAATTTATGTTCGGAAGTACGTTTTGGCTATAGCCTGCTAAAATTCTATCATTGCGTAATGCTTTGTTTAGAACACGCAGATTCACAACACACATAACGAGAGGGGCTTAATTTCGTTCACTGAGACTTTATAAACCTTCAGAGGGGAAAAAGCAATATTTGGCGAGGGATACATGAGTCAGCTCTTTCCTACCACCATGAGCCTTCTCGCTATTTCTTCTTTTCACCTGCCCTCCCTCCTCCACGAGCCCCCCACCCCCCCCACCCCCCCACCCCCGACAGCCTGCTGGTGAGTTACAGGGTAGGAAACTTTCTCCAAACCTGTTTCTACTTAGGAAACTCCAAAGGATCGGAACTCTTCTTTGAAGGACTTTAAATATCATTTCTGGCACCTCCTTTGTCTGCAAGTTGCAGAATGTTCTGAGACAACACAGGTACCTCTCATCTATTCTGTTTCCCAACTTCTCCAGATAAATGGGGGAGAAATAGTGAAATTGTTGAACCCTGAGAATAAGCTTTGGATGAGCCATTATCCTACCTAAGCAAATGCTCCTAACATTTGGAAAAGAAAAGGCAACCCCCCCCCTCCTTTAAAATCCACTGCCTTTGAATTGGGGAGAAAGAATACCTTTGCAGCATTTTTTCCCACACACCCTCACCTAGCTTTTCTTAAAATACTGCCTTGTTAATTTGTTGCTATTATACATGGACATTATGCAAAAAGTGATAAACGAAATGTATCTTTTTTTCCCCATAAAGCTTCCTCCCAGATTCTCCTTCATGTTTACAGAAACGTGCTGTATTCATGAGCTCGGATCAATTGTTTCTGCACATTGGCGTTCATTTGTTCAAGGCAGCATCTGGGCCTCGGATGTCAGCAGAGACCGGTGGAGGCAGAGTGCTATTAATAGTGAGGCTTATCTCGTTTAGGGGAGTAATCATTTTAGTATGCTCAAGAAAAAGCCAGCATGCAGCTCTCTGCCCACCTTCACCTAGGCAGGGTCCGCACCTTCCGAAGGCAAACACAGCTGAAAAGAGCTCTTAAAGAATGATTACAGAGTCGTGATTGCTCTACAAATTGAGTCTTTTCTCTGCTTGACAGTGATCCTGGCGTAGTCTCCCCCACTTAATCCTTGCTAGCAATTTGCCTATAGTTGTCACTAACAAGAGGTGACTTAAGGGGGGGGGGGTGTCGCCAGTCACCACTGAACACCCAGCTCTGGGTCACCGTGGGCCCAGGCTACCGAATCAGGCCTGTTTTCCTATTAACTCACCACCTCCGAATGCATTAGCCCGGCACTTAGCTAACAATAGTTATGGAGCACCAGCCAGAGTTCCCGATCAGCATCCGTTTTCAGTTATCCGGTTCCCTGTGCAGCTAGGAACACCAGGAAGGAGAGACTCCTGGTTATTTCTCTAACCAAAACCAAAGAGATAAACCAGGAGAGAGACTCTCTCCCAAGAAAGTTAGACAGACACTGTGCAGGAGAGTCGCCTGGGGAGTATGGGTTGACCCCGAGAAGGGGACAAGATACATTGCGTATTTTGCATATTTTGTCCTCTGCCGGGACGTGGGGGTAGCCGAGGGGCCATATCTTGGGTTTGAAGCAAGCATGAAACGGAAGCCAGCCGAGTGTACGTAGCCCGTGGTTCCCAGACTTGTGTGCGTCAGCATCCCCTGGAAAGCTTGTTAGAGCTTCTCGGTAGGTCTGGGATGAAGTCAGAGAATTCCCATTGCAACAGGTACCCAGGAGATAACAATGCCGTGGATCCAAGAGCCACACTTTGAGACCCTGTGGTGTAGTTCAACAGGCTTGGTCTTTGCTGACTATCAAGTACGCCCCTAGTCTCCCTGCTTAACACCCATGTGTGGTTCCCCATTATATTTGAAGAAAGTCCCCAGTTCTCACCTGACTTCTGAGACCCTTTATAATCCAGTCCTGCCTCCTCCTGCCCAAGCTATTCAACTGAGAACACACCTCACAACACATGAGTTTTTGTCTTCGAAGAACATTCTTCCCTCCCATTTCCTCACCTGGAAATTTCTTCTCCATCTGTTAAGTTTGTGCCCAACCGTTCCCACTTCTGGGAGGCCCCCGCTGACTTTGTCACTCTCTCCAGATCTGAATTTCCATAGCTGCTTATATATCTGCCCGATGGATGTATCATGTTGTGTGATGGTGTTTATGCGTCTTTCTGCTTAAAGAAGGGGTCCCTTTTATTCATTTTAGTTCTCCACACCTGGCGTTATGCCTGGCACGTGGTCATTACATAGTAAAATTTTTGTTGAACACATAAAGTCTTGCGCGAGACAAATACATTTTATATGAATTATTATCTAATGCAGTCAGGTGACTTGTGTTTGAATTTCCACACAAGTGTGCGTGAGATTTTTTTTTTTTTTTTTTTTTTTTTTTTGCTTTGGAACAGTTCACTTCCCCTGTCTGAGAGTTTTATCCATCTTTATAATGGGAATATTAATAATGACGGTAATTATAATAATAGTGGGAGCAGTAGTAACAGTAATAGCTTTACTGATACCTCCTTCACATGTAGATAATAAAATAAATGCACAGCACAACGCCTGACATACAGCAGAAATTCAATACATAGGATGAGGTTTATCTTATTTTCTTTTTCCTACTGGCATGTCCACACTGGAGGAAATGAGTAGATAAAGGGGAGGGGAGACCACACAGGAGTGGTAGGGCAGTGAGCAAGGCGACGCTGTTTTTGGCATCCCCTGATGTAAATATTATGAGTAAAACCTTGAGAACTGGAAGAACTGGGAGAACTTCCAGAGGGCAGAAGGCAAAGTCACATCCCCCATCTGGTCTTTCTGTGCCATACTCCCTGGCCACCCTGGCTTCTTTCTCATACCAGAGTGCCCTGGGATCCCCAAAACTGTGCACAAGCCATCCTGCCTGTCCTTCCCTGAGCACCTTCTCATTCATCAGCTGGTGATGCACATTCGCCTGCCCAGAGAAGCCTTTCTTGGCCCGTCCACCAAAAGTAGCCCCTCCCCATTCAGCTTTTATTTTGTCTGCCAGCACCCGGTAGCACTGTCAGAGCACTGAGCAGCCTGCAGAGAGAGGGCACACGCATCAACGTTTGACTCAGCAGTAAGCTCCATAAAGGCAGGAAGCCACCTATTTTGTCCTCTCTCCTTTCTTATAGTCTCAGAACCTAGTACAGTGCCTGATATAGGAGGAGAGAAGGAAATAGTCGTTATATAGATGAAGGGGTAGTGGGAGGAAGTGATCAAAGCTGCTGGGTAACCACTGAGGGTCAAGGCCAAGGGTGATGTATCTATTCCTTTGGAGACCCTACCATCTTCATTGTGAAATAAGGACACTGACAGCACGTCACTCACCTGCCTCTCTTCTGTGCTTCCCTAGACCCTAGTCTTACCCTAGACCCATAGTCTTTCCTTCCTTCTTTCATTACTCCAGTACTCCAACTAATAACTGCTGAGATCTACTGTATGTTGCACACTCTTCCGGAAACTAGGAGATAGAAATATACAAAGAATACCAAAAAACCTGCTCTTGTGAAATTCATGTGATAGTGTTATATTTACCTACTTACTTTCTTGTCATGGTCTTACCCTAGATCCTGACATGATTCTTTACAAAGAGTAGGTGCTCAGTAGAAATTGGCTGAACTAATGGATTCCTTTTTTTTTTTCTTTTTACTTTACTTCCACTAACTATCCAACAGAAGGGGTTCATTATTAACCTTGCACACTTAAATATTTTTGAATAAATAATGTTCCACGGCCTCATATCTTTATCTGTACTCATTCCCCATTTGGAAAGGTATATATTGTTTTATTTGTTCTTGTATATCCATTCACAGTGACAAACGCACAGCATCCCACTGTTGAGAATAGTACGAACCAACCTCACTCTTGGGTTAAAAATGGTGCCCAGACGATCTGTGTCTCCATAGTAATGATGGGATGGGATGGGCATAGGACCCTGAACTTCAAGTTCAGTGCTCCAGGTCCGCATTTCAAGTCCGGCCCACTTGTTAGAAGGATGTCCATGTGCAAAGGGGCCATAATGGGACTGAGTTGTCATGAGCATGAAGTACAGTGATGTGTGTGTGGTACATCTGGAAAAGAACCTGGCACAGGTACATGTGAAAGAATGTTAGCTTGCTTATTTCTTGGACTCAGATCAATAGAAACATATGTGTTTGAATCTACATTGGGTGGTGGGTTTGCTTTCACTGTCATCAAATGGGAGTCCAAGCCCCTCCATTGCACTCTAGTGGCTCCAAAGACACAGGTAGTGCCCAGCTGTTCATAACAACCCCAACCACAAATGGATTTATAGTCTCCACACAGATCAACACAATCACAGATACTGATTATCTCTGTATCATGCCCTGTGCTGGTGTTTTATTATTTTTTTTATTTTTTATCTTTGTTAATTTTTTTTATGTTTATTTATTTTTGAGACAGAGAGAGAGAGAGAGAGAGAGAGACAGTGCGTGAGCAGGGAAGGGGCAGAGAGAGACAGAGATAGAATCTGAAGCAGACTCCAAGCTCTGAGCTGTCAGCACAGAGCCCGACGCAGGGCTCCAGCTCAAGAGCGGTGAGACTGTGACCTGAGCCAAAGTCAGACGCTTAATTGACTAAGCCATTCAGGCTCCCCCTTGGCTGGTGTTTTACATGATTGTCTCACTTAATCCTTTTCTTTAACTCTAATAAGGGCCCCTATTTTATGTCTTTAAAAATTTTTTTTTAAATGTTTATTTATTTTTGAGAGAGAGAGAGCCAGGCAGACTGAATGTGAGTGGGGGAGGGGCAGAGAAGGAGACAACAGAATCCGAAGCAGGCTCCAGGCTCTGAGCTGTCAGGACAGAGCCCAATGCGGGACTTGAACTCACGAGGTGTGAGATCATGACCTGAGCCAAAGTTGGATGCCCAATCAACTGAGCCACCCAGGCGCCCCTCTACGTCTTTTAAAGCAAATTCTGGTAAAAGACACACAGCCTAAAATTTACCTCTAGTGACATTTAGTTCATTCAAAGTGGCGTGCAACCACCATCACTATCTAGCTCTGGACTGTTTCCATAATCCCGGAAGGAATCTCCTTATCCATTCAGCCATCATTCTCCGTTCTCCCTCTTGTTAGCCTCTGGCAAAAGCTGACAGAGAGAGGTTAACTGGCCTGCTTTCTACCCACATAACTAACTGGTAGAGTTGGTATTTGAGGCCAGGAATCCTGCCATCAGAGCACTTATTTGCTAAGTGAACGAGTTGTCTCTTATTAGACCTTTTCTTCACCACGCAGTTCACACTGTCTGCACAGGGGTTGTTTCTAGTTGACACAGAAGATGACTTTTCCAGAGGATTCCTTAGATGGTTCACACCATTCCCACCAGTGGGAAGCCTTTATCACCTGGAGTCCTTCCTCCCTCCACCTGCTTTTCCTATGCCTGGTCCAGGAGAGAGTGTCAGTCCAGTAGCTGCGGGAAGTTGAGTCCTCAAGCCTGCCAGGCGGTGCCCCTAGTTCTTTGGCCCCCAAGGAAATTGCCAGGTCAGAAGGGATGCTTGAGGCCAGTCCAGGGCTTTTCCCTGGGGCGAGAATGTGGCTCTCAGGCCACACATCCACTTTTCTCAGTTTGGGTCCTTGTCTTAAAAGTGAGGTGTGATTTGCAAGGTGGGGCAGAATTCTGGGAGGGATGTGAACTTTGGGATTCCTTACAAATATCTGCAAAAATGACTTCCAGGAAAAACGCTAATCTGTTGTCCCATTTATCTTTGGTCTTCAGAATATTTAGGATCCCAGACCAAGCAGAGAGAATTCTTATGAATTCAGATAATGCTTCCAGCTGCTTACTGAGGCTGTTTGGGGTAATGATCACCCCAGGGTAGATTGCTCCTCAGAAATACAAGATTTTTCATCTCAGACCAGGGGTCCACCAACATATTTTATAAAGGACCAGATAGTAACTATTTTAGGGTTTTCAGGCCACCTTGTCTCTGTTACAATTACTCAACTCTACTGTTTTGGTGTGAAAGCAGCCATAGAGAATATATAAACAGATGGGCATTCCAGTAAAACTTTGTTTACAAAAACAGGTGGTAGGTGAATTTGGTCCACAGGCTATAGTTTGAGACCCCTGTCCTAGACCCCAGATAACTCTGTGTTCTGTGAAGTGTGGAACTTCCCCAAGATTTTGGCTGATTCTTGGGAAATTCTGGTCTTCTGCCCTCTCTATCCCTGCTCAGTCCCTGAATCTGTATGCGTGGCCACCTCTGTTTTCTGGCCAAATCAACACGGAACCAACAACTTTGTAGAGTTTCCCCTAGGGAATCCATTCCTCAAGCAACAATTGTGAACAGTATAGAAGACATCTTTGTAACTTCTGTGGGGGGCAGAGGGGTCTCATATTCCTCAGCAAAATACCATGTAGTAATTTCCACTTTCCCAGAATTCCTTCTCAGGCAGCCATGGAGGTGGGAAGTGGGGGGGGGGGGGGTAGTGGGGGTGAGGGTGCCTCTAGCCTTCCCCCAACAAAGTGTGTAACTTTGATACTTTTTCTCTGCTTCCTCTTGAGACTTCACTGGGAATTCTAAATTCCTGTACTTTTGGTATTAAGAAGAGTTTCTTGCCTTCTTGGAGTTGGGCACAGATCAACACAGAAGTCTTTAACTGGTGGGGAACATTGACGGGCAAAAGTACAGTCCTGCTTCAGGCACTCAGCTCTTACCCAGACCTTGTCATCAAATAAGGCAATACGCGGGACGCCTGGGTGGTGCAGTTGGTTAAGCGTCCGACTTCAGCCAGGTCACGATCTCGCGGCCCGTGAGTTCGAGCCCCGCGTCAGGCTCTGGGCTGATGGCTCGGAGCCTGGAGCCTGTTTCCGATTCTGTGTCTCCCTCTCTCTCTGCCCCTCCCCCGTTCATGCTCTGTCTCTCTCTGTCCCAAAAATAAATAAAAAACGTTGAAAAAAAATTAAAAAAAAAATAAGGCAATACGCTCCCTAAAAGGAACTCTGAGTGATACTTTTTCCTATCTCTATCTTACCATACAAAGATGCCATGGCCTGTGTTCTCAGGGATTTGAAGACCAATAGGAAAGATGTTCCATTTAGGTCAGTTACAGAGCCATGGAATGAACACATACTGCTGTCCAGGAACCAGATGAATGAGTGATACAGTCTCGCTGAGAGACTGCACAAAGGAAACAGTGCCTGAGTTGGGCCTTATGGGGTTCATATGATGTAGGTAAACCCATCTGATGTCAAATGCTTGGGGAGTTGTCAGAGAGAGAAAGAGAGAGACCATCAATTTCTATAGGAGCAGAGAGAAAATAACTCATTCATCGACCCATCTACCCATCCATCCGTCCGTCCACTCTAGAAATACTTATTTAACATCTGTTGTGTATCATGCACCAAGCCAAATAGCAGAGAGAAAAAGATAAAGAAGGCCAGTTCTGAAGGAGTTCAGAGAAGTGTGGTAGACAGGTGTATTAGACAATTAATTATAAACTGAAGAGGTAAGTGGAATTTTGTACAGGGTATTAATGAGAGTGTTGAGGATGAACACTCAATCCTGTCGGAAGCTGCTTTTGGAGAGGTCAAGGCTGAATGATCTTAAAGACACTAACAGGCACCAGTCAGGTAAAAAGGAAGAAAGATCAGAAGGTCAGATGGTTCTGCGAGAGGGGAGCACAGGGGCAAAGACCATGAACCAGGTAAGAGCTTGGGATACTCTGACACTTTTGCAGAAGTTGAGACAGTTCAGATGAGCCTGGGAAATAAATCTGTGGCTGAAATGCAAGGACAAGCCTGTCTTACTGGACCACATGTATCAAAGGCTCTATTGGGCCCCTGAAGTTTACTATTTTGAATAAACATTTTGATTCAGAACAGATTTTGATTTACAGAAAAGTTGCAAAGATAGCACAGAGAGTTCCCATGTACCCCACACCACTTTCCCTATTGTTAACATCTTACATTGCTATGGTACATTTATCACAACTAATGAACCAATACTGATGCATTGTTGTTAACTAAAGTCCATATTTTATTCAGATGTCCTTAATTTTTATTTAATGTCCCTTTTTTGTTCCTGGATCCCATCCAGGATCCCACAATACGTTTAGTTGTCGTGTCTCTTTAGTTCCCTGTGGTCTCTGACCATTTCTTAGACATTCCTTGTTTTTGACCTTGATGGTCTTGAGGAGTGCTGATCAGGTATTTTGTGGATTTTTCTTCAGGTTAGGACTTACCTGTTGCTTTTCTCATGGTCAGACTGAGTTTATGAGTTTGGGGAGGAAGACCACAGAGGTAAATTGCCATGTTCATCATATCCTCTCAAGGGCTCATGCTGTCAGGTTAATCACTGTTGATATTCACCTTGATCACCTGACTGAGGCACTGTTGATCAGGTTTCTCTGAGTCACAGTTACTGTCTTTTGAAGTCACTATGTGCAGCTCACTTAAGATAAGTATCACCTCTCAAAGAGGTCAGCGTGCATATCCATGGAGATTTTTAAGCAGAAGAGGGACCTGGTTTAAGGACCATTGGATGGAAAATGCAAGGAGAGCTGTGGCAAGCCTGCATGAAGCAGAGTGGGCTGGCTGCCCAGAAGAGTGTCCACTCTGTAAAAGTGTTTGGTCATGGGTTTTACCATTTGAGTGGGTTTAGTGCGGATAGAAAAGATCCTTTCAAGGTCTCCATCGCCAGGTGAAAATCCATCACTTCATATCTTGCCTAAAACGAAAGCCAGTTTCATTCTTCCATGCAGAAGGTTGTATCTTGGAGCACCTGTGTGGCTCAGTCGATTGAGTGTCTGACTCTTGATTTCAGCTCACGTCATGATCTTGCAGTTCCTGGGATCGAGCCCCATGTCAGGCTCCGTGCTGTTAGCACAGAGCCTCCTTGGGATTCTCTGTCTCCCTCTCTCTGTGCCCCTCCCTCACTTGCTCTCTCTCTCTCTCTCAAAATAGATAAATAAACATTAAAAAAAGAAGATTGTATCTTAACCTTAGCACCTGCCCCATTGTGGTGTGTGTGTGTGTATGTGTGTGTACATGCATGCGTGTGTGTTATTATATGTGTGTTTCCCCACAGAAATGACCCAAGAAGGCAATGCTTGTTGAAGTCCTTGGACATCGCTATGAGCAAATTATTTCTTCTCTTACACAGCAACCTCTTTTATTCTCTCTCCATTGTGATCTTCAGTCACACATTTCTTCTTCCTTGTCTGGCACACTTTTCTAGGGATGGTGCGGCCTGAACCCTTCCACATCACAGGACTCTCTCCACTTGCACAAACAACTCTGCTGATGACAGTGTAACTCAAGACAGCTTTTTAAAGGGCAAATGGCAGTACCTTTCTCATTTAAAATCCTCCTATATATTGGCCAACCAATATACATATTTTTAGTGGAGGTATTCTATTCTTACTGGGTTTTGCTTCTTTTTTTTCACTTAACAATGGATCATAGATGTGATGTTTCCTTTTTATCGATGCTTATGTTATTTCCAGATTGTTTTCTATTCTCTCCATTTTTATCCCAAAGCATTTTGGTAGGGACACTTGAATAAATGTGTTTGGACAAATGTGTATGGCTTCATGTCAGATATTTTACAGGGAGTGGAATTGCCTGTTCAAAAGTTAGGGACATTTGAAATTAACATAGGATCCATCCTATTACTCCAGAACATCTGGGTGAATGTGCATTCACAACATGGTGCAAAAGTATTGCATTATGCCTTATCCTTACCATAACCTTGCAAGGTGGTCACAACCATGCCCATTTCAAAGATGGGGATACTGAGTCTAAGTGAGTGAAAGGACTGGGCCTGGCTAACCTCCAACCCAAGTGAAATATCTAGAAAATTATTTGGTCTCTTCACTGGAATCCTCCCTACATATAAAAACCTCACCACACACACACACACACAAAACTGTGGAATAGATGCATCACTCTGATTTGCTGTAGGACCCATTTAATCTGCATTATGATACTGTGCTAGAATTTTCCAAGTTCACAGCCATGAAACAAATGCATTACCCTAAATTGTGCTAGAATTTAATTATCTTTTTCCCCCCTCGCTTTTCTGTTATATTAAATTAGTGTCCTTCTGCTTCAAATTGGCAGTTCCCACTTTCGGGGGTGGGGGGTGGGGGAAGGAGTTCTTGGCCATCAGACCTGGGTGAAGTGAGTGTTACTTCTGCAGCAAAGTAGATCCCAGGCTCTCTGGTGTGTCAGCCTCTGTGGAAAGGATGTTAAGAGAGACAAAAGGACACTGTCGGTGCGTGATTAATGTTAAAAATTGTTGACGTTCCATGCAGTGTGTTTTTCTAATTAGAGCCAAGCTGCAGAGTACTATTTCCATAATCAACATGGGAACGGAAACTCAGCAAAATTTCATGTATTTGCAATGAAACTGCTCCCCGGCAACATAAAAATGGCTTTTATAACATAAAGGCTGTAATTAGAATAAGTCAAATCAGTTGGAAACGATTAAGGCCAGAGTAGGCAAAGCTGCCTTCTAAATATTTGTCTGGAGATTAGCCTACTCCTGCAGCCCTGAGAAGCATCTTTGATTTACTTATCCTGTTCAACGTGGCAAAGATAATCCTGCGGAAGGCAAATGAACACAGATTTAGATGTGCTGGTTGGCCCTTTCTGCAATTTGACAGGAGGCAGCCCATTGGAAGAGAAGTCAGAAAAAAATGAATATAGGGTCACATTAGACAAATTGCTTAAAAAAAAAACGCACACCGTGATCATCAATTTAAATTCTTTTAAAATGTGCTCGGTCTTTGAAGCTTTTAGGATGCACTTTAGAAGTCCACGTGGAATCATTCCCTGCATGTCAATGCGACAGTTGATGTGCGTCTCATTGTATTTAAAATTATAGTTCTGAAATGGGACTTGCTCCATGCTGCTTGTCTGACATCAGCTATTAAAATACAAGTAAATCTTGGCAGGTGGAAATTTAAAGAAGAAAAGAGATTATATAAGAAAAATCAGAATTGGTAATAATAATTTGCTAACTGGGGGACACCAGCTACCAATAGCTCTTTGTGTGCTCTAATAGGATGCTGATATGAGGAATGCCTTGTTCTTGCCGGGGATGGGCATGGGGGTTAGCGAGGGGATAGGATGGGGTGAAGAGGGCTCCCCACGGTCTATGGTTTGGGTCCTTTGAGGCCACAGTGGCCAGGATGACATTGCAGGATCTTTCTGTTGCGTCGTACTAGCCGGGATGGCAGAGGAGGGACTCCAGGAGAGAGGGCAGGAAAATAGCTGCTCTTGAGACCAGGCTGGAACATACACGGACTCTGGCTTTCCTTTAGAAGGGCATAATTTGTCCTGACAGGCTCCCCACTCATTTGTAAGCCCTTCAGAATCCCAAACTTGCGTGCGTGCCTGCATTTATCCATTGAAAATATAATCAGCCTAATGCATTCTCTTACTGAATTTTAAACCAGCCCATTAAAACTCCTTTAACGTGCTAAAGTCGGCTTCAGAGAGGGTTTCCATTTCATCTTTATTGAGCTGAGGCTATGGTTCGCTCTCCCCTCGCAACACGGTGAGCTCCTGTCAATAATTCAATAGCGTAGCCTTGACGGGCCCAAGCCCAACCTAGACTTTCAACCAAGCCAAGCAGCTTGTCAAAGCCTGATGCGCTGTCAATGGCCGACTGATCTATACTGCATGAATCCCCCCTCAGCTCTTGATGTGTCCCTGGGAATAAAAAGAAAGCCATTTCAGAAGTCAGCCCAGTGAGAAGCACCTGTTTGTAGAGAATCTCTAATGAGGGCAGGTCGCGCCTGGTGGAGTGGAGTTCTGCGGGAGCCATTGCATTTTGTTTTGTTGAGGCAATGTGGGGTCTCTCCATGTGTTCTCAGGGCACACAGAAGAGTACCTGCATGTCACTGGGTGGGGGGTTGGGGGAGATGTCCTTCCGTTGCCTCTCCTTTATGCAGGCGTTTGCATTGAACTTGTCTTCACTGTTGTAGGAGACCTTGAACCTAAAGATACAGTTGAGAGAGCAAAAGATACAAATCACATGATGGCGACAGGAGGTGGCTGTCCCCACGATTCTAGTGGCAGCTCTCTGAAGCTTCCTGTTTCCTCTCCCCACAGAGCAGGTCCTGCCCCAAGGGTTCCGTGAAAGGCAGTTGAGAATAAAAGCTACAGCCTCCCCTCTCTTCTTGGATAGAGGAAAACACACCCATTTGTGCTAAAAAGAGAGAGAGAGAGAGAGAGAGAGAGAGAGAGAGAGAGAGAACAAATCATGTTCTTCCAGTATGCCCATGAGTTTTTAACCCCAGAATCATCCAGGTGGCCCCTGACATCTCCAAGCCTTGGAAGTCGGCATAAATGAGATTTGCAAATATCTCCCCTAAAAAAGGCCACTAGGAGAACACATAATCCATGTTTTAAATGCAAAATGTCTTGAGTCCCAATGCTGCTCAGTTTTTCCTGGAGATAAATTTTAGCTGGATTAAATAACTGTTTTAAAGGCACTATTCATGCAAGCACTGTCTCATTTGTGACTGTATTTGCATTGCTAATGGACATGTCTTTTCCTCATGCATAGTCTTTCCCGAGCATCCACCCCCAAATTTGCAGATTTCTTGCTTGTCAAATTGGGGTTTGTGGAAGAGGTGGCAATAACGTAGATGGAAAAGAGAAGCGGTTATGTGTTAAAAGCTAATAGAAAACCATTGCACTGGAATAGATTGGTGGTGTAGACTCTTGGTCTCCTTAACCACGGAACCACCAGATTGTTCCTGACAAGGGAAATCATGCCACTGTGGCTTTATGGTCTCCCCAAATAAGCGGCACAGAGTGTGTTTGACCCCAGCCATAGTCTACTGGGGTAGGGCAAGGTGGGCAGCAGAGAATTAACAGAGGGTAAAAGCGGGTTTACTGATTTTGTGGTCACATTTTCAGGTGAGGAAGAGGGATGAATATGATGAGTTCAGAGAAGGAAATCCCCTCGTGTACCCCAAGCTCCAATAGCTGATGGGCACAGGGAGCCTGATGGATAACGGCCAGTCTAGACAGTAAGTGGCTCAGCTAGTTCAGCAAATCCTCAGGCTTCTAGAAAATTAGGGTTTAGAGATCCTGCTGTGACTTTCATACTTTTCATTTGGAGAATGTTTAAATTACTTCCTTAGCATATGTATTTGGGTTCACACATCTGGCTCAAAGTCTCAGGTGAACGCACAAAATGCGGCTGGTCAAATGGAGCGTCTGTGTGGGGCAGGATAGGAGGAAAGGAAGAAGGGAGAGGACCCAGGGCTTTGCCTCCTCAAGGTCACCTGTTGTGCTGTTGTCCCCACCTTTAGCAGTACCTGAGGGGCTGCAAGGAACCAAAGAGTCCTGGGTGGCACAGGTGTGCCAGCTGCTGGTCAAGTCCAACTGCACCCTCTTAAGGGAAGGGGGGACAGAGTGACCTGCCTGGTACCTGTAAGATGCAGCTGCCACCAGGGTTCTGCCACTCATTCATTGGCCCCAGGAACCAACCCGGCCCGGCGCGGTTAGGGAATCTGTGCTTCATGCGCCTGACTTGGCGATTCTGGAAGCTCTATGAGGCTAATCATCTCTGTTTTAAGAACAATCAGCATCAATGGCTTTGGCAGTGGTGGGGCTATTAGCATATTAGTTCCATTTGAGATGGCTAAGTGCTTTCGGAAACTGTAAGCCCTACCTAATAAAGTTTACTTTTAAAGGATCAGAGTCATAGAATGTTGGCCTAAGAGATCTCAGAGACTAGCCCCTCACTTTGCAGAAGAGCAGACAGGGGCCTATAGGGGCTCGTAGATGTGCTGATGTCATCACCTGTAACACTAGAATCTAGACTCCTCCCAATTCCGTATCTTTCTCAAATCCGGTGTTGTAAACCTGAAATCTCTGCTTTTCTTTCACCCATCCGGTTGTGGCTTTCACTTTTCTGTTATTAGCTGCCAACATTTAAGTGCCTCAAGATTCCACTTAAAATCTAGTTTTCTGGCCTGTTGCGAAAAATCAGACTGCGGGCATATTGGGCAACTTCCTTCCATTTCAGCCGTCAGCCTGAGTGCTGCAGCATGTGGCCTCGTAAGTGG
Organism: Panthera leo; assembly: GCF_018350215.1. NCBI lineage: Eukaryota > Metazoa > Chordata > Mammalia > Carnivora > Felidae > Panthera > Panthera leo. Next base: position 35,051,692 of record NC_056694.1, on the reverse strand, counting down.
GGCGTGAGCTTTCCAGTTCAACACAGTCTCTGTTACTCTCTGTTGACCTGGCTGCCTCAGCCTGCTTAACTACCCACCGGCCACCACAGGCACGTGAGTTTAGAGCCCCCTCCTCTGGCCCCTTGAAAAATAAACTTGCCCAGAGAAAATTGGCAACCGGAAAGCTGTGCGTCTGCATCGGGACCGCCTGTCCTTTGCAGCCGTGCCTGGAGGATCCAACAGCTCTTTCTCAGCACAAATACGCTGCTTCTTTAGTTCATGTAGAGGATGGCATTCCTGGCACTCAGCAGAAAACATCTGGTAATGAATCCATTAGCCAGGCTGTTGCTCAAGCTCCAGGTGCCCAAGGGTCTGAGCGCTGGGCTGAACAGGATGCACGAACGGAACCCCGAAGAGTTTACCTTTTGGCCCTCGTTCTGCCAGAGCTCTGGTTTGGTCCTCAGGGCTCCTGTGACTGCTCCAGGGCCACGTGCAATCCCCAGCCATCCCCAGGTGAGAAGCTCACCCGCCTTGAGGATTCCCTCCTCCCTTTCCCTAGCACACTTCCCTCTCCAGCACAGCGCCCCCCCCCCCACCCCCCACCAAAGCACACAAAGGAGAAGACGCAGATTATCTTTGGCAGACATAAGGAGCAGTATTTGTCGAACCCTGGGCCCTGCGCCTCCTCGAACAGACCTGCACACTGTACAAAATCATTAGAAGCCCTGTGTCTGAGGGCTCACGGAGGTTAGGCAGGGAGGTGAGAGCGAATGAAAATGAGGAGGCCCGCAAACTGCTTTTGCCCAAGGGCTGGTTTTAATGAGCCTGTCCCTAATGAGTTGTCCCTGCAACTAGCTTCAGGCCTAAACAGATGAGGCAGGGATTCTGCTAAATTTTTGATAGGATTTGCACTGGTTTTATGAGAAAGCAAGCAGTAGAGAGTGCAAAGTTGGGTCATGAATCTTTTACGAGGGTGGATGGTTGTCCATCTTGTCAACCAGAACGGGAAAGACCTGGTTGCTAATGGAAACCCTGGCCTCAGCCTGCTGTAGTCACTCACCAGATCAGCTAATTTGGTTGGGGCCCCTCTGTGAGTTTTTGTTTGTTTGTTTGTTTGTTTCCTGATTCAGGACGTGGCCCATGGCCCTCCAAGAATTCATCTTCAAACTCCATCAAACAAATGACTTGAGTCATTGCCTGTTCTTAACAAGCTTTCATGGAACTTGAGTCATTGCCTGTTCCTAACGAGCTTTCATGGAATTTACACTTCTCTGGGAGGTTTGCGCGTGTCTCCCATGGTGTGCTGGGAAGAGAATTCCATTCAACCCTTGAGTCAGCTTCCTTTCTTCTGTGGGGCAGCCCCATTCCTATCAAAATCATAAGACTTTATCCTTCTGCTCCACGAGGAAACTCTAACCAAGGATAAAACGTCACTCTTGATTCCCATGGAGATGTTTCTAATGTTCTAATATTTGTCAATTCTGGGATTGAGCAGTACAGGAGATTTCATATACTCCCACCTTTTTTTTTTTTAATATGAAAAGCTGCCAACAAATATATTTCTCCGGTTTGATTCATCCACCAAGAGGCAATTTTCTTGGTGGCTTAAAAGGTTACAAAAAATGCTTGATCAGCGGCCTTTACTGCACTGAGCGAACTACTGTCTCCTCCTTCCAGCTCACACACACTCTTTCACATTAATCATGTAATTGATTTAATAAGCTGTGGCTTCAAGAGCTTCCCCCCAACCCCCATCTCTTCCTTCTCATCTCCCTGTAAGGTTTCAGTCCAGCATCTGACTGGTAGGCAGGCTAAGGCCCTTGAATTTGGCCAGGCATGAAATCCAGCAGCCTGTCTTGTATAAAGCCACCCCCACCTTACCTTTCTGTAGCTCTCTTACACCTGTTTTTCAAAGCCTTTCCATTAATCACGTTTAAGGGTCATAAAATGTGCCTTCTACTTCTGTATACATCCAGTTTTGAGGGGCGGTACTTCACCAACTCAAAAGTATTTCACGTGTGGGGTCTTGTTTGAATCTCTCTAAAAACCCTGAGAATGAACCAGGAGAGATCTATTGCCCCTATTTAATACAAGGAACCTGATGTGCAGAGAGGTGAACTGGCTTGTCTAAGACCTTGTAACTAGTTAGTGATGTGCATGGGGTGAAAATGTTGGCTTCCGAACTGCCTTCAATAAGACATTGCTGTTTTCATATTCCTTTGTTGCCTTAGGCATCCTTTCTCCGGTTGAAACAAAAGCTATACATATTTATCTTCAAGAGAATACTTCCAGTTTGTCTATCAGGGAATAGTTGGAATTGTTTTCTGTGGTTGTTTTAAGTTAGATGTGTTAATATAATATGTATTTAAGTCAAACAAGACTATTTGTATGCAAAACGTTCGATGAACCACATCAAACTTAACCAACATTGGCTGGGGTTATTATTTCAGATTATAGTCACACATGTCTTCAGTTGTAAGTCTTATGGAAATGTCCACCTTCCCAGGAGCTTGCCCTTGTAATTCCTTATGTCTTGACTTTTTTGGAAATGGTAAACTTACCACGGTGGGTGTGGTCTGCCGGGTATAGAGTCCATCGGATTGGGGCAGGGTCATTTTTTTAAGGAGATGTACATCTTCAAAAGTTAGTTACGAGATTGTAGAGTCTAAAGAAAGGGCTCCAGTAAGGGATGCCAGTGGACATATTGGGAACAGATGACAGAGTCTGAGTCTTTAAGACCTGTGGACAAATGAAACACAAAGGCAGTGGCTATAAATAATGAAGATGTTCTGCAAGATGTCTCTGACCAGCTTCTGGTCGGCCAGTCTGGGCCTCTCGCTCTTTCCTCATCCTGGCCTGTATTTGAAGGTTCTGGGGCAAGTGAAGATAGTCAGATAGTAGTACCACTACCTGTATTAGTCAGCGTTCTCCAAAGAACCCAGACCAATGGTGGATATGTGGTTATATGGAATTAGCTCACAAGATTATAGAGGCTGAGAAGTCCCACAGACTGCGAGCTGGTGACCCAGGAAAGCCTGTCAGTGCAATTCCCATCCTAGCCTGAGGGCCTGAGAGCAAGGGAAGCCAATGGTATAAATCTCAGTCCAAGGTCACGAGGAGATGAGATGAAATGTCCCAGCTCAAGTAGGCAGGCAGGGGATGAATCCTTCCTTCCTTAGCCTTTTTGGTCTGTTCTGACCCACGATGGATTGGACGGTGCCCACCAACTTCAATGCTCATCTCATCCAGAAACACCCTCACAGACACACCCAGATACTATGCTTAATCTGGGCACCCTTGGCCTAGTCAACCTGACACATGAAATTACCTGTCACACTACCCATAAAAGTTTACTGTCATTTCTGAGTCTCAGCAAACCCATAATCATGATGTGTCACATGAACAACTTTTTCCAACTCCATTGCAGAGCCTGACTTTGAAGTTTTTCTTTGACGAATAAAAATGAATACAATTATATATTGCCCAGAGAAATGCTGTCTTATCAATGGTGGATGCTGGTGCTGGCTTGGAGGAATGTGCTGGGTAGGAAAAGGCTAGTGCCTTGCAGAGGCTGAGCATAGTTCCTAGTGGTTAACAAGGCTTAAATGTATTAAAGATGTTGGTATTAGTACCTGTATTGGTAGGAATATTATAAACAGTGGAAGGAAAATGGATAATGGGGAAAAATTGATGACATGTGCTTCAGTATGGAGCAGTCCTCTTGTGACCTTACCTGTTAGCAACAAAGTCCTCCACTTCTCCTCCCTCATCAACCTGGAGGCCCAGGGGCCCCTGAACTCTCCACATACTAGTTCCATTAGAGGAAATGAAAGCAAGAATCACAGTATTTGCCCCAGATCTGCATAATTAGGACAAGCTTTTAAGAGTTAAAGAGGGTCATCAAATGAACTTCTCAAGATGCATTTGATACATCATCAAATAGTAGTGACAGGTCCATAAATCATATGAGGTCGTGGCCATCTGATTCAGAATGTAAAACGTCTTCTCCCCAGCAAGCCCATCCCCATGGAGCCCTTCTCAGAACACACAGGTTGTTTCCCTCTGGTCGCTGAGAAATTCAGAATATGATGAGACCTCCTACCATAGTTATTTTCTCTGTCCTTGCACGTGAGGTGACTTCTGAAGATGCCCAAAGAGTCATGCTCAAACAGTAGCTAGTATACAACTACAAATATTCTTTCGGCATTTTATCCAAGTCCTCACTCAGTGGATGTCGTTTAATAACCACTCTCGTGGAATGAATACCCTCGAATGGGGTGGGTATTTTCTGCTTTAGTTTACTGAATTACTAAGCTGTTAAGCTTGGTTTTCCTTCCTACAGCTGTCCTTTCCTTGCTGAAACAAGGCCATCCCAAGCCTCAGGAGTCTTCTGCTTCTAATCTCAGCCTGGCCAACAATTTTATAGTGTGGTCTTACTTTCCTCCTTTGCTACTCCATCTTGTCTGAAATCTGGGTTAACTGGGACTTAACTCCTTGTCAAAGATGCTGTGTGAAATGACTAATTAACAGTAGAGAAGGAGACAGAATTGCCATTGACAAATTGGGCTTTAGTAACCAGCAGCTCTTTGGGACATGTTTGCCCAGCTTTTGAGTCTCCCTAGACCCTTGAGAATTTAGAGGAAAAAAGACTTTTGTCCCCCTCTCTCTGTGAATGAGTTGCTTGTCACTTGAGTTTGTAAACTTAGAAGTCACTTCATCGAAGCTGCCCTTGGACAATTGTGTGGTCTTAGTTTCAGACAATCGAGAGGCATACAGCAGAGGAGCCCATGTTTTCCTCGTATAACTGGACTAGAGGTTCTCATCAGGTTCTCCCCAAATGGTGTGAGTTAAGTGCCCACATTTGCTGGTAGTTGAACTCTGAGTTGGGGAGTGAAGATTGACATTTATTGTATTTCAAGCACATACTAAGCAGTGTGCACATGTAATCTGAGCATCCTCCCAAATGCGTCTTTTCCCAGGCTGCTGAGTGCTACCCAGGTCCATCAGTCCAGGCCTGAGCTTGTCTTCCCTTATGCCAGAAACCCAGTAGCTCCCTCTCAGGCAATCACATGAACAAACTCCGGGAACTCCAGAATTCTTAACCCAGTAATCAAAGCCCTCCCCTCAACTCCCCTAAACTCACCTCTTCATGTTTCCCCAGAAGAGGAGGATCTGGGTTTTATAAAATGTGAGATACACACAATTCAGGAGCCCGGTATAGGAAAGTGAGGTGTGGCCTTGGAAACACTCAGCCATAAGTGATGCTCTCTGAGGCTTCAGCTCTGTGTTTATCTGAGCTGTGTTTCCAAATGAAATTTTGCAGTAAGGAAGCTAATTATCTGAGGTGGTCATGAAGTGTGCTTCACACCCCACTTTGGATCTCCTTCCTTTCCTTACTGTGACCCTCTGCCTCAGTTGGACGAATCTTCTCACTGCCCTCCTCCTGCATTAACAATAATAAATATTGGTTAACAGTCAAGTCTAATGACAGTTCAATACAATGGTTCAAGGTCATAGTGCTTAGGGGAAGCAAGAAGGGAATGTAGTTGAATTGACATGATTTACAGCAGATTTCTCAGCATACGTTTTATTGACTACCTGGGTTGGTTCCCTTCAGGCAGCTTGTTAGACATGTAGGTCTGGCCTCTTTGGAACTGCCAAATTCCAATCTCTGGGGTTGGCTTGCAGAGGGTAGGCAGACCTTAAAGAGGTTTCCATCTTTAAGAACCGCCCACCCCCAGGATTCTGAGGCACATGAAAGTTTGAAGACTCCAGCTCTCAAGGTCACTGAAGGCCACTCTTAAGATGGGACATTTACCTAAGAATTAAAGGATGTATGGATGTAGCCACGTGAAGTAGTTTCCTTGGGGTGCCACAGCAAATTACTACAAACAGGGTGGCTTAGAACACCAGAAGTCTGTTCTCTCTCAGTTCTGGAAGCTAGAAGTCTAAAACCAAGCTGTGCATAGGATCTACTCTGTCTGAGAGCTCTGAGGGAGAATATGTGCTGGGCTTCTTTCCTAGCTTCTTGTGGTGGCTGCTGACAATCCTCGGGGTCCTTTGGCCTGTCACTGTATTAATGCATCTTCGCATAGCCTTCCTCCTTCTCTTTGTGGCCTCTTATAAGGACACTAGGCCTTGGGTTTAGAGCCCACCCTAATCCAGTATGATTTCATCTTAGCAATATCTACAAAGACCCTGTTTTCAAATAAGGTCACACACTGAGGTTCTAGGTGGATATGAGTGTCTGGGAGGATAGTCTTCAACCCAGTATAGCACGTAAAGGTGGTGAATGGGGGGGGGGAGGGGCAGTGAAAGGAGATGGATGAACTTAGAATCCACCAAAAACTCAAGGAGTTGACTTAAAAGATGGATTGTCTTCCCAGGCTTTCTAACACTGGCTAGAACTGGTTTCCTGTGTCAGTTCTTAGACTGGAAAAAGGGGACTTAAGAGGTGTGGGAAGGATGTCACATAGCTCAGTGAGTGGGATGTGATTGTACAGTGTGGAAAGCCCAAAGTGGAGGATGCATGAGATATTAATCAGAAAACAGAGGAAGGGATAAGACAGCCAAAGGGATGTTTATTGGCCAGTCCTCTTCCATAAAATTTTGGTAAATCCCCTGAGCCAGGAGAATCCTGAGCCAAACATTTGGGAAGATGATCTAAGGTGAACTGGGAGAAGAAAATATTTTCACATTTAAAAAAGAAAAGTGTGGTGCCTGGGTGGCTCAGTTGGCTAAGCATCTGACTTTAGCTCAGGTCATGATCTCGCAGTCCATGAGTTCAAGCCCTGTGTCGGGCTCTGTGGTGACAGCTCAGAGCCTGGAGCCTGCTTTGCATTCTGTATCTCTGTCTTTCTCTGCTCCTTTCCCACTTGTGCTCTCTGTCTGTCTGTCTGTCTCTCCCTGTCTCTCTCTCTCTCTCTGTCTCTCTCTCTCTCAAAAATAAATTAAAAAAATAATTTCAAAAAATAAAAATAATCTTGAGATGTGGAGACTCACCATTCTGTCTTCCTTTGCTCAGTGCTCAGAAAGCTGTTATAGAAGTCATAACAGAGAAGTCATGAACTTCTGTGCTCTGGGGAAAATGCTGTCTTTCTGAAATGCCATATTTCTGGAATCATATATAGATCCTCTCCACTTGCTCTTAAGATCGTAGGAGGGACCAGTTGGTGGGGTTGTCTTTTGATTCCTTGTTCCCACCTGCCTGTGGGTCTTTGCACTTTTGCTGCCTGGAGTGCTCTTCACTCAGATCTTACAAGGAGCGAGTCCTTCTTCATTGTCATGTGTGTTTTACTCATGGTGCCCCTTGCCAAGGGACACTTGGACCTGGGTCCCTGAGTCATGGTCTGGCCCATTGCCCTATGTTGTAGTTTCGCTGTGTTCTGAAATTTCCTTATTTATGTATTTACTTGTTTATCACGATGTTGTCACCTCCCCCTCAGGAGACTCCAAACCTCTACCAGATTCAGGTCTGTGTACCCCCTGTGCCTAGAACAGTGGCTGGTATGTAGTCTGTCCTCAATGATGATATGTTGAACAGATGCTTTTGGCTGAGGAAACAGAGCCTATGCCATAAAGACAAATGCTTGGGGGTTTGTTCCGATGACATCTAAGACTGTGGGTCTGAGATGGAAGGAGTTTGAAGGAATTTGAAAAGGCAAGTAGGATATTAAGCCACAAGAGCGGGGAGAAATAGAGGACTATATCTCTGGCCCCCATGCAGGGGACGTGCAGTGTCAGAGTGGAGAGAAGGATGCCGCAGGGGCATTTGGGACCAGTCTCCCTGGACCTTTTCTGGGTGTGGACTTCAGACACTATAGTCTTAGTTGCTTGTGTGCTGTTAATTAGCTGAAAGATGGAAGAGGAAAATCTGACAGCAGTGATTATCGTGATTGGAGAACCCTGAGCATGCTGTTAAAAATGGGGAGGGGGAGAAAGAAGGAAGGGAGGGAGGGAGGGAAGGGGGGAGAAGGAATGAAGGGAGAGAAGGAAGGAAGGAAAGGGAAGGGAGGCAGGGAGGGAAGGGGAGAAGGGGGGAAGAAGGAAGGCAGGGAAGGAAGGGAGGGAGGGAGGGAAGGGGGAAGAAGGAAGGGAGGGTGGGAAAGAGGAAGGAAAGGAAAGGAAAGGAAAGGAAAGGAAAGGAAAGGAAAGGAAAGGAAAGGAAAGGAAATCAAAGGAAAAAGGAAAGGAAAGGAAGAAGGAAGGAAGGGAGGAGGGAAGGAAGAAAAGGAAGTGAGGGAGGGAGGGAAGAAGGAAGGGAGGCACCAGTCTAAAGCATGAATAAAAGGAGAGCTGTGCAAAGAGCACGTTCACTCTAGAGAGCCAAAGCATAAGAGACTGTTAAAAACTGAGAACAAACTGAGGGTTGATGGGGGGTGGGAGGGAAGGGAGGGTGGGTGATGGGTATTGAGGAGGGCACCTTTTGAGATGAGCACTGGGTGTTGTATGGAAACCAATTTGACAATAAATTTCATATATTAAAAAAAAAAAAGAGCACGTTCAAACAGAAGGTACTGTAGAGAATAAAGCTGGCTGTAAGAACTAGAAGATAATGCTCCTCAGGTTACAGATGAAGAAATGATGGCCCAGGGAGCCTGTCTCAGTGTATCTGGGCTGCTGTGACACAGCACCGTAGTCTGGGCAGCTTGTGAACAAGGCATTTGTTTCTTGCGATGCTGGAGGCTCAGAAGTCCTTGATTGGGGTGCCGGCCGATTCGGCTTCTGGTGAGGACTGCTTCCTAGTTCATCGTGTCTTTTTGTGTTTTTACCACACCCTTCTCACGGCAGAGGGGGTCAGGGCACTCTCTTGGACTCTTCTATGAAGGTACCAATCCCATTCATTAGGGCTCCACTTTCATGACCCCCCCCCCCCAGAAGCTTCACCTCTGAACATTGTCACCTCTAGAGTTAGGTTTGGACACATGAGTTTGCAAGGGGACGCACACATTCAGTCCATATTAACCCCGGGTAAGTTTCTTAAGACGAAAAAGGGAGTTTCTGGCATGTTTGGGACTTGACTGCTCATGGCCACATCCTCTCCTTTTTCACTTCTTGTGCCTTTCAAGTAGAGAGAAGGGCATTGGCATCTATTAATTGCCTACTGGGTGCCAGGCACAGATGTTAACGATTAGGTCTTTGGGCTGCTGAAGTGAGTTTTGGGGGCAGAACCTGGAGGTCCAGCTAGACATTTATGAGGCTGAGTGACAGCAGTAGATTCAGGGATCTGGAGTCCAGCATGAGCAGTGAGAGAGCAGGGAGCAGGTGGGTTGCAGGGCAAGAATTTGGAGTGTGGTTTGGTAGCTCAAAGGCCAGCCACTGAAGAGTCCTTTCCCTGTGACACAAAAAGGCGACTGCCTCCTTCAATTACCACTCTGATGAGATAAGACCTGGGCTTTGCCTCTGAGTCGTAAACTCAGAGGCAGCTGGGAGTCCCTGAGCAACAAGGAGGATACTGACCCGCCAGGAAGGACAGGCTGACTGATGGTTACTACTTTGGAGGAGGAGAATTACACTGAGCGCAGCCAGCTTCCTGGGGGATGGGGAAACACACATTAAGTGGGGGGATACCAGACGTCTAGGACTTCTAGGGAGGCTTTTGAATGGGACCTTCTGTATTCAAAGTAGACTCAATTCTACTCACTTCTAGGAGTTTTTATTGTGTGCTTACTCTGTGCAAATCCGGCAGGGGATGTCTTGACAGCATGCTTCTTGCAATGATTGCAAAAGAAGTCCTTTCTTTTAACTGAAATAGTTCAGGAAATTGAACATAAGAGAAAGCCCTGTTCCCTCAACCTGGTTGTCTGAGGCAGTGGAGAAGTTCACTCGGGTGGGCCGGCTTTTCTATGCATCTTATGCCTAAGACTGTGGTACACTAACTCATGCACAAGGGTGGAGGGGATCCCCAAACTCATTCTCTCCCCTTGCTCTTGAAATCCAGCTCTTAAACACTGAGTGAGCTGCAAATATTATGTTAGATTGGACTGTGCTACCATTTTGAAATTAAACCTCCCTTCCTTTAATTGAGTTGTTGGCTTTCCTTCCTGTATTCTCGTTCTGAGGTCGGGGCTCCCAGCACCATTCTGGGGCAGGAAACATTTATTTCCCATCTCACAGAGGCACAACCAAATAGCCATCGGCTTCAGCTGAGACCACTGGCCAGCCTTCCTGCTCACCTCCCAATTCCCTAATCTAATCTAACTCAGTGGGGTTTGTGGGGGTTCATTTAAGCAGCAGAAGCTGTGCTATAATTGTTACATGTGCCAGCAACGCTTTGTACCATCTGGGTATGGCGGGGAGGGGGGGGGGAGGAACAGAGAGAGAGAGAGAGAAAGAGAGAGACTAGTACTACCACAGAGAAAGATTTTTATTCTATTACCAAGGCAATATAATTCAAGAGTGGCTGTAGAGCAATTGGAAACTAAGGAATGGGAAGCAACGCAGTTATAGTAAAATGTCAAAGTGTAATGAAACGGGAACAGCCCTGCTTTATGATACAGCCAAGTAACAGACAGGTGGCAGCTCTAAATATGTATATAAATAACAATATGGATGAAATGCCAGGGCTTCCAGCTGGCTTGGTTAAAGCACTTTAGTAATATTCTATTTAGGGTAACAATGTAGCTTGACAATTTCCATGAAAAATACAAAAATGTATCATTTGAGAATGAATCAGCCCACATTAGCGTGTAAGTGATGGGAACTTCACTAAGATCTTAACACAGGGTGCCAGGCATGTCCCCATCCTACCTAGAATGGCCAGTTGTTCCATATTGCCATGAGGTTAACTTGGTTCTCTGTCATTGGGATGCAAATGTTTGTTTTTCCTATTACTCTGTTACCAGTAACACACACACACACACACACACACACACACACACACGCAGAGATATTGTCCATGTCCCAGACCTGGGATCTTACCTGTAGAAACACACACACACACACACACACACACACTCACACACAGTCCATGTCCCAGACCTGGGATCTTACCTGTGGAAAGATGTGGGTCACCTTATTTACTTATTCACTCAATGAAATGTCCTGAGCACTTTCTGTATTGCTGAGGATCTAGAGATGAGCAAAAATATGTATGATCTTGGATTATATAGATTTTTTTTTGTCTTAAAGGAGGGAAAGACCTGAATAAAATAATCCGGAAAATAAATGTAAAATTGCAAGAGCGATACATCCTGCTTGTTGCAGTTGGGTTGGTCAAGAAGGGCTTTCTGAAGAAACTAATGATTGAATTGGCATCACAGCGTGCAAAGAGATTGAGCAGCTAAAGAGGGATGAGAATAGCCTTCCACGCAGTGAGATTGACATGTGCAAGAGACCTGTGGTAAAAGGACGTTAGCGAGTATGATGGATAAGAGATCATTGTCCTCAAGTGGAGCTGGTGAGGTACAGAGTGGCCCAAGTCAAGTAAGAGCATGTAGGCAGGGATAGCCCATACAGGTTCCTGCAGACCACAATCAGGAATTATGACTCAGGAATAGTGACCCACTAGAGGGTAGTAAGCAGCATAGCCCTAGGACTGGGAACTAACACCCTAGGAGTTATTGTGTTCATACTGCAGTCAATCAGGAGCTCTTGAAAGACAAAAGCCACTCTGCCGAACGGGTACTGCATAAACATGACATACACATCCATTTTGTGCCACGCATGGTTCAAAGCACGGGGATGCATACCTGTAAGACAGCATCTTTGTCCTTGAGAAATTCACAGGCTAATGAGGCAGAAGTCATATGAACTAATGCGTTTAAGTATCAAGCACTTGGAGGGAATCTTGAAGCACAGAAATTTAACCTTACAGTAGTTTCCTAGAGCGAATGTCCCTGAACAGTCTTCAAGGAAAGACAGAAGTCGTCCCGACCAAGAAGGAGTAGACGGAAGGGTTCGTTTCTCGGCGGGGAATAGCGTGATGAAGAAAGTCACAGTCAATGACAAAGGAGAAGGATCATCAGGGCCAAAAGACAAGAGTGCTGACGAGGGACATGGGGAGACCCGCTGCTCCCAGATGGAGCCCCGTGACCAGCGTCTTGCTGAAACCTCCTAAAATGCAGTGATATCACCGGAAGGTAGTCTCCCAAGCTTTTAAGTTAAACTCTTGCTTGACCCTTTGCCCCTGACACTATTTCCTATTATAGATATGATCAAGCTGGATTCATACAATACAGAATCCCCACTTATGTGGGCAAGCGTGAATTAAAGTCACCTTTTGGACCCTCTGCATTGGTATTTGAAGGCAAACCATACAGAGATATAGGAAATCAACTGACTGGATCAAGAAATTAAAAAGACAAAATGCCATCTATAACTCTGGGTAATAGCAAACATTTGGATGGAATTTGAGAAAGATACGATAGAGGAATGGGTTTGGCCTCAGCCTAGATCCAGCTGTCTTTGCCCTACACAATCCTACCATGAATACATGTAATTTCCAGTCTGTATTTTCTCTCTTTCTGGGTCTGCCTTGTGACCTTCTGGGTCCCACGGAGGTCCTCAGGATAAGGGTGGGTGTAGGACAGTTACACCAGGGACCCCAGTGTTGTAGAGTGCAGGCTAGGGCCTTCTACCAGCACTGTATGTGGTCAGCTCTTCCCATAATAAAGCCCATCTCTCCATGTTTTGTTCGTGTGTTCAGTCACTCATTCAGCAGCTATTTGTGGGGCACTAATTATGCGACTGATGCAAGGCTGGGCACTAGGAAATTGATAGTGAACATTATAGTCTCTGCCTCCTTGAAGCCAAAGATTTAGAAGGGGCAATTTTGGTTTTTAACTGAAATGGGGAGGTGTCTTCCAATCAAACAGCTGGTCTGGAACATCATTAGGAACTGTTAGATTTCAACTGCAAATTCTCTACTCTGAGCCCGTCAACACACCGAGTGGTTAGGTTTTAGCTAAATATATAGATATGTATATTCCTTTGTAACACCCAAACATGCTTTTCTTAGATACTTAGCCCTCTTCATCTTCAGATATATTTTGACAGCTTCATTCTCTTTCATCTCGTTGGAATGTGTGTTGTTTTCTATCCAGTCTTGTTTTCTACACAAGAATTAATTTAAGAGACCCCAGGACTGTTGGTGGGAAATATTAAATATTTACACAGATAGGGAATGAGAAATCTTATTCACGCTTTAACCAATAATAATAAGCATATTGAGACTATGGACCAGTGTGGAGTTTAAGATTCATTCTCTCTTTTGAGTCTTACAATAACCCCATTAAGTCGTTACTGTTAACGTCTCCATTTTGGAAATGTCAAACTGAATCCCTTTGACCGAGGGCAGGGCCAGTTTCTCGGGCACGTGCTCCGTACGGTCTCACAGCGACCTATGCTACGAGGGTTCCTCCATGTGGTCTCGTGCTGTGCTTGGAATCCCTAATAATTTTTTAATTATTCCTCATGATTCCAAGAATTTATGTATCCTTAATAAATTTTTAATTGTATAAGGGGCCCTACGTGTTCCTTTCGTACTGGCCCTGAGAATTACGTAGTCGGTCCTGACCAAGGGGCAAGAGCAGAGCTCTGTGCAAGGCTGATCCAACCACAGAATCTGTTACCTTAGCTGTTCTCCTGTGTTAGTCCCCCCCCCCCCCCCACCTCCCCACCCCATGTTTCATGTCAGGGAGGGCCTTTTTTAGGGACACCGGATGATGCCTGTTTCCAGTCTCTGGGCTGTAGGTGGCGTCTCACCGTGAAGTGAATCACCTTTTAATGTATAGTTGCGCAAGTACCTCTGCTGTGTTGATATATCACTCATTTTATGGGCCTGGATTAATTCCAAAGTAAACACTAAGTACTCAGCTGAAAAGCTGTAAACACAAGACACGACGTGCGTCTTCAACTCCCAGCTCTGTTTGCCAAGGGCCCGATTCCCTCTGCTTTATCCTGTTTAGTGTAACAAAACCTTTGTGTCATCTGCTTGAGCGGTAATTTCCAGATTGATTTGAAGATCTGCAGGTGAGGGCTGCTGCAGTTGGGAGAACACGTCTCCACACGCATTGTGCCTCCTTTGCCTGCCTTGGTGCCCGTGGATGGTCATCCAGGGATGCTCGCCTTCCTGCGTGTAACGGGTGTCCAAAGGGCAGCTGCCTGTGAGGCTGCTGTCTGTTCCAGGGGGCCTGCAGAGGTAGCACCTGTTCACGACTCATCCACTGGGAGGGCAACACGCTGTTGGGTCACCAAGCAGCCGGTGCTGTCTTCAGGCCCGTGTCCTGGGTCCTGGGCCAACCGACAAGGGTGACCCAGTTCTTACTTCCCAAATTACAATTTCCAAATAGGGTTTGTTTGTCAATCTCATTTTCATGGCATCAGCATTGCGTGAGTGGAACACCTGTGTGCGTGCGCGCGCGCGCATACACACACACACACACACACACACACACACACACACACACACATGCATCTAGTCATATATAAATATACCTCACCTTTTACTCTTCTCTCTTGTTTACTTCAGTGGAAAGATGGCTGCATTTCCTGACGCTGTGACCTTGGAGAAGTCCCTGCAGCTCCCTGGAGCTCTGTTTCGTTACCTTCAACCTGTTTTTGATCATTCTCCTTCTTTGAAGTATTTTCAATAGCAGGCATCAGATCTCCTTGTGCCTGGTTCTAGGGACTTGTCTCTGTTACCCTCATATTTTCAACCTGTTAAGGCCCTTCCAGACCTTCCAGGGATGTCTGAAAGAAGACTCCTCTCTCCTTGGCTGTAGTGCAGTTTGTTCTCCTTATGAACATGTGGCCTCCCACCTAGTAGCTATAATGATCTTTAGAAAAAAATGGTAAATGGTGAAGGTCAACATCTTCGCTGGGACCCAGCAGCTCCTTTGGCTTCCGCACCCCCTCTCCCAACCTTCTCCTGGCCAGCCGAGCAGATATTCCTTAGCCCCTGCAATAAGCATGATCTTCCTGCCACAGGACATTTGTACGTGCTATTTCCTCTGCCTAGGATGTTATAATCCCCAGTATCGATTCTAGTCCCTGGTGGCTCTTATATTCTACCCTCCTCAGGTCAGACATCACTTCTCTTGGGATATATCCCCAATTAGCTCTCCAAGTTAGGAAAAGATTCTCTGTTCCAGGTGCTGACTTTCTATACTTATCTTCATGGCGTGTACCACATGTCTCTTCCACCAGACCATGTATATTATAAAGGCGAGGGCCATATGTCTTCAGTACCCTAGGGAATACTAAATAAATGCCTGCCTCTAACAGTCATGCAAATGCAGGAACCCTCTGATTCTGTGACTTGTCACCTTCCCCTGGGGGCTGCTGTGCCACTGCTTCCGTCCATTCTGTGCCTGGCTGCTCACTTCCCCACAATGTCCTGGAACATGCATTCCTCAAATCACTGCTGTCCATCTTCTGGAAAAGACAGAGAGAGTGTGTGATATTCAGGTTCACTCCCTCATCTCCTCTCAGCTGCATTCGTGTATCTTTGCAGACAGGACTCCGCTCACCCCTCCATTAAACCAGACCTCATTGTCACTCCCATGCACCCTGTTTTCCTTCTCTGTCTGACGTTTTGCCATATCACTTGTCACCATCTGACACGATATGTTTTATTTATTTATTTGCCTCTGTCTGTCTTTCCCCCGTAGTATGTAAGCTCTAGCAGGATGAATACTGTAGTCTGTTTTGTTTCTTGCTGCATTCTAAGAATGCCTGTCTTGGAGTATGCATTTATTAACTATTTGTTGATTGATTAAAGCAGTGGATGGGTAGATGCGTGGGTGGATGGGTGGGTGGATGGACGGACGGATGGACAGATGGATGGACAGACAGAAAAATGGATGGATTTGGCCTTGAGTTTTAATATCAACAGTAACCTCTGCTTTCCGGACCTTTGTTTTTGGCATGGACATCAATAATTATACTTTGAGAGAAACTTTCTGGGGGCAAGTCCAGAGAACCATTTGTCTGAGTTCCCACTTTGTGCACAAAGATGTTTGTCTCTGTTGTTCTTTCCCTCTCTGGCAAGTTGAATATTATGGTTGAAGGAAGACTTTCCAGAGAACCAATGGAGCAGAGGATCGTATCAAACCCAAGCCGCAAATTGTTGTACATTTCACATTGCCAGATCAAAGCCTTGCATCTAGCCTGTGGAACCCTTTAAAGTTTCAGTTGTTAATTAGAAGAGTTATTGATGTGGCATCCATTCTGCTTGGATTTGGGTGGAAAGTTCTAGTTTCAAATATTCTGCTGTGTAATGTTTGTAAATCATGGGAACAACCTAGGAATTGCAGTGTTTTGGCATTCCAGACTGTTGCTTGCACCTGGAAATAGTACAGAACCATCTTTCCCCAAAACAGTTTTGTTAGGAAGTATGATCAGTATCATTTGGGGACTTATCTTTTATTCTAGTCTGTCGTCTTTTAAACTACGAGAGGCCATGGAAGACTCACATTTATTATTACTTTGTCACCCCACTGAATGATTTTTGTGTTCTACTGACAACTCATTAAAGACAGGAGTCCTATTTAAGTGGCATATTGGTTGGGTCCCTCTGGCAGCAAGTAATTGAAAACTGAACTTAAAGTAGCTTAAACAAGAAGGGCATGCATGATTTTGCTCAAAAAAATTCACAAGGATCGGGGCGCCTGGGTGGCTCAGTTGGTTAAGCGTCCGACTTCTGCTCAGGTTGTGATCTCACAGTCTGTGAGTTCGAGCCCTGCGTCGGCCTCTGTACTGACAGCTTGGAGCCTGGAGCCTGCTTCAGATTCTGTGTCTCCGTCTCTCTGCCCTTCCCCACTCATACTCTGTCTCTGTCTCTCAAAAATGAATAAACATTAAAAATTTTTTTAAAAATTCACAAGGATTAAGCAGTTCTAGGATTAGCTAATTCAGAGAGTACAGCAATTCAAAAATATCAATAAGGTTTCAGGTTTTTGCTTTATTTCTGCTCTGCCATTCTGCCATTTTCACTGTTTATCTTCTTAGGCTGGTATTCCTCCTGGTCCTAAAATAGCTGCCATTGCTCCAAACATCACACAGAGATGACAATATTCAGAAAAATAATAGAAAATTCCCCTTTAGGATTTTACTTTTCAGGAAAAGCTCCCTAGCAGCCCATTCACCTTTTCCAGAAACTTCTACTGACATCTCATTAGCCACATTATATTATTTGCCTTACTCATTTAGCAGAAGGTATGAGATCCCTAAGGTTGACTTAGAACAAGGATTCTCATACTTGAATGTGCTTCAGAATCCCCTGGGTGGCTTGAGAAAGCACAGAATGCTGGGCCCCACTCCTAGAATTTCTGATTCAGTAGGGTGGGGGCATGGCCTCGCATTCTGCATGTCTAAGCTCCCAGGTGATGCTAATGCTGCTGGTCCCAGAACAACATTTTAAAACCCATGAACGTAGAGCAGTCCAGATTTAGCCCCCCTTGGCATTGGGGAGAAGCTCAGCTTCCTTGAAGGACATGGTTGTCAGGAGGTGAGTGAAATATTTGGGTTTCTGTCAGCCAGAAAATTACCTGTTGTTTAGTTAGCCAATAGCAGCTGACACAAGTGACATCTTCAGGCAATAACATGATATTTCATGTGATTAGTACGAGCTGACTGAGGGTGAACTTGACTTTGGAGGCTGAATTGTATCTAAAGGTGGATTGGCCACCATGTAAGGACTTAGGTAATTTACCTTCAGCTCGCCGCAATGTTTCCATTTTATTTGTGTGTTTATTTGTCTGTTTTTATATTTCCAAGAACTGTGAGTTTCCTTTGAGCTCCCAGCCACTGTATTCATGGGGTTGAGCAGATATTTTGGAAGGTGAGGTGGTAACTTGCACAGCAGCAGGTGAGAAATCCAGGGTTCACAGAGGTTAAGAGATCACCTGATCCACACAGGTGGTGAGTGTTGGCATTAGAACTTCAACCCATGCTGCCTTCTGTCCCTCAGCAAGTGGCCGAGCGGTTTCCGTGAGTATATTCAGCACCACACAGGGCTTTCCCCCCTTTTCCTTCTTTTCTCTCACTTTCATAGCCACCTGCGAGGTGGGCGGGTGTCCGGGAATATTAGGGAAGAATTATGATAGTTTTTTCCACATATGTGCCCAAGGACAGGCTGGAGAGCTGTGGGTGAAATAGAACCATGGATGTCTTCTTCTCTTGGGGGTCTTCCTGGTGTTTAGCCCGCCCCGCCCATGGGGACCCCCACATATGCAAGGGTGCAGAAGGCTCCCCCACAGCCTTCTGAGGGAAGCAATTGGTTACACAGGTGAGTTTTCATGTTAACTCGATGGTATTTACCGCTGCTGTGACAAATGAGCACATTTCGCATTACAAAGCAGGGCCCACTGATTATCTCACAGCTCCATCCCTTGGAAGTCTGGGTGCAGCACGGGCCCAACTGGAGCCTCTGCTTTGGGTTTCCCAAGGCCGACATCAACTGTGAGCAGGGCCCTGTTCCTTTCTGAAGCTCTGACAATGAACCCACCTCCAGGCTCACTCGAGGTGGCAGCCGAATTCAGCTCCTGGACACTCTAAGACTGACCCTGGTTCCTTGCGGGCTGTCCGGTGGTCCTTGTTGCTCTGAGAAGCTGCTGCTGTTCCCCTCCTGCTTTCCATGTGCTCGCCCCCCACCAGTCCAGTGGGGCAGCTGGGTCCCTTTTATGCTTCAAATCTCCTCTCTAACCAACCCCATGCTGCACGTCCCGGGCTGCAGCCGGAGAAAACTCTCTGCCTTTGAGAGTCTCTTAGGACTGGACTGGACCCACCTAGATTTTAATCCAGGAAACTCTCTCCATCTCAAGATCCATAACCTTAATCACATCTGCACAGTCTCCTTTGCCATGAAATGTAGCGTATTCACAGGTCCCAGAGATTGGAGCGTGGACATCTTTGTGGGGCCATTCTGCCCTCCCAAATGATCTCATAATAATAATAGATGTTGACAGGCATTGATTGGCCTAATAATGACCATGGCTAGTATCTGAGGAATGTCGCTATATGCCAGGCACTGTGATAGGTCCTTTACATTGATTGGTTCGTTTAATCTCCATCACAAATCAACACAGTGGGAGCTATTATTTTTTAAAAAGAGGAAGAATGAAAAGGCACAGCACACGTGAGCATCTTGTTCTGGGTCACTCCGAAGGTAGGTGTGAAACTGAGGTTCTATTCAGGAAGTCTGACTGGACACCCGGCTGTTCATGCTTACGTTGCACTATCCGAACCATCCTTTCCCCCATGCGCCCTACTATGGTCTGCTTTCTTGTCTGTTACCTCTTCCTCCCTGAGCCCCCTGGGCTCTGATTTCTTCGAAGGTAGGACTCCATTGTTCGAGTATCCCTGTCCAAGATGCTTCATTGCTGCTCAATGAATCGTCAGTGTATGTGCACCTGTGCAAATATCTATATTGGTGGACAGTGTAAGGTACTGGGGTCAACCATCCCAAAGCAGGCTGCGTTCATGCCTCCTGGACAGATGCCAGAGTACAGGTACATACAGATGGGTGTATACATCATGCACAGCAGAGGCTGGATGATTCAGCCCTGAGCAGCTGCAAAAGTTCTCCCCAGCCTCACTCCCGCCAGCATCCGAAACGGCTCCTTCTCAAACACGCTCACATCAGGCGCTTGGGGCTCCCCTGGTAGAAGGTCTGTGAGATTACTTAAGCATGTCCAGAAATGCAATGAAATGATCATCACTGTTGCTGAACACCTGACTCTTGTTTCCAAAGGAGTATCATGGAAAACAGTAACATTCAAGCTCAAGCTACATGTGGGCCGCTGCAGATGATGGTAACTTCTAAAACACGGAAGAAGAAGCTTTGGAATGTCGTATTGGGTGGATGGCTTTTGAGATAGACAAGGTCTTCTCTTTCTCAGGAATCTCTGCTTTCAGGGATACATACAGGCAGCAGATGCTAAAACTATTGTTAAGAGTTGCCGAGTGATTGGTTCTCAATTTCTTCTTCTGTTAAATGATGTCTTCTCCCTCCAAATACAGCTTGAATCTTCTCTCTGCTCTCCCTTGGTATTGCCCCAGGTAGAATGTTTTCTCTGCCAGTCCCCTGTCCACCTCTTACCCCAGCATCTGCTAAATGACAGCCACAGTGATTTCCTTTCAGTTTCTTGAGAACCCCAAGTCTTTCCTACCTCAGGGCCTTTGCACAGTTTGCTCCTCTGGCTTGGAATACTTTCTACGCTGTCCTCAAACCTAACTCCATCTTTTCAACTAAGTCTCAGCTGACATGTCGTAGAATCCTTCTGTGCTAACTCTAATTGAGGGAAGATTCATCACAATGCCGTAAAAGCATGTGTAATTAATTATTTTTTTTCTTTTAATTTTTGGCCTGTCTTCTTGTATTGGGTGGGATTATCTATGAGTCTATAAACTCTGTGAAGGCAGTGACCTTTCCTGTCTTGTTTGCTTTTGTGTCTCAATGCGTCCCCTGGGGGCAGGCACCTAGTAAACTAAATAGATATTTGTGGAATGACTTCTGAATAACACCATTATATCTATTTTTCTGTAAGAAGTCTTGAACATAGCTTAGTGCGTATTCTGTTCCTGACTCCATGGCAGGCACTGTCAGGTTCTCTGTGTCAGCTCAGGAAAATAAGACAATAATAATAGTGATGATAATACTTAACTGCTTCCAAGACTTGTCAGGAATATTCTGTCTTCCTTTATAAAGTCAGCTTATATGCTAGATTCTCCAAGTATGCCCTGGGGATCACCTGCTTCTGAGTCACTCGGAACCCTTACTAAATGCAGATTCTTGGGTCCCTCTTGAGTCCCTCTGATGAATCAGAATCACTGATGCACAGCTCCAGAAATGAGCATTTGCAACAGGCAACAGGCATTCTTATCGATGTGGAGGTATTCAAATCACTCATGTAGAGTGTTTAATGTTACCTGTTACCCATCCATAAATATATCCTCTTGCCCAACAAAAACACCTCTTGCTGTTCATATAAGCAGTTTTGATATTTAAAAAAAAAAATGACAGCCAGGATGGCAGGAAGCAGACATCTCTCTAACAAATCTCATTGTTCCAATTTTAAGCAGAAAATATATCAGCTCCATTTTCTGATCCCAAGCTTAGGTTGGAGGAAGCTTGCCCAGGGACTTTCTCCAGGCTCGGCTAGCCCTGGGGCTGAGCACAGGGCAAGAAGCTTCTGGTTTTAGGCTGCAGTCAACTCTGTTGGGGTCAGCAATAGAATTACAAGTGCCGTAGAGCCTGCACAATTGTAATTTGCATCTAATAAAACTAGGATTTATAGAACAAAAACCCTACCAGCCCCACTCCACAGTATCGTGCATGGAAATAATGGTGTTGCTCTTTGAGGTAAACCAGACCTGTGCTATCTAATAATGATAATAAAGGTTAAATTAAGTGAGTGCTTATTCTGTGCCTGGCTAATTCTTCTAATTGCATTATCTCATTTAATTCACACACAGCCCTGTGAGGCAGCTACTAATGTTTCTTTTTTATGAAAAAGAAAAGTGGGGCCTAATTTGGGTCATACGGTGGGTAGCAGAGCCCGGATGTGGAGTTTTCTTTAACCCTCAGGCTATCTCGCCTTCATCTGAGCCTTGCAAACAAGACAGGGCCCAGATTATCCAGGAAGTAGCACCGCTTTGGATCCCAGCTCTGCACACACTAGCGGAGCGTCCTTCACCAGGCATAATGCCTTCTGAATCTCAGTTTCCACACCTGTAAAATGGCAACAGGCAGCAGTGGGACTTCCCTGTGTGAGGTGTTAAAGGGTGTGATTCAAGCATCCACCTAATCGCAGGAGCAAAGATGCTCAGTTCAGAGGGAACTGTGTTGTTACTCTGAGCTGGCCTGGTTGCAGGCAGAGTGTTCACTTCCAAAGGAATGAGGGCCGTTTGGAGCAGGGGGCGCCCAGGATGGGGAATGAAATGAGAGAATACATATCCACAAGGGCAGGGCTGGAGAAGCTAACACTCTGTAGCTGTAGAGGCCACTCATCCAAATCACAGATGCGTACAAAGCAGCCACCACACTCCAGGGACAGCGTAGGTTCTTGGCAAGCACAGGTGAACAAGACAGACATGGTTCCTGTATAGCTTCCATGTGTTTGGCCAACAGTACATATAACTCTGTAAATAATTTGAAGACTGTGGCACGAAGGAGAGTCAACACAAGTGTGGACCTGAGGCAGCAGCAGGAGTAACTCCTGGAGAGGAGATCAGACCTCTTCAAGCCCTTAAGTGCTGGAATAAGAATTCTGACCCACACAGTTAGCAAAGCGAAGAGGTCTGTCCAGTGAGTCCCCTCTGACCTGCTAGGCTACCTCGGAGTAGGGAACAAATACTCTAGATAGACAACAGCTGTGTACAACTGTTGCAGGGGCCCGCCCATGTACCCCAAGTCTTAGGTTTGACCATCTTGGAGGTCAAGCATTTCTAGTGCTTTTTTGAAGGCATATACTTCGAATGAAGAAGACGACAGAACATAACAACCACAGTGGTTGAAAGACCCCAAGTGCCCAGAGAGGACATTCAACCCCCAGAATATTAGAGAAGGCAATATAACATAATGGGTGAGAATATGAATTTTGGAATCAAATAAACGCTGGTTCAAATCCCAGCACTGTCATTTACTAGCGGTGGGACCTTGGGAAAGATCATTCCATGGTTAAAAATGTGGTATGGTTAGAGGGACCGTGCTGGGGTGTTTGAGGGTCAAATGGGATTGCGTACCTACAGAAAGGTGGAGATATGACCTCCGGTCTGTCTGCACTGAACCCCACGTTTCCCACAGTGCACAGGCAGCCTCCCTCCTACTTACCCCCACCCCCTCCACTACAGACCTTTGGAAACCACTGTTTCCTGCTTGGCTTCAGTCTCTAAAGGGTCCTCCTTTGTCTCCTGAGAGCTCAATCTGTAGCCAAAGTAATGAGCCTGATCTGATTCAGCTCAAGGACTCCGGTCATTGAACTTGACTTGGTGTGTCCATAATTTGTACATTTTGGATAACAGGTTATTGCTAAGAGGGAAAACCTTTAGCTGAATCCAATACATTCACAGCAAGTGAAGCAGGAGGAAAATGCCTAATTCCAGCTTGTTAGCCGCTGAGCTTCTGAGAACAGAATCAGCTTAGCCGCTTGCAAATAAGCGAGCATCACAGAACTTGGTGGAGCTGGCAAGAAGGTAACAAGCTGTGTATGAAAACCCTGGGATTAAATCTCCACAGCAAAATTGCTTGGTGCACAGGATCAAAGAGCTGCAAGGGGAGAGAGACAATGAGCAAGTTCCCTTCTGCACACCCACCCAACCTTTACCATTAGGGACACCCCAAAGAGTGCCTGCTTTGGCACCTTATCAACAAAAAGGCTGAGCTTTAGTTGATAATTAAAACAATAAATTCTTCTCCCCGGCGTGTATCCCGATTAGATTGTTGACATTGTGTCAGGCTGTTAGGAAGATAAACTCACACTGGTCCTTGCACTCACTACACTGCTTATTTTTGAATCCCTCTGATAGTGTTTTTGTGTGTGTGTGTGTGTGTTTTTTTACATGACAACTTGCAAATAACACATTGGAGTCTCTTTCCTTCTATTTCTCTATCGCGTGATTAACATTGATACTCGTGGAACTTTCGAGGTCTGAGAGCTTTCCTCTGGATGTGTGATGTAGGTCCCAGTAGGAACCATTTAGAATCCAAGGAATGTGTTTGTCAGTAAAAATGTCAGATGACACATGTGTGTCCAGGATGCTTTAAAGCCTCCCAAAGATAAATTGTTGAAGACTGTGGCAAATGGTATCAGGCCAGCCCCTGAGCAAAGATTTAAGAGGCTGTCCGGCTTCATCCATCATGTTTCTCCAACCATCATGAGTAAACTCTTTCTTTTGGTGGATCCCACTGGTGCTCAAATCATAGCCAAGGGTGGGGATGTTAACTAGAGTGGTGGGTCCCAACCAGAATGACCTGAGTCAGGAACTGGGGGCCTTGAAAGTATGGTGCCTGCCAGACTGAATAATTTTCAGTTCCTGAATCTAACAGGCTATGTTTGTCTTGCTCCCAGACCCTTAACATATGAGGCTCCCTTGCCTAAAATGATCTTACCATTCATCATTCCCTCAGGCAACTCCAATTCATCCTTCATACCTTGGCTTAGATGTACTTCCTCCATGAAGCCTTTGAAAAACATTAATAAACATTTTATTGTGAATAGTTTTAGATTTATGGAAAAATTATGGAATATTGTACAGAGTTGCCATATATATATATCCCAGTTTCTTCTATTGTATATTCATTGATTTCCTACATTGCTGTGGTATATTTCTCACAACTAGTGAGCCAATATTGATCACAAAATTTACGCTTTTAACTATTTCCAAGTGTGTAGTTCTGTGGCATTAAGTATATTGACACTGTTGGACAACCATTGCCACAAATCATGTCGAGAACTTTTCATCTTACAAAACTGAAGCTCTCTATCCATTAAACTCCCAATTCCCTCTTCCCTCAGCCCCTGGCAACCAGAAGTCTACTTTCTGACTCTGTGAATCTGACTACTCTAAGTACTTCATGTAAATGGAATTCTGTATGATTTGTCCTTTGGTGGTTGGCTTATTTTCCTCAGTATAAGACCCTCAAGGTTCATCTGTATTATACCACATGCTGGAATTTCCTTTTAAAGGTTAAGTAATATTCCATTGTGTGTATATACCATATTTTGTTTAGCTATTCATCTGTTGATTGCTTTTACCTTTGGGGTATTGTGAGTAAAGCTCGCAAAGTCTTTCTTGACCCAGCCATACTATCTAGCGCATCCCAATGTCACCTCTGTCATGGTGCTTACCTCTTGAGAATGTAAGTGCGTATTTCCCTGTTTACCTTTAACACTAGGCTCCCAGCTCCTTACCTACATGTTCCATGCCAGTAAGTTGTTTTCCATTGTTTCTCAATCACCTGTAAGTGTGTCTGGCTCACATGAGGTTCTCAGCAAATATTTGAAATGAGTGACCCACTGGATGGATGGATGGATGGATGGATGGATGGATGGATGGGTAGATGGGTGGGTGAGTGGATGGATGGATGGATGGATAGATGGATGGATGGATGGATGGATGGAGAGATTGACAGATGAATGGGTGAGTGGATGGATGGATGTGTAGGTGGATAGGTGGATAAGTGAGTAGATGGATGGATGGATGGATGGATGGATGAGTGGAAGGAAGGAAGGAAGGAAGGAAGGAAGGAAGGATGAACAGATGGGTGGATGGATAAAAAAGATGAGGCTATCCAGAGGATGGGCCTAAGCAGATGTCTGTAGGAGTACAATTTGATTCCTGCCTTCAAGTCCAGTGGGTGAACATGTGATTATAAAATAAGATTTCAGGGGCACCTGGATGGCTCAGTTGGTTAAGCGTCCGAATTCGGCTCAGGTCTTGATCTCACCATTCCTCAGTTCAAGCCCCACATTGGGCTCTCTGGTGTCAGCACAGAGCCTGCTTGGGAAACTCTGTACCCCACTCTCTCTCTCCCCTCCTCTCTCTCTCAAAATTAAATAAACATTTTAAAAATATGTAAGATTTCATAGCAAAGGGAAAACACCAGACTAAACTGATACACAGCAGAGAGCAAGAGTAGAGCCCACGGTGGGTGGGGGGATATATTTTGCTTTACATTTCTTACTTTAAAAATATCATTTTCACTATTTTAATGAAATAAAATAAATCAGTGAAAAACTTTTTCATAGTCTTATCACCTAAGTGGATCCTGCTGACCTTTTAAATATAAAAATAGTACCCAAACAGATAACTCATAGGGGAAAGGAAGGAATAAAGTGGAAATTGAACATTGTCTTCTCAGTAATTCTCTGTAAGAAGTAACCACAGTAACTACATTTTCTGTGTTTACAACCATTCTTGCGAGACCTTCCATAATCAGTGAGCATACATCCGCTATGCTTCCTTTAATGGTTGTCTACTCTTCCACTGCTTAGAGATAGAGTTGTTGAACTGCTCCTCACGGGGGAGAACATTAGCCGTTGGCTACCCCCAACACAACTGCTGCCTCTTGGAACACTTTTGTGTGCCCATGAGGTCAGTTCTTTGAAGGACACCCTCTGGACTAAAAAGTTAAAAGAATATACACTTGGCATTTTAGTAGATGTTGCCACTTGCCTCTCCCCAGATTTGGAAGTAGCTTGTGTTGCTGTGATGTGTTCTTACTGCCATCAGTCACATTAACGCAAGTGAGCCACCGTGGTGAAATGATGTCAGGTTGGAGCATTTAGTCCACTTTACTTCTGAGCATTACTGGGACATTTTAAAGGAATGAGTCATGATATTCTCTAAGTTATAATAAATTCTTAAAGGAGGAGAATACGGCTTCTTTACACAGAAGCTGTGCACATCAGATCAAAAAAGGGGAGAATCCAGAGATGTTGAACTCAAACATGATTTGAAGTTCTGTCCATTTTCCTGTCCTCCATGGATGTATTTAAAGTGGATGAGACAGGAGAGGTTAAGACCTTCAGTCTCCTTCTCTTAAGAGTGATGTGCGATTCCCTTCTGCCTGGGAGCTCCAGGGTCTGACCCGCAGCTTGGCTGTCACTGCTGCTGGGAAGAGGTGTCACTGGTTTGGTTTGGCATGCCCTAATTCCATGCTTTTTCCTGCTTCCATGGGTCAAATGCCAGCTCTGTTCACTACGGGCAGAAGAAGCTGATGAAAAGGAGTTTGGGTCTGGATCTTTCCCAGAGTGCAGATGAGGCAGTCATAGAAAAAGTGGCGAAAATAGTTGAGCATATGTTTTACACAACTTAACTGCTATGCCTGGCATCTCTCCTTCAACACATCCTGCCTGATATTTGATGTTAAAAAAAGGAAAAAATCAAAGCACATGTAACATGTTTCTGATATCTTCTTTCTCTCCATAGAGCAATGGAAAAAAATAGCATCTCTTTTAAATCAGAGAGGGAGAAAAAGAGAGAGAGAGAGAGAGAGAGGCATAGACGTACACCATTTTTCTCCTTTAGGATAAAATGGCCCTGATCTACAAAATTTCAGTCTAAGTACATGGTGGGGTGGGGGGAGAATGTATGTGAGCAACATAAGCTTCCTGTTCGCATAGCGCCTTCCTGCAACTGTGGCACTTGCTTCTTTATGGGTTCACTCATTTGGAAGTCATTTTTCTCCACCGTGGCTGCATTGTAAGTCTGGAAACCAGTGTTATGAAATGTGCAAAGAAAACACTCCATTATTTTGATATAAAATACTTTATTTTTAGAATGTCACCTTTATGCAGTGCACAATGCAAACATACGATATCAGCTTTACTGTGAAATGCCTTCTTCCGCCTTCCTTGCTAGCAGCTCACTTCTCCTCACCAATGGTAGCACTCTTCTGTTCCAGTGAATCATTCCAGAGGTAGGCAATTAATGTACAGGCGTATTCACATAAATAATACCATGTGGTCACATTATATTAGGCCCAAGTCTGGGATGATGGCAAAATTATTAAAAATAAAAGTCCCAGAAAGGAATACTTGTCCTACAGAGCTTATTAGATAAAAATATTAGGACAGTAGGACGAATCCATGAGTATGGTGAGACATCTCCTGAGCATAGGTTGTTTTATTGACAGAAAACACAGTGTTGAGATCAGATCACAGGCTTGGAGGTGTGAAGAGCCGTGGATTGGGGTGTGCCTTTCACTGGCTGTGTGATTTGGGCAAGTTCCTAACTCCTCTGCACCTCAGTCTTTATCTGGTAATGAGGAGCAGAATGCCCGCCCTCCTGCAAGGGTTAACATAAAGATGAGTATGATGAGTTGTAAAGGACTTGGATCATAATCTGGAATCAATGACACCCATTTTCTTATTTCCCTCTTTGCCCTCCTGTATCACAATGTATTGGGACAATTTCTCAAGCGATAATAATATCCTTCTATGCTCTATTTGCCTCAGTTTAAGGCGGTGGGCGGGGGGGGGGAGTTGAGGATGCATCATATAATCCAAGAGTCATTTCTTCTGAGTTATCAGCCCCCCATTACTTTGCTGCCTTCATACATGAAGGGACAATGTGGACCCTCACCCTTGTCTCACATTGGCTTTCTCCCTATCTGTGACTTAGAAGCCACTGCTTCTAGAGGTTGTGTCAAATGCCAAGCACCTTCCAGCTCTCAAACTTTTTCTAAATCCACTAAGCACCTTTTGAACCATCTATTAACTGGAAAACAATTGAGATGTTAATTAGAAATCAATATTATCTTTTCGTTAAAATTCCCCCCCCCATCTCTGCCATCTATTATCCCAGTGAACAAATGGCTTCTGCTGACCTCTTTGAGTTTCTTAGTGTACTTCAACTTCACGACAAAGATAATCTATTCGTTGCCTCTAATGCTTTACAATTAAGGTTGGATTCTCCCTTTAGGGTAATTTAATGTGATTTGACAGTGCTCCTAGTTAGCTGGTAAACAGCCATCTCCGAGAAGCCTGCTTCTTGAATCAGAGTGACCTCACTCCTGTCACTGGTATGACTCTGGACAAGTCATAATGTTTTGCCTTTCCAATTCTTTATTTGCACTTCTGTACAATGGGCATGATAGTAGAAATAAACTCCTGCGATTTTGGGGGAGGATTAGGTGAGATGATGAGTATAAAGTATTTAGAAGAAAAGGTTCTAATCACTTAGCACGAAGCATTCTTCGTGTGTCCGCTCTGACTGTTAATGCTGTTTGGTTATCCAAACCCACTCATCCGTGTCGTCTCATTCATGCACCCATTATCTGCGATGTGCCTGTGCTGTTCTGGGCACCACTGCTAAGCCACCATGTCCCCTCTGATTCTTGCATGCCCTCAGCTTGTTCCAAGTGATTTCCACACTGTCCAAATGTAGGCAGCAGGGAGAGATTGTTCACTGAGTGATGAGTCTTTGAGAGTTCCTAAGAGCTTAGAGAAGACACATGGGTGCTTCCTTCATGACCCTGGGCACTTCTCAAGGGGTGTTTCATCCAGAGACCCAGGAGGGGAATCTGTGTTCCTCTCCACCATTTTATTTTGGCTCACAGGAAGCCAGGAAGGGGGTTACTAACAAGAGGAAAAGAGAAAGCATATGATTGCATTTTCTATGCTGGGTGGGATGACTGATGAATAGAGTTGGAGGCTGTGGTATAGAGATGTAGCTAAGATCGTATTTCTGGAGTTTGAGCCTCCATTTACAATCCTGGCTTAGCTGCTTACCAGCTGAGTGACCTTGGACAGGCTATGAAACTGATGTGGGTCTCAGTTTCCCCATACAAAAATGAGAATTGAATCATTCTAAGACATTAAAGCAGCTCATATAGAGCCTGAAACATATTAATGCCTATAAATTCTGGTGGTGGCTTATACAGTCATGTGGTAGCATTTATAGAGCACTTAGTGTATTACTGGAACTGAGTTAAAGAACTTCACGTCACAGTGGCAATTTCAGTATAGTAACTCATAAAAGGGGCTCTGGATTCAGAATATTTGGGTTTGAATCCTCATCCAGCATTTACAGGCTGTGATCTTAATCAGTCTCCTCAGCCTTTCATTTTCTTGAGATCCTCCGTCCGTACCATGTGAGGATTCAATGAGATTATGTGTCGGAAGCACTTTGAAAAATGCCTGACGCATATGGAACCCTTAACAAATGTTGGTTATTCTTGTCATGTGTAACCAGCACAGATGTTTAATGGTGTTAGCCACAGTGAGTCAACCCAGAGCAATTAAGTGGCTTGCCCAGGTACACATGATTCATGAGATGCAAGAAACAAACTTGAGTTGGTTTCTGGCAGCTCCTCCATGGGAATAGGGGCTCAAGGAGCAGCATTCTGAAAATGAAGTCTTTGTCATCTCCAAGGGACAACGACGCCCAGTTGTCCCTGGAAATATCACCATTGGGGCACATTCTGTAAACTGTACAAAATTAAATCCCTCACTTCATTTCTCCGGAAAGACCCCTCTGCAGCGTCGCTCTATACCCCCGCAAATCTGCACCACGGAGGCGAGGGGATGTCCGTAGGATTTGGTCTCCCTACAAAATCCCCGCAAAGACGTATGAGGCTGCATATAAATTGCATTGAATTTGGCCAGCCATGGGCTAGCATTGCTTTTATGCTGAATATCAGTGAAAAGTATGAAATGGAGATTACATTTTCAATTCAGGCTTTTTTCCCAAAGCTCTGCAGAGATGCCCTCATTCCCATCCATCAGAGCAGAATTGCATCAGTGTGGAGTCCCAGACCCTTGTTCCCTTGCTGGGAAGCGTATCCAGCACTTGCTGTCAGACTGCAGCTGTGGGTGACGCTTTCCTTAACAGCTACTTCCTTTATTCCCCTTCCCCCAAATCTCTGCCTTTTTCTCACTACTTTTTGTTCTTAAGATCTATCACACACAAGGATCACAAAACCAACCACAAAAAAAAAAAAATGGCATTCTCGTAGATGCTAAAATTGTTATATCTGTCTCTTGGGTTGTTCAGGGCAGAAATAAGACATTGATGCAAATATGGTTCATCCACTGACAATGAGAAAACATGCTTATTACTTCTTCCTGAAATACATATATTCATACCAGCTATTTCAGTTCCTTTCCCTAAACAGTCCTAAATCATTGTCAGTGCCTGAGCTTCAGCTTGGGTCTACGAGAAGAGAGTTTACCAGAGGGGGGTGGGAGGGTGGTTACGCATCTGGCTTTACATCACCATTAGCTTCAATATTTCAACAGCCCTTTCTCCCCGTGTTCTATGCCTCTCCCTCCTGCCCCCAGAACATGACTGCCTGGCTGACTCCCCAAAGAGAGACAGTGCTAAGTGAACTTGACAGATTCCAGGCTGGCTCCATATGGCAAGGCCTGAGTTACATGTTCCTGGGATCCCCAAGCTGCTCTCACCTTATTAAGATGGCAGGTAACTACATGCAAGTCAAGTTCACTGCATCGGTTTTAATTCTTTGGGCCCTGGAGACCCGCCTCAGCCTTTAAGGCAGAATGGACGCCCTGCAAATTTGACCTTTTCCTTCCCTTTCTGGATCCGTGGCTGGGAGGGAGGGAGGTGCAAAATGGACCCAGAGCTCAGAAAAATCTTAGGAGAATGTGGAGATGAGGTTAGAGAGCTTTCTTAGGCTCAGCTCAGTATCGTGTTTATTGCTTGATCTGTACTGTCTGAACCTTTGGACTCTGACACATAATTGAGACTTTGACTTTGATTCATAAGTATATAATTTGCACTCTTTCCTCCCCAACCCCTCTCCCTGCTGCACACGGTTTTAAAGACACAGAGAAACTTAACTCCAAATCTACTAAGTTGCATTTCAAATGGATGAGCCCTTGAACTCAATGATTAAGGGCTGGAATAGTATCCTACATCTTTTTAAAGAATGAGAATTTGTCAGAATGAGTCTGATGGCTTTTCATTTCACCCAGGATATATGGAAAGTTTTGCTACTTTTTTTTTTTTTAGTGTAGCTGACCTACAATGTTACATTCATTTCAGATGTACACCATAATGATTCGACACTTTTATTTTTATTTATACATTGTGCTGCCTTTATATAACATTTTTTTCTATATTCTGAGAGCATGATCCTTGTGTCCAACAGAGAAGAGAGACCTAATAGGACAGGGGACCACCTTATTAAATAACTAAAAGGGATAGCAATTGAAAGAGGAATGGAATGGACAGCTCTTTCTGCCCACAGGTCCTGTCCCTGTGCTTTAATGAAAACACCTTTTTCTGCACCAAAAAAAAAAAAAAAAAAAGAAGAATGGAATGTACTTAAGGTGTCTCAAGGGCGAAATACATCCAAAGGGAAGGCTCTTTTGGAGGGGAGGGGTTGGGGAGGAGAGGGAAGCTAGACTCAGAAATGATGTAACACCTGGGGTTGTCCAGCTGGAGAAGATGCCAGCATGCTTATGACAGGGTGGGGCTTGCAGTGGATGGCAGGAGGAAGTCCCTTTATGATGCCTGAAGTTCCTTCCCCAGTCTGAGGCCCCCAGATTCTGGGCATTGGCACACCTATAGTGAGATGATCTCCAGTGCCAGTTGAATCAGTCGTAGTTGTAAATGATTCGGGTGATTTTAGAAGCCTTATTTTTGCCAACTTTTCGCCAGATGCAACAAAAACTTCAAGCCTCTGCATTTGGGGAGCTGAGTCACTTTGCATTTCTTTTTGCTGAACGTCACCCAAAACTGATGGCTAGTGAGTCAAGAGCACAAAATCAAAAGCACAGTTGATTTTATTTGACAAGAAGCCTTAAAGTAAGTGGTCTTAGAGTTAGTTGATTGGCCTTGTGTCCTCATTAAAGACTCAGCTTCTTGTTGTTGTTACTTTGCCATTCACGTATGATGACATTGAGCCTTTATTTCTCCTCATGATCACAAGATCGTTGCTAAAGCTCCAGGCATCATGTCCTCACAGAAGTGTCTCAAGCATAAAAGGACAAGGATAAAACAATTTTTGCAAGGTTTTTTTTTTTAGATTAAAAAACAGGAGACATCAAGTTACATCTTATTAGCCAGAACTGGATGACATACGTACAAAAGGTAATTGATGGTTCCAACCTGTTCAGACTAATCATTATCCATCCCTTAAAACCCGGTGAGTGTACCCACCCTCCCTGCAATCAAATAGAACCATCCCTTTACATGAACAAACTGGAGTTGGGTAGATGCTGAGCAGTTAGCAAATAGTATCTGCCATAGAAATCCATCTAATTAAATTTTTTTTTACATTTTTATTTATTTTTGAGAGACAGAGCACAAGTGGGAGAGGGGCAGAGAGAGAATGAAACACAGAACCTGAAGCAGCTCCAGGCTCTGAGCTGTCGCCACAGAGCCCGATGTGGGGCTCCAACCCACGAACCATGAGATCATGACCTGAGCTCAAGTCGGATGCTTAACCGACTGAGCCACTCAGGAGCCCCAAAATCCATCTAATTAAATGGGAGTGGATCTCTTCTTAAATTTCAGCAGAAGGAATTCTTTTCAGTCAACACCCTGCTAAGATTCCTATGCTCAGACCTTAACAAGATGTTTCCTTCTCCTCCATGTGAATGTAGAAGAGACATCCATTCGTGTTTTCAGACTCTTGAGATTCCCTTTTCAAAGTCTTAGGATTTTCTTTTCGGTGCCTGAAGTTGTTGAAGGATCAAGGTAATCAGGATAATGCAAGTGTCGTTTTTAATTTATGAATGCTTGTTATGAACCAAATATTATGCAGACTATCTCACACATAATTATTACTCACTGAGTCATTGAAATAATCTTATTTCTTGGAGGGTCTGAGGATTACAGATTACTGTTACCGCAACACCTCAGAGAGGGCTTGTAGATACGGTCTGGCCTGGTGAAGGTTTCCTGTTGGTAGCAAGTGAGATTGCTCTCTGAGTCTCAGCTTCAGAATTTGGAGGTGACCTCTTTGCCCATATGTCTATTTCTCCTAGGCTCACAGGTGAAGACAGCTACCACCAGACTTTTCTCAGGGAATGTTCTGTCGTAGAGTTTGGCAACCTTACTCTCAAGCTCCTGTCCAAATAACTTCCCACTTTACCCCTTGTGCCTCTGGGTGTTTCATCTATTTACCCCCGTTTGCATATTTATACATTCAGTAACCTCTGATGGATGGTTGGTGTGGCATGTACAGAGGAGACCATCAGTAAATTGGATAGGGAGAAATGCGTACCAAGAGGTGTCAAATTTTTAGGATTTTCTTTAGTCGGGGAAAATAATGCCCATCACTTTCCATCCATGTATTTACTCCTAAATTTAGCCGTGGATTTGGCAACTGCTATGTACCCCCTTTTTCATATTATGCCTTAAAATGAGGCTCTCCAGCTACAGCAAGACACAGTTCTGTATATCCAGAATTTATCTAGGTCAAGGATAAAAGACAAAGGAAAATGAAGTGAAGCATAGCATGTCAGGTGCCATGATTAAAGTAGCAATGGACACTCAGTACTACGGCAGTGGTGGGGAGGTGAGAAACAGGGAAAGGTTTCTTAGAGAATGCTTCAGTTCAGCTTAGCCTTGAAGTTTGAGGGGCTGATTGATTTCGGCTAACAGAGCAGAAAAAGATCAAAGTGTCTCTAAACGGAGATTGCGTGAAAACAGGTGAGCAGGTGAGGGGTGTGGGGGAACCTGGCAGCACTGCTTTTCTCAACACGGTTGGAATGGAGAGTAGGGGACCCCACAGAAGGATAAGGCTGGACGAGTAGACGGGGGACAACGATGAGGTCTCCAGGCCATCTTCAAGAGTCATTCACCATGAGGTCTTATGTCAAACCCCAGGGTAAGGAAGTAGGATTGGCAGAAGTTGCATCATGTTGGGGTCATGCGCTAGCTACTTCCAGAACTGACCAACTGCATGAATGTAGGCCAGCATTTCCAAGTCTCTGATCCTCAGCTTTTCTATAAAATAGAGATATGAAAGAGTTGGCTCTCACTTCTTGCTGTATTTATTTGTGTCCTACTTGCTAAACAAATAGACCCTGTGTAAATACCAAAGGCATCATAGGAATTTTAAAAACCTCTTTTGTGTGGTTCCCTCTCCCTGGAACCAACACCTTGAAATACCTTTATGTTGCCTCTCTCAGTAGCTTAAGCGGTTAATTCAATGAATAAAGGTGAAGAGAGCCATCATTTACTCAGTCCCTGTGACAAGCCAGGCATTGCATTAGCCTATTTGCATATGTTATCTCACTTAAATCTCACAGTCACTGCGGGAAATCAGAAGAGATAACCTCATCATCCCCAGTTCTAAGACTGGAAGTGGAAGTGATGGGATACGCAGGGCCTCGCTGTCTCGGGTAGTATTGGAAAAATGATTCAAGCTCAGATACCCCTCTCCACCAGGTTTGCCCTTTCTTCAACTCCACCCTGCCCTGCAGGCTTTGAGCCATTGTCTATAGCAAAGGACTAGAGCACCAACTTACTTTGGGTGAAGGTAGCCCAGCAGGCCTGGGGTTTGGAGTGTAAAATGAGCCTTCTTGTGCATCAGATCCAGATCCATCGCAGTTAATTGATGAGAGCACGTGGCTCTCTGCTGTCCACACCAGCTCTAGCCCACGTAAGCAACCACAGCTAGAGTTCCTTTCTGTGGTGTTAGCACGGCCTCAACTCCACCATCTCCCCAGCATGCCCGATTTAGACTAGAGCAGAGAAGTATTCACCAGAACAGCTTTTGATCATTCATTTTCATAATAGACATTTTCAGCTTCACAGTGGGGTTTTGTCTGAGATTCTGCCCTCCCCAATTTGTGTCCACAAAGATGTACCAAATCCGTGTGGAAAACATAGATGCCATGGTCAGAAGTGAGGCTCACAGGTAGATACCATTCACAGCCCGGTGGTGTTCCCTTGATGACTATACTCAGAAAACCTGGGCCTCTGGCTGAAACTGTCTAAACTATTCATTATCAGCCTCTTGAGGAAAGATGGGATGTCTAGGGTCTTTGACTACTTGTTAAGGCTGCATGTCTTAGGAGAACCACACATACTCTCAGAGTTTCAGTTTCAGAGCTTCAAGGGGGACCATTTATCTTGCCCTGGGTCTTTGTGAAGCAACATGGGGCCAATGAGCAAGACATTTGGGGTGTGACAGATCTGAAATCCAGTCTTTCTATTTTCTGTCGACCTCAGTTTCCCTGTCTGTCAAATGAGGCTAGTATTGCTGACTTTGTGGTGCTGTTCGGAAGATTAAGGGAGATAATGCCTGGTACATAGTGGTGCTCAGCAAATATTTACCCCCAATGCCACAAATGAGAAAATGAACACAATAGTCCTTTGGGAAAAATAAATATGATACACACATTAGTCCTTTGCGCTAATTATCACTAGCTCTTTCCTTCCTCCCTCCCTCCCTCCTTCTCTCTCTCATCCTCTCCCTTTCATTCTCTTTCTTTCTTCCTTCCTTCCTTCCTTTCTCCTATGCTTTTTGCTTCTTGAAAGCTGCAATCCCTGTTTTCATCACCCTCCTCAGTTTTAAGCACAGACTTTTTCAGTTGCAGATTCCCTCTTGCCTCTTTCCTTTCCTCCCTCCCTCCCTCTCTCTCATCCTCTCCCTTTCTTCCTCTTTCTCTCTTTCTTTCTCTCCTTCTTTCTTTCCTTCCTTTTCTTTCTTTCTTTCTTTCTTTCTTTCTTTCTTTCTTTCTTTCTTTCTTTCTTTCTTTCTGCTATGCTTTTTGCTTCTTGAAAGCTGCAATCCCTGTTTTCATCACCCTCCTCAGTTTCAAGCACAGACTTTTTCAGTTGCACATTCCCTCTTGCCTGAAGGCCTTGGTGCCATGTGAGCAGATTCAGTGCTGAGAGCTGTGTGTAGAGCCAGAAGCTCAGGCCACTTTCTGCTGCTGAGAAATACTCTTCCCTCTGAGGGCACAAGTGTGCCTGCAAGGGGATGCGGGAAACCATTTGTGAGAAGTCGTAATTAATGATCTGCTGGGTCTTGGCACTTACGAGGAAGCAGAAAGCCGCCAGGAATTGGAGCAGCCTCTTGGATAAAAGCCCTTCTCCTGGGGCTGCATCTCTCCATGGGGAGGTGGCAGCTTCTGGGAGGGGAAGGAGGAGACTTGGGGGGCTCCTGTCTTCTCAGCAGCTCTCAGGGCTATAACTCCTTTGCTTACCTTGCATGGTAACAGAGTGTTGTGGGCAAAGAACCCTGGCTCTTGAGACGAAAGGTTCTAGTCTTGAATTCTGGCTCTGCCTCTTATTCCTTGTGACCTCGGGGCATGTTTGCTTCACTTTCTGAACCTGTCTTGCCCATCTATAAAATGGGGATAGGATGACATATGCTGCAAGGCTGTTTGGATTAGAACTGAATAATAATATGGGGCGCCTGGGTGGCTCAGTCGGTTAAGCGACCGACTTCGGCTCAGGTCATGAGCTCACCGTTCGTGAGTTCGAGCCACGCGTCGGGATCTGTCCTGACAGCTCAGAGCTGGGAGCCTGCTTCGAATTCTGTGTTCCTCTTTCTCTGCCCCTCCCCCACTCATGCTCTGTCTCTTACTCGCAAAAATAAATTTCAAAAGTTAAAAAAAAAGAAATTGTGCCATTCATATTATTATTCATAGTAGGGCCTCAGAAGTGCTAGGGATAAAATCTTTCACTGGCATACATAGCCCCCGTCTTCAGGGTGCTTACAGTGTGGTACATAACAGAAGCCATATTATCTATAACTATATAACACGCAGACCTGTGGATATTTGGTAGCTAGTTCGGTAAAATGTAGGCACATATTTCTAGTGGTATTAGCTATAAATTGCTACTGAATTATCTATATGTATATATATTTGTGATATACATGGCTCTTCAGTGGTGACATATGGAGATG
Organism: Panthera leo; assembly: GCF_018350215.1. Taxonomy (NCBI): domain Eukaryota; kingdom Metazoa; phylum Chordata; class Mammalia; order Carnivora; family Felidae; genus Panthera; species Panthera leo. Next base: position 35,014,431 of record NC_056694.1, on the reverse strand, counting down.
TCTCTTTTGTGTAAATGACTCTCGTTTGGTGAGTCAGCAAGAATCTTTTATACCCTAATTTGATCCTGCTTGTTGCTGGGCTGCTTTGGAAGTTAACTTACCCCCCTCCCCATCCCGCCACAAATGACTATGGGTTGCTAAATCCCTGAATGAAACCCTGCGTATGGCAACAACAGCAACTGTCTCCTATTTGGTAATACCTATCTGCTATTCCCCACACTAACCTTCTAGGACTACTTTAAATATTACACGAAACAGTACTTGTAAGTCAGTGTGTTCACTTAGCAGAGACTAGTAATGGTCATAATACACCAAACCCTCTTGCTTCACCGTAATAGCAATAATATTTTATAGCATCAACCCCATAGTGTAGCACGGAGAGTTGTATGGTCTCTTGCATGTGAACACATGGTACAGTCTAAGACCTCCAGAGATATCAGCTATGATCGCTGGCATTCATTCCATACTTAGAGTAACCTTTGCAGGTACATTAGGTAGGGTTACAGTCCCACCTTATACATGAGGAGTATATGGGGCTTCATGCAGCTAATAGTGATGTTGGCCGCAGGGCCAGCAGGAGCCTGACCTTCTCCTTATTCCTCTTCAGGCCCTGCCTCAATTTCCCTCTGGTTCTTTTTTTATCAAGAGTCAGCTCCTAGCATTGCTTGTCTCTTCCCTCTCACTGCATGGCGTTTGTTTAGGGAAGTAGTCATTAAACACAATGCTGAGCCGCAGAGACACAAATTCTGGATCCACCTCACTACAGAACCCAAGGAGAGAACGTGCTGGGGCAGGCATCCCTAAGCAGGGGGAGGCACCCTGTTTGAGGATAGAGCCCACAGCGATGAAGGAATTTTCCTTTCTGGGCGTGTTTGCTTGTGTTCTTGGATGTGCTAGTAAGCCCCTGCCTACCCACCTCTATGCAAATGAGTCCTCCCACATGCTTGGGATGTTCTGTCCCCAAATCCTGAACACTATGTACAGGAGATGGGCTTAGCTGTTGCAGAAACAAGATTTGAGAGGGGGACAGTTTTTGCCTGCAGTTATCTCTTTATACAGATTTTACCCTGAGTTGGAAAAGACCTTCCCCCAGATATGAGATCTGACGGTGTGTTTACCCCTATACATTGGCTTTCTCAGGTCATGAACCCGGTGGCTCCGCCTGGAACATGGTGGGAGGAGAAAGAAGCCACACCCATACTAAAGAGCACTACCCTTTTATTCACCCTCTGTGGGTTGGTGGAAAGGAATCCCTCCACCTGTAACAAGGTTGTGTTATAATTTCAGAAGCAAAGCACAGCACTTGTGAATCATGTACTGTGTGTCTGTGGGCAGAGATTTATCAACTGTTTTGGGTCCCTATCGGGCTTAGCAATAGACTTAAAGTCAAACATAGCAACACTTAGGTTATTGACTAAGAATGTTGACTTTAGAATATAGCAGACCTAACTTTGTATCCCAGCTCAACCCTACTAAATACGTGAACTTGGACAAGTTACTTCTCTTCTGTGACCTTCATTTCCCTTGTCTGTAAAAAGAAGACAGTGATATGTATCCCATGGAGTTCTTGTGAAAATAAAAGTATGTTATATTAGATAAGTTCTTAACACAGTGCCTTGAGCCTAGTAAGTACTCAGTAGATGGTAGACATTGTGTCTGTGCCATTTATATCCAGGTCCTGCCTTTGATGCCTGCTTGGCCATCTACTTCTGTACGCCCTGGGTTAGTAATGTAGGAAAACAACAGTCTTATTGGGATGACTAATATTATTTATTCAGTGTCCTGTAGGTGGGGAAATGTTGACATTTCAAAGATGGTTTTTCTGGAGTTAGGTGTAAGTCCAGCTACCCAGGAAAACAGGTTACTGGGCCCTATGTTTGTGTAGCCAATGCTGAGAAATGGACCTTGAGATAATTAAAATAATTATATTCCGGGGTGCCTGGGTGGCTCAGTTGGTTAAGCATCTGACTTCAGCTTAGGTCATGATCTCGTGGTTCATGGGTTTGAGCCCCGCATCCGGCTCTGTGCTGCCAGCTCAGAGCCTGGAGCCTGCTTCCGATTCTGTGTCTCCCTCTCTGTCTCTGCCCCTCTCCTGCTCACGCTCTCTTTCTGTCTCTCAAAAATGAATAAACATTTAAATAAATAAATAAATAAATAAAATAATAATTTTCCATCCCGGATGATTCTATGTTACCTGGTTTGTAATGGAGGCTGCAAAAGTTTTATTAAATTAGTATTTATGTATAATGAGATTTGTACACTTAAGGGTACAGTTTGATGAATCTTGGTAATCGTATACAATCTTATAACCTCCACTATAACCAAGATATAGAAGAGTTCTTTCATCCTAAGAAGATTCCTTAAACCCATTTTCAGTCTGTTGTGTTCCCTGTTCCCAACCCCTGGCAATCACTGATCTGCTTTCTCTGTCTCTTATGTTGAATTGCATAGAAACAGAACCCTGCTGTACAAAGCGTTTTGCGTTTGACTTTGTAGCTCCTGATTTTGAGATTCACCCATGATGATGTGTGCATTAACATCTCGTTCCATTTTATTGTTTTGTAGTATTCCCTGGTGGGAATATACCACAATCTGTGTGTCCATGTGATACTTAATGAACATTTGTTTCCAGTTTCTGGTAATTATGAATGCTGTGAAATTTGAGCCTGTGTCTCTGTGTAGACACATGTTCATGGTTCTTAGGCAAATCCTCAGAGGTGGAATTGCTGGATGATAGGGGATGATAGGGCAAGAGCAGGTTTAACATTCTAAGATCCTGCTTTATTGTTTTCCAAAGTGCTTGTCCTGTTTTGCATTCCCACCAGCAATGTGGCGTCAGGCTTGTTTTTGTTTTTGTTTTTTAACAAGTCCCAGGTGCCCCTAATATAGATCCAGCAATAAGAGCCCCTGGTCTTTGCTTTCTCTGGTTTGATGGCCACCTTTGGACTGTTAGATAAGTAAGGATGATGTTAGTATCAGCACAACAAAGAAGACATCTGTACCACCTGATATGTTCGTACTTGATCAAAACTCTTGGGGGAAGAGGAACGACCTTGATTTTCCACAATTGAGGTGCCTTTTTATATGTCATGCGTATCAAAATTTGTATGTAGGCTTAAGTTTCCTAGCATTAATAATGATTTTTTAATAACATCAGAGGATTCACACTAGATGCATAGAGAAGTCTGATTTGCTCATGTGAGAAAGTGTTCCCACATGCTATAGACAGATTAGTTAATGAACAAAGAACATGTGTGTTTGCTATTACAGGTGATGTTTGCTGTGATCTGTTTTACTGCTGTAATGACTAATTAGCGATATACGCTAGTGAGTAATTAGTTATATATGAAGGACTTCTGTATACGCATGCACACACACACACACACAAATGCATGTGACCGTGTTGTCTTCCTCACCATTTTTCAAGGCAGACCACGTGGTTACTCTTTAGCGGTTTGCCCACCTACGCACTATTGCTTGTACATTTCTGGAAGACATTTGCCTGTCTTCTGCACTTTCATTTTCTTCTTGTTGAATTACAAATGGATTAACATACCTAATAGGTTTTCCTCAAATCCAACTGGATGCTTCAGCCTCCCACTTGTGCTTTTTTTGGTCTTAAAACATGACAGCAAATGAGGTGAATGAACAGAGAATGTGCCCTTTGTCTTGGGTGAGGCAGCTCTCAGCTCCCAGATGGGGTGTTCCCACTCCCTCAGGCAAGGGATTATAAGGAGAGGTTTAAAATAAATAGAAGACTTGATCTATGTGTGCATGTATATAACTGATATCTACTTGCTTATTGTGTGAATATGAAGTTCATGGAGTATGTCATGTGTGGTTTACCCAGTCAGTTTGGTTCTCAATTCATAGTGATGCAGTAGCAAATGTCTGCAAACTATGGCCTGAGAGCCAAATCTAGAATGCCATTTACTTTTGTAAATAAAATTTCATTGGCATATAGCCACACCCATTCATTTACATATTGTTCATGGTGCTGTCTGGCTAAAATGGCTGACTTGAGTAGCTGTTGCAGAGGAGATATATACCTGGCGAAGCTGAAAGTGTTTCCTGTCTGGCTCTTTACAGAAAAATCTGCCAACTTCTCTATAGTATCACTTTATGTGTTTGCAATGTCATTGTATTGTCTTTGTTTCCTTATGTATGTCTCTTGTTTGTGGGAGTAGGTTATATTTGTGCAACTGCTCGTACCTTGGGCCAGTCATCTAAGTTCTCTGCGTTTCATGCCTAAATCCATAAAATGAACGGAATTGCTACATCCCCTATAGAGTTGTCTGAGGACTTGGGGTGGGGAGGCAGGTGCCTGGCACACACAGTGTCCACTTCACTTAAGATGTGCTCGTTGCATGGCAGTCAGACCTGATATTAATGAATGAGGCATCTGTCACGTTCTGCATGATATTCCCTGCCACTGTGGAGCAGAGGCTAAGAAAGAAGCCATTCAACTGAGGCCTAAGGGACTGGACAGACAGCCATGCCTGTTTCTAAGAGGCAGACGAGCTTTACAAGAGTCAAGGTTCCAGCGTCAAGACCTTTGGCTTCCTTATACTTCACCCCACCCCCTTGCTATTGTTACAAATCTTTCTGAACATACTCCCCAATTCCAGGCATTGAACTTGCAGTTACCTGTGCCTTATTTTCCCCAGGATGTCCATGTGGCTTACTCTTTTCCTGGCCCCTTTATCTCAGATAGCAGGCCTCTTCCCTCTAGCTCATTGCCCTTGTCCTCACCACATTTCTAGGTCATTGTGTTATCTCTCTATGTGTTCACAGGTCAGTTTCCTTTCTCAAGGGCATTCCTCAGGCAGTTGAGGAATTTATCTTGTTCTGTGCCCAGTACAGAGACCTTTGCCTGGCATGAAATAGGAGATCAATAAATATTGGTTGAGTAAGTGAATGAATTGTTGAACATTCCTGAAGGTGAGAATTTCCTTTGATGCTGCAGTATTCTCACCTGCCATCTCCCCCCATCTCCTTCCCAAGTCCAAAAACAAAGAGGACACAGGAACTCCTTCCTGGTTCCATTCACACCCATGTGAAAGCACATCCCAGACTGAATGCCAGGCACACAGACACTCATATGCCCTCAGACCTCTCCAGGCAGACAAAAACGTTCTCCTGAGAGATCCGGATGCAGACTTTAAAAGTGCACCGTCGATCACCCCTCAGAGAAGCTAACAACGTCTTCAGTGAGATCCTGTATAGCTTTATTGGAGAGGTCCTGGTCAGAAAAAAAAAAAAGCTGCAGCTTAATGAAGGCCATTTAACAGTCCATCTTGATTCCAAGGAAAAGCAAATCTTTATTACCACATCCGATAATTTCTGTTCAGGGATTCCCACCCTTTGGAATGGATTTTTTTTTTTCAGAGTCTCTTTTCTAATTAACTCTGGAGCCTAGATTACAGGAGGCCAGCCTTGGGAATGGAGGGGCACTTCGGCCGGAAGTAAGCGCTGGAGGTGATGTTTAATTAAAGCAATGCTGCGAGAGGGAAGAGGCCTGAGCAGGCTGCAGTGCTAATCCTCCTGCCCTGCTCCCGTGTCCCCGCGTGATTGTGATTGATGAGCTGGTCCCCTACATCTTTATCTGCAGCGTACGCTAACACCCGCAGGCGGAAAGGGCTCCGAGTCAGCACAGGCACTGACTGCTGGAGTGCTGCATTGGCAGAAGCGCTGGCTGGGTGGTTCCTTTCCTCACTCCGATTTTTTCTCTTCTTCTTTTCTCTCCTTTATTTGATAGATGGATAGGATGATAGATAGATAGATAGATAGATAGACAGATAGAATGATAGATGATAGATAGATGATAGAATGATAGGTAGGTAGAGAAGTAGACTGATAGATAGAGGATAGATAGGATGATAGATGATACATAGATAGAATGATAGATGATAGATTGATAGATGATAGATGATAGAATGATAGGTAGGTAGAGAAGTAGAATGATAGATGGATGATAGATAGGATGATAGATGATACATAGATAGAATGACAGATGATAGATTGATAGATGATAGATGATAGAATGATAGGTAGGTAGAGAAGTAGAATGATAGATGGATGATAGATAGGATGATAGATGATACATAGATAGAATGATAGATTGATAGATGATAGAATGATAGGTAGGTAGGTAGAGAAATCGAAAGATAGATAGATAGATAGATAGATAGATAGATAGATAGATAGAATGACAGGTGATAGATGGATAGGATGATAGATAGATGATAGAATGATAGGTAAGTAAGTAGAGAAATAGAATGATAGATGATAGATAGATAAATGATATAGATAGATACATAGAGAGATAGATGATAGAATGATAGGTAGGTAGGTAGGTAAGTAGAGAGAAATAGAATAATAGATAATAGATAGGATAATAGATGATAGAATGATAGGTAGAGAAGTAGAATGATAGATAGATGATAGATAGGATAATAGATGATACATTGATAGAATGATAGATGATAGAATGATAGGTAGGTAGGTAGAGAAATAGAATGATAGATAGATAGATAGATAGATAGATAGATAGAATGACAGATGATAGATAGATGGATAGGATGATAGATAGATGATAGAATGATAGGTAAGTAAGTAGAGAAATAGAATGATAGATGAATGATATAGACAGATACATAGAAAGATAGATAGCTGATAGAATGATAGGTAGGTAGTTAAGTAGAGAGAAATAGAATAATAGATAATAGATAGGATAATAAATGATAGAATGATAGGTAGAGAAGTAGAAAGATAGATGATAAATAGGATAATAGATGATACATTGATAGAATGATAGATGACAGAATGATAGGTAGGTAGGTAGAGAAATAGAATGATAGATGATAGATAGATAGATAGATAGATAGATACAATGACAGATGATAGATAGATGGATAGGATGATAGATGATAGGTAAGTAGATAGAGAGATAGAATGATAGATGATAGATAAATGATACAGATAGACACACAGATAGAAAGATAGATGGTAGAATGATAGGTAAGTAGAGAGAAATAGAATAATAGATAATATATAGGATAATAGATGATAGAATAAGTAGATAGATAGATGATGGATAGAATGATAGAATAATAGATACGTAGGTAGGTAGATAGATAAATATAGCTATATAGGTATATACAGGTATATATGGATATGTATGGTTGTGTATATATCTGTATATAGCTCTATAGCTGTATCTCTGTCTATCTATCTAAAACCTTGCTGGGAATATCTCTCCGTCTCCCTCTCCCCCTCCCTCTCCCTCTCCCTCTCCCTCTCCCTCTCCCTCTCCCTCTCCCTCTCTCCCTGTGCATCTTTGTGTCTGCTTTTCTCACTTTGTCCAGATCTCTCTGTTGATCTGCCTCTGTCTGTCTCTGTCTTCCTTTACGTCCTTTTGTCTGTCCTAAGACTGCCCTATGAGGTAATATTCAGGAGCATCTAAATGAAATCTTTTTTTATTCAGCAGTATTAATGTTTGAGTAATTTAGAAGCTACCTTTGGTCAAGCATCTACTAAATGCCAGGAACTGCCTGAGGTAGCTTTGGACAATTATTTAATAATTGCTCTTATAATAGCTAACATTGATTAATCTCGTACTGTGTGCCAGGTCCTAATGCTAAGACTTTTTGTACCTAATCCCATTTAATCTTCAAAATAATCCTTTGTAGTAGCTCCTCTCGCCGTTCAAGTTTTGAAGATGAAAAAAAAACAGAGCCTTAGAGAGAAAATTATGCATATTATCTTTAATCCACATTTTAGCACACCAAAATAAGACTTTACTTCTACCTTTTGATGAGTATACAGTGGTTTAAAAGGTGAAATGAATCACCCAGGGTCAGAGAGCTTGAAGAATGAAATCTTGAGATCTTTGTCCAGATGCATCTGTCTCCAAAATGCTCCTTTGAACAGACCAGAAGGTGTGCTTGTGGCTCCCAGTGTTTCTCTATTTTCTCTCTTCTTTCACATCTATGTCCTGGTATGTTTACTGAACATGACTGCCATGTGGCCAAGGGGCCAGCTTCTGAATACAGGAGGCTACAGAACTTCCAGCAGTTGTCTGAGCCAGAATAAATTGGCAGAAATGTCTGATTTGACTTTTTCTCCTTCTTCAAAGCAGATGCTTTTCTCATTACTGAGAAAAGAATGACACTTTGTCTCTCCAAGAGCTCAGACGATCGTAATAATAGCCATGCAGTTTCTGATCTTGGAGCCGCCAGCTTCGGTAGGCTAGGGACGCTGCAGTGCTCTGCAAGGGTCTTTCCCTGGTGAGATTAGGCTTGCAGAGTGTCTATTAGAACTTGTAGCCACTCCCTGGAGTGGATTGATCTGTGATTCTGGTTTCACTGTGTGCAGTTCAAAATCTTTTAGCCAGCAAGGCTGACTTTGTAATTGGAGGGGTTGAGTCTGACAGGGAAGGAATGGATAACATACCCACACTCCATTTTTATCTATCAACAGGGAAGAATTAAAATAAACTATGACTTTTTCAACTCCTAAATTAACTTGAGTTGGAAAATTCTATTTTAAAGAGGGAGCCATGAGCAAAAAAGGAGTTTGAAAACCATAGTCCATACTAGCTTATGAGTCCAGGTCCAAGTCTTGTGGAAGGAAGGTGGGGTTTTGACAGTCTTCAGTAAACCTCAAATTGTTCAGGATCTTCTAGCCTTGGTGAAATGGGCTTTTTCATGTTTCCGATGGTAAAGATGCCTATCCTAAGAAGCCATGGAAACTTAGACCATTTCAGTATCCCTTTTTGTTGTGATAGCCTAAAAACAAATACTGCACACCTGTTTTCCATACTTGGGAAAGTCTAAAAATATAGTGCTGAATTGATTTAATAGTGAAAATAAAGTGTACTTGAGGTTTTAAGGATTCATCGAAATAGCCGAATTACTCTGCTGTCATTGGTTGAGAGATCCATTAATGGGCCATTCTGAAGAAGCCAAGAAGTGGTCCACACTTCTCATCTTCCCTGCCCCCTATCAGGCTCTGAAATAAAGTGATTAGCCCTCTAACTGTAACAAGATATTCAAATCATTATATTAGTTCTGAAACCAGTTCCTGAACCATCTACCGCTCCATATTTGCTGGCCTGGGGATACCACATCCCTTTCTTTGACAGTCGTGGCTACTCAAGTACTCCCTGTCTGTGACCATTTGGGTTATTCTAAATCCATCATGTCAGCTTTACTATAACTTGTCATCCTGCTCTTGGCCTTGATTTGGCTTGATATTCTAGTAAAGGGCTTTCCTTAGGTTTCATATTAAAATTCAGTCTGTTCAAAACATTTGCCTCCATTGTAAGCCTGGACCATACAAACTCAATATCAGACAGACTGATGGTATGCTCTCTCTGATTTTCAGAATTCTTTTGAGAGACCATATTGGCCTTCCTTCTTGACATTTGGGTGGAGGGCAAGGCAAGGCTTTGAATTGTCTCTCTCTATATATTTGTTTCTCTCTCTGTGGCAAGTTCTCTGCTTTATGTAGCATTAACAAGCCTCTGTTTGATTTTTATTCTTAACAGATAATTTATTTATCACTCTTTTTGGGTCTGTGGTCCACTAAGGCCTTGGACTTTTTTTTTTTCTCCCAAAGTGACACATCCTGACAGGTAATAGTCTTATACCCATAGTGTTTATTTCCATTCACATTTTTATAAGAAATTGGATCTTATTCTTTCTTGTCTAACAAAAATTTCAAGAATAATTTGAATCTCAATAATTCTAATTCATTAATTTTTGTCCAATCTTTCATACCTAGTTAATTTCCATTCTGCAACTCTTGTGTGTATCTCTTCTTTATCATCGTAAATATTGTTGAAGATAGGCTATGTTACTAATCCCTAAGCTAAGGAAACTCCACCCATTATACTTATTTCTCTTTGCTGGCATTGGAACTTGTGTTTCATGCTTGTATCCCATGGAACCAGCTCAATTTTCAGCATTAAACTTACCATGCCAAAAGGTGGATAAAGGCTCTACAATAAACTGACTACTTAGCATGATTTTGTCTGCATTCTGCATTTGGCACTGATTCCCAACACAATATAAATAGGCATAAAATTCAGTTCTTTGGGATTCATTTGCCCCTCAAAATACTGTATAAGTCATCTGTAAAAATTCAAGTAAGAAGAATGCAGATTAACAGGAGTCAAAACCCAAATCTTTGTGTTTCTCTCCTTGGTTCTGAAAAACAAGCAGGGGATCCTTGGGCTGACTCCCCAGTAAATGTCATGATGTGGCTGTACTTAAATGAGTATGTATAAGAGATCATGCATTTCTCTACATGCATCCTCTAATCTTATTTTCCTAGAACTATATATGCTATTGATGACACAATAGGAACTCAGTGATGCCCACCCCAGAATTATCCTTTTCCACATGACACTTACTAGCCACTTGTAGGTATTTATGTGGATTAAAACATAAATAACATTACAATTCAGTTTCCATATCACACTATCCACCTTCCAAGTGTTCAATACCACATGTGGCTGGTGATTACTGTATGGGACAGTACAGGTATGGAATATTTCCATATCTAGAAAGTTTTATTGGACAGTGTTTCTCTAGAACATCATCAATGTGGTAAACTCAATAATGCCCCTCAAACATATCTATACCCCAATCCTTGGAACATGTGAGTACTCTGAGTGTTACTTTGCATGACAAAATGAACTCTGTGGATGTTATTAGGTGATGGATATTGACATGAAGGGATTATCTGTCATTATCCCAGTGGGCCCAATGTCATCAGAAGAGCCCTTATAATAAGAGGGAGACAGAGGTGCCAGAATCATAGTTGGAGGAGGAGATGTGATGGCAGAGGCAGAGATTGGAGTATGATGCATTCTGAAGATAGATAAAGGGGCCACAAAGCAAAGGATTCAGGTAGCTACTAGAAGCTGCAAAGGATAAAGAAACAGATTCTCTGACCCCCTCTTCCAGAGCCTTCAGAAAGAACCAGCCCTGCTGACACCTTAGTTTTATGACACTTGATGTTGTGACACTGATTTCAGATTTCTGACCTCCACGACTATCGTAGAATACAGTTGTGGTGTTTTAAAACCACAGACTTTGTGGTAGTTCATGACAGCAACAATAGGAAACTGATGCCACCATCATCAGTCGTTCACTATAGTCTTGCATTTAGTTTACATTCTTGTAATTTTACCTTCACTTCCCACAGAATCAAAACGAACCCTTGAGTGTTTGAAGAACCACACTCATAAGCAATGGAATCTTTTTTATTTGAGATACTCATATTGGCTTGTGAATTTTTTCTCTGAGAGTGATTAATGGAGGCTTAAACAGGATATCCTGAGTTAGCAATGTCAGAAGGGGTAGTGGGGCTGTAACAGACAAAGGTGAGAAGAGATCACCTATAAAGCCATGCTTCTTGATGTTTCGGGGTGGCTATCAGTTCCAGCTCTGCTTGTGAGCACTGACAACCATCCTACTGAACGCTTTTAGGTGAACCAGAATCAAAGCTCAGTCCAAGACTCAGAAGGCACACTTTGGGGAGAAATCTTTTCTGCCCTTCCTGCCACCAGGGGCTTGTGTGTTATTTCTCAAGCCCTGTGCAGTCGTGGGTGTGATGAGTCAAACCTATTCTCTGCTCCCCCAACCTGCTTTCCTCCCAGGCTGGGTTTTGATGGATTGTTTTTTTCAGGAAAAATTTCCTTTACCCATTGTACACCATCATCCAAGTTATTTCCCTTTTTTTAATGTGTTTTAATTTTTTTAATGTTTATTTATTTTTGAGGAGGAGAGAGAGACAGAGCATGAGCAGGGGGAGGGCAGAGAGAGAGGGAAACACAGAATCCAAAGCAGGCTCCAGGCTCTGAGCAGTCAGCACAGAGCCTGATGCGGGGCTTGAACTCATGAGCTGCGAGATCATAAGCTGAGACAAAGTTGGATGCTTAACTGACTGAGCCATCCAGGTGCCCCTAAGTTATTTCCCTTTTATTTTTTTTTGATTTTTTTAATGTTTATTTATTTTTGACAGAGAGAGAGGGAGACAGAGCATGCATGAGCGTGGGAGGGGCAGAGAGAGAGGGAAACACAGAATCGGAAGCAGGCTTCAGGCCCTGAGCTATCAGCACAGAGCCCGACACAAGGCTCGAACTCACAAACCGCGAGTTCATGACCTGAGCCGAAGTCGGACGCTCAACCAACTGAGCCATCCAGGTGCCCCAAGTTATTTCCCTTTTAATTAACAATAATGACAATAATAGCACAGATACCCATAACCATTGTAACAACTATATATTGAACACTTCTTTTATGTTAAGTATGGTGATAGGAAATATATATGCATTGACTACTTTATTCCATAAATAATCCTATAAAGGTATGACATTGTATTCCCATTATAATAGAGAGAAGCCAAATTACAGAGAGGTGGTGCTCCTTACTCAAGGTTGTATACCTGGTAAAAGGGAGAGCCAGAATTTGGACAGGATGCCTCCTACTACAGAGACGGCTTGCCTTCTAAAACTCAGTAAAAGATTCCCCTTCTCAGTCTTTAAGATCCTTAATGTATGAACTATGTATCTTCTTTTTTTCCTCCCTATCCCTTCAAAGAGCCTAGACCCCTTCTTGGAAGACCATCAAAAGCTCATTGCAATTGCTCATTTAAATTTATTTGTGAATTATCTGAATTATTAATAAAGGATCCTGTATAGGGGAGTCCCATAAGGAGAATATCCTGGAGAAATCCTATAGAACATGGTGTAGTGGAAATACACCAGGCTGGATTCACGGTGTGGCTCTAGCTCTTATTAGCAGTGTGGCAGTAAGTCACTCCTTGACTTGAGCCTCAGTTTTCTCATCTATTAAATGGGGATAGTAATAGCCAACTTAGAGTCCTTGTGAAGAGTTAGTGAGATAACTACCCTAAGTGTATGTCACTTAGGGTATATAACAGGCTCTGTAAATGGCCACCATCATCAACTTTATTTCTACCACCCATAGCACATATTCAAGAGCCTGTCACACCTAAAATTTATAGTAGGGTTTGGTTTGCTTGAATGTATTTGTATTTCAACAGTTTAATAGTTAACAGAGATTTTTTTTTAATTGACCATTTCAGCATTCTTATAGAAAAGACTACAGAGCACAAAAACAGTTGTTGTTGTTTTTAATGTTTATTTATTTTTGAGACAATGCAAGAGACAGAGTGCAAGCAACGGAGGGGCAGACAGAGGGAGACCCAGAATCTGAAACAGGCTCCAGGCTCTGAGCTGTCAGCGCAGAGCCCGACACGGGGCTCGAACCCACAAACTGTGAGATCATGACCTAAGCCGACGTCGGATGCCTAACCAACTGAGCCACTCAGGTGCCCCAAAAACACTTTTCTTATGTCATGTGCCTGCTCCAAATATCTTTTAGGGTAGAGAATGTTCGTCAGAATCTGATTAAAATAAATAATTTTAAATCACTTATTTTGCACTAGACAAAAGATTGCAGGAAAGATTGCGAAAGTCTCTGATTTCGTCTGCTCTTGTCCATCTTTGCCCCACTTTACCACTCCTCTCATGGATGACTACCAATGTTGGGGCTCCTGGGTGACTCAGTTGGTTTAGTGTCTGACTTTGGCTCAGGTCATGATGTCACAGCTCGTGAGTTCAAGCCCCGCGTGGGCCTCTTTGCTGACAGCTCAGAGCCTGAAGCCTGCTTCGGATTCTGTCTCTCTCTCTCTCTCTCTCTCTCTCTCTCTCTCTCTCTCACTCTCTCTTTGCCCCTCCCCCACTCGTGCTCTGTCTCTCTTTCAAAAATAAATAAACATTAAAAAACATTTTTTTAATGGATGACTACTGTTGTCTTTGGTCTTCCTTCCTTATTGTCACCACTTGTTCTCTCCAATGTATTACTAATTTTGTGGCCAAAATAGTCTTAATATAACATAGATTGGACCAGGCCATTCCCATTCCTGGAACTCTTCAATGGCTACCCATTCTTGAACCAAATCCAAACTGCTTTATATGACATTCCCTGTTTTTCTTTGTATGCCTTCAACCTTATTTCTAGGTCCAATTCCTGCCAAATCCTCACCACACAATACTCCAGCCATATAACCCTATTCTCTGTGTTCTTTTATGCCCTGAAGCTGCTATCTGTGCTTTTCCTCTTCCTTGGATTTTCACCGAGCTCGCTCCAACTTCTTGAAGACTCATCTTGACTCTTGACATCCTTCAAGAAGCACTCAATATACCTTCCATCTGTAGATTGGGATGATCCTGATGCTCCCTTTCTGGTTCCCATAATAACTGGAACTTACACTTATAATATCCATGACACTTGCTTTCATCATTGATTTTCCTATATCTTTCTTTATCCATATCTTAATCTCCACTTGAGCAGAGACTGTTTTCTCAGGTCTGAATTGATTTCATATTAATTTAACAACAAATGCTGATTTTGAGCCTACCAGGGGGCCAGGCACAGTAGATAAAAAGTATCCCTAGTGCATCTCTCAACAACTAAAATGTAGTCAAGAAGTACCTCTTGAGTGAGTGAATGAGTGAATGAAAGCAAGACATCCTGCCACATGTCTGTGAGGTTTAAAAAAGAACTAGTTTCTTTCTGATCAAATACAATGGATAACCTTGCAGAATAAGATCTAACTCAGAATGTCTGCTGATGCCTTAAGCATCCTGCATACTGGAGCGTGTTCAAGGGCTCTTCCCTGACCTCACACACAGTGAATGTCTGAGCTCTGTAGGCTATTTGTAGAGAGTTTATTTCATCTTTGCAGAAAGCTGCCCAGTATAAATATTAGTCAGTTGATTTCACACAGAGTTAAAACAAGCTTTTAAAAGCCTTTTACCTCTCCTGTCCCCAAATAGGTACTTTAGACAGATTCTCAGAGCCTTGGGAGCTTTGTCGGATTTGGTAAAGTGAAAGTTATGTTCTGTTCAGAAGCAGCCTTCTGTGAAGGCTGTCTTGGGGTTGATGCAGAAATTGTGCAGAAAGGGTCAGGTGAAGTGAGGAATTTTAAGATCACAAACATCGGGTGAGGGGTGGCGTTGGAATCAAGCTTCTCTTTTCTGGATTCAACTCCATGAGGATGTTTCTTAAGGTGTTCACCTTGGGTGCCAATATGGTAGCCTGGTTTTGAGAAGGAGCCAGACCTTCAAATTGGAGTTCTCTAGGTTCAACCCCAGCTCTGCCCATTAGTTCGTCCATGGCAAATGTGGAGCCAACCCAGCTCTATGACCCTCAAACCAATGCATATCACCAGGGCTGTCCAACAGAACTAGAACAAGGGCTGCCAAGAGAAGCCACACATGTAGGTTTTCTTTCTTGTTAATTTTCTGGCAGCTACATTAAGCAAGGTAAAAAAGAAACAGGTGAATTGAATTTCAATATTTTATTCAATCCGGTATGTCTCAATTCTCCTTCTCATTGTCAACCGAGAATGTTGTATTTCACACAATATGCCCACACTATTGTCACTGCAACACGTCATCAAAATAACACCATTAGAGAGATATTGTACCTTGTTTTCCTCAGACCGTGTCTCTGAAACCCTGTGCGTGTTCCGCCCCTGCAGCCTGCCTCCTTTTGGACCAGCCACATTGCAGTTTGTGAGTAACCACACGTGGCTAACGGCCACCATGTTAGGACAGCCCAGGGTGAAACCACAGTGCCAGGCCCGATCTCTCAAGCTTTTAAACTTACCCTACCGGGATTACAAGATGTGTTTCACAGAGATCAAATGAGAACACACGGAAATTGTTACATGCCTCAGCGTCCTCTTCGTAAGTTTAAAGAATGGAATGAGGGGACAGGATATTGTACCATTCTGGTATGCTGGACTGTTGTATTTCTCTCACTGGCCCTTAGTGTCATGAGGTAGGGAGTGACTTCACTTCACACTGTGTTTCCCGTGACTAGCGCATAGTAGGTACATCATTTTCCTAGGGCTGCTGTAACAAAGTACTACAAACCAGCTGGCTTAAATAACAGCAATTTATTGTCTCAGAGTTCTGGATGGCAGAAAATCAAGGTGAGAGCAGGGTTGGTCCTTCTGAGGGCTGTGAGGAGGAATCTGCTTCCAGCCTTCTCTCCTGCTTTGGGTGGTCTGCTGGCCATCTCTGGCATCCCTTGGCTGTAGAACTATCATCCCTATATCTGTCCTTCACCTTCACTCAGCATTCTCCTCCTGTGCATGTCTGTGTCCAAACTCCCCCTTTTATAAGAACAGTCACATTGGATTAGGGGCCCACCGTAATCCAGTATGACCTCATTTTAACGTAACTAATTACATTTGCACCTATTCCATTCCCAAGTAAGGTCACATTCTGAGATCCCAGTAGCTAGGACTTCAGCATTTACGTTTTGGGGGAGAGACAATTCAACAAGTAACAGGAGGTATTCAGTAAACTTGAGTCAGATACATGAGTCAGCAATACGTAAATGTAAGGACCACCTTTTGCCTCTTTTGGGTGGATTCCAAGAATATTCCTTTCTGTCTGAAGAAGAGAGGGATGTTAAAAATCAACTAAGAGAAACTGGTTAGCGAAGAGAATGAACGTTGCCGCTGAGTAGGTACGCTCTGCAAAAACACGTACTATGCAATCACATTTGAAAATATCGCCATGGCTCCTCCTTGAAGACCTTTTGAATTAAAGTTACTTGATTTCACCAACCTCAGTTTTCTTAACTGTACCTGCCTTGGGGTTATTTGGATAAATTTACCTGCATGTCATGCGTTCACACAGTGATCACAAAATTTATTTGGCCAGACTTCCACACTGTTGGTTCTGAATAAGGTTTCCCACCACTGGGCGAAATTCTCTCCTGTATGCAATGAGGCAAACTGTCTCCTATTCCCAAAAACCCACCACCTTCCTTGAGTCCACCTTGATGTTTTGCAAAATTTGTTTTGTAAGTCATTCTGGCCCCGTTCTCCTCCAAACTGTGTGACTCCCTCAACTCAGCATTCAGTCAAGAAGATACCCTCAGTCGGTTGAGCATCCGACTTCGGCTCAGGTCATGATCTCCTGGTTCGTGAGTTGGAGTTCCACATTGGGCTCTGTGCTGACAGCGCAGAGCCCGGAGCCTGCTTTGGATTCTGTCACCCTCTCTCTCAGCCCCTCCTTCGCTCGCGCTCTGTCTCTATCTCTCTCAAAAATAAACATTGAAAAAATAAAAAAAAGAAGACATCCCTAAGAATACCACACATCCTTAGCTACAGAAAAATAATATTTATGCACTGATCAAACATATGTGAGGAATTCCAAGCTCTCCGGTCTGAGGTGGCACTTTGGCTGAGGGCCACAGGCTCAGAGAGCCTGGTGTTCGGACAGGGCCAGTAACAGGACATGACTTTAGTTTCAATCCCTCTGAACTTACTTAAAAATAATAATAATAACTTTAACACTGCCGTGCATATGCCAGGTTGAGTTGTATTGAATTTATCGGGCCAAAAAATGCTTTGGTCTAACGATAGTTTCAATTGCCCTAATGTCCACACTCAGTTTTTTGTTTATTCTTTGTGTAAGTTTATGAGGTAAGGTTGGAGGACACCCAAAAATGCTTCATGCCATCAAGCCTATTGGTATAGCTACATCTCAGGTCATACGAATGGAAAACTTAGGGGGTGCCTGGGTGGCTCAGTTGGTTAAGCAGCCGACTTTGGCTCAGGTCATGATCTCACTGTCTGTGAGTTCGAGCCCCGCGTCGGGCTCTGTGCTGATGGCTCAGAACCTGGAGCCTGTTTTGGATTCTGTGTCTCCCTCTCTCTGACCCTCCCCCATTCATGCTCTGTCTCTGTCTCAAAAATAAATAAACGTTAAAAAAAATTTTTTTAAGAAAACTTTGGAAGCAGCTTAGTACAATGAAAAGATATCTAGATTTCAAATCCCAGCTAGAGCATTGAAGAGCTGTCTGAACTTGGGCATGTCACTGACTTCCCTGGGCATCAGCTTTCTCTTCTGTTAAACGGACCTGAATGGTGTCCACCCTACCTACCCTCCAGTATAGTGTGTGAAGCTCAAACAGATCATGTGCAAGGGCCCCCAGTTACCTCTACAGCTCTCATCCGCTAAGCTAGTGTGAACATGGTGATAACAAGTGTGAAGAGCCTCTGTCTTATTTATTCACTTAAGCTGTCCACCTGTTTCCTCTGTGAATTTCTTCTATTTCAAGCATTTGAGTTACTTAAAAGTGAAAAGGTAATGTCAAGAGGGTATTTTAAATGATCAGTTCCCTTTCTTTTACTCTCTCCTCTTCCTTCCCTTGACTAGCTTCAGCCTGGTTTGTGACATCATTGCATTGCTCTGATGTAACCAAAATATTTTTTTTAAAGCATTCACTCTGTGCATGCCATTCTGACAGTGCTGGGAATGCAGTTCTCAGTAAAACAGACCTGGGTCTCTGCCCTCAAGGGCTTACATACAGTCCATTAGCCTCTAGGTCTGTATCTCCGTCCTATACTTTGTGGGGTCTGTAGCTCCGAAAATAGCCACCTGACTTTTATTTCCTCCTTTTCATTGATTCTGCTACTCTGGGTCAGAGGTGTTCCCTCCCACTGCACGCAGCATTACAACTTCCCGCATATGATTTTGCCAACCGTTTATGCTGCCTAGCTGTTTTCGGCTCACTTTCAACGTTCAGTTGATACATCTGTTCTTCCAGAAAGCCTTGCTTGATAAACCATCGGGGATAAATGAGACCCTTTAGCTCCTTAGATTGATCTTATCGTGGCACATATCCCCTTGCACTGCAAAGTCCTGGACTGTCCAGTGTATCCTTCCAGCTGGTAGCAGCAGAGATACCTGGACTATGTCTGTCCTCGTCATCACTGTAGCCTCTGAACCTAGCACAGGACCTGCTGCCCAGAAGATGCCTGATACTTAGCTACTGACACAATTGCATGAATCTGAAGCTCTTGCCTATTTGAATAGTTCATCGCCCTTGCTATCTGGCAGTCTTTCCTAATTTCATTTCTTCCAAGTCCAAGTATAATTCATTTTATGACAGCCTTTTTTTTTTCCAGTTGGCAAACTATTAGAGGCTAAAACTTATGCAACATACCATGAAAGACAAGGTCATATTTTATCATCTTTGCCTGTTTCTCTAACCAGATTAGACATCTCTCTACAAGTGAGGTGAATGCGAGCCAACAGATATTTATCATGTCAAACACCTGAGTACAAAATATGGAAGACAAAGAGGGAAGTGTTAAAGATGAATCCAACAAGTTCCTGTCCTGAAGGAGTTACAGACTTCTGAAAGGCTGATGATAGTCATGTGAGGAAATTGGGTCATTAAAAATACGCTCAAATGTTTGGTTCTGTAAATTCGTTATAAACTATGTGTGGGTGGTAAGTATTTTCTGTGCCTTAACTGAGCTATGTCTCCTCAAGGTCATGGGGTTGTATCACCTATGCTGTGGAGGAGGACTTTCAGCTTTGAGGAGGACTGAAGAAGGAGAAATGTTGACTAGTGGCATTGGGAGACCAACTTTTCCGATGGATAGAAAAACCCAGTTTTCCTAACATGATTTGAAAGGAAATGATGCTGAATCCATCCATGTGTAAGACAATGGTATCTACTCCTCCCATGGGTTTCCATCCAGAATGCTTACTTTTCCCTTTGCTGGAATATTTCATGATCTGTAACATTCCAGTGAAGAGAGTATATGATTCTCTTTCTAGCAATGTGACTTGATGCTCCCAATTTTCTAAATCTAGTGACAGACCTTCAGTGACATTCTTAGTAGGATGGTTTACTCAGCAACATCCATGGCAGACCTAGTACCCCTCTAAGCTACTTGGTGCTGTCTGTAGGTATAGTGACCTCCTCTCTTACAGAGACAATTGTCTCACACCAGATCTATCAATTTTCCTTTTTAGAAGAAGGTGGAGAATCCTTCAGATAGCTATGATGGAATAGGTAACAGGGATATCATCCCAAATCATATCTGCAGGGTACCTGGAAGCAAGCTATTTAAGGAAACAAAATCCATCCTTTTCTTTTTGTGGATTTGGCTAAAAGTAGTAGGATTAGCAATGGTGCAAGTCATTGAAATTAATCTTGAATGTGAAGTTGACGCTGATGTTACCCTGGTGGTGGTGTTAGTGGTGGTGAGAACGTTCCTCCTTCTTTAGAAAGTAGCTAGCAGGAGAGGAGACAGAACGTGACAGTTAAAGTCTGCTCCAGATTGAAGGTTTCCTCCGTGTCCAGGAGGTGAAGAATCCTTGCTGAATTATAATTTAAAATGCATGTTCATTCTCTTATGAAAACAGTTTTTGCTAATATTTATTTGCTTGCTCACCTGCCCTTCTGTCTGCATCACTATATGTGTGACGGGGGTGGGCAGCTCCAGCTGTCACTTGAGGATAGATGACAATGGTGACTTTGCCATGGTATTGATAGCAAAATACTCACAACAGCTGGGCTTTCACTGCTCTAATGTCTCATTGTGTTTGCAGCAATGTAAGGTAGTGGTCATAGAGTGTCCATTTCCTAATTCTGATAGTATGCTATAGTTATGCAAGACCTTACCATTGGGGGAAACTGAGTAAAGGCTACACAGGAACTCCTTCTAATTTGTTTTTAAGCTTCCTGCTCTGAGTTCTGAACTGGATTGGTACAAAGAGGAGTTTCATCATGTGCTATCGGAGTGGCCTCGATTATTGGCTTAACCTTTCAAAGCCACCCATCTATAAAATGAACCTAATGACTGTGAAAACATCATGGGACTGTGGGTTGCATTGAAGGAGTTACATTTATAGAACATTTAGGGCAGTGGCAAGTACATGTTATGAGCCCTTCTAATTGTATTATCTTTGTTATTAATAATGTTACAATCACCATTATCATAATTAACCCTATTCATACTCACTTGGGTTCTAAATCTTGGGACAGCAGGAACAAAGATCTCATGTCTCTGGTAGCCTCTCACTTAGGCTGGGATAGTTCAGTGATTTGCCCGAAAAATCTCAGAAAATATTTTGTGATTGAATAGTACTACCATAACCCTTACAAGTACCATCCTTCACCTTGCCAACAGAGAGGTCAATCATAGCATATTTGAAAGTACCTCGGGTTTGGAGAAAGACATGGATTTAAGGTCTGTATCTACCATGTAATAGCTTCAAGACCTTGTCCTTTCTTATCTGTGAGGTGGGTGTGATGAAAACAAGTTTATTAAGAATATACTTCCTGTCGAGATGAAGTTAAGTAATATATATATGTATATATAGTGATTAACATTGTCTGCTTCTCAGAAAGAGCTCAAATGAATACCAGCTGCTCTGGCTGTTAGTTTTTTATTAATGATAGGAAATAATTAAGCATTCACAGCTAATTCATGGATAGACAGGTGAAGACTGTCTTGTTAGACTTCTTCTAACAAGAAGTCTTTCAGTACCATGTTGGGATATCCCGGTGGGGAATTTTTTTTAACGGTACAGAGCAACATTTAATAGTTTGGGCTTGTTTCTCAGTGCCCTGAGGTCCTGGGTGAGTTGCACAGGTCTTGGTGTCAGTAAGCAAAGAGGGTAAAGGGACTAACTTGGGCATTCAGTTTTCATTTGACAAAACTTCTGGATGTGTATGGGTGCATCCTACTGTTTGAAAAGCTTGAGACACTAGTGATGAAAAAAACAGATGAGGTTCCTTTCCTCATAGAGTTTACAGTCTACTTGGAGACAGACCTCAAAAAATATATAATATAAAAATGCATATAACATGAAAATCAAAAAGTATAGAATATTGCACTTTGACACGAGTTTTAAAGGACAAGTCAGGGTCCTCTGAGACCCTGGAGCAATGGTGAACAAGATAAGAAAACGTATCTTTTTAAGAGCCTGATGTTGTTGGTTGGGATCTTGCCTTGTTCCAGAGGCTGCTAATTTTTTTTTTTTTAAACGTTTATTTATTTCTGAGACAGAGAGACAGAGCATGAACAGGGGAGGGGTAGAGAGAGAGGGAGATACAGAATCTGAAACAGGCTCCAGGCTCTGAGCTGTCAGCACAGAGCCCGACGCGGGGCTCGAACTCACGGACCATGAGATCATGACCTGAGCCGAAGTCGGACGCTTAACCGACCAAGCCACCCAGGCGCCCCGGCTGCTAATTTTTTAAGAGACCAGCGCTTTTCCCTTTGGAAATAGCACCTCATGAGCAACCCTATCAAGGCTCCTGACTTGCACAAAGTGCCATAAATATTTGATTGTCGCTGACTTTTAAGGACTTGAGAAAAACAACCTCTCCATTGCCTTCTGTGACTCCAAATGGAATATCAGGATGGAACATTTTGCAAACATGACACGTCGTCATTGCTAGCCTGCCGCCCACTCAGCTGGTTTGTATTTCTGGGCCTGGTGTTTGTCAGCCACAGCAAGATGGCTTCTGGCCTCTCTCTTGGTTCCCTGTTGAAGGGAGTGAAATGAAACAAATTGTTTTCACTTGAATCCATGACACAGATTCTTGTTATCATTGTTGTTTTGTTTGTTTTTGTGAGTTAGGGCCTCAGAGCAATCTCAGAGTTCTTTGTTTGGGAGTTGCTTTTCTACAAGCTGGTATAGTTAGGGAAACCCAAGGTTTGTATGCTTACCTAATTGAGGTCACACTTGAACCCATTTCCGACTACTTTAGAATATAGAGCTTAGGAGTCCGATAGATTTAGCTAACTAGCACTTGCCAGTTGTGTGCGTATGAGGAAGTGACTCCACCTCCCTTGGAGAGGGAATAACAGTTTTGGGTTTTTGTTAAAATAGGTAATGTTGACAAAGCTCCTTTGTTGAGTTTTATATTGTCAGTGCTTAGAACAATGACCTAGTACCTAGTTAGTGCTCAAGAAAAATTTTCTTATCATCTCCATCATCATCATCATCATCATCATCATCATCATCACCACCACCACCATCACCACCACCATTCTCATCACCGCTACCGCTGTCGTCATCATGATCATTATTTCCATCTTCATTATCACCACCACCCTCATCATGATCATCATCTCCAGCTTCATTTTAGTATGGATTCAGTGGCAGGAATTCATCAGTCAGACCAGATTAAGTTCAAATGTTGGTTCTGCCACTTAACTAATCTATTACGTCCAATAGTAGGAAATATTTTTCACTTGTTTGGAGCCTCAGTTCTCTTATCTTTAAAAGGTACCATAATATCTTCCTTAAGGGAATGATTGCAAGGATTAAAGTGCCTAGCACAGTGAGGCCCATGGTAGGTTAGGACCCGACATACCTCTCCATGTATTCTGCAAAGGGTACACTTTGCTGGACTAGAAGGAGGACTGATTTCCTCCCCACAATAGGAAATGTTCTCACAGAACTTTTTAGATTATAAGACACATTTCTGTAGACTTTGTCTCCGAAAGCATTACAAGAGCCTCATTGGGAAGAAGAATATATATTACCGTTTGTATTTATAAATAAGGGAACTAGGGCACACAAAGGTTAAATGACTTGCCAATAATCCTACCATTATACTTCTGACTTCTTAACATTTGATTTCGATTCTATAGCTACACTACTAGTAAAAGGTTAAATGGTAACAAACACTGGAAATTTCTAGCATGGTGTTTTTAATTTTATTTATTTTACTGCAATCCATAAAAGATTTTACATTGCAACCCAATTCACCCACATAAAAGTTTCATGAAACCATACTAACTCTTACTATTCTATTCTATTCTGTTCTTTTCTTTTCGTGTGGTATAGTTGATTTCATTTAAAGAATGTTGGCGTGATAACTCCCTCCATGGATTTTACAACCCAAGGGATCTCACCTATAATTTGAAAAACACAGAACACTGTCCCCCAGGACTGTGTGGCAGAATGACCTGGGGCAGCTCTGTGCAATGTCCCTGCCAGGATCCCACCCTCAGATAACTGAAGGCAGTAGGCCTGGGGTAGAGGCCTGCAGTCTAATTTTCTTAATTAGAATACCCCCCACATGATTCTGATGGTCCACGGGCTGGGACCAGTGTCCTAGTGTGTCCGCCTGATTATTTCCCCCTGGAATGCTCATCTCTATTGAGTGGTTTGTTGGCTGCTGTTTTGAGCATTTTCTCCATCTCTCCCAAAGCATACTTCACCAGGGAGTCTGTCTGTCTTGATCTTGTCCCTCTTTCCCAAAAGTTTGGCTCTTCACTTATCTGTGGGCACAGGGAGCTTATGGCTCCTGAGAGTGAGTGCTGAATCCAAGTGATGGGTTGGGGCTGGGGACAGAAGGGGCCCTGGTCCTCTGTGGGTGGCACCTCTTTGATGGGGGCTGACCTGTCTCTGTAAGGAACCTACGTGGGCTGCTTATTTAATTCTGCATCAGAGGTGTCTCAGCAGTGTGATCAGAAATGGAAATGGAAGGATGGCACAAATACTGTGTATCCAGATTTTCTTTCCAACCCTGGGGAGCTGGGAAGTAAAACAAAACAAAAAAAAATCACCCAGGGGCTACCTGAACTAGCAGCACACCAGCAGGAAGGTTGAATTCTTCCAGGCAACCTCTCCTGCCCTAAACCCTCCTCTGTTATACAATTTAATTACACGTTTAATCACTTCAGAAACCCCATCCATTCCCTCCAGTGTAGCGAGATCGCTCCTCTCTTGGCAGGGTGGCTTGGTGATAAGCAGCTGTCCACGGGAAGGGTGGATGGGACTCTTGAAACTCTCCCTCGGCGAGCAAGGAAGTCATGGCCAAATGAAAACTGAGATTGTTTTGACATTTCACTCTGGTTGTTGTAGCTTTAATAATAAAGAGAGAACAAAGTATTTGTGGCTTTATTAAATAGAGAGGCTGCAGCATTTGGCATTGAAATCACTGGGGATTTTTTTGTACGTGGTTTTGTTTTTGCTCATTTGAAAGAGAAGGAAAAAAAAACGAGCTAAGAGGAGAAAAAGTTCAAGAAAAGAAGAAAGCAAGACCCCTCTACTTGTCCTATGTAGCTCTGATTACCACTGGGATTTGGGAGTCATCTCTGGCTTCCTTTCTTGAAAACCTGCTGCCCCTCTTGAATGCAAGGTCCGTAGGGACACAGGTGGTCTTGAGTCTTGCTTGCCATGTTATTGGATGTGATGAATGAATCTGTTTATATAGCGCACACTTTAAGCCAAGCCCTGAGTGTGTTTGTTTTGTTATGATTTGGTTTTTATTTTGACCCTTGCAATCACACTGTGAAGTCACTCATCATCATCCCAACTAAACAGAAGCCCAAACTGGAGCCCAGAGCATTGCAACTACTTGCCTAAGGTCACACAGCTAGTCTGCAAAGGAGCTGGGCTTCCAAATCTTCCAAAGCATCATTAGTTACAGTATTTTAAGATCAGTTTACAATTAACCACGCAGCTTTGTTATAAATGCATTCCCTCTGTTCTCAGGGTGTTTCTTTAAATTTTCCTATCCGCATCCCTCTGTCTCTGAGCTCTTTCTTCATCCTGCCTCTGCCTCTTTCCAGCTACCCCCGGTACCCCCACCTCTCTTAAAAATATAAAACAAAATAGGATAGTAAGCAAGCTCCCCGGTGGATTTCATAACTTTGCATATCATATATTTAGTTTAGTAATGAAAAATTCCAGCTCCAGGCAATGCATAGGATACCATTTCTAATGTTTTTTAAACAGCTATTAATGTAGGCGAGCGCTCTGTGTGTGTGTGTGTGTGTGTGTGTGTGTGTGTGTGTTCTTCCTCCTCTATATAATCATCTGCTCAGTGTGCACCCTGAAACTGAGAACAGGAGCCAGAGGAGGGGCGAGCCGTGATTGATGGGCCAGGCCTCGCTGGCGGAAAGAGTCCCATCTGGGGTTGGTTTTGGGAGCAGTCAGATGTTGAGGGGGAGGTCAGCCAGGCGGCCTCAGCTCCCCTCCTTCAACACCCAGCCATCCACACGTTGCACAGAGCGCACACCCTCGCTCGTAACTGAGGCTTGCTTTGGGCAGATGCTTTGTGGTGTGGGGCTAGAACAGCTGCTAAGTTTATGGAGGAGAAAGGAAGCAGAATGGTACAGCAGGTATTTTTCCTGATTTTATTTTTCACTCGAAATTGTGAATTTGAATGAAGCTGAAGCCTTTCCTCGCGTTAAGTCTCTGTTGCTCTCTGCGATACGTACTCTGCTCCTTGAATCCTGCTCGGAGGTGGGGGGAGGATTTCAGCCAAGAGTGTGTGTGTGTGTGTGTGTGTGTGTGTGTGTGTGTGTGTGTGTGTCGGCTTTCTGCTTGGTGTGTCGAACTGAGCTGGTCCTAGAACCAGCAGGTTAATGGTGTAATTTTGCATTTTCTTCTTTGTTTCAATGCCCCCGGGGGCATGATACAGCTTAGCTCTTTTCAGTCAGGCACTGGAGGCTTTCTCTGAATGTGCGCAATTCCTTGCCCGAGAACTAGAACAGACCATGCTACAAAACTAAAGTCAAACAGTCAGCAAGACCGACAACTGCAGGCAGGCAGCCCGGAAGGGAGGGTTTCCTCCAGGAGTCCGGGTTGGTGGGGGGTCCCTCCGGGAGTGGCTGCTTTTCTTGGCTGTGCGGATGGATGCAATCACTGTTTTACCAGGGCTGGACAATCCCTGAGCATGTCTTCATTATAAGGACTGTGTTTAGGCCAGAAGGGATTTCTCAGGGCAAGAAATGCACTGGGGACAAATCAATTCCAGAAGCTAAAGGGGAAAAGATGATTTGAGAAGTTGGACTATTAAAGCTGGGGAGGCACACGCATGCACACAGAAAACAATACTTCATTATTTTAAAGTCCACGTTGGCTCTGAAAGCAGGCACCCTCCCCTCTCATTGAGAGTCAGGCAGTTACCATGAAAAGAACATCCCCACTTTGTGCTCTGCTACGTAAAGACGATTCCTCAGTTGAAATGTGGTTTGCATTAGATTTGGGGCCAAAATATTTTGCAAAGTCTGATGTGTTTCCACCCTTTGTTCTCTTATTGCTTTCTAAAAACTACTTTATTAAACCCCTCAGGGCAATGAATTGGGAGAAGGAGATGTCTAGGGGTAAAAAAAAAAAAAAAAAAAAAAGAACAAACAAAAACCAAAACCAAAAAAAAAACAAAAAGAAAAAACCTCGCATTTTCTCTCTGACTCTATCTCCTGAGCCCACCCCGGAAAGGAAATTAAAGATGCGGGATGTTCCAGTGACCAAAGCAGTCCTCCTGTGTTTGAAGACGCCTCTCTGAATGTCTGCATGCGGTAGAGTCCACACACTATACTAATAGTCAGATTACGGTGTTTGTCTTAAAATAGCAGTAATATCCTGGCTATTTCATGCTTCAGTAAAATATTTAAATTGAAATGGCATTTATTTTTGCTTTGGTGACTCAGACTTGGTTGCATTTTAATAATCCTCTTGTGCTCAGTAACTGGAATCCAAGCTACCCATTGGGGTGTCTCGGGTAATGATGGGGTCCCACATCATCCTGCTGTTGTTGAGTCTCTGCTTTAATTGAGGCTTGGTTGACTGAGGACAAGGAAGTTTCCTCTAGGTTCCTAATCAATGTTCTTTATTTGAAGTTTCTGTCCGGTTCTGCAGCAGCAATAGTGGATGTTAAAACAGTCTTGGCTTTAAAAAAAAAAAAAATTGTGTATTTGTCAGCAACCTAGGAAAGTCCAGGCACTGAAAATTTGATGTAGGTTTGCAGATCTCTTGAAGCACTTGCTCGGTGATGTGGGGGTTCTGTGAAAGGCAGAATCACCCTCCTCATCACCTCGGAACACCCACAGGCACCCTGACTCAGTAGATATCAGAATCTCTGTGATCATTCCACTTATTTAGGGAAAGGTGGGGGTTTGGCATCGGAGGTAGAAGAAAGGCGGCTTCTACAAATGAGGGAATGTCTAGCCGGAACGCTCCAAATAATTTTTGTCTGTCACTGTCACCTACGTGAATTTGGCCTCAGCTTTCAACCAGGATCCTGTTCATGTGCCCAAGATTTGCCTTGACCTGGAGTGCCAAAGGTGCCCTTAACGCAAATGTATTTTTCCAGAAAACACACTTCAGCCAAGCTCAGAATCCAGGAACATCACTAGGGGGGAAACAAAGACATCTCTGAAGCCATTTGAAGGTGAAAAATAATTCCACAGGAAGTACAATGATCTTAATTAAATATTAGCTGTAATTAGCCCAAATTGCAAATGTTGGGAATATTAATTAGGGTCTCTCTGGAATGGCTGTCAGTGTTAATAAGTAACTGTGGGAGGTCCCACTAACATCTGTTTGAGGCCTTCAGGAACAGGAGTACAGTCCAGAGCCCCGTGGACCCAAATGCTTGCTACCCATGGGCTCCTGGGTGGCCACGGACACAACCCTAGGGCTCAGTGCCTTGGGTGTGCCAGAATGCACAAGGTTTGGTAGAGGTTGGCAGCCTGTCCCCAGCTGGCCCTTCTCTTTCTTAGGATGGCCTCAGAGCCTCATGAAGCTCTGAGCTTGGATGGCACAAATTTCCCAGGCCTCTGCTCTAACCCTCCCCAGGGGCTAGTCCAGCTACTGGGACACTGGTATTTTTGTCCCACATCCCCCAGCACCTGCCTTCCTGGAGGGTGAGTCGCAGGTCTTGAGGCCACGGGTGTATGTATGACCGAGAGAGGTATGTTTAAAAATGGGAATGAATGTTGCCACCAGCAGATAGCCTTGGCAGATGAGAGATACCCAGGCTGTAGTTCAGCTCCCAGCTTCCCTAAGAGCTGTTCCTGTGACCTTGCAAAATCCGTCCTAGTTCTGGGCTGCAGGGTCCTCCACAGCAAAGTACCATGGGATGGAAGATATAGCATGTGTGTGCAGAGCAGGGAATCTGGGTCTGGGCACAGTGAACACTTGGGGCTTGGCCTGTCCCGTGCATTGTAGGGGTTCAGCACCATCCTTGGCCTGTACCCTCTAGACATCATCGGCAACCTTTCCCCCCACTGTTGGCAACCAAAAGTGTCTGCACACACTGTCAGCTGTCCCCCAGGGAGCGGTCGCCCTGTGTAGGAAATACTGATGCAAGGGGCACCTGGCCGGTCAGTCGGTTGAGCGTCTGACTTCGGCTCAGGTCATGATCTCGCAGTTCGTGAGATCGAGCTCTGCATCAGGCTGAGTGCTGACAGCTCGGAGCCTGGAGCCTGCTTCGGATTCTGTGTCTCCCTCTCTCTCTGCCCCTCCCTGCTCATTCTCTCTCTGTCTCTCTCAAAAATAAAATTCACATTAAAATTAATTAACATAACATGACATGACATGACATGACATGACATGACATAACATAACATAACATAACATAACATAACATAACATAACATAAAGAAATACTGATTTAAAGCCCCCAGCACAGTGCCTGGCACCTTCCAGGCCTGAGAGGAAAGCAGCATCCATCAGGGTGCCTTCTGAGCACCTGTGAGGAGAGGGATGCCTCTCCCCTGAGCACAGAAGCCTGAGGCCCTCATGGATGTCCCCCTCTGTAGCCCACTGTGCTGAGAGTGAAGCCTGCATGTGTGTGTGCTTAGGGCGCAGACGTGCAGAGATGGAAACCACGTTTGAAGAAGACTGACTCCTCCATTGGGTGCCATCTTCATAGCTGAGTGTCCCTCCTTGGTTCTAGGGAGAATAGGGAGAATGCACCCCCCTTCACTCTCTCCCAGTTTAACTTCCAGCTTTATTTCCTGCCCAAACTATTTATGCGATGGTGGCTTCTTAATTGACATCCCCATATTTAGTGATACCTTGACCACCTTGATTGGAAAACTTTTCTGCAAAGAGCAAGATGGTTAAATAGTTTAGGTTTTGTGGGTCTCTCACAGCTACTCGACTCTGCCGTTATAGCATAATGAACATGGCTGTGTCTCAGTAAAAGTTTATTTACAAAACGACCAGTGGGCCAGATTTGTCTCATGGGTCATTTGCCAACCCCTTTCCTACTCCCCCCGACCCACCCTATGGCCTGCTGCCAGGCTAAGCTCCACAGAGCCCAAAGTTCATCATTCAAGCATGCATTCACTTAGCAAGTACTTATAAATGCCTACATTGTAGCTAGCATGCTGTGGGACCCTGGAGAGGCACTGTAGAATGTGACACTATCCCCAGCCCTTAGGACTCTCTCCAGTGGCAGCCCTAGGAGTCATGTGAGATGTGGCCACAAGTTCCAGGGGAGCATAGAGGACACCCAGCTGAAGTGGGCTCGGTGTCAGGGAAATCTGGCTGGAGGACTTGTTCAGGGACCCAAAAGGGCAGTTGAGACTAGCCAGGAAAGGGAGTAACGAGGGCTTTCCAGGCACAGGGGCAGTGAACGGGTAGAGTCGATGGTGTTGAGAGTTGGAGCACCCGTCAGCTTCCTGAGGGCAGGTTCCTCTTCTCTTGAAGCAGAGAGAGCCCAGATCCTAAGATTAAGCCTCTGATGGTTTTTGGAAACCTGGCAGTGGGGGTGGGGGGGCGGGCAGGTCACTATTCCAGAGATTGCTCTGCTGTGGAGAGAGGCCACATGGGCATAGGTGTTGCCATAAAACCGTTTTCTGCTGAAGACACAGGAGGGAAAGCTTTTCTTTATGTGACCATCTCTCTGCCATTGCTGGGCACTTCATGCTCCCCCCTGGGGTCACCCCTGGAGTTTTCTCAAGTCTGACTTTCATTTCAAACATGCGCCAGATCGAAGGTAGGGGGGAGTGAAACAGGCCTTTGGCCAGAAGTAGAATCTGGCACAATGAATTTCCCTTTGGAGGGTTCTCAAGGTCTGATCAGCCAGAGAGAAGCAGCATCGCCTGGAATCTGTGTACAGAGGGATATGCTGCTTGAGCAGCCCTGTAGAATATAGAAGGGTGCAAGTTGGCTTATAAACAGGAGAGGATGTTTTTATTCTTCTTAGTCCAGACTCTTTTGGTTGTAAGTAACATGGAAAAAAAACCTATCTGAAACGAAATGAGACATTTACTGATGCGTGGAAGGAAAGCAAACAGTGGTGTTACTAACCACAGGTAGAGCTGGATCCCAGACTTGATATGATGTCGCCAGGACTCAGTTCACTTGTTTCTCAGTTTCTGGGCTCCGTTGTCTGCTGGGTGTGGCTTCTGCTTTAGGCTGTCCGGTTTCAAGGGGCGACCTGGGGACTGAATTGTTTTCATAGCCCTCTGATTAGCCGGGGCGTCCTGTGTCTGGAGGTAATCTGAGGCAGGTCTCAGCCACATCTGTGCTCTCTGGGCTGAGACTGGAAGTGTCTCTTAAAAGAAAACCAGGTGCTGTTCTTAAAGAGAAGACAAAAGCACACTGAGCAGCAGGGACCCTGAGTGTCCCCTGTGGCTTCCTGAAGATGGTCAGGGTTAACTCTCCATGGGCAGGGATCCAGCCACAGCACAGGCAGACCCTATTCAGCCCCAGACGCTAGGAAAAGATGCTAGAAAGCAAGCAATGGCTGTGCATTTCTGCTTCCAGTGGCCCAGGCATTTGGAGCCGTTCAGCTGGGGGAGGAAAGGGCGTGATGGGAATGTTTTCACTTGTAAAATGGTTTAAACTTATCCTAAGCTTCGTTCTCTTCAAAGTGTCATCTTTAACATTCTAATTAAGGTCCCCTCTAAACAAATGCACAAGCTCTGTGCGCTGCTCCGAGAATAAACTTTTTTTTTTCCTCCCCTTCTATGTCATAATGTTTTTGCCGCACTCAAGTTGCTTTAGCTGAAGAGGTTCTCAAATGTTGGTGGCGGGGACTGAGGAGATGTGAGCAATCCTGACATTTTTGCCCTGGTATCATTATAGGAGGGCTGAAGTCACATCTAATTGACCACAGACAATGGAAGAGGCAGCTCTTTGGTGTGCTTAATTGCTAAGCTTCTCTCTCTCTCTCTCTGACCGTGCAATCCCATCTCTTGAGACCATGAAAAATTCGGCCCCCTGGGTTACAGTTTCTGATGGTGTGTGTGTGTGTGTGTGTGTGTGTGTGTGTGTGTGTGTGTGTGTAGGGTAGTAGAGTTTTAAGGGTAGGGGTGGGGTGGAGAGAGAGAGATATTTCCTGAAATGGAAGCATTTGAATTCAGGTTTTTTTTTTTTTAATTCTTTTGACTTGACTGTAATTATCACACTGCATGTTTTGCCTAGATTGGAAGGGTGAATTGTTATATAATACTCTGTGCTTATAAAAAAAAAAAAAAAAAAGGCAAGGGGTTGGGGGAGGCATTGACTAATGAGGCTGAGTGAAGTCCAGCATTTTGAAAAGATACTTAAAATGGTGAACACAGTATCACAGAGTGCCGTCTTTGTCCAAATTAGGCCTTGACTTTCCATTGGCTGCTTCATATTGGCACTGGGAACATCACACACACACACACACACACACACACACACACACACACACACACTGTGACCATTAAAAGGACCCCTCCATCCCATTATGTGAGCCAAGTCACATAAAACTTTGATTAAATTCAAACGCTTAGATGAATTGTGTCTCTTCTCAAGAACACACACGTTCAATTTAATCTCTCTCTTGGCATTTTAAGTATCAAATCAAGTCTCTGCTGTCACTGGAGACAACTACATGCTCACATGTTCCAAAATGGGGATGAAATAAGGAGGATCTGCCAGAAAAATCCAATCGAGCAGGGCACAGACCCTCCCACTCCTTGGCTATGGGGCTGGATGGCTTGGGGAATGTGACTTCCCTGCACCTTTCTGAGCCTTGATTTCTGCATCTGCGCAATGGGGTTAGGTCTATATAAATGACAGGTACTATTTCCTTATAGAGTCTGGTGAAGATTAAGTGGGATGCATCCATCTCAGGCTCTTGGCACAGTGCTGGCACCTGCAAAGTGTCGGGGGAGCGCTCATCCTTGGGCCCCAGGGAGAGGTTCTGCCTGGTTCGCGCTCACGGTGTTTTGCCTTGTCTCCCCCTTTCTGATTTTCCAGGGTAATCAGGAAGCAGCAGCTGCCCCGGACACCATGGCTCAGCCTTACGCTTCGGCCCAGTTTGCTCCCCCCCAGAACGGCATCCCCGCGGAATACACGGCCCCTCATCCCCACCCCGCACCAGAGTACACGGGCCAGACCACCGTACCGGAGCACACGTTAAACCTGTATCCTCCCGCCCAGACGCACTCCGAGCAGAGCGCAGCGGACACGAGCGCGCAGACCGTGTCCGGCACTGCCACAGTAAGTGGGCGCCGGTCCCGGCAAGGGGGGAGGGGGCAGTGGCGGCCGGGCGCACCCCACCCCACGGAGGCTCCTGCAGCGGAGCAACCCCTGAGCCCGCCCCTGTCGCAGCGGCTCGTAGAATTCACCTGTCTGCAGGCCTCCTCTCATGTTGCTTACTGAAATCAATGCATTTTTCCTTAACTTTATTCGTGAGGGGAAACTCTCATCTAATTTCTGTTCCTGTTGTTCTGCCTTTTCTGGAATCATGTCCTCTCAGTAGGATTATACACTGCGTGATTTTTTAAACAGCTTTATGGAGATATAATTTATATACCATAAAATTGACCAGTTTCCGGTGCACAAATCACCGATTCCTAGTATATTTGCAGAGTTGTGCGACCATTTGGCACAGTCTAATTTCGGAATATTTCTGTCCACCGGAAAGAGACCTCATGCGTGTTCACAGCTCCTGCCCATGTCGGCCCCTGTCTTCTTCAGCCTCCTTAGCCTTCTTCATGCCTTTGAGATTCACCTGTGTTCTTTTGTGTTTTCTGGGAGCCCTAGGGTGGGGGAGGCCTGGACTGCAAAGGGAAGCACCAGAGAATTTTTCTGGACTCATGGAATTTTCTGTATTTTGATGGTGGCTGTTTGTTTACGTGACTTTATGCACCAAAGAGAGTACATTTCATTGCATGTGAATGCATTCCAGGGATTAAAAGCAAGCCAACAAACAAAAAAGATGCATTTTTTCACCACCATAAGTTAAAAACCACCATTGTTGGCTACTAGTCAAAGATAAGCCTAAAGAAAACTAATTGTTAAAATTAAACACTTGTTCGTTTGTGCATGACCTAAAATCACCCCGCATATACCACAAGATGTATCTGTACATTAGAGGTTCTGAGGAATTCTTTACAAGCACACCAGGCCTGTAGTCCAGAACATTTTATAGACGGAAGGCAACTGTGCCTCTTTCCCCTGCCCCCAGGGCTCTGAAAAGCCAGAACTTGTGAAGGGATTTCTTGGTTTGAAGCAGGACGGTTTTACGTTTGGAGGTTAGGTTCGGAGATTTTTAAAAATAGTATACACTCTAACATTGTGTGTTGCGTGTCTCCCCTTTTTTAATTGTGGTAAAATACGTCTATGAGGTGAATTTTACCACTTCGACCAGTTTTGTGTGTATAATTCAGTGGGGTTGAGAAACTCACACCTCAGTGCAGCTATCACTGTATCTAGTTCCAGAACATTTTCATCTCCCCAGGAGGAAACGCTCTACCCATTAAGCAGACGATCCACATTCCTGCAAATGTGCTTTCTGCCCGTATGGATTTGCCTATTCTAGGCATTTCATAAAAAATGGGATCACACCACGTATGACCTTTTGTGACTGGCTTCTTTTACTTAATAGAATGTTTTCAGGGTTCATCCACACTGTAGCATGTATCAGCGCTTTATTCCCTTCCGTGACTGAATATAATTCCATTTTATGGATATGCCACTCTTGTTTGTACCTCCATTCACTGATGGGCATTGGGTTGTTTCCACCTTTGGGGTTTTGTGATTAGTGCTGCTATTGCCTGTCTATAGCTGGCTGTTCAAACTTAGGGATGCATTCATTTAATGGGTTTGCTGGTTTAGCAGGTGTTTGTTACCATTGTGTTGACTACCAGGTTATAGTGATGGTGTTGCCATTTATTTGTTTTGGGTTATTCTGTGACAGTCAACGATGGTAGGGCTTCAGAAGGTTATCTTAGGGCTAAAAAAGGGATAATAATGCCCAATCAGACACTATCTATTAAGCCTCAATTCACGCCAAGTACACTAACCTGCTGTGGAAGATTCATTCGTTCATGAATATTTTTAAGTATCTATGTGGCCAGGACTCATCCCAGCGATGTGGTTGAATGGAACAGAAATGATCCTTTCCCTCTTATAACTTTGCATGACAGTGTCATTCAAACAGCTTGTACAAACACAAACTGTGATACCTGCTCTTAAGAAAACGACAGGTGCCATGGAGGATAAAGATTATGGGTACTGCCTGCAGATGAGTAGTCTAGGATGATGTCTTTAAGAAGATGTTAAGATGAGAAGACACACTTTCCAGGCAGAAGGAATATCGAGGCCAGTAATGCCAAGGTTGAAAAGATCTTGGCTTATTCAAAGAATTAAAAAGAGGCCAGGGTGAAGAAGGTTTGGGGGTGCGGTGGCAAAGGATGGAATGGGGCAGTCACCAGGGATCATACCCCACAGGCCTGGTAGATTTGATCAGTGGATAGACTTCCACATTAGGGGCAATGGGAACCGTTGAAAAGAGTTTAAGCCAGAGAGTTATAAAATGAAATTTTAGAAGGGTTAATGATGCATACCTAAAAAGAGATCTTAGTCCATTTGGGATGTTGTGATGCTCAATGTCCTTCTCTCACAAAAAGAACTCTTTAGAGATCAGCACAAAGTTAAACAGGGTGTTGGGTGTCCATAGTGGCCCAGGCACTGCGGCACTGTGAAACAGTGAGCAGGCGCACTCTCCGTTCCATTATGATTGTAATGTGGCAAACTGTAGAACATAGATGTTTAAGGCTTTAGTGTATTTCTGTGATGGGACACTTGTGGGGGGATGTCCCTCCACATCATGGTTGAAGGAATATACATTTCATAATCTTCTGTTTGCTAGTAACAGAAAATCAGCAGGGAATGTATTGACTTTTACAACAAAAAGTCTTAGAGGTGGGCTGACTTTAGACACAGCTTGGTTTGGGGCACATACGTGTTAGGTTCCAACAAGATCCATTTCAGTCTCTTTTTCTTCCTGCTCAACTACATTCTCTAGTTTTCTGAGATGGTCCCTGCAGCTCCTGACATCATACCACATTCCTAGAGAAAGACCCTTGGGAATCACTCTCTTTCCCTGGTTTGCACAGGGTTGTATTCGTTCAGTGTCTGAAGCTGAGAATGGAGCCACGGAGGAGCCCCATAGCCAAATATAGAGACCAAAGACGGGCCTACCAGAGTCAGTGATAAGGTGCTTTGGATCTTCTCACTAGAGGTATTAAACAGAGAATCCGGTCAGAGCCAAGGGTGAGCCATTTGTATGGAGAGGCCAGAGTAGATACATTTGCCAAGTATAGGGAATGAAGAAAAGGGCAGGCAGATCCTTGAAAAACTCATAAGTGGTGAGGTTTGGAAGGCACGGAGCCAAGGGAGACATGAATGGGGTATCCCCTGGGTATCCAGTGTGGAAATTGAACCAGAAGAGTGTTGTCAGGGCAGCCTGGCAGGTGCGAATTCAGAAGACATTACTGAAGTTGCCATCACTGGAGACAGAGAAGAAGCAGTGCCCCTAGAGTGTTGGGGAGAGATGCCAGGGGACCGGGAGTGGAGAAATAAATGGGAATGATTGGGGGTAGAGTGCACTATCCGTCGTAAGCACTTGGAGTAAAGAGAAAGAAAAGACAACAACTCAGGGGCATAAGAATTCAGGGAAGCAATTTGTACAAGAATCAATTTCGGATCCTATTTTATGCCAAAGAGAAGGCACCTGTGGGGCCAGGTGGTGGGGACAGGGAACAAGAGCTGGGGAATGATGACTCAGGAGAGGTGACCAAGGGTGTACAAATAGAGCAGGTGGTCTAGGAAAGAAGAAGACATACTTTTTGTATAGCTTTATTAATATATAACTGACATACAATAACCTCTCTGTATTTACAGTGTGAAATTTGATGAGTGTTGACGTATGTACAGATGTTGTAACCAACATATCCATCACCCCCAAAGTTTTCTCATACCCCTCTACAATCTTTCCTCCTTGCCCTCTACCTCATTCCCGGGGGAACCCACAGATCTGCTTCTTTCACTCTAGCTTAGTTGTTAATTTCTAGAATTTTATAGCAACAAAATCAAATGTTATGGGTTCTTTTTGCCTGGCTTCTCTCGGGGCTCACCGTCCTTGCTTTTAGATTCATCTGACTTGTCCCATGTATCAGTAGCTCACTGCTTTTCATTGCTGAGTCGCAAACCATTGCGTGGATGTGCCACAATTTATCAATCCACTTACTTGTGGATGGGTACCTGGATTGTTTTCAGCTTTGGGCCGCTACAAATAAGGCATCTATGAACATTTGGAAACATTTCAGTTTTGAGACAGAAGAGATGCATCTTAGTCCATTTGGGCTGCTGTAACCAAATCCCACAGACTGTCTTATAAATAGCGGAAATGTGTTGCTTACAAATCTGGAGGCTGTAAGTCCAAGATCAAGGTGCCAGTGTGGTCCAGTGAGGGCCCCTTCCTGGTTCATAGCCAGTGCCTTCTCCCTGTGTCTTCACATGGTGAAAGAGGCAAGGCAGCTCTCTGGGCCTCCTTTTTAAGAACGCCAATCCCATTCATGAGGGTGCCACCTCATGACCTAATCACCCCCTAAAGTCCCAGCTCCTAACGCCATCACTGGGGCTTTAGGATTCCAACATGTGAGTAGGGAGAGGCAGGAACATTCAGACCACAGCAAGAAGAAGGAGTGAATGTACCAGCACATGGAGAAATCTTAAGTCAGGAGATCCTGTGAGGAGCTCCTTCTCTGTTGCCTTCTTGTTCTCAGTGACGAAGTCACTATCAGCTGACAGAGAGAAGCAGAGGAGTTGGGGAAGCAATGGATTTATTCCTGAAATTGAGCAAACATGTCAGGAGTTTGGCTCAGATGATTCCTAGAGTATCTGAGGGGCAACAAGTTCCTCTCAGAGCTGACAGAGTGTGAATTTGTGGAGGGTTAGTTACCCGGCCATTTGGTTTTCTCCAGCCATGTTTGGGGTTGGCGGGCAGGGGGCGGGGTGGGGTACATACTGTTGCAGGAAGTTTCAAAGAGGAACCATTATAAAGTGAAGCAAGGGGCTTACCCAGCATTGGGGAGGAGCAGGAACATATAAGGGGCCATCTTGTTTTCTACTACAAATGATTCCATGCATATGCTTTTCTCTCTTGGCCAGTATGGAAGTTGCTTCTGCTGCCCATGACCTACTTTTCCGTTGGTCTTTCATGACCCGACCAAGTAGAACATGGTCTATGACAAGTTTGCCTCAAAATGTCTCCGTATCCTCACACATTGACTAAGCGTACCCCTCTCTCCACTGCAGGTTCCGCATTACTCAAGGAAATAATTTACCCTCCAAGTGGGTCAGACCCATGTTCTCCCAACCCTAGAATACATAGCCCTGTATTAGCATGCCTAAGTTATTCTCCATAGTTGTGTCTGGAATCACCCTAACTGTCCTTTGTGCACGGTGCTTAATGCCAGTCTGAGGGCACTGTCGAGGACATCATTTCGTTGAGAAACCGAGTAGTTTTGGGTACGAGAAAACATCCATCCATCTGGTAGGCTCCAAGAACATCTAATATATGCACATGATTTAACACAAAGTGCAGAATCTGTAAAAGGGAAGCAGGATGCACCCAGAGCTCCCAAAGCTTCCCAGAGCTGAGCAAAGAAAGTACAGACAGAAAAGACTTACCAGGTCATCCTTTCTGTTCCCCAAGGGCTGAGATGAGTCCCCACAGGACATTTTTCTGCTGGATGTCTATTTAATGTAGGCCTCCAAACACATCATGGATCACTGTGTTGACAGACCCAATACTGTATTATATTAGATACTGCTCCTGACAAGGTATTTTACTCTTGACATATTATAATTAGAGATTTGCAAGTAGTGAATTCTCCATGTATCTCCAGTAGCAACTTAACTTCTATTTTTAACACCTCTGCAGTCTGTTTCAAAGTCTCCCACCAGTTCTGGGAACTGATGGGAGAAACAATGTGGGTCCTACAGCTAGATCCCCGAGCTCTGGGCTCTGTTAACAGGGACAAGAGCTGCTTGAGAAGCTGAGTCCTTGACCCTCAGCTGCTTCCAACTAAAGCAGCAACTGGGTCTCCAGACTTCTTTAATACCTTTACAAAGTGAAGACATTAGTTGGTGATGACTTCCTGTTTTGATCCCTTTAAATACTGGCTCTGCTTCTAAAGCCAGTTGTGTAACTGAGGAACGGGCAAAACTCAGTGTACTTTTCTGTTCACTGGGTGCTGCTGCTGTTGATATTATTATTATCATTATTATTATTATTATTATTTGAAAGCATCTCAGGATTGTGGTTAAAAAAGCCACACTTTAGAAAAGGGTGTACAATGAAAACCAAAATTTCTTAGTTCTTCGTCTCCCTGCCAAAAACAACAGTTACCAATTCCTTGTATTTCCTTCCAGAAACGTTTTGTGCCAGTGGAAGCATATGCCTGTGTCTTGGTCCGTTCGGGCTGCTAGAACAGAAATACTACCAACTGGGTGGCTTATAAACAGCAGACATTTATTTCCTGGTTCTGGGACTGACAAGTCCGTGATCATGACGGTGGCAGTGGCCACGTCTGGTGGGGACGAACTTCCCCCTGTGTCTTCACGTGGTGAAAGGGGACGAGGGGCTCTCTGAGGCTTCTTTATGAGGGCTCCACCTTATGACCTCATCATCTCCCAAATGCCACATCTCCCAATGTCTTCACCTCGGGGTGGGGGTTGGATTTCCACATGTAAATCTGGGGGGACACAGACATTTAGTCTGTAGCAGCCTGCTTGTCTACTCCTCTCTGCCTCTCTGTCTCTGTCTCTCTCCTATCTTTCTGTCTCTGAATCAAATCTTGGCATCTCTAATTCCTCTTCCCCAAAGAACAGAACTGAAATCGACTGAGCACCCACTTGGGCACGCTGTGCATCTGGAAGATCATTCTGTGCCATGCTTTGGGATCTAGCTCATTCTTGTAGACATTCGCCTGCGATCTTACATGCAGAGGTGTCTCACTGGGGGGACTGAGGCTATTTCTGGGGTTTATGTTGCAGTGTTGTTATTCCCTGTTAGGCTGTAGTGAGTAGCTGGGCACAGAGATTGCTGTCTACCCCTGGGTGTCTCTGTGTGAGTGGTTAAAAGGCACATGGATCTAAAATGTGGAGGCGGTTCAGCTGCCCCCACAGGCAGTACCTGAGAAGGCGTGCCACCCACACCCTTGTTCAACAGTGTGCCATCCAGCTCCCGGCTCATGGCCATTCTGACTGCG
Source organism: Panthera leo (assembly GCF_018350215.1). Lineage (NCBI taxonomy): Eukaryota > Metazoa > Chordata > Mammalia > Carnivora > Felidae > Panthera > Panthera leo. The sequence continues at coordinate 34,974,264 of NC_056694.1, read as the reverse complement.
TGTGCTTGCCCATGGCTTCCCCCTCTCTCTAACAAGAGAAGATAATCTGAGAGTAGTCTGCTTTCAGGGAAGAGGGGAGGGAGGTGTGCTGTCATTGACTGAAGGCTGCTGTGGTCCACGGTCCATGTTGGGCACTGCACAGTCATCGTCTTGTTTTGCCCTCCCACCTTTAAATGATATCAGTACTCACATTTTACACTGGGGAAACAGGTGCAAAGAGGCAAAGACGTTGTGAGTTGGGGAGAGTTGTGAGTGACAGGGTGGAGAGCCTCACCAGTTCTATGTCACGTCAAAGCCTGGCCTCTTTCCTCAGACCTCCAGGGTATTCCCTTGAGGGTCTCCCGGCTGACAGCATAGGTGACCAGTGCCTGAGGCCCGGGCGAATAATCCAGAATTCTCTGCCAGGCCAGTTTCTTCAGCCCTGCTCTCCAATTTAAAGTAGCAGGTCAGTGAAGAACCTACATTCCAGGTTTGTTGGGATTAGACCTTCTGCTCCACCATTCAGAAGCTGAAAGGTCCCAGACTGGTCACTTGGCCTCTCAGCTCTTACTATCCCTACTGTTCCCTTCCTCCACTGGGGTTCTGCCCTTCTCCAAAACTTCTTTCTCTTCCCTTCCCACCAACCCTCAGAGCCGCCTTGTAGAACACTGGCGAGTTCCTCTCCCTGCTCGAGAACTTGGGCCTCACCTGTGCATGTTTAAAATTTGGCCAAATCATTGAGGGATGTCTGTCTAAAAATAGGGTGGGTAGCCACAGCGAAACAGGAGATGGGGAATAGCAATCTCAAAAATAATAGTTTTGCCCAGTGAGTGTCAGACTATGTTCCAAACTCTTTTCACACATAATCTCAAGTTGTCTTGACCCTCTATTACCAAAAAAAGTTTTAAGTACGTATGAGGCATTTTCATCCCCATGTTATAGTAAGGAGCTGAGGCAAGGAACGTCCTGAAAGTCATTGTAGCTAATAAGTAGGAGTGAAAGCTCTACACCAGGTGTGTCAGACTCAAGACCAAAACTCAGAAGGGCACAGAGCCCAGAAGGTATCCCCAGTACTGCAGAAAGGAACGCTTTGCCTGGGAATCACCCATCCGGCCCTGGGGAGGGCCCCAGCGGACCCCAGCACGTACCGTATTACAAGCTTAGCAGGTGCTCTTATTTGAGACCTGTGCCTTGAGCAAACTCCAATAACACATTTCGTTGGCTTCACAATTGTCTTTTCAGATGACAGTGTGGCTGAGCTGTTTTGTCCACACAGGTTCTCTTTGCCTAAGGTTCACATTTACTTTAAGGACACAGGAACATTCTCTTGTCCCCTCACAAGGCCAAGTATTATGCTTCTGTCTCCGGGATAGCATTAAACTGAATGGCCCATGGCTTACAGGACAAATTAAAGACCTTTATTACCCAATACCAGGGCCATATTACTGTTCTAAAGAGTCTGCTCACCAAAGTCCCCAGTCCTGAGGAGCCACATGGCATGATTAAGCCCATCTTAGGATAACTCTGAGAGGGGTGGATAGCTGAGATCATCCAAGACCCACGTGTCTAATGTCCAGTTGTAGGACAGGGCTATGACCTTGGAATCCGGTGGAGGTGAAGGTTCTCCTGACTCTCATGACAGCTCGAAGAAAATGGCCCTGGTTAAATGCCATTAGGTATAATCAAGAGAAGCGATAAAGAATTGACTGTTGGGGACCATTGGCATGTGATGTAACCACTCTGAGCCTCACCTGCCACCTTTGATCATGTGAGGTTTAGAGCAGCAGTGAGGTCGTGGAAGGGTTTCGCAGTGATGGGCACACAGCAAACCCTCTACCATAGAAACCATTATAATTATGAGAAAGTCCCATCTTTCATAATGGGAAATCAGAGTGTTCTCCTTTGTGCTTAATTTTCCATTCAAACCATTTTTTGGGGGGAGAATAAATTCATCCTAACAGTTGTGTAACTTCTTGCGCGTTAAGAGTGAAACTAAGGCCCAAATCCCCACATTGGTTTTCAAAGTAATTCCCATGGGGCACCTGGGTGGCTCAGTTGGTTAAGCATCTGACTCTTGAGTTCGATGCAGGTCATGATCTCACAGTTTGCGAGTTCGAGCCCCATGTCGGACTCTGTGCTTACAGCACGGAGTCTGCTTGGTATTTTCTCTCTCCCTCTCTCCCTCTCTTCCTCTGTCTTTCTCTGCCCCTCTCCCATTTACTCTCTATCTCACTCTCAAAATAAATAAAAATAAACTGTAAGAAAAGAAAATAGGGGCGCCTGGGTGGCTCAGTCAGCTGAGCGTCCGACTTCGGCTCAGGTCATGATCTCGCAGCTCGTGAGTTCGACCCCCACGTCGGGCTCTATGCTCACAGCTTGGAGCATGGAGCCTGCTTCAGATTCTGTGCCTCCCTCTCTCTTTGCCCCAACTCACTTGCATTCTGTCTCTCTGTCTCTCAAAAATAAATAAACATTAAAATAAAATTTTTTTTAGAAGAAAAGAAAATAAAGGTAATTCTTACATAGAATGATTTTTATACAAGTAGGTTTCAACCACTCAGGTCTGAGTCCGACTGATTGGTACAAGCTAGTCATTGACCTAATTAGCTCCAGGCCATGTACAAACAAGGCTAAGATTTATTAGGGAAAGATACAATTGAAGTTTAGTTTGTAGGGCTCAAAGCCATGTTGCTTTTGCTAAATAAGGGAAGATCAGACATTCTGAGACCGAGTTAATGTCTCCTTAGGGAGATCTCATTGTCATTTTAGAGTTGCTACTCTTGTAGCCATTTGAAATGTTTCACCTTGACTTAGTCTCCATTTTGGTGTTTTGTGCTTATTCACACCTAGATTCATTGTCAAGTTTTACCCTCTCAGTATGACTAAGCAGTCTCCCTCCTTGATTAAGATGTTATTCTTTGAGCAAGTATTAGCACACTGTGTAATTCTAAAGGGTTAGGCTAATGATTGGATAATCTGAAGATGAAGTGAGCCGTCCATGACGTGAACAAATGGCTGGTCTAGGTGTTGAAGGACCTAATTGCTGTCACATGGCTCATAGCCCCATTAGGTGGTTTTGTTGCTTTTGCTTGTGCTTTTTTGTTGTTTGTTTGTTTGTTTTAAATTTTTTAATGTTTATTCATTTTTGAGGGACAGAGCACAAGTGGGGGAGGGGCAGAGAGAGAGGGAGACACAGAATACAAACCAGGCTCCAGGCTCCGAGCTGTCAGCACAGAGCCCGACACGGGACTCAAACTCACCAACTGCAAGATCATGACCTGAGCCGAAGGCAGATGATCAACCGACTGATCCACCCAGGCGCCCCTGTTTGTTTGTTTTTAAGTGAACTTAGATCGCCAGCACTACTCTGTTTTGTGCACAGTATGTGAATCACTCATCACCAACCACAGCTCATGCTCTAATTGGTGGCCATATATTCTACAAGTTCATAGTGAGTTCATGTAAATTCTGTGCTCTATTTGGATTCTTGGCTGGAGAAGGTGGTTGGCTATGCTCTGTTAACTGAGAGATCCTGGTTGATTGGGCCACAGCCCTTTGGAGTGTTAGAGCCGGAGGAAACCGAAGAGTCCACCTGGTCCGTCTTCTCGTTGTACAGATAGACGGAGATCACGTAAGTTAAGGGCCAAAACTCAGGTATTTTCAGGTCCACGCAAGTGACATACTTGTTTGAGAGAGCTCGGTTTATGATGGAGACATAGGTAAAAGCAATCATTAATTTTCTTCATTAACATGGGAATTTTAAAACCATAGACATGGTGCTATGTGACCCCTTGGTGGGGACACTGATAGTCTAGAGGACCCATGGGCCATCCAAAGGTGTGCCCCCACACGCCCATCTAATCATTGCCGTATTGGATTGCTGACCCAACATTACAGTATCTGTTGATATTTTTCAAGAGCAAGCAGCCATTTGGATTTTTAAGTGGCCTCTTGTTGAGTCCTGCTTTATTTTTTATCTGCCCAGCCTCTGAAGATAGTGAGTTTGTAACCCCCGACTTAGTCTTGGGGTCTTAATTTATTTTTTTAAACAAGAGGTAAAATTGGAAGCGTTAATCCTTCATTACAGGTGCATAAAAAAAAGACAGCTTGGGTGCTCCTGCATGACAAATGCAGAGTCAGAGTAGATTAGAGCTTGAAATGACCGTCTTGTCTGCCTACTTCGTTTGTGAATGATAGCAAGGCTCAGAGAGGGAGAGTGACTTATCTGAGTCACACAGTGAATATCTCAGCAAGAACATCCCCAAAGAAAATTTCCACTGCACCACTCCCCTCCCTATGGATCATACTTTCTGTGACCATCTTTTTTTTTTTTTTTTTCTTTTCTTTTCTTTTCCTTTCTATCTCCTGGTTATCTCTGCATTGAAATGGACAAAGCCCGGTGACTTTAGGAGCAGATTGGGATGTATAACCTGGAGCTTCATTTCTCTTTGAAAACCTGCTTTACTTCCTAGCCAGAGGCCTCAGGGCCTTACTCTCACTAAGGCTTCCAGACTTCTAAAAAGAGTCTTTATTTTACCTAGTTCTTTCCTGCTGATCCTGTTGGTTAGGTTGAGGAGGCTGTGCTCATTCAGTAGTATTATATATTCCAACGAGCTCTAGTCTGAATCACTCCTGGGTCAAAATACTCTAAAGAGTCTGGGTTTCTGCCTTTTTCATCCCTGGAAAGGACAGAGGCGGTCAGATCGTCCAATTATAACCTTGCGTGTACAGCTAGTCTGAGTGATTGCATAAGCTCCCTGCCTCCTTAGAAGAACAAAGGACCTTTGTGAGGCAGGTGAGCCTGGTAGGTGAGTCCACCAGAATGGAGCCCCCACGGATGCTAAGGGTTCTCCACCTCCTGGACTGTGGAGAGAAGGTCACTACAATCCAGACAATAGCCCATCCTCTTACATCAGGAACAGAATGTATCTGGGCTCAAGGACCTGATTTTTATGTGATGTCAGTGTCCTACCTGGACAAGTATGTTTTTCAGGAGACCAAGGTTTGTAGCCTTTATAAATCCACACCAACCAGGCCTTTGGGAGCAAGGTGATTTGAAGCTTTAAGGGTTGTGGACTTGTTTTGAGGCAAAAAGTCAATTTTCTTCCTTTAAAAAAATGATAGAGTTAGTTACAAACAGCACAAGTTGGAAAGTTTGGGCTACCCTGGTCTTTTAAAAGTGGAAAATGTAATTATGCATTATGATTGGTAGATAGAGAAAAACAAATTAGAAATTTCTTGGACTGAAAAGAATTTTGAAAAAAAGAAGAGGCAACTATCATGTATTAGTAATGTTTGGTAACAGTAACTAGCATTTAGTGAGCATATGCTACATACCCAGTGCGGTGATACGAAAACCTTCAGGTGCATGGAGCACCTGGGTGGCTGAGTAGGTTAAGTGTGCAACTTTGGCTGAGGTCATGATCTCACGGTTTGTGAGTTCAAGCCCTGCATCGGGCTCTGTGCTGACAGCTCAGAGCATGGAGCCTACCTTGGATTCTGTCTCTTTCGGAAGGAAGGAAGGAAGGAAGGAAGGAAGGAAGGAAGGAAGGAAGGAAGGAAAAGAAAGAAAGGAGGGAGGAAGAAAGGAAAGAAGGAAGAAAGAAAGAAAGAAAGAGAAAGAAAGAAAAAGAAAAAAAAAGAAAAGAAAGAAAGAAAGAAAAGAAAAGGAAAAAGAAAGGAGGGAGGGAGGAAAGAGGAAAGAAAGAAAGAAGGAAAAAGAAAGAAAGAGAAAAACGAAAAGAAAAGAAAACTTTAGGTGCATGACCTGAGAGAATCTGACAGCATTCAGAAGAGGTGGGTACCCTAAGTGACCCCTTGTCTCCTCAGTGAGAAAACGAGAACACAGAAGAATCAAGGAGACTGCCCAAGGTCACATCACAAAGCCAAAAAGGGCAGAGCAGGGATTTGGAGGCAGCCAATCGGACTCCAGAATCCACTCCGTTATTCACTCCACCAGCCAAGCACTAGGCAGCACATTTTCTTCACATTCCATAGCCCATCAAGGGATGGATGGGACGGTGCCAGAATTATAGATGAGGAAACAGAAGCGCAGATGTTAAGTAACTTGCCCCAAGGCCATACAACTGATAAACGGAGGAGTATAAATGCAAGTAGAGGTCTGGCAGATTCCTAAACCCACATCGTGTGACTTCCCCTTCAGAAGTAGTTTATTTTACCTAAATGGCATTCCCTGCTATTAATCATGATGTTATAGCAGACAAATGCGTTAATAATCTTTGTCCCTGTAATTCTCCGTTTAGCTCAAAACTGCCTCAATTTACACACGCACACAATCTCCCCTCACCCCCTCTTCCCATTCCCCCAAACACCCCCTGTACCCCCAGGGTATCCAGTGGCCCCGCCAAGTGAAAAGGGCCTCAACCCATTTGGCAAGCTGACTAAGGAAGCCTGGATCTCCCAGAGAAACTTGCTACAAGGAAATCGCTAATTATAACCCAAATTGTATTTGACTTATGCATCTCTGCTTCACGTTGTAACACTGTAATTTAAAGAGATTGTTCCTGGCCTTTTTTTAGGGGAAGAAATTAACTACCATTTTTTTTTTTTTTTTTTACTAAGAAAAGCAGTGGTAACCGTGGTACAGGAATGACAGGAGGTGGGTCCCGTCCCCTCCTCCCCTCTACCCATCTTGTCTTGCAAGTGGGGGCTGGGTTAGCAATTATGCAAGGACTTGCCGGAGGTTCCAGGCACTGTCTCTGAGTGACACCCATCTGGTGGCTTCACCAAAGGGAGAGAGAACACGAAGGTGGGCAGGCTTGGAAAGAAGAGTCTCCTTGACTCTAGGAGTGATGGTTTGGAGGCGGAAGGGAAGCAAGGACATTAGTCCTTGGATTTGGGGGCCGTCTCCTGTTTTGAGCCACTGACGTACTTGACAAAGACTAGAGGGGACCTGGTCAGGGGGTGAAAAGGGGAGTTGGAAGCATTGCCTGGATTTCAGAGCCTTGGCTGTCTCTCTTCCTGGTCCAACTATCCATGGGACCCAGAGCCCCTCACCAGCACCCCATTTTCCCTCTTCTCTCCTCCTTACTCCAGGCCTTTAGTATCAGCGTTAAGCCGGGACACAATTTGGCAAACTATCATCAATGGGTCCATACCGGCCCACTGTCTGTTTTTGTCAATAAAGTTTTATTGGAACACAGCCACACTGATTCATTCATGTATTGTCTATGCTGCTTTGCTTTTGCAGAGCCGAGTGATTGCAACAGACGTATAACCCACTGAGCTGAAACAATGCTTTCTGTTTGGCCCTCCACAGAAAAGGTTTGCTGATTCCTCACCTAGGCCGAAGTTTGCATATTGCTGGCCTACTGGCTTTATTTAGACCTCAGGCCTGTTTTGTTGGGTTCACAAATGGAATGAACTGGCTACATGTTCATTGGGAGATTTCTCAGTATAATCTGGCTTGGATTAAAAACTGGAAAAGTTTACCGGGAGGACACAGCAGTGGTGTGCTAGTGTTGAGGATGCGGCTGTCCCTCAAGGCTGTCTGCCATAGTGGCCACCTACAGTGTTTTACTAAGCTGACCCAGCCTTGTACGCGTTCGAGTTTGGCTACGTCATCTGGGTCTTCTGGACTATTTTTTAATAAAATATTTCCAGTTTCTCTCCTAACCAGTGAATTACATTTCTTTTATTCTTTCTCCTTCATCATACTGGCCTTCCCTGCGGAACTCTGACCAGAAAATAAATGTCAGTGTAATTGCCAGAATTTAGTGAATGCCAGAGTTATATCAGAAATGTAGCGTCCCTTCCTACCCCCTAATACATCCGTATTCACACACACACACACACACACACACAGCCCCTGTTTTCTCAAGAAACTTTGGGAATCAAAGCCTATATCACTGTTTTCTTTGATTTAAATCCAAGATGGATTACTAAGTGTTATATTCTTCTGAGGTCACGGAATGAATGTCACAATTGTTATTATTAACAGAGTAGATATTTATGGTGTCGGCCAACGTTATTCAGGTTTTATGTTTATTAATTCTAAACCAACCGAGTGGCTGGTAGGCTGAGCCCCATTTCGTCAATAAGGAAAACTGAGTCCCAGAGAGGTTATGTAAACAGCCTTAGGGCGTACCATCAGAAAGTGATGGGCTTGGAACTCACACTCAGTCCTGGCTAATGCAAAGGCACTGCTCTGTCTGATATACCATGGCACTCTTTAAAGCGTGTGGGCACCTCCAGTGGAACCAACCCTTGACTGAAGTAGACAACCGATGCCCAGCTCCGGAGCCAACAAGTACAATGTACTAAGCCCCAGGGTCAATTTTTCTGTAGCGAGAACAATTGATCCCAAGAAGGGCCTCTGAAGGCTTGACTAGAGGCGCTGAAGGTCAGTTTTTGGTAAATAGTCATTGAAGAATCTTCCATTATTCTCAACGAATCTGCAGAGAATATCTTTTCCCACTAGCCTTTGCAAGCTCAGCAGGGGGAGACACTGGGGAGTAGGGAACCCCATGTTTTCTTTTGAAAACAAGGCCTCCTAGGGTAGGAGAATACCAAGGCAGAGGGAAATCCCGGTGAACAGGGTCTAGGCTTTGTCCCACAGCTGAAGGCCAGCACAGAGCCCCACCTGTGTTGCCCAGGCATCTCAGCCTACCCTGAGACGAGCGTGTGGCTCCAGGAAGCCCTATGATTTTGTACCAGCAGTTTGGTCTACAGGCTCTCTGAGGATGCACAGTGGTCTGACATTGGGGCTGAGCCCTTGATAATGACACTGTAGACACGAGGTAATTACAGATCTGTTACTTCCCAAGTCAAGCTAAGTGGACCTCTGATTATTATTCTGCATATAATAGGAGCATAACTAACACTGAAGGGAAATTGTACTTCTCTCTTTTATTAACCACTTTTATATTCCCTTGTGCACGGCTATGATGCTATGAAATCTCTTTAAATGTGATATTACTCAATATAATACAATAATAATGCACACACCGTAATGTATTGGATTACTTTGCAAACAGCCCTTCTGAAATTGAATTTCCCATCATTTCCCTGGGCCAGCTCAGGGCTGCTGGGCTCACAGGCCCTTTCTGTGCTTGGGAGCCTGGGGTCTACCTTCACAGTCAGTTAGGTTTTCATAGATGTAAGCAATTGGTCCCCATCATCTTTATTCATGGTGAGGATGTTGGCGAGCCATGTTCCCTGGCACCTGGCGGTATATCACAGCTCAGAAATGTGCACAATTTCTGGAACCTCAGCATAGTTTGCAAATGACCCGGGTTCAATGACATCAGAAGGGAGCTAAGCCAGATGGAAGGGATGCCTTCCGTGCTGGAATTAAATTCTGGAAGTATTTGCAAATCGCCTTTGCTGAAGATTCTGTGAGATCTTCACCCTTATTCCCAACTTCTGTTCATCTGTAAAAACTTTCATGACACCATCTCAAAGCTGCTGTTGGTGTGCCCTTTACCTCCTGCACGTGCCTTGAGACTTTACCCCTTTGACACCCAAAAATAATGTTTATTGAACTCATACAGTGTATCGAAATATGCATTAATCTATTAAGTGACATCCAACAATTTTATAAAAACTTAAATCTTTATGTTTGCCATAAAGCTATGAAGTCTCAGAGGATGCCACTGTGCCTTAGTTGTCTTTTTTATTCTTTGTGCCAAGCACAGTGCCTGGAATAAGGAAGATACTCAAGAATTGTGTGTCATTATTCATGCATGGAAATGTCTTGGGTTCCTGCTATTTGAGAGGCATAGAGTCAGGCCGTGGAGGTACAAGAGTAAATGCCAGACATGGGTTCTCCTTCAGGAAGTGACAGCCCAGTGCAAAACATAGAATATGAACAAACAAAAAACACCTGCATAATTAAATAATCACAATTGTGGAAAATACCATAAAGGAAAGGTACAGATGTTATGCGTGGGTGCACACTTCTTCCCAACATGACAGGGATACCATGTTAGTAGCTGACGTGGCCATAGTGAGAGTATTTATACCATGGAAATTGGCAATGACACAAACCAGGGCTTTTGTGGTCTTGTCATCTGTGGAGCTGGTTGGTAACCACCACACCCTTGGCAGAAACTTGGCATATTCAAATGAAGGAATGTCAGTGTAGCTGGGTTGAGGGGCAGGGAGAAGGTGGCCCAAATGAAGATGAAGAAGTGGTCAGCAAACATTCTTACGGGACTTTGTAAGCCAAATTGAGGGTTCACATTTTCATCCTTTGCACAGTGGGAGGCCACTGGAAGATCTTAAGAGAATGGCATGATTAGGTTTTGATTTTAGGGGTGACCTGACTGTAGTGTGGAACATGGATTAGAGCAACACAGTAATGGGGTGGGGTAACTGGGGGAATGGCAGAGAGTAGTCAGTGAGCTACTGCAATGGTCTGGACAGGACAGGACGGCATGCACTCGTGTGGTCTGGGCAGTGAGTTGGCTGTAGGATGTAAGAAAATGGATAGGATCCAGGATGACTTCAAGTTTGGGCCTCCATGAATGCAGCTCTTATAAAGCTGAATCTTGATGGAAATGAGGATTGTTTTCCAAAGAGTAGAAGGAGTTGGGATCAAAGTGTGTGTGTGTGTGTGGGGGGGGGGTACTTGTGAGACACCTAGATACAAATAAGCGTCTGTTTATCTTTAAAATGGACAGACTAATGCCTATCTCACATGGTAGCTGGGATTCTTAAATGGATTGATTTATAAGGAATCATTTGGCATGTAGGAAACAAGCAATAAAATGTAGTTGAATCTGAATTTCTGACACATTTAATAGGTGCCCTTTTGAAAATTGGACAGCCAGACTGGAATTAATTAATAATGTTTTAGGTTTAGTCTGAAACACGGAGTTTTTTATAATTGAGTCACATTGTGTAGTGCCATTGGGAGAAAAAAATGTTTAGGCTAAATGTCCTTTGTTCTAATTCCAGTTTGGGCATTCACCTACGCAAATCACTCAGTGCAGGGCTCACATCACCAGTATGGTGTCACACTACCTTGATTCAAGTCCTACATCCACCACGTCTTAACAAGTTAAGCAAGTTGCTTAATCTCCTTGAGCCTCAGTTTTTCAAACTGTAATTGTCTTAACTGACAGGGCTTTTGTGAACACCAAGTGGTTATTTCAGGCAAAGCTTTATGACTATGCCTGGCATATAATTGGCACTCGGTCAATGGGGGCCATGATTAGGAATCACTTTGAGTCCTGGTTTTTGCATCTTTCAAAAGGACACAATAATTATCTATGACCTGACCAACTCATGGGGTTGGAGTAACTATCAAATTACCAAAGAATCTGCCACAGCTCTTTTTTTTTTTAATGCTTATTTATTTTAGAGAGAGAGAGACAGAACATGAGCAGGGGAGGGGCAGAGAGAAAGGGAGACAAAGAATCCTTAGTAGGCTCCAGGCTGTGAGCTTTAGCACAGAGCCCTATGCAGGGCTCCCACCCACAAACCGTGAGATTGTGACCTGAACCAAAGTCAGACGCTTAACCAACTGAGCCACCCAGACACCACTACCACAGCTCTTTGTAATATCCAGTATGCATACTTGTAAACTTCTGTTACTAGTTCAAAGCGCTATAGTCTTTTACAACTTAGCCCTCAGAATGGCCATCAAGTAAAGATGTAATGATGCTCTCTTTACAGATGAGGAAATTGAGGTTTGGAGAGTGGACATGACTTGATGTCTTTCCCAAGGTCACCTCACTAGTATGTGGTATGTCTGAACCCACAACTTCTCCTGATACCTTCTCTAAGGGGCTAGAAGAATGGAGAGATCACTGGGTTTGGGGTAGGGAAGTAAGGAAAGATCTACCTGGTTCTGTGAGGTCCATCTGCCCTGACCTTGCCAAAGGAAGTAAGAATCAGGAGATACTGGCTTCTGACATGACTTCCCCCAGACCCTTACCTTTGTACCCACTTCAAGAGTGATGCTTGGGATTAACAGAGACAGTGAGAGACTAGCCAGACCTCCCAGTGCAGATTTCCACTTGGACGCAGACTAGATCGTTTGGAAACTAAACTGTACATTGGAAAACGGTTCTGGATAAATTAATTTCTGTGATACATAATGCATAAGGGGAAATCCATGGTATTTTTAAACAATGGAAATGAGAGAATCTGCCTTTTGGGCATTGATCCCAATTACATTTAGTCCAGAAAACATTTATCAACACCTACTGTGTGCCAGTTCCTTGCTGGGAAACAGAGATGAGTCAGACATTGTCTGTGCCCAGGAAGGGTGAGAAATCAGTGGAGGCACCCACTAAGCCATCAGCCCTGGGTTCGACCTTGAGATCGGAAAACAAGGAGAGTCATGAGTACTTACGCCTGTCTCTTCTTGAAAGCATAATAAGGCAGATCAATAACGAAATGTCTGTGAGATACTTTACAGAAGGGACCTCCTATAGCCTTCCCAGCATCCGTGTTAGGCTGGCAAGAATGTTTCCATTCTGCAGATTAAAAAAATTGAGGCTCAGGGAAGCCTTATAACTTGCCCCGAGCCCCTGGTGCCCCATGTTGCCAAGGCTGGACTCCTACCAAACACTACCTACCCTGAAGCCCCTCTATACAGCCTCTTCTGTGTCTCTGAGGGACCTTCATTTTTGCAAACTCTGGTTAATTCCATGAGTTGACTGGCTGCGTCTCTCACAGGCTCAGATGAGAGATACTTTAGATCCCACCTTTGCCCGAAGCACAGGGTGTTTCCCTTAGACGAAGCCCCCCACCTGGAAATCCAAGGCTCCAACAGTTCACGGAAGCCCCTTTCCACCCCGACTGCTGTGCACACCCTGAGCAGAAAGATAATTCACCCTAATTATCCAAAACCCATATTTAAGGACAAGTACAAAGAACTCTAACTGAGGTTCAAAAATAAACGATTCAGCAAAACTGCACGAGGTAAATTCCCTCAGAAAGGAGAGTTTATCGCTGACGGTTCTAAAAGGGAGCCTTTACCCTTTTGTTGGCTGCAGATTCAAGTTAAAGGTACAGGCCCGCCTATTCTCGGTGGCACCTTTCCCTTTATGCCAGTGTAGCTCCAGAAGGAGCCCTGCTGATGGCAGGATCCCCCCTCTCACTGTCCCACTGTCCTGTCTCAGGTACTACTGTCTTAACATAGGGTTGGGGTTTGTCCTTTAATCCATTTCTGACATAGAGGTTTAGCGAATTATTCTCCCGAATGTTCGAAAGGGCTGGTCCATCAGAGTGGGGAGCATGCAGGCTGTACTTCTTACTAACCACGTGGGCCTCAAGCCTGACGCTTTCTCTGAGCCTCAGTTTCCCTGTCCGGCAAATGGTCTTGTCAATGGCCATGAGGATTCAGTGGAATAACAGGAGTGATTCGGGGAGCTTAAGAAATCTCCTAGGTCATTCCTAGAGTAGGTGCTTGGAAAGGTGTCTCAGATGAACAGTGTTTGATTTCCCACCCACACCCATGTGTGATCCCTAAGGGACAGTGTGGCTGGCTGCTTGAGGTCAGAGAGCTGGGCCTGGCGAGTGTCGGAGGGTCTTCCCTCTCTCGGGACCTGAGCTGGAGAGGAGTATGGGCACTGGGGACCCTCCCAAGGATGCCCCTCAGCCACCTAGAGCATCAGTTCCTTGTTAGACGTGGTAGATGGGATTTTGATGATTGGAAACGTAAGAAAGGCTGGAACCCAGAACATTCTGAATCTACTCTGTCACCCCCTCTACCCTGTGAGGACCCAGGCCGGAGAGTGGTATGCTGGGAAGACGGCCCACAGGAGAGACCAAACAGTCCTTTCAAAATGTCTAGGCAAGCAACAAATGTCCTCTGATGCAGGGACATGTGACAGACTTGGACAATGTAACTTGTCTGCCCCAAGGCATAAGCCAAACATGTAATTCTTTCCTAGATTTTCCCCTCATCTCCCACCCTGGATTGCCTAGCTCTGAAGGTCACATCCCCAATGATTTCAAGCACAGAGAAGGTAGAACTGGGTAAAGGGGACAAAACAAAAGAAAAACAGACCCAGGAAGAAAGGGAAGGCATGGAGGGGGAGGAAGAGGTAGAGAGAGAGAGACAGAGACTGGGCTCACTCCATATTTTTTTTCTTTAAAAAATAGATGATCTAGATCTAAATCTAAATCTAGAGATAGATAGAGATATATAAAGGCAGCAGGGAATCTAAGTGACATCCTCAGTGACATCTGAGGCTCAATGAACTTGCTCACTCTAGATGGAGTCCCAGTGAATGTTCCAGGTTCTGAACGATCATGTTGGCAGTTGCCCTAACTCAGTAAAAGGGGTGAGCATAGGCAGATCAAGCAGAGAGCCTTCCCACATCCCTTCTGCTGGGTGCTGTACCAGCTATGCCTTCCAGTCACCCAGGGGTGAGGTTAAAGAGGCACAGCCCCTGAGCTACTGGGTTTGTGCCTTGGGACACAGGTGGGAGGCCAGCAGGAATCCGGTGTTAACACATCCCATGGTGATGCTTAACACAGCCGACCAGACACTTACCTTCACGCAAGCCTTTGCAAGCCAGTTCAGCGGCCCACTCACTGCTCACTTAGACTGCAGAGTATCAAACTCTGGGAGGCATTGGGATCTGCTGGAAAGTATGATGTATCTTATAGGCTTATTCCTGATACAATAATGATGGCAGCAGCTGCCATTGCCAAGGACCCATCCGCTGCCACTGTGCCTTTATCACGTGACCCCAAGAACCCCTTGATAGAGCTGTCTTTCCCTTTTTCAGAGAAGACAGGTGAATCTGGGAGGGTTGAATGGTCTGTGTGCCCCCAGGAACGCAGCCGGTCGAGTATAGCCTTATGCACATCGAAATGGAGAACCGTCTCTGGAGGGTTTCTCAACACCTGTAATTTTCGGAGTACCTAATAGTTGCCGCGCAGGATCTGTGTGTCCCACATTCTTTATTTCCTTCTGCCTTCTTGGTGATTCTGTGAAGCGGGAGAGAAACTCTTCATTCTGTGGAGGAGGAAAACGAGAACAGGAGAGTCCGAGCTGAACCCAAGCTGACTCCTAAGACAAGGGCTGTGTGTTTCTCGTCTCTGTCCTTGGGCAGGGGTGAAAGCCGCCTGATCAGGATTGCTGTAGGGGAGAATGACAAAGGGGAGCGAGGCCTGGGGGCAGACCAACATGTGTCCACACACTTGGTAGCCGTGTAGTCTGTTGTGTCAAATGGACCCAACTTGATGGCCTGGGTTACATAGTGCTCCTCCCCCGAAAAATTCATGTCCACCTGTGACCTCCGAAGGCAACCTTGTTGGAAATAGTTTTTGCAGATATAATTGTGGAAGTTAAACGAGGGTCATACTGGGCTAGGGTGCACACTAACTCCAATGGCTGGCAGCTCTAGGGGAAGGCCAGGTGAGACACAGAGAGAGGAAGACCAAACAAGCACAGAGGCAGAGGTTGGGGTGATGCATGTACAATGCAGAGAAGGCCAGGGCACCCCAGGGCCATCAGACAGGAAGAGGCAAGGGCGGACTGTCCTCTAGTACCTTCGGACGGAGCGTGGCTCAGCCAACACCTTGATTGTGGATGTCTGGCCTCCAGAACTGTGAAAGTAGAGATTTATATTGTTTCAAGCACTGAATTTGTGGTAATTGGTCACGGCAGCCCCAGAAAACTAATACAGCCAAGGTATTTGTTTGTTGAATTTGTTTGCTTTATGGCACTTACCACAACTGGCGATCATTTTCTTTGTTAGGTTGCTTATGTGGGCCTGTCGGCCACAAAGCAACTCCATGCTGTGTTTAGCTCATCACCCCCGTGTCCCCAGAACTTTGCTCAAAGTAGCTGCTCAGGGAAAGTGTGCTGAATGAATGAATGAATGAATGAGTGAGTGAATGAGTGAGTGAAATGGGCTGTTGTGAGGCTGAAGCAAGGTAATATCTTGAGATTGCATCAAACAGTGTTTGGGCAAGAGCAGGCATGAAAAATAAAGGTTGTTCTGATTATCATTCCAGGCAGGAATTACATTTTTCTTAGGGCCCCTCTGAATTGCAAAGAGCCAACGGGAACTGGAGTAGTTACCTGGACGGAGAGAACACCGTTAAAGGAAAGGCCGTTTCTGCCAACATTGACAGGATGGGAGCCCCCCGCCCCTTTCTTGAAACTGCAGTTCCCTTTGAGGAAAGGAGCCCACCAGTGAGAAGGGCAGGGTCCAGGCAGTTGGGAGGGGGGGGGGGGCAGCGGAGGCAGGGTTTTGCGGCCCCCTGACCCCCTGGCTCGAGGCCAGGCCTCCACCTTCCCACTCTGCAGGAGGCTTTGATCTCATCTCCCTGCCCAACAGACACACATTAGTCGATAATTCCGGAAGACATCAAAACCCCAGCACGAGCCCTTCCTCTGCCTGCAACCTCCAGAAGTTGCAAGCCCTGCTAATGGGCCCCGGACAGGTCTGTTCTGTTTCCCAGGGCCTGGGGTACTCTGTCTCCACTCTCTGTCTGCCTCTGACCCAGTGCGTTTACAGTTAAGCCAAGTAGCCCAAATGGAAGAGATGACCTTCACAGCGACTTGATTTACCTGTGGCTGCTGTATTGTTCTTCTTGGCCTTCGTTTCCAGGTGGTGGCACACAGTGGGGTGGAAAGACCATGGGCTCAGGAGCTTGAAGACTTGGTACACAGTCCCACCTCTGCATTTTGAGGCTCTGTGACCATCAGCAAGGCATACACATCCCCTGAGTCTCTGTCTCTGCCTCTGGGAGAAGAATCAGAAATATGAGTCCCCCGCACTGCCCGACAGAACTGTTTTGAGGCTCACGGGAGAAATCAGATGTGAGCGTGCTTTAGAAATCAGGAAGTGTCGGGGCGCCTGGGTGGCGCAGTCGGTTAAGCGTCCGACTTCAGCCAGGTCACGATCTCGCGGTCCGTGAGTTCGAGCCCCGCGTCAGGCTCTGGGCTGATGGCTCGGAGCCTGGAGCCTGTTTCCGATTCTGTGTCTCCCTCTCTCTCTGCCCCTCCCCCGTTCATGCTCTGTCTCTCTCTGTCCCAAAAAAATAAATAAAAAACGTTGGAAAAAAAAAAAAAAAGAAATCAGGAAGTGTCATAAAAATAGAAGCAATTATTACCATTATCCCATGACTCTGAGCTCATTAAAAAAAAAAAAAATTCATTACTGACCCTGTGTTACACACTGCCGATGGAGAGACAAACAAAACTCTATCCCTTATGACTTTCCTAAACTATGCAAATAAGTCCTATTCATTACAGAAAAGAGAGAAAACCCAAAAAAGCAAATAATAGTCATCACCACAGTTGCCACCATCACTGCATTGACCACCTGGTTGTTTATCCTCTTTGGACTGTTGCAGCGTCTTACAAAATTTTTTAATGTCTTTTTTTTTATTGCTTATTTTTGAAAGAGAGAGACAGAGCATGAGCGGGGGAGGGGCAGAGAGAGAGGGAGACACAGAATCGGAAGCAGGCTCCAGGCTCCGAGCTGTCAGCACAGAGCCCGACGTGGGGCTCGAACTCAGGAACAGTGAGATCATGACCTGAGCCGAAGTTGGACACGTAACTGACTGAGCTACCCAGGCACCCCCAATTTTTTTAAATAAATAAAAATACAAAGATGATATATGCCATCCTGTTTTGTGACTTGATCTATAATGGAAAATATCATCTATATCTTTCCAAGTCATTTAATTTATTCTGACGTTTCCCCCCTCTGGTGGCTTCTTTGTGTTTTGTGGCCGGCATTGTTTGGATTGGACTGAGTGTATGTGGCCAGTCCCTTGTCGTTGGATACGTAGGTTGTTGATTTAGCCAGTCCCTTGTCGTTGCACACGTAGGTTGTTTCCCATTTTTCACTGCAGCAAATATCACTGTAATGAATTTCTTCTCGCCCACATCTTTGCACACTTCCCCGATTGTTTCTGTAGAATAAATTCCCAGAAGTAGAACTGCTGGGTCAAAGAGTAAAAATGCACATTTTTAAAGGCTTTTGATAGTCAGATAAAACTAAAAAATCACCCTCCAGAAAGATTATACCAATTTAAACTCCCAACAAGACTGCACGGGAGTGCCCTGTTTCCCGAACTCTCGCCAGAGCCGAGCATTATCTCAGAGTGATTTAAAATGCCTGAAGAAAGGAATGATAACGGTTTCTACCCAGCACTAGCTAAAACACGAGCACTGCATATTGGCTTTCAGCTTGATAAATACTTTCTTATAAGGTCATAAATATCAGCGGAACCAAAGGTTAATGTAGTGTGCAATGCTGTAAAATTCAGCAGGCAACCTGCTAGATCATTATGATGCATTAGTACCTTTCAGTATGAAGTGGGATGGCTTACAAAGTCTGTTTATAAGTGGCCACTAACTCAACAAGTGCGTAATTGTGTCAGGTGGCCCCACTGCTCCTGCAAACATAATTTATTAAGTGCACACCTTGCCTTCCATTATATGCCAAGACTGAGAAACAGAGGAGGAAGGAGGTGGGGGAGGAGAGGAAAGAAGGAAAGAAAAGGATTCATGAATCTATGTATTTCATCCCTTTCGCAAGCCAGAGATCCTTAAAAGACCAACATAATTTATTGCAGAAAAAATAAAGCAAATAATCCCTTTCATATATTAGCAGCGAACTTACCACATGGCTGGCAGCATTAGAATCAGAATAAAGGCAGGCATGAAAATAGCTGTACCATTAGGAAGCATGTGCTTCTAGAAATTAGACTTTTAAATTATTTAGTTTGTGTTTTGAAGTTTGCGATTCAGATACCTCACGTGTTCCGTTTTTTATGCAGGTGGAAACAGGTTTCATGGTTGTTTGCTATTGTTCTTGGGTTGGCTGGTAAGAAGTTGAAACTAAGCCCGTCTTAGCGTTGACTCAGGAGTGGCGCCTTGACTCGTTTGGAATTGTGTAAGAGAACTTACTCTGTACGATGTTAGAAATAAGTGGGACTATTCACCATGCAAAATATCCCGGAACAAACCAAATTGTTCTCTACCTTCTCCCCCTCCCACCCACCCATCTCTTCCCCCCTACACACACACACACACACACACACACACACACACACACACACTTAGTTTTTTTCAAACAGCCTTTAAATCTGGTGCTGAACATTGGGAATAGAGAGGTGAGTGAAGCACAGCCCACAGCCTCCAAAGCCTTATCCCAGTCTCATGGCGTAGAGCATTGCCACGGCAGACACGTTCACCGGGGCAGTGAGCAGGGTGCTCACAGTGGGAGCTCATGGTAAGGCACCAGGGACTCCTCTCCAGCCATAGTTGCTGCTTCCGCTCATCCCTGTTTCCCACGTCTGATGCATCACAAGGCGAGCGGACTCGTTGCTCCCGCATGTGCCGCCACCATGTTCGTCTCGATGGTGAGTCATCAGCCCGGCGGCAGACTGGCAGAAAGCAGAGAGGCCATCCAGGCATGATGGCACTTTTGGGCCACACTGTTAACTAGAAACCCACTTAATTCTGCGTTAATGATTAATGAAGTATTTACTATCAACAACCCACGTTTATGGGTTCTGGAAGTATGTCGAATGAGACCAAGAAGCTGCTGCCATCACAGAGCTTACATTCCAGGAGGCTGAACAAACGCATCAAAGTACTTGCTAGTTTTGCAGGTGACACGAGAGAAACACACAAGAGCCGTGCTGCATCATGTGGGGTGGGCAGGGAGAATGCTCTGAGGAGGTGATATTTAAGCTGATGACTAAGGATGAGAAGGATCCAGTTATGGCAAACAGCGGAAGGAAGAGGTGCCAGGGAGGGGAGCCCACGTATGCAAAGGCCTTGAGGTGGGAAAGCCCCTGATGGTTTTGGGAGAATGAAAGCAGAGAGCTGAGGCTGTAAGACGTTCTAGAAATGAAATTGTAAAGGCAGGTCCTTGCTAGCCAAGCCAGGAGTTCAGATTTAATTCCAAGAGCAAGAGGAAGCTCCATGAGAGTTCTTGAAGCAATCAGGGTAATGCTTTCTTGGGTGGACCCCTCCAGAGTTTGTGTTTGTTTTCTTTCTTTCTCTTTCTTTCTTTCTTTCTTTCTTTCTTTCTTTCTTTCTTTCTTTCTTTTTCTTCTTTCCTTCCTTCCTTCCTTTCTTTTTTTCTCTCTTTTCTTTCTTTCTTTCTTTTTCTTCCTTCCTTCCTTCTTCTTTCCTTTCTTTTTGGTTGTTCTAGAGACTACCCTTAAGTGTCAGGGTAAACAAGTGATTTCTGGGACTCCCCCATCCATGAAGGTTAATTTGGCGACACAAATATCTGCTCCCAGGCTAGGGAGATGGCTCTCGTGATGCCCAGAGGGTGGGCTTTATGATCTGAGAGCACTTGGAATGTTTGCAGCGGCAAAGCCACGTCGTCCCATCGAATGTCTCTTTCATTTTTAATGAGGAGCCTGGAGGCACTGTATAAATAAAACGGCCGAATTATTAAATTATCACTCTACAGGGCATCTTATATTAGTCCTAATTAAATGATGCTTTTCATATTAACAAACAGTGCTCAAAAAAGGATTCCAATTTTTAATCCTGACCTAACAGAAGTAGGAAGCCCTAGAAATTTCTAGAACATGCACAATGCCCCCGGACTCACTGGAGGGCACAGATGGTGAGTTTTCAGATGTCATTCTGCATTTGAACATTCCCGGTAACCACAGTGACTGTCCCCTTCACCCAGACACAGACATCCACATTCATCCACACAAAAAATACTTCCAGGATTTCCGCCCCCTTAACCCTTGTGGGGTAACAGGGGCTAGACTTAAATTCCCACCTCAACCAACTGAAAAAAGTGCTCCACAGATAAGGAGCAATGAATTTAGGTTTTGGACCACAAGGAGCACCAAGAGAAGGGAGAAAAATGAGATGAGCCCAATAGTGGCCCCAGACCACTACATGCAGAGGGTTTCCAAGTCCTGAGGCAAGTATGGGGAACCCAGATAAGGACTATTTAGGGTACCAGATACTAGATTCTGGGGACACAGTGGCGACTGACACCAGCAAGACCTCCAACCTGCTGAGCTTACATCATATGGGGGGAGACAGTCGATAAGTAACTACATACATGGGGTAATTTCAGCTAGGTCAATGGGGTGTTTGAAGACACTGGCAAGAGCCAGTTGTGAGCATTGCTTTCCCATCAGTGTTTTCTGTGACATCATGTCTATAGCTTGAAATCAGCCACGGTGAGAGTATTTGCACCACAAAGTTGGCAAGGCTTGTGTATTATTGTTGCTTTGGAGAGTTTCCTTACCAACTTACTCTTCAGACAATGTGGTCAGGGAAGGCTTTGTAAGGGAGAACCGTTTCTGTTGAGACATGAGGATGAAGAGCCATTCATTCATCCCCCTTGAGGGAATGTTTCAGCGGAGGAAATAGCATGTGCAAAGGCCCTGTGCCTCCATATTCCATTCTTCCACCCTCTCTGATGTTCGGGGCAGAAGTGTCTCCCTTCCCTACAATCCCTTGATGAGATTTCATCCACTTCTGTATATTAACCATATAATCTTCCCTCCCCTTTTCACTCCCATGTCAGCACAGTAGAGAAATATCTTTATGGTGTTATTATGGCTTGATCCTTATGCTCTATTTTCAGATCTTCTCCACTCTGAGTCTGTGCCTTTTTTTTTTCCATAGTGGAATTTTACTACTTATTCCCAAGAATGATTCTTTAGTCCCTTGTCTGTGAGAACATGATACTCTTTTACAGTTAGAGAAGATTTAAAAACAAAAACCAAAACAAGAATATTTCTTTAACATGTACAGGTGTAGGATTTAAGCATTGAAAGGTAGAAGTTTTCAGAATACATTTTTCAGAAGCATTTTCTGAAGCCCCAGGGTGTCTTCAGAGAAGGTGCAGGGCTGGGATTCAGGGCATGGCCTTGGCAAGACCAATGGCCTGAGTAACCAGCAGGTCATTGTTAATTGATAACGATGCTTTTTTATGGCAAAATCTGAACTAAACTTCAACTCGATTCTTAATATGCACCGCAGAAGCAGAGAGGAGAAATCCATAGTTCATGACCCATAAGATTTATGTCTCGAGCATTTCCAAGGCCCCATCTCTTTGTTTTCTTTTGTGTTCAT
Source organism: Panthera leo (assembly GCF_018350215.1). Lineage (NCBI taxonomy): Eukaryota > Metazoa > Chordata > Mammalia > Carnivora > Felidae > Panthera > Panthera leo. The sequence goes on along the minus strand of NC_056694.1, from coordinate 34,952,270 downwards.
GTGACCTGTTCACCGCTCTCAAATATCCTCTGACATATGCCCTCTGTCCTCTCACTAAGCAAATGAGGTATTTCAGTACAAGCAAGACCCTCCCCTCTTTCCTTCCTTGCTTGCTTCCTTGCTTGCTTCCTTCCTTTTTTGTTTCTGAATTTTCCAATGTCGACAATTTTGTAAATAACAGCTTTTGAATAACAACTAAATATGAAAGTTAGATTTACAGGCCCCCAGGCGATGCTGAACCCTGTTGGGAAGGAAGAAAAGGGTGGCAGGAGTCACTAATCCAGCGAAGATCTCCAAGTGGCCAGGACCTCGGGGTTAGGATGCATAGCTCATTTAGGAAGGTGCTGTTGGGAGTCTGCCTGGATGCAGCTGTGTCCTAAGCCCCAGCTGCAAGGACATTCTTACCGCAGAATGGAGGGAGCTTCCTCCGTCCACATGTTTGGACAACCACAACCCAGCTTTGGTGGACCCCTGAGCAAGGAGGCTGGTTCTAGAGGACAAGAAGAGACAAGGTTTCTCATAGATGGTGACCTCCATACTCAGTGGCAGTCCAGACCGTCCACCTGGGGGCTCTTCTGGAAGAGTCCGCTTCTGCTCAGAAGTCATCAGTGTATGCCAGGCTCTGCACCAGGCACTGGGGACAAAGAATAAAAGACCCAGACCCTATCCTTTCAGAGGTCACAGTTTAGTGATGGGCAAAGTGACAGATAGTTTCAATTCAACATGATATTTTGTAGGATAAGGCTAGAGAAGCAAAGCCACCAGCAAAGTGACCACACAGCATCAGCATACCAGGAACATCTAACCACCAACACTTATCTTCCAGGCACTGTACTAAATGCTTTCTATGCATGATTTTCCCCCCTCGCAGCAAGCCTGGGTCTTATGTACTCTTCTGTAAAAGTCAATTTCACTGATTAGCAGCCTGAGCACAGAGAGGTTAGCTAAATACACTCATGGTTGCACAGCAGGGATACAGAAAAAATCTGAACTAAGAAATTCAAGTTCTTGAGCTCAGCTTCTGAATTATGAGCTTTTGGAACAGGTAGCCCGAGGAACACGTTTAGCCGGTCTGTGTCTCATCAGAAATAGAAGGGCGCTCACAGCATACCAGCTCTGGAGGTAAGCAGCTGATTTTGGATGTCAGTGAATTCGGACCAGGGATTCAGGCACCTTTAGGCCCCACCCTTTTTAAGCCAAGCACCTAACATACACCTTAACGAGCCCCGATTTGGGACAATTTTTATGGTTGCAGAGTGCTTTTATTTTGTTTCATTTTCTTATGCAAAGCCAGAGGCCTGACATCAAACTGGTAATTTTGGCCACATTATCACCGTGTTCTAACCAGGCAAGCTTATTAGTTCAGACAATTAAGAAAATACAAGTGGAAAATACTTGGCTATTAGGGAGAAAGGAGTAACATAAATCCAAGATGTTGGGACAATTAGCATTTCCAGCAATAAAAATCAAGTGGAACACTAAGGAAATGAATATTATGCTTATTATTTAGCACTAACATAGCATTTTGTATTTATAAAATGCCTGATAATTGTTTTTGGCCATTTCTTTTGGTAAAACTCTGATAAAGGACATTTGCTATTCTCAGGGGTGGCGTAAGGGGGGTTTAAGTGAGAGCCCATTAAATTACAATTCAAGTAATCTTCCCGTCCTCTTCTTCTCAACTCAGATTTAAGTAGAGAAAGAAAACACCCAGAAATCCTACTAAAATGTAAGTCATTTTATCTCCCTCCTTTGTTAAAAGCCCTCTAGTGGCTCACCCATTTCTCTCAGAGTCGAAGCCAAAATCCTCCCATAAATGCAACTTGATATCCAAGATTGGATTCTGCAACAGAAAAAGGACATTAGTGGAAAAAACTGGGAAAATTTGAATAAACTCTGTAGTTAATAATACGTGAATGTTAACTCCTTAGTTTGGATGAATACACAGGGTTAGGTAGGATGTTAACTTTAGAGAAAGCTGGATGAGCTGGATTGGTATCTTTGCAACATCTCTGTAAATCTAAATATATTTCAAAAGTTATAAAGCTATTTTTTTAAAGCCAAAGTTCCTGCAGTAGGCTGGAAGGCCTTATTACATGACGCTTCGTTATACATCTGACATCATCTCCTATCTGCTTCCCTGTGATCACTCTGCACTGGACTCACTCTTCCTCATGTTTCTACCTCAGGACCTTTGCACAGTCTGTCCCTGTGTCTGGACTATTCTTGCCTGACCTGTCCTCATGGCTCAACAGTCTTTGTCAAATTTTGACTCAAATGTCACCTTCTCCAAAACCATTGACTAAAAATTTCAAACCCTCCCTAGCACCCAGTCCTCATATTCAATGCTTTGTCTCATAGTGCTTACATTTCAACATACTCTGCCATGTTCTATTTACTGTAGTATTGCTTATCACTTTCTCCCCCACTGGAAGATAAGCTCCTTGAGGAGGAATTTTTGTCTATTTTCTCCATTATCCGTTTCTAGCATCAAGAATTGTACCTAGCCCTTACACTTAGTGAATATTTGTTGAACCTAGCTATGAAATTCTGAACTAAAAGAAAAAATGTAACACTTGCTTATTGTTTTGCTTACTAGGGCACTATGCTAAGCACTTAAATATGTACTTCGATAGAATTTTCATGACATCCTACAAGTTAAGTATTATTGCTACTGTTTATGAAGCTCAGGTTTTTCCCAGGGTCACGAAGCTCTTCATCCAGATATCAGAGCCAGGATTCAAACCTGTCTCTCGATGCTGCTTCTGGTCCTGTTTCTCTGACCCTATCCTGTCTGTCAAAATGTCAGTTTCCCTCCTTTCATTAAAACCATGGTACTTAAAGATCAGAAATAGCCTAACTCATGGAGTCAGTTGTTCGTATAATTCAGCCTTCTTTCTCAGATGTAATATCACCCAGGATAAATATATGGAACATATTATTTCCCTCAAAGGTCACAGATAACTCTGGAATATTGTGAGCTTTTCATAAGTAATCTAATATGGAACTTTGACCTTCAATTTCTCCTTCATGAGCCTGATTTTGCTTTCAACTTCAACAATCTCTTGTGGATACAAAGTTTCATTCCTAAGAAGGAAAGGACACTGGTTTACAAACTCCAGGCCTTAGCTCTGGGACCTCTTCTCATATGTACTAGCTCTATGGGCCTCCTCTTGAGCTTTATTTTCCTCATCTGTAAAATGGCATATTTGCAGCACCAACTTCATAGAAGTGTCATGAGGACAAGTGATTGGATGAACGTGAAGTAGTCTGTGCCGTCAATATATTTTATGTGTCTGCATTTTCTATTACTGTTTGCATATAGTTGTTTAGATGAAGAAGTTGAAATGGATATCAAGGTTTTTATTTGGTTTTTTCTTCCTAGAACCTTCTTAGCTTCAGATTACTAAGTTAGCATAATACCCATCAACTACTTCCATGAGTTCAAGGGATTTCTCTCAAATGTCTCTGTTACCAACACCTAAAAATCATCATCATCATCACCACCATCACCATCACCACCATGGTCGTCATCAAACACATGTTATTTACTAAACAATTACTAGGAGTCAGGCTCAAGGCTACATTCTAATAATATTATACTTCACTCTTGTTTACCATGAACCTGCAAAGCGAGGGTTGAAAACTCATTTTACAGATGTGGGAACTGAGGTTTCAGGGAGGTTAACTAATTTTCCCAGTATCACACAGAAGTCCTGAGACCAGGTCTGGAACCTAGGTATCCTTTAGTTTATAATCTAGCCCTTTGTCCACACCTGGCCCTACCTTCTTGCCAAGAAGAGTTTTAGAGCCACTGGCAAAATGACCAGAAGACAACATCACTTGTGGGGAGATGGCTTTTCTCAAGCTTTGTCAGCATTTTCTTAAACTGTGGCCCAGACCCTACTTTTATTCAAATAGCCTGGTATGGGCTTGTTACAGGTGAATATTGCTGGCTCTAGCCAGTGATATGCTGGTAGGTGTTTAACAACCTGCTTGGGGTTGAGGAGGTAGGACAGGAGGTGTTCAGGAGCCTGAGGTGAAGCATTTGCCGATTTCCATGGTGTAAATACTCCCACCCTGGTCCTGTTCGAGCTACCAGTGCCTCGTCACTGAACACAGAGTTGGCAAAAGACATACAGGAGAACACTGTTTTATGGTATCTCGGCCATTCAGGTACAAAAGCCAGAAAAACCATATAGAAAATAGTAAAATGTACTAAAAGAATTAGGAAGCAATGCGCTTTGAGTATTTATTACGTATTTTATTTAATTGTGAGTTTATGTTATTTAATTTTTATTAAGGGTCATATTTAACAATAGGCTCAAAAAATACCTGAGAAGTAAACATCCCAGACACCTCCCTGTCTCTACTCCAAGCTGATGAAGAGGGCACTGAAAAGGCTAGAACCCTGGCATCTGCATTTCTTATTTTTTTTTTTTAATGTTTATTTTTGAGAGACAAAGAACAAGCAGCAGAGGGGCAGACAGAGAGGGAGACACAGAATCCGAAGCAGGCTCCGAGCTGAGCTGTCAGCACAGAGCCCTGACACAGGGCTTGAACCCGCGAACCCTGAGAGCATGACCTGAGCTGAAGTCACAGGCTTAACCAGACTGAGCCACCCAGGCACCCCTAGAATCTGCATTTCTAAAGAGCTCCCCGCATGATCCTGGTGCACACTCAAATTACTGAGCCAGGGCCTGTAGCCTTTTCTTAGAGCACATTTGAAGTAAGTGTATGAAAGTAACATATAATATGATAAGCATCTAAAAAATGTAGATGGGATTCATATTCCAGGCAAATGCTCATGGGCAGCTATGCTAAATGAACTCCACTGTTACTCATCTTGAAAGGTTTCTTGAAAAATTGAATAAAAATATTCCAAAGTTTTATTTTATTTTACCTTCAATGAAGCATGGTTGCTCCATGTTGAAGAATAAGGCAGTAATCCTATTTCCCTGGCAGCCAGCACAGGAGGACGGTTCAGAGGCCCTTCCTGAAAGGCTCACGCAAAGATAACAAAATGTCAGGAAAAGCTGCAGGGCAGGGCTGAATGGAAAAGGAGGCTTGTAATCTCAAATTCAATATAAAAGATCGAAAGCATCAAATAATCAGTCAGCAGTGAGCCTCCCCATCAGAATGTTCCATCTGCCTTGGAATTCAACTTTGTGATTGTATTATGATGTGTACATTATACATCTCTCTCTCTCTCTCCATATATATAACTTCCTAGAAAAAGCTAGGCACATCTGAGGTCCCAGAAGGAAGTCTTGCTTGACTTTTAGAAGAGAAACTCATCTGAAACATCACCTCCCTTTACCCCACCCCCACCCCATCCACCTTAAAACCAGAAAAGTCTCTTTTCTAGACAGAAGTTTTAATCAGAGAGAAAGGCATGCCCCGCAAATCAGGAGCACTCCAGGAGCTATGTACAAACCCTGATACACAAGAGAGAGCCAACCCAAGGCTTGCAATTTGCCCTCTAAACAGTGATTCTGCTTTTGGAAGGTGGGCATGGAGGGAAGTTAAAGAATTTCCATGACTAATGTTTACTGAGTGCTCAGGAAATGCCGTAAGCCATTGGTAAGCACTTTGCCTGCCTTAGGGTTTTAATCCTCCCCCTGTCCCTTGGTTCTTTTCCAGTCACATTGAAGGTAGTCAATCAATAGCCTTTGAATGAATGATTTCACAAATCCCTGTTTTAAAGCCAGGGGAGGTGAGGTGTCAAGGGGTAGAGTCACATGTCCAAGATCAACCACATTTGGTTTCTCCTCATTGCAGACATGTAAACTCGTACTGTTGCTTACCCAGGGTAAAAAGGGGTGGCCATGAGGGTGTTAGAGCACATCAGGGCCACCCCTGAGGATTATTAAAACGATTCATCTTGGGTCTACAGTTACACGTGGTTACTTTGGGAGTGGGGACCGGAAGTCTGCATTTGCAGCAAGCTTCCCCAGGTGACTTAAAGGTGACCTGAAGGGTGTACCTGGAGATAGACTGAGGTAGCATCCACAGAGCTCTCTGCACCTCCACCTGGACCCAAGCCTGTTTGCCTTTCAGACCACAAAACCTGCGTCTTGCTAAGGTGACCAAGAACCCCTTACCAAGGTAGGGCCCCTCGCTCAACCCACCCTCCTGAATCTCGGAGTCTTGGCTTTGAGACCTGATGGGTACCTGCAAGACCACCAAAACCAGGGCCTTCATTTCTTTGGGTGCAGTAAATCTCCTCCAAGAAATAGGACATAGTGAGAAATCGGTGGGAGTTGTCCTTGAATCCACATCTGCTGAAGTGTAGGGCCTCCACTAAGAGTCTTTCTGGTTGCCAGACTGATGTCATCAGACATCAGATACTGTCACCTGCCGTGTGAGCAAACCTTGCTTTTTAAGTAGCATAACCAAGAAAAATGGAAATGATGGACTCCAGATACACAGCACTTTGAAGTGGCCAAAGCACTTTCTGGGGCAGAATCCCCTCTGTTTCTCTGGGATCCAAAAGGGAGCTGCATTGTTGTTCCTCTCCCACAGGTGAAGAAAGGGACACTCTGACAGGATGTCACCCATCGTCATGGCTATCATACATATCTTACCACTTCAAGTCTTACCTCTCCTTATTGGAGCCTTGAATGACACAGATGAGAAAGAGCCCAGGACTGGTTAGATATTTCTCTTTCTTCATTTTAAGAGTTGGACTTTTAGACCTGTGAGCCCCGCTAATACACAATTGCCAAGATGAATAAGACTGTCCAAGAAGTTTTCCATATTCCCCTCTTGTTGAATTATGTTTCCGAAGGTCCTTCAGTAAGAGAACTCACCCATTGTGTTTCAATTGTGTCATGCCTTATTTTTGTCCCCTGCCATACCAGGAGATCCCACAGGCTCTGGGTATGTCTTCTTCATGCTTTACGCCTCACTTCTAACAAATGTCCTTTATACAGGCGGGAGCTCTTTAATTTTTTTTTTTCAACGTTTTTTATTTATTTTTTGGGACAGAGAGAGACAGAGCATGAACGGGGGAGGGGCAGAGAGAGAGGGAGACACAGAATCGGAAACAGGCTCCAGGCTCCGAGCCATCAGCCCAGAGCCTGACGCGGGGCTCGAACTCACGGACCGCGAGATCGTGACCTGGCTGAAGTCGGACGCTTAACCGACTGCGCCACCCAGGCGCCCCAAGCGGGAGCTCTTTAAATGCCAGCCAAATAGAACGGTGTAGACCAGAGTACTGACCATCAAACAGTGTAGACCAGAGTAGTGACCAGCATCCATCATGCCGAACTATGGCCCACTGCCTTTTTTTTTTTTTTTTTTTGGTAAATAAAATTTTATTGGAACATGACATGTTCATTTGTTTAGATACCGCCTGTGGCTGTTTTCCCATGCAACAGAGACAGTATGGCCCACAAAGTCACACTATTTTCCGTATGGCATTTTTAAGAAAAAAAATGTGCTGTCTAGGTAAAGAGCAAACCGGAGAGGAGTTGAAGTCATTTCTATTTTCAGAGTATATTTCTTAGTATTTCCATCTCTTAGAATATATTTACACTCCTCCCCACCCACCAGTGCAGGAAAAATTAGCCCACTGATGAATAGAATCTGGAACTCAGAAGTAATCTGAATCATGTCAGTTTTCAGAAATTGTGTACTTTATGTGACAGGATTCTTTGACTGTCAAATGTAGGAGAATCGACATATCAATATTCCAAAGAATGATATGTATACCTGTCTCTGGGTATACTGGAGAAACCCCAGTACACCCAGAGCAAACCCCTCACAGTGCTTGTCTCTTTGTTCAAAGCATTTATACAAAGAAAGAAGTAATTAGTAAGGAAAATCCTGGGATTTTAGCTGAGATCAGTTCCATCTTAAATTCATCACCGAGTTTCTGCAACCGTTCAGCAATTTTCTTAGGTCTGGAAAATTTGCATAATGTATAGATTTGCCATTTGGTTAAATTAAATCTTGCATAATACGTTGGGGGGGACGTCTTTGAGCTGGGTGGATTTCAGGATTCAGTGTAAGATATCAACATTTTTCCTTTTTAAATCGATATTTAAATTGGCCTTGAGTTCTGAGTGGGATGGGTTTGCGAAAACCAGGAGGCTATGGCTGGGGTGAGGGTAGAGCTTCAAGAGAGTCACTCCTGGGGAGGGAGAGCGGGCTGCCAGCACGAAGGGGAGTTCGCCAGCTCCTTCAGGTGGATGCTCACCGAGCCGGAGAAATAGGAGCCTCGTCCTGATGATGCCATCAAAGCAGAAGGCAGTGCGGAGTTCTTGGGAGAACTTGACGTGTTCCTTACATTAGTTGGGTGCAGTGATGTCATTAACATAGAGACTTGTGCCTGCTTCTTATCTGGGGATTTATTACCGTGGAGGCTCACTGGCATAGTCCCAAACAGCAGGATGGGAGAGAACTGTCATGGAGAATGTGTTAGGACACCTGCCATCTGCCCTGGCTCTTGGGAGAGCCTAGAGGTCAGAGGACAGAGAAGGAGTTTTCAGGATGCTCAGAAAACCAGTGCTGACAGAGGGACCCCCATCTGAAAGGAGAGTGGGCAGCTTGCAGGCCGACCTTGACGATACATTACCTTCTGCAGCAATAGAGGACGAAGGATTGGCAATTCACCACCCCCAAGCAACCCAAGCATACCTACACCTCAGGCTCCCCCACACCCACAGAAGCCCCCAGTGGCCCATGAGCTCCAGCAGAATGAGAGAGAGAGCAGAGACAGGCACTTGCTTCTGACCACCAAGAAGCATCTTGTTTAATTGGGTGGGTGCCCTCTGCCCCCACAGTCTCTTCCCCCAAACCCCAACTCCAAAAGAGAAAGACCTAAGAGGAGAATGAGGAAGAAGATCCCAGAGGCAGCTCCCTCTAGCAGACAGAGCCAAGTGCTGGATAGTAGGGGCAAAGAAGCAGGAAATGTCCCCTGCCTGAGGCAGGTGCATCATGGCACAAGCCTATGAGGACACGGGTCTGGAGTAATAGGAAGAGAATTTGAATCCTACTGACTTTGGAAGCTTTAAAATGGATTGGCCTGAGGTATTTTTTAAGTGTATTCATTTATTTTGAGAGAGAGGGAGAAAGCATGAGCAGGGGAGGGGCAGAGAGAGAGGGAGAGAGAGAGAATCCCGAGCAGGTTCACACTGTCAGTGCGGAGCCCAATGCAGGGCTTAATTTCATGAACTGTGAGATCACGACCTGAGCTGAAATCAAGAGTCAGACGCTTAACGGACTGAGCTCCCCAGGTGCCCCTGGTCTGAGTTTTTAATAACCACATGGCCAGAAAGCTGTTGCATCGTCTTTAGATGTCATTAAGGGATTTGACTCGGGAAGTGTGGTGCCTGGGCTCTCAACCATTCTCCCACACCGCCTGCCATGTACTGACTGAGCATCTTGAAGCAGTTCTTAGCCCCTCTGAACAGCCATTCCTTTATCATAAAATGGGGACAAATGATAGAATCTTCTTTTCTGAGTCATCAGGTGATGCAATGAAATACAATGTATGCTAAGAGCTTAGCAGAGTGCTAATCATGTGACCAATGTTTATTAAATGGCTATCAGATGTCAAGCACTATTCTAGATGTTAATCATCATCACACTTAAGGGCCAGGAAGGGCACTTAGATATATTGACTCACCTGGGGCAATGCTAATAATATTTCTATTTTCTAGATCAAGGAAACAAGGCCCAGAGAGGTTAAGGAGCTTGTTCAAAGTCACACAACTAGGAAGTGGTAAAGCTAGAATTCAAACCCAGATCACTCATTCCAGAGTCTACAAATGTTTATTGTTATTGTTATTAGTAGTGGTAGTTATTTTCAATTACTTGTTTCTGGAACTAAAAACTGAAACTTTGAACATGGAGAAGGAAAGAAAGAGCTCTTTCTGGAGTCTTATGACTCCTGTCCACTGAGAAGTAGACACCAGCTCCCAAACGTACACATATACATACACACATATATACATACATATATATATGTATGTGGTAGGTGCTCAATAAATCTATTTTGAATGACTGGATGAGAAAACAGCTGGTTTCAAGCCCATTGAAATTCCTTTCTCTCCCCAGGACAAAACATGTCACATTCCCAGGTATTCACAGGCTCTCCTTTAATGACACTACTGTAGACTGAATTGCGTCCCCTCCCCTTTATGCTGAAGCCTTAAGCCCCCACGTGATGGTATTTGGAGGTGTGGACTTTGGGAAGTAATTAGGGTTAGATGAAGTCATGAGGGCAGGGTCCTCCTGTGGGAATCTGTCCTTATAGGAAGAAGAAGAGAGAGACAGCATTCTCCCTCCACCAGAAGAGGACTTAGGGAGGTTATAAGCCAGAAAGAGAGACCTCACCAGCAGCCAAATATGCTGACGCCTTGATCTTGGACTTCCCAACCTCCAGAACCGGGAGAAGTAAATGACTGTGGTTGAAGCCACCTGGCCGTGGGGTTTTGTTACAGCAGCTCGAGTGTACTTATACAGACACCTATGCAGCCCATCGCCTTTACTGAGGTGTTAAACACTTGGCCCCTTGAATGCTCATCCTATACTTTCAAAGGGTAAAAAAAAAAAGAGCAAGAGAATTTGGAGTCAGCCCTTCTGTGTCCCGCAGGGCTTCTGCCTTCTGAAGAATTTCATCATTCTAGCAAAGCATTGAATTTATTCGGGTTGAGGGAAATGTGATGAGTTTCTTAAATCTGTGTCACCTGGCTGTGGAATCCGCCCTGCCGAGCTAGGAAGGAGGCATTAACTACATCCAAAGCTGTGTGATTAACTTATTTGTTTGCCTACAGAGCTAAAATGAAAAATCAGGAAGCTGAGTGAATCTGCACGAGCCCCGTTTTGAAGTAGGATTGTGAGAAAACCCGAGACGTGGGTTTTAATTCACATTCCCTGGGCTTACCATTATTATTATTTTTAATGGAAAATAACTTCGCACAATCTTGCTTCGTTTTAAATGGAGAATGTGCAATATTGTCTAACGCAGGGTATGAAGTTGATTTAGTATGCATGATTTTCTCCCCCTCCCCAGGACTTTGGTTCTTTGTACACATTCAATATCGTTACATTTTTTGCTTAGAACATATATATTTTCCCCCTGAACTTTTCTCGATTGCTTTTTTATCAGGTTTACAAATCAAATCAAATAGGTATATTGCAGAGCTCTGTGATACCATTTTCTGAGCTTATAGTACAATGTATTGAATTATGTCACTCCAGCCTTTCTTTTGCTCTTCTCTCCAGATTGAGAGAGAGGGACTGTGGACCCTGTAAATTCGCTTGGTGCCCAGCATTACTGGCTAAATCAAGACCACTATTCAGGCTGTAAGAAGAGACAGAGCAAGTGTTCGTTACACAAATCAATTTGGTCCAAAGTACATCGCAGTGGGTACTCAACCATCGCTCACATAATATTGTCAACTTAATCAAATAATGCCTCGAAGACACTCACAAGCTTTTCTCTCTGAGAAATAACTTGATTGGTGGAGGAGGAAGAAGCAGCTGGCTATTCAAAAGGACACTTTTTATTTATCACTGTAAAGCACTTTGGGCATGGAGGGGAGGAAGCCCGCAGGATAGGAGATATGCTGGATATTCATTAGGCTGTACGGGGGGGGGAAGTTGTGCTCATTAGCATCCTGGCTTGGGTGCTGGGTTTTGACACCCTCATGGCAGAATTGGGGATGCTCATGGAGACAAAAGAAGCTGGGCCCCAAGAGGTGTTCTGGAATGACACAATAAATATTTGCTGGCACAGTAAAGGGCTTCAAAAATGATTCAGTGTAGTGTTTGTCTTTGGGATGTTCATGTTCTAGTAGCACAGACAGGTAAGTAATCTGATAATAAGAAACATACATGGTTGATGAGAGCTCACCAGAGGGGAGCACAGGACTCTAGGGGCTCGGAGGAGGCATCTGAAGCCGCCTGGTTTGGTTTGATTTTGGCCAACTGGTTGAGATAGAGCCCTGTTCGCAGAGCTCATCACTCTGGTTCCAGCCCAGACAGAGAGCTCAGGCAGTTAGACCTCCAGCGAATATTCACTCCTCTATGCAAGTGCTTAGCAGTTGCCCTCTAGGGCTGGGCTATCTTTAGACTTTCCATAACACCTTCCCCTTGGCCTTGACAAGCCATTGGGGTCTGGAATATGGAGTCCAGCAAATGGAGTTAGATATCTTAGGTTCCATCTTGGCTCTGCCATCTCCTAGCTGTGTAATTTTGGACAGGTAACTTAACCTCTCTGAGCTTCAGTTTTTTAAACTGTTACGGTAATCAGTGGGATAAGGTATGAAAAATGCCTAGCAAGATACCAGGGTCACAGTAGGACCTCAGCACAGTTTTATATTTAGTACCCGTCCCATTACCCGACCCATTAGCTGATTCCACACTAGGCTCATAAGCAATCAGGCATTGGTAGTATTCAGCATCAGATGCCTCAACTCAGGGGAGAGTGGAATGCCCTCGCACAGCACTGGTCCTTATCCAGGGATCCGTGGATATCTGTGCACCCTTCAGGAAGTCTGTGAACTCTGTATTCAGGGATTAGGATATTAATATTTCGAAGGGGGCATTATTCTGCCAGCTGGAGGTATCTGTTGAGCCATGGCTGGTATGACTGAGGAACTGAATTTTTAATTAGACTCAACTGTAATGAAAATTTAGACACTGACACTTGATTCCATTATTAAAAGCCTTTTAGGTGTGTTTTGAAAATCTTGGCTATTCAACTGCCAATTTTTCAAAGTCTAAATATAGATGAGGTATTTCTAACGAAAATGCAGTGTCCATATTGAGATGATGAGCTGTAGTACAAATTATTTGAACATCTCAGAGACTCAGAAAAACAAGAATGTAAAATATCATTTACATTAATTACACGCTGAAATAATAGCTTTGGTAAATTGGATTAAGATAAATACATCCTTAAAGTTAATTCCACATATTTCTTTTTACTGTTTAGACACGTGGCTTCTAGAAACTTTAAGATTTTGTATGTGACTCCTATTTTATTTTGTTGAATGGCTGCTCTAAAGTGTGTGATCACTGTCCCTGAACCGTATCTAGTCTTATGTGATGAGTGCATGAGTTTTTAATTTCCATCGTGCGGGGGAAGAAAATAATTTTCTTTGTATTCTTCTAGGTTCTTGGCTGAAACACCCTGTGATAAAAGAGACAAACAGGAATTTAATAACATGTCTACCTTCTGTAGACAGGGTACCTACCCAAGAAAACCAAGTAACTCCCTGGCATGGCCCAAGCCACCAGCTTAAACATCATCTCCAGCTGAAGACAAAAGATGTTGGGAGGCCAGGGGAGCCAGCGATGGGGAGGTTATTAGGAAAAGCACGGTAAATAAGGGTGAGGTGGTTATGCAGATTTAGGTCCTTGACTCATCCTTTGAAGAGAGTTTCTAGAGATTTACTTTCTCTTCCTGGTGCCTCCTGAGAGGAAGACACCCCTGTAAATGGAGAATTTCCTTATAAATGTGAATGTCTCTTACAAAAGGGTATTTTCTACTGTTTTTGGAGCTTCTCCTGTGTCTGCTGTTTCTCAAAAATAATTGTCCCGAAATAACCCTTGTGCCAAAGAGGCGTATTTTGGGGTGGCAAAATATAATTCGGTACAGTTCTTGTTTTATTAGGGTTAACGCCCCTACTACAGGCACTCAGCACTGTGCTTCAAAGTCTCTGATTTCTCTCCGAGTTCTGATTTCTGCTGACAGCTTCACCACATCTTACTCATCCGCCCTTGTGATGGTCACCTATGTTGCCTCCAGCAACCTGAGACCACAGACACCTTGGTGATGGAACCTTTTATCCTTACTTGAATCTGAGGAGACAGGCTCAGAAGGGTTTAAGGAGCTCGGCTCCTATGTGACAGAACTGGAGTTTAGCTCGGGGATGCCCAGCTACAAATGTCCTCGGCCTGCGTTACCACTAGGTACCTGGTCACCCCCTGGAGATAGCACACAGGTGAGCTCAGCAGTGCCTCATGGGCTCAGAGCTGAGCCCGCGGGGCGGGGCCAGAATCTGAAAGGCACATACAAAAACTATGCGGATTCTCTCCAACAGTCATCCCCGGATTGGTCGATATCAAAATCCAATTTCACCAGGATTAGCCTTGGGTTGCTCAGAGCTATTCATTGAATTAGGAACGATTATAGCAGAGGGAGCCCCGCGGTTCTTTATTAAGGTCTTTGCGGAAGCACTAAGTGATCTTCGGGAGATTAAAGTGCTGGTGGTGTTTTCTTAACATTTATAACCTGCGCCGATATCTGGGGAGTTTGTTTATTAGGAAAAATTCTGCGGCACACATCCTGACTCCTAATAGGGCTCTCGAACTGGGCCAGACTAGAAGCTGGATTTTGCCATCCTAATGAGCTTATTTTCGAACCTCTGCCAACTGCTGCCTGGAAACACACCTCTTAGGGTTAATGGACTTTCCACTCGTGTGGGGTCCTGCAGCCTCCCCTGCGTGATGGGGCCTCTGCATCTCAGGGTCGTCCGTATCCACACGCCCGAGGAAAGAACAAACCCCGATGGTTTTAACGCTGTTAATAATAGTAATGATACGCATTCCCTGTTTGTTCATGGGACTTAACTGTTTGCAAGACTTGGATTACATTATCCCAGTCTGAAGGGCCCAGGACAGATGTGCATTTACGATTTTATGCATCCGCAACTAAGAGTGAGAGACGTGAAGTTAGCATTTGTGCCGCTCGCTGATACCAAAGCCAGACCTGTTCATTGACGCCACAGGCCCTTGCTGAGAACTTTCCATGTGCTCCAGATCAGCGGTTTCAGTCGGTACAGTTCCGCCCCCCACAGGGAGCACCTGAACCCCTGAAGATAGTTCCGGCTGTCCCACTGTCATCTAGAGGATGGAGGCCAGGGATGCTGCTGAACGAACATCTTATGGTGCACAGGACAGCCCCAGGTCAAAGAGCTAAGCAGCCCCCACATCAACATTTCTGGTAGAGAGACTGCTCTAGGTGTAGGGCAGAACAGTGAATGGAAACTCCCCAGTCTCTGTTCTCGTGGACTTTGCGTTCTGGTGGAGAAGACAGGCACAGCAGAAAATAACAGAAGCACATAACCTAAAAGGAAGAAGTGATACGTACTTTGGTAACGGGCAGGTGAAGATTTCTCAGACGGGTCATGTCTGGGCAGACAGCCGATGGGCAAGAGGGGGCAAGCCGGCCACATAGGCATCTGGGGAGAGAGTTCTCCAGGCAGAGGAATAACCGGTGTGAAGCCTGAGGAGGGAGCTTGCCGAGTGGGTGGAAGGAGGAACAAGGTGGCCAGTGAGCAAGGACTGGGGAGCCTCAAGAAGCAAGGGGGTCGGGGCGCCTGGGTGGCTCAGTCGGTTAAGCGTCCGACTTCAGCTCAGGTCACGATCTCGCGGTCCGTGAGTTCAAGCCCCGCGTCAGGCTCTGGGCTGATGGCTTGGATCCTGGAGCCTGCTTCCAATTCTGTGTCTCCCTCTCTCTCTGCCCCTCCCCCGTTCATGCTCTGTCTCTCTCTGTCTCAAAAATAAATAAACATTAAAAATTTTTTTTTTTAAAAAAAGAAGCAAGGGGGTCAGGGCCAGGCCATACTGAATACCACAGCCCAGAATGAGGGCCTGGGCTAGAGGGTTCAGAGAGGGCAAGTGCCCTGGCCGTTCTCCTTCTGCCTCGAACATCCTTTGTTTTCTCAAATTCCTCTCATCTCTGAGCGAGCAGATCAGCAGTAATTTGCTTGGTCTTTATGTTCTATCTTCTGATCTCTGAAACATGGTTATGAGGTATCTTTCCAGTTCAGCTGCGTCCCACTTAGAGCCAAAATGGTACTTAGGAAAAAAAATCAGGGATAAATCAAGAGTTCTTCTTCGAGCAATTAATTCCAAGGAAGCCTTGCCAGGCACCAGCCTCGGGGGATGTAGCTCCCTAGCAGGGAGCCCCTGACTTTGGGGAATACACGTTCTAGATGTGCAGTTCCCTGCGCAACCTTCTTAGAATTTCTACGTTATTTTATTTTTGTCGGTAGAAGTTTCACTCTGGGCGTTCGCCGTAAGCTTCACCGACCTTCTCAGGGATGCCGTGACCGCTTTAGCCATCTGTGTGAGGTACAGCTCTAGGCTCAGGGAACTGGCAGGCCTGTCCTTGCTTTTGGAGTATCGGCTGCCTCTCGGGAGGCTGGTGGAGCGCGTCTCAGTCCTGCTGAAGGGCGTCAGTACCTCCAGGGCTAGGGATGGAATGGTGGCCAGGGCGCCCAGGCTGGCAAAGGGAAGATTGCAGTCTCCTCTATTTCGGGAACTCATTAAAGTTCCCAGGGCGACAGATGGGAACCTGGGACAGCTCAGGCAGAGACATTCTCTATTCTTATGGACCTAGTGTGGGGCCAACCCTTTGGAGAACCTCAGGCCACCTTAAGTGGTAGCAAATGAATCTCCTCCTTGACTACAGCTACCCATCCTACATGTGCTTCCAGTTTGTTTTCTTGTTTAATAAAGGGTTGTAGTGGGTTGAGTGTGGCCTTCAAAAGATATGTCCTTGTCCTGACCCTTGTGAACCCATGAACGTGGCCTTATTTGGACAAAGGGTCCTTGCAGATGTAATTAAGTTAAGGATCCCAAGCCAAGATCTAGGGTGAGCCTTAAACCCAGTGCCTAATGTCCTTATAAAGAACAAAAAGGCAGACAGAGATGTGAGTCTCAGACACACAGAGGGAAGAAGGCCGTATGAACACAGAGACAGACTGGGGAAAGGCAACTCCAAGCCAAGAGGCCACCAGAAGCTGGAAGAGGTAGAGATGGGCCTTCCCACAGAGCCTCCCGAGGGAGTGTGGTCCTGAGAGCACCCTCACTGTAGATGTCTGGCCCCTACAACCTTGAGGGAGTACATTGCTGTTGCTTTCAGCCACCACATTTGTGGTAATTTCTTAGGAGACTACAACGACCTCAAACTCAGGCTTGTCCTGAGTATGTTTTCCCTGAAAGTTCCCAGGAGAAAGGAAGGGGAAGGCCCTCATCCTGACCTACTCATCATGAGAGTCGGTGAGGACCACTCTGCAAGGCCTCACCCCCACCGTGCCCCGGGCTCCGGAGTAGCTATTTTGCACAGCCCCGGTCTCATTTGGTCCACTTGTGTTACGTCCCAATGTGTAAGCAGGCGTGCTTGAGCTCACAGATCTGTTTTTCTTTCTCGGCCTCTGGATCCTGACGTCATCCTCTTCCCTCTCCTCTCCATCCACCCACGATCTCTGAAACACTGTTGGTTTATTTTCCATTTTACATGTTATCTTTAAAAATTACCTTTAATACACAGGTATCCCGACATAACAATTGATGAGCATTTGTATACATGCCCACACTACAAAATGATTAATTGAGCGTTGTATGTTTTTTATCAAAGGGAACAACGCAAAGATTTCTCCAAAGTCCTGTTTGACTAAAGATGATTAATTTTAATTTTCACATGAGCGGCATAATGCTATTAATCATTTAATATGTTTAATCATAATCTCTGTAATTCCTAATTAGGTTTATTAAGCTGAAACATCCAGCCGTTCTGTACAAATCCAAATCTAAGTTTCTTTCTTGGGATGAGAAGGAATTTGTTTTAATTTGCATTTGAACAGCAACTTCTTTCCAGAGGAAAGAAGCTAGAGCTGCAGGTTCAGGGTCTCAGCAGCTGCTTGTGCTGACAGAGCTTCTTAGGTTAGAGTACTAAGACCCCAACCATGTGGTTCAAGGACATGTCGCTGGCTTTGTCGTGTAACCAAACCTCCTATTACCAGCAGAGAAAACATTCCTGCTCTGTTTGGGCCTCGCTGTTATAAGACTGCGTTTTGACTCACTTGAAGGTGCCAAGCAGACTGTTTGCTCCTTCACTCGTTACTTTATTGATACACTTGTAATCCCTTCCGCTGTTCAGTCAGTGATTCAGCCAGCCATTCAACCTGCATGTATCTTTTGTCGGCCATAGCTCAGCTCTGGCGTCCTGTGCTGATCACATCATGCCCCGCGATGATCATAGGTGGCTCGTCACAGTTTTTATGATGAAATATATACTCTTGCTCTATGCATAGGGCCATTTGTAACCCAACCGCCACTACCCCCACAGTGTACCATTCCGTCCTTCCTTCACATGACCTGCAGTGACCAGTGATCACACGTGGAAGCCCCCTGAATCCAGAACATGATTTCACCTTTGCGTCTTTGCATGTGCTTTGCACACTGCGGGTACAGCATCCGCCCCCTTCATCTGTTCTGTTAGACACCTCCCACTCAAAACATAACCCCCCAGAACTGGCAAGCCTCTTAAGGCATCCAGCCCTGCAGCGTGTCCCTTATTTACGTTTACGCAGCCCTCTATGATTCCCTGTGATCCCAGCCTTGCAACTGTCTTTTTCTACCCTCTTTCTCTTCCTCTGAACTGGAAACTGAATGTGTTTGGAGGCCTGACTTATATATCCAGTGTCTAGTAGTTGCTCAGTAAAAATATGTATAAGGAGCCATGAGAACCTTTCCTTTACCTGAGAGAGGGTTTTTCACTCCTCGTTTTGACATTTAAAAAAAAAATCACCATAACTCTAAAATATTCATTGCTTTCCATTTACTGACCGTATGCCATGTGACAAAAACTCTGCCAAGTTGGCATATGTGATTGCAGTCAGTCCCTGCAGAGCCTTAGAAGGTGTGCATTATTATTATTACTCGTTTTCCAGGTTAGAGGACTATCACCGTCCTCCTGCCTATTCACTCCAACAGCATAGACAGAATGGCCAAGTGCATTGTTGTTGTTGACATGACATAGCACTTCAAGGTTGAAGAAGGTCATCCAGGGGGGCCTTAGATACCAAACCAGCTTGGAACAGTCTTCTGCCAGCCCCTGGGAAGGTCTTGCTTTCAGAATGCAATTCAGGGGGCGCCCAGGCGGCTCAGTGGATTAAGCATGCGACTCTTGATTTCGGCTCAAGTCACGATCTCACAGTCATGGCATCAGCCCTGAGTTGGGCTCCACTTTGGGAGTGGAGCCTGCTTGGGATTCTCTCTTCCTCCCCTTCTGCCCCTCTCCCCGCTAAAAATATAGTAATAAAAGTTTTTTTAACAGCATCAGAATGCCATTCAGGATGTATCAGTAAGGAGAATGGAAATGAAGTCTGCCAATAAACACACGTACTGACGAGGCAGTCACAAATTATGCCCATGTTATTTTGATATATATATATATAATATCTATTATATTATATAATATAATGTATATAATATATATAATATATAATATAATATATATAATGTATATAATATATATAATATATATATGGCTGCATTCATATATTATATATATTCATATATAATATATATTATATTATATAATATTATATATATTATATATATTTTTAATATATATTATGTATATTTTGATAAATATATATCAAAATGTATATATGGCATATATAAAACACTTATGTATATAAAATAAACATACATATTTTTTAATATATAAAAATACATATTTCTCGTTGTGAAATTGTTTCCTTCTCTGTATCTTTATTATTTTACACCTGGCTGCTTGCATTGATAGTTTCGTCCCAGTTAATATGCTTCTAAACTGTTTATAAGTAGGTGAGGCTGGTTCCTTGCTCATCAATTTGATGGGCTTCCACATAGGTTTTCCATCATGGTTTTGGAGAAGCAACTGACTGATGTGAATGGCATCCACTGCCACCCAGAGGCAAGAGATGCTAATTGCAGAGAAAGTTTCTAGAAGCATCTCTAGAACCAAGAGGACCCGTATCCGTCATGACTATCAGGATACCAAATGTTACCATGACTTTTCTCCTGGTTCCTGCCCATATCCAGGTGCCGATGTAATACCATGTTGTCCAGACTCATTTTGGCAAGAACGGGAAGCAGAGTAACGAGTTATGCTAATAATGTAACCTTATCTACACCAACATGGTCCACAGAATGTCTTGCTGTGCTGGAGATGCTTTAAACCTGCACCGTCTGACATGGAAACCACTAGCCCCAGGTGGCTATCGAGTGCTTGAAATGTGGCTAGTGTCAAGGAAAAGCTGCATTTTACATTTTATTTAATCTTAATTCATTCAGATTTAACTAGCCACACGGGGTCAGCTGTAACGGACACGATAGAACTGCACAATCAAAAAACGAGAAGTTCAAGCCTTAATAATAAATTAAGTCAATCAGATGCTTACTTAGACTGCAGAGCACCAAACAACCTTTTCAAATGTTTTATTACATTTGCTAATATTTTATCTTCACACTCTCAACAATTAGGTAGGCGATGTTTTAAGATTTTGGACACCTTTGATTAAGGGATACACCCTCTCCTAGCTTCAGTGATGAGGTTTTCTCTGCCTAATTATTAAAACTCCCCCAATACCTCCACACCAACCACCCATCCCCTTGCTTTATTTTTCTTCCTGGCGCTCTCTTTCTACCAGCTGCATATTTCGTTGTTAATGAGCTCATTGCCTTTCCTGCCCCCCACCCCCACCATAAGAATTGCGCTCCACGAGGGCAGGGAGTTTTGTCCGCTTTTCTTGCTACTGAATCCCAGATCCACGTTATGCTCTCAGGGGGTATTCAGAAATGTTGAATGAATGAATGACCCAGCACTTCTTTCCTTGTCCTTGTTCCTCTGTTCCAGCATTTTCCGACCATTTAGGGGAAGCAAAAGCAGTTTGGAAACAGCACGTAGGTCCACTCAGAGCCTCTTTACTCTTGTCCTTTTAGCAGACAGATGACGCAGCACCGACGGATGGCCAGCCCCAGACACAACCTTCTGAAAACTCAGAAAACAAGTCCCAGCCCAAACGGCTGCATGTCTCCAACATCCCCTTCCGGTTCCGAGATCCGGACCTCCGACAAATGTTTGGCGTAAGTAGTGCGTTTCTCCTCTGCAGTGCCTGCTCTGGGGTCCCCAGAGCCCTCTCTTCATGTAAGTTCTGAAGGTGAGATGTGGACATAGGGGAAAAGAAAGGCATTTTGGATCCTAGTCTGTAGCTGTATTTTGGCCAGAATCTCTTCACGATTTCAGTATCCATTTTGTATGTGTTCACCGTGTTCCCACTTGGCCAAATGCTGCTCTTCTAATTAGGAACGGGAAAGTCAGAAGGAAAATGAGCTCCCAGATAAAATAGCATTGAAAGAATCTCACTGATGGTCCCAAATCAAGTGGCCCGGGACCCTACATCACGGCTGAAATAAACATTTTGTGTCTTTTTGGTTCTTCTATTGTAGTTGGCAAGTTATCACGACATTTTCCTGCATATACCTCACTCTTTCCCAGGCACTGTGCATTTGGATTTCAGATGCAGCTTTAGAGAATAATTAGTTCTGCCTAAAACTTCATTAAAAAGCAAAACCAAAAAAAAAAAAAAAAAAGCTAAAGACATCTAAATCTGACTTGCATCCCGCCATATACATTCTCCTGGAGTTGGTGGTGAGGATTCATAGGTTTTTACTGCGACGTTACCCCCACAGAGGTGCCTTTCCAAGGCACCATGATGGAAATGCAGAGGAGGGCAGAAGCCACGACCAACCTAGAGAAAATAAATGATAGGGTTGCTTCCTTGTAGGACGCCATGACTCTGATTCTTTTCCTGGACGAAATGGTGCAGTGTTCACCTTGAGAAGGAATGAGTTAGCCGTGTCTTTGGGCTCAGTTCCACCAAAGGATAAAATTCTGACAGGGCTTAGATATCCTTCGTTTGTTGTTGTCGTTGTTGTGTTGTCGTTGTTGTTGTTATTGTTTTTGCAAACGTACTCAGCCTGTTTGTTCATGACATCCATCCCAGTATTGATGGGAGGTATCTGTGGATTCCATGAACAGAACCACAGCCTTAGCATTTGACTTAGAGGAAAGGTTGGCTGCTTGGAGTTTCTTCTTCTAAGAGTCCGTGGATAGATGCAAATGTTACAGAAGGAATAAGAAGAAGCCAAACTTTAATGCCTAACCCCGGGCAGAGTAGACCTCACCTCCCCCCCTCATGTAAAGGGGAGCGCTGGCTCATCACTCTGCGACTGTGGGGTTAGCTTGCTTGCACCTTTTATTTCTTTAACATGCGTGATGTTTATCAAGTATGCATCTGACACAAAGACAGAGCAAGCGTCCTCATATTCAGATACCCAGACTTGATTCCTGACATTTCAGAGGAAAAGGTCAGCTTCTGCACTTTTATCTTCCTCGTTTGGTAATAACCTTGAGTTGAGCCCTCTAACTCTTGCCGAGTAGAGATACCCTCGGGCACTCTCAGGTCAAAGATGACTTTGAAAAGTGCAGAGCATTCAAAGTGAAAGTGGAGGTTAAGTGTGTGTAAAGCAGTGAGACCAGGTTTGAATGATGGCAGCCAGAGGAATTAGATTCCTTTTGCCACGTCAGGTTAGAAAGTCTTGCTCTGTGGTCCATCTTCCCTCGTCAGGTGTCAGTGGGATGTTGGCTTTGAATCTGGCCCTCTTAATGACCATCCTGGTGGTCTTTCAGAGTGTCACTCACTGCAGCGGCCCCCCTGCGGGTGCACTTCCCTCCCTGGTCTTCTCTGTTATCTTAAAAGTCACCACACAGCCAAGTCAGAGACGTATTGGAAAAATCCACAGCTGGAACTCCCGAAGAAGGCATCCTGCTTGCACGGATATCTGAGCCTCTGTGTCTTCACGGGGCCAGGGCAAGCGGTGCAGGGCTGAGTCCTGCCAAAGACCGAACACACTGCGGGTTGTCAAACTAGGATCACAATCTACTGGTTTCAGAGCCAGTGTTTGTAAAAATGAAACATTTTAAGCAACTGACAAGACGTCGTCGACTTGACAAGATGATAGATACGCTTAGTATCAATTAAGAAAATGCAGCATGCCTTCAGTAATATTGAAATTAATTTTGCTCATCACAAACAGCATCTGTGCTCATTTGAAAAGTACGCAAGATTTTTTTTTTTTTTAGGAGTTTCAGCTATAAAAATGTTCAGGCACATACGGATTCCTGGATTCTTTGTAATAATGCTGAGGCCTCTTTGGTTTACAACCTCTGTTCTGAAGAATGGAACTTCAAAGCTAAAAATCTGTTGTTCCCAGCCAAGCATTGGTGGTGGCAAGCCTATTCTGGTTATACGACAAGCTTGGTGGCTTGAGTCACACTGAAAGGCATCTGTACACATTCTGATTGGCTCCCCACATTCCACTTGAGAGAATTAAGTGTGGTTTCTTTGCAGCCATAGTTACTGTAAGATACCACATTTTGATTCCCCTCAGGTCTTTTCCAAGTCAGCTGGACCTGAGATCTCTTTTTGCCTTTTATTGCTCTATTCTCCCTTTGTCCCTTCACTTTAACAGGAGCTAGAATGGGGGTGATTGCAGAGAAAAACCCTCTCCAAGATTTTTGGGCTTTTCTCCTTTGTCTCTTTGGTTAAATGCGGCCATGGGGATTTGAAACTGAAACCAAAACAAGACAAAAGAGGAAGTTCTCTTCTCAAACTGCCTAAAACCTGGCGGTGTTCATAAACAACTTTTGCGACCATTAGTAATTCAGCCGTGAAGTTTGCAACTTCTGCAGGCCTGATGGTCGCTGCAAGAGCCTCACATTTTGTTTTTAATTTGTGGCTTCAGGGCCTGTTCATTACGATTCTGGTTACCTTTTTCCCACCATGTACTCGGTACTTGATATTCTTTATTTCCTCCTCCTTTGGATGAATTTATTCTAGTGTTTGGCATTAAATCTTCTAAGTTCAGGCTTGCTTGCTTGCCTTCATTCTTTCTTTCTTTCTTTCTTTCTTTCTTTCTTTCTTTCTTTCCTGCTTTTCTTTTTTCTTTTCTTTACTTTTCCTTTCCTTTCCTTTCCTTTCCTTTCCTTTCTTTTCTTTCTTTCATAGAACAGTCTTTGGTCAAGAAGTTATGGCCACAGTGGAGCCAGAGTCTTTTTAAAACACCAGTTGGGGCCGAAAGGAACAGATCAGGGGCATTGGTTCTGGGTGTTTCACTGTAAGAAATATTGCTTCTGGCCTGGCTACTTCAGTCTTGAGCTCTGTCCTTATTTCAGGAAGCACTCGTGAGAGTGCCTTTTCTTTATGTTTGAAATCTTGATGATCCCATGAAAGAAATGTGTGATTTCCTCCAAATTGATTGTAATGGCTTGCTCTTGAGCAGAATGATTCTTTACCTTACCTTTAGAAGTGTACATGTACCTAGGTGAGTGAGAGAGGTGGTTATGATATACCCAGACCACTGACAGGACACATTGTATCACAGGACTGTTTTCAGAAATAACTACTCATGGAGTATAGGATTCAAATGTGCACAATACCCTTGTTTATAGCACAGCCTTGCTTCTGTTATCAAAATACAAACCCTCTAGGCATGATGCATGATCTAGTGAAATCACTCATAATTGTCACCCAGAAACAGACCACATGACTTTCAGAACATGCAAAAGAAGCTTTCATGATCACTTCTTTGTAATAAAACAGAGATGCCTGCCCCTTTAGTGTTACTGGCAAAGTTCCATGCACCGTGCTGTTAGAAGCAATGAAGCCTTTATTTTTTTATTTTTTTATTTTTTTTGGACCTGGCCTGGTGCCTCCTAACTTCTGCATTCCAGACATGAAGCCAACCCAAAGAAAACTGAGACGGTGCCTTTTCTTAGCCTCCATGTACACTCTTTGAACTAACCTTTACTTTCATGTTTTATGCTGTAACCGTTGAACATCGTTCACAGTTTTTCAGGGAAGTATTATTTGATCTGAGACTATCTGAAAATGCCTGGTACGTACCTGCTCCAGTGCATGCCTGTAAGCTTCTGGATTTTGTTCTTGATACAGCTATTGAGACCCCTTGCGTGGATTTGGAGTTGTCGTGGAACGCGGCGAACCATGGGTGTTGAGCAGACAAATGCGAGTTAATGTCTGCGAGCGAGCCGTGTCTGTTTAAACTGAACGTGTGCCAGCTGTGTTTACATCATTAGTACCAAACTTCCCAATTAAACTGTTGATACTATAAATACAGTATGCAACTGTCTTCGAAATGGGGCTTACACCAGTATTCTTCTTGCCCGTTTGCTTCGCTTGCTTCGCTGGCTCTGAGAATCACCCACCCAGTAGCAACTGCCAAAGAGGCAAACATTTGAGACCATTTCAGGGCATATGGTGTCATTGTTTCATTTAGGGAATGACACATGCTAGGATTACTTCTTGATTGGTTGGTTCTGTTTCAACCAGATCTTCTTTTAAAGGGAGTGTTTTCATGTTGACTGCTTAGAGAATGTTCCGTAGATGACATTTGCTTCATGGTTTTGGAAGGAATCCTTTTCAAGCTTCCCTGCTCATAAATATGTGTGCTTTCATGCTCTTAGGCCTGAAATAAATATGATAGCATCTGTGTGGACTGAATATTCTGAGGACGTTATATCAAAATCACTGCTTCTGAGGAGTTCACAAACGGGAGGAGTTTTTACTATGAAACTCAGCTCCCCTTTCAACGGCAAATCCTGCATTTCCCAAACCTGAAAGTTTTCTTCTTCTATTTTTAACAACTTTCTCTGCCCAAATCTAGGGCACAGAAAATGCTCCATAGAAGAACATTCTCTTGACCAAAAGGAAATTAGAGTGCCCATCAATTGCAGGGTGAGTTACCTATGAGTTTCTTGGTATTTCCATCTCTCCTGCTGGCACTGTAGTCCTCCCCTGTCCTCTCCCAGCCCAACTGCTTCTTTGTTTCTTCCTAGCCTTCTACTTCTCCCGGAGGAAGAGAAACATGTCCGCTCTACAAGACGAATTCAACGGGCAGTCCCCTGACCGCCTCTGTATCCTGGGGGATGGGCACATTTCCATGACATAGCTTTGGATTCCCTTTTTCTCATCAAACTACTTTTGTTTCAAGGTTTTGAGCTCTTTCTCTTCAACTGGAGTGTGCATAGTTTTTTTTTTTTCTGCCTTTCCAGGGGAGGTAGATTTATTTGTATGTTCCAGAGGATAGCCTCTGTATGTTTCAAATAATTTTGTTCTCAAATCTTAGTTGCACCCTCTTCACACTTATTCTCAGGGCCCCCTGGTATCCTGTGTATAGTGGCCAGGGGAGCTGTCTTCTCTTCTCTGTCTTCTTATCTTTGGTTCTTTTTCTTTCTCTCCCAGCCACTCTGTCCTCTGCAACATGGAGGCTGCTTAATGCTTTCTACCCTGGGGAAAAAGACAGAATGCAGAATCTCTTAGGGCAACAAAGGACGCAGTAAAAATCCAGGCTGCAAAAGCAAATGGAATAATACAAAAGCTCAAAATAAAAGAAAAAAAGATGGACATATTACTTCGTGTGGTTCCATTTATTTTTTTAATCACTAAAAGGAGCACTCGCCCTAATTCTGCATCAGGGTAAATTTCCCATCATACTTTTCCTGGGCCATGCCGCATACTTTCACAACAACCCCCTCCCACCTGCACACTCAAAAAAGTTAAATAAATAAATACCCACTGTACTTCATGCAAGCTAAGAAAAAGGAAGAGACTCCAATGTCAAGGGGAAAAGATTTTGGACTATCAGATGCTTCTGATTCCAAGTCCATGTTCCCTTTTTTTAAAAGTATGAATCACAAATTGTTTGACGTGCACGTCTCCCTAGGACTATGAGATTTAGCAAATAAAGACAAACATAAGATAACAATAGTTGAATTTGAATTGTAGATAACATATTTTATTAAGTATAGGTATGTCTTAAATATTGCAGGGATTGTAATTATCCTGAAAAATTTGAAATTTAAATTTAACTACGCATCCGTGAGTTATTTGGCTGCCCTATTTGTAATCCGAAACCATGTTTCCGACCTAAATATGTCAAGTTGCTTTCACCCCTTATAGAGTCTATTCGTGCTAATTGTCTAAAATCTATTTGTTTGTTTAACAAAATGGGGAATCATTTTGAGAGAAGTACATTTCAGCCCGAGGGCTAATCACAGCTACACTGGTGTCTTGATTATGATGGATATCCTCCTGGAGGATCTTGCTTTTATCTCTTTGGACTTGACTTCTCTTCCATGGCCTCACTGTTCCTCTAGCTTATGCTGGGGCCAAGGGCCGTAATCCTCATCATCAGATTCTACCTGGACATTTTATTATGAAAACCACACCTCTTCCAGGAGGTTTCTCCCAGTAGCTAGTGGAGTAGAGTAGCATAGGAGGATCAGTTTACACACCAACCAGTTTTCATCTTCGCTGCTCAGTGCCTGGGAAAGTTATTGCAGACACATAAAAAAAGGAAAATGGAACTAACCACTTGACTATACATTTTGCCCCAGGCCAGTGCTACACCCTCGCACATGGTGGGGTATCCAGCAAGATGGAAATCTGTGTGTGGTTCCACTGTCTCTTGGTTCAAGCACTTCTCTAAGGATAAAACAACTTAAAATGCCTATCCTTGATAATAAAAGAGGAAAAAAAAACCCTCTGACTTGGGGTACAATTACCAATGTGCATAATATGATTTATTCCATTTCTCTTGCTTATAAAACATTTCTATTTCTTTGCAGCAATTTGGTAAAATCTTAGATGTTGAAATTATTTTTAATGAGCGAGGCTCAAAGGTAAGCAATTTAATTTACTTCAGGACTGTTTAGCTTATTTTTAAACGTTTGCTATGCATAATGGAAAACAACTGCACTGTTTTAATTAGCACATTGTGAAAATACACTTTAGTGGGAATTCCTTTAGAGACCTCCTCCAGTTTCCAAAATGGTGGGAAATACATTGGGTTTAGTGTAAATGTATAAGGGGGGGGTAATTTAAAATTGCTGTTTTATACCTATCTATCTATTTATATATATATTTATATATATATCAAGTTTCCAGAGGAAAATTACCCATGCTTAAAAAATAATGTTGTTGCTACATTTTTGTTTTTCAGTGATAATTATGTTCTTTATATTAAAAAGTGAGTTGATAGTCTCATGCGCAGGTAAATATGTGATTATTCTGTATTAATAAAGTGCAGTTATTTTCCTGGGTTGTAGGGGAGAAAATTTCACATACACCAACCTTTTGAATGTAATTGTTTTCCTTAATATATTCACCACTCCACATTTTGCAATTTGCCATTGCTTTGAATTTTTTCCCCTATAGGAGACCAATTTTAAAGTAGATTTTCCTAGAGGTAAGAGTGTTAGTAAAAGTCGAGGGTTATATGGAAAGGCCCCTTCAACATGGAAATACATTAGGTTGGGGGGGAAAGGCCCATGTCTTTCAATGTATCCCCTGTATCATTCAGTGGTCATCAAAATTCAATCCCCACAGGAGCAGCAGGACTTAGGAACTTACTTAGAAATGCAAATTCTCAGGGTCCAACCCAGCCCTAATCAGATACTCAAAATTGGAGCCCAGCAATCTGTGTTTTACGAGACCTTCCAGGCCTGTTGTTAAAGTTCTAAATTCCTGGTGCCAGTCCCCAAGCTGTCCAGAATTCTAAGCTCCCTTCTTACATCTTCAGACTGTGAAAACGGATATTGGGACAAATCGCTTGCCAGATACAGAGATACTGTATGCCCTATAACTTTCCTTATACAGGCAACTTGGGACAAGTCAGTATCCAGGAGGGTTAAGAGAAGAACTGTTTTTTTCCAAGGGGGACAGTGCCAACTCTCTTGGGCATAGCATACCTCCTTCCATGAAGCAAGCATTTGAATATATTGTTCCCTGGGCAGTCTGCACACTTACCCTCCTGAATGGGATGCTGCAGATTGCCGTGAGGGAGGAAAATCCAGTGTTCTCCTCTCCATAGCCAAAATGATGTTGCAATATGCCAGATGAGGAAAAAAAAAAAAAAAAAAGAATCAATTCATTATACTCTCTGGTTCTGCTTGTTCAGGGACCTTCTTCCTCCATAATTTTGGATTTTTTTTTTTTTTTTTTTTTTTTTTTTTTTTTGGTCATTCTTGTATCAGTGGTAGGACCTCTAGTCTGGGAGAAACGTAAGTTAACTTTCTGCTTCTTGTATGAAAATTATTACAGGGGCTGTTTCTATACCTGCAATGCAAAGTGCATTAAGAAAAAATGTGCCCTCGGGGCGCCTGAGTGGCTCAGTCAGTTGAGTGTCTGACTTCAGCCCAGGTCTTGATCTTGCGGTCAGTGGGTTTGAGCCCCGTATCATGCTCCATGCTGACAGCTCAGAGCCTGGAGCCTGCTTCGGATTCTGTCTCCCTCTCTCTTTGCCTCTCTGCCCGCTCACATTCTGTTCTGTCTCCCAAAAATTAATAAACATTAAAAAAGAATTGAAGAAAAAATGTGCCCAGGGGCACCCGGCTGGCTCAGTCCATCGAGCCAGTGACTGTTGATCTCAGGGTTGTGAGTTTGAGCCCCACATTGGGTGTAGAGATTACTCAAAAATAAAATCTTCAAAAAAAGAAAAGAAAAGGGGCACCTGGGTGGCTCTGTCGGTTAGACGTCCGACTTCGGCTCAGATTATGATCTCCAGTCTGGGAATTCGAGCCCCGCATCAGGCTCTGTGCTGACAGCTCAGAGCCTGGAGCCTGCTTCCGATTCTGTGTCTCCCTCTCTCTCTGCCCCCCACTCACACTCTGTCTCTCAAAAATGAGTAAATGTTAAAAAAAAATTTAAAAAGAAAAAGAAAAGCAAAAAATGTACACAGCCTAATCCCTTTCACTCAGTTCCTGGCAAAATCCTAGAAGATGACCCAGAATGTTGGCCAACTTCCTTCTAATCCTGAGTCTGTAATGCCACTGCTTTTAAAGACTGCCTTTTTTAAAATTTATATTTAATTTATATTTTGTTTTGTAACGTTTGCCCGTTGGAAAAAGCTATTTAATTCCTTTCGAGAGCTGTTTTGGGACATTAGAAGAATATCGTTTGCTATTTTGAAAGTACAGTGGAGGTACTATTTTTAATACTTTCCCCGTCATTGCCGTGATTAGCCTGTCTCTGGGGCTTTAGCAATGAAGACCAGTTAAGTTTGCTGCATCCAGAGACTGACTTTGTGAACCTGCTTTTTCCTTTTGATTAGGAGACATCAAAAATAGCCTCTCTGGCTGGGTATGCTTCCTCGGAAACAACCCGTCTTGCAGGTGCTGACTGGAGTGTCATCCAGACAGTCCTTTGGGGCACCTGCTAAATAGGGACAGCAGCTCACACGAGGACATTTTTCATCCTTGGCATCATCCTTTACAGGAAAGGGCCCTATTTAAAGGAACATTGCCATTTAAATAGTTGAGGAACCTGAACCATTGTGAGGACCTCATTTTCATCATTTGGTGCAGGAGAAGCAGCCAGGGGAAGTGGGTGGCCCTTAAGAGCTAGGAGCTCACCTTCTGGCCATTCTCTTTGGAGACGGTCCCCGAGGCAGGTCCTGCAGTGCCCAGTGAGTACGGCTGTATGTTGGGGATATTTGGGGGTGGGGGGTGTGCATGTTCATATACCTTATACAAACACAGACAGTGCCTATGTTATCCTGAGAATGTAGAGCATAAATGTATACACAGGTAGCAAGTATACGGGGAAACCACATTTTAAAAAGACGTGCCAGACTTTGAAAATAAGAGTATGATAGCATTTAGGGGTCAGAGATCTTAAATTTTTTTTTCCTTTACGAGATTTAAAAACATTTTGTTTACCTCTAAAGTATTGTGTTTGGGGGATACAGCCAGATAGAGCTACTTCTTTTTTTAATGTTTATTTATTTATTTTGAGAGAGAGAGAGGGCAGGGGAGGGGAAGAGAGAGGAGGAGAGAGAGAATCCTAAGCAGGCTGTGCACTGTCGGCATGGAGCTTGACGTGGGACTCGAACCCATGAACTGTGAGATCAGGACCTGAGCCAGAACCAAGAGTTGGATGCTTAACGGACTGAGTCCCCCAGGCGCCCCTAGCGCGTAATACATGTAGGAAGTATACGGTCTGATCTTTGATTCCGTAGCTACCTGTGAGGACTGGTTCCCTTCCAGGTACAAGAAGACAGGTGAATTCATGGTAAGGGAAACAGAAGTGCTTCCTGTCCTCATAGATTTTCCTGAGTAGTTGGCGGGGGTGGGGGGGGCAGGGAGGGCACCCAAATGCAATATTGCAGGCTGTGCTGTATGGCACGTAAGAGGCTACTGAGAAGCCAAGCAGGCAGACCTGTGTTTGTGAGGGGTGGTAAGGCTTCTGGGAAGAAGGGACATTTAAGCTGCGAGTGAACTTTCTCATGAGTAGGAGTTTCCCAGGGAAGGGAAGGAGGTAGGTCAGGTGGTCTTCCTGGGAGAAGGAGCTCTGTGTGCAAAGGTGAGTGGGAAGAAGTGAGCTGTAAAACTCTTAGTCCCCCAGAAAAATGAATCTTTAGAGTGGTATCAGCAGCCCCCTCTTCTAGACAGGTCTTTGCACCAGCAACTAGAGGAATTGGGTTTTCACGTAAGATGAAAACAATAGCACACTCTTCAGTCCTGGGTGCTTCAGAGCCTTGATTTAACATACAAAATGTTATTTTTGCATTGATACAAAAAGGAAGGTATCCCCCAAACAACAACAACGACGACGACAAAAAGAAGGTATCACCTACCCATATACCTCAAAACCAAAATGGAAAAATAATTGAGATATGGGAAGGTCAGAATTCACGAGTCACAAAAGACTTTTTTTTATGTCTATTTATTTTTTTTTTGAGAGAGAGAGAGAGAGCAAGCAGGGGAGGGATTAGAGAGAGAGGGAAACAGAATCCCAAGCAGACCCCATGACGTCAGCACAGAGCCTGATGTGGGGCTCGAACTCAAGAACTGTGATATCGTGACCTGAGTGGAAATCAAGAGTCAGATGCTTAACCGACTGGCATGCCCAGGTGCCCCAGATTCACCAAAGGCTTTAAAATAAGCAAGTCACACTGGCCTTGCAGCCCATCTTGGGAGCCCCGTTATCGTGCACACGTTACCAGGTCTCTTAGTCAGCTTTGTGCCTTCTCTCCACTCCAGCCCTCTCCTGAGGTGGCCCTGGGACCAGAGCCTCTCCTGCAGCAAAGACCACGTCCCTCCGCTCTGAGGGCCCCATGCGCTTGAGATCTGCACCCCCTTCCCATGCTCTCAGGCCAAGTCCAGAACATGCTTCTTCCATTTCCCCTCTTTAAGTCTGAGATAAAAATATCCAGAATGTTTTTAAGAACTCCACATTGCGGCTTCCTTGAGATAAAAACCTGACCCTGATGTAGGTGAAAAGAAGTAACCTCAGCACTGGTCTTGGACTTACCCAGCACCTGCACTTGGCCGAGAGGGTACCTAAAAACTGCCAAGTCACTGGCATCTCCCCCCAGATGAGAATTCTGGCAATCTTCTGGCCCAGGGAGGCCATATCACTTCTTGCCTATGGGGAGGTGTGAGTGTCCAATGGAAAAGGTAGGACAGTCCCTTTGGTATTTGGGGACTGTCTCTGGAATAAGCACTTCTGAACCTGACTTTGTAGAATCTTAACTAGTCATCTCAACAGCAGGAAAGAGGTATTGAGGACCTCAAGTTAAAGAAAAAGACAGAGAGAGAGAGAGAGACGTTTAGCAGAAAGTGAGAGTAAGAATAAGACTCCATATATTTAGTATCTTATTTTAAGACAAAGGGAGAACTTAGGAAGGTAGGGAGCCACTTGCTTTGTAGTTTACGAACTTTCCATGGAATTCTAAACCTATTTCTATCTCCACCTTCGTGTGTCCCTGATGCACATAGTGCTGATTTTAAGCCAGTATCGTCTGCCTTGGAGCCAGACAAGAATCACGATGACGTGATTCTTTGGGATGACGTTTGGCAGGTGGGTCGAATGTTCCGTTTCCTCGGGCGCTGTGATGCTAATGACTGGTACCCGCGGATAGCAATGAGGCCACAGAACCCTCCATTGATAAGACTTGGACTGTGCATTTTCTTTGCTTGCTAGGGAGAGAATTGCCCCTGCTATAGCCAGTGTCCTCGCTGCCCTTATCTGTTAGATGTATGACATTCTGTGCATGCTAGGTGGTTAGGTTTTGAGGGGAGGAAGTGGACATTGCCATAAGATAATGGCTGTACCCCTGCACTTCGGATCCGAATAACCAAGTCAGATAGATATCCACCTCCAAAAGTCACGCCTCTCCATCGGCTGCTCCCTGAAAGTAGGCAACGTAGTATTCCACCTCATACAGTGAACCGAAACTGTGTTTGGATGGTGCCTGGTGATAGCAGAGGCCATGGAAATGGAGTTGCTGGACCACACAGTAGCTTCTCAACAAACAGATTTCTGGGCTCCACTCTGGAGTTCT
Organism: Panthera leo; assembly: GCF_018350215.1. Lineage (NCBI taxonomy): Eukaryota > Metazoa > Chordata > Mammalia > Carnivora > Felidae > Panthera > Panthera leo. Next base: position 34,919,051 of record NC_056694.1, on the reverse strand, counting down.
GATCAGGTAGCTCTGAGCCCTGTCAGGAATCTACTTAATACACTGTATTCCCCAGTTTCTTTCATTGTGCAACCAAGTTTGGGACCCACTGGCCAAGAGTCAGAGCCATTAATAGAGCAAACCCCCCAAATTGTGTCTTTAGTCCATTGAAGGGTTATCATTTCAAAACTAATCAGTTTGCCAGTATATTTGGATACCTAATGTGGGCATACCACCTAATGTGGGTATGAGACCAAGCAGGCCCTTCTGTTATGGAGCATAAAGTCTCATATTGATCAAATAATCCAGACTTGTCCTACTCACAGATCCTCACTGTGGGAAATATTATGAAAGATTCTTCAGTCTAGTCCTCCAAAGTAAAGCTGCTTCTATTTTTTTCCATTGAGTTCTGTCACATAATCACTTAATTTAGCTTGAGTCCATCCACACCTGGTATCTTCTACCCATGAGCCCATATTGATGTTGGAAAGTTCTCACTCAGGCAGACCATGGGGCAACACCTCTCTTAACACCCTGAGGTTTGGCAGTCACTTTAGCAACCTAGTGAGGGGTTGGGCGTTAGCACCAGCTGCTTAAGGATCACTTATTATTTATAATTACTGTCTATTTCATTAATGAGACTGGACATCAAACTGCCCCAGTTAAGCTTAAAACCAGCTGTCCCTTTACTGACGTTTACGCAGTTCCAAATAGGAATCCCAACACACTGCATTGTCTCACCCAGTTTACACTGTGAGAACCAGAGCAAGTTGGGCAAATTTACATTGGAATGGTTTCAAAAGGTTGGTGTATATTTCTGAACAAGATGTACAAATATTTTTAGGGGTTTTAAAAATAATGTGTCATATTTTCTGTACTCTTCTTAGGAACAGTGTCAGTGAAGAAAAAAAGGTGGCTTTTGACAATGTGACGTTTAGTGGGGTTGTTTTTCGAGGCTGAAATATTAAAACAAAGTATGCCAGTGGTGAAGTAAAGGGTCTAGTCTAATTTGTTACCTATCAGTAACAGAGGAAGTGTCCAGAGTGTTACCGTGAATAACATTCTATGAACAAAAGCTTCTTTATTTTCTACCTGTTGATTTGAGAAATGAATATCAAGATAATGTGTTAGAACGTTACAGTATATGTATACACATTTCCCTTTTCGGTTAATGAAGTAGCCTGGAAAGTTAACAGATACAGAAGGACAAATGTTTTTGAGGCGGGGTGGGGGTAATTCATACAAAAAAAGTTACTTGAACTGTTTGCATTGTTATTAATCCATTGATATTTATTTCAATTCATTTCATGTGATTATTTTGTTTATTAGATCAAAGAGTTTGAGATTTATTATAAAAAAAGGTCTTTCCTTTTTTTTAGGCTTCTAATTTTTATTTTTGAGAAGTAAAGGCTGTAAACTTGACAAATTTGAATAACCCTAAAACTGCATGAACGAGAGATGTTCTTAAAACCACACGGCATGACTCTGTAGGCAATGTTAGAAGATTTTGGCATTCATTGTTGAATTTCGTGCACACGTTTTATTTTATTTTATTCTTAATTTGCATGTCCAGAAAGCGGTTCCTTTTTTCCTCCCCCCCCCCCCCGTTATTTCATTTTCTTCTCTGTGAAGACACTGTAAATTGATTTGGATCTCATTTCCTTTCTGTTAGAGTTATTTTCTTCTGTAGTGTCATGTAGAGAGGTATCTTTGGTATCCTTCTTTGAATTCTTCAGGGGGTTACAGATCACGGGTGACAGAAAAAAAAATCTCGTTCACATGTGTCGCTTACTTATTGCACACCTTCGTATCCTTATAATTTCTCTAATTTGCATGTTACAGAACTGAAGCCAGGACAAGCAATAGAACTTAAAGCGAGAGAACGTTCCGCAGTGGTCGTTGACTGGAATAATAATCTGCATGTTGTTTTCCCTTTTCCCTCCTGCATGCAGGGATTTGGTTTCGTAACTTTCGAAAATAGTGCCGATGCGGACAGGGCGAGGGAGAAATTACACGGCACCGTGGTAGAGGGCCGTAAAATCGAGGTGCATGTCCAAAATATTTTCCTTTTCATCTTTTTCATAAATGTCTGCTTCGCGCTCATTCGTCGTGCCAGATGCATCACCGTGTGTTGTATGTGACCCTGTTCCCTTCTCACTGTTTATATATATATATATATTTATATATAAAAAGGAAAACTGGCCTTACTTTTTTTTTTTAAATTTTACTTTATCCTGTCATTCTTATTACTGATGAAAAGGTGAATGGCAATAAGGGAGACAAAGGAAAGGTTAATCGGAACTTTTTTTTTTTTTTTTAATTTTCTGTGTTTTATCATTAATGGGTGCAATAGATTCCCAGCCAGGGGAGACAGAGTGCAAAACCAGACAAAATACAGAGCAGTTTCTTTTTTTTTTTTCTTTTTTTCCTTTTTTTTTTTTTCTTTTCTTTTCTCTTTCCACTGCAGGGTTGACGAGGGATCCACAGTGGTGTCCAAATTGAGCCAAATGGTGAAAGCAGTAGCATTTGAATGTACAATTGTTTTTTGTTTTCTTTTGTTTTTTTTTAAATGAGAGGTCTTTGTCACTGAGCCTTTCATTTTTTTTTTTTTTTTAACAAGCCAGTTGGAATCTTTGTATCATTTTGATAATAGAGTGATTAACCAACAGGATTTCCTGTTCAATATCTGGCCCCTTTTCACTGAAAAAAAAAAAAAAAAGAATAAATATTAAAAAATGCTAAAATTTCGATACTCAGAATCTACTCTTTCTACCACTGGATCTCCCTCAACCTGGCCACAGGGTTATATTTGTTAAAACTTAAAAAAAAAAAAAACCAGTTAAAAATGCTTTAGTCTTTGGAGTAAGATGTTGCATATTTTGCCTTTCATTTTCCCCCCCCTCGACGATAACGCTTAGGCCCCTCACCAAACTCTCAGTAACCATGGTAACTGTATACAAACCCATGCTGGCGATGGTGGTGAATGGTAAGTGGTGAAGTCCATCTGCCGCTTGACGTATTTAGTGCTGATTATCTATATACATATATATACCACGTGGATTTTTTTGACTTGTCGTATTAAGTTTTCTTGATGCTCTATTTTTTTGGGTACCGGTACGCCTGTAATTGAGTGTACGTTCTAAGCGAGCCTGGGAGGCACTGATTGGATTGGGATATGACAGTGCACATCTTACTCAGATTGTTAACTCCATATTGTGTTAAACGATGCACCCTCTTTTATCCTTTTGTTAGCTGTGACTTTCAAGCTTGAATGATCTTGTTAATTCTTGCTATGTCAAAGGCTCTTGTTCCTAGTGTTGAATGCTAGATGTTGCTTCCCCGATGGTTCTTCCTTCCTAAAGTGTTGCACACGGCTAAATCTTGTTTGTCCCTTTTTTTCTTTTCTTTTTTTTTTTTGTTTTTTGTTTTTTGACATTTATGTTCCCTTGTACCTTGTCTCTTCCCCCTTCTACTCCACTGCATGTTCCTTCATATGAATTTTATTTTGTGTTTAAAAATATTTATTGTTTCTGTGTTACCATGGAGTACATGCATGCTTTTCAATCTTCAATTATGCAGTTCCTTTTAATTTGCTTTTACTGTCTCCTTATTAAACTTTTAAATGATATGACATTGCTTTATTGAAATGATTTGTAAGTTAAAATGGTTATGAAGTAAATGTAATTATAAAAATGTATGATTTTGTTATGCATCTACTGCCTTTTATAAATTAAAATGCATTTTAGTTTTTTTTTTTTAAATAAGTAATCACAGTCATAATGCATGCAACTAATTGAACTGTGGGCCAGTCCTAGCATTTGTGCTCATTTGAGTTTTCTATGTACGTAGGTAAATAATGCCACAGCACGTGTAATGACAAATAAAAAGACTGTCAACCCTTATACAAATGGTAAGTAGAGATTGGCCTTCAACAAGCAATCATCTCTACCTCTGAATCTATTCAATGATGTAACCGGGGGATATGTTTCAACAAGCCACAGTAGCCTCACAGTGGCTCCCGTGCCCTAACTGCTGACCTGCTACAGTGAACCACCTGCATTGATCAGATACTTTTCAGGGACAACACATATCCGGGTGAGCACTGAGGCAGGGACAGAGTTGTCCGATCGCCATGTAGTCCCCGTGAAGCTATTGTGACACCGTCTGTCAGTGAGACTTCAATAATCATTCTTTAAACAAGATCATTTCAGGGCAGAGGCAAGTTTCGTTTTCGGGTAGAGCGTACATGCCCTTCCTCCAGTCCCTCTAGAATAACTCCCATTTGGGGTGAGATACAGTAATTATTCAGGGTTACCTGGGTCACTTAATTTGCTGTTATTATAGTAAGTTGAGGGAGAATGGAGGTTTGGTTTGTTTCCTCCCCCGCCCCCCCCCCCAACCTCCTTGTTGATCCTTAGTCATTTCTGGAAGAGGGACAGCAGAATTTGGTTCTGGCATTGAGTCTGCTCTGGAGATATTAGGATTTTAAATGGCTTGGAGGGTGCTTCCTGCTGAGCTCCATAGCATGAGTGCGGTTTTTCTGTTTCTCTGGGTTGCCCAGTGCTGTTTGGGGACAGATATAGATGTTGCTGTATACTGCAGACCCCTTCAGGACAACGTATCTCTACTCGCACTAACCAAGAAGCTGTCTCAGAATTCCTCATAATAAGATCTCGCATCTGTACAAGAATTGAAAAGTTCCACCATTTTGATTCTGTAATCCTTCTCAGAATACATCTCTCTTAAGATATATATGGGGGACAGGGGAAGCTGCCGGTATGCTAATCACATGCTTAATTGTGCCAAAAAGCTAGGTATGAATGTAATACAGTAGGTTTAATTATAACCACTCAGTGGAACATTATACCCACTAAAATGAGCAAGATAAGGAAGATACAGGGCTTCCTGATGAATGAAATTTTTTCTTAATGAAAAGGTATAGCATGATTTCAACTACACTATGGAAGGCATTACGTCAAAATGCTCACGGTTGAGTTGAATTATAAGACTGGAAGATATTTTTCCTTTGTTTTGTAGGTTTTTAAAAAATAATATAGTTTTATTACTGTGATAAAGGAATGATATTTTCCATTTTTAACTTCTTAATTACATGTGCAACATGGAAATGCAGACTCATTTTAAAAAAAAAAAAAGAAAAAATGAGAAAGAAACATTAAAGGAAAAGGTAAATATATTTTGAATAATGCCACTACCAGCTTGGTATTCTAGTTCCCCCTCGGAGAACACCACCATTAGATTATTGTGTGTACTTTAACTTTGCTTTTTTATGCATGTATATGTATTTATAGTATTCACAGTATTGTGTATGTGCTTTTCATATAAATTATGTCATGGTGTGCACATCATTTTTAATTGGCTTTTATAAATCAATATGGAGTTCGTTTGATGTTAATACACAGACCAAACCCATTCTTTTTAGTGGTTACATAAGATTCCATGAAATGGATATATGGGTTTAGTCTTACCTTCCATACCGATTGACATTTAATTATTTAAAAAAAATTTTTTTACATTTATTTAATTTTGAGAGACAGAGAGAGACAGAGCACAAGTGGGAAGAGGAGAGAGAGAATGAGACAGAATCTAAAGCAGGCTCTAGGCTATGAGCTGTCAGCACAAAGCCTGACACGGGGCTTGAACTAATAAACTGCGAGATCATGACCTGAGCTGAAGTCAGACACTTAACCGACTGAGCCACCCAGGCGCCCCATTTTTTTGTTTCTGTTGTTAAAAACGGTAGTATTAGCATTTGTTAGTTTTGGTTTTGGTTTTCTTTGTCTTGTGCCAATGGCTACCAATTTGGCTAAGTCAGTCCATTCCTATTTTTAAAGGGGGCCCATTACACAGAGAAACACTGTCAGTTTAACAGGGTTCTAACTTGAAAGACCAGAGGATTTATCTATTCTGCTGACCCGGTTTCTAGCTGCAACAACATCCGAGACATGGCCTGAAAGGGAATAGAAAATTTCCACAACAGACTCTGAATGCCCAGTGCTGAAATGAAGCAAACTTCTGATTTGTATGTCATGAAGCCTTTTTACTTGGGTAAAAAGAAAAAACTCTGCAACTTGCCAGAGTTAATATGAGATGACATTGACCCGACTATTGGCCATTTCCTTAAATTATGAAGTAGCAACTGTGTGCGTATGTGTGTGTGCATGCACACGTGCTTAGACGACCACTGTCACGCATGTGCAGAGGTGGTCAGGTGTACTGTTCACGTGAGAAAATGAAGCAAGGGAAGCCAAATGTTATTCTGTAAGCCATATGGATGCATATTTATTTTAAAGAATTACTGATCTGTGTCCCACCTGGGGGTTGAAAACTGGCCCCGTGGAATGTGGGGACACAATTCAAAACTCAGTCATTAAGGGACACCTGGGTGGCTCAGTCGGTTAAACGTCCGATTTTGGCTCAGGTCATGAACTCGTGGTTCGTGAGTTTGAGCCCCGCGTTGGGCTCTGTGCTGACAGCTCAGGGCCTGGAGCCCGCTTCAGATTCTGTGTCTTCCCCTCTCTCTGCCCCTCCCATGCTCATGCTCTGTCTCTCTCTGTCTTTCAATAATAAATAAACGTTTAAAGAAAAAAAAAAAACCCTCAGTCATTAATAGCCAACATCTTTGGAACACTGACTGTATGACATTCTGTTAAGCATTTTAAATGCACTGGGCCCACGTGAAATCCTCTAAAGAGGACATACTTATCCCTATTTTAAAGAAGAGATGAAGTCGTTAGTGAAGTCTTTCTCTTTTATTATGAACAAAATCTTGTTACATTGCTTTCCCTCCATCATTTACAGAACTGCCCACAAATGGTAACTCACCACAGTAACAAAAAGATTGTTAAGTGTTCAGCCCCAAATCCCTGCCAGATGTTGGCATAAACATCCCACATCCCATTCCAGGTAGCCATGCATTCTTAGCTTCCAGCAGTAAGTCATGTGGGTTTTCTCATACATGTTTCTGAAAGGGGTCATTTGGAGGCTTGTCCCATCACATGGGCTGAGTGCAGGATGCAAGGGGTGGATGGCCCATGACAAGCAGAATTTACTTAAGAAACAAATACAAACCCTAATTACATAAAGCAGCTGGTTTCTGTAGAGGACACCATGGTGACTTTCGGTATTCAAAGAAAAGCAGTTCTCAAAGCCTGTCCAGTCCACAAGTCATTAATATCATCACTACAGATAAACTGCCCCATAAATTGCAACATGATTTAACCGAAAAGATATGGGGCCCTCTCAGATCCTCAGCAAGAGTGACTATGTTAAGAGGGAATATTATCACCACAAAAAAGGAAGGAAAGGAGGAAGGGAGGAAAGAAGGAAGGAAAAGAAAGAATGAAAGAAGAAAGAAAGAAAGAAAGAAAGAAAGAAAGAAAGAAAGAAAGAAAGAAAAAGAAAGAAGAAAGAAAAAGAGAGAGATGATGAATATGTAAATTAGCTTGATTGTGTGCATATTTTACAACGTATATGTAATATCAAATCAACAAGTCGTACACCTTAAATATTTACAACTTTTACTTGTCACTTATACCCCAGTAGAGCTAGAGGCAGGGAAGAGAAGATAAGTCAGGACCCACGAAGTCATGCTGAAATGAGAAAAATAAGTGACCAGCGAGATTCATATATTAGCCGTCTGATTTATCGTCACAAACCACCAACTTCCACTTTGGCGAGTATACCTTCCTAGGATCACCACATTGTGAGGTCATCTTTACATGGTGAAGTATCACTGTCGATGCTACCATCACATTCATGCATTCCTTCAGTTATGTGTCCAACAAGAGCTTAGGCAGCTGCAAAGTTTCCAGTGCGAGTCACAGCAGACCCTAAATGCAAGTAGGTGCCTGGCTACGAGGCTCTGCTACACAGATAACAATCCCATCATCATGGTGTTCCTGCCATTTCCTAGGACATTTGCACTGAGATGTAGGAGGAGACTGGAGGATGACATACAGGGATCTGCAAACACTATCCAAGAGCTTCTCAAAGAGGGAACAGGGCTGCTTCTGTATTGTCGACTCCCCCTAAGGACAGCAGCCCTCACACAGGAGCTGGGGTCCACTGTGTTCACTGCAGACCAAATGGTTGCAATGCAAAACAAGTTGACAACCACATTCTCAGGGATTCTCTGGATGTTGGACAAGCCTGGGTGTTGGATGTGGCTCTTTTTTTTTTTTTTTTTTTTCCTCAGATAGCTTAGGGAGGATGAAATTGGACCAAAAAATCCAAGACTATAGAGAGAGAAGTAGACTTTGTATCAGCTCTGCCTTTGACTGGCTACTGAACTGCAGGCGAGTCATTTAAACTCTGCACACACCAGTGTTCTCAAGTAGGAACTGAGTTATAATGGGACCTACTTTCTAGGGTATTTGTGCTTATTACGGAGATAAGTACTCGACACAGTCCCAGGGGTACAAAATGCCCTAAAAATTTAATTACACAATAATCTCAATAATAAGTAGTCATCTTTTTTTTTCTGTAGATAGTAAGCTGAATTTCCTGATAGACATACTAATTTAAGGATCAAATATTCAGATGCCATCAGAGGCTAGCAGGTAAAATAGACGAGCAGGGAAGGTCTGAAAGACTCACATTCTTTTTTGCACTTTCATTTTCATACTGGGCAAAGCAAGATAGTTTTCTACTAGAAGAAAAAAACAGGACAGGATAACAATAAAAGATTGTTAATGTTTGGCCTCAAAGCCAGGCATATAATAGGGAGCAGGTATGTTTGTGGCTAACTGGGGGCCACGTGGAGTGTCCCTGGTCACTTCTAGCAAATTTGTCCGTGTGGGATTCTGAATCAAAAAAATGGTTATTTCTACTAAACTTTCAAGAAAACCAGAAATTCTGTATCTTAGTGAAATCTAAACGTTGGCAATGGATATATGTTGAAAAAAAAAACACACCACCACCACAGCGGGTGAACCAAACACAATGTGCAAGTAACTGTTCATTTTGGGTATCACCTCATGCACCCTTTCAACTACCAAGTCCCTGGCATCCTCAGTTGATATCTTTAGAAAGCATTGGAACAGTTCTGGAAACCCCAGTGGTGTATTTAAGGGTGCTTTCTTGAATATGTTTCTTCGATATCCAGCCCCACAAAGCCCTAAAGAAGACACATGCAGATTTTTTTTTTTTTTTTTTTGCGCATTCAGACTTGCCTTTTAACACCTAATGCAGCCATAGTTAACAGTGTTTTTCTACAGCTGGCTGGCAGATGACCTTTGAGAAGCTAAATTTGAGGAGGGGGCTAGCTGATTTGGATGCAGCCCCTTGAGGCCCAGCCACAGAGGGGTCTGTAGACACAGCTCCTGTGTCTGGTCTCTGCTCCATCGCCTTCTTGCATGGGGGGTCCTGCGAGGCTGGGAGCAGTGGGCTTTGTCAGCTGTTCTCTTTTGTTATAAGCCTCATTGTTCAGTTTAATGTCCTTGATCAAAATCTCTGAATTTGCAAGGCCTGAGGATGTACAGACTGCCTGAGAACTTAAAACCAGGATCATTTTGTCCATCTTCCTGACAGTGCAGGCTCCAGTCTCCAGCAGGGTTATCCCAAGGGTCTCTTCCAGGTACTGGAAGGAGTCACAGGGACTAGGAGGCTATTTGCATGCAATTTGCATACATTTACATAAGCCGGCATGAGCTTTGCAAGTCTGAGCAAGGGTGATTCTCAAGGTCTGTATTCTTATTTCCTCTGCCTTGAAGACAGTCACCCCCTAACAGGGTCCTTCTTTATTAGATGTACATCAGGAAGCAGGTCATTGGAGGTTAGAAGGAGATAGAATCCTAGCCAAAAGGGAATGAGTCTATTAGAAAAAGCTCTCTATTCCTTCTGTTCCTTTAGAGCAAAACTTAAGTAAATATTTATGGAACACCAACCATTTGCAAAACGCAATTTTAGGTGCTGGGCATTCACACTGGACAGCAGTCCTGTTCATTTACCATCAATTTTAATGAAAGAGAATGGTTATAAAAACAACTGAGAACAAGCAAAGAAAGAAAAATAAAGATGAACCCAGGTAATGGGTGCAGAAAACAAAACTGGAAATTGAATCGGTGTATAGCTGAAGGGGGAGGAGGTGGCCTTGAGTAGTCTGCCCCGGGAAGACACTAGAGACCCACATAACATCAGGTCAACTTTATCAGGAGTTGTGGAGAGCTCTCCAAGCACAGGGAGCAGTAGATATAATCTAGAATGATCTACATTGATGTAGAATGATCTTGGGTGGTTTTATGAAGATTTAAAAGTGCAGTGTCCCTTTGGTTTGGAGAGAAGGGAACCGTGCTATGAGATGGTGGCAGTGGAGAGGAATGGACGTTAAGTACATGGAAACATCTTTTCAAAGTCTAACCAATAGGATCTTCTGGTGGATTGTAGGTGGGATATGAGAGTAAGGGGAGAATCAAGAAATTATTTTTCAAGAGTTTTGTTTTGAGGAACCAAGCAGATGGAAGTGTCATTTGCTGACGTGGGGAGACTTGATGAGGAGCAGGCCGCAAGGGTGTAGGGAGGTGAGAAGTCGGGTTATCATGCCTGTGGTGTGGATCAAAAAGGCCTTTGTTTTCCCCACAGTGGAAGCAGAGCCACGTTGTTTAGGAAGAAGGGCCAGTGACAGGGAGCAGGACAAAACCTGCACTAGTGCTCCCATGACACTTCATTTTGCGGCTCACAGATTCCAAGCTGCTTTCTTGTGAAGGGGACCCTATCATTTACCTCCCTCAATAAATACTTGCAGACAGGAGATGGCATGTGTCTCCTGATGAGGCAGAATGCCTTTATATATTAAATGAAATTTTTCCATGAATAGACTTGGTAAACTGGTAGGTAGTTGGTAAATAGATAGATAGTGGCATTAAGTAGCCTGCTTTGGGAAGACAATGGAGGCCTAAATAAGATCAGGTAAACTTTGTCAAGAGCTGATCAATGATGGATAGATAGATAGATAGATAGATAGATAGATAGAAACAGATGAGAGAGAAGGAGGATAGGGATAAATGATAATAGATGGATAGATGAATGGATAGATAGGTAGATCAATGGATGTACAGATAGGTAGGTCGGTATGTAGATAGATAGATAGATAGATAGATAGATAGATAGATAGATAGATGAGAGAGAAGAAAGATAAAAAATGATGATGGATGGATGGATCGATCAGTGGATATATAGACAGGTAGGTAAGTAGGTAGGTAGATAGATACATAGAAGGTTTCAAGGAAATGAGGAAAATAAAGGCAGATGAGAGAAACGTGATTTAAGATAGTCTTAGATACCTCTGAGGAATCTGTTTCTGTGAGAAAATGAAAGGCCATTGGCATAACTTAGAGTCTTGGAGAGTTCCATCAAAATTAATCAGTGAGTCAACATTCAGTGAATGGTGTGTCACAGGCATGTGTGCAAAAGGGAGTATTTAAGGGACCTCATAAGGACATATACAAGAAACAAAATCTTACTTCACTAGTAACAAAAAGACCCTGTCTCCACTATCTGGAAAAGGTAGGGACATGAGCAGGGTGTAAGATGGGGAGCAAAGGGACGAAGAAAAAGTAATAAATTCATAACTTAATTATTCATTTAGTATGGGTCCTTATGTACTTCTTTCACAAATCTAGACTTCTGTGAAGGACTAGGGAAGGAGACCATTAAATATGTCAATATAATCCTGAAACTTTAATTTCAACCAGTTTTCTCTATTTGGGGCTTGATTCCAAGGTCTAGAAATGTAGACATTAGTTCCCATGTCCCCAGAAATTGGGTATTTTGTTTTAGGAAGTAGTGGAATTTTAGTTGGTCAAACTGAAGTCATTTTCCACATTCATAAAACACATTTTCTGAAATGTGCCAGATAATTTTTATTTTTATATCACTATAGAAATTCCTATATGACAAGATGTGGTTAATGTAAGAGAGGAAGGGGTCAGTGTGAAGTTTCAGAAACCGTTGGGGCAACACATCTCAGAATTTTATGTGTCTTTCTGGTGAAAATGGGGCCAGACATTTCCATTAATAAGCCTCCCAGGTATGCAAGCATAGCACTTTGAAAAATCCTATCTTAAGACCATCCTGGGGGCTGTAAAGTTGCCAGCTTATTCAAGTTGGATGAAAGCTCTTAGAAACAGAAAATTCTTGGAAAGTTGTAGAAAGTTCTTTGGTCCATCCAGGGGCCTGTCTCTTGAGATATTGAACCTGGGTGTTCCTTAAAGGATGAGTAGTTTGTGGCTACCTCTTGGCTGGTCTTACAGGTGCATCACTTAGGTCAGATGATAGGATGTCCTACCCCTTCATCTGGGAAGAGCTTTCCATGTCAGAAATACCTTCTCTCACATCCCACCTTTCACCATTGCCTTTTCTCAGGAGCATTTGTTAAAAGACCCCGGGTGTTTTACCCTCAGCCCAAGGACACAAAGTTTTCCATAAAAGGCAGCACACCTGACCTTCTTTATCTTTCAGGAATTCTATTTAATGGATGTTTTCATAAAGACTTAGCAGCAGGAGCAGGAAATGATTACCAAACCCTAAAATGTGGCCATTCTTTGGAGGTTGTTCCCTAAATGATGCCCAATGGGTGTGTAATGTGCACAGCTTCTCAATTTGCAAATATTCTTGTATGTTCTTTTCTTGAGTAAAAGTTCCTAAGGGGCCAGGATTCATTTGACAGAAAATGCTCCATCCAGAACACTGGGAAAATTACAGGATTCTGTTCCTCTTATACACAGGTTGTTTGAAAGTTACCTTAGATATCATGCATTGATTAAGAATTTTTATGGTTCCTGAATGTGCTGAAATGTATTCCACACTTAATCTCTAGTGGATAAATGTCATTTTCTTTGGGATGTAAAAAGCACTTCGGAATTCTCTGGGTCATAATTAGGAATGACAATTATCAGAATATGTATCCGCAAAGAATTCTGTTTATGTGAGCTTTCAAATTTGGAGGGACTAAATGCAAAGGGGCATATGACGGATTACCTAGCAGTGATCCATGAAAGAAGACAAAAAATTTGCAATTATTACAGTGGTTCTACAGAATATTAGCATGGGAGAAAATTAATCACCACATCATTTTCAAAAAGTTCACCTGTAGCTGGTCAATAGTTTCCATACTATTAACTTGTATTGGCAGCCAATCAAAGAAAGGCATAAATCTGCCTTCCCAGGTATAGGTTACAAATCATTTTTATGCATCCCCAGACTACATACCCTCTGAATATAAAATTAAAAAAATATATATACACCACCCCATTTGATTTGTGTTTTGCTTGTAGTGATATGAGTTGTTGAATCAAATGTGATAATCATGTTTTTGTGTATTTGTTTTAAGGCTGGAAATTGAATCCAGTTGTGGGTGCGGTCTACAGCCCCGAATTCTATGCAGGTAAAAATTTCCTCTGTGCATGACTTCTTCGTCTGTTCTCGATGTGTTTTGCCTGCTACTAGAGAATAGGTTTCATGAAATAATCTGAACCAAGTAAAATCCCTCTCCTCAGAAGTTCTGAGGGACTGTTGGTTTTTTTTTTCCTAAAGCAAAACCAAAAGTGTTTAAAACCCTTTAAAAAATGAAGGGGCATCACGTATATGCGTTACACTGTCAGTGGAGCCCCTGCTCCTTATGATGTTTTCCATTAATTTTGCCTCAAAAAAGCATCGAGGCTTTGTTCAAGGGTATGTTGAACGAATGTGGAGCTGTTCTTGCCCACTTTTATTTAGTATCCCTCCATGTGTTTTTCGCCATATGTTTCCATGTGGGGTCGCATTTTTTTTTTCCTAGCGAAGCTGAGTTGGCTCACTTATTCCAATAATGTGGCAGTGAGTTGAAATTGCCAAGAGAAGGATTATTTAGAAAACGAGAAAAAAACGAAGTGGTCTTTCTTTCTCCATGCATCACATTTCCTTAGCAATTCCATATTCCTCTCTGTCCTGCCCTTCCGAGGGAAGTCTCTCCCCTTGGCCCTTCCCTGCTACCCTCCAGCTAGCGGTTGATGGGGAAATCCGTGTAGAAAACTTGGTCATCACATTTTGAGAGAGAATGACCCAGAAGAAGCAGTGGCTGAGACTGGTTCTGCTTGGCCAGTTACTTCTGCCTGTTATCGTGTTGTCCATTAACAAGGTTGCATTTGGGGTGCCTGGGTGGCTCAGTCAGTTAAGCATCCAACTTTGGCTCAGGTCATGATCTCACCCTGTGAGTTTGAGCCCCGCGTCGGACTCTGTGCTGGCAGCTCAGAGCCTGCAGCCTGCTTCAGATTCTGTGTCTCCCTCTCTCTCTTCTCCTCCGCTGCTCATGCTCTGTCTCTGTCTCAAAAATAAATAAAAACATTTAAAAAAATAATAAAATAAATAAAAAAACAAGGTTGCGTTTAACACCTTAGAATTTTAGTAGTTTCCACGCGGGTATGGAAAAGAACCCTTTCTTTGATGGGGCCCTTGCTCTTTAATAAGGAGAAATAAATGACCCGTTGGTCTAGATCCACTCACTTAGTGACCTCTTGATGGTAAGTAAGTCCTACCCCTTGCTTGGTTTCTTCCGGGATGCCTTCTGTCATTTTCCTGATCCTGAATCAGCCCTAGTGCATGACAGGGGAATATGGGATATTCGGATAGCTATCCAGCAGAGTAATCAACTTGACAAAGAAAAAAATGGTAAATCTGGGAAGACCCAAGATGATAGGTGAGTTCTGGATTTGGGACAGGCAATGTTTGTTCCTCACATGTGGTTTCTACCACAAGCCTGGGTGAAGTCCAGCAGCTCTATGCCTGTAAAGTAGCTGTGCTGACTCTTATTGGGGGAGCAAAAACTTAGCTGTAAGTCTTTCCATGGTTGTATGGTGGAACTCATCCACTGAGAGGACATTTAGCAAAGTGGGGAATGTAAACACTGTACTCAGCCCAGGTTCGAATCCTGGCCAGCTGTGTGACTCTAGGCAAGTTACTTAACCTCTCTGTGCCTCAGTGTCTTCATCTGTTAAGCGGAAGATGATAATAGTAGCAAACTCACAGGTGTTTATTAGAATTAAACAGGTTAATATGTGAAGAGTGTTTGGTGCATAGCAAGCAATACATAAACATTGGGCAAATGAAAGCAAATAAATGAACGTTCCCCTCTCTGCCATAAGGGCATTATTCTCCCCAGAATAATGAGTCCAGAACAAGAAGCAAGAAGTCATCTGATGAGATAGGGTATGAATGTGTGACTTGGGATAGGGAGAGGAAGTCCATGTTTCTGGTCCCATGCAGTGTAGTTTCTGGTCATCTGACCTAAGCAACCAAAATAACACCAAACCTCTCCTTTAGAAGGGATTTCAAACCTCACTGCATATCTGTGGGTATTGAAGAGGACGTTAAGACAGAAGAATCCATTCACACTGACTTGTATATACAAGAATAAATTAACCTGCATGACTTAGAAGGTTAGAACAGCCATTCAGATCAGCCCTGAGCCCAGCTGCAGAAGTTACATCATGGGAGTAGTGGCTATGAACAAGTTACAATAAAGATTAATATTTACTTGAATATTGTCTGTGGTCAGGCACTGTTCCAAGCACTTTACCTTAATTAATGTATTTAAATCCTCACGGTGGTTTTCCAAGTGAGAAAACTAAAGTACATAGAGTATGAGGGCACCTGGGTGGCGTGGTTGGTTAAGTGTCTGACTCTTGATCTCAGCTCAGGTCATGATCTCACAGTTTGTGAGTTCGAGCCCCACATCCGGATCTCTGCTGGTGGTGCAAAGCCTGCTTCGGATTCTGTCTTTCCCTCTCTCTCTCCGCACCTCTCCCGCTTGTTCTCTCCCTTTCTCTCTCTCTCTCTAAAAATAAATAAATAAACTTAAAAAAAAAATAAAGTACATAGACTACCTTAGCACTAAAGGGCTAAGATTTCAAGTGGGTAAGAAGCTAGCTAGACTGTAAAACCAAGAGCCTGGGTTCTTTACAACCGGGTTAATACGGCTTCTTTATTTTTTTGTGTGAATACTAGAAGTCATACTTCTTCTTGAGTGTGGCCTGTGGTGGTAGATCAGGCAACTACAGCTCTATGTCCCAACTAGTCCAGTTAAAGAAGAGGAGTGAAATAATAATGTTGGATTATTCCAACAGCCGCGGCCACCATATCCTCCACATTCAGATGAGTTAACTGGTTCTGTCAGGGGCAGTTTTAAGGAGTCCACGCACCCAAATAATTATTTCTACGAGATACTCCAGTAAACTTAAATCTAAAAAAAGGGGGGGGGGCATGAATAAGTGTCACTTGAGAAATCTGTATATGCATATGTTAGTGTTGCTACTACCTGGGGTATCCTTAATAATCAGGAACTTTCTCTTTCTGCCTATATTATATCTGTATATGGAGGTCAACAGAGTTCATGATATTCAGAAATGTGGGGAAATGTTGCTGCAAATCCAACACTCAGAACAAGTCCTTTGAAATATTTGAAGACCCATAAACGCTGAGAATCTAGCTAGCTTACGTCAAAAGTTACGGGCACCTTAATGCATAGATGCAAATACGGATGTGGCGTGTATTCATTTCCCTATGCAGGTATACTTACTAACGTCATCCACTTGAATATCCATGGCTAAGGATTTAGGGGGCTTTGTGAATTCCCCCAACTATAAACACAGCCTGGATTTCTCTTGCAATTTCCAGCGTGCCTCAAAGCCGAAATGAAGACCTTGTCATTGATTCGCTGTGGATATTTAGCAAGCCAACCCTGTATCTGCCTGAGATAGAAAGCCAGGCTTATTAGGCACTTTTCTATATAAGAGTTTGTGTTAATGACAAATATCATGATATTCCCATAGTATAATTATCGATTTTCTGAAGCTTATGCAGAATTAACAACCCAGCCTCCAATTGTCTCTCAGAACGGGGCATGAAAAGTTCACATATTTTGTAAATTAAAATCAATATTTTCAATCTCTCCTAAAGGTAATTTTCCTAATTTAGTGGACTTTTCCCTAACATTTATTTTCTCTTTAATTATAAAATGGCACGTTATTGATTTTCGTATATAACCTCTTGACGCCCTGAGTGCATTTTTATTGCTAACGCAGGGTTGGGGTGGAGAGGGCAGAAGCACCTCTTAATGAGGATCTTTAATTACCAGCTGAACAGTATTAATTTGCTTTGATAAATTATGACGCACACTCTCCCTCACACACACATAGCAGGGGAAGCATTTAGAAAGACGTTGTGGAAGGCCTTTCATTTCGGGTGTTTTTCTGAACTCTTACCAAGTCCTACCTGGAAGAATGCTCAATCCAAAACTAGTCTTCAGAAGCAGGTATGCATAAATAGGCATATCCTATGAATCTCCTCCAAAGACAAGTGGATGTTTTCCTACAAAGCTGCAAGGCATTGATTATTTGCTTACATCTAATCATCCTTGGGATCCTTGGGGCTTATTCTCAAGATAAATCATTGATAAGTCAATTAAAAAAAAATGTCCAGGTAGATCTCAAAGACTTTAGCCAGCATCTAAGACCATTCCATTTTAGACTTATAAAAAAATTGAAGGCATTAAATCAAAGTACACTACCTGCAAATTATGCATTCCCAGTAGCATGCTTCAAGTTACTTAATATAATTAGAAATAGTGTTTCTAATCATCTCAATGAGGAGGCATCAAAAGGGGTTCCCCCTTCATTGTGAGCCATTCCATTACTATCTAATAAAAAGATTAAAAAAAAAAACAGTGGTGCCTTTTACGGAGAATCATGATATCTGGCCAATGAAACTGTTGATTGAAAGCACACACCTTTAATCTTCATACATAAGTAAAACAAAGTAAAAATAAATAACAGAAGGTTATACACAGTTGTCGACACAGTACTGACAAATGGCAAATTCGTCCGTTTCTCAATTGCCGGTAAGACGGCAGAGAAGCTCACTCACACCGTATATCATATCTGCCAACTCATTTCTGTGATTAAATATTCCATCAGTGGGGCTATAAGGCGGCAAAGCTTAACAAGATTCATAAGATGCACCACTTGAACACACATAACTCACTTCCGTGGATGTGAGTTTGTACACCCCGCCTGCAAAGGAAAATTGGAATTGAGTTAAATTACTCCACGAGTCAATAGGGAAAGGAAAAGACCTACCAATGCAATGCAAACCTGAGATGCAGGTTAGGTCCCAATGATAACAAAGTAGAGAGATGCAGGGTGAATCAACTTAGAAACCTTGAAGATGGTGGTGAACTCTCTTCTTGGAATACCATTATTATTAGCAGTTTTGGGTTTTTTTGCAAGGGGGGGTAGGAAGCAATCTTTAATTGGACATTCCTCCTAAAAATAAACGTTTCTGGTTTCAGGACTGGGGGGGAAGTACTAAAAGAAGCAGGCTTGGCTGCAAAGTCACATTTTAAAGGTGGTCAGGTCTTGAAACTGGGTTATCCTGGGGTGATAGGGAGGATCAGATAAGATAATGAGTGGAAAAGAATTTTATAGACTGTAAAGTAAAATCAAAATATAGGAGATTAGTGTGATCACCGAAGTTCCCTAGATTGTTTGTGTCCACATCGGTAAAAACCTGCCCACAGACCACATGCCTTGATATCAGGCTAGATGATGGGAAAGTGGATTGGGATCTCAATATGAAGTTTAAAAATGAAGAGGTTGGATGTAGCACTCTGTGATTGCTTATCTCGAAAGGGCAGCTGTATTTGACCTTGGATTACCCGTACAAAGGTATTGGTTTTCTATGGGCTTTTGGCCACTGTGAACCATGATTCACATATAAGAATTGAGTCAAAAGAAGGTAGATGTAGGTCTCCCCCCTGGTGGCTCCCCCCATAAGGGGTCATAGAGAGAATGACCTTTAGCCGCACTTTTGGATGGACTTCTTTCCAATTCCCCTCCTGCAGTTTGGGTACAATAGCATCTGAAAAAAAGTAAGACTGTCAGAACCTGTGATAACTGGGGTTCCTGACACAGGCTGCTTTCCTTTTATTGGCCACCATCCCAGACTTGGGTTGGGCTTGGAATGATGTGCCCAAATCCCAGGTACAGCATATGCGTTTGGGGTGACTACCTTAGCATCCTGAAAGAACGTGATGTGGGTCTGAAAGGTGTCTGCTACCACTCGGAGCCCCTGAAAGCAGCTAACATTCGGGCATCCCCAGTGGCTCTAACGATGCCCACATCCACCCAAAGGACCAGCCTCGACCAGACTCAGAGCAATGGTGCCTCATGAACAGTGACCTTTGGCTCTGCAGTGTTTTGTATAATTCACACATCTGCCAGATTCAAATGCAGTGCACTTCAGTGAACTGAAACAGAAGAGTCCAGATTGAAGTCCCCAAGCAAAGGATTTTCAGCCTAGAAATGTTCCACTTCAAAGACTTTATCTCGTACATCTGTTTACCTCCGCCTCCCCTTTTGGTTGCAATTCACTTGCCTTCTCTCTTCCCCTTTCCCCATCTGTCTTATCAGATTGCACTCTATCCTTGCCCACATTTGGCCATAGTTTTTACCGGTGTCCTTCCTTCCCTGCCTCACGGAAGGAATGCAGCTCAGCTTGGATGGAATCTTTGGGGAATTTTGATCTTCAAATAGGATCAGAACTGGATTATGTGCTCAGAACTACACTTCCTCGATAAAATTAGTTCTCATTCTGTTGCACGGAAAGTCTACCAAGGAGGCCTCCCCCAAGCAGGAAGTGACAGGACTCTTAAAGGAGAAGCCCTGAGTCGGCACCATGGGAGGAAGACGAGGTTTGCCTTTCTGGCTCTGTATCGATTTCAAAGGGAGCAACCCAAAACATCAGCAACAATAAATAAGCCACTCTGGGCACTGACCCGAGCCAGGCACCGTGCAAAACACCTTGCCTCTCCTTGAATCCTCATAAAAATGTTATAGCATTCTCTTCAGTATGGAAATTTTGAAACCAGGGCTTACTGAAGAGTTTATCTCATTCCTTATGTCACAGAACTAGTATGTAAAAAAAATAGGTTTCTTATATAAAGGTCTTTTTTTCTGACCTCAGAGCCCACACTTTCCATTACCTTGTTCAGCTTACTCAGTAGGACTAGACTGGGATATGCCTGCCGTGTCTTCTATCCTGGAGGTCATAGAACATACTGAAAATGAATACAAGTATCTGTGCATGTAATATTATTTGCTGCACGCCAGACTCCACGTTGGGATCTCCACATATGTTTACAGAGATTACAACTTTGGAGGACAAGTGTCATTTCCTTCATTCTACAGATAAATTAGATATCTAGTAACATTACGTTGTACAAGGCTGTTGACTTCAAAACTTAAAGAGCTCAGTCCAAAGCCAAATCTCAGTGATTCCAAAGCCCATCCCATTTTATTACACATTACCTCCCACATATGCTTTAGTTAATCCAGTATCTTGGATTAATGATTCTTAACTGGCAATAATTTTGCCATCTCCCCCCCCCCCCCAGAGGAACTGGGAAATTCCAGGAGACATTTTTTCATTGTCACATATTGAGGGGGGGAGGGCATGGGGTGTTGGCTACTGGCATCTAGGGGGTGGAGGCCAAGGATGCCGCATAACATCCCACCATGCACAAGACAGCCCCCACCACAAAGAATGATCTGGTGTAAAATGCTGATATTGCTGGGGTCGGGAACTGCTGTCCTGACAGAAGCAGATTAGTAAAAATGTCACATATGCACCAAATATCTTTCTCAAGCCCTACCAGTAGCTCCTGCTAAAGATGGATAAGCATCTGTAGTCATCAGTGGCAATCGAAAAGGGACCTTCGTTCAAATGTTTCCTCTTCTGGGCGTTACTTTGTGATTTTTGACTGCAGAATGGAAAAAGCATATAGCTTGATTGTATGCTGCAGAACTGTGTCAGGGGTCCATGAGACCATCCTCAGGCTCTGTGTTTGCTTAGATGTGCTCTTAGGGACTCAGCAAGGCTCTTTTAGTCACAGTTCTGATTTATTACAAAAGGATACAGATTAAAAGTCAGCAAAGGAAGTGGCACCTGGATGGCTCAGTCGGTTAAGCATCCGACTTCAGCTCAGGTCATGATCTCACAATTCAAGGATTTGAGCCCCACATTGGGCTCTGTGCTGACAGCTCAGAGCCTGGAGCCTGCTTCAGATTCTCTGTCTCCCTCTCTCTCTGCCCCTTCCCTTCTCATGTTCGCTCTCTCTCTCACTCTCAAAAATGAATAAACATTAATTTTTTTTTTTAAGAAGTCAGCAAAGGAAAAGACCAAATGAGTTAGAATCCAGAAGAAACCAGGCAGAAGCCTCTGGGTGCACCCTTCCAGTGGAAGTACGCCTAACTTTCCCTGCAGTGGTGCCTGATGACAAACACAAAGTGCCATCAGCTGGATGTCAGTCCGCTTCCTGGGAGGCAGCCCCATAGATGTGGAGCCCCCGTATGACTGACCTCAACTACTCAAACCATAGCCCAAAGAGCAAAAGGAAGTAGTCACCATAAATCACATTGCTACCAGAAACTATCTTATCAAACTGGTACTGTGTGGCCCAAGGCCTCAGGCACCCAAAAACAGTTTTGTCAGGCAGAATATTCCAAGGGTTTACAACTCATCTACCAGGAGGTGTCCAGGGGCCAGTCCTGAAGACAAGCATCCTGGGGGGAATGTGCAGGGTTTAAGCAGCCCAGACCTGTGGAGTTACCCCTTTCCTACACAACAGAAGGAAGAGGGGGAGGGTTGGGGTCGAGGAGGTAGAGAAGGAGAAGGAGAAGAAAGAGGAGGGGAGGGGGAGGAGGAAAAAGGAGAAGGAGGAGAGAGAGGCGGGTGGGGGAGAAGAAGGAGAAGCTGGTTGCGAACTCAGAATACAGAGCTCATATATATATAAGGTCATGAATGTAGTCGGGGGAAGGATGGTATAAGATGAGACTTACCACTGCGTGTGTTGGTTCTAGGAGAAAAGATCAAGCTGGATTTAGTTATGAAAGAGAGAAAAAAAATGTGTGGCTTTTCACTTAGAGCAGGAGTCTGCAAATGTCTTCAATAAAGGGCCAGTTAGTGAATATGTGCAGCTGTGTGGGCGGGCAGACTCGCAGTGCCGAAGGCCTGTGAAATGCCAGGTAGTGTGGTAAGCACTGGGGGAGCCCCTCATCCCTCTGAAGTTCCTTAGAGCATTGAGAGCAGCAGAAAGATAAACTTAATGTATAATAAATGATGATGCCTGCCCACCAGAACGCTAAAAAAAGAACAACCCTCTCTGCATTAGGAGCTAGAGAGGGGGTATTAATTGGGTTTTGAAGGATAAGGAAGAGTTCTCCTGGGAGGAAAATGAAGAAAGATCTTTGTGGTGGGTGAGTTAGAAGGAGTTTGGTAGAACCCAGAAGGGTTTCTCAACCTTTATCTGCAGAATCCACTGAGAAGTATTAAAATAAAAAAAAAAAAAAATACAGGTGCTTGATCTGCACTGGATATAGAGATTTCTGTGGCAAAATCAGGTTCCCCCCCAAAGCTGAGAAGTACTGATCTGTTGAGATCAGAGGGTACCTTCTAGAGGAAAGTTGCAAAAGCCCTGACAATACTATATAAAAGGAATGTGGATTCTGGAATCTGTCGTTTGAGTGACAGGCAACCATTGAAAACTCTGATAATTAAAACATAGAATAAAACGAACAAGACCACCGAGCGATGAGTTAGCACTCCTATCTGCACTTGAAACAAATAATAGTCTTATCATGAGGACTCTTACAAATCTGTGAACCAAGCCCTAAAAGGCTGAAAGAGGTTAAACCGAATCAGCAACTTCTCAGCCGTTGTAGAGATCAGGCTCCAGACAGACCCCAGGATCACTAAGCCAATGCCTGACACCGAGGCTATTATAAAACTTGTTTTCTGGCTTTGTCCCGATCTCTTCCTAGAAAAGCAAATCTGCAGACTTTAAAAATGATACGATTTCATTTTTCTTTTTTTACTGTTTTAACTTGTGTTGCCATTCGATTATAAATCACGTAGTTTTAGTGCTTCCCACTTTTCGCGTTCTTGTCAAAATTTATAGTTCAGTGTTATTCGCCCGACCAATTAAGTTGTATATAAATAAAGACGAATAGGCCAAATATTGTTTAATACCCTGTATGTTAATTATATGTAGATAATCATTCTCTAAGTATCAAATGAAGCCGTCTTTTAAAAATGTAGTGTTGAAGAACCAACAACACAAATAGCAAAATCCTACTTAAATTAACTACGTGGGTGACAGTTAATGCATTTCTAGAACTTCTGTGGACCTGTTACAACCCATTACAGTCGAAATATTGGTTCATGAAAAATTAATAAAGCCAATGGAAGATGGAACCCAGCATCTGTATTAGCTGTTTACACGAAAAGAATCAGGCAGAATTAATTATGCCGTATGCTACAATCTAATGAGTTTTTCATTAAACAGTATACCATTACGGAGACTGAACAAGGATTATTCAGAGAATAATGCCAAAGGCTGTTTTTTTTTTATTTATTTTTTTATTTTTTGGAGGAGATTAAGTTAGTTAATGGGTTTTACATTTAAACCCAACGCAGAGGTTAATCGATGTACGCTTACCATTATATTAAACCCAGTGTCGTTTTAAAAACAGGAACACCCCAATATCACTGATATTTCCTCTGGGAGAAAAAAGAGATGAGTCTATTTGTGTGTTTCTAGTGTTTGTTTGATAGACATATGATATTGTAAAGACCTTCTGAATTAATTTTGTCATTTTTGAAAACCGTTTTCACCAGCTGAAATATTCTATTTGCTTTCAGCCCACGGGTGTGCGTGTGTGTGTGTGTTTGCGGTGTGGGAAGCTTGTTTAAACAAATGTATCTGATTTTTCTTTGGGAGATTCAAAGTGGAAGTACATTTTCTGCTCTTACCAAAAGAGTGGGGTCAGGAGTTTAAACCTAAACTGGGATGGGAAGGACACTCTGGATGAATCTCTACCCCCATTCCACAAATACTTCCAGTTCCCCCTAAAATACAGCTCTGTACTAGCAAGTGAAATACAAGAGGGGTCCCAAGGGAAAGCCATCTAGGGGGGTTTGGGGCTTCTGCAGCATCTCAGAGGTTCTTATCCCTAGGAAGAAGAGAGAAAGAAACAGGGAGAGAGGAAGAGAGAAAGAGAGAGGGAGAGAGAGAGAAAGGCAGTCTGGGTGATTTGTAGAGACTTGTAAACTCCACACATTTTAGCTGAAGTGCAATTTCTCATTTGTTTCCTTCATAATAGATTAAAAGCTAAAATGTCTTTACGAGATGCAAGATGAATGTAGTTGAAGGGGGTCACATCTCAGTTCCAGGGAGGAGTGTCCTCTCCCCATCCCCCTTTGAGGCCCCGCCACAAGGCGATTTGGGGCCCACACCCATGCAGCCCCATCTCCTGATTCCTCAAGAGAAGCCAGACACCTGTCTTGTGACATGAAATTTCCCCAGTGTAAGTGTTGGCAATTAATTCCCAACCTTAAAATGCTCTCCATTCATTGTTATGTGTAGCATTCTGAGGCCACACCCCACAGTTCAGCAGCCGTCAACGTGCTTCCCCATTCTTCAAGGAACAGTGGGACAAAAGTAGTCCCAAAGTGCTGTATTTGGGGATTCAAAGTCATAGTAATATAATAATACTGTATGTTCTTTATATATATTATTCAGTAATAATTCTTATTACTGGGGCCACTTACTATCTACAATTTGTCAAATCCTTCCGTGTAGCAGATCTGATCCTTTCAATTCTCAGTGAAGTAGGGTTTTTTTGTCCCTATTTTACAGATGTGAAAACCAAGTCTGGGATGTTAAAGGACTTGCAGAAGATCAAAGAAACTTACACTTAGTGAGGCCAGAACACAAAACTAAGCGTTAAAACTCTCAAAGCTCATGCTTTTTCAGCTGCACTGTGAGACCTTGAGAGTTCACCATTTCTCCGCCCTCTTACTTCCTTACATTCCTCCCTGTCTTACTGAGATCTTGCAAGTGGGATTTTCTTATCTATAGAAGATACATCCTGCCCAGAGGCTTCCTTGGTTGGATTTAAAACCCTATCACAGATTCTTAAATGTGATCATGAGGTTCTAGCAAACATTTTTAGCCTGGAAGAGTCAGGTGTTTCCAGCCAGAAGGCAACTGTGGAACTGTTTGATGTGGCTTTAGTGCAAATGGGGTAGATTTATCACCCCACTGTTGGAGAGGATGTTTCAACACCTAAAGACCTAGGATCACCATTAATAAGCAGATGTAGCTTCGTTAGTGAGTCTGAGCTCCGGATTCGCACCAAGCTGACTCAGATTTGTTTGGTCTCCTATTTTTCTCTCTCTGGGCCTTACCTTCCGTGTGGGTTTGATAAGAAAAAGAAAAAACAAATCATAGTGTGTGCACGGCATACCTGGTTCAATACCTGAAACTCAGTGGCATCATTAATATTAGCTGTACTTGACTTCGCTTAAGCATTTTACTATTGTTAGCAGCCTAGGGCATCCCCTGGGAGCAGATTAGATATGCAGATTCTCATGACCCACTGCAGATGAGAATATGCATTGTAAAATCGTCCCCAGGTGATTCAGCACCCCTTAGAATGTTAGAAGCAAGGCTCTATCTAAGGTTGCCCTGACCTAAATACTAAGGGCCATAACCCTGAAGGCCAAATACCTTAGGAGAGAAAAGTGTTTCCATTGTTTTCATTATGGTTACCTTGCTGGCCTTCCACAAATATCTTACAGGACAATTTTTTTCTTGTTGTTTTATTGTCGTGAACAGCAATGAATCAGAAAGAAAATTTTGGCGAGCATTCAAAGAATATGTCTTTAAATTTGGGGGGTTGATTGTTTTTAACAAAAATGAAATAAAGTTAAATTTTAGAAAGTACTGATCGAATGATATTCTCTGAAATAGTCAGTGACAGCTTGCCAGGGAGGGACTAATGCAGTCCCTTTGGTGTCTTCCAAACAGAAAGGGGACATTAGAACAGGGGTCAGCAAACCTTTCCTGTAAAGGTCTGGAGAGTGAATATTTTAGCCTTTGTGGGCAATAAGGTGTCTGCTGTAACTGCTCAGCTCTGTCTTGTAGGATAAAAACAGTCATAAGTAATATGTAAAGGAACAAGTGTGGCTGTATTCCAAGAACACTTTCTTGATAGATACTGAAATTTGAATTTTATGTGATTTTTCACTTTGTCACCAAATATTGTCCTATACTATGGATTGCTTTTCAACCATATAAAAATGTAAAAAAACATTCTTAGATCACAGTCCATCCAAAAACAGTGCTAGGCTGGATTTGGCCAAAAGGCTCTAGTTTGCCTCCACCTGATTTAGAAGATGAGCCTTAAATCCATGGGTCCAGGAATCTGGTTGGTTTGACTTGCATTCAACACTGTAAGATTTCTATCTGTGTGACCTTGGACAAAACTCTCTATGTCTCAGTATCCTCATCTATTAAATAGATGTAATGATAGTACCTGTCTTACAGGATGCATAGTAGGGGATAATAATCCAAATTAAGCATCAAGTGGGTTTGCTTAGTACTTATCGGGTATTTGATAAGTAACTTTTGGAATCGCTACCACTGATGTGTTTATTATCATATTGCGTCAATGGAATATTTTCTGTAAAAACCACTCTTAGCCAGAATTTTGGTGGCAGAAAAATAAGAGCAGTTCAAGTAAGTCATTGCAGTTTTTTAGTCACAGATAATCAGGGAGGAAGTTGTACAGAGATCTTCATAGTATTCCTGGAACGTTTTTTGTTTTTGTTTTTGTTTTTTTGGTACAGTCTGAAATTATGTCAAAAAGAAAAGTGAAAAGAAAAAAAAAAGGAAGAGATCATGTATTTCTTTTTAATTATTATGAAAATCCAAACTTGTATAATAAATTGGAGTGAGAGATTATTTATACTGTATACAGATTCACTTCAGGGCTCCTTTAACTATGGAAGTCCCCTGGTTCAATTAAAACATGATTCACTTTATAAGACTGAAATATACAGACAGATTTTCTGCAACATCTGTGCCTAAATGCAAATACTTCAGTATTTAAAGTTGGGCCATAACCCTTCAGAGAGGCTCATCTTTCAGGCATGTATAAAAGCATTAAGTATTAGCTGTGAAAATACTCTTACATGAATTAGCTGAATGCTGGTCTATGTTGAAAAATGCAGGGGCGCCTGGGTGGCGCAGTCGGTTAAGCGTCCGACTTCAGCCAGGTCACAATCTCGCGGTCCGTGAGTTCGAGCCCCGCGTCAGGCTCTGGGCTGATGGCTCGGAGCCTGGAGCCTGTTTCCGATTCTGTGTCTCCCTCTCTCTCTGCCCCTCCCCCGTTCATGCTCTGTCTCTCTCTGTCCCAAAAATAAATTAAAAACGTTGAAAAAAAAAAAATTAAAAAAAAAAAAAAAAAAAGAAAAATGCATAACTAAAGGGGCACCTGAGCAGCTCAGTCTGTTAAGTGTCCAACTTCAGCTCAGGTCAAGATGTCGAGGTTCATGAGTTCTGGCCCCTCATCGGGCTCTGTGCTGACAGCTCAGAGCCTGGAGCCTGCTTCAGATTCATTGTCTCCCTCTCTCTCTGCCCCTTGCCTGCTTGTACTCTGTCTCTCTCTGTCTCTCAAAAATAAATAAGCATTAAAAACAATTTTTTTAATGCATATCTGAGGTGGGGGGAAAGGTATCTATAGCTCAGGGGGACTTTGGATAAATGTGTTGATTGGAGGCAATAACCTCCATGGACTGAGACCACATGGCTCCCTCCCAGACCTCTATATCTAGCATCTAAGTTTGGTGCTTGAATGGCCCTCACGTAGTACAGAGCCTCACTGATCCTCAGGGCAGAGCTCCCATGAGGCAGGCGGGTGTATTAGTGTGTTGGGGTTGTCATGCCAAGGCACCACTGACTGGGTGGCTTGAACAACATAAATTTATTTTCTCACAGTTCTAGAGGCAAGAGGTTCAAGATCAACGGGTGGGCAGAGTTGGTTTCTTCTGAGGCCTCTCTCCTTGACTGGTAGATGGCCATCATCTCCCCGAATCCTCACATGGTCTGTGTCCTAATGTACTCTTCTTATAAGGACATCAGTGACACGGAATTAGGGTCTACCTTAATTTTAATCTAATTACCTCTTTAAAGAGCCTATGTCCAAATACAGTCACGTCCTGAGGTCCTGGGGGTTAGGACTAAACTGTATGAATTTGGAGGGAACACGCTTCAGTCCATAAAAGTAGGGCAGAAATGAGAATGTCTTCATCTGGATGGGAAATCAAGTGTGGCCTCCCTAGGATTATGCTGTTGGTGACTTTGCATACCTTCTTTGCATACCTCTTTGCAGCCCACCTGCAAAGAGTTTGACAGATTAGTTAGGACTGGGTGTTGTTACTCTTTGGTCGAAATGCCAAAAAAGCAGAGACGAAAGTTGTCAGCATACAAAAAGCGAAGATAAAAAATAAATAGGCTCTATCTCTTTGCCCATACAAGTTCTCAGACCAGATATATTCAGCCATTTTTACTTTTTATTCCTACACCTGTGGAAGATGCCCTTAGGCCCGGATTACTCAAAGTGCATCCACGGAGCAGGAGAATCCCCTGGGTTGCTGATCAGGAGTGCAGATTTCTGACCAGCCGAGTGGCGTTCTCTGGGAGTGGTGCCTTTGAAGGCACACGACTTATCATTCTTCCCAGGGGATTCCTAAAGTCTCCCAGGCTTGGAAAACCTCCCGTTTTAGGAAGGCAAGCACTCACAGCGCTGAGGTTTGGGGGACTGGCTCTCCATTGTTTCTCCAAGGGTGGTCCCCTGACAACAGGCGACACTGTTGAAAATGCAACCCTGGAAGTAGGACCTGGTTTTCTGTGTTTAAAAAATCCCCTAGGTGGTTTTGATGACGCAGGTGATTATAAGAACCAGCGGGGACTGAGGGCAGGGCATGACACCTTCTTAAAGTACCCCTCCTATGAAAAGGACCTTTGCAGGTTCCTCTTTCAGTGAACTATCTCTTTGTCACCCGCTCAGAGGTAGTTTTTCCAATTAGGACCAATGTTTTCCTGTTTATATATTTTAAGTTTACTTATTTATTTTGAGGGGCGGGGGGGGGGGGGGGGTGGAGAGTGGGGGAGGGGCAGAGAGCGAGAGAGAGAAAGAGCGAGAGAATGAATCCCAAGCAGGCTCCATGCTGAAGCTCGGGGCTCAACCTCAAGAACCATGAGATCATGACCTGAGCTAAAATCAAGAGTCAGCCTCTTAACCAACCCAGCCACCCAGGCGTCCTTCCTATTTGTATTCTAATTTAAAACAATGCCTAAAAACTCCTTCTGTGACAATGGAAGTAAGGAGTCACTGATAAAATGAGTAATGTTCTAGAAGTCTAGATAGCTTGTTTCTCACCTGGAATTCGCCTCTGACTGATGATAAGTCTTTTCATAAACGACATCCTTGTTCTGTGCCATTTTTCCCGTCTCTAAAGAGGGAATAATAGTACCTGACACCGGTTATTAGGGAGGAATAAATGCAGTGTAAAAATTTTTTTGGCAAATATTGAATAAAGGCTTCCTTTTTTGTGTAGAAAATGAAAGTATTGTTTTTAGCTGTAATTACTATAACTATAGTAATACATTTTTAGTTATGACTGCAGTATATAACAAAAATATGGAATAACCAGTTTGCCAGTCAAAATGGTCACGCTTAATAAAAATTATGCCAAAATTACTTTTAAACTTTATTGATCTCAGCGAAGCAAAGTAAATAACCATGGTGTCTAAGGTTTTGGGGGTCAATTCAGACTCATTCCTTTGTTCACTTTCTTGTATATGTATTTGTTCCTGAACCTATGAGTACGAAAAGAGACAGTGTGTCGTTCTTTTGAAGGATGCATGAGGCTTAGTAGGTGTGGCCCCAGAACCCACACAGTGTCCGACAAGTGGTAGATGTCAATACGTCCCCACCAAATTAATGACCGTCCTTGCAAGCCACCTTTCCTTAGCTGAGCACTAGAGACAGAGAAGCTCTATACTGGTCTCCTGTGTTCATTCACCATTTGCCAGCGGGGCTTTCCTCTTAGCCCTCTTTCCAGAGTCACTAGGCTAAGTGACATTGGAAAGCAGGATCCTAGCAAAGGGCTCCGTTTTCAAGTGACTCAGGATTAGCACAGAGATGCTTGTGGAGGTTCAGACAGCACGTGAGACCCTCAGAACCTTCCACAGTAGGTCTTCCCCAATCCCCATTGGCTCTTGGAAGATTAATGAAGTGTTGTTGTTATCTTTGTGTCTTTAATTTTTTGTTTCTTTGTTTTTATTTCGGTAGAGATAGGAGCAGCTCTCCAAACATTCTAGCTCATCTGCACCTCGAAGCTAGAGAAGTGAGCCACTCCAAGTTGCTAAGCAGTTGAGGTTGACATGTTCTTTGACAAGCAGTTTCTCTAACATGATTTTTTCCTTCTTTCTTCTTTCTTTCTTTTTTTTTTTTTTTTTTTTTTTTTTTTGTGGAATTCAGAAAATACAGGAAGGGCCTAGTCATTCACACTGGGCTACTTGGAACTCTGCCTATTTGGTGCTAAAATGGAAGGGCAGACTTTCAAAACAGCTTCTCTTTTCTACCTTGCCCTCATCCATTCTAATTGTACTTCTTGGGAGTGCCACATGGCTGCCTGTCTGAAAGTCTGTAGTTCCTCTCATCAGGTTCCCCCGCTCCCCACCGCCCGCCTCTAAGCCTAGGTCCCAGGATCCATGGGGATGAAAGACGACTGAGACATGACTCATGGCCTCTTGGAGTTGGTAGCATCCATGGTCAGACACTCATTAGATAGATCAGTACAACAATCTAGAAAAGCAGAGGAAGGAAACTGAACTTGGCAAGTAGAGGCACGTAGATCTGGTTTCTAGGAGGCGAAGCCAGAGCAGAGTCCATAAGGGGGAGAAGAAGCAGCCTCTGTAAAGGCAGAGGTGTGAAAATGCACCTTTGTTCCAGCTGGTTTGACTCCAATTTCCTCACCTAAGAGTTGGCAGCAGAGTAGAAAGTTTAGATGCTTCCTCTTCCCTGTCTGTGATAGGAATTACCCCTCTGAGACTTCTCCATGTCCCTCGAGGGGCCAAGAATGATCCCCACAGCTGTGGGAGTCTTCAGGTAAGAAGAAAGGGCTGGGTTTCCTACCTGAGACACAGACCTTGGCTCACTGTCTGTCAGCTGGAGGGTTCCGAATCCTGCCGGAGTGGCCCTGTAGATATGCTGGAATCTTGGATGCTGATGATGGTGGCATCACTGAGTATGACAGTCAAAGGCTCTGATTATTCCAAAGTGTCGGTCTGCCATGTGGAGCCAGTTCCTGCCAGGCACAGAACGAGGCTGCTTAGATTTCATATTAATCTGAGTCAACCTTAAAAGAACCAGAGAAGAGGAGGAAACAAGTGAATCCCGTAGATAGATAGGTTTATAACTCACTCCTTGTGGACTTTAGGCATGCACATCCCCAGCTATAAACAAGGGGCAAAAGCAGGCTCCCTCGGGAAAGATTGGTTGGACAAAGCACTATTTTTAGCAAAGAATCTAGAAGTGTCTTTACAAATATAATAATTTTAATCATACTCATCAATCCTTCTGAAGGCCAGGTATTTTGCTACGGGCTGGGAATAGTTGAGAATGGTTTGGCTCTGACCCAGGGGAGGCTCGCTGTAACTAAGACCAATATGTAAATGAAAAGTTTCAGCACAAGCGTGATAAAGGACTGACTAGGGAGATTTTTCTAAGTGTGATGGGAGTATAGAATGGGGAATGACCCATTAACTCCTGGGGACAAGGAAAAGGAGAGGAGATTTTAAGTGACACACTTGGAATTGGGGTGAGGTCTACATAAAATTAAACGTGAAATTCCCAGAATTCCTCCCTAGATGACATAAAGAGGTCAGTTTCATACGGTTGAACCTAACAGACGGAGCAGGAATGGCATGGATGTTTCATCCGTCCACCAGCTGATTAAATGGTAGCAACTGCCTAGAAGCTGTGTTAAGAAGGATTCTGAGGATTCCAGAATAGGAAAGGATACTGTGGAAATTGATGAACGGTCTGTCCTAGGTAGGGAATGATGTCCAGTGGTAGAAATTGAACACAGTTGCCATCTTTAAATTCTAAGGAGGAAAGCCCTCCTTCCTCTCCTCCCACAAAAGCCTGGATATTAGAGTAAAATTGCTTTATAAGCAAAGGCACAGAAGTCTGACAAGTATAGGATGTCACCATGGTGGCCGACAGTTCATGCTTAAATGGAGGTAAAAGGTCTATGTTGGGGGGACGGGGCATGGATGGAAAATGCAGTGCAAGAGGTTCATTAGAAAGCTGTATCACAAGGTGCCTTGAATGACCTTGTAAACACGCTTCATGCTGCCACATTGTACCTTATTATCTATTTGACTTACTTTTTGAAACCAACGCACATGACCCACCCCCACCCCCCAAAATGCATGGAGGTTACAATGTTCTTCTCTGCCTCTTTGTTTTTGTTTAATTCAAAGCATTTTCTCAAGAAAAGGTCACAGAGTACTAAGAGAACATACAATAAATACTTTGCAAATTAGAGGATGTTTTTTAGGTAAAATAAAAACCAAGTCCTGTGACAGTATAGGTTTTGTTTTACAAAGGTCAGAATTATTGCATAAAGAATTGGTTTTTTTTTTTCGCTACCAAGAGGACGTCCAAAGAAGTTATTTCAATCCAGTTTCTCAGAATCTACAGCATAAGAGCATTAGGAAAGCTTCATTATGCCCTGCCAGGATTTAGCTTTCTAGAGGGAATCTGTGTTGTGTCCCAATGGGATTCTGTAAATTGCATTGAGAGTGTTGAAAATTGACCCTAAGGTTTTGACTGCACAATACCGCAATGTCCTTCTGGATATATTTTTGCTACAACTGTGCTATGTTTCTTTTGAAACCACAGCCCGCCAAGAAACTTCAGATCTCATTTTGAAAAGTGGTTTTTAACCAGAAGTGGATAGGAGAGACCCATGGAATTTCTCACGGGTCCCCCCCTAGAAGGTGCTGATGTGGCAGCCATCGGTGTATCCTATAGAGATGTTACTGTGTATCTAAGGTTCTAGCAATGAGCAAGAACACAGAGATGGATGCGTCTGCAAAGTCAGACTCGGTACTCATTGATAAAGAAGAGCGGGGGTCAGGGCATGTCCTCCGGGTGGGTAGCCCATCCTGTTGGTTGATTTTGGACCCCATGCCCCAAAGATCTGGTGTTCAGTTTGTCTGCTGTTAATTGCCATACTATGCCAGTTTCTTGCCCAAACCAGAAGGACTTGCTGAGGAGAAATCAGACCATGTGAATGAAGTCCCCGCTTATATGTTGGTTAAGTTTTTTTCTTTTTTCTAATAAACTAGAAAGAACCATCACTTCAGCAAAGTCTGATCATGACTCAGGCCCAACCAGACTCTGAATACATTCACTGCCAAGAGGTCATTCACTCATACCCAGACTTTTGTGGGGGGCTCTTCTCCGGCTGTAAGTGTAGGATACCAGGGTAAGCGTCAGAAGGATCAGGGGTCATTTCTTCAGATGGTCCATGGGCTGCTTCTCCTTGTCAAAGAATGGATGGATGTGGCTGAGCCAGTGAAGGAGGGAGGGATTGTAATAGAGCTTTGCTTTACCTGGAAATCATGTACAAAACCCAGGGAAACACAGGGAACAGAGGGTAGAAGTGGCATCTGCAGAAGCCTTCTCAGCCCTCCTCATGGGATCCATGCATCCTGGCTCCATACCTGAAGGATGGTGGAGCGGAGGTCATGGACCTGTGTTTCGTTTTTCACTTCACGAAAGATGGCGGCCTCTTAATGGTTCACATGGCAATCCCTCTCTGCTTGGCAAACCCCCACTCACGCTGCAAGTTTTAACTACACTTCCTTTGGCCTTGGGAAAGATATTTTAGGATTCTAGAACCCCTTCGTGAGCAAGGGGGGGCAAGTCTCCAAGCATATGTAGGTGAGCTCACAGTAAGGCAGGCTTCTTCTCATGGGGGAAGCCTTCCGGCTGTGGCGATAGGTAGCGGATCCAAAACCAAATGGAGGCACTGCCCTTGCCCAGCCAGGCAAGTGAACAGAAAACACAGGAGCCCATTTCCGTCATCAGTAATGGGCTGACAGTTCCTCAGACGTGTCTCTCATCCTTTTCAAAGTCTCTGAATGTGAGCTTTGCAGCAGCAGGAGAACGGATTTGATACCCTGAGGATTCCTGACCCTGCTCATCCTCAGAGTGGGTGGATGTTCAAAACACACCATAGATTGAGGAGATATCTCCAGATTCCACCGTGCTTCCCCGCTGTAAAATTCCATTGTGCCAGGAGAAGCCCGGTGCCCTTTGCTTTAAATCAGGCAGAGGACAGTCAGCTCTGAATTGCAGGCTTGGTGAGACAGCTCTCCCACTGGAAGCCTGAGAGCTTTTGGGAACAAGTGGGAAACCGCAGAAGCCAAAGACTGTCTCACCTCAAGCCCAGCGTGGGCCCCCAGATGGGTCACTTGGAAGGTGAAAGTTGCATTCATTGCCTCCCTGCTGTACTTCTGTTCTTCCCCTGAAGAACGAATTCAGAAGGTGTAAAGTGTGGGGGAGGAAAAGTTTTCTCCAAACAAAGCCCTGCACGTGCTGACCCTTTGCTAAGTGATGATTAGGTGGCAACCCCTGTGTTGGGCGCATCTCTAGCCATACGATTCATGACCCTTTCTGGAGGTAGGTATATTCATCCCATTTTCCAGATGGGAATCCCAAGGCACGGAGAGGTACAGTGACTTACCAAGATCACACAGCTAAGTGGTGTCTGAGCCAGGCTTATCATCTACTTCCCTCTGATAATTCTTAGGCTCCCTCTGAAGTATGCCACACTGCCACCATCACTGATCTGAAGGCGGGTCCTGGGGCTTGCCAGACCCCGCTACGCAAAGCCCGGATGACAAGGAGTGACGTTTTCTTGGAGGGCTGGGGAGGGTGGGCTTCCGAGTCCCTTCGGCTGAGATGGGGCTCCCGTGGGTGTTCCCACGATGGGCACGGGGATGTGGCTATGTGTTCGTGTCTCTGCCTTTCTTGTTTGCGTTGCCGTGAACTCTCAGGTGCAGTGTGCCTGTTCCCCAACCAGATGCCATCTGTCTCTCTCTCATAGGTACGGTGCTGTTGTGCCAGGCAAACCAGGAGGGATCTTCCATGTACAGTGCCCCCAGTTCACTTGTATATACTTCCGCAAGTAAGCCCACTGTTGTGGCTCTCTTCCTGTTTTGTGACATAAATCTGAGTCCAATCACCCTCCCTGCCATGTAAGTTCCCCTCCCCTCCCTCTCTGCTCCACGCTCCCTTTGGCTCTCCACAAGGTGAAGTTGGTTCCCATAAGCATGTCTCTGTGTTCCCTGTCGCCTTAGCATCTAATTCCTTCACTCATTACATCTGAATGCTCACTTCCCGGATGCCCCAGTCATCCTTTGTTAAGACCTGTCAGGATCAGGTCCAATGGATGGGACATGGGGCATTCATTTGGGGGGGAAGGCGCATGATGGTGGGGGGAGGGGGGGTCTAAAGCTCACTGCCTGCCTTCTATCCCAGCTTTGCAAATTAACATGAAAATAATGGATGTATGTAAAATATGCAGGCCATCCAAGCGACACCCTCCCCTAGCAACAGGTGCTTGGATGTCACTCCCCAGCACCATTTTCTCACTGGAAAACAGCGACTTGTTTGCAAGGCTGTTCTGCCCTTTGCTGTGTGATTCTATTGAGCAGGGGGAGGAGAGAGAAGAATGTGGTTCTCCCCCATGTAACTGGGTGGGGGAAATAGCAATAAAAGCTACTTTAATAGATATGAATGTGGGCATCAAGTGGGGAGAAGGCCCAAAAGTAAATATGGAAGGTAGGTCACAATGTTGGTGTGGAAGAACCAAGGATTTCTCTGCCTGGGATGGATGCTCCAGGGTGGAGAATGCCCCACCCCCACCCCAGTTCCTAGAACAGGTTGAAGAATTACAGTTCTCATGGATTCCATCATGGTTACCCGAGCTGGTTTGCTTCTCCTCAAAAAGACCCCTGGGCACAGCTGAGACTTTCTCATGTATTTCATGGGTGATGAAATCCCCTTAACTGCCAAACAGGTCCTCTTTGGGATCAGTGCTCAAAAGTGAGTGTGGGGACAGGGGAAGGTGGGCTGCTAGAAGCCAGTTAGAGAAGAGGGATGGTGGAAAGCAGAGGCAAGAGGCACACGATGATCATGTGAAGATGCGACAGGGAGGAGTCCTCCCAAGCATCTCAATTCCCGAAGGCTCACAAAAACCAAACTCTTTGCTGTGGGGCACAGGTTAGAAGCAGTCACCCGGAGCCAGAAACATGCCTGTGACAAACCTGAGAGTTTCTGAAGGCACCAGGTTGTAGGGGAAGCCTGTGTTCCTCCCAACCAGCCTCGTATCTTCAATAGCAGTGTGGGCACTCATTAAATTCAGGGTATCTTTCTGTGTCCCTGAGATACAAGAATCTAAACATACTGGCAAGAAGTGGTTATTTCTAAATGTATGGAAGTTGCCCCCTTTGGGCGGTGTAAATGTGTGTGCGTGTTATGTCATAGAATTAGGACACTAGTACACATTTTCACATGTGAACCTCGTTTCATCCTTGAAGTCTGCACCAGGTAGGTATTATAACGTTTGTTTTACAGCGGAGGAGTGGAGGGCACCACGACGGAGTGATAACCCAGGATCACACAGACACAATGTGGTAGATCGGTTTTTGGAGCCTGGGAAATTATTCAGCGTTTGACTGCTTTTATGACTCCCTTTGACCCTAAATATCGTCATCATTCCATTGTCCCTATCCCCCACCTCCTCTATAAATATTAGTTTCAGAAGGAACATTGGTGATTCAAAACTTACCATGGTTGGATTCCAGAGTGTTGGTTTGTTTTGTTTTCTGTAACATCGTTGTCCTATAGAACTAAGATGAAATGTTCCTTATCTGCACTGTCCAGTACGTGGACTCATGGAACACAGGCATTGAATTTTTTATTTAATTAAATTTTAATTAATGTTAGTCTAATTAGCCACATGGGGCTAATGGCTACCATATTGGAAAGCATGGCTTTCAGTGATCATATGAAATACACATTTCCGTTTCAGTTCCCTGTTCAGAAGTGAACAAAACAAATGAATTCCAAGTTGGCTGGTTTGAATTGGTAGTTCTTCTAAGGCAGCTTTAGGGAAATTGTGTGTCATAAATGTCAAACATGGAAAGATGTCACAAATTCTTCATATTTAAAGTGGGGGAATTATACAGAGGAAACAATGTCATCTGAAGCAGGGGTCGGCAAACTGCAGCCTAGGGGCCAAATCCAACCCACAGCCCACAGCCTGTTTTTGTAAAGCTTGTGAACTATGAATGAGTCTTAGATTTTTCAACGGATTATAGAAACAAAACAAAAGCATAAGACAACGTGTGACAGAGACAGAGATGGTCCATGAAGCCTGACATATTGTCTTTCAAGCACTTTACAGAAAAGGTGTGTTGATCTCAGATATAAAGGGTCCGTTTAATTATTGAAAATACAAAATGGTAATATCACTTCACGGTTTATACATTTTTTTTCCTGACTTTAGAAGTAAAAATTTATAATAATGATAGAAACTATATAATGTGTGTCCAATACCCTTCACTTTTAAATTGCATAATCATAGTACCTACACAATTTCATCCTATTATTTTCATTTATTATCATGTCATGTGCACTTTCTGAAAATATGTTAATGGCCTCATAATATTCTATCATTTCATGATATTATATTTTAATCTGCCCCCCCTTCAGGGTTGGGCACTTAGGTTGGTTAGGAATTTTTCAGAAATATTAAAGAAATGTCCTTGTACAGAGTAGTGCTAAGGAAACAACCACTAATAAATAGCTGCTCCTCCTACCCCATAACAAAGCAAAAACTAATTTCTTACAATAAGAATCTTTACTTGCCTATCCCTTAAGCAACAGTACCCAGACAGACAAGCTCGGTTAGTGTTTTGTAAGGACAGACAACTACATGAGCCTTCTGCTTCCCCACGTGGGTCATCAGAGGGACTGTAGATTATTTCCATCTTGAGGCCACAGTCCTGAATGCCAAGATAATCCATTCCTCCCTGAGACACATTGCTCAGGTCCTCTGCTTTAGTTGTCCAAGTGAGCAACACCTTTGAGGACTCGACTGTGTGCAAGTTGTCTGGCTTCTGTATAACATCTGGATTTTCTCTTCCAGATTAAGGTGAAGGCTCTAGAGCAAATTCACACCCTATGTTCTATAAACAAAATCCTGCTAGCATGTAAAGGGCCATTTTTGCTTGCCCTCTGTCTCTCTATCTATGTCATACACACACACACACACACACACACACACACCAGGGGCATGCACATGGCCACATGAAGTTCATATCCTCTCTGGCTCTGACATACACATGGCCGAGAGCCACATCTCTTGTCTTTGGGGTCCGAATGGTGTGGCCTCTTTTTGTCTAAGAATCCATCCAGCCTTCTTCCCAAAAGCTGAAGGTCCCTTACTTCTCAGAAGTCTTATAGGAGACACCTGCTTTTTAACCTGAAAATGCATATATTTCTCATGGCTATCTAAGAATTGTACTCTTGAAGAAAGGTGTGTATAAATTACAGTTTGGTAAATTGGATCCTGTGTGTTCACTGATTTCCATGATTACTCCTGAGTTTGTGGTGTTTTTCCCCCCATGGATCTTTAACTGGCCTTGGATGTTTTAGACTTAAATTGCCCCTCTGCCTAGCCAAATAGCTAATCATCTGTAAATAACCCTTAAATGCAGTAGGGGAGATGGTTTTTAAAGGAACCCTGCTGAATTCCTCTGTAATGAAAATAATTCCTACTTGAGGTTATCTGTTTTTTAAGATGCACTTTTGCATAATGGGTTTTCCACCTACTTAAGTGAATCATCCTAATATGACCCAGGCCGTGAAAGCATTTAGAGAGAGATTTCCACTCATGGCTCTGTGTCATTAGAACCTAATCCTACAGATTCTCCCCATTCTTCCTAACTGATCCCAGTTTTTCCTCCTCATCCTGACCTTTATCCTGGTGTGAAAACCCAATTCAAGTTGTATCATGAAACATCACACATTCTCTCACATGTTCTGATGAACCACTAGCATCCAGACTGTAAAGTGAGCCTACTTTCTGGCAGACAAATGAAGTCAAGGCAAAAACTCCTGAGAATTAGGGAAGATCACCTTGTACCAAGTGGAACACATTTAATATTAATATTTTTGTCTTAAAACATTAACTTTTCATCAAGTAAATTAAAGGAATTCAATGAGCTGATTTGTTAGTTCTGAACTAATTTTAATTAATTTAATTGCCTTGTGGTTGCTTTGCATAGCCCACAACCAACCCCTCAACGGCGAGGTTTGTTGAAAGCGGGGGCAGGGCTGGTGGGCTTGCTCACTGCCCACGCAGCCCTGGGGCCAGTGGTCTGGAGGCTCCTGCCTCAGGGAGAGTCACCAGCTTTATGGTCAGCGCTGTTTGCATACAGCACCTGCATATTATCCGAAATGACTCTGGGCAAAATAGGAAAGGAGAGAAACTGTCACCTCTCTTCCAAATTAGAACATTACCTCCCCTTTTTATTATTTGAAATATCAAGAGGTAGATCCAAGGTTTCATAAATGGCAAAGTCACTTTCTCATTTGGATTAGCAAAGCCAGCTGTCACGGGCCCTTATTTCTATAAGAAGTAGTAGGTCAATGTTACCCACTTTGTTTTTTTTCTTTTCTTTACAATTTCATGAATAGATTTTAAATGACAAATGTGATGTGT
The DNA here is from genome assembly GCF_018350215.1 of Panthera leo. Classification (NCBI taxonomy): domain Eukaryota; kingdom Metazoa; phylum Chordata; class Mammalia; order Carnivora; family Felidae; genus Panthera; species Panthera leo. Next base: position 34,879,304 of record NC_056694.1, on the reverse strand, counting down.
GCTCACTGTAATTGGAGAAGCATGCTAATAAACACACACACTCACATGTGTGTGGAATGATGTGGTAATAATATCCCCATTTTATCCCAAAACATACAACGAGAAAGCAACCCCCTTATCTCCACGTTTTCTCCATTAATAGGATGCAAAGAAGGACAAACACACATGGAATGGAGGTGTTAGTTGTTTGCTTTTCTACAGAGGGGACTGTACACATACATATTATGGGCACATTACACATATTAATCATATTTTGTGACTACCTCCCATTCAGCTGTCTGGCTGTTTTCATGCTGTCCCATGTGTGAATGCTCATTGAGCTGTCCTCTGGCCACAGTCATTCCACATACCACTTCTGCCTGCTGCAAATATCCTCACATGTGCCCTGACATACAAGTGATTCTGATCCCACATCCAGCTTCCCAAACCTGGGATTGGTGGTTCCATCCCAACATTCTTTTTTTTTTTTAATTAATTAATTTATTCTTTAATTTACATCCAAGTTAGTTAGCATACAGTGCAACAATGATTTCAGGAATAGATTCCTTAATGCCCCTTACCCATGTAGCCCATCCCCCCTCCCACCACCCCTCCAGTAACCCTCTGTTTGTTCTCCATATTTAAGAGTCTCTTATGTTTTGTCCCCCTCCCTATTTTTTTTTATTTTTGCTTCACTTCCCTTATGTTCATCTGTTTTGTCTCTTAAAGTCCTCATAGGAGTGAAGTCATATGGTATTTGTCTTTCTCTAATTTCACTTAGCATAATACCCTCTATTTCCATCCACGTAGTTGCAAATGGCAAGATTTCATTCTTTTTGATTGCCAAGTAATACTCCATTGTGTATATATATATATATATATATATATATATATATATATACCACGTCTTCTTTTTAAAAATTTTTTTTAATATTTATTTATTTTTGAGAGAGAGAGAGAATGAGAGAGAGAGAGGAGGGGTAGGGGCAGAAAAAGGAGGAGACACAGAATCTGAAGGAGGCTCCGGGCTCTGAGCTGTCAGCACAGAGCCTGATGTGGGGCTTGAACTCACCACGAGATCATGACCTCAGCCAAAGTCAGGCACTCAACCGACTGAGCCACCCAGGTGCCCCATATACCACATCTTCTTTATCCATTCATCATCGATGGACATTTGGGCTCTTTCCATACTTTGGCTATTGTTGATAGTGCTGCTATAAACATTGGGGTGCGTGTGTCCTTTCAAAACAGCACACCTGCATCCCTTGGATAAATACCTAGTAGTGTCATTGCTGGGTTGTAGGGTAGTTCTATTTTTGGCTTTTTGAGGAACCTCCATACTGTTTCCCAGAGTGGCTGTACCAGCTTGCATTCCCACCAACAACGCAAAAGAGATCCTCTTTCTCCACATCCTCGCCAACATCTGTTGTTGCCTGCGTTGTTAATGTGAGCCATTCTGACAGGTGTAAGGTGGTATCTTATTGTGGTTTTGATTTGTATTTCCCTGATGATGAGTGACGTTGAGCATTTTTTTCATGTGTCAGTTGGCCATCTGGATGTCTTCTTTGGAGAAGTGTCTATTCATGTCTTTTGCCCATTTCTTCACTGGATTATTTGTTTTTTGGGTGTTGAGTTTGATAAGTTCATTATAGATATCGGATACTAACCCTTTATCTGATACATCATTTGAAAATATCTTCTCTCATTCTGTCGGTTGCCTTTTAGTTTTGCTGATTGTTTCCTTCTCTGTGCAGAAGCTTTTTATTTTGATGAGGTCCCAGTAGTTCATTTTTGCTTTTGTTTCCCTTGTCTCAGGAGACATGTTAAGAAGTTGCTGCGGCCAAGATCAAAGAGAATTTTGCCTGCTTTCTCCTCGAGGATTTTGATGCCGTTTTGTCTTACATTTAGGTCTTTCATCCAGTTTGAGTTTATTTTTGTGTATGGTGTAAGAAAGTGGTCCAGGTTCATTCTTCTGCATGTTGCTGTCCAGTTTCCCCAGCACCACTTGCTGAAGAGACTGTCTTTATTTGATTGGGTATTCTTTCCTGCTTTTTCAAAGATTGGTTGGCCATATGTTTGTGGGTCCATTTCTGGGTTCTCTATTCTGTTCCATTGATCTGAGTGTCTGTTCTTCTGCCAGTACCGTATTGTCTTGCTGATTACATCTTTGTAATACAGCTTGAAGTCTGGGATTGTGATGCCTCCTGCTTTGGTTTTCTTTTTCAGGATTGCTTTGGCTATTCAGGGTCTTTTCTGGTTCCATACAAATTTTAGGAATGTTTGTTGTAGTTCTGTGAAGAATGCTGGTGTTATTTTGATAGGGATTGCATTGAATATGTAGATTGCTTTGGGTAGTATTGACATTTTAACAATATTTGTTCTTCCTATCCAGGAGCATGAAATATTTTTCCTTTTTGTGTGTGTGTCTCCTTCAATTTCTTTCATAAGCTTTCTATAGTTTTCAGTGTATAGATTTTTCACCTCTTTGGTTAGATTTATTCCTAGGTATTTCATGGTTTTTTGTGCAATTGTAAATGGGATCAATTCCTTAATTTCTTTTTCTGTTGCTTCATTGTTGGTGTATAGGAATGCAATCGATTTCTGTGCATTGATTTTATATCCTGCCACATTGCTGAATTCATGGATCAGTTCCAAGAGTTTTTTGATGGAATCTGTTGGGTTTTCCATATAGAGTATTATGTCATCTGCAAAGAGTGAAAGTTTGACCTCCTCCTGGTCGATTTGGATGCCTTTTATTTCTTTGTGTTGTCTGATTGAAGAGGCTAAGACTTCCAATAATATATTGAATAACAGTGGCAAGAGTGGACATCCCTGTCTTGTTCTTGACCTTAGGGGGAAAGCTCTCGGTTTTTCCCCATTGACGATGACATTAGCATTGGGTCTCTCGTATATAGCTTTTATTATCTCAAGGTATGATTCTTCTGTCTCTACATTCTTGAGAGTTTTTATCAAGAAAGGGTGCTATATTTTGTCAAATGCTTTCTCTGCATCTATTGAGAGGATCATGTGGTTCTTCTCCTTTCTTTTATTGATGTGATGAATCACATTGTTTTGCAGATATTGAACCAGCCCTGCATCCCAGGTATAAACCCCACTTGGTCGTGGTGAATAATATTTTTAATGTATTGTTGGATCTGGTTGGCCAATATCTTGTTCATTTTTGCATCCATGTTTATCAGGGAAATTAGTCTATAGCTCTCCATTTTAGTGGGGTCTGGTTTTGGAATCAAGGTAATGCTGGCTTCATAGAAAGAGTTTGGAAGTTTTCCTTCCATTTCTATTTTTTGGGACAGCTTCAAGAGAATAGGTGTTAACTCTTCCTTAAATGTTTGGTAGAATTCTCCTGGAAAGCCATCTGACCCTGGACTCTTGTTTTTGGGGAGATTTTTGATTACTAATTCGATTTCTTTACTGGTTATGGGTCTGTTCAAATTTTCTGTTTCTTCCTGTTTCAGTTTTTGTAGCGTATATGTTTCTAGGAATTTGTCCATTTCTTCCTGATTGCCCATCCCATTGGTGTATAATTGCTCATAATATTCTCTTATTGTTTTTATTTCTGGTGTGTTGGTTGTGATCTCTCCTTTTTCATTCTTGATTTTACTTCTTTGGGTCCTTTCCTTTTTTCCCCCTTTATCCAACTGGCTAGTGGTTTATCCATTTTGATACTTTAAAAGAACCAGCTTCTCGTTTCATTGATCTGTTCTACTGTGGTTTTTTTGGCTTCAGTTGCATTGATTTCTGCTCTAATCTTTATTATTCCCTGTCTTCTGCTGGTTTTGGGTTTTATTTGCTGTTCTTTTTCCACTTCTTTAAGGTGTAGGGTTAGGTTGTGTATCTGAGACCTTTCTCCCTTCTTAAGGAAGGCCTAGATTGCTATTTACTTCCCTCCCTTATGACCACCTTTGCTGCATCCCAGAGGTTTTGGGCTGTGGTGTTATCATTTTCATTGACTTCCATGTACTTTTTAATTTCCTCTGTAACTTCTTGTTAGCCCATTCATTCTTTAGTAGAATGCTCTTCGGTCTCCAAGTATTTGTTACCTTTCCAAATTTTTTCTTGGGGTTGATTTTGAGTTTCATAGTGTTGTGGTCTGAAAATATGCACGGTATGATCTTGATCTTTTTGTACCTGTGGAGGGCTGATTTGTGTCCTAGTATGTGATCTATTCTGGAGAATGTTCCATGTGCACTGGAGAAGAATGTATATTCTGCTGCTTTAGGATAAAATATTCTGAATATATCTGTTAAGTCCCTCTGGTCCAGGGTGTCATTCAAAGCCATCATTTCCTGATTAGATGATCTGTGGGGTGTTGAAGTCCCCTACTATTATGGTATTATTATCAATGAGTTTCTTTATATTTGTGATTAATTGATTTATATATTTGGGTGTTTTCACATTTGGAGCATAAATGGTTACAATTGTTAGGTCTTCTTGGTGGATAGACCCCTTAATTATGATATAAGGCCCTTCTTCATCTCTTGTTATAGTCTTTATTTTAAAGTCTCAATTGTCTGATATAAGTATGGCTATGCCAGCTTTTTTTTGTCAACCATTAGCATGGTAGGTGGTTCTCCATCCCCTTACTGTCAATCTGAAGGTGTCTTTAGGTCTCAAGTGGGTCTCTTGTAAACAGCATATAGATGGATCTTGTTTTCTTATCCATTCTGTTACCATATGTCTTTTGATTGGAGGATTTAGTCCATTGACTTTTAGAGTGAGTACTGAAAGATAGGAGTTTATTTTCATTATGTTTCTTGTAGAGTTGGAGTTTCTGTTGGTGTTCCCTGGTTCTTGCTATTCTGTTGCTTTTGGTATTTACGTATTTATATGTTTATGTATGTATGTATGTATTTCTGTAATCTTGTCTCCCCTCTCAGAGAGTCCCCCTAAAATTTCTTGCAGGACTGGTTTAGTGGTCACGAACTCCTTTAATTTTTGTTTGTCTGGGAAACTTTTAATCTCTCCTTCTATTTTGTTTTTTTTTTAATTTTTTAAAAATGTTTGTTTATTTTTGAGAGCGAGACAGAGTGTGAGTGGGAGAGGAGCAGAGAGAGAGGGAGACACAGAATCTGAAGCAGGCTCCAGGCTCTGAGCTGTCAGCACAGAGCCCGATGCGGGGCCAGAACTCATGAACCACGAGATCATGACCTGAGCTGAATTTGGATGTTTATCGACTGAGCCACACAGGTGCCCCTCTCTCTTTCTATTTTGAATGACGGCCTTGCTGTATAAAGAATTATTGGCTTCATATTTTTCAATTCAGTTCATTGAATATATCCTGCCACTCCTTTCTGACCTGCCAAGCTTCTGTGGATAGGTCTGCTGCAAACCTGATATGTCTTCCCTTGTAGGTTAAGGACTTTTTTTCCCTTGCTGCTTTCATGATTCTTTCCTTGCCTGAGTATGTTGTGAATTTGACAATGCTATGCCTTACTGATGGTTGTTTTTTGTTGAATCTTACGGGAGTCCTCTGTGCTTCCTGGACTGTGATGTCTGTGTCTTTCCCCAGGTTAGGAAAGTTTTCCAGTATGATTTTCTCACATAAGCCTTGTACCCATTTTTGTGTCTTCATCTTCTGGGACCCCCTGTGATTCTGATGTTGTTCCTTTTTAATTAGTCACTGATTTCTCTAATTCTTAAATCATGCTCTTTTGCCTTAGTTTCTCTCTTTTTTTCTGCTTCATTATTCTCCATAAGGAGAGGCTGTTCTGCCTCATCCATCCTTGCCACTGTGGCATCCATTTGAGATTGCAGCTCAGTTATAGAATTTTTTATTTCATCCTGACTAGTTTTTACTTCTTTTATCTCTGCAGAGAAAGATTCTAATCTCTTTTCGACACTAGCTAGTATTCTTATTATCGTGATTCTAAATTCTGGTTTAGACATCTTGCTTGTATCCGTGTTGATTAAGTCCCTGGCTGTCATTTCTTTTTGCTCTTTCTTTTGGTGTGAATTCCCTCATTTCATCATTCTGAAGGAAGAAAAGGAATTGATAAGGTAAAAAAAAAAAGTTAAAATTAAAAAATTAAAAACAACACACACACAAATCAAATAAATGATGATAGATTCTAGGTGTGTTTTGGTCTGGTTATTGAAAGGAGCTTGATAGATTAAAGGGGGGGAGGAAAACGTTGGAAAATTTGAAAAAATGAATACAATGAAATAGAATAAAGTGAAATGATGGAAGTAAAATAGAATTTGAAAAATTTACAACAAAGTAAAAAAATATAATAGAAAACAAAGAAAAATATTTTTAATAAGAATTGAAAATAAAAATAAATCTTTTCTCTCTGTATTCAAGAAAACGAAATGAAAAAAAAAGGAAATCGAATAGATGGACCAGCAAACAGACTGAAATACGATTGAAATTACTTCGGTTTCCCCTAGAAGTCAAACTATGAAGCACTTTATAGTCAGTACACTAAAGCAGGCAGAGAGACCTGTGTTCCTGAAGAACGAGGTTGGCCTGGTTGGGCGGGGCTTAGTGCAACGGCTCCGTTCTCCACTAGATGGCGCTGCCCAACTTACCGGGGTGGAGTATTGTGCTGCTTGTAGGTGTGTATGCGCATGCGCAGGAATAGTGAGCATGGCGTCGCGCAACTACCCAGTGTAGCAGTGTAGGTGCTCTCCTGACCAGCAATCACGCTCCCGTCCTTTGTCTCGGGCTTCCTCCGCTCCCGCTTTTACACTGTCCGTGAGCAAGCCGTCAGGTTGCTGGGCGGCACCTCCCTCCTGAGTTTTATTTCCGTCGCGGCTGTGTTTCCCGACGCCTCACTTCTGAGGGACCGCCTCTCGGACCCGCTCAGATCCTCTGCGGGAGGGTCTCCCCGAGCAATGGCCGGGTGCCGGTCTCACCCGGGAACGTTGGCGGGACTCTGCTGAGACTGCGGCTGGGTGCCAGCCCGCCCCAAGGAAGGTTCACGCGATCTCGTGTAGCGGCAGCGTTGGAGGGATCATGCAAAATCACAACACGCATCCGGCCCCAGGTTTCACCCTTCCCACCAGAGCACCGCCAGGTATGGAGGCGAGGAGTTTCAGACTCTGCGCTCCCCGTTTACAGAGTCTTAACGGAATTTAAACCCTCTCCTTTCTCCTCCCTCCGTTTTTAGTTCAGTCCCTGCGGCTGTTTCCACTTTTCCTGTCTCTCCAGCTGCTTTTTTTTTTTTTTTTTTTGCGCGGCGGGGAGGTGCTTTTCCCAAATTCTTCCCTGTCTCTGGCCTCTCTGTGCAAACAAAATAGCTCCCTGCCCTCTGCCGGCTTCTCTCTCCCCCAGCTCACCTCTCCGTGCCATGTACCTGCTGAGTTCTGTGGTTCAGGTTGTGCAGATTGTTGTGTTAATCCTCAAATCAGTGTTCTAGGCGTGCAGGATGGTTTAGTGTTGATCTTGCTGTATTTCATGGATGCAAGAAGCAAAAAAAAAAACAAAAAACTTCCATTGTGTTCCACCATCTTGGCTCCACCTGTGCTCTTTTTAATGTTGAAAACTGGTTGGGTGAAAAATCACCTCTCAGTTTATTCTTGTTTCCATTTGCCTTTCTCCTCATGAGGAGCATCAGATTCACCACATTAATCATCCCGTGGACATTACCTCTTGTGGATTTCCAGTATGTATCTGCCCCTTTCTCTTCTGGGTTCTTCTGATTTTATCTGTAATTCCCATTGAGAGAGAATTATTCATCAGGGAGAATAACCTAGGAATCGCCCAGGTATTGCAAACATATTTCCGTTTTGGGGCATTGGATCTTGCTTAGGTTCCACTATACATTATTAAATACATGGGCAACTATGTCGGTATCATCTTCTACCGGCTTTAGATCCCACTTTAGGTCACAAAATCCGGGTCCGGTGTGGGTATTGTTCGGCACTCTTACTACTTTTCTCAGGCTGCCATAACCAAATACTGTAGACTGGGGGAGCTTAGACAACAGAAATTTATTTTGTCGTAGTTTTTGAGGCTGAAAATGTGAGATCAGGGTCCTAGCAAGGGTCATTCCTGATGACCCTTCTCTTTCTGGCTCATGAATGTTCACCTTTTCGCTATGTCCTTACACGGCAGAGAGAGCAAGCCCTCAGGTGTCGCTTATTATAAGGACACTGATCCCTTCATGAGGGCCCCACCTCATGATTTTATCTCAACCTAATTACCAACCAAAGGTCTCCTCCCTAAATAGCATCACTTTGGGAATTAGACCTTCAACATACAACTTTTTGGGGGGAGGTGGAGGGGTGGATACTATTTGGTCCATAGCAAGTACCAGAGATACAGTTTTATTTGTCAACAGTCAGAGAAACATTTTCCAGCCTCAATCTGCCGGTGGTTCCATATGCTTATCAATGCAAACAAGTGCATTTTCGCACAGTGACATGGAAACCACAGATGAACTTTAGATCCATATGAGGAACAAATCCTAAAGGAAAAGGAAGATGACTGGATGACTGTTAACTCCCCCTGAAATTTTTACACCTGACCATAGTGGGGAGGTGGGGGAGGCAGAATCTGATACCACAGTCTCAGGATGCTAAATGTTATCAAAATGCAAAATCACTTCCTCGTTTATTCACTTTTATGAAACTCAAGGGCAAGCGGTGGTAGCATGGTTTTAATTGATGTATTGATTGCAGATTTTATGGAAGTAATTGTGTGGAATTCATAAAGCAATGATTTAAGTGGCAGAAACATACATAAATCAGGCCTGCTCTCTTCTACTTTTAAGTAATTGATAGAACTTCCATTGGTTTCTGTAATTAAAGTAACAGCCTAAATTAATTTATGGCTTCCTCTTTCTTCTGCCCAACACAGAAAATGTCATTAGACTGAGCACAGTTGATGGAAAGTACACGTACAGGTCACTGTGATACTGACATACTGGTTTAAAAACCCACGTGTTCTTTCTCTGTCTCTACTATCTCAGCTTTGTGGGGCTCTGGAAAGGTCTTTCCTAATATTTTCTAGAGGAATCACTTAAAAGGAAGAATAATCTGAGCCGGGATGAGGGTGACACAAGAGAGGGACTCACTTCAGCCAAAAAAACTCAGTAGCCAAGATAAATAATATTCTAATGCAATATTTTTAAAAGTTGAAGTTAATGGAAAAAATCAACGATGAGCAAAATATCAAAATTTTCCATGAAGGCAAGATGAGTATTATTGATTTTTTTTTTAACCTTAGGGTCCCATATGCTCAGGATAGCACATCTTTTTTTAAAGTTTGAGAGTCTTTTCATCATGGATTTTTTTAATAAAAATTTAATTTTTAAAAAAATTACAGTGAAATATGATTTATCCTGATTACTGGAGCCACCTCCCCTTATATTTTGCACCAAGATGAGCACCTAACTGACTCTAACCTTGTTCCAGCCCTGAACTAATAATAAAAAAATAATAGTAACAATACTAATATTGAGTAAGAGTTACTTTGCAGTTACTATATGTCAGGCATTCAGCTAAGCTCTTCACATGAACCTTCTCCTTTAATCCTCACAAGAAAACTATGAAATCAATGTGATTTTTATGTCCCTTTTCGTTTGAGAAAATTTAGGATTAGAAGGATTGAGAAATTTGTTTAAGATGCCCCAACCAGATCACCTTCAAACCCAGCCTAACTCCACCCCAAGCCTTCCATCTTAACTAGTGTCTAAATTTACCCACGCGTTCGGGGTGGGGGATGGAAGAGGCCACATGCTTCCCTCCTGGAAATGTCTGAGAAGGGAGTGGTCAAGTGCAGCTTCTAGGCAGCTGTCCAGCTTCAGCATTCAGGCCAACCTTGTGCTTCCTTTTTCCCATCCCTGGGTTGCTACAGAGACATTTCTTTCCCGTCTGATGCATCTGGCCAGGGTTGGCAAAATTATTCTTCCAAAGGCCAGAGAGTAAATATTTCCAGCCTTATGGGCAGTCTGCTTTCTCTTGGCAAGTACTCAACTCTATCTATAGCTTGAAAGTAGCCACAGACGGTACATAGATGAATAGGTCTGGCTGTGCTTCCATTAACCCTTTATTGACCAGGCTGTCTTGGGGCCCTGTGTGGCCCTCGAGGGCCCCGTAGTTTACCAACCCCTTTGTTAGGCTAACATTCTTACCTGAAAGGGCAGGACACCAGGACTTGGGGAGGGAGAGAAAAAGGAACCTTCTTTTCAGTGTGTACCCCCTTGAGCTTTTTGCATTTTTGCCATTCTATCACAGTTTAAAACCAATAGTGGAAAGTAGGCACATAAACAGAATACCCTTCTCTTGGTACACATCACAGTAAGATACATACATGAATTCAGTCTAGATCATGGATTGACTTAGTTTTGCCCTCATAACCATCAACAAACAAAGGTGGATTTGATGCTGTTGGCTTTCTCCAAGACCTGCTGTTGGCTTTTGGTGCTGTTGGCTTTCTCCAAGACCTGCCTCAGTTTCCCTGGGATACATGGTGAGACTCCATTAACTTAGGATGCCTCATCATTTGCCTGGGCTGTTTCTGGCTCCTCCCACAACTTCTGGTTGAACAGGTGCTCTGGAGTGGCTCCTTCTAATCCGGAATCAGTGCCTTGCTTCTTCGACATCTGTGGCTCAGCATTATGATGACAACATACCTGTGTCCCCTCTGTCATCATCTCTCTGAAATGATCCCTTCTATTCTTCACTCATTTATCAGTTCTTTGATGGTCTTTATCAAGTTATTTCTGTATTTCAGGTACAGTTCCAGGCACTATAAATACTCCATGAGCAAGGCGTCCCTAAGTCAGCCTCTCGAGTGCTGCATTCTAGTGGGCAAGACAGATAATAGATACGTAATGCTAATGTCTCAGAATTGCAAACAAATTACAGGGTTATTTGGGGACCACACCTGATGGGAGACTTATCCATTGTTCACATAGCTTTTTGGTGCCTCTTGGTCCGTTAAATATTGCTGTTTCACCATCATCCAGCACTATACATAGACATACTTGCCTGCTAAGATCCTATTTCCCTCATTGAACCCAGGGACGTGGAGATTTTGAGACACCTAATGTGCCGTGCCCTGCCTGTCGCCTCAGTCACAGCACAGGTCCTGACTTAGTGAACTGTGACTGTCCACAGCTGCCAGCTGCCACCTGCCACCTCTGCCTTCCAAATCCCAGAGTCAGCCTCTCCATGGCTGAAGCACCGTCTCCTCTGCCTTGTTCCATCAGCCCTGCCTTCCCACGGTTCGGCACAGCTCTGATTCATGAACAGCTTGTTTTTTGTTTTTTTTTTTTTTTTGTTTTTTTTTTTTTTTTTTTTTAATTTTTTTTTTTATTTATTTTTGGGACAGAGAGAGACAGAGCATGAGCAGGGGAGGGGCAGAGAGAGAGGGAAACACACAGAATTGGAAACAGGCTCCAGGCTCCGAGCCATCAGCCCAGAGCCTGACGCGGGGCTCGAACTCACAGACCGCGAGATCGTGACCTGGCTGAAGTCGGACGCTTAACCGACTGCGCCACCCAGGCGCCCCAACAGCTTGTTTTTAACAGGTTTTTGCTAGCTCCTATGTTAATGTAGTTATTTCACCTGGACACCGGTTTCCTCAACAGGTTTAGTTGTATTTTCAATCCATGCCCCACTACTGCCCCAACAGGGTTAGCTCCTGACCTAGACCACTTTGTTGTTACTGTTTTGTCCCTTTAAAACAAAACCAAAAAAAAAGAACAATTTCCAGGGGGGGTGGGAGAGCCCACTAGTTGAACATCCTCAGTTGTTTACAGGAAAGAATCTGCAAAGAAGCAGCCACATTTCAGGCGGCTGCCGTCTAGCTCTCCTGGCACTTTGGTTATTAATCTCAATGCAGAATAGTGGCTTTAGTCTTTTGCAGATGGGGGTCTCGCTTCTGCAAAAGGCTGCCAATTGCAAAAACTACCATCCCGTGGTGTGCCCCCAAACATCTTATTTGTCTTGATATTTCTTTCACAGAAGTACATATGACAGATAAGGAGTCACTAGAGGATGGTTTGCTTTGTGTTAGACAGATATTAAAACAATAAACTACGTTGCCCTGGGATTCCAGTGTGTACACAGGCAGAGAACGAGGCCGAGACGAGATGTTTCTGAAAGGCAGTGAGGCAGTTGTTCTGGGGGAGCTCCCTAGAAACCCCAAGTCCTATGACAGCCTTGACAGAAAGTACTTTTTAATGCTCACATTTTTGTAAGACCAACAAACTGCCTGGTGCAGCTCCCGCGTTTAACTCTGGGGCCATGCCTACCTTCCTGTAGCCCTTGGTGGGGATGAGAGAGAAATCCTTCAATGGGCTGAGAACCTTATTTTAGAAAAAATAATTTTTTGAGCACTCATCTGGACTTCATTTGCTTTCTCAAACTAACGTGGATTTAAAATGGGGGGGGGGAAAAGCTATTCTGAGTTCAGACCGAACCTGAACATTTCAGGGGCCAAAAATAAGATCCTGTTTGATTCCTGGACCATAAAGGGGACCACTTGATGTAATGTAGCAGGTGTGTGTTCCTAGGGGACCCAGCTTTGTAAACTGAGCCAAGTCAGCTCAAAGTCTGCACGGCTGGGAGTGAACAGCTTAGAAGTGGGAGTAAGAACATCCAGTGACGTGTAATTCAAGCACGGGGGGGGGGGGGGGGGGCGGTGGTTCTTGGTGCTTCTTGCACCAAAATGTGCCCAACCACAGAAGTGGCCCCCTCCTCCCCTTGCCTTATTTCTCCTCAAAGAGCACATTTCCCAGTGCAGTGCAGAGAGTCAGGATGGGAAGCTGAGCTTGCCTCCATGGAAGGGAAAAGAGCCTTGCCCAGCTCATTTGAACACGGTAATGTAAACACCTGCTTCACTCCAAAAACACCATTTTCTTAAATCATGTTTTCATTGATGTAAAAGTACTGTCATGCCAGAAGCTATTTTATTGCTTCTGGAGAATTGGGGAGAGGAGTGTTTACAAAGTGCAGTTTTTAGGACCAAATAACACACTACATATTTTCAATCTGTCTCCTTGGGTTGTTTGTTTGTTTGTTTGTTTTTGCACGCAGTATAGGATCTTCATGCCTAATTGCTTGTTATAGAAAAACAAACATACCAGAACCACTTCTATGGGCACACCTGTCCGAGGATATATATCATACCCACCCTTGGTAATTGCTACTAGGGTTGAAGAGGCATTTCCCAAAGGTTCATTATTGTTGGCAAACCCTCATCCTTAGTACTGGTTTTACAGAATTCTTAAGCAACAATGTATTCAGTGACAAGACCTGGTTTCAGGCAGAGTTGGGTGTCCATTGTCATGGTATACTAGTGGTGTGACTGTGGCCAAGGCTGATTACCAGGAACACACTCATCAATACCTACCCACTTGTGAGCACCCTCGTGTAAAGAGCCATTCAGACTGCTCCTCAAACAGATGTCTACCCTTTGCCTTTCTTTCATAGAAGGCATCTTCTTGGGACTTTTAAGCTAGTTGGGAATGTTCATATTAACCTAGTGACTGGACAGCCTATTTCTGAATGGTTCTCCTTTGGTCTCTTATAGATGGGAGTTTGGGGTGGGTTCCAGCTTGGGCACATGATCCATAGGTCCGGATGACATCTGTCCTCAAGGTTTGTGTGGGGAGTGGCTCAAAGGATTGGGATTCAGCCTTCCAAGTGTGGTAGCTGACTCTCAAAATCAGATGGCCCCAGCGCCGACCATCTGTACCCACAGCGATAGATACAGGATGGAAGTGAAGTGACCGGTGCGTTTGCATCTAGTACCCATCCTGTGCACCACTGCCAACCCCGCTCTGAGAGTTTCATGTTCAGGAGCTGCAGCAGCCCCAGAGAACCATGGGAAACCCATCCAGCCTCTGAAGCTAATTTATCTCACTTGCCTTGTTTCCTACCTGGAGAGGCAATTCTCCGAGCTTGCTGTTTCAGCCACCTGTTAGCCAGATCATGAATGATTTAACAATTGAAACTTTGCTGTGTATCCGCACTCGATAAGGTAATTATTTATATAAATTATTTGCCTTTTTTTCCTCTGGCTGCTTGATAAAAGCTAAATTGACACCGGTACAGGCTTTGTCAAACGAACAGATTATGGCAAATTGCTTCATCCAAATTAAAATAGATCTCAGCATCTCACGGCTTTGTCTCCCGTGTTCCTTCAAATGACAGAAAGCACCTCTGCAAATGCCTTCTGCGGTCCCGCCAAGTTAAAGCCTCCCAAGATTGAGATTCATTCTCGTTTTGCTGAATGAAATGTTACAGAAATCCTGCCCGGGGGGGTATTGTCAATACCTGTGAGTAGACAGATCACAAATACGTCTTCTGCACAGTAAAAGCCTATCTCTGAGCATTCGGCAGCCATGGCATTCACCACACATGTCTGTTGGATTAATCAGACCATTTGTAACCCAGGAGAAAAGAGACAACAGCTAACTTCGGGAGGTAAGCGGGAATAATGTGGCAATTAGTTAAAACGAAGGCTGCTGTCCTTGTTCAAAGACCTAACGATGAAAGAATATTCACGTGAGCACTGTGTGTGGGGTTTTTTGTTGTTGTTGCCGCTTTTTGAATTTGTTTTTAATTTGGGAAGCATTTCTGCGTTGGGAACACCAGATTCACTGCTCAGAGTAAATCATCTCTGTGTGTTCATTGCATTTAGTTTCCTTTGTTTTTTATTGCTAGGCGACCTGTGTATTTCTTTTCTAAGGAAGAGACTGTTTCTAACAGAGTTATGAGTGATAATAATATTAATACATTGCTTATATTTAGAAAACAAGTGGAATACTCCCAAATATTATGCAAGTTTTTTATTCAAAGCTCTCAAATCGTGGAGAAAATTTCTTGTTGAAGTTAGTCAAAGGAGCTCATTGTTTTGATAGTAGTTAGGTTTGTGGATATAATACCACACTCGCATATCACAGCTTCCCATCACTGGAAGAGTCCATTTCCCCAATATTTTTGGATTGTGTGTGGCTCCCCTGGCTCCCATCCAGATGTGGAGCAAAACCCCACTGGAGAAGGAAAACAGCTTGCCTTGGACTCTTATCGGGAACATAAATCAGTAGTGATCCCTGTGGCCTGTATCCAATTAGCAGAAAAGGAGCAAAGCCCTTCCAGGTGTCTTGAAATCTCAGAACATAAATATAGAACAGAAGAAATGGCACCTGCCCTCCCCCTACTGCCACCCTCTGCCCCCAACAAGGAGCATATTGAGGTCTCAGGGAGGCTTGTCAACAGATTCCCCTGCAAATTAACTCGGTCCATGACGAATTGGGGCCGGTTTTCTTGGCCGTGGTACGGATACAGGGAGACGATGAAACCCTTGTACAGGCTGTAGGAGGGAAATAAACACTGAGAAGCCCCTAGGGGGCACGGAGAGAGTGGGAGTGCAAAGTTTTTGCCCAGGGCCAACATGGGATGCCTTGATCCCAGCTGCCTAGTTGCCTTGTTGTACAATAGATAAGACCTTGGGCTCTAATGTCCAGCTGTTTGGGTGCAGAGCATTGGTTTCTGAGCTGTTCTCCATCTTCCTGTTTTCCCCGGGACAGTGAAGGTAGGAGTTGCACCCGGCATGTGTGTTTTCGCAAAGATTTAGTGAGTTAACCTTTGGGTCTGGCAGTTAGCTAGTGTTAGTAAATAGAAGCTGATAGAGCCTACAGTTGAATCTCCTCTGTCTGATCATGGAGGATGGGACGTTGTACTTTTGTCAACTGTAATCACGGCTTTGCTTGCACTTTTCTAGTTAGCATTGTCTGGACTTCTCTCAAGTGAGGTTGAGTCCCTCGACAGTAATGTTCTCACTAAGCCAGACTTTCTCTTAGAATAGGCACCACTCATGAGCAGCATTCTTACAGGTTCGAGGACCGTCCCCCATTTTCCCTCTGTGGCTGAACTATTATGGCATTCTGAGCCCGTCTTACAAGATTCTCAGTAAACATTTCAGTAATTACCCGAGGCCAGCTAATCCTATAGTTTCCAGAGTCACAGCATTGACCAAAATAAGTCCTTAAGACATCCCAATGGAGAGATGCCATCCAGTGAGGTGGTAAGAGGCGGATGAGTGAAGGGGAGAGAAAAGGATAGTGACAGTAGCAGCAGCTGGGAGACATTGAAGAACTGGGGAGAAGCTCTTAGGGGAGGAAGTGACATTGGAGCAAACATTTGAGTGAGGGGATCAAGTCAACCATGGGAAAGGACAAAGGAAAGAGAATCTGCAGAAGCCCCTGAGAAGCAGCGACCACGGGAGGCTGGCAGAAAAGTCGGCATTGCAACCTCAGACAGTAAAGATTTAGGTCAATACGTTTAGCTCGGGCAGTCCAGCCCGTCCAGTGGCACTGTCTTTTCTCCCTCCAGCTAATGTCCTTTTTCTCTCCAAGTTCAAGTTCTTGCCAGCTCCTTCGACACATCCTAATCAGACCTAGAACAGCCTAGAAACTTCTGGCTAATTTGGACCTGACTAAAACTTTTGTACCATGATGCCGTGTAAAGAGATTCAATTATGGTGCACAATGTTTTGTGAGTAACTACCACCCATAAAAAGTTAATTAATCAGGGCTGTGTCAATTTCCTCGTGCCATGTCAATTTGCTGCCAGGTAATTAATCACTAATCACCCACCAAGCAGCAGGCTGGGGGGACAATCCGCAAGCCATTTATTGTCTTTTTCCCAAATAAATGGCACGCGCAGCAAGGAAGAAACACATCTTGCCTTTCATAATATTTTTATCGACACTTTTGCAAGTTGTAATAGACTGCGGCAACAAGCAGCTGTAGTTCAATGGAATATGGATATTAAAGAAACAAATGAGCGGAGATTTATAGGACATTGCGTTCCTGTTATGTCAGTTTTGAGATTAAACCCAGCAAATGAACAGTGAAAAATTACTCTTCCATGTGGGGAATGGTGATTAGCCTTGTACATTAATTAGAAATTTTTGTTTTCCTGTTCAATGCATCTCAAATGAGGATGTCCTGTAAGGAACTGTTTGTCCAAAATGTGGATTTATTCACTTCTAAACAGCGGTATTTAATATCAACATGCATTTTGAAATGAAACAAGAGTCAATCCCAAATGTGTGTTTCAGGGATAGATAGACAAGATATGAGAATCAGAGATTCCAACAAATTAAGTGGCTATTCTGGTCATTTTGTAAGTGACTGAATGGGTGGAACACCTCCTTTTTCTCCCCAAACCTTGAAATTGCTGAATTTGGACAAAATTGAGAGCCTTTCCATTTTTGTTTTGACCTAGAACTAAATGTGTTCCTTCATATTAAATTCCCTATTTAATGTCATTGAAAGATAGTGACCTAGTTGCGTATAAATTCTGTCTTAAGCCAGTTTGATGTACTTTTGTTTGAGATCCGTTTTGAAAAAATAAGCAAACACTTCTGTCATTTGGAAAAAAGAATCCCTTTTTTTTTCTTGACTATTCAACGTGATGTTTATCACACAGTGCTGTGCCTCCACAATTGAGCTATAGCTGGCTGTTTATTTCACCTCGGCATATTACCTACTATGCCACTTCTTAATTTACGGTCCAACACATGGAACAGGAGTTCCCCCCAAGGGTAATCCTGCAGACCTGTGAACCTGCTGTTGAAAGCATGTCTGCACCCCCAGAATTGTGTGAGCATTTCCTAGCATAAATTACCCACAGAACAATTCAACCCCAAATTAGCACGGACATCTCTCGGTCTTAAACCATTCAAAGGGTGGGGAAAGGTGGCATGTTGGTCCGAAGGGAGAGAAGAGAGGGACAAAGAGAAAGCCCTCTTCTCCATTCTGATGGCACACCTTTTCCAGGGCATCTGGCAACCTCATGCAAATTCAAACCAGCGCACAAATGCAAAGAATAATTGCCCATTACGGCGGCTGTATATTTTTATGGCTTTGATGCAGAATCTGACCCCCTGTTGGCTTTTGCATCTGCTACGCTCCCATCTCTCCCAAAGCTCTAAAACTTTAATATGCACTTTATAACCCTCAAGTATTTTCCACTGGTTTTGTGTTTCTTCTTTGGGGATTTCTGGGCTGGTGATATGATCTCATTTGTGTTTATTTCGAAGGTAAGCACCATATTCGTGAAAGAGACAGAGGGGGAGAACACACGTTTGTCACTGTAAATACACAGAGTGCAGAGCTCAGAGAAGGTGGGAGGTGGGGGCTGTGTCTTCGATGGGAGAGAGGCAGTAAGCAGTTGACACTTTGGTAAATGGCCCATTTGCCTGGTTGATACACCCACACATCTTCCGTTTAAAAATGTTGATTTGCCTTGATACTCGAGCACATCACAGCATGACTCTTGTTACATCCCTAAAGTTTCCATTCCATTGAGTTCCATGGTATACAACTCCTCATGCCCAAGAACTGAGAGCGTTATTCCACTAACCTCCCCCAAAATATGCTCTGGGTATAAATCTCGCTGAAGGTTGGGAGTGGGTAGGCTAGGAATGTTGATATGTCAACAAGATGTGCAATTGGTATTTGCTCCAAAAGCTCTTGCCCTGTTTTCTTTGAGAGAAACTCATTTTTAGCTTATGAGCTAAATCCAATTTTCGTTGCAGTGATACCAGATTTTTCACTTTGATTCATGCTGGATAAGGTTTAAGAGGGAACCTTTCCAGTATAATGAACCTGTGTTTTTTTTCCCCTCTTCCCTTGTCTCCCTCATGCCAACAGCTAAGGATTTATACTGTATCCACAAAGCGACCTGAATCCTTTCCATTGTTGCCCATTGATGGTCTCTTTACATGTTTATTAACTGGAAGGAAGTTCAACTAGAAAAAAAATCAAACTCCAGCATTAGGGGTTTAGAAATGCCTATAATTTGGTGTCTTTTCTTTCTAACATTGTTCTTTAATTAACAAAGTGGCTTTTACAAACATGGGACAGGGTGACAGGTTTACGGCTTTGATTAACAATGATTTACTCCGTTCCAGAAATGGAGAGGACATTGTGAGTTTCCATTTGGCATTTTGCGTTAGATTTATTAAACATTTATTACCCACTCACTGGATCCAAACTCCCAAACTGGGGCATTGATAGACAATGTGATAACTTTGACTCAACAAGCGATAGGTGTGTCATGTGCCAAAGTCAGCACATAATTGAGATGTCTTCTTTCTATGTGGTTCAAGGATAAAGCCATTTCACTGTTGCTTAATCTCTGCCTGAATCATCTGTCTGGGTAATTGCTTCAAATATGCATTTAACCATGTCCCAGCACCTCCAAGCCAATGCACCTGGTAGGAAAGCAAACAGACAAATCAGCTGTTGTTGGATTTGTCTTGGAATTGACCATTTGTCTTAGAGGAAAAAGGAGAGAGCCACTCGAGAGTCCTAAACCAGCTGCAGGAGGGTGGGGGGAGACTCCTCTATTGGAGATGAGGTGAAATACTGAAGGCTCAGCTACAAATGAGAGAAGTTAGGGAGTAGAAGGAATGTTATTTTCCGTTGTTACTTGTTGCATACATTGATTGTGCTTGGAGACTGAGATTGGTTAGGTTGCCAGAGAGACTGTCTGGGGCTATGTGAGGGAAGGAACCTGACCTCACAGGCCTTTTAATGGGTATCACATGTCTGGAGGTTGGGGGGGGGGGGTGGCATTTGAGTTCCACTTTTCTCCAGAACAAGAAGCTGATCTCCCATTCCTGACACAGCACAGCAGTGAAAGCGAGTTTCAATGAATGAAGGTTTTGCAAGACTTCCAAGTTTAATACTTTGATCTAAGTCCTCTCCCTTTTAATCAGAAGCACATGTGTCCCAAGCGTGGTTGCCATTCCTGGGCCAGTGCAGCACCTGTAAAGTATGGATGTAGAACTTACTTGTATAGGGATCATGGCTGAGATCCTATTGTGGCCTTTGCCCACTGTGTATGTGCAAATCCCGGGCAGGACACTTTGTGTGGAGGGCAGTGTCAGGGAAGGCAGAAGGTGAAGAGGGAGTGCCTCTACTGTCCCCGAAGGAGGGACACTAACATTGGTTCACCTCCTCCAAAGGGTATCCAGGCACCTGCTCTGTGCTCTGGGCACTCTTCTGAATCAATAAGCAGAACATAGGGAGATCTCTGCCCTCATGGAACTTACACTCTAGCAATAGCAAGAGTCTAAGCCACTTGATGGCTGGTAGACCTAGAGAGCTTTGTGGCAGATTTCTTCCAAAGGAGATTAAAACATAAATAAAAGAAGGAAGGAGGGAAGGAAGGAAAGAAGGAAGAGAACGAAGAGAGGGGGCAGAAAGGAGGACCAGAATAAGAAGGGAAGAAAGTAAGAAAGGAAAGAGGAAGGAAATGTTCATTAATCGTGATGATTAACTAGAGGCTTCGTAAAGAGATCCCTTGGCAGCCTGAGACTGGTAACAAAAAAGAGAGAGGTGAGCAAACCCTCCATCTGGGAGACTCATACTTCCTCCATGAAGCCTCTGGTCCAAAGCATGAACTGTGGAACCCCCTTATTTTGCCTCAGGGCACTTGGCCTCCCAAAAACGTGATTTTTAAACCAGGAGTCGATGTGTTCTCCCTCCTCTGTTCCTTTAACAAAGTAGGAATCCCTCTCGTGTGCCCTGCTTGGAGAAACCCCCAAAGCCTTGCATTAAGACCTGTAGCTACCTTATCCTGCATCGGCAGAGACATCTTCCCCCTGCAGCAGAGGGGGTCCAAATGAACTCCTGGCTCTATATCCTCAGCGGCTCGTGCTGTCGAGCTTCTGTTTCATGTTGTATCTCAACATCTAAATCCTCCAAGAATTATTGTAAAACCTGCTTGTCGCTGAGAGGGATCTGGTCTCACTCACTGTGCACCGTAGCCAGCGATAATGAATGGGTCAGCATAATTACCGTGTTTCCTCACACAGGCAGCCAGCTGCTCTGCCAGATTGTGAATTTTTCATTTTCTTTATTTCAAAATGCAGGGCGTTCCTATGAAAACTTAATGTTTGAGCAGCAAGACAGACTTGCAGTCAAAGCTGTGCGCTTGCCCATTTTCTCCCCAGTCCGGAAGCAAACGTCTCAGATCTCATTACTTCTGGGCTTTTATGGTGTTCGGAATTATTGGCTTTCCCCATTAAGACTGACACCTCTCTATAATTTCAAGCACATTAGTTGTAACACAAGTCAGGAGATGTGGGTGCATTGGGGGCTGGCAAGCTGAGAATTAAGGACAGCTGTGCGATTTGTCTTTCACAGCAATAAAAAAAAAAAAAGTTAAAAATAACCTGTATGGTCTTTTCCAACACAAATAGACAAAATCATTCTGACTCGGTTCTATGATCTCAGCATTTTGCCCTCCGTCGTGAGAGAAAGATATGGTGGAATCCATGAGAACACGAAGAGAATTCCAGATGATAGCCAGTCTTCAGGTTGGAATCAAGGGTTTTAGTCTAGTCTGTGCAGTTCTGCGAGATGGTATGGAATTGGGGCTTTTGTGGGAGACGCCATGGCCTCGTCTCCCCATCCCCTGCCCTCCCCCACTGCATAACTAGAACACAGAGTGTCCGAGGACTCCACAGCCAGTGAAGAGATGGGATGGAGGGCTTCTGCTCCTGAATGTGGTGGAGGAAGGGGAGAAGCCCCTCCATGGCAGTTTGGATATAAGGTGGAGGCAACTTCAACACAGCATGAAACAGGACACCCTGTGAGCAGTTAGGTGTTCCCCCAAAATGAGCTCCTGGAGAGAGGTCTGTGTGCACTGATTATCTCCTTTTGAGAGCCTCCCTTGTGGTGGGACGACCTGAGCTTGTATGTTCATATCACGCCCAAAGACACTGTCCATACAAACACCGCGTGAACAAGTCCCAGGAGAGAGGGAGCAGGGGAGGACAGTGCACAGAGGAGGAAATCCTTCCAGCCCTGCTCTGTTTTACCTGTGTCTCCCTCCCTCTGGAAAGCTCCTGTTCTGTTAGAGACTGGTAGATGGGAGAAGAAGCTGGGGACAAGGGTGGGGTGGGGGGAGGTTGACTGGAAACTGCCCATCACGTAGCCTCTCCACAACCTACAACTTCATCCACTTGTTGCTGTAGTGAAGCCACCCCTGCATCCATTCAGGGGTCCAATATTGAGAGCCCACTGTGAATAAGATCGGGGGGCTTCTGCCGACTTGGGGAGGCACGTGCTGGAGAGGCCGAGAGGAGCTTGCCTGTTCTTTGGAGAGAGAAAAGTTAACACACCCGGCGTAGCAAGAGCCCTGTGAGATGCAGACAAGTAGGAACAGCAGAAGTGGTTTCCTGAAGCCGGGGGTGGGGGGGCGGAGGGAGCATTGTCTCAGAATTTGCAGACCCCCCAGGAGGAAGGACATCCCAGGCAAGAGAATGAAGATCAGGGGTCTCTGGGTTCAAGCTTCATTCCCTCATGACTCCTCAGCAAGCCATCCTGCTCAGAGAATTTTTCCCCCAAGGAGGAAAAACCCAGCTCACACCCTCTTAAGAGTTGAATTCCCAGACTTCTGTGTGGTTATATAAGGTTGTTGTACGTGTCTTCAAAGCTGTTAAGTGGTTTGGGGGCTGATGGGTCACTGGTAACCATTTGTTTCTTGGAGCATAAAGGTTTTGCACAGTTACGATACATGCACGTGTCCGTAGGAACGTTGTATTGCAATTTAAAAATTTTAACAAGCCATAGATGGACATCAAGGAAAATGTGGGAAATAAATAAAAACAAGATGGGGAAAGCAGTGAATAGACAACACACACACAGTTCAGCACCAGAGATAACTAAGAACACACTGAAATATGTGTGCATATGTATACAAAATTATATACATAGTTGAACATATATGTACGCATAGTACACGTTCACATAGACGTGTGCATTATACAACACAATATAAACACGGGCATGCATAGTCACTCACATGCACGCACGTGTGTGTATACACCATACTCAGGCATGTTGTATGCTCACACACATATAAATATTACACACAATATACATGTGTGTACAGACAGAAGACAGATGTTGACAATACAATGCACATACATCTTGCAGTCTGCCTTTGTAAAATTTGAACTCTGTGCAGTGAGCTTGCTTCCCGTTATTAAGAAGTCTTTGTAAATGTTTGTCATTTACCGTATTCTCTTGGGCACAGGGACCACCTCCTTAAGTAGCCCGTCCTGCCTGGACTCGGACCTTGGCCTCCTCCCCGCTGCCCGCCCTTTACGAGCCTGATCCTGGACAGGGGGCAGGTGTCCAGCTTCCGCCTGCAGGGAGAAGGGTCCTGGCGGGGGGGGCGCGTCGCCCCCAACAACAGGTGTGCTTCTGAAAGCCTTTGCTCTGCTCTCTCCTTTCCGCCCCCGCAGTGCCCGGCTTCCCGTATCCAGCCGCCACCGCCGCGGCCGCCTACCGAGGGGCGCACCTGCGAGGCCGCGGCCGCACCGTGTACAACACCTTCCGGGCCGCAGCGCCCCCGCCCCCGATCCCGGCCTACGGCGGGTAAGTCGGTCAGCCTCCCCCTGGCGGCGGGCCTCCCGCACCGCCCCCTCCTGTTTGCGAGCGCATGCTGGTCTTGACCGCCCCACCGGAACCCGCCCCAGCATGCATTCCGCGCGCGCCTGCAGTGGAGCACCTTGCAAAGAGTATTGAGAAATGAATGTAATTTGTCCTGTCATGGTTGGTGCCTTTAAGCATTCTACATGTCACATGTTGTTATGTAAATTCTCTTTGAGACTGAATGCTGGAGAACAGAGAAATGGTTACAGCCAAAGATGTATTTCTGATGATTGCAAACATCTGGTTATTAAGGAGGTTGGATCACATTTGCCCCTTGAATCTGGCCATGGAGGGACGCGAAGTTTCCAAACATAAAATTCGCTGGGGGAGGGGGGGGGCGTGGTTGGAAGGGGGGGTGGTCTTGCCGCCCTCCCCAAAGACACCTTGCACTTCAAAGTTTATGAACCCTTGCCTGAGAAGAGAAAATTAGGTGTGGAGTCGAAAGCAAAAGTTCAAAGAAATTGGAAGTAAGACTCGTTTCCATTGGATTTTCCAAAATGTGCATTTGCTTTCCTTTCCCCTCTGCAAGGAAATGCAAGTTAACGTGTTCCCCGTGGGCAGTTTGGTTTTTGTGCGCATGGACTTTGGCATTCCCAGGTGAAAATCAAAGAGGGCTGGTGAACACTAAGAAACAGTGGTACTGTGGGCTGCAGCCCTGAAATGCTACCGTTTCTTCCTGTTAAGGTATCCTCCTGGAACATTCGGTGCCCTGGAGTCAGGGAGAAAGAAAGAGATGTCTCTGGTGGTTCTTGGGGGATGTTTGGAATGTTCGCAGACGTTTTGGGTTGTCTCAGCAGGAGCAGCAATCTAGTAGGTAGAGGCCAGGGATGCTGCTTAAGATCCACAGTGCACAGGACCCCCCCTCCCCCAACACAAAGAGTCATGAGGCCCCCAATGTCAATAGTACTACTCAGAAAAACTGAGCTGTGTGCAAGACAGTTTGGCTCAAGGCTTTCCTGGCCAGTGCCTGGCTTTCTGGTCTGTAGAAAGAATACGGTTGTATTCCAGACTGTACCAAAAGGGTTAATGCATTTTTTATAGCTCTGTTGCTTATAAATTTTTTAGAAAACCTGAATGAGCCTAGATCATCTCTCTATTATACTGATGACAAAGGAAACCACTCTTTTTTCATTATTTATTCATATCTCACCCATTGCAGAGGAGAGCATTTGAAGTGTTTCAAACACAAACGCAATGAGACAAAGTTAAGAATATAAATAAATGAAACTCGATGAAATCATCAGGAAGGGAAAACACAGGTAGAGAAATCAGTCAGTGTCCATTGTTTCTTGTGTTGTGATTAGACTTAGGTCACTTCTGAGTTTCTTAGTGGACAAAACAACAGCACAAATTTCGTTTTCACTGGAATGATGATAGATAATAACAAACCAAAGATAAATTCACCATAAATTATCCCCACCCTCCAAAAAAGATGCATCTGTACATCCTAAGCCTTAGACATATGACGATGTGATACAAAGAATCATCGATAGTGTAATCATTATCTCCAGCCCCACAGTGTTGAGCCCGTTTTATAGATCCAGAAATGCAGAAATAAATACATGTTATTCCCAAGGTCACACAGTAAGTTGTTAGGAAGGGAAAAATCCCCCACCAAGTTACCCTGTAGGCTCATGTAATTACTAAAGCAAGATTCATAAACCATAAACACAAAATTGCATGTTTATACCACATTAGTTTGTCTGAAAATTATTATCTTATCTTAGTAGACGGTAATTGTAGCTTTTTGGTACATGTACCCTCAGTATCTCACTACTATACTGAACAGGAAAAAAAAATAAAGTAAAATTATACAGCTTATCCTCACATGAACTATTTATAAAAATCTCAAAATAACACACCTGCTGTAAAATCGAAATTCTCTAACTTAGAATGAACTTGTTCTTTGCTGGGGATAACTGTGCATAACTAATTAATGCCACATTCACCAGGGAGACACATGGGCATCTCCAAATGGTGAAGCACTGTGTTTGTGACTGCTTTAGACGTGACTTAACTTTAATATTCCAGCAATATGCCTAATCATTTTGGTTATAATAGTACATTGTGCCTCTTTGCTGGTAATATTCTGAGTGGAATCCTGAAACCGCTCTAAGTAGTAAGATGAAATTCTCAGGACAGGAGGAGGTGAGAGGGGGGGAAGAGGAGGAAGAGGAAGAGGAGAAAAGGCTGGGGTCCGCGTGCCCATGTCTGCAGGTTCTATGAGAGCAAAGTGTTGGTGGAGAATAGGAAATTCAGCCAGGGTGTTTTTGCTGTATTAGAAAGTGCCTGGAGTGCGCTGGCCCCAAATGAAAAAGTGTGAGTCCAGCATCTTAAGTGAAGGTTTCCCTTTCCCTTTGCTTGTTGGCTTAGGCTGCAGGAAATTGCACAGAGGCAGCTCCTTTTGGAGAGAAGAGTGGGGGGCAGCACAGAGCAGATCCTGGCTGGAGTAGTGAGAGCCCTGGGCTTGAGTGGAAGCAAATAGCAGAGAGGTTGGAAGAGGTTCCTGTTTCCAGGAAGTGACATTATCAGGATTCAGGGGATCCAGGAGATAGTGTGGATTTGTAGCTGTTTGTCTCCGAAGTCCTTTGGGGGAAGATTTCTAGATTTGACTAATGTCTTTACTCCAGTGCATTTTAGCTTAACATCTCTTTCTGTCTTGCCCCTTTGGAGGAGTTTCTTCCTGTTAGGGGCAGCAGCACCATATAAGCTAACAATTTCAATAAATGTGATAAGTGATAAGGTGTGGTGTTGTGTGAGCACCA
Organism: Panthera leo; assembly: GCF_018350215.1. Classification (NCBI taxonomy): domain Eukaryota; kingdom Metazoa; phylum Chordata; class Mammalia; order Carnivora; family Felidae; genus Panthera; species Panthera leo. The sequence continues at coordinate 34,853,122 of NC_056694.1, read as the reverse complement.
AGGAAGGCCCCTTAGCTCAGTTTTTAGAGAAGGCTTTCAGGAAAAGAAGAAATGTGGGATGCACTTAAGTCCAACCATTTCCTAAATTGCCACGTTGAGATCTCATTCCATGAGTCTCCCTCGCACCCAGTGATCCACATCTTTTCTACAATGTCATCTAGCAAGCTGCATTTGTTACTATTTTCCATTTGTTACCTGTCAAAGATTTATCTAACTGCCAACCTACACCTCTCTTCTTCATGAAGTATGCAATATGAATATACCCTGTCACTGAAATCCCAATAAAAAGTGTGTCATTTATCCTATGTCCATGTATGGCTTCCATATTGTTTTCCCAAGATAGTGAAAAAAAAAATCCCACATAACCCCCATGGCTACTTTTGTGGAGTCTTAGGTGACCCTTGGAGGTACCCAACATCAAGATAGTCACATAGGAGGATTCACCAAGGATGCCTTCTCGTCCATCCACTTCCTTTTATTGATTTCGTTTTCTCCTCCACATCCTGATATTTTCTGAAGTTCCTCCCAGCAAGTAAAGAGCACAGGTGATGGAGAGGCCCTATTCTCTTCTTTCTCACATAGCTAAAAAGGAATTTCTTGGGACATTAATATGTGATCATTTTCCCTAGAGGAGGGGGTTCTCTTTGGACCCTGGATGGATCATAGGAATGAGTAGAAAATCTAGACCGAGCCAACCAACTCAGTATTGATTACCAACGTTAACTGAGTGAGGATGGGTGATGAGTTAGAAACCTAGTGTGTGACCCCTTCCTGGGAGGCACCTGTATTCCCCACATGCCACAGAGTTGGCTCTAGACAGTGGCGCGTCAATGGTGTGTAGACTACGTATATCATAAATAAAGTATCCATTAGTGAATGGTTTCCGAGAGCACTCAATGGGCCGGGTCTTCCATATTTCTCCTTGCCCTTGATCCTGGAGTCCATTTCGATTGAGAAGCCTCAATGTCCAGTCTGTCTTCCTGTGATTCACATTTGGGAGAAGTTGCACATTGGGTAATTGCCATCCAAGGAATCTTGCAGACTGATGATCCGTGGGTGGAGGTGCCGGAGGTGGTAGGTAAAGGGATTCGAGACACACCCACCAGATTCAGTACAACATCTCGTACTAGAAGACGGCAGCTAAGCCCCAATGCCCTCCCAAAGGAACCCCCCGAGACTGGCCTAGCTGAATTCTTGTTCTTAATTAATTAGCTAATTAACTATTAAGCAGCTACTTGCCAAGTGCCTACTGTGCACCATGCACATTGTATGGTATGGGGACACAGTAGGCACTCTAATGGAGCTTCAAAGAATATCTTGAAAGTTATTATTCTAAGCCAAACCTCCAGTGTCTGCTATAGGGCTTTGGTTTTGGTTCTCGGGGTATCTTTGAAGAAGACGTTCTATACTTTCGCAGGAAATTAGCTATGACACGCCTATGTACAACTTCTCAAAGTTACATTGAGAAGTGGTTTGAGGGGACTCTGTGCTACTTTGTATATAGGAAAGATATGGTAATATCCCAGGAGAAAGAAAACTTCTTAAAGCTGGCCAGTGCAAGAATGAAACTCGCACACAGAACAGTTTCAGGTCAGGTTCTAAAAGTACCTCTGACACCAGACCCCGGGACTATGCATATGTGCCTCACTGACTAGAAACCAACCGTGCTTTCTGGTTTTAATTTCTAAATGTCTAATCCTGAGACTGTATTCTCTGTTGTTGAGAATGTTTCTCATTTAATAGAAACACTAGGAACTAAAGTCATCATCACCCATCATCAGAATAGTTTCCGGAATTCTCTCTAGCTTTTTGTTTGTGTGTTTGGTTCTGGTGTAAATTCTTCTTCAAACTTCCAGCCACGTTTAAAGTGCAACCTGTAACATTAAAAAAAAGGGGGGGGGGCTTCTGAATTGAATGTATATATAGGCAAACCTTAAATCAGGGGTTCTTAAATTTTTCAGGTAGAGGGGAGTGGAATGTCACAGATGCCTTTAGTAATCCAGTTAAAAATGTGTTTTCCCTAGGAAGATGTTGGTGTACACCTCCATATATCCATGCACATACACAATTCTATACAAATGCCAGAGAGTTTATGGACCCATATGATATGTCTTCAAAAACAGCTAGATTTAAACGCATTAAAATTTTAATTTATTTTCCAGTTGGAAGGGGCACTAAGGTAGAGCAGTTTTAAATAACCTCTCCTTCAGGAATACGTTTGTGGTGGTGATTTATTACATTACACAAACAGATTGGATAGTTTGGGCATCCTATACTTTCTTTCCTTTTTTTTTTTTTTTTTTTTTTAAGTAAACTAATTTGTTATAGTGCAATCATTCCCTGCTTGCATTCAACCAAATATTTAACTACTGTTATTACCTTTCTAAGAAAATGAGATGTGCATTTGCAATGCTCTTGCAAAAGCATATTGCAGGCCCAAAGTGATTGACAAGGAATACAATTACCTTTGCATGGCTAGACAGACTGCCTTTGCATTAAAATTGGACCACACGGGTTCATTGCATGACAGCAACCCCCTTCTCTTGCAACGGGGCCGTGGCTAATTTATCTATAGCTGCATACTAGATCAGCTCCGGCTCTCCTTTCCCTACATGTCTTATATTTCAAGTGCACCTGTTCCATGGGGCTTGAAAAAGTGTCTGGACACATTCCTGGAAACCAGCACGAGAATGTGTAAGAGCTTTCCTTTAGCCGCCTCCTGTTTGGAATAGGGGTGAGGAGGCTGACCCTCGGTGCCGTCGCAAATGTAAAGAAAAAGAACACAGGGAGGGCAGTGTTGCATGGAGCAATGAGCCTGTTAGTCCTTGGGCAGCAGCAGCAGCAGCAGCAGCAATCACCTGGTACTTGTTGGAAATTGGAATTCTTAGACCCCCATCCAAATCTAGTGAGTCAGAACCTCTGGGCTGGGCATGGGGCCCAGCCATCTGTGTTTGAACAAGCCCTCAGGTGACCCTGCACTTGTGCTGAAGTTGGACCACGGTCTGCCCCAATAGCTGAAAGCGGGCTGCAAAGCCAGAGCTCCCTGGACTAGACTCCCGGCTCAGTCAACACCTACCCTCTCCAGTGTAGCTTCCTTTATATCTGAGGGTGAGAATAGCATTCTCCAACTCGCAGGGGTAGTATGAGGGTTAAATGGGATACTGAGCCCAGGATGCTTAGACCAGGGACTGACTGGTGGCAGTCCTTCTCTAAATGTGAAGACTAGGGTTGTTTATGCCTGTGCTGTCACCAGTAGTAGCTTAGGGAGGGAAACGGCATTTTGGTGAAACTGGGAGCCCGTGAATTGGCTTCCTTTCATACCACCGAAGACAGCCATAACGGTTCTTTGTATTTAGACGGATCATGAAAATAGATCCTTCACCCTTCCATCATTCCCTCCAAAACATGCATGTGTGGCAGTCAGTGAAATGGAGGCCTCCCTGTGCGGTGTGGTTTATAACAGCAGCGAGAATTCCTGACGCCCTTTCTCAGTGAAGCCCCACCCCGTCTGCCAGGCCTCTGAACTCTGCAGTCTGTTCCCTTTGCTTGGCCTGCCCTCCCTCCCTCTTTACCTGGCTAAGGCTTTGCGATCTCTGAGGCGTTTGCTCAGATCCCCTGACCCCTGTTGCCCAGCCCCACTCCTGTCACACTTTGAGAGCACCACTGTTCCCTCTCAGCACCTACCAGCACTGCAACTTTACATGTCTGTGCGTTTATGCACATGGCTTTGTGACCCCCCGGCCCCCTCCCTGGAAGCCCCCCAGGGGCAGCTGTAGTGATGGACACACTGTCGCCTGTCTGTGCCTTAGCATGGCCGTTGGAGCAGAGAAAGCATGTCAGTAGCAGAAAAACGGTATTCCTCATGTGGTTTGTTTGAGCTTGTCGAAATGGAGATGCCAGATCCCATTTTGTCTCTGGTTCTCTGTCTCAGAAATGTGGGATGGCAGAGTCCCAAAGTAATTTTCCATGCCCCTTGTGGAGGGCACGCACAGCACTGAGTATACCCCATTTAACAAAGGCAAACATCAGCGGCCTGTTCTTCCCTCACTTCCGGGAGTTGGTGCAAACAGACGTGACGCGGAGGCCTGCAACTGGCCGCGAGGCACCAGAACCCAACCTGGTGAAAGAAGGGGCCACTCTCGCAGCCAGGGCCTAGGCTCAGTCATTCCGGGTCCACACCGGGTGTGCATGGGAACACCACCAAAGTGTAGGGCGGGCTCGGCTCTCCATTATCCACAGGGGAGCAGGCACAGACTGGGTCCCCCTCTACAAATATGTAGACAGAGGCGTTACTCCCCATATTTCAATAGACATTCACATGTGGTTAAAATATTAATATTTTGTTGACACCCAGATGTCTCTCTGTGCTGTGATGTCAAGCCCATTGATCATCACTTTGCTCACAGCACCTCACTGAATCCTCCCTCGAGGGGAGCCCTTACCAGCCTGTTTCCCCATTTTACAGACCAGTATGCGAAGCTCCGATAGTTTGAGTGGGGAGTCCAAGGGCTCACCGCCCCTGATTGATGAGGCTGTGACCCGATGCCCGTGTGGTTCCCATCTAACTTGGCTCTTGAATGGTTATCTGCCTGTGGAGGAGGATACTGGGAAGAAAGGCATTCCCAGCACAAACAATAGCACGTGCAGAGTTACAAGGGCCTAAAAGAATGGGGTGGGAGCAGTAGCTGTTTTGCTGTGGCTACATGGTTCACCTCTGAGGTTCGGGGCCCAGACTCAGTATTTGTTACTCTCCTCCGTATCCTCAGATCTGTTTCAAATCCTGTTGACAGAGGCTGGCCCTGCCTTCTGACCCCCAACTGACGCTCTCTTTTCATGTTGGAAATGCTGGAAGCCTAGCTCAGGATGCTGCATACCTCAGTGTCTTGGGTTAGGGTTTACGGGGCCTGATAGGTGCTCTCATGCCTGCGGCCCCCTCGGATCAAAACGAAACAAGCCGAATGCGATTCCTACCAACCTCCTTAGTGTGTGAAGTCCCTGTCATGTCTTTAAGGATAATGGTACTTGGGGTCTAGCCAGTCAAGTCTGAAAAGCTCTGAGAAGCACTCTCCAGTGCTCTCCAGCACACCAGTGTCACAGCCGTGTGTGTGCGTGTGTGTGTGTGTTTTAAGTGCCTCCCTTTGGCTTGATATGCTCGGCTTACATGTGGGTCCGCTGCTTCTCCTGAAACCTGCTGGAACCCTTTGGTAATCAAAGTTGTGTTTCCGTTAGAATCCTCCTCCATTCGACGGTGGGGCTCGCTGGTCCTTTGCCAGAATCATAAATCATCTCTGAACTCCACGGGGAGATCTCAGGGAAGGTTATTAATAACAGCTACCGTCCTGTGGAAAACACGCATTTGGAAACACACACTTCTGTAGTCAATGTGTCCTGTGATCCTCCCAAAAGCCTGTGAGGCGTGCAGGCTACACGCGATCCTCATTAAACCCACTGTAATACTTAGGAATTGTAACTCAGTTTCCCATGATCACATGCTGTAAGCTTCTCTTCCTGGCTGTCTCGCTCGAGGTATACCAAGAAACTTCTGGAGAAATCCAGGATATTTTCTCCCTCCTGTGAAGTCCCTTGTCTCTGGAATGACTGTATGGATGGGGATAACAGAGCCACTCTGAGGCCAGGCTTATTCAGTCATAATGCCGGGCCTGCTTAGTCTGGGTATAATTTATGTAAATGTGCATACAGGAGCATGTATGTGCATACGTGTCTAGGTAAGAGCACACGTACATCCCCAGATATGCAAACACACACTACTAAACACGTTATCCACTATATACATCCACCTGTGCTCACAAACACCCATACACACATGGGCGTGGTATACACATACACACACACGTGCATTGACATGTGCACAGTATCACACACACACACACATTCACACACATGCATGCGCATAGAGCACATACATATATACAAACACGCGTAGTCTTGCATGCACACATACACACATAGTCTCACACACACAAAATCTGAGATATTTTCCTACATTTACCATGAAAGAGTGGCACATGGAATTACCAAATATAATACTAGAGTGTGAAAGAGCACAGAGGAACATTTCTGGAATCATTTGGGTTGTTTGGCTCTCCTCACATCCTTCAGGCACAACCCATACTGGTAATACAACAGTGTGTGTTTTTCTTTCTTTTTCCTTGGGGAAGCTGTGTGGTGTGATTAAATGCAAACTCTGGCCCTCCTATCTGTCCAGGCCACTTATAATAACCCAAAATTCTCCTTGCATTTCTGCACCTCCTCCTGAAAGAGTGGGAAGTCTGGTACCCAGCATGCCACCACGTCCCAATTCCGGGCCAATGCCGAACCGCAGCCTAATTTTCTCAGGCTGATGGACAGCTGTTGTCTCCAACCTCCTTAACCAGTGTGAAAACACTCCTCGGTTCCTGTGTTTTGGATCTTGTGACCAGACTAACTTCGCCAGTGCAGGGGTTGGTGTGTCTGCATGGGGAAATGCACTAATATGGATGTTTTTCTTTGTGTGTGCACCCTTGCAGTGTTGTTTACCAGGATGGATTTTATGGTGCAGACATTTATGTAAGTATTCATTAATGTGCATGCCATCCCTGTTTCCTCCCGGAGTCATTCTGTTTACAAGTTTGCTGCAAGTTTCCTCTTCCTGGTCTGTAGGCAAGCATCGGGGGGCTTATCCGCAGGGCAGAACCCCTCCAGCTCATGACAGCCATCACGGCTGATGAATGGGTAGAATTACCTCCTTGGTTCACTTCAGAATATGTGCAAACACCCCCCTAAAAGTGATGGCATTTCTCTCATGTCAGACTAAAGACTCCCCACCCCCAAAAGAATTCTCTTTAAAGTTTTCAGTATGGTCTGTGTGTTTGCAGTATAATATTTACCATAGCAGCTGTCATTACCAGCTGTAGAGGGTTAAAAGATATTTTCATGGCTAATTTCTTGATGGTCTCTGTTTTTAATATTTATTTATTTATTTGGAGGTGGAGGGGGAGAGAGAGAGAGAGAGAGAGAGAGAGGGAGAGAAAGAGCAGAGAGAGGAGAGAGAGAATCCCATGCTGTCAGCCCGTCAGTGTGGAGCCCGATGTGGGGCTTGATCATGAGCCATGAGATCATGACCTGAGCCGAAACCAAGAATCAGACACTTAACCGACTGAGCCACCCAGGTGCCCCAATTTTTTTGATGTTTTCTTATAAATACACTTAATTGTTCACAGTAATAGCTCTAGAAAAAATCCTCTGCTCCCTCTGGATGATTTTAGCAAGAAACATCTCTAAGAAAATGTATGCCAACTTGACCACTAAACCCTTATTTTCTTCCTTATTCCTCCCATTTCCCCAAAACCATTACCTGACTCAGAATTGTCTGTTAAATTTAGAATTGTTTATTAAATGGTACCACTTTATTAAGCTTTTCACTTTTAGAAAAGAGTGGGATGTTTCTCATTATGGGGACCATAGTTAAACTTACCTAAATGGATCTAAAGGTAGTTATTCTTCACATTATGATATTAGCTGCAATGTTAGGAAAATAACTTGGAATAAACACAATTTAAAATACATGGGCAGGATTGGGGGTGGCTTTTTAAAATCATATACTGTTTTTTTAATTACAAGTGACCTCAAGTAAGTTCACTGGAATCATATCTGTTGGCTTATAGACTAGATAACAAAGACAAATAAAAGCTTACTTCTGACCAAATTGATATCATTTACTAGAAAATGGGAAAGACACTAGTTATTTAATTTTCTTCCTTTTGAATTTCAAATAATTACGATTTTGAGACATAGTATTAATCTCCATCAATGATGCATGGAGTTGAGTTCTGCTATCATTGTATCAAGTACATTTATTATAATCTGTGGGTTAGTTTTTTTCATAATAAAATGAACAAACAACATATACCCAATGAACACCCAATTTCTTTTTTTAATGTAGCTTAATCCATGCCTTCAAATATCCTCTATAAAAAAAAATTTAAATTCATACCATTATACATAGAGAAGCAGCTTGGAGCCCACTCACATCCTTAGAAACCCAACAAACCCAACATCAGTCTTCATCCTTCCCCAGTGTAGCCTCTGGATAGAGTATACCTAAGTTTAGGCCTTTTTTTTTTTTTTTTTAATTTGGGAAATGGGGAGAAGAGAAGGGATGGAAATAACAAAAAATATAATCCACCAAAAAAAAAAAAAAAAGAAAAGAAAAAAGAAATACAATATCCCCGTCAACACCCACCAGTGGGGGAAAAGAACGTGTTAGTAAGCCTAACTGACAACACTGATATCGTATTAGCTGTCATTTATTGAGTGTCCGCCTCGCCGTGCCTCAGTTTCCTCATTTGCAAAATGACAGCAGTTTATTGAATTATTAATTTGTTCTGTCCTATGGATATTTCCAATGGGTGTCTTTCCCTTGTCTCCGAGATGTGTGAAAGGCAGGAAGGAGGAGCCACCTGAAGGCAGGGCATGTAGGTTCCCAGACACTGGGAAAGAACGTGCTAGTCAGAGTAGCAGGCAGAGGTGTCTGTGTCTGTTGGCAATGGAGACTACGAATGAGAATCCATGAGAACAAAGTAAAAGGAGGGACCAGAGACACTCAGAAGGGAGCAAATGTGCCAGCTCCCAGACTAAGGCAGCAAGATATAGTCTGTTCAGGGAGGAAATCTACAAAAAAGTCCCTTTGTGCTTTGAGTGCCTTTAGAGGCTTTGTTTCCCACGAATTCATCATATCTGGGCAAAGCCTGCCGGGCCTAGTGCTGCAGCCCCTGCAGGTGGCTGGGTGCCCCCACATGAAGGGATTATGTGAGGGGACACTGTTTCTTCAACACATCACTTCCTTGTGTCAGTATTTAGAAAACTCTTTGTCTAGCCAAAAAAAAAAAAAAAAAAAAAAGAATTATCTCCTTTTCCCACTGTTCATATTATATAACAATACGAGTTTTCAGAGGGTAGTTCCAAATAGGCAATCAGGGGACAGAAAAACTTACTGAAATAGGAACTCCGAGCCTTGTTTTACCCAGCACGTGTTTCTGTCCTCTTTCCAAGAGGGTAGCTCAGATCTTGCAGACCTTCCTGAGTATTCTGCTCTGTGTAAGATGGCAAGTTCAGACTCTTGCTGCCAGGTGGTGCATGTCCGTAGGCACAGTGACAAACTAGACCACCTGTTGCAGCAAAACAATGGCTCGTTGATGGCCTTACATGGATTAAGGAAACCAAGGAATAAGACTATTTCCTGCACTCTTAAAGTCTATGGAGCAAGATTCATTTTGGCTAGAAGTATATGACAGTCTCGAATGTGCTTTTTCAAGCTGCCACCCCTGCCTTCCTTGAGGTAACAGTATGCCCTGATGGCTAGAAATGTTCCCAGTGCTCCATTTCTTAAAGAAATTATGATTAACACGGTTCATAGAAACGCATGCGAGGTTCTCTTGTAGGTAAAGGAAGCTTCCGGCTTGCTCCTTCAATCTCATTCAAACAGTGCACAATAAATAGGGTTGGGGCAATCCTGGGAGGTCCTGGGGACATGTGTTAGATACGTGGGTCGCCTCTTATAGGTTTAAACATTCTGTTTATTCTTAATTTTGCTGGGTGGAGTCATAAGCTTCTAGCTTAAGTTACTTCTAAGGACGGTGCAGGCAGGGCCACCCACCAGTTCCTACCCATTGCTGTCCACCCTGACACTTTGGCAGTAGCCCAGCAGCTATCATAACACAGCCAGCAGACCAGTCTTTTCTCTGCACCTGCTTTCTCCGCCCCTTCCCTCTGTCGTGCTCTTTCTATCCCTCCCACCTGATGGGGGAGCCCTTGGACTTTTCTCAGTCCCACCGGAGCACAGAGGATAGAAAACACCTGAAGGACCCCTACAATGGGCAAGCCATTGCCTCCAGTCTAGAATGAGCCACTCCTGCTTCAGCTTTTCAAAGAGGATTGGGGAGAGAAGGAGCAGTGGTCACAAATGCCCTAAAATGGCAGGAACAGTTCGATTTGTTGTGGGGTGCTCTGAGCCAAAAGCTAAGGCCATAGCCTGGGAAGCTCATTTGGGCTGAGGGCACAGGAACAGCATCCTATTCAGGGCCCCAGCCCTGCAGTAGAAGCATGGACTCTGGCCACAGGGCACATGCTCATGCCCAGTGTGGAAGGCCACTCATCAGAGAGGATGTAGCCGGTTTTCAGGTCAGGAAGGATGGCATAAAAGGTCATTACCTGGGTCCCTTCCACCCAAGGACATGACGCGCCACACACACACACACACACACACACACACAGACTTTTATTCCAAAAGATAGGAATTTAGCTTACATAACTAGCATATCAAATCTGTAAGTTCACTGTTATCGCTTAGCACTGCACACTGATTTTTTTTTTTTTTTCATGAAAAAGTGAGTCAGGTTAAAGAAAACAAATAAGTTAGTAGAAGTGCCCCATGGGATCTTGACAACCTGTTGGAAAGTTGACATAGAAGGGCCAAGTCCCCTGGACCTACAAAGCGATCCATCCTGTTTAGGGGCAAAGCTGTGGATCTCACAAGACCAGAATTGGCCACGGGGCTGACAGTAAGTGTGGCTCAACTGCATTTAGCCAGACATGTGCCTTCACTGGCTCAGGGAGCTATCCGAGGGCATTTGATCAAATGATAACTATTGAAAATGTTAATAAGTATGTTTATAATAGAGCTGTTTAAGAAGAATGTACTAACTCAGTGGAAAGTAGGGCGAGACTGAGGAGAAATGGGAAAAAGGGAAGAGAAGACAAGTTGGGAGGGCAGAGAGAAAAAGAGAGAAACAGTGATATATGATAGAAATCTTAACCACGCTCCCTTTTTATAAGAAAGCCCTAAGCTTTGCAGCAGTCCATGTGGCCATGAGGCTGCCTAGCAGATACGTCTCGAGATGCCACTGCACGCTTACGTTATTCTTAAATTCTGTTACAAGTTCCTAGCTGAAACCATGGCTGAAGACAATTATTTCTGAAATGATGTCATTCTGCCATCCATGGATCTTAAAGAGGTGTCTTAATTTCCCTGATGTAAACACAGAGAGCTGGAATGCAGAGCTTATCCAAATAAAGCCCTAGTCTTTATTCCTGGGACCCTGCTTGCTGTGGAAGCCAGCTGCAGAGTCTGGTGGGCATGATGAGGCAGGTCAGTCACCCTGGGGGCAACCACCCACCAAGAAGTTAAGCATTTGCTACAGGAGACAAGAAAGATGCTCAGCCCCTCCTGCCTTTACCTCCTCTCCTCAGCCCTGGAAGGGAGGAATCACAATACCCATTACCTCCACTTTTGTTTTTAGAGGAGGAAACTCCCCCCCACCCCCGCCCCCAAAAAGAGATGAAATGATTTGTCCAGAAACATTCATTCACACTGGAGTCTGAGCCCACGTGATTGGGCTTCCCAGCTCTAGGCTCTTCCGTAGAGCGTTGACATGCATAGGTCCACAGGCCTAGATTGACTAAAGAGGAAACTTAAGGAAAGGTTAAGATATATACACACACATACCTTTATGAGGCAGGTCCCTAAATCTCTTACAATATTCTGTCACCTCAGTGTCTTCCGTGGAACTGGACAATTTCACTTTTTTATTTATTTGAGAGAGAGACTGCAAGCAGGGGAGGTATGGAGGGAGAGGGAGAGAGAATCTCAAGCACACTCTGGGCACAGAGCCTGATGTAGGGTCGATCTCATGCCCCTGGGATAATGACCCGAGCCTAAAATCAAGAGTTGGACACCCAACCGGCTGAGCCACCCAAGCATCCCCCAGAATTTCACTTTAAATTGGAACCACTCACAAGAAAGATTAGGTTCACCCACAAAAAACTCTCACATCCAAAAATCACATCCCACTCTGTCAAAGGGGTTTTATATGTATATAAAAAATATATATATAAACATATATATATATATATATTATATATATAATCAGCTTGTCTAGACACATTCACACACATCGTTTTGTTGGTCATGTAGATTTAAAGTAGCTTTGGTAGCTTCAGTGTGATTCATTAATTCACAAAATTCAGTTGTGCTCTCTGTTATTTGATATTGATTTTTTTTTAAATTTTTTTTTTCAACGTTTTTTATTTATTTTTGGGACAGAGAGAGACAGAGCATGAACGGGGGAGGGGCAGAGAGAGAGGGAGACACAGAATCGCAAACAGGCTCCAGGCTCCGAGCCATCAGCCCAGAGCCTGATGCGGGGCTCGAACTCACGGACCGCGAGATCGTGACCTGGCTGAAGTCGGACGCTTAACCGACTGCGCCACCCAGGCGCCCCTGATATTGATTTTTAAAAAAGGATTGATACAGTTAGGGTTGCTCTGTACTGTCATCTTAACTGTCTCGATCATTAGGCATCAAAGCTAAATCCTCAGGTATTCCAGAAAATTCTAATCGTGAGATAACAAGAGAAATTTGAAATAGTTCATTTGAACTGTTGCAATATGCTTACAAAGGTAAGAAGCCATGAAAGTATCCTTTTCTCTTCTTTAAAAATAAACACAGGTTATAACACAGATATAATCAGTATGGTTTGATCCCCACCTCCACCTTCTCGTTACCTTGGGTTACAGAGATTTGCAAACTAAAACCTGCTTCTTCTTTGGGTTTGATGGGTCAATCTCAGATCTTAGGGAAGTAAGAGAAGCAAACTTGTAAATGAATTGCTCTGGAATTTCTGTCTGACTTATGCATTTTATTTTATTTATTTCATTTTTGCATTGAAAACATTACATTTCTGTTTCCTTATAGAGTAGTGTATCAAGAGCCTGTGTATGGCAATAAATTGCTGCAGGTATGAAATCCCGACTGGTGGAAAAACTCATCACTATGATTGTGGGTTTGCTGTGAAATCCTACTAACAAGACAATTCTGGGGAGGGGAGATGTTCTCTAACATAGAAGGAGGAAAGACTTAACTGAATTTTCCAGTTTCGATGTGAATGCTTCCAGAATAGAGATGCATATCCTAAGATTTCCCTTGTTTGCTGGATCATGAGTGTATCCGAGTGGAGGTCTGACTTGGCTATAAATTTCCTGGCTTAAAATGTATCTACACTCAATTAATATAAGTTCAGTGAAAAGAATTGCAATGTTTCATTGTCATCAGTTGTCTGGATAATTTTGTAGTAGGTTCCTGGAGTCAACTGGAATGGTTAAAAGAAAAATTCATCCAGCATTGAGGGTCTGTACAGCTAACATAACTTTCCCTGGTTTCATTGTAGCTTCTTATAAATTTATTTCACACCTATTGCTATAGCTTTCAACCCTATTACTCACTGCTGAAGCAACCCCCAAATGAACCAATTTGTAGGAAGAAAAAAGAGCCAACACATCCATTGGAGTGTAGCTGGCCGAGTCTCCCAATATGGCCTATAACCAACATTAAAACTGTCAAATAAAATGAAAGAAGAATGTAAAGCTAAGGATGATCAGTGGGAGTTTTATTACATGGATTTCCCTGTAACATACAATTCTCATTTTTTTTTTGTTCTGTATTAAGTCCATTAAGAAAGTGCATTCTTTTTTTTTTTTAACCATGAGAATTCATCAAGTTTTAATGAGAAATCTGTATGAAAAAGGGGTACTTGGATCTAGGAGAGAACAAAATAATTTAAATTCCCAAGATCAACTTTTATTTTTACATTTTGAGAAAACTGACTTTCATTGCCACACTTCAAAAACTGCTGAATGTATGATGCAGATAAATTAGGGAGTGATTATTGAAGTGTTTCATTTTGCAAATGTTTTTATAAATGTAGTTTCAGTAAATCACATATTGAGATACATATGTGTATACTGGTATATTTGTGGTTAGCACAAAGTGAGATCCTTGGGTATTCTCAGAAGCTAGGGGGTTTCTGTCTGGGATCAAGCCCACTGCTACTTTATATGGTGAAACTGAAGGGAAACACACACACACACACACACACACACACACACACACACACACACGAGACAACCCTTTCTACCCTATGTCCCCTGCAGTACACAAACATTTTGCCTCTCTTCCTAAGTCATTCACCATTAGGACATTAGAACATCTTTGTCCAAAAGTATGCTTTAAGGTCAAAAATGTGATTTCCTTTGTTGAATGACTCAGATGCACTGAGGGTCTACAGTGCTCAGCAGTATTGTTTTAGGAAGTTCCACAAATGGAATAGCCAGTTTCCTCTTAATTTAACTTGGCACTTCCCAGACCTATTTGGGAAAGGTTGCTTTTCCTACCCCCAGCTAGTATCCCACGAAGCACAGTTTTGAAAATGCTTTGTTGGAGCACCATCAGAGGTCCTTAATCAGTAATGTGCCCAACCTCCAGAGGACGTCTGCTAGCAAAAGAAATGTTTCGGACAACAGGAGTCAGGGTCTTTGTGGCCACATCTGGTGGTGGCAGCAGAGGTATGGGGGTGGGGGGTGGAGTGCGGATTCATAATGGCCATTTAAAATTTATATTTTATATGAGGTCTCATTTATAGCTTGCTTAGGAGGATGTTTTATGAGTAGGGAGTACAGAACTATGTTGTGCTTATCATTTGGTTTGGTGGTGGGAAAAATCTCACTGTCACGGATGCATTTTTGTCCTAAAGTCGGGAAGACTGGTTTCAACATGAACATCCTTTGGTGCCAGCAAATGGAAATGAGCGCTCCTTTTTCAGATGTTAGCACAGAACCTTGGAGGAGCTCTGGCTATGCTCAGCGAGCTGCAAAATATGGAGCAATAAAATTGATTAGAGTCACCTGTTAGCAAGGCAAATTAAAGCAATTTGTATTTTTTGATCATTTTACAGTGTACGCACACATACACTGAGTTAATACACAACTCTGTTATTCCCCTAATACGGATTTTGTACAGAAGAAAAATAGCAAAGGAAAACAATGCAATAGAGAGATGTGGTGGGATCAAGCCACTTAATCCTTTTCCTTTTTCCACTTAGTACCTATGTGATGGATCTCATAGACCTGTACTGTCCAGCACTGAAGCCACCAGCCCCATGTGGCCCTTTCCATGTAAATTCAAATGAACTCAAACACAGTAAAAATTCAGTTTGCTCCACTAGCCACTTTTCTGGTGTTCAATAGTCACCAAGGACCAGGGACTACTGTCCTGGACGGCACAGATGTAGAGCATTGCCATCATCACCAACAGGCCTACTGGTCAGGAAGGAGACCACGGCTTAAGGTCAGAGGCTCCACTGACTCCACAGACTTCAACACACTGTGACCTTGACTTTTAAATAGGGAATGCTAGTAAGCAGCTTCCTGAATGACAAAGACACATGTCAAGGTATTGACCATTTGTACCTGTCTTGCATAAAAACACACACTTACTCTCCTTACATGGGCAAGTCATGTGAAAACAGTGGGGTGGATGGCCCTTCCCAAAGCTTCATAGACAAGCACATCGGTTGTGCACAAGGATCCCAATGGCACACACATCCATTTTATGTGCATACAGTGAATACCGACTGGCCGTCAGTGATGCTCATTTTCATCATCTGCTATTTCCACTGCAGCTGTTGTCTCCACTTCTCAAACTTGCTGCCCACTTTCACCAGTGGAAACAATCACAGAAGTTGGGAACACATACAGAGTGCAAACCCAGAGGGTTTTTTGCAAGGGGCTGTTGCTAGAAATCTTTGCTGGGACCAAATTCACAGTCACAAATCATGACTGATTTACATGGCCCTCGATGCAGATACCTTTGCAACGGCTTTTGCTTTTTATTCTGGGAGAAAACACACACACACACACCCACCCACCCACCACTTTGTCTCCATCAAACCTTTCAGCTGGTGGTAGTTAGTGCCTCCTAGCAATCAGAGAGCTATCTTCAGCCCCTCTCTACCTCATTGTTTAATACACACACCTGCACACCTGTGTCTTTCCGGACACATCATGAAAGCCAAGGAGATGGACAAGCAGATAAAAAGAACAACTGTAGAAATCTGGTGACCTAATTTCCCCTCAGCCCATCATTCTCTGTCTTGAGCTTGGTGCTGGTGTGACAACTGCTTTGGTTTTACAACTCCTCAGTACATCTAATGAGTTTCCCTGTTTCCTAATTAGAGAACGTGGTGTTTGGAACACCAGGTGGTGTCTGGATAAGACCTGGTGTGTTTTTTTTTTTTGTAGCTTCCATGTTATTGTTCAAGGGAGACTTCTTTTCTTTTCTTTTTTGTAATACGGGCTCCAAATGATTGGTGACTCTGTCAGGATGTCTTGGATGTGTGTGCCTTCTCCAGGGCTGATCCAAAGAACAAGTTTCTCTAAGGACAGACTAGATTTTTGAATTGCTACATTAGAGGTGGCAGATATATCCTGAAAGTTAGCTGTTGCTAGAAGAGGGTAGAAATAAATTATTGAGACCACTTTGTCTGCATTCTGAAAGATGTTTTTTGTAGCATTGATCTCCTTGTCCTACAACTCAGCTGTCTCCTATACGTGGAGCTAAATGTAACAGACCCCCCACTCCCGATTTTGTTGTTAGGTCCCCTCTGACACATGAGTGACTTTGCTGTTCAGTGTCCTCTAACACATCAGTCTGTTCAGAGCTGCCACTTTATGGAGAGGGTGAGAACTGTTTTCCCAGAGGATTATGGGACTGTGAATTCTAATTAGAACCCTAGTGGTCCCAATGTTACCGGTCGAGACTGGATCCTGTTTGTTAATTGTGCTGAGATCATTCGACAGTGGTTGATGTATTGCTGTGGTCTGCTAAGCAAGCTCAGTTATTTTCACAGTTTGATAATCAATGCTCCACTGAACACAATTCCTTTCGAATATGACCATTTGCTTGTCCTCTGCTTAATTGAACAATTGCATTTGCTGGTACATGCAACTAAATGGTAATTATTTTTTTCAGGTTCTTTTCTTAATGATTTTATTTACAAATTGGAAAGCTTTCTCATATTTTCCACACCAAACAAATTCCCTATCTGAACCAGTGTTATATCTTTAGCAGAAAAGACAGAATTTTTAAGAAGTGTTCACCATTCCATTTTTTAAAATAATTATGCAACACTTAGCTACACACAGTCTTCTTTAATTGCCTCAGTGGTTCAACAGCTACATATGCAAGCGATTACTAATAAACTTTCAATCAAAGCATTATTTTTTTACAAATACAAATGCAACACAGGAGGGCATTAGCTCAGCCTACATTGGATTTTCAAGGAAGTAATCAAGGAGTGTTTGAATGAAGCCTAAGTTAGTAGCTAATAAGTAAAGGGAAAGCATAATCATTTTTGAAACTCTGGAAAGTTCAGCAAAGTATAAAGAGTGTTTAAAGAATCCCCCGTAATCCTCCCCACCCCAAGACGATCACCATTAACCATGTAGGTACATCTCTTTAGAAGGGTAGGTGGGTTCTTCCTCTGGGATATGCTCACAATCGCTAACCTTTAACATCCAGCTGGGGTTGTATCCAAGCCCCTGTCTCTCCAGTGTGTTTTGTTCTTCGCTCTGATACTAAGCTTTCATTAACCTCCACGTTAGACTGGTGGATGTGGGTAACTGCTGTTCTGGTGTGGTCTCCCAGTTGGGCGCCCCTGTGTTGGGCTCCTGTGCATTCCTAAGTCCGATTTCTCCTTGCGTTTTAGGGTGGTTACGCTGCATACCGCTACGCCCAGCCTACCCCTGCCACTGCCGCTGCCTACAGTGACAGGTAAGAGTCTCCCTTCTTCTGCTTGTCAACTACCTGGAAATGAACTTAGCTGGCGGGAGACGAGATTCTCGTCTGGTTTTGGTGCAAATGCATGACTTCTGGGGAGGCAGCGCCCAAAAAGTCAGGTCCCACCGCGAAGGGAAACGGCGCCATGTAGAGGGACGATGAACAGTCAAGCCTAGACCATCCTAAACTCTTGCCCTCTCTGCTTGAAACACAGAATTGCTATGTCTGGTCCGAGTAGAGTTGCTTTCCAGATCTCTCCATTCCTGTAACAGCACATCTTGCATGCACACACATACAGTCCCTGTACAGTCTTTCCACAGTCTTCTGCGTAACAAGCAGCCACGGTTTCATGTAACTCGTAGGAAGAACCCCAAGAAGATGATCCTACACAGGTTTCCCTCAATTTCGAGCACCTGGTGCCCCCCCCCTTTTTTTACAACGTTTTACACCCAGTAAAGCATTCCCTCCACTGCATGTTTTAAATCTAGAACAAAGGAATGGGGGAGATGTATCTGGCATTCCTAAGATGATTCACTCTTTTTGGCAGTCCCAGTGTCCGATCCTACTAAGATAAGCCAACATTTATTCGTAACGTGCACCACATATAAAGACTGGCAGTGGAAGGGACCGAGTGGGTTTAAGAAATGCAGAAGTCAGAATGGATGGTGGGGGTGGGGGTGGGGGGGTGGAGGGGAGCTTGATGACCCATTACCCAGGCTTAGCAGATAACTGGGTTTCTGAAATGGCAAGCCACAGCTATTCCTGTGTAGGTGCCTTGAAAAAAAAAAAACAAAGCGTGCGTTTCCATATTGAATGCAACTCGTTGGCTCTGTTTTCTGAGGACATAAACGTGAATGTTCAGAAGCTCTGCATGCACAAATGTGATCGAGGGTGCTTATTTTTGGTAATGACTCTTTTAATTTAAAAATATGTCTCATGAATAAAACAGTAATGGTAACAATTTGCATGTGTGGCTGAGGCATGCTGGGTCAGACAGGTAAGCAGGCAATGTACTTGACCCCTTGAATGGGAAGTGTCGGCAGCCTCTGGTTCTCCTTCCTCCCTGGCCTGTTGTGACTTAGTCCCTCTCTTGGTTTGCTGTGGTGTGCTTTTTCTGCGGCCCCATTCCATTTCTCACAAGATGTGTTGTGAGCTCAATGTAGCTACAGATTTCTTCCAAGGTAGAAGAAAGCAAAATCAACTCCTGAACCCCAAAAGCTGCACTTTGAAATCCCCATGCCTACACTTGTAATAAATGGCTCTTTGGCAAGAAAGGAGGGAGATCGCTATCTGGTTGTGTGCAGGTTTCATTACTACTTTCTTATAAACAGCCATAACGAGTTCCCAAGGCCGGAGGGAGCCTCTAAAGAAATCCACACAACATCAAGATACAGTTCTAAATGCATAAATTATCCAGTTACCCGGTAATCTTTCGCTAAGATGCAAAATACGTTTTATGTACGTTACTATCTTCAATCCACTTTGACACCGGATTAGGAAACTAGAGAGGGTCAATAAAGCTAATAAAATGATGTTAATCTTGAAATCCTCGAACTCATTCTACAAATGAAAAGTCTTAATGCTATTAAATTCTGCACACTGAAGATTCACAAAGTATCAATTGTGATGTGGTTCATCTCCAACCCTTAATTATTTTTATGAAAATATCTCTAGATGCTAAATTCTCAAACACCCACTTTGTATATAATTATAATCATAGTAACTTTAGTCTGCTGTATAATTATAAGAATCTTACATGGATTTATTTCTTTGGATTTTTATCTTGCTTCTCAGTATAAGTGCATCTTCCCCCAGGTTGGAAAAAGGTTAATTACAAAGATATACTTTAAATTGCCTTCTTCAATAAGACCAACCTAGACACTTTTTGAAAAATAAACAATATTTAATACTGTTCTTAGATAGAATTACTTGAGAATCTGGCCATCTCTATTGGCATTCATTTGAAAATTAAGTTAAAATGATGTTGCATTGGGGGTCACCCTGTGCAAATATGTGTATAAAATCTGTTATTTTTAATATTACTGATATTTCTCATTGGCAACGTGTCCTACCGAAAATTGCCCTCATTCTTGGATTGGTAAATCTTGAGTAGCCCTACAATTCCCACTTTAGAGGAATCGTTTCAGTGGAAGAAACCAAGTAAACTTGTCCATGTAATTATACTCTTGTCCATGTAATTGGCCTCATGCTGTTCATATACATTGGGTCTTCTTGGTTGCTGTAGAAATTGATCGCTAGCCCTATTTAACTTTATTGCAAGCAAGACAGTTGCCACAGATGGGATTATTGCATTGAGGTAAATGCAGGAATAGGTAAATTGCCAGAAAACAATCTTTAAAATGATATTTCTGGTTCGATTTGCAAAATGTATTTATGACATGATGGTACTTCCTTATATTTTCAGTAAGTAGGTAAAGAGAAGGAAGACCCTTCCCTTTGATAGAAGACACACGTTTGGGGAAAATATGAAATTGTCAGAATAGGTTTTGAATCCAGATGGAAGATGCCAAGTTTCTAGAATTTATCTCAGGGCAGTTGTGTAATAATTTATTTTTACACGATCACAGTGCAGTATCAGCCATGATAGATTTCTCAGTTCCTCTCATCTGGAAGACAGGCAGGATGACAAAGAGTAAAACTTCTTAACCCAAAGAAACTCCTTCAGGATTGGAAGCAAAATCAGTAGGAATTGAGAGCATTTTGGTGATGCTCACTGGCTGTCAACTAAGTGAAAAGAGAAGCCGCAACGAACTTTACTTGTAATCATGAGATTTGCTCCTCAGGCATGTGGAAAGTGAAAGAAGTTTGATGTCCCCCCTTGGTAGAATTTTGCCTTTTATCAGCACAAACTAAGCCCTCGTCAAATTAAAGATTCAGGGACCTTTGGAAAATGTTGAACCCCAGTAACCTCAGGACTGTCCAGAAGGTCCTTGATGGGTCCCTTGCAACTCCCTGCCCCATCATCTTCTTGGTTACATGATCACATGCTGATTATCTGGGAGCACCCTGAGAGTTTCTGACTGCTGACCTCCAGAATGAAGACCATCTGGTGTGGGCAGAGATTTCCCCAAAAGAAACAGACCTGCCTGGACTAGGTAATTGTATAGTCTCACTGACGAATTTAATGGGAATAGGCAAACGTATTTCCTTGGCATTTAGAAAACCTTTGGTAAGCACTTGCCTTCACCAAACCTTCCTTTTTAATCTCACTTTGATTTAGGGAAAGCCAACTGTCCAAACTCTCAAAGGGGATTGTTTTCTGAGCTTGAACCAATCAAAGCATGGCAGTGGGGCCGACGGTCATCTGGTCATTGCATGCCACTTGGTGTTGCTGATGTGTCCGTGATGCGTTCTGGATTTGACAGGTCCACCATCACATTAGCTCGATGAATGGCTTGCTTGAATTAAGCCTGGGGGTAGGCTTCTCTTTATGGATTGGCTCTTGGTTTCTTTGTGTTTTATGACTTGGTTGTTGATGCATCTGTGAGCAGCCAAACCAGAAAGTGGGGCGGGAGGGGATATTCCCTATTCAGGGACTTGTGCCACAAATATTTGGGGATGTATGTATGATGTGTCTATAGCTTTGATGAAAATGTTCTCTCTCCAGAAAGGCAGACATTTGTCATTGCTTGTCCTGCTTGCTAAACATTCTAACATCTCCTAACAACCAGTGCATGAGAACGTCCCCCACATTAGTGCAGAAGGGAACTAAGGGTCTGATCAGCCAGAGAAGAAAGTAATGCATAGTGGTTCGCTCGGAGATTTCATAATGATCCCGTTGCACTGATAGTTACCAAGGGCCATTTCTTCTTTCATGTAAGACATGTGTTTCCTTTGAAGATCCCCCAAAGTCAGCCACTTTGGACATAACAGTTATAGCCCCAGCCGCACAGGTGCCCCTAGCATGAGCAATAGAGACAACATGCAACAAGGTTTTGTTTCTTTTATTTTCTACTTTTTTTGTTCATTTGTTTTTTGAGACCTCAAAGTTTCATTGAAAATATTTTGTGTGACAAAAAAATGGTGGAATATTGGCAATTTCGTAGCTTAGTAGTTAAAATGCCCTAGAATCAGTAATCTTGCCCTCTGCATTTGAAATATATATATGTATACACACACACACACACATATATATACACACACACACACACACACACACACACACACAGCTGTGTCTTAGGCCCTCACAAAAGACTCCTGAGAGAATCCAGGTAAATCTTAATATAAGGAGGTCAGGACTTGTCAAATTCAGGCAGTCATAAGCCACATGCTAGAACATTTTTTTAATGTGATAGTCGTAACCTATTAATAGAAGTTTCTATTTGAGAGAGAAATAGATTAATAGTTCTTTTTTAAAAGTCAATAAGGATAAGTAGGCATGTCTTTGAGGTCATGGAGAAGTTGGTCTACCCCTGTTTGAATTTATATGGGTGATAGAGATAGATAGATAGATACATACATACATACATACGTACATACATACATACATGGGTGGATGGATAGATGGATGCGTGGGTGGGTGGATGGGTGGATGGATGGGAAGTTAGATGATAAATAGGTACACAGGTGGTTCGATGGAAGAGAGAAAAATGAGAGAGGAGAACAGAGAACAGACGAGTGGAAGAAAAAGAAAGAGAGGGAAGGGAGGAGAGGAAGGAAGAGGAATGAAGGGAGAAAGGAGGGAAGGAGGGAGGGAGTGAGGAAGGAAGGCCACTCCTGGGACCGGTCAGGCATTAGCCATGCTTCTTAGATGTCAATACAGAGAGCTTATCTTTTACAAAACGATGACAACAGAAAATGGTAGCTTTGTTTTGTTTTTTGTTTTTTTTCTGTTTTATGCAATTTTGTTTTTAATGTTTTTACTTGGCAAAACAAATGCTGGCAGCTCTATAGTAGCCTTCCTATTAGATTTTTACATTTTCAATTTTTTTTTTCCTCTGAGACCACTGTTGAAGAGTAGAGTTAGTGCATTATAAACCTTAATGCCAGGGGTGGTTCTCAGTTGAATTAAAAAAAAAGCTGATGGCCCAGGTCGTGGAGACTGATGGCGATAGGAGTGTGTCTATCCCATGGCATCTCCCCAGCTGAGACAGGGATCCAGGGTCAGAAGCAAACTGGTTTGGATTTAGATTCTTACCTGTTGAGTCAAAACAGAGCAGCAAACAGCAGTTCTGTCTCTGTACCTTTGTTGACCCTGCCTTGTCGAAGCTGTTCTTGATTTTAGTTCTCTTTTCTGCTTTTTTCCACTTGCCCTGATCAGCTCTCCAGGGTTCTGCAATTCAAGAAAAGATGCTCTGTCAACTTGTAATGGAAATGTCACAGAAATGAGTCGCTAATGCCTTTATTTACATCCTACTATCCCAGTGCCCAGAAAGGCACAGTCAGCTTTCTGAATTAGAACACCAAGCTGAAATATATATATATACATATATATATATACATATATATATATATATGTATATATATATAGAGAGAGAGAGAGAGAGAAACAATATATAAATATGTAATATATTCTTATTTTTATTTATATTCTTTTTCTTCTTTTTGGTTTAAAGTGCACTTTCTTAACTGATTCATTTGGTTTCTTTTTTTTTTTCCAGCAAGTCAGGGTCCCCCTCAGGAGGAGAGAGGGTGAATGAAGCTAATTATTCTAGGCAGCTTTAGGGTAACTAGAAAGAAACATACGTTGTCTGTGAGCTTCCCATTACAAAGCACAGAAACCAGACGAAAATATGTTTCTTCAGTAAAACTGGTGATATATATGACAGTGCTCCCGTTAATATGTCCATTAGTTGGAAATAGCGGACTGTATTCTTTGCCTTATTTACTAAGTCTTCTGGAAGTTGGAGGTGGTAGGCTAGCAAACTTGGATTCAAATCCTCTCTGACTGTGATAATACACTTAAGAGCATAGCAGCAGTAACAGTGGCTCTGTATGGAGTCCTGACCAGTGCAGGGCTGTGCTATGTGCTTTCCAGATACAATGCCATTGAGCCATCCAAGGATGCTGTAAAATTGATGTGGCCCTTCCATTTTACAGATTGGGAAGGCAAGGCTTCGAAGAGCGGGCAAGTTTTCTTCAGCTCAGCTCCGAAGCTAAAGAATGTGCCCTTAATCACTAGGCTCTGTCGCATTTCACTGGAACAATCTTGAGAAGTAATTTCTTCAGATGACATTTCATCTCATATGGGTGTATTGACTCCACCTTACACGGTGGTTTGGAAGTATTGACACAATGGCTGTGAGATACTCGGCACAGAAAGGGCACTATATAAAGTGTTCTTGTTTTTTACTTTCCTGTGTTCCCATAAGAGTTGTAAATCTGGATGACAAGAAGGAGGAGAACAAAAATACCTAGGTTATGTCGCTCCACCCAAACCTCTAAAATTCAGGGGTTTGAATCTGTTATTTTCTTAACAGGTTCTGGAGTCATTGAAAGTGTTTAGGAAAGATAATGGCCAGACCGACTGGGCTAAGTTATGGTGTAGACAAGCCTTTTAAAACTTAATAGGTAGGATTATATGCAAATCTAATTCTTTTTACTCCAGTGAGTTCCAGGAATCATTTGTTGGGTTTTGCTTTGTTTTTGTTACAGACAAACTTACTTAGGGGAAGGGCCATTTAAGCCCTTCAGTTTCTCAGTTATCCAAAGTTTGGATTTTGAGATGTTAGCGCTCCTTAAAGTAAGGAAAGTATAGTATCTTCCCTGTCACACTTTTTTTTTCCTTTTCACCATGTAGATTTTCTATTTCTATTTTGAAGTTACTTTTTTTGGTAGCGTCTCTGCCTTTCTGGTAGTGTGTAGAACATTAGAACACACAACCTGAGGAGAGAAGCGATGTAGTTAGTGTGACCCCAGAAATGACTGTCCAGAATGTGACGCTTGAGACAGAGAAGGAATGTCCTGTTACTAAGAATGAGTCCGGGACAGAAAGCTTCAACCAGACTGTCCCAGATCAAGCAGAACATGTATGCTCATCCTAGGCAGATTCTCCATGTCCAAAGACTGGACTTCACACCCAGAGTCCTTTAGTCCAGGTCCTGGGCTGTTTCTGCCTCCTTATGCAATTGTTAACAAAGTCAGGGCAAGTCATGTTTACATCCTCAAATCGTCGTAACTAAGACATGAGTTGATGATGAACACATGAGTCAAATTTCATGTTGTCAAAACCAGCAATAATTTATTTCCCTATGGATCAAATAGTTCCTATTGGGCCTTCACCAAAAAACAAAAGTTATGATAACTAAGATAAATTACTTTTTCTGCCCACCTGCTGTGTAGATTGACAGTGATTTCATCTAGTAACAATTGAGATGGCTCTGATATAGCAGAGGGGACAGATACTCTTGATAGTGGCATCAATATGATTTTTGAAACTCGTGTTTATGGACACAAAGCTCTTGGTGCTAAAAATAAATATAGCTGTTACTGATGGACTTCCTTAGTTTCTCCTATTGTTAATTTACAGACATGCATGCATGCATACACACACACACACACACACACACACACACACACACACACACACACACAGGTTAAAAGAAAAAGTGCTCAAATTTCTCTTTCAAGAACTAATTGCCTTTGGTCCGAAATCTATAATGGCTTCTTAACAACTGCTATGCACTATTGGATAAATATGTATGCAATTGAAGCCGTTAAAAAAAAAGAACCAAGACTGTAATAGTCAACAGACTGGACCAACAAGGAGTTGGGGAGACATTAAAGGAAATTCCAAACCCAGTAGACCATAGCTGTCACAGCCATGTGGGTAGACACTTTAGCCAGCGAGGAGACAAGATGTAACAACTCCTTTGGTCATGTCATGGCCTAATTACACACTTCTCAGGTTGCAGATCATTGACTTGATAGGCCACAAAGAAGCAAATAAAACCTATCCTATAGTAGCATCATCAGGATCCTTCAGCTGTGAAGGGTTTCGAGACAGGTGAGAAAGCCTGGTACTTTCTAGAGGCAGGTCAGAAACTTCCAAGGAGAATGGGTACACGGAGACTCTGGAGGAGCCCTTTCCACAGCAAATACAGAGCTCCTCATGGAAGACAGCTTCCCAGTCAAGGAGAAGGAAATACACACACAATAGAATCTTAGTTCATGAATGTGACAAACATTGAACACACTCTACTTCTTTGCTTTTTTTTTTTTTTTTTTTTTTTGTCTTTTTTTGTCCCTGTGTAATACACTATAGGCTGTCTTTTAAGGTAAGAGGGAACTTTTCACTAAAAATTTCTAGTATTTCCTTTAAAGTTATCGAAACAAGTTCTGGGAGAAGTTTAAATTTTTTCCCAGTAGAACTGATTTCTGTTTAAATGTGGCCTCTGTGCTATTTCCATATTTGTGCGCAGTACGTGCATGTGAACAGTCATTGTACAGAAATAAATGACTTCTCATGATTTTCTCCCTGGCGTGAATCACAGTGATTGATTCCTCTGGAATTAAATTCTCCTCAAAACCGTAGTGTAGTTCATACTTAATTAACACAAAACGTTTAGAGTAGGGACCACTATCAGGAATTACAGAGACGGTAGTTTGGAGGTGAATGTTTGAGGCAATCTCTGTAAGGAGTAACTAACTCATCAATTTTGTCATTGTTCCTGGGCTTATTCTTGCCACATTAGGATGTGTGAATGTTTGAATAGATCAATAGATTGTGGAGAGATGAGACATAATCAAAGCTCAACACCCTTTTCCCTTAATTATCGTAATCACTTAAATTGAAATGCTTTGGACTTGAGATTATAGAAATACACCAAACATCTGATAACCTGCATCAGCACTTTGCACTGCGTTTGTAGGCTCAGAATGCCTTTACAAAGAAAACCATGATTGTTGGATGCTTCGATCAGCCTCTCAATCTCCATCTCTGTTCATGGTCCACTTTTGTAATTTGAAGTTATAAACTGCATTAAAAGATGAGGGACATGTTTTCTTCACCGTTTCTGCATAGGTAGAGGGTGTGTGGGCTACATTTAGTTAGTAGGATATGAGCTCAGGTGATCAGGTGGGTGCATGTTAAACATGCATCCTGGACACTATCAGCTGCATAGCCTTCCTGGAATGATGGATTGTTTCTCTGCTATTCTTTAAATTATTGTCTTCAGTTTCTCTATCTCAAAATTAAACAATGGAGAAAGAGTGATCGCCTTAGTCCATTCTGAAATTTTAAGATTGGAGTGGCTCATTGTGAGGGTCCCAAGAGCCCTACAAAGCATGGTTCCCACACCAACCCAGTTGGCCTCACCAGGAGCTTGTGGGAAATGCAGAATCTCAAACCCACCCCAGCCCTGTTGTGTCAGAATCTGTACCTTCAAGATCCCTGGGTGGTTTGGATGACATTTGAGAAGCACCCCCATAGAGGGCAAGCTTCAGTGCTACCCCCTATGCAGCAAATAATGTTGACATTCTACAAAGCTTGAAGCATGTAGGAGAATTTGTCTTAGCAAATTGTTGGTTTGTAGTCATTTCTCTATTTTCCCTTCCTCAGTGCGAAAATAAGAATCATCCATGGTTGGAGGTCCCTTGCAATCCATCCTGAGGGAACTCCCCCTCCCCCAACTAGTCTAGGGCCACGATCGATCATTTTCTTAACCCTAAAGATTTCTGGATAATGCAAATGATTTCATGCTAGTATTTTCTCATTGACTGTGTAATAACCTCAGGCTGATGTAAACCATACCCTGGAAAAATCCCACCGGATTCCTCTTCCCTTTACTGAGCCTCAGTTTTCTCATTTGCTAAATGGAGACGTCTCCATCATACCAGTTACAGTCAAAAGGAGATGAAGGTGAACATTACTTCATAAACTACAGGAGGTGGTGAAAATGAGTGGGGTTCTCAATAGCTCAACTGTTCATTGACAGATATTTTAGAGTATAAGGCATTACTTGAAAGCACTGAGTATATCCAGACCAGAGCAAACAAAATTAAATCCACTTGAAAGTGGGAGTCATTTTTAGAGGAGGCTCTAATACCCCTGTAACACTAACATTCTGGGAACCTGTGCCTTACTCAGCTGCCCACAACTTAGAAATTGTCTGCTCAGGATTTGAGGCAAAGTCTTTTGTAATCACTGTACCTGCTTTGAGGCATGCATTAGCAAATCTTTGCTGTTCATCTGTAGCATATGATCAGGGATTTAGATTTAGGCTAACATTACTTACTACAGAGATAATACAGGCAAGCTAAGGGACCTGTTTGATCCCCAGCTGCCTCATCTTTAAAGTGGGGCTGTTGAGTGATGCCTGCCTGATTGGGTTGTTGTTGAATTAGTGTGGTCATGAGCAGAGAGCTCCTTAAGTAGCACCTGACACTAAAGGACTCTCAGGATGGGATATTACCATTAGCATCACTAAACGATGGGTGTATTTTGTTTTGTTCCTGTAGGAGCAAGTTTTCTGGCTTAGAAGAATATTTTGACCATGGAGGGTTTTATTTTTAAATATTGACTTCCATTTTAGAAATATCAAAATAGGGATACCTAAAATGTGCTAAGGGAGTAGATCTTAAGTGTTCTCACCACACACAAAAAGTAACAATATGAAATGATGGATATGTTGATTAGCTTGACTGTGATGATCATTTCATAATATGCACAATATATTAAATCATCTCTTTTAAAAAGTACATCCTACAACCCAATTATATTCAGTTTTCTTTTTTAAGTTTATCTATTTATTTTGAGACAGAGCGCAAGTAGGGGAGGGGCAGAGAGAGAGAGAGAGAGAGGGAGGGAGGGAGGGAGGGAGGGAGGGAGGGAGGGAGAGTGTCCCAAGCAGGCTCCACACTGTCGTGCAAAGCCCAATGCGGGGCTTAAACTCATGAACTGTGAGATCATAATCTGGGCCAAAGTCAGATGTTTAAGTGACTGAACCACCCCAGCACCCCATATATTAATTTTTATTTGTCGACCATACCTCAGTAAAACTTGGGGAAAAATAGTTTGGGCCAAAAAAAAAAAAAAAAATTCTGAAGGAAGAAGCCACTGGACCCATGAGATCAAACAGCCTGTTTTTGTGTTCATCTTTCTCTTTTCTGTCTTTGGAGGAGTCCAGGCTACCAGGGACACGTCAGCTTTGTAGGAAAAATGACCAGTTCTTGTGGCATAAACCCAGCCCCCACATTACCACTGCTTTAGATTTCTGTACAACCAGTTTGTCTACAGAGACTTACTTTTCAAAAACTGAAACGAAATCTGCCTCTGTTGCTCTTTTCTCATTGCCACTGGTGAGAGCTCCAGTATCTGGGGGTGGTTGTGGGTTATCAGAATCCCCTGGGGATTTGGAAGGTTCTGGACCTTTCCACCACCGCACTCACTCCATTGTGCACATAACTCATAGGTGGGCGCAGACCTTCTCAGCGTGGCCTCTCCGGCCTCCAGAGCCTCAGCCCCAATACCATGTGCTCCTGCCCACCTCACTAAGCACGGGACTCCTCTCCTCTACAGGACAGCTGCTTCCCCATGAGAACACACATAGCTGTTCCCAGAACTGGCCAGACCCATTTCCAACCCTGCATCAGAAAGTCGATCTCTTTTAGGAGCTCCTCTGTGTCCCTTTCATCTTCCCAGACGCACCTGTAACCTCAAAGGGCTGTTCCCTGTCCCCCTTTTGGCCTAAAACTGTGAAAGCCCCGCACTTAAAAACACAAATGCCTTTTCTCTTTGGGGAGAGAAGACAGCTATCCTTCATGAGTTCGCACAGCCCAAAAAAATAAATGGCAGTTTACCCACAAATGAAGTGCTTTCACATTCATGCTCTCATCATAGTGCAAAAAAAATAAAACAAAATAAAATAAATCTAAGGGAGGCCTGTGCTATTTGTGTCCCCATTTTCCAGATGAGGAAACTGAGGCCCAGGAAGGTGACAGGGCAGGGCTTCCAGATTCACCGTTTGTTCTCTTTTACCTGAGAAAAAAAGTAGTGGGAGCTGAGGAGATTGCTCAAGTTTGGAGAAACTAAAATTACAGAAGTGGACTGCTCTCGGGGTCTCCAGGGAATGGGCACGCACTTGGATTTGAATTTCTTAAACCCAGAAGTTTTGGATGGAATATTCAAATTGAGGATAGATCCAGAGCAGTCACCTCCTTTCCCAAGTAAACTTTAGTTTTCAAAACGTGCTCAGTGTTAGCATTAGCAACTGCAACTAAATGAAATGATTCTAAGTGTATGTTAAAGGGAAATGCTTTCCCTTTAAAGATGAAAAGGATCGGGAGAGACCCTTTCAGAGGATTCTACAGTCAATCTGTCTGTTTGCTTGCTGCTTTGTCTGTTTACACCCCATCTCATTCTACAGTTTGCCACCGCCTCTCCAAGTACATGTAATTCAATACTGAAACATAAATAGAAATAACGACAGGGCAGTGAAAAACATAAATTTGAATGGGCTTTTTATAATTGTAGAGTTTTAGAACTGAGTCGGGGGAAAGGAGGTAAAATACTGATTGCAAATGTGTAAAATTGAAATATAAATTAGGTTATGAGCTTCCAGACAGCCAAGCCCAATACAGATGCTGCACAGTGATTTAAAGGCCAGGAGCACAAGGTCCCATCCCTTTGGCTTAGCTGGGTGTCTGGCAGGTAGCAAACCCTCATGAACCATCTGAGAATTCAGTGAACAAGAGGAGTGAGCTATTCAGTAAAGTCAGCAAAAAGAATTTTAATGGAAGCACCTTATTTCTGCATGTTATGTGTAACTATTCAGAAGACGTTCATGGCTGGATTCCATATGACCCTTCCAGCAGCTTCTTAATATGAACAGGAAGAATCCCTGATTAGTGTGTGTTTCTACCTTAATCCCACATGTCTAGAAGGAGGCATCGTGGTAAGCACAGCACAGTTTTAAAAATTAATAAGTAATGTATTAAACAATATATATAATTATAATAATATAATTTCCAAAAACTAAAATATCAGCAATTAAAAATGTGGCTGTCAACACTAGTGCCGTTTAATTGAAAAACCAGAGGACACAGCTCTCTTCCCTGCAGAGTCAGGGAACTTAAGTTCAAAGAAATAGTCATACAGTGAAATGTCAGTTCTCAGTGCTGGCTGACACTTGGGATCACCAGAGTGGCTTTTCGGGAATACCTGGGCCTGGGAATTACTCTCAAAGATTCTGACGTAAAAAGATTGGGAAATGGACCTGGTCATTAGTATTTTATTTTTAAAAAATTATATATACAGCATTAAGATACTCTGCCTTACAACCAACAGGTGCCCAGAATCTACAGATAGAATTAATTTGACTTTGTGCACTGCTGTCTTGGGACATCTTGACTGCCATGTGCCGGAGTTGAAGACTAACTTCTAAGGCCCTAGGGAATTTGCACTAGATAGCCTTGGAGGGTTTTAATCACATGTAAGTGTGTGTGTGTGTGTGTGTGTGTGTGTGTGTGTGTGTGTGGGCGTGGGCTTGCTAGCTTCCATATTCATAGCATTAGATACTAGAAGACTGCCATGAGTGATATCCACCCAGAGTTTTGCATAACAATAGTGACATGACAGAATTAAAAGGCCAAAGAATGAGAAGTGACCAGAATTTCCAACAGTAAAACTGAACACCAGTGTTCTTTGATGGGAGAACATTTCCTGTCTGCCCTCCCTCCTCCCCTGCCTGTGCCCCAACCTTTACTCTGTCTCCATACCTAGCTTCTCACATTCCCTCCAGCAATACTGGCTGGCTACTATTTTAATTTGACTCTTAGAGTTCAGCCGTGGGTAATTTTTAGAAGAAAGAAAATTACAGAGAGATGAGATTTCGCCTAAGAAGAAAAGTGGGGTAGAAGGATGATGTGGCAGGTCACAGGCCTAATTTAAATGTACCACCAGCTGAGTCAGATGCAGAGTCTAGATGGTTGGTCTATGAAAACCATCGTAAAACATAATGAAGTCTGGTGATAGAATGAAAAAGAAAGACCATGGCCCGTGTCATTCCACACTGCAAGTTGCTAAAGCAGAATATAATTATCCCTCTCAAACTTCAATTAACATCATACTCAAAGGAGAATCCAGATTCTGTGTTATTTTGTCGGTAGGAATGAAAGGTTCAGGACAGTTTCAGGAGGTTCCTCCGTAGAGACGTTTCACTCCAGTGCTGACTCAGCACCCCAACATGGGTGCCCCTCAGCACAATCTTAGTGAAGAAGAGTCGGGGTCTTGAGCCAACCCAGCTGTGTTCAGATTTCACCTCCACCAACTTGCACATGGTCATGACCTACACCTCCACTTCCTCATCTATAAAGACTGGGATAGGAAGAGGGGGTGTAGAGAAAATTAAATCAGTTAATACATAGATACAGGGCTTGGCCACCTCCTGTCATGGATAAGTACTCCATCGACATCGGGTCACTGGCTCTTTGACACCAACACTCCAAAGAGCCGAGACGAATGTAGCCTTCTTCCTCGTGCTCAGCGATCAACCGTTTCATTCTTTTTCCTAAATTAGTAATCCTCCCTCCTCCCACAAAGCCTCCCCCTGTCAATCTTCCTGGGAGAGTAGGAAGATTTCTGAAATGAAAATGGGACTGAACTTGCAGGAAATTTCTCCGCAATGTTCCCAGATGTCCCCATGGTAAGAATTACCTGGAATGATGATTCTCTTCCAGGAGCAGCAGACACTTAGGACTGGTGAATGGGTCCCCAGAGCTTGTCAGTAACCAGGCCTGGGTTCTCACCAAATGGACAGATGTTCACATCTCTTTCCTGGAAGTTCTGATTCGGGGGGTCAGGGCTGAAACCCAGACGTCTGTTTTTAGCATCTATATTTTAGCACTCTAATTAATTCTTATCTTCAGGGAAGTTTGAGAAATTCTGCAGTAGAGGAGGGTTCAAAAATAGAAAGGAATCCTAGGTGGAAAAATTGGTAAAGAGAATTAGATGCAGACTCAGAAGGCAAGTGGAAAGACCCAGCAAAGATCCTCTTGAGTTTGTTCATGGAAGATACTGAAATAAGAGAAACACGGGGGGGAATTAGATACAGAGAGCATGACATTGTGGCCACCGTTAGACCACCTTCGCTTTCAGAAATGAGGTTCTTTCTTTATAAGTTTTTTAAGAATAGTTGGGGATATATATATATATATGTATATATATATATGTATATATATATATATATGTATATATATATATGTATATATATATATATATACACACATATATATATATATATTTAAATTTTAGAGAGGTAAGGAGGGGAAAGGGGAGAGGGAGGTAAAGAGAAAGGGGGGGGAAAGAGGGGGCAGGGGGAGAGAGAGAGAATCTTAACCAGGCCCACACTCGGCACAGAATCCTACATTACCTGCTGAATATTTCCTAAACTACCTCATTCCACACTCTGCCCCAGACCAATTAGGCTAGGACCACAGGAGAAGGGCCTGGGCTTTCCCGTTATTTTCACCTCTCCCTGTGAGTCTAAGGAACTAGACTTAACCATTCAGCTAGACAAGTGGCCCTCAGCCTTGGCTTGTATGAGAGTTACCTGGAGCTCTTTAGAAACTACAAACACCCAAGACCCACTCACAGAGATTCCCATATAACCAGTCTTAGGTGTAGCATGATCACTGAGAATTTTAGAAGGGCACCAAGTGTTTTTACAGTGTGCAGCCAAGGCTGAGAACCACTTGGCCAGACTTTATCCTCTATAACCAGTTTTCTGAACATCAGGGGCAGCTGCTCTTGCAGTTTAAATTCTTTGGTCTGTGTTGAGAGTGCAGAGCAGACTAGGAGTAGCATGGGGGTCAAGACCCATGCCAGTCTCCTCTCTCCTCCTGAGAGGTGAGCCCACCCACACTGTCCAGAGTGCACATGCACTGCTTTGGTCATTTAGTTTGCCCTGCCCTTGCTTGGGGGTAGCAGATTTCCCAGCTACATTGTTAATCTCTTTGATCATACCTCTCTCTGGTCATTTGGGGTAAATGATTCCACTGAGAGGGTCATGGATGATCCACATATGGGGCTGAGAGAGATGGTTTTTGTCTTAAAGGTCAAGTGGGGAGAGACAGAACTGTATATCAAAATTGCCTAACAGTGGACAGAGACATCACCATGAAACCTATCCCTTATAATTCTTCCCAGATTCCTCTGTTGGCCTCCCATGTGGGCCACATTGGCCTGATATCCCTCCCCAGGCTATTATTTGGCAGACATCTCCTTTTGTACTTATAATCAGTGTAGCGGGAGGGCTGATCATGCAGGTTGACTCCATGGAATTAATGAGCTCCATAAAAAGGCAGTTTTCTGAAATGGATGTAGTGGGATTGTTTGCGTGGAATTAAAAGAAAATAAATAGCAGTAGAGAACTGATACATCCAAATAACTATTTTGCAAATACGTTTTAATAATTCTTTTTTGGTACTGCCGCAGAGTCCATGATATATCCCTTAAAATATCACTACTGGCAATAACTTTATGCTTTGATGTAGATTTGACTTGATAGTCGGCCATCTTCTGAGCCAACTCTCCGAGTCATATCCTTTGTTCAGAGATTTTTCTCAGGAATCCTAGAGACACTCTAAAAAAATTCAAGATATATAAGTTGCCCGAGAGAGAGAGAGAGAGAGAGCAAGCGAGCGAGCTGGGGGTGGGGAGGAGAGGGAGAGGAAAAAGAAAGGAAGGAAGGGAATGGAGAAATAGTAGCATTATTTTTAAGAGTATGTGTATCATAGGGCGCCTGGGTGGCTCAGTTGGTTGAGCGTCCAACTTCGGCTCAGGTCATAATCTCACGGTCTGTGAGTTTGAGCCCTGTGTCACACTCTGTGCTGACAGCTCAGAGCCTGGAACCTGCTTCAGGTTCTGTGTGTGTGTGTCTCTCTCTCAAAATAAATAAGCATTAACAAAAATTAAGACAAAAAAAAAAAAAAAAGAGAGAATGTATCATGTCCCAAGGAAGAGTGCTGTGAAACACAACCATCATATGTTCTAAAATTCTGGTACAATTAAAGACAAAGGTCTGATGTCTTTGTAAATATACTGGTAGGTTGTGTTCTTAAAACTTTTTCCTTCTTCAGTCAGTCACCATTGTATATCTGTGTTGGTTGCCTCTTGTGGTTCTCCTAATGTCTGGCAGGAGGGACAGTTCTGTAGGGAAAATGCAGAAGTGAGATACAAGGTGGCAGATTATTCTGGGACGATAGGGTCTGAATTGGATAGAACCATCTCACTAACGAGGCCCACCCTATAGTTGAGGAATGGCTATACCAAAGAGTTTGCCCCTTTGGATGCACCAGGCTGCCGCTCTTGGTAATAAAGTGTTATTCTTGTGAGCATACTATAAACAGAAGTCCTTCCAAGGGCTTGTTTGGTCCATACACATATGAATTTCATGCATGCAATTTGAGCTGCCCATATCGTGTTCCCCCTTGAGGCATTCAGAGGTGAACAAGTGAAAACAAATATTCAAACCCAAATATCTTCATTTTCAGGGATATTAATTGTACTGCTCCTCAAACCTCAGAAATTTGAAGCCAGGTATTGGTGGGGCTCAAAAAGTCTGTGTCCAAGCAGAAAGAGAGCAGGAATCCAGTGACACTAACGTTCTTATTCTTTTAAGAGAAGTGATAAATGAACTTGGCTGTGACTTTTGTTATATGGAAGAAAGACATAAGAAATACTATTTTCAGAGCATGTATAATTTTGTTTAGATTTCATTGGTGTGGAAATAGCTAGAATTTTCAAGTGAATGCCAAATTCTAGTGAATTTTCCAGTGGTAGCTCTATTTATATTTCAGAGTGTACCTCTTGCAAAAGTAAAACTTTCTTAAGGTGTTTTAAGAAATGCTCAATCACTAGGTACTTTTTGGAATCATTAAAACATTTGAAGAAGACCAATCAAAGACCCCAAAAATGCATTTAATCTTGCTTCTTAACGATTCATACACTACAGAAAAATCTAACAAACAAGAACCAGAAGGCTCTATCCTACTGCTTCTGAGGCATTTAAGATCCCAGCTAATCTCATTGGGGCATTTTTATAATCTGCCTCCCACAGACGTTCTCATTTCTAGAGAAATAAACAGTGTGTCTGAATTAGAACACATTTCATTGTGAAAATGCCACAGTTGGAAACATCTTAAGAGAGTTTATCATCTTCCTGGATTTACTAAATCAAAGTAAAATAGCATTTTCCATTTTAATTTTCTTTTAAACACTGCATCATTAAAAATAATTTGGTGAGATGGGATTTACTCCAATAGAGGAATTCTCTTACGTTCTTTGTGTAGCCAGCCTAGTTTGGTGAGGAAATTATTATCTATAACATGAGACCATATAACCATTCTCTTCTGAAATGACAGCAATTTCTTTTTCTTTCCTTTAAAATTTTTTTGATATTATACTACAATAATAAAGTCTGGAATTTTATGATTTTTCGTAGCTAGCTGCAGTACCCCATTTTTCCTAATGGACAGTCTGTATTTTCTTTAAATGTAATTTGCATTTAGTGTAGAAATTCCAAGCGCAGTTTGAAATGCCCCGGCCTTAGAAACATATCCTTGCGTGACGTCCTGGTAACACTCAGTACTCCTATGTCAGTGCAATAGTGTGTACACACACACCCCACCCCCGTTCTCACATCACCCCCGATTCCACTGGTGAGGCCCCCCGCATGCCTGGTTCATGATCCTTCTAAACTCTCCCAAGTCCTAGCCATATCAACACTTTCCCTTGCAACATCCATTCGAACACAGCGCCCTCCCTCCCCGCATCTGAATACATCTACCCAGTTGGCAGAGAGCACATTTCTCCCTGAGCGAGCAGTATTGTGAATTTTATCTTCTCTTCCAGAAATCAGTTCGTCTTCGTTGCAGCAGATGAAATTTCTTGTAACACCTCTGCAGGTAACAAACATTGCTACTTCTTGACGCATCCATCCAAGTCTCAATATTCTTTCTTTCTTTTTTTTTTTTTTCCTTCACATGCTGCAATTGGTCACTCTAGAAAGTTGAGTTGAAAAAAAAAACAAAAACAAAGTCCATATATCTTTGGAGTATAGCTGAAGCCTTGAGCCTCTGTTGTCTAAAAAGACACTAGGCGTTTTGCTAACTTGGGTACTTTATTTCCAGTTTTAATAGTACATGATCTAGAAAAGTAAGACTGTGTTGGATGAAGCCACAATGCAATCTTACGGTATAAACACTTATGTTAAAACGCTGAAAGGGGAGTCTAGGGATGCACATGTGTGACTTGTATGTTTTTTGACATATTTTGTCTGGGTTCACACAGATGTGTATGTGAATTATACTGATCTGTATTGAATGACTGGTTATATATCATAGACCCTAAAAGACTGACTCCATATAGCTAGAGGCATTGGGGAATACAATTATCTCCATCTCATAAGAAGGGGATCTTCACTCTATGAATCAAAGATCCCCTGTCTCCTTTCTTGTAAAACCTATTACAAGTAGCAGGATTTAGAGAGACAAAGTCTTCTGCTTTTGAAATCAGGGCATTGGCAAATGGAAATCGCACAGTTGCATGATGTGTCCATCAAAATCACACCTTTCTGCTTTGATGTGGTTCAGAAGAGTTATGTTTGGATTTTCATTAGCTTGGAATTACTTGATTAAATGTCAAGATAGGTGAGTGCTAACAGATTCTTTGTTTTGTTTTGTTTTGTTTTTTGTTTGGTTTCGTTTGCTTTTAAGCCTAAACTACGACCAAAACAATTACTAGGAGATCTTCCCAATATGTGGCTTCTAGCCAACAAGGGAGGACTGTACAGCTTATTAACATGTAGTTGAGTATGACGTGACCTTCAAAGCCTACATTAAATAGAGCCTTGCAAATAGACATTCATCTGCTCCAATCACATTTTATCGATGGAGCAGTAAATGCAAGCTTGCTTGCTAACACTTCCCTCCCTACTTACAGTCTTTGGTGAGAAGAAACTAAATTAATGGAAGGGCAGATTGCTAGGAGCATGTCCCTAGCCCCGTCTGTCCTAAAAGGCAAGGCTTCTTTCATTGATAAGAGTCCGTGTCAATATTTTTAATGGCGGAAAGTCTTAACCTGGGAGTTCATGAGGTATGCATGTTCATATTTTAAAGTGACAGCTTACTCCATTTCTATCAAACCCCTTGGATAAAGGCTCTTCTATTTTCCTTCCTCGACCCCTACCCTCCAACATCTGTTTCCCCCCGCGAGCGGTGGTGACATCCCTAACGCATCACTAATACTTAATAGTAGAAGGGGGGGTGGGATACTTGTGTAGCTGGACGTGGTGGGGAATGTTCCTGGGATGCAAGAGACATTTCACATGTTCAAAACCTTGAAAAGGGAGCATGCGTCCGGAGGGGTAGCTGACTGGGGGTGGGGAAGGGATGTTGGTTTAAGCTGCTAACAGATGTCATGTGTGGAGAGGCTGTCTTCCACAGCCTCTACATATCCTGTTAAAATGCATGCATGTTCCGGTGTGTCTCAGGTTATATTTTGACATCACAGATCACACACTGCAAAGTTACAGCCTCAGAGGTAGATATCGATTTCGTCCCGTGCCTTAACAAACCCTGCCTTGTAAGCAAGTGGTCCACATACACTATTGCTGAAAGAGGCGGCAGATAATGAAAGTTTGCCTGGTAGACCGAGTGTGTTCACCTTACCTTATCTGATTTAGGATGGCTCTTCAGTAAATTCTTAATGAATTGCTATTGATCAGATTTCAAATTGAGAGAGATATCCCTGTTGCTTTGATGGCCGTATTAATAATATGTTGCATGCTTCATAAGGTCCCATTTGAAGTCTGAATTCTGAACCAAGCATGAAAAAGGAGACACCCGTATCAATCAAATGTCAAATTATCTCCTAGCCAGTCCTCCCTCCTCATAAAGTGAATATGGAAAAACAGAACCGGTCGGTTACAAAGGTTGTGTACTCATGGTTTCAATGAAGACCCCGAGGGGAGCTCCTCATGTGCCCCCTCCCCCATGCTGGGAGAACCCAGGGCATCCCCATTCTAATCAACAAAACCATCCCCACATGCAGAACACTCCAAAGGGCAGGTCTCTTGAATCCCGGTATCTACTGGATTTCAGCGTTTGACACAAGCCAGTTTCTCTCCTTTTAGATGAAGAAAGAAATCAACAAGATGCTTAAAACCTCAGTTTTGAGGGCCTGGTGGATTTTATAACTGAAATTCTTATAAAGATGTGTTATTCTTGCACAGCTGCCTCTCAGGGCAGAGCTGACCGGGTTTGTCTCTGGCTCGGGGTAGAGATGGTGAGGTGAAAATTGCCAGGTGGTACTGGCAGCACTGAAGGGTTGTTTCTTCCTGTTTCCAAAGGAAACGTGACGGTTTGTTACTTGGGTCATTTGGAGAGGATGCCAAAATGTTGGTTCTGCTTCGGCTAGCCACATAGAAGAAACGTTTCTCATTAGCATGTGTGGTTTGTGAGACTGTATTTACATTTATTTTCTTACTCAGTGTTCTGCTTCGGCTAGCCACGTAGAAGAAACGTTTCTCATTAGCATGTGTGGTTTGTGAGACTGTATTTACATTTATTTTCTTACTCAGTGTCTCCAGCAATGGTGTTCATTGTTTTGGTTTGGTTGCTCCTGAAAGATAAGTACCCATGTGGGTGACACTGGCGACTGGCCTTTTGACAACAGTGCTGAACCCTCAGCATACAGTGCCTCCCCACCTTGGACGCTCAGCTTCTCATTCTATAGCAATGAGACCCTTTCAAGAGTCAGATCCTGTAAGAGATTGCAAAAGGGACTTTCCCAGGACCGGCTAGTGATTGTAGTAGAAGTAGAATATGGGTCTTGCCCAAGAATGGAGGTCGAAAAGCAAGTTACTTATTTTGGCCGAGCAGCTGGAAATTCATTTCAGTTAATTAATATGTATTGAGTCATCACTGTGTATCAGCAACTGTTATGAGCCCTCGGGACATAGCATTAAATAAGCCAAGAGGAGCCCTTCCTTCAAAGAGCCTCCTTGCCCCCTTTCTAGTGGAGACCACACCCCCAACATGTAGATGGATAGGCACGGAATATTCTTGCATGTAAGTTAAGTTCTACAACAGCTCTAATGAATCAAAGAGCAGAGGGGTGGACCGAAAATAGGATGAACTGCTACCTTAGGTTCAGTGATCACAGAAGATCTGAGAGGGTGACATTTGACCGGGGACCTGAATCTAGTGAGGGTGCAGCCAGGAACGTAACTGTGGAACGGTAAGCATTTCAGGCTGAATGGGCAGCATGTACCAGGGCCATGTGGGTGAGACATGCCCGAGGTGGCCAGGCCCAGCAAGATGTGCAGCATAAGGACAAGTAAGAGCTTTGGAGATAAAATCAGGAAGACAAACAGGGCTCAGGAGAATCAGACAAAACCGTTCAAGATTTAAGTGCGGTAGGAAGGCACTGAAGGGTCACCTGTGATCTGCCTTGATGTTTAAATGGTGAGTTAGACTGCATTGTGGGGAACAGATTACAGGATGGCAAGAGGAGAGAGGGTGCCTGTTGGGAGTGTTTTGCAGCAGTCCAGGGAGGGGTGACAGTGGCTTAGGTTAGGAC
The DNA here is from genome assembly GCF_018350215.1 of Panthera leo. Taxonomy (NCBI): domain Eukaryota; kingdom Metazoa; phylum Chordata; class Mammalia; order Carnivora; family Felidae; genus Panthera; species Panthera leo. The sequence continues at coordinate 34,812,914 of NC_056694.1, read as the reverse complement.
CGTGGTGAAGGAAGAGCCAAAGTGATAGTCTTCGGGCTGCGTTTTGACAGGAGAACAAGTAGCAGAGGGCAGCAGATGAAAAGCCAATGAGATTGTCTGCGTTAAATGTCCACCCTCTTCCTCTTGTTCCGAGGGTGAGCCAGGTATTTCCATAAGGCGCTAAGGCTTTTTGTCACTACTGATGATGAGTGAGCCCTCAATCCCTGCAGTAGCTGTGCCTCAAATGGACTTTGCTGAATTCTCCAGGGTGTAATGATCACTTCCTGTTGTTTGTTGAGCAAATTCTGTGTGCTAGCAAGCATGATAAATTATATGGATACATACCTACATGTGCATGTATGTGCATGTGTAGACATGAACATATGATTTATTACACCAGCTCAGTGAGGTAGAGATCACCCTCATCCTCACTTTGGAGGTAAAAAAGAAAAAAAAATTGCTCAGGCCCAGAGAACTTTGGTAACCTGTCACAAAGCACAATGGAATGCCTCTGATAATGAGGTTCTTACCACTAGACCACACTGCCCCCACGTATTTCTTGTGTTTTGACCTTGGAACATTGACCTTTGCCTCCAGATGGAATTCTCCTACGTTTTTCAGCTGCCTTGTCTTGCTCGTAAAAAGCTAGTATTTGTGAGAGAACATAGTTGTTAACATGTTGAGGGGGCTCAAGGGAACTTGATGGTTCTATAAATGGCTGCTCCGCTCGGTGTTTATTTGACTTGGGCCATCCCCTTCATCAGCAGGTGTGTGTTGAGTAGTCTGATGTACAGGGGATTGGTCTGGGTGCAGGGACAGAGTGAAGGGAGCAGCTGCCTTGTCAGGGAACATTCTGTGTATTCCCGGAGATGTCTGTTCCAGGTCACTTCTCCCCAAATCTTTCTTTTGCTGAAAATCAGTGTCTAAGAGTCAACTAACAGGATAATCCATTCCCTGAAAACTACCAGAAACTTGGAACTAGTTGTTTTGGATGCCAGATCCTGGCTCCCAGCTGCCCCCTGCCCAAGAGAGTTTGTGTGAATGCTTGTGTGTTATGGGGTGCAGGTGGAGGCTGGGTCTCCATCTGGTAGCAACTCTTGCCTCCTCCACTGGGCCAGGTACCATCTTAGAGGCATGGAAAGCCAACCTGGGGATACACTCCCAGTTCTTTGTCAGTACTGGACACTAGGTAAGGGTGGAGGTCTGCAAAAAAGCCTTGACCAAATGGTTATCTTCCAACACCATTAAAACCATCCTCTGTAAACAGGCTGCTATGTACTATATTAAGTAATTAGAAGCAAGTGCATGGGCACATGGGGTGGCATCATCCCTTCCTTCCTTCCTTCTATCCCTGCCCAACTTGTGCATGCACAGGCTCACACAGGCGTGCACACACACACACGTGCACATCACGCAGCTTCAGATAATATTGAGAAGAAGTTTCCAAATTGGCCATTCCCCTAATTGATCCTTCAGCAAACTTTATCTAATTGTCTTTCCTACATTTTGGTTATTTGATTATTCAGCAAAGTCGTCATGCAGGAAATTGATTTGTAGTTAATTGGTCTGTTTCCAATAAAATGTGATGTGTATTATAATAGGGGAGTGCAGGGTGTTCGGGGAACATATAAACACAGGAACTTAGTAAAAATAATTATAACATTTATTGAGAGCTTGCTGTGCACTAGGCATAGTTCAAAGCTTGTTGCAGGCAACAACAATACCCTATAAAAATAAAATGTCTCTATCAGTTTACTTATAAACATTAAAGATAACCAGATAGCTCTGAATTGGCCTGACTGAGGAAGTTGCTATATCAGTGCAGAATTTGAATTAAAAAAAAAAAAAAAGAACAGCAATTATCAAACGTTAGACTGCATGAAAATCACCCTTATTACAAATGCAGAATCCCTTTTCTCTTCCCATGCCTCTGCCCGAGAGATTCTGATTTATAGGTCTGGAGAGAGAGCTTGAAAATCTGCATTCTTTCAAGTTCTGCCAGGTAATTCTAATAGAGGAGCCCTCAGATCACACTTTAGGAACCATAGAACTGATCAGTCAGGAACCTTTCCCCTCTCAATGGTAAGGAAAACATAGGATGGGTTTTTCTAGAGTTGTGTTTTGCAGTATGGTGGCCAATAACTACAGCCCTTGAAATGTGGTGGGTCAAAACAGAGATAAGCTGTAAGTATGAAATACATACTAGATTTGGAAACCGTAGTACAAAACTTATGTAAGATATTTCATTAATAAGCTTTAAGTTGATTACACATTGAAGTGATATTTTAATTAACATCTAAAAATGAGCTGCACCTGTTTCTTTTCACTTTTTAAATGTGGCCACTATAAAACTTAAAATGGCTCATCTTTGGCTCATTATATTTTTATTGGCCAATACCATTCCAGAGCTATATTTTCATTCATTTTGCTCAAATGAATATTGAAAGGGTTTGTGTGCCCCAGGAACTGGCCTCTTAGAAGTGAGGGATAGTCACCTGGAATTAAAATATTGTGACAGATAATCTATATGTTGGCAGTGCTTCTTGACTTTATGTTTCCATTTTGCCTCCAAGTGAGAGTATATTGTGTGTGCGTGGGCATGCTAGTTGTTCTTGCCGTGCTAGTTAACCTCTTAGAATCCTTGATCTGCTTACATAGGGTGTGGGGCCTCTGGATGCTGACTTCAGGGGTAGTTTTGACACATGGACGCCATGGACTTTAAGTGTTGTGACCCCACCTGGAATAGACAGAAGGCAAAAGCTGTAATCCTAACCATCTTGATAGCATCAATAACTGACACCCATTTGGTTGCTGACTAACTGGTAACCCTCATCTCAACTCACTATTGCCTTATACAGTCAATGTGGACCATTATTTCCATTCCCAGATGGAGGAAGTGGCCCAGAGAGGAGATAAACTTTCAGAGATTACTCTTTGTGGTTCCCCCAGTAGGTTAAACCCTATCTGGGGCACCATGTTGATTTCCAAGCATGATGGGAAACTCTTAGTGATTTTGGTAGAGCAACTGTCAGGACACAAGGAAGGTGAAACAGCATTTTTAAGAGAAAGATGGCCTTGAGCTTGGCATTAAAGAGAGTGTGGCTCTGGGTCTTTGGCCAAGAGCAGGATTTACTGTGTCTTCTCCACTCCCACGTAGTGGCTGCTACTCTGCTCTGATGAATCCAGAATCATGGTTACTATCTCAGACCTGTTCTGTTGGGATTCAGAATTGGAAGAGGTTTCTGATTGCATGGACAGGGTACAGAAAGGGTGATGCCATCTGATTTGCCATGGGTGGTATGATCTATTTCTCACAGATGTTCTAGGTGTTGGATTTATGTGCATACTTATGTAGACACAGTTCAGATGTGTCACAGTTTGGATGAGAAAACCATGTGGCTTCCCATTTAGAAGCTAGAGAGCCCATAAGATGCTTTCTTTACTGGTTCTGAGCAAAGAAAACATGAGGCTGAAAACTGTACTTAAGTGATTAGTGAAGGTAACCATTTCAAATCCAGGGTAAGGAAGTGAGCGGCAACAGGATTTGGAAATGTCAGAGTCCAGTTGAGACAACTCTGTGTTGTTCACTTGGAGAATTTCTTCCATTTCTACTCATGTCCTTTTTTGGAGGTTTTGCTATATTTGAAGTGATTTTTCTGGATATTTTGAGTTGTGGGACTGGTTAAGTTCCTCTCTCATGTATCTTGAGACGTTTTAGAATAAAGCTTGGTCACCCTCCATGGTTTATAAATGTGGAAGTCATGGTCTAGGCTAAAGCTAGAGAGGTTATCGTAGTCAAAAAGGAGTGTTTCCCTAGCAAACATGTTCACTGAGGCCAACAGAGCCGGTGAGAGCTCAGACCTCAGTGGAGTCTCCATGAATAGGAACATCCCCTTCTAACCCATCTATCTCTAGATTGTTTCCCATTACACTCAAGTGATTCTCATCCTGAGACGGTCAAGATTTTTCCCCTCCTGTGGCAATCCAAGATGGTGGACTGAGGTCTTGGGAGTCCTCGTATTTCTTCCTGTGGAGATTAGCACCAGTTTTTCCCTGTCTCTTTGCAGTGAAGAGAGATAAGCTCACTGTCCTTGCTACGAATGACCCTGGGAGATTTGCCCCAAATCTTGGCCATGATTACCATTTGTATCTTAATATCTTCTGACACCAGTACACATTATGGCAGCCCAGACTGTACAGCCTGTAAGTTGTGGGGTTCTATGATTTGAGAAAGGAAGGCTTGCATGGTACGTGTTTATATGCATGAAAGTGAGAGCCCATTTACCTTAAATCAGGAAGGAATTGGAAGGGCGTTCTGTGACCGCCTTACTCTAGGTTGCATTCTTTCATCTTTTGAAATGAGGAATTTTGTCTGCGTCCTTAGCTAACAGAAACCCCACAAGCCAAGGGGACCTAGCACATCCTGCAGTCCAAAATCATTAAGGGATTTGTCAGTCTTTCACCTCTTTCAGTAGGACCATGGGATCTTACTGTGTTCTGCTGAATGTTTTTTTAGTGATGAGTATGGGATGGGTGAGTTGGAAAGTATAAATGCCCATAAGACTCTATTTTTGAAAATGGATTGATTTGCAGTTGGATCAGGGAAGGAACCATAGCTGGAGCAGAGCTGAGGGATTCCAAAACCCACATGCCTTCCATCAGTCTTTTTCTTCCTCTTCCTGACTGATAACGAGTGTGGCTCCTTTTGCCACTGAGAATTGCCAAGAGCAGAGCATTTTCCCAAATGCAAAGAATGCCTGATCTGAAGCACATATCCCAGATGCTTTCTCTCAGGATGGGAGGAAAACAACAACTGATTGAATTACACCAGCAACAATGAAAACCAAAGGGCTTTCTTCAAAAAGCCCTTTGGTTTTCATTTGGAAAAGCTCAAGAAAGCAGAGTGATGAAGCAGGATGAACATCTGGGTAGGTGGGGATCCGTCTTCTTGTGCAGGTTAACTTCTGTCTTTCTTCTCACCTGTTGCCTCAGATGCCCAGACTGGGGTGAGCCATGCAAGGGTCCAGACCTCACTTGACCCTCCACGGGAAAGTGCAGAGGAACATCCCTTAGCTACACCATTGCTCTCCAAAGGGCAGGCTGTTACAACTACAGGGTCATGGTGTAGTGCTCCCTTTGCATACTGTGTTGCATGGGTTCATTTTCCCTAATGCCTTGTAGACTATGTCTTAGATACATAATTAGGAGGACACTATAGTCCCTAACAGCGATGCAGAGACCCCAGGGGTCAGAATACATACTCTTTTGGAAGCATACTTTGCAACACTTCTTTGTCACACCTTCTTGCTGCAATTGGGCTGTCCATCAACTGTGAACTCCATCTCTGGGGGAGTTCTTCACTCACCTTTCTGCTCCCCAGGGTTTCCCCAAGCTGTCTCTGGGACCAAAGGCATGGAGAAGTGATGCTCTAGGAAGAATAAAGGTCCTAGGAGTATAAAGGCTCTCAACTGAGATAGAGAGTAAAATACAGGCAGTGAAATTAATTAGTGTCCTTCCTATGTCCCTGTAAGAAAATCACTTCACTCTTAGAATGCTGGTGTGGTACCAGCACAGCTCTATCGTATTTCATTAGCATCCCCCTTGTTTCAATGAGATTTAGATGTTAATAATAAGTAATATTTGCATCTCTGAATAGAATTGGCAAAGCACTTCAACCTACACAGTTTGAGTTCCCCATTCAGTGGGCAGCATTGTTACTTGTTTTTTTCCAACATAACCTTATGCCCAAATGCAGCAGTTTTAACTACCTCTGTAACTCCTAAATTAGGTAGTGCTTAACTCCAAAAGTATCTGTAGGTTGATTGCTAGAGCTGCACATGATCATATTAGAGTAGAATCCTTCCCTTGCCTCTACAGACCCGAGATCTGGGCAGGAGAGAGAGCCTGGCTTGGTAAACTCGGACTCTGATCCCCTGCATCACAATCTCTTGTATCTGTAGAGTGGTTTAAAATGTACCTGGTTTCTTTTCATGCACTTCATCTGTGAAGTAGGCAGGCCTCAAACCCAACAATACCATTTTATGAACAGGAAAATGAGGCTCAGGGAGAACCATTTGCCTAGTCTTTGAGTAAGGACATTGCAAAGGCAGAACTTGACCTTGGGCTTTCTTGTCTCATGCCTTCTCCTCTCCCTAGCACCATGGGTGGCTTCCTGCTTTTCACTTGTTGCTAAGGTCAAAAAAACGTAGGTTCATGATGGCATGGCTACAAGCTGTGGTGAAGTCACCACCAAAGCTGTTATCTCTTACTTCATTGTTTGTTTGGCTTTTCCCTGAAGGATTTTGATGAGCTTGATGGCAACTTGGCCACTGTTCTGTGAACTCTCAGGGGTGATGTGAAATTACACACTCTGTATCTTCAGACTCCCCAGAAACTTTTCTTCTGAGTGTCTTAAGGGTTTTGAATGTCTTTGGGAGCAGCTGACCTGGTATCTTCAGAAAGCCTATCTGGAAGACTCTTTGCTGTTGACACAATACTTCTCTCCTGTTTACTCCTCCCTCTTGCTGCCTTTAGTCATGCAGTGGCATTGGCTTGGCCCCTTGTTCACCTGCACTGTGGCCAGTTCTTTGGCACATGCTGGAGACAAAAAGGCAAACAAAATAGACTTGACGCAACCTTCATGGGGCTGACATTCCTGGGGGGGTGGTAAATAATCAGAGAGGTAAGTAAACAAAATTATTATAGACTTGCTATGTTACATGAAGGGTGGGCAAGTGCCAAGACGGTAAGAAGAGAATTAATTTGCGTGTGTTCATGGAGCAGTGATGAGGCCTGGAGTCATGTGCCTGGAGCACAGTGAGCAAGGGGTGGATAGGAAAAGATAAGACAGGATTGAAAGAAGGGCAGGGCAACACATGCAAATTTGGGCTTTATAAACCATTGAAGGGTTTTAAACAGGGAAGTGATGTGTTTTAGATTTATATTTAACTAGATGGCTGATGGATGGATAGCATATGATAGAAGTAGATTTGTTAGCTATAGATATAAATGGCTTGTGGTTTGAAGAGGCAAGAGTAGAACCACAGAGACAAGATTTAAGGCTGTTGTGGCTTTGCTTCTGATGAAACATTGATGGGTTAGGTTAAGGTGGTGGTAACATGAAGGGAGTAAAGTGGACACATGGAAGATTCCTTCTGTAATTTTTGATGGATACATTGTGGGGACACAGAGAGCATCATGACCTGATTGCACCATTGTCTACTTTGGCCAGGGATGGGTGTCATGGAGGGTGAGGATATGTGCAGGATGGTCATAACATGGCGGTTGTAAGACATTTTCCCATCACTCCCACTGAGGTCCCTGGGAATTGCCATTTTTCCTTTGGGCTGTGCTTAGCCAGCCCTGAGGACATTAGGTCGCTGACGTGCCTGGTATTTCTGCTGCAAGAGTAGTGCTCAAGTCCACGTCTTCCCTAATAACCTTGTGTCTAAATTGTAGTGTCACACAAGGGCGTGTTTAGAAATTAGCATTTGAAAAGAAGCCTCCTTGCTTTCAGTTTGAGCTGACATGGTCCCTTTTCCTCTGTGGAAATGAAATTTATTAATCATAATAAAACCATCGGATTCTGAAGGTAGAGGTCACCCTGAGGAGAAAAGGGGCCTGCTCATTTACGAGGAATAGTTCAGTGCTGCTGTATTTTTCTTCTGCATTGGAAGAGAATGCTGCCAAATTGTTACCTTGGGTTTTCCACAAAGGTTGAAGCTCTGCCCAGTGTTATAGTCAAAAAAGAATTTACCATTAAAGTATGTGGAGGGCAAGGGTGGGAGCTCTCTTCTCATTGAAAACATTCAGACTGTGGATACATTATCTCCCCAAAAGAGGAAATTTTTGCCACAGTAAAACCATTCCCCAAATTAAAACAAAAAAAAATTAATTTCTCTAAATGGGCATTTTCACACTTGTCTTGAAGAAATCCCATCAAAATGATGCTTTGGCAGAGCAAGGCTTTTCAGTTTATCTTTGCATTTTATGTCCTGTTCATACAACCAGCTTTCCTGGGTGAAAGTGCATTAAAATAATCCGATTAGCAGTTTCTTTTTTCTCTAGACCAACGACAGACTATCTTCTCACAAAATGAAAATCAGCGTCAGTCGTATATCATGTCCTTTGACCCCTGTTCACATCTACTTCTACTTACGTGGGCAGAGGCCCAGCTTTCATGAGGGACCTCCATGAATATACGATTTCTTCAAAAATGTCATCCTTCTTCTGGTTTTAACACACCTTCTGTCTTGGACTTACCTCCATTCTTCCTCCCAGAGACAGAGAGCATTGTTGACTGAAGGTCACCTGATTGAGCCAAATCAATCAAGGGTGTTCCAAAAAATGAAAAGCAAGAGGGGGTTGACCGTTACTTTCCCTGAGAGAATCACCTCAGAAAAGAAACATCCATTCTTGTCACTGCTTTGGAAGATGAGGAGACCACAGTGTTGAAGCAGAAAGCCTCATGTGAGCTCAGTGCCCTTTGAAACAGGCAGGGTGTGTTTAATAAGAGTAAGACATTTGTAATGAGAATTTGGTATAATCAAAAAAAATTTTTTTTTCTCATTTGGGGTCTAACTCAGACCCTAAGAGTTAAAGGTCCTTCACTCCAGCTTCTTCCCATTGTCCCAGGCTCCATGATGTGAGCAACTAAATGAGACCCATCCAGTACATTCTTATCCACCTACCGTGAGAAAGATGACTGGAAGGAAAATGGGGAAGAGATTGGAAAGGAAAGGAATAACAATAAATGCAAATGAGACTTTAAAAGTTGAGAGGTGAGCTTAAGGTTGATAATACAGACGTTTATTCCTACCTTGTTCCTTCATTCCTTAAAGCAAAGTCCAAGAGTCACAAGCTGTTGATAATTGGCACAGATCCCGTTTAGTGGCCAGTACATGCATCCTCCAGCTGCTGTGTTGGTTGGTAATAGCACACAGCTGCTGCCTCCTTCGGAGACCTACCCACTGCCCAAGAGTCATTTTAACTCAGAAGTTACCCTCCATTCCTTAAGGAGGCCCACAGATGATGCTTACCTTACATGGGCATTAAAAACCAAGGCACTTGCCCCCAAGCAGGATCAACTCTGCAGGATCAGGTAGAAGCTGGTCTCCAGACCACATCCTTACGTCTTTCTTCTCATGCTCCAACCTGCTCACCTCTCTGTCCTCCTCTTGAAAGCACTCCTCCACAAGGCATGTGCACAAGAATCTCCATTTCAGACTGTGCTTCCAGGGAACCTAACCCAGTTTAACCTGCACCTCAGCTTTGATCATTACCAAAAGACCAACGTTCAAACTGTCTCAAAGAAGATACTTAGAAGGTCATTCAAGTAGGGGTTCTTGACACCTTGGAACGAGCATCCAGGTTGCCCTGAGAAACTAAAGGATCAGTCCTGACTCTGTTTGGCTTTATGACTTTGAGCAAATAACCTAAACTCTCTGAATCTTAATTTCTGATTTGTTGCTGTGTTCAGTTCCTGACACACAGTAGGCATCCTTCTCGTCTTCGTTTATATTCCAAAGCCTGTGCTAGAAGGCGTAGCAGTAGAGGAAGGAGGGTGGGAGAAAGGTATAGAAAAACTCAAAGATGAGATCGCATCATCAAGAAACATTGTCTGAAATGTGTCCCTTCCTAGAACCTGACCAGAGATTGATGAGGTAGACAATCTGGGGTGATAGTATCGAAATCAAATCAGACTAATTCTCATGTGGTGCGGAAAGGTCCTACACACCCTTCAAGGATCCTCCTCTTCAGTACATCTGTTTTTTTCCTCTTCTGAGACGTTGGCCCCTAACTGCACAGACCAGGCCACTTTACCCTTTGTGATCCACCTTGTCTCGCCTGATCGATAGCAGCTGAATTAGGAGAAAAGACCGTCTCTCTTGAGAGTAACATGTCCTTTGTGGGTGCTGGGCTTCTTGAAACCACTCCTTCAAGTTGTTTCCTCTGCCTGCCTCAGTCTCGGCAGTAGCCCTGTGATTGACCTGTGTAGAAATGGTTCAATGAGAGAGAGGAAAGTGAATATTATCTCACACAAGGTTAAATGGACAGAAGAATGTGTTGGGCACAGACGGGCTTCTCTCTGAAAATGAGTAGGGCCCCTCTGCACTGTCTTGGTATTTTTGTATTTTATGGTTGTTATCATGACTCTGTAACAGCATATAATGGATTAATCTTCACCTGCATTTTCCTTTCAGTTACGGACGAGTTTATGCTGCCGACCCCTACCACCACACACTTGCTCCAGCCCCCACCTACAGCGTTGGTGCCATGGTGAGTACCAGTCCCTCCTCTTCCTCATTTCTTCCTGCTTCCCTTCCCTTCCCCCAGCTGGGACCTTACTACGGGTTGACGGTTGACGTACTCTCACTTCCCCTTAATTGAATTTGTCTCTTGTGCTAACAGCAGCTAAAATGCCACATTAATCCTCCCGGTAAACTTGATAAATGTCTTAATTTCTTGGCAATGTAGTGCATGTAAGTTATTATATTTCTAATTTTGCAAGTCTCACCTAGCAGAGCACTTACCTTAATGGAATAATTAGTCATTTTGATAATTAAATCCATCACTAACAGAATGCAGTGTCAATGCAGAACTTTTTTTTTTCTTTTTTTTTTCCCTCCCTTGCTGCTCATTCACATAGCCCCAAGGTTCCAGCCCCAGCACAGACTTCAGAGGAGCTAAGCTGCACACTTCCAGACCTCTGCTGTCAGGCAGCTGAGAATCTGACTGCCTCTCCTCCCCTATTACAATTCATGTTTAAAGTCATAGTCGCCCAGGAAAGAAAATAGAGAGAGGGGCACACTTTGTGTGTGTGCCTAGTACATAAGGAATTAGAAGGAATCAGCTGGGTTTGGGAGTTGTCTTTTGTTTTTTTTTGGGGGGGGGGGTCTGGGTTTTTGTTTTGGGAGGGGTGGGGGGGAGGGCAAAAATGGGAGGTGAGGGTGGGGTGAATTTGCCTGTACTTGTTCAAACTTCTATGCACTAAAACTCTTGAGTACAGTAAGACGTGCCCATCACGTGAGAGCGTATGCAATCATTACAAAGCTTTTGGCATGCAGTTTTCTGCTTGGGGTCAAGAATATCAGTCCTTATCCTAAAAATAAATCCCCATAGGCATTCATTTGAATCGCCAATACTTCTAGAAAAAGTAAATAGCTAAGTGCCACCTCATAGCCATCTAAAGCCATGGCCAGACGAGTCACTGGAGCTTGGTCATAGAAATTCAGCCATGATTTGGAAACATATTATTTTGTACAAGCTCAATTACATCAAGCAATTCATCTGTAAACTCCCCTCTCAAGAGCAAATTCCATCCAGGTTGTTGAGCCAAGTCAAGTAAGCAGTTGATTTAAATTTTCATCCTGATTTTGCATTCAGCAACTCTGCCTCAACACCTAGCCCACTTGAGGAATAGAGTTGAATTACTGCATCCAATCAGCTGTCTATATTCAGCCTCTTGAGTGTAGACTGAGCTTTTCCTGACAGAATGTCCTAGTAATGAATCAAACAAACAAACCAAGAGAGAAGGGGCCAATTGTTCCATTGTCCAGCCTGCGTCAGAGACCTTCTCGCTAGCAGGACTGGCCGAGCGCATTTGGTCTTGCAGGGACCTTTCTTTAGAAGGAGCTGTTGGGGGAGGTCAGGACTGGCCAAGAATGAGCTGGGACGGGTAGAGGGTGCCTCCATTTTGGTTGTTTTTGAGTGTCTATTTTTCACATTAGTCTTTTTTGATGACGCACGTGTTGCAAAAGGAAAAATGTAAAAAACACACCCCTCAAATTGCTTTGTTTCAGAATGCTTTTGCACCCCTGACTGATGCCAAGACTAGGAGCCATGCTGATGATGTGGGTCTCGTTCTTTCTTCATTGCAGGCTAGTATATACCGAGGGGGATACAACCGCTTTGCTCCATACTAAATGACAAAACCATTAAAACCTTCCAGTGTGGGGAGAAAGGAAGCTTTCCGAGGCCTGGGTGTTGCAATACATGCAGTAACGCATCATTTTAGCAGCCCTAAAGATTTAAAAAAAAAAAAAAAAAAAGAGGGAAAAAATTACATTTTTTATCTTATACCTCAGATATTTTGTTCTGTGTATTTTAATATTGTGGGTCTTTAATTTCTGAAGGTTCCGTAGTTGGTTGCTGGCTGTAGGAGTTTTTCTGTGGTTGAAATAGAGAGATGCTAGCTATGAATTAAAACTGGATTAGGGCCATATCCAGAGTGCTATATCATGTAAATGAATTATATATGCTGAATATCAAGCTACTGGGGTTATCAGCTGTTTGGGAAGAGTGTAAGTGACTACAGTAGTCATTTTTTTTTTTTTTTTTACTGCATCTGCATTATTTTATTTTATGAATGGGGAAGGGTGGGAGGGTCTTAGGGGATCAGGACTGGGATTTGGGCTAAAAGGAAAAAAATATATAGTAACTGATCAATCTAAATGACCCACTGCACCAACAATCATATATCAGCTGTTCTAAGTTGCTCATTGAGTTCAAGCCAAAGGTTCTGTTATTAAGGGGGTGCTTCTAAAAGCACTTTTTGCATCCAAGTTGAATGAAGCTGTACAAACCCATCCTTTAAACCATTCCACCCGGCAGTATTCAGCTTCTTAACCAGCCGCTAGTTATTTAGGCAAAAACTGCTAGTTAGGCCATCAACAAGCATTCTTTTTATATTTCTTCCAGTATAATAAATTATTGATATCATTGCTGACTTTTATATTATGGGAGGGAAAAAATAACATTAATAAAAAGGTGATAAAAAGCACTGTTTCTATTTTTTTCTTTTTTTCCAAAAAAAAGAAAGTAATAAAAACTTAAATCCTTTGTACCAGTTAAAAAAAAAAAATGTATAAAATTTACATCTGTGCAGTGGAGTTGTTAAGTTCTAGAAACAGTCTATGAAGCTTTAGTTTTAGCCTAGTAAACAACTGTTAGAGACAGATGTATAATTTTTATGGAATTACATGATAATCATATTCGGATTTATAGAAGCATTTTACAAGTATTGCAATCATTGAGTAGAGATAATCATGGTATTTTCATCAGCTTGGTACTTTTTGAAACATGACCGTGTTGTGTGAGCAACCTGCAATTTTTCAGTCCGTGAGATCCTGCCCTCCTACTCTTCCTGGTCCCCAACGATTATCTCAAACCAGGATCTTTAGTTCCGTCTCCAAGGCCCAGGACACTTGTCAGAAGGAAGCAAAAAAAAAAAAAAAACAAAACAAAAAACAAAAAAAAATAGGCCCGCCCTCTTCATCCCGGAAGAACAAAGTCCCCCGCCTGTGAAGCAGGGCCAGAGTGACACAGCCGAAAAATTGCAGTTTGTCTGTACTTCTGTTTGAACTCTTTCCATGTTGTCTTGTTTACAAAAGTTAACCTAAGTTGGGGTATCTGTCACGGGTCTTCCTGTTTTTTGTATTTAAATAAAAAACAAAAAAACCAGCGGCAAGCTGCCCGGGTAGTTGGCCGCCCATAGTTCAACCTTCACGTGTTCAGTGCCGGCCCCGTGCAGGCGCGCACTTCAGTAAGTTATCAACTCACCGCTGTGAACCTGCCAACCCGCTGTAACAACTCTGCTTTCAAACAAAACCAAACAAAACCTTAAAAAAAAAAAAAAAAAAAAAAGAAAAAAAAAAAAAGAAAAAAGTAAAAAAAAAAAAAAAAAGTGTTTGTGATCCAGCTTCCTCTCGGTCATCCTACGTGCATGCAGTAAGATTGGTTGGATATTAAACCATCAATAAAGTTTCACAAGATTTGAAAACAAAGTTTCTGTAGCTTCGATATCTAAGACAGAGTCTCGTTATCTTGAAAAGAGAGAAGGGGGAGGGGGGAACCGCTTAAGCAGCCAGAAGCATGTAACATGTTCTTTGCGGCAGCCTGATTGGGGGGGGCGAGGGAGGGGCCACGGGGGTGTTTTATAGCATCGCAGAGACATTCTTATTCCCCCACCTGGAGAGCAGTGCTAGGACAGTGGGTGCCTGGTGGATGGGGTTAAAGGAAACTGCTTATTAAAATGCTACGGCATCCTGCCCCAGAGGGGAGAAAGGTGGAAGGAGCAGGGGGCCTCGGGAGTCTGCAAAGCTTTCTCCCGACTGCCTCGGATGTCAAAATCCAGAATTTGCATTGTATTTGGAATCACAAACATAGAATTCTTAACTGTGTTGGTTAAAGTAAAATTATTTTGCAGTTTTGATTTCCATCAATGAGCTGTACTTTCCCCCATGATTGTATGTAGTTTTAATAAAATCATTTAGAACAGTGAGTGCCAAATGATGTTACAGAACCTTCTGCCCAGGCACTCTGCCAAGATGCCAATAAGTCATTTTAAAAATGTATGTCAGAGATGTAAACAGACATTTTGGATTTTTTTAAACAGTATTTATTTGGAATGTTTTCATTTATCTAAATAACTATTGCTATTATGAATTATGGAAAAAAGATTAATATCATGTGTGGCATATAGTGACTTCTTAACACACACATCACGCAATCTGCAAACCCAGAAAATGTGTATATCTGTCTTTAGAAATTAGTGTTTATATCACTTACAGTGGTTTGTGAATAAAGAAAAACTGGTTTGTAATATCAAAAATAAAAGCTTAGTCTGAAAAGGTACATGCGAGTTGGCATTCTGAGTCTTTGTGCTTGTGTGTGTTCGGCGGACGGTAAATTCTGCACGCACAGCCTTGCCGCTTAGAACCACAGCGGGTAGTGGTAGGGGGGTGGTGCTGCCCTGGTGAGCAGGAGGTTGCCCCATGCCCCCGGCAGACCCAGGTGCCTAGGGAACAGGGGCTGGCCGTCTGGCTCACAGGGCTTTCCCTTCTCACTCATCTTTTCAGACGAGTCCATGCGACTAACCAGTGATGTTTAAAAAGAAACAGAACTAAGTTGAGCTATTCCCCAGCATAGGAATGTCAGTCTTTGGGGGCGCCTGGGTGGCTCGGTCGGCTAAGCGTCTGACTTCGGCTCAGGTCATCATCATCTTGCAGTTGTTGACTTCGAGCCCCGCATCAGGCTCTCTGCTGACCCCTCAGAGCCTGAAGCCTGCTTGACATTTTGTGTCTCCCTCCCTCTCTGCCCCTCCCCTGCTCACACTCTGTCTCTCTCTCTCTCTCTCAAAAATATACATTAAAAAAAATATTTTTTTTAATGTCTTTGATTTAAAACAACACAGCAGGGGCGCCTGGGTGGTTCAGTCCATTACATGTCTGACTTTGGCTCTGATTATGATCTCACGGTTCATGAGTTTGAGCCCTGCACCGGGCTCCATGCTGACAGTAAGGAGCCTGCTTGGGATTCTCTCCCTCTCTCTCTGCCCTTTCTGTGCACGTGCCCTCTCTCTCAAAACTAAATAAACTTAACAACAATAAAAACTGTTCATTTCTCTTTTATTTTTTTGTTTGTTTAGAGAGAAAAAGTGTGTGTGAGCAGAGGAGGGACAGAGAGAGGGAGAGAGAGAATCCCAAGCAGGTTCTGCACTGTTGACACAGAGCCCGACATGGGGCTCAAATTTACAAACCGTGAGAAACATGCGATCATGAACTTTGCAGAGATCAAGAGTCAGACGCTTAACCCACTGAGCCACTCGGGTACCCTCCAAAAAGCTGTGCATTTCAAATGAAACATAGGTTCAAGCCATTGATAGAATTTGGGCAGGCTTGGGTGAAAAAGGATGAAAAATAAGAAAAAGGCCTACACTTTCCATTTACTGAGTGCTCACTGTGACCATCAGGGTTGAGTCATCTACCCCCACGTCGGTATCTTAATAATATCTTAATCCTATCTCATTTAATTATCTTACTATCCCTATCAAGTTGCTAATACATCCAAAGACTAAACAAGATGCAGTGTCTGAAAGCCGTTCTGGGTTTGAATCCTAATTCAGTCACCTGCTAGCTGCGGTCCAGGGCAAGTTAAACCAAAGTTCTGTGTCTCCGTCTCCTCTTCCATGATTCAGGATTGTGACAACACCTACCTCTTACTACTGTTATGGAGAATAAATAAGACAATCTGTGTGACAGCGTTGCACGCTCTTAGGGTGTAAGGTCATGCAGCGAGCAAGTGGCAAGTTCAACATTCCAGAAGGGGCCCCCTGACGAAGCGGGGCAGTCTCTCTTGGCCCACTGAGAACTTCTGGCTTCCAACTTTAGAAATGAGCACTCTCACCCCCGAGTGCCAAAGGCTGCCTTTTGTTCTCCAGTCCTCTTCCCACAATGCAGGTGGTCTCCATAGACTTACTAACTACACCGTTTTAAGAATTTCCCGTAAACACCTCATGTAGAGGGCTGTACAGGTCCATTTTCCATTGCCCTCTGTCAGTTCCTAGAAGACATTATTTTATAAATAAAGACGATAAGGATTGATGCATCATATGATTTGCCCAAAGTCACGTCTCACAACTCCTAGAACCAGGCTCCACATGAAAATCTGACCCTGAAGCTTATGCCCTCTTCCGAAAATTCTGCTGCTTTACTCAGAGTGATGGTGGCTGTGGTTGTAGTGGTGATGTTGAGTCTGGGCTTCCTATTTTCTCCTTACAAAGTATGGAAGGCTATATTCATTTAAAAAAATTAATGAACTAGTTTGATCCTGGCACATGGTGAGGAGGGTGATAATGATCTCCTAAAATGCTGATTTATAATGGAGTCCCTGCCCTGTCCAAATATGGGGATGTAAGTATAGATAACAAAAGCAGTAGTTAACATTAGAATTTCCAAAATGAGGCTCTTCTCCAAAACGACACTAAATGTATACATTTCACGTGAAGTGTAAAGAAACTTAAAATCATGGCAGAAGCGGAAGGGTTTGTTAAAGACTTGCCCGGTGGGTGCAAATGCTTGACACATGTCCCACCCTCCACCTGACTGTGGGCAGACGTAGGCAAAGAAGCCCAGAAGAAGCCCGTATGTGATGCACATGCTTTGTATATAAATACAGACAGTTAATTTATTTTTTGCATAGACAACGCCTGGGAGGTAGTCACAGCATTATCCCACCTGTATTTTTTTTTTTTTTACCATTTTTTAAAAGCTTATTTATTTTGAGAAGGTGGGGAGGGGTGGAGAGGAAGATAAAGAGAACCCCAACCAGGCTCTGCACTGTCAGCAAAGAGCCCAACACAGGGCTCGAACCCACGAACCGCGACATCCTGACCCGAGCCGAAGTCAAGAGTCAGGTGCTTAACCGACTGAGCCACCCAGACACCCCACCTGTATTTTTTCTCTTAAAACAGCATTTGAATTAAACAGTAAGACCTCCTCCACGTTAAAAAATAAAGCATCACAAATACGATTCAATGAGTTTAGACTACTCTCTCAATCCCAACGTCTCACTCAACACCCTGACAACCTTGATTATTTATGATGGCATCTGAAGACTGTTTCTATTTCCTGGGACGCAGCCACTTTTTATGTAAACAGAGCTCTGGGGAGCACTTCACTGTGCCTCGCACGTACGCACACATACACACATGTGTGCGTGGACTCATGCACTCTCGGAAAACAAAAGCACATCCCTGGGCCCCATCTGCTTTCAGGACTCCTAAGGTGAGACCCACCATTGGAAAGGGAGGCACCATCTTTCAGCAAACATCTGGATTGTGTTCATGCTGGATTCTTGACCCTATCGGGAGAGCCAATCAATGTGCTTGTGCATGCGTGTGTGGGTGCACGTATGCACAAGCACGAACCTACATGCACCTATATATCGATGCATATTCCCAATCTTTCTCATGACAACCTGTGATTAGTTTTTCACCAATGAAGTCCAGAATTAGGACTGCAAATAATATTCTTACACAGGAAGATACAAAAGTCATTTTTGTTGGAAAAAAAGACTGGGTTTTGTTTTGTTTTCCTTTCACTGTTCTTTTTGGTTCTTACCCACTACAGGATAACGTGTGTGCGTGTGCACAGGTGTGCACAAATCTATATTATATACTCAGGAGATGTGTGTGTAAATTCACCAGGTGCAGGATAGGAAGTTCTCATTGTTCAGCTGCTCAGGATTCAATACAATGCTTGAAACTGGACCAAGAGCCAAGTTTATCTCACATCCCCAAGCTGAGACCTTTCATTATGGGTAACAGCAAGCTTCTCCCTGTGCTATTTGCAGTCCTAAGGGATGCAGATTTGGGGGGAACAGGAGCAGCCATCCCGTTGGCACATTGGAAGAGTCTCCCCTGAGAGCCCAGTCTCACCCCTCGTGCTGGGTCCTACTCACCCTCCTGGAAAATCGGGGGGTGGGGGACAGCAAAGGTTTGTCTCTGCCTCAGTGGCCTAGGTCGCTCACCATGGCTGCTTTGACCACAGGCATCTGGCCTGGAGAAGGGGATTTGCCAATTATCACAAAGGGGAAACCTTCTCTGGGTGGTTTGTTAGGAAAACACCAAGGATTCTTTTCACAGGAATGGTATCATTGCCTGAAGTGTCAGAGACTGTATGGAGAATGAAGCAAACAAGGAGATTAACTCACAACTTTAGACGAAATGCAGGCTCTGTATCTATAATGTGTGGATGACCATAGTACCCACCTCGACCTGTTCTTGTAAGAACCAGCTGTGGTAAAAGATGTAAAGCACTTAGCCTGGTATATAGCATTTTTCCTTTTTAACAATTTTTTTATAAGTTTATTTATTTTTGAGAGACAGAGAGAGACAAATCATGAGCAGGAGAGGGGCAGACAAAGAGGCAGACACAGAATCTGAAGCAGGCTCCAGGTTCCAAGCTGTCAGCACAGAGCCCAACGCCGGGCTCAAACTCATGAACCATGAGATCATGACCTGAACCAAAGTTGGAGGCTTAACCGAATGAGCCACTCAGGCGCCCCTACGACTTTTCCTTTTTTTTTTTTTTTTTTTCAATTTTTTTTTTCAACGTTTTTTATTTATTTTTGGGACAGAGAGAGACAGAGCATGAACGGGGGAGGGGCATAGAGAGAGGGAGACACAGAATCGGAAACAGGCTCCAGGCTCCGAGCCATCAGCCCAGAACCTGACGCGGGGCTCGAACTCACGGACCGTGAGATCGTGACCTGGCTGAAGTCGGACGCTTAACCGACTGCGCCACCCAGGCGCCCCATGACTTTTCCTTTTTAAGAATCAATCACTTCTCTAGCCATGTGTATAATTCTTATGTACCCCCCCTATATTTCATAGATTCAAACAATATATCTTATCTATATATTACATAATATGATTATACATACAGATCTACACAATTGGATAGGCATCTAAACTAATTGTATGCACACATGGATACAAATACTTTTTAATATATATGTTTATTTTTATGCGTCAGCATCACGACCATATACCCATTAGTGGACCATAAATACATATGCTAATTCTTGGGGCGCCAGGGTGGTTCAGTCAGTGAAGTGTCTGACTCTTGGTTTCAGCTCAGGTCGTGATCTCATGGTTCATGAGTTCAAGCCCCATATCAGGCTCTGCACTGACAGCATACAGCCTGCTTCGAATTCTCTCTCTCCCTCTCTCTGCCCCTCCCCACTCATTCTGTCTCCTCTCTCTCTCAAAATAAATAAACTTAAATATATATACATATATAAATATACATATATATGTATATATACACACACATATACATACATACATATGTATACACACACATACATATATATACACATATATATGCTAATTCTTGTAAGGCAACCAGCAAACAGGCCTTATTACTACTGCTGCCATCAGTATTATCTTCCTTCATCCACACAAACTGGCAAGACAGGTGCCACCATCACCCTGGTCCACCCCCCAGGAAACAGAAGCTTCCGCAGGCACAGAGACATGCTGGGGTACAGGGCTCTAGGTGGTGGAGCTGAGCCACGGCCATCAGCTGCCTGACTCAAAGCCTTGCAGCCACCAGTTTAGCCCACACGTTACACACCCCGCGGTGCCTCACCCCCGTGGCAGCCCAGCTAAGTCATTTGCCCCATGTCAGGAGGCTCACACCTGCCGGAGCTCACAGCCAACGCGGTGTCCTTTCCTCTCCTGCACCCGCTGCCCTCAAAGGCCTGGCCTAACAACCACCTCGCGAGCTCTTGTTGGGGACGTAGGCCTCCAGCAGGGCCCCGAGTCTACCCCGGGGAGCACGCCCACCCTCCCATGACCCTTGCTCCTGCAACGCAGCCCCTGCCTTGGGGGTTGACATCCGAACTCTCTGACTGAAACAGACAGATGGCACGTGGCCTGCACGAGGCAAAAAGTCAACGAGAGCAGGAGAATTCCCCAGGCTCTGAAGGAGAAGGAAAACACAAGGGCTGCAGGTAGAAAACAGACGCGCAGAGACCCAAGGAGCAGGGTAAAGGCGGCGGCGCCGGCAGGTGATGGTTGGGAGGGTGCGGAATGCAAAATGGCGGCGCTCATCAGCAGGCAGACTTCAGAAGAAAAGCAAACCTGACAAAGTTAAAAAAAAACAAAACAAAACCTGCCTAAAAGCAGAAGGCAGTAACCGCAGGCCCGCAAATGAAACCCTCACGTTCACATCTGGAAAGCCAAACTCTCCGCAGCCACACCAGGAAGTTGTCGAGAACGGAAAAGCAGGTCAGAGGCGCTGCACACAGCTCGCCTTTTATCTCCCCCAAACACTCCTGGGCCAGCGAGCGGCATTGAAATTCACGACTGTAAGTAGGATTTCGGCACCAGCGGACTGTGCTCAGCTGGACAGGGCCGTCAGCATAAAGGGCTTGCTGCTGCGTTTTCCTTTCTTATTTTCCTAGGCTGCGTGACTAGATGATGGATTGTTCTTTCCACGGTTTCCCCTTGTTTGCAAAGCCCAGCTCTCCCCCTCTCACCCCCTGGACGGTGTGCACGCGTGCACGCATGCGCGGACGCGGGATCCCATGCTCTGTGAGACTAGGAGGCAAGTACAAAAATAAACCCACGGAACTTTCAGGGTCGGTGGCAACGCTGTGATAGGGAAATTCTGAATTGTTTGCGGCCTGTACGGTAGAGGAAAAACAGAAAAGCCTCCTTTTTTATTTCCTTATGTTTTTTTCCCATCACTTGAAAACAAAACAGGGTGCCTCATCGCTGCTGATACCAAGGCAATAGGTCATGGTTATTTTCATTAAGCCATCAAAGACAGACGGGCAGTAAGGAGAGTGGAAAAACAGCAAGTTAGTAACCGGCCTATTTCCTCTTTTAAAGACATTTCTAGACAAACCCGAGTTTGGATCCTGTCTCTGCTATCTTGTGTCTTTTTCCCTCTTGTACAAACTTAGGGGCAACGGAGCCTCTCTGGGGCTCAGTTTTCCAATGGGTAAGGTGTCTACTCGGGCTGCAGTGAGAATTAATGGAGATTGAGTAGCACCAAGAAGTTTGGTTTTATGAAAGTCACTCACCTCCCACTTGAGGACAAAAGCCAAACCCTGGGCTATAACAAGCGAGACATCAGACAGGGCGCCGGGGTGGCTCAGTCAAAGCATCCAACTTTGGCTCAGGTCATGATCTCATGGGTTTGTGAGTTGGAGCCCTGCGTCAGGCTCTGTGCTGACGGCTCAGAGCCTGGAGCCTGCTACGGTTACCTCTCTCTCTGTCCCTCCCTTGCTCTGCTCAAAAATATATAAACATTAAAAAAATTCTTTTTAAAAATTGAAACATGGGATTTTTGATTTAGGAAAACCAGAGAGGATGCTCACTTATGGAAACTGTTCTTAAAAATCTTCCTGGTGCTTTGGAGTCTGCACGCACTCCTCTGCAGTCATCAGGACACGGCCCCGGGGTCTCTGCAGATCCAGGGCTGTGTGGTCTAGGATGTGTAGGCAATCCCCAGAGCTGGAGCCACTACACCGCCCTCCCCCACCCCCGCCAACCTCCTGTGAGCCTCAGCTCCTCCCGCTGCTTCTGGGCCAGGCATTTGTAACCGCTGTGAGCCCCGCTTCCTTGTTAGTCACCTAGAGGGAAATACAATGACCTTGAAGCCTGGTTGTGAGAAAGTGGTCAGAAAATGGCACATAAACTGCTCTGAAGTAGAAGAGGTACAATAAATATTCACCCCTTTTCTCTCCTTGCTCCTTCATTAGCCTCAAGATACTTTTTTTCATCTGGAAATTTCTACTACTTCCTGGGTTAGAGGATTTAAAATAAAACAAAATGCTCAATGCCAGAACAAACAAACAAACCCACAAACTATTATAGGCACCAAGACCTACCCTTTGCCGCACAGACATACATAAGGATGAGATAAATTAAGGGAGCCCCTCACGCCATAGAACACTGGGCAAGGTTTCAAGCCAACTGGACTCAGGCAAGAGTGATAGGAATATTTGATAAATTCCAAAATGGCAGTCATTCTCTGAGTCCCCAGCCACCAGGTTGTTCTGTGCCAGCAGGACACTGTATCCACCCCTGTCCACGTGGGTCCGTGTTGGGACTGGAGAGGGGAGACGTAATCAGTCAGGACGCCTGGCAGCAGCAGCCTTTACCTTTGCCCTAAGAGGTCACATCTTGTCCCATGGGCTTTCTGATAAGCTACAACTGTTCTCTTTGTCCCCCAGTCCAGCCTCCTAATCCCTGACCTCAGCACCACGAACGTCAGGACGATCTTTCCCACACCCTAATCCAGGATGCTGTGACTGAGCCCAAGACAGAGGCTGGAACTCACTGCCTGGTAGCTTTAGGTACAAAATATGTTCTCTGAGAAATTTACTGTTGGGTCTATAGAGGCTGCTACAAGGTGTAAATTAACCCCCAACATCTGAGAATTGGGGGATTTCACAGAATTCTTTCCTGGAGAAGCTAGAAGGAGTAGCCACAGCAAGACCCCATGTTCTCCCAGTGACAGTTGCCTGAACCAGAGAAGAAGCTGCCTTCTTAAGAGGACAGTAGCTGACACATCCAAGAAGGGATTAATATCCCAAATATATAAAGAACTTGCACAAATGGATACACACACACACACACACACACACACACACATCCCTTTAAAAATGGACGGAGGACTCAAATAGACATTTTTCCAAAGACGACATCCAGATGGCCAATGGACACATGAAAAGATGCTCAACATCAATCATCATCAAGGAAATGCAAAACCACAATGAGGTAGCACCTCACACCTGCCAGAACAGCTAGAATCAAAAACACAAGAAACAAGTGTGGGAGAGGACATGGAGAAAAAGGAACCCTTGTGCACCATTGGTGGGAATGCAAACTGGGGCAGCCATGGTGGAAAACAGCATGGAGGTGCCTCAAAACATTAAAAAGAGAATTACCCTAGGATCTAGGAATCCCAATACCCAAAGAATACAAAAACACTGATTCAAAAAGATAGATGCACCCCTGTGTTTATTACAGTGTTATTTACAATAGCCAAAATATAGAAGCAGCCCAAGGTCCATCCATAGGGACATCCATACCCAGCCATAAAGAAGGAGATTTACAACAATACAGGTAGATCTAGAGGGTATAACACTGAATAACAGAAGCCAGTCAGAGGAAGACAAATACCATATGACTGCACTCAAATGTGGAACTTAAGAAATAAAACAAATGAGCAAAGAAAGAGACCAAGAAATAAACAATTACATACAGAAAACAAAATGGTGGTTGCCAGAGCGAGATGAGGATGAGGGTAAAATAGTAAAGGGGATTAAGGGTACACATTTTTCAAGTTTATTTATTTTGAGACAGAGAACATACACACATGTGAGCAGAGAGAGAGAGAGAGAGAGAGAGAGAGAGAGAGAATCCCAAGCAGGCTCTGCACTATCAGTGACAGCCTGATGTGGGTCTCAATCCCCTGAACCAAATGGTGAGATCATGACCTTAGCCAAAATCAAGAGTCTGACACCCAACCGACAGAGCCACCCAGGTGCCCCACGGGTATACTTATTTTGATGAGCACTGAGAAATGTATAGAATTGTTGAATCATTATATTGTACATTTGGAACTAATATAACACTGTATGTGAATTATACTTCAATAAAGAATAAAATAAAATATCTTTATGGCAAAAGAAACACACACAAAAATACAGGACAGCAGCCTTCATTTTCCCTTATGTCCCACTTTCTTACAGCCAGCCAGCAGAATTCAGCTGGGCTTTGGGTTGACAGACCTCAGGACTGGGGCAGGTTTATTGGACATTGATATTTGAATCTCAGTGGCTGGGAGAGCAGAGGGCCAAAGAAAGTTATTTTGTAGATGTATGGTCACTGAAAACTATCCTCCCTAGAAAGTGCAAGGGAAAGAGAGAGAGAGAGAGAGAGAGAGGAAGAAAGGAAGGAAGGAAGGAAGGAAGGAAGGAAGGAAGGAGGGAGGGAGGGAGGGAGGAAAGGAAGGATGGAAAGAAGGAAGGAGGGAGGGAGAAAGGAGGGAGGTAGAAAGGAAGAAGGAGGGAGGGAAGGAAGAAGGAGGGAGGGAAGGAAGGAGGGAGGGAAGGAGGGAAGGAAGGAAGGAAGGAGGGAGGGAAGGAAGGAAGGAAGGAGGGAGGGAAGGGAGGGAGGAAGGAGGGAGGGAAGGGAGGGAGGAAGGAAGGAAGGAAGGGAAGGAGGAAGGAGTAAAGCAAGGAAGAAGTGAAGAAGAGAAGGAGGCAGGGGAGGGAGGGAGGGACTAAAGACAGAAGCAAGCAAAGCTGGAAAGCTGTTTCCGTTGACTCTCTAAGAGCACAGATTCGGGTGTGTAGCAACTTCATCATTCACTTCTCGTCTTGTGATCCGTATAGGGACTGATGACTTTTTAATATTTTTACCCCAGGTGTGTATTTTCATTCTTAGCCTTGTTTTCTCTCGTGTAGATTCCCTCATGTTTAAACTAGCCCTGCCCACAGGAAACACAGTGTGAGGTATAATACCCAAGTTTAAATTATCTAGCAACCGTGTCAAAAAAGGAAGAAGAAACAGATGAACTTAATTTTAACAATTTATTTAACTGAGTATACAAAAATACGATCATGCCAACATGTGTCCTGTGTAAAAATATATTAAAGAGACGTTGTGCATTCTCCTCTTCACACGCAAATCTCAGAACCTATTGCGAATTTTACCCTTACAGCACATCAGTGTGGACCAGCCACACGTCAGGGGCCCAGCGGCCACATACACCGGACAGCATGGCTTCTCACCAGTGAAAAACCCTCCCGGCCACCTCATCGCCAAATCTCACGGTCACGTGAGGCTCCAGGAGCAAGATCCCAGTAAGTCCGGCTGATCTCGTGGATGGTGTAGAAATCCCACCAGCTTTGCCCCAGGGATCACGGAGGTGAGTCCGGGGAGGTCTCCCCGGACTCCAGGGGCCCTCCGAGGAAGCCGGCCATTCAATTATTTTCCTTCTACTTGTTGCCAATAATGCTCAGATTCTTGAGAAATAACGCGACACATACTAAAAGCTTGTCTTTGGGGGATTGCCCTGACCAAGTGACCAAACTCCCAAGTCCCAAAGGAGGAGGGCCACGAACCAGGAGGGTATATCAGAGGATGATTGGGGAGCAGGTGCTCAGCGGAGTGCTCCCCACTCTGTGCCCCACTTGCACCTGCACCCCTAAGGGGAGGATCCCATCTCTGTTCTTTCACTAACCCTTCACTCACGCAACAGCCCCACACTGATGCAGACACAGTGCTGAGCCCTCCAGATACCAAAGCAGGATTTGAAGTGTGGCCAGAATGAAACATGGTAGATGTGCCTGACAGCACGAGTCCATCCCACTCTTGAGTGTGAATTTCCATTGCAGTGACATGAATTACTCCCTCTTTAGTAGCTTAAACCACATGTTTATTATCTCACCATTACCACAGGTCAGAGGTCTGGGTATGAGGGAGGTGGGTCCTCTGTGCAGGATCTCCCCAGCTGAGATCAAGGAGCCGGAACTCTGATTCTCATCTGAGGCCTGAGACCATCTTCCGGGTTCACCAAGGTTGTTAGCAGAGTTTAGCTCCTTGTGGAGGTGGGACCGAGGTCCCCATGCTCTTGCTAGCTGTTGGTTAGTGACTGCAAAGCCACCTGTGGTTCCTTTCCATGTGACCCCCTTAGGAAGTCCACAACAGGGATGGTTGCCTTCCTCCAGGTGAGCAGAGGTACACCTCTTGAACTTCTTTACTTTCTTTCCAAAGTCCTTCTGATTAGGTCAGGCCCACCCAGGATCATCCCCCTCCCGATCAACTCAAAGTCAACTGATTCGAAATGTATTCAGGGGAGTGATGTCACAGTCACAGGCTCCTCCCACACTCAAGGGGAGGAAATTGTCCAAATGTGTTCCCAGGGGGTGAGTTTCTTGGCGACCATCTTAGAATCCTTCCACCCCATCTTGTAAACATGCTTCTTTACATCAACAATATAAAAAGCATCACCCTCTCTGTGGTAAGAACCATTTTATTAATAATTCTGATCTTTTAGGGTGTCTCTATTTTCTGGGTTAGAAAATCAAGACAGAGATGAGAGAAGGTTGTATCACTACTGGACATTGGTGGAGCCACATTATGAACTTGGTCTTCTTTTAACAGCAAAGCCTTGGAAGAGCCCCTCATGCCACATTGGACTGTAAGTGCTATTATTTTTCCGGAATTTTCCTAATGGGCTCCCTGAGGTTCAGAGACACAATAAATATAAGCTCCTATATTATTTTTCTGTTGGCACATGACAAATTACCCTAAAACTTAACAGCTTAAAATAATACACAGGGGCGCCTGGGTGGCTCAGTCAGTTAAGGATCCGACTTCACCTCATGTCATGATCTCATGGTTCATGAGTTCGAGCCCCACATCAGGTTCTGTGCTGACAGCCCAGAGCCTGCTTCGGATCCTCTACCTCCCTCTCTCTCTGCCTCTCTCTCTCTCTTCCAAAAATAAATAAGCATTAACTAAATAAATAAGTAAGTAAATAAATAAAACAAATATTATGTCACAGGTTTGGGGGTCAGGAACCCAGATGTAGTTGATGTTGGTAACAATCACATCACCGGTTGGGGCCACACTCATCTCAAGGTTTGGCTGGAGAATGACCCCATTTCTGGCTCACTCCCAAGGTCATTAGCACAATTCATTTCCTTGTGGGCCTATGGACTGAGGGCTGAGTTTCTTGCTGGCTGTCACATAGAGGCCTTCCTCTGGCTCCTGGACACATAGGCTTGACCATAGGGAAGCGCACGGCACAGCAGATAGCTTCGTTACAGAAGACAAGTTAAAGAGCAAGAGGGTTCCAGCAAGACGGAAATCACAATATTTGATAACCTAGTCTCAGAACCGACATTCCATTGCTTCTTACATATTCTATTGGTGGAAGAAAATCTGGCCCACACCCAAGTATAAGGGGTAATAGCAGAATCCTAAACACCAGAAGGTAAGTGTCATGGCTGGGGGTAGAGGGGGCGTATTTAAGAAGCCACCTACCATAGTCCCTAATAGCTGGGATGGTCCCCATCAACATAGGATCATCAAAATGTTGAGGATCCCTGGGGATTAAACCTTCCCTTTTCCTCCATGAATTAGGCAGTTTTGTTATAAAACCATGCTGGACACATAAATAAAATTAAGTGAAACCACTGAGGAAACCCTCCCATCTCCAAGTGCTATGGAGAAGAGTCATAAAATGTCTTGGCTTTCATTCCCACAGTCCAACTTTGCTGCAGGTGATAAACTCAGGCAGGAAGCAAGTAAAGCAGACAGTGATAATTCCTACAATCGTCAGCCAGCCTACACAGACCCCGAGTATGATGAGCCCTGCCATGTCCTCATTCTAAATTCCTTCCGGGCGGCCACGGGAATGAGGACCGCAGGGTAGATGTGGAACGTTTAGTTTATGTACAGTACCTCTCCCAAAGTCAATACATGCCTAGGCTAGTGCTCTGATTTATAATCCAATGTTTGTTTTCATGATCTCCATATATTCTACAAAGTTCTCCCAAACTCCTTCCTGGGATGGTTTGCAGGGATTTGCCCCATTTCTAAAGAGTTTTTGTTTCACTTTGATAAGCCTCTCCCGTGTAGCATCCGGGAGGAGGAGTGGCCGCTGCTAGTGGGCACTTATCCTAAGAGGCATCTCAGCCAGGCACCAACAGACCACGCTCCTGGCCTCCCCCACACCTGTGGGCTTGAGCAGGACCCATATTGCCATCTCCACCTCATATTCATCTGGACAATGTACTGCTGACCCATGGATTTTCCCCTCACTTCATTCTACCATTTCTAAAACCTACCCTTAGACATTCTGTTGCTCAGATGAAAATTCCCTCTCTGATCAATATTGCCCACTCAATATCTTACCCAGCAGATTCTCATCACATCAAAGATGAAAGAGAGCTTAAGGCACTTTTTTTCTCAACATGTGGTCCAGGGACTGACTGCATCAGAATCACCTGGCCAGCCTGTTAACAAGGCTGATCTCCGCATCCCTCCACAGATCTTTGGAATTCTAGCTGGTGTTGAGCCCAGGTGATTTGCACACAGCCCCCACTTTGAGAGCTACCGCCTTAGATCTCATTGACTCAAGAGGTTCTCAGATGCAGGTGCACATTAGAATCAGGGGGGATGCTGTGGCACACTATCGGCCCCTGTGCTGCGTCCCCAGGGGTTCTGAGTTCATTGATCTAGGCGGGCCCCGGGCAGCCACACTCTGTGAATTATCAGTCTCCCACCCTCATCTTATAAGTGAGGAAGCTCAAGCTCCAGAATAAAAGGCAACTTGCCCAAGCAGTTAGCTAAAAAAAAAAAAAAAAAAAAAAAAAAAAATTCAGGACTCCAACCCAGGTCTAATGGATTCCAAAGTCTATACTCTTTTTACTGCTCTATGAGACCAGTCTGATGGTAAAAGGCACTTCCTAATCTCCAAGGGAACTCAAATGTTGGGGAAGTTAAGAGACCAACAAACAGAAGGTAGATCATGGTTTGCCTTCTGTGAGCAGAATTTTATCCCACAGTCAGACTATTTGGGATAAGGGCTTTCCGCGTAATGTCAGGCTACTGCATATTCTTTCCGTTGCCGTTACGGATACACAATCAGATGGTCTCAACAAAGGCAACAACCAATGTGAGGAGTGGGGAATCTACTAGGTCTCACGTTCAGGCACGCCTGATTCTAAGAGTAGGCATGGCTTTCTTCACGTCTTGGCTCTGTTGTACATTACATTTAGCCCTTTATAGTTTTTCATACTTCAAATTGGCTCCCTCCATTTGCTGGCATAATTGCCATCTGGCGGCCTCAATCCCATATTGCTTTGGCTTAGAAAACCCAGAGAAAGTCAGGTGTTCTTTCTCATAGGGACAGGGTGGCAAAGACCAAGGGAAAGCCAGGAAGGATTCTGATTGGTCCTCCTTGGACCAATCACTTTACCTGGTAGGGATGGGACTGATTGGCCAGATTTGAATGAGTGTCCTCTTAGGGATTTCCATCCTTAAGATATAAGAGATACCCCTCCACTGAACAGAAGTCTGATGTTGCCCAAAAAGGAAAAAAAAAGCTACTGGTGACTGCATATTGTAGTCCATGGCCTTGAATTACAGCCCTGGGGATGATGGCATCATTAAAATGAAAACTTCATCCCAGCTGCGAACCAGGCAAACACTAGAATCCTTTCCCTTCCCAAACTTTTCCAGTCTGTGCTAGCGTAACTGGGAACGAAACACTGCAAAGTAAGACTCCAAAGCATAGTTGAAATTTAATTTTCTCAACATAACCATGACTGTAGCTGTTAGGAGTAAGCATTTCCCCCCTCCCATCTCGGAAAGCGCTAAGCTAATTTTTGAAACCTTGAAGAAATGAAGACCACAAACATTGCCCATCCCGAAATCACTCTTTTTTAGTTTGGCTGCCTGCTGAGCTAATGACCCACTGACTGGGTTTTAGGCTTTTTGAAAGCCGAGTGCTAACATCAAACTTACATCTCAGAGATAGCAGCCTGTCTCTAATGAATTTTTTATTTGTTTACTCATTGCTTCTCTGGGATATAAAAGTAACACTCATCTTTTTAATATTAAAAATAAAACTTTAAATCAGGGCCTAGTCCAATGCCAAACTGTTTAAATTTCACTACATCCAAGACCATTTCACTTCTGGAGAAATCACACTCTGAAATAAAGGAAGACGGTACTATGGGGAAAGAATGACATGCCATATGTATGTTCTTCTTCTTTTTTAAAATCCTTTTGCGAGCATTGAGGTAAATTATTCATGTCAAACTGTGTACTGTACATCATGTGAGTTCCAGGAACACATCCACTGAACAGCCGTGCTCTCTTCCTCAGCTCTCAAAGACTTCATACTGCTCTCCTCTCTGCCCTGGAAGCCTGGTGTGTTTACTCTAGGGGGTTTAGGAACTGTCAATAGAAGAAAGCGCCATGTGGAGAGATGTGGAGGGGGAGTGTCCAGATGCCGCTCAAGGGAAGCCTTGCACCCAGGGGCTGCTCAGATGGCCAAGGGTGTGTTCAGCTAAACTTGTATTGGGTTTACTTGCCTTCCACATGCACTGGGAAAAAATGATATACAATAAATGAAATACAACTGGATGCAGGAAGACCCGCCAGGATATTGGATTGACTAGAGGGACCGGAAAGCAGATCAGTGATGACACAGGCCAAAATGAGAGTGGAGGGGGACAGAGAGGGGATGCACAGGGACACCAGGAAACCCTTGGGGGTATTGGATAAGTTCAGTGTCTTTATCTGGGTGATGGTTTCAGTAGTATATCATGTGTCAGAACTGTTCAACCTGTATCTTTGTGTGTGGTGTATTTTATATCGCTTATGCATCAATAAATCTATAAACCCACACATGCATGCGATCTGGAGTCATAGTAACTGATTCTTTGGGGTTCCTGGACTCAAGTTTTTTTTTAAATGCTTATATATTTATTTTGAGTGTGTGTGTGTGTGTGTGTGTGTGTGTGAGAGAGAGAGAGAGAGAGAGAGAGACCAGGGAAGGGTCAGAGAGACAATCCCAAGCAGGCTCTGTACTGTCAGTGCACAGCCTGACATGGGGCTTGATCCCACAAACCATGAGGCCATGACCTGAACCAAAATCAAGAGTCAGGTGCTTACCAGACTGAGCCATCCAGGTGCTCCCCACCGACCCAATTTTAACCTGTGTGTGTGTGTGTGTGTGTGTGTGTGTGTGTGTGTGTGTGTTTGCATGTCTGATTCTCAGACACCAGCAGGGTGTCCTATGATTGATCTCAATTCTGACCCTGTCTACCTGGAGAGAGCATCAGAGTCCACAGGGAAAAGTGTCAGTTCCATGAGACTACCCCCCACTTGAGGTGCCAGTCACAAGTCCAAGTAGTTTTGTGTGCTTTGATCAGGTGGCTCTAAAGCGAAGGTTCCCATGACTCCTTCCTTGGGTTTAAGTGGTTCAGAGAACTCAGGAAAACCGTTTACTCCCTAGATTCCTGATCTACCACAAAGGATACTAAAACACACAAGTCAACAGCCAGCTGCAAAGACACATATTGGCAAGTTTCTGAACAAAGGAGCTTTAGTCCTCATGGAGCCTGGGATCTGGCAGGATGGCCCATGGAAGCATTCTGGAAGCAATGCGGAGGCTCCCTGAAACCCCTCTTTTGGGTTTTTATAAGAAGACTTCATCACATAGATATGATTGATGACCTTACTGGACACCAGTGATTGGTTCAACCTCCCCAGAAACCAGGCGGGGGGGAGTGAAAATTCCAACTTTGTATTCATGGTTGTTTCCCCTACAATCAGCCCCCATCCTCTGATGTTTCTAAAGGTCACCTCATTAGCATACACCCCCTTGTGGTGGAAAGGGGCTTATTATGACCAACCGAACCCCTCTTTCACCTCTATGGCTCTGAAGTGTTTTCAGGAACCAAAGATAAGAGACCAAATATCCATGACAAATGCACTGTGTTCATCTGAATGACTCTCTCATATATATTTATGCATTTCTTATAATTTTTTTTTCTTATAAATTCCAATATCACACTGGGCTTTGCATCCCGAGTGTGCTTATCAGTCCTGTAACCGTGCATATGAAACTTTGTCTCTGAGCCTCAGTTTCCTTATCAGAAAATGGGGATATTAACTATTTCATGGAAGTGTTGTGAAAATCAGGAAGATGATGGAAGTCCTGGTGTTCATACAAAGAAACACTAAAAAAAAAAAAAACAGTATAAACCACTGCTTAATTTAATATACCTCTCGGGCGCCTGAGTGGCTCAGGTGGTTAAGTGTCTGACTTCAGCTAAGGTCATGATCTCACTGTTTGTGAGTTCGAGCCCCACGTCGGGCCCTGTGCTGACAGCTCAGAGGCTGGAGCCTTCTTCAGATTCTGTGTCTCCCTCTCTCTCTTCCCCTCCCCCACTTGCACTCTGTCTCTGAAAAATGAATAAACGTTAAAAAAATTTTTTTTAATTTAATATGCCTCTCTCTTCTTCTCTCTTTCTCCCTCCTGACCCCTCCCCCTCCCCAATTCACCATAACGTATGTATATTTCCCCACATCTCTGCTGGGGATGCATTTCATCATCATGGTCCCTAAAGGTCAAAGGATTTCATAATAATGCAAATCCAGTCCTGTTAATGTATTGGTACTAACACTGATGGAGAGCAGCTTGGCCGGGAATGTCTCCACACATGGTACACACCTCTGTTTGCATAATCTTTTTGGACTTCTACAGTGTGGCATTAAACAAATGCCCCTACTCTGAACCTACTCCAAGGCATAGAAGTCTTTACCAGAATGGGAAAGGCTCCCTAGAACGACCCACAGGCAGGCTTTTTATAGAATCTGATTACACCACCTTCATTCAGGCACAAATATACTGCTGTATTAAAATTTCACAAAGTGGCTAGCTAAGTATGGCATCTTGGAATAAGATTGTTCACTCTGTTTGAAATAAAAACGTATGAATAAATGATAACATGCTCACCCGGACTTGCTCTTTAGTAAGATCTGCTCAAACAACATATGCCCAGTTCAGCTGGGATCGAACAAACACAGCGGTTCAAGGCAGGTATCTCGGAGTCTGAGGTATCACACATGATAGCCAGGTTCTCCCTCTCCCTCCCTGGGTGACTGTGGGGAAGCCATCTCACATTCACAAACCTAAGATTCATCATGTGGGCACACGGGGAAATGACAGAAGCTATGGCAACAATCAAGTAATAGAACAGAAAACCGTTCGGCCCCTGAAGTACGGACCCACGCCACAGGCTCCCACCGATCTATTTGCTGCTTTTAGGAGTGTGACCAGGGCCAGTGTGAAACTGGGGACACATGTTCATGGGTTCCTCTTCCAAAACAGGCTATCATTGTGCTCTTCCAAAGCTGGATCACTTTCCAGGAAGTCCTGCCCAAGTGGCATCAAGGCCCTACTAGAACAATAACTGTTCCCAGCAAGGCACCACTTGTTACCTCCACATGTTGTGACAGCAGCAGCCCAGGTGCTACACAAAAGTAAAGCAGGACAGCGTGGGCCAAGAAGCCACACAGGGCAATAAACATTAAAAAAAATAATAATAAAAATTAAAAAGGGAGGCACCTGGGTGGCTCAGTCAGTTGAGCACCCGACTTCCACTCAGGTCATGATCTCATAGCTCATTGAGTTCGAGCCCCACATCAGGCTCGCTGCTGTCAGTCAGAGCCCACACCAGATCCTGTGTCCCCCTCTCTCTCTACCCATCCTCCCCCAAAATAAATGAACATTAAAAAAGAAGAAGAAGAAGAAGAAGAAGAAGAAGAAGAAGAAGAAGAAGAAGAAGAAGAAGAAGAAGAAGAAGAAGAAGCCGCCGCCGCCACAAAGGGCAAAACCAGTCTTTCTTACACTGGAGCATGGGCTTCTCCTTCCGTAGCACCCTTCCCTTCCCCGGCAGGAAAGGCAATACTACAGTCCCTTGTGCTCATGTGTTTACTCAAGTGGTGAGCCCACACTGGCCAACCACAACCCTCCACGGTCCCATCACTGTGTGTAAGCCAGCATAACCGCAGATAGGTGAAAGAGAAGACGCTCCAAACAATTATATAAATGCTCTACAAATGTCCTAACATGAACCTTTCACCTATTTCCTCCAAGTACCTATTGTCTTTATAATATCTGACAGGCGATGCTGGGTGTGTGATCTTTCCTGAGTTCAAGCTCTTGCTTTGGGCTCCCATTGGATCAGGTGTCACATCGTGGCTCTCCCACTATGGCCCTCGGTGATCCTAGGGACACCACCCCACTTCAAGAAGCTGAGTTTCATCACAGTTGAAATGGGATAAACAAGACCACATACACCACAGCCTGTGGCGAGTATTAATTGAAACAAGGGGTAAAGTCTTTAGCCCTATGTTTCACCCACACCTGGGATCCAGCCAAACCTTTTGTTATCGCTGTTATGATTATTTATGTTCCAGATACTTTTCTCCAGCCTGATAACTTTGGTGGTTTGGGTTGGAGGGACTCCAACAGGAAAGAGGTGGCCTTGACATTCCTGCCATGAGAGGAGAAAGGGCAGGTTGAAGTTTTGAGTGATCCAGCTCATTCAATATGTACATTTTTTTCTGGCTCCCTAGCCTGGCTTTCCACTGGGACAATGTTTTGCTCCTGACAAATTTCCGAATGTAATAGGGAAAAAAGAAAAAAAAATTGTACATATTGTTGCTGAAAAAAAATGAAAGATTTCATTGAAAGCCTGGGGGCATTTCAGAACCAATGTAATCAAATCCATGTCTCTGCGTGACCATGAGAGTATTTGAGATGTATTGTGGGTTGGATGGGTGGCTATGGGGACAAAAAAAAATACTACATAATTTGAAGAGCTCTGTCTGTCTCATATGCCATTTTCACATCTCATGTTGAGACTCTCTCCTTCTTAAAACTTGGCCATACATTTTTCTGAACCTCTGTACTTGACAGAAAACCCAGAAGAATAGCACTTACTGCTCAATTTCCATCTGAATGATGAGGAGAAAAGTCATGGAATCTCACCACAAGTGATGCGCCACTTGCCTCTAAAAGACTGTTTCCTTATCTGAGAAATGGGGAGAGTAATGATGCCTACCTCATCGGGAGTTTTAGAGAAGCAAATGAGACATTCCATAGGGAAATGTTTTGTGCGTGACACAAACTGAGTGTAGGATACCTTAGCCATTACTATTATCAGGAGTGAGCAAAAAATCTCAGAACAACTCATGGCAATACTACTGATCTTGTTTAGTCATGATAACACGCGTTTGATGAAGGCGAGTTTTACCAGAAGAAAAATGATCACAAGCCCTTGAAGAAGAGCACACAGCCAGGACTACAGTGCTCTTGGGAACATCCAGGAAAAGATGTCCCACCCTCAATCACCTGATGCTGATCCATGGGTCCAAGAGGTCAAACCTATGTTGTTCATTGAACAGATGTTCTGGTTGGCTTCGCAGATAGAGAAGCACCAAAAGAATATCAGAAAAGTTTCTGGGAATATTCACAAAGCAATCATCACTTATGACAAGGCACATGCCTCTCCTAGATTGCCAGGAAGATGTCTAATGCCAGTCAGTGCTGGACAATTGGCTTCTGGAGTCCCTTCATTTCTCAAGCAAGTATGTTAACATTTAAGGTGACATTGTCGGTAGACTGTGTGGCTTGGTGAGTGACAAAGGACATTGC
Organism: Panthera leo; assembly: GCF_018350215.1. Taxonomy (NCBI): domain Eukaryota; kingdom Metazoa; phylum Chordata; class Mammalia; order Carnivora; family Felidae; genus Panthera; species Panthera leo. The sequence continues at coordinate 34,777,380 of NC_056694.1, read as the reverse complement.
ACTAAAAAATATACAGCTAACATCAAAGTTAAAAGTGGACATTCAACGCTTACCTCCTAAGATTAGGCAAAATAAAAGGATGTCTGTTTCCATCACTTCTATACAACATCATGTTAGAGGCCTTAACAAGTGCAATAAGGCAAGAAAATAAAATAAAGAGTTCAAAAGGAAGAAGTAAAACTATTCACAGATGACAGGATTTTGCACGTTTAAAACCCAAAAGGATCTAACAAAAAAAATTGTTAGGACCAATAAGTAAATTTGCCAAGCTGTAGAAGACTAAGTTAACATACACAAATCAATTGTATCTCTGAAAATCAGAAAGGAACTGGGAAAAATATCATTAGCAAAATCACTCAAAATGTCAAGTACTTATAGACTTGACAAAAAATGTGCACTGAAAATTGTAAGATATTGCTGAGAAAGATTACAGAAGACTGAAAATATGGAAACAGTGCAGTCAGTATTCATATATCAGAAGACTCAATAGTACTAAGATGTCAATTTTTCCACATTTATTTACAGATTCAGTGCAATCCCATTCACTCCCTAAAGACTTTTTATAGAAATGGACAGGATGATTCTAAATGTATATTGAAATGTGAAAGACTAAAAGGCGTATAAACTATTTTGAATAAGAACAATTTAGAGAAAAATTAAGTTAAAGGATGCACTCAACTTGGTTTCAAGACATACCATAAAGCATCAGTAAGAATTCAGACATACAGATCCACAGAAGAGAATAAAAGTCTAGAGATACATGTATGGTCAAATGATTTTTGACATAGGTGCCAAAGCAATTCAGTAGGAAAGAAAATTTTCAACAAATATTGCTATTAAAAAAAAAAAACCCACAAAAATCCTGAACTTGGTTGAGACAGACCACAGACCTACCCCAAATGCTAAAACAACATTCTAGAAGAACTCATAAAAGACTATCTTCATGATCTTGAAGTAAGCAATGATTTCTTAGAACTAGAAATGCTAACTATAAAAGAAAGGACTTCATCAAAAATTTAAATGTCTGTTTATCAAAACGCACTAAAAATAAGATAAACAGTCAAGATGTAGACTGGGAGACAATATTTACAAGAAACATATCGGACAAAAGATTTGTTTCCTGAAAACATTAAAAAGAAAAAGAAAAGGAGTCACCTACAACCCAATCTGAAAAAAATAGGGAGAAGATTTTATCGTACGTATATTTCACAAAAGAAAGTATACCAATGTTTAATCAACGCAAGGAAAACTGTTTAACATCTTCAGTCATGGGAGAAATGTATATTAAAACCAACAAGAGACATGACCAGCATAGCTACAGGACAAAAAGCCTCACACACCATGTGATAGTGAGGCTGTAAGTAGCTTTCCTACATCGCTAGAGTGAGTACAAAATTGCACAATCACTGTGGAAAATTGTGCGGCGGTTTTTTAAAACAAGAAAACAGCCATCCACTCGACCTAGCAATGCTGTTCCATTTAACCAAAAGAAATAAAAACATATATTCACAGAATGCCTTTTTGCCAGATGATCCCAAACAATTTGGACTATTAAAGATGTACCATGGGCAGGGGACCTAAACATCAGATATTTATTTATCATGATTCCAGAGGACTTACGTCTGAGATCTGAGTGCCAATGTGGTCCTGTTCTTTGTGAAGGTCCTCTTCCTGGTTATGGCTTTGTCCTCACGTGGCCTTTTCCCATTGTGCACATGCACAAGCACACATACACACACACCGACACACAGATACACACACACACACACACTGACACACATAGAGATCTCTATCTTCTCTCTTCTTCTTTTTATAAAGGCATTAATTCCATCATGGTGGGGGGGGGGGTGGTCCACTCTTATAATCTGTTCTAAACTTAAGTGTCTCCCAAAGGCCTCACCTCTAAATACCCAACACATTAGGAATGAGGACTTCAGCACAGGAATTTGGGGGCAACACATCCAGCCCACAGCACAGAATGCCTACAAAAGCTTCACTCATGATAGCCCCAAACAAAGAAGGAATACAATGGAAATCTACATACAATGCAATACCACTCTGCCATGAAAAGATATAAAGAACTGGTACAATAACGTGTTCAGTGAAAGAAACTAGACACAAAAGAATACTTACTGTATGGTTCCAAGTATATTAAATTTTAAAGCAGGCAGGGCGACTGTATGGTCATAGACATCAAGTGAGTGGTAGTTTTGGACGATGGGGACGTGCTGAGAGGAACTGAGTAGGGAGGTAAATGGGGTATCTTTCTGGCAGGATGAGTGTATTTTATAGCTTTACAGGCAAATGGCTTACACAGGTATGTGAGTTTTTCAAATGCACACAAACTGTGCATTTCACTGTATGTAAATTATACCTCAATAAAAAGACCTTGGTATATATGTGAGAGGCATTTCAGTGATCCACAGGTCACCAGCCCTGGGAAAAGTCAAAATGGAATTTCTGAGCATTCATTCACATCACCAATCTCTCCTTCCAGCTGAGTCTGTACAAAGTGCTTGCTGCTTACAAAACTGAAAGATAGGGGTGCCTGGGTGGCTCAGTCCATTGAGTGTCTGACTGTTGATTTTGGCTCAGGTCCTTATCCCACTGTTGTGGGACTGAGCCCCGCACTGGGCTCTGTGCTGTCAATGTGGAGTCTGCTTGGGATTTTCTGTCTCTGCTCTTTCCCCTGCTTGCACACGCTATCTCTCTCAAAATAAATAAATAAACATTAAAAAAAAAGAAAAAGAAAGGATAGAGGATCAGGGTGGGGTGCCTGGAATGGAGTGGAGGAAAGAGAGGCCAGCAGTTATTCTGTGTGAGTCTGGGGGACAGGGTTAGAAGCTGTGCCTATCAATGGGACGGGTACTCATGGTGATATATGACAAGTTGACTCCATTTGCCCTCAAGTTCACAAAGGGGGTGAAGGCAATTCACCCTTGCTGATTATAAATATTCCTTCCGTCTTCAGATGACCTATAACAAACCTTTACTTAAAGTTTAGGAGAGTTTCTGGCCCTACCCCTTTGACAAACAATTGTATAGAACAGAAACCAACCCACAAAAGTCTTAGAAAACTCACACAACACAGAGATAGGGGGGTACAGATTGCAGAAGATTTAGAACTCCTTTCATGCCTGGCTCTGAACATGCACCATAAAAAAAAATACAGTGCTATTTTCATATATTAGTTATAAGACAAACTTTCCCAAAATGACGCAGCTCATTAACTAAGGATATTTCTCAGATTTGTTATATTAAAAAGGCACTGTGTCTACTATGCTAATCAACTATGTTGTACTAAAACTCCACATAGATTAATTAAATGCATTACTTCCCAAAGGAATGTGATGTACATACACAGCACACACACATGCACACATAGCCTTATAACAATGGTAGGGTGTAACTTACTGAACGTACCTCTCTTCCACAGCCAAATGCTTCTTTAGTTCCTGGCTACATGATTTTAAACAAAACTGAATGAAATGATCCCTTCACAGCTGAGCCAAACACTCCTGCAAACAATAGCTCAACGGCTCATCTGTATCTCTGGGTCTAAAAGCGCTTGAGGTGTCATGCACTAGGGTGAATATTTGCTTGAGATTTTAGTTTTTGTCTGGGATTGTAGACATGAGTCTGTCATCTGTCTTCACAATCTCTTGGAAGGAGGGAAGGGGGGGAGGGGAGGGGAAAGGAGGGGAGGGAAGGGAAGGGAAGGGAGAAAAGAAAATTAAAGTCCTAAATGAAAGCTTTGTTCACATCAACCTCCCTGCCCATCTAGGGCAAACACTCATGATATGAGTTCAAAAACCTGTAAGCACAAGAACAAAGGTCACTGATCATTCCCTGCTTCTCCCTCCTCCTAAAAGTAAGTTGGTCAGGGAGCAGGGTGGCCTAGGATTGTCCCTAGGGGTAAAACCACACCCCTCAGTCAAAGCAGACAAAAGCAGGGGTGCCTAGGTGGCTCAGTCAGTGGAACATCTGACTCTTGATTTCAGCTCAGGTTGTGATATCATAGTTCATGGATTCGAGCCCTGCATCGGGTTCTGCAATGACAGTACAGAGCTTGCTTGGGATTCTGTCTCTTCCTCTCTCTCTGTCCCTCCCCAACTTATTCGTTCATTCGTTTGTTCATTCATTCATTCTCTCTCTCTCTCTCTCTCTCTCTCTCTCTCTCTCTCTGTCAAAAATAAATAAATAAACATTAGGGGAAAAGAGGAAGACCAAGGGGAGAAGACTCCAGAGATGTGTGTTCCTTATCTCTGTTCCTGGCAGGGCAGGAACACTGAGATCTAGGCCTCCATTAGTCACTTCCAAATTGAATGATAACTGGCATCATTTATTTATTGTGGGAAGCAGTGTGCTGCTGTGTTTAAGGACATGAGCTTTCGAGCAAGACAGAACTGTGTTCATTTATTAGTTTTGTCACTTCTCAAGTGACTTTGGGGAGGCAGCTCAGAGCCTCAGGTTGTTCCTTGGTAAAGTGGGGATAGTAATAGCTCTGGCAGTGAGGGTTTTTGGAAGGATCACGTTTCACACGTGCAAATATATTAAACACTTGGTACGGCACATTATAAGCATTCCATAAATGATGAAAAATAAATAACCATAGCTGCAGAGCAGTGTTGCCAAAAGAAGTGAGTATTCTTGCCTCCCACACAGAAATAAAAAAGGAGAAACTGCAGAAAATGTAAATCCTGACGTTTTGAGGGACAGCAGGTCATGTGATACAGCGGAGACAAACTGAACCCAGTTCTGTGGGCACGTCTCCTCTGAGCCTCAGTTTCCATATTGGCAAAAGTAGTACATGTCACATACCTTAGCCACCAAATAGGCATTGGGTGCTTATCATATAGGAAGCATGGGCTATATGGAAGCTACCATTGTTAGTCTCAAGAAAGTTCTAGAGGCCAATGTTGCCAGTCCCTATGCCACATACATCTTAGTGCTTCCATGTAGGAATGTCTTCCTGGCATAGAGACGTTACTGAAGGAACCCAATGACATTGATGGAAAGCAAAAACAGCAAACATTGACATACAGAGTCAAAGATGAACACTTCTGGAATGGGACAGGAATGCATTGGGGAGCCAAGGTCATGAACAGTCAGCCTCGCTAGCTGTTGCAGCCACGTTATAAGGGTATGTTCATGGCCCCTTCTGCTGCTAATGGTAAATCATTCTTGAAAGTAAAATACACACTAATAAGTTTGTATGCATAGTATATGCAAATACTGGGAGAGGTGTTCCAAGAAACAGCAAATTTTGGAAGCAAAATAAACTGTGAAATAGTCAATTTCAGCATGTGATTCTGTGTAGTACTATTTACTCTTGCTAGAAGACAAAGCATTACATTATTCAAATACTAAGCAATAATGTTCACTTGCATGTTCTGGGGTTTGAATATTCATTATAGGCTATATGGTTGAATAGATATATAGAGGAAAACAGGTGACAAGAGGCAAGGAAGGGAGGGAGGGAGGGAAGTAAGGAAGGAGAGGGAGAGGAAAGGAGGAAGGGAGAGAGGGAGACAGGAAAGAAGGGAGGGAGGGAGGAAGGAAGGAGAGAAGGGAGGGTCATAGCATCAAGTGGAGCTTAGGGGGCCCCACCTCAGCAACCAGGTGCAGCCCCCGACACAAACTGGCCAAGCAGAATGTTTCATACTCCGACCCTAGTGACTGGTCCAGAGGTGGGCATGTGACCCAAATGTGGGACTCCTGATCCATTCCTGGGGTTTTTGAAGCTGGTGCTAAGGAAGAGGGTCCTTTCCTTTTCTACTGGAAAATCACGCAGCCAAGAGCCCAGAGCTGTAGCAGCCAAGGTTCCAGCTTGAGGTGAAAGCTTATCTGAGATGTCGGGTGCTCACACAGACAGAGGTGAATAGGGAGAGAGGGAGAGAGAATGTTGATACATTTTGTTCTCTTTTCCCCATCCTGGTTCCTTTATTACATGAACCATTCAGTCTGCCTTTTAACCGAAACCAGATAAAGTTAGGTTTCTGCCAGACCAGATATTGCTTCCCAATAGTGATTAGTAGAATCTGTAGTAGAATTTCTTGATGACATAGGAGAGAAACACAAGGCCTCGATAAGCTCTTTAGGAGGGCTCCATCCACTGGGGGAGAGGACAAGCGGCCGACGACGATGTGTTCCTACTGATGGGGTTGCTGGGAGAACGCCAAGGAGGCGCCCCTGTTGTAGATAACCTCCTACTCTGTGCCTCACATGCACGGACTCACAGAGACCAGCTTTGTGCCAGTGCTGGGAGGCAAATCCAAAATTTCATTAAACTCCGGCCCAGTTAGGGACAAGAGGGCCTTAGAGAAGAGGTTCCGAGCCTTCAAGGTCGTAGCGGTGTGAGTAGGACATTCCAGATGTGTAAGAGCGGGAATAAACGTGTGATGGTGGAAAGAGCATCCGTACGTGGTAGTCAGAACCCTCCTGGGGCATAAAGGATAGGAGCTGGGGAGGAAGGAGCTGAGCCAGAGGTATTTGGAAAGGCCCCCATTTGACCCAGTAAAAGACAGTCCACTCTGTTCCCCGTGTCTCCTGCTCGCTGCGGACAACTTGGTTTCAAGGTGGCCACTCAGGGAGCCGGCTTTCAGGCCGGCTCCTTCGTGAACAGCTCCGCTGCCCAAGCTGAATGCAAAAACAAAGCAGATCTCAGTGCAGCGGCTTAATGGGAAACACGAGCCATCTGTGAGTGTTCCTTCTAGTTCATTTGCTTCGTTGGCAAGTATTAAACAGCACTGTAAAGATCCAGAGAAATTATGGAAATGGGTATTAACATTAAAATCAGAGTACAATTAGAACATTTCACTGCATAATTGTTTGGCAGGGCCTGGGAGGAAACAGAGGGTCTCCAGCTCTGTGATTTATTGGTCACAGGTTGTGTGACTCTTCAGAATCTCCAGGGCCAGGAACACATTCTGGAGGAGGCGGGGGGTACCCCCAAGATGACAATACAATTGGACCATGGTTACAAACTTCACACGGTCTGTGTCTAATTCCTGGCGGCCCTTCCTCTGAGCTGCTGCATCAGCGTTGCGGAAGCCAACCAGAGCCTGGTCCAGATGAAGGGGACACACAGAGATGTGGGCGAAACCTCTGTGCCACACTCCTGTGTCTTTGTCAGAGAAAGTGTACCGTGTCTGCTTGTAATTAGCACTCCGACAGGCGTCAGAGAAAATGGCTAATCGGTGACATGGCCCACAGTGCTTTGTAAGTAAACACCATATTGCAACAGACATGCAATTAATTACCCAACACTCCAATTAAACATGTTCAAAATGAAAGTGGGGGCAGGGATGAGGTATCAGAGCCGAAATACCAAAATCTTCCTTATTTTATTTTTTAATCTAAGAAATAATAAATGACTCAACTCTTGAATGTCATCAAGCTATTTCCAAGCATCTAGGCCTGGGGCTGTCCCTGTTTCTGAGAGGCTCGGAATTGCCGGACCAAAGTCTCTTATATATACTCCAGATTGAATGTCTTCCCTGGTTATTCTAGAACCTTTGAATGGAGGGCCTGCTCGCAACCTCCCTTACTGAGTAACTGCTCCATACCCCATCTGTATCCTTCCCTGAAAAATGACCATGACTGGCTAACACCACCTTCTTAAAGATGCCTACGGGGTTATACACACCTCCCCACTGGAGGGATGCCCACCCCATGCCTAGGTGTTGTCCGGGTCTGTCAGCCCAGTCCCCTTCCTGGGAATGGGAAAAGTCTGTGATACAATCCACCCTCCAGAGATCCCTGTGGGATGAGGCTGTGGCTAAACTTCTCAGGAAACCCCAGGCTTATCTACTTTTCTGCCCTAATGCACCCTTCTGCCCTCACTCTTGTACAGGTCTCTAGGAGCTCCTTTGCTCCATAATCACTTGCCCAGGAAGAGAAGGGACCCCAACTTAAGATGACTATCTCGTCTGAAAACTGAGGTTTGAAGTATGGTATATTTTTATTTACTTTTGTTTTTATTATTATTATTATTTTTTTTTTTTTTTTTTTTTTATCAGGGTAGACCTTATAAACAGAAAGTGTATTTTGCTTGCAGTTTCCATCTACTGAGTCTCAACAGCAAAGGGTGTTTGAAGGAAGGGATGTTTGCACCAAGCCTTGAAAGGGTAAGAGAAGTTTCAGATGAAAAAAAAAAAACACAATAAATTAGGATGATGACAGGAATCAACATTTGGGGATCCATCAATCAACTCAACTAAGCAACTATCCATTGCTTAGAGTAAGTCAAGACAGGTCACTTTGGGGACAGATGTCCAAAATGTAGTTCCTGTCTCTGAAGGAGTGTGTCACCTACTGACCTAGACAGACACTCAAAGGAACCAGGTGGTGACCACATTTACTGAGCCCCTACTACATGCTAGGTATTATACATTTACAAGGCACGTTCACATGTGATTCCTTTAAAATTTTTTTAAATATTTATTTATTTTTAAGAGACAGAGAGACAGAGGGTGAGTGGGGGAGGAGCAGAGACAGAGAGGGAGACACAGAATCCAAAGCAGGCTCCAGGCTCTGAACTGTTAGCACTGAGCCTGAAGTGGGGCTCGAACCCACCAGCCTTGAGATTGTGACCTGAGCTGAAGTCAGATACTTAACCGACTGAGCCACCCAGATGTCCCACATTTGATTCCTTTAAAATACTATGGAGTGATTTGTGTTATCACCACTTTACAAATTAGAAAATAAATTATGTCCTCCAGCCTTCCCGCTTTCCGAGCAGAGCTGTTAACTTATGACATCCTCAATGGGGAAAAACTGAGAGCTTTTTCCCTGAGATCAGGAACACGACAGGGATGCCCACTCTCACTGCTGTTGTTTAACATAGTGTTGGAAGTTCTAGCATCAGCAATCAGACAACAAAAGGAAATCAAAGGCATCGAAATTGGCAAAGATGAAGTCAAGCTTTTGCTTTTTGCAGATGACATGATACTATACATGGAAAATCTGACAGACTCCACCAAAAGTCTGATAGAACTGATACATGAATTCAGCAAAGTTGCAGGATACAAAATCAATGTACAGAAATCAGTTGCATTCTTATACACTAACAATGAAGCAACAGAAAGACAAATAAAGAAACTGATCCCATTCACAATTGCACCAAGAAGCATAAAATACCTAGGAATAAATCTAACCAAAAATGTAAAAGATCTATATGCTGAAAACTATAGAAAGCTTATGAAGGTAATTGAAGAAGATATAAAGAAATGGAAAGACATTTCCCTGCTCATGGATTGGAAGAATAAATATTGTCAAAATGTCAATACTACCCAAAGCTATCTACACATTCAATGCAATCCCAATCAAAATTGCACCAGCATTCTTCTCGAAACTAGAACAAGCAATCCTAAAATTCATATGGAACCACAAAAGCCCCGAATAGCCAAAGTAATTTTGAAGAAGACCAAAGCAGGTGGCATCACAATCCCAGACTTTAGCCTCTACTACAAAACTGTAATCATCAAGACAGCATGGTATTGGCACAAAAACAGACACATAGACCAATGGAATAGAATAGAAACCCCAGAACTAGACCCACAAACGTATGGCCAACTCATCTTTGACAAAGCAGGAAAGAACATCCAATGGAAAAAAGACAGTCTCTTTAACAAATGGTGCTGGGAGAACTGGACAGCAATATGCAGAAGGTTGAAATTAGACCACTTTCTCACACCATTCACAAAAATAAACTCAAAATGGATAAAGGACCTGAATGTGAGACAGGAAACCGTCAAAACCCTAGAGGAGAAAGCAGGAAAAAACCTCTCTGACCTCAGCCGTAGCAATCTCTTACTCGACACATCCCCAAAGGCAAGGGAATTAAACACAAAAATGAATTACTGGGACCTTATGAAGATAAAAAGCTTCTGCACAGCAAAGGAAACAACCAACAAAACGAAAAGGCAACCAACGGAATGGGAGAAGATATTCGCAAATGACATATCAGACAAAGGGCTAGTATCCAAAATCTATAAAGAGCTCACCAAACTCCACACCTGAAAAACAAATAACCCAGTGAAGAAATGGGCAGAAAACATGAATAGACACTTCTCTAAAAAAGACATCCGGATGGCCAACAGGCACATGAAAAGATGCTCAACGTCACTCCTTATCAGGGAAATACAAATCAAAACCATATTCAGATACCACCTCACACCAGTCAGAGTGGCTAAAATGAACAAATCAGGAGACTATAGATGCTGGCAAGGATGTGGAGAAACGGGAACCCTCTTGCACTGTTGGTGGGAATGCAAATTGGTGCAGTCGCTCTGGAAAACAGTGTGGAGGTTCCTCAGAAAATTAAAAATACACCTACCCTATGACCCAGCAATAGCAGTGCTAGGAATTGACCCAAGGGATACAGGAGTACGGATGCATAGGGGCACTTGTACCCCAATGTTGATAGCAGCGCTCTCAACAATAGCCAAATGATGGAAAGAGCCTAAATGTCCATCAACTGATGAATGGATAAAGAAATTGTGGTTTATATACACAATGGAGCACTACATGGCAATGAGAAAGAACGAAATATGGCCCTTTGTAGCAACGTGGATGGAACTGGAGAGTGTGATGCTAAGTGAAATAAGCCATACAGAGAAAGACAGATACCATATGTTTTCACTCTTATGTGGATCCTGAGAAACTTAACAGAAACCCATGGGGAAGGGGAAGGAAAAAAAAAAAGAGGTTAGAGTGGGAGAGAGCCAAAGCATAAGAGACTCTTAAAAACTGAGAACAAACTGATGGTTGATGGGGGGTGGGAGGGAGGGGAGGGTGGGTGATGGGTATTGAGGAGAGCACCTTTTGAGATGAGCACTGGGTGTTGTATGGAAACCAATTTAACAATAAATTTCATATATTGAAAAAAAAAAAGAAGAAAAAAAGAAAATAAATTAGGCTTCGGACACCTGGGTGGCTCAGTCGGTTAAGCATCCGACTTCAGCTCAGGTCATGATCTCCCAGTTTGTGAGTTTGAGCCCCACATCGGGCTCTGTGCTGACAGCTCAGAACCTAGAGCCTGTTTCAGATTCTGTGTCTCCCTCTCTCTCTGACCCTCCCCCATTCATGTTCTGTCTCAAAAATAAATAAATGTGAAAAAAAAAAGAAAAAAGAAAGAAAATAAATTAGGCTTAAGGAAGGTAAGCCCCTTGGCCAATGTGACTCAGCTAGCCAAGGGGGGAAAAGTGGTGATCAGGAACCTTGGTGGGTATGTTACAAGGCATGACAAGATGAGATGAGAGGTTCCATGAGGGAAAAGATGGTCTCCCAGCTCTGAGTCCCAGGAGTGAGAATGCAGACCCAGAAGAAGGCAGAAGCCTTTCACTGTGTAATATCCAAACGGGCACACGTCACTGATAAGCCAAAGACATTGGCAAAGCTTGTCTGCTCTGCGCTCAGTGTTAAAGTCTCATTGCTTCTATTGGGAAAACTAATAACATAACAAATGAAACTATTGTTCAGTTTCATTAAAAATAAATCTGATAAGATGGGCAGAATTGAATTAACCAATCTCAACAGAGTTCTCATTATTGGAGCAAACGGAATATTCTCTAATACAATAAGTCCTGATTCATTTTTGCTGGACTGAGCAGTTCCTTACTATAGATTTGGTTTCCAGCTTTTGGTGCCAGGCACGCTCTCACTAATGTTAGTATTAGCAGGTCAGCGTAATGGATCGGCATACTAGGTCTGGCGAGAGTTCTGGATGGATCAGCACGACAGATGCAGCGGCCTCAGTTACCCTTGGCAGACACAAACTGTCCTCCCCTCCAAGGAAGTCAGATTTAGGGCCCTAGAGCTTGCAAGAGAGAAATGGCCCTTGTTCCAGAGAGGGTGAGGTTGGCTAGGATCCTTGATGGGATGCTCTTGGATCAGAGATGGGGAAAACAGACAGTCAGTATGCCCGCTTGTTTTGGCTGGCTCTAATGGAAGTTAGTGCCAGCGATATTTCTATTCCTTTGCACTGGCTGAAGTTCAAAGGCTCAAGATTGAAAGCAGAGAGGAGCATGCAGGTACACACACACACACACACACACACACACGCACACGCACACACGCACGCACATATGCATTTATCATTTTCCCAAAGGAAGGATTTGGCACAGCTTCTAAATATACACAGAGACACAAGATGGAAACATTGAAGAAATTGAGATCAAATGTTAAATGTAATAGAGAAATGATATTGACTGATTAATGAAATATATCTCCAACTATGTGGCTGACTCACGTTTTAGAGGTGGACTGTCACTTTTGCTCTGAACCCACTAGTGAACATGGAAACATCAAGACACACATACCCCCCCACACCCAATCAGTTCATAATTTATATCACTCACTGACTAAAACCAAACCAGATGTTGAGGAGAAACACAGTTCCCTCTGGTCCTAATGACTGAGAGCATCTTTCTTTAATTGTATATACGTATCAAGAGGAAATGGAATTTAAATATGAGGGAAGGGACAAACAAATGAACAAACAATGCCACAGAAGACAAAGACGTTAAAAGTTGCTCTATTTGACACCCCAGGGGCTTGGAAGCCTCCTTTAAGTATATTCTCTACTAGCATACAGTCAATGATACAGCACTCATGATTTTCTGACACAATCTCTGTTCTGAAGTTCTTCTTACTGAGATGAACTTCTGTCATTATAGCCACATAGTTGGGGTGGAAGTGTCATAAAGGAAGAAATACGAACTCTGTACTCAGATTGGAGTTCAGGTTGTGCGTTTGCCACTTTCCAGCTGAGTGACCCTGGGGAAGTGGCATCATTTCTCAGTGTCTTGGCCTCTCCACCTGTGAAATGAAGGTCATGGCAGCCATTGAACAGAGCAACCACAGGACTGGATACAAGTATGCATGTCCAGTGTCTAGTGGCATGTAAGTGAGTGGTGTGGGGTTATTCCTTCAGTTCACCCTCAGAATATTAATTAAGCATCTGTATGTCATTTCTAGGTATTAAAGATGTAACAATAAGCAAGGTAGGTCAAACCGCTACCCTACTAGAGTTTACCAGACCATCTGTTGGGGCTGGTTACATTCCTATCATCCACATATAGAAACGTCACACAAATTTACGAAAAAGCTTGCCTCTACAATGAGGGCAGGTAAGCATCACCTTCTTATTCTGATTCTCTGGTCTAAATCTGACAAATATCCTATTTCTAAGTTTTTAATCAGGAAGCTAGACTCAGCACAATGGAGAACAAACTAGTTGGGTTGCCTGGGTATCTAGCTGTATGAAGATTTGACCTCAAACGATCTCTTCATCACTTCACTGTGGTTTAGTTAAACCCCAGTGGGACTGATCTCTTAGCTTCACTACCGGTAATTTAAGTAAAATAAATGTTTTAATTTTTATAATTCAGTCCCAGGCAGCCAAGAGTTGCTGCTCCATGATGTTTCCCCTAATAATTAAAAAGGAAAAAGAGACAAAACCAGCTGAGTCAATAGGATAAAAAAGTACCTCCTCCCTGATTTTTTTAAAAAACATGAACCAAATACTTCTCATGAAAAAACTCCCTGTTATATTTTTGAAAGATTAAACTTAAGTCCTACATGAATGGTGTCTAATTAAGAACAGGAGCACCTGAGTGGCTCAGTTGGTCTAGGGTCTGACTCTTGGTTTGGGCTCAGATCATGATCTCATAGTTGGTGAGACTGAACCCCACATTGGGATCTGCTCTGACAGTGTGGAGTTTGCCTGGGATTCTCTCTCTCTCCCTCACTCTGCCCTCCCACTTACATTCTCTCTTTCTCTCTTTCTCTTTCAAAATAAATAAATGTAAAAAAAAAAAAAAAAAAAAAGGAAAGAAATTTTGGCTATATTTCAATGTAGTATAGACAAGGTACAGAGATGACAGTTTCAGTTTGGGAACAGATTAAGGCTCTGAAGCAGTCATGTTTGCAGCCAGGGAAAGACCCACACATGGAACTGGAAATAAATATAATCGCAGCGATGATGGAGACCCCGATAATAAAAGCTACTGTTTCGGGGGCAGGTTATATGTGTGAAGGACCACACTGAGAGCATCACATTTTCAGTCCTCCTCACCAGCCCTGTAAGGTAGGTGCTATTATGGTTACCTTAATTTACAGATGGGGAAAAGGACTCACAAAGTGAACATAACTTGTTCAAGAGAGTGCTGCTGATAAGCAAAAAAGCAGGGATTTGAACCTCTACACCCGTTTCCAATGGAAGATTTGCTGACAGGTCACTTCAGGACCTTGGACAGGTCACATCACTGGGGACCTTGGTTTCCCAACAGGCACAAAGAAGAGTCTGGGATGGTCATTGTCCCTTCCACCCATGATAAATAAAACTGTAGGGTTTCTTACAGTTTTTTGACACAACTTAGGTGGGAGGCCACCAAGCTTAAAATGTTTTGGTTATCCAAATCCAGAGTAATCATTAGGTGTCAGGAAACAATCCATTACTAAAAATTGGGGTTTTCCTCACTGTATAGGAAAGCAGGTAGAGTGCGATGTTATTTTCCAGCATAGGAAGCCTCCCTTTGGAGTCAAGAAAGCAGCCCAGATCTTTGTGAATACCATCATTTCAGGAAGAAACCAGAAATTGACTTAAGTCCCAGGCTTAAGCTACACTTGAAATATCTCCTTTACTAATTCATATCGACATTGGTTTGGGGTGAATTTACAAGCTTTGTTTCTGAGCTTGAGGTAAGTTAGAAATGGGTCAGCGGCTTCCAGAAACAAATCATGGACTCCTTCTTGCTTTTATTTGTTCCTAAATGCATCTGTGTTGCCTTCTCACTTGTATTTCTCTCGTTTTCAGAACATGACTTTCAGAATTGCTGAGAGCAATCACTGGCCTCCCTCTCACATGGAGAAATCAAAAGCAAATACAAACTGCTCTCTCAGCTCACTTCCAAATCTAAGCAGACCCAACTGCTGTTACATATTGCTTTGTACACTAAGATGCAGTGTCTCTTTGAATGTAATAAGCAAGGAAAACCTCCAAGTGGTTTGCTATTGCTGAAACATTACTGAGCTGGCAAAATTCATAAACTAATACTGCAAAGTAGCCCTTGGCACATGCTATTTTCAGCAATTTGTACTCTCTGTCACTATTTCCTCTTTCATGCCATCTGTAAAGCACACCCTGGCTTCCTTCTCAACAAGAAATGTGTCTTTCTAGAAGGTTGATCAGAAAAAAAATAAAAAGCACTTCCTGTACTGGTTAATTGTTGCAGAGGAAGTGCCCACTTTCACACCTGAGAGTCGGTAGTCTGGGGGTCTATAGGTCAGATATGGGAGATTGATATAAAAAATGGAAGCTGTCACATGCCAGCCAGGAAGACTAAATATTTCTCATCTTCATTAGAAGTGATCATGTTTAAATCCCCATTGCCTGATTAATTAGGATAAAGAGAAGAAGTATTAGTGTCATTAAATGAAAATCTCTCTGGTTATTGAAGGATAAACTTGAACCATACATGCACGATGGCTGCATGTAGGGCATGGACTGGGAGCCTGGAGACCCAGGTCCTTCCACTTACCAGCTATGTAACATGGGCAAGTCCATGCCTCCCTCCCTTGGTCTGGTGTGATCAAATCAGATGGTTAAAAAGGTCTTTTTGGCTTAGAAGTGCTTTGGTTTGTGAAAAGGAGTAATCATTTCTTCAGTAGATATATACTAAGCTTCTACTGTGTGCTGGGCACTAAAAAAGACTCCCGATATCACAGAGCTTATGTTCAAGTAGAGGACTGAGCCAATACATGTGTCAACAAATAATCAAACAAGATAGCTTCAGGTGGGAGTAAGTGCCATGAAACATCAGAAGAACTTCTAAAAGAAAGTAATGGGCATGGGTTAGGACAGTAGTTAGTCATACATTGAGTAACAAAGCCTATTTATCAAGAGAAGTGGTTTTTAATGCAGTTGGTAGTACAACCCTCCAGTATTTTGGAATTTTGTGAAGGAGTTTGGTATTTTATTTATAGTGTATCGGTACCAGATCATTGACATATGGAAATACAAGTTATTTTATTAGACATTACCTTTTTTAATTCTCTTGCATATTATGCCTTGAACATTC
Organism: Panthera leo; assembly: GCF_018350215.1. NCBI lineage: Eukaryota > Metazoa > Chordata > Mammalia > Carnivora > Felidae > Panthera > Panthera leo. The sequence goes on along the minus strand of NC_056694.1, from coordinate 34,761,295 downwards.
ATTGTTTCCAAAACTGTGCAAGATTATACATTATTTATGAGTTTCACTTCAGGATTATAAAAGGGAAGTTAGATATTATTTTTAATAAGAGGGGGCACTGGGTCTGATAGAATTAAAAACCACTGATCTTAGCCATTCTGACAGGTGTGAGGTGATAGCTCATTGTCATTCTGATTTGCATTTCCCTGATGATGAATGATATTGAGCATCTTTTCATGTGTCTCTTGGCCATCTGGATGCCTTCTTTGGAGAAATTTCTGTTCATGTCTTCTGCCCACTTTTTAATTGGGTTATTTAGGTTTTTTTGGTGTTAAGTTGTATAAGTTCTTTATATATTTTGGATACTAACCCTTTATTGGATTTGTCATTTGCAAATATCTTCTTCTATTCTGTGGTTAATTTTGTTGATTGTTTCCTTTGCTGTCAACCCTTTTATTTTGATATAGTCCCAAGAGTTTATTTTTGCTTTTGTTTCCCTTGCCACAGGAGACTTACCTAGAAAGATGTTGCTATGGAAATTTACAAAACAAAACAAATGAGCAAAGGAAAAAAGAGAGACAGAGAGACAGACAGACACAAACTAAGAAACGGACTCTTAACTACACACTGATGGTCACCAGAGAGGAGGTAGATGGGTGAAATAGGTGAAGGGGGTTAAGAGTACACTTATGATGAGATTGAGTAATATACAGAATCGTTGGATTACTATATTGTACATCTGAAGCTAACATAACACTGTGTGTTAACTATACCAGAATTAAAACAAAAAAAAAAAAAAAAAGAAAAACAAATACACACAAAAAACCATTGATCTAGAACCCTCATAACCAGAAGCATAGCCAGGGGCATTCTTGTGCAATGGTCTATTTCTAGGCAAAGATGAAGATAATAAATTTCTACAGGGAATTATGGGCACACATTTAAAAAAGAGCAATTTTGAGATGATCGTCTTCCCTGATAGGTACAGGCCTCTCTCACATTTTCCTACATCACGTGTATCACAGACACTATTCCATGTGTCCAAAATAACCCTTTACATGCTAAGATAGAATACCCTCTGGGTGCCTGGGTGGCTCAGTCAGTTAAGCATCTGACTCTGGATTTCGGCTCAGGTCATGATCTCACGGTTCTCTCTCTCCGTCTCTCTTGGCCCCTCCTCTTTTGCTTTCACTCTCTCTCAAAAAATAAACAAACATTAAAAAAAGAACCCACCTCAGTATTTGCATGGCTACTTCTATTCTTATACTAACCAGCCTGGAGAACCATCATGAATAACCACACTTACACAGGTGATTGGTCCAAAGGCCTGAAGTAATTAGGGCTGATACAGGTTCATTCTCAAGATTCTTCAAAGGGAACTGAGTAGGGAATCAAGCATCCCGGAAGAGTAGTAGGGGTCACAAGGTTCAAGAACTATTGACAGCCATGTTTTCCTACACAGAGAGGAAGCCTCTTTGAAAGGAAAGATCGAAGGTTACACGCAGAGAGGTATATTCATTCATATTCATCCAATCAATGACATTTTTCACACTACTATATAGTAGACATTTTGATCATTCTGGAGAGACATGATGCCTACAGTAGGCTAGATAAAGGCCCCTCGCTTCACTGAAAAAAAAAAAAAAGATATCCATACTCAAGTCAGCTGAACCCTGTGAATGTGTTACCTTTTGTGGCAAAAAGGACTTGGTAGATGTGATTACGTTAAAAATCTTGTGACACCTAGGGGCACCTGAGTGGTTCAGTCAGTTAAGCATCTGACCTCGGCCCAAGTCATGATCTTGCACTCCATGAGTTCAAGCCCTGTGTCGGGCTCTATGGTAACAGCTCAGAGCCTGGAGTCTGCTTCAGATTCCATGTCTCCCTCTCTCTCTCTGCCCCTCCCCCACTCGCACTCTCTCTCAAAAATAAACAAACGTTAAAAAAAATTTTGTTTAATCTTATGACAGGAAGATTATCCGGGATTATTCAAATGTATCCAATGCAATCACAGAAGCTCTTAGCAGAAACAGACCAGAGTTTCAGAGTCAGAAAGGCAGATCTGAAGACTCTACCTTCAAAGCTCCCCGCCTGGAAAATGGAGAAAGCACCACCAGCCAAGGAATCTGGGAGGCCTCTAGAGGGTGGGACAGTCAAGGAAACTACTATGAAGGGGCCTCAGAAGGGACACTGCCCACCAACACCTTCACGGTAGCCCCATCCCCATGGAGACTCATTTCAGACTTAGAACCTCCAGAGCCATAAGAGAGTAAGTTAGTGTTGTTGGAAGCCACTGTGTTTGTGGTCCTTTGTTAACGCAGCCTTAGGACACTACTACAAATCCCCGTCCTGGAATCACTTCCCTTCTGGGACATTTGCAAACAAGTGACAACTTGTCTTGTGAAGTCCAGAGAAAGGCAAGCTGAAATGAGAGACCTGGACAGTGGAAGCCCCGGGTTCCAGCCATTCCCCAGGCCCAGCTACTTCCCTGCAGCCACACACCAACATCCCCAGTACCTTTCATAAATCCAAGTGTCGAGATCCTATCCCTACCAAACAAAATAACCCTGCCTAATATAATCTGCATTTATGGTCCTATAGGGGCTCTGATGCTTGCTGTGTAAACCTGCAGGCAGTTTCTCAAGAAAGTCTTAATGATGTTTACCATAACTAGACTGTTCTTACTGGAAAATATGCTTCTCCAGCGTAGAAACACTTTCAGCAACAACGAGAATTTGCTGTGAATTCCTCATTAGACAAGTAGTTCCACTAAGGAATCGCGTGATGCCTTGGGCAAGCCACTTAATCAAAATTCTACTGTTTTCATGCTTTCTGGTTCATCTCTCATGTTCAGTGAACACCTACTATGTACCAGGCCGGGGGAAGACAACAAGGAACAAAGCCCAAATCCCTGCCCAGACTTCAAAAGAGAGATTTCACTGAAAGAAGCGATTATAAGACAGTATGAGAACCACACTGACCGTCAATGCTTGTGACCACATTCTCTGCGCTAGCCAATGTTCAAAGTGATAAAAATGCCTTACGTGTTTAAATGGTCACAGATACGCTCTGTAGGAGGGAGCACCGTGACAACTATATTACCAAGGAGGAAACTGAGGCAGGGTAAGAAATATGCCCAGCGGGCCACTGACAACTGGTGGCATCAGGTTTTCTTGGCATCTGGGCTCCAGAACCTGGATTAATGACTCTAGTCTGCTGTCTTTGGGGAAAAAGGATGTCAAACTGCAGACGCATAAGATAAGAAGCAGCTTGGGAGGCAAAATTACCGGAAGAGGAGACAACTGGTTTGAGTGTTTCTGAATGATTAAGAATTAATCAGGTGGGTAGAGGCTGGAGTTTCAGGCAGAGGAAAGCTACAGGGAGTGACTGTGGACTGAGGCTGAACGGGATTTTACCATTAAGCAATGGAGCTAGAGGAACAGGCAGACTCCCGGCTCTGAAGAGTCTGGATTCCCGGCTGAGCAAAGCCACTTCTGCCCTTCCCCTTCAGACCTTTGTCCGTGGCCCACTGATGGCTTCACTGTTGCTAAGCATTTTCTCAGCACCTGGGTCCTAGCAGGTGTCTCATTATCCCCACCCACAATGGAAATCTGTGTGCATCTCTGCCTTCTTCACCCAGCTAGCTGCTTGCTGTGGAAGCACCATCTCTTTGGCCACACGTTCTGAAAACCCAAGTGCGCGGAACGAGTGCTGGTCCGAGATGTCAGATGCTGTTGTCCTGGGTATGATTTGACATTTTCCATCTTGGGTTCCATGTTCTCTTGCTGGCTCTGTCCATTCCCTCACCCATGCAGCCACTTAGTGAACATGTACTATGATACGATGCTGGAGTAAATGAGGACATGGAGGTGAATGAAACAGAAGCCTTGCTCTCAAATGGCTCATTGCCAAAGGGACAAGAGAGAACTATGATGACTGATAAACAGCATGATACGAGGGGCTGCAGGAGCGTGGATGAGGCTCATTGCTTTCAGCACGAGGGAGGGTATTGAGGGGGGTTCAGTGCCAGTTAACACGCTCCTGCCTCTGAGTCTCAAACCTACTTTTATACACCCTGCATTGTGCCACAGAAGCTGAGCAAACCACATTTCTGCTTTGCTAAGTGGCTCCTGCTTAGGCTCTGCAAAGAGGGGTCCCAGAGGACCCAGCCAAGCTGGAGGAGGAAGCAGCGAGTTGCTCCTGCCTGTCAGCTTACCACTAGTTTCCTCTCTGTTTTCTGTTTCTATCTGCATCATCCCAGCTTGGCTCCCGTGATCTGGCTGCAGCAGTATGTTCCAGTAGCAGCCAATGAGTCCGCTTTTCAGTTTCTCCAAAGGCTCACAGAACTGGCCTCATTATACTCCCTCAGAGACTCAAACCCCAGTTGGCCAGTGGCCCCCTCCTCGGATTAGAGTGCTGCCTCTCTTCTGAGCTCACAGATTCAGCACCAGTCAGACGGTGCCCTCAGAGGTCTGAGTCCCAGCTGGGCAGGACTCCTTCAAGCCTTTAAAATTTAATAATTCCAACCTCTCTTTTTTGTTCCTCCAGCCCTAGAGGTAGGAGCTGCTCTCCACCTGTGATAGCTCTGTGTTCTGCTGGCCTTTTTAGTTCAATACCTAGTTAATAATTCTTTATATTAAATTCCCTCTGTTAAGATAACTGGTGTGAATTCTGTCTCCCGACCAGACCCTACTGATAGAACCTCTGAAAGCAGTCTGGCTGACCAGAGTTCTAAGGGTAAGGAGACACCCCAAATAAGGAGAGGAGTTCAAGCCAACGCTTCACAGAGAGAGGGAAAATCATGTGTACAACTGGACCTGACCTGCCGCTCAGGTCCAGAAGGATTTTACCTCAATTGGACCATCCTGCCTTCAAACAGCAAGGGCTCCCCAGTCCTCTTGCATTTGGCACATGAGAAAAATGGTAATAATCACACAACACCCTGGGTTAAATGGAGAATGCTGCTCTTTTTCAGAGGTGACTGTCCTGTGGGCTGTAGTGCCCCCTGGGACCCAGGCCTCCCTCGGTCCTGAGGGGATTTCTATCTCTACACCCTAGATGGGGAATCCTGCAGCAGACAGAACATCTCAGAGTGGAAACCCTACCAGGAGCAGTGTGAGTGTGTGAATGTGCGTGTGCACCTGGGTAACATCAAGCATAGGACAACTTTGTAGCCTTAGGATCAGAGACTGCGAACCCCAAAAGAAACTTTGGGATAACTATATACATGCTCTCCCTTTTGCCAAAGAAGAAAGTAGGTTTGGAAGAAGAAAGGAATCTACCCAAAGCCCTAAGTCATTCAGTTTGTGGTACTTTGTTATGGCAACCTTAGGAAACCAATACTAAGCTATAATTTAAGAAGCAAAGCAAACAAACAAAAAATAAGACCTAACAATGCAGTGCCTGGGTGGCTCAGTCTTTTAAGTGTCTGACTCTTGATGTTGGCTCAGGTCATGATCTCACAGTTCATGAGATTGAGCCCCAGGTCAGGCTCTGTGCTGGCAGTGCACTGCTTGAGATTCTCTCTCTCTCCCTCTCTCTCTGCCCCTCCTTGCTCGTTTTCTGTCTCTCCCTCTCTCTAATTAAACTTAAAAAAAAAAAAAAGCAAGAAATAACAAGGGTTGATGCGTCGTGGAGAAGTCGGAACCCTTGTTCCAACCCTTGTTGGCTGCCATGGAAAACCACCTGCCTGTACCTCACCAGGTAACACAGGATCACTGTATGATACAGCAACTCCATCCCTAGCTTTATACTCAAAGGAATTAAAAACAGGTACTCAAACAAAAACGTGTGCATGAATGTTTGCAGCTATAGTATTCAGTCACCAAGAGGTAGACACAACCCATAGCCACCAGCCAATGGAAGGGATGCACACATGTGGTATATACAGTCAATGGGATAATATTTGACCAAACAAATAAATAAAGTACTCGTATATACTGCATCCGTGGACGAACCTCGAAAATATTAAAGAAGCAAACACAAAAGGTCATATATGGTATGATTCATATCATGATATGCACTGTCCTGAATAGCTAAACGCATAGAGTCAGAAAGCAGATTAATGGTGCCAGGGGCTGATGGAGGGACAAAGGGAGAAATACTGCCTAATGGGTGTGGTGTTTCTTTTGGAGGTGAAAAAAGGTTTTGGATGGAGTTGCAAGTGATAGTTGCAAAACACTGTGAATGCACTAAAGGCTTCTGGATTTTGCACACTTAAATGGTTAATTTTATGTTCTAAGAGTTTTACCTCCATACCAGAAAGGAAAACAAAGCAAAAATAATGGCCTAGGTTAGCCAAAGGGAAACAGCATGATTAGATCTTGATTTTAGAAAGATAACAGGAAGATGGAATGGAGAAAGATTGGCAAGATTGCAGAAAAAAGACACAACTCCTATAATCTAGGCAAGAAATTGAGGTCTTAGAATGAAACTATGGCAGTGAGAACGGGGAGAAATAAATTGATTTAGAAGATGTTCCCACCAGAGAGAACCAATAGAGGTGTTACAATGTAGCAACTAACTCCTGGGGTTCAGTCTGTTGGGTAGTGAATCCTTCCCTGCCTGCTCTGTAGACCTAAGCCTTCATCTCCTTATGTGAAAACCAGGTGGGATTGTTGTTACAAATACGTCTTCCTGTAGATTCCAAGCTTTCTAGCAAAGAAGTCAAGAGATTCCACAGGAGAGACCAATAATATGTCCCAAAGGAGCATAGGTTCGCAAAGACAACCCAATCCAGGACAAAAAGTACCTCCAGAAGTATCAACAAGAGTGACTTCACTCTGCTTCACTCTGGAGATGCCAAGTTCTCTACCACTTGCCCACTAGAGGGTAAATTAAGTCTGCAACTGATTCAGAGTCCTTAGGCAAGAATAAAATTAGCAGGGGTGACCTGAATCAGTTCACTGAATTAAGAGAAGGAACAATGTCCAGTTACCATGGAAACGTCTGGGGATTTAAGGTAGTCTGCCCTCAAAGAACTGTCACGTCCACCAGCGGTGAAGCTGATAAAACACTGTTCCTCATCATTACACTATGTCACCAAATGTTGGTTGCCTGTTGACACTTTATTGAGGAGGTGAACGAGTGGTAGCCTCAGCCGGGGATGGAATGATGTGTGGTGTCCATGGTGTAGCCAAGTGGAGAAGTCCAGCTAGTGGTCAGGTGTAGGTGGGTTGGCTTATGGATTCAAGTATAAGGGAGTTGATGAGATAATTCAGGACAGAACCTATAGCAACAAGTGAGGTACACGCAGAAGGGAATCAGTGAAGGCAATCTGAAGGAGTTAGGAGGTCTAGCTGGATGAGTGAAGAAGAGGAACCAATGGAACATGGTGTCATGGAAACCACGAAAGGAGAGAAAGTCAGGAAAGCAAGAATGGGCCACCCTGGCATGCCTGCCTTCTCCTATACCTGGTGCCTTCCATCCTGTGCATTGGCAATGAAAACTGTGCAAAACAAGTCAAAGAAATTAAGAGGAAGAAATAAAATCCTATCACATGGAAGTAGGAAAATGAAATAAATTATCAAGGGGGAAACACAGTTCCCTAAGTGCTGGCCACCCCTACCACACTGGTAACGACATTCCTTGCCATTCCTCAGTAGCTGCACAAAGTGAAAATTGCATCCGAAAAAAGTCATTTTATTGTTACTTCTTTTAATGGGAGAGAAGAAAACAGGAAAGAAAGAAAACATCCCCTTAGCCTCACCATATGCAGCCCTTCACTCCTTGTCTTATTTTTTCAGGGAAGAAGCCTGGGAAATTGGATTTTGAGTGTTGAGGACACAGTTCAAAAGTTTCCAAACCTGGCGTGCCCACTTTGCTGGAGAAGAATAATGGGGTCGGATTGCCCAGGCTGCTGGAGGGTCTCACTCCATTGAATTGAATCAACTTCAGACAACTGGATTTGAACTGTGACTTCAGAACAGGACGTGGCGAAGCACGGGGCTGTGTGAACTTTTCAGGCTCTCCACTCCTGACATATTTCCACAGAAGCCCTCTCAGCTGAAAGGCTCCAACTCCAGTGAGAATGCATTTTAATAATGGTTGCAGGCCCTCAGTGTCCACACAGTGGCTCTGTGCTGGCTTTAAGGGCACCCTTGCTGACACTCACTGTTTAAAATAAAAAATAGAGACAAAAGCGAAAGAGAGAAGCAAACAACAAAAAAACAAAACAAAAAAAAATGGAAAAAAAAAACACCCTCAAAAAACAAACCCAGCATGCACGCGCATTCTATTGGAATTGGGTATAATCAATTCCAGGAATTCAGGAGTAGGTAGGGCTCTAGGCCATCCACTCAGGGGGTCTGGAGGTTTATATAAATGGGGAAATTGGTTCTGAGAAAATGAAGCGAGAAATTCCTTAAGCCATATTTGGAGCATATTGGGGTTTTGTGGTTGTTATTGTTCATTTGTTTGTTTTGTTTTCAATAATACTGCGAAAAAGAATTTATTTGGATTTTCTCCACTCATATGTTTTCAGGAACCACCTACAGGAAAATTGATTTATATGCTCTTTAGGGTTGAAAACAAAAAAACCCACAAAAATTGTAGAGATGATATTGGCTATGGCCCTTTTGGGGTTATTTATTTAGGAATTTTCTAACCAAGAGCGGGGAGAAAGTCGGCTGAACACACTGGAAAGCACACAGCTGACCTTGAAGTTGGAAAGTGTCTGTACTTAGGATTTTTGCAAGTGGTTTCTCTCTCTCTCCCTAATTCTCCCCCTATTTGATGACTCCAAGGCTAAACAGCACTTTTTCAAAAAGTTTCCGTTGTCTCCAACTTAATTTCCTGGCATTTTCCTCTGACAGCTCGACATCTATCTTTGTGTGATTGTTTGTTTATATCTGTCTTAAAATGTAAACAGTTCCTCTATCTGTTTTGGTCTGCACTAAACCCCTACGCCTAGTACAGGCCTAATGTGTCTGATATGCATCTGTGGCTTTGGCAAAGTCTGACATTCATCACCTGTGGCTTTGGGAAACTCAAGTTACCTCCCTAGTCTCCAATCTGTAAAGTGTGTATAAGGCTGCTTAGCCCACAGGTGTGCCTCACACGGGTTGGGTATGAAGGTGTCATTACACAGTGGAGTTGCCTTTATATATTTTACATTTATTTATTTTGGGGAGAGATAAGTGGGGGAGGGGCAGGGAGAGGGGGACAGAGGATCCAAAGCAAGACGACAGGCTGAAAGCAGGGAACCTAATGTGGGGCTCGAACCCATGAACCATGAGATCATGACCTGAGCCAAAGTTGGACGCTTTGATGCCCACCACCCAGATGCCCCTGGAGTTGCCTTTTAAAAGACTTTATCATGTATCTTTATATTATTTATTTTACTTCAGTTTTCCTGACTCACCTAAGGAATGCTTGCTTCTTACGTGGAAAACATAGAAAACAACAAAAGGGCAAAATGAAACACAGGAACGTTGTTCCCGATTCAGAGATAATCACCTATGTTTTTAAGCCACTACGTTTGTGACAGTTGGTTACAGACAGTGGGAAACGAATACTGGACTCTTCAGTTGATCACAGTTTTGTCTTTGAGTTACAAAGATGATGGAAAAGGTGGCTAATAGAAGATGAACACGGTGTTACATAATATCTTGGAGGAACAGCAAACTGATTCAAGTCCAGGTTTGACTCCCTCCCTCCACAAATATTGCATTGGCGTCAGTGCAGAAAGGTCAAGATGCTATTTCTTCACATCAAAGTATTCCATTTCTGGGGTAGCATCCGGCAAGGGCCACGGAATGTAATTAGAGGTGACAGGTGTTTTTCCTCCTAAAAGAAGTATTCCTATCTGATGTCAGCTGCTCCTAGGCTCGGTTTTCTATTCCACCTGGCCCTGCCCACCCCCACTACCTTTATCTGCATTCCGGACTCAGTAGACATATAAAAAAATTAAGAACGCTTTTGATCTTTGTCTCTCTCTTTTAAAAGTTTTTCTTTGTTCCCAGAACAGAGAAAGACCGAGATGGTGAGAGAGACAGAGGAAGAGACAGGCAATCGAGTTTTCAGCATATTTTGCAGTTCAAGGTGTCAGGAACCATTACAAGAAGGTGCAAAGAATCTGTCCTCGCTGGAATATGTCACCTCCCTTTGAAAGATGGGTGTTCTGGGGCGCCTGGGTGGCTCAGTCGGTTAAGCGGCCGACTTCGGCTCAGGTCACGATCTTGCGGTCCGTGAGTTCGAGCCCCACGTCGGGCTCTGTGCTGACAGCTCAGAGCCTGGAGCCTGTTTCAGATTCTGTGTCTCCCTCTCTCTGACCCTCCCCCGTTCATGCTCTGTCTCTCTCTGTCTCAAAAATAAATAAACGTTAAAAAAAAATTTAAAAAAAAAAAAGAAAGATGGGTGTTCTGAGATAAGTGGCCTCTCGCCTCTGATTTCTTTCTTTTTAAATTTTTTTTTTAACATTTATTTATTTTTGAGACAGAGCATGAACGGGGGAGGGTCAGAGAGAGGGAGACACAGAATCTGAAACAGGCTCCAGGCTCTGAGCTGTCAGCACAGAGCCCGACGCGGGGCTCTAACTCATGGACTGCGAGATCATGACCTGAGGTGAAGTCGGCCGCTTAACCAACTGAGCCACCGAGGCACCCCAACCTCTGATTTCTTTCAGAGATGGAGCTGCTCACCTGGGCTGAGCAAGGAGCATGAGCTGAAAGCCCTTTCTGTGCCAGAAGAAGCAAGAGCAAAACTCAACTCTGGCCATGCAAAGGAGAGGAACAGGGATCTTTGGGAAGACAGAAGGAGCTCTAGTGGTGTGCATCCTGCCCAGCTTCTGAGACTTGACGTAAACAGGGTCATTGTCATAATTACTATAAAGGGCAAAAAAGCTCAGTAAGGGTTTGGTTTTGATTTCTTTGTTTTCATCTTTTTTTTTTTTTAATTTCTGAGTACAGTTGACACAGAATGTTATATTATTTTCTGGTGCACCACAGAGTGATTCAACATCTCTACAGGTTATGCTGTGCTAACCACAGGTGTAGCTACCCCTGTCACCATGCAACGCCAATACAGTATCATCGACTACATTCCCTGTGCTGTGACTTTTAGTCCTATGACTCATTCTCTCCATCACTGGGAACCTCGTATCTTTCTCTCTCCTTCACCTGTTTTACTCACTCTCCCAGCCCCTCCACCTCTGCCAACCATCCCTTTGTTCTCTGTATTTATAAGTCTGATTCTGTTTTGTTTATTCATTTGATTTTTTAGATGCCACACATGAGTGAAACCATGTAGTATTTGTCGTTCTCTGACTCATTTCACTTAGCCTAATACCTTCTAGGTCCATCCATGTTGTCACAAATGGTGTGACCTCATCCTTTTTCATGGCTGTGTAATAATTCATTGTGTGTATGCATGTGTGTGTATACATCTATCTATATATATAGATATAGGTAGATGTCCATCAGTAGACGAATAGACAAGGAAGGTGTGTGTGTGTGTGTGTGTCTTTGTGTGTGTGTGTGTGTGTGTGTGTGTGTGTCTTCCTTGTCTATTCTGATGGACATTGAGGTTGCTTCTGTATCTTGGTGGTTGTAATCAATATTGCAATAAACACAGGGGCCCGTATCTTTGTGAATCTGTTTTCGTTTTCTGTGGGTAAATAATCAGTAGTGTAATTATTGGATAATATGGTAGAACAAAACTTTAAAAATACATGAAGATAAATTAAATTGAAAACACAGTGGTCCAGCATCTTTGGAATACAGCGAAAGTAGTGCATCTTTGTTTTTCTTATCTGATTGTGGAGTGTGAGGAAAGAACAAGGAAGGGCATTCCTGTCTGGGAGAAAGGAGCAGCGTTTAGGATAAGGATGCCAACAAGGCCAGTGTTTCGCTGGAGTTTTCTTGAGTTCTGAGCTCTGGCATGAGATCACAGGGGTAGAGTTAAGCATAGAGAGCCCAGTGGGCTGGCGAAATAACTGAACTTCTTGCACAGGGAACAAGAAGTCAAATAAATTATCTCTAAGAAGTCAAATAGTTTTTTAATTAAAAGTTTTTTTAATGTTTATTTGTTTTCAGACAGAGAGACAGTGTGAGTGGGGGAAGGCAAAGAGAGAGGAAGACACAGCATCCAAACCAGGATCCAGACTCCAAGCTTGTCAGCACAGAGCCCAGTGCGGGGCTTGGGCCCACCAATGGTGAGTTCCTGACCTGAACCAAAGTCTGACGCTTAATGGACTGAGCCACCCAGGTACCCCTAAGAAGTCAAGTAAATTTTAAAATGCCCAAAGAGTTTCCAAATCCAAGCACGCTTTGAATGGTCCCCAGGGCAAGAGTTACTGGTGGGGAGTGGGGGTGGAATCTTGACCATTCTATTCCAGGCCTTGTAAATGCTCACCTAAAGGCAAGACCAGCTGTCAGCCTCCCTGTGCTTCCAGACTGCCACTGGGCTCCTGGGGCAGCAAATTTAAGAAGGAATCAATTCAGGAGCAGGAAAGTCCACTCCAAGCCCTGTCCATGAGAAGCCTTTTTAAGGCTCAATAATGTACAAGTTTGAGAAACCTTCTAAGTTGCCTCCACCTTGTCTCTGCCCAAACCAACACAACCCTATGGCACAACAGGGACAAAGATGAAAGTTTCTCTAGGAAAGGAAGGTGTAAGGTGAATTGTTCTTCTTTTCTCTGAAAAGACTCACCTATCAAAATTCTATCACTGACTCCCCTAACGTCCATAAGCTAAATATAAAAAGCAAACACAAATACAAAACAAAACCAAAACTCCATAAAGAGAAACCCACTGTTCACCTTTTTTTTTTCACCTATATGCTTATTTACAGGAGTACAGAACTGGTGGGAGACTGAAGGATTTTTTTTTTCTGTCCTAATTCAATTAGTTGGCAATAAAAAGAACAAAAGAAAGCCATTATGCAAATCTATGGCCATTCTAAGTCAGAAATTGGGGTCAGGAGGTGGAGGGTGGGAAGAATAAAGATTTGGAGAGTTTTTTTTTTTACTTGTCAGAGTTCAACTCTTGTTTTATGGTAATATTAATTTTTTGAATCATTATTGATATTCAAACTCAACATACGGGATCTTCAGTCTTATCTCCCACCTTCCAGCTGTACTGAGTAACACACTTCCTTAAAGGACACCTCTGCTTTTTTTCTTTTTTTTCTTCCAGATCCAGACCCGGGATTGGCAAGCACTTTCTCCAAAGGCCGGGACAGTAAATATTTTAGGCTCTTGGGGCTGTATGAGCTCTACCACAGCTATCAACTTTGCAACAGGTTGTATGAAAGCCGCCGTGGTCCAGACCTGAGTGTGTGTGGCTGTGTCCTAATAAAACTTAATTTGTGGACACTGACATTTACATTTTATGAAATGTTCATGGGTAATGAATGCTATTTGTATGTGTATTTCTTCCCACTCCCCCACCCCCTCACCCCCCCGCCCCAATCATTCTTAGGTCCTATAAAGTATGAAAACAGGCAGCAGGCAGAGTGCACTGACCCCTGCTGTATTCCGGTCCGGGGATCAGGAATGCCAGTATCTGAAAGATTTTTTAGGAAAATCATCATCTTGGTGCCCCTCCCTTCGCTTCCCCCCACCCAGATTTACAGGATCAGAACCAAGATTCCAAGTTATGTACATCAAAGGTTGAGGAGTATTGCTCAACACTCCCAATCTGACCTTACCAAGATCCCCGTCAGGAGGACCACCTTTCAGATCGTTCAGTGCCTACTCTGGCCACACCAGGAGGAGGTACTCTCACCGGCAGGAATGCAATCCCTCCTGACCATTCTAGACTTTCCTGCCTCCTCCCAACGCACCCCCTTCTTGCACTACCTGCAGGGAATTGAGTAGATTACCAAGACTTGATAAAAATGGGCCAGCATCCCTGGACTCCAAATAAATTTAACTAGAACCCTGGGGAGGACAAACAGTTGTAGGAAAGAGAGAGAGAGAATGAGGAAGGGAGGGGCCATTAGAGGAAAAGGGCTCACCCTTGCTTTAAAATAGCATCTAACAATGAACCACATCTGGTTTTCATAAGCACTGATAGCCGGTGTATGGTATGCCGTGAACAATCACCTCTGGCTGATGGAGTGGAATATGGCACATCATCAAGAATAAATGAGACAAAATATTCCAATTACAGACATCCTACTTCTCTCCGACTCACGCCAAGTGTTTGTCTCAATCATTCAAGCTACAAATTACCCCCACGGTAGAGGAGGACTGCCGAGCGAGCAAACACCGTGGCTTCTTCCTGGAAAAAACGATGGTTGATTTTATTTTCCGTTGGAGGGTTTGTGTCTTGGGAAACGAGGTGGCTTGAGCAGTTTGTCTTTCCCCGCCAGGACATCCCATTGGGTGGGGACATCCCAGTCGTGTCGAGGACGGGGGAGGCAGAGGACATGGACAGCAACATAAAGCCGGCTCGAGAGTAACGTGGAAACTGCAATATTATCTAAGTTATTAGAGCTCAGAAACATCCAGGACCTAATTAGGACACAGGTTACATAAATGATGGTCTATGAGAAAGAGACGAGGCAACCAAAATAAAGTCATGTTTTTAAAAGAATATTAAATCATATGGAGGAGAGGCTCACAGGATGATAAAAATAAACAGCACTATTATTCAATAAAATAACGACCAGTGATTGGATCTTTACCACGTGCCAGATGCGCTGCTAAACCCTGTCTCTACCTCAAGGCCTAGAATTCACCACAGCCCTGGGAAGTAGATGGAATTTCCCTGAAATCTTGGAAGGTCGCCTACCTGGCCTGAGGGCAAACAGCCCTTGGGTGGTGGGGGTGGGAATCAGATTCCAGCCTGATTCCAGCCTGATTCCAGAATTGGGGCCTTGAATCCCCTTGTTCTGGTCCCTATCTCACTTTCAATGAATTTACAGCAAACAGGAAAAGATGGGAACGGTGGTGGGTTTTGTTCTGTTTTTTTTTGTTTTGTTTGTTTTTCTGGGTTGGATAAAGTTTTTCCCCTCGGTTTTTCTACATTCCCACCATTATTTTCTACAAACACATTGTATCACGGACACAAATCTTTCATCATCTGAAAGACATTAACGAGAATTAAAAAAAAAAGCCTGGCATAAAATGTTTAATTTCTGTCATTTTATATTTCCCAATCTTTGATTGTGAAAACGGTGATTTGGGATTTTAGTTGCAACAGTTTGATGAATTGAAAAATGATCGATGTACGTTAAAATACATAAATAAAATAAAATAAACCATGTTCCCGGCTGGAACCTTTGTCACCTTCACAAACAAGTAAAACAGGCCACATTTTGGGTGCAACTGCCAGAGGGGGCAGGTCTGGGACAGACCTGCCTCAAACAAGCACAGTACTGGTGAGCACTGTGCTAGGGACCTTTTCCTTTCCTCCCCACATGGGTCATGGGAAGGGAGATTAAATCGTGCTTTAATTTAACTACCAACAACAGCAACAAAACATACACACTGCAACACAGATTCACCGAATGACCTAGCTGTATCACTCCTGGGGATATACTCAAGACAAATGAAAACACACATTTGTGCAAAAACTTCTACTGTGACACTAGGGCTAAATGTGACTCTATACAAAATGTCCAGAAACAGATCGATTAGTGGTTTCCAGGGGCTGGAGGTGAGGGGAAAAGGGAGTGAATGCTAATAGGTATGGATTGTCTTGGGGGGGGGGGGGGGCAGGTGATGAAAATGTTCCAAAATTGTGCTGACATTTGCACATTTCTGTGATTATATTAAATTACATATTAAGTTATTAATATTAAATTAAATCCATTTAAATGTATACTTTAAATAGGCCAATTGTATGGTATGTCAGTTCTATCTCAATAAAGCTGCTATAAAAAAAAAAATCCATGGACCCCTGGGTGGCTTAGTCGGTTAAGCATCCGACTCTTGATTTCAGCTCAGGTCGTCATCTCATGGTTCATGGGTTCGAGCCCCGTGTCGGGTTCTGCGATGACAATGCAGAGACTGCTTGGGATTCTCTCTCTCTCTCTCTCTCTCTCTGTCTCTCTCTCCCCCTCTCTCCAAATAAGTAAACTAAAAAAAAAAAAAAAAAAAAAGCCAAAGGCAAGGTCCATGGAATCTTGGGGACAATTTCTAAAAAATAGTCTGGTCTCAGTTTCCTATGGTAGGGTCCCTTCCTTCAAGAAAAATAAACACAGTTCATGTTTAGTGAGTGGTTTTTATTATTTCTTAGAGAGTTGGAAAGGATGCCAGAGAAATGTTTCAGAATGGCAACATGATAAAAGCAGAGATGTGGGTACTCAGAGTATCTGGGATCCTTCAAAGATGGGGAAGGGATGTGAAGAGCAGAGCTGGACAGTAGGAGAGTCTTGAGAAAGGAATAGGAATGAATAGGTCAGGTCTCAGAGAGCCTCGACTGTCAGGGGAAGAGATCTGTACCAGGGCAGAAGTGGGAACAATGAAAGGTCAGGGGGCAGGATGGGGTTTCTAAATACAGAAAAGCGGTGGTAGCAACAATGCATTGGAAGGAAATAGATACATTCCTTCCTGATTTCAGAAACTGTTTAAGGTTGCTCACGAGGACGGGCCAATTTCCTGGTGATATAGGAAACAGCACCAAGCCTTGTACAAGACCCCAAGGCCCAGGCCTCCCTCTGCCCCTTGCCACCCTCTCTAGGGAATGCAGGAATCTGCTACAAGCCACAGCAGGCAGGAATTAAGAGTTGGGTGTGTACACACACACACACACACACACACACACACACACACACACACCTCTCTACCACATATACATGCATACACACATACAGAAATATATGCTATGTGTATATATACATATATATACACAGAAGATACTATATACATATACTATATACGAAATTGACTTGATAATTGGCTGTTTCCATAGAGATAAAGAGGGCTTCAAGTTTCTTCTTCAATTAAGTTTTGTTTGTTTTTTGTTAGTATTTAAAAATTTTCAAAAGCGGGATGCTTTTTTTACTCCAATGTTGTGAATGTCTGGAATAAAGCAAAAACTCCTTGAAAGATCCAAAGGAGAAAGAAATTGTCTAATATATATAAACACACAGAGACGCTATGAGTTGACAAAAATGTCTGTGTGTGAACACCAGCTTCAGAATGCCCCCCCTTTGAGGGCTCCTGGTTCCCGGAATCTGCCCTTGATTCTGCTGTGATTGAGGAATGATAGGAGAAAAAATAGAAAGCATCTTGGTCACCAGAGCCATCCTGCAGTGGCCGACTAACCGAGAATCCCAACAGCCTCACTACAAAACAGGACTTCTCACACCTGTTCTTTATCCCACAGGGTCAGCAGTGAGCTTCACTGGCTCAGAAATCAGACTCATGGAGGTTCTACAATCTCATGATGCCACCATTTCCACGTGGCTCCCACAGCTGCCACGGCAGCCGAGGAGAGCGCTTCAAGCACACGCACCCACTCCTACCCGCCTACCTGCCTCTGCCCCAAGTGACCCACGTCACCTCTGCTGGTAGCCCATTGGCCACAATGAGTCACACGGCCCCAACCTACCCGCAGGGGTGGCAAGAAATGCAGAGGACACATGAGATACACGTGGCGGTGATCGTGGTCTCTGCCTCCTCCTACTGAGACGGTTACTATTAACCGAGTGCTTACTATGTGCCAGTCACTGCGCCTTGAACATGTTATTTGATTTAATCTTCCTAAGACTCTGAGAGCTAAGCAACTCTTCCTGCTTAGCTGGCGACCCCCGTTAAATAATGGACGCTCCAAACAAATGAGCAGGCTGAGATTTGGTGTCAGGTGCCTAGCTCCCCACCAACTGTCTTGCAGCTCCCCAGCCCTTGGGAGGTCAATTTCCCGGTGACCTAGGGAATAGCGGCAAGCCTTGTACAAGACCCCGAGGCCCAGACCTCCTTTGGTCCCTCGCCACCCTCTCTAGGGAAGGCAGGAGTCAGGCTGTCCCGTCCTCAGTGTCTTCCCTTCCGGCTGGACATCCAGGTTTCCCTCAAGAATGCAGCACTAGGCTGCTTCAGTGTTCTACTCGAGTACCATGCATTATTTAGTAGCAGAGTTCGAAAAACATTGAAATGACCCTTGTAAACACAGTTAAAACGTTTTCCTTTCAAAAGGCCCTGCTTCTCTCTGTAGCGGTGGGATTTCGGCACGCAGAAGCAGCGTTCTCTTTTTTCCTTTGGTGCCAGATAAATCTTAATTTTGTTTGGCATGTAGTAAATATTTAGTCTCACTCTTCCAGCGCTGAGAGACATTTATACAAGCTTTTGGGTTATTTGGAAATTGTCTTGATAATTGGGTATGTTTCCATAGAGATCAAGAGGGTTTCACATTTCTTCTTGAATTAAGTTCTGTTTTGCTTTTTGTTTTTTTTTTTGTTTTTTTTTCCAGTGAGTATTTAAACATGATCAAAACTGGGATGCTTTTCTTACTCCAGTGTTTAAGTGCCTGCAATAAAGCAAAAACTCATCTAAAGGAGAGGTTGTCTAGATGGTAACATTCTTAAAACACCATTTCTTCTCTCCCTGTATCTACCGTTCATCCTAAAAATAACAACATACATTTGTTAAACAAATATAGGAAACAATTTTGGAGTGCAGAGTGAGAACCGGAGTCCTTTTTTTTTTCTTTTTTTAAGTTTATTTATTTTTGAGAGAGAGACGCAGCACGAGCAGGGGAGGGGGAGAGAAAGAGGGAGACACAGAATCCGAAGCAGGCTCCAGGCTCCAAGCTGTCAGCACAGAGCCCAACGCGGGTTCCAACTCACCAGCCGCGAGATCACGACCTGAAATGGACGCTCAACAGACTGAGACACACAGGTGTCCCACGGAGTCCTTTTTTTCAAAGACTGCTTAGGGTTAGGATAGGCGACAAATTGGAGTGAGGGACATTTTTCTTCTGTTTGTTTCAAAACTTGCAGAGAAAGCTTCATGTGAACACCAGCAAGGCTCAAATTGATATAACGAAGATTTCCGGAATCGCGTAGAAGCCAGCGGAACAGTCAGATTACCTTCCATGCAGGAAGCAAGAATATTATTTCAGGAAACCTTCACACATGGGAGCATGAGGACCATCCTGGCAGTGAGGGATCACAGGAGAAGGAATACGCACTATAGGCAGAGAGAAGGAAGTCTGTGAGGCTCTCTTTCCCTTTTGCCATGCTGTGTGCCTTTGGACATGCTGGCTAACCTCTCTGTGCCTCCGTTGCCTTTTCCAAACAATGAAGAGTTGGTGATCGTAGAAGTCTCTCACCTTTTTGACTTTTATCCTTCCTTTTTTTTTTTTTTTAACTCAACTTATGTCACGTGTTTCTCTCGGTCCCAGCAGTACCCATGGAAAGCAATTACAGAGGTTACATGGAGAGGAGTAAGCCCATGAACAGACAAACAAGAGAATAAAGATAATTTTGGGTAACGGTGGGTACTATGAAAAAGATAAAATAGGTTAATGGGGTTCTGACTGTTGGAGAGGGTTGTCACTGTGGATTCGATGGCTTGCAAAGACCTCTAGAAAGATGCAGTGTGTCAGCCAACAGCTGGGGGGTGCGAGGGGCCAGAGGTGCAAGGACCTGGGGAGAGGACACGTGGGGCGAGAGGAGTGCAGAGGGGCCCGGAGGCGGGCATCAGCTTGTGAGGCTGCTTCGCGGTGACCATCGCCGATGCAGGCATGGAGCTGGGCCTGGAAGCCGGCTTTCCTGCCCTCCGTTCTTCCTGCTCTCCCAGTTGGTATCTCATTTCAAGGTATCTGCAGCCCCTATGGTGGGGGACTCTCCAGGGACAGCCGGCCCCCGGACACGCCCCAGCACGCTTGGCTCTGTCCACGGTTGGAGCCTCAGAGGACTCTGTGAGGGGCAAGAATGCTGCTTGCCTTCTCACTCATTGGGAAGGCAGGAAATTCTTCTTGCCAGCTGTTTTGGGACAAGACAGTCCCGTCCTTCCCCACTGGTGTATCAACGACACTGGGAACTACCAACACTTGTTTTTACAAAGTGTTACTTCCCAGGGATGTGAATGGAATCTGTGACTTTACTCTGAGCCCCTGGGCTGTACTCTTCTTTGGAGGTGCCTAAAGCTTAGTGATGAGGGACGTGGTCACTGAACGTGGAAGTCCTGGGTTGGAATCCTCATTTCTCTCCTTGTTGCCTGGGTGGACCTGAGCCAGTTAATCAACTTCCCTGTGCCCCAGTTTTCTCCTGTTCAAAAGAGTATGCATTTCCCATACTCAGTTTTCAATTCAGGGAGACAATGGGGTAAAGTGCTTAGGGCAGTGCTTGGCATACAGTAAGTACTGGATAAATACTATTGTCATCATTTTATTGATCCTAAGAAGCAATGGGGGTCCAAGACTTAATCTCTCTTTCCTTCCTTTCTTTTCCCCACCTCTTTTCTTTTTAAAGATCCAGAGTCTATTATTACCTGTCTTCCTCCATCGCCCATTCCCAGGCCCTGTGTCCGACGTGGGGACTGCAGAAGCAATGTGGGGGGGCATGGGGTACTGACATAAGATGCTGGGATGTATGACCACTCAGTTCCTACCTGTGTGTCCCTGAATCTTTCACCTGAAGTATTCTTTGAGCCTTAGTTCCTTCATATACAAAGCGAGAGACTGATATCTGTGCCAAAGGATTTATGTGAAGCTTAAGCCAGGTATTTATTAACTCACAGCCATATCCTCAGCACCTAAGCACAATACTTTACCCACAGCAGTCAACAACACCACCACCATCACCAAAAGAAATGATCCAGTCGTGATGTATCATAGTCCGGAGATGCAATCTAGGAGCAGAGGTGGGGGATGGGGGGGGGGGCAAAGGCTACTTTATTTGTCCACGAACGTGACATCCACCACTGCCCGTGATATTTCCATAATTCAAAAAAGTTGACATTGTTTCCTTTTTTGACCCTATAAAGCATGTTATTTCTCCTTTTCCATCCCTTTATTTATTCACAAATACTTACTAAGGCTTATCAGGTGCCAAACCATGCTGAGATCACAACAATAAATGAACAGAGATAGAAACCTTCAGTCAAGGGGAGCAAATGGATATGAATGAAAGAATCATACATCGATGAATACAAGGTGTGGGGTGAGTACTGATCTGTATTTCCTTAATGACTAATGACATTGAGCATCAGTTTCCTGCACGTCTTGGCCATTGGTACATCTCCTTTGGAGAAATGTCTATCCAAGTCCTTTGCCCATCTTTAACTGAGGTTGTTTGTCTTTATGTTGTTGAGTCATGAGAGTTCTTTATATATTGTGGCTACCGGGCCTTTATCAGTTATAGGATTTGCAAACATTTCCTTCAGTTCTGTGGACTGTCTTCCTACTCTCTTGATAGTGTTCTTGCAAAACAGTAAGTGAAAGGAACCAGACAAAAAATCCTATTATATGATTCCATCTATACAGAAATAAATAGGATAGGCACATTCATCAGGAAAGCAGATTTGTGATTGGTGGGGACCGCAGGAGGGGCGAACATGGAGTGACTGCTTCGTGGACATGGGGTTTCCTTTTGGGGTCTGAGATTCTGGAACTAGACAGAGGTGATGCCTGCACAACTTCATGAATGTACTAAATGCCACTGAACGTTCACTCTAAAATGGTCAGAATGGTAAGATTTACATGATGCATATTTTACCACAATAAAAACAGAGGGATATAAGTCATGCTGACTAAAAGGAGACCCACTTCCCATGGTGAATGGACGAAGGTGGCCTTGAGTACAAAAGCTTGAGCTGTTAGCTCATTGTCATCTTGCTAAAGGGTCTGGCAGAAGGAACAAGGACACTTGGTGGAGACGGCTGATGGTGCAGAGAGAAGATTCTGTGTGGAAGGGACTGCATGTGTAAAGACCCCGGCCCTGCCCTGCTTGGTGCACTGCCAGCACACCGTGTTCAAGGCTCTGACCTTCCTGACAGCACTAACCCTTACTGTTGCAGGTGAAAACCCTACAACCACTGCTTTATTACTGCTCCTCCAAAGACAGTAATATGGGAAATGGGAACCCAGAAATGAGCACTTAGTATCACCATTTACACTACCCATTCCTTTCTTTAAAAAAAATTTTTTTAGGTTTATTTTTGAGAGAGAGAAATAGAGCGTGAGCGGGAGAGGAGCAGAGAGAGAAGGCGACACAGAATCCGAAGGAGGCTCCAGGCTCTGAGCTGTCAGCATAGAGCCCGACGCGGGGCTCAAACCCACAAACAGCAAGATCGTGACCTGAGCCAGAGTTGGAGGCTCAACTGACTGAGCCACCCAGGCGTCCCTATACTATCCATGTTCTAAAATGAACACCCCCCCAAAATACTTTGGGGTTGTTATCCCCACTTTCAGCAATCAGCTGATTTTATTTCTGGTCCTTTCTCATTATGAAATACTTCAAACACAGCAAAGCGCATAGGACAGCAGATAGCAATCACCCCTGTACTAAACTCCGGCTTTAACAAATGCTTGTAATGCCAGCTGTAAAGTGAAAAAGAACAGAGATTCGCTGATGCCAGCCAGTCAAGGTGTCACCTCTTTGGCATTGCCCAGTTGTAGGGACCTAAGCTGGGACTGAGCATCAGGAGTCGGTATCCTCATCTGTGAAATGGGGATGTTTTCTTAACTACTCATCTCACATAGTAGTTGGTGTGTCTGCAAGTGGAGCAGGGGGTAAGGGGACAGCCAAGGAGATCCCAAGAAGCTTCCCTGTATGGAAACCATAAAATGGTCTGCAAACAAAGGAGTCACTGATGTTTACAAGGTATTGAACACCCTCCTCCATGCTGCCCTTCTGCCATCAGAAAGCAAATCTGATAATCCACTTTATCCAGCATCTGTGCAGATAAATATTTGTTAGTTCCTTTAATGCTGATGATGGTCATTTGCTACATAGACACCCTACTGGACCCTTCCCAGTGCAATCCCAGTGTGTGTGGCGGGGGGGGGAGGGGGAGGGGGTAGTGCAGGCCAGTGATTTTATAATCACCCCCAAATTTCTTGAAGAAATAAAATGGATGAGGCCTCGTGTCCCCCACTCCTGAGCCAGATTCCAACCCATCCTGTGACAAGGTTTCCATTTTACTAATGGTGTGTGCCCCAGCGGATGCCCTCCATTGCCCAAAAATATGCAATCACTTAATTGCCATAGCAATCCTATTATATTACCATTATACAAAGTCTAGGAGGGAAGGCTCAGAACATGTTATTAGTGCTGAAAGGGACAATTTACTGGATTTCACTAAATGCCATCGCTTCCCAAAAAATGAATCAGAATTACTTGATTATGCACATCTTGCTTTAAATATCCTGATCGGAGAATGATGGGGAAGCAGCCATGCATGGTCTGAACTGCCTTCAGCAACCCTGGCTTTGTGGCAGCCGTGGGGTGCAGAGTCTTGCCTGTGTGTACTCCAATGTGGATGCTAAAAGAGTGCCTACCATGTCCCGTGTTGGGGTACACTAAGCACATTTTCTTCTCATTACACACTCCTGGGTGGGGCGGTCATCAGCACACTTTAGTTCAAAAGAATGCTGAATTTGCAAATGGGTTCTGTATTCCAGAGGCACTGTCAGGAAAACACAGGCAGATCCCAACCTCTGAAAATTAAAATATCAAACCAACGGAAAGCAAACAGGGGGCATCGGTCTGAAGAGAGTGCAGATTAGTAAAGAAGGATCCGACACAAGCCTGGAAAGCCAGTGCTAAGCTCTGCGGGTCAGAACGTAATCTTTATACGTGAAAAATGTCCTTCACGTATGAAGATTATGTTCTGACCAGACAGTCTCCAATACTACTTGGCAATACCTCCACTTGTCCGTGCTTGGTGCCTGTTTTCCCGTCGCTATAAATTGGAGCAGTGGTAACAATAAACTGTTTCTGAGGAGCAAAGCTGGGTTAGATATATATATAATGTATATACACACACACAGTCTTGCCCCCCACGCCCTCCTTCCCTGGGACTTGCCATGTGGTTTAGATTTTGCTGGACGGGTCTGTCTTAAAGTGCCATAAAGCAGAGTTAAAAGCCATTTAGGTCAATTGTGATTAACCCTTTGCCTGGAGCAGATGACAAAGAACTGAAAAGGCATGTGAACAGTATCAGGACTGAGGGTGCAGAAGCCTCCAGGGGCAACAATGTCTCCAAGCAGACTAAGAGAATTTGTACAAGCCTTTGATTCTCTGTGATTTTCTGAAAGCACAAAGAGGCTTCATATTTAATTTATAGCGTTATATAAGCCGCTCTGCGTGCGTGTGAATTTCCCAGCATAATCCTGACTCTGGTAGTTTGGATTTTGCATTACGGAGGCAACAACTATCCCAGGATCTGAATTCTCATCCTGGAGAGCTAAATCCGGGAGCGAAAGTGTAGCGGCAATTTTGCAGGGCTGGTGGCATTTCCCTTGCCTATAAAACCAATTTTAACTGCACAAAACCCTTAGCACATTGCATCTGGGAAATGCAGCGGCTGCACATTATCTGTTATGAATAACTGCCGTTGGAATGGAATGAAATGGAAACAAATCTGCATTTTATTTGCACTCTTTCTGCAATCCCCATGCCATCCAGACTGCAGTTACGGTTTGTGCTGCACGGCGGAAAGGGGCGAGCTTCGCCGGGAAGCATTTCCATACTTTGATTTTTAGCCACGCGATCATTTGAAACCACGACTCCTCTTCCCTGCCGCTGGCCACTGAGCATTATAATATAGATGGTTGGCTTCTATGGAAGAAAATACAACCCATGTCAAGTTTAATTTGACTCAGGCACACATCTAACCCTCCCCTTCTAATTCAGAGGCAATGAACCTGGGGTAAGAGCTGTCAGGCTGGCCTCTGGAACTGTGAATATTCCTTTGCCTAAGGAGCCATGAGAGTTACACTGGCTGATTTCGGCATTTGGCTTGTAACTGCCCGGCAACGCGCCTCCGTTGGACGTGGGCGCTTTGACATAATCAGTGTTCACGGTATAAAGCTGTAACATTCTGGGGAAGAGAACCAGAATGATCCTCAACATTTGCCCCGTGAGAGGGGAATGAGTCGGAAAAATCATAACACAGCCTAGACTAGTAATGCCGCCTTTCAAATGATAGTTGTAAGACCAGGTATTAAAAACGAACAAACAAAAAACCCCAACATGGTAAATGTGTCCATCCACGTGGCAATATTAAGGTAATGTTCATTCATTTGAACTTTCTCTCACCTGTCTACCCAGTTCTCTGCCATGTTGGATGCCAGGGACAATGCAGTTTTGATTTTCCTTCTAGGCACACGCAGACACCGAGTTTCTCAGCTGTGGCTTGCAACTAGGTAAAACCATGTGACTAGTTTGGGCCAAAGGAAGTCTGGGTCACCAGAGTCTGGGTCTGCAGAGACCTCGTAGTCTCATCACTGGTGCTAGAAGCAGAGCCCCAAAGCAACACAGCCACAGCATCGGGGGCCCCTGGTCCCCACATACCACATGGAGGACAGATGCTCAGGAGGGCCCCCTGTGATGTATAGGAAAGAGGAAAAACAAGTTTAGGAAGCTACTGAGATGTTTGGTGGGGGGAGGGGATTTAAGTAGTGTTAAGGTACTCTGAGTCATAGATTCAAATGTTTTGCCTTTTCGATGCTGTGCACAAAGCTTCTGCCTTTAAAAATGGGAAGTAGTGACATTTCTGAAAATCGTCTGGGGGAAGTTGGATTGGAAAGTGAAAGCAAAGTGCCCTGTTTAAAACCTGGATGACGGTGGATAAGAATAAAACCAGCTACCACTTATGGAATGCATGTCCCCATTATAGACATTTGGCACACAACTTTGTGGAATCATCAAGACCACCCCACAAGAAGACATTATTATCCCATTTTAATTATTGGGAAACTCAGAATGAACTATGTAAGGTCAGGGACACGTGGGTGGCTCAGTCGGTTAAGCGTCCAACTTTGGCTCAGGTCATGATCTCTCAGTCTGTGAGTTCAAGCCCCGCGTCAGGCTCTGTGCTGACAGCTCAGAGCCTGGAGCCTTCTTCAGATTCTGTGTCTCCCTCTCTCTCTGCCTCTCCCCCACTCACACTCTGTCTCTGTCTCTTCAAAGTAAATAATCATTTAAAAAAATTGGAAAAAAAAAGGTAAGGTCAAAGTCACACAAACTGTAAGAAATCCAGGATTTGAACTCAGGTGTGTCAGAGGCCAATGTCTATGCTTGTTAGGACTGCCAAACTGAGACACAGGATGTCTAAGCCTGTGGCCAATAGGTACCAAGTAGCAGGTGCAAAGAGCATAAGCACTGGCTTGTCACACCCAGAACTTTCTGTGTCCATGGCATGGGGCAAGGTGTTGTGAGCTGAGAAAACAAAACAATCATATGGCCCTTAAATATTTTAAGGATTGCGGGAGGTGACAGCACAGATGGGATCTCCCCTCCCCAATCACTTCTGCCTCTGCCTGACACTTTGCAGCTCTGCGCTAAAGGGGAAGCTGTTAATTTCATGAATCATAGGCCAGAACTTTCACTGGACATTGGCTTGAGTTGCTGGGCTGCAGGGAAAGTTTATACCCTAGCAACTGAGAGAGGGCTTGTGTGTCTATCCCCATCCTCCCACCTTGGTAGCTGTGTGCACTTGGACTAAGAGACCCCATCTCCCTGAGGCTCTGTTTCCCCATCTGCCAGATAGGGATGATGATAACAAGGGTAATGACTTCATAGAATTGTAAGGCACGTAGAACAGGGTCTGGCACATAGTAAGAGTGTGTGTGTGTGTGTGTGTGTGTGTGTGTGTGTGTGTGTGTGTGTGTCTGTGAGCACTGGGAATACTGAGCCAAGTTTGGCTCTTCAGGTCTTTCCACCTTTTCCTGAACATGCAGCTGGTAGGTTGACCTGTCAAGGTCACTCTTGATGATCTAGCTCTCTTTCTGTCCTCTTTGTCATTAGTAAGTCCGGCTTATAGGCTCAAATCACGGGGAAGAATGCAGGAGTCGCCATGGAGACCTCAAGATCCAAACCTGCCTAACCTGGGCTTCCAACACTGGCACTTTTAAGGCACAGGTTCAAATATTATGTAAGCGATTCTTTAAGCCTCCATCATGGAAGGCCACTATCTAAGATGCCCCCTAGTGACACCTACTTCCCAGTATCCACGTCCATTACATGATGCTCTCTCCCCTTCCCCCACTCCCCAAATATGGGCTGGACCTAAAGACTGGCTTCTATTGAGTAGAATAAGACAAGATGGCAGAATGTCACTTCTGAACTAGATTACAAAGAGGGCCCTCTCTTTGCCTATCTTCCTTTCTCCCCTCTCTTTCTCTCTTCTACTCTGATAAGCCAACTGTCATGTTGTGAGCTGCCTTCTGCAGAGCCCGCATGACAAGAAATGGAGGTGGCCTTCACCAACAGGCACAAGGAACTGAATCCCGTCGGTCATGGCACGTGAGTGAGATTAGAAGCTGATTCTTCCTCAGTCGAACCTTGACATGAGACTCCGGCCCCTGGCCAACACTCTGACCGCTGTCTGCGGGAACTGAGTCAGAACACTCAGCTGAGCTAGGCCCTAATTCCTGACTCACAGGAATTCTGCTACACAGCAATAGAGGACTCATACACCCTTCTCCAATCATTAGAGGGTTCTCTTGAAGATTCAGAGAGGAAAGAGAGTAGCAGACATGGCAGTGTTGAGAAATTTCTTAGTTCCTGGCAAAAGACCATCACAGTGGCAACCAAATCTGCTTTGATATAATGAAATTGCTATGAGCACAGAAGGTCCTCCTTGTCGTCAGCAGTTAGGGAGGGTAAGACCAGGTGGATGCGGAAATCAATTAAATTCAGCCTAAACCAAGTGCAAGGCACATTAAAATATTTACTTTGTGTCGTATTTTATTATATACATCTTTTTCTTTTGTGAGGATGGTTACGTTTTTCGGAGTGCTTTCTATGTACCAACTTATTTTTATGGTATCTGGTTTAATTTTTACAAAATTCGGTATGGTATGATTGGTTTTCTCATTTTAGAGATGAGGATACAGAGGTGGGAGTGACAAGTCACTTGCCATTCGGCCAGGAACCAGTGGCACGTGGATCAGACCCTAGGAATGTTGATTTTTAAAGCCTGTTCCCTTCTCTCTACTCCAAGCCACCCTGAGGGCAGAAAACATGTCTCCATTTATCTTTGCCTTCCCAACAGCATATGGTCCCTTCCCTGATACACAGTGGGTGCGAACATTAATAAAATATTTAACAAAGGTTGGCAAAAAAAAAAAAAAAATCCAAAAGTCTCCTGTTACATTGCCATATGTAGGTCAATTTACTTCTGTGTGCAGAGAGGGAGATTTTCATCTATCACCTGAGGTACTGACACTGAGTTCACATCTTCTGGTTCTGTCCCCAGATTTTGTCCATTTTGGAGAAGAGCATAATTGGGTCACATTGGTCATCTCTCTTCTAATATGCTTCAAGAACATAAAGAGATTTTGATTCTGAAGAGAGGTCTTCACAGGAAAAACAAAAGGCAAAGCCATCATTCCTGACCACCTTCTGGTTAGGTCCATATTGAATTCTAGCTCTTGTAACACACCCATTCACCCATTCATTCATTCATTCATTCATCACCCCACAGGGTGTTATCTGCCTGAACTCATCTCAGTGCTTAGATGTGACAAAGAAATACAAAACAGTCTTTGATCATGACAAGCTCAGTCACCCTGAATGCATTGTGTTCTTGGATATGACTTTCCCCAATACAGAAGAATATTTGCTAATTATCAAAAATGATGACAGAACACAGAATCAAAACATTAAAAAGCATCTCTGTAACTCCCCACTGAAAGATTCATGACTCATTAACATTTGTATTTCCTCCCACACTTTTCTCCACATACTTTATAAATACGGTATAGTATACAAACTTATGACTTTGTCTTTACTTAACACACATTGTTTATATCTCTTCATTTTATTAAATATCCTTCTACACTGCCTTTCTTTGCCTGCCAAGAGTTCCACTCAATTGCTCTACGATACTTTCTTAAACCATGTCTTGAAGGTATTATTCTTAATGGTCCTATTCTTACTCGTAAAAGAAAATACAATAATGAGAAACTGATGTTGGCAAAGGTGTAGGGAACTAACCTACCTCCCCAAGTTTCACCTGATTTATTTCTTTTGCATTAGTTTCCCAAATTACTTTTGGGTAGCTTGACACATCTTTAATTTAAGTCCTAATTATTGTACATAATGCAGCTCACACCTGTGGTGATAATGCTTTTATTAGCATTAAAACTAAAGACATCAAAGAATCATATCAGGATAAAATGTCTATTTCTAATTTAATAGAATTGCAATTAAAGCAAATTTGATCTGAATGAAATCCCATCATAACTGGGTTTTTTTTTCCTGCACAGTGAGTGAAATTATTCTCCCCTAAATTGAAGATTAATAACATGCTTTTAATGTTAAATGTAGCAATTCAAGCATTAGGTTGCAATTCAAGTTCAACATCACTGAACATTTTATAAACTTCACATTTTAACATCTCTGGGAAGCGCTCTGAGGTAAATGCATTAGCGTTAAATGCATTAATGTTATTTTTCTTTATAAATGAGCTTATAACAGTGTTGTTACCTTCATTTGAATATTTTAATGAAGGGATAATATAGGGTGAGTGTTCCATTTTCACAAGGTAATTGTTTCTTCCCTGAGTGGCTAAACTTGGGCAGAAAGCAGAATTTATCTCATTGAAATTCTATTATGGCTGCATTGCTGTTTTTACTTGTTGGAATCTCTCATTACCTGGTAACTGGGGCTTTTTGTTAATGCTCTCCTTTCCCATGGTACCTAGTCTTCTGCCTTCCTGTGGTGTAATCCTGTCCTACGGCAAGTTACAACAGCAAGCCCTTGATACCCTGCTCCAAGGATACATGGGCTCAGCACTTAGAACTTACCTGGATGGAGAACTCTGATTTAGTTAAGTTCAGACCAGACTGGTAATAAGTAATCCAAATTTGAAGTAGAACGTGAAATGAGGGACGGATAGACAATCGCTTTCAAATTACTCAGAGCTGGGTTTGTGCCTTTGGCACATTAATTGCAAAAATGGCCCCAATTTTCTCTCCTTCCCAGAATCCACTCCATTTTCAATGTAATCAATTTACCATATTCTCCTATCAAAAGATGAAGTCTATCTAACTCGTTGAATCTGGGCTGGCTGTGTAATTGGCCTTGGCCAACAGAATATGGCAAAAGTGATGTCTTGTATAAGTCCACTCTTGCTCTCGGCCCCATGCCTCCATCGTAAGAACAAGCCAGCCTACCAGGGAAGATGAGACCAAAGGACTCCACCCAATAGACAGCTGACTCTCACAAGCAAAGCCAGAATGTCGCTGGTAACAGATTCATGAGGGAGCCCAGCCAAGGTCAGAAGAACCTTTCAACCGAGCCCAGCCTAACTTGGCCACCTGCAACTCTGAGCTAAATAAAGGACTGTTATTTTAAGCCAGTAAGTGGTGGATATTTTTTACTCAGCAACTGGTAGCTTACATAGTATCCTCCCTCCACCAGACTGTATCTGAGTGATCATAGATGAGCTACTAACCTCCTTGAGTTTTGTTTTCCTCCATTATAAATGAAAACAAGACTACTATATAGGACTGTCTCAAATTAAAGACATCTGACATAAAATATTTATTTCAGCCCATGCCACAGAAGAGTGCTCAGCATAAACGCTAGCTCTTATTGCTGATGTTACTGCTGCTACTTTCTGTAACATGTATCCAAATATTTCAGGGAGTGACTGAAGCCACTGAATCCTGGACCCAGGCTGCCACCATTGGATTCCTGGCTCAGTCATTCTGAGCCGTGTGACCTTGAAGGCTTACTTGGCTTCTATATCTCAGTGATCTCATCTGTAAAATGGGAATAATAAAGTACCAACCTCACAGGATTTCCAGAATCATTAAGTCAACGAAAACAGATAAAGTGCTTAGAATCTACTGGCATATACTAGGTAGTAAGCAAATAAAATTATTATTATTGGTAATAATAAATACGTAGCTTAAAGTTCTCTCTACACATCTTCTTAATTTTTTATAACTTTTTAAATGTTTATTTTTTGAGAGAGAGAGAAAGAGAGAATGAGCAGGGGAGGGACAGAGAGAGAGACAGTCACAGAATTCAAAGCAGGCTCCAGGCTCTGAGCTGTCAGCACAGAGTCCAACATGGGGCTTGAACTTACAAGCCATGAGATCATGACCTGAGCCGAAGTTGGACACTTAACCAAGTGAGCCATCCAGGTGCCCCATCTCTACACATCTAAGTGGAAAAATCCCTATCCATAACGTCTACATCCTGGGTCTTCATTTTGTCTTTGAGACCAAGAATATGAGGATTTTTCTAAAATATGTATTATGGAAATTTGAAAATACATACACAAGGAAAAGAGTATAATGAAACTAATTTACTTATCACTCAAACTCAATAATCATCAACATGTAGCCACTTTTGTTCTTCTCTACCCTCATTCTCTAGATTATTCTGTTGCAAATGCCAAGTATTATATAATTTAATCTACAAATATTTCAGTACATATATATTCTCCTTAAAAATAAATAACCACATTCCATTTCCACACCTAAAAATTAACAAAAATTCCTACTAACATCAAAAATCCTCCTTGATCCAGAGGTTCCTCCCCCTCATCTCCTCTACCTTTGTTTTTTGATAAACAAGGTAATTTTCATGCAGAATTTCTCAGTCTGGATTTTACTGATTATATCGTCATTATATATTTTAACCTGTTTCTTGGTCTCCTGTGTGTCCTATAAATTTACGTTTGGACTTAGAGGTTTGCTCAAATGATTTTCTTTTGGCCAAGAATACATCATAAATGGCATTGTATACTTATATTAGAAGCATATGATGTCTGGTTCTATTTTTGTGTGTGTGTGTGTGTGTGTGATGATATGCCAATGATGATTGCTGACCAGACCCACTCACTGACTTAATTGTGTAAATAGTGATAGCTTTATTCTATTCTGACTTCCTTGTTTACTAGAATATAACTAAATGAAATTTCCCTTGACATCTACTTGGTTACCTTGAGATAAAGCACATTTACTTCCACCTTGTCTTTTTTAAGTGAAAAATATATTCTAGAGATAATTGCATGGCAACACAATGAGGTATTTCTCATTCTTTTTTACAGCTGCATAGAACTCCACTGTGTAGATACATGGATAGTCCAATCAGTTCCTCAATGATGAACATTTGGGTTTGCTTGCAGTCTTTTGATATTGCAAACCATGCTGTGATAAATAGTTTTGAGCATAGAGGGTTTTTTGTGTGTGTCATGGTCCATTTTTATAGCCAGTGGCTTTCAGAGCCTTATTGGAGATAAAGAAGGTTGTAGGGGATAAATCCAGTCATTTGTCTCTTCATGGTAAAGGCAAGGGTATTCTGACATTCATGGATTTCATCATTTCAGCTTCAACACCTTTCCGAAATCTCCAAATCCCCTTGTCATGTCTATATAGTCATTTGCCCTTTCAATGAAATTTAAGGAATCCAGATTGTGGGAGGGAAAAGTGACTCATGTAGCAAGGGAGCGAACCCCACCCCCTTTGACTCAGCCTCCCATCTCATGGTGCCTCTGCCCATCTCTCTTCAACACAGATATCAGGCTTTGCTTCTCGTTTCGAAGAGTCCACAAGAGAAAGCCCATAGCTCATGCTGTTACTCAAAGTGTGTAGAAAGCAAGGAGTTCAGAGCAAGGGGTGGAAAAATGGGGGAGGGGTCATTACCTCTTACAGAGATGGAAACATACACAGGGAAGCGTAGCATTCCCAAATGTCATGGACCTCCTCCAAAGGGTTTTTCAGTGATCAGAAGCCATGAGATCATAGGATTGGAGGCAAGTTGGAAACTCAGGAGCTCAGCTCAGCCTCTCACCTAGTATTTATTATCAAACACAGGGATCTGCTGAATAAATACCTAGAGCAA
Source organism: Panthera leo (assembly GCF_018350215.1). Classification (NCBI taxonomy): domain Eukaryota; kingdom Metazoa; phylum Chordata; class Mammalia; order Carnivora; family Felidae; genus Panthera; species Panthera leo. The sequence goes on along the minus strand of NC_056694.1, from coordinate 34,728,397 downwards.
AAGGCACTCCTGAAGAGGAGTCAAAAGAAAGGTCCTGCTGTTCACTCAAGATTGAGTCCCTGTGCCCATGCCTGCCACTCAGTAGTGTTTTATCTGCCTCATTTGTAACCTCGTCTTCAGGGTTTACCTTACTCTTTTCCAAGGTTCCGGCTACTCAACAGCCCAAACGTACTTACTGAAAGGTATATACACTTTAGGTTAGTATCCAACTGGAAGAATGGTAAACCTTGCCTCTTTGCCAACAAAGCTGACTCTCCCTAATGAGAAGCCCAGAGAGACATTCAAGAGGGTCCAACATGGGTGAAGGAATGTCATACGTATGACTTTACATCTGTGAAATCGTATTACAAAACAGACGACAAATTAAGCAGTACAAAACTCTTGACAGCAAATGCTATTTTTCATGACATTATTTAATATTACTACTACTGATAATACAAATAGTTACTGGTTATAGAGTCTCTACAGCTGACAAGAGTTTAAAAATGACATTCACTCCAACAGTTCTGCAAGGCAGATAATATTGGTTCCATTTGATAGATGAGGGAAGATTAAGAACTTGCCTGAATTTGGAGACAAAAAGCAAGCCTAACAGTTCTCTCTGACTCAAGTCCTTTTACTCATTGTTCTCTAACACTCTAGAAACTTCATTTATGGATTTGAATTGAACCTGAGCCTCACACCAACCCCACAGTTGACATTTAAGCTGTTAGGTTGGTACCCTAAACTTAGTGAGAGGCTTGCATTAAACAGGGCTGTATCTTGGCCACAGGCTTCCAGTGGGTATCTGAAAAAGCAGAGAGCATGGCCTGCAATACACTCATTGCAGCATTTTTATGCAAAAGGATTGCTCCTAATTAAATATCTTTCTCATGTTTTGATTTTTAATTTTCTCCTCTAACAACATAATGTGCCATTTAGAGCAAGGTTCAAATCAATATGACATTTTAGTACCTGTTAAATGTCTTGGCAACTAAACTTCATTGTTATCAAATTACTTGTCATTTAATAAACACATTTCCACCTTGAATCAGGGAACAGCACAGGGGTGACTCCCCCACCCACATCCTTCCTCTCCTTCTTGATGTTTAGTAGACTGTAGGTGCTGGCTGATTTCCAGGTGCCTTCCTCCAAACCCAACATGGCCCTGTTCTATTTGCCACTTTCGTGTCTCATTTTGCACAGTGAGAAATCAACACACAAATGTTCTTCTCTCTGCCACGCAGCTTTGCTCCATGATTTGTTGTTGTTGTTTCTTAGTGGCACTTAGCCACCTCATGGCTTACAACAAAGTGTGAAAATAATTTCCTTCCTCCATTGGTCGTAGCCACCTGCTTTTCCTTCTTGGATTTTGCTTTCTCTAACTCCTTTTTCTCACCCAATAGTCATCTCAAGGTTCGTTTTAAAAACCTCTTATGCAGATCGAACTTTCTTTCTCCTTTTTTCCCCACTTCTACACACTTAAAATCAAACCCACACATAACAGAGAGGAGTTGGGAAGCAAAGTTAGCAACAACTACGTTTACTGTGGCTTTTATCTTTAGAATTTTTAAGAATTTATTTTTTATTGGGATGCACCATTGGAATGGGATGCTGAATTGGGCATTTATACTGTAAACATAAACTTGGCTTTTATCAGATGTCAGCCCTGACTCTGATATTCGCCAGCAGAAACTAAATAACCTTGAGAAAAACTCCACCCCCCACCCCCCGCCCTGGACCTCCATGAATACATGTTTTAAAATGGGATTTGTGTGGAAGAGATCCATGATTCTTCCTCAGAGTGATCCATAGGTTCTCCAACAATGGATAGTACCTGCATTTACAATAAGCAAGTGGTCAGCCATGATTTCAGAATGCTGGGCTTGGTGGTCTCCAAGTTCCCTTCCAGTGTTCAATTCTGTGGATCCCTTGTTTTTGTAAGGAGAGAGAAGACATGCAAGATCCCAGCACAGTACCCAAGACAACCAGCAAAATGAAGAGAAATAACTCAATCACATGATATATCAAGTACAACTATATGCTTCACAGGGAGGAGAAAGACATTAGCCCTGCTGTTGAGGATCACATCATCAGCTACAGAAGCTACTTGAGTACCATGGACAGAGTAATCTTGACTCTACCCAACAGCTGAGAGCTACTTTGGTTAAGATGATGTACCAGAGTTACTAAAGTAGTAGTGAAAATAGGTAGTTTATTAATCAATATACCCACTGGAAAACCTTTTACCATATCTGTATTCAATTTTTTCATTTACCAACTGGGGCTAAGGACAATACCTACCACATTGGGTTATTAAGAGGATTCAATAAATTTATATATGTAAACCACATACATTTTAGCTATTACCATTACTATGAAAAATACATTTCAGATGAAAAACAGGACAAACACAAAGCTATCTCACCACTGACCCTCTGTTTATTTCACCTCACTGAAGGGTTGATACATGCAGGACACACAGGTTTCCTTCTGCCCTTCACCTTTGCCATCAAGATAGGTCTGAGTTGTAGAAAGATGTGGTTTAATGATTGGATTTATCCTCCAACGTGACAACAGCTAGACAGACAGAGAGCACCATGGGAGCCATGGGAATTTTAGCACTTAGAGACCTCTAAACTTAATCAGATTTATTGATCATTAGTTTAAGATGTTGAAATACCAATGGGTGGTAAAATGCTTTATTCTATTCTGTTGAATACCATAATGTCTCATCCAGAGCATATGAGTTCTTCTCAGTAGCCCCCTCTCTGTCCCTGGACCACCAGGCAGTTTCCACATAAATCAAACCTGAGGATAGGCCATTGATTCCTGTAAAGAAATTCAGTAAAATGGGATTTTTAGGACCATTCTAATATAACCTGTCTTACTATTTATAAAGCCAGCTGAAGTTTCTCTCTTTTTTCCCAAATCAATTTTCTTTTCCTATCAGGAAAAAAAAAGTGAATTATCTGTCACCATTATTTCCACAAACACTGGCTGTTATGCATCTATGAAGACAGAGAGGTACAGACACTCCTGACCTCAAAACAGTCACTTCTGAGAGTGTTCCTGACCTCAGAACACTCACAATTATTAAGCATCCACTTTTCACCCATCTCTGTGTTAAGAGCCATTGCATACGTAACAAGATGTTAAGAGTAGCTTCATCTTATCCTAATATGAAGGTCTAAGGCAATGAGTGCCATGAATCTCACATTCCTAATTAAAATTTAACTCAATGGATGAATACAGAGCAAATGGGGAGTAAGCACTCTTTCCTGGCACACCTAAAACATTTACAACAAAGGGCGCCTGGGGGCTCAGTTGGTTAAGCATCTGACTTCCAATTTGGGCTCAAGTCACCATCTTGCAGTTCATGAGTTCGAGCCCTGCATCAGGTTCCATATTGATGATGCAGAGCCTGCCTGTGATTCTGTCTCTCCCCCTCTCTCTGCCCATTCATGTTCTCTCTCTCTCAAAATAAATAAGTAAACTTAAAAAAATTTAAAAATTAAAAAAAATCACACAAGCATTTACAACAAAAGTAACCATGCACTGACTATAAATCAAGCATTGCCAAGTGCAAAATAACTGGTGTTACATGGATTACATTTTTTTTTTGGAATGTAATGTAATTAAAGTAGTAATTTGTTACAAAAGTTAACAAAATAAATACAGATTAAGATATTTTAAAAATAATTTTTAAACCACCCATGCATCACAGAAGAAAGAATTTTGGATATTTAACTGCATTATAATAAATATGCTAGATATTAAGAGATTAAGGATGAAGCTAAAGTGATATTCAAAGGGAAATAGTTTTGAATGTTTACATATTAATATAATACCCATAAAATACGTTTGTATAAATAAATGAGGTTGACACCTAACTTAGGAAGTTTTGAAAGAACCAACAAAAATGTAATCAAAGGAATTAGCCAAAGAAGAGATAACAAAATTGAAGGCAGAATTCAAAGAAATGAAAAACAAAATTCATGTCTAAAGGATCACAAAGACAAAAGTTGATTCTTTAAGAAAGACTAAGTCCTTTAAGAAGACAAAAGTCCTTCAAAGCTGATTAAAATGATGCCACATATACACAATATTAGACATGAAAAGAGACATCACTACAGACACAGGAGACGTTGCTTTATTAAGGTTACTCTGTTACTAATGTTCATGAAAAATGAGGTCACCACTAGGAAGGGAGATGGTGAAAGCCAGGAGAGATAAGGAGAATGACTCTTCACTGTAGACAGCCTGTGTGCATTGCCCATTACAAAGCAGAATTTTAAAAAAATTTCCCTAAACATAGATTTTATAAACAGCATTTGCATTGTGAATTTCCCTTTACAAAGACTTGAATGTAGAATGGTACAACCAATCCCCCCAATGATCCTGTGAGATATATTTCATGATTTCCATTTTGTGGGTAATGAAATTAAGGTTTAGAGAGTAATACACATGGTTAGAAGAATGAGGATCGATTTTTCCTAATTTTTAATGTTTAATTGTGCAAAATTTTTAACTTATTAAAAAAGTGAAAAATGTACAGGGAATCCAATTAGCATACCACCTAGATTCTAAAATAAATATTTTATCATATTTTCTTTACCACATAATTAGAGGATAAATATTTGAATTTAGCATCTGGGACCTATAAATTCTATATCTTTCTACCACACACAAAGATTCACTATTACTAAGGCATTTGGGTGTGTCCTAAAGTCAGGTAGCTGTTTGCAAATGGTACTTTCAGATGAATAAAGAGCCTTGTCAGCATCTTTGCAATGAGCGTCTAGCTTCCTAAAGTGACTATCTTGAAAGCAACCAGTCTTTTCACTATTTCTGATATGTATGTTGATCATATGTAATGTTACTTTTTTTTCTCTTCCCTTTTCTTTGCGCACCCTTGACACTTGTGGCCAGCCTTCTCCTTTTCTCTTTCTCTCATTTATTCTGCATCTTTCTGTAGGAATTACAGAAATTCCCTCTGTTTATAGCATTCTGTAAACCCAGGTTGGGCCAAATAAGAAAGAATGGCCAACATTACAATGCCTTTGATGGCTACTATTTGATCTCCATCAGGATTCAGCCATGATTATGTTCTTATGATATTATATCTATACATTCTTGAAAACAATGTAAACTATTTCTGCCCTGGCCTAAACAATGCTATGGTAGTTAATTTTACACGTCACTTTGGGCTATGTTAAGGGATGCCCAAATAGGTGGTAAACATTATTTCTAGGTATGTCTGTGAGGTTGTTTCTGGAAGGGATTAACATCTGCATTCATAAAGAAGATCACCCCATCAAGGTGGGTAGCCATCATTCAACCCACTGTAGGCTAGAATCAAAGAAAAAAGCAGACAAAGGGTAAATTTACTATCTTCTTGATTTTGGATACCCACTTTACTCTGCCCACAGACATTGATGCACATGGTTTTCCAGCCAAAAGACTTAAACTGGAACTACATCATGGGCTTTCCCGGACCTCCAGCTTGCAGACGGCAGACTGTGGGACTTCTCATTCTGCAGAATACTATGAGCTAATCCTCATAATAAATACTACATATCTTTATATGTAGAACCAAGAGGATACTTGGTTCTGTTTCTCTGGAGAACACTAATACAAATACAAGCATTCTTTTATTGTTTTAATGAATCAACCACATTTTCCATACTTGTAGATAGTGTTTTTTTAAGGTTCTCATGTAGATAATATTTATTAATGTTAATCTTGTCTTTCACCTAAGCATTTATTGAGTGTCTACTTGAAGCTAGCCACTCTCGCAAGCATTAGGATCAGAGCTCCTACTTCAAATAAAAATAAGGTTATTGTCCTCAAAACTAATGGTCATCTGCTTGTATAAGGTAGGTATTATCCAGTGTTTCAGATAAGAAAAAAGTAGCTCCAAGAGGGTGAGACCAAGTTTGAGACAACCCAACTAAGAGTAGCCACAGCAGAGATGGGACACAGAGAAGACTAGCTCTACACCCCAAGATGTCTCGTCAACACACAAACGTTCTCTACACCACCCTGAAAATTCATTCTGAGACTCACATTTAAGCCACTGTTTGGAGCTGGACAAGCCAGAGCTGTATCTTCTCTATGCCTGGCCCCTGAGCTAAGAATCTTTCCTCGAATGGTTCAAGGATCGTAAAACAGCAGAAGCAAAACCAATAAAAATAAAAGATAATGTACAACAGATATGGACATAGCCCTGAAAAACACAAAAACGCTTCTTCTCTGACCCTTTACAGGAAAAGTCAGCCTGCTCCTGACCTAGTGCATCGGAAGCACACCGTCTGCCTATAGTTGTGCTTTGCTTTGTCTTAATAACATGGCTCTTGTGCTTCAAAAATAACCACATCATCAATTACTGCACCCACTGTTCCCTGAGTAAATAGGGAATGCCCCATGCATTCCTTGGGAAGGTGGTTTCACACAGTTATAATTCCTGATGAGAGGAGAAAGCTGATCCCCCCGCGACGTGGATGAAGAGGAAAGCCATACTGTTTGTTTAAAGCATCATGGCCAGCTAATGAAATTTTTCTTTCTCGACTTACAGAAATCTGCACGGGAAGGGGTAGTTTGATGGAATCAGCACTTTCAGAGACATCGACAACGACAACATTGGAAAAATGCACCAAAGCCTGGGTTCCGGCGGGCTATTGACTTCACACGGATTGAGTTAGGAAGAAAAAGCCCAGTGCCCAGTTTGTCCGCCCCACCTTCTCGGTAAAGTCTTGGCTATGGGGTAACTCAGCAGGCCTGTTTCTCCCCAGCTCCCAGCTGAATGAATTAGTCATGCAAGGGGTAATAATATACCATTTCATGGCATTTGGAAGGAACTGTCATAATTCAGCCTGAAAACCCACTCTGATTACAAAAATAAAGCCTGCCCATGTCAACAGGCACTTGGCTTTTCCTTTGCTGGCCACTCCTATCCCTGTCTCGGAGCAGGTGACCCCACACAGGGGGATAACAAATAACAGCTTCACCACTGCCTCTCCTGGCCCGCCAGCCACCCGATTATTTAATTACAGTGTTCTGGCTTCAGCACTGCGCCTTACCTGGGAATGTAAGTGAAATGTGTCAGAAATAAAGAAATAAATTACGAGCTAAATCAATAGGAAAGAAGTACACACATTGGCATCGTGGTGGAGATCTGTTTATCCAAAGGCTTTCAAAGTCATTTAGACCTTCAAGGAAAAAAAAAAAGACAAAAACAGGGTAAGTCGGAGAGGTGATGGGAACACGAGGGAGATGTCTGTCTGCAGACAGCCTGGTCTATCTGTCTTGGCTTCATGCAGAGCCCCTGAGGTCAGCCCTCATGTTATTCTCCAACGTGGGTGCCAAGACGCCGTTTCCTAAGTGGAAAATTTAAAAGTAATTTTTCACCTTGAGAGAGAGGTTTCCTTCTGTTTAATGCTTACTCAGGCAAGACAGCAAATCTCAAAAACAAACAAATTGGAGGCGCTTCTGCCAAAACTCCACTCAGACAGAAAGGAAGATGAGAGGACACCCCTCCCGCTTGGCTCAAGTTGGAAGGGAGGCCTGCGGTGCTGTTCTGAAAACCAGGCCTCTTTCCCCAGACTTATCTCAGGAGGGAGCAGCAGCAGCAACCCCCCACCCCCACCCCGCCCATGTCCCTAAGGCATTTTGCTTATTATTTTTATAAATTAAGCAGAATGGAAATGTGGAGGGCATGCATGTGTAACCATTCCCAGTGTGGGTTCTCTGCCCCCCACCAGTTCTCAGACAGCAGCTGGGTGTCTGACAATCCAGATCAATTGTGACACCATCTACCTGGAGACAACATTGGATCCCACAGGTTAAGGGCTGGGTCTCACAAGACTCCTCCCACCCCCAACCCCACTTCAGATGCCCATCCTAACTCCAGGTTGTCATCTGGGCTTCTGACTGACCAGATTGGAGGTTCCAATGATCCCCCCTCCTTGGGTTTGATTAATTTGCAATAGTGGATCACAGCACTCAGAAATATTTTACTTACTAGATTTGAACAGGCAGCTGGGAGAGATGTGTAGGGCAAGGTGTGGAGAAAGGCACACTCCTCTCCCCAAATCTCCAAGTGTTCACCAACCCACAAGCTCTCTGAACCCTGTCCTTTTGGGTTTTTAGGGAGGCTTCATGACATAGGCATGATTGTTTAAATCATTGGCCGTTGGCCATGGATTCACTTCAGCCCCTCTATCCCCACAGACAGTTCCAACCCTCTGATCACATGGTCCGGATTCCTGGCAAGCAGCCTCCTCTGCAACACCACGTAATCAGTACAACCTCAGGTGTGGTTGGGAAGGGTTTGTTATGAATATCAAGACCCTTTAAAAAATGTTTTAATGTTAATTTTTGAGAGAGAGAGAGAGAGAGCTAGTGGGGGTGGAGCCAAGAGAGAGGGAGCCAGAGAATCCAAAGCAGGCTTTACACTCTCAACTCCAACTCATGAACCATGAGATCAAGTCAGATGCTCAACCAACTGAGCCACCCAGGCACCACTCTCTATCAAGACTCTTTTTTTCCTTTAATTTTAAACTAAGTTTTTGTATTTATTTTGAGAGACATAGAGATCAGAGGAGGGCAGAAAGAGAGAATCCCAAGCAGGCTCCTTGCTGTCAGTGCAGAACCCCACGTGGGGCTCACTCCCATGAACCGTGAGATCATGACCTGAGCCAAGATCAAGAGTGGGACACTCAATCGACTGAGCCATCCAGGCACTCCAAGAGGATTATCACTTAGGAAGTTCCAAGGGTTTTAGGAGTTCTGTGCCAGAAACGGGATGAAGACCATTGTGTGCTTCTTACCATGAATCACAACATCATAGCTTATACGTGTGAGAGTTTCCAAACCTTCAAGTTCTGTTTATGAGAAATGAGGGATTTAGGCCCTAAAGATCCCCTATCAATAGTGTATTAGCCAGGAAATACTGATATCTAAGAGGGAAAAAAAAAAGCACAACTCAATTTAGCTGCAACCAACCACAGCAACATCAGCTGGGGAGACCACTTGGAAGAAAAGGGGTATCTCTACGAAGTTCAGGGGTTCTGTTTCACTAATTTGTCCTCTCCCCTTCTTCCCCAATCTTCTCTGCTGCTGTCTCTTCTCCACTGTGTTCAGAGTCTCTGTCTTCTTTCCTTGTTTTTCAGATTCAGGAAAGCCAAGCTTCAAAATAAAACCTGTTTTACAAAATCATTAAACCCCTAGGGGATCTTCTCCATAGAGGCCTTTAAAGAACACTGAGGGATTGTACATATGCACGCCTCTCTCCTGAAGTGATCTATCAAAAATGCCATCACCTATTCCGAGGTTTGACATTACACAGATCAATACCAAATTAAAACCACGTGGTGACCAGAATAGCTGCATTCTTAGGGAATTTCTTTCTCTTTTTTTTTTTTTTAATCAAAAGAAACATTCACCAAGGGGAACTTTCAGAATATATTATGGGCATCATATATTTAAGGACAGTCCTGTTTTCATAGAAGTTGAAGTCAAAATTAAAAGTAATCAAAATTTTGGGGTGACTGGATGACTCAGTTTAGGTTCTGACTCTTGATTTCGGCTCAGGACATGATCTCACGGTTCCTGGGGGATGGAGCCTGCCTCTGACAGCACAGAGCCCACTTAGGATTCTCTCTCTCTCCTCTCTCTGGCCCTCACCCATGCGTGCATATGTGCCTGCACATTCTCTCTCTAAATAAATAAACTTTAAAAACATAATCAAAAATATTAAAGATGTATCGGTGCATTTATCACTTGAAAAATATCACTGCCTGCAACAGCATATAAAGCAGTTGTAACACTAAAAAGGGGGGCATGAAGTCAGAGAGGAGGGAAAGGAAGAAGGAAGAGAGAAAAGCATGGGGGACCAGGGGACATGGGAACAAGGGGGACAAAGAGGAGAGGAATTCCAAAATTAAAAGAAATGAATGAATTGGCAAGTGAGAAGACAAGAGAACACGAGGAGGTGGCCGAGAGAAAGTCCCGGGGCTCTGCATTTTCAACAAGACTCTGGGGAGGGATTTCCTGCATTAATACTGTTTAAAAAAAAAAAAACAAAACACATGACATTCTCCTTACAGAAGTTGTAATTTAAATTTCTTGATGAGATCTGGGGGATGCCTTTATCCTTCCAATGGAAACATCACGTATCCGAAGGAGGAGTGTGGCAAGCATTCTTTTTAGAAAAAGCTATGTGAAGAAGTCAGATTTCTCAAATGGCCATTGGATTTACATAATGGGAACTGCCGAAATGTATACAAAATCAGGTAAAATTATATTCTGCTTTTCCAATCTGTAACTCTTAAAAGCTTATTTAAAAAATTTTTTTAATGTTTATTTTTGAGACAGAGAGAGACAGAGCATGAACAGGGGAGGGTCAGAGAGACAGGGAGACACAGAATCCAAAGCAGGCTCTACGCTGTCAGCACAGAGCCCAACACGGGGCTCGAACTCATGGACTCTGAGATCATGACCTGAGCCGAAGTCGGATGCTTAACCGACTGAGCCACCCAGGCGCCCCTTAAAAGCTTTTAATAATATTTATGAAAAAAAATTGATGACCATAGCCCTGACTTTATTCCTGGAATGCTGCTGTAATGCTTTGAGGTAGAGCAACCATATTGTGACCAAGAGGACGAGAACCATATTCTAAGAATTCAAAAAAGAAATTTAGAAGTAATCTTGGTCCTCATGATACTAGGGATATAGAAGTTGTGGACTCCCCAAACTCAGACATCGTTTTACATGATAAAAATAAACTCTGGCCTCCACTTCTGAAAATGAGGTCATAAGAGGGGCAAGCCTTAATCTCCCACTGTTTAGCAAACTATAAGAAAGTTAGACATACATATAATATATGGTATATGTCTATTATACATATGTCACCATTACAGAAAAAAATCTCACTGTATATCTATACCTACATTACAACTATGTTCAGACATTCATATGTCAGACAATAGATTACACAGGTCTGGGATACTAGACAGAAGGGAAAAACAGGAGTTAATCTCTAGCTGTTTCCATTCTCTGTGGGAGGAATATCTAAACTATGCTTAGAGGGAGAAGGAACGCACGAGTATCCAGTGGTCTTGATGATTTGAGGATACGGAGATCAACAAATATTTGGAGACGCTGATAAGCCTGGAGGTTTTAAGGAATAGTCTGGGGAAGAAGAGAGTGATGCTGTTGGTCAAAGGATGCAAATTTTCAGGTGTTTCTAATGTTACAAAGTTCTAGAAATTGAATGTACAGCACAGTGACTACAGTGAACGATACTGTATTGTATACATGAAATCTGCTATAAGAGTCAGTTGTAAGTGTTATCATATATGCAAAAAACAGTCACTATGTAAAGTTGTGGACACGTTAAGATTGTGGATACAATAAGCTTGATGGCAGTAATCATTTCACAGTGTGTGTATATATATATCAAAACACAAAATATGTATTTTTATACCTAATTATACATAATTTTATAATATATAGCTTATAATAAGTATATATTTACCATACATTATATAATATATAATGTACAATTATGTATTACAGTGTGTATAATTTACATTTTTATACTGAGATAAAAGGCTGAAAAGCAATATGTAATCTACAGTTATTATAAAGATAATGAAAAATAAATAGATATGACAATTAGAAGTCTATTCTAAAACTGATTTTTTCCTGAAATTAAGCTGTTGGAAGTTTGTAGCAAAATCTTCTCTTAAACAAAGAAGAAGGAGAAGGAGCAAAGAGGGGAGTAGGGAGAGGAGGAGGAAGAGGAGGAGGAGGGGAAGGATGAAGAGGGAATTAGGTTGAAAATGAATGCCTCAAGTGTGCATAGCGGTCCCTTTGAGTCTTTGCTGAGCATGAAGCCACCTATGCACAGAGGAAAGTCACAAAAGTTCTGACAAAGAACAGACGAATTGTAAGGATAGCAATTCGCAGAGATCATACAGTGTGGGGAGATGATCAAGCCTTACTCGGAAACAAAACGACAACAACAACAAAACAAAAACAAAAACACAGAGTCTTTGGTGTTATCTGGGGCATTCAGTGAACACTCCAGAAGGATCATGACTTAGTAATAATGCTGCAGTACCTCTGAACTTGAGATTTCCCAATACTTGCCCCAGAAAAGCTGGATCATAAAACAAGTCTCAAAAAATGTAAAGGGACTTGAATCTGTAGGTTCAAGAATATCATAAGCCCAGCCCTGCTGGGATTTTTCATGGAAATTGATTCTAAGATTTGTGTGGAAATTCAAAGGAACAGAATAATTGAATCAGTTTTGGAAATGAGGAACAGAGCTGGAGGACCCCCACTATGTGGACATACACTATCAACAATCAAGGAAGTGACTAGAAATAAAAATGGAATAAAAATGGGCATGAGAATGAGGATATAGGTTAATGGAACCAAAGAGAGCATCTATAAACATAGTGCATATCAAGTGATTTTCAACAAATATCCTGAGGCAATTCAGTGTGGGAAAGGTTGATAGTTCCAATAAATATTACTGGAACAAGTGGAGATCCATTTGGAAAAACGTGAACTTCACACTATATAAAAATGAGCTAAAAGTGGATCATACACCAGAAGCCAAAAGCTGGCATTATAAACTTTCTTAAAAAAAAAAAAAAAAGTTAGGACAATTTTTATGGCTTTGGGGTAGACAAGATTTCTCAGGTCATTAAAAGCCTGAAACATAAATGAGAAACAATGATAAATTGGGCTTGATCCACATTAAAACCTCCCATCTTTTAACAGCCACTGCTGAGAGAACGAAACAGCAATTAAACTGAGGGAATATATTTTAAATATATCTGAGTATATATTTTTCATATTGACAAATATTGAAAATCCTTAAATACATACATATACAGTAAAACCTGGGTTTGCGAGCATAATTCGTTCCAAAAACATGCTTGTAATCCAAAGCACTCATGTATCAAAGTGAATTTCAAGAACCATTGGCTCAGTTGTGATCATGTGATGTTCAGCATCATGTATGACTTGTGTTGCAAGACATCACTCATTCATCAATTTAAAATTTATTAGAGGGGTGCCTGGGTGGTTCAGTTGGTTAAGGTCCAACTTCAGTTCAGGTCATGATCTCGTGGCCCATGAGTTAAGCCCCGCATCAGGCTCTGTGCTAAGAGCTCAGAGCCTGGTGTGTGCTTTAGATTCAGTGTCTCTCACTCTCTCTGCCCCTCCCCTCCTCACGCCCTGTCTCTGTCACTCTAAAAAATGAGTAAAAGTTAAAAAATTTTTTTTAAATTTATTAGAAATGTTTGCTTGTCACACAGAACACTCAAACACTCTCAGAACAAGTTACTCCCAATCCAAGGTTTTACCATATATCTTTATATATATACAAATATATATATATATGACACATATACAACATATATATCTGATGTATATCTTTACATATCTTTTATATAGCCAATAATAAGATAAATGACCCAATAAAAAATAGGCATAAGTTTCAGATACTTTTGGTGAAACAAAAGTTTCACCAAAAAAGATCTAAAATGACCAAAAAACACATAAAAATGGTCCATATTATTAGCTAGCTGGGAAGTGAAAAATCAAACCACAATAAGCTATCATTCCATATCAGAATGGGTAAAATTAAAACACTGGCAAAACTAATTTCTGGAAAGGATATAGAGCAATTGGAAGTCCTAAAGAATGTAAACTGATATAACACTTGGAAAACATTTTTGAGATTTCTTATAAAATTAAATATAAACTTACTATATGACCCATCAATTCTGCTCTTAGAAATTCATTGGAAAAAGAATGAAAACATATGTGCACACAGACTTAAATGTAAACATTCACAGCACCTCTATTTATAATACTCTAAAACTAGAAACATCTCAATGGTCCATCAACAGATGAATGGATAAACAAATTGTGGTATATCCATGCGATGGAATACTATACAGCTATAAAAACGCAATGAACTTCAGACAAACACAAAAATATCAAAACATGATGCTGACACAAAAAGCTATAGACTAAACGAATCCATTTATATGAAACCCTAAAAACAACAACATAATCTGTACTGACATAAAGCAGATGTGTGGTGGCCTGAAAGTGAGGGAGGGCTCAGGGAATTACTAAGAAAGGCTATAATTAAGATTTTTGTGATATGAAAATTTGTAGATATTGATTGTGGTGGTGGTTGACTGATAGGTTTATATTTGTCAGAACTCATAAAATATGTGCTTAAGATGAGTACATTTTAGGGGCACCTGGGTGGCTCAGTCAGTTAAGCATCTGACTTTGGCTCAGCTCATGAACTTGCAATCTGTGAGATCAAGCCCTGTGTTGGGCTCTGTGCTGACACCTCAAAGCCTGGAGCCTGCTTCAGATTATGTATCTCCTTCTCTCTCTACCCTTTCTCTGCCCATGCTCTGTCTCCCTCTCTCAAAAATAAATAAACATCAAAAAAAAAAAAAAAAGATGAGTACATTTTATGTCTGTAAATTCCATCTCTGAGTAGATTAAAAATTTTATGGAGAATCATGACCAAACTTGAAGCATGTAAATCAGAATATGAAACAATACAAACTTCAATCTCATCATTTGTAGTAAACCCACCTACACCTATAGGCACAGAGTTAGGTCTGAAAGGAAAAAACCAGAATAAATATATTTAAAATTATTTCACATGGGCAGAATTTTGACAATGTTATTTTCTGTTAAAATTTTCTTATTTTGGTGTTTTCTGCAATAAATGGTGTTGGTTCCATAATTCAGAATTGAAAGAGAAGGATTTTCCTAAACATGATCATGTCATACATTTCCCGATTGATACTGATCTTTAAGTTCCTGGTTATACCCAGTTTAGGACTTGGATGACCTGGCCACTGAGTAGACTAACCAATGTTGAAGTCTCTCCCATTTCTATTATTGGTGGTGGTGTTTTCTTCTCAGGCTCAGTAATCAATGGTTTCCAGTATCACTTCCCCAGAACATAGGCTGTCACTGCAGTGTGCCTGTGTCACCAGGAGGTCACATGAAAACACAAATGGCTAGGACGTCCCCCTAGAGTTTCTGATTCAGTAGATGTAGAGCAAGGAGAGTCAGAGTCAAAAGTGTAGTTTCTGATTCAGTAGATGTAGAGCAAGGAGAGTCAGAGTCAAAAGTGTAGTTCATTGGTATCACAAATAATAGCCACATGAAAATAAATGGTGGGTATTATGTTTCTACTGTGTTTCAAGTCATGAGCTGGGGCTTTGCATAAGGTTTCCCACTTAGTCCAGAAATAGAATCCTAATTCAAGAAGTGAATCCCCATCACTGTCTTCAACAAAAGAAAGAAAAATAACACAAATACAAATTCACATAACTATGTAGCACTACACTTGAAAAACAAGACTTCATTCATAATCTGTAGCAACTACACAAGCAGCTTAAAGTGAGTAAACAACTGTGTGGTTTTTTTTTTTTTTGTTTTTTTTTTTTTGAGGAATGTTCTGAGCTCATTATCTTGTTAGTATTTATTATTCTCAGTACACAGGAGTTATTTCATCAATGACCCTGGAGGCTAAGCTTTAAATACAAGAATAGTAAACATAGCCCCATTATCTCCAGTGTCCTCATGGTTTTCCATTTTGGGTTCTCCCAACAAAACATTTGGTACTGACTTACAGTAACAATATTTACTGGGGCACCTAGGTGACTCAGTTGTTGTGTCCAACTTCTCGTTTCAGTTCAGGTCATGATATCATGGTTCATGAGATCAAGTCCCATGTTGGGCTCTGCATTGGCAATGTGGAACCTGCTTGGGATTCTCTCCCTCCCTTTCTCTCTCTCTGACACTTCCTCATTTGCACATTCCCAAAAATAAATAAATAAATAAATAAATAAATAAACAAACAAACACACACACACATACTATGTGTATATATATATGTATGTGTGTGTGTGTGTGTGTGTTATATATATATATATATATATATATATATATATATATATATTAAATGCCTACTGTACCCAAGCATTATTCTAAACCCTTCACATACACTGATTCACTTAATCTTCAGACCCACATTGTAGGACAGGTACAATTATTCCTTCCTTGCCCCCATTCTTAGTAGTATTTCTTGACCGTCAGTTCAGTAAGCCTATACCTTACCTGACTGCCTGGCCTTGGATTCAACATGTTCACCTCACAACTATTCTCGTTCTATTTCACTATACTACCTCCAGGAAAACACCGTGGAGAATTTAGAGCAGTGGAAATTTATATTTAATGGGGAAAAGATGGGGCTTAGATGAGAATCTTTTAAGAGTAATTTTGAGAAGCATTTAACACTCCATTTCTGAATCCCTTGAAATCTTGGCAAGACCTTCAAGATGGAGTTTCCTAACATATATTGGATCAGAAGTTGGACATGACTTTATTTAAACATTAAAAGACAAAAAAAAAAAGATGACACCCTCATATAACTGGGGGGAAAGTATTGGGAGCATGTCATTCCAGTCACAAGGACAGGGGAAGGCCCGTGGCACCTGAGTTCAAGAATGGTGCACTTGGTTTTGGAGTTCAGGAGTTTGGGTTGGATTCAACATGAATTAGATTTTTTTTTTATTTTAGATTTTTTTCCAGCTTTTTAGAGGTATTAGTGAAAAATTAAAATCATGTGTATTTAAGGTATATCCATCAGCTACTGAAGTCACTGTGTGTGTGTGTGTGTGTGTGTGTGTGTGTGTGTGTTGACAGCTCTTGAGATCTACTTTCTTAGCAAATTTCAGGTCTATAAGACTTTGTCATATTAGTTATAACCACCAGGCTGTACATTAGGTCCTTAGGGTTTATTCATCTTACAAGCAAAAATTTGTATCCTTTGACCAATATGCACCCTCCCATCCCCAGGCCCTGTCAACCCCCATCCTGCCCTCAATCAACTTCGATTTCTTGCAACTTCCTTGACTTGGGTAAGTAGGAAGTATAATATTGGGTAAAATTCCCCCCCTTCATAGTTTATATGGATTGCCCCTATAAGGAAAGGGAGACAAGTAAAAACATTATAGAGCTATATTAATATCAAATATTGGAAGAAAATTCAAGGTGGTTTGGGGCGTATATAGAAAGAGAACATTACTCTGTGACTGAGGGGCTCAGAGAATGATTTCATTTCAGATCTCTCATCTGAAATGAGTCTTGAAGCATGAGAACAGATCAAAAGAAGAGGACGCAAAAGGAATACGAGGCAGAGAGAACCACATGGACAAACGCATGGGGGCAAGAAGTTACAGAGAGCATTCTTTCAGAGACCTGAAATTCCATTAGCCTGCCTAGGGGGTAAAATCTGTGGCAAGAGATGAGCTGGAGAGGGGGTGAGAGCCAGCTCCTGAAAAGCCTTGCGTCCCTTCATCTGTACTACTCGGCTACAGGGGAGGGATGAGAGCACTGTCTTCTAAGCAAACCCCTTCCTGACCATCTCTGGGGAGGTGTGTCTTACACAGCAGGTCCGTGTATGCAGCCAGTATTTGAAAAGCTTTTCCTTCATGTTTCTTGATAAAGAAGGTTTTGCAACATCACTCACTACATTAAAATGCTTTCTTAGCTTCAGGGGACTGAAAGCATTTTTATTATGTTCCAACATTATTTATCCTTCCTGTACACAAGAGTGAAAAGCAGAAATCCAAAGAGAAAAATCCTTCTAATGTCTAAAACACAGCCGTGGTCCATTTGTCTCCTACAGCAGAGGTAGATGACAAAATATGTTGAGAGAGGGCTGTGCCTGCCCCCACTCCCCTGGGGTATGTAGACAGGGGGAGGCACATGGAGAAGGAGATGTCCATGACTCAAAACTCAGCCCTTATCCTCACCCTAGAAACCTCATTACAGCAGAATGCACTGCAGACCTGCCTTCCTCTAAGAGGCCCCATCCATCCAGGTCACGTTGTCTGCAAGGACCTCCAAGGCCAGTGTATGATCAGAAAGAAAATCATCTCACAAGTGTCATAATTAGTACCTGTAGACACTAATTCATCGGCGGGAAATGCATAAACTTCTGTTGTTTCATAAAAGAAATTCATTTTTCTCAAAAGCCTCCAAATGGCCTTATGACAGAAACTTAATCCAAATCAATTTAAGGTAACCTGAGTGAAATTAGCATTTTTTGGACAACTCAGGGTTTGCACCTATGTATTTCAAAAGGGTTATATATACATCACGGGGGCAGGGTGTTGTTTCAACTACCACTAAGGTGGAGGAGGCTGCGATGGCTTGTTCATCATTGTCTATCCACACTAGAATCTGCCTGATGGACTTTGCCATGACCAGGGCCAGCTGCACGCATCTCCTATTGGTGCCAGCTGTATACATCTATACCAGCTGGAAATGGTTGAGTAGTAACTACTTTCCATCAGTCCCCAGGTTCTCCGGCCATTCTGTGCTTTGTCAATGCCTCGGTGGGTCAGCCACCTGCCTCCCGTTCTTCCTGCTGTCTCCCGCCCCCGCCCCGCCCCCGCCCCTCCCCCGCCCAGGGTCCACAGCAGGTGAGGCAGGTTTCTCTTAGACTTTCCCCTTTGCACACTCTGGTGCTTTTCCACTCTCCTGATGACAAATGGAGCCATCATAGCCACCTGTGTGTGAGACCAGATGCCTCCTTGGATTTCACTAAGGAAATAATGCACAACCCCCCCCCCCATAGCCTTGGATCCCCTCCCCTAGCTGGGAGTTTTTCCTTCCACAAGTGGGCTTGTTGACTTAAGGAAGGGTCTTCCTGTGAGACTCAACTGCCTCCAATTCTAATTTGCTTTGCTGCTTTCTCTTTTGTAATCTGAGCTGCTGTGCATAGAGATAATATCCCCGTTCAGTTCCCAGCATATAATCACCTGTACCTACAGTTTGTATTTCTTCCTTCCCTTGCTCATTCGTCTATTTCTTGTTTCTTCTCCCATCAGCGACCACCAAGTGGTTATGGTGTATCTTTTTATTTGTATGTTTCCTTGCAAATGGCGGAGGACTGCTTTGTGTACGTGCATTCTAATTTATATAAATACTTTGCTTGCAGTCTTAATTTTGTCCATTCTTTTTTCATTGACTAGAAATCTTTGGCCTTCCTTTCCATCTCTCCTTTTGTCAGTCTTGGGAAATCTAACGTAGTTCGGGCAAGAGATAAACTGGGCGAGGCCTCAGCATTCTAAGAGGCGTAGAATTAAATTTTGATATTTTCTATGATCTCCCTTTCCTTGGGTGGTGCAGGCCTGATCTACTTTATTTATTTTTTTTAATGTTTGTTTATTTTTGAGACAGAGAGAGACAAAGCATGAACGGGGGAGGGTCAGAGAGAGGGAGACACAGAATCTGAAACAGGCTCCGGGCTCTGAGCACAGAGCCCGACGTGGGGCTTGAACTCACGGACCGCGAGATCATGACCTGAGCCGAAGTCGGCCGCTTAACCGACTGAGCCACCCAGGTGCCCCAGGCCTGATCTACTTTAAATGAGAGGGAAAAAAATAAGGGACAAAAAAAATTAATTTCAGGGGCACCTGGGTGGATCAGTTGGTTGAACATTGACTTTTTTTTTTTTAATGTTTGTTTATTTTCAAAAGAGAAAGAGAGAGAGAGAGAGAGAGAGAGAGAGAGAAAGAGAGAAGGGAAAGGGAGACAGAGAGGGAAACACAGAATCTGAAGTAGGCTCCAGGCTCTGAGTTGTCAGCTCAAGCCCAACATGCGGCTCAAACCCACAAACTGTGAGATGGTGACCGGAGCTGAAGTCAGACGCTTAACCGACTGAGCCACCCAGGCGCCGTGAGCACTGACTCTTGATTTCAGGTCAGGTCATGACCCCAGGGTCTCTAAAACAACAACTAAAAATGAAAATAAAATAAAAATTAACAAGTTACTTTCAAAAACCAAAAATCCCAGAAGTATAAAAAACTATTTTACCACGTAACTATCGGACAATCACGCGGAGTCCAGCCCTTTCTAGATGTTTCTGATACCAGAGTATCAACACAATTAGCAAACATTTTCCTTGCTTGCACAAACCACCTTTCATACCCTGATGTAGCACCGATGTATTTCACTTAGCTGAGAGGCTTTCCACCGTTCAACCTAATCAGGTTGGGGCACGAACATTCCCAGGTCTTGTCAGCCACACAGTTGGAGACAATCTCTTGAGTCACTTCCTCAAAGGGAATTTAAATTAACACGTTAGTGTTGATTCTCACTAATCTTGCTCTCATCTGATTGCTAAGTTGGGTAAATTCCTGCCTATGCTCCTAAGTGCATTGATGCATTAAAACAAAACCACAGACTTTAGAATAAGACAGATCTAGTCGCTAAACTTAAGCTCTGCATCTTACTGAGTCGTTTCTCCTCCTTGAAACTATGTCGTCAATACTGAATTACAGATAATGATTAATAGCACTGTAGTGAGGGGCAAATGAAATTATGTATATAAAATGTTAACCTGGTACCTAGCACATAGTAAGAACTCAGTGTTAACACTTGTTATTATTTGCTACATTATTCAATGGCCTTTGTTTTACCTACTTCATTGATATGTAATTCATGTCTAGAGTGACGAGGAAATGTAACAGGCTGAGAACCTAGTGTGTTGTGTGACATTTTTTTTCCCACACCAATAGAAAAATGGCCTCCTTCTAAGGAAGGGCCTTCACCTACGAAACAGCTTTAAAATACTGTGCCAGACACTGCAAGCAATGAAGTCTGAGATGTCGAGAAAACCTTGGCAGGTCTATTTCTCTGGAGGCCCTAGAGGATTCGAACAGGTGCACAGTCTTGACCTTACATAGCAACGGCACTATTTTTCTCAAGCATGAAGCATGACTGCACACTTCGTCTAAGACCTGGAGGCCATGGCCCCGGGAAATTGGAAGCTTGGAGAATAAGCACTCAAAAGGTGAAATGCTTCATCTGGTTATTAGGGGAGGAGAGAAAAATGTTTGCCATCAGGACTGCCTCCAACACCCACACGGATAGGCTGAGGGCACCCACCACGGTGTCCTTGGCTTGTTGTTCAAACTGTATCACCCCATGGGAATGGCAATGATAGGAGAGTCCTATCCTCACCACAGCGGTCTACTGATTCTGACCGTGGTTTTGGTTTCAGTGGGGTGCAGGTGATGGCAGTTTCTCCCCCCATTATTCAAAAAAATGTGTATTCAAATAGAGACAAGAGAAACAGAGAAATGTAAAGAAAATAATCCTCCATGATCCTACCACCAAGAGACAGTAATGGATAACCTGCTGTGAGCTCTTTCCCCGTCTTCAAACAACCTCATCCGGGTATATTTCTACACCATCAGTACCACCTTCCTAAATGGTCCAGTGCAAAGATTTTTTAATAAATTTACTGAGTTGGATGGCCATTCCCATAGTCCAGCTCCAAAGCCTTTTCACCACCCTCATTAGACTCTTCACGCCCATTTAGAATTAAGAGCTTTCCTTCCCAACCCCAGGTAACCATTGATCTATGTTCCACCTTTATGGATCTCTCCTTTATGATGAATTTCATACAAATGGACTCATATAACATGTGACACTTTGTGTCTGCTTTTCTCACTTTGCAAAAATGTCACTAAGGTTTATCCATGTTGTAGCATGAATCAGTACCTCAGCCCCTTTGACGCCTGTGGGGAGACACCACACTTTGTGACTCCATTCACCCACTGGTGGACATTCTGGTTGCTTTGAATTTGGGGGTCACTGTAAATTGTGCTTCTAAGAACATTCATGTGCTAGTCATATGTTTTGGTTTCCCTAGAGTAAACACCAAGGTGTGAAATCACTGGGGCACCTGATAAATATGTTCAACTTTTTAAGAAATTACTACCCTGTTGGGCAAAGTGGCTACATCACTTCACATTCTTAACAGCAACGTAAGGTTCCCACTTCTCCACCTCCTTGCCAACTGGTTATTGTCTGCCTTTTGGATGACAGTCACTCTAGTGGGTGTGAAATCTATTTGTACCTCTATATGACTTTATTTAGTCAAAGGAATCATTAGGATGGAAACTACAAATCCTTCCCTTTCTTCTCACAGAAGCAAACAAATGATGTTTTTCTGCTCATCAAGAGAGTTTTGCTTCCATTTTGCTCTGTTCCCCCAGCCCACACTCCTCTCCATTAATAAACTCCTGTGCACGAACACATACTGTATGTATCATAGTTTAAATTATTCTGAGTAAAACTGGCATTGCAACTGCTGCACAGGTGGGCTGTTCTCCCTCCTCATGCCTACGCAGACCTTGCTAATGGTTTCTGCTGGGTGCACACAAGACCTCAGAATCTTTTTCAACACAGAGCTCTGAGCAGCTGTTATCAACCAACTGGCAATGACACAAAGGGTGGACTTAATTTATCATGCTTCATACATCAAGTCCTGAATATTGCTTTTTCATCAATTTATATCATAAGTGCATATTAAACACTCTTCGTGAAAATAATTTTTAATGGTCTGTAATATTGCATCATACGAATACACTATAATTTATTTAACCATTCACATATTTTGAATACATAATGTCTCATTGGTTTATCTCTACGATAAATAATGCTGCAGTGAATATATTGTGTATTTATATATCCTAGAAGTGGAATTCTTGCATCAAAGAGTAAAAGGTTTTTGAATTTCTAGATATATCACTGGGGTGTTCTCAGAGGGTAATGTTAAGTTTTTGCCCCATTTTTCTGATGGATGGGGATCCAGGCTGGTAATGGCTTAGACTTCTACTGAAATGCCAAAAGACTGTACAGTTTTCTTAAGTTCTTATTTAACCCTTGCAATTAATGTGATCTGCCTGGAAGTTCTTGCTTGGTTTATCATATAAATACGCCGTTTTTTCTATTCAAAATGGCAAGGGTATCATTTCTCCTTTGCTTGTTCTATGCTAAGTCCCTAGCCCTGGAAATAGTCCTCCTCAAAGGCTGGGAAAATAGCTCAAATCCCAGGCTCTGTTGAGTGTGCCCTTAGGAGGATGCAGGCAGGGAATAGTGGGGAGAGCCAGCTTCTTCTTCCAGGAAGACAGACTGGCCTTGGCCCAGGGTCCTGCCTCCCCAGCAGGATTCCAGCCTGGAGATGAACACAAAAGCTACTGGAGGAAGCAGCTGCACACAACTGGTGGTGGGTGGTGGGTGGTGGGTGGCATGGGCCATCCTAGTGGGGTCAGATGCCTCCCTCTCTCCCCACGCTGCATGCTCTGGGTTCACTTCCACTTTCCAGGAACGATGCCAATTCCGAGTCAAGCCCCGGTTGCTCTGGGCCCCTTGCACCCCTGACTGTGCATGTCACCCTCTCTCCGGGATCCTAAGAATTCTGCTACACAACATCCAAGGGCAGAGTTGTGGGCAGCACGTTTCCAGCACATGTTTTCCCCTAAAATCCTCCTCCGCTGTTTAGTAAGAGATCTCTAGTTCTCCATGCCTTCCTTTTCCTGTGTTTTTTTTTTTTTTTTAAGGTGTGTTTATTTTTGAGAGAGGCAGAGCATCATCGGGGAGGGGAAGAGAGAGAGGGAGACACAGAATCCAAAGCAGGCTCCAGGCTCTGAGCTGTCCGCATAGAGACCGACGCTGGGCTTGAACTCACAAATCTCGAACTCATAAACTGTGAGTGGAAGTTGGACGCTCAACAGACTGAGCCACCCAGGCACCCCCATGCCTTCCTTTTCTTAAAGAGTTCAAACAAGCTGATGTAGCAAAATGTCAGTTGCAAGAAGGGTCACTGTTATTCTTCAGTCTTGAAGGCATTATAATGGCAAATTTAATTCGGCTATGATTTCGGGATTATGTAGTCAATCGAGATTATGGCAGAATGCAAGTGCCAGGAGGCTAGGGTGCTGTGCTCCTGATGGCTGTACCCTCCAGCACATAGTAGGTGTTCTATAAAGACTGTCGAGTGACTGGGACAATGTATATAAGATTCTTCCCAGCCTTTTACACAGGCAAGATATACCCAGGACACAACAATTTCTCTCCAGCAGAAATGAACACTGATGTTCTCCAAAAGACATGTGTGAGACTGTTTATCATAGCATTACTTAAAATATCTATAATATAATAAAACTATAATAAGCTATAATAAAAACTATAATAATCTTAATTTTCCTCAACAGTAGAATGGGGCTGATACATTATGACGCATTGAAAATAGAATCTGAGGGACACCTGGGTGGCTCAGTTGGTTAAGCGTCCGACTTTGGCTCAGGTCATGATCTCAGTGTCGGTGAGTTCAAGCCCTGCCTCGGGCTCTGTGCTGACAGCTCAGAGCCTGGAGCCTGCTTCAGATTCTGTGTCTCCCTCTTCTATCTGCCCCTCCCCCTCTCATGCTCTGTCTCAAAAATAAATAAACCTAAAAAAATAAAAAAATAAAAAACAAGATGATACACAGTAGTAAAAACAGAACTAACCACAATAAGAGAACATCACCATGGAGATAATATTAATAAAAGAGGTCAGACACAAAAATGTATATGCTGCATTATCCCATTTAGACGAAGTTCAAAGACAGGCAGACATAGTATAGTTGACCTTTTAACAATGCAGGGGTTAGGGGCACAGACCCTCCCATGCAGGAGAAAGTTCAGGAATAACTTGTGACTCCCCTAAAACTTAACTAGTAACAACCTACCGTTGACCTTACCAATAACATAAACGGTCTATTAACATATATGTTGTATGTTCTATGTATTATATTACTGTATTCTTACAATAAAGGAAGCTAAAGAAAATTTTATCAAGAAAACCTTAAGGAAGAGAAAATAGAATTACAGGACTGTACTGTATTTATCAGAAAAAATAATCACGCATACATGGACCCATGCAATATAAATCTGTGTTGTTCAAGAGCCAACTGTATTCAGTGACAGAGATCAGAAGAATAACCTTGAATGGATATTGATTGGTTTGGAGCAAGAATCAATAGCTGAAACTCTCCCAAATGTCAATTTAAGTGATATTTCCATGGATGCATCCTTACATACGAACGCATCAAGCTATGTGTTTAGATGGACACGTGTTGCTGTATGTAAGTTATATCTCATTTTTTTAAAAGGGTGCTTCCTAGTATGGCATCCCAGCTTTTCATGACCCAACTCGTACCTCCCTCAGTGCTCATATTTTGCTATGCATTTAAGCATATTTTGCGACTTACTGCTAACCAGTAAGTCCCTGAATACATCCCATGTATTACCTCACTATCAGGATTTTGCATGTTCTATTTCCTCCTCACTACTCCTTTAAGCCTGAAAAACGGCTCCATAATCTTCAAATACCATTTTAAATGTCATTACTTTTCAGGATAATCTCTTTGTCACCTTTCCCCCAAGACTGCATTAGGCAGGTATGCTCCGTCTTCTTAGCACTGAGTATTTACTCTCTGCCCAAGCTGATTCAAAATCGCGTGGTCTGGTTTGTCTCTTCTGCTAGATTCTGAAGTCACCAAGGGCAGGGACCCTTTGCTGAGTCCCAGCTTACGGTACCTTGCCAGGCACTTAGCAGGGCCACAAATGATGCATCTTGGGTTGAATGCTGAATCTTGCCTCTCAAGAATGAAGGTGTACCATCAGCCGCCTGGATTTCTCCCCTCCCAGGAGTGTTGGTGTTTATAGGGCTTTTGCTAATGCCACACTGACACGTTCTTTGCAAAGGGCCTGTTGGAAAATTAGATCAGGTGGCTTCCCCACTGTAACATATGACACTTTTCTAATTAGGGCAATGTTTAATTTACTGTCTCATGGCTTTTTGAATAAATATAAATTGTCATACTAAAGTGACAGGTGTAAACCCAGGATGGCTGTGTTAGAGAGGTTAATCTGCTGTTAATCAAATCAGTTCTGCTTGACTTTCTCCCGGGGAGTGAGAGATAATGGCCCTGTTTAACTGGAGATTAGCCAGCTTTTGGCTGGAAATCCCTCAGGGCTCACCTGAGCCTCTTTGTGTCTTGTTCAGAATGAAGATATTCAAATGTGCTGATAATTAAACTTGGGACCTTCTCCCTCCTTTGGCATCCCACGAAGCGAGGACATTTTCCATTGGGCCTTTCCATTTACCAGAAGGATTTTTCTCTTAATCCAGTGAGTTCTGGAATATTCTAGAATATGACTACCCTCCCCCAATTCTAAATTACTGCCAGCAATAGAGTTGGAAGTTTTCATACCCATTGCCGCTCACCACAGCGAAAATGGGGCACTTGGGCATGACAGGGAGGTGGCCTTGTCGTCGATGCGGTCCATGAACGTGTCTCTGGCTAGGAAGAGAGAGGGTCTAGCCAGAAGCCACTGGAATTGTTGTCACAAGGAATTATGAGATTGGGACACACAAGCAGCATGATTTGGGATCTAGGAGACCAAGTAGGGATTCTCCTTAACCTCTGTCAGGACCACATCTTGGCTCTGGCACCGGGAAGATAAGGGCCATGCTTTGTGACCTCAGGGGTCTGCAGCCTCTAGGGCACTGGGGTTCTTACACTTGTCTGAGCAAACATCAACACTATGACGGGTGCCGGCTCTAGGCAGGAGCCAACCACAGTCACGGGCTTTGCAGTCAGTGAGGCAAAACAGATACAAGTGACAAAGAATGCCCTGTTCTGGATTCCCAGAATTGTCTTACGAAGACCTTTGGAGAGATTGAAAGCTTCATTATGGAGATAATGGATAAGCAAATAAAATATGAATCACGATTCATCTGAATGGCCCATTAAAGGAAGGTAATGTAATGGCATGATTAAGACCGAGCACTACAGAATCAGAGTTCTGGGTTCGAATCCTAGTTTACTATACAAGTTATGTAGCTATGAATAAGTCATCTAACCATGGAGTCTCATTATTCCCATATGGTAAATGAGCCTGTTTTGAATAAATGAGAAAATATGTATAATGCACTTAAAACTGTGCCTGGCTATAAAGACAGTAAATAAATATTACTTTTCACCATTGTTATCTCTCGATCATTATCATAAAGTCATCATTACCATCATCACCATCAGCATTATCATTGCTATCAGCATACCATCAGTATCACCATCAGTCTCATTATCAGCATCACCACCACCAGCATCATTATCAGTATCATCAGCATCATCACCACCACCATCACCATAGCAGCATCATCACCATCAGCATCACCATCACTATCAGCAGCATCATCACCATCAGCATCACCATCACTATCAGCAGCATCATCACCATTATCAGCATCACCACCACCAGCATCATTATCAGTATCATCACCACCAGCATCACCATAGCATCAGCATCACCATCAGCAGCATCAGCAGCATCATCACCATCATCACCATCAGCATCATCACCATCATTGTCAGTATCAGTACCTGTAGAATGATGAGGACTAAGGAAATTTAAATTACATTTGTATTATCATCTCCACGTTATAGATGAGGAAAGCACAGACCAGAAGCTTGCCTGAGCCACAGAGTTAATCAAGACCGGAGCTAGAATTTGAGCTCACTTTTCTCATGTCCTAAAATCCAAAGTTCTTTCCAAAAAAAAAGGGTTGACACAGAGCAAAGCACACATGAAAGAGTATATGAAAGAGAACAACAGTAAATACTGTAAAATTATATGATATGGCATTATTACACGGTTGGTGGGTTTTGAAAGAAAGAACATGTTCCTAATTGCTTGCATTTTCGGATTTGTTTTTATTTCCCACCTATAGATTAATGATGTAATAAGAACAGACACATTGTCTTGCATCTTTCCAGCTAACATTGCATTGTTAATCTCCCTTGTGACCCTGAATTGTCTCTGGATTTTCGGAGAGGCAAGACAATGTATCCACTTATTCTCCCGTAACTCAGCCAGCATGTAAAACAAATAACTGGGTTGACACGTCTGAAGTGGTGTGTCGTGGGCAAAACAAGGAAGCAAGACAGGCTTGCTCTTCTATTTATGGACTATAAACCCTTTACGGTGGCAGTGATGAAGGGTTTATAGTCAGTACACAAGCTGGTTACACCATAAATTGTAATGTTATATGATAAACTGGGACTTTATAGCAGTAGTAGATATCAAAGAAAAAAATGAGTTGGAGTCTGAAAGGATCTATCATTGAAGATACTTGCTCCAAGTTTAAATATTCAAGCTTGTTTTTGTCTTCATTTTGTTCAAGCATTGGATAATTCATGTTCTTCTGAGTGGGGATTTATAGATTTACCTAGAGTTCAACTCTTTAAAAAGAGACGGGGGGAGGGAGAGAGAGGGAGAGAGAGAGAGAGAGAGAGGAATGGTGAATGGCATAGTCATGAGTTGGATAAGAAATAGAAGGGAAACACTGAATTATTCAAGCACTTGGGCTTTCTATTTTTATACTGGCAGATGATAGGTAAGGCTCCCCCCGCCCCCGCCCCATTTTGGCAATGGCTAATATGGCACTATTATAAGACATCTTGGTTACTATACTGAGAAATGGAAAATATTTACAAGGGAAATGTGTTGAACGCAACTTAATTGCCTTTAGTTTACATTAAAGCTAAAAGCAGTGAAATGTCAACAAATGTTAATTTCCCGGCCTCTCTAATGGGCACGCACTCTTTCAGTTCCCAATTCTGTCCTTATTCATTACCAAACCGAAATTGCTAATATTTACTTATTACTTATTTATATTTTCATTTGAAAGTAAAAATAAGCTCATTTGCCATAATAACAGCTTAATATTTCCAGTGCTAAGAAACTGTCTTTTTAAAGATTTCTATTAATGGCCTCTCAAAGAAGAAATCAGAGAGTTTCCACTTTTTGCATATGGAGTATGAGGAAAGTATCATTAACTTAGAACATGATCATCATTCACCGTGGGGCTTACTTTGTGGTCTGGAAAATAGGGTGCCTGGAATTCACAGAGACAAGGAACGGTTTGATAGCGGCCGAGGGCTAAAAGCAACGTGCCAAGAATGAGAGCTCAGAGGATCCGTCCCAGAGTTTGGGAGTTGAGCCTCCCTCCTCTCGCCTTTGCAAGCCTGAGATTCTTTGGGGTTGACCTGCTGGGACCTCCCACATAACTTGGCCAGAGTTGGGAGGAATTGCCTTCTTTGAGCTAGGTGGCCCAAGTCCTGCCAGTTAAGTAGTAGATGCTCTTGGCACGTATCAGAGCCTGGATTCCTAGAGGCCCTGAGATGGATGTTCCCTATGGGCTCCCAGTTTTCTCAAAGACCTTCCACAGACTTTAAGCTGGAGATCATCCCCCTTGACCTTGGCCCAGTCAATGGACTTCCCTATCAACAAGCAACCTTGGCCAATAGCTTAACCACTTGTAAGTACTTATAAGCCGAGTGCTTATCCACAGTGATTGTCCCAATCCAATCCAACCTAGAACATCCACACCCTCTAGTTTTCCTGAGACCTAGGACATGAGACTTTATCTTTTAAATGCATAAAATTTCCAACAAACAACAATGTGTTTGTCATATACCAATAGTGCCCCTGAATTCCTAGGAGCGGCTAAAATAGAGAAATCCAGTTAGCAGCTGGAGGGACCTGAGTGAGGCTCGAGTGGGTGATGAGACAGGTGCACAGGTATCTGCATACAGGTGAGGCTGTGGGTAAGGAGGCATCTGGAGCAGGGATGAGAAATCAGTATCGTCTTGTACAACAATTCTGATGCACTGGAAATGGCTGCCTGGGGTCACGTATTGAGGAGTATTCTGAAGCTATTTAACAAAAGAAATGTGAACAATCCACTTTACACAGTGA
The DNA here is from genome assembly GCF_018350215.1 of Panthera leo. NCBI lineage: Eukaryota > Metazoa > Chordata > Mammalia > Carnivora > Felidae > Panthera > Panthera leo. The sequence continues at coordinate 34,698,686 of NC_056694.1, read as the reverse complement.
AGAAAGGGTAGCAGCAAGGCGTTACTGAGTACCTCAGATGTGGATGATGAGAGACAACTGGCCAAGAACTGGATGTAATAATGAACATTTAAACATTGATTTAAGGGGCGCCTGAGTGGCTCAGTTGGTTGGGCGTCCGACTTCTGCTCAGGTCATGATCTCACAGCTCTTGACTCCGAGCCCTGCGTCGGGCTCTGGGCTGACAGCTCAGAGCCTGGAGCCTGCTTCTGCTTCTGTGTCTCCCTCTCCCTCTGCCCCAAACCCACTCGCATTCTGTCTCTTTCTCAAAAATAACTAAACATTAAAAAAGTAAAAAAAAAAAAAAAACACTGATTTAAAATGAACTTAAAAAAAAATCTTATTAAATAAACTAGAAGCAGTTGGAGACAGTGCAGGAAAACGGAAAGCAATCCCGACTTTTATACAGACTAGGCTATGTCCTTTCTTCTCTGCAGAAATATATTCCAAACAAGTAACACTGTTTATGCTGTTTGTCAAGCTATTTCTTTTGTTTGTCTTGTTTTCTGCAAAAGACAATATTGTTGAATAATATCTCTGTCATTAAATACCATTCTGCCGCTTTATTGCAGAGGGCTACAGAGTGTATTATTACATAGAATGTGCCCCAAAATGGCTTAACAGCTCTCCCATCACTAGACATCTGATTTTCACCCATTCTTGACCTACAAACATGCCAGGTTCCTACGATTCCACCTAATGACACATTTGCTCCTACCCCAATCCACTAAGGCACTTACTGTACGAGTAACGGCCACGTGCACAAGAATCACACACTTCCCTGGCAATGGCTTTAGGGGAAATTCCACCAAGTGAATTTACTAATTCTAAGGATAAACTTTAATCCTAAGGACAACGCATTAACTCCTAGGGCTGCAGGGGATCTGCAAATGTAGCCAGGACTCACTGTTTAAAAAAAAAAAAAAAAGGAAAAGCTGTCCCTGAGGCTTGGTGACTTGTTCAGCGCTAGGGACAAGCACCAGGGACAAGTCCTTCCAAAGTCACCCCTTCTAACTGAAGTGTGGTCCTACCACGCCGCCCAGCGCTGCTCCTAAAGGCATGAAAGGACCTAATCCTCTTGCCAATGATGAGGGGGGGCTGATGAAGGCACAGATGGGCACAGCATTTGGCGGATGGAGTTGGGGAGGAAGGGCATGGCTGGACCACTCTGTGACGCGACATCAGAGCAAGGTTCTTCCGACTGCAAACATTCTACGTTCATCAATTCATTACTGCACTTACACGTATAACTTTAGTCAGAGCACAGAGGGTGTATACAAGGTTTTTACACTGTTTGACTGTTTTCATTTACATAAATGCATTCAAAAACGTAATTTAATGTCAACGCCCCAAATCTGCTAGTTTTCTCATGTATATTTAAACAGGATTCTGTTTTTAGGTGTATCCCTCGGCCACCCGAAACCGTCCTATTTATCAACGGGGCACGGCACATTCTGGCAAACACTACATGCAAAGATGTTCTGAGGTCTCTTTTCAGTCTCTTACTTTTTAAGAAAAGTAAAAGCTGATGAATATGGTTTTTGTTTTAACAGAACTGCACACCACAGGTATTTAGAACTGAATTATAATTATAGTAACTGCCTTGGAGTCTCCAGCTTGGAAAAGCTTGTGCTGCCCAAGGGTGAAGTGTTATTAATAATTTTGCCTTGCTTTGCTACAGAACTCTTTGGACTTTGCAGACAACCCACGCATTACTTACTTCCCTTCATTGTCAGGCAGGCAGGGGTGGGTTTGCAAACTGGCCCTGAGCTTGCGGGAGAGGGTGGAGAGGGAGACATGCCACTCCGGACCAGCAGGCGGCAGGGTTCATAAGCAAAGGGGACTTAATTTCAAGGCTTGTCCTGGGTGCTGCAAGACCAGGGGAATCTCTGCACCTGCTGCCGGAATCCTGACTTTACAGAAAGGCCATAATGGGGCTCAGCCACGATAGTCTCCACCACACCTCACTCTCCAGGCTGCTTCCTTGCACCGGCTCCCACCCTGGGGCAGTGAGCAGGCGCACATTCCCCCCAGCGCTCGCGGGTCACCGGGGTCATGCCCTCTGGATGACCTCTTGCATCGCTTCCCCAGGAGCCCACCTATCCAGGCTCAGATCCGGCTTCGAAGGGCTGGGACCTCAGTTGCCTGGGCCCGTGCTCTCTTAGCTTTGCAAAGGGCCACCGAGGACTCCAGCTTCTCCTCCCGCTCGCCCACCTCGCGTACCAGCCCCGGAGCCGCCAGGCCTGGGCCAACCCCGCCCTCCAGCCAGCTCTCTCACCGGGGCTGCAGCCTGCGAGGGCCCCTGGGGCCGCGAGCCCACGGGAGACGCCGGCCCACCTGTCGCCGGCGCCTCCCTTCCCCCCCACCCCGGCGGTTCCAGAAGCGCGCAGAAGCCGACCGGAGGCCTTTCCCCGCGTCCGGTGCTCGCTGGGTCCGCCGGCACCGAGGGTCGGCCTCCCTCCCCAGATAGAGGTCACGGCCGCCTCAGGATTTCCCAGGACCGGTTCCTCGTCTCCTGGCCGCCGGGCCACCGGGCTCGCAAACCCGCCCCGGACGCAGGGCCGCGAGAGCAAGAGCGCAGCGGGTCGCTGAGCGCGCGCAGGTGCAGGTGGCGCGTTAACAAGCGAGGGGACTTACCTGGGAGGCTCCGCCGGGGACACCGCCAGGGAAGCCGGTCTCCGCACCCGCCGTCAGGATCCTGAGTTCGTGGAGGAGACTTCACGGGGCTCGGCCACGTCCACAGGGCGGACGGTCTCCGCCAGGGTCTGCACCACACCCCGCCCTCTAATTGCAACGACGCCACGGTGGGAACCACAGGTGCAGGTGGTATTCCTAGATTCGGCTGACAGGTCAGCGGCGGGTCACGTCCTCTCCATGACCTTCTCCAACAGTAGCTAAAGTGTTAGCTCCATTTTACAGACGAGAACACTGAAACCCTGGATGTTTAACAGCTTGTTTGTGTTTGCCCAGAAAACTCGTTGGGGATCTAAGATGGTAAGTCGTGTTTCCTTCTAATAGTATTGTGTACCTTCCTAAGGAACAATGCGAGAATGTGGTTTATAACCAGCAGTCTTAATTCTTGTCTTGTAAATGGAGATGGCTTGAATCTGCTTTCTGTTGCCTTCTTCGTTTATATCACTCATAGGACACTCAGCTGACTCGTCCTAAGATTTTTCTTTCCAAGCCAATTGTTCTGGATGTGTATTAGAATAACTTGGGGGTGCTTTTAAGATATACCGAATCTTTGGCTCCCCGCTCCTCAGAGATGCTAGTTTAATTGATTGAGCTGATGCCTAGAAATTGGTGTTTAGAAACACAAGCACCCCAAGAGACTCTAAGGGGTGCCCTGGTTTGAGAACCACTGCTTTACCAGCCTTGATATCACCCAGGGTCTCATTAGAAATTTAGAATCTCAGTTCCTCCCACGCTTTGCCATCAGAATCTGCGTGACAAGTCTTCCATATTGTTTGTGCTGGCTTTACAGTTTGAGAGGCAATGCGTTGCGAGGGGAGGGATCTACCGGCTGCACTTTTATTGGTGATGTAGTTTATCTCTTACAGTATTCTCACTGAGGTTGACAACTGAACTCGGGAGAAAAGCCAGTCGGCCTGAAGAAGCATGTAGGATCTACCTTGACTCGTGCAAAAGAGCTGAGTGCTGTGAGAAAGCATTCCGACGCTTTGCATATGACTTTGAGGAGTCTGGAGCCATTATAGACTGTTCCTTCAACATGAACCCCAGTTGGGGCCCTAGATGGTATCCATCTTTGCAGGAGGGGAAAGAGGCGTGGGCACGAAGCAACCTCCCTTCTTACTGCTGATCCTTAGGTAAGTGAACTCAATCCCACTGAGCTCACCTGCTCTCATGAGAAGGAAATAGATTTACATACACGAGGTGCCCAATGCATGATGGGACCTAAGCGAGTGGTGGCCCAGACGCCACAGGTAGTGTGATCTTGGGAAAACCTGTTGCAAATCTACAGAATTTCTTTCCCTCAATCTTAAAATGTGGAGAAAGGTCGATAGAGATGTCTCAGTAGTAAATGAGAAAACACACATTTTTAGAAGTGTATTTAGCAGGATGCCTGGCCCTTGAAAACTGCTCAATAAATGTTTATCTTCATCATTATTTCCTTCTATTTATGGCACCTGTATTTAGATTGGTCTTGATTTCACAATTTTGGGCCTTAAAAAAGGAGGCACAGAGAAATTTGAAAGCCTGATGTTACTTGCCCACTTTTCTGCTTTCTCCTTCCCTTTTCTCCCCATCCAGAGAGTTGTATTTTGTGTCCTGCGTTTCTCTGATGTACCTACAAACTAATACCCACATTCATTCAGATATCACATCATTTTTGTGTCCTTAATGATCCTCTTTCCCAATTTTTGGCATCAGGAAGGAAGAGGGTTTTGATTTGGTAAATAATCTTGGTAATAGGCCAAGATTTTAATCACCTGGAAGAAACTGGCAGTGATGAGGGTTGCCAGGAAAGCGTGCCTGAAAAGCACGAACTGACTTCGTCCCACTTAGTAATAAAAATGGAGGTGGAGTCGGGGCCAAGATGTGGAAAGTCAGGTTTAGAGATGAAGGGTGCTAGAAGAAGCCCCTCCCCCACCCATCAACTCCTCAGCTCCAAGCAGCTGCCTAACACATTAGATCACGTTTCTTAGCACACATCCCTCCAGAGTGAATATTCTACAACTTTCCGTATATGGCTTTTTTTTTAATAGACATTTCCAAAAGAACAAATTAGCCAGCCGCTTCCCTCCTCTCTCCTCACTCCACCCAAAGTTAGAGAATCATTCCGCAGCCCTTCTCTCCTGCACAGAATTACCCAATTATCTTCTAAATTATAAAAGGGAAATCTTCTCCACCAACTGTTAGTGGCGGGGCTGGGATGCGCAGTGTTGCAAAACTGTAGCAAAAAAAAATGTAAACAAAAGAATCCCGCGGAACAGGGGGGCAAGCTGTCCACATATGCTGATCCCAGCGGCTTCAATCAAAGGCAGAATGCTTCCCCAATAAATGAAGCCAGTGCAACTAATAAACTCAGGCGCTAATTGCTGGCTGCAGATGTATTAACTGAAGCAAATATGATGCTGGCAACCATTAATTATCTAATGAGGCCAGCAGTCTTCTGATGAGGTGGGGGCTGATTAAATATTAAAGGGTAGCATATGGAATGTGCCAGGAACAAAAGATTTCAGTCTGGAAGGGAAAAAAAAAAGAATGAACGAAGAAAAAAAAGTGAGTTCTTTCCTTCTTCCTTTAAACAAGAAAAAAAAAAAAAAAAAGACGAGAGCCATCCCTGTGTATGAGAAAGGTAATTAAAGTCCCATTGCTAGCAAAAATCTCAAAGTGAGTTCGGGGGAAATCTGACTTCTGAAGCTTTAGCACAGATGAAAAGGTTTCACTTTAAAAGATGGTGACAAAATTTTCCCATGTAAAAGCAGTTGCTTTTGTTTAACCCTTTGAGCCAGGGTGAAAGCCTGTTGTTTGAACTATTTCTTCTGGTTTTCATTGGGGGAAGTGCTCTTCCTGACTGACTCAAACCAGGGGGCATGTTCATGGGACCCCACGCGCGGAAGCTGGTCCCAGCTTGGTGTTTCACTTCACTTATAGGGCTTGCATATTAAATCACAGGGCGAGTCGTGTGTTAAAGGACACTAGTGGCATGCCTGGCCCCTGCTAACCACTTGACATGAGTGATCTTGTTTCATCTACAGAACAGGTCGTAAGGTAAGCATTCTCCTTACTTCAAAGCAAGACATTTCGAGGCTTTAAAGGAGGTAAAGTGACTTGCTCAAGGTCACACAGCTAGTACGGGGCAGATCTGAGATTTAAATCTGGGATATCATTTGAATGTCTTAGTTTGTAACCATTACACCATAGGTAAGGACAGTTTAATGGCCAAGGGATACATGAATCATTTCTTGTGAGACACCTGCTTCCAGGGGAAAAGTGGGGAGCAGATTTAAGTGGTTTTCTGATTGTCCTTGAGGAACATGATGGTCCAACTGTCAAGAGTGGTTGAAATATAAATACAGTTATGTGTTTTGTGTCGTTGTCTCTGACCCCTGGAAGATTCCGGGTATCGGATGACTGGTTTTCTGGGTCTGAGGTGCGTCCTGGGCAGTCAGGACTTTTGGTACTCAAGCCAGAATAGTCCTGGGCAAACCGGATGGCTGTGGTGACCTTAGTAGATACAGATAAAAGTTTTTTCAGGTCCTCTTAATTTGAAACCCAAGTTACCTTTGGGTGGCGTTTTTACCAGATTTAAATCAAACTTGTATTCAAAAGAAATATCACTGGATAGAGTAAAAAACATGCCACTTGGAGTGACCTGGATTATGATCCCACATTGACCTCTACCAGCTGATCAGTTAGGTGCTCTTCAGGACTCGGTTTCCCATCTAGAAACTGAAGGGATAGGTGAAGTGCTCACTCCCTAGATTTTCTTGCAACTTTAAATTTCTGTGAGTCTGTAAGGGAGGAAGATGATTATTCAAATCAGGGTCGTTGATGATGCTAACCTATGTTCACAGAGCACTTTACAGTTGGGAGAGTTACCTTGCCGTGTCTGATTGTATTCTACAACCTTGAGATGCAGGCAAGCTTCTGAAGTCATGTTGACAAAAGTAAGACTCACTGATCTGCAGTGGTTATAGAAAAGCTATAAAAGCAAACTTCATTGAAGATAAATCAGGGTCCTCATTTAAAACAAAAAACGTTTCTCTCTTGCCCCTTTCAGTTATCAAACGTTGTCTACCTTGTACATTTTAATGGAGGCAAGATTTTATATGTATAACATAATATAAGTTGTATTATTTTTTAGAAAAACCTTAAGAGTGGCTTATTGATTCTCTGTCCTGGAGAAAAGACTCCTTATTTTGTTCAGATGACTTCTTTTCTCTTCCCTAAGTCTGTAGCCCAGCACTCCCTAATGTGTACTCCATACTGCATTAATGAGTTGGTACAGAAAAAAGAAAAGAATTAAGGTTCTCTGCTAGCTGCAGATACAGTCAACAACTTAGATGAATCTCAATACATAAGTGAAAGAATAGATCCGTATTTGAACAGACAAAGCTAATCTGTGCTGAGAAAAAATGCTAAAGATGATTGTTTTTGGCATGGTGGTAGAAAAGAAACCAGAAAAGTGGTTTCCTCTGGGTAAATGGGTGGGAGTAGGGATTCACTGGGAAGGAGACCTTGGGGAACTTTCGGGGGGTGATAAACTTGGCGTATATAGACCTATTGGTCTATAGGCATTTGTCAAAATTCTTTTCAAATTAAAAAACTTAAAAAGTATAATCTAAATTCAACAGCTCTTTAGGAATTCTGAAAATGGGTGCATTTTGCCTTATGTAGTGTTGACCTCAGTAACATAGAATCACAAAATACGTTGATGTCTTATGAATAATACACATGCTGAAGGGTTTATATGTGAAAGGTACATGTAATATACTTCAAACTGCCTCCACATATAAGATGGATTGATGAATGGAGAAAAGGATGACTAGATGGATAAGTGGATGGATAGATAGATGGTGGATAGGTGAAGGGATTAATTCATGAATAAAGGACAAGTAGATGGATGGATGGATGGATAGATAATAAACAAATAAACCAAAGTCTTAATTGTAGAATCTGGGAGATGAGTCCATGGGTATTCCGTGTATGATTGTTTCAACATTTCCATTTGTTGGCAAATTTTCATAATAGAATGTTGGGTAAAAACAAACATCATAATCTTAAAGTTTCTTTATTTAGGAAGTGTCACATGCCATTTGTCTTGCCCATCTTCCCCTTGGAGGTGTTTAGAGCTCAGATGTATAAAGGCTGTAAGTCTCATAGTTAAAACAAGTCAACTTTATCCTGATATTTCCTAAAAATATTTGGTTTTGAAATTCTTGGTTTTATTTCTGATTTTTGGTTGTACTGGCAGTGTAGCATATCTTTAGTTCTTCCCTACACTTCGTGTGAATGAACGCTCTTTAGAATGTGTCGGATCGTGGTTAGGATCTGATAGTTGTTAGAAACGGAGTTCTTCCCAAATTGGCCAGAGGTGCTTCATGTTTTGAGCCAGAGTTTGCACAACTCTAAGTTGTGATAATGTGACCCCTTCCTTGTAGGAATATGGTGACAGGTCAATGAGGTAAATATGGAGTGTGGCTACTTGTAAGGAAGAGACGATGATGTCAATAGTATCCACTGTGACTGTTGCAAACCTCCAAGCAGTGAGTAGGACAAACAGGGAGACACAGAATCCAAAGCAGACTCCAGGCAGCGAGCTGTCAGCACAGAGCCTGATGCAGGGCTCAAACTCTTGGACTGTGAGATCATGACCTGAGCTGAAGTCGGATGCTTAACTGACTGAGCCACCCCGGTGCCCCAAACAAAGATAGATCCATACTAAGAACACAGTCGTGAAAAATCAGATATTCAGAGAAAACATTGTAACCCCCACAAGGAAAAGATAGTTATGTTTCTTTTAAGGATCACTATATAGACTGAGGCCAAACTTATCATCCGCCTCAGTGAGGTCCAGGAGAAAATGGCCTTCAAAATTCTAAGAGAAAGTCAGAAATGACCCAGGGCCCGCCAACAGTACAATGAGTAAATAAATTGTGGCATATTCTTGCAATGGAATAATATATAGTAATAAGAAAAAATGATCAGCAGCTGTAGACAGCAATGTGAAGGGGAAAGCCAGACACAAAATAGTACATATCTTATTATTTTATTTACATAAACGAAATTATGCTGTTTGAAATCAAAATATCAGTTATCAATGTGCTGTGGTGGGAGATGAGAGGTAAAATGGGTGGTAGTCACTGCAGACAATTAAGGTGGTTTTGGGGTATTAGGAATATTCTGTTCCTTAAAAATTTTTAATGTTTGTTTTTGAAAGAGAGAGAAAAAGAGTGAAAGTGGGGGAGGGGCAGAGAGAGAGGGAGACACAGAATCCGAAGCAGGCTCCAGGCTCTGAGCTGTCAATGCAAAGCCCGACGCTGGGCTTGAACTTATCAACCATGAGATCGTGACCTGAGCTGAAGTCGGACGGTCAACCCACTGAGCCACCCGGGTGCCCCAGGACTATTCTGTTTCTTGATCTAATCTTTTATACTCAAAACAACTTATCCTTCTCTAACTAGTTAGCTATAAAGCTCCAGTATGAAATTAAGAGACTTGTAGGCAGATCCAAAAGCCTTAATATGGTAACATTTAGACTTCTTAATAAAAAAGACTGAGAGGGAGGAGGAACTACTCACAGAAACAGAAGACTAACTGAATGAAAGGAAAACAAGACTTGTCAGACTTGAAGGACTCACGTCTTCTCAGACAGATACACAGATTTACAGGCTTTGAGTCAACCCTACTGAAATATCCGAATCTGAAAGAGAAAATACTTTTTACACTTTTTGATTAAAAGCACACTGCATACATAGGACAGTTAACTAGTGTTCAGATATCTTGTCTACCACATTCAATGACATGCGAGGCAAAAAGGATGATGATTAAATTATTTTACATCTAGCCAAAGTATAACTCTTGCCCAACAGCAAAACCTGTGTGAGGAAGTTAATTGAGGAAGTACTTGAACTAGAAGAAAAGGAGATAAAATAAATATCTCCAAGATAGGAAAAGACAGAGTACTCAACAAATAGAGATGGAAAATGGATCTTATAATATTATAATTATGACTAATGGGTTAATGATACCATACCTGGGAATTATAATTTGTGCTTATGAAAGAATTCTGAGAACAGAAACATGTACTTTGTTTTGACAATCTGAAAAATTGAATACTACTCAGGAACTGAATTTCTAAATGACATAAACAAAATATAGGAGTGTGTCAGGGGGATGGGATAAAGGATTTTCCAGGCCTTGGAGGGCATCAATTAACGGACAAGAAGAACAAGTACCACCATGGTGTGAGACATGGTTCGTTACTGGCTTTTAGTATGGTGCGGTAAAATACAGGTTTCAATATGGTTGTTTAGAAACGAAAAGCTTAGAGGCTCCTGGGTGGCTAAGTCGGCTAAGCATCCAACTTTGGCTCAGGTCATGATCTTATGTTCCAAGAGTTCGAGCCCCGTGTCAGGCTTTGTGCTGACAGCTCAGAAAAAAAAGCCCAGAGCCTGCTTCCGATCCTGTGTGTCCCTTTCTCCCTGCCCATCCCTGGCTCACACTCTGTCTCTTTCTCTCCCAAATATAAATAAAAAATTAAAAAAAAAAATTAAAAGTAAAGAAAAGCTTGGGACACCTGGGTGGCTCAGTTGATTAAGCATCTGATTCTTGATTTCACCTTAGGTCATAATCTCATGGTTCACATGTTGAAGCCCCACATCAGGGTCTGTGCTGACAGCATGGAGGCTGCTTGAGATTCTTGAGATTCTCTCCCTTTCTTTCTGCCCCTCCCCCACTCACTCTATCTCTCTTTCTCTAAATAAATAAATAAATAAATAAATAAATAAATAAATGAAAAAAGCTAGAGAGATGGCACTTGCCACAGCAATTACAAGTTGTTAAGGATACAAAGATGAAAGGTGATTCTGATATTTTGAATCCAGGTTGGTTGCTGTCCAAATGTTAGAGGGTTGAGGTTGGCCAAAATGTAAGCAGGCAGGTTGCAATGCATGTTGGTGGTCCCCTTTCCTTGGAGAGGAGGCAAAGGAGACAAATGCACGAGGAGACAAGAGAGGATCTTTGTGTCGAGAGCTATCGTGAGTGGACCCAAGAACACATTGCGTTTTCAGAGAGGGAAGTTGCAGACATACCCCTGGGCATTTAGCGGACGCTGTGAAAGAAAACCCAGCCACCCCACAGCTGCAAATCCCTTTCGTGTGACCAAGGTGCTCGGAGGTTTATTGCCAAGGAGGGAAGTGTCAGATTCTAGAAAGCACGTCACCCCCAAAACTGATTTGCTTTAACTGTGAGGACGATCCTTTCCCCAACTCTCACTTTATTTCTTGATAATCCCCCCTCTTTATTATAATCTTCTTAATATCCATCTGTTACCCTTTAGGCAGAGGCTTCTAAAATTCAAATATCATGCTATTTTTATCATAGAAGAATATGTAAAGCAATAGAAAACAGTTTAATGGATTTTGGAGCCTGTGGCCCTCTTTCGCATCATTTCCATAATGAAATCCAGTTATAGGCATCCATGTTGCCACAGTTGACTGTTCACAAAAATTAAGAGTGAACGTTTCCTTCGTGTAAGATATCCCAGCAAAGCAGAGTGTAAGCTACCCACCTGTGACAGTCACCTGGCATTTCCCAATCCTGGCTTGCACTGGAGGATTATGTTACTCCCTGTTTGATCCTGTGAAACTCAGCGGCATGGGGGACATATGTTGTGTGCCTGGGATCTGTGAAATGGATAATGGAAGGTGGTTTTCATAGAACCAGGTGTAGGGAGGAGAATTCCCTTTCCAGAAGAGTTGCTATTTCAAAATCCTTGAGTCTAAAGATTTCACTGGATGGTATTGGGGAAAAGACATATTGCAAAGGAATTGAAGCACTTGATACTTGACTCTCATACTTAAAGATATATTAGATAACTCTTTGTTTTTTTTTTTTAATTAACAAATTGTGTCATCAAACCTTGACATAGTGCCCTAAAGGTACAGATGAATATCCATCTTGTGTGGCCTGGACCTTACAAGCAAATGTTGCTGTATAACACGGCGGACAATGAAATGTTCTCCTACATTTTAAAATCTGTAATCCTGGGGAGGCTGGGTGGGTCAGTTGGTTAAGCATCTGGTTCTTGGTTTCCACTCAGGTTGTGATCTCACAGTTTGTAAGTTTGAGTCCCAAGTCGGGCTCCACACTAAAGACACAGGGCCTGCTTGGGATTCTCTCTCTCTCCCCCTATCTTGCTACTCTCTTCCCCTCTCTCAAAATAAATAAATAAACTTTTAAAAAAATAAATAAAAATAAATAAAACAAAGTTTGTAATGACTAAACTGTACACAAGCTGATGCAAACTCTAAATTTAGAGTGCAGGAATTTGAATTTAGGTGCACACAGTGTGTTTGGATTATGGGGATTTTCTGACTTTTTATGATGTCTTTTGAAAAGACTATTGCTGGGAGCCTGGGTGGCTCAGTCGGGTAAGCACCTTACTCTTGATTTTGGCTTAGGTCATGATCTCAGTGAGATGGAGCCCCACGTTGAGCTCTGGATTGACAGTGCAGAGCCTGCTTGGGATTCTCTCGCTCTCTCTCTGCCCATCCCCTGCTTGCGTGCACTCTCTTTCTCTCAAAATAAATAAACTTTTTTTTTGAAGTATTGATTTTCATTTCACTGATGATGGGTGATGTTCAGCATCTTTTCATGTGTCTGTTAGCCGCCTGCATGTCTTCTTTGGAAAAGTGTCTGTTCATGCCTTCTGCCCATTTCTTCAGTGGGTTGTTTGTTTTTTGGGTATTGAGTTTGATGAGCTACCACCTCACACCTGTCAGAATGGCTAAAATAAAAAACACAAGAAACAACAGGTGTTGGCAAGAATGCAGAGAAAGGGGAACCCTCTTGCACTGCTAGTGGGAATGCAAACTAGTGCAGCCATTCTGGAAAACAGTATGGAGGTTCCTCAAAAAACTAAACATGAAAGTACATTATAATACAGCAATTGCACTATTAGGTATTTACCCAAAGGATACAAAAATACATATTTGAAGGGGTACATGCATCTCAGTGTTTACAGCAGCATTATCGACAATAACCAAACTATGGAGAGAGCCCAAATATCCAAGTATCCACTGACTGATAGATAATGGGTAAATAAGATGTGGTGTGTGTGTGTGTGTGTGAGATGGAATATTACTCAGCCACCAAAAAGAATGAAATCTTGCCATTGACAATGACGTGGATGGAGCTAGAATGTCTTATGTAAGTGAAATAAGTTAATCAAAGACAAATATCATGACTTCACTCATGTGGAATTTAAAAAACAAAATTGATGAACATATGCAAAGTGGGGGGAAGTGGAGGGAAACAAATTTCAGAGACTCTTAATGATAGAGAACAAACTGAGGGTTGATGGAGGGAAGTGTGTGGGAGATGGGCCTGATGGGTGATGGGTATTAAGGAGGGCACTTGTGATGAGCCCTAGGTGTGTACGTAAGTGATGAATCACTGAATTCTACTCCTGATACCAATATTGCATTGTATGTTACCTAACTAAAATTAAAAAAAAAAAATCTATTGAGTAATTTAGTCATCATGCACTCTGGTTTCTGAATGTCTATCTGCCCTAAGATCCACAATGGTGGCCAACTGGCCCCATAAATGAAGGAGCCCACTGGCCTTCTTTTCAGGACGACAAGACAATTATGCTTGTCTTGGATGATTACTACTGGACCGCCAGGAAACTCCTGACAGAATTGCTGCCCTTCTCCTGAACAAGAACATTAGAGCAGAGAGGAATAATTAAAATAGAGGCTAAAATAAACTGACTTCTTATTACTATGTGTTATGGTAAGAGTTTTTGGCTATTACGTCACTGGTTTTTAAATCCTGTCTATAGTAATTCCTGTTGCGATCTTTGTTTTAAAAAAGAAACACCTGAGGATCAGAGAAATTAATTGACAGAGTCAGGTTTCACTTCTGATCAAGAACTGGCCCTTCTCCTAGAGCCAGCTCTGCCTGACTCCAAATCCAAGCTCTTCAAAATTTTACATTTTGCTGCTTTTTCAGCGATGGTCAAAATGTGACCTCTGTCTTCGGATGGAGGAACTGACTTTCAAAGGGAGATGGTGGGACTTGTCTAAGGACATACCGACTTACTGACCGTTGAGATTGGAACCTGGATCTCTTGGTGAAAGTTATGCTCTATGCGTGTAAAAGAGTATACAGATGGGGCTAACTATCTGCTGGGAAAGTGCGTCCCACAGGAAGTGTTCTCTACCAACCACAGTAGTAAAGTTGAGTGCATTTCTCTCCAAACCGCTGGCATCATTGAGCCAATCTGTAGAACTTAGTTTTCAAAAAAAGAATGTGAGGGATAGAAACAGGATCTGTACTGACCGCTTGGATCAGCTTAAGGCACTTCTGTTCTCATTAAAACAGGCTCTAGGTAGATGCAGATAGGCAGCCTTGGAAACGGTATGGATTGAGAAGTACTGGCAATCGCCTTGCCCTCCTCAAATGACCTTCCGCCCCTCAGCCAAAGTGGCTGCAAAGACTATTGGGTATTAGTCTTTTTTGTTAAAATATGTGTGCATTCACCCATTCAGCAGCAATTATTATTTCCTTCATATTTAATGGTGAGAGAGTACACATAAAATTTACCACTTTAACCATTTTTTAAGTGTACTATTCAGTGGTCTCAAGTGCATTCCTGTCGTACAAACATTGCCACCATACGTCTCTGGAAACTCTTATTATTGATAAGACCGAAACTGTGCATCCGTGAAATGCTAACTCTCTATTCTTCCCTCCTCCGAGCCCCTGGCAACCGGCATTCTATGTTCTGTCTCTACGAATTTGACTACTTGAGTGGAATAGAAGTGGAATCATACAGCACTTGTCTTTTTGTGACTGGTTTATTTCACTTAGCGTGATATCCCCAACGTTCATCCATGTTATAGCGTGTAGCAGGATTTCCTTCCTTTTTAAGGCTGATTAATATTCTGTTGAGTATCTCTACCACATTTTGTTTATCCATCTACCTACTGATGGGCAAAAAGCAGGTTGCTTGTATCTTCTATTGTGAATCATGCTTTATGAATACGGGTGTAGAAATATGTCTTTGAGACCACCCTGCTTTCATTTCTTTTGCGTGTCTATCTAGAAGTAGATTTGTTAGATCAAATATAAATCTATTTTTTTTTAATTTTTTTTGAGAAACCAGCATACTGTTTTTAAGCTGTAATTAGGCACCACCAAGATACAGGGATGGATTGGCCATGAGCCCTCCAAATGGTAGGTTAGGTGGGGAGGAAAATGAAAATGTAATGCTTAGACAGTACATTGGGGTAAAAGAGGCAATGAAGGACTGGCTCAGAGAGCTTGGGAGTGCTAAAGAGAGTGTGCTTAGTTCTTTTCAGAGGGAGCAAGGGAGGCTTTCAACAGGTGGTGGCATTTGAAGTGAATCTTGAGTGTGTGTCTGCTGAGGAAGGAGGCTTTTTATCCTGGAGAAGAGATGCTTTGGGATTCATGACTGTTGCCTTCGAGTCTCTCAAGAGTTATTATGTAGAAGACTGAGCAGATGTCTTTTGTGTAATCTTGATATGGAAGGGAGACAGACCTCAGATCGATAGTAGAATGAGGTCACCAAAAATTAGAGCTGTCAGAAGGTAGAGAGTTCCACAGCATGCTCCCAGTGACAGCCAGTCAGACATGGCAGGATAGATGCATTCAGTGCTTTGGGTACACTTGATGATTTCTAAGATCTCTTCCAACTTGTGGATTCGATTATTCTAACACTGGTTCCAACTGAAGCATCTCTTAGGATTCAAATTTATTCTCATATTTTCCCTTAAATTAGCTCTTACAGATATATACACACTACATATATATATACATATATATACACATACATATATATAGGTATACGTATACATATACACATATGTATATACGTGTATGTATACAGGTATACATACATATAGGTATATATGTATATATAGGTATACATATATATACATACGTATATACATATATATAGGTATACATACATACATATAGGTATATATACGTATACATATATGTGTGTATGTACGTATATATGTATATACATATGTATATATACATTTACATATATATGCATATATACATATGTACGTATATATATTTGCACACATATATGTACATATATACATATAACGTTTATGGATATCTATACACAGTATATATAATCTATATTGCATAATATTATAAGATATAATAATATATCTGTGATATATCAGAATGTACTTTCAATGTGACCTCTAATCACCCTAACTGTTCTTTATTAAGTACCTTATTTGTGCTAAGTACTGTTCTACAGAGATTATATTTTATTTCATTTTATTTCATTCAACCTTCATATGAACCCTATGCATCTCACTATCATCAGACCCACTTCAGAGGCCTGAAGCCTATAGCAGAGAAGCTAAGAAACTTGTCCAAGTTTACATTGTTGATTGAAATAACATTTGAACTTTGGCCCCAGAGGTTGAACTCTATGCTAAATGCTATACTATACAGTCTCTCTTAGTAGAGCTGTTTTTATTTATATATTTACTTCTATTTCAGAGACAGAGTGTGTATGAACAGGGCAGGGGGGGGGGGAGAGAGAGAGAGAGAGAGAGAGAGAGAGAGAGAGAAAGAGAGAGAGAGAGAAAGAGAGAAAATCCCAAGCAGGCTCCACTCTCAGCTTGGAGCCCAATGTGAGGCTTGATCACACAGCCCTGGGATTATGACCTGAGCCAAAATCAAGAGTTGGGTGCTCAACCAACTGAGGCACCCAGGTGCCCCTTGGTAGAATGATGCGCCATTATTTCATTAATTCCCTCCACAGTCTTATGAAGCATATATTATGATACTCTCATTGAACCAGTGAGAAAATGGAAACCCAGAGTGGTTTACTGGCATGTATGTGTAGCCAGGAATTAAGGCAGCTCTGTCTGCTGCCTAAGACCATTCACCAATAATACTTTCACTCCAAAGTCCTATCAGGGACCCTAGCATCCTAGGAATCTGAAGGGTATCTTGTTTTTTATTATATTGCAAGATCAGATTACAAAATAGAAAGTGGCATACAATAACTTGGGACAGATGTTTACTTTTAACCCTCCCTGCCCCTCCCCATTCCACTGTGCCAAGAGACTCATGTTCTTTGGAAGTTGTTTTGTGTGTGTGTGTGTGTGTGTGTGTGTGTGTGTGTGTGTAGATGAATTCTAATTTAACTGCCTTTTTCCTCCTAATGCATCACACAAAAGACATTGTAGAGGGCTTGGTCATAAAATGGAATTGTTTTATTTTTAATGTTTATTGCTGGAGAGGACCAAGTTGAAAATCAAACACATGGGTCTCACGACTTGAATCAGGAGGAAACTTGCTAATAGATTTTTTTTTAACTTTAAATTTAACAACTTAACAACTTGGCAATTTAATTAACTTTTTAAACACAACATAAACCAGCCTGTGGGACTTTCTGCTGCTGTACTTAATTGTGGCAAATAGCCTAAGAAGTGGCAGGAAAAACAGATGAGACACCTTTATGGTGAAAGAGGCACCATCTGTAGTTACCAGCTAGGATATTTTGTCACAATCCATCCCCAGGAAGTGTAACTCAAGACTTCCAAATGGCTCTCTGTTGGATTTTCCTTGGGAGTTTAACAATGGCATCACAACAACCATTAGGGGAAAATAATACTACAATCCCATAGTAAAAGAATTTATTCCTGTTGGGTTCTACAGAGGGCTTGCATATTCTCCTAATTAATTAATTAATTCAACAAATGTGGATTACATACTTGTTATTGGAACACTTTGAAGTAAGAAACAAATAGACAATATCCATGCTTCCAAAGTACTTCAAGTCAAGAGGGAGAAGACATACCTTCATCCAGTAAACAAAACACAACATTTGCTCCCATTTGCTGAGTAGGATTATTACCATACTCTCTGATAGGGGATTTACATGTGTTATTATCATGATGAATCTGGGTAGATTTTATTATTGGCCCGTCATCTAGAAAGAAAGGAGACAGAGAGAGGTTATATCAATTTCTTGAGGTCCCGGAACTAATTTACCTGGCTGATATTCAAACGTATGTTGACTCCTTCAAAGCCACTCAGCCGATGTTTGCCAAGTGTGAGTTGTCTGCCTGTCATATTTCCTCTTAGGCCGGGTCCGTGTATCGCTGAAACCAGTATGTATGTATGTACATATGTATGTGTGTATATGTATGTATGTTTATATGTATGTATATGTTTTTGCTTAATGAAAGGTAGCCCCATTTCAGCAGCAAGGTATTTGACATTAATGGTTTGATTTATCCAAAGTCGCATGGCTAGGATGTGACTGGTCCATTATGCAAATGGCTCAGAAATTCATTTCTTTACCACTTTTTTCCAACTCAAAGGAGTCCGCAATTTTTGAATAAAAACTATAAGAACCTTATAACATTTGTAGTTAGTTTTATGATTTCCCACATTTCTTTTTTTCCTCTCCACTGTTTTTTTTTTCATAGATACTATAACAAAAGCAAACCAAGGTTAAAGTGTGCATTTTGGGGAACTAGTGAGAAAGGCATAGATAACTGGAGAGTCCTAATTATAAGAGCTACATAAAATTAGGAAATGGAGAACTTAAGCAAATTTTTCCACAGTCGTGCAGATAAAATAGAGTTTTATCCAATTCTGGAACCCTTGGCCCTAGGCTCAGAGTTCTACTTCCTGTTACATTCTCACCATCTCTCACTCATCCCTTGTTCCAGCCCAACTGGGTTTCATCAATGTGTGCAGGCACATCACACCTAGCTGTATTATTTTTACCTGATCATCATTTCTCTGGACAACACTGACCAATTTTTTTTTTCTAAACATGTAAATAGGCCTCATTGCCCCCAGGAGTTGCTCGAAAATTATTTCATTGGCGATGGCTCTTTTCTACCTCATAACAAAACTGGTGGTGGGTCAAGATCCTATTACCTATTCTTTCAGATAGAAACAGCAGGGTTCAGTCATGGCCTTGTGGTTCTTGTTCCTTTTTGTTGTAATAATTAGGTACTGAGGGTATGTGGGTTTCCCTAGGAGTCATTCTGAACGTCTCGTGTACAAGATCTTGGGGCAAGTGGTCAGGGATCAGAGTCCCTGCCCTGGATCCAATCTGAATCTGTCAGCTTTCCTTTGTTTAATGTGTCCTTTTTCCACGTAAATTAATTCCATTTTTATTGTGAAATCAGTATTCCATGTCTTAAGCAATAAAATTTGAGGGCTGGGTACCTTGCATGATTCTTTACTTTTCAAAGGAGTGGAAACTGATGACCCCAAAGAGATGCGTGGAGTTTCCCATGTTGACATGTGACGTGGATGGGACTGGGTTCTTCTGCATCACAGATTCATGTTCCTCCACTGCGTCTTGATGCTACTGTGGAGTATACTTCAGAACAGGGAGGAAATAGTCAGGCATGTTTTTGCTGCCTGGCCTATTTTTCTTTGACAGTGAGTCAATTTCGTGGGTAAAACGAGAGGTTGTTCTTGGCGGTCTCCGTGGTCTCTTGTGGCCCTCTCATTCAGTGATTCTCTCTCTCTCTCTGAACTTTTCTTTTATTCCCCTGTGGGATGAGGATGTAATGCGATGTGCTACGGTTTGAGAAAAACTTTCAAAGTCTTAGTGGATCCTAAATAGACTCGTTTAATCTACGCGGGGATTTGAATCCTCACATAAGACATTTTGCTTAATTAAGCCACATTCAAACATGAAAAAGTCATGTTCATACAAACCTAAGGATCAGATTTACAACTGCTGAGTACCTCGATGGTATGGATTAGTCTCAATTAGCCACATCCTGATTCTTGCTGAGAAAAGGTCACCAGATTTTTCATCCTTTACTTCCTTGAAATTCAAGTCAGCCAGCTCAACCATGGCCGAATGTTTAAAAGGACACTCGGTGTGTCATGAAGCTTTCATGGAAAGAGGAGGATTCATTCATTCATGTAACAAACACGTATCAAGCACATTGCACCACCTCGTGTATTAAACACAAGGGATCTTAAGACCAGTCTGCTTCCTGCCTCTTGAATGTGCAATTTAATGAGGTTTCAGGAGACTGGATAGTAATAGAACAGGCCAAGCATCATCATCTGGAAGCCTCAGAGAAGAGAATTTTGAACAAAGGAAGCAGCATCCCGTAGTAGACATAGGGTATGTGCCCTTGCTCTCTCCCTTAAGGTGACCTGTAGCTTTATTGCATTTATAAAAAATACATGCTCATCACAAAAATATTAAGGAAGATATACAGAAAGGAGATATTTGCAAATCACCCCACATGTTGTCATCCAAAAGAACCAGCATTAATATTAGGTGAAAATCATGCTAAATACTGTTTTGTGCATAGACACAGATTTAAGAATACATGAATAACCTAACATGTTTCTTTTAATTAAAAGAACCATGTTTCATGACACTTGGAGTTAACAATGGAAAAAAATAACATGAATTTGATGGTATGGCTGAGATCCAAATACATTTTTTTTTATTGCAGAAGATATAATTTCCTAAAAGGCTCCTGGAATGTTAAAGAAAAGACATTACAAAAACATGAAGAAATTTGAGTCATTATTATGTTTTAAGGTACTTTCGCTTTTTAGATGATGTCATTTGGCTCTCTCCTGTAAAAGATGGAGCCCTTCACACAGATTTCTCCCAACTTCACTTATCTGCAACTTCCAATTTTTTCAGTTATGTTGTTAATCCTTTTGACATTGCCAAGGCTGATGACATTTACGTTTTGTTCTGTGACCATGATTTTCACAGTTCTTAAGTATTAGTACCATATTGAAACAGAGACAATGTTCATAGTCTTTTGACCACAATGGCTTCATTCCTGAATTGTGTGTTTTAACTTCTCTTTTGCATGCTGTTAGACATTAATGTACAAGTGCACCATGTGGGGAACCTGTTGAAATGCAGATGAAGATTAAGTAGGTTTGCAGTGGGGCCTGATATTCTGCCTGTGTTTCTAGGTGGTGCTGCTAAACCATAGTTTTTGTCCTGAGAGTCTGATTTTCTAAAGAGCTCTGTTTCCTGAGTTCGTTAGTAGGAAACGAACCTACAGGAGACCTACTGCATGTCCCCTTTAGAACAAACTCCTTGCTGGGCTGGGATTATTCCTGAATCATAGTTGTATACATATTCACCCATTTTCTTCTAGCATTAAATTTCATTTTGGAGAAACCTGAGACCAGCCAAAATTTCATTCTTTGTAGATAATTATTAAAGACTCGGGGGATGGGGAATCATTAAAAAAAATCTTTAATGTTCAGTAGTGTAGGCAAAATATGGCTCTTATAAATTGCTCGGTGTCACATACCATTCTAAAATGTTGTGTGCCTTAATTATGTACACTCGGTTTTGTTTTTCCATATCAGAAAATTTTTCTTGTATTATATCTTTGAAAATTTTTATCTTTCCTGTCCTATGTGTTCACTTCTTTCTTGGAAGGAAAATCACTTTTTCTAGTTTAAACCAGTTTTATTTGTCTCCTGCAAATAATACCTTCTCTCTGATTGCTTGGATATTTTGGAGTTTTTAACTGTATCCACCGAGTTGATAACAAGCCTTTCTTTTAGATCAGATCTAATTGAGAACCATCTTTTGAAAGTATCATTTCAGTATCTTCCTGTTTCTCATTTCTTTCCTTGCATGTGCTAGCTTTCATTTATATTTTTATTTGTCACTACATCTTGTTTTTGAGATACTATTATTATTATTTTAAATGTGTTATAGTGAGGGTGATCTAATGGTTGAACATTTCTGTAAATCCCAAGTTAGATATCCTCCCTGGTGGAGGCCATTCAGCACCCGCCCCAAATCTTTGACATTTAGTTGTCTCTTATTCCTTAACTCCTGACTTTGTTTTGCATTTTCTTTTTCTTTATTCCGCCCCCCATCCCGCCATGTTTGGACAGATAAATCCATGTCTTCTTGTCACTCTCATAGCATGTACATGATTTCTTGACTCCTTTCCAACCAAAAAGGAGACTGTATGCACAGCCACAAGGTGAAGGCTGATTACGGAGGATTCTGTCTGCTTTTCCTCTGCCTGAGGTTATAGTGGGGTTGGGGTGTTAGGAGGGGGCTCACCTGGATAGTGCCTTCTTTGTTATAATAGCTCCCAAGAGACTCTCAAGGGTATGTTAGATCTCCCACCTGCTCGCTATTTTTTTGACCTAGAATGCCTCCTATTTCTGTGTGAAGATAACTTCAGCTTCTGTACTTTCAACTCAGGTCCCTCCTAAATGGCCATCATCATCTTTTGCTTTTCTTTTCCTCATTTCCTCCTTGAAAATTTTACTATGTTTTTCCTCATTAAAAGGGAAAAGTCAAGGATGCCCACTCAGTTTGCTCTTCCCCAGGTATTGAGAGGATTAGTGAGAACCACCCACTGGACAGCTTCTGGGTCTTTGTGTGGGCAAGAGGCTGGCCACACCGGGATGCTCTAGTTAAGGAAACCACCATTTTGTTTGTTTTGTTTTGTTTATATTTACTTCCCTGGGTTCTGGTTTTCCATTGCTGGCATGCTTGGAGGTGAACACTTTTGCCCTTGATTACATTTTATCTTTTCATCAAATTGGATGGTTATGTCCAAATGTTTCAATGCACTATTTTAAGATGAAAGGTCTCCATGGATGTGGTACATGGTGAGGGTATTATATTTGCATGACATTCCATAATCCTCCCACTAGAAGACCAGAAAAGATACACTGAATTAAACATCTGTAACCTTGTTTTTGCACTCAACTCCCTTCCTGACTGACAACAGGTACTCAGTAACCTTTACTGAATTAATGAGAGGTGTCAGGGGGAGGGAGGGAGGTCTACTGAGCAGGTGTTATGAGCCAGACATGCCTTACTTCATTTGATTTCGTTTCATCACGAAAACCAATCATGAGTAGATGCTCCTGGTTCTGTCTTTCGGATAAGGGTAGTGATGGGTGTATGGACGTACGACTTGGTCCGTGTAAATAGTCAGGGCAGAGCCCGATCACACAGGCAGGCCAGTGGGAATCCACCCCCTGTGCCCTTCCATCACGACACAGTCCCAGCCATTGGGAAAAGCGGACACAGCTAGATGGACCACTGAATGGCCCAGGGGTAGGATACAGCCCACAGATGTTTTGTATGTTGTAAACTTAAATGCAACTGTCAGTTATAAAATATTCACATGCAAATCTGGGTTGCAGCATGACATGAGAAGTGAGAAGCTCTAGTAACTCTGGGACTGTAACCTTCATGGAGACAGCTGACAATGACTGGATAGCAGTCATCCTTTTTAGGTGACACATACACTCTGTGAGGCACCGTGACCCTCTCCTGCTTCCTTCCCGCCTTCACATGCCTTGCCTTTGCAGGCATTTGGGTGTGCAACCCTGTCCCAGATCACCTTGTCCCAGGCCCTCTGCCCTTGCAGGTTGTGCCCAGTGCAGTGCATCATGGTTAGTCAGAGAAATCTCCCAAGTCCTCAGGGAGCCCCAGTCCTGATTGGAGCATGGTTCCAAGAGGCCTCGCTGACACCGAACATTGTCCCTGAGGACTCCTTAGGCTCTGCAGAGTCTGGAAGTGTCACTTTATGCAGCAAAGACTTACTGCATCCTCAGCAGGCTCTGCAAAGAAAGTGATCTAAGAGATGGTTTGCAAATCCTACCGGAGCAGCTCAGAGTTAGGCCCTGGTCTCTAGGGAGGACTCAAAGAGAGATCACCCTTGTGCATGTGGGGTTGTTTCCTCCCCAGAGAGAGAGAATTAATGAGAGTCAGGAGAGGTCTGTCCTCAGGGTCTGGTGGGAGCTCCTCCTGAGGAAGGGGCTGCTGGGCTGCCTTCTCTGGGGGGACGTTCCAGAAGAGCAGTTATGGGAATCGTCACCCAGATTAGCACTCCAGGGAAAACAAGCCTCCCCTTCCATCTCTCTGCTCAGCCGCATGGGCTCTGTTAGCTGTGATCTGACTCCATCTCGCCAGGGGCAACCTTGCAACCCTGTCACCGCAGGAAGTCCCCTGTGCAGCCTGTGAATTATGGAGATTCCCTGGCTCTAACTGGATGCCATTGGGTAAGTATGTGGTGGAGTCATGCAATGTGCATATTTAATAAAAGTCATGTGTTTAATATGGAGGGGCCAGAGTTTGAAGGGGGGGGTGTGAGAACCAATGTGGAAATTTCCAGAAAAGTCAAAACTGTAAAGACAGAAAGAAAGTCAGTGGTTGCCTCAGGCTGGGAATGGGTTCAGGGGTTGACTGTAGACAGACATTAGGGAACTTTATGGGGTGAGGGAAAGGTTGTAACACTGGATTGTGGTGATGGTCGCACGTCTGTATACATTAAAAGTCATCAAAGTGTACACTTAGAATGGGTGAATATTATGGTATATAAGTTAAACCTCCATAAAGCTCTTAAATGCACATACACGCCTGCACTCTGATGCAACAATACTATAATGATATAACGAGGGAGCAACATAGAAAAGTAATGAATGATGGTGATGATGGTCACAAGTAGAAGGATGATGGGGAACAATCACGGAGCAGTGTCTATGGGCCAGAGGGCGAGCCAAGTCCCTCCATGCATTTGCCATAATTTCTTAATCCTACCCCATGAGATTCATCCCGTCACCACCCTCACTTTGCAGATGGGAAACTAAGGCTGGGGACCCGGTGATTGTCTCACAACATGCAGCGATGCAGGGGAGAACTGAGCTTCGAACACAAGTGATCTGATGCCAGGGAGGTAGTCCCTTTCTAACTGATTAATTCCGTTGGTCTGTCGCATGAGGCTGAGTCTGCCGTTAGGTAGGTGTGACATGTAGCTTTACGACGTGCAACGAGCTGATCCAGAGCATCTGCCTTCCTCTTGTCCCATCCTCAGACTGAAGACTATAGTTCCTGTCTCACAGGTTACTTGGAGGAAAGAAATGAAAGGAGGTAAGATAGGGAAAGCCTGGTACATGTGTACAAAGCTCTCCAATAAACACAGGTGTCTTGAACTTAGAAGATGTTGATCCCTCAGCATAGATGCTGGTGCATCATCTGAGCCTAATAAACACGAGCTAATATAGAATTCTAAATGTTGCTGTCGTTTGTTTATCTAACAAGCACCTGAGCATTCAGGCCTGCCAAGCACTAGGAGAGTCACTGAATCCGACCTGACATAAACAATGGGACACAACCCTGCTCTCCGGGAACCACAGACACGGCAGCTAGGGACCGTCGCGGGATGTTTGAGTGCCTCACAAGGTGTGGCTGGGGACTCAACTGTCCCGTTCAGTGGTGGCACACAAATTGAGGTCACTGTGACACAGAGATAAGGCGAGTCTTCACAAAGGAGCTGGCTGTTGTGCTCAGCCTTAAAGAATGAGAGTCTTTGTAGCTGACGTCTTTTTATGTCTGCAGCATCTGTTCAAACCGCAGGCAGCACCAAAGAAAAATTTGTCCCCCAGATTTGCAGATCTGTAGAACTCCTGGTTTTCCTTATTCTGCGAGGCTGCCTTATTTGTTCGGGGATCTTGGCGTCCCCCTTACCTCATCTCTTCCTTCTTACAAATCCCGATGGCCTCATTCTCAAGAGCGGAAATCCTCCAAGTGGAAATGGAGAGCTGACTTCTGGGATGTCGCTGGTATCATTTCCCCCCTCCGCGCTGACTCCCCAAAGCTGGCATGCAAAATATGGCTTCTTGGGGACCCTGGGATCCAGCTTGCGACTCTGCGTGGGACGTCTTCTACATATCCCCTGTTGTGATAAAGCAGCCATTCGTGAAAAGCTGTCCCTCCTACCTGCGGGGGCGGGGGGGGGGGGGGGCGGTTCACTCCTAGGAAAACTCACAAAGTCAGGTGTTTCTAAATGACTGTGATTTTGTTGTGCGGGAGGTAATTCCTTCCCCCTTGATTTACTGTTTTAAACTCCCAGAAACACATGGCTTCTGGGTAAGACAGAGTTGCACGTCTTATTTGTCTGGATTTCTCGATTGAGGGGAAAATGAGCAGAAGGTGAGGTTGAAGTTCCAAGTTTCATCAGGATAGCAGGAGAAGACGCTTCTCCGGAGCTGTCTTCCTTTAATTTTAAATTGCAAAAACTTAAAGCAGCGACTTCGAAACTGGTTCTTCTAATTCTTAATAATGGCTACCCACCTCCCTCAATCTGATTGAAAATAGATCACTGAGTGGGGTGGGGAGACATTGAAAGCCAGGACCCAGAATATTTTAATTTTCCAAAGCATCCATTTCAGGAAGGGAAGACAAGGAAATTCTGTGCTCCTTAGCAAAAACCCTTGATGCGTGACACACCCTGACTTGCTCCAGTGCCTCTGCCTCACATTTTATTAGACGAAAAGGGGACTCTGCTTTTTACGCAGGTGTGTGCGGTAATTTATAAAACATGTCCATAAATTACCTGATTCCTCATTCCGCTGTTACTCTTCCAATTGCCTTAATAGACCATAAAAATGGTAATGCCACGGTGAACCGTTAAATGCTCAGCTATTTAGCGCAGCAAGTTGTACAATTTGTAACCAAGTAAATCTAATTTTGAAGTAGGGTGGGGAAGGGAAGCCGCCTCTGAGAGTCCTGCAAGCTCTCTTTCCTGGAGGGAACATCACTGATAACACTCTCCCTGGACTCTGAACACCTGCTAATGAAGCCACGTTCTCTAACAGCTAATGAGTTCAGCTGTTTTTATATAACTTAAAAATATGAGCCCCCCCCCCCCCCACGTTCTTTGTCTTTCTTTTGTGAGATTGTTTGGAACATCCAAGGGAGTTGGTGATCCAAGCCAATAAGTAGACTGACCCAATCACTTAAGTACTATTTGAAGTGTTTCTGGCAACCCCTTCCTCTGGCACATGGGCTACACCTTGAATTAAGTACAAAATCTAAACTGACACTAAAAGGGTGAAGTGTGGGTTTGTTCCTATTAAATACTATGTGTCCAAAATGAAAAAAAGAGAACTGTACAGATGAGAAGGATAATTAACAGAGAGGCAGGTAGTAATAAGTTTGGCAGGGAAGGTGGGACATGGCCAGAAGTCTGTCTTACCAAGAGCTTACACTTTATTCACTGAGTGGTGGGGGGGTGCACGGAAGGAGTTTGAAAGGGGAAGATCAAGCTGGTGGCACCATGTGGAGAGGGAAGTCTTGGAGTGCTTGCCAAGGATTCCTCTCAGAAATGTGAAGGTGAGAAGTTGTGTTAGGCAGAATTCTAAAGTGACCCTCAAACTCCAACCCCAGTGTCCTACACTCTCATATAATTCCCTCACCTTGAGTGTGGATAAAATCTGAGAATATAAAGAAATATCAGTCCTATAACTAGGTAACTAATCTATTGATTTTGAGGGAGTAACAAAGGAGATTAATTAGGTGGGCCTGGTCTAATCAGGTGAGCCCTTCAAAGAAAAGGTAGCATCAGAGAGATTCCCTCTGTAGGTCTTGAGGACAGAGACAAACAACTCTGTGGGGAGTTGTTGTTTTCCTTTAGGTCCTATGAACACAAAGAACTGAATTCTTCCAACAACCGGTGATTTTGGAAGAGGAAATTAAACCTTGGTGAGATTCTAGCCTGACACTTGATTTCAGGTTTGCGAGACCCAGACTAGAGGAGCAACCATACTGGGACCGGACCTTGGAACTTCTGGGCTGATCAGTTGTTTTACTGGCTAAGTCTGTAGTCACTTGTTATGCAGCAAAAGAAAATAAATACGGGCTCAGAATAATGGGAGGCCATCAGCCTACAAGATTCATAATATCTTAAACAATGAAGTTTTGGGGCGCCTGGGTGGCGCAGTCGGTTAAGCGTCCGACTTCAGCCAGGTCACGATCTCGCGGTCTGTGAGTTCGAGCCCCGCGTCAGGCTCTGGGCTGATGGCTCAGAGCCTGGAGCCTGTTTCCGATTCTGTGTCTCCCTCTCTCTCTGCCCCTCCCCCGTTCATGCTCTGTCTCTCTCTGTCCCAAGAATAAATAAAAAACGTTGAAAAAAAAAATTTAAAAAAAAAAAAAAAAAAAAAAAAAACAATGAAGTTTTATTTAAGGTATATATAGTGAATCCAGTGACCTGTTGACAAAGTGTTCCTGAGCTGAGGTCTTTCAGATTTACTTTACTGAACATATATGATGTTTCCCTAATCTCTGTAATCAATCTCTCTATAACCACTACCCTAGTCCTTTCTCCCTGCGCCCCCCCCCCCTTCTCAATCAGGTATCATTGAAACCTGGTAAGATTTTATTCCATATGTAAGACTTAGATGAAGGTATGCTTTCATACAGCAGAGGAGGGATTTACTGGGGAACGGTGACTCCCCAGATCTCTGGGTTCCCACCACATGGAATTTGCTTAGGTGAAATTTCCTCTGGACATTGTCCAGAGAAGGTGTTCTCCCTACTGAAAGAAATTCTTTACTGTTGCATTTCTGGCAGGTTTGCTCTGATATGCGGTAAGCCCTGGCAGTCTGGATTCAGACTGAATTCAGATCCTGATTCCAACTCTCAACCTCAATTTCCAGATTTTTTTTAAATGCCAAGAACATGTCTATCTTAGAACATTTGGTGGTGGTGGGGGGATGGAATGACTAAATAAGATGACAGAAGCCACTTAGAATAATGCTGAACATTGTAAAATACTCACTGATAAATCAGTTGAGATGATGGTAATGTGATGATTCATCAAAAGATTGCACATGTAGTAGGGGTTCTCTGAGTGAGTGAATGAATGAATGAATGAATGAATGAATGAATATATGAAGAGCCTTGGTGATGACACCTGAGGCCAGTTTATGAATTAAACATGAAGACTTGGAACTGCCAGAAGAATTTGGGATGATTATCTTGAGCTCATTCAGGAAGGTAGAGGGGAGGCCACGTTATTTCCAAAGGTTGCTTGGTGAGTCTGAGATTCTGACCAAGGGAGAGGGGAATTTTGTTTTGTTGTGTTGTGTTTTGTTTTGTTTTGTTTTACTATGGGAATTGGCTGCTTTGTACCACCAGTCTGTGATCTCCAGATACATCTGTCAACACATGCAGCTTAAGTGAGCCCAGATGCCCACCTCCTTAGGTTGACTTCTTAGCATCCAAACTCCTTGGCACAGGGGCCTGCAGGACATGACACTTGAGTCAGTAACTCTCCCTTCCTTAACCATCACCAACCCTTTGGAAGAACTTAGACTTTATCGTCAAATATTTATTCAAGCCCAGCCTTGCAGACCTCACTAACATCCTGTTCCATCAGACCAATATTGTATCCCATACTCTAATTTTTAATGTGTTGATGCCATATTTTAAACCTGAGAGGGCGACCTTATTTTCCATCCCTTCAGGTAGGGGGGCACTCAGACTGGCCATTCTATCCTGTCTATAGAATAAATCATACAAACTGAATAGACCTAGTGAGATTATAACACCAAAGCCAAAATGGATTTTGCCCAAAGTCATTCTAGACCAAAGACAATTCACAGACAGCGAAATGAATATTTTTCCTTTACTTTTATGATCTGAAAGATTTATGGACCATGACTTTAAAAGCCTATTTAAGTTTTTAAGTTGTGTAGAAGAATGCCCTGCTTTTTAGATGTATGCTGAAGAATTCAGCAATGAAGTGTCATGATGTCTGCAACTTACTTTCAGCTACATCAGCAAAAAAACACATATGCATATACATAGATGGAGGGAGATAGGTAGACATCAAGCAAATGTGAGTGGGATGTGTATTATGCATTCAGACAATTAGACATTATACTACTCTTTCAATGTTTCTCTATACTTGAAAATAATATGACACTGGAAAGAAATTCCAGATGTGTTTTAGTTCCATTTAGTGCATCCAAAGGACCGTTGGCTCTTTACTTTCTTCAGTGATGTCAATTCTAACCAGGTTGATGTATGGAAGCTTTCACTGGATCCGCCTTCCAGTATCCATTTGTGTTTTGTTTTTTTATTCTTTAATCTGCATAGCTGTTTTGTCCAACCCTCTTCTTAGAACATGGATTTACTTTTTGCTTTTAATGTAATTTTACACTTAATATGAGTAGGCTTCCTTTGGCTGTGTCTTTTCACTGCTGTCTTATTTAATAAATCAAAAAATATCTCTAGCCCCCACGATGAAGCCCATCTAACACGCAGTTTCTCATTAGGGTAGGAATATCTCTAACTTTCCCCCTGCTATGCTGCCACACAATGGCTTTGCGTTTAGTGGTGGTGGCGTAGAAGTTTCATGGAATTAGATCAAACTCAATTTGGTCCTCTTTGATCTGAGCCTCTTAACATAATTTTCTTATGTTTGACCCAATGAAGATCATGAAGTAGAAAATTTGAGAAAACCTGATGACTGAAATTTGGTTGGTTTTTTTTAACCTAAAAAGAAATCAAAAGGACTATTGCAAGATTTTTTAAAGAAATGATGTCTACGAGACAAGACGTATCAGAATCAACCAACCAGAAAGGCACCTTGGCATTACTTCCTCAAGAGGACACAGTTGAACAGGCAGAAGGACACTGATCCCGCAGAGAGAAACAGAAAGACAATAATTGTCGTGTTAGCAACTTAATTCTCAGGGAAGTCGCTTCTCTGAGCACATGTGCATTAAGCAATGATAGTTGCTTGGGTCCCCAAGGGGTAACAAGGTGTTATCATTGGAGAAGACATGGACCATAGGAAGTTCCCCTGAAGATTTGCTGATTCACTTAATCCTCGTAACAATGCTTTAAGGTTAATGGCATTATCCCCAAGTTCAAGGTGCAGAAACTGAGGCTCAGAGGTTAGAATAATGTGCTTAATAGTAGCTGGTTAGTGACACAGCTGGATCCTCACATGGGTCCTTTAGACTCCAGAGCCTGATCTCACTCATAGGCATAAAAAGGGAACTTAGAAATTACATACTCCAAGCACCCTTTCCTTTCTTCCCTAACACTCTATTCCTAAACGTTGTGTTTCTGTGTCCACCCGCTGATGGACATTTGGGTTATTTCTACACATGTGCTATTATGAATCACACTGCTATGAACATTCATGTGCAAGTTTTTATGTGACTGTATGTTCTCAATTCTCTTGGGTATCTGTGTGGCATGAGATTGCTGGGTCAATTGGTAACTTTATGTTGAACTTTTGGGCACACTGCCAAACTGATTTCTATGGCAGCTTCACTATTTTGTGTTCCTACCAGCAGTGCATGAGGGTTCCATGAGGGTTCCATGAGTGTTCCATGTTCTTCACGTTCTTGCCAATGGTTATGTGTTTTCTGATTATAATCATCTGGGTGGGTGTGCAATAGTATTTCATTGTGAGTTTAATTTGCATTTCCTTAATGACTGGTGACGTTGAGCATATTTTCATGTGCTTGCTGGTCATTCATAGATCTTTGGAGAAATGTGTATTCAAGTCTTTTGCCAACTTTTAATCAGGTTGCTTTCTGTTGTTGAGTTTTAAGAGCTCTTTTACCTGGTCTGACTACTCTTATCAGACGTATGATTTGCAAATACTTTTTCCCATTCTGTGCTTTTGTTTTTACTTTCTTAACAGTGTCTTTGCCACACAAAAATGTTTAATTTTGATGGAGTCCAACGCATTTATTTCATGTATGTTTCATGAAGACAGACATCTCAGCTTTAAGAGGTTTTATTGTTTTAACTTACATTTAGGTCTTTGATCCATTTTGAGTTTTTTATATGGTGTGAGATAAGGGTCGATGTTCATTCTTTTGCATGTGGACCTCCAGTTGTCTCAGCACCATTGGTTGAAGAGACTATACGCACCCTTGTCAACTATTTCTCAAATTTGCTTTTATAGCTTCTTGTAATTCTCTTATTGAGTTGGGGACATATATACAACAGATATGGTTTTGATATGGACACAAGCAAATACATGTACACATGTAAATAAATACATATCATATATTTATCAATATATATTTTATATATTTTTAAAAAACAATTTTTTAATGTTTTTATTTATTTTTGAGACAGAGCATGAGCAGGGGAGGGGCAGAGAGAGAGGGAGACACAGAATCCGAAGCAGGCTCCAGGCTCTGAGCTGTCAGCACAGAGCCCGACGTGGGGCTCGAACTCATGGACTGTGAGATCATGACCTGAGCTGAAGCCGGATGCTTAACCGACTGAGCCAGCCAGGCGCCCCTATGTTTTATATGTTAATATGCTTATTAATATATATTTATCATATGTGTAGCCGACCTGAACAATGCAGGGTTAGGGGGCTGACCTCCCTCCTCCCGTGTAGTAGAAAATCTACGTATAACTTTTGACTCCCCAAAACCTTAACTACTAATAACCTGCTGTTGACTGGAAGCCTTACCAATAACACAGTTGACTAACACATACTTTGTATATTGTATGTATTATATACTGCATTCATACAATAAAGTAAGCTAGAGAAAAGAAAATGTTATTAAGAAAATCACAAGGAGGAGAAAATGTTTACAGAGTTATACTGTATTTATCGAAAAAAAAAAACCCTGCCTTTAAGTGGACCCACACATTTCAAACCTGTGTTGTTCAAGGGTCAATGTGTACATATATACACTCACATGTGTGTGCGTAAATGTGTGCCTGTACATACAATTTTTTAAAAGATCAGAAGTTTTTAGGGCATCTGGGTGGCTCAGTCAGTTAAGCATCCAACTTCAGCTCAGGTTGTGATCTCGCAGTTTGTGGGTTCGAGCCCCATGTCAGGCTGTGGGCTGACAGCTTAGAGCCTGGAGCCTGCTTCAGATTCTGTGTCTCCCTCTCTTTCTCCCCCTCCGCCACTCACGCTCTGTCTCTCTTACAAATAAACATTTAAAAAACCCAGAAGTTTTTAGATTTATATATTTTTTTAAATAGATAAAACTGTACATGACAACTGCACCATTTGAGATTTTCTGATAGAGCTAAATAAAGATGGGCAAAGTGGTACGGATTGGAGTACATTGGTAGTTATTAAATTATTACATTAATTCCATCTTCTAATGGAACTCACTCCTACTTGCCCTTTTATAGCAACCAAGACCCTGTCATTAGTATAAAACTTGTTGAAGAAGAACATCATTTGGCTCAGCAGAAGTATCAACTTCAGCAATGGAGAGATAAAGCAAGCATGGAAAGGCAGGCTGGGAGAAGGTGCAGGAAAAGGACATGCTGGCCCTTCTGGGTCTGTTTGGCCAGTAGATGATGCTAGTCTGTATGGCAGAATTGGGAAAACCTTAAGATGATCTCTTCTCCCATAGTATTCATTGTGGGGGGTCGGGGCTCTGAGAAGCACAGCAGAATGAAAGAACATGAAAGTTGGAGTCAGACAGACTTGACTTTGAATCCAGGTCTTGCCATTTATTTACCTCTGCGACCTTGAGCATGTAGACTTTACTTCTCTAAACTGTTTTTGTCCATTAGGAAAATGACATGATGATACTTTCATGGAAGATCTGTAAGGACTGTGAACAAAATATGTTAAACAGATAGCTCAATACGTGCACCAAGGAAGCATTTGATGCAAAGAAAGGTGTTGTTCTTATTTATAACTGTTACTTAATTTCCACTAAACCTTGGGCTTGGGATCTTCTATGCAGCCCAGAGATACTGGCTCAAACATTATTTAGATAGAGAAAGCTTATATGGTACTCGTCCAAGGACATGCACATGAGTCTCTCTGCTCCATATCTGTGGCTCTCCCACCCAACATTCTCAGAAAACCAAGCACTTTTCTTCTTACTACTCATCAACAGTGTACCATTACACATGTGTGCTCTCCACTTAAATGTTGAATTTGCTATTTTTTCTTTTTTATTGAAATATAAATTATATACAATAAAAGTCATCCACTCTAGTGCAGTACTGTGAGTTTTGACAAATACAATTGAGTTACCACCACCGAAATCAATACATAGAACATGTTTATCACCCCTAAAACTCCTTCATGTGCCTTTGAAGTCAACCCTTCTCTCCACCCCAACCCCTGCCAACCACTAATCTGTATTCTGTCTATGTAGTTAGCTATTTCAAACTGTCATAAAAATGGGATCATACGGTGTACATAACAGTTTGAGTATGGCTTATTTCACTAAACAATGAATCTGCAATTCATCTCTGTTGTTGAGTGTATCCGTAGTTTATTGATTTTTGTCGCTGAGTAGTATTCTATTGAATGGCTGTACCACTTTTGTTAAACATTTGCCCAGTGAAAGACACATGGATTCTTTCCAGATTTGAGCAGTTGTAAACAAAGCCACTGTCAACATTCATAGGCAGTTTTTGGTGAAACCATAACTTTTCATTTCACTTGGGGAAATGCCTAGCAGTGGAATTTCTGGGCCTTGCTGCAGTATTTCGTTTCTTAAAAAAATAGAATGCCTCAGGCAAATGGTGGTTTGACAAATGTGAATTATAAGAACATGAATGTTCTTTATAATATTCTATATACTTTTCTTATGCTTAAAACATTTCAAAATATTTTTACTGTTTATTTTTGAGAGAGAGAGAGAGAGGGAGGGAGGTAGATCGTGAAGAGAGAGGGAGACAGAATGCCAAGCAGCCTCACTACTGTCACTGCAGAGCCCTACATGGGGCTCAAACTCACGAACCATGAGATCATGACCTGAGCCAAAATCAAGAGTTGGACACTTAACCAACCAAGCCACGCAAGCACTCCCCCAGAATATTTTTTAATAAATAAAAGTTATATAATATATGTCACTCAACAACTCAGATGATATGTGCACTGGTAATCATGTCAAGGAATGGAACATGGGCTTTGTCACACTGATGAAATCCTTTTGTACCTAGAGATGCTAATAATTTTAACTGTTCCACCACCAAAACTTCTTAATGATTCTATAAATAGAAGTGAATCAACCTTATCTAGCACCATGGGATGGTGCAAATCTTTCTTATGGCTCCACGTTCCAGGTGCTACTAAACTCCACATATATTCCTACAAGTTCTTTCCTTTTCCACCTTCTTTTCCTTTTTCCCTTTTCTACTTCCCCTCTGCCTCTACCTGACCATGGTCCCACCTTCAGTCACTTATTATCTTCCCTCATACCTGTTCTTCTAAAAGAGCTTTTCAGAAAGGGCAGGGCTTTTCCAAGGCATTAACCTCTTTTATGAATGTAGATCACGATTGTTTCTGATGAGCCGCCTCCCCACCTGGGGTGAGGAGGGAGGGTCACAAGGAAGGAGCAAAGAGACAGGAAACCTGTAGTTTTCAACCACAACAAAAGGTGAAGTGTCAGAGAATCACATCCTCCCATGAAATCATCAGGCAGTAAGGAGTCCCATGGCCACCACCAGCCACCTGGAAGGTGACAGTGGGGACACTTCCAGGCGGAAAATGCTTTTTGTAAAGTGCCTTTGGATTATGTTACAGAAAATGGCATTAGCTGTGGTGGTGATAAATGGTCTTTTAAGCCTACAGAACATTCATCAGCTTAGCACTTGGGCCCTTCAGGTAATGCAAAGAGTGAACATTGGCTCGAACATGAAATATGGGCCAGTTCACCATCCACTAACTAAAATGTTTCATCTGGTAATCACCCTGGAGCAAGATTTATTTTCGGTTTCACAAACATCTTTTTAATTTAAATTAGATTTAAGGTATCCTCTCCCTCCATCTTCTGTCTTCTTAGAGTTTTGCATTTGCTGGCTTTTTTTTTTTTTCATTAACCCTGTAATCATCTTCCAGTCAAGTGTTTCCAAAGAGGAGATTGTATGTGGGGCATCCATCACAGCTTCCCTCAACCCTCTTCCCATGTGCCCATCACCAGCATTACCCCTGTGCCCCATGATTCCAGGAGGCTCATCTCAGTTAAGACTGGGTCCCCCTTGCCTTTGCAGGGGTCTGGCATCAGCAGGCACTCACTGAATGCTAAGTGAGTGAACTGAGTTATCTTTCTGTGTGCCATGTGCCTGTATCCTGAGGGTGTGAGGTTGACAGTTGGCGGGAAATTACGCAGGCAGGCAAGAGGGAAAGAAAGAGGAAAAGAAAGAGAAAGCAAGCTGTGTCCCATGACCAGTCTAATGGAACACTATTTTCAAGAGAATGAGAAGTGGCTCAAAGAGAACATTTTGGAAGGGGTAAAGAATCTTTAAGATAGGTAACAAGATCACATCACACGGTGTGCTGAGCAGTCCCACAGATAGACTCATTTCTTTGCTAATTTCTAGAATAGTTACTTGATGTATTCTCCCCCCCCCCACCTACGGTTCTTTTCCATTTCTGAATGTAGTCTTTTCATCCATTTCAATGTCCTTAAAGCAACTTAAATATAACAATACTTTAAATTTAATGGACCACACACACACTCCACTGTTCTGTCATCTTAACCATTAAAAAGGTCTCTGTTTTTCATTAGATTTTCTCAAGGATCATGTTCCCTGGAGGCCCCGTTTGGAGCTCCAAATAGAATGATATTTGTTTGCATGTAGTAGAGAAACATTATCTAATATTGAGACGGAACTCCTCAGAGAAGATGCCCCCGGCTTCCCACGTTCTGCCCCAGGATTTATGCGGGCGAGGTGTGTTCAAATGTATTGCAGCATCTACTCTGAACGCCATCAGTGTCTATGGGTCCTGCTTTTTGTTTACTTGTGGATTGAGTCTGTATCTCCATAGCTTCAGAAGCAGCTGCGTATGTAGTATCCAAGAGCAACTTGATCTGGCATGATTCGGGAAAGAAGCCCGCAGAAGTTAATTTGATAGGTATTTCGGTCTTGCAGTTCAAGTTAACCCTTATTTACTGGAACTGTGTCACATTCCAGACACTGCCAGGTGACGTGCTATATACTGGGTGTCCCTGGAGTTGGAATGCCAAAGAGAACTTAGGGCCGGGGCTGAGCTGTCCTCACCCCATCTAAACCCAGGTTATCTCCCTGTGCGAAACCACCCCCATGAACATACAATCTAATACTTAAAATGAAGTGCTTGCTATGAAAACACAGCTTTGAGATAATTCCCCACATGCTCTTCCTTGAAGACAGGGTCTCTCACAGAAATTCATCAGCCACCTCTGAGAACACATAGTAAAAAGCAGATAGTGTTAATGGCTGTGGGGAGGTATACAGCAGGTACTCTGTAAGCACAGAGAAGGGTGCTCAGCCCTGTCTGGTAAGTAAGAAAAGCCTTCTTGGAGAAGCTTACTGATTCAAATGCCAGTATGTGGGTACAATTTTCAGGCATTCTGTACCTCTGTCCTTCACTTAAAAACGGAGGATACTATAACAAAATATCGTAGATGGAATGGCTTGTAGACAACAGAAATGTATCCCTCCCGGTTCTGGAGGCTGGAAGTCCAAGGTCAGGGCGCTAACACAATTGTGTTCTGGTGAAAGCGTCTTGCTGGTTGCAGCTGGCCAACTTCCTGCTGTGTCTTCATGTGTCCTCATGTCCTGGAAGGGGCCAGAGAGCTCTGTGGGGCCTGGTTCATCAGCACACTAATCCCCCATGACCTAATCCCTTCCCAAAGGCCCTACTTCCAAATGCCATTGCACTGGGGGCCCAGATCTCAACATAGGAATTTTGGAGGGACACAAACCTTCAGTCCAGGGCAATGTTTAATATCACCCATGTCATTGACCTCCATTAGGACACCAATTTCTGTGCTCACGGCCAGTACACAGATATTCTCAGGCTTTCTCCATACTTGGAGAAACAAGTATGCAGCATACAGCACTTGGCTGTCCTTCCCCAAATATCCCCAAACTGTGACACCTCCTTATGTCTTCATTCAACTCTGTCTTCACTTGCCTCTACCTGCTATCTACTCAGTTCTGTCCACACTGGGCAAAAAAACCAAATCTGAATTCTTTCATGTCAATTGTGCAGAAATATGGTCAGAGTGAGACTGAAACAAAGTGTATAGCATTTGTAGTAGTCATTTTGTCCTTTGTTGAGGGTGGAGGTTGAGGTCAGAAGGCCTTAATTCCCTTGGAACATTCCACATTTATGTGCTTTCAAAGAGCTTTGTTTTTTAAACCAGTTAGTTTGGGAAATCATCCTTCCTTCCTGCAACTCTAGGTCAGAGACACAGAAAGAACCCTGCAAAATAGGCATCCAGAAAGTTCTTAGTTGTTTTATTTTTTTTCTCTTACTTTATTTCTCATCCCTGTTTGGGATCTAAATCTAAATTTAGAATCTACAGAGGGAGCCTAAGTAGTAAGTGGTTACTAATAGAACCATCAGCCAGCCTAATTGTATGGACTTTAATCACTGAGAACCATACTTATACAAATTTATTCTTCCTTTCTTATTTACTCCAAAACCCTGGGGAAGGAACTGTTGTCATTTGGGTCCTGGTCCACCTTCACCCTGATAGTTTTTAAGAACATTAGTCATTCACCCCTCCAAGCACTGGCCTAAAATCACTCAAGAGGTAGGGCAAAGT
This sequence comes from Panthera leo, assembly GCF_018350215.1. NCBI lineage: Eukaryota > Metazoa > Chordata > Mammalia > Carnivora > Felidae > Panthera > Panthera leo. The sequence continues at coordinate 34,660,610 of NC_056694.1, read as the reverse complement.
TGAGTGCAACCTGGTTCTCTTTGGTGGCTATCAGTTAGAACCTTTTCTCGTCTTTTGTCTTTCGTTTCCTCTGCCAGTCTTCTACCTGCTGTGGACATTCTCTCTCCAGCTTCCATGTTCCAACTCCGGGGACATATGTCTAGCAGACATAATTTCTGCTAGATTATTAACTGGCAAAAAATAAGGATGATGTCAAGCACTCTTTCTGTTCCTGACACCTTGTTGAATAGTGTTGGGTTCCTAATTGGTGCTGCATTGTTTCTGTTGCTGCTGTAACAAATTACAGCAAATTTAGCGGCTTGACACAATAGAAATGTGTTACCTCCCAGCACTGGAGATGAGAATCCAAAATGGGCCTCACTGGGCGAAAATAATTTCATATGTAGCACCTACTACATTTCTATTCATCATCATAAGATTTATATCAGAAAATAGCATTCCTAAATAGACCAGCATGAGAAAAGAAACATGGAGATCCACTGGGGAGCAAGGGAAAAATTTACCTCAGAGACAACTCTCTGATTGCAATGATTAAAAACTGAGCAACAGTGGGGCGTCTGGGTGGCTCAGTTGGTTGAGCGTCCGACTTCAGCTCAGCTTCGCGGTTTGTGAGTTCAAGCCCCACATCAGGCTCTGTGCTGACAGCTCAGAGCCTGGAACCTGCTTCAGATTCTGGGTCTGCCCCTCTCTCTGCCCCTCCCCTGCTCATGCTCAGTCTCTCTCTGTCTCAAAAATAAATAAAAACACTTTAAAATTTTTTTAAAAAACTGAACAATGGTGTCATACAAATTTGCGATGGAATCCTGACTAGAGACTAGCCATGATGAGTAAGTCACTTCACCTCCCTAATCTTCAGTTTCTTAATGTGTAAAATGGGGATAAAATGTAATCGCCACATCATTCCGTGAGGTTAATTTATGAGGATTACATGAATTAATAGATCTAAAGGGCTTGGCATTGTGTTTGGCACATAATATTTATTCAATAAATTTTAGTGATTAGTATTCACGGCAGACTATGTATGTTTTGCAATTTATAAGTGAGGAAAGAGTTGAAATTAGACCAGAATTGCTTCCCCAACAAACACACACACACTGTATGTCATTTAAAATTTGATGCATAAAAGTATACCTAAAGGAACATAGGTGTATATATGTATATATGGAACTTTCATATATATATATATATATATATATATATATATATACACACACACACACATATATATACACACACACACACATATATATATACACACACATACACATATATATACACACACACACACACACACACATATATATATATATATATAGTTTCAGTCATAAGGTTTTACATTACCAAATATGCCTCTTATATTTATTTTCTTTGAGTCATAAACTAAAGACTCTCCCAAACTATTGCTGTATACTGGCTTCAGCCAATTTTTCATGCTCTGCTGAAAAGTAAAATTAAAAAAAAAATGAGGCCCATGGTAACCAAGGTCTAAGCAATGCTTTTTGTCTGTGTCCCCTCTTAAAGAATACAGGAAGTGTTAGCACAATCAATTATCTGAGAAATCTTACTCCATGTTTAATGTTGTTGCACCCAGCTTACTCCATTACTTTTGGCCCCATAGCCCTTGTTTTTAATAAACATATTTAATAATCAGGTTGTTTGAAACTACAAGCAACAGAAACCCAACTGTAATATACTTGATCAAGTGAACAGATTTACTGCGCCAAATGATTGCATTCAAAAAGGGTGGAGTTCAGGCATGGTTGACTCCAGTGACCAAATCATGTTGTTGGTCAGTCTCCAAATTGTGCTCTTCTCTGTGTGCATGCAGTTCATTCTCAGAAAGGCTTTTCTTAAGTGGTTAAACACAGACAATACCAGCTCTAAGATTTCTAGAAGAATAGGAATCCCCAGAAGACAGGGAGTAAAGTTTATTTTTCTTTTTATAAATTTTAAGGAAAGTGTCAAGATCTCCTTTAGGAGCCCAGATTGGGCACTATCACTGAGGCCAGAATGATATAATGATGCAGTGTTTTCATTGGTTCAGCTTGGGTCAGATGTCCACCTTGAGAGCCATGCTTATCTAAAGCATAAAGACTTAGAATAGGAAGGAACATGGCTCCCATGAGAAATCCAAGCATTCAAGAGGCTACTTCCAAAGGGGAGTAGATGATGGATACAATCATTTCTTTCTCTTCTTTCCTTTTTCTTCCTTCCTCCCTTCCTTCCTTCCCTCCTTCTCTTCCTACTTCCTCTCTCTCTCTATTTCTCTCTCTCTCTCCTCCCTCTCCTTCTTCCTCTCCCTCTCCCTCCCCCTCCCCCTCCCCCTCCCTCCCTGATACGTTTCCTAACCCTCAGGGACCAAAGGGTTAATTCCCAAGCAGCCCCATTGCCAACAAGACCATCTAAGATCATCGCTTTGCCAGAAACGGCTCCATGCTGAATTTGCAGAAAGGTTTAATTTCTCCTCTGAAGCTCTGAACAAGGTTGTTAAGAGGCCCTTTCAAGTTCTCCCTCTGGGAAACTCCACAAACAGCTGCATGGAGAGGAAGGAGAGGAGGCACAAAATGATTTGGAACTCAGGCTGTACACCTTTCGGCAGCCCCAGTCTCTATCTGGGCAATCTCGATGTTGAGCAGCAGCAGGCAGGGGAAGGTGGAGGCCGAAGGTTTTCAACAAAGCTCACTGTTGGGGCGCCTGGGTGGCTCAGTTGGTTAAGCAACCGACTTCAGCTCAGGTCATGATCTCATGGTCTGTAAGTTCAAGCCCCGCGTCAGGCTCTGTGCTGACAGCTCAGAGCCTGGAGCCTGGTTCGGATTCTGTGCCTCCCTCTCTCCTGCTCATGCTCTGTCTCTCTCTGTGTCAGAAATAAATAAAAACATTAAAAAAAATAAAAAACAAAACAACAAAAAACAAAAGCAAAGCTCACTGTTGATTGGACGTATCCCTGGGCATGCCCTGTGCAGCCATATCAGAGATCCAAAATAAGGCTGCTATCCAAGAAAAATACTGATTTACTTTTGGATAAGGATTGGGTGGTCAGTAAACATTTTATGGTGACTGGGAGAGGGATGCTGTTTTCTCAGCTTGAAGAAACATACGTAGCATATGAGACCTCTCGCTGGGTTTCATGTGACACGTGCTCCCATAAAGCGCTCTGAGTTTGCGGCGTGCACACTGTTTGGGATGCATAAGTCACTGTAGGAGCCATGAGCCAGAAAGGAGCGAGGAAGTGGGAAGCAGGGTATAGAGAGTTAACTAAACCGATTCACTGGCTCGCCAGGGAGAATTCCCTTGCCCTCCCCGGGCTTCACTTCATCATCCCACAACTGAGAAAGTGACGCTAGACCATCTCCTCTCACAGGTGGACCCTTCCAGTGTGGGCTCTGTGTTGAGGATTCCACAGTCATGTCCTCCCTCTACAAGAAGTAATTAGCAACCGAGTTGGAGTTTATGTGCCATTGCCATGGGAAAGAAGGGTCAGCGGCCCATTTTCTCTTTGCTGTCCCTGGAGCAGAGGATATCTGTGATCCCTTCTACATTGGACAATTCTGCCCTTCTAAACACTCTAATATTTTCTTCGATGCTTGACAGTAGAGAATTATTTTCAGCCTCTCTCAATCATCTTAAATGTTAAGCCCACACCAGTCTTCTGCAGAAATACCGCATCACAAACTTTTGTTCGCATCGATACCGAACACATATATAAAGCACAGATCGTTCCATTCGCCAAGGTTTCCAGCCTCCCTCTGCCGCGTGTTGCTGTAAATGAACTCTGCAGTACATTCATAAACTAAGTGTGTGAGCCGCCGTGTGTGCCCTTGGCTTGCTAGTGTTTTTCTTCCTCCGCCGGCCCCGATCACATTGTTCCTTTTTGAGAATTCATCTCTCCCACAGATGCCAGGAAACCATGTCTGAGCAGCTGGAAAGTTCCTGGGGCAGGGTTTTGATCAAAGCTGGTGGTTTTTCAGTTCATTGTATGCTCTTCAGCTAAGCTGTCACTGTTCTTTTTCTTTTACGTCCTTTAAAGGAAATACTTCTTTGCACAGCTATTCCATTCAGCAAATACTTTCTAGTGTCAATTGTGGTAACTCCCTGTGCTAAGTGCAAGAGAAAAATAAAGATGAATAAGACATAGTCTGTGTCCTTGAAAGGGTCACAGGCTAGTGAGTGAGAGAGACTTGGACACGACGAACAGTAATAAAAAATCAGGCTGTGATAAGTAGTCTAAAAGAGGTATTCAGACACAGAGTATTTACTGTGAGAGAATGGGGCAGAGGAAGGCATGTCCTGGGTGTGTAGGCTTGGGTACGTTTCCAGAAAAACATATTTGGGCTTGGTTGTGAAGGCTGAATGCCAGGGCAGAGAGAAGGATTTTTCCGGTGAAAGTAATCAACATTTATAAAACTATGTAAAGTTGGGGCTGCAAAGCGTGTTCACTGAACAGTGAATGAGTGGTTCAGGGTGGCTGAGATATAGAATCCGTATGTAACAGCAGTGGGAAAAGGGTGGAGATTTCCATCATGGTCAGATTTTGGAGGCCCTTAAATAGTAATCTAATTTACTTCAACTTATAAAACAGATATTGAAAACCCAACATGCAGTAGATGTAGCTGAATTGGAAGGACAATACACAGGGTCCCTGCCCTCAGTACACTGTAATATAGGATCCCATACGCAGTGGTAATTGCACTAAAATATGTAATTAATTCTCTAATGCAGTTATTTAAAGGAGCAAGTATCTAACATCCAATGGGGAGCATGGAGAAGGTACTGGCGAACAAATGTAAGACAGAGTGGAAGTTTTTCCAGGAACTAAGAACAACATAAGACAGACTTGAAATCATGATAGATTCTAGTACTTCTGGGGAATTGTGATAAATTCAGTATGGCCAAAATGTAGACTAAATGGGGGCAAGTGATGCAGTTAAGGCTTAAAAGAAAAAAGCCTGTGGTTTAGTCTGAATGAAGTAAGGGAAAAAGGAATACTTAACTTATTGCAAAATGAACTATACATTTTCAGAAAATTGCAATGGAGTATTTAATCACACTAATATTCAGTGCTCACTTAAAATGATAGGTAGTGTATAATCAGCATTCTACATATATCACTCCTTATCTTTTTAAGGTCAGTTACGTTTCCACTTTGTACTGAGGGGCCATATGCATGGAATATATATGTAACACAATGCAATTTTATCTTTAGTATAGAAACCTTTTGTAATGGAGACCAGTGCTGTCCAGTAGAATTTGCCATGATGATGTAAATGTTCTATACCGTATTCTCCAATGTGGGATCCATTAAGCACACAGTGGATGGAGTACTAGAAGCCTACCTAGTACAACTAAGGAGTTAATGGTTTATTGTGATGGCTTTGCTTGATTTAAACTTAAATAGCCAGATGTGGTTGGTGGCTACCATTTTAAATGGGGTTTAGACAAAGCAAATACATTTTTAAAAAAAAGTCTGAGATAAGAAATTTGACAGAAATAGATCATTTAGAGCATCATCACAAGAATGAAAAAGTGAGACGAATTATTGGAAGGAACTATGTCATGTGGGAATGCCATGAACATACAGAGAGGCTGGGAATTCTCTCCTCCTAGAGTAATGACCTTCTTGTTAGAATGTTTGAAAGAACCAAGTTGGACACTGAAGGGCTTTGAAAGCATTCAAATGAGGGGGACCTGGGTGGTTCAGTCAATTGAGCATCCAGCTTCAGCTCGGGTCATGATCTCACAGTTTGTGAGTTCGAGCCCTGCATCCAGCTCTGGACTGACATTTTGGAGCCTGCTTGGGGCACTATATCCTTTCTCTCTGCCCCTCTTCTGCTTGTGTGTGCTTTTGTGCTCTCTCTCTCAAATAAAAACTGTTTTTGAAAAAAGCAATCAAATGAAACAGTAAGTTTTAAAACAAAGCTTAAACCCCAACCTTGGTACAAGTGTATGGACCTTCAACAGAATAATCTTATGGGAAGATGGTCACAGTCCAGGATACTTAAGGAATAAAACCCTGCGCCTAAGATAAAAATGTCTTGCAGTCAAGACTGTCAAGCATATTTTTCCTATTCTGTTCGTAGCTGCACCATTTTTTTTCCTTTGGGGTCCTGCCATTTCTATATTCTGTGTGGGCCAAGTAGACCTTTAAGAGTCAAACCCTGGGGGGCACCTGGGTGGCCCAGTTGCTTAAGCGTCCGACTTTGGCTCAAGTCATGATCTCATGGTTCATGGGTTCCATCCCCGCATCGGGCTCTGTGCTGACAGCTCGGAGCCTGGACCCTGCTTTGGATTCTGTGTCTCCTCTCTCTCTCTCTCTCTACCCCTCCCCTGCTTGCACTCTGTCTCTCTCCCTCTCAAAAATGAATAAATATTAAATCTCAAACTCTGGGCATGTTACGTTGGTCCAGGACTGGCCAATAAACATTCTTCACCACCTTGGACTCAATGATGGGTTCAGGGGTGAGCTAGCAGAACCAACCAGAAGCTTCCCTAGAACACGTTCTAGATACTAGTTTCCCCTACCCCCACCCCCGAAGCAGCTAAAAATAGTACAGATTGGGAGTTGCCCGTGATCATTATGCTATTTGTTTGAGAGGAACCACACAGAACAGGCATGGAAGGTCCCGAAGATATAGTTCAAATCCCTGTATCCCCTATGCCTAAAGTTCCGGACCTACCCTCTGGGATTCTAACCCACGTGAAATAATCACTTCCTTCCTTTTTCAAGAACTTGGATTGAGTTGGGTTTCTGCTGTTTGCAACCAAATCAAATACACTGGTCCACAGAAGATACAGGTCTTGAGATTTGATGGATGTTTTGCCATTAATTAAATCTAAATATTTGCCTCTGAAAGACAGGCAAAATGATAGTTTTTAGTTAGTAATGGAGGGTTTTGGAGCAGAATAATTTTTTCGGTATTATTATTTTAGCAATTAGGGAGTAAAAGAAAAAAAAATGGCAGGGAACTTGGGACTTTTCCAATATTTTGGCAACTGTCATTTTAATGATCTTGAATTAATGTAGCCCAGGGGTATGCCAGCTACTTTAAAACTCCTGAAGCTCAAACATGGAGTCCTCAGTAAGTATGGCCACACTAACATCATCACTCTGTGCCTCTGACATGTGGAGAAATTAAATGTTGGAACACGAGTACATTTCCCATTCTGGCAAAGCAGTCAGCTGTCGTGTCAACCTTGTGTCCACTCTCTCCTCTGTCCATGTTAGACACAAGCTGAGGAGTCCTCAAAACTTTGGGTGGGTCCTACCAAAAAATATAAGTGGTTCCAGGTGATTAGCATTTACCTGAGGAATAGATTCAGCACCCACCTTAGATCGGAGATCTGGTCTGTAGATTGTCAAACAAGGCACAAGGTCGTAAAAGTAAGCAAACAACCCCTCGTGAAAATTTGCCTTATCAAAATTTATCTCTAGATCAATGTAATTGTCTATGAAAATCGACTGTGGAGAGACTAAGTCACTTGTAGGTTGTGAGTACCTTTGCACAGTGAGGAAGGAGGGGCGGAAGAATCATGGGGACAGCTCCACAGAGTATGGTGGTTAAGAAAGAGAGGCTCGAGGATGGCTCTCAGGCTTCCAGCCTGGGAAACTGGGTGCCATGTTGATCTCCAGAGCTAGGAAAGGGCATGGGTCCAGAGAGAGGGATGGGAGGGGAGGGCCAAGGGTGGACCCTTAAGCACAGCAGGCAGAGGAGCCAGAAAGGAAGAGATTGAGAAGGTGGTTTCCTGGAAGTCAAGAGAGGGGAGTAGAGAAGGGAAGAATCATGACAGATGTTGGTCACTTTGCAAATGGGGAAAACTAAGGTTCAGGGAGGCAGTATTATTACCTACAGCCAGCAAGCCACAAAGCAAGGTCTGGGACTCTCCAGCCCCAAAGACCATGCTCTTTCCATCAGATCATCTGTCTCATAGAAGAGACATGGAGGAGTGTAGGGTCCCAGAAAACCCCCGGCCTGGGAACATTCAGAATAGCAAGGTGTATTATGGGGGTGAGGGATGCATTTATGAGAGGAGAGATGCCCAACTATCAAGGAATATAAATGACAGCAGAGGAATTGGAAAGAAAGATTAAGGAGGTGACTCTGTGGAAAGAGAGGTGACAGTACTTTTACTGGACAGTAGACTGAAGAGAAGTACTTTAGAGATATGATGATCCAGGATCAGTATGGAATTAGGGCTCTAGAATTAAATCAATGAGCTCAAATCTGGACTCTGCTGTTTAGCTGTGACATAAAGCAGCAGCTCTCACCTGGGGCAGGCGTGTCCTCCAGGAGACATGTGCAAAGTCTGGAGACTTTAATCATCACAACTGGGAAGTAGCAAGGAGAAGCCAGGGATGTTGCTGAGCATCCTACAGTCCACAGGGAACCAAATTTCCCTGCCCACTACAGCGTCACTCAGCCCAAAGTGTCCATAGTGCTGATACTGAGAAACACAGTGCTGTCAAGAACATTTCTCAAGGTCTTTAGAACTAGTTTCCTTCAGCCACAAAGCAGGAGTAACAGGGATCCTTGCTTCCTGGGCATTTGCGGACTTAATGAGCTAATACGTGCCAAGGGTGTGGTGCTAGGAAGCCCTTTAGAACACCTCCATCCTCATCGTTACTGTTTTTCCCATTTTGTGTGATGGACCAACGTGTTGAGTTACACTTCACGGATGCAAGGGCAGGGTTCAATGCCAGTCAGGAAGAGGGTGGCTTCAGTGGTTGTGCATCGGGGCCCTCAATTCCTTCTTTGTGAGGAGCAGTCCAGGCCAGAGGGACAGTGGACGCTGCCTTTAGGATGGGTACATTGTTCCTTCCACTCTGGAGATTCCCTGGATACCCTGTCTTAAGAAATAGACATGTTCCCTGTGATAGTGTGTTACCGAGTAAAGCGAAGTGGTGTTGACCATCACCTGGGTCAGAGCTAAAACACTTCTGACAGAAATGGTTTCCAGGCAATTGAGCGGATTCCGTTCCATCGCAACAGAAAGTGGGCTGTTTGGTGGCAGAACAGACAGAGAGATATCCCTTTGGGGTACTTTCGATCAAAGGAGAAAGCAGATTATTAACGGATGGAAATATGTATATTTGGACAATTACATTTGTTATACCTGTGTATCCTGCTATTTTCCAAGATGGCATAAAAAGAGATTGAATGGACCTTGGGAAATGTAATTGTTCTGTTACCAGGCTGTAACAAGGGTGTGTGTGTGTGTGTGTGTATGTGTGTGTGTGTATGTGTGTACGTTAAATAAAAATTGCCTGCAAAAGAGCTGTGTGAGAGAAGCACATTTGAAAGATTCCTCCTCCAGTCAGAGTTACTTAGCTCCTTAATCCCTTATGTTGGCAGTTGAACCCCAAGGACAGGTCTGGTGCACAGAGGAGCCATAAACAAACAGAGCCCAGGGCTCCCGGCATCATGGAAAAAAAATCGCCCATTTCTTGTAAATAGATTGCAATAAAACAATAGCAACTGAACATTTAGTGGAAGAGAAAATCAACCAAGAGGAGCTCTGACTTGGTTGCCTTTAAGCTACAGGGACAAACAAAAGAACATCAAAATGGACTCAGATCCTTTCAAGACAACCAGCTTTTGAAGGTTTATTAATCAACCTCTCAGGTGCAATTCCAGACTATTTTAACTGGACTGAAGATAAAAGCAAAAACAAACAAACAAACAAACAACCATCAATCATCCAGAAGATGTGTGTTCTAATGGTTTTTTTTTTTTTCCTGCCTTGTTTTCATGTGTTTGCCCTGGTCTGGGTGAATGTCTGTCCTTCACCCACTGGGTAAAAGAGAAGTGAAAGGGACATCTGTAGTGGTCTTACTACACTCGGCTCCTCCTTCCTCCTGTCCAGTGATGCCCGATCTCCATCTGGGGACCTGTGTGATTCTGATTTACGCCCCATTTGGAAGGGTGTAGAGTGGAGCATACAACTTGGGGTAAGCTGACTGGGTCATGACATCTTCTTTGGCTACCGTGATTGGTTCATCTATGGTACGGGATCTAATCTGGCCATTTTTGTTTTGCCAGCCAATAATAACATTCTTTTCATGACAAGGTCAGTTCTGATGGGTTTTCTATTATTTGTAACCCAAAGAATCTCAACTAGTAGAGGGGTCTCATATCTCAGTGTCTTGATTACTCAAGTGCATTTAGTGTATTGGTTTTCTACAGCTGCTCTAACAAATCACCACAAACTTAATGGCTTACACGGCATGAATTTATTGTGACTTAGGTCATAAATCTGCCATTATCTGACTTAGGTCTTACTGGGCTAACATCAAGGTGTTGGCATAACTACCTTCCTTCCTGGATGCTCTAGGAGAGAATCTATTTCTGTGACTTTTCTACCTTTGAGGCTGTTCAAGTTTGGGGAAACCTTCCCCCATCTTCAAAGCCAGCAACAAGGCATCCCTATGATACTGATTCTGTGGTCACCTCTCTTTCTTCAGTTCACTTCTGCCTCTCTCTAGTACTTTTCAGGATTCTTGTGATTATTTTGGGCCCACTTGAGTCATCTGGATTTATCTCCTTATCTCCAGTTCAGCTGGTAGGCTACCTTAACTCCATCATCTTCTGCTATAATTCCCCTTTTCCATATAATGTAATATATCCATGGGTTCTGGGGATTGGGATACGGGCATTTTGGAGAGGCAATTCTGCCTGCCACATCTAAGTTATTTGAGAATTTCCTCCATGACACAAAGCTGCTGCCATGTTGACCGAAAAAGCATCTTGATAGTAGAGATTTGGAGTCATGTGGAGTTGATGTCAAGTCTGTTTTGTATGATGTTTGGTATTTTGACATTGCCGTTTTTGCCTGCCTACATTGCAGCAACTAGGGTAATACTATTTTTTTTTTTAAATAATCAGTGATTGTTGTAATCAGTCAGTGATGAGGTGAGCACAAGGAATGGGGTAGGCAGTGAAGTGACCTCTCCATCTCCCCACCTTGCATGCGCTGGGGGTTGGGGGGTAGGTCTAGGGTATATTGATGGTCATACAATTTCCAAGGCCTTCTTTAAGGAGAAGAGTATAAAATAATGAGCAAAAATGTGTTATCAAAGTAGATATTTATTTAAAATGAGAACATGCATCTCAACAAGTTACAAATTCTTACAAGCTGACAAAAAGCAAAAACATCACAAAATCAAAAAAAAAATTGTGCTATGTTTTCTCTTTATTATCTTTGACATGCCTATAGCATACTTTTTTGTTACATCTTCTGACTTCATATTCTTTAATTGTTTTTTTGTAGGACAACATTTTTTGTAATATTTTTCATAGAAAGGAAAGATAATTTTTTGTTTTTGTTAATTGGGATGTTATCCATTATTATTATTACTTTTCATTTATTTTTTAAAGTTTATTTTTGAGAGAGAGAGAGAGAATGAATCTCAAGCAGGCTCCACGCTGTCAGTGCAGAGACTGATGCAGGGCTTGAGCCCACGAATGTGAGATTATGACTTTAGCCAAAATGAAGAGTCAGACGCTTAATTGACTGAGACACCCAGGCAACCCTGTTTTCCATTATTATTGATGATTGGGCTTCGTTAAATAGGTGATTTGTCATCCAATATCACTATTTGTAGTATTGCTACAGGTTTGTGCCCTATTGAACACAAGAATCTTATCAAGTCTATTTAGTATAATTCCTGTTTAAAAAAGAAGAGTATGTATAACTTAAAATAGTATAAGTTGTATGTTTCTACACAACTTATACTAGTTGTGTAGTATATTCTAGTATATTCTAGTATATTCTCCTATATTATTAATGTTAATCAATTCCATTTTGAGTAATTAACAGTAAGAACCAAATCAATGAAATACCATTTTACACATCTAGTGACTGGAAGAATTTCCCGCAGACTGGCTTCTACCTCTTTACATTTCAAACCTTTCTCCCCCCTCCCTCACTTTTCACATATTTGTAGAGCTTCACACTAAAGGACCCAGCTATGTCATGATACAGCCCCTGCCCAGCATTTTGATATCATGCCTCCTTGTGAATAGGCACAATGGGGAAGATACATACACACTCCTTGAAGTCATTCTTATCCTGGGATGTAGCAGTAATTTAATTCTCTATGACAGTGACTGAAAACTATATCTTTGTATCACATTCAGTTCAAACAAAAGGTATGGTCAACTCAAATTCCCTTGGATGGAATACCCTTATTATGCCATTGGACTATCACCTAAGACAGGATAATGTGATGGAGAGGGTAATGGAATATAGTCAATAATTCTAACTAGTAGCAGGCAAAATATTTTGCCTTTGATATTTTTAGAAAAGAATGCTTGACCATATAAACACATTGCCAAGCTTCATCCCAGGGTTTTGGAAAGAGCCACTGGGAGAGAGGGGCCTTGACCCCTAAGTTGAGGTTCAGAAATTGTGAAATGTTCTTGGATGTGATAAAAGAGAGGTGTGGGGGGCATCTGGCTGGCTCAGTTGGTGGAACGTGTGACTCTTGATGTCGGGGTTGTGAGTTTGAGCCCCATGTTGGGTGTAGAGATTACTTAAAAATAAAAATCTGGGACTCATGGGTGGCTTAGTCGGTTAAGCACCAAACTCTTGGTTTCTGCTTGGGTCATGATCTCTTGGTTCATGAGTTCAAGCCCTACATTAGGCTCTGTGCTGACAGAGTGGAGCCTGCTTGGGATTCTCTCTCTGTCCCTCTCTCTCTGCCCCTCCCATGTTCACTCTCTCTCTCTCAAAATAAATACATAAGACTTTGAAAAAAATTCTAAAAAACTAAAATAAAAGGAAGAGAAGGGGGTAAGGCTTTTGTTTCATTAGTTATGCAATAAACTAAAAGTTCTGGGGACTGTAATTTATTTGAATGGCCAACTTAGTCTTGCTGGACACAGATGACAGAGGTCTGGAATGGATAGTTTATTGTCTCATTTTCCAACAGTTTGGCATTTTCCCATTTCCAAAACCTTTCTACATCTATGATCTCCTTAGAAAGCTATTTTCTTAAGTTTTCCCATAGCATCTAGCCTATTTTAGGCACTCATATAGTGCATGTGGGGTGTGTGTGTTGGAGGGGGCTGTACATGCTCCCCTGTGGCCAGTGAGGACTTTTTACGGAGTCCAACGTGTCTTTGAGGATGTCCCCCCAAGATCCTGGGGTGGGGGGAGTTTCTTCCCCTGTCCATTAGCACCAGCAGACATGCTCTCTAAGGAAATGTGCAGAGGTCGAAACACCGAGCTAAGTACAAAAGAGATCATCTTTCAATAAATGTGCTCACCAAACCACCCTGCATGTAACAGATGTCCGCCGCATATCTACTATGTTGAGAGCACTCTGCAGAGCGGTCAGAGCACAACAACGAGGAAAATCCAGAAACACTGTGAAAGGCTTTGACGTGAACCAGAAAGATTAGTGGGTGTCCTGCCTGGCAATCCGCTCTGCATTATCTCTGTCTTTCCCTGTCTTCGAGCTGTAAATTGTATAAATGGTAGAAAACTGATAGCAGTGCAAATGATTCTTAGTCATAGAAATTCAAATCGTGTCCCATGGAAGGCAAGCGATTTGTGCCCTGTGGATATTGACCACTTTTGCCAGAGTTGCTTCTGTGTGTAATTTTTGTCAACATTTCTGATGCCTGTGCTATAGATTTCTCTGCCCTTTTGAGCATCCGCATCTTACTGGTTTCCTCGTTGATGAAAGAGTTAAATAGAAATTTTTGAGATGTGTTCCTGTTATATTTGCAAACAAACAAACAAAAACCAAAAAAAAAGCCATAAAAGACTCTTAAATGCAGAGAACAAACTGAGGGTTGATGGGGGGCAGGGGAGAGGGGAAAATGGGTGATGGGCCTTAAGGAGGGCATTTTTGGGGATGAATCATGGGAATCTACCCCCAAAACCAAGAGCACCCTGTAGACACTGTATGTTAGCTAACTTGACAATAAATTATATTTAAAATAAATAAACAAACGGGAAAAAAGCCACAATTTTACCATTTTTAAACATGTACCCTTTAGCCACACACATGTTTCATGGAAGTTACATCCTGTAACTGGATGTTAACCACATTATCTCATACAACACACACGTGTGGGCTCCTAGGAGCCTGAGAGTCTATAACAGGGGAACCTGATATTGTCTATTTGATCAGGGTAGAATCCCCCATGAAAGTGACATTTGAGTTGATCAAGCAGGAGTTTACATGGCGTGTGCAGGAGGAGAGAGGGATTCAAGAGCAAACAAGCCTGTCATGAGAGTAGCTCAAGATCATTTCTCCCAGAAGGAGATTTGCAGTGCTGGGAGACAGTGGGCTTTGGACAATAAATCAGAGAAGCTGGAAGACTTGGCTGCTGCCATTGTCTGTGCTTCGTGATAAGAGATCCTGCCAATGAGCCATCTTCAGATGCGATGGGGCCAGGGGTTTGGAGGATGGGAGCCCACAGCCTGGGGGCTGTCTCTCACCTCCCTTTCCTGGGATGAGTGTTCTGGCCACTTGCTTTGATGATCAGTCTCCTCTGAAATGCGTTCCCTCCAGGCCCTGCCTACAATGGTGATCCTGCTGCAGAAAATGGTAGCATCATTAAGGGAGAAGGAAACTGGCCTTTCCTTGTGACCCATGCAGGCCTTTAAACCTATTTGCATCAAACCCCATGGGTATTGAATTAGCAGCATATCATAGTTTCCCAACCATTTTTATTCTGGAACCCGGCTTCAGGTTACTTCCTGTGCAGACGCTTTTCTACAGGAATGCCTTTCTTCCGCACATCTGTTGGTTCCTGCACTTCATTGACTGCTCTACCCCAGTGTCCTCTCCTTAGGCTTTTTCAGATCATCCATCTGAAATTGCAGCCTCCCTGAACTGCACCACCCCCCGGTCTCCGCCATGTTGCCCAAAGCAGCATCGGCCACTGTGTGTCTTGAAATTTTAGCTGAGACCAAAGGAAGGCAGGGAGGAAGGTGAGACAGCAATGAAAATGTCTCTCCATATTCCTTAAAAACAGAAACCAAAACTTCTCTCTTGTTTTCCCCTCATTATTACTATTCTCAAGTTAGTTATCGTACAGTGTAGTCTTGGCTTCAGGAGTAGAACCCAGTGACTCATCTCTTACATATGACACCTGGTGCTCCTCCCTAAAAGTGCCCTCCTTAATGCCCATCATCCACTCACCACCCCTCCCATCCAGTGGATTTCTGTCTATTTTTGGTGGAAAGCACCAAAAGATACCCACTCAGCTGGATTTGCTAGAAGGGAGCACAGTGCCAGTGAGGACATTCAAGTGAAAGATTTTGACGTAGAGTTAGAGTACCGTCGTCTATACCTTTGTAAGAAGTCATTTTTCCAGGCCTGAGGAGGGCTTTCCCAGCCCCAAAGAACCTCCCTCATCACATGGCTGATGAATCTGCAGCTTGTGTTTTTAGGTTTCACTGGCCCTTCGCCAGGCAGAGCTGCCTCTGAAATGTGGGCATGCGCGCACAACTCAGTATCTGTCTTCAGAAAGTTCCCTGTTTAGCCTCACCAGGTATGAACCCCCAGGTGTGAATGAGATCATCGGGTCACTTACAAGTTGCAAGTCCTCTGACATAAGAGGGTGTATTGTTTATACAGCCGGTGGTCGAAATAATAATAATAATATCCGACGTTTATGAAGTCTGTGTGCAACCGCCATACCAAACACTCGCATAGATGATTTCATTTCTTCCCACACGCCCTGTGAAATAGGCTTTACGGTCCTCGTGAACAGGAGGAAGTTGGCCCAGAGAGGTTCCATGGCTTGTGCCCAGTCACACCGAGATCTAGAGCCAGGATTCCAACCCACACAGCTGGACCCCAACATCTTTTGTCTTTCGACTCATGAAGTGTTTTTTCCTCTTTATCCTCTTGGTTAAGCCACGCAGCAAATGCTGTAAGGAGGGGGTATCTGTCACATTGTTTGGAGCCGTAGAAACTGATGCTCAACCAGTGAAGTGATTTACCTAAGGCTTTGATTTCAATTCTGTCTATATAGTAGAATCACTCAGAGCTTTAACAAACCCCATGCCGGGGCCAAGCCCCCTCTAACAGATTCTGATTTACTTGATTTATTTGCTCTAGATAAGGCCTCATCACCAACATATATATTTTTTAAGCATCCCTCTGCATCCAAGGTTGAGAACCGCTGTGCTTAAGTTTTCTAAGAAAACATGAGATTTTTTTTAAACTCAAAATCCTTACGTACCATCCAGCAGACAGGGGTTCAGAGTCCAGCCTGAGTTTGGTGGGTTAAATTGTGGTAGCTTCCTACCCTTGGCATAGGAGTCTCTTGATCATCTGGCCTGGGACCTCCCTCTCATATCACCTTTCACCATTGTCCCCTTGACTTTCGGTGTTCTATCTGTAGAGAAATGCTTGTATTGCTTCCCAGAAGTTCACGGTCTCTCTGGTCTCCAGGCTCATAACCCATCCTCAGTTTGTGGAACACGTGTTCCTTCCATTCACCAGTCTACTTAAATGTTAGCTTTTACAGGAAGGTCTCCTGGTCCTGACTTGCCCCCCCTCTGCCTAACTCAAGGCTTATGCAACAGTTGTCTGATTTAGTAAACAAAAACAAGATACCAAGTTAAATGTGAACTGCAGGTAATCAATTTATGCCCCGGTTAAGTGTCTGACTCTTGATTTCAGCTCAGGTCATGATCTCACATTCGTTTGACCTCTGCATTGGTCTCTGCACTGACAGCATGGAGCCTGCTTGGGATTCTCTCTCTCTGTCTCTCTCTGCCTGTCCCCTGCTTCCCCCCATCTCTCAAAAATAAATAAAGTAAAAAATAAATGAAAATAAATAATAATGGAAAACATCCCAATTAACAAAAACAAAAAATTATCTTTCTTTTCTCTCTATGAAAAATAGTATAAAATATGTTACAATGTATGACCCAAAGACTGCATGGGAAATGCTTACACTAAGAACATATGTGGTTTATGTAACATTAAATGTAGCTGTATTTAATCTGGAAACCCTGCTTGGAACCCTTTCAGGATGTGGGGAAGGTCTTTTAAAAGCTCGTCATATCCTCCTAACCCCAAAATTCCATTAAGCTTATCCTTATTCTCACGAGAATGAGAATTTATAGAACTGGTTACGTCGAGGGTGGGCTGTAGGCCACCTGATTGTAACTGTTCGAAAGATTACAAAAGTTAGTAACTGTTTAACTTATTAAAAGAAAGATTCCCAGAATCCATCTAGGCTTAATGAATCAGAACCTTAAAATTTTGGTCAGGGGATTTAGGCAGTAATCTGCACTTTTAATTAGCAACTCAGGCAATTCTAATGCACACTGAAGTTTGAGAATCTATGCCAAAGAAAATCACTCTGCTTTGGTATGAAACTTTGGAGCCTAATTCTCAAGTGCATGGAGGTAGGAAAAAGTCAAGACGTACTCCAATATTGTCTCTGTTTTATCCCTCTTCAGAGGGATGGCTCTCAAAGATTGTAGCCAATCTGAGGGGCACCTGGGTGGCTCAGTCTGTTGGGCATCTGACTCTTGCTTTAGGCTCAGGTCATGATCTCACAGTTTCATGAGTCTGAGCCCTGCATCGGGCCCTGTGCTGGCAGCACAGAGCCTGCTTGGGATTCCCTGTCTCTCTCTCTCTCTCTCTCTCTCTCTCTCTCTCTCTCTCTCTCTTTCGCTGCCCTTCCCCTGCTTGTGCTCTGTCTCTCTCAAAATAAGTAAACTTAAAAAAAATATTATATCTATCTTGCTCACTGTTCTAGTCCAACTTTATCCAGCATATCACAGTGCTCGGTGGACATTCATTAGATATACACAAAGAAAAATATGAAAGAATGAAGGTTGATTCAGGATGAGTCATTCAGCAAACAAAATTCTTTCAACAAATACGGTTTATTCTGCATGTATTATGTGCCAGGCTGTTCGGTGATGTTGTCGTGGGCAAGACGGGCAAAGTGTCTACTCTTATGCAGTCTATATTTTATTAGGAAACTATAGGCAATGAATAAAACATATTTATACAGTACTAGGCACAATGAAGGGAATAAAACAGAGAAGTGGTGTAGAAGGCAGGAGGGTTACCTCCCTAACATATATTTTCAAAGTTTGATTTTGCTCAGATATTTAGTAGGACGGTGGGACAGACCAGGATATTTGAAGACATCATTGAGTAGCTGAATTTACCAACTTGAGGGCCATTTACTTCTATTATGTGGCACAGTGTAACTTCTTTATCTTTCAAACTGGTTTGAATTGAGTTGTCTCTACTTGTGCCACGAGCACCCTGACCAATGTAATGAAAATAGGGGGGGCTATGTAGGCAGAGGTAGGGGTGGTCTAAAGAAGACTTCTCTGATATGAGCTAGGGGCTTACATAAGAAAGAGCAAGTCCTTTAAATACCTGGGAATGAGGAGTTCAAGGAAAGACATCTTCAGATGCAAAGGTCATATGTTGGTAATGAGCTTGGTGTATTCAAAGACTTGAGAGAAAGCTAGCATAAGACTCCATGCTGTGTGGATCTATTTAAGATCCCAAAGATGAGGGCAGGCACTAAAATAAGGGGGGATAGGCCTACCAAAGCCTCCTCCCAAAGATGGGGACACCCTAATTCCCAGATCTTGTAAATGTCACCTTACATGGCAAAAGGGACTTTGCAGGCATGATTAAGTTAAGGATCTTGGGAGGGTGAGATTATCCTGGATTATCTGGGTGAACCCAAGGTAATCACAAAGGTCCCTTTAAAGGTCCTTGTAAGAAGTGGGAGAATCAGATATAGGGAGGGAAGGCAGTGTGTCAACAGAAGCAGAGGATAAAAGGCTATGTGATGTGGGGTCACGAGCCAAGGAACCAAGATGGCTGGAAAAGTCAAGGAAACATTCTTTTGTAGAATCTCCAAAGGAAAGTAGCCATGTCAACACCTTGACTTTAGCTCAGTGAAACTCATTTCAGACTTCTGAGCTCTACAACTACATGATAATAAATTTATGTTGTTTGAAGCCACTTAGTGTGTGGTGATATGTTATAGCAACAATGCGAAGCAATCTAGGTGTAATGGAATCATTGGAGGGTTTTAAGCAAAGGGATAATGTAACTGGTATGGAAATCTCGCCTCTGCAGTGAAAGAATAGACTCTGATTACTGTTGCACACGTCAAGAGGAGGGGTGACTGTGGATATGGATGTAGAAGCAAAGGTTGTAATAAGTGGGGTGGCCAACCATTTCCATTTGCTAAGGATTGAGGGCGTTCCTAAAATACAGGGATTTCTTTTCAAAATGGAGCCAGTCCTGCCAAACCATACCAGTTTGGGCCTGCAGGAATGCCTAGGATGTGGGATTTTTGTTGAAGAACTTGGGAAAGTTCCAGGCAACCCTGGATGGATTGGTCACCCTGGTGAGAAATGAAGGGATTGGAGTTATAGGCAGGAGACCGAGTCACCGGAACTTGCTTCTTTGTTCAGGGTGAGAGGTGGAGGGTCCAGGTGGTCCCTAGATTCGGGCAGGAAATTGGATGGATGGTGCCTTTATTTAAGGAACTGAAGGAGATGGTGAGAGCACTTTGGGGGATGTCAGGCCATTTGGGCACCGGCGTTGGGAGTTGGGTTGCCGATTGGAGGGAAGAATGCTAACAACAATAGTAAAAATCACCGTTTTGTACTTCACCATTTTGCTAACCACCAGCCCAGAAGTTATTCCATCTAGAGGCTATTTTTTTCCTCATTTGAAAGAACTGTGACAACATCCTTACAAATTGAGTTTGTCTTCTAAGGTGTTTGCTGGAGCTTTACAAGAGGCTTAATCAGTTTCACATGAATTAATGATGGCTATCAAATGGGGGGAAAAGAATGAATTCCAAATAAATACTTATTGCATAATTGAAGTTGCAAGAACCCACGAGGAATAAAATATATTTGTATTTACAATGCATAAATGTGACGGCAACACTGTGGGGCAACACACGGCTTTTTGATAAGAACCCTGAACAGTGTTAAATTAGTAATAGGCTGAATACATTTCTTAATTATGTCACTGGTGTTGTGCTCAGGAATACCATTTGCAATAAATTGAGTCCCATTTGTATGCATGCAGCATGAGGAGAAAGTGCTGTATTTTGAAAATCCTAATGGACTCATGGGAACACAGGTTAATGTCAGCCACTGCTTAGAATTAGTCCTCGGTTTCAGAGCTTGCAATTGTATTAAGACTTATCATGTACTCTTTTCATCAAGGTAATAATTGCTATAGATTTACATATCCTGCCACGAGCAGAAACATGGAAACATGGATCCTTCAGGGCTTTTCAAAATGGAAAGTAGTAGTTATAAGAGGGAAGTGGGCAGGATATCTAAATATCCTGTTTATACAAGTAATTTTTTCTTCTCAAAAAGATTGTGAAACAGGTGAAGATAAAAATCACAAAAAATGAAAGCCATTCATGCAGTGGGTTGAAGAGTGGCAGAAAAAAAAAAGATATGCCCAAGTCCTGATGCCCAGAACCTTTGAATTTGACCTTATGTAGAGAACGTGTCTATACAGACACTTTTAAGTTAAAGATCTCAAGGAGTGGGTCCTAAATCCAGTGACAAGTGCCCTTAGAAGAGAAAGATTTGGGATTTGAAACACAGAGTGTAGACCAGAGGTTGGACTCTATGGAAGCACTGTCCAATGGAACACAGAATTGAGGCAGAAACACAGAGAAGGTGATGTCAATTGGAGGCAGAGATGGCGTGGTGGGTCTGCAAGGAACACTGAGGATTACCAGTAGCCGCCGGAAGCTGGGAGAAAGGCATGGAACAGATCCTCCTGTAGAGCTTCCAAAAGGAGTTCACCCTGCTGACACCTTGATTTCTGACTTCTCCAGATATGGGAGAGGATAAATTTCTGTTGTTTTAAGCTATCAGATTGTGGTTGTGTGTATGGCAGCCCAAAGAAACGAATACGGTCCATATCTCCATCAACTAGAGACAAATATGATTGACGTCTATATGAGAGAGATGTGGTATGTGAGGTAGGAACTATAAAGAGCCTTGTTTATGGGTGAGGAAACTGAGGCACAGAGAACTTAAGCACTTTGTCAAAGTGAAATTGCTAGTAAGTGGTGGTGCTGGGATTTGAACCCAGGCATATAGGCTCTAGAACTATGCTTTCCAATATGGTGGCCCCTGGTCACCTGTGGCCATTTAAGTTTGAATTTAAAGTAACTAAATTTAAATCAAATTTAAAAATTCAGTCCCTCCATTCTAAGAGCAACATGGTAGGGACTCAGTACCCACATGTGGCCCGTGACCGCTGTGTTGGTCAGTGAGGATTATAGAACACTTTCACAGTGCCAACGGTTCTACTGGATAGTGCTTCCATAGAGTCTGTGAGCCTCCACACCAGCCTATACTGCCTTATCCGGTACTGTGTGAAAAGCGTTTCTCACAGTATATGGCATAGAGCGAAGTTCTGTAAAGCATAGTTATTATTTTATCTTTCTAGATTTTTTCAGTGTGTGCTTGTATGTGTGTGTCTATATTCACTTCTGTGTATGTGCGTGCGTGTGTATGTTTATGGGGGATGGGATAACTGTTCACAGATCTGAGTTTTGTGTGGTGAAGGGTGTACTGTGCATACAGGCAGTTCTATTTCCTACCTTTTCTCCATAAATAATATATTGTCAGACCTTCTGGTGGAGATTTTAATTCTTGGAAACAGTGTCTACAGCTTGTCTCTGGACACTGAAGTCCTCTAGGCCCTCGGAAATCTCTTTCTTAGAAGCAACAGTGGCTGGTTATTGGAAAGCACTAGAACCCAGAGTGAGAATAACAAGACCAGGTTCAACATAAAACAGACAGGGTTCTCCAATGTATTGCCACCGTGTGTGGTAATGGCTAATTGTGACTTTGTGTAATAATTGCCTTTCTGTGTGATAATGGAATATCCTATGTAATAATCTCAATGTAGTAAGGGACTGCTGCTTAACATTTGACTCTCAGTGTAACAACTGATGTGTAATAAATGACTCTGTGTAATAGTCATCTCTTTGCATACTGACCATTTTGTGCCATAATGGACTCTGAGGAAAGATTGAGTCTCCATGTAATAAGTGTATAATATGCACTCCATGTAATAAGTGCATAATAATTGACTCCCTGTAATAATTGACTTCCTGTGTAATAATGAGCTCCGTGTGTAATAATGGACTCTCTGAACATAGGCACAAACCTGCAGATGCCTGGATTAGTAGGAATTACAGTGATAGTCAAGCCACTTCCAGTTGCAGATGTTAGAAAAACACCTCAAAATAGCTTAAGATGGGAGGAGGAGGAGGAGGAAGTGGAAATCATTAACTCGCATACCTGGGAAGTCCAGAAGCTAACTGCCCTCAAGCCTAATCAAATCCATGGGTTCACATGAAGAATCCATTGGGATCTCCTTCCATCTCCACGGTCTTGGTTTAATTCTCAGATGAGTCCATCCTCCACCTGGCTGGAGGGTGCTCCCAGCAACTCAGGCTTCCATGGCACTTAGAGTGCCTGTTTCCAGGGAATACAAGAAAGCAACCATTTCCTCAAAGAACTCAGGCCACCCCACACCTGGGATGGTAGAAATGGGCACCTTGATTGACAGGTATCTCATTATCACAGAGGGTGAGGGGTAGTTCACAAAATGAATGGATGGGGGCAGAACAAACAAGTAACAGATGTTTCCCTTGTTCAGAGCCTATGAGCTACAGCATCCCAACAGTGGGCGTGAGCTCAGTGAATTTGTTCCAGCAAGTTCCTTAGTCTTTATGAAACAGCCGTCAACTCTTTTTAGAGTAGGTGACTGATATCTGCATATATATCTGACTAGTTTTCAAGTAAGCGTAAATGTTCTTATAAAGAATAGAATGCAATGTCATTTAAAACATCGGGCTTATACTAATGCTATATCTTTATGAATCTTCTCAGTCAACGGCCACCAAATATATAGCTACCTCCCATAGTGCTCCGTAATATATTTTTCTTTAAAAAATACTCAAGCTACCTTCAGCAAAAGTTTTTAACCTATTTTGTGTCATAGATCCTTTGGTGGTCTGGCAAGAACTATAGACTTCTTCTGAAAGTAATGTCTTTAAACACATAAAATAAAACATAGCAGTAAAAAAAAGATTCTTATGAAGTACCTATGAAGCATGGAAATACACGGTTTTTAAACTATATGTATTTGGCCTTTTTACTGAATGAGTTTTTTCCAGTGAAAGTTTTCCAAACGTGGAGGCAAATTTGGAATTATTTCCTGTAACACAGTTGCCAAGATTGGGACCAAGAAAATGAGGCTCAAAGAAAAATTTCTTGACTGTCTTTATGCCTGCCTCCTCCTTTTTGTCTGGTTAATTCTTACTTAATCCTTCAAATCACAGTGCACACGTGGCTTCTTTGGGAAGTCTTCTTCTGACCTGACTAGGTCTATGTTCCTTTTGTGGTACCTTTTATACTACTATGGCTCCCTGCCTCTGCCTACCCACCTACCATACATGCATGAACATATGTCTCCGTTATCAAATAGCGTGACTATTTGGACAGTCTGTTTTCTCTCTGACACTCTCAGTTTTGCCCAGGAGTACAGGACTGAACCTGGTTCCATCGCTGGTCCCTCGCATGGTACCGGGGACCTAACCTGAGCTCACTAAAATTTGCTACATGGATCCCTAAGTGTGTAGACACCCAAGAGTCATCACAGGGTCAAATCTGATTTTCTCCTCACAACATAACAAAGTTAGAAGACAAAGTGCCCAAATTCTGGCGCTCTTCACGAAATAGGTGCTAAAAGGTTGTAGTGGGTCACAACATCTTTGCAGTTCACAGGCGATTTTTGTTTTAAAAATTCATTCAGAAGAAAGAATTGGAAACAGAAGTGACGAGAAAGGATGGTCAGAATAGGGTTGCTTGATGGAGAAATTCAACACCATTGTCTAATTTAGAAGAACAAAGCCTACAGTCAGAATGTAAGTCAAATTAATGTAATACCCATCCAAAAAATAACCATTTCTGGAATTGTCAGTGGAGACCAAAACTGAATAGATCAGTAGGTTATGGGTGGACATACCTGTTGACAAACGCAGTCCCGCTGGTAGCGGGTCTCTCCATCTGCATTTCCTGCAGACCTTCTTTTCCTGCTGGAGCAGTGGCTCTTTCTGACAGGGAATCCACTCCATGGAATCAATACTGACCCTGCCTGCCTACCCATTACATCAGAGGGCTCTGTCTCATCGCTCACAGTCATTGGTTCTGAAATGGACATGTGACCTAAACTGAGCCAATCAGAGTCTTCCCGGAGACTGCTCTGCTAAGGAGGAAGTCCCTCTCAGCCTGATGGGTGGGCAAAGCTCTAGCTAATTTGTGGTTTTGGAGGGGCTGATGTGCCTCATGCCTACTATGTGGGTGGGCACACCTGGAGAAGTGGAGAGAAACGCATGCATGATTGCATTCTCTAGGCCTTTGGCCCGGAATCAGTAACATCCCGGGACGTTTTGGTTATTTGCGCCCATCAGTTCCTTTTTTTTTTTTTTTTCCTTTCGTTTTGCTCGAGTTGGCTTCCTGTCACTTGCAACTGCTGAAACATCTGTAGTTTATTTCACGTTAATGTGGCTTTAAAACATTTCTTGGACTGGATAAGTAGTGTTTTAAAATTGCTTAGACCAATGGCACAGTTTTGTAGGCCTATCCATGACAGATCTAAAATGGGCTATTACATAGTTTCTCCCCCATTTTAGATTTTCATCCGATTCTGATACAGTTGTTGAGTGGCCCATAAAACAGGATAACCAGACAATGCCTTCAAAAGGCATCCTGAAGCCAATGTTTAAAAAAAAAAAAAAAAAAAAGCTTAGGAAGAAAGTGGGACATTTTTCATGTCTCTGGCAGCTCCATTATGATGCATTTGGACATTTTTGATAAAATTATGAGGCATAAAAAGTTTGAAGCATTGAAGATTAATTTTCCTCCATAAATATATAGATCATAGTCAAATTCTGTATGACTGGTTTTGCCCAGAAGCAAAAAATATTTGCGGTGTAATTTCATAGCAGTATGGAAGCGGGTGATGAGAGGGGCACTGAAAACGACTTTGGTGGATTGTAAGTGTCAGGTTAACATTCACAACCTGATGAATCGAGCAGAAACCGCTGTTCAAATGTAGGGCTTTGTTGTTTTAAAGTTTTAAAAAAAAGTTGGGAGCTGGTACAGAAGTAAAATTAAAGTAAAAGAAAATAAGTAATCCATATCTCTTCTGTTCTGTTTAAATATTAAAGTGTCAGCTGCAATTGTGAAATGACACCAAAAAGCTTGCTGGGCTGAAAAAAAAGTGCTTCATTTGTTGGATTTCTATGCTGTCTGAACTATAATTTCACCTAAGGATGATTTTCTGGGATGAGGGGCTGGAGCTGTATGGTCCTGTTACAGGCTGAGGGACAAGCATGCTGTGTGTGGGGTGGTTTTTGTTTCTTCCACTTCCTCTCTGGCTTCACAGCCTCTTCCTGGAGCCTACTCTTGGGTGCCCAGTGAAGGGGGGGTCGCTCATGCTCATTGGAAATGCTGTTCCCTCCTAACGCCCCCATGTAGTATTTGTTTGGGCTAACCGGCCATCTCGTTCTTCATGGGATTCTCGAGGGCCAAGAAGCAAGGGGCTTATGCACTTCCTCTCACCTGGAGCCATCATGGCACTCAATCTCTTGAGACGTAAAATCTTACACAGATAGCTGCTCGTTTCTGAATATTAGCACTTTCGTTGGTTATCAACTCAGGAGCTTTGAGAGCTGGAAATGACACATGAGGCATTCTGGCGTGGTGTTTTCTGGCTCTGCTCTCTCCCTGTGCAGTCAGCAGCCTTGGGGAGGAAGCCATGAAGGAAGGTGGTTCTTCTTGGAAGGTGGACCCAGGAGAAGATTTCAAGGGCCACGGGGCTTTGGTAGAGAAGGAAGAAACGGGAACTGGCATGATCAAACTACAGTGCATGGGGTGGTCACGAAACCAAACTACCCTGTGTCTGAAGGCAGATATATAAGGGTGGGACTCAGGGTGGAGAATTTGGAGAAGGGCTGAGATAAGACCAGAGCAAGGAGATGTCAGAAACAAACGAGGGGCATGGTAAGCGATCACCAGAAATGGCTTTGTGGTTTCTATAAGGAGACTTGTTTTTCCGCTCCTTCCCTTTGTTTAAGGAATTGGGGCCCAGTTCTGAAATTATAACAAACTACAGGAAGTTTTGCACAGAGGTACGGCAGAGCCCAGGATGAGTGAAGCAGTTGCGAATTCACTGTCAGTGATGTCATCCAAATGTCCATGATTTTGGCTGGGACGCAGGCTGCCATCTTCCCCGTCTTTTACTCCTGGCCCTCCATCTTTTCTGGTGACCTTGTAAACAACCCAAATACTGGCTTTTAATAAATCCCTTTTGTGCTTAAAAAGCCACGGCCCATTTCCCTTGTTTAAACTAAGAGCCGTAGTTCACAGCTAAACTTCCCTAGAAAATCGTGGGACCCCAGGATGGTAGGCAAGGTTGGTTCAGAGGTCATGATGGACTGAGAGTCACCTAGCTGGATTCAGACCGATTTTCCCGTATGCTCCCCTCCATCTCACCATGTCTCTGACCCTTCAGGAAACACACAAGAAAAATAGTGCCTACTCTCTCTTTGCAGAAAGTGTGAGTGTTCGAGGGTGCATTCGGAGGCCAACTTCTCTCATTCACGTGTAACAGCCAGTGAGTTTGGACAGTTAACCACCTCACGTTTTCTGTCTTCTCATTACAAAATGCAGACAGTGCTTCTGGTATTAAAGATAATGTATAGGAAAGCAGCGGAATGACTCCCTATTGGTTTTGACTCCGTGTCCATTTCCCTTTTGTTTGTTTTTTGTTACATCATGCCAATTTTTTTCCCCCTTAGGGAAATCACCTTGGTGTATGTGGTTTCAGTGGGGGGGATTCAGGAGTAAGAACTTGACCAAGGCCTGCCAGTGAGCATTTTCTATACCCTTGAGCCACCATGATGATTGAGTTGTGATAGTCTCACAACTCGGGTTTGTCTAATCAGAGTCAACATGTGGATTTTTGCCAAAGTCAGCAGGAAGATGGGTTTCCTATTTGCATGACATTTCCTGAGAGCTATAAATGTAAGCTTGTAGCTGCTGGCACTCATCTTGTCCCCGGGAGGAGGCTTCAACCTAAGGACGAAGAGGAAAAGAAAAGTGCAGCAGAGACAAAAGTGAAACACATTCTAGATATCAGCATTTGAGTCCCTGGATCCAGCTATACCAGAAGCAGGTTCCAGCTGTGAAGTTCCCAATACATCCCCTTAATGCTTAGGTCAATTTGAGCTGAGTTTCTGTCTCTTAGAACAAAGAGAGGCTGAATTGCTTACCATCCAGCCCACAGTGAGCGTTTGCCACCTCAGTACCAGCAATAAACCTGTGACAAATGTCTGAAGAGTTAATCATGGTGATTGTTCTTTCCTTTCTGTACCCGGCATCTAGCGCAAGAGACATTGACAGGCATGTATTGTGTTGGAGTCTAATTGCATGAATGCACAGATCATGGTCTCAGGGTATGATAGGATGAATTTCCATTTGTCAGGGCTAAGGAGTTGGGGCAGTTAACATCTTTGGGGAAAGTGAACCTCTTGCTCTTTCACAGATGACACGTGTGCTTCTCTTTAACACCTCATAGTTCTCCAACTCCGTGGAGATTAAGCTTTGCATGTCCAGAAAGATTTCAGTACTTTTAGGGTAGTGAAATTACAACAAATGGGACCAACCTGGGAGTGTTGCCTGGGGCTCAGTCTCAACTCCCTTCCCCTCCAACTCTTTTGCCATGAGCTCGAACATGGTGTGTGGCACACAGTACCCGTATTTAAAAGTCACTGCCAAAGGGCTTTCAGATCAATATTATCCCCCCTGTAGCATTTCCTCACATATTACATTAAAAAGACTAATCCCTTGGAGAGTTGTAAAGATGTTTTAGTGCAGAGCATATATTATGAATGTTTCATCGTTATTCCTCAGGATTTATTTAACATTTTACTCGACAGTCCCTTTGGATTTTTGATTGATTACTAGGCAAATTAGATAAGAAAACTCTTTCTGTAAGAGAATCCCAGGCATCATCCTAGCAGTGGTGGTGATAATGATGAAAGCCAACATTTATCCACTATTTCTTCTGTCAACAGCCACGCCAAGCCATTCTGCACGCACTGTTTCCACCCCTCGAGCAAGACATTGTTATCCCCACTTTACAGATGGGGAACTGAGGTCTAGGGAGTGCCTGAGTCAAAGTCAGAGCTTCAGCCAGCTCAATCAGAGCTGCACCACTTCTCAGGCCACCAAACAAAGAGCCAGCCCGATGTAGACAGATGAGACCCCAGGTGTCACAGGAGACTTTAGTTTGCTTGAAAATCAAATCACAGTTATTAGATTGGCTGGAGTCATGTTTCTTCTCTGCACGGACATATCATTCTGAAGGACATATGGCACAGTACTCTTGTCGGTGACTCTTTTAGGAGTTAGAGGGTTGCCTAAGTAAGTGCCTCTATGTCTGGTTTTGAAACAGTTTTGTAAAGTCTGTAGCCTGTTCATTTGGTATTTCAACAAGCTTGCAAGCCATTAGGATTGCTGTCCCACAGCGAGTTGGGTGGCTTGGGTTAGGCCAATGATCCTCCATGGGAGCAGTGATCCCCCCCAACATCCAGGGGAAGTGAATCTAGAGCAAGTGTGGAGACGGTTGTGGTTGTCACAGTTGGAAGGTGTGCTCCTAGATCTAATGGGTTCAGCTAAACATCCTACAAAGCACAGGACAGCCCCATAGCTAGTGGTTACCAAGGCCAAAATGTCAATAGTGTTGAGAAACCATGAGCCAGCCTGTTTGAGACAGCACAGAAGCCCTCCAATCCAGGGTCTTAGCCTGGTGTAAATTTTTGTTATTGTTACCCTTTGCCCGCTTACCCAAGATCCAATGCTGATGTTTGTCATTTGTCAGTCCTTCTGAGAAAAGCGCCCCCAGGTGGTTGGTACCGAAAGGATGCCGGCTTCCATGCTTTTCCCATCATGTGGGTTCGTCATCTTAGAAGCCATACCTAGTAGCCTTACACACGAGGAGAAGAGGTGGATGATTAGGTGGCTCTTTTAGAGGCAGGGCCTGGAAATGCGGTACTGCCTTCCCACTTACATTAGGACGACTGAGACTCAGCACTGTGGGCGTCCCCAGCTTCCAGAAGGGCTGGGAAATAGCCCTCCTGCATTCTCAAGCAACACTTGACCGAAATGCAATGCTTTGATCCACACATCGTGTCCTCTCTGATGTGCGAGGGAAGTTCATGTTCAGCAAATACTGAATAAGTAAGGCACAAGAGCCAACACGTTTACCCAGCAATTAAACAGTGGCTCAAAACGTAATATAAGAGATTTGCATTGCAGTTGAGAAAATAGATCACAGGCCCGTGCATCAGAATTTAGGTTATGGGTCTGATATTTCTTTTGTTTTAATTTTTTTGTGTGTTTATTTACTTTTTAAAAAATTCTTTTTGTTTATTTTTGAGAGACAGAGACATGGCATGAGTGGGGGAGGGGCAGAGAGAGAGGGAGACACAGAATCTGAAGCAGGCTCCACGCTCTGAGCTGTCAGCACAGAGCCCAACACGGGGCTTGAACTCACAAGCTGTGAGATGATGATCTGAGCCGAAGTCGGACGCGCAGCTGACTGAGCCACCCAGGTGCCCCATATGTTATTTACTTTTGAGAGAGAGAGAGAGAGAGAGAGAGAGAGAGAGACAGACAGACAGAATCGGAAGCAGGCTCCAGACTTTGAGCTGTCAGCACAGAGCCTGACACAGGGCTTGAAACCGCGACTGCGAAATCATGACCGGAGCCGAAGTTGGACACTCAGCCGACTGAGCCACCCAGGCGCCTGGGACTGATATTTCTCTTTTTTTTTTTTTTTTTTTTTAATTTTTTTTTTTAACGTTTATTTATTTTTGAGACAGAGAGAGACACAGCATGAACGGGGGGCGGGGAGGGGCAGAGAGAGAGGGAGACACAGAATCGGAAGCAAGCTCCAGGCTCTGAGCCATCAGCCCAGAGCCCGACGCGGGGCTTGAACTCACGGACCACGAGATCGTGACCTGAGCTGAAGTCGGACGTTTAACCGACTGAGCCACCCAGGCGCCCTGGGACTGATATTTCTTAAGTACCAACTGTCATCGGCCACTTGGAGTATGTTAGCTCATTCTACCTTTGAGGTAGTTACTACGCCCTTTTTATGGATGAGGTAACTGAGGATCAGAGACTTCAAGATCCTTAACCCAAACAAATCTTCGCAAATGTTGCTTTCTCACATTTTTATTTTCAATTTGGACCTTCGTTTTATACCCACACCCACGCGCATCACATGTGCTGTTCTGTCTGCAGCACTGTTTTTGGGGAAACAGCGTGGTGTACCTACTGTCGTACGAGCTAGAGGACTCAGAAGTGGAGACGGGGGCGTTCAGGGTGGGACACTGCTTCTCAGGATATGGGTTTTATCTTACATAAAGAGGGAGGGGGTGGCCCAAGGTCTTACGCTGTATGTCAAATCAAATATGTTGATGGTGGCTGCCTGAAACAGCCTGTTGGTGAGGGTTCTGAAGCCAGGCTCTACAGAAGTAAAGAAGGCTCTGAATGATTCATGGCGTCTGCCATGAGCACAGATGGAAGAAGCAGGCTTCCGTGTGCTATAAACTTACCGTCTCTGAACTAAAGGGAGCCTAAGGTCGTTTTCCACGCTAAGGTTCTCTGACTCAACTTGATAGGAGAATAAGATGAATTACATTCTCCTGTTTCTACCTACCACTAGAATGTGGCGGAAGAACAGGGGGACCATTGACCTGTGCATAACTTATTAGGTGCAGTATGTGTCTAAAATCCAAGTACAAGGAAGGAGTGAGTCTAGACAGATCCGAGAGATGCATTACTGATAGAAACTGTAAGGCGTTTTGGAAGAAGAGGTATCTGAGCTGGGTTTTGAAGGATGTGTAGGAGCTTGACAGGCAGAGGCAAAGAAAAGGCCATCTAGGCAAAGGAAATAACATTGCTGAAGGCTGGCCGAGTGAAGGTCTGTTTGATGTTGGTGGGTGCCCAGACTGGGGGGAGCAGATGTGGACTTCGAGCATGGTAAGGGACAAAGAGAGACAGGTGGAGACTGAAGAGGGGTCAGTGGGGATCAGATTGCCAAGTGCCCTGAATGCCAAACTCCGGAAGTTGCTGACTTCCCAGTACTTCTGCGGCACAGGGACCTCAAGGTGACTGGAGTGACAGTAACTCCAACAGGTGTGAGTGAAAAAGCTGTTCTTGCAAAGTGGCCCATCCACCTCCCTGTGGCTGACAGGGCTGGTGCCTGGCCTCTGTCCCCTGGGCTTGCCCTCACTGCCCAGGGCTCCTTCCCTGGGACTGGACTTAATGAAATGTTTCCCATTTTAATTTCAGCTCTGCTGGGAGGAGCTCTTTTTATCTCAGCTGCTTCTCTGCCATCAAAGCCCACTCAGTGCTGAGTACTGCCCGCCCCCTCACCAGTCCTGTCCTCCCCAGAATCCTGCCTGGAGGTTTTAATTCAGAGTCTCAGAAGACAAGCAAGGGGGCTGCTTTTGATTGATCAGTCAAACACAATCCCTTCGCAATTGTCTTTGGAGACTCAGGCTCCAGACATGAAAGATAAAAACAAGAGATGCCAGCTTGGTTTAAGATGGAAGTTTGTGCTAGATCTTTCTCTTCTTCCTTCAACTCAGGAAAAAATAACATAAAATGAAAGCCTTCCCTCTCAGCTGAATCAGTGCATTGTTTTCTTGTCTGCCCATCTTGTTCCATTTCCCGACTGTTTTTTTAGCTTATTTCAGAAGTAATAAAAACCACCTGATATTTATTGAGATTCTTCTGATCACTTTATGTACATACTAGATGCTCTGTGTA
The DNA here is from genome assembly GCF_018350215.1 of Panthera leo. NCBI lineage: Eukaryota > Metazoa > Chordata > Mammalia > Carnivora > Felidae > Panthera > Panthera leo. The sequence continues at coordinate 34,628,690 of NC_056694.1, read as the reverse complement.
TATTAACCTGTTAATCTTAACTGTTGTCTTATGAAGTGGGTGCTATTAATAACCTCATTTTACAGGTAGGGAAACTGAGTCATGGAGTGCTAAGTAACCAGTCTCACAGAGCTGTTATGTGATAGAGCTGGGATTTGTGATTAGGAGATCTGGTTCCAGAGTCCCTCCTTTTAGCCACCATGCCTGTGCTCAGTCCTTGACATCCCATTCTTGGGATGACATTCTGTATGTTGATTTATGGCAAAGGAATTGACATCTTCATCATTAATGTATTTTCTATAGTAAGGAGCAACTATCTCCTGGATGCATGGACAAGGGGTGATGAGTGACTATTTGATTAAATAAAGCCAGAAGATGTGGTCTCCAGTATTAAGATTAGCTTTGAGGAAGGTCTCCAAAGCTTACCTGATTTACCATTTTAGTCCAGAAAATGGACGTGTTGCAGATGGAGTTTTGGATGCCGGTGTTAGAACCTATTTATCCAAAGGAAGTTTCATCATATGAGCTCCAACCCTTTAATATCTTTTCAGCCCCGAACCTTGGCTAGAGTTGGAGAAAGTGGATTAAATTGGCCCAGACCCCGTCCCTGCATGGCAGTGTTTCCCAGAATGAGTTCTTAGTTCTTTACCCTGCTGTTAGACTTCTCTGCCCCCACGGTTGAAGAATCTTGAATATTTTCTTTGTCCACATCTGCTAATTAGAGACAGGCTGTGTATCCCCCTTTTTAAAATTCAATCCAAGTTTCAAGTTCTCTCTAGAAGTAGTTGAGCTTTACTTTTAACTTTTTCCCCAAGGTCTTGAATATACAATGTCTGTTACTCCCAGTCTCCATCAATCATAAGATAATCGAATGGATAATGCATCATCTTTAACAGTATTGGGCAGTTATCGTATATGCGTAAGATGATCACAGTGTGATGCCAACTTGCCTCAATGACTTTTTGCTTCTTTGTGCTTATGCCCTTGTGTAATCTCCTCGCACATGGAATCTGGTCTGCGTTGTGTGACCAACGGAGCATATAATGAGACATAAAAAGTATTATGTGTCACTCGTTTGTTTTTTGGATCGTTGGCTCTGGGCGATGCCAGCCATATGAGGTCGCCATCTTAGCAATGGCTTCTCCAGCCCCAGTCAAGCCTTCCAATGACACCTTGACAACTCACAAGAGACCCCCAGTGAGAACCACCCCCGCTAAGCTACTCCCCAAATCCTGATCCATGAAATGTAAGAGATAATAAATGCTTATTGTTTTTGAATCATCAAGGTTTGGGGATGTTTTGTTATTTGGTCATGGGTAACTGGTACAACATGACCTGAATTTGAAGCAATACTCTCCATTTCTCATTTTCTGCCCAACTGCCCAAACATACATTTCTAAGACTGCAGAAAAAATGTCTTTAAAAGTGCCATTATGGGGTGCCTGGGTGGCTCAGTCAGTTAAGCATCCGACTTCAGCTCAGGTCTTCATCTCACTGCTCATGAGTTCGAGCCCCGTGTCAGGCTCTGTGCTGACAGCTCAGAGCCTGGAGCCTGCTTCGGATACTCTCTCTCTCTCTCTCTCTCTTGCTGTCTCTCACCCCCCTCAAAAATAAATAAAAATAATTAAAAATAAAATCAAAATAATAATTAAAATAAAAAATGTTGTTATGTACTATTTGCTGCCATGTGCCACGCTTTTTAGGCACTCTTCACTGCCACTGTATAGGGTCAGTGTTAGTAAGCAAACCACTTGCTGGATGAGAAAACTGAGCCTCAAAGAGACTTTGCTGCCAAAGATCATACAAGCTGTAAGTGGAGGGAGCCAGAAATTGGACCCAGTCCCACCAGAGTGTATGGCCCATGTCCTGTGATTTTTTAAAAATTTTTTTATGTTTGTTTATTTTTGAGAGAGAGAGAGAGACAGAGCGTGAGCAGGCAGGGGGCAGAGAGAGAGCGAGACACAGAATCCGAAGCAGGTTCTAAGCTGTCAGCCCAGAGTCTGACGCGCGGCTCAAACCCATGAACCACAAGATCCTGACCTGAGCCGAAGTCAGATGCTTCACTGCCTGAGCCACCCAGGCGCCCTGGGGTGGCCCGCTGTGCCAGATTGCCTCCCTGCTGAAAGTGTTTCTGGTCATTTGCCAGGCCCTGGCATAAGTCCTTAGTGTGCATTATCAACCCTGACCCTTGTCATCGTGAAGGTCATTTTACAGCCCAGGAAACTGTGGCACTGGATTAAGGGCCAAGTCCTATGTTTCTGTTTATTGTTTGGGAAATGGGATCATACAACAAAAGGTGCCACATTCTTGAAATGACAAGCCATGTGACCTTTCTCTAGGTCAGTCACAGTGACTGGGGACATGCTGGGTGCCTAGAAAGTGTTTAGAAATTACCGAAGGAAGGAAGGAAGGGATGGAGGGAGGGGTGGAGGGTGGGAAGGAGAGAAGGCAGAAGAAAGGAAAGGAAGAAGGAGAGAAAAAAGGGAGGGAGGGAGGAGAAGCTTAGAATTCACCCCTTAAGTAGGGGGTGAAGTAAGAACAATAAAGTCCAGGTGATGAGGAGATCTATTTGCTCCAGGGTATGATGGAGGGATATTACAGATCATAGCTTGGCAAATGATCTAAACAACTAAATATGTGATGAGGTCCTGGCAAAGATTAGAAAAGTGACAGTCCTAGCAATATGAAGCATGCTTGTCCCATTTAAAGAAGGTCAGTTCTATTCTGCTTCATCCAATGTGGGCCACAGGTAGGGTAGCCCACGTTTCCTTCCTCTCTCCCTTCCTCCCTTTCTCCCTTCCTCCCTTTCTCCCTTCTTCGCTCTCTCCCTCCCTCCCTCCCTCCCTCCCTTCCTCCCTCCCTTCCTCCCTCCCTTCCTAACTCCCTGAAGCTAGAAATCTAGAGTTTTATGTGCTACCTCCAATTTTTAAATGTTGACAGTGTTTGTTTTGTAAACACCATGTGAGCTGAGCTTAGCCCTCTGCAAGCCCAAGTCCCGCAGGCTGCATGTTTGTGGCCTCTGTTGTGGAGAAACAAAAGGGCAGTAGGTGGCCTGACTGTGAAGGACCAACTGCTAAGAAAGAGAAGAACAAAGAGAAGGCGAAAGCAGGAAGACAGTTGCTTGATTTTGCTCCCACCTTACAACTCATTGGTATCACCACTGGTAGAAGGGCTGGGGTGGGGGTGGGAGACATCTTTAGAAGCTTGCGGACCCAAGAGTAACTGTTCACCTATCCTGGCAATTTTCAACTTTGCAGATTCTGTTCTTGGAGAGGAAGAAACATGTTGGCAAAACAGAAAGAAATTTCAGACCAACCCCCAGGCAGGACATGAGCTGTATTCTTTGTTAAAGCATGCATCTGATTGCTCATAGTTTTCTTACCATTATTCCTCCTGTCTGCCCCCTCCTTCTCTCCCTTCCTCCTCATAGCCCTCCTCCTCCTCCACCTTCCTACTCCCTGTCCTCCTTCCCCCTCCTCCTCCTCCTTCCTCTTTCTCTACCTCCTCCCCACACTTCCTCCTCCTCCTCCTCCTCTTTTTCTTCTTCTCCTTCTCCTTTTCCCTTTTGACTCTGGGACATAAGGGATTGAGCACACACTGGCAGTGAATGATATGCCTCCCGACTTAGGGTGATTATGTTCGTTAATAATGATTATCGCTTCTATGTAATATTTGCATGATAAACTGTAGACATCTGGTGGAGTGTGCAAGTGCGTGTGGTGTTTGTTAGGAAACAGAAGCAAGCTGAACACTGATGAAATGTGAAATCTAACTGCTCAGACTAAAAATAAAGTCGGCAGGCTTTAGGGTTTCTGCTCACCAGCACTTCTCAGCTCCTCCTGTACTCCGCCTTAGTTACCGTGGAGACACGTGGCTGCACATATGCAGACCAGGGTACACACTTTGTGGGCCTGGCCCCTGGGGGTCCCATTACCGAATTTCATATGTTTAGAAATATTTTGTAATAAGGCCCCTCGTGTCACTTATTAGTAATAAAATGTGCAACCTCCTTCATCAGCATCAACTGCAAATTTGTTTTTTGTGGAAATGCACCAGCACGTTTTCACGTAAAAGACTGTGTGCATGTTGGGCATATATATATATGTAAAATTCAAATATATATTTACATATGTGCATAAAATTTTATCTTCCTCAAACTGCTATGTTACAGTTGATTTTTTCCCCCAAGAAAGTCTGCCGTTTTCTTCAACCTGCAGAACCAGCTGAAATTTCTAAATGATACACAAAGCAATGTGTGTTTCCCGAGGCCAAGCCCAAGCTGAGAAACAGTGACACGTTATGGGGACTCAAATCATGGGGATGGCAGCATGCTTCCTTGTGAAGTGCGGATTTTAGGGAGTGGATGAATCTCAGCATCACTAGCACTGTGGGTTCCTAAAGTCCTGGGTGGGAAAACCCTTACCCGCTTGTAGATGTGTTATTTCGGTGCTGTGTGAGTCACATTCATATAAAGGGGTTAAAAGCAAAGAGATGACGGTGATTTTTGTTTGTTTGTTTGTTTGTATTGTTTTTTGGTTGTTGTTTTGTTTTCACCTGCTCAGCATCACCAGGAGAGAAAGACTCCCCCTGATTTGTGCCTTCCTGGTTCTTTTCCAAAAGCATTCATCTAAAGCATCTCTGGTAGCAAGAGAGTGGAATGCTCTTCCCTGCTAATGGCTTTCAGCCTGTTCAGGAAAACCTGCAGTTTAACACTCCCTGGTGGGTTCTACAGTGTTAGCGGGAGGATGTGCAGCAGAAATACTCCAGATAGCCTGGTACTTTCTATGCAAGTCAAGCCACTGTCTACAGACAGATGCCCTGGGCCACACCAACTGGTTCGAGTTTCCGGCTGTTCTTGTAAATTGGAACTGATGCATCGTGGAGCTTGGGAGTCTGGTCCTGCATGTCGTGAGACCTGGGAGGGGATAGCCCTGCATTTCTCTTGATTGCTGGGAGCCTTCTCCTCACCTGAAAAGTGGCACCACTAACCCCCACTTCATCAGGACTTTGAAAAGGTTAAAGAGGATGGCGCTCTGTAAAGTTTCCAATGTATTGCCAATAATAAAATAGAAACCTATCGTGAGGACCATGACTAAACATCAAATTAAGCACTTTCTGTGTATCATACACTGTGTTGAGCTATTGACACGTATTTTCTTGTGGTAACCTCACCACCATAGTCCTTTGAGATGAGTAAGGTGAATATCATTCCCCCTTTATAGCTAGAAGGAAAATAAAGGCCTAGAGAAGTGAGGACTTTGCCTAAAGTTTACTAAGGCAGTTGAGCTAGGATCCAAATCCAGACCTAACTAAATTAAGGACATTTTCTACACTTGAAAATAACACCAAGCACTGTTGCTTTTACTAAGAGAAGTGATGCTAATAATTGGAGAATTGAGCCTTGCAAGTTTTGAGGAGGCGGAGGATAGAATTGGAGCCTTTAAACAGACTGAACTTCCGGGAGGTTTGGTACTATTGGAATGTGTACTGGAGAAAAGATCTCATTTGCAACCTGAAGAAACAAAACAGATTTCGAGTTTGGCAGTGTCCCATTAGAATTCAGACCCAAGCCCACAGAATGGCAAAGGCGTTTGTGTGCGGAGCTCTAATCACGGTGTACCACGGTACAAACGAGGCTGTGCTTTCTGGGATTCGGGAACTGAAACTCTCACCTCTCCCTGTTCACCACATAGGAGCTGTTAAGCTCCAGACCAAGCTTGGCATCAATGGGGGCTGACAGATGTAAGACTAGAGTTGCCATTTGCTCAAAAGAAGCTTCGTTTCCATTGTCGATGAAGTGCAAGAAGTCTAAACAAGGTAGCAAGTGTCTGGTTCTCTGTGCAGCTTCGCTGAGATCGATGGTGATATGTTTCAGGGATTCCAACTTGGAGACCAGGTTCTTCGTCTCCAGGGACTCACAGTCTGAGGCACTGCTTGCAGTAGTACTCTCTGTGATGATGGAAATGTTTTACCCCTGCCGTATCCACTACAGCTCTTGGCTGTGGCTAGTGTGACTGATGGACCAAATGCTTAATTTTATCTCATTACTTAAAATTTAAAGGTAATGTAGGCTAGTGGCCACCATGTTGGATAGCACCAATCTGGGCGATGAGGTAGGGGAGCAAGCCGGTGACAATGGTGAAGGCTGGTGTCTGCAGCCTCCACCATTGCTAGCTCTGTGACCTAGAAGGGTCAATGAAATAAGGGAAAGGGGAAATTAAATAACTTGTCTGAGCCCAGAGCATGCATCTATGGAGACAGGTGTAGTAAAAAGAATGATGGGATTGCCATGCACCTAAAGCTCTTAATAAAGTTTAAAAGAGTTTTGATAAAATATTAGCAATGATCAGCATTACTGTTGTTGTCATTGCCATCACACTTTTGTAAACAAATTACACCCACGTTGCTGCAAAGCCATTGAATTGAGAGCTCCTCACCATACTGTGACTGAAGCAGGCATTGAAAGGAAATATTAGAACATATTCATGGAACAGTGGCATTTGAGCTTCCTTGTCCACTGTAGACACATACACAACTGCTCACCGAGATGAAGGACACCAAGAGTGATGTGGGCAGAGGGTGTGCTTAGGGGAAAGCATCAGGTTTTGAGCAAGTCTGGCTTGTTTGGAAGAAACCACGGTAATGATTCTACAGGAAGAGCAAAGTCCTACAGCCACAGGGGATTAGGGTGCATCCTGTAGATTATAGCAATCCGTCCCTTGGATTTATGGATGGAAGTGAGATCGGATTTTCATATCAAACAATGAATCTGGCTATTGGGGGGGGGCATGGATTGAGGCAGAGGGGCGCTGAAGGCAGGAAGGAGGTCAGATGTGAGACCAAAAAGACTCTTGATAAGGTTAGTGGCCCTGGTGATGGGGAGCCTCTCTGGGAAGGAGAAAGCAAGACCTTTATGCTCAGGAAGCAGAGTTAGCTAAATAATAACAACAGCAGTGACATTGGTTAGCAAGTCCGTTGTGCTTTCCAGTTGACAAAGTGTTTACCTCTCTCCATCTCGCCAGTACCCTGGGATACCTTGAAGATAAAAAGTGGCATGGTGTGTGACACTTGTGGTCAGCCTGTAGGAAGTCACTGAGCACTCAAAACTGGATGGTTGTGGCTGGGGCTGTTGTTGTCGATGCTTTGTTAAGAGAAGTGGACTTTATCTACCTAGAGAAACCAAGTTCAGCCCAGAGAAAAGTTGTGATAGACTGTGTCATGAAAGAAAGGAAGGAGGTACAAAGAAAACCCACAGAGAGAGCCTGTTACATCTAGGCCAAGGTGCTGCTGGGAACAAGGGTTGTGGGGCTCCTTCTGGGGCTTCACTGCCTGATGCAGACACTGCCTTCAGTTCTTGTACACACTCTGCATATGTAACTGGTAATCCGCCTAGCCCCCTGTGTGCTTTCTCTCTGGTTTATGGATTCTGTCTTTATTGGGATTTATTCTTAATGCGCATAGTATAATGAAAAGATCTCTGGCTAGGTGGTTAGGCAGTAATGGATTTGCAGAGTATCCCTATTTGCTGGATGTTTCTTACATGTGTGTTTGATTTGGAGGGTAAGTAAGGAAAAGTACGGAAACTTTCTGGTTTCTCCTTTCATCCCGTCTGTCAAAATCAGGGTAGCGTTACCCCTCTCATAGCATTTGTCCCATGCTAGTAATATGCGAATTTATTTTGTGTGTTGTGAGAGAGAGAGAGAGAGAGAGAGAGACAGACAGACAAAGAGATAGAGACGGAGAGAGAGACAAAGACAGATTTATTGTCACTCTTCTTTCTGGTATTTCTGTGTCTTCTGTGACCCTAAGACTTCAACCAGTAAATTTGCAACAGAGCCTTAAGGGATTCCATATGGAACCAATCAACATTAAAACAGCCTTCAAGGCAGCTGGCCTTAAAAACTCATTAGGCAGACGTGGTGAAAAGGGAGGTCTGACAAACACTCCCAGCCTCAGAGCTGAACCGCACTCCTCGGGATCAGTGCTTGGGCATTGACTCTTTCCGCCCATCTCTCTAGGATGGGCAAGGCTGACGCATCTTGCCTTTGATGTTGTTCACAGCTCTGGACCAGAATAAATTCCACAGCCACGCCAGAAGCTTGAGGTCTGTAGGTGAAGAGGTCCCATGGCAGGGACAGTCCCATGCAACACTGTCTTAAAGTCCTTGGTTCCTCTAAGGATGGATTTCTGTTCTTCTTTCCATGATAGTGTTTAGTCACTTATGCCTCTCCCATCCATGAAAGCAACATGAGGGAATGAACCACTCCACAAAAATTAATTTCCAGGAAGCTTAAATTGGCCCTCTTAAACACCCTCACTATTCGTTTTTGTTTTAGTTTTGTTTTTGTTTTTAATTTGGTGGAAGCATTTTAAACAAACATTTCACCTTCCCCTCAGCTTCCATAAGCAAAACCCGTCCAACATAATATGACTTCTCTCTAATGATTCAAGGCCAAATGTTCCACACTTTTTTGTTGAAGGGTGATGTAACAAATAATGCTCTGGGTTCATTCACATGGTGAGGCGGGCTCCTCCCTGCGCTAAATGCCCCCAGATGTTCTCAGGCTTTTCAACAACTGTGTCTGCTCTTTGTGTGATTTTTTTTTAAGAGTAGTTCCCCTCCCCACTGGAAGACTGGCATCCTAGTTCACTTCTTGTTATCATCAACTGCCAGCAAACTCTCTTTCTTCTTCCAGCCTCTGGCCTTTAATCTGCCTCCCAGTGTAAAACCAGATTATGAAGGCTCATTATAATTGTGGCCAATGCCCAAGCTACTAGACCCTGAGTAAGAATACTGGAGCAGTCTCCTAGGTCAAAGTGCTTGAATTCCAGGGGATCTTTTTTTGTGAAACATTCCTGGTCACTCAGAAGCCTGACTCTATGTTTTGTGCATTGTGGGGACCAGGGATGGGAGGTTCATTGTCCTGAGTGGACATAGACAGGCAGGCAAATGAGCATCCTTAGAGTTTTCTTATGTGTGGTTCTCGTTTGTTAGTTCTGCTTTGTTTATTTACATTCATGTAAGTATGAAGCCCCTAAGTCCTAAAATGAAGGAAGGCAGGGGAGGAAATTCTACTGCCAGAGAGAGAAGGCCACACAAAATCATGGGATGCAGAAACCATGTTGTCTGTAGAGGGTCAAAATGGGTGATGCTGGATTTTTGTTGTGGGTCGCAATTTTGCACAAAAGTGGCCTTGAGTTTTTTCTAAGGTTTATTTATTTTTGAGAGAGAGAGACAGACAGACAGACAGAGGATCCGAAGCAGGCTCCGCGCTGACAGCAGAGAGCCCAGTGCAGGACTTGAACTCATGAACCGTAACCCAAAGGCATACATTTAACTGACTGAGCCACCCAGGCGCCCCCAAAGTGGCCCTGGTCTTTCAGGACTCTTCCTTGTCACTTACTAGAAGCCTGGCTCGCTTTGGACCCTGAGGAGAAAAAGTCGCTGTGTTAAACCCTGCTCAGGTCAACAAGAAAGGATCTAGCTAATGGCTGTCCAAGTTGTCCAGTGAATGGAACTTTTGAAACTCTGGTAGAAAAAGCTATTGCCTCCCATAATTACTAGCTTCTCCCATCTGAAAAATCAGTATGATATCATGATTTATATTTCTGTATCTGCTCCCCTCCTCCCCCAACCCTCATGAGGTAGAGAAACATGGTTTGCTTTTTTTTCCCCTGAATACTTTGTTAGTAATTCTACCAGGAATATGACCACAGTGCAACTATGACCCTGGATGGTGTTGTGGATTCAAAAATGCTGTAACATATGCTATTAGGATAGTTTCCTAAATTTAAATATAGACTATCTATTAGGTAATGATACAGGATCAACACTCCAAGTTCTCGAGTTGATAATTCTATTGGAATTACGTCACAGAAAGACCAGAAGATTCTTGCTGAAGTATTTGGTAATAGAGGGTCATGATAGCTGTGACTCATTCTCAAATGATGCAGAAAAATATACGTATATAGACACACACACACATATGTACATGTGTGTGCACATGCACACATGCACATAAAGAATGAAAGCATACTACAAACATAAAATATTAACAATTGTGAATTTAGCTGAAGAGTATCCAGATGGTCCATGCCTCCTTGCAACTTGCAAATTTTTCGATTTAGTTTTTTAAATGTTTTACAATAGAATGGCAGTAAACAAACAAAACGCAAACACTAGTTTTCTTTCATGGTGACCGCAGTACCAGAATTGAATCATGCAGTCTTGGCTGCGTTAGCACCCTAACCCAAACCAGGACAAGGGGTATGTTCCTCACAGACAGTTCAGTCCTATCTAAACAAGGAAGGAACAGGGACTCGTCTGGAGACATGGAGGTTCCCATCCCCAGAATAAGAAGAGGAGGATCCAGATAGGCAAAATAGCAGGTGTCCAGCTATTATCTTCCTTTCATTGTAGAACAAAACTTCAAAATTCTGAAGCACCGTCTTCAGTGTTTGCCTTGAACAAGCCTTGAAGTCTGAGTAGCACTTTGTGAGCTTAAAACAACCGTCACATGTGAGATTCTAGAAAGCTGTTCCAACTGCTTTTTCCTGCTTAGATAAAAGACAGGGAGTGCATTGGTTGATCTTAACACACCCATCAATTAATTTAATCGACTTAAGTGTTGTTCTCGAATAAAATGCTACTGTTTGGATTGTTTTAAAAGACATCAATTTGTCATAAAGAATACTGTATGGTAGCTTTAATTTTTTCCTCCGATTCCTTTAATGTCTGTTTTGTTAAATGCTTAGCAACAAAAAGCTGGCTTGGGTAAGAGCTTCTTTGCCAAGATAAAAATAATCTAAAATTTAGATGTGTCTGCAGTGATCATGGCAGTGTAAATTAATTAGCCACGCTGAGCCTGAATCAGCCTCTCTAAATGGATCTTGCTTTTATGCTGCTCTGTTTTCTAAAATGTATTCACCCTTGAAAGTAGCCATTCTTTTCATTACTTCCTTTCCCCAATCAGAAATCACAGTCGGCAAGAAATTTTTTTTTTTTAGGGTAGAAGTTAATAATCCATTAATAAATATTGGAATTTAAATTTTGTGCCAGGGGCCAAGCTGAAGGCTAGCTGCTGCTGCTGAGGATATGAAAATAAATAGGAGATTATCCCTATCCTTTGGGAGGTTTACATTCTTGTTTGGGAGGAATATTAAAATATGTATACCAAAAGTTAAATTATGCAGTATCCAACAACAAGCAATCCCACAAGGCAAGACAGTTTTTATGGCCAAGAAAGAGCTACCTAGAGTCCCGTAGAGGCAACAGTTCACGTTGGATGTAAGAAACAGTCTGAGAAGACTTTTTGCAATAAGGGAGTTGGAATAACAATTTTGTCTGTGTTCTGCAGGCCCCCAGCTCCATGCTAAAACTTTAGAAATCTTTTTTGATGGCTTCATTGGGGTATTATCTGTATAATTTAAAATTCACTTATTTTTTTAAGTGTCCAGTGATTTTTAGTGAAATCACAGAGTTCTGCAACCATCACCAGGAAATAGTTTTAAAACATTTCCATCACCCTAAAAACAAACAAACAAACAAAACCTCCCTGAAGACCATTTTTGGTTAATCATCATTCCTACCCCTAGCTCCAGGCAACCACAAATCAATTTCTTTTGTCTATAATTTGCATTTTCTTGCTTTGTATATACATGGGACCACACAATCTAGAGTATTTTGTATCCAGCTTTTTTTTTTAACTTAATGATTCTGAGGTTCCTATTTTGTTCCTTTTTACTTCTGAAAAAGATTCCGTTATATGGATAGACCACATCTCATTTCCAAGGCATCAGGTGACGGACACTGGATTGTTTCCACCTTCTGGCTGATAGGAATCACGCTGGTACACACATTCACATGCGGGTGTTTGTGTGGATATACGTTCTCCTTTCCCTCGAGTCACAGCTTGGAAGTCAAATTGCCAGGACATATGGTAAACTAACATTTAACTATCTGAGAAACTGCCTGTCTCCAAAGTGGCTGTGTAATTTTGCACCCCCACCAGCAGCATCTCAGGTACAATTTTTCCCACCTTATTTCTCTCCATGATCATGTGAGCTGTGTCAGGGAGGGATTCGATGAGGAAGGAGAGGTGGAGTGTGTGGCCTGAGGTTACACATCCCATAATTGCAGAGGCTGAATTTTAACCCAGATTTGTCTGATTCTAGACCATCTTCTTCCTCTCATGCGGTGGCCCCAGGATTTTGAGACACACTGTTAAGGAGGGCTTTGGAATAGGAGTTCAGAGGGAAACAAGGATTGGTTAATGACGTCTGCCAAGGACACAGGCTGGGAGACCCGTGGCCACTCTCCTGCGATTTACAGCATTCTATGGGATTCTTCCCTTGACTCTGCATCATTGTTTAGACCAGATATAAGATTGAGTATAATTCACGTTTCAACTGTTCTACCATGGGGAATGTTCCCTCACAATGAAACACTATGAAATTATGAAACTGCCCTGCGTTATAATTTGCTCTTTAATTCCTGTGTCTCCCACTGTGCTCAGAACCCCTGGTGGAAGGGTTTTCTGTTCTGCTCAGTGCACCTGCCCAACAGCAGAGGAGACGGCTAGGAAAGGTGCTCAGTGGATGTTACTTGGTCCAAAGATTGCAAGAATACACGTGAGCATAAAATTCGATTTCTCCTTCCCTTTTTAGAGAGGGTAAAGCCAAGAGATGCAGACTTAGAGTAATGTACCACATCCACAGGGCCAAAGAAAGATGGAAAGAAACCTCGAGTCCCCAAATTTCTTAATCATTGGGCTCCAGCTCACTTCTTGAGAGAAATTGGCCTCTGTCTGTTACTGTTAAGTGATTGATGTGGCCCGTTAGATTCCGCTGATGCTGGGCTGTGCTGACACAGAGGCATCTAGGATGCACGGCTCCCTCGTGGTTTATAATGAACAGACCAGTGTCTGCGTGCTGTGCAGAGAGGAAAACACTCCATGGAGGAGTTTTATGAAGCACTATTTAAACCAAAAAATTATAAGATAATATTTTGACCCAAGGCATTTGGTTGGTGGGGTGGCCTGCGAATATTGTATAATTATACAATCAGCAAAGAAGGATGGATCATAGCGTCATTCATACAGCAGGATGATTGAGCCCATGGTGTCCCTGCCTTTACCTTTTCTCTCTCTCCCTCCCTCTCTCTCTCTCTGTGTCTCTGTCTCGGTCTCTTCTCTCTCTCAGAAAAAGTACCAAAGAAAACATGTTGCCAATAGTCAGTACCAAATGATGAAAGTGTGGTTCACCTTCTTCTTGTCCCCCCTGTGTTTTCAAATTTTCATAGTTTCGCCTTTGTAATTCGTAAATGATCTGTGGGGAAGTTCCGTGAGGCTGTGTAGGTATCGTCTTCTCTGTCAATCTTTCACCACTAATTTTAGCAGCCACTGGTGATTGTCTAAGTCTCTTATTCCTTCCCTGCTTATTATTTGTCAATTTAAGGTAAGAAAGAGCTTCTGATCTTCCCTATTAATTTATAGATATAGTTGTGGACTTATGGAGGTTTTCTTAATTCAATGAGTTATAATCCATTTCTGTCGTTACGTATTTCAACACTCAAATGGTCCCATATTTGGCCAGTTTAAAAGGTTTCCCCCTGTATCCCATGGGCAACGGGAAACATATTGCAGGACTTTAGGTACATGGGTGACACAGTCACATCTGCTTTTTGACAAGTTAGTGCAGCTGAGGCACAGAGAAGGGATTGGGAGATAGTATTTTTATGGAGGAATCAGCAAGCAAGAAGTGTAAGGAGCATTGGAGGATCACATTAGAGGTTCTCTAGCTCTTTATCCTTCTTGCCATGTGTGTGTGTGTGTGTGTGTGTGTGTGTGTGTGTGTATGTGTGTGTGTGTGTGTGTGCGCGTGTGTATCTTTGTTTTGTGTGTTTCTGTCTTATGTGTATGTGTGTGTGTGTGCATGTGTCTGTATGTCTGTGTGGGTCTGTGTATGTGTGTGTGTCTGTGTGAGTGTTTGCACGGGTCTGTGTCTGTCTGTCTTTGTGGGGGTCTGTGTGGGAGTCTATGTGTGTCTGTGGACGTATGTGGGCCTGTGTATGTATCTCTGTGTGTGGGGGTCTGTGTGTGTGTGTTTGTGTCCCTGTGTGGGTCTCAGGATGTCTCTTTTATTTGGATATATAGTTTCCTTAACAGTGTGTACTTTTTCCCCAACAATTGTATCCTGATACCTTTGGAAATTCTCTGAAATACTTTTCCTTTTACTATGGTAATAAGCCTTCAAAACCATAATTGAATTCAGATATTAAATACTGTAAGCACTATCACTTAGCTTCTGATGAAAATGTGCATTATTGTGTTTGAAACGACGCACACACACGCACACACACATACACACAAAGCAGTGAATCAAAACAACATTTTTTTCTTCTTCTTCCTGTGAAGTCTTTGTGTAGAATAACTCAATCTCTTTTAGGCTGCATTCTCTGTGATGTGGGAAATGGAACCAGGGCCATTATGCGCCGATAAGATGTGGTTTCCAATTCTGCAGCACTGTGGGAATCTGCTCCATTGTGGGTTTTATCACCTTTGGATGCACCAAGTATTTCTAGCAGGGAGAGCTCGACTGTCATCATGGTGGGAGGCAGGTCCAGGGAGGAGACAGGAGAATTGGAGTGATCCATTCACTCACTCATTCAATCAAACAATACGTATTGATCTCACGGGCTGGACACACAGCTCATCAGATAAGAAGGACCCGGTCTGATTTCACAGAGTGCGCCCACACGGCTTCTGCTCTCAGGAGAGGTTTTCCTGTTGGTAAAAGTGACCTAACTTCACCAACCGTAGTTTCTGATCTGTGCAGCTCAGATGAGCCGGTAGGGTGATTTCAGACAAAATTGGGGCCATAGTCCAAGCTCCCTGCTGAGGGGAGGTAGTCAAATTGGTCAGCATTTCTTATCCTTCCCCAAGTGGTGTTTTCTTTTTTTTATCACACTATCTCAGGATGGTTGTCACTTATCCTCTTGGCTGATTCACGAGCTCTGTGCTGTGTTAGTAGTCCACTGGCCTTTGTAGATTTATGCTCTGGGTTAGGTAGGAAGTCCTGAACTTTCCAGTGCTGCATGTATAGCAAGTGGGTCATAAGATGCTTGAAGGTGGGAGGTGTTAGAGAGAAAAGAGACATTTCCAAGGCAAGCCATTTTGTCCTTTCTCTTGATGTTTCCATTCTCCTCCCTCTCCATAGCATGTGGGTGGTTAAGTACAGGGTTGGGAGAGGGGTAGAATTTGGGGAACATGGTGAGTGTTCTGGTGAGTGGATGCCTTCCTGGAACCTCTGTCAGGCTTGTTCAAAATATATACTCAGAAAAAGACTTGAGAAGTTGTACTATCCCTCACGTAGTTTTTCATGGTATAAAAATAGTACAATATTCCACATTAATCTCAGGGATCCAGAAGCTTACCTTTTCCAATCTCCCTTATCTGTGACTAAATCCTAACCAGGGATGGAAGTGTCCTGAGGTCTTTTGGGAAGTTTCCCTAAAAGAAAGGAGCATGTTCATTCTCTGCCTTCTCTCCTTCTTGTGAGCTGGAATCGGATTATGAATGTAAGACTTCAGGAGACTCTCTGCTCCCATGAGGTCTGTATTCCAAGGATGGTGAAACACTGAATTAGGAAGGCCCTGGGTCTCTGAAACCATTCAGCTGCCCCATAAGTCTTAGCTTACCAAAGTCTGTGCTGTGCGTGAGATGGAAATAAATGGATGTCCCTTCTTCCTTCTTTCCTTCTGTTTGTTGTTATATACAGCCAAACCTCTCAAAACATTCTTGTTTTCATGTTTTATTTTTGAAAGAGACATCACAAGCAGAGGATGGGTAGAGAGAGAGGGGGACAAAGGATCCGAAGCAGGCTCTACACTGACAGCAGTGAACCTGATGAGGGACTCGATCTCACCAACCCTGAGATCATGAACTGAGCTGAAGTCAGATGCAAAACCTGCTGAGCCACCCAGGTGCCCTCATTCTTATTTTAAAAAGAAATAGTCCCAAAGAGAGCATGTGACTTAACAAAGGTCCTAGGGACAAGGCTATGGCTAGAATCTAGCTTTCCTGACCTGATAATAACAGCTCTGCTGATAATCTCAAGTTGCCTCTTGTTCATCCTGGGTCAGGTGTAAAATCGGAAATGGTGGAAAAGTAAGATATATATCATTGGGATTGGTGGAGGATCACCGGCATGAAAAATAATGTCAAATAAATGGGTCTAATGGATTATGGATATTCTGGAACTAGTCGATACCCAAAAATTGGTAGATTTTTTTTCTCCTTCTATTTTTTTTTTAAGAATGAAGTAAGACAAATTGAAAAATTAATCCATCAGCCAATATTGATTTCCTTCAAAATGGCTGGCCTTAAACAATTACACCTACTGACTGGTTGATAGAACAAGTTTGCATGTTGAAATGAAGTGGAATAACTTGGTTTTGGTAGAGTCCCAGAGGTGTGTATGTTGGTAAAGTTGAGTTCATAATATTGCTTTTAGAGAAAATTCCTTTAGAAGCTTGGTCTAGAGAAAACAGGATCATAATAGCCCTGTTGGATGTGTACACACAATTAAGTGACTTTTCCTGCTGATTTGGTTTTCTTTTCATGCTGTGGTGACATTTCCTTCCTGCTGAAACATTCTGTTTTTAAAGCAAGGAATGCCTTGTAAAATGGGGTGATAGGTTGTGGCAAAGATTAATAGGTGAAAATATTGTAGCTGGTGTTGGTTGGCTCATTGCGAAACAATACAATTAATTGTTTTCTGATCAATACAATTAATTGTTTTATGATCGTTGGCATCTTGTTAGATACTTGCTTCTGGGGAAGCAAGTGTCTGACGGACTTGGAATGTGGGCCGGAGAACTCATCTCCAGAGTTCCCTGAAACACGGAGAGGGATGAGTGAGTTGAGTGGGAACCCATTCGGTTAAAATGTTACCTCTCTGAGAAAGCCCCTGTGCAAGCTTTGTTTATCTGACCTTCTCCATGCTGGCAGGCACCCTGGGAGTTTTACTGTTCGAATACGCATTGCAGTGTGGGATAGTAGCTCATTACAAGCCCACCTACAGGAATGGTTACTGGGCCCCCTCCCAGAGCTAGAATACTGCTGTAACTATTAAGTCTTCACCAGTACCATTATTATTGCTATTGTTACTGTCTTCTTATTATCATTATTTTGCAAATGTTGAGAGTCTTTCAGTGACTTGCTCAAGGTCACGTGTCCAGTAAATACAAGAGGCAGAATTTAAACCTAGTTTTGTTTTTTTTTTCCTATCTGGCTAATGACAATGAAAATTATGGAAATGAGGGGGGCTAAAGATTGGTATGTAGTTGAGAATTTCACAATGTGTGTCAAAAGCTTTGAAATTTGCACGGCTGTTAAGACAGTAGACCTTAAATGTCCTCTCCACCAAATACCTCCACACACACATGCATGCACACACACAAACTATGTGAGGTCATGAGTGTGTTAATTAACTTGATTGAAGTCATCATTTCACAAAGTATACTTATATTGAAACATACACCTTGAATGTATACAATTTTTGTCACCTGCCCCTTAATAAAGCTGGGAGATAAAAGTGTGACTCAGAGAAAGTATTGGAAAATCCGTTTCATAAACTTTTGAGGGTATAGTTTATCCCGTTTCATACTGTTCACTAGAAAAAACCTCTTCTATATGCAGCGTCTTTCAAGATGTTGATTGACACCTACCACTATGTGGCTACGCTGAGAACAATCTTTTAAAGACACAAATATGAGGAATAATTTAATAGTCCTTAGTGCTGGCTGTAGCCACATGCTTATTAGTTTACAACGAATATAACCTGTGAATTTTCATTTCTATTTCTAGAAATTTATCCTGAGGAAATCACTGGAAATGTTATATTCCTCTTGAAGGGAGACAAGGAAGTATAGATGATATTTTACAGAAAGCAAGCAAGATTCAATTTTAAGTGTTAATTTTGCATTTGTTCAGTGGTGGTGATGGTGTTAGGAGCTCCAAAGGGCAGCTAGGATTCACTCTCGCCCGATGAAAGGTGACCTCTATAAGAAATGAAGTATTAGCAGTACAACTGAATTCTGAGTTTTCCTTGCTATGGATGTTCTTCAGAAGTCTTTGACTGCCTGTAATACAGTTTGTATATTAACTTCTCTTGGCTGTTTTGCCTCTGTGCCCGTGAAAATGTGGGAGGCTAACAGTTCCCCTAACGGGCTTTTCCAGATTTCCACTTCCCCCACGACCTTGAGCCATAGCTCCTAGCCCCACGTCAGCACCTCCCCGACCTTCATTTCTTCTCTTCTCACATTTCGCCTCCCCACAAAACCCAGTAATGAGGAACCCAGAGTAAAGTAATTAGACTGTACGTAACTTAGGGGGCTGCCAATTACACTGATGGAACTGAAGTCTTATTAGACTAATAAGGTTCTGTAAATTGGACCTGAAGCTCTTGGTTCTTGATGCTGTGAATATTCCATAGCGAAGTTGCCCAAGTATTTAAAACGAGTTCACCTAAGGATAAATGTTCACCTTGGACGAAGTGGAGTGAGTTTTGGAGTCAGAGATAAGTGGGTTCACACTCAAATTCTGCCACTTATCAGCTATTTGACCTCAGGCAAGCCATTTAACTTCTCAGAGTCTCCTGCTCTGTCTGTAAGATGGCAATATAAAATCCTACCCTCCCTGAAAAGATCGTGATAGCAGCTCACTGGTTTTAAGACGGTGCAACACTTGAATTTTACATGAGTTATCTTAGTATTCTTACCTTCATCATTATACTAAGTATAAACAACAATGAAAACTTGTGTAATTAGATGATGAGTGTTAGAAATCTCTCACAATCTTGGAAAGCTTTGGAGACAGACAGATCTACATGAGCTCAGCCCCAGTATTGACACTAATGATTTTCCTACTATTAACCTTGGTGTTTCTTTCTTTAAATCAGAATAATAATAACAGGAACGTTTATGACATGTGACATTGTCATGAAGATCAAATGAACTATTACATGAGAAGTATTTACCATGAGGCACCTGAGTGGCCCAGTCACTTAAGTAACCCAGTCATGATTTTGGCTCATGTCATGATCTCATGGTTCATGAGTCTGAGCCCCAATTTGGGCTCTGGGCTGAAAGCACAGAGCTGGCTTAGGGTTCTCTCCTTCTCTCTCTCTCTGCCCCTTCCCCACTGACACTCTCTCTCTCTCTCAAAATAAATAAATAAACAAACATCTTTAAAAAGTGTTTACCATGTGGCCTGGCTCACGAAAAGCCTTCCTATTATGGGTGCGACCCCTGTATTATTGCGATAATTGTGTTCAATTGTACTTTAAATTTATTGGCAATGCAAATTTTCCAATTCAAAGTTGTCTAAATATACCAAAAAAACCATTTTTTAAGCCTACATTGGGACTGTGGGATTATTCTGTGTGTAATTCTGTGTATTAAGATTATTCTAGAAATAACTAAATCAAATTAGTTTAAGAGTAAGTTCTTTTCTCATATAATGATTGAATCCAGAGTCAGATTCTTACATATCTGGATCCAGGACTCCAAGCCTCATCAACAAAAGTCTCTTTTCATCTTTGATTATGTATCTCCAAGTGTACCTTAATACTCTGTGGGTGGAAAGTAACATTCTATCTTCCAATGCTCAAATCTTAGTCCCAGGAAAGACCCTGATTGGCTCTGCTTAAGCCCATTTTTAAAAAGTGTTGCTGTGTCTTTGATTTGCATTTTCTTGCTGATGAATGATGTTTAGCACCATTTCATGCATCTGTTGGCCTTCTGTATGTCTTCTTTGGCAAAATGTCTATTCAGGTCCTCTACCTATTTTAATAAGATTGTTAGAGGGGAGGTGGGTGGGAAGAAGGTGAAATAGATAAAGGGGATTGAGAAGACCCTTATCTTGAGGAGCACTGATTAATGCATACAGTTGTTGAATCATTACATTGTATACCTGAAAGTAATATAATGCTGTATGTTAGTTATACTCCAGTTTAAAAAACAACAAAGAAAGTGCTGCTTTGTTAACCAGAGTTGCTGTCCTCATCTGTGGTGCTGAAGGCTCTCGCAGGCATCCTAGCCAAAGATCTCTAAATTGTCACATAGCTCATGGCCTTTGTGCTAATCAGCAAGACGGCCCCTTACCCTTATGATCAACAAACTCGTATTTTATAATTTTTCTCTAACTGTATGTTTTGACAACAGTTTTTAGGAAGGGAATGGGATAGAACTTTTGGTATCTGTCTAGTGTTGAATTTTTCCTTCCTTAGGAAAGACTGACAAATTTTAGTATAACCCGAGAACATCCATTTATTCTGCAAACACATTTTAACCATCTACTATGGAGTGGGACGTGTTCTCCACTAGGGACTGAGGGTAACACTTGGCCGTGTAGGGCTTCCATGTCTAGAATGACAGAAGTTAGACAAATGATCAAAGAGGATTGTGGTAAGCGTTATGAGGGCAGTCAAGCAGAGGGACAGCTGAGGCT
Source organism: Panthera leo (assembly GCF_018350215.1). NCBI lineage: Eukaryota > Metazoa > Chordata > Mammalia > Carnivora > Felidae > Panthera > Panthera leo. The sequence continues at coordinate 34,608,201 of NC_056694.1, read as the reverse complement.
GCGTTTGTGGAGTCTGAGAAGTTTTTGGGAAGAGTGGCTCCATGATCTGGGTACCAGATGAGCAGAAGTCATCCTGTCTTTGAATGAAAACAGAGCTATTCCGTCTGGTTAGTTGCTCTCCAACTTGTGGCCTGGGGGGCCGATCTCAAGAGCAGGTTCTTCAGAGGTCTGTTGATCCTCTGGTACAGCCATCTCATGCTTGATCAAGATGGGCCCGTCTGGGTAGGCAAAGAAGAAACAAAAGGGGGGAAATAAGGGAAAAGAAAATGAAAGAAAGAAAGAAAGAGGCAGGAACTTGTTTACTCAGTGTCTGTATCCCAATGAGAAGAGATTGAGCTGCCAATAATTGAGCAAGGCTCTCTGATGATATAGATTAAACCAGAAGGGCCAACAGTAAACAAGATGAACTTCAAAAGAGCAGCGTCTCCGCTCTCTGGGGACCTCCATTAGTGAGTCACCAGATAGGCAATTACTGTACAGTTCTTGTAATGACCAGGATCAAACACGAGCATTCTGCACAGTAGGCAGTCAGAAAGCAGCCAGACAAAAAACTGTGAAAATATGCCATTAAATCTTAATTATTCTTCAAAGGAAAACAAGCACGACTAGGGGGCAGAGAAGGAAGGAATATTCTGAGTCTTACTAATGCCTGGGGCTCAGGGCAATAGTACAGCTACTGTTTCAACTCTCATATTTACTTAAAACTGAGCATCTCATTCTGACTTGAGTTGGACGAGGGAATTCAGTTTATATAAGCACCCCAGTTTCTCTAACCCTCTATATCTTATTCTGGACTATATGGAGACTATGGTGTCAGACCGAGTTGGAACACAAAGTTTGAATAAAATTGGTTACTTTTTTTTTATTATTAATGGCAAACATTTCACCATCCAGAGGTGACTATTGTGGACACTTAGATTCAAAGAAGTCTTTTAGCAACTTCAAAAATAATGTCCTCCAATCTATAATTCACAAGCATTAATTGTCATGCTAGCCATGTGTCATTTCCCCAAGGCATACATCTGAGATGTCCTTGATTGGTACGTGGAAACCATCGACATCCCAGACTCAATATGTGGTACTGGTTAAATGGAAGATTTAAAGAACTCAAAAAGTATTGATTTTGAATTCTGTGTGTGTGTGTGTGTGTGTGTGTGTGTGTGTGTGTGTGTGTGAAGAGGAGGGAGGGGGGAGAGAAACTGAGATTGTACAGAATATATAAATTTAAATCCTATTTCACTCCTTTACAACTAGGATTTTAAATATTCTGTAACTATAAGTGTCCTCAAATGGAAATACAATGTGAAACGTACATATAATTTTAAATTTCCTAGTAGCCACATTAAAATGGGAAAAAGAAGCAGGTAAAATTAAGTTTAATAAGATGTTTTATTTAACCCAACATACCCAAAATATTTTCTTATCAAGGTAAAATGATCAATGACACATTTTACCTGTTTTTTGGGGTTTTTTTGGTGTCATTTGAAATCCAGTATACATCCAGTCTTCCAGCACACCTAATTTTAAACTAGCTGCATCTCAAGTACACAGGAGGCTGATGGTTATCATACTGGACCATGCAAGGCTAGCCTGTGTTTCCAGTCCCATTCTGGGCCATTTCTACCCTGTGAACACTCATTTAAGAAAACCGCTGTGCATTGCATAGGTTCTAATGCAGTTTCTCACCAGCTTAGCAAAATGGACTTGACATCTAATGACTTGAGCGATGTCAGACTGTAAACAAAGAATCCTGTGGTACAGTCAGGCTTGAAAGCTCCACCCAAAAATGATGGCTGTGGTCTATGGGATCAGTGGGATCCTCTCCACGGGGGAATTAACAACTTGAGACAAAGGGAAATCACTTAAGTCTGTTTTAGCTCCCTCAGCCTCTGTCTTCTAATTGGGAGCACTCTGTGGGGAAAAGAGAGAAAGGGAGAGCAGTACTCCCAGGACATTCATGTGCATAACAATCACCAAGGTGCTCATGAAAATGTAGATTCCCTGGCCCTCCTCCCAGAGATTCTGATTCAGTTTGAGAGTATCTGTATTTGTAACAAGCCACCTTTCCAATTTTTAAAAAGTCGTTATAGAAGCAGCCAGTTGAGCTTTGAGTTGTTGGTTAAGAAGACTCACAATCCTGCCACTTTATTCTCTGGGACCCACCATGTTCTCTTGTGATCCTTCATGGTTGAGGCAGGAGGGGGAGGAGGGGTCTCTGATCAGAACACTTAATTTCCCTCAATCATTCTATCCTCACCACACTAGGTACTTTCATTTACAATATGGAAAACATTTAGAAAGTTTGGATTATCCAGATTTAACCCCAACACGTTTTCAACATTCCTTATTTGCCTACAGCTCCCATTATAAGCCTCAGGTAGTTGAATCAAGGGGTGCGATCCCTGCTCCAAAGCCATTTGTAGAAGACTGGACAGACCCCGCAAGAGAAGATGATTTCTCATAAGGTCTATGAGAAATGGTACAGATAAGAACCATGAAGGGAAAATCAGGGATGGTTTGGAAGCATTGTTTACATCCTCTTAGGTCTCCAATGGCCTCAGTAACCACAACATGACAATGAACATGAAAGCCTCATTCTTCCACCTGTTCATTTCATCTACACATGATTCCTTAACCTGGCCAAAGACTTCTTCTGGAAGAAAATGAAATAATCAGGCCTCACTCTTGTTGTTCTCGTAACAAATAGTAGAAACTTGCATTTTATAAGGCACCCTCACCACAAATGGTTCATAATATCATGCATTGGTATATGATACAGAACTGAAAAACTATGAGGCTTGATGTGCTTAATGTTAGCTTATTTTAGAAACTACTTCGCTAATTCGGGAAATAGTTCCACAAACGTTCTCTCTTCTGACCCTTGACACATTCCTGAGGTTGGCAACAACAAGTAACAGTAGATTAGGATGTGGAGACCCTTTATGTACGTTATGTGTAAAACCACAGAACTATTTGGTGTCACGACCGAGGCGAGGATGCTGGTCTGTTACCTCATATGTAAGTCTTCTATCTCTTACTGCCACTTTCTCAAGGAGGATTAGATCCTCAAAAACACCTGGGCTCGGTGTTATTTCTTAGATGTCTAACTTTGTCTAAAATGATGGTTTTGAGAAGAGATTCTGGCCTGACCACAGGGCTCCTGGAAATGGCTCTTGTGAGCAACAGTGAAGACAGCTCCTGAAGAATGTGTGTTTCAAATCTGTCTACAGAAATGAGTGGGAACCAGGAGCTGCGTTCCTCTTTCAAACCGTAGCTGGCCCGCCGGATAAGAAAAGAGAACACTTTCAATTATGCTGTTTGACTGCCGTGACAAGGGCTCCAAAGGAAAATGGCCCCTTTCTTTTCTTTTCTTTTCATCCCAACCTCAGTGACATCAAACCCTGATGAGTGTGAGCATTGGCTTATGAAGGAGTCTGTAGGAAAGGCTGCGTAAGCCATGGCCTGATGAGAAGGGTGTATCCTACGATGGTGAATTTTCTTTGTCCTTGAAGATTAAAGCTGTCAAGGGAGCAGAAGGAATACTCCATAGAAAGCAGCAGGTTGATAGGTTACATGGGTACTTTCTCACTTTCTCACCTTACCTCCTGGCCTCTGTGCTGTAGACCTCAGAGCCGGGATCATGTTCATGGGGCCAAGACTGTGGAGTGGGGCTTGAGTTTAAGCGCTCTCTTCTGTTTCACAACAAGCACAATGTCCTGCGCTCTCCAGTGGGTATGGTCAGTTTTTGCCGGTTCCATATTTGGCCGAGCAAAGCCAAGCCTAAATGCCTGAAGCCTACGTTGAAGTTAAGCCCCTGCTGGCTGCATTATCTCTGGGAAGCAGGTATGGCTCATCAACATGGGCTGTATCTCACAACGGTGTGTGTCTCCCTCACTTGGCAAGTGTGAACACGGAACCTGAGAGAACAAGTGACCCCTGTAAAATCACCTGGAGAGGAGCAAGGAAGTGATTCTCCTGTCTTCTGGGCATGTGTGGTTCTTTTCTCCCCTGTCAGTCATGCACCTGCCATCCCAGTGTTCATGTGCCTTTGTCTGGATGCTTGGAATATACCTCCAGTTCCTTTCCCACACTTACACAGCTCCGAATAAGCTCCAGTCCATACCACCCCCCCCCCCCACCGCAGCTTCACCTTCTGTGGCTTCCCCTCTTTTTCTCTGCTCACTACCCCAAGCCATAATAGTAGTGGTAGTCTGTGTTTGTTCATTGAACACAAATGCTTCATCCTCAGAGCATTTTCCCTTCCGTTGTCTGCAATGCCCTTGCTCAGGCCCATTTATAACTGATGTCTTCCCATCCTTCAGACACTGGCTCAGAAGTCACCTCAGAGAGGCTTTCCCTGGTGGCTCTATCCAACGTTGTCCACACTGGCTATCACATCGCCCTGTTTTACTGTTCTCTTATTAGTGATCGACATCTGAAATAACTTTTTGACATGTGTGTTCAGTCAGTTTTCATGTTTGTTCCTCTCCCCACAGACTGAAATCCCTAGGAGTGTGTTATTCACCACTGAATCCCCAGTACCTAGAACGAGGTCTTTCAAATAAGAGGTATTCAATCCCTATATGCTGAATGAATTTAATAAATACATTGCACCTTTATTTGCATGTGATTATTTCCTGAAATCAAGAACATCTTTCACTTGGTATCTGTCTTAGTTGGTTTGGGCTGCTATAAAAGTATTTCATAAGACCAAGGGGCTTAAACAGTAGAAACGTGTTTCTTACACTCCTGAAAGCTGGGAAGTCTGAGATTTGGGTGCTGGTGTGGTCAGGTTGTGCAGAGAGCTCTCTTCTTGGCTTTCAGGCATCCGTGGTGGGGAGAGAGTGACCCTCTTCTGTTCCTATTTTTATAAAGCCACTCTCCCATTAAGAGAGCTCCTTTCTTATGACCTCATCAGAACCGGTCCACCTCCAAAATCTCCATTTCTGAAAAACATTGCATTGAGGGTTAGTATTTCAATGTAAGAATTTCAGGAGAACACAAAAAATTCAGTCTATCACAGTGTCCACCTGTTAGATGGTGGTGTTGCTTTTCATTGTATTTCTATAAATCTAAATACCTATATATCCGTCACTATATCTATGAGTATGTGGACATCTAATTCTATCTCTGTCTGGGATTTACCTCTTTAGAACTATCTTATGAAGTCTTCAACCATTTTAGGAGTCGACACTCCACTCTTGACCGATTCCACTACTTACTGAACTCCAACACATAGCTGCTGTATTGACTTTTCAAATGAAACTAAATTTGAAATTTTAATAGTTTCCATTCTGGAACATTATGAGAATTGTGTAACAATTGTGGAATAGCTAGAGTCTTGTCTTCATGTTGTTAAGTCAAACTTAGGATCACCAGCATAGGAAAAGCTTTCATTCTCTGGATCATAAAATGTAAAACGACATGATTTGATTCCCATCACTTTTGTAGGGGAAGCAGTTTTTATGGGATTACAGGTACCTGCTCACTCGAGGAATCCTTCCCATTCTTTCCCTTCCTTCATTTTCTTCTTCATTTTGTTCTCTGCCTTTTCTTCCCTTTCTTGTATCTCTCCACCCCTCTATCCCCTTTTTTCTGCTTAGGCAACAGGCTTCCTAAAGCACTAAATCTACAGTCTAAAATGAATGCATGCTCACATTCATCGATGGGTAAATGATTTTTGAAAAGCTCACTCTTCAAGGCAATTTCTAAAAGGAAATCCTCGCTTTCTCAATACAAAAATCACTCTCACCAGGCGGGCTTCAGAGATAGAGTGATCACTGTGCTCCCAATTATACAAGATGCTGTATTTTTACAAAGGAGCTTACCTTGGAGAATAGAATTATTCTTCTTTTCCCCCCTGAGTTAAATGTTGTTCTTGCAAAATGGCTATATTCTTCACTCAGGGCACATATAATTTCCCATGGTAACCCCAATAAATAAATACAGCTCCATCAGGAAGGAGGCAAAAGCCTGTGTAGTTTAATACTATCCGACTGACAGAGCACCCCAGATTACAAAACACAAGGAAAATAAATGACAAGTGAGGGTGCGAACAGGATAGCATTTGGTTCCTGCTATATGGAGGAATACTTGCCCTCAAGGAGAAAGCTCAGGGGTGCATTGTGATTGGACACCTGGTAGCAAATGCAGTTTTATGGGTGTTCTTGGGAAGGCAAAAAAGAACTCATTCCAGCCCTGCCTCCATGTGGACATGTTTTCCTTTTGTCTCCAAAAACCACACTCCCCTGTGCCATTTGGTAATGAATGCTCAGCTTCGTGACAAGAAGGCCAAAGAGCTTTGTTTTGTATCCACAGAGTTTGCAAAGAGATTAACGGGGTCTAAAGGAATAAAGAACATCTGGAAACATGGGCTTTGTGTTTTCCTTGAGTGTGTTTGAAAGCTGAACATTGGGGAGAGGACAACTGAATTTACTTTCACGTTGAAAAGCCTAGTACCTCTGTGATTCAAGCAGGTAGATAGGTTAGGATCGGCTTAGTCCCTACTGGCAGGACCAGAAGCCCCAGTGGTGACTGCTAGTATAATTTCTATTCCAGTCTTCTCCAATCTGAGTAGTACATGAAGGGGGTGGTAGGAAGATGCAGTCAGTGAGGCTTCATTTCAATCCAGCAATAACAGATTGGGAATTTGATATACACTAATCACTGTCCTAGGTGCTCTGGGAAACAACATTAATATTGTATGTTAAGGATGTAGAGGGAGAGAGATCTTTGCACGGTATTGGTAAATAAATGTTAACCATCATATTTTACTTTTTTGATTTATATGACTATCTCCTCCACCAGAATGTAAATTCTTGAAGACAGGGATTTGGGATTTGGGATTTGGGGTAGAAGGGTTAGTATGTTCACTGTTGTGTCCCATTTAGTAGAACATAGTAAGTAAGCGCTTAGTAAATTATTGTCAAATCTGAAATAGACAAGTGTGAAAACTCAACAATAGGAGAATAACCAACTAAAAAAAATGAGCTGAAGACCTTAACAGATACCTCACTGAAGAAGACATACAGATGGCAAATAAGCATATGAGAAGATGCTCAACATCATATGTCATCAGAGAAATGCAAATTCAAATGATGAGATGCCATCACGCATCTGTTAGAATGGTCCAAATCTTCAACATAGACAACAGCAAGTGTTGGCAAGGATGTGGCCAACATTCACTGGCACTTTCATTCATTGCTGGTGGGGACGCAAAACATCACAGTCACTTGAGAAGACAGGTGGTTTCTTACAAAACTAAACATATTCTTTCCTTACCATCCAACAATCTCGCTCCTTGGCATACACTCAAAGGAGCTAAAAACTTACATCCACACAAAAATCCACACATACATGTTTATAGCAGTGCCATTGATTGCCCAAACTTTGGAGCTACCATGATATCCTTCAGTAGGTGAATGGATAAATGAGCTGTGGTATATCCAGGCAATGAAAGATTATTCAGCACTAAAGAGTAATGCATTACCAAGCCATGAAAAGACACAGAGGAAACTTAAATGCATATTACTAAGTGAAAGAAGCTAATCTGAAAAGGCAACCTACTGCATGGCTCCAACTATATGACATTCTGGAAAACACAAAACTATGGACACAGTAAAAAGATCAGTGGTTTCCAGGAATTTCAGGAGCAGGGATGAATAGGTAGAGCACAGAGGACTTTTAGGTCCGTGAAAATAATCTGTATGATAAGATATTGATGGACACGTGTTATGATACATTTGTCTAAACCCATAGAATACACACCACCAAGAATGAACCTTCATGTAAACTGTGAACTTTGGGTGATGATGATGTGTCCGTGTAAGTTCATCAGTTACAGCAAATGTGCTACTCTGGTGAGAATGTTGATCGTAGGGGAGATGGTGCATGTATGGGAGCAGGACGTATATGTAGAAAATCTCTGTAATTCCCCTTCAATTTTTCTGTAAACCTAAAACTTCTCAAAAAAAATAGTCTTACTAAAAACAAACAGGCAATCACACAGATAATTGTTGAATGAAAGAATTCATGAAGTAGATAAAAAAGCTAGCATGGAGATTCAAGGACAGGACTGTTCCAATAAGTAGACTCTAGGAGAAATGGTATTTGAGCCTGGCCTTAATTGATGAAACAACTTTTTTTTTTTTTTAATTTATAAAGTTGGTGTCATAACATTAATTAACTTTTGGGAAAGGAAGGACAAGTGTACAGGCAGTGATTTGGTTTCCACAGAACCTCAAGTATTACTTGTGAATTCTTTCTTTTTTTCCACATGTGGTTTCCCTGTGCTTCCATGAAACCTTGCTTCTTTCAATTATTATGCAAGTCTTCTTGTTGGTATGCATGCCCCCACATGTATTATTTTCAGTAAAAGTGTGAGATCTTCCATCAAGTCAGCCAAACCATGAATCACTCAAATATTCAATTACTTGGATTTTAAAAAGACAGCTGAATAAGCAAAGAGAGGGCAGATGAGCAAAGAACATAGGTGGAGCCATGGGGACACATGGGCATGGAGGAAAACAGGAAGGTCTTAGATGTTTGTATTGCAAGCTCTTTTGTGGCCTCGGGAATCCATTAACATTGGCAGTGGGAAGGCTGTGACTGTTCCTTGAGGATGTAGTTTTTGACCAAAAGGAGAATAAGAAAGAATGCAAGTAAAAACTTAGCAAATGGGATCAGTGTAGAAGTGATTGTCTTACAAGAAGCTCATATGCCACAAGGCAAAAAAAAAAAAAAAAAAGGTCTCTAATTTGGAGCCCCCAAGGCCATTTGACTCATGGCCATGTTATCCTCAAGCAGAACATCATACGTGCTTAATTAGCTTTTGCTTTGGCATACACATTTGACACCTATTGTTCTCTCAGCAGAAAGTGACTTCAGGTCCTGCCTGGCCTTGCTGCTGAGCCTGGGGAATAATAATGTGGCTTCCTGCCCTCCCCTCCAGCCTGATGGAGACTTTTTGTCAAAGCACGATCTGGGGGGCAAAGATTCCCCCTTGCCTGTCTTCCTAGAAGCCCTGGCAGATGAATTCCAACACTCTGGTGAAAGTTTGGAACAACTCAGGGGTATTGGGATGTAAACGAATGCCCTAACCACTCCCCAGTCACTCTTGTTTATTAATTCTGTCCACGTGGGTACGTTCCTGGGTGTCCTCCTCTGTAGCAACAATGAGCAACAACCATAAAGAATCCCATGATATTTGTTTCTCTTAAAAAACTGTTTTAGAAGCTCCAAACCAAAACTTAAAAGGGGACCATAGCATCTTTTCATATTCATTTCCTACTCAAAGTTGCACAACAACTTATATGCTACTTCCTCAGGAAAATGCCCCAACACTTCCTTTCATTCAGTCTGCTTTTAGATTCCTCTTCTCCAGGTCCCTGAGGTTACTTGTACACAGAACCAAAGACACTGAGATCTATTGCATATTTGCAGATCTCCCCTTCCCACTGAAGAACAGGATCCCAAGGGTGAGGCCTGTCCCGAGAGGCCTCCTGGGCCGTCCTGGTAAATACTACATAGCAGTTGAAGGGGAGCAGAAAATACCACACCCAAATGTACCGCTTTCCTATGTGGATTATTGATCAAAAACCAGCAGGCTCAGAAAAAAAAAAAATGTTATTCTTCCTTAACCACCTAAAATAATTTAGATAGGGGGAAAAGAGCTATTACCAGGGATAACTTTTTTTTTTTTTTTTTTTTTAATCTGAAAGACCTGTCTACATGCCAGGGCAAACTTCTGATTGCTAAACATCTGTTCTTCTTATCATTCTGTGAATCACCCTCTTGCCCTTTGAAGCCCCAGGCTCCTAGCCCATTCCTTAGCTCAGGATGGCATATAACCCTCAACCGCCCAGCTTGCTTTTCGGTCTCATATTTTTATGTACAAAAATAAATTTATTTTTCTCCTGTTAAACTGTCTTATGTCAATTTAATTACTAGACCAAAGAACCTAGAAAGTAAGAAGGAAAAAATTTCCACCCCTACACACCGATCAGTAAATGTTTATGGCATCGAACTACTAAATTGATATGTGAGTACCTGTCTCTCATTCTTGGCAAAGGGTTATGCTGCTGGAGCATTCTCATGGGTATTCGCTAATGGAATTTTAGATGGTTCTGAAAGGTACCAGAATATTCCACCCCAAAATATGCCTTTGTCAGATTTTGAGCTAAAGTCTACTGAGAGCAAGAAGACACAGTAAAAATTCTTTATCTCCCCCTAACAGCCTAAAAATAGAATATAGATTTCCCCTTATGTAAAGTAAATTTACACATATGAAGGAAATTTCCATTTGAAAGATGTCTCTGTACAAGGAAGAGAGTTAGTAAGAGACAACCCATCACCTGAAAGTTTCCTTTAACAAGACAACCCTCATTTACCACACATTTCCTCTACTCCCTCCCCTTCTCATGACTTGCCTCCCCACCCACAAACCCAAAACCCTTTTCCTTTGTTCAGCCTAAGATGACAGATGATTCTTGAACAACTTGAGTTTGAACTGCATGGGTCCACTTATGTACAGATTTTTTTCGATACGGTACTGTAAATGTGTTTTCTCTTCCTTGTGATTTTCTTAATAACATGTTATTTTCTCTAGCTTACTTTATTGTAAGAATCCAGTACCTAATATATATAACACGCAAAGTATGTGTTAATCGACTGTGTTATTGGTAAGGCTTACAGTCAACAGGAGGTTATTAGTAGTAACGGAAAGACAGAAGTTATGTGTGGATTTTCAACTGGGTGGAAGTTGGTACCTATAACCCCTACATTGTTCAATGGTTAACATATGTTTATATAGCCAACAATCTGGCTATTTCCTTCAGCCTTCTTTGTTTCTTTACCAACTCCCATGCATATATATGTAATCAGAATTTTTTTTCTCATTAATCTGTCTTTTATCAGTTTGATTTCTGAGCCCCGGACATTGAACCTAGGTGGGTGCAAGGGAAAATATTTTTCTCTCCTACACCTCTAATTTATGTTTTGTAATGCAGTTCTTAGCCCATTGTTTGGTTTTCAAGGTAACCAGTGATGTGTTCTCTGTGATCTATAACAAGTATCTTCCCCATCTTAGGTCCCAGATTCCTCATTTATTTTTGGATGGAATGGAGGAAATAACTAAAATAGTCTTTCAAGAGTAAAGAGACCTACTGGGATCATTTATAAGTGAATATTGCTTTATAAACTCTTGTAAACATGGAACATTCTTAGACACCTAGTGGTAGCCAGTCAGTAACTATGAAGTAAATCCATTCAAAGTGCCCTGCCTGGGAAAATTTCATGAACATTTTCCTATATCTCATGGTCTTATATATGAGGGGTGGAATAGAACATCCTGTAAGCTGGTCACTTCTTTTTGTAAATAAAGTTTTATTGGAGCACAGCCACACCTCTTGGTCTATGTATTGCCTATGGCTACTTTCATTCGACAGAGGTAGAGTTGAGTAGTTGCCCCATAGTAGACTAGATTGCCCGATAAGCCTAAAATATTTATTTTCTGATCCTTTTGGAAAAAAGTTTGCTGACTCCTGTTCTATTCCATTACTATTGTTGTTGTAAAGGTCCTGGACTTACTCAATTCAAATACTTTGTCAAAACTTGGACAAAGATTACTGGGTGTCCTACGTAGGTTATGTCTGGTTTCACGGTCTTTGAGCTCTTTTTCAATTCTGTAAGTTGCAGAAAACGGATAGTAATGCAAATGATTCTTATCCATTGAAAAACAAAAGAACTGTGTCCAGCGAAATGCGATTGATTTTTGCACTATGGATATTGACTAGTTTGACTTCCAGGTTTGAGTCTATTTGTAAATTCATTTCAATGTTCTTGGTTGCCAGTAAAATTATAATAGGTTGAATTTTCCTTTGTAACATCTTACTGGCTCCTTCGTTAATTAACAAGATAAATATAAAATCTTTGACACATCCATTTTACATCTATATGTGTGTCATGATTTGACTTCATGAAAAGTGTGTTTGTAGGAACATGTATATTATACATGTACACAACTAAAATCCTATGCTGCATCAGGAAGTTGAGAACCAGGGTTAAGAGGTAAGTCCTGAATTAGATTGTTTACTTTGTCTCCTGACCACACTATTAATTAGGTGTTCGGGGCCAGGCACATCATTTGACATATTGGAACCTCCTTTTTCTCCTATGTAATATGGTTATTAAAATAATTCCTACCTCGTATGGTTGTATGAGGATTAGATGCCATAAACCATGTATACTATCTAGCATTCAGGAAACAACATGGCAATGTTAACTACTATTGTGTCATTGTAGTCATAGATGCCATTTTCATTCATTAGGTGAAGCAAATTTTCATTTTCCACATGAAGGTCCCTTCTGCCAGCTGCTGCTTGCAGCCCCACTGGCCTGGTGTGGACTCTTCTAAAGACAGAATTTGAGATAAGTCTTGGAGCGGATAGTTTTTGTACAGGAGATCCTGGAAGGCAGGAATGAAAAAGCAGACTGAGATATGGAGAGAAGAAAAAGGAAAAGGATGCCTTTTTCTTCCACATGGGTACCGCCCTGGGAGGCTGGAGCTCGGTCGTCTGCATGACATGCCTCAGAATTGTCTCTCTAAAGACAAGAGACTGAGACATTAGCCATCAGCATCCATGGCTCTTTGGTTAAAGGTGTTACCCAGGGGAATCAACTTGTCCATAAGTCCGGGCTCCCTGGATTGAGGGCTGGACAAGCTCCTGTGATGTTGCGGTAATCCTTGAGGAAAAGCCAAGAGCTTGAGGAGGATGCTGTTGGCGTGCTCGGGAACCATCCATGACTGTGGATGCATTGGCCACTCAGAGACAGCACTCAGAGGATGACAAGTGCTCACAAGCAGCTGTGAATAGATAAGCCATTGAAAGTAGATAACCAATCCCTGACCCTCTCACACTGCAGCTAGACGCTCTGGGTCTCCACACCTTTCAAAGCGACAAGGAGGGCAAAGGGTGTGAGCACAAGCAGCCATGTCAGGAGTCACCTGGTGGAATAAGGGAAGGAAGTCAATTCTTGCTTTGGTGGTGAGGCAAGAAAATCTCTCCATACCTGCTCTAGAGACCTAACCAGCTCCAGGATAGACACTTGAGAGAAAACAATTGGGCCTTCTGATTTCTCCCCTGTGGAAGACTTTAAGGAAAGCCTTAGGGAATAATGGTGCCCTGGCTCAACCTCCCGAGTAGGCCAGAACTCTAGGAGGAGAGCTGGCTGGGTTCTCTCTTCTTTGACGTTGCTTACATCTAGGGAAAACACACACTTAAAACATAGCTGCTTCTTCTCTTACAACTTGTCAGGTTATTGGTCTGAAATCTGCATTTTAAAGGGTGACCTTTGACATTCAGATGTAAACATAATGCACCACCGCTCCTGGAGAGCTGCTGCTATAGTTCAGCCATTTTTACTAATCCTCTGCTAGACTCTGTGCATGTATTATCTCGACGCTTCACAACAAAGGCAAAATTAGACAGTAAAAAAGATCAGTGGTTGCCATGGATCTGGTGGGAGGCAGGCAGGGATGAACAGGTGGAGAACAGATTTTTAGGGAAGCAAAACTGTTCCGTATTGGGATGGCGGATGTTACAGATTTGTCAAAATCCATGGGACTACCTAACACAAAGAGTGAGCGCTAATGGAAACTATGGACTCTCGCTAGTAATATATTGATACTGCTTCATCAATCACGACAAATAGAACACACTCCTGCAAGATGTTAATAATAAGGGCAACTATCGAAGGAGGGAGAGGGGCATGTGGGGACGTTATACTTTCCACACAATCCTTCTGTCATCCATAACTGCTCAAAAACTAAAATCCATTCATGAAAAGAAAACTTTTGGAACAAATCCTTGCAGGTGGTCATTAGAACCGGGTTACAGAGGAGGAAAGAAAGGTTCTTGGGGCCAGATGCTTTTAATGGCATCACAGGGACGGGCACCCTGCTCGCTGTGGCTCCGAAGCCCATGTTCCTGTCATCTTGCCTTCTCCCTTTCTTCGTCACTGGCCTCCTGCCTCCCTGTTCGGTGCTCTCTCTCCTCCGTTGCAAGTTGCCTTTGCTCTTCACCCTGTCTACCATTTTGACACGGCCCCGGCCCCATGGGTCACCCCGCCAGAACTTCTGCCGTCAGGCTCTCCAGGAGAACCAGCTTATCAACCTGAAGCTTTCTAATGAGTCTGTGAAGTGTCATCAATCCTCAGTCCCCATTTTGCTGAGGCATCTCAGTGCTGTGATGTATGGATCAATCTAAGTGCTTCTGGTCTTTGAAGGGTCTGGTCCAGGGGCAGCCTTGGGAATCCAGTTACCCTTTTGCTAATGTATAATTTAGCTGACACAACCCTGCCGCTGTTTTATTTGTCTCAAATGAATGTCAATTGGTACAGAGGACAAGGCATTCGGGAGCTAAATTAACTAAATCATCACATGAATTAGTTCAGCTGCACTGAAATATAACACCCATGTCTCACCCCACTTTTGTTCTTTTTTTTTTTTTTACAAAGAGCCTCCCCCCAACCCTCAGCACGTTCCTACACCCTCTCTCAGTCCCACACCTCAAAATAATTTACTCTAGACGGCGAAGCACAGCTAGGAGTGTAGCGTTCCAAATATATAAATAATAATGAGAACCTTTAATAAAATGAGACGTAAGTTATGCAGTAGACATCAATTACAATGGATTTTAAAGGTTTTGATCTAGAACCCGGGTGGTGTTACATTTAGACTAATAACTGTAAGCATGATTTATGTGTTTGCAACCAAAATGGTTTCAGTGCCTCGATATATGTCCAAAGTAAAATTTATAGTCAGCCTCAGAATGTATAAATAATGAATAGCCATATGTCATCACACATTTAAAAATGTGACTCCTTCTGCAGTAGCAATGGGGTAAAATGAATTAAAATCTTAAGTTCATTGGGAACCAACGTATTTGGGAGCACTTTAAGAAATGTGCACAAATGTGAACACTGATATATATATATATATATATATATATATATATATATATATATATACACACACATACACACACACACACACACACACACACACACGCTTTTTTTTTTAACCAAGTCAGAGAAAAATGGCTGTTATAAAAATGACAGACACTCTTGGGAAATCGCAGGCGTCATCAAATTAAATAATAGCATGAGAAAGAAGTGGGGAACTGACTTGGATGGAAAGCAAAGGAAAGATGCCAGGCGGGAACTTTTCTGACTCTGCTATTCCCTCCGGTTACTACAAAGGCCTCTTAAGTGGCCCAAACAAGCAAAATAAGTTGAAATGGCATTCTGCCTTACCGTATCCCATGAAGTTCACCTAAGACTTACAGCGCTTGGAGAGTCGCCAGTGACAAAGGCTGAAAAGCCCACTCATAGATTCTGGATATTCCTTGGGAAATTCGCACACCACACTAAGGATCAGCCTCTTCATCTAGAAATAGGATGGTAAGGTCCATTAGACAGAGTTGGCAGGAGAGCTTAGAACTAGGAATGAAAGTCGTGAAAGCAGCTAGTATAGTGCCAGGCACGGGCAGTTGGGCCTCAGCAGATGTCAGTTGTGTCTGTTCTTCATACCTCCCTCGGTGGATGGTGCGTTTTGGGGGAGGCATGAACCATGATGTGTTCATCTTCCCATGTGGGATGCGTAGAAAAGTTCTAGCATGTAGTAAATATTAATGCATCCTTGCTGAATTAATCAGTGAGTCCGTGAACATGTTTCCATGGCTCTGACAGCCATGTGGAAATCCAAATGTCAGAAAGACTTACAAGGCAAGCATCTATCTGAGTTGGTCAGGGGAAATTCGGTGGTCCTCGTTCATAAATTCATAGAAAATCAAAGCTTGCTTCCTTCCTCAAACTCTGATGCAATGCCACAGTTCAGTCTTTGGCAATCAGAATGTTTTGTAAAAATCTATTCTTCACCTCTGTAGGTTCTCAAATATGCTGATGATCATGTACTCTTCTGACTTCAAGTTCTCATAAATGCAGGAGTCTAAAGGGATATGATTTAGTAATGATTATTGTAAGGGGTCTGGTGTTTCCTCCTCTCTCTTTCCGCTAAATGGTCTCCAACTGCTATGTTGTGATTTCTTCTCTTGATTTTAACGGTCTCTGTTACTTCCCTCAAATTTAATTTCCAATTCCTACTGCTTCCTGTCTTACCTTTCCTTGGTCCTCATAATTGTTATTGTAGAACTGGAACCCTGGTAATCATGTGTTTTAGCTATAATACACTATGCCAAATGCATTGGTTTGAACCAATTCATCAATAGCTCTCATGGTTCTATATGTTACTGGAATGGATGGTTTTCACACAGGCCTGTGTCCTGTGCTTCTAGTTAAATGACTGGAGTTACCTGAAGGTTCAAGGGGGCTGAACATCCAAAATAGCTCATCACATGGCTCACAATTGAGGCTGGATGCTGAATTGGGTCTGTGGATGGGAGAAACAACACATGGCTTCTCCTTGCAGCTTGAGCTTCCCATACAGCTTTGCAGAAAGAGTAGCCTGGTAGCAAACATCCCCAAAGACCCAGGTAGAAGCTGTAAGCCATCTACGGCCTACCCTGCATCACTTCTGCCTCATTCTATTGGCCAAATATGGGAGGAGACAACACAGGGGTCAAATATTGGGAGGCATGGTTCACTGGGGGCCATCTTTGGAGACTGGATCCCACATTAGTTGTTAAAATTGAGTCTAGAGCATTCACTGGGAGATCTGTTAAGGCCTTGCAGAAAAAAAAGTTGCTGAGTTTTAGTGCATAGAATTATGGCTTGCCTCTTGACTTTGAAGACCCTTTTGTCCTACCATTTAACTTTCTGATGATTTGCCTATCAAAGATTGTCATTTATGTACACGATAGTATTATTCACATGATATATGGGTAAGTGGGTATTTTTGGAGTGAATTGACTGTTAGATACAGACTGTTCATGTATCTTATGTTTGTTTCCGTGACGGGAATTAATTTTTGCTGACTCAAATCATGGTTTCTATAGGTTAGATTTTGGAGTAGAGAATGTGTCTGTTTTATGCATGAGGATTGGAGATAAAATAGAACTTCATTTAGAAATTCTTTTAAGCATTTATTCCCATAGGACCAAGTAACTCCTCAGTGCAGTAAAAGAAAACAAATTAGCCCTCCTGCGGTCATCATTGTGTGATCACTTTCTTTCTTGCTTGATTTTTTACATGTTTATTTTGAGAGACAGCATGAGAAGGGAAGGTCAGAGAAAGGGGGCACAAGAGAGAATCCCAAGCAGGCTCCACACTGTTAGTGCAGAACCTGACATGGGGCTCGAACTCATGAACTGTGAGATCATAACCTGAGCTAAAATCAAGAGTCAGAGGCTTAACCGATTGAGCCACCCAGGCACCCCTATTGTGTGGTCACTTTCAAGGTTTGCTGCCTTGGGGTAGACACTTCGAATTCTCTGAGCCTTCATTTCTTTATCTGTAAAATGGGAAAAATAAATCTATTCTCAAAATGTGATCAGGAAGCTTTAAAAAGAAAATGTAAAGCCAGTGCTTAGTTTAGTGCCTAACACATTGTAAATTAATTACAAAAGAGAATTCTCTTCCCATCTGCACCCCAAGAAACATATGTGGAGTGTGTGTGTGTGTGTGTGTGTGTGTGTGTGTGTGTCTTCCATTAACCTCATCCTATTGTCTTGAAGACTGCAGGTGTTTCTGGTCCTGTTGACTAGGAAGACACCTGTATTAATCTATGTCCTGTCCTGCCTGGGGAGAGACGCATAACCAAACTGAGTGATTTGAGGAGCTTTCAGAAAAGGGGCTAGTAACAAAACTCAGGGCAGGGCTAGGAAACACTACGCAGTATACTGCAGTATCCCTGGGTGGAGGGACAGGTAACAATGTGAAGGAAGGGGATCCTGGAACAAGGTCTGCAGCCTTCAGTAAAGAGTCACAATAAGGCTTAGAGACCTGGAAGGAAGGGTGCAGGAGACTGGTGATCCAGCTGTGTTGTTCTCCTTCCCCTAATTTAGCTGACACTTCTCATCCAATGACCCAGCTCTGAAACCCAAAGACAAGGGCAACCTCTAGTCCATGCAGACCAGCCTTCACCAAACAGAGCAGGAAGCAGAAGCAAGGGAGTGAATCTGGAGGTGTGAGCAGAAGATATCTAGCACAGCCCCCTTCTCTCAAAGGCCACTGTCTTCCACCACCTTGGACTCACCCAACACCAAACTCAGGTTATATTCGGGTCTGAGGTTCTGGACTCATAAAGAAGGCTGCCTTCGCCCAGTCTTCTCAATCTGAGACCCACCATGCCTGGAGGGTGTGAACTGTGTTGCTGAGATCTGGGAATTCTTAATAAACAGTTTTAATTCTGTCTAGGTGATAATCTGGATCAAATAAAAGCATATTATGATTTGTCTTATTACCAAGTACAGCCACACAATCCCACACAATTTTTTGTGTTTCTACTTGAATTTGGCCCAAACTACATTACCATATATTGTAGGGCTGAAGGTCTTACAGTGACTGGAAAGAAGTCAGTATGCCTATGGGAAACAATCTACTATTGTTAGCCAAATTGCAAATGACTCATGCCAGAATTTCAAGACTGCAGGCTCATGTGAATGGATGTGTTTTGTGGACATCAGTTTTGCACTAACTTTGCAATGGTTTGCTAGCAGGAAGTTTATTTATTTATTTCTAAATGTTTATTTGTTATTTTTAAGAGAGAGAGACAGTACCAGCTTGGGAGGGGCAGAGAGAGAGAGACAGAATCCGAAGCAGGCTCCAGGCTCTGAGCTGTCAGCGCAGAGCCCAACACAGGGCTTGAATTCATGAACTGTGAGATCATGACCTGAGCCAAAGTTGGACCATAACCAACTGAGTCACCCAGGTGCCCCTGCAAGCAGTAAGTTTAGAAGAGGTTTTCTTTTCCTGATTCCAGAAATAATAGGACTACATGTGCACTTAATTCAGGTTTCAGAAAGCCACAGTGTTAACCTTATTTCAAGTGAGTCAGTCAACTTTATGGAAAAGCAGGTGTTCCTTCCTGAGTTGATCTTGTTTAATGTAATTCTGGTGACATGTGGGGGCCTTATCACCTGATCACTCTAAACTCATAAATAAACACTTGGGGAATAGCAGTGTCCCTTTATGCAACTATTAAGGACGAGGATTTCCTGTATCACCATCACCAAGATCAAAACACTTCAGATTAAATGTAGAATGGTACCTGACCCTATGGTTTTCTACTGTTCAAATAAGGGCAATTTATTTTTCAAACACTTCATTTTATTTTTTTTTATTTTTAATTTAAAAAAAATTTTAAGGTTAACTTTTGAGAGACAGTCAGAGACAGAGTGAGAACGGGGGAGGGGCAGAGAAAGAGGGAGACACAGAATCCGAAACAGGCTCCAGGCTCTGAGCTGTCAGCACTGTGCCTAATGCGGGCCTTGAACTCATGAACCGTGAGATCATGACCTGAGCTGAAGTCGGACCCTCAACCAACTGAGCCACCCAGGCGCCCCTCTCCAGTGGAATTTTTAAAAATTATGTAAATAGCCATTTAAATCAATATGGTTAATCTGGATTTTGTTGGCCCCAGAACTTGTGTGCATTCAGGTTGTAAAATTATTTAGACTTTTATATCGTGTAACTATGAGAGGTTATGCCTCTGTTAGCGGCCATACATATTTAACTGAAGGTATTATAAAAATAGAGAGTCAACACTGAGGACTTCCATTGCTTTTCCAGTTTGGAAGTTGCCAGCACAATACTAAAGTTTGAGGCTGCTGTCTGTTCATCCTTTTTGTCTGGGGCAAGTTTTGGCAATGATCTTCAAATTTAACACTGTGTCGTGAGGTTCCTGCGGCCAGGAAGGCACAATCAGTCACTTCCAGAGCCTCTAGGTAGAAAAATAAATAAATAAAAGGAAATAAGGTAAAATAAAATAAAATAAGCTACCCCTAGCTCAGCCACCCCTATTCCCAAGTCCAAAGCCCCCTTCACAGCACAAAAAAAAAAAACAAAAACAAACAAACAAAAAAAACCAAAGGCTCATTTTCATCCTTTTGGAAGGTGACAGCCTGCACTGCTTCCCACCTGGGGAGATGTAAAAATAAAGAAAACTCAGTGTGGAGTGAAGCTGTCAGCCCCAGGAACCCCTCTCCTTCAGCACGCTGGCCAGCATTATTGGGAAGTTATCTAAAGTGTCAGAGGAAACATTATTGATTTTTTAGTCTGTTTTGTCAAGTAGTCAATAAGCCTTGCTTTTTCGCAGATTTTCTTTCTTCTAGCTCCCTGCCTCTCAGTTCCTTCGAGCTTCTGTCTTCTCCCCCTTCTTTCCGTTCTGTTCTCTGTTCCTCTCCCTCTCCCCCTCTCCCTTTCCCTCTCAGTTCACCACCCCCCACCCCTCAGTCTTCCTGTCTTCTCTCCCTTCCCTTTATTTTGTCCCTGCTTTCCTTCAGGTATCAGTCAGCAGTTATAAAAACTTCTCACTCATTCAGACGTAGCTAATATCACATCCATGGGTTTATCCGTGGGGTTCTTTTTAAAGATACATGAAGATGACTTTCTATTTAGCAACACCAGCTTTGAGGCTGGTAGAGACCCTATTCATTGCTCGTCACGTCGGTGTGCTTCTCAGTAAGGCAGTTCACTCTTCTCGCAATTCTTCCTCATTGTTTAAATGGCTTCCTTTGGAAGCCCTTCCCAGATTTCACCGCCATATTTAAGGCTTCTTCCTGAAACTGAAAGGGATTCTGAGTAATAGAACTCACTTTTGCCCGACCCCATTCCCAGTGCTGTCAACATAGTAACTCGGTGAACGCTCTCAACTCCACCAGGTAGATTCTGTTCCTATCACCATTTTATAGATGAGAAAACTGAGGTCCTAAGAAGGGATTCCTTTTATTCCTCTGCTTGTTGAGGGAGGCGTGGCATTAAGTTATCTCAAATACTTGATTATCAGCAATTTAGCATGCTCCAGAAGAGACCCGGGTGGCAGAAGATGCCTTTAACAGCGATGGCACCTGTCATGAGCATTTCCTAGCCAGATGTGTTAACCACATATTCAGTCGGCGTGCTTGGGCTGTGACATGCCAGCGTGCACCAGAAGAACACAGCCCTCGGCTTCCCCGAGACCAACCAATTAATGGCACCCTTAATTGCGTCTTCACTTTCTCTCTTTCCCCAGCTTTTCCCTGTAATCCTACAAGCATACTCAAGTGCCCGATTATGTTTTACCTCTTCTTTCTCTCTCCCCTCCCTCATCCCCAAGTGACTACCCCATATGGGCAAGGATGGGCTAAGTTTTGCTGCAGAAACAATAAAACACTCTTGTGGCTTATAACCACAAAGATTGAGTCTCACTCGTGCTCAGTGTCCCTCAGGGTCATCTGGAGCTCTGCTCATTCTCGTTCAGACATTGAGGCTGGTGGAGGCTCCATGTTAACAAACCCTTCAGTGATTATGGCGGCATAAGTCAGTGGTTGTGGTACTGTGCACGTGATTCTTCAAGAGGAAAATGTTGGTAGCGGTTTCTTTTTCTCTCCTGTTTCAGAATCAAAGGAAATAATCCAGGGTGAAAATGTGTAACTTTCTCAAATCAAGAATTCGGGAAAAAATGTCAGGGTCCTCATTTCTGTGCCTTCCTGTTTAATCCTGTAACGGGGTTTCCTGTCAGTGATGTGTGAACAAAGAGGAACCAAGTGTAAATCATTATATTCCCATTTTAGTTTTTACTACATATTTATGTTAATTCAATATATATGTAATCGGAAATTTGCTATTTAGAATTTCCACTGTCTTCTAAAGACAGAAGACAGTAGGAAATGGAAGAGCCTTTATTTTCCAAGGTATCTTGCTCAGTTTGGGAATTAAAATTTGTAGCTAAGAGATGATAACATGCTGAATTTCTCTTTTTCTCTCCCTTTGTCTCCCATCTTAATTTTTTCTTCCCTCACCCCTCCCATTCACAACTATGCATCACACTTTTAGCATGCCAAAAAATGAGTTCTGGGGCACCTGGGTGGCTCAGTCAGCTGAGCGTCTGACTTCAGCTTGGGTCATGATCTTGTGGTTCATGAGTTCGAGCCCCAGGTCAGGCTCTGTGTCGACAGCTTAGAGCTTGGAGCCTGCTTCAGATTCTGTGTCTCCCTGTCTCTGCCCCTTCCCTGTTTTCACTCTCTCTGTCTCAAAAATAAATAAAAACATTAAAAAATATATGAGTGTTGTTGGCAATAATACCATGAATCAGGCAAGCAAGGATCTCAGAAAATCTACATTCCTCATGGGGACAGGAAAGAAAATCAATAACCTGGAAAAGCCAGGAAAATATCTGATAGAAAGGAGAAAATAAAGATAATGGATGGGAGACTAACCAGGTGGGTATGTCAGACTGAGTAGCAAAGGAGGGTCTGCCTAAGGCCCTACTACTTGAGCTGAGACCTAATGAAGAAAGAATCCAGGAAGAAGGTTGTAAGCAATGAACGGATAAGAGGAGGTGATGGGGATAGACTGATGTACTTGGGAAGCAGAGAGGAAGCCATGATGGCTGCCGAGAGGTAAGGAAGGAAGAGCGTTCATTGGCACTCCCAGGAAACCCTGGCTCCCAAGTTTTGAAAAGGTTGTATGTGCAGAGAGTTGAGGCTCAGCACACTGACTGCCCCCTGAATTCTCTAAAACCAACCAATCATCCCTAAGAAGGAGAGAGCAGTGGAGGGAGGGACTGGCCATGTCTTTGGTGGAGGGACCGGTCATGTCTTTGGTGGAGGGACCGGCCATGTCTTTGGTGGAGGGACTGGCCATGTCTTTGGTAGAGGGACGGGCCGTGTCTTTGGTGGAGGGACCAGCCGTGTCTTCGGTGGCCTCTTGTCCAACTGAAGCTGCAGGTGTATTCATTTAGTCTGCTCTTATGGAGCCTGGACACGAGAGTTTATAATGTTATGGGAGGTCCACCTCAAGGTGGGGGATGTGCTTTAATCTTTTGATGATCATGAGCACCATTTTGTGAGTCCAAATTGGGTGCCTTGATTCAGCAAGTGCAAGTTCATTCCCAGAAATAAGAGAGCACTAGAGTCCAGACCATCTGGGTAGGGAGATCCAGGATAACCGATCACTGCATTTAAAACTGAGCACTTCTTAAAATGCCTTTTGAAATTATGCTTTATCAAATTATCTTCCTCTTATTACAAAAGAAAGATGTTTATTGTAGTCTAAGGCAGAAGATGATAAGAAAAACAGTCCCATCCCATCTAGAGATAACCAGTATTCACTTCCTTACATATACCCTCCCCGACATGTTGTGTATTATCTTTTTCCTCCAAAGGAGATTGTACTTTATTTATTAATTGATTTTTGCATTTATTCAACAAATACCAATCAGCTCCTCTTGCAAGGCAGACGGCTGGGATACAGATCTGAATGAGACCCATATTGTTACTTGGCTTGTGGGGAAATTTAACAGGCGAGATATATTTTGTAAAATCCAGACATCCAGTTTTACAAATGGTAAAGATATTCCACCTCATTCTCCTCTCAGACATCACCCAAAAAACAACTAAAAGGGAGATGGAAAAACACACTTCGTGTTTTAAGAAACTAGCAGAAACTTAAAAAAAAGTTTTTTTTAATGTTTATTTATTAAGGGGCAGAGAGAGGGAGACACAGAATCAGAAGCAGGCTCCAGGCTCTGAGCTGTCCGCACAGAGCCTGACACGGGGCTTGAACTCACAGACCGCAAGATCATGACCTGAGCTGAAGTTGGATGCTCAACTGTCTGAGCCACCCAGGCGCCCCAAAAACTAGCAGAAACTTTAGTTCGTAAGGCAGAGACAGACAGAGGTCAGGCAGGACAAGGAGAGGATCACTAGATACAGTGCATAGCTCTCCCACATGTTCTACTGCTGTTATTTATTTATGTTTATTTAAATTCATATTAGTGGGGTGCCTGGGTGGCTCAGTTGGTTAAGCATCTGACTTCAGCTCAGGTTAAGATCTCACAGTTCATGGGTTTGAACCCTATGTCAGGCTCCATGCTGACAGCTCAGAGCCTGGAGCCTGCTTCGGATTCTGTGTCTCCCTCTCTCTCTGGCCCTCCCCTGCTCATGCTCTGTGTCTGTCTCTCAAAAATAAATAAACACTGAAAAAAGATAAAAAGAAAATTCAAGTTAACTTACAGTGTAGTCTTGGCTTCGGGAGTAGAACCCAGTGACTTGTCTCTTACATATGACATCAGTGGTCATCTCAACAAGTGGCCTCCTTAATGCCCATCGCCCATTTGTTCTCTGTATTAAGAGTTTCTAGGGTTTGCCTCCCTCTCTGTGTTAATCTTATCTTTTTTTCCGCTTTCCCCTTGTTTATCCTCTGTGTTTCTTAAATTCCACATATGAGTGAAATCATATGAAAACAAAAAAAAGAATGGTATTTTAAAGAGAGTAGCTAGTGCTATGGAGCCCAACAGGCAAGTGGTGGGTGGAAACCAGTTGAAACGCACATGCATATGCGCGCGCACACACACACACACACACACACACACACACACACACACACACACATATGCACACACATTCCATATTTGCAGGAAGCTGTGAACGAGGCAAGGTGAGAAAAAATGCTCTGTAACAGGAGTAATTCTGCCATAACTGTTCTTCGCTTGCTGGTTAAACAATAAAAGAACAAATTACCAACACTGATTCCAGGAGTGAAAGAAATTTTAAGCGAATACACAGCCAGTGAATGTCCTATAGTCAAAAAAAAAAAAAAATGTCTTCACAAACATGTTAAATGTATATTATTTTAAAGCAGAATTTTACCAAAATTTCAAGGATCAGATAATTCCCATATTCTTTAACCTCTTTTAGAGCCCAGAAGAAAAATGAAATCTTCCACATTTTTGTTATGAAGTCACCATAACATTGATAGGAAGCCCCTCCAAAGATAGTAAAAAACAATCTCATTTTGAAACTTATTTTTTAACATTTATTTATTTTTGAGAGGGACAGAGAGAGAGAGAGAGAGAGAGAGAAAGGGAGGGGCAGAGAGAGAGGGAGACACAGAATCGGAAGCAGGCTCCAGGCTCCGAGCTGTCAGCACAGAGCCCAACGTGGGGCTCGAACGCACAAGCCGCGAGATCATGACCTGAGCGGAAGTCAGACGCTCAACTGATGGAGCCACCCAGGGCCCCCAGGTTCATTTTGATCAAACAATCCAAAGACAGATACAAAGTGCTCTTGCTTTGTGAAAGAGGGACCACCTGTTCCAAGGGTTTGGCCACTCCTGTCAACGTTTGTAACTAATGCCCATTTCAGTGTCTTTCCTCACCCCTTTGTGGCCGTCTCTGGTGCCTCCAGTTTCCAAGACGATGGGCTTTCGTGGGTTTGGTGAATCACTTGGTTTCTTGTTCTTCCCCCCTCCCAGAGGGTCCGTCCTCTCCACTCTGCGTGGCCAGACTACTATTCCATCAACTTTCTCCACCGTCTACAAAATGTTAAAATCATTTATTCTCTTAAGTCTCTTCCAATGCTTTCATTCCTGTGAGTCTTTAACTTATTTTATTCCCTTCATCCCATTTGAGTAACACTTCCAGAGAAGAGCCAACACCCTTTTGGCCAATGACCCTTATAATCGGTAGGTCTTAACACAGTGTGTTAAATAAAGTTGATACAATAGTTGTACCAGATAAGTAACAATAATTTCTTGCCATCACCAAATATCTAGTCAGTGTTCAAATGTTCCCAACTGTACCATAACTGTGTTTTAAAACATCCTTTTTCTTCCAACCATAGCTCTTTTATTCTGCTTTAAAAAAATTTTTTAAGGTGTATTGCTTATTTTGAGAGAGAGAGAAAGTGCACACGTGCAAGAGAGAGACCAGAGAGAGAGAGAGAGAGAGAGAGAATCCCAAGCAGGCTCCACACTGTCAGTGCAGAGCCCAATGTGGGACTTGATTTCACAAACTGTGAGATCATGACCTGAGCCGAAACCAGGAGTCAGACGCTTAACTGCCTGAGCCTGCAAGGCTTCTTGCAGTCTTAAGCCCTTTGTGTTAAATTGAAGAGGTTGGGCTAGAAGACCAGGCCCCTAATTCTCCAAAACTCTGAAAACTGTAGAACTTTATCATACAAAGGACAGCTTCTTAGAGTAGCTGGTCACAACCCTGCCTGGTTTTCAAATTAACACAACAATAAGAATCAGGCTCTTTCACATAAAAACTCACTGTAATGCATTTCACTGATAAGATTGTTTTATTTAAGAGAGATGATAGACAAGAGAGAGAGTAAGAGAGACAGAGAGAGGGAAGGAGGAGGAGGAGGAGGAAAGGAAGGAGGAGGGGGAGGGGGAGGGAGCGAGGAGGGGGAAATACTTCATTCACTCACTTTTGGCTTGAGTCACTGGATGTGAAGTTGAATTTAGTGTTTCAGTTTAACCTCCCTTTACCCTTCCAGAGTCAAGTCGTAAAGTGGCAGATTTCTTTCGCTTCTGAAAATATTTACACGGAACGGTATCTGGTTTTTCTTGTCAGCTAAGTTCCATTGTTCAATTCCAAGGATAGCATCATAGTCTTGAATTAAAATCCTCTCAAGGGTGGCTTTCCGGAACACTTCTCAGAAGATCAGCAAGAAAACAGCAGACGTGGAGCCTCTGTTCGCGAATGGCCTTGCCTAGCTTTCGGAATGTATTAACCTTCCTGTTAGCACTTGCTGAAGGCAGTGTGCGTTCCACGTTCGTTGATGATGTCACGGAATTGTGGTTAATGCTATTTCTTTCCCAGTGCTTGGGCGAAAATAAGGAAAATAGTCAACAGGCAGGTCTGGAGCTGGTGAGTTAGGCACTGCATTACCTTGTTCATATACATGCAGGAGGGTGATTTTTATCTTGGAATCTGGTTTTTCAGGGGTTACAGCCCCTTTATAAAACGCCCAAGCATGTGTTACCAGTCAGGATTACCATTTCCGCTCTGCCAATCAAACAGGGACATTAGGATAATGATTAGGTTTGAATACTATAAACCTAACAAGGATTAGCAATATTCCTGCTGAAGAAAAGCAGCCAAATAGAAAACAGTACTCAGTGAATCGTGCAGAAGAGGTTCACGAAGGGAGATGAGTCGCCTTTAGGCCTTAACTTTCGACTTCTCTTTTAGGATGTAGTCAATTAAAAAAGCTTTTGTGGGTTTTTCTCTTTTTTTAAATATAATTTATTGTCAGATTGACTTGCATACAATACCCAGTGCTCATCCCAGCAGCCCTCCTCAATGCCCATCACCCACTTTCCCCTCTCTCCCACCCCCCATCCACCCTCAGTTTGTTCTCTGTATTTAAGAGTCTCTTATTGTTTGCCTTCCTCCCTCTCTGTTTGTAACTATTTTTTCCCCTTCCCTTCTCCCATGGTCTTCTGTTAAGTTTCTCAAGTTCCACATATGGATTTTTCTATTATACGTATAGCTTCTAAAGGAGGTCATGGAAGGATTCTGTACTCCAGAATTTTCAAAATGTTATTTTGCGGGGGGGGGGGGGGGGGGGACAAAAATCTCCAGTGGAATTTTTTTTTAATGTTTATGTATTTTGGAGAGAGAGAGAAAGAGAGTGAGAGAGGGAGGGAGAGTGGGAGAGGGGCATAGAGAGAGGGAGACCCAGAATTCAAAGCAGGCTCCAGGCTCCGAGCTGTCAGCACAAAGCCCGGCATGGGGCTCGAACTCACTAACCACGAGACCATGACCTGAGCCAAAGTCGGACACTCACCCGACTGAACTACCCAGGCGCCTGTCTCCAGTGGAATTTTTAAAAATTATCTGGCATAAGGGGCGCCTGGGTGGCTCAGTCGGTTGAGCGTCCGACTTCGGCTCAGGTCACGATCTCGCAGTCCGTGAGTTCGAGCCCCGCATCAGGCTCTGGGCTGATGGCTCAGAGCCTGGAGCCTGCTTCCAATTCTGTGTCTCCCTCTCTCTCTGCCCCTCCCCTGTTCATGCTCTGTCTCTCTCTGTCTCAAAAATAAATAAATGTTAAAAAAAATTTTTTTAAAAATATTTAAAAAAAATTATCTGGCATAAGTCTCTAATATTCCTCATTGATTAGATATTTGTGTCATCTGACTGGTCACTGAATGAGTCCCTTTCTTGATTCCCGTATGGAAATAAGGCTCCCTGAAAGGCAACAAGGAGATAGACCCCCCACACCTATTCATCTTCCTCTCATCTTGTACGGTCCATGCCCCTACTAGGTGGTGAAACATAGGATTTTACCCTTGTCCAGACTCTTGCCCTTCTGTCCAGAAGAAATCATACCTGAGTCTTTCTGTAGCTTCTTCTCCGTTTGGAGATCCAATTCTGGGGGTATGGGGAGGGGGAGAAAAATGAAACAGAAATTGTGACTTTTTGGCAAACGTGGATGACGGATGGGTCCATAGGGGTCTAAAGGAGACAGAACTGTCTCAGTTTGCAGTTCCCCAAAAGCAGACCCGGAGAAAAACAATTCAAGTGCAGGTAGTTTAGTCAGGAGTTGAAGAAAAGGCCAGATACCAGCAGCAAGTCAAGAACTAAGGTAGACAAAGGAAGTTAGATGATAAAGTGTGTGCAATTGAGCCCGTTCTCACAGCGGGTGACTGGGGATGAATCTCCCTGGAGACTCTGGCAGCCTGCGTGGGACATCTCATCTCCTGTCGCCCCATCTGAGGGTTAAGGGTGCTGGGCTCTTCATACACCAACTCCTTTCCACCACTGGCTGAGGGTTACTTGGGAGCACTGTTAGCTCCCCGGGTCTTGTGGCCCGCCACACAGTGGGCAACGTGGACTTTGGTGGCCAAAGAAAGCCCCCAGGCCATCACGGCATGTGCCTGTAGTTGGAAGTCTGGCCACCTTTCACTGAAGCGTTAAAGATGAGGGGATATGGACAGGGCATCAGCATTTGTTCAGAAGGTTAACTTTTACGTTTCCCCAGAGAGAGATCTTAATGGGCCTTTCCATCTTTAGTGGACCACTTCTCCTCTTGGGATTTGTTTCGTCATCCTGAAGTTTATTTCGCTTTATTTTATCTTGAGAGAGAGAGAGATAAAGAGCAAGCTGGGTAGAGAGAGGGGGAGAGACAGAATCTCAAGCAGGCTCTGCTACACGCTGTCAGCACAGAGCCTGATGTGGGGCTCGAACTCACGGACCGTGAGATCATGACCTGAGCCGAAGCTGGACGCTTAACTGACTGAGGCACCCAGGCACCCCGTTTCCTCATTTTAAATGGGAATGATGGTGCAGGATAGGAAAGGGATTGGAGGGGATTTAACTGGGACCTTAAGTTCCTATATCCCTGCTGTCCCATCCTTCTGAAGCTTGGGTGTGTTTGTACAGAACACTCTCAACAATTATTTCACTGACTTGCATCTCCAGCTAATGGATAACTTTGAAGATCATTCTCCAGACTCTTGATTAGGATCTGAGACTCATGGATCTCTCTCCCTGGATTAAAGCTCCCAATGCCTTCTGCAGCCTCATGAAATTGCTCCTGAAAGTAACAAGATGAACGTCAAACTACCATGTGGCACAATGTTTGTGTGTGTGTGTGTGTGTGTGTGTGTGTGTGTGTGTGTGTGTGTGTGTGTTTTCAGATGCAATCGCCAGTTTAATCGTGTTTGCATTTGTGAAAGGAGTGCTTTTGGTAGGTAATGCACTTTAGGAAATTTGGGGAACGATAAACTCAAATGGAAATATATTATCTCAGCCCTCAGCCGTGTTGCACTTCATTATTGTTTGTTGCCATTGGCGGGCATGTTTGTCTTATAATTCATTCGTAAAAGTGGAGACAACAAAGTTGAGACTCAGAATAAGCGAAACACCGGGCAGGCAGAGCTTCTGTGTACGTACGGTACCCCCAGTCACGGGCGGCAGCTGAATCTTTAACCACAGGAGGCATCTGGATCAACCAGTTTCATTGTATCCTTGTGAGTGAGGCAGCTACTGTCTGCTTCCGGTGAGAGGTTTATCTGCCTTCATAGCCTGGCTGTCATCAGACTGGATTCACACCTTGTTATTTGGCCACCTTACGTATTCTCTGGGATTTCCTTCACCTGTTACGTGTTTGCCAAGGGAAAATGCAAAACAAACCATTGCAATTTGTTTTAAAAACAAGGGTACTTGTTACTATATGCGTGACATACCCAAATAGATATCTCTTGTGGCTAGACTTCATCTTGTTTTTTTCCAGGGTTTTTTTTTTTATTTAAATGTTATTTAGTTAACATACAGGGCAATGTTGGTTTCAGGAGTAGAATTCAGTGATTCGTCACTTACATACAACCCTCAGTGCCCATCACAGCAAGTGCCCTCCTTAGTACCCCTTACCCATCCAGCCCATCTCCCACCTACCTCCCCTCATCAACCCTCAGTTTGTTCTCTATCATTAAGAATCTCTTGTGGTTTGTTTCCCTCTCTCCTCTCTACCCCCTTCCTTGTTCCCATATGTTCATCTGTTTTATTTCTTAAATTCCACGTATTAGTGAAATCATAGAGTATCTGTCTTTCTCTGATGGACTTACTTCACTTAGAATAATACAGTTTAGCTCCATCTGTCATTGCAAATAGTAAGATATTGTTTTTCATGGCTGAGTAATATTCCTGTGTGTGTGTGTGTGTGTGTGTGTGTGTGTGTGTAACATATCTTCTTTATCCATTCATCAGTAGACTTCATCTTTAATGGGACTGAGACTGTCATGCACTGTGTTATCTCCTTTTGCCAAAGCCCTCTCCTGAGAGTCTAGGGGGATGTTAAAGGGCAATTTGACAAAGGGGAGGATATTCCCAAGCACAGGGCAGAGAGCTGACAAAGATACCAGGTATCTCAGTACAGTGACACACAAACATGGCCCTGACCTCAAGAAGCTTAATGCTTAGTATGTGTATAAGGCCAAAAGGGGAGATCTGTGTATACTTTAACTTCCGTTGAGAGGAAAGTTTTGCAAGTATTCGATAGCAAAATTCAACTGGAGACCCAATTGGCTTTAATGATTCATGAAGCCGGCCGCATCCCATTTAGCAAATGGAAAGAAGCACCATCAAGCTGTAGAAAGGGGAAAGCTTTGGGAGCCTGGGTGGCTCAGTCAGTTAAGCGTCCAACTTCGGCTCAGGTCATGATCTCACAGTCAATGAGTTCGAGCCCTGTGACAGGCTCTGTGCTGACAGCTCAGAGCCTGGAGCCTGCTTTGGATTCTGTGTCTCCCACTGTCTCTGCCCCTCCCCTGCTTGCTCTCTCTCTCTCTCTCTCGCTCTCAAAATAATAAACAAACTTTTAAAAAATTTTTTTGAAAGGGAAAAGCTTTTAAAGGCAGGGAGAGTGAGGGGGGAAAATTGAAATTATTAGCAAAGAATACGTTGTTTTAGGCAAGGTCACCCTCCTAAGAGCAAAGGAGGGAGTCTATTGGCGAATTTCCCAGTGCTGACCAGGAAATTCCATACTGACTCGTTAAAGCTTACATGCCCGGGGGTTGAAACTGCAGCCAGGTTAGGTGTTGAGTCTTGGTTTGCTGATGTGGGGCCTTAACCTAAGTAACACCATTTGGACCTGTCGTTTTCCTTTTAACATGTGATAAGTCCTCAGGCAGGTAGGAGTAGAAGGGGAAATATTCAATACAGGTCAGAGAGGACTTCATACAGAAGATGACTTTTGAGCTGAAAATAAGTTAGAGGTAACGGGGAAAGTGTGGGAGCGGAGGGTGCACAGGAGTGAAATCCCAGAATCAAGGCAATGAATGCATTTTTTTTTTATTGAGCTGTGATTGACGTATAACATTATATTAGTTTCAAGGGTACTCTATAATGATTCCATATTTGTATCTCTTCCATAGTGGGCGCCACATTAAGCCTAATAAACATCCATCACCACACATAGTTACACATTTTGTTTTTACTTTTAAGAACTTTTAAGATTTACTCTGTTAGCATCTTTCAAATATACAATACAGTGTTATTCACTATAGTTCCCGTGCTGTACATGACATGCCCAGGACGTATTTATTTGTTAATTGGAAATTTGTACCTTTCGACCCCCTTTGCCCATTTCATTCACTCATGACCCCTGCCTCTGTCGACCACCAGTCTGTTCTCTGTGTTTATGAGTGCGTTGTTTTGATTTTTTAGAAAGAAAAATCACGCAATGTCTTGCACGTATGCATTCTTATGAGAAGGGTTGTATTTCACTGTGGCTAAAGCACTGTGTTTCCTCTAGTTTTTAGATGGGACCACTAGAGCTAGGAAGTTCAAGTGATTGACTCAGGTCACAGGGTTAATAATGCCCTGAACCCCTGGCCTTAGAGCTTATGAGCCAATGCTCTTTCCACTACACCCCCCCTCCCTGATCCTGCTGAGTCACCATCACATCAGGACCCACATCGCTGACTCTTGTTCAGCTCTGATTCCCGTCCTCTGAGTTCTGCAGGACGAGTGCGGGCTTGGAAGAGAAAAGAAATGAAACCTCCCAACTCGGGGCAAAGGCACCATATGTCTTCTAACTCCTGGGCACGATGGGGAGTCTCTTTAATGACTTTCCTCATTCTCCAACCCCCCCACCCCGGCATCTCCATGTTGGCTGTCCATATGGTGCCTCTCCCTTCCCGAGGAATTGCTTCCACTGATATCATTTCCTGTCACAACCTTAATATTCTTTTAATGTACTTGCATTGCTTGCTGCAGAGCTAATCTGTTATCCCTTGTTATGGAGGCCTCATTCCAAATGCCGTAGCAGAGAATCGTGTCTCTGAGCTGATAGCAACGTCTTCTTTGTGCATCTGTCAGTTTCAAACCTTGACTTTTAAATGATGGACATCATTTGTGAAATTCTGAGTGTGTTTAAGGCATGACCCTATTAGTCGGGCTGGGTTGTTTACCGTTACTAGTTGTAACTACAAGAACAAAAACACAGACTGTTTCAAAAAATAATTCTACATAAATGCCAAGTCCAGCTGTAGAATGCACTACAGGTAAAGCTGGATCAAGTAGACCAGCAGGATCACCAAGGACCAAGGTTTTTTCCACGCTTCCACTCTGCCTTCCACTGTGACAAGGATTACAAGTTTCCTAGTTTATAACAAGCGAGAGAAGGAACTTCTCCATCCAAAGGTCTCAGGAAATGTCCTGGTCTCATGGCCTGAGGTGCATCATGTGCGGTCTATGTCATGTGACCAGGGATAGAAAATGTGCTGATTGGCTTAAGACCAACCAATCAAAACCTCTGGTTCAGACGTTTAAGGATCACAGTAGATAAGGAGAAATGGGTTCTGGAGAGGCCACCAGTGAGTCAGTGTGGGCTTTGAGGAGTCATTAGAGAAATTAGAATTAGAACCCAAATGCCTACATTTAAATATCAGCCCCATCACTTGCCGCCTGCATGGTTTTGAAGAAGTTACTTTATCTCCGTCTATGCATCCTTCTCCACGTCTATAAAGCAGAATTAGTCTAAGAGCAGGCTAACTAATCTTTACAAGGCAAATTCTTCATGTGGCCCTCAAAGTCTACTTCATTTAACATCCTCTCTAACCTTTACAGCTGGAAGGAGCACTACATTTAGTGAAACACCTTGACTGTGTTCAGCCCCCCAGTGGCAACATGAGGCAGGTAGAGATGAAATTGTTGTATCTGTCTTAGACGTGACAGAGACCAAGGCTCAGAGTCATTCAGCAACTCACCTGAGTTGAACACACAAGTCAATTGACAAAGTTGGTTTGGTCTGGGCTCAGGACCCTTTCCAATATGGAGCGCAGGTCTTTGAGTTCTTGATGTCTTTCTCAAAGTTGTAGGTCTGCACAGTCTAATACCATACCCACAAGCCACTTGCATTAAATTTGCATTCCTCACTTTTCCATAAAATGGAGACATCAGTGCCTCAGGCATCCTAGCCACATTTCAAGGGCTCAGTGCCTCATGTAGCTAAGGGGTACCACATTGTAAAAACATCTCCAGAGGGGTACCAGATGTAAAAACATCTCCACCATCAGCAAAAGTTCTAGTGGTTGATCTAAACCAATGTACACATTAAGTGCTTAGTATTACGTTGCTTTTTCACAGGTAGTGATGGAAGTGATACTTAGCCAATATCCCTTCATTGGCCTGGTTAGGTTTAAATGCAGGTAGATTCAAACAGCCGTAGGATTTAATGCAATTGAAAGAATCAATAAAACAGAGAGGATACTGCTAACCACGCAAAATCCTTTGTGTGTGCATCACACAGGTGTCATAATATTGAATATTAAAATAAGGAAATAAGGGAAAATGATTCCACGAAAAGCAAATCCCACTTTAGAAAAGTTTTAGGGGGCTCCTGGGTGGCTCAGTCGGTTAAGTGTCCAACTTGGGCTCAGGTCGTGATCTCACGGTTCGCGGGTTCAAGGCCCACGTCGGGCTCTATGCTGATAGCTCAGAGCCTGGAGCCTGCTTTGTATTCTGTGCCTCCCTCTCTCTCTGCCCCTCTGCCACTTGTGCTCTGCCTCTCCCTCTCAGAGATGGATAAACATTAAAAAAAAGGAAAAGAAAAGTTTCAGACTCTCTCTCTGCCTTCTTCCCAGCCCCATCTTTTCTCTCCGTTCTCCCAAAAATCACTGTTTTTTGCAACAAGGAAGGTCTAGCATATAGAAATGGCAAGCAGAAGGGGTTTGGCAACTTTAATACATGCACTGAAAGCCACCGGGAACCTGGCATCCTACTTTAGAATGTTTTGGAACCATCCCACCTTTTCCATGCCAGACCATGTTTTTATAATTAGCTCCTCTAAAAAGGACTGCGTCCTCAAAGCGTGTTGTGATTTGGGGATGTGCCGCCTACAAAGGGTCCTGTGGCAAAGGAAACATGAGGAAGCCTCTTCTGTTTGCATTCCCTTCCTTTTCTCCTTGGCTTATCTTCCTCATGGGGCCTTAAGATGTGTCTTTTGTGTATGTGGGGGTAGGATGGGGGGTGGAGGTGGGAAATTGAGCAGGCAAACGGAAGTGTCATTGAGCGAAAGGAAAATTTCCTCCTGTTAATCTATTACCTGGACAGCCAAGGCCGTCACTGGATGATGACAAGCACTCAGCCTCCGTTTCCCTAAAGCAGCATCTGGCTCTCTGGCTGGTCCTCTCGTGCACGTGCGCACAATGACAGCTGGGTTTCTCTGGCTGGCAACAGCTCTGTGTAGCTTGCTGTCTCCAGAAGCCATTGTCTTGGGCTCACCTTTGACCTTTGGCTCACCTCCATTCATTTTTCACGAACATTTTGTGTCTCCAATCTCCCCTTAAAAAAGAAAGGATGAGGCAGTGAATTCCTCATGTGCATCTCGTATGGCTGTGTGCAATAGATTTTAGAGCTGCTGGTGGGCAAGGCAGGACTTTAATGTCCTCTGCATCAGGAGGGGGAAATGTGTTGATCTGAAAGAAATGTCATGCCAACAGTCCGTTGTCTCCTGAGCATTTACAGAATATTGCTCTTTAAATAATCCTGGGCAGTCAAGTGACATCTTTAGGGATAAACAAGTAAAAGGGATTCCAAAGCAAACTCAACAAACAAAAGTAGGTCTTAAGAACTCTATGTATGAGATGATTATACCTGTGTTTTCAGTTCAAACTGGGAAAACTTTTACAGAATAGATTCCCAAGTGTAAACATGAGCTTACCAATACCCACCCAGAATTTTAATACAGCTGGGCAGAAAGAAATACAACCCCCGTATAATCATGGTGGCTAGGGATGTATGTGTGGGATTCCATTTGGATGAGGCAGGCATTGTGTGGAAACTTCAGTTACAGAACTTCAGACAAACCAATGCCTCCCTCTTCTGCCATTGGATTGGCTCCCCACTACTGTTTTAAATGAAGTGCTGACCCAGTTTCAATGAACACATCTATTTATTTATAGCTGAGTGACCTTCTGTTTCCCAGGATTATGGACCTCTGGTACCTGATAAGAATTCAGATTCTTCTGAATTTCTGGCTCAGAATTAGAAATGCCAGGGATTTGGGCTCTATTCTAATAGGGGGTCCATTTGAACGTACATACTCCTAGCACTCTGGTAGAATTTCCACAGAGAAGCAGACTATGCTTCTAAAACACACATGTCATAGTAAAATGACTTTTTTTTTTAAACGTGTATTTATTTTTGAGACAGAGAGAGACAGAGCATGAACAGGGGAGGGGCATAGAGAGAGGGAGACACAGAATCTGAAACAGGCTCCAGGCTCTGAGCTGTCAGCACAGAGCCCGACGCGGGGCTTGAACTCACGGACCACGAGATCATGACCTGAGCCGAAGTCGGACGCTTAACCGACTGAGCCACCCAGGCGCCCCTAAAATGACTTTTAAAGAAGTAATACCCCAGAACACAACACCCAGTACCTTTCACTGTGAACCTGGCTTCAAAAGACATTGACTAACTGACACAAGATCTACCGGGACAGAAGGAAACCTTTGAAAGTGATGGTTACGTTCATGGCATCTCTTGTGGTGATGGATTCACGGGTGTGTGCTCATGTCCAAACTCATCAAGTTGTATCCATGAAATGTGTACAGCTTTTTGTAAGTCAATCATACCTCAATCAGATCTTTTTTTCTTATTTTTTAAAGACATCGACCTAATTTGGAACAGTGCTATACAAATAACAGAGGTGTATTATTTAAAATTCAAGTAATAATTCTAAAAATGTTGAACCGACACTTGATTGGAGAATGATGTGGCATGTTGAGAGGATACACCAAAGGAAAGCAGTGACCTTTGATCGCTCGCCTCCAGGACACAATCCATCAGGCAGTTGGGGAGAGAGGTGCGAAGATGGTCCTCCTCTTCTTTTTCCTTCACACCTCTCTCCCTGTCACACCTGCCCTTGGGAGGCTTGATGGAGGAGAAGGAGAAGCCACACTCTTGGATGCAGCTTCCTCTCTATCTATGTTTGAGGCCACAGAAGAGAATAAACCCTGAGCACCTCCCACTAGGATGCACTTCTTTCCCCCTCACCATGCAACTCAACAATGTGTTTCCATGAATGAAAGACATAGGGGTAAATTCATCCTTTTATCACAGGACTGCTATTTCTATTAATGGGGACAAAGAGCCTAGTATGTTGAATAGTAGTAATGATAGAAAGGAGCTCAGAGGTCATGTGATTCAGCCTTTCTAGAGCGAATGATTTATTCTAGGATTCAGAGTAACCTAGAGACAAAATTCCCTGTCCATGGCACTCAAGTCGCAAAGAGGTGAAGGTCTTAGGATTCAGTGATCAATCCACTGGTTTACTTATTGGTGGATCTATGCATCTAATAAATACCTGCTATGACTTAGACCCTGTTCTGGTCAATGAGATTCCCCAGAGGAAGAATACATATTCTTCATCCCCAAGAAACTCACTGTATGGAGGAAGAAGAAAAGCACGTGCTCACACCCACACATAACTGGCTCCTCCATGAATAAGGATTATAATAGAAATATACCCAAAGTATTGCAACTTCATGAGGAGGTAACACTGATAAGATAGCAAAGAAACCTTACAGCACGTTTATAACCATAGTGTCCTCTTCCCAGCTGTGTGCAGAGCCCTGATGGAGCCAGACCAAGACTTTGCAAGAGAGAAAATACCAAGTGGTCCAAACAGGGAGCTGAGGATATGGGTGGAGGCAGAATGCACCCAACTTGGGGGTGGGGATCAGAAGAGGTGCTATTCAATCTGTTTCGGAAAGGGTCTGTAGAACTTCCTAGCAGACACAGACCCCGGGGGGGGGGGGGGGGGCTGCCAGACCCGGGAAGATCCCACAGCAAATAAACAGTAACGCATTCGGTTTGATTTTGTCCCTGGCTTCTTGGTGCACATGGCATTATTAAGTTTCTAAACACAAACATATTCCTTTTAAAATCCATCTTCAAAGCAGACCGGAGTTCCAGGCCCACGGAGACTTGACATATCAAAAGAAACTTGCTGACGCAAACCACAGTACAGAGCTTGATCTATCCTAATATACAATTTTAATGTTTCTCATTTTGCAGCCTTGCCAGCTACCATCTATCATCTGCTGTCACATTTAAGTTTCCTAAATTACTGCTTTTTAACTTTTGTCACTTATTCAGCAAAGAGATACATTCCAAAGGCTGGCCTCCCTCCAGCCCACCCCTGCGATTGTGTCTTAATATTAATCGTGAGAGAAGGAGAAATAGAGATCTTTGCTCTATTCCCAATAAGGCAGGCAGGGTTTGTTTTATTTTCTCCAGTTTCAAATTCAAGCACTTATTTGATTGTGTCACCTCTCAATGGTTGAGGGTGAAAAAGAAAGAAACTGGTTAGAATCTGGAGATTAGGGGGTGTTGGGAGTTGTAATTGTGGAAATAAGAGAAAGAGAGAGAGAGGAGAATAGACTCTTTAGAATATTTGTGGCCAAGGCATCAAAGGAAATATTCCCGCCTTTCAAGATGTGGGTAAGGAGTGTGGACGTTAGGAAAGAAATGAGGGTGTCGTCAGCTGTGCGTAACTGTCTTCTGTCTCTTATTTGACCTCCTGCTGTTCAACCTGACGCTGCCTTGGTGTCAGGGGTGACTTTCTGGGCTCATTTGGCCCTCTTCAATTGAGTGGGAATGCCAGCTGGTGGACAGGTCTCTAAGACAAGCATAAGATGGGGCGAAGTGACAACCACACGCATCATAGGAGGGCATATGCTCTCCTGTCTCCCAAACTAACTCCAGTTTCACCGTGCCATGTGGTCGGCATTCCCCGTTACTTGTAGAAGTGTCCTGGTCTTGGGCCAGCAGGTTATATGGTCACCTAACTCATAGGTGAAATACCCTTCTCAAATAGAGCCAGCACTACAGGAAGCATTAACTGGCATTGGGCAATGTCCCAGTGTTTGCGGACACAGCCAGTCTGAGGATGAGAAGCAGTTTCTGACCAGGTTGCCTCGTGTGAACAGTTCAGCATCGTTAAACCTCAGAAGGTGCTTGATACAGGCCCAGAGCTTTTCAGAGTAGTCTTCCAGTGGTATTATGGAAAGAAACACATCTGGGGCTGTGGCACAGTGCCAGTAAATGAGACTTGTCCAATGAGGAAAGTACACCAAATGATCAACTTCTGTTTTCTGTTCATTTGCTCCATTAGAGGCAGGGGGGGCACCTGGATGGTTCAGTTGGTTGAGCGCCCAGCTCTTGATTTTGGCTCAGGTCATGACTGCAGGGTCTTGAAATCAAGCTCTGCATCAAGCTCTGCCCTGAGAGTAGAGTCTGCTTGGGATTCTGTCTCTCTCCCTCCTCTGCCCTCTCTCCATTCTTGTGCGCTTTCTCCTAAAATAGAACAGAACAGAAGGGAAGGGAAGGCGAGGGGAGGGAATAGTGAAGACTTCTAGGTCCAGCTAAAATGAAGTAAGCACACTCCATTCTATCTCCCCTGTTACTTACAACTAAAACACTCCAAACAGAATCAATACGTAAAAAACTATCTGAAGTCTCTGAAAAGTAAATGATCATAGGAAAATTATTTTTCTTAATTGAAAAAGAAGAGGTTGTTCCACACACCTCTCACACGCATATACACAAACACAGTTTTATTTATTTGTTATTATACTTTTAAAAATGGTATCAAAATATATCTTGCTTCAGGGACTTTTTCCCCCCAAATGATGCTCCAAAGTCTAACCCATG
The DNA here is from genome assembly GCF_018350215.1 of Panthera leo. NCBI lineage: Eukaryota > Metazoa > Chordata > Mammalia > Carnivora > Felidae > Panthera > Panthera leo. The sequence goes on along the minus strand of NC_056694.1, from coordinate 34,568,597 downwards.
ATGATTTATTAAGCATTGGTTTTCATGGTGGCATGGCATTCCACAAATTATTTACATATTTCCTTTTTCTAGAATTTAGGCTGTTTCTAGTTTTATTTGCTTATGTATTTCTTTTTTCAATGGATAATCCTGCCATGGACATTCTTGTACTATGTTTCTGGGGGAGGACACATGATAACATTCTCTCTAGAGTGAAAATGTTAGGTGCAAGATTGCCAAATTGTGGACTATATGCAAATGTTACAAGGTAATGCCAACTTATTTTCCAAAGCACTTGGATGAAATGTTACTCCTGTTGGAAGAGGTGAATAATCCTGCTTATGCATACCCTTTCCTACCCTGGTAACTGTTAGACTTTTTTCCCCCAATCTATTGGGTGTAAATATTATTCTCAAGGAGACTTGATTTGAATGTAACTGCTTTCTAACTATTTATATATCATGGAAAAACATTAAAATTAGAATATTTAAGCCTTATTCTATAATTTACATTAAGGCTTCTCTAGTCTGGAAGTGACTGGCCCAAGAGATCTGGACATTGCAACCCCATGTGGAAATACCAAGTGTTAAGGGAATCAATATTTCATCCCCCTAATAAAGTGTATGAAGAATAAAGTAGAGAGGGCTGTGTGGGAAAAGTGGAGAATGTCTAAAGGGCCAATTAATTACCTTCACTCGAGTGACAACCTCCATGCACACACAGATTATTTCAGGCATGGGTGGAAGTTCAGAGGATCCAAATTCTTTCGAAGGAGGCCATCTTTTTCACTGTTGTCCTGCTAAGTACGGTGAAATGTACAGTTCTAAAAGACATGGGTCCTTATCGTCACTGAGGCTCTGGTTTTCCCATCCCTAGAATTCTTGTTTCATGAGAAAAATAAATATGTATTTCTCAAGGCTATTGTTAGTGGGGTCTTTTGTGGCACATAACCCAATTTATTGCAACTTGATGTAGATCTCAATATTTGTTGGGCACTTACTATTGCCCTGACACTGGATACCTGACTTAATTTGTATCATTGAATGAATGGGAAAAAAATAGTATACCTCCAATCACTCCAAAAATAGTATGCCTCCAAGCAGTGATATGTTTGAAGGAAAGATAATGGTAATTATAATATCCATCACTATTGAGAGCCTCCCAAGTGTCAGATGCTTTATACCTATCATCTTTTATATTCCAATATCAAGCATGAGGCTACCCTAGAAAGCTCACTTGTTGCTGAGCCTCATGAGTTCTGTCTTACTTAGATCATCCAATAAATTCGTTGTGGAACTGGTGTTTGAGACAGGTAGTTAGGCATCAAACCCCACCCTTTTCCTCCTAAGACTTTTCCATCCATCTACTCTACCATTCACCTGTCCCCTGCCTCACCTTGCCTAACCTGATGGAAAAAAATTATTCTGAGATGATGAGATGGATTATTTGAGATTATGTCTAGGAGAAATCTAGACTAAAAGAAAGATTCTGATACTAATAGTTTAAGACAAAAGCTACTGGCAAGCAAATGGCGCAGGGGTATAAAGTAACTATCTCCACAGGTGGGTGTCCATGCATTCTGGTTTCTCTGGAACAATCCTGGTTTATACCTGTTTTCCCATCCATTTGGTGGCTCTATTAACTCTCAAAAGTGTCCCAGTTGGGCCATGCAGAGTTTTCCTTAATACAGGAAACGCCAGGATGATATTCTGTCTGAACATCCAAGTACACAAAAGTCATGGTTTGCATTGAGAATGAATCTGTTCTGGGCTAATGTTCCCACTAGTTGTCATCAACACATTTCTTTGGTGTCCATTGTGAAGATAAAATGGCACCATGGATGTTGGCACGTTCCTCTGTTTTTCTGATTTTGTCAAGGAGACAACAGGGTGTTGGGGATTTTTCTTCAGCTGGAAATTACTTGAAGGTGCAAGAAACTCCTCTAAGAATTAATTGAACACTCTCATCACAAACGAAGGATTCCTCCTTTGCAGTCAGCTTCACAGAGTCTTGAAGAATTTAAGGAGTTGGAGATTTTCCAGAACAGCAGCATTTTGAGGTGCATCCAGCATGTTGATGCCTTTGATTCTGAAAGACAGCAAAAACATGGGTCATTGAAAAATAGGGAAAAATCCTGGCCCATATTTTAGTCTTACCTGAAGCAGTAGAACATAATACTTAGGCTTTTTTAATTGGATGTGAGATTAGAGATAGAGAGAGAAGAGGCTGTATCACCAGTTGGGTTTAAGAGGGTGGTTCCTGGGCACCACAGTGACTCAGTTGGTTAAGCATCTGGCTCTTGGTTTCAACTCAGGTCATGATCTCATGGTTTGTGGGTTCAAGCCCGACATTGGGCTCTGCAGCTGGCAGCATGGAACTGCTTGGAATTCCCACCCTCCCCGTCATTCTCTGCCCCTCCCCCACTCGTACTGTCTCTGTCTCTCAAAATAAAAAAAGTAAACTTAAAAAAAGGGGGGTCCTGAAGTCAAATTGCTTGGGTTTGTATTTAGAGTCTCCCACTGACTGATAATGTGGTCTCATCCAAGTTATCTATCTCTTCTATGAAATTACTCAATACGAAATAGAAATTATAATAATACACAGAGATTGGAATGAAAATTCTATGATAAAACGCAGGCAAAACACTTGGGACAGGAGCTGATTTACCGTAAACACTCACTCTTGCCACTGTAAACTTTAAGACAGAGGTAGCCAGAATAACACAAGTCTGATTCCAAGGATAATCTTCCAATTTTGGGGAAAGTCAGCATACATATCTTCCTCTCTCTATTCATGTACAATTAGCTAGAAATGGACATCCAGAAAACATCAAAATGCTTCTTTCAACCTCACCACTCTTCCCTGTCACCTGTTGCCAGTCTGGTCTGAGCACCTCCATCCCCATACCTTCCTTCCAGTTCATTATGAACAGAGTAGCCAAAGTGGCCTTTGGAAAAGTAAATGTGGTCATGATATTTTGCTGTGTGAAGCCCTTCATTAGCTGCCCAGTGCTCTTTCATATGATCAACAAGACCACAAGTGGCCCTGCCCTCAATCCACATCATGTGCTAACTTGCCCTTTACTATGTATAGTCACTAGATAACAATGCTTCCAACTCTTTAGTCGAGCCAAGGCTTCTTCCACCAAAGGACCAAACACACGTTCCCTTTGCTATCTCTCTGTTCTTCTCCTGTTTACATCTTCCTCATTATCCAAGTCTCAGCTTAGAAGTTACTTCTTCCAGGGACTCCCCCCACCTCCCGTTATCATTCAGATTCAGGCACTTCTCCTGCCACATGGCCTCAAAGCTGAATTTCCCACACACCCATTCCTTACTTCACCTAATATGAACTGTAGTTTCAGAAAGTATGCCACTAATTGAAAAAAATAAAATTTATTTCATCAGTAAAGAAATAAATTTCAATGAAATTTTCTCCATTAATTTTATGGGGAAAAATTATTTTGAGTTTTGCATCAATATATACAATATATACATGTAAGTTTCAGGCCTGGTTTTTAAGACGTGCATATTCATATGTGTGTGTGTATATGTGTATATCTGTATATGTACATATGGAATAAGCAGTAGTTTGCAACTAAATGGCCTGCAGGTGAAATGCAATCTAATGGAATCTAATGGAGTTTTCACTGGTGAAAGGAGAAAAAGTATTTTATAGTGTGTAGTTGTTGGGGGAGTAGAGAGAAGGGTCATCCTTTGGAAGAAGCATTCTTGTGCCTGTATCAATGTTCTAACGTTTGGGGAAAATCGTAGGTATCTTTCAGTCAAACTGTACTTTTTAAGTTATACCCCCAAAAATACATGTAAAGCAAAATAAAAGCTAAATACAAACGTGCTTTATAATGCACAGAAAGAGCACTCATGTATAAAGATGGATTATGTCAGTTGCTGCCTCTTTATCCCTCTCACCTGGTGTATGCAAAATGTTTGGAGTTTATCTGAACCTGTAGCTCAATTCACATTTGGTACACATGACATTCTGTGACCAGAAAGTCTTGGAGACAGCAACTTGACTGTCATATTTAAATATAATTTCATATAGCATACTTATTTATATGTTTTGTGTGTGAAAACCCATTACATTGGAAAAAGATGTCATTCATCTAAGGGTAGCATGAGTTTCCAAAACGATATCATTTCATAAATTATAAGTATGTGCGTAACTGTATAAATTATAACTTGCCACATTAACAAGTCATTAACAGGGCAGTCCTTCCATAAGGCAATTCCACCTAGACATACTTGTCTAAGTGTTTAATACTCTGTTTTCACCACTAGAGAATACACTCCATGAAGGGAGTCTGCTTTTGTATTCCCAGCACCTGGCACAGTGCAATGAACAGTGTGTTAGGGTGGAGTCTCAAGGGACAGAGATGAGAGGAAGAAACAAGGTTGGATTGAGAGTAAGAAGTAAGCTATTTGAGGGAGAGATGGAGAAAGGGAACATCCTACACCATTTCTCTAAGAGGAAGGGATATAAAATATGTGCCAGACACATGAATTGCGTGCATCGTTGTACATCTAAGGTGGCAGGTATAGAGTTAATTGCTAGATTCCCTAGATTGAAAACTAGGGAAGATGTCACCAGATCTAGGAATAACGTCCGTCTTTTTTTACTCTGTCCTTTACTGCCGTAACATTTCATCGTGTTGGTCATCACCGGGAGTAAAATGACTCAACAAATGGCTTGAGCTACATAAACATATACATATGTATAGAGCTACATAAACTCTATAACCTGTTGTGTGTGTACGTAGCCCAGAGTGTGACACCACAGCTGCAAATATGCTGAATAATTTGTGAGTTTCTGAGTATCTTCTCTCCTGGTTCCAACACTTAGGACTTGGGTAGCTTCTTTTGAATGTGCTGGTTTGAATGTGCTGCTTGTCTTCCCAAGCAATAAATTCAATTAGAGTCAACAAAACCCCTCTGTGTGTGCCAAGATCATTTTAACATGAGACAATGCTAGAGAAAAACCACAGCCTGGTGTCTCTTTGTACTGAAACAAAATGTGCAGAAACTTTTGAAAATGACCTTCTTAATGAGACGTTGGAAGCAAAGTTTTATTCAAGCCCCTTTCAGATTCTTAGCTGTTTTCAATTGAGTTAAATCTCCCCATGCCCCACCCCGACCCCCGCCAAAAGGGAAAGAAACAAGTTTGACCTATCTTGAGCCAAAGTCACACTGTTCTGGCTGTTAAGAATATGATTAGCTTCTGAAAGTGACTGATGCCCTAGGTTTTCAATCATGTTAGAATTCTGGAATAATGGAATTTCTTATGAGGTCTACAAAAAGGTCTGATAGACTTTCAACAGCAACTTCCTCCTCCTTCCTGGGAGCTGAATTCACTTCTGCCAATCAACTTCTGTTTACTGCTACGTGGATATACAGGTTTAGGGTTTGGTCTGTGTCAAACAATCTGAAAATTAGTGGCACATCCAGTAACTCTTTTGAGTTCCAGTGTCAGCTGATCTTTCTTTGATAGAGCTTCCTGGGTTCCTCTAGCATTAAGATTTTAGACAAATTCAGTGTTTTTTTTTTTTAAGGGAATTGGTATCAGTCTAGAACAGAAGTAAAATAGGATCACCTCATCAATATAGGAACCTAGATTTGAATCCAGGGTCCACCTCTGACAAGCTGGGTGAATTTTGCATTGCTTTACCTCCAAGTACTTTAATTTCCTTACCTGTAAAAAGAGGATTATAGATAGTAATATCTACTAAGGCAGAGTGCATGGCAATCCAGCAGTGGTAGAAAAGAAGTTATGAACATTATGCTTGCTATTACTATTAGTATTTTTGAGCCTTTGACACAAAACATAAAACTGCAAAACCATCTTCCAATGAAGAAACTGCCTTGGATGACTATTCCAGCCTTCCTTGAAAGGAGCAGAGTCGCCAAGTTATGAGTTTATTTTCTCTAAAGGTAGAGGCATATTGTTGATAGAGATTGAGAAACACCGCCATTAGGTGTCCAACTTATATGTGCAAGAACATTAAATGCTACACTTCTATTTTAAACATCCTTTCTGGGATAGTCCCTATGCCTTTATCAAATGAAATTGTAATTTTGGGTTTGCATTTTAGTTGACTCCATCACCCTCTTAGCAGCTCGAAACACAGGGTAATATTAAATCTTCAAGAAGGTTTCAACCTTCAACCAAATTCCCATTTGGTTTCCAGTATGACTTAGCTTCTACCATTCAGACCTTCCCATGAATAATAACTATAGACTCTGGATAAAGTAAAAACACAACTATATTAAAACACTTGGGAACATAAGAGCAGGTAGATTCTTGAAAGGGGTCACCTCTCTTGAAATGAGGAAATTACACTGGGTGAGTTTCCCAGCTTCACAGCATCTAGCAGATGGCAATCTTCCTCCTGGGCCATGTTGGGTGACTAAAAGTCCAACAGAATACCGACAAGTGTGTCTTGCCTGAAAAATCAGAGGACAGAGTTTGGGCCAGCTGCAGCCATTGAAAAGTAAAGAGGGGTCCAGAAAAAGAACATGACAGGCAGAAGATAAGATCCAGGGTATAAACTTTGCCTGAGTATCTGACAGATGACTGAACCAGCCCTGCAGAGGGCGGATGCCACACCAACTAACAACAAGATGAGTGAACAGAAATTTCAGTAGCCTCCAAGAGGTAGAGTTTGCACTGTGATTCCAACCAGGCCAATTTTCTGCTGAAGCAACTGAATCAACATGCTTCGGAGGCATACAATAGAATTTAGAGTCACAATAATGCAGTATTTGCAATATCTACACGAAAAAGGAGAATGCAACTGGTTCTTAAAAAAAAAAAAAAAAAAAAGGAAAGGAGAGGAAAGAAAAGAAAAAGAAAAAGGCAATCCCTGGAGACCAACCTGAAGTAATATATTGGAAGTAGCAGAACTATTTTGTTAAAAATAAAATGTAAATTATTTTAAAGTACCTATTATACTTACACTCAATAATGTAAAGAAATTATGTTAGTAATGAATGAAAAGGTAAATACCAGAAAAGACTTATGAAGTCTTAAGAAGAAACAAATTAATGTTTTCTAATTAAAAAATACAACATTTGAAATTTAAATACATGGGATAGACCTAACAGTTCTATTAGAGATGACCAGGAAAGAATCCTTAAGCTTATATAGGTCAATAATAAAGTATACAGTCTGAAAAAAAAAAAAAAAAAAAGAAAAAGAAACAAAGATGAAAGATTGAAGACTTGAACAGAGCCTTAGACTGTAGGACAACATTAAAAGATCTAACATATTGTAATTGGAGTGCCAGAAGGAGAGGAGAGAAGGAATAAGGCGTGACTTGTTTTTTGAAGAAATATGTCTACACATTTCCTAAATTTGGAGAAAGATATAAATGTACAGATTAAAGAAGTGTAGTGAAACCCATCTAGAGTAAATACAAAGAATACCACATCTTGACATCAGACACATCATAATCAAACTGTGGAGAGAAAAGATAAAGAGGGAGTCCTGAAAACAGCCAGATGAAGCAACACATTACATTCAGGGAAATTACTGCTGATTTCTTATCAGAAACAATCGAGTCCAGAACGAGGGAGAGCAACATTTCCAAGGTGTTGAAAGAAAAAAGAAACTATCCATCCAGAATTCTTTAAAAATATCCTTTAAAAATTAAGATGAGGGGCACCTGGGTGCTCAGGTGGTTAAGCATCTAACTCCTGATTTTGGCTCAGGTCATGATCTCATGGTATGTGAGTTCTAGCTCCACATCAGACTCTGCACTGAAGACACAGAGTCTGGTTGGGATTCTCTGTCTCTCTTTCTCTCCCTCTCCCCTTCTTCCACTCTCATTCTCTCTCCCAATCTCTCTCTCTTTCTCCCCCTTCCTCTCAGTGTGTGTGTCTCTCCCTCTCTCTCTCTCTCTCTCTCTCTCTCTCTCTCTCTCTCTGTTTCAAAAAAAAAACAAATAAATAAATATTTAAAAATATCATGGGATTCAATGAAAAAAATGGGGGAAGGTGAAGGGAGACTTGCCTCCAAAGAAAAATGTCCATGATCGTAGCTACTTTGGTTCTGATGAAGAGTATATCATTCACACACAGACATGATGATTTTATGATCAGCCAGAGGGTCATTTCAAAGGCAGGTCTTGAATACCTACTAAATACAAGGGACTCTGCAGGTGTTAAATACATTATTGTATTGAGGAGGGCCCTGGCATAATCAACAGATGGCATATCCCAAAAGGATGATTCAGTATAGTTTATGAATGAACTCCTGATAAGGTGTGAGAAATCAACAAGGGGTTGGAGAAGTACCCCGAAGCTGGCAACAAGGGGAATGCCATTGTCACCCAGAGATCCCCTAGAGGCAAGCAAGAAAATAGTTGCCAAGCCTGATGAGAGCTATAGCTGTAGAGTAAGCCTGTCTGGTAGAAGACATGAGCTTGGATGGAGGAATCTGCCATACCACTGAGTGCTAAACCCTACTAGACCACAGTCTGGCAGGAAGGAGATTGGGGGAGAATGCTGTGATCTCTCTCTCTTCTCCCCGCATGATCTGATATCCTGCCAGGTCCTCCCATTGGTTTCACCGAACGAGGGGCCGGAAGACAAGGAAGCCCAACTTAGTGCACAGAGCCTCCTAGTGTTTTAGTACACAGAGCAGGATAGAGTTGGATGGAAGACAGTGAAGGAGAACCATTGCAGAGTAGACAAAGTCCTTCTCCTTCAGCTTTGCAAACTAATCTAAATAACAGAGCACAGGGCCAGGTCTTTATCAGCACCTACTCAAATCGGTCCACATAGAAGGATCTCTCTTGAGCTATTCTATAAAGCCAACACTGATTCCCTAAATATGAGTATTTTCAATGCATAGTCAAACAGGGTTTGACCTTAACATCTACTCCAGCCTAGATATACTTCATCACCAAGGAAACAGGCTGAGAAAAAATGAAAATGATTTGCCTAGGGTTATATAGTTAGTTATTGTGAGAACCAGGACTGGAACCAGCTTTTCTAAATCTCCCCTAGCCAGCATTTCAGTCAACACAACTCTAAACGTATAAATGTGGGCATTTTATTCTGATTGCCAGGAGAAAAAAAATCCCTTACATCCTGGCCTTAGGTTGATTTGCCATTTCTAGTATGTTTCTTCAAGCACCAATGAAAACTGCAACACATACTTACTTCCCAGACATGGAACATACACAAATAACTTTAAAGCTGTTTGAGTTGTTTTCTCAAAATCACTAACACAATCCTCAATAGCAACAAAGTCCTGGGTCCTTTTTAAATACCAAAGGGGTATTTTGTGGGAAAACATCTTTAGGAAGCATTCGTTCATTGAATTCTTCACAAGACCATGTCAGGTGGGCGATATCATCCCCATTTTACAGGTGAGAAAATTGAAATACCTAGAGATTAAGTAACTTGCCATTTATCATGTTAATAAAACAGAGGGCCTGCCAGAAGGTGAGCCTCTGTAATCAAAATCCTGTGCTGTTAACCATTCTATCACCTTGAGGGTAAGTGAACTGAAGCTATGCCTGACCTTGATGGCTGGTGACATATTAGCACGGGGCTGATGGAGTGGGAGCCAATTCATAATTTATCCCAGAAAAAAAAAATGCTCCCTCTATCTTGCTGCTGACAACTAAGCCCTTTAGCAGCATCAAGGGGAATTACGTTGGAAGAAAAATGGCATGTCTGTGAATACTACATTATCTTCGGGTCCACCAAATTGATTTTTATTTTCAGAGATAAAATATTTCCAGGACTTCTGTCTGGATTGGCAGGATGCCAGGGACAGTTGAACTTTTCCACCAACCCTTTTGGGTTACTTAGTTCAAGCCTCCTAGTTTCAGAGCCTCCTCAGGGAAGGCTTGTTGATGTGGAAAGAACATAGAACTTTTAGAACATAATCATGGATTTGAAGAATGTGACTTCTGCATTTCTGGGGGATGAGGCCCCACAAGGGAGAAATAAAACAGAAGGAGGGATTCCGACTTTCATCAGGAAGAACTAGGGACTCCGATTTCCCCTGGACCCTTCTTGACAGGATGAATCCAGCCTTTTCTCTCCTCTCTGTACCTTGACAGTAAATACTCATAAAACAAATAAGCGTGGCAACAATAGCCATCATTTATTGAATATATTTTATGTGCCAGGTGCTGTTCAAAGTGTGTTACGTGGATTATCTTGTTTAATCTTGGCAGCAAATGAAGCTGATACCATTATTAGCCACTTTTCCCAGCTAAGGAAACTAGTAATTTAGAAAGGTTTAATCATAATACCAAGCAGCTTGTTGGTAACGTTGAGATTCAAAATAAGATCCGGTTTGACTTCAGAGGTTGTTTTCAACCCTGGTTGCACATGAGTCACCTATAGAAAATTTAAAATACAGCAGTACTTAAAGTCACAAATCTAATATAGTTGATCTAGGATGAGCACTGGGCATCTTTTTTTTTCTTTAACTCAAGTAATGCTGATGTGTATCCAGAGAAACCACAACATGAAACCTTATGGACACTTCATATGGGCAAGCAAAACTTACTAAGACAGGTGACCTAATAATGGTGTCTACCTTTGTAATAATTGACGTGGACAGGACTTAAATTCCTCCACCTAGGAAGACTTGTTAGATTATATCTGAGGTTAATTTTAGTCTTCAACTTATGCAGGAAGTAGTAATATTTTATCTCACTTGGCTCCAGAGTATTCAGAACCATCCAGCCATCCTTCAGACAGCATAAAGATCATCCCAGATCATGGGTCACTGATAAAATACAGCATACCAACCCCACCTTAAGCCTGAGAACATCTTCATCATTAGAACAAGGAGAGACCACCAAAAATCTAACCAGTAGCTCTATAAAGTCACTAATCTTTTTAAAAAATTTTTTGAGAGAGAGAAAGAGAGAATATGGGTGTGCAAGTCACTTCTCAAGGGCAGAGGGAGAGGGAGAGAGAATCCCAAGCAGCCTCCACAGTGTCAGTGCAGAGACTGATGACAGGCTTGATCCCACAACCCTGAGATCATGACCTAAGCTGAAATCAAGAGTTGGATGCTTAACCGACTGATCCACCCAGGTACTCCTTCGCTAATCCGACTTTTAACAAGACTCATCAGAGGAACAGAATAATTTTCATTTTAAGCATTCTTGTTAGAAAAGGTGTTGGTTTCCACAGGGCAATGGACATGTCTGCAAGATGACTCAATCACCCACCTTTAATCAGTTGAGTGAAAAAGGTCTACTTCATTATGTAAGGACAATCGAGGAAAAGTGACAGTTCTATAGATCCTTACGAATGATAGTTTGTTCAAAGGGACTATTCATTGTCCATTTTTATAACCAGCATGGCTTTCAAGGGATTTCAATTCATGGAGAGCATGTCTTGAGTAAGGCAGATTTAAATCTAAATAAAGGAAATCTAAATGACAAGATAAGTGGTCTGGTTGTCTATTCATTGGGCATCCCAGGGCCTCAGAAAGCCAGAATAGAAAAATTGAGTTGGAAAAAAAAAGAGGTTAGAGTGGGAGAGAGCCAAAGCATAAGAGACTCTTAAAAACTGAGAACAAACTGAGTGTTGATGGGGGGTGGGAAGGAGGGGAGGGTGGGTGATGGGTATTAAGGAGGGCACCTTTTGGGATGAGCACTGGGTGTTGTATGGAAACCAATTTGACAATAAATTTCATATATTGAAAAAAGAAAAAAAAAGAAAAATTGAGTTGGTTTCAACTTTTTAATATTTACACAATGTAATTGGTTGGAAAATGAATACTCTAAGTGAGCAGAATTATCTAACTAGTCCTTCCTTCATTTAAAAGAAAAGTATGTGATACTTCATGAATAAAGTCTATCATAGAACAGTAACACAGTAACATATAAGCAGTAACAAAATGTGTAACAGTGCACCAATCAACACAAAAGGAAGAATGTCACCACTGCTTTTCCAGGCTTCCTTGTGTAACCTACCTTGGATACATCCCCCGCACAGAGCCTAAAGATAACTAACCATCTCCTGAATTTTGTGATTACCCTTCCTCAGGTTTTCATTAAAGTTGTACCAGGTAATGCTTATTCAGTGTGTCACTTCTCAAGTTTGGGAGCCTTACATAAGTGAAATTATGCTGTACCTATTCTTTTAATATTTGTTTCTGTTTTACTTTTTGCTCAAACAGGCTGTGATATGTATAGGTAGTATTTATTTTACCTCTGTGTGATATTTCAGTGTATAAATATCCCACAATTTATTTACCTGTTCACCTATTGTTGGATTTGTTGGATATTTCCAGGGTTTCTTTTTTTTTCTTAGTTTATTTATTTTGAGAGAGCATGTGCATGCACACACATGTGAGTGGGGGAGGGGCAGAGAGCAAGGGAGGGAGAGAATCCTAAGCAGGCTCCGTGCTGTCAGTGCAGAGCCCGACGCAGGGCTCAATCCCACAAACTGCAAGATCATGCTCTGAGCCGAAACCAAGAGTCGGACACTTAACTGACTGAGCCAGCCAGGCACCCCTCCAGGGATTTTTTTTTTAAATGTCATTGTGGAAACAATGGTGCTAATGATGTTTAAGGCTGCCCATTTTTTAAAAACTATATTAAATAATGATTGGTATGTTCTAAAGCAGTTGCAAATGTCTATGCTCCCAACCAGCAGTTGTATGTGAGTGCCTGTTCTCCATATGCATATTTTCAAACTTTTAAGGGGCGCCTGGGTGGCTCAGTCGGTTGAGCTTCCAACTCTGGCTCAGGTCATGATCTCACCATCTGTGAGTTCGAGCCCCGCGTCGGGCTCTGCTGACAGCTAGGAATCTGGAACCTGCTTCGGATTCTGTGTCTCCTTCTCTCTCTGACCCTCCCCCGTTCATGCTCTGTCTCTGTCTCAAAAATAAATAAACATTAAAAAAATTTTTTTTTAATTTTAAACATTTTAAGTTTGTCAAAGTGACCAATAGAAATATTTCACTGTGGCTTTAATTTGCATTTAAATTTTTCAATTACCATTGAAGATGAACTTCTTTTCTTATTTTAGTGTCCCTGTGCCCTTCCCCTTCTGGGAATGATGATTCGAGGATTTTTTCCATTTTATTTATTGGTTGTTTGGTATTTCTTACTAAGTCTGGGGGAGTTTTTAATATATACTGTTACTAACATTTTGCTGGGTTTATGTGTTGCTGAAAACTTCTCCCAACTTGGAATTTGTTTCAGGTCTTATGTGTTGGCTTTGTGTTTTGATGAACAAAAGTTCTAAATTTGGACATAGTCAAATTTACCGACTTCTCTGTGGCTTTGGTTTTGTGTCTTGATTAAGAAATTCTACTTTACTCAGATGTTATAAAGACATGCTTTATTTTTCACACAGCAGCTTTAAAATGCAGTCTTTCATATTTAAATATTAAGCTCTCTTGAGAAAATGAAAAGGTGAAGAATCCCCCCTCTCTCTCCCTAGCTTTCTCTCTTTCTCATTCTCCCAGTAGATAATCTGTTGGGCTAACATGGTTTATTAAAAAGACCCCCTCTTTTTCACTGATGTAAAACTGCTGTTCTCCATCAGACATGAAGTTTTCAAATCCATGTTTGTCTGTACACAGACGCTTTGTTTTCTTTATTCTGATCCATTGCTCTGTGCATCTCTGTCCTATATGCCCACAGCATCCTAATTATTATATACTTTCATAGTAACTCTAGGCTTGCCAATTATTATTTGCCATTTTATTTTCTTTACGAGTGTCCTGGCTATTTTTGGCCCCCTCATTCTTCCGTATACATTTTACAATCAGGTATTTAGTTCCACAAAAGACACTATAGGGACTTTACTGGCTAATGAATTATATCTTTTGACCAATTTGGGGATAATTGGCATTTTTTGGCATTAGTAAGGCTTTGGAACATGGGGTATGTTTCCATTTACTTAAGCCTTATTTTTTTTTTTTTTAACGTTTATTTATTTTTGAGACAGAGAGAGATAGAGCATGAACAGGGGAGGGTCAGAAAGAGAGGGAGACACAGAATCTGAAACAGGCTCCAGGCTCTGAGCTGTCAGCACAGAGCCCGACGCGGGGCTCGAACCCACGAACTGTGAGATTGTGACCTGAGCTGAAGTCGGATGCTTAGCCGACTGAGCCACCCAGGCGCCCCTACTTAAGCCTTATTTTAAGAGCTTCTTCGAGAGCTTCAAATTTTCCCCCAAAAGGTCTTGTCCATATTGAGTTAGACCTATTCTTTGGAGCTTTGCCTATTCTATATTTTTCCATTCCTTATTTTCTCTTTTCCTGTCTGTGACGGATCGAGCTTCCCACCCTCCCTGCCTCCATTTTCTTGTTTGTCCTTTACCAGTTTGTAAGTTAGATTCCTTATTTTGAAGGTTTTAGTGGTTACTCCAGAAATTAAAGCAGCCGTACTTAATAGAGTCAAAGTTTATCTCTCTCCTTAAGTTCCCGCTGAAGATTATACGCAACTTAGAATGTTTTAACTTGAATCATCCTCCTCACAATACACCGTCTGTTAGTTTATCTTTGTCCACTCTTTCGGGTCCATCCTGTGTATAACCCTACAAAAGCCAGTTATTTGCATGATTTTACAGGGATGGATAGTGTTCACAATGTTGACCATTTTCTTTGGTCATCTTTCCATCTTTTAGATCTCAATTCCAAGATCAAGTGAGTTACGAAGACAGAAAACGCTGTCATTTTTTCTTCCTTTATTTGTTCATTTGTTTTACAAACGCATATTCAGAACCTACTGGGCTAGGCACCACTTTCTCCCTTAGCCTCTGTTCTAATAGAGGACAAGACAATAATCCAATCATCACACAAGCACAGCATTATAAACGGGGACAAGTGCTCTGATGGGATGATACATGGGGTTATGGGCATCATGAGCAGGCAGGGGAGTCCCCTGGTCTGCGGTTCATGAGAAGCCCGGTGGAGTTGAAAACCAGGAGGGATCCCCTAAGGGAAGGAGAAGTAGGCTGCAGAAAAATAGGGACAGCAGAGGAGAAGTTGGGTGTCATTTCCAACAGAGCAAATAACCTGAAAAAACCCCGGTGAGGAAAGCACAGCTCAGGGTATCTGGGGGCATACAGATGGCCCCAGGGTGGCACCACATGGGAACAGGCCAGGGCCACATGGGAAAGGAGGTGGTAATCGTAGGCCAAACCGTGGTCTGTAATCTCCATGCTTTCCTTTCTACTCTCCACTGTCCTCCTGTTACCAAGAGGGCACTTGACATTCAGAAATGTTAAGGGTCCTGTCCAAGTTCCAGCGGCTAGCACCGTCATGACCCAACTGGGATGTGAACCTGCTTGTCCGATTTGTGAAGCTGATCCCCTTCCTGTTGCCCCTCTCAGGCGGAGCGAATGAGACCGCATCCGGGGGGACTATTTGTTGTCACTGAGCCAAGAAGGAACCTGATAGAAAACCTTTACGTTCTTTTTCTTGTCGGATTTTTGGTTTTGTTTTTAAGCACCATGGACCTGGCAGGGGTGGGCGGGAGTCTTGCAGTTTCCTCGGCCCTCCTGCTAGATGGTTTCTCATGCCCATCCCACCGTGTCCCTCAACTCGTTTACATTCTCCAGTCAGTCAACCCTGGTTACCCGAGATGCATAATATCACTCTCCTTCCCAATCAGAGCTAGTAGGCAAATAGCCCCAGCCCCTCAGCAGTGAGTGTTTCCAGCAGAGAGAGACAAAATTAATACATTAGTGAGGCAGCCAATGAAATCCACAGAACGATGTAGCTCACTACAGCTGCGAGGCATCTGAGAAAGAAGACAAAAATGCCCAAAGGCCTGCCATTTACATTTTTCGGTCACTATTACGAAAGCTATCTCAGAATCAGGTAACCCTTCAGTCGTCACCTCTATATCTGCACTTTTTAAATTCATCGGCGATGATCTTTCTTATAAAATTAGTGTCATCATCACACATGATACAAAAACATAAAAACTTGAAAGGACACGTCTCTTATCGAGCACAAGATCTGTGAACTGCTCACTGAATTTCCTTTCAGTCAGTTCTCTAGGTATGGGGAGTCATCTATCCCCTGTGTACAACTTTGAACTCTCGTTTTTGTGTCACTCAGCGTCATAGAATCAATACAAGGCACGGAAGTCTGTAATAAACGACAATTACATGATATTGTGTGATTTTTTTTTCAGACTTTTCAAATCACTGCGGGACGTGCCCTCAAGCAAGGGCACGCGGAACCCTCTTCCTAAGGTTGGGAAGGTAGGTGTTTCCCAGTGGTTTGTTTTACTGAGTAAGGTTGACATCAGGCACTCTGGCACATTATTAATTCCATTTTATTTCTTTGGTCTTCATAATTCAAAAAGTTTTCACCTGATCAGAGTTAAGAGTTGAGAAATCAAATCCCTGCCCTATCATTTTGTAGCCAGGTGGCAGACCTCTGTGGGGGCATTAAGATCCCCATCTTTGTTTTTTTTTAATGTTTATTTTTGAGAGAGAGGGAGAGACAGAGACAGAGACAGAGCATGAGTGGGGGAGGCACAGAGAGAGAGAGGGAGACGCAGAATCCGAAGCAGGCTCCAGGCTCTGAGCTGTCAGCACAGAGCCCGACGTGGGGCTCAAACCTATGAACCGTGAGATCATGAACTGAGCTGAAGTCAGACACTTCACTGACTGAGCCACCCAGGCGCCCCAAGATCCCCGTCTTTGAAAGGGAGCAAGGCAGCCCACCATCACAGGATTGCTGGGTAAATGATTCCATGCCTGAGGAAGCACTCTTTCTAGGTGAATGTGAATACATATGAAAGGCGTTATAAAGACTTTATCCAAAAGACAGATAATCCTTATGCCTGTGGGGCTGTGCTAAATATTACAGAAGGAATTGGAAGTAAAAAAAAAGTTAATTCTGTCTGAATAGGTGCTATATTAATAATAATAAGTGATAATTCTAGATTGCCAGATTTAGGGTAATTATTTTAATTATATGTTTCACCATCTGGATGACAGTCCTGGGTGTTTAAACAAGTTTTCAATTAGTATTTTGAGGAAATGCCAAGAAAATTTTTCTCCGAGCATTAAATTTCTTTCTCTTCTTTCATAACAATTTCCGCTCACTGTCCCTTTTAATTTTAGGTTTTGAAAAAAAGACCCAGGACCTCTGGCAGCGGGAATCCAATGAAAAAGGCAGTAAAGACAACAGTTTGGGCATGAACCCCGGCACTGACACCTACAAAGGTAAGAGTTTGACCTCTCGGTGCTTCCGTTTCTTTATGGATCTAACTGGAAAGGATGCGTGCACTGTCTGTCCAGCGCACAATGTCACAGAGTACATCCAATTCTGGCATGGTGCCTGGCCCCCAGGAGAAGTTCTGTACAGATCCTTCTCTCGTATGAGCATTAGCTCGCAGAGCTATTCTGGGCAGCACATCTAATGGCCTGGTAGCCTCATACCCACCCTGCAAACAGCAGACCTGAGGTGTCCTTGTTTTCCAGGGGACCAGAGACCTTAAGAAATGTACCCCGTGTCACTTAGCCTCAAGGGGCTCCAAGCTGGAGCCAGCTGTTGGGGTGAGGAGTCTTACCTTTTTCCTTACTGAAAGATGAGGTCTCCCACTTGATAGTATCCATCTTCCTAAGCTCGGGTTTGCTGAAAGATGATGCGAAGCAGATCACAAAGGACTCAAGAGTTTACGATCTTGTGTAAGGCATGGGCGTGGCACTACCCTAGGTGTTATTTCACTGACTCTTCCAAGTATGTACATTTTAGGTTCTATTCTTCTCCTGTGTCACCCACAGAAAGGGTTTCACACCCTGAACCCCCTGACTCCTAGTCAGTACCCTTTGTTACAAGTGCTTAAGGCAAATCAGTAATGAGGGTCGCATACAAAGGGTGGAGCCCTGAAATCCAAATCGGAATGTATCGCCTAACGTCACCTGCCTTCGGGGCATCATAGGAGGTGCCCTCTGGTAGCATCTGGCAAAGAGCAAAGATCAGCTTGTGAGATATGGGCAATGAAGATATTTTAAGGTGCTTGGGAAAGGGTTTTCTCTACTTATCGACCTAAGTTGGAAATGCAAAGCCTCTCCACACACCAGGGAGGGAAAGATCGTTGCCTCTCTCTGGATAGCGAGTGATTTGCAATCTGAAAGTGAAGTTGGACTGGTAAGGGAGAGGGAGATAACAAGGAAAAAAATATTCAATTTGAAGTTGCCTTCAAGGAAAAATGTCACCCGGAAAATGATTTTATCAGGTTTGAAATGCAAATGCAATAAAATCCCTGACATGTTTGGATTGGGAAAATAATATATTTCAGGATTGGGTGAAGAGCGGATTTCAGTGAGGGGGAAGTTGTGGGTACATTCGACTGGCTACAGTTAGGACTTAAAAATCACCATCGCAGAAACATAAAACTAGAATTCTAACGCCCGATTGTGACTGGGTAGCCACAAGATATGCGGCCTCGGTCAACCCTTTTTCTCTGACCTTAGGCCCATTTTTCCATCATATAACCAGGAAGATCTCAGAGCAGTGTGGTCTATATTTCGTCGTACCCCCCTGTGGTGGACATCTCTTGGGGATCTGGTCACCCCACAGTCCCTGTTTGCTAACCTTTCTGCCACCTTCCGGGGAGGCCTTCTGTTGTCACATGTCTACAAAATGACCTTGGTTACCATCCGTCACTCCCATAGAGTTGACTGTCTCAGGAGTCAAACCTCACCCAACGGAAGTCAATAAAATTGCCAATCCTTGATATTTCAATCAGTCCAACAGGGCTGAGGAGCTCTGGAGCTAAATATGGTTTCCAAGAAAGCAAAATAAAACAGATATGCAGCAACAGAGAAATGTGAGAAAGAGGAGACATCCCAGGGAGCCCTACAGAAATGGAGAGGCAACCCTAGCTAGCAATGTGCTTTTAGTTCCAGGTCGGAGTCCCTTGGGGCCAGGTTATCTCCATGTCCTTAAATATTTCCAGTGGTTTCCTTCTCTGTACCTGTATCAGCTTACGTGAGAAAGGTCTTGACCGACACATTGCCACCCTGTCTTATCCAGAATGGCGCCTCAATGCATTTGGGTGGATAAGTACAGGAACAGCATTTTGACATTTACTGCTAATCTTGAATATATACTTTTCGATCTTCATACTCCTGTATTTCTAATAGATCCAAATAGCTATTCCTCGATGCCTGTCTTGTATTTAATCGTGCAGATGAGTTTTTACATAGAGCCCCCATGTAAATCCTGTGTAGATCCAAGGATAAATACTTTGGTGTCACTACTCCTAAAGAGTAGGTGGTGTCACTCCACATTTGGAAGTCACCAGCCAGTCATTGAGTCTCATGGGCAACCGTTTCATGACCCAAGACTTACGGCTGCCAGGTGCAAGAGTCAGGACTCTGCTCTTTTTTAAATCTGATGTTAACGCTTGAGTGATGTGCCGTTCTCTGTTAAACATAATGCCCAACGATCCCTGAGATACATCTGCAGGTACAAGGTGGGTAGCGTAGAGGGATTTTCACAGACACTACGTTTGTGGTGTGGCATATCAAAAGACCACGTGACACAGCAAGGCAACAAAGGAGAACAAAAAGGCCTTGATGCTGTTGCACATGTAGCTAGACACGGCGCTCTTGAGGAGAAGGAGGCAGAACACTGGAATTGCTCAGGACCAGGGAAGCGGGCTTGGGAGAGCACTGGGAGCTCATCAGGTAAAACAGTCCAGGGGAATGAGAACGTTATTTTTGAGAGGAGAGACTCTGAGGAATAGTCTTGCCTTCTTCAACGTCAGAACTTCTGCTTAGTGGGAGAGGAGAGGACAGTGAGTCCCTGGGCCTGCTCCTGCACCTGTGGGGAGGAGCTCAGGGAAGACAGAGCCAGGAGCCACGTCAGAGTGACGCTCACATAGTCAGAAGCTGGGGAGCACGTTCCCTGTATCTGTGCTAGGTTTGTGTCCATTTTTCTTTACACCGACTCTCTTAGTAAATAGAAATGAGTGTGTTTTAAAAAGTTACCTCCTCCCATGGTAAGCAGAAAATAGGTACTGCTCATCATAAATATGAGTAAAGAATAAAAACAATAGGGGCACCAGTGTGGCTCAGTTGGTTAAGCATCCGACTTCGGCTCAGGTCATGATCTCGCAGCTCATGAGCTCCAGCCCCACATAGGGCTCTATGCTGACAGCTCTGAGCCTGGAGCCTGCTTCGGATTCTGTGTGCGTCTCTCTCTTTCTGCCCCTCCCCCCTGCCTTCTCTCACCTAGGCGCCCCAAATAAATAAAACATTTGGGGCGCCTAGGTGTCTCAGTTGGTTAAGCGTCTGACTTGAGCTCAGGTCATGATCTCTCGGCCGGTGAGTTCAAGCCCCTCATCAGGCTCCGTGCCAACAGCTCAGAGCCTGGAGCCTGCTTTGGATTATTCTGTGTCTCCCTCTCTCTCTCGGCCCCTCCCCTGCTTACTCTCTGTCTCTCAAAAATAAATAAACATTAATAAACATAATAACAAACAAAAATAAACCAACATTAAAATTTTTTTTAATAGATGAAACATTAAAAAAAAGAATAAAAACAAATAAGACAAAAAGAACACGGTGTAGAACTCCAGATGGCCTGAAGGCCACTGCCTCTTCATCCAAAAGGAAGATTGGAGGACCACTGAGTGGCTCCCTCAGTTGAACTTCCGACTCTGGATTTCAGCTCTGGTCATGATCCCAGGATTGTGGGATCACAGGATCTGTGCTAAGCATTGAGCCTGCTTGAGACTGTCTCTCTCTCTCTCCCTCTGCCCCTCTCCCCAACTCACTCTGTCTAAAATAAAATTTAAAAAAATTTCTTTAAAGGAAGATTGGAAAGTGTTGGAGAGAGAGGGGTCAAGACAGAGAGGATGGGGATCTCCTGCTGGTGGGTGAAGCCATTTAAGAGATCTCGGAAGGAGAGAAGCCTCACTCTCTGCGAGTTAATGTCTCCAGCTACAGTCTCTTCAGAGGTGCCTCCCGCGCCTTGGGAAACGCTGACCAGGATGGTCAGTGACGGGTCATTTAGCAACTAGGGAGCTTCTAGACAAAGTATTCCAAAGGGACCAGGGTCAGCAGGCATGTTGGTGAGAAGTTACCTGGCTACCAGGTAGCTGGAAGGCTTCCCGCTCAGGGAAGTGACTGTTCCACGATTTGCTCACGTGTGCTTGCTGTGGAGAACCCGGACCTTGCCACCAGCGGGTCCCACGACTGAGGCCCCCACGCTCCCCTCCACTGGGCTGCTCCTTGACGTCTGTGCGTACGTCACGCACCACAGTGGAACCCCCTGTTCTCCAAGACAGATGCGCACAGGGCCGTTTGTGATTTGCCTGGCAGGCGTACGGATCTGGCTGCGAGGCCCTCACGGCAGCTCCTCATTTCTCAGTGTCACCGTGGGTGTTGTACAACGTGCATTGTTTCATTTTCCTAGCGACGCGGTAATGATTTCCTACTGATGGAGTGGGAAACGAAGCCAACGCGCGTCTGCTCCAGGGGGAGAGAGGCACCTGCGTGCCGGATCCCAGACGGGCGGGGCAGCGAGGGTGGGGGCTCTCTGGCTTTCTCACGAATCTTCGCAAAAACCCAGAGTGCACGAGGACTGGGCACCTGTCTTGGATGGAGATGGGCCGCACCCAACAGAGCGCAAAAACAGCGTGGTCTTTGCAGGCAGCAGTAACTGAGCTCTACCCCAGCTGTGGTGGAAACTCAGGTGAACACATGATTGAATCTCTTCAAGTCTCAATTTCTGCATAAATCAAATGAGGTTAATAAAATAACAATTCAGAGACCCTGATGAGGAACAACTGACGTAATCGAAAGTAAGAACGCATAAAACATCTGTTTTGTTCTTCCTTCTCCTCTGAACCTACTGGGGCTGCGAGACCTGCCTACTGGGTGGGCAGGAGTGAGCCCTGAGCTTGCCTTCCTCTGCCCACCCACCTGCCACCATTCCCGAGGAAGATGAAGCTGGTACTTATGAGAAGGCGCTTCGTGTGCACTTGGGGGCAACTGAGGCAGACAAAGTCTCAGCAGATATGTCAATAGATAGGTCAGCAGATATGTCAATAGAGCAAGTGCTCTGTGCCAGGCCCGGTGGTAGGTCCTGCGGATTGGGGGTGGAAAAAATCAGCACCGCGCTTGTGCTCACTGAGCTATAATCTACTCACGTTGACTTCGCAGAAACACATCTGATGAGTGTTTAGAAAAGTGACAAATACCATGGGCGTCTGTTACATGGAGAGCCTACAGAAGTCTGCAGCGTCAGGAAATATTTCTGGGAGTGAGTGATTTTTTAATCCAAGCCCCAAATAATGAATTCACTCAGCTCGGTCGGGAGACAGGAAAAACCTCAGTCACCAGAGGTACTAGAATAAGTCCAGCATATCTAGGGGGCCCTCAAAGAGTAGCCAGATTTTCATTTTGCTAATTAATTACATCTGTTAAAGCAGCTACTGAATATCATCACTTCATGGAAGAAAGAGCGTTTTAACACCAGGAAAATAAGGAGACACCATCGGATCAATGTCAGCCCTCTAAATTGAATAAATTCAGTGTTATAAAAAAATCTACTTCATTTTGCTTACTTGCGCTTAAAAATTTGTCAGTGACCCTTGGAGCTTTCCAACAGATGTAGAGAAAGAGCAAATTCATTCTTACTAAATGGAGCTTTTGGCCCCAAATTGACAGCTTATTTACTACTAGCAAGGTGTCCCAAAAGCTGGATTAATATCAAAGACTTACATTCGTTCATTCACGGGTTCATTCATTCCTTCGTCCAACAGTCTTCCTTAAAATATCGACCGATCCTTCGATCTTTCTCCATCAGATTGTAGAGTTGGGACTGAGTATAATCTGAGTCGAGCCTGACTAGATTTCGTCACAGCTGTCATTAGACTCAAATGTTTTCAAGAATAGGATGAGGGCTCTGCTTTCAACAGAGCTTGGCATCTGAGCACCGGCCAGACTCCAGAGATGTCATTGTCTTATGAGACCAGCCACCAGCTCTGTGGGGCACTGAGGAATTCTGTTGTGACCCCCACCTGGCTTTCTGTGCCTCAGGCCGTTTCTCCCCACCATGCTGCCCAGCCCCCCCTCCTGCCCCCCCACCCCACCCCGTGGGCACTGGGGGCTATGTCTCAGCTCTCTGCTCTGCCCCGACCTTTCACCAGCCACTGCCAAACACCTGGTCTGTGCTTCAGGGTTTCGTCATCTCTTCCAACCTTTAGTGAGGCTTTGCCAGCTCTCTGAAAAGGATCCAGACACCTCAGGCCTCCTTGAGGCCCTTCTACCCCGATCTCAGCCTTCAACACGCAGCCTCAGTGCACTGAGTGAAGCCCCCCAAAGTAGAGTCCCAGGTGGGCGCTGACCTGCCCTTTGCCGGAGCTCCAGTGGATTCTAACCCATCCCGCCAGACCACAGTTCTGTTAAAAATTGGGCTGATTTCTCCTTTCCATCAACAATGGACAGTGAGTTATCTCTGTCTCCTTCCTTGCCTGGGAATAAAAGAAGTCACGGGTTTCTTCTCTCCTGTGAATAGCTCAGCTCTTCCTGGATTTTAGTTTATTTAGGGTTCTTTCCAGCTCTAGATCTCTCTCTCCTGTCTTTCCTCCTCCTTTTCTTTCTTCTCTCCCCCATCTCTGTCTCCCTGCCTCTGTCTCTTTCCCTCCGTGTACAGAAAACATAGTTAATAAAGCCAAATTCCACATACTTCTCAAGGACATTTTTCTATCCCTCCCCCTGAGGTAATAATGAATTCTTTTGTATACGTGGTCCGTATTTTATATACTTTGTCTAACTATAAAAATATAAAGAGTTGTGGAATGTTATTTAGATAAATTGCATATACCCTGCATATCATTCTGAAATTGACTTTGTTCACTCAAGAGTCTGTTTTTAAGATCTGTCCTTGCTAATACACACAGATATAGTTCTTTGATTTCATCTACTATTTGGTATTCCATCCTATGAATATGCCACCATATATTTACCTGTTACCCCCCTGGTAGACATATGGATTGTTCTTTTCTAAGGGTTGAGGATATAAACACAGGGAAAAAAGGGGTGGGGGTGGGGAGTAAACCTAGGTAATTCGAGCACCTGTTTTGCACTAGACATTATTCTGGGATCGTGGACATAAGGAAAGATACAATACATTTACAGTCTAGTGGGAGAGACAGGGAGGTAAGCAATAATTGAATTTGCATTTTAGGAAGATTAATCTTGCAGTATGTAGGGCATATGGGAAGAAATAGTTGGAGACAAGGGAAAAAAATAGAAATGGTTTGTAATGATGGCAGACATCCAGATTAAAGCAGTGGTAGTGAATGGCAATAAATAATACGGACATGGATGGGATCAACGTGGCCAAAACAAAGGGAGGGGAGCAGAGGTGGGGTATGTGCCCAAACCTGTCTCCCCCAAAGCTTCTGCTGGCTCACCAATGCAAACCAAAGCAAACCAAACCACACCACATGCTGTCCTGACAGACAAAGAACCACTGTGTAGAGACAACAGATGTTGGGGATAAAATAGTGCATAGCCCTCAGTGCCTGCTCTTAACAAGCTCAGCGGACTTGAGAAGTCCAGTGAGAGAGGCAAACACTTTATAATATAGGACAAAACCATACTGTCTACTAATGTGTCCAATCCCAGCATTAAATGTGAGTCTGACAGTGAAGGTGAAGGGGTATTTCCAAGGGATAATGTCATTCCGGCTAAGACGGAAAAGAAAAGCAAAAGACGTGGGTTCAATCACATTCTGAACAATTTGCATCACTTCGTGATTAGGACAGACAACTGTGTCGTATTTTCCACCGGCCAGGCACAGCCTTAAGTTTATTCCATCCTCATAGCCACCCCTAAAGGTAGGTGGTACTATTACTCTTGTCCCCATTTTCTGGAGGAGTGAAGTGAGCCACAGAGAGGACACCATACTTGCCCAAAGTCACACACCTGGTCAGTATCAGAGCAAGGAAGTCAACCCTAACACTGTGGCTCAGAGACTATGTTCTCAGTCCCTACTCTAAACCCCCACTCACTGGGATTACCTCTAGTTTTACACAGATGCAGACAGTGGCCCATAGTCCAGTTCTGGATTCACTAGGATTTTCTGCCCAAAAGTTCCAGGTAGGAAGAGCCAGAGTGTGAGGAAACAGGGCTGGGGGTGACCAGGGAGGGCATAGGAGAGTATCTTAAAGAGGGCAGATAGGGTGGGTATGCCATGGCCGCCCTGAGAAGCAGAGGCTAGGTAGGATGGTAAGCAGGGGAGAGACTACCTGGAAACAACATTAAAATGTTGGCACTGGCCAGCCTGCACGTGATGCTCCTGGTCCCTGTTCTCCATTCCCACCTTGATGCAGGTGACTATCAGCCATGTTCATTTCTCTTGTGTCTGAGCCTCCATATCCAACTGGTTTCTGAACTTTTTCATCTAGATCATTTCCAGGCAACTCTTTTGTAGAGCAGACACTGTATGAATGTCAAGTTTCTTCATTCCTTCTCTCTTCACACACTGGGTGAGCATCTACCATTTCCAAGACCATGTGTTTCATTACGCTGCAGCAGGTACAAAGGTGTGCGGTTGGTAGCTACCCACGTGGGTGGACTGTGAATTCCCTCCTCCTAGAGCTGGCAGTCCCCAGGGGAAAACGACACCAAAAACATTTACCCTGAACCTGCTTGGGCGTGGGTTTGGGTTTTGCGATGGGAGAGGTCTTGAGAAGTTGCTCTTTGATGTCAAGAGGTTGGTGTTGGGATAGATCTTTTCATGTGATGCTCAAACAGGAAGAAAGCTCAAAAACTTATTTTGTGTTTTGGTTTCCATCTTTGTGTTCAGAACCCTGTAGTCTTCCCAGAGTTTCTGAATAGATAGCTAGTTTCGCCCGACAAAGTAGATCTGTGAACATGGTAAAATTTGATTACAGTCACCATGATTCATGAAATGTAACTTAAAAATAGCTAAGAGTTAGGGGCGCGTGGGTGGCTCAGTTGGTTGAGTGTCTGACTTCAGCTCAGGTTTGATCTCACAGTCTGTGGGTTCGAGCCCTGCATCGGGCTCTGTGCTGACAGCTCAGAGCCTGGAGACTGCTTCGGATTCTGTGTCTCCCTTTCTCTCTGCCCCTCCCCTGCTCATGCCCTGTCTCTCTCTGTCTCAAAAATAAATAAAAACATTAAAAAAAATTTTTTTAAATAAAAAAATAGCTAAGAGTTACATAGAATTTTCTATTCTCCAGCGATTTTTTAAAAATTTTGTTTTCTTAGGTAATTTCTACTAACAATGTGGGGCTCGAACTCACGACCCCAAGATCAAGAGTCACATGCTCCATTGACTGAGCCAGCCAGGCACCTCTCCAGTGATTTTTCTAAGTACTCTCCAAATAGAAACCCATTTTGTTTTTATAACCATCTTTGGAGAGCAGTGCTATTTATTATCCTACTTTATAGATGAGGGAATTGAGACACAGAGAAGTTATGTAGTTGGTGCAAAGCCACATAGCTAGTAAGTGGCAGACCTCAGAACTGTGCCCCTACCTACATAGAAGTTACATTTTCTTTATTTTTCAGTAACTATTTTTTTTAATTAACTGAGTGTTTGAAAAAAATGTTTTGAGGGTGCCTGGGTGGCTCAATTGAGTAAACATCCAGCCTTGGCTTAGGTCATGATATCATGGTTCATGAGTTCGAGCTCAGAGCCTGGAGCCTATTTCAGATTCTGTGTCTCCCTCTCTCTCTGCCCCTCCCCTGCTTGTATGCTGTGTGTGTCTCTCTCTCAAAACTAAACATTAAAAAATATTTTTTTAAAAAAGAAAAAAAATGTTTTGGTCTTAAACTAAAGCTGTCACATTCAAAAAGATTGGTTTCTACGGGTTTAGATGAGTCTCCTTTTACAGACGACTACATTTAGAGAGGAAGTGACTTGCCAAGGGACACACAGTAAGATAGTAACAGAACCTGCATTAGCGCAGAGGCAGTGTGGAAAAATGGTAAGTATAGGCTTTAAGACAGAGACAGCTAGATTGAAATTCCAGGTCAGCCACTTGCTAGTTCTATAGGCTGGAACATGTTCATTTCCCTCTGTCTCAGTTTCCCCACCTATAAAATGGGAAGGACATTATATCAACCTCACAGGGTTGTTATAGGATCAATTAAGGCAAAGCATATAAGTTGCCTAGCGCGGCGTCTACACATTGTGCGCCTGGATTGTTACAGGCATTATTGTTGCAGCGATTATATTATTTCAATCCACCCAGATCTCCTCACTGAAGTCCAATGGTCTCTCCAATGTATTGCTTAATACTTCAGGTCAAACACCCTGCTGGTGTGAAAGTGTGCCCCTCCCCCATCGTCATTGGTAGAAGCACTGACCGCAGGCCAATAAAATTGGTTCAACGACTCAGTACTGTATTTGAAATGATCAAGCTCTGTGAAAGAGAACACAGTGTTCTTGTTCTGTCAATAATCAAGGACTCGTGTTTTCAGCTGTCAAATCCTTCAGAAGATTCTGGCTTTCCTGCAGATTTGTTGTGTTTTGTTCTTCTCTTATTCATTTATTTTCCTGATAGTCAGCAAAAGTCATCTAGAATAAAATGCCAATGCACTGGTTCTAGGATGGGAATTTAGATATCACCTAAAGATCTTCTTCACTGTCACATGTCCAGATGTAGAGTGGAAGGAAGGAAGTTAGGAAGTTAGGAAGGAAGGAAGTTAAGAATGGGAGGAAGTTAGGAAGGAAGGAAGGGAGGAAGGAAGTTAGGAACGAAGGAAGTTAGGAAGAAAGGAAGGAAATTAGGAAGTTAAGAAAGGAAGGAAGGAAGTTAAGGAAGGAAGTCATGAAGGAAGGAAGTTAAGAAAGGAAGGAAGTTAGGAAGGAAGTAAGTTAGGATGGAAGGAAGGAAGGAACGAATGAACAAAGGAAGGAAGTTAGGAAGAAAGGAAGGAAGTTAGGAGGCAAAGGAAGGAAGTTAGGAAGTTAAGAAAGGAAGGAAGTTAGGAAGTTAGGAACAAAGGAAGGAAGTTAGGAAGTTAAGAAAGGAAGAAAGTTAGGAAGTTAAGAAAGGAAGGAAGTTAGGATGTTAAGGAAGGAAGGAAGTTGGGAACAAAGGAAGGAAATTAGGAATAAAGGAGGGAAGTTAGCAAGAAAGGAAGGAAGTTAGGAAATTAGGAAGGAAGGAAGTTAGGATG
Organism: Panthera leo; assembly: GCF_018350215.1. Taxonomy (NCBI): domain Eukaryota; kingdom Metazoa; phylum Chordata; class Mammalia; order Carnivora; family Felidae; genus Panthera; species Panthera leo. Next base: position 34,540,473 of record NC_056694.1, on the reverse strand, counting down.
TTAGGAAGGAAGGAAGTTAGGAAGTTAAGAAAGGAAGGAAGTTGGGAAGTTAGGATGTGAAGGAAGGAAGGAAGGAAGTTGGGAACAAAGGAAGGAAGTTAGGAAAAAAGGAAGGAAGTTAACAAGAAAGGAAGGAAGTTAGGAAATTAGGAAGGAAGGAAGTTAGGATGTTAGGAAGGAAGGAAGTTAGGAAAAAAGGAAGGCAGTTAGGAAGTTAGGAAGAAAAGAAGTTAGTATGTTAGAAAAGGAAGGAAGGAAGGAAGGAACGAAGGAAGGAATGAAGGAAGGGGGTGAAAAGAAAGAAAAACACAAATAAAAAGAAATGCCAGTGCTGTCTGTGTCATGGCTGAGAGAGGACTAATCACAGGGTTTCATATCCTACTATGAAGAAAACTTAGTTTGGAATCCTAATGACATCACCCTGGTCCAAAGAGGCCCATTGTTCTTCAAACAAGAGTGAAAGCACATCTGACCTCATGTCTGAGCCTCAGAACCCACAGTGTGGAATTGCACTCATCTGTTCATCTATGGGCAAAGGGACTTCAATATTCTCCATCGATTTCTGAGTTTTTTAAAACAATTTCCTACCCGCTTCAATATTTGTCACATTTTCTCCTCAGCTTCTTTCTATCATTTTTGCTGCTCTTTCCTTCTTGGGCTTATGAAGACATCCATCCTGCTCAAGGAGATCATCAATAAAAATCCTTCTGCTTGATACTGTGATTAGCCAAGAACAATGCTCTCCCTTACCCCAGTTTTTGCCAAGTTGACATCACATGCGTTTTTGCCTTCCTTTACCACTAGCATTTCAGATGTTGGAAAGTGATTTTCAAATGATAAATGATTAAATCTTCCTATAATGAGAGAATTCTGGGAGAAATGTTCACCAGGCACTCCAGACTTTTTTCAGCAAATACCCCTATCACAATGAGCAGGTCAAATCAATGGTTCTTCATAAGCCACTTGGGCAGGATGCTGGGATTTTAAAGAGTCACTTATGGATATGGAATAGCATGGGTGAAAGTCAGTAATGGGTATAGTGTCTTGCCTGCTAACTCTTTTTCTTCTGGTTATGAAATATCTTTTTTCCTTTGCCAAATTTCCCATCCTGGCCAATCTGTCATCTTAACCAATTTAAATGGCCATGTTGACCGCAGCTAATCGAACAGAACATACTCTCTTTCTGGGACAACCATTGATCTAGGACCATGGATGTGACCAAAGAAGGGACAAACAGGAATTGACCGTCCTAAGGCCATTAGGAAAGAGAGGATCTGTCTTCTTCTAAGACTGTGAGGTCTATGTAAATCTGGAAATGTGCACTCACTTAGAGTGTGGTTAAGAAATACATCAACAAAAAGAAAAATTCATCTAAGAGATAGCAGAAAGACAGAGACAGAGCGAGAGAAGGAGAGCGCAAACGACATCACTGGAGCCCTTGAAATAAGTTACACCTAAATCCATTTCTCTCCGAGGAACTTGTAGTTGCATGAATCGATAAAATAACTTTACTCCCACTCCACTGCCCCCTTTGTTGTTGCTGCCTGGTGTAGTCTTAGCTGGCAACTAAGAATCTGAACTGATGAATATCATCCCTTTCCAAAATTTCAGCCCCAGCAGAACTTCCCAGACATTTGTGTCCATGTATGGTCAGGTACCTTCCCCAAAGCTCACTGCAAAGGCAGAGACAGGCTGAAGCTGCCTCTGTTCTCAAATGTCAAGGGCTCATTTCTTAGGTTACGAAGCATGGAAGGAAGGCCCCTGGCCTATCGGGGGTGGGGGTGGGGGTTGAGGGGAGAGTCTAACCCTCACTCTGCCACCAACCTGTGATGCGTTATTCTGTATGTTCTGGACCTCTGTGGGCCTCTCACTCCAGGCCATCCTTTGCCTGTCATCCCTTTGCAAAATTTCAGCCCCAGCAGAACTTCCCAGACGTTTGTGTCCATGTATGGTCAGGTACCTTCCCCAAAGCTCACTGCAAAGGCAGAGACAGGCTGAAGCTGCCTCTGTTCTCAAATGTCAAGGGCTCATAGCTTAGGTTACGAAGCATGGAAGGAAGGCCCCTGGCCTATCGGGGGTGGGGGGGTTTGAGGGGGGAGTCTAACCCTCACTCTGCCACCAACCTGTGATGCGTTATTCCGTATGTTCTGTACCTCTGTGGGCCTCTATCTCACTCCAGGCCATCCTTTGCCTGTAAATAGATTGTAATAGTGGGGACTATAATTAATCAGTATTATTTCAAAACTTGGCTTTTTCGTGTAAGATGTGAGTGACATTGGAACAAAAAAACCCCCCACATTTCAGATTCTTCATCTACAAAAATAAAGAAAATAGTAGTTACTGTCTCATAGAAAATGAAAAAATTCATATATTTAGTATGATGTCTAGCATGGCATGAATCTTGGGACGTATAAGCTAATATCATTTGCTAGGACCTGGAGGGATCAATAAGTAACCGAGATTTAGCAGAAGTTTTATGTATAAGCCCTGCCTTTGTGTGTGTGTGTGTGTGTGTGTGTGTGACAGAGACAGAGACACAGAGATAGACAGTTGGCACCCATCTAGTGTGTTCATAATGCAGATTTAATGCTGAATTCCACCTGACACAATCATTGAACCATCTTTCCATCGATCAGGTCTTTCTTTCATTTTCTCTTTCTTCTTTTCCCCCTTCTTTTTATTCAACAATTTATTGAACACATACAATGTACCAAGCATTTTACTGAAACTGAGGCATAAAATAGCAAAACCATACACTGATCTTTCCCTTTTAATATTTAATATGGGCTCAGTGATGATTTGCCCTGGAGCCACCCAACCAGGCTTTGTCACAGGGAATTCAGGACGAGCTCTTCTCTGCTGCTTATCTGTGTTGGAATACTCCCCCCACCCCTTCCAGGATTTTCTAGAAAAAAAAGTAGGAGGTAGCAGACTTTGTATGAGCTAGTGGACAGTGGACTCTGATGTATGCATTTTTAAGCCTTGGCCATTGGAAATGTGGAAGCAATTGGCAGCTGCCTCTGGGGGTAGCCGCATACTTTGTTTACCTGGGAAAATTAAAATAGATATAGCCAGAAAGGTATCACTTCATGTGTCCCAGGTCTCGCACTACAAACCACATCGGCTGTGCCCGGATCTCACTGTGACAAGGGTGAATTATAAACCAAGAGCCGCACTGGTTCCTCATTCCTCTCCCCTTTATGCCTTCCTGTACTCCCAGGTGCCCATGATGGAGATGTGATTGCAATTGCACAGAAGGAAATATTTTAAGACCTGCCAAAAACCTTTGGCTCAGAACTCGCTTTTCCAAGCAACCTGTCTGAGCATGGTGACTGCGGTGAATTATTGAGGCCTTTGAGGGTTCACCAGGAGGAGCATGTCACCGGGAAGGTGGGGCCGGAGGCTGCAGCTGGAATCTGGTTCCCTTCCCCCCTTCAGACACCAGCTGGGCTGCGGATTTAGTATCTCCTCCGGGAGCTGTCTCCTGGGTCTACACGGGAAGGGGGGTAGGATGGCACTAGGCAGGGGGCAGCCGAGGATTTGAGACACCACATTTATCTTTGACGGTGAGAAGCAAGATATGAGCAGAGGACTATCCGGATACATCTGGCTTCAAGTCTCAGGAGGAGGGTTTCATAATTAAAACATGTGAGGTCCAGCTTTAAATAACACATCCAGATACACCTTCCTTCTCACATGGAAACAGTCACAATGGCCACCCCCGCTTCCAAGCCCATCACAGGGACGCATGCAGTGAATTCTCCAACAGTCCTGAGAGGTAGCTGCTCTTTTTTGTATCTCCAGACCTGATTGGGGAAACTGAGGCACACATAGAGGAAATTTGCCCAAAGTCATGTATCTAGAAAGGGTAGAGCCAGGATTCAAACCAAAGTGGCTGCACTACATCGCCTCTTGCTGGTAATGATGAGGAAGCTGAAGAAGGTGATGAGGATTTTCTGTGCGAAGAGCTTGGTCTGCCTTATTTCCTTTGTTCTGCCTCAACACCACGAGCGCATGATTTGGGCCCCTTTTCACAGTTGTGCATGATGAGAATAAGAGAAGATAAATGATTGTCACATAGTCACAGTTAGAAGAAATCAAACCAAGACTCAAAATACCCATTCACCTCCAATGTCCGTGGCTTCTGAAATCCGCGGCAGTGACTTCAGGTGAGCTCCCGTCAGGTGACACAGAAAGGTCCAGACTCCCCAAATCCTCAAGTTCCCAAATGTCACCAGAGCCACATTCAAGATTCCTCATGAATGCAGTAAAACATGGCTGAAGAGAAGCAAGGTATTCCTGTAGGAAAAGGAGTCTGTAAACACAAAACTGAATTCCACGTGAAGCTCGTTTCTGTCCAAGAATCACCTCTTGCTTAAATCTCTGCCATTTCTTGGCCTTTCCATCCCCAGCACGAGCAGTGGGCTTTCCTATGGGGGCTAACTCTTTCACAAAGTCACAAGTTGTGGTCGCTTCCCAGGAGCTCCGAGTATGTGATGACAGGGTGGGAACAACAGCTATGTGTGTGTATGGAGCATTCTTAGCATTGCTAGCTACCCCAGGCACTAATCCCTACAGTCTGTGCTCAATGAAGGATAGATTAAGAGCACATGTGCCCTTGAGGTTGCCTATAAACAGAGAAATCACAAATTTCCCATCTGTGAATAACGCTAACGATAACATTAGTTCTCATTTAGTGAAAAACTAGGGCCAGGTCCCCACCTAATGTTTACCAATCAGAGACCAGCAGAAGAAACTACAGAAATCCATACAGTGGGGCATTATACAGTAGGTAAAAAGGAACACATACTATCTTCATGGATTGCTATGGAGTGATCACCAGGATACAGTTCACATTTTAAAAATCTAAAATAGAATTGTTTAGAGCGCAATGTTACCTTTAGGAGAAGGGGAGTATGAGTATGTAGTAGCTTATCTAAAAAACCCTGTCAGGGTTTCTAAAAATCTGAAATAGAGAAAGAAAAAAAGGAGAAACAATGTGAAGAAACAGGGTAGAATCGTGACTTTTCTGATGACAGATTCTATAGATTTTACTCTGAAACCATGCCCATATTTTCCATAATCACAAGAGAAATTGGTATTTTTAAAAGTAGTTTCTAAAACATAACCAATGAGTCTCATCGTACATCAAGTTGATAATATACACATAGGGAAACTATCTTGTGACTTTAAAATAAGGACTTTCTGGGGCAGCTGGGTGCCTCAGTCAGTTGGGAGTCCGACGTTGGCTCAAGTCATGGTCTCACGGTTCATGAGTCCCAGCCCCGCATCAGGCTCTGTGCTGGCAGCTCAGAGCCCAGAGCCTGCTTCGGATTCTCTGACTCCCTCTCTCTCTGCCCTTCCCCTGCTCATGTTCATTTGTTCATTCTCTCTCTCTCTCTCTCTCTCTGTCTCAAAAAAAAAACAATAAATAAACATTAAAAAAAATTTTTTAAATAAGAACTTTAACTCTGCATCTCTAATGAGATATACTCTGCCATCTACAGGGACTGGGGGAAGTCATTTTAAGAAATCATGTTGTTCACAGTTGTGCTGCTGTTGTTACTCTGGGTCTGTTGTGCAAATGGTATGAGATGAACGCAAATGAGTACAAATATGTTGGTGCTATTGGGAACCAGGATTTTTGCCATGAAAGAAAGAAAATAAACATTATTAAGGTTAGTCCTGGATTTAATTTGTAGATATATTTTTTCCCAGGAGAATCACAATCTAAATAGCTGACAAGCTAGTTAGCACAAAAGTCCCAGGACTTCTGATCCTGGGCAGAGGGCTTATTCTGATGACGGATCACTTTTTACAGTGTTCATTGTCATCATCATCATCATCATCCAAAACTGTTAAGTGAAAATATGTCTCCTGAAAAAGAAATAATTGATTTTGTATGTCACACTCCTATTAGTGTTGCTGGGACTGTACCACATGGGGGAAGGGGAGGTGGGAGAGTGGCTTCCAAACTTTTTTTTTCTTTCTTTCTTTTTTTCTTTTTGTAAGCACATCATATATTTATCAACTCTGGTTTCTTTGGCCTACCCACTTCCTGACAAATTCTCATCCATCGAACTCTCAGTTCACTGGATGAAAACATTACTAAATTCATTAAGTATAAAATATAGTTGAATTAAAGAAGTAATGATGTGTCCAAAGGCAAAAATCTGTGGAAGAACTTCATGAATTAACCCTGAATGATGAAGACGTATCTTGGTTATGTTTCTGAAACAACCATACCTTCAATACCAAAGTGAAGACTACTGTAGAGCTTTGGCATCAGGTCGACCTGGCATCCAACATTTAAGGGTAGTATGATTTTAGGGGCACTTGGGTTGGTCAGTTGGTTAAGTGTCTGACTTTTGATTTTGGCTCAGGATGTGATCTCAAGGTTCATGGGATTGAGCCCTATGTCGGCCTCTGTGCTGTCAGCACAGAGCCTTCTTAGTATTCTCTCTCTCTCTCTCTCTCTGCCCATTCCTCACTCTCTCCCTTTCTGTCAAAATAAAATATAAACATTTTTTTAAAAAAAAAACAGGGAGAGCAGCATGATCTTAAGCAAGTTGCCCAGTAGTCTAGAGCATACATTCCTATGGTGGTAAAATGTAATTAATTGTACCTTTTTCTTAGAGTAGTGGTGAAAAGTAAGTGAAATAAGTAAAATCCAGAGTCTGACACAGATATCATAGGCACTCAACATATGATAACGAGGCTGTGGCTCAGAGCCTGCGGCCAACTCGTATACTACCGGTGCCCTGGACTTTTACAACTCAGCTAGCTTCACCTTTATCACTTTCCCAAATGGAACAGGTTTGCTAGGTACATCGTAGGTATTTGAGGAAGAAGAAAGTAAATGTTGAAAAACAACTTCACTTGCGGGGCACGGGGCTGACTCAGTTGGAAGAGCATGCAACCCTTGATCTCAGGGTTATGAGTTCAAGCCCCATGTTGGGTGTAGAGAGTACTTAAAAATAATGTCATAAGAGAGGAAAAAGAATTTCACTTTGAGTTGTGATTGTCATCAGAGGAATTTACCAAATGTATCCCATTTTTACCTTCCTTTGAACACCTAGTAGAATTTCATTCCTTGAGGACTATGCCACTGAACAGGATTAAGTGATTAGTTCTGTTCTCTGAATAGTCAGCAAAAGCACATTTGTGAATGTCTCATCCACACTGGAGATTTTATTTTTATGTTTAATTTTTTTTTTCAACGTTTTTTTTTTTTATTTATTTTTGGGACAGAGAGAGACAGAGCATGAACGGGGGAGGGGCAGAGAGAGAGGGAGACACAGAATCGGAAACAGGCTCCAGGCTCCGAGCCATCAGCCCAGAGCCTGACGCGGGGCTCGAACTCACGGACCGCGAGATCATGACCTGGCTGAAGTCGGACACTTAACCGACTGCGCCACCCAGGCGCCCCTATTTTTATCTTTATATATTTATTTTTTCACACTGGGATTTTAACTGCCAGTGGAAGATTCTCCAAAAGTCTCTCATAGCACAGCAGCCATCGGGGATGTTCTAGATGACAATTATTCCATCAGCCTAGATTCCCAACTAACTAGAATAATCAAAATTCTCATGTTGACTTGTAGTGGATACATAATGAGAGTAATAAATAAAAATGTTTTCTTTTCTTAAGCTACTAAGATGAAGGGAATGCTTGTTACTGCAGCATAATCCAGCTCATCCTGACTGATCATAAAATCAATCAGATTTTAACCATTGGATTTTCTACAATTCAATTCAATTAAGCCCTTTTTTGCCTTAAGGGGAATTTTTATTTTTTAAAATTTTTTTAATGTTTATTTGTTTTTGAGTGAGTGAGAGAGAGAGAGAGAGAGAGAGAGACAGTGTGCAAGCAGGGGAGGAGAGGAGACAGAGAGAGGGAGACACAGAATCTGAAGCAGGCTCCAGGCTGTGAGCCTTCAGCACAAAGACCAACGTGGGGCTCAAACCCATGAACCATGAGATCATGACCTGAGCCGAAGTCAGACGCTTAACTGACTGAGCCATCCAGGCACCCCTTAAGGAGACTTTTTAAAGTAGTTACCCCCCAAAAAATTTCGCATCCAATGACCAGCATTTTTTATATAAGTTGGATCATCTTATTCCAGATGCTGTTTTATGTCACAGCATAGATGAGTGGATCACAGAAATGCAGTCAAGTCTCTGTCTCCTCCATGGGATATCCTCATTGCCCACCACTCTTCCTCATAAGCATTTCAGTCACTCTGGGCTTCTTCCTGCTCTTTCGACAAACCGGACTCATCCTTGGAGACTTTTCTTGGTCCCTCTAGGCCAATATCTGAAACATATTGTCTTCAAGTAATGAAATAGGGGGCTCCTTGTCATTATTCAACCTCTGCTTATATGTCACTTCCTCTGATAGGTCCTCCCCAGCCAGCCCAGGAACTAGCATTTCACCCTGTTTTATGTCATTAATAATACATAATACTAATTGCTTTTGTACTGTACATGTATGTCAGCTTGCTAATTATCTGTATTTCTTTCTTAACAAAGCCTGTGTTTCTCACTGCTAGAAAAAGACTGTGCCCAGAACAAGGATGATAGACCGAAGATGCTCCATAAATATTTCTTTAATAAATAGAGATGATAATGTGAGACGTTTCTTCTTTCCTACTATTGCTCAAGAGTATATCACTATCCCTCCTACCTTTGACTGAGGACTTTGGGTATATTCTGAAAACACGGAACCATTTGAGAGATCATTGTTTTACCTAAACACTGGACGTTCTGCCTCTCCTCATAGTCTAAGACAGTACTAGAGGCTGTACTTTCTGACGAATATCCTCTTTCTCCTTTCCTTCCTGATGGTTCTGAGATTCCCTTTTCATCAGGGAACAACATGTGTGCCTCTCTGCCCATTTTATCCTGACTTTATCAGTCACCAAAAAACTCTCATAGGAATTCTGTTGTGTGTGTAATTTAAGCTTTGTGAATTTTGAAACTTTGCTTCACTTATTCCTCTAACATGTACTTTTGTCCCCTGGCAATGTCGGGCTTCCTCTTATCTTCCTTTGAATGGCAACTTGCCTGGCCTTGCTAATTGCCCCCAGCCACGCCTGTGGAGGGGAGTAGACAGAAATATTCATGTCAAAATAGTATTTTTTGAATGCTGAAGCAAGTACACTTAAGCAATGGAAGACTTAACATTTGAAAAAGATGTTTAATAGCCCCAGCTTTTCGTCCCATTGCTTAACTAAATGGTAACAGGGCAATTCCATTTGGATGCTGTGAACCTGGGAAATAGAGGGAGCCAATCACTTCGGAATATAAATGGCACACATGAAACCCTGCAAGGTAGTGAGCTGATCCATCAGGCATCGGTCTTTGAATGTGGCTTCTGCAATATTCAACGGATGTTTGCCTATTTCCTCTCTCTTCTTAGAGAGGTCAAGTAAATGGTGGGACTCAACACAGACAGTCTCTTTTGAAAAGGCAATAATTTTATTATTCAGGAAATATTCCAGGTTATGGACAGAGTGTGCAGAGAAAGGAATGGCTCACATTTGCAATAATACTACACATTTGTCTCTAATTTGATTTATAGGAATATATACACATATACCTGTTGAAAAAATATTTGAAGCACTTGTTTATCAAGGCACCATCATTTTCCAAAACCAATTCTATTTCTTCCCAGGGGTTGATTTTATAAGTGTGTGTGTGTGTGTGTGTGTGTGTGTGTGAGAGAGAGAGAGAGAGAGAGAGAGAGAGAGAGAGAGAGAGAGAGATAAAATGATAGACTAAACTACAGAGTGATTTTTGAAGTAAATAAAATAGAATAGTACGGAGGACGATGATGATAATGATGTTTATTTAGGGCTTCTCTCAATGCTGGACAGTGTTTGAAGTGCTTTGTCTAGAGTATATTTATTTTCCCACTTCATTCTCAAAAATAACCCTATGCAGTAGGTGCCATTTTAAAAGTGAAGAAACTGAAGCACCAAGAGATTATGTAGCTTATTCAGGGCCACTCTGCTGATGAAGACGTAGGGATGGGCCTGAGCAGTCTTGCTAGAAACAAACCTCTTTACCGGGAATTTATACGTAGTTGAGATCATAGGTTCTGCAAAACTGTTGCATCGTAGCTTGATTTCCTTTACCTCTATAACCAACCTGTGTTCCTTAATGTTATTATAAACATTATGTTTTTGAACCGTGTGCCTTTCCATTGAACACATGTGTCACAGCCACCTGAATCATCCTCTGGTGTTGAACATCATACTCTTGAATTGGCTTCTAGCGAAACCTGGACCCTCAGAAATTGTATGTGCTTCTTTTTTTTTTTCCCAGAAGTGGGATCATTCTTTTTATACATTTCTGCACAGAGTCCATGACCCAAAAAACAAAATCATAATGGACGTGTTTCTTTATTTATTCTTTAAAGGTTAATTTCTATGTACGTATTTAGCAATTATTTCCTGAAGGTGATCAAAGCACTGGGCAGAGGCAGGAATCAGATGCAGTCTTCCTCCGGGGCCTGAAGCGACGTATGTTCACACTTAGATTTGATTCTGATATTCTGTGAGCCTCAGGGCTGCTCTGGTTGCACTGGCCTGTGGTTATCTGTCCTTTTCTAAATTATCTGGAGTCGAGGCCACACACAGCTCAGCCCATCACTATCTTTTAATTAGTCCCAATATATTAATTCTCATCTCCCTATCTATATCATGCATTCCTTAAAGGCAAGGAGGGTGCCTTCCACATTTCTGGCATCTCTACCCAGCATTTTGTCCAGGGTGGGGCACAAATCAATTGCCCAATGGAGGTTTTTCGAGCTTTTTTTTTCAATAGGCCTGGTGCAGAGAAGAGAATCCGGGAGATATGAATCTGAGCCCCTACAATTCTACTTATTAGCTCTGTGACTATAAGAAAGTCACTTTACCTGCTGAGTCTTCATTTTTCTCACCTGGAAAAAAAAAAGGAAAGCCAGTCTCTATCTCTGATGATCGCTTGATAATTAGAGATCACATGCTGTTAACGTGTCTGTCACATAGGAGGCCGTTTGTACTTTTCATGTCATTTCTTTCTGAGTGGCCTCACCACCCATTTCCTGGACCAAGTCAAGAGGCATGAAGAAGTGTTTCGCTGCCTGCAGCCCCCAAATGGCCCCTTCCCTGCGCTGTGCTGGATTCAGAGAGTGGTTTTCCCCCATGTCTTCCCCATGTCTGCCATCTGCACAGCCAAATGTTCAACTGTGAGCTTCCCGCCTGCACCCCCGCTAAGCAGGTGGGGCTGACTCCTGCCTCCTCTGTGCTTTGCATGTGCAATCTGATTGTGTGTGACAGGCTGCTCACGATGGAGGAAAAAAACCCATGAATTGGATTAAATGCTCTTTGTGTAGACTTTATTAACCAAAGAGGCTGCTGCAAAATTAATTGGAGAATAAACTGTAATCTCACGCTGAGGCAGAGAGACTCAACCCCCTGAAACACGGTCTTGCATGCATGTAGGATGTAGGGATTGGGGGTGGGTATTCCTAATTTACTGGTAGTCTTTGCAGAAGAGATGGGGGGAGATGAGAGCAAAAGAGGACCATAAAGATGTCCTTTCCACCCAGACCTTCATCTGTCCACTAGACACTTACCAAATCAGATCGCTTCGGCAGGTTGCTTGATCTAAGATTCAGTTTCCTCATTTGGGGATGAATATCGGGTCATGATAAAGAGTAAATGAAAATAAAAACATTTAAAAAATTTAGCACAAATCCTTTTGTGAGGGTAAGCACTCCATACATAAATTCTTCTTCTTCTTGAAACTTAGAACCTGCACAGAAGTTCTGAGAGGGCCAAGCCTTCTCAAGTTGGGCTTTTGAGATGGCTGTCTGATACTTTACGATAATAGAATCCCAGTAACTTCTGGAAACTCCTAGTTGTCCTCCTGTTTCACCTCAGGTAGCCCAGAAATAACTGCCTTGTTTGGAGAGAAACAGGAATCCAATGGCAGTAGAGAAAGGTTTAAGTGGACTGGTCTCAGCCATATTCATGATGATGCGGAACGAGTGTCCTGAAACCCACAACTACCCCTTATTGTTAAGATTATCCTAGTAAAAAGGCAAGTTCAAGCAAGGACACTTGTTTTATTCACCCCTTTGTCCCAGGATATCAATCCAAATCTTTCTTAGTTTTTTAAAAAAGAACTGTACTAAGAAAAAAAAACAACTTCTGCGCTGTAAAGAAGTCTGATCTGTCTCATGGGGCTGAGATGGGTAGCCATGAACCCCTCCCTATTTTGAAATATCTCCCCAGCTCGTTTCCCTGATGCTTGAAATTCCTGCTCCTGACAGCTGTCCTTCTTCCTCAACACAGTAGATATGTAGTAAGCATGTGTTGAATAAATGAATAAATCCCAGATGTTCCCTGTGCTGACACCATCCACTGTGCCCAGCTACAATCTCCCTTGGGTCCACATTTATAGTTATGTTGGCTTTCTTTTGGATAGTGTTTGCATGGCATATCCTTTCCATACCTTGATTTCTAACATCAATTTATCTTCACATCTGAGAAGTACTTTTGTAAAGAAGAATGTATCTACACATCTGTATCTGTCTGTATTCGATTCTGACAATCTTTGTCTTTTATTTGATTAATTCATCTTTTTATATTTAATATAATATATAATATTTTTAGAAGTAACTTTACCACTTTACTCTTTTCTCTATTTGTCCCATTTATCCTCTGTCCCTTTTCTTACTTTTACTTGACATCTATTAGAGTATTTTTGTTATGTCATGTCCCCTTCTCCTGATATAATAACTTTGCATACTTTTAGTCTTCTTTTAATATCTAGAGTTTTTGCCCATAGTCATGTGTCTTTGCCCATAGTCTTTGCCCATAGTCAAATGAGAGATACTTTGCCCATAGTCAAATGTGTCTTTGCCCATAGTCAAATGAGAGATACTTGCTCTCACTCCTTTCCTGATGCTAGAACTTTGGTATACTTTAACTCCATTTATTTCCTCTTGCCTTTTGTTATATACTTGTTATGTGTCTATACATGTATTTTAAATCACCTAAGGGAATATTATCATTCTTTGTAGTCAGTAGATACACATTTTATACATGTATCTGTTCAAATATATTCAAATTTTTCATTGGTTTTCCTTCTCTTCTGTACTTCCGTGCTTCCATCTAGAAATGATTTTTCCTGGGCCTAAAGAACCCTTGTTAAGTATTTCTTTTAGTGTAGGTCTGCTACAAATTATATCAGGATTTGTTTTCCTGGAAACATCCTTATTTTTGCCTTCACTTTTCAAATATATTTTTTTGTTTTACAGGAAACTGTTGACAGTTACTTTTACTGTTTATATTCTGGTTTCCATGTTTTCCTGAGAATCAGCTGCCATCTTGATTATCATTATTCTGAAGATAATGTGTTTGTTTTCTCTGTTTGCTTTTATGATTTTGTCTTTGGTTTTCAAAACTTTTACCAAAAGGTCACCCAGTGTGGGTTTCTTTGTGTGAATCTCACTTGAGTTGGTAATGTTTCTTGAATCTGTGGCTTGATGTCTTTCATCGGTTTTAAAAAATTACCAGTTCTTGTTTCTTCACATATTGCTTCTGTCCCCTTCTGTCTGTCATCCAGTTCTGATATCCCAGACGCATGTTTGTTAGATCAAAACACTGTGTCCCACATGCCACTGTTATGCTTTTTATTCATCCTTTTTTCTCTTTGAACTTTTGTCTGGATGCTTTATACTGATTTATCTTCCAATTCATTAATTCTCTCTCTGTATATGACTGCTTTGTGAGTTACACATTATTGCAATGTGAATTTGATTTTTTTCTTAGTCTTAGTTTCTTTGTATTTGTTATCTTTCTAAATTTTCTATCGCGTCATTCATTTCTTGACAAACTAACTATAGTTGTTTTCCAGTCCGTGTTTGATGTCCTGTGGATCACTCTGACTCTGTTTCTGTTGTTTATTTTTTCTGTGGGTCTCATGTCATGGTAAACATGGTAATTTTTGGATGAATACCATACATGTATTTTAAATCTTGTAGAGGCTCTGGATGCTGTTGTCTTTCTTCTTGAAGTATTTATTTACCTTATAGCAGGAAGTTCAAGTAGGGGTAGATCGTCAAAATGATCAAAAGTCAAGGTGTTTCTTTATTTTAATTTTTTTACATTTGTTTGTTTGTTTGTTTGAGAAAGACAGCGAGAGGAGAGGGGCAGTGGGAGAGGAAGAGAGAGAATCCCCAGCAGGCTCTGCACTGTCCGCACAGAGCCCAACGTGGGGCTTGATCCCCTAAACCGTGAGATCATGACCCAAGCCAAAATCAGGAGTCAGACACTTAACCACCTGAGCCACCCAGGCGCCCCAAGAATCAAGATGTTTCAAAGTATGTTTGAGCCATGTAAGAACATTTCTGTTTCATTTCTTCTCCACTCCTGGGGCATAATCCTCTGCTGCCCAGTGGAATGCTTGCCACGTTTACTAGAGCTTTTCCCTCTGATCAATCCTGAACCCCAAACCCTACTTCTTCTGAACTTTTGGTTAGCTTCTCAGCCTCCCATCCATGACTTTCTGCCTGGTGTTTCAGTCTCTCATCCTGTCTCCCGTCTTACAAATCAACGAATAATTCGAGGGGAACACTAGCTTAGACTGTCAGCCTCCATTCCTAGACTTACCTTCTTTCTTGGATCTTCTCCACTTGGGTCCTGGTTGTCTGGGTAATTCTGAACCTTGTATTTGCTTTTCTGTCTGGCCTCCATAGCGCTGTGAAACTGACAAAAGCTTTGGTCACCTTCTCTGACTCTTAGCAGCCACTTTCTGCTCAGGCTCTCATACTTCCTGGACTGACCTCAGTAAGTTTCACCTGGCTTTAGGACCTTGCCTCTACTAAGTCACAGCTTCTGTGATAACTACCAAATACCTGTATTAGAATACGCTCTTGTCAGTTTTTCCTGGTGGGAGTGTTGATCTAGTAGAATGTGGTTTATCAGAACTATAAATGGATATTTGGGTCTACATTTCAAGCTGTAGAATTTTCTAGAATTCAGAACGTCTTGACTGTGTCTCCAAATGGAGTCGGAGAAATGGGAAGATAATGTGCTGGGGTTTCACTTGGGAACCCCTCAGGCGAAGCCCCATTTTGTTGCAGTGATAGCAATGCAGAGGAAGCCTCTGGCTTGCAAGAATGCCGTCTGGCTTCCTGGCAGTCCTGCACCACACTGTTTCCTCTTCGGAGAGAACTCCTTGCTCCATATGCTCCCTGAGACAAGAAGTCCTGTCCAGGACCTCTTTCCAGAAGCAGGCGCCATTTCCCACACGGATAATTTGGGAGTTTTGTCTCTTCAGGCTTTACTCCAAGACATTCAAGGTTAGCTCTCCCATCCGTTCTGAAGCTGTGCCTTTGGAAGGCACGGTGCTGGCTTCTGAGAGTCCAGAGTGGATCCCTCCCTCAAGGCCTGTTTCCCGTCTTTTGGATGGAGACACTTCTCAGGTTCCTTCTACCCCTCGATCTATGTGTTTGAGACCTTCCATCCCCTCATTTCCACGGGCAGTGTGGCTGAGTTCTGTTGCTTAAATCCAGACCTAGCCCTCCACCCCTGACACATCGTCTCTCACCCTGGGTGACTGCAGACCTGTGTTTCTCTGGCTTAGTCTCTCCCCGCCCCCCACCCCCACCCCACTCCCAAGTCATAGCGGCTTCTCTTCAACACTTGCAAAATGCACACTTGGGCAGGCTGGTGGCCCTGTGAAAGGGTGTTAACATAATACACAACACTCGTGTACTTGGTTCCTGGAAGTACACACAGCACACAGCAGCCCCTCTGAAGAACAATCTGTGAACATCTACCACTAAAAAATGCACATGCTCTTGACTCTGAAATTCCAATTCCACTAAATTACCTTTGGGTATCCTCGTCAAGTGTATCCACTGCAACGCCTTTCACCGTAAAAACTGGAAAAAACCTAAATGATCATTAGCTGGCACTGTTTAAATAAATTATGCTGACTCCAGCAGGAATGCTTTGTGGTTTAAAAAAAAAAAAAAAAGCATAAGGTGAACGATTAAGTTCTTTTATGGATCAATTTGCCGAGATATCTTTTTAAGTAAAAAAATAAAAATGCAAGTTATAGGGCAGCATAAATAGGCCAATCCTTTATATGTTGAAAAAAAAAAGGGACGGGAAAATATATTATACACTTCTTCATTAACGTCTCGTTTTTCTTTCCACGCTAAAATGTGACCTCTGTGAGTACAAAGACTTTTTGTCTTTTTCCCGATTTTGCTCCTGGGATCTAGACGTGATCAGTGTTCAGTACATGTTTGTTGTTTAGTGTGTCAGAGAAAGGGCCTGGGTGAGGGGGTCCAGTGGGTACGGGGAGAGAAAGACTTGCTTTTCACTGTTCAGCCTACAAATCCCAGCATGGAGAAGCTCCTGTCAGCCTCACCCCCCATCACCCCACCCCTGTGCTCTAACCAGCAGCCACCCTCACCTACTCACTGTGCCCTGAACACACAGGCTGCGTCCACGAGGGACACATCTACTCACTGTGTTCCCTCTGCCTTGGGCAACCTCCTCAGCACTTCCACTAAACTCACACTTTGCCAGCTTCAATCACACACTCCGCCCTCTCAGCTGCAAACTTTATCTGTTCCTATGTCTGGGCTAAAGACATTTCTTTAGCACTTCTTAAGTTATCTAGATGTTCACTATGGCCCTCTTCCCAAAAGCTGCAATATTCTACCCAACAGAGACCAACTCCTACTTAACTGCACATAAGGGCCCAAGAAGGGTGCTCAGCAAATAGTAGGTGCCAATCAACGTGTAAGAATACATGAGTCTCGGGGCGCCTGGGTGGCTCAGTCGGTTAAGCGTCTGGCTCTTGGTTTTGGCTTCACGTCATGATCTCACCATTTGTGACTCATGCGTCAGGCTCTGTGCTGACCACGCAGAGCCTGCTTGAGATTCTCTTGGTACCCCCCCCCGCCCCTCCCCACCTATCTCTTTCTCTCTCTCTCTCTCAAAATAAATAAATAAACTTAAAAAAAATTTTTTTTAAAAAAATGCATGAGTTTCATAAAAGCTCCAACACGGAAACAGCCCAATGTCCATCAACTGATGAATGGGTAAATAAAATGTGGTATATCCATACAGTGGAATGTTATTTGGCCATAAAAAGAAACAAAGTATCGATACACAATGCAATATGGATGAACCTTGAAATCATTATGCTAAGTGAAAAAAAGCTGGCACAAAGAACCACATATTATATGATTTCACTTACATGAAATGCCTGGAAGAGGGAAATACATAGATACAGAAAGCAGACTGGTGAGTTCCTGGGGCTGGGAAGGATGTGGGGGCTAGGACAGGGGTGCAGGGAGACAGCTAAGGAGGGGTGCAGTTTCCTTTCAGGAACGAAAATGTCCTAAAAATGGACTGTAGTGATAGATGTACCACTCTGTAAATATACCAAAAGCCATTGAATCATACATTTCAAATGGGTGTATTGCCTGCTGTATGAATTATATGTCAATAAAGATGCTTTAAAAACTGGAAAAGAATGAATGAGTGAAGAAGTGAATTATGAACGAGGTTAATACAGGGTTAATGAGGCATCTCAACAGGTAAAAAGCCTCTCTCACCTGACTCCCTAAACCTGCCAGGAGGATCCCTCTTAAATTATTGAGTTATTTATACAGTAAATATCATCGAGTTTGTGTGCCCTTACCATGCAAGCTACTGGGGATACAGAAGTGAATTAAGCAGAAACATTCTCTACCATTACAGAGCTAAGTGCTTGAGGTGATGGCCTAATATTTAACAAAGTGTTACCCAAAAGGTTTATTATTATTATTATTATTATTATTATTATTATTATTACAACTGTGTTAAAAGCTGCGAAGGAAAAACACATGAAGCACCAGCAGAGAATAAGAGAATATTGCTTTCCAGTCTGGATGAGGCCCCCATGGTCAGGTAGTTTTCATACCTAAAAGCACAACTGTGTCTGGGCATTTTCTGATAACATTGCCTGACCTGGCCTCCATCATTAACTGAGCTTTGAATAAAGGAACGCAGAGCCCAGGCATCACCTGCCCTGTCCCTGCTGAGATGGACGGCCCTATCTGGGGCACTGAGGAACACCCAGGAACTTGGCCCTGATGCAATTCTTTGCGGCAAACCCCACGTCTGCCTTCCGATGCCCAGCCACGTGGATAGATACCTTTAATGACACCAGTCCTGTGGGACACGTCCAGGCCTTCGCTGATGTGGGACACGTCCATTTCCTTCTGCTGTGGGACGTGATGCCGGGTGATATAACTCAGCAGAAGATTTCCCCAGGAGGGCTTTCGAAAAGTAGACCTCCAACTTCGCTAACACGGCAGGAATTGACTGAGCTGGGCCCACCATGCCTCCTTTCTTAGAGCTGTGATTCGCGGCTCCAGGAACGCCTGAAAATCTCACGGGGCCAGTTTGGGGCTGAAACTCCTATGTTCCTGGTTGTCTCCAGGATAGAATCCGGGTCCTATGGTTGTGTCCACAGCCTTCTGAATCTGGCCCCAGCGGCACCTCCATATGTCACCAGCCTGGTCCCTCCGTGCCCTACCCACGATCGTCATCCTCACCACTCGCACGAATGTAGGACCAGATGCTACACCTGCACTTAGCCCCGTGTGCGAATCATCTCACCTCACCCCTGCCTCCACAACCCTCCGAGGCCGGGGAAATGCCTACCCGCATGGCACAGCTGAAAGACCTAAGCCGAGATAACTTCTCCCAGTCTTTTAGCTAATAAAGCGGTAACACCCAGATTTCAGCCCAAGTTTTATGACTAGGATGCTTCTCGCGTCACTATTTTCCGTGAGCAAAACCAAATTACTTGCAGTTCCCCCGGTGTGCAATTTGCCCCTGCCTCCAGGCAGGGTTGGATCTGGTTTCCGTAGGTTGGAGAGCTTGGACAGGTTTGGTAAGCCTTCTTTAACAAAGAAAAAAAAAAGCGCTAATAGAAATTTAGGGATTCGTGCAAACACTTCTTTTGAATAATGAAGAGATTACGAAGTTCAAGTTTTAAAATGCTGAAAATCACCACAACGTTTTCAAAAACCCAGAAAAATAACACTGTTTCTATAATTTTTTTGACATGTAGGTCCATGATGTGATTTCCCTACATTTTCCTGTGTGTTTGTACTTATCAGTCCCTTCTTCATATGCCTCAAATTTGGGGATGTCATTTTCTACAACAAGAATGGAAAGATAATTCAGCCTCTCCTCAAAGGCAGAGATTGGAAACTTAAGGCCAGCTGCTACTTTTGTAAATGAACTTTTAGTGGGACACAGTCACAACTATTTTTTTTATCTATTGTCTATAGCCTCTTCTTTGTCACAAGGAGACAGATTGAATACTTGCAATAGAGAATATAGAACTATAGTCTAAAATATGTGCCATCTGGCCCTTTAAAATTAAAAAAAAAAAAAGTCAACTGTGCTCTAGGGCAATGGTCTCAGAAGGGGAGCATTTAACTTAGTTTCATTTACTTCCCCCCTTGCATACTTTGTTGCCTCTGGGCCAGAAATATTCTCCACTCTAGATTCTTCCATTAAGATGTAGCTCAGATGTGTCCTCCCTCAGAAAGCAGCCCTCCCCACCAGCCCACACCAAGAGCTGCTCCTCTCTGCTCCCACACTCCTGGTTAAACCCCCCTCCATTTATTGTGGGGGAAAAATGATTGCTCTGAGCTTCCCTCCCATTCAAGGTTGGGAACATGATGGTGTGGTTTGACCAGGGTTGAGTGTCCCAAGACTGAGGGTCCACAGTGACTTGGAATAACAGCCACTATTAGCTACCTGCCTCATACCCATTCTCCCTCTGTTACTTAGTAGCAAAAGTTTATTTTATTCAGATTGTTGTTCTATGAAGTCCAAACACTTGCATTTGTCAACGTCATTTATAGTTCTAGTTGATGAGATGTAAGTGGAAGTGTTGTTTGGGATTTTGAAAAGAGGCTACTACTAAGAATTGCCTTAGAGTTAATTGCCTTTTCTGTCATCACTGTGTTTCACCTTTTGACTTCTTATAATATGGATGCAATGGCTGGAACCTCAGCAGCCATCTTAGACTGTGAGGAGAATTTGTGACTGAAAATCAGTGTTAGGGTTAGTGAAATAGAAACATAAAAGGTACCCTCTGTCCCAGCCGCTCCTGTGGAGGCACCAAGAGAGCCCTTAACAATCTACCTTCAGACCACTCATGAATAAATAATGAATAAATTCTTGTGTGTTCAAGCCACTGTAAATGAATCTCTACTCCTCGGAGCCCAGTGCAACTCCTTAGTGGTACAGGGGCAATTTCTCAGATTATTTCATCAAATAATTGTTTAGGGCAAGAAACACTTTGGAACTATTGAACACAAAGACCATTAGCATTGTGTCCTGTAATTTTGAAAATTCATGATAATTGACAACATTGCAATCAGAAGCCAAACACATTATGCTACAAGAGAGGTTATCTTAGGGTATGTTTTCATCAAGGTGAAGCTGGCTGGTACTGACTGACAATCTAACATATGTGTATTTAAGTTAAGAAAAAAAAAAGGATTTATTGATTCCTGTAGCTGGGAAGAATGGAAATGGGCCCAAGGCATCAGATGATTCATTACCTATTATCTAAGTTTCTCACTCCCTCGTCCAATGGCTTTTTCCATGTGACTGGGAAGCAGCGAAGGAGAGCCAAAATCAGCAAAGGCTTACAACACACTCATTTAGAGCCTAGAGGAAAGATTACTTTTCTCTCCTAGAATCCATGGAGAGAGATTTCAGGGAAGATCTCTGACTGGCCAGTTAAAATCACATGCCCACTTCTTACAGTAATTAGTATTGTCAGAGAAGAGTGCAGGCATTGGCCAGTCTGGGTCACATGCCAGCCCCTATGGTCAGGGAAAAGAATAGGATGATTCGAAGCTCTTCTGGAATCATATAGGAGACATAGTCGAGTGGATAATGATAAATGAAGATGCTTTTCAAGGATGTGATACACAGGGTGGGACCTCTCAGAATCACAGCACTACCCACATGGCGTCTGTCTTCTTCAGCTGACAGTTAACTCTTTGAGAACAGAGGCCAGGACCGTTTCATGTACAACGTCTCTGGCATGTGAAAGACGCCCTATAAATGAACACTCCACGAATGGGGTGTTTACATCTTCATCAGTAAATGCTTAGTTTGGGTATTTTGTAACAACAGAAATAATACCCATTTGTAGAATGCTTCGTATGCCAGGATTTAATCCTTAAAACAAACTCCAGTTGCTGGGGTGCCTGGGTGGCTCCGTTGGTTAAGCGTCCAACTTTGGCTCAGGTCATGATCTCACAGTTTGTGAGTTCAAGCCTCACATAGGGTTCTGTGCTGACAGCTCAGGGCCTGGAGCCTGCTTGGGATTCTGTGATTCCCTCTCTCTATGTCCCTTCCCCGCTCACGCTCTGTCTCTCAAAAATAAATAAATATTTAAAAAAACTCCAGTTGCTAGTGAGGAAAGTAGGGTTTAGAGTCACCCAAGGATGCTTCTAAACCACACTGAATTCCAAGTCCATTCCTGTCTGAATACAAAATTCATGTTCTTTCATGGCAGCATACTGCTTCTAAAAGCATCCCAGGTAGGACATCTTATCATAGATCCAGGATTGTTTCTGTTTGTTCTTTTCAAGTCATATTGGCAATCTACCCATAAGAATCACCTCGTGTGCTTATGCTGATTCCTGGGCCGCCTTCTTGGTGATTTCGATGGGAATATTGTGCAGTAGGACCTCTTAAACTGATTACACTGTATTCTAGTTATTACTATGAAATATTGCAAGCAAGCAAAACTCACAGAAAAAAAAAAAAAACAAAAAAACAAGCATTTATCACCAAGCCTAAAAATAAACAGATCACGGACATGTATAAAGTCCCTGCCATCCCCCTCTCTGCCAGTCGTGAACTTTCACCCTCCCCACGGGCGAGCAGCCTGTATCCTGCTTTTCAGGTACACTTTTTCCATCTATGTTTGCATGCTGTTACTACATCCTAGGATGCCCATAGCTAATTTTGGTATCACTCTGCATATTTTAATGCTGTACTCCTTACTTTTCGCTGCTGTGTGATATTCCAGTGTTTGGACTGACCACACTTACTCAGTCAGCTTGTCACGGATGGCCATTAGGATGCTTCCAAATTTTCACCTTTACAAAGGTTCCGTGAACAGTTTGAACAGATCCCCTTGTGTTCATGCTTGATTCCGTCTTTTGGTTCCATTCCAGGTCATAGGGAATAGCGAATCTGTATTTTTTCAAAACTGCTCCGTTGAGGACACTGGGCAGGAAAACGAAGGAAGTGCTGGGTCTGTGCCAAGCACAGTATGTTCTTCTCAAACTCTAATGTGCAAACGGGTTTCCTGGGGACCTTGTTGAAATGCAGATTCCGATTCAGTAAATGTGGGGTGGGGTGTGAGGTTCTGAATTTCCCTCCAGCTCCCAGGGGATGCTCACGCGGGTGTCCCACAGACTACTCTTTGACTATAAAGTTCTAGCAAAATAAAAATAAAAGCGTATTCCTTCAACAAAGTCAATTAGGTACTTACTATGGGTTAAGGGCAAAATATGTGAGGAGTAGGAACTGTAAACAGGAATGTCTTTTTTGTCTGAGATAGCCCCAGTTTTTACCTGGTATTTCCACGTCTTTGGTGACAAATGTCATGATTGTCCCTAACTGAGGCAGTTTGTGTGTCCTGTGCTCTGAGGAGAGAAGCTTAAGGAATCAGTAGCTTTCTGAAAGGGAAAGTCTATCCCATGAAAGACGTTTGCACATCAGAACTAGATTCCCCTTCAGCATCTTTTTCAGAGCAAAGTTAGAAGCTCCACATGCTATTCTCACCAAGGTACACCCGTCAGCTCCAAACAGTGAGTGAGCAAGAAGGAAATCTGGAATATGTAGCTGTTTCACAAGTTTTCCTCCTTCAGAATTCTAAGATATCATTGAAGTGCTTGATGTTATCCTGAATGAGACCATCCTGTGGAGTTGCAAACACTAAGCCCACGCAGAGGCAGTAATGGTTATAGGCCCATGAATGTCACTGAAGGCACGGTCATTTGGATTGTTATTATCATATTGGTTAAAGAGTTTTGAAGACACTATAGAAATCGGGGATATATGTTCTCATTCTTTCGAGAGAGTGCTTGCTGCCTTGTGTACGGATGAAACAAGCAGTTGGCCTGGAGTCCAAAGCTTCCGTGAGCAATGTGGCTTCCAGGGGCAATGTGGCTTCCGTGGACACTGTGGCTTCCATGAGCAGTGTGGCTTCCGTGGCAATGTGGCTTCCGTGGGCACTGTGGCTTCCATGAGCAGTGTGGCTTCCGTGGCAATGTGGCTTCCGTGGGCAATGTGGCTTCCATGAGCAGTGTGGCTTCCGTGGCAATGTGGCTTCCGTGGGCAATGTGGCTTCCATGAGCAGTGTGGCTTCCGTGGCAATGTGGCTTCCGTGAGCAGTGTGGCTTCCATGAGCAGTGTGGCTTTAGGAAAGCCAGTCGCCTTGCTGCACTCTTAATTCAGTGGTACCTAGAATAGGAAACCATTTCTTTTTTCTGGAAAAGACCTCAGAAAAACCATGTTACAGATGAAGATTTGTACAGCTGGAAATACACATGAATTTCTCAGCATCACACGGCCACTGTGTGTTTATATAGAGTTTTGCCCAAAATCAAGAGTGCACACATGCTTCCGAAAACACCTAGTCTTAAAGATGGAACTTGTCATAAATACATCTTAGCTTTTACAGTTCCATCCGACCTTTACAAACTTAGAAAAATGTGAAACATTGTAATTAGATCATATTGGATTATCCATAGGCTAAGAATTAGTCATTTTATGTTTTCAGGTGGCTGAATTCAAATGCCACATTTATAGAAGTGCCGTAGCTCCCAAGCATCTTTATGCAATAATTATTGACTTCTTGTTTATAAGCAGGCCTGAAAGTAATGTCTCCTTTTAATTAGTTTCCTGATGACTTTCTTTTTTCTTTTTTAATTAAACAATGCCACAGACAAACTTTTGAAACTAAAGACACTTTAATGGATATGATCTGTCTGCCTTTCTTCTCCTGACTGTATTCATTATAGGCAAATCAATGAAAATTGATAAACTCGTGATGGAAAAAAGGAATGTATTTGTATTCATTACAGGGGATTGGAGATAATAATAAAATGGAATGTTGTTATAGTGAGATATAAACCCAACCTACGGAATTGTTCAATATGAGAATAGCTAGATACATTTCATTACCATGATAGGAAGCAGCTCAGGAGCGGAAGCCAATAATTTTAAAAGTCTTGAGCACAGGGTTATGCTGACTATACAGTTCAATACGTTAATTGACAATAAATCCTGCTTGCCTCTAAAAGGCACTTGACTAGTCATTTTCAAGATGGTCATGATTTTTTATGATGCGGAACTTTTAATTTACAGGGATGATAAAAATAGATTTACTTTCACCCACTTGTATTTGATTTAATTACCTAATCAACTATAAATCAACTACTAGTGAAAAAGTAATTTAACATAGATGATATTTAGCTGTCATAGTTTTGGGTTACTGCTAGGAGGGTTTGGTGAATGGAGAGGAAACAGACTATGGCCGGTGAATCTGCTACACTTTATCCAAAGTCCAAAGGAAGTGTGCAGAGTTGAAACTAGATGGGTTGGCTGCACTGTGAAAACACTCTGTTGGCATTTTACCTACTTAGCTCTTAACCGTGTATACCTTGCAGGGGTGTGATGCTGTCTTATAGTGGGAAAAATTGGGACTTGATTATTTTTCCAGCATTCTTCAGCTCTTATATGCTATCATGTTACCACTAGTTCGATGGAAACCTAAGATGTTAGTTAAGATAGACCATGGGAAACAGAGGCTCGGCTCAGCAGAACCTGCTAAGTTAAATGTCTCATTGGTAGGTGCCAGTTATTTATGGCTCAAAGAAGAAAGGCATGGCTTCCTGAGATAATTGGAGGCTCTGAGGCCCTGGTGTCAGACACCCTGCTAGAACATGTCTCTCCAGGCTTGGTCAGCCAACTCAGACACTCCCCTTTTCTATTTGTCTTTCCAGGAAATCAAAGTCGGTAGCCCTTTTGTGACCATATGCCAATTACTACCTACTTATTCCTAAAGGCAAATCTCATCTTGTCACTTGGCTGCTCAAAATTCTTCACTGGTTTCCCACTGTGCTCAAGATAAAGTGTAAGCTTTTGACAGGGCATCATAACACTTTGAACTCTTTGTCAGTAATCCCTTATACTATGTTTCAAAAATTATGAAGGTCTTTCAATTCCTGCAAAATTATGATTTATTGACTTGCTTGCTGCATGGATGAATGGATAGATGAGTGTGTGGGTAGATAGATGGATGGGCGGATGGATGGATGGATGGATGGATGGATGGATGGATAAATGGATAGGTGGGTGGGTGGATGGATGGATGGATGGATGGATGGATGGATGGATGGATCAATTAATGAATTAACTTTCCTTGCTATATCTAGGAGTATTTAGCCCTAGTCCCTGAAATATCTTCTGTTGTTCTAATTCATTCTTCTCCTTTCTATATCTCAGAAATGTCAGTGTAATTGAATCAGACTTACTTGCCAGGTACTGATGTGGTTATGCCTTTTGGTGAAGTTCAATCTTACCGCTTAGAATCACGGTTCTAACCTGTCATCTTGGGTCAGTCTCTGGGGGCCTTGAGGTCCTGATGGCAACACCATTTTCCCTGATTCATGTTACACTTAATTGTCTGATAATAGGATACAGGATTTTTGGCTTTTTTCTATTTTCTTTGGAGTCAAACCTTAATACCTACCTGCACTAACTAGAGATGGGCACAATGTGTGGCTCAAATATAAGACCAGGATGAGTGATAGGTTTTAAACTGAGTCAGTCAATAGATTTTCAACTTCTAATGTGAGACTTTACCTCAGGTTTGGGGATAATCTACAGTGTTAATTTCTCCCAAACCTCATATTGGTTTTTCCGTGATACAAATGCCTTATACAAAAAACAGTTAATACTTTTTGAAGCTATATAACAGATTCAATAGGTTCATTATTCTATTACATTTGGATGGATGCATGGAATTTATTCTTTTATCTGGTTGAGCTCTATATATTAAAATGAGCAAAGACCTGAAACACATGATACCTAAAATATATGTGTATGTTTATATCTATTATTGAAAGGAAGATATAATAGCCCAATTATATTTCAATGCATAAATATTACCCACAATGCAATTATTTTCATTTCTATATGCCCTAACCTAGTCCAAGAGCATAGACCCATAGTTTAGCAGGATGGCATTAATATCGCCCATGTCGTTTGGTGTTATGCCTTGTTCGTTTCATAGTTGATCAAAAACATTTTACATATTTCCACCCAGTTTTCATAATGATAATTTTTTAATATCTGTAAAATATCCTATCACAGTGATAAAACATCATTTAGTCCCTCATTCCCCTATGGATGGACATTTTTATTGTTTGTGTCTTTTTGTTGTCATTGGAGATAATGCTGCAAAGACTAATAAAAGATGTGCATATAGAAAGTCTGATTAAAATTTCTCATCAGTTCTTCCCCTCTCCAAAGAGTATCTGATTATCTCAGAGCTCATTATGTCCTTAATTTCTATTTTCATTTTCGTTTTTCAGTTGCCATACCTATTGGTCGCCTCTCTTAATATTTTGTAGCCTTCCTTTCTTCAGATTTCTTCTTAAGAAGCATATTAAATGTGGGGCGCCTGGGTAGCTCAGTTGGTTGAGCGTCCGACTTCGGCTCAGGTCATGATCTCACGGTCCGTGAGTTCAAGACCCGTGTTGGTTTCTTTGCTGACAGCTCGGAGCCTGGAGCTTGCCTCTGATCCTGTGTCTTGCCCCTCCCCCACTCTCACTTTGTCTCACTCTGTCTCTCAAAAATAAGTAAATAAATAAATAAATAAATAATTTTTAAAAAGAAACGTATTAAATGCTGTTTGCACAATAACACAGAGCTAGACCAACCTGCCTTCACTTGCTTCATCCACCGCTCAGTAGCTGTAAGAACTCAGACAGGTGATTGAGTATTCCCAACCTTCCGTGTTTTCATCTGCAAAACAAGAACAATACCTAAATTATAGGTTTATTATAGAGCAAACTTTAAGATAACTTTTACTGTTACTCTTAATATTTTTGTTGCCATTTTGTTCAACTAGCTTTTAAAAGGTTGAACCCAAAGAGAGTAGGATTAGGTCTGGAAATCATCATGGAGAGTATTTGTTGGTTTGGTATATTTCTCTGTTCTTTGTCTTTCTGCTTTCCATTTAAATAGCCATAAAGAAACAGACAGTTATAAGGTGTCTATGCCTAAGTAGCCTAATCTTCTTTCTTGAAGATTCTTCCCATGCTCTTATATAATATTCATAAAAAATTATTAAAATAAATAGGAGCACTGCACCCCCAGTGAACTGGCATTCCACATTTTTCATAACCATGGTGATCCATTGAGATGGGGTTGAAGTTTTACTATGGTGAATAGTAGCATTGTGGTCAATAACTTTGAATATAAAACATTTCTTAAAATCGTTGTTATTTCCTTAGGAGGAATTCCTACATTTGGACTAACAGTATCAGACAATATAAACACTTTTAAATGTGATTCATTTTGAAAATACTATGTTTTTCTAAAATACTGTGCTAATTCTTTGTACCTGCTAACCCCTCTTAAGTTCAGTGACATGGTTCTAGGGGGGGAAAAAGAATAGAGAGCTTCAAAGAAATGAACTCAGCTGGTTCAATAATATAAGATTCGTGTTCTGGGAAATGTCATACATGTTTCCTCTTATACTTTGTTGTATCAGACTATGTTGGCATATAAAGTAACCAAATAAATATTGTTTTCATAGTAAGAAAAAAAACAACCCTGTAGCTTCTACCTAACAACATAGGAGACTTGTAAATCAACCTAGTGAGTGATATTACGATGGGAGAAAAACAAAAAGGGCATTCACTTTACTAAAAAACTCCATGAACTGGACTTAATACAATAAATCTTGATCAGGTTCAGTATGATTTTGTCTTGCTCTGTGCGTCTCACAAATGTCAGCCAAGGAGTCGATGGTTTCAAATGATATCCTGTGTGTAAACTTTTGGATTCATGAAAATGTTGGTTGTGGATGTTGTCACTAAGAGTGGTTTCCCTTCACTCTTAGTGGTGAAGTTTTTCTAGACTAGCATGTCCAAGTGTGGGACTGCCTAAGCTTAGCGCTGCCCCAGCTTTCTGTCTGTCTCTCTCTGTCTCTGTCCCTATCTTTCTGTCTCTCTGTCCCCACTACCCAGGCAGCATATCACTCCTACTCCGTCAAATGTTCACCTTTGCAAATGAGTAGCTAACGGGTTTTGGCATCACTGGAGGTGCCAGCACAAACGGGGCTGTTGGATCACAGGCTGGCCTGGTGTTCTGTAATCATGCGTATGGGATCCTCAAATCCAGCCCCTGAGCCATGTCCTCATTTCCCCAATTCTTTCCTGGAGCATAGAGTGTTTAGAAATACAGCTCTATTTTAAACCCTCCGATTCACCACTTTATCTGGCTGTATCCTCTCCTCTTGGAATTGATAACATGTTGAGTCTGAGTCATAATGGTAACTTCCTCATGAACATCTGATGTTGTGAAATTAACAAAGATGAGAACTCCCCAACAGTTGACGCCAAGAAATGAATTATAAAAATGTACTTCAGTCACAATACCAGAGAGAATCCGGTTATGAATTAGTAACAGATGGGAAAATACTATTCACTTCCAGTTTTACATAAATGTCTATAATGCTTGTTCTGATCATAAGTTTTTATTTCTTTCAGAGCTTCATTATGGTTCTAGCAAGATTCACCATTTAAAAAAATAATAAAAAGCATGGGTTAGGGAGATGCTATTTTTCTTTTTCTTCCTTCTCTTCTTCTTAAGTAAAAAAACAATAATAATTCAGGTGAAAGAAAGACATCATTTCATTGCTTACTTTTTGCTTTGCAAAACAAATTATTATGCATTCCCCTAAACCACTTAGTCAAGGGCGGTTATTTTATTTTATTTTATTTTATTTTATTTTATTTTATTTTATTTTATTTTATTTTATTTTATTTTATTTTATTTTATTTTTGGTTAGCATCTATGATATGAAAGGGAAATGTTCATTAATGGAGACTTTGTCCCTCTTCCTTATCCATGCTACCACTGCTCTTGGGCAACCTTAGGAAGTAAGAATCTTTAGCGTTTGCAGCAAACTTTTGATCTGAAAAATGTCTCCATCAATGCTGTGCCTTAATCGTGGGATCAGATCCCTGTTCACATATGTATTCTTCTCATAAGCAACAATGGTGAATTCAAAGCTCAAGAAAGAAGATAAAGACTCTTCCGTCTGTGGTTTGGTAACCCCCGGTCTTTTGTCCAGCTGCATTCACTCTCCTTCAGCCCAGAAACCCACCTGACTGAGACTCTCTGGCTGTCCTCTGCAGTAGGGATGACCAGAACTTTCCAAGCTGAAGGCATTCTCCAAGCTGGTAAACTTCTACTGATTCTTCAAGAATGAGCTCAACTATCACCTCTTCCATGATGTCCTCCTAATGTTCCCAGCCACTGAGCATTACCTCCTCTGTGCTCTTAAAGTACCAAATGTTTTCCTTTTTGAGAGCACCATTCACTCTTTGCTAAAATTGTCACTTTGATTTTCCATCTCTTCCACTCAAGCAGTGTGTGTTTTGGGGGCTCGAGGTGAGTGTGGTGCGACGGAAGCTGACGCACACCAATACAGAATAAATGGTAGATCTTGTTTGCAAGGCAGGATTCTTGAAACTGTGTCTAAGAACAATTCCAAGTTCAGAAATTATGTTCCCCTCATATCTTTTTCCTTCAAACTAAGCTGCTTACTCCCCATAGCCAGTCTTCCTTCCTAAAGGCAACACTTTATTTGTGAAAATGCTTCTTTAAAAAACGGGGGATATTGGCATTATTTTAGAGAGACTTTCTAAAGAACCATAACAAGTCTATTTGAATCTTTTATTTGGTATTAACTAGATATTTTATCATAAGTGAGCAGGGAGTTTCTGGTTCACTAGTCTTTATTGCTTTCTTGAATGCATTTCAACTTTTCCATATAATCCTCAATCCTTTTTCCCTTCAAATGTTAACTCCTTCGCTCTGTTCCTTGTCACTCCTCCTGTTAATGTCCCTGAGCATTCGCTGTTGGATTGTCATCTTGAATATGGATACGCTTGGAACTCATGGTGAATTTTCTCTCTCAAATAGGACTGTAAGAACATGAGCATTTCATCCTGTTTTCATCTTAGCCCAAAATACTTGTTCCAAGATATCTTTCCCATTGATTCTGAGTGACTGAGAGAGCCCTGTTCTCTAGCAATGGGATCTGTTTTAGGTGTCTGTCTGGAGGAGATCTCATCCCTGATCTTGTCAAAATTAAGTAAATGTTCTTGATGTCCCTTTTGAATTCCTACAGCAGGACACAGCAAATGTTTGCCACAATTTTATGACTGGTTTTCTTGCCTCTTTCTTGGCCCACTTTCCTCCATGAGTTCATACTTCTTCCTCAGTCTCCTGTTACCTTCTCAGCTTCAACCATAAAGGACTTTTTTGAACCTGTCTGTGCATGTTCATATATCCTGTCTTTTCTGAATGGAATGACCTTTCTCCCCTCCTATACCCAGAAAACCCCCTTCAGCATTCAGAGGGAAACCTCACTGCACCACAAAGCCTGACTGCTCACAGCACTTTTCTCCTGTCCTGAGAGAATCTATTGAGATGCGCGTCTGGTCTTTGTTCTCTCTGCTCTAGAAAGAGCCAATAAATGAGGTACACTTTTTCTTCTCCATCACAAGATGGCAGCTGAGACTTTCTATTCTGAATTTTGGCTCCCAGCCTGCATGCAGGTGGGATCAGGGGGAACAGACGGCCTTGATGTTTCACCACGTGCGCTTTCTAGAAAACACTGGCTTCAGTCTCTGTGAGAAGAGCATCAGTGTGTAGAAGTTGACCACGGGGACTTCACGCAAAGGGATGGCAGAGCTGGAAAAGGATGCTCCTGATCACCGAAATACCTGGGCGGGGTTTGTGGTAAAGCAAAGCCTGGTTTGGGAATGTCGGAGTAGGAAGGAAACAGGATCAGAAGATGGGCCAGCTCTACGTTGGAATACAAGCAGAGGGAAGGCAGGTGGGAAGACAGAAAACAGAATTGAATATAGAAGAGGTGGGCAGGCCCAGATCCATCTGTAGAGCTTCTGAAGTCCAAATCAACATCTATGTCTGCTCAGTGATACAGTTTCTCTAGATCCGAAAAGCAATGGGTCAGAAATTTTCCATTTTCCGAGCACTTAAGCTGTGCCCAGAACAGTGTTAGATAATTTGACCACATCATTCCATTGAATCACCAAGTCATAGTGTAAAGGATGCATCATTGCCCACCTTTCCCAGAAAAGGATGCCAAGACTCACATATTAAAGAATCAGTATCAGAGTTCAATGTCCGTGTGTCCGACTGCAAAGATGTTCTTTCTTGTCTACCAGGTGATCTCTCCTTTTGAAGCCAGGGCTCTGGGCCTCTCATTTGGCCATAGGTGGGCTCTGCCCTAATGGGACCCAAACTCTACCTCACTCTGGGAGAAAGAACCCAGAGGACATTGAGCCCATCTCACTTTGGTGCCTCCAAATGGAGTTCTTCAAGCCTACTCCAGTCTTGATCCCTAATGAGACTCCCTCATTCCTAAGGAAAGGAGTGGAGGAGTTAGAAGCTTAACTGCTATCCTGGGAGTTTTCAAAGCTCTCTCAGCCATTTGCTTCTCCCCACGATGGGCAGTAAAGGCACATTGGCACTCATACACAGAAGACTTCCACCTCCCTTGTGGGGTTCAGTCTTTGACTAACCTTGTTGAGCCTCTTTTGTCATCATTATTGTTTTCTTTTATAGCACCCACTGGAACTTAAGACTCATTGTAAGAATCAGCCCAGTCAGA
This sequence comes from Panthera leo, assembly GCF_018350215.1. Lineage (NCBI taxonomy): Eukaryota > Metazoa > Chordata > Mammalia > Carnivora > Felidae > Panthera > Panthera leo. Next base: position 34,508,415 of record NC_056694.1, on the reverse strand, counting down.
GGGTTCCAGAGGGGACCATTGGGGTTTTATGGAGACTTTTCCATCTGCTAAATAACCTTGACAAGAGACTCTAGTTATTGACTTCCTGACTCATCATTCCACCTCCCCCAGCCACCTGGTTGGGAATTTATGCTCTCTGACATCAAATGTCTCCTGAGGATCTTGCACCATTGTTGACATAAAGCACTCATTTAATGATGGAATAAATTGTCTTGGAGTTTCTGATGGGTTTGTTACTTCATCATATCCATACGCCCAAGTTTGGAGTGTGTGCCCCCCAACCCTACCCATTTTGTGCTTGCCCCTCTTTTCCCTTAAATGCACATACATAAACGACATCCACATTGCCTTCTTTTAAGTGCTTGAGAAATTGGCATGTGGTTCCAAGGTCTAGCTCTTAAATCCCTCATCATCCGTTAAGCTCCTCTTGATTACTCTGTGAATCACGATGGTTTAAGGACACCATGCCTTAAAAAATAGATTGATAAAAGTGTAGATTTAAAGACTTTTCTGGGATTTGTGTTATTCTGTAGGTGATTCTGGAGAGAAAATTGTAAGTGTAAATCTTCACCCTCCTAGGGCTCGCTCTGGAACTTGTGAGTGGAAGAACACCTGGTCATAAACCCACCATTTCCAGCCAGAAGGGTCAGAGTTGCAAGAAATCTGGGTTTAGGAGGAGTGTTTGCAAGCAACCAAAGGGATAATTAGTTTAGGCCGGGCACAGGAAACATGTGACATTCGGCAAGACTGTGCTGGCCTGGAATGGCAATGTGAACAGAAGTGAATATCGAAAATGTTGCAACTTCTGTCACAACAGACACCATGATGATGTTTTACATAAATTAGACCATTGATTTCTTGCAGAATGTCCACGAATGGGTGTCTGACACCAATTTTACAGTTCCCAAGACCAAATCTCATACAATTTTATATGTCTTTGATTTTTTTTTTTAGATCCAGAATGTGAAAGTTGACTTCTAACTTTGTATTTGCCATGAGGTTGGCTTGAGTTGAACCCTCAGTTGACTAGGATTCAAGCTTGCCCCGTGGTGATTCTGCCATTCAGGCTGTCTGATGATCTTGATGTTAGCCCAGCAAGCATCAAGAGCCCATAATACAGGGGTCCTAGAACCAACAGGTCTGGATTTGAATCCTGGCTCTTTTTCTCCCTCTGGAGAATGAGAAGTATAGTGTTTAGTTTCTGAAGTTTTATGGGGAATTACAGTGCACTAATATTGTAAAATAGATGCTCAGTATATGTTGGATGCCCCTTCTTACAGCTTAGTGTCAAATGTCCACTGCCTCCTATAAAGCAAATTGTCTCATCCATCACCCTCTAAACCTCCACAGACATTTATCCATCCTATTGTGTAGAACCTGGCATTTTCTCCCTCACATTACTCATAGAAGTGGGCTAAGTGCAATGCACACAGTAGGGACTCATCACTGAATGTGTTAGTCAGGCTGCTCCAGAGAAATAGAACCAATAGGAGATATATATACACAGAGAGAAACAGACACAGAAAGAAAGATTAATCATACGGAATTGGGTCACATGAATATGGAGGTCGACAAGCCTCCAGGTCTGCAGGGTGAGTCAGCAAACTGGAAACCCAGGAGATCCAGTGGTGTTTTCCAGCTCAAGCAGTAGCAGGCTCCACACCCTGGAAGAGCTGATGGTTCAGTCTCAGTCTGAGAGCTGGAAAGGACTATTGCCCCAGCTCGGTCATGCAGGCTGCAGGAGCACCCCCTTGTTCACTGGAAGCTCTTTTGTTCTATTCAGGTCTTCACCTGGTTGGGTAAGGCCCACCCACACTAGGGAGAGCAATCTGCTTTACTCCATCTATTGATTCAAATGTTAATCTCTCCAGAACACCCTTGTGGGAAGACTCAGAATAATTTCTGACCAAATATCCAGGCACCCCGTGGCCCAAGTCAAGTTTCCATAAACTTAACCATCACACTGAGTACATGAACTTCTGCATTGACCCCTTCTCTAAAAGCAGACTGATCTTTCGCCCGCTTGTGTATCACTCAGGCTGTATTGATTGCTCTTAGCTGCCTCCAGCACAATTTCCTCAGCTGGTACTTCTAGCATACAGGTGCTAAAGTTCTTATTAGCACTCTGGAGTTATTCACACAGTATCAGGAGCCCCCCCGTCCCCTTTGGTTGGCTAGCCAGGCTTGCCTCATCTGCTTCAGGTCCCTCTTGTGCCTCGTTCTAAGCCTGGGCACCTCCAATCCACTCTCCTCTCTCCTTTTCTACACAGCCTCCAAACCTCATACATTGTTTGTTTAACATTTTCCTCAAAGCTAATCAGGGTCTTTAGGTTGCAGCTCAGTATGAATAGGGGGGATTTCCAAGTTTCAACAGTCTGAGGACCCCTCTGTTCCACCCTCCCACCTCACACGATTCCATAACATTCCACAGACTGTGCTTTTCCATACAGTTTAGTAAACACTAGCAGATCATTTCCTCAACAAGGTAGCTTTATAAGAGTTCCTGATGTTTATAAAGCTGAAAGACAGTGTAAATATGGTAATGGAAAAAATAAACAAACCGCACATTATGAGGGTTTTTCAGCCTTAGCTTGACTGACATGGGGAACTGGAAAACTCTCTGTTGTGGGGGCCGTCATGTGCACTCTATGATGTTTAATGGCATCCCTCGTCTCTACCCACTTCCGTCAATAGCACCCCTCCCCAGTTGTGATGATTGAAAATACCCTCCAACTTCACCAAATGTCCCTTGGAAAACAGTTGCCGCAGGGGAGAGCCACGGCTTTATGACACAGGTAAATAGCAGAATCCATATTTGAGCTCCCTTATTTAATTCTGGAGCTCAAATTGTCTATCACCGTGGTATTGATTACTGATTCCGGGTCCTTATAAATCTAAATTCCTCTCCCTTCAACTTTAAACCCACCAATAATACTGACCCCTCCCATCCCCTTCAGATGACCAAAAATGTCTCCAGACATTGCCAGTCATTCCGTGGGGTAGGGACCATGAAACAACCTTGCCCCTCATTGCAATCGCTGCTGTAGAGAATATGAAAAGTCTTGCTTCTGGTCTCGGGGTAACTGTAGGAGGGAGTATCATGCAGGCTAGATCACCTGATTTGGAGAAGGCATATGGTATTATCTGACACATGATACCCCCGTAACCCTCGTAAGAATCATAAAGAAGTTTCAGATTTAAGCACTGTTCCAACTTCCCCGAGGTCACCCAGCTAAGAAACAGTGGAGCCCAGATTAGCATTTCAGTCTTCTGGGACTCCTCTTCTGCATCTTGGTGAAGCCAGAATTAGAAGGCAAGGTGAAACACCAAAGAAAGAGAGGAAGACAGAGGACGCGGGGGTGGGGTCAGAACAAGGGCATCTCGTCCAAGGGCTCTCTCCCTGGGTAAGGCAGCAAAGGGGAAGATGTGCTGAGTACTGGTGGCCAGAAATGGTTGTGTATTTTTAAGGCAATCACTAGGTCACTAGGTGTGGCTGTTACATCCAGAAGGACAGTTCCTCGTGGGTTCTGAATCCGTCCCAAGATTGGCGGCCTCAACGGCAGAGCCAGGTGTGTGCTCAATTCTTCCAGCATTGCCAAGCCACAGAAAGCTGAGGCTGCATTCCCTGTCTGCCTCCTCATCACTGATTTTATGGGATCAACCACAGTGACGAATGGCCCTGCATTTGGATGGCTGTCCCAGCTCTGGTCACAGCTGAAACTCCCTGCGACTGTTGACATATGTGCCCTCTGAGAGCTCTAGTGCAATTGGCCATCTGTCCGGGAGGCCAGAGCCATCCTCAGCACTGAAATTAGTCATTGCAGGAGCCGGTCCTTCTCCAACAGACACCTGGAGCCACGGGTCTCAGACACGGCCTCACCAGCCACCAAATGGCTCTGGGAAGGTCCCCAGTTCAACAGCAGAGAGAGGGAGGGGGTCATGCAAAATGGATGGGAGCTCACAGCCATCACCTCCGCTAGACCCTGGGAGGAGTGCATGTCTAGCAAAGGGGCAAGGGTATGTTGCAAGGATTCAGCCACATTTGGGTTTGCATCTTAGCTCTCCCTGCTGCAGAATGGGCAATTTTGAGCACGTTATTTTTCTTAGAGAATAATTGACTTTTCCTAGAGATTCAGTTTCCGCAATGGGAAAATGACACCAGCCACTCTCAATTCTTCCTCCTCAGACCATTATGGGAATAACTGCCATGAAAATCAGCTTTGCCAATTAGACAGTGATGCGTCGGGTGAAGGCTGTTTCCTCGGTGCCGTTGGCCACGGCCCCTGTACAACATGGATTCGATTATTTATGGAGTAGAATGAGAGGGGAGAGCCAGATGTTGTGGCTCAAGCTCATTTTTTGGAGAGAGGCAAAAAAAAAAAAAAACATTAATTACCAGCTTCAGAAGTGTTGAGAGAGACAAAAGCAAAAAAGAGTCCCGTGAAGAGCCTTCGCTTTTAATTGAAGAGGTAACTCATTATCAAGGAAACTTTAAACAGGATGAAACAATGCATAATAATAAATCTGCCCCTGCCCCCCTCCCCCGCTCAGATGGCTGTGTCTCCCCCTCACAGAAAAGCAGAGTGGCCACTCTCTCGTGTCCTTCAGGCAAGAGTCACAGTACAAACAAGGGGAGCATTTTACAAAAGGAATCTTTGCTTTACAAAATTTTTTTAAAAGTTTATTGATTTACTTTGAGAGAGAGCCTGTGCACAAACTGGGGAAGGGCAGCGAGAGAGGGAGAGACAGAATCCCAAGCAGGTTCTGCACTGTGAGCACAGAGCCCGATGTGGGGCTGGAACTCACTAACTGTGAGATCACGACCTGAGCCGAAATCAAGAGTCAGAGGCTTAACCCACTATGCCACCCCGGCACCCCTACTCTGCTTCTGATCACTGAATGTATCTTGCTGTATATCAGAATTCCCGTATCTGTCTCCTCCTTTGCCTGGCTGTGCAATATTTCACCAGATGGATATGCCATCACTTAACCAGTTTTCACTTCCGGGACAACAAATACTTTACTAGTGTAAACGAGGCTGCGAAACAAACACGTTGCAAAAATCATTCTTCGTGCACATGTAGGTCAGTCATTAGACCTGCCGGTGTGTAAGTGACAGCATCTATACGTTTATTTTGATTTGCTAAAGCAACCAGCCCTTCTGCCAGCAATGCTTACGTGGACCCGCTTGCCCTCAGTAGCAGCCATGCGGTACATTCACACACCTCACCTTCCCCTTTGAATACGTGTGTGTGTTTATTTAGTTTATGCTATGTACCTTTTTTGGTGGATGATGTGGAGAAAAATGAGCCATGAAACCTAATTTATTTTTTTTAATTTTTTTTAACGTTTATTTTTGAGACAGAGAGAGACAGAGCATGAACGGGGGATGGCCAGAGAGGGAGGGAGACACAGAATCGGAAGCAGGCTCCAGGCTCTGAGCCATCAGCCCAGAGCCTGATGCAGGGCTTGAACCCACAGACCATGGGATCATGACCTGAGCTGAAGTCAGACGCTTAACCGACTGAGCCACCCAGGCGCCCCTAAACCTAATTTAGATAAGAATAATTCTGGGAGCTCCCGGGTAGCTCAGTCATTTAAGCATCCGACTCCTGATTTCGGCTCAGGTCATGATCTCACAGATTGTGAGTTCGAGCCCCCCATCAGGCTCTGCACTGTATCAGCACAGAGCCTGCTTGGGATTCTCTCTCCCTCTCTGCTCCTACCCCCATTCATGCTTGCCCATTCTCCATCTCTTTATCAGACTAAATAAAAACTTTTAAAAATTAAAACATTTAAAAAAGAAAATAATTTTGAGTTCCAGCAGATACAGGGCTACAGAGTTACCGCTTCCATCTCAAATGCACCCCTACAATCACGTCCGCCAGAAGCCTCCAAAGAGGCGGCTGCCTTGCAAAGAGGACTCCTCTGTCTTCATTTCTGTGACTAACCCCCAGGGAGGGAGGGAGGTATCTCTGCTCCCTCCCTGGAGAGATGGAGGTCAGAAGAGAAAGCCGCAGAGGCCTCTTTGGCTCACATACCCAAAGACCCTCTTCTCTGGCACCACCTCAGAAAGAATCCAAAGGTCCGTCACCAACCACAGCAGCCGGGCCTCCCAGAAAGCCTACTTGAGCCCAGGGGGGAAGATGTTCGCTACAGGTGCTCCAATGAAAACGAGATAAACAGTGAGCTCTCTGAAGGTAATTCATCTAGCCCTCGCTCCCTGCCTTTCCCGTGCGCAGGCAATCCTGCGTTTGCCACAAGCAGAGAAGAAAGGCTCAAGATAGGTAGCAATCCCTTCGAGGCTGCCCCAGGTCAACTTTATCAAAATGATAAAATGTTTTGGGTCCCGGCAGCCCCCCTGGGCTGGCTCCGGGTTGGGCTTCCGGAGGCATTAAGGGGTGAAGGAGGTGAGCACACCTCTTCCTGCTGCACCCCAGTGGTATTGCCTGTGTCGCTGCTGATAGCAGTTTTATCAAGATAAATCTAGTGCTGCTCAGGAAGGATATTAATAAATTATCTAGTAATGAAAAATGTGAGAGGAACCATACTCTTACATCAGGCTTGTGATGATTACTTTGATAGATGCACTGGCAAGATTTCCTCGACAAGGCAGAAATGAGAAACATGACACATGGACCTTTAAGGGTGACCTCAGAGGAAAACAGAAGTTGCTGAATGATACAGACGCAGAATAGGGAAAACCAGAGCTCTGAGGAGCTGCCTGTCAACTGCCAGATGGATGGGCTCCGCTGATGGTCTGATCATTGAGTTTAGTGTCAGACGCAGAAAGGGGAGGACGACAGAAAATGGAAGGGATGGTCACAGACACAGAGACTTGAGTCTTGCCAGTCGTGAAAGCGTGGGGGTCTCCATAGCCGTAGATGTCGGCTGGGGTCTCAGCTCTTTCTGCCAAATCACTGAAACATCCAAATCCAAAGCCTCAGTCTCTTTGTCTGTAAATGAAGCAGATGAACTATAGCACTAAAATTGCACGTGGTGGGGGACTGTGTGCAGGAACATTTGGAAAGTTCTCAGAACCAGGAAGTACTCAATAAAATGGTAGCCTCGCCTCCGAGAGGAGTAGGGTCTCCTGCCAGAGATGATGCATGTGGTTACAATTACTGTGGTGGAGGCAGGAGCCGAGAGAAGGGTGTGAAAAATGTTTGGTTGACATTTCTTGACACAGGTTACTGCAGTTCCCGGTGCTCTGTTAGATTCTGGGGATACTAGCTGAAATCAGGCCCAGCTTCACCCCTGGATCGCAGAGTCTAGTGTGGGAGACTGGTTTGTACATAAGTAATCAGAGTCAAGTATGAGGAACACTGGGAGACATGTGAGCATGTGGGAGCTTACAGGGTGGTCTCTTACATCAGCCATCAGGAGGCGAACTTGAAATGGAATTCTGCGGGATAAAGAGTGATCAGTGCAGTGATGGAGGGAAATGTTAGAGGTGTTTTCTTTTAGAGCAAGTAAAAATGGCTGACATGGAGGACAGAAATTCAAGTGTAGCAAAAGAAGCTGGAGAGGTGAGCTTGGGTCAGGTTCATCGAAGTTACTTTGTCAATGTGCCTGGTGCACTGTGATAATGTAGTTGAGGACTCACTGGCTCGTTAGCATCTCTGTCTCCCCTGTTTCAGCAACTGTTTCTTGATTCACTTTGGGAGGCGTGCCCGTGAAGCCTTGCTACTGGTCTGTGAGCTGCGGGGACCGGAGGCTGAGGGCAGTGGCTCACTGAAAACCAGGGGGTGCGAGGACCGATGCACATCTTCAGAAATTTGAAAACTGTTCTGTAGGTTTTGGAGTCGATGATGGGGTGGGATAGCAGGTGGAAGGAACTGGCACAGTGCCCTTCCTTCCCTGCCCGCCCTGGTCCCACCTCCCATCTCAGGGAGGCTCCTCCCTCCCCCCCTCCCTGTCACCATCAAACACCTCTCTGCCTCCTGCACCTCCCAGACCCCTTGCTGCTCTCTACGCATGTGTTCTGTGAATACACCTGCTACCACTGTGTCCACTACAGTCAGGGTTTGGTGACACCACCGTGGAGAGAAATAGATGGGTGTTCTGCTCCCGCTCCCTTTGACGCCACATCCAGGCTTTCGCCACTCCCTCATTAGAGACACAGTTTCAGACCGAGTGGAACATTAGAGACCGTCTGGATTAGGGCTCCACAGGTGCGAGTCAAACTGCTGGGCTCCCAGGAGCCCCTGACCTGAGCTGCAGGATGCATTCTATACAGATGCTGTTGCAAACACTGAGGGAACCCCGAGCACTTCCACCCCCCAGCCCTTCCTACGCCAGGTCTTTACACATGTCTTCCTAGCCAGGCTCATCGTTGACCACGTGGCATGAAGTCAGGAAATACCCAAATCTGTATTAGTTCTCCAGAGAGACAGAGCCAAGAATCAATATCGAGAGAGAGAGAGAGAGAGAGAGAGAGAGAGAGAGAGAGAGAGAGAGAGAGAGATTGAAAGAGGGAAGGAGGGAGGGAGTGGGGGGAGGAGATTTGTTTCTAAAAATTGGCTCACACAGGGGCACCTGGGTGGCTCCGTTGGTTAAGCGTCCAACTTTGGCTCAGGTCATGATCTCGCACTTCACTAGCTTGAGCCCCATGCGGGGCTCTGTGCTGACAGCTCAGAGCCTGGGGCCTGCTTTGGATTCTGTGTCTCCCTCTCTCTCTGCCCCTTGCCCACTCATATTCTGTCTCTCTCTCTCTCAGAAACAAATAAAAATATAGGAAGGAAGGAAGGAAGGAAGGAAGGAAGGAAGGAAGGAAGGAAGGAAAGAAAAGAAGGAAGAAAGAAAGAAAAAAATGGGTCACACAGTTGTAGTCTGGCAAGTCCAGAATCCACGGGGCAAGCTGGGAGGTTGGAGACGGGTAGGGGTAGATATCGCAGCCTTGAATCTGAAAGCTGGAGACACCGCATTTCTCTGTTGCAGTCTGGGAACAGAATTCCTTCTTCAGGAAGCCTGAGTCTTTGCTTTTAAGGCTTTCAACTGATTCAATACCCATATGCACCTCCTTAGACCATGCTTAACCTGCAAATAAAGACAATAACAAAGTTGTATTTTCCCCTAACCCCACACAGTTGTCCCGCACCCAGCTGGAAAAGCATGAAATCTTTCTCTAGGAGATGATGTTCAAAGTCTTTGGATGATGTTCTCTTCTCCTTGATGAGCTATAACTGGACAGTGCTAACAAAAAGTTAATGATACTCAAATGTTGTGACATAAAATGAATATGCCTTATTATATGATAAAGGAATCAGAGAGGGAAGGGAAGAAAACAAAGATGTGTGCCTGAAAATGTAGAGGGACACGCATATATACAAATATGTAAACGTTTGGGTATATTTGTGCAACCCATTTCTGAACATTAGCTGCACATCAGTGATAATTGTTTGTGGGGTTTTTCTCTTCATTGTTTTTTCATCACCAGCACCTAGAAGAGTGCCTCACACATAGCAAGCATTTAACAAATGTGGACTTAATTAACTTGGCTAAGCTTTTCTTGTATAATAAATTATATATATATATATATATAATTTGTTATCAAATTGGCTAACATACAGTGTGAACAATGTGCTCTTGGTTTTGGGGGTAGATTCCCGTGGTTCATGGCTTACATACCACACCCACTGCTCATCCCAACAGGTGCCCTCCTCAGTGCCCATCCCCCACCCCCCCCCACTCCCCCATCTGCTCTCAGTTTGATCTCTGTATTTAAGAGTCTCTTATGGTTTACCTCCCTCCCTCTCTGTTTGTAACTTTTTTTTCCCCTTCCCTTCCCCCATGGTGTTCTGTTAAGTTTCTCAAGTTCCACATACGAGTGATAACATAAGGTATCTGTCTTTCTCTGACTGACTTATTTCACTCAGCATAATAACCTCCAGTTCCATCCACATTACTGCCAGTGGTGGGATTTCATTCTTTCATTTAATTAGGCTAAGCTTAATATCCCCATTGTAAAGCTGGGAGAACTGAGGCTCAGAGAGGGTGTCGTGTGCTTAAGGTTGTCACCCAGCTCATAACCTACAGAGACAAGACTTAAATCCAGTTCACTGCAGTTTCAGACCTAAACGCTATACTGCCACAGAGAAAGGGGGCCAAGAAGATTCACTTAGACCTTCCATCCATAAGGACTCTGAGAGAGTGTCACTACAGGGAAAACCCAGGGTGACCCAAGAGCCACAGGTACCAAACAGGCCAGCTTGCTCCATAAGCATCATTGACACATTTCCCTCCATGCCGTGTGTTTGACAAAAATAAATTCTCTCTCAGCCCACAACTACCTAATTAGGCTGTACTCAAATATCTCCAGACTTCAAAAAGACAGTGGAAGCAGATTAAAGCCACTCACAGCCAACAGGAAGGGGTAGGGTAGCCGCTGGCAGTATTTCCTCCTTGTTCAGTACCCACGTCTGGCCCTGAATCTCTATTATTCTTCCAGAAGGTCGGTCATGATTAAAGGGTTCCTTCAGCAGCTGAGGCTCAGTGATAAGGGCTTTCTGTTTAGACCCTCCTAAACTACAAAAAGAACATAAATCATAATTTTGCATCAACTTAGTTTCTGTATTTTATTTTATTTTTACTGGAGGTTTTAGGGTGGGGACAAAGTAGACTTGGAAAATTGGGTTTGATAAAAGAAGCATGTGCATAATTTGGTTGGTGAGGGTCTAATGGGGGGAGGTCAATTATATCGTGTTATTAATGAATCCCTCTTATTTTTGAGGGATTCAACCAACTTGCAAGGAAGGGACCAGGTATTTAGTCAGCCCTACTGTGTGCCAGGCATGGTTCAATGTGGTCTATATATCATCTCTCCATTTAAGCATCTGTGAAGGTTGATGTTACTAGCCCTGTTTTATAGTGAAGAACCAACACCTTGGCAGAGTTAAGCACCATGGACAGGTCACATGGCTAGTGAGGGTGGCGCTTGAAAAGCAACTCAGATGTTGAGAATCCACATTTCACAGGATTTCACTTCATTTCACAAAAACTGGTCTGTAGGAACTCAGCCTGAACCAAAGGTTTCCCAAGGTAGAATCTGAAGGGATTTTACACACACACCCCACCCCCCAAGGGGACAGTTGGCAATGTCTGGAGACCAGGAAGTTTGCTCACCAGCCTCAAGGCAAAGGGGAGCCCCCCGTCCCCACCCCCGCCAAGAATTACTCAGCCCAAAATGCCAACTCTGTCTATGTTATGAAACCCTGCATGCTTTTCTCTTTCCAGAAATACTCTCCCTGGAGAAATGGGTGCTGACCCAGAGAACCTAATCCACAGTGACAAAATTTTAGACACCCACTAGGAAGACATTTGGGAATCTCAGTCTTACTCTGTCTCATCCACTCATAAATAAACCATTAAAATTGGTTTCCAAATCTGTTTTCTGCACCCACTCACCCACATCACTTGCCCCAGTTACTAGTTGAAAATTCTTACACATCTTAGAGTTTCATCAAAAATATTATATAATGTTCTCTATCAACGTGCACATTGAAAATGCTTCAATTTGGGCTTTTTCCCTTTTGTTAAGAGTTAAGACGAAGCAGTCTTCAAAACCAAAAAGAAAAACAAATCTTTAATGTTCATATTACCAAAGCATTAAAATCCAAAGCAGACAGAGACCAGCCTTGAAAATTCCCTGAGCAGACAAAACCAGTGTAGGCATACAAACAAAGCTTAGTTTAGCTTATTTTGCAAGGCTAACTTGACCTGGGTCATTGCTTGCTCATGCCTCTGGAAATCATAAGCAAAACTTAAACTCTTTCCCAAGGTTGATAGGAGGTAACCACTGACCAATTCCCTGTCACTTAAGAAAAGTCTAATATTATAACTGATCCCTGTGAAGAATAAACAGTCACTGTCTTCTCGCTAAAGAAGCAGCTTTATAACAATGGACTCCTGAGCCTCATTCCACGTTTTGGTTTGAGAGCTCCCAGTTGCAAACTGTCTTTTCGGTGCGTGCACAATAAACTTCCACTAATTACTACTCTGGTCACTCACTGGCTTTCCTTCCATTATTTCTGAACTTTTGATAAAAGTAGTACGTGTTGGTTGCTGAAAATTTAGAAGATACAAGCAAACAGAAGCAAACAAAATCCTGTAGCAAATCTACCACCCAGAAATAACTCTTTCTTTTAAATTTATTTTTATATTTTTATTAAAAAAAATTGTTAATGTTTATGTTTGAGAGAGAGAGCGCATGAGCAGGAGAGGGGCAGAGAGAAAGGAAGACACAGAATCTGAAGCAGGCTCCAGGTTCTGAGCTGTCACGGAGCCTGGTGTGGGGCTCAAACCCACGAACCGCGAGATCACGCCCTGAGCCAAGGTCAGATGCTTAACTGACTGAACCACCCAGGCGCCCCTGGAGAATGGCCTCTAGTCTTCTATTTTCTATAAAAGCATATGCAAATAAAGTTATTTCAATAGACCCCTGGAAGAATCAAGAAGGCATGTAAATTGTGGCAAATAATCATTATAACAATAATAAATAACAGCAACAATAGCAGAAATTGAAGTTAACACTTAAATAGTACAGATTTTATGCCAGATGCTCTCTGGATACGTATGAAACGAATCAAATCCTCTCAATAACCCTATCATATAGGTTGGTTGGCATTGTTACTGTTCGCATTTTCAAGGAACCACACATGGACAGCATACACCATCATCAGGAAGAACCGAGCTTAGCTGTGTTGTGTGGGAACGCGCCTGAGGTCTGGAAGATGATGCAGATACCCCCTCACCTTTTCCTCCACGTTCCACTTCCTCATACCAAAACCTTGCTAGTTTCCTGTGGCCGCCATAACAAAGTACCACAGACATTGGGTGGCTTTGAATGAAGGAAACATCTTCTCTAGAGTTCTGGAAGCCAGAAGTCAAAATCAAGTGTGTCAGGAGGGTCGCACTCCCCAGAGGCTGGAGGGAAGAATTCATCCCTTGCCTCTTCAGGCTTCTGGCAGCTGTCTGCATACATTGGCTCCTGGCCGCACCTCTCTCCCTCCCTCCCTCCGCCACTCCTTCCCTCCCTCTCTCTCTGTTTGCTACATTTTCATGTTGCCTTCTCCTTTGTGGGGCTCCTCCAACACTTCTCTCCACCGATCTCCTTCCTTCTTGCATTTCTTCCTTCAGCTTCTGGGCATTATTCCCTGCCAAGTCCTGGAGCCCATAAGCCCTACTCTGCGTGTTCGCTCCTGCAATCCACAGGGTCACTATGGCTGTCACTGGATCTTCACAGTCTTCAAAGGGTGGCTCTGAGATGCAAACTCAGATTTCTCTTGCTAGTTGGTTGCTACTCATCACATAACGAAAGCTCTTTGGCTTTATAGAGTGGAGATGAGGAACAATGAATGGAGAGTACGAAGGGAAGCAGAGAAGTCTGGCAAAAAGGGAAAAAACGAAAATACACCTCTTATTTTCCTACCGATTAACTCAATTGGCCAAGGGAAAATTCATTAAACCAGCTCAGCACCCCTCGTAGAGATCCTGCTATTCCCCAATCTTCCCTTTAACACCACCAGAGGGAAGGAGATAATTTTGAGAAAGGAGAGAAATTACATGTTGAAACTGGAGATCCTTTAAAAAAGATTCTCTTCCCTAGGGTTTCCTAATCTCTCTTTCTTCATTCAAATCTCGGGGACTGACGGAGGAGGAATTTGTTGCTTTCTAAAGCCACTGTGATGTGCCCTTTTATTCAGGAAAGCAAAATCGGGACCATAAACAAACCTTTGGTGGGGTGACATAGGCATTCTTGTTTGGGGGTTCTGGTCATCCCCAATGACCTGGCGAGGCAGGGCAGGAAATAACGAAATGAAATAGAAGATATTGAGAAAATGGTAGGTCTGCAGCAAATGGAGACATAACTTTGTTCCATGGGACACATGCTCTTGAGATCTACCTTATTGTAAAATGGGGCCCCATCTCCAACCTCAATCAAATCTCTTGTACATACAACCTATATCTTTGTGCTTTGAACACAAGAACCTATTCATATTCTTAACTGGTATTAAGTTTACAGTGTTGGAGGCTTCATTTGCATAATAAAATGCTATGCGAGAGGAGATGAGGGTTAATCAAAGGGTTTTATCACTCTTTTTAATTATCTTCATTATGCCAGAGCAAGATGTAAATTTTAATTCTACCTTGTTAGCTAGCAGATTCCACCAAACTTTGGATATCCTAATCATCTGTCATTTTAAATAGGCACAGATGCCAGTGATTTCAGCAAAGTAAATGCCCTAAGTATCGTAAGCTTTATTAATCGGATTGTCATAGCATTTAATATAATTTAGCAGTTATTAATGTTAAACAGAAGATCAGTGCGCACACCCCAGATGGAGGCTCTCATGAACCTCGAGTGTGTCCTATCGTTTTTCCCTCCCCGTTCTTTTCTTCATCAACTTACACTTACAGGTGTTCCCTGGTCACAAGCATTAAAAAATTTTTTTTTTTAATTTTAAGTAGGCTCCATGCCCAGTGTGGGGCTTGAACTCACGACCCCGAGATCAAGATTTACACACTTTGGCAACTGAGCCAGCCAGGAGCCCCAACACAGCACTTTTTTTCTTCTCTTTCTCCATCATTCTGTGGTCAGAGCTTGCAATTCGTGTGTAGTTATTGTTCAGTGACCCACAAACTGTCTAGGTTTTATAAAGGATGCACTAATGTGTTCTTAGACCGCAGACATGAGAAAGATTTTTAAGGGGTCAGCAGTAGGGGGATGTCTATGCACGTGTTGGGTGTCTCTGCTAAACTCATCATAGGGAAGCCTGAGGAAGTCCTCATCTCACCTGGGTGATCAAAGGCAGAGTCTGTGACCCCATGTAAATAGGTACACTGCCGAGGTGTACCCATCAGAGGTGGCTTTCTCTGACCTCCAGGAGATAAGCAGGAATGCACAAAGATGTGACTGCCCTTGTCTGCTGCTTCTGAGCACTGAGCTGGTGGCAGGTCGGACATGAAGCCAGAATCAGAGGCTAAGCAGTCCTGACTCGTCAATGAATTAGCTGAAACAGATGTCCCTTAGAGGCTTCAGATGGAGTTCTAGAAGGTATGAAAGGTGGTGTTATGGACTGAATGTTTGTGTGCCCCTAAATTCAAAGGGTGAAACCCAACTCCCCCCAACGTGACAGTATTAGGGTGCTTGGCAGGTAATTAGGATTGGCTTAGGTCATGAGGGTGGAGCCCCCAGGAATGAGATTAGTGCCAGTTTAAGAGTTAGAGGAGCTCACTTCCTCTCTGTGCTGTCCATCATGTGGAGATACATCAAGAAGTCGCCCCTCTGCGGCCCAGAACCCAATCCCGTGGCAGTCCCCAGAACTATGAGAAAAAAATTTCTGTTGTCTATAAGCCACTCAGTCTAGGGCATTTTTGTTATAGCAGCCAGATGGTGTGCTATAAATTGATCATGGGATTTATATCAGAGCCATAGAATCCCAGCTTTGACATCCCAATAATTGTGGCATCATGGACAAGTCACTTAGCCTCCCTGAGCCTCAGTTTCCTCAAATGCAAAAGTGAGATGGATCATGATATCCATCATGAGTTGTAAATGACATCAGACATGGATTCTAGCACAGAGTAGATACTCAGTTATGTTACAGTGAGAGTATGATTTACAATAAGAAATATATACCTCATCTCAGTCCCCATTTCTGGCACAGAGTTCCTAAAACCCTTAGAATTTCCTGTGATTAGAGAGATAAAGATATGTCTTGTTGTGTTTAGGAGATGACCTTTGGACCCACCTAAGGAGGGGGTTGGGCTGATTACCAGGGGATCCAACCTGTGATTAGAGCAGTAGAACTTTCAGTTCCATTCCGTTGACCCCAAGGAAGGGAGAGGGGCTGGGGGTTGAATCAATTGCCAATGGCCAATGATACAATCAATCCTGCCTGTGTAATGAGGCCTCACCCAAAAGGATGAGGTTCAGAGAGCTTCCAGGAGTAACAGGTGCCTATGCACTGAGTCTCCTCCTCCCCCCCCCCCCCGCCCCTCCTTCTTCTTTTTCTTCTCTCCTCTCCGCTCCTCTCCTCTTTGCTCTTCTCCTCTCCTCTGATCAGTGTGGAGAACCCAGGTGATCAGTATGGAGAACCAGGTACAGAGAGAGAAGTGATGAGCTCTTCCTAATTCAATCTGAGAAGGGGAAGTAAAAGGAGGTTACTGGACAAGGGGGCTGGGAATCAATTCACCAGGGTGGGAGGAGGTGATTCTAGGAAGCAGTCTGCATCTATGCAAAGAAGTGGCATCACATGAAAATGTGCAGTTGTACAGAGTTTACATTTTCAACAACATGTGGTACAAGGGAAAAATAAACATTACTTGAAAAGAATATTCAGAGGAATCTGCATCTAATCCTCCAACCTACCACTCCGGTAGGAAATTCAGTCTCTGCTGTCACCATGCCTGTTCTTCCAGTGTCACCAAGGTCAAGCAAAGCCCTTGGGTTCTTACAAGGTCTATTCTAGAACCTTGGCAAATTCCCTCCAGTTCATGTGCTATATTGTTTATCATCAATATGTTTATTTACCCCGCAGTGTCCCCTGTTCCCCAAGACCTAAAGCCCATGGCCCAGGGTCTAAAATCCCTCATTGCCTTTTGCAGACAGTTCCCTCTGGAAACCACCTACTCTTACTGCTGCAAGGGCAAAAATGCTTTATTTCCTTGTACTTTCCGTACCTACCTCAGTCCCCATCAGTGACTACTTTTGGGGAAGCTTTCTCATCTTCCTCAGATGTCAATGCTTTTCCCCATAGGTTTTTGATAAGGGATGATACTATACATTATCGCCTACCAGCAGATTCTCAAATAGCCAGTATTGGTCCAAAGAATGAGGGAGGATGAAATGCTCAAACCATTAGATTTGTTTTCTTAGTAATTCATCAATTCTGTTGCAACATATTCAGGAGGTAAGTTAAGTCCTGGAGATCTGCTGTACAACATAGTGTCTCCAATTAACACTGCATTGCACATGCAAGTATTTGCTAAGAGGGTGTATCTTCTGATACGTGCCCTTATCACAGAGCAATAACAAAAACAATCATGAAAAGAGCAGGACGGGACTTTGGAGGTGACAAGCAGGATTATGACATAGATTGTGGTGATGATTTTGCTGTTGTATACTTATCTCTAAACTTGCCTACTTATATATATTATGTGCAGCTTTTTGTATGTCAAAAAAATTTTTTTTAACATTCAGGAAATGGTAGGTAGTTCAGTATAACAGGCCAGGGAATATCTTAGAAAGGGGCAGAAGGTGAGGGGAAGAAAAAGTCAGCCAGGTCAAAGGAGTAGGACTTTAATATGCTAGGTTTTTGGTTTTTTTTTTTTAGTTTATTTATTTTTGAGAGAAAGACAGCAAGTGAGGGAGGGGCTCCATCTCATGAAATGGGAGATCATGAACTGAGAGTCAGATGCTCAACCAACTGAGCCACCCAGGTGGCCCCTAAATGATGTGTTAAGAAACTTGTGGTTACTGGATCCATAGGATGATGGCATAATGGACATTTTCAAGCTTTCTGTTAGTACGTTTTAGTTACCTGCACCTGAACCTCCTTGTATGCGTAGAAGATTCACCACTGCGCACAATGTATTTGTGGCCACCATAATCCGCCTCTAACCAAATACGCTGAAGGGAGACCGTTGTGGGTTGAATTATGGCCCTCCCCCGCCACAGACATGTTGAATTCCTAATGCCCAGTACTTGTGAATGTGGCTTTACTTGGAAATTGGGTTTTTGCAGGTGTAGCACAGGTGAAGTCTTTAGGGTGGTCCCTAACCCAATAAGATGGGTAACTCGTGAGAGGGAAATGCAGACAGAGATGGACATGAAGAGAGGGAAGACCATGGGGACAGACATAGGGAAGACAGCCATCTACTAGGAAACACTGAGGCTACTGGAAGGTGGGAGATCGGCCTGAAAGAGATCCTTCTCTTGTGCCTTCAGACAGAGCAAGGCCACATGGACACCTTGACTTTGGGCTTGTAGCCTCTGCAACTCTAAGACGATACGTTTCCATTGTCCAAAGCCACCCAGTTTGTGGTTCTCTGTTACGGTGACTGCTGGAAATGAGTACAGCCATTACTCCCTTTGTCAGCCTCCCTTGCAGCTACATTAGGAGCACATGACAGAAATTTAGCCGATCAGATGCATCCTCCCCAGATGTACCTGGGCAAAGGGACACACAGTAACAACCATCTCCACTGTGATCATTGTGCCTACCAGAGCACCAGGGGCCCTCAGGGGACTGCTGCTGTGGCACAGATCTGCCTGTGGCTCCAACTCAATTGCCTTTCTTTGCTCCCGCCTGCTTCTTGAGGCTGGCAATTCTGTGTGCTGAGACTCTCCCAGAAAATTCCACTGCTGCTTAAATAGCCGAGGATAGTTCCTTTTACTCACAACTGATAACCTGGCCGATACAGATGAGGAACCGTGAAGGATGTAATCCATCTCTAAAGTGGTAGTACGTGGTGGACAAGGGCAATGGATAGTCTGTAAGTGAAGTACCAAGTGTCTCCAGGGAGAAGAGGAAGGAGTCAGGCTCTGGATGGGAACAGGGAACATGGCGAGCATAGGGGGGCATAGCATAAAACGTGTGTGTGTGTGTGTGTGTGTGTGTGCGCGCGCACGCCTGTGTGTGTGAGGGTGGTGGATGTGCGTGCACATTTGCACGTCCTCAGCCACAGATCTTCCTGAAGGAGAGCAGCCAGACGTGCCCAAGGCAGTGAACTTCGGTCGCCTGATGGCACTCACTAAACAGTGCGTTCAGGCTTCACCGGCACCGAGCGGGGCAGGCGACAGTTTCCAAGTTTGAAAAATGAGCTGCTTCTCTCGCCTGGTGCTAATGCCTTTCTCGAAGAAACTTACATCTTGGAAATGTCATGACACATTGCAATCACGGAGAACACAGCCACAGTAATTGGGAGTGTTTCTTCAAGAGCATAGCATGTCGGAGAAGATACATCGCTCCCAGCATAATTTCCCCGCGATGACGGTGGGGTGTGGGGAGCGGGTGTGCAGGAAGGCTGCCTTTGAAATAAATCCTGGCAGGGGCTCCAGCGGCTGGGACTTTTTCTGGGTGGTACAACTGCTTGAGGAGTCAGAAGGACGCAGCACAGGTACCGGCTGGCTGCAAATCCGTCGTGTGACCTGGGCCATGCCCGCAGAGGGCGCTGTGACTCAGTTTCCCCACCTTTCAAAGGAGAATAGTATCGCACGTGTTCAGTGGCTTGTGGTCAGTGGCTCATGGTATTGCATCCTATGCAACCAAATTCCAATGAACTAAAAATCACTATGACTCACGGAGTGTGTGCTGCCTTCCAGGCACGTACCAAGCGCGACTCATGTATTAACTGACCTAAAACACACAGGCCTTCCCCCCCGCCCCCCACCATGAGATGGGCACCAAAATTATCCCTGTGTGAAGGAGAAGGAATTGAGGCACGGGGAAGGTAAGTATTTTTCCCGAGGTCATAAAGCTGGAACAGGAGAATGTCAGGATGTGGACTCCAATGGTCCAGATCTGATGTCTGATTTGTCACCAACACAAATTACCTCCCAGCACGGACACCAGGGTGTTGTGGAATGTATACAGTGCCAGTGAATCCATCGTGTGTTAATATCAACCATGTTGGGAACTCGTTACTTTTTTTATGTTTATTTATTTATTTTTGAAAGAGAGAGAGAGTGAGCAGGGAAGAGGCAGAGAGTGAGGGAGAGAGAGAGAGAATCCCAAGCAGGCTCCACACTGACAGCACAGAGCCCGACTCGGGGCTCAATCTCACAAACCGTGAGATCATGACCTGGGGCAACATCAGGGGTTGGTCACTCAACCGACTGAGCCACCCGGTGCCCCGTGTTGGGGCCTCTTTCAGAGAGAAAGTGAACAAAACCATAGCATATTTGCTTCTTCGGACAGTTTAGAACGAGCTGTAATAAAAACAGAAGTAACTGCAGTGGTTCCACACTGTTCAGTATCAGGAGATACTCAGCGAATGGTCCCAGTTCATCCTCCCAGGAACTGACTGAGTAAGGGGACATGTTTCCCATTTTACAGATGGGAGACTTAAGGTCCAGCCTATCTGACCTCCCCGAGTATCCAGGGAAACCACTGGTTACTGAAGGAAATTCAAGGGGACACATTACAAAGGCTGCACTCTTTCCTGTCTAATAAAACACTGTAAAGGACCAGTTCCCCTCGAGGAAACATCCGTTTAAAATATTTGAACCTTCAGGCTCCCATCTCAGAAAAAAAAGCACAAAGATGTGAACAAGATAATGTAAATATTAACATTCACTTTTAGAGGTTAAATTATGTGGAAGCCCTCATTTCTCAAGGCCACCTTCCGTGGTCTGCCTTCGCTGAAAGTGCTGTAACCTTTTCCCCAAGGAAATTATGCAACTGATCCTTGCTTTGTAAGGACCTCAGGATTTCTGGGCTGTCATCTGGGTAATGAGGAGAAAGGAGGAACATGGCTGTTCATGACCTGCCCACAGACATCCAGCTCTTTCAGGGTTGTCCCGGGGATGCCTGTGGCCCGGCCATTAGGCGTCCCTTAGCAAAGCCACAAGCCTGGGACAGGTGTGTTTTAAAAGGATGAGGGTTTAGAATTCCACCCCTTCTGTGGAAAACCGGTTTTATCAAGATAACCCAATGGGTGACTGAATCTGAGTCTTCTCAAAGCCCCGCTTTAAATAGTTGCCAAGTCTGATCTGTAATAAAATGGTCACTGCTTGTCCAGAAGGCTTAGAAATGGCAGGCAGGCTCAGGAGCACGCGGGTTGGTTCTCTTCAGTATTTTCCTGTGATCGTGGAAGCACTCCCCTCTCAAAGGCAGAGCAAAGGGTTGATAGAGACAGGATGAAAGACAGAAGCATAGTGACTCTGCAGACACATGCCTAGGAGTGTGGTCTCCAATTATGGCATTTATTTGCCAGATATATGACAAGTGGACAAGTGACTTCACTTCTAGACTCAATTACCTCTCCTGTTAAGTGGCAGTAGTAATTCCTACAGTGAATCAACTGTGTCTTCCTTACATCTCTAAATACAGTAACTCGACATAGCAGGTGCTCAATTAACTAGTGGTAAACAATCAGTGCACGAAATGACTTAGTTGGTCAAAGCTTTCTCTGAATTCCTGGCACACACTCAGTGCTTAATAAATAACTGTTCTGGGGCCTGGGTGGCTGAGTTGATGAAGCATCCGACTCTGTATTTGGGCTCAGGTCATGACCTCACAGTTTGTGAATTCAAGCCCAATGGGCTCTGCAATGACAGCATGGAGCCTGCTTGGGATTCTTTCTCCCCCTCTCTCTGCCCCTTCCTGCTCACATACTCTCTTTCTCTCAAAAAATAAACTAATAAAAAATATTTTAAAAATACGGTTTCTCGGGGCGCCTGGGTGGCGCAGTCGGTTAAGCGTCCGACTTCAGCCAGGTCACGATCTCGCGGTCCGTGAGTTCGAGCCCCGCGTCAGGCTCTGGGCTGATGGCTCAGAGCCTGGAGCCTGTTTCCGATTCTGTGTCTCCCTCTCTCTCTGCCCCTCCCCCGTTCATGCTCTGTCTCTCTCTGTCCCAAAATAAATAAAAAACGTTGAAAAAAAAAAATTAAAAAAAAAAAAATACGGTTTCTCTCTCTCAAAAATAAACATAAAATTTTTTTTTAAAAAAAGGGCACCTGGGTGGCTCAGTTGGTTAAGCGTCCAACTTTTGCTCAGGTCATGATCTCATGGTTCGTGGGTTCAAGCCCCATGTCAGGCCCTGTGCTAACAGCTCAGAGCCTGGAGCCTGCTTTGGATTCTGTCTCCCTCTCTCTCTGCCCACCCCCCCCCCACCACCACACACACACACTGTCTCTCTCTCTCAAAAATAAATAAACATTAACAATTTTTTTTAAATATTTAAAAAATAAGTAAGTGTGTTATCTTTGTCCCATGTTTAGTGTCTCATGTGTCTTTAAAAACACCGCCCCTCAACTTTGCTTTTCATACCGTATGAATTCATTGGACACATATTTTGGCCGTTTAATAGATATCTCAGATGCAATATGTACCACACTGACCCCTGGTCTGCCTTCTGAAACTCTCTCTACCCACAGCTTCCCCATCTCAAGCGATGGAGCCTTCCTTCCATTTGCTAAAAACAAAAAGAACACAAAACACAGAGCAAGCACATTTTAAAACCCTTTGATTATTTTCTATGTTGATCTCTGTTTTTTTAGATAATCGTGACCTTATATTTTTGTTGCAGATTGCATGTTTTATCAATATAAAATGATCCTTTTTTTTTTTTTAATAGTCTTCATGCATAGCACAGAGCCCAACTCGAGGCTTAAACTCACCCTTAGATCCAGGCCTGAGCTGAAGTCAAGTGTTAGACGTTTAACTGACTGAGCCACCCAGACACTCCATAAAATGATCCTCATTGCACTTCATGAATTTTGCTTTGTATCTGACCTTATGTAAAAACAGACTTCCCAACTCTTTTTGCTTCTTCTTTTTGGATAAAGCTTTGCTTTGATTTGATTTCTTTAACTCACTTTTTCTTTTTTTTTTCTTAGTAGTAGCATCTTTGTGTTCTTTTAATAGGAGAGTTTTAACAATGGACAGTTGTTATCTTGATATATTTACTCTTATAAGTGTCCTCTGGTCTTTTGCTTTCCATCTGTTTTTTTTGCAGTAGTTTTTTCTGGCACTGGACTCCTTTAAACCCTTGGAAATTCCTAAGGGAGGAGAGTGATCTAGGTGCCTTTTGTCATGTTAATGAAGTGACATTTAGCCCCCGGAAAGAGGTGGGGTGGTTACCAGGGAGCCAAACCAGTGTTTAAAAGTTAGGAACTTTCAGCCCCATCCCCCACCTCCAAGGGTAGGAAGAGGGGATGGGGTTGACCTATCACCAATAGCCAAGGATGTGATCAATCATGCCAATGTCATGAAGCCTCCATAAAAACCCTGACTGATAGCATGGGGTTCTGAGAGCTTCCGGGTTGGTGAACTCAAACTCGTGGAAATTTGGGGAGACAGTCTCATCTGAGAGGGCATGGAAGATCCTTGTCCTTTTCCCCATGGCTCACTCTATGCGTTTCTGCTGGCTGTTTCTGAATTATATCCTTTTGTGATAAGCCAGTGATCTAGTAAGTAAAAAGTGTCCCTTAGGTCTGTGAGCCACTCCAGCAAATTAATCAAACCCAAGAAGGGGGTCATGGGAATTTCTAATCTGTAGTCCCTTGTTCAAACCACAGGTGACCGCCTAGGCTTCATTAGCATCTGAATGAGGGAGGGCGGTCTTGTAGGATGGAGCCCTTAGCCTGTGGGGTCTGATGATGTCTGTGGCTAGACAGTGTCAGAATTGAGTTGAATCCTAGGACACCCAGCTGGTATCTGAGAATTGCTTGGTGTGAGGAAAGGAAGCTGGTGCAGAATTTATACCAGAATCTATGTATAATGGAACTTTTCCAACTATTTGAAAAGCACACATCTTATTTTTTAATCTATTATTGGCTACTATTAAGTTTCTGAAGAACATCGTTTAAATTATATGATGTATGATTCCTCTCCACAACTACATGTGTTTTAAGGTCTCTGTAGTCTCCCTTGCTTCAGAGGGTATGAGTCTCACTAGGTCAGGTACTTTGACCTGTCCCCTCTGTAGCTCCAGCTCCAAGGAGAGAGCATGGCACACAGCACACTCTCAGTAACGTTTGTAAGTAAAAGAAGAGATTTCTTCATCAACTCTTCCTTTCTTCTCAGGCTTTGTAAACACGATCGGAGAGTCAAACCCAGATGGCTTTTATGTTATTATTTGCATATGATATAGCTTTTCTTTTAAGAGGTATTTTTGGCCTTTATGTGTAATTTCATGACCATACGTACAACTTACAAACGCCATCCAACATTTGACTACCTCTAATTCTACTTTTAGACACGGACATGTGTTCCCTCTTTGGAGGAAAAAAGCTCAGTCTTAGAAAGGAGAGCCATCCCAGCCTCCAAAAGGTCTATGAGAAGAGAGGTGTGAGGTGAAATTTTATTGAGATGATTCTGTGCTGAAGGAGTGATACCCACCTAGACCCTAGACCCCGAGTAGTTCAATGAAACGGGTATGAATTTTACACCTACTCCATGATGGATTTCATACCAAGAGCAGGTTTAATGTAGATGAATGAAACATGCACTCAACAAAGGTGACTTAGGTCCTTACTATGTGATAGGCACTGCGCTAAGCACTGGGGACATGACCATAGGTTCACTTCATGACGTAAGATGCTCAAAGAACCCAACAGCACCTCCCATCCAGCTGCCACATGCAATTGAAATCACAGCTTCCTTTCCTTTTTTTTTTTTTTTTTTTTTTTTTTTTTTTTTTTTTAAGCTGGTTTGCAGTCAATGAAACAAAAAAATCATGGTCGGAAACAAGCCCCAGAAAATCCACAAAGTACCAAATGCCTTTCACTAAAAACTGCAGAAAGGATATTCTGAACCATGTCTTCAGGTGCATCATCTTGAAAGACAAATTACCAGTAATCCAGTTAAATTTTAAACAGCATTATCTAAATGAAAAATATCAAAGTGTGAGATACCCCAGCAAGAATAGCTCCAATTTCCTGCCTGGATGCTAAGTAAGGAATAGACTGTTTAATATCATCTTGATAACATTTTTATAGGTTCATGTTGGCCCATCAGATTGCAATTTGTCACCTGCTATCTAACAATTTTCTAATTCCTCATCATTTTACAGTGTAAAATAATAGACACAGAATTGCAAGGCTTTTTTTTTTAATAATAGAAAGGCAGAGTGAGAGTGAGGGGCTTTATTTCTACCAAATGATGTTTTTTCCTGGTTAGAATAAGAATGGTTGTCAATAATTCAAACACAATATGGTATTGAGCTCATTTCACTTGTTTCCTCTGAATTAATTTGCGGAAGATAACATAAAATGAATAAGAAAATCCCTAAAGCTCTCCTTCCCTCACCTCCTGCCCTGCCCTAAAGTTGGGGAAAGGGATATATAAGTGGATGTGTAGTATAAGAAGTTTGGGCATCGAAGTTAGAGGTTTTGGATTTGAATCCAAGCGCAGGCACTTGAAGCAATGTGACCTTGGGCAGCTACCCGATCTAAACGAGCTTCTTCCATCAGTGAAATCGGGGCCACGCTCCCCGTTCCCAAGGTTCCTGGGGGTAACTGGGGGTAGGTGGTGGAGTCTCCTACAGAATGAGAAACACTGGAGGCCCACACTCAACTGTAGACTTGAGCATTGCCATGTTGGCATAGTTCACTCCCTCCTCCCTGACACTCTTCCTGATCTGCCTTCTAGGACATCTTGCACCTGTCTTCCTGCCACCTTGCTCTGCGTTCCCCCTCAGTTTCCTCTACTGCCTCCTCTCTCCACCCCTCCCTCCCCTCTTTCTGTTTGAGTGACTTAGCAGTCAGCCCCTGATTCTCCTCTCTTCTCCATCCATACTCACCTCTTAAAGATCTCATCTGGTCTCATGTAACACCATGTATATGCCAATAACTCAAATTTAGATCTCCAGCCTAGACCTGTTTTTCAAATGCCAGATTCACATCTGAAAGTCTATATCTCTCCCTGAAAGTCTAATTGACAGTTCAAACTCAACATATCCAACACTAAAACTCTGGAGCCTTCCTACAAATCCTTCTCCATCCACTGCCTTCCCCATCCATCTCCGCTGAGGGCAGCCTAGTTCCTTTTTTTTTTTTTTTTTTTTTAATGTTTATTTATTTTTGAGAGACACAGAGAGACAGAGCATGAGCAGGGGAGGGGGAGAGGCAGAGAGGGAGACACAGAATCCGAAGCGGTCTCCAGGCTCTGAGCTGTCAGCACAAAGCCCAACGTGGGGCTCGAACCCATGAACTGTGAGATCATGACCTGAGCCGAGGTCCAGTGCTTAACCGACTGAGCCACCCAGGTGCCCTCAGCCTGGTCCTTTTAACAGCTCAGAACCAAAACCTTAAAGGCATCCTTACTTGCTCTCTTATTCAAGTACCCCACATCCAGTCTAGCAGGAAATCCCATGGGCTCCTCCATCTTGTCAACTGAGAACTTGATGGACTAAGGGTCAGGGAGCTCTATAAAGAAGCCAGAAATTCAAAAGAAACTTTACACAACATATTTGCTTGATTAACTCTGGTTCCTCAATCATATAACTTGTCTTTTGCTCACTGCTTTCGACTGTGATGAACACTGCATTAGCCAGCTGGAGTGTTTAACCATCATGTGCCTATTTTGATAAAGGACAGGAATTGTGCATCTGTTTCCTCCCAGTCATCAGCAAGTGGACGAAAAAGTTAGCTACTGGTGGACTGCACAGATGTTGACATCCGTTTCCTGGCCATTGTGGCCTTAGTGGTGTCACGACTGGTTTGGGAACGAGAGAGGT
The DNA here is from genome assembly GCF_018350215.1 of Panthera leo. Taxonomy (NCBI): domain Eukaryota; kingdom Metazoa; phylum Chordata; class Mammalia; order Carnivora; family Felidae; genus Panthera; species Panthera leo. Next base: position 34,482,009 of record NC_056694.1, on the reverse strand, counting down.
ACCAGTCAAGGCACAGGGGCCGTATCTCTATTCCTTTTCATCTTCTGAAATGTCATCTTCTAATTGCTATTGGCTAAGAACCAAGGATACTTTCCTGGTAACAGATGATCACTTACTAGGAGAAAGAGCAGAAGAGATGTATCCTTTTATTCCAAGAGCTAAATATTTGCATGTGTGTGTGTGCGTGAGTCTATGTGTGAAGCTTTTGAAAACAACCTTCCAATTATGATATCTACTGACTTATACAAAATAATTTATGAAACTCTTTCACCTACGTGATTTCATTTGCTTCTTAGAGCTATCTGGAGATAAAGGCAGAACGGTTATTACTATCTCCATCTCATGTCTGATTCCCTTTACTCTGCTTTGCATTCTCTTTTCTACAGCATACATCACTTCTAACATAACACATAATGTGCTTGTTTTTCACATGGTTTGCATTTTTCTTTCTTCCACTAGAATAAGAGTAGAAATCTTTATTTACCTCACTCAGTACTATCAAATATCTGCAACGGTCCCCAAGCACATAGTAGGTCCTCAACAAATATTTGCTGAATGGATAGGAGTATGTCTGTTCAGCACACATCAATATCCATGTCCTCATCACCAGACTGTAACTTCCTCTGTGTCTCTGTCCTCTCTTCCTGCCGCATGGCATTCTTTTCCAAACATGCTTGCTGCCATCCTTTTTTTTTTTTTTTTAAATGTGTATTTATTTTGAGAGAGAAGGGGAAGGAGAGAGAATCCCAAGCAGGCTCTGTGCTGTCAGTGCAGAGCCTGGCATGGGGCTCGATCCCACGAACCGTGACATCATGACGTGAGCCGAAATCTAGAGTCAGATGCTTAACCAACTGAGCCACCCAGGCAGTCCTGCCATTTTAATATCCAGATGTCAGTTAAAAGGCTTAGTGTTTCTGAATACATGATAAGTCAAGTACTACTCAGACAATGAAGGTTTGCATTCATTGCAATCAGTGCATCATTTCCCTATTTTCTTTTGGTTCTCAGGAAGCTTGGAACTGGATGTATTACTTAGCTCATCAATGCCGTTTCTCTTTTATTCTGTGTTGCCTGTGTGCTTTCCTTATAAACTCACCTCTTTTTAAAAAGTAGGCATGAATATTAATGAGATAAGTTCAGATTAAAAACAGAGAAATTTCCTTAGACCAAACTGGGATGCCCAACACATAATCCTAAAAAAAAAAAAAAACAAAACTTAAAAATTTACAGAATTCATAATACGTATCAGACTTACCGTCCCTCTCTGTTCATCATACCTGACCCACTTCCCCCCAGTTTATGGGACTTACCGGACTCCTGAAGGTCCTGGGGTTTTAAGCAACAGGTCTAGATGTCAGGTAACATTTGAGACTTGATTGTGTGAAATAATCTTTTTAGACTTAAAGGGCCATGAGTGGGACAGGAGCTTACACTCTGGTAAATACAAGACCTTAAAAAGCCATCTAATCCACTGTTACCCCGTGCTGACCCACCCGGACACACATAGGTATACTCCCAACTAGAACATGTACACCTTCAGTATGTCCCTTTATCCTGGTTGCCCGAAGGAGGCACTTACCTTCAAATGATGCAGTGAATTGTAATGCATCCAGGTTGTACAACTCAGTGCTCGTTGAAAAGCCAAGATCTGGCAATGGCTGATGCGATGCCTACTGTCTCCCAGCCTTTGTTATGTAGATGAGTTTCCACTTTATTTTTGGTGTATCCGTTGAATCCTGAGTATTTTAATAGTTGTGAAGCTTCACTGAACTCAAGAAGAGCTTAAGATCCGAGATGTTAAATCGGCTTGGCAGTAATATCTAGCAGAAAATGAGGACCTCATTCCTAGTTCTTTTCCTCCCTAATAATGAGGAGCTGATTTTTACTATTAATGTGACTCTTACATGAGGAACTCTGCAGTGGTCCAGGGTAATTCATCCTTAATTAATGTGCCATCTTTTCAACCTGTCCCCATTTAATTATAAGAGCTGGTGAATATCGGACCCAAGGACTGGCTGGTGGTTGGAATAATAGAAGGAAAATATTAACTCTTGGCATTTATCAGGGTGGGAATTTTTTTCTCTTAGAAAATCTTAAGGATGCAAAAAGTTGTTTGCAAGTATTCAGAGTCCCGTGGGATACCTTCTACCTATACTCTGCTACTCTGATCACTGGCTTCTTAGAGACTTTTTATTAAGCATCCTCAGCCTTCATATTTTTATTTCTTTTATATGGGACCGTATGTGCATCACTTTTGAACCTTATACGGTAATCTTTTCTCATTTTATTTTTTCTTATTTTTAAATGTTTATTTATTTTTTGAGAGATAGAAAGAAACAGAGCACAGCAGGAGAGAGGCAGAGAGAGAGAGGGAAACAGAATCCGAAGCAGGCTCCAGGCTCTGAACTGTCAGCACAGAGCCCAGTGCGGGGCTTGAACTCGCAAACTGCAAGGTCATGACCTGAGCCGAAATCAGACGCTTAACCAACTGAGCCACCCAAGCGCCCCTATCTTTTCTCATTTTAAAGGATTTTTTTAAAGTTGTAGTAAAATATGCATAACAGAATTTGCCATGTTAGCCATTTAAAAGTGTACCTTTCAGTGACAGTAAGCCTATTCATATTGTGTGTATGACTGTCACCATCACCTGCCTCCAGAATGTTTTCATCTTCCCAAACTGAAGCTGTATCTGTTAAACAATAGCTCCTCGTTCCTATTTGCCTTTGCCCCTGGTAACCACTCTTGTGTTTTCTATCTCTATGAATTTGATGAGTCTAGGTATCTCGTAAAAGTAGAATCATTTAATATTTATCCTTTTACGGCTGGCTTATCTCACGTAGCATGAGGTCTTCAAGCTGTACCCATGTTGTAGGACGAGTGAGAATTTTACTCTGTTTCCACTGTGTGTGTGCATGTGTGTGTGTGTGTCGCATTTTGCTTACCCATCTTCTATCAATACATGTTTGGGTTATTCCCACCTTTCTGGTGATCATAAATAAGGCTGCTATGGATTTAGTGTACAGATGTCTGTTCGAGTCCTGGCTTTCAGTTCTTCTGTGTATGTACCTACAAGTGGAACTGATGGATCGTATGATCACGTCGTGTTTAATTTTTTGAGGCACTGTTTTCCACAGAAGCTGCACCATTTTGGACCCCCCACCAGAAGTGCCCCAGCCATTTCTCCACATCCTCCATGCTTAGTTTTTGTGTTATTTGTTAATAGCCATCCCAATGGGTGTGGAGTGTTATCTCTCTGTGGTTTCGATTTGCATTTATGTAAATAATGGATGATATTAAACACCTCTTCATGCATTTATCAGCCAGTTGTGTAACTTTTTTGGAGAAATGTCTATTCAAATCCTTGGCCAGTTCTTTAACCGGGTTCTTGTTGGGCTTTAGTTGTAGGAAGTTTACATTTTCTGACTATGGATACTTTGTCAGGTGGATGGTTTGCAAATCCCTCTTCCCATTCCTGGGGTTGCCTTTCCACAGTCAAGAGTGTCCTTTGAAGCACAGAGCTTTCTAGTTTTGATAAAGTCCTGTTCTTTCCTTACCTCTGCTTTTAGTATCACACCTGAAAAACCACTGCCAAATCCAGGGTCATGAAGCTTTTCTTCTGTCTTTTCTTCCGGGAGTTTTGTAGCTTTCCCCCCTCTTATATTTATCCCTTTCACCCATTTTGAGTTCATTTTTGCGTATGACATAAGGTCACGCTCCAGCTGCATTCCTTTGCATGTGGATATCCAGTTTTCGCAGCATCATTTGTTGAAAAAACTGCCCTTTCGTCCCCTTTGAATGGTCTTGGTGTCCTTGTCAAAAATCACTTGACCATATAGGCAAGGGTCATTTTAGAGTTTTAACATAACTTTTGGGAACATCCTGCCTCAGGAAGATCCATGGGCTTTGTGTTCAGAGAAACCTGGGTTTAAAGCCCTACTTTGCTACTTAGTTGCTAGACAAGCTTGGGTGAGGGATTCATCCTCCCAGAGATTAATTTTTCTCATCTGTAAAATGGGTACGGAAATGCCCGTGTCTTAGGGTTACTGTAAAGATTACATGAATTGAAGCATTTGGCATATGGTAAGTGCTTACTGAGTGATTGCTACAGTTACAGCCTTGCTAAGCTCTTATTTCCTGTTTGTATACCCAGTTGAACCAGTGTAGACTTGGGCAGGATGCCCTGCTTCAGTGTTACCATTCACACAGAAGAATACATCAACAGTCCGCACTGTTTACAAGATACCAGGACCCAGTTTTCCAGGAGGCATAGTTTATTAAAAGTTGCCAATCTTTTCCGTCTATAAACTGCTAAGTATGACTGGTGACTCCGACAGTTACAATTTGTCAACAACTGTTTCCAGTGTCTTTCCTTCATTTTAAGTGTTGCACGTTTCATTATGAATGGTGAGCTAAACATATCTATAACTTTGATAACTCAATTCACTTTGTTAGTAATGGCTTCCCCAGCAGTTATAACATAACAATAACCATGCTGAGGATAAATATTTCATAAAGAATCCATTGTTATTTATTTATCATTTATAACATGTGTTCCAAAAGCATTACAGAATATTTATTAAACATTTATGGATAATTTTATGCCACTACTAGCATGTGATATAAATACATTATTAATTCTCTTGAATTGTTGATGGATCGGGCTCAAAATAAAGCCAACTGGGGTTCTTGCCAATAAAGTGAAAGAAAAAGGGAGCAGTCTACTGTGTTTGAAACTTTCAGAGGCACGATCTTGTTCCCTCAGAAGGTTTATTTGTTAATTGTGGTTGGAGGTTCCAGAAACCTCTTAGCCATCCAGAACAAATGCATGCCGATGAGAAGGAGATTAAAGAAATCTCAGTTCTTGAGGCGGCCACTTCTTGGTCGCTGCTGCTTTGAAAACTGCCTACAATTGCACATTAAGCCCATCAGCTCAAATTCACTTCAGGCATTCTCGCTGTTTGGGGAACAGATTCCCTCAAAGCAGGAGTTAGGTATCAGGGCTGTTCTGCATTTCTTCTCTTTGACCTTGATCGCATCTCCGCAGCAGCTTCTGGAAACCCTCCCTTGTCTCTCTTATTAAGTAGAGATGCCAGAGTTGAAGCCTCCTTCCACCGTTTCCCTGAAGTGAGGCTGTCCTCGCTTTATTTCTCAAGCTTTATTGAGATAGAACGGACATGCAACTAAGTTTAAGGTATAGGGTGTGATGATTTGATATACGTATAGACTGCAAAATGAGCACCACACAACAGTTCATTAACACATCCATCACTTCCCATAGCTGCCATTTTTTAAGATTTTAAAATTTATTTATTTTGAGAGAGAAAGAGAGGCAGCATGTGTGAGCAGGGTAGGGGCAGAGAGAGAGAGGTGGGGTGGGGGGAGAGAGAGAATCCCAAGCAGGCTTCATGCTGTCAGCACAGAGCCCCACGCGGGGCTCAAGCCCGTGAACCATGAGACTATGACCTGTACTGAAGCCAAGAGTCAGCTGCTTGACAGACTGAGCCATCCGAGTGCCCTCACATAGCTGCCTTTTGTGTGTGTGTGTGTGGTGAGAACTTTGAATATCTACTCTCTCATTAGCAAACTGCAAGTGTACAAGGCAATGTTAACTACAGTGGCCATGCAACGGTCGCATTGCATCCCCAGAGTGTATTCATTGTGTAACTGGAAGTTTGTACCCTTTGACCACCTCCACCCATCCCCCTCCCTACGTCTCACCCATGGCAAGCACTAATCCACCCTCTGTTTCTGTGACCTCAGTTTTGTTTTTGTTTTTGTTTTTTTAGATTCCACATATAAGTGAGCTCATACAGTCTTGGTCTCACTCTCGCTGACTTATTTCCCTCAGTGCAATGCCCTCAAATTCCATCCATGCTGTTGCAAATGGCAGGATTTCCTTCTGTTCTGTGGCTGAATAACTTTCACTGGGTATATATACCAAGTTTTTGTTATCCATTCACCAGTTGGCAAGCACTGAGGCTGCTTCTGTCTTGGCTGTTGTGAAGAACGCTGTGATGAACACGGGGTGCAGACACCTCTTTGAGATAGTTATTTCATTTCCTTCAAACATAGACCCAGAAGTGGGATGTTCTGAGGAACCTCCGTATTGCTTTTCGTAGTGGCTGAACCCATTCACATTCCCACCAACAGTGCACAGGATTCCATTTTCTCTACAGTTTCACTGGTATCTATCTCTTGTCTTCTTGATGACAGCCATTCTAACAGGTGTAGGTGATAACTCATGGTGATTTGTCAAAACCACATTTCCTGATGATGAGTGATGTCGGGCACCTTTTTATGTACTCGTTGGCCATTTGTGTGTCTTCATTGTTGATGTTCTTTTAAATTGATCTTGCATTTCTGCTACCTTCCATTGGATTGGAGGGCTTGGGTGTGAGTTTGGTGCTATATAGACTGGGAATAAAACCATTATTCATTTTTTCTGATGCCTCTTTATCTGCTGCTGTGTTGGCGATCCCTCCTCCTCCTCCTCCTTTATCCTTCTTTATCTTTCCCTCCTCCTCCTTCTTTTTCTTTCCCTTCTCCCCTTTCTTGCAACCATGCTCTCCCTCCTCTTGTTAAATGGGGAGATTTATCTCTATAAAAAAGAGAAATGAGCCTTGGTAAGGTTTCCAAGGTCTTAGGCTAGCATAAAATAACCATGTTCATAACAAACACAGGTGGACACATAGGAAAGAAGTATTGTTCTTCACTAGCTGAATGGGTAATGCCTCGAGCTTTGCTCTGTGACCTGTAAGAGAGCTGGTTAGACCTGTTGTATGGACTTGTTTAGGCTAATTTCTGACACCAGCTAATACTGACATTAGCCGGGCAGTTTTGACAAATAAAAACCAAAATGCCCAGCAGAGGCTGAAACGGACAGACACCCTCTGATCATGTTCACAGCCAAAGAGCTGGCAGTGGTCATATGCGTACCAGATGGGAAACCTCCTATTTGTACTCAAGATTACTTTGCCACCTTAAAGACTTTAAATGCTGGGGTCGAAAGAATAATGTCAATGTGATTTTTCAGAGCAATGTTTGAAGATGAAATCAAATGTAGGGAGAGTTTCTCACGAGTCACAGAAAAGCATCTTCTGGGTACAGGAATCTGCACACCAACAGGTGCAATCTTCACATATGCCAGTTGGATCCCACACCACATAATTTTTTTTAGTATTTATTTATTGTTGAGAGACAGCACAAGCAGGGGAGGGGGACACAGAGGGAGACACAGAATCTGAAGTAGGCTCCAGGCTCTGAGCTGTCAGCACAGAGCCCAACGCGGGGCTTGAACTCACAAACCGTGAGATCATGACCTGAGCCAAAGTCGGGTGTTTGACTGGGCCACCCAGACACCCCATCCAGGCACCATATAATAAGCATCCTGCCATCAAGACTCAGCAGGCAGTGTGGAACATGGGTGCTAATGTCAAGAGTGCAGAAAGTTGATTAACTGTGTTCCGTTTTACGAGAAGATGGTGAATCCCCACTGTGTGCTACATGTTGAAAACACAAAGACAAATGAGAAGGTCCTGTCTCCTCTGCAAGGAACTGGTTATCTAATCGATTTTTTTCAGTCTCCGGTATTTTATGGTAGATCCCAGGAACTCACAACTAAGATTTCAAACTTGAACAGCAATGTGAGTTGCTGGGAAGCCCAGACAAAGAACAGAAATCTGTCACTAAGCAGCCATCATTGGTCTCTCCAAAGCTAATCCTTAGATTAGTGTCCCCTTCATGGCTTAGCGGTTTTTTATATGTATTGCTTATATGGCATTTTATTTCAGGGCCTTGGTCACAGAACCTCGAATTAATTAAGATTTGGTTGGGGAGCCACTTAATTGCTTGTACTTAGGATGTGGAAATTCAAGGGACGGATGGAAATGACGAGGCAAGTTATACATAATGCATTCCCCATACCCCTCGCTGAGTGACCATTATACTGATGGGTGTTATTTAGTTTTTTTTTTTTTAAATCAGCACACAGTGCCAAGAACCTGGCATTTTCAAATACTCATTAGTGCTATCCTCTGGGGCTTAAGATAGCAGTTATTAAGGAATGAAGTCTCGAGAGACAGAGTGAAACCACAGCGCCTAACAATGACAGAAGTTCAGGTGTATCAGCCCCTCATCACTTACGGAGGCATCGCATGGCTAAATTAGCTTTCAAAGTCTTACACCGAACATGCAAGGCCCACAAATGTCATGTGGTATATTCTCCGGAGGTTAAATTTAGGTTTTCCCTGGCTCTTGCTGACAATTTGAAAGAAAGGAAAATGTCAGTGGGTGTGGAGTTGAAGTCGAGGGTAGGAGGCTGCCAACGTGGAGCCCACTGAGGCTGACATGGAACGGTCTCTGGAAACCCAAGCCACGGAGCGCTTTGGCTCTCCCCCAGACTTACCCGGATCGCTCGTTAGGTCTCCAGTTTGCTTCAGTTGGCTTTCCTGGCTAGGGGTTCCAACTGCCCACTTGCCCTGCTGATAATGGGGTGTGTTTACATGCAGGCGAAAGTCTGCTGGCTGGCTTCAAAAGGGTAAGGTAAGAAAGAAATCCCTCTCGCCAGACCACAGGCATGGCAGCAGAGGATGTGTGTGCACTGACACCATGACCTAAGGACTTTGGAACGGAAGACCACACACTGAGAAGACCTTCCAACCCTGCTGTCCTGACAACCTAAGCAACTCAGGTTGCTTACCTTCCAACCCTGCTGTCCTATGAAATGATCTCTAATTCAAACTGACTTCATGTTGAGATTTGAATTTAAGTGACTGTGGGAAGGAACCCACCCCCTCCCGGAGCTAGGAGCTGGGGGAGTCTTGGCTGTGCACCCTGCAGAAAGAGATGTTAAGCTGTTTTCTTGTATCAGTTATTGGCTTCATCCACAGAAAAGCCAGGAATATGGGTGCTTAAATGTGGTAGATTTTTCCCCTTCTTTTATGTGAAAAGTAAAGTTTGGCTCTAGAAATTAAAACCACAATGAGATACGACCTCACACCTGTCAGAATGGCTACCATTAACAACTCAGGCAACAACAGATGTTGGCGAGGATCTCTTTTGCGCTGCTGGTGGGAATGCAAGCTGGTGCAGCCACTCTGGAAAACAGTATGGAGGTTCCTCAAAAAATTAAAAACAGAACTACCCTACGACCCAGCCATTGCATTACTAGGGATATAGGGATGCTATTTCGAAGGGGCACATGCACCCCCATGTTTATAGCAGCACTATTGACAATAGCCAAAGTATGGAAAGAGCTCAAAGGTCCATCGATGGATGAATGGATAAAGAAGATGTGGCGTATACACACACACACACACACACACACACACACACACACACACACACACACAATGGAGTATTACTCGGCAATCAAAAAGAACAAAATCTTGCCATTTGCAACTACGTCAATGGAACCAGAGGGTATTATGCTAAGTGAAATTAGTCAGAGAAAGACAAATATCATATGACTTCACTCATATGAGGACTTTAAGAGACAAAACAGATGAACATAAGGGAAGGGAAACAAAAATAATATCGAAACAGGGAGGGGGACAAAACATTAGAGACTCATAAATATGGAGAACAAACAGAGGGTTACTGGAGGGGCTGTGGGAGGGGGGATGGGCTAAATGGGTAAGGGGCATTAAGGAGGACACTTGTTGGGATGAGTACTGGATGTTATATGTAGGGGATGAATCACTGGATTCTGCTTCTGAAATCATTATTGCAGTATATGCTAACTAACTTGGATGTGAATTTAAAAGATGAAATAAAATAAAACAAAAAATAAAATAATAAAGTTTGGCTCATAGAAGCAGAGAGTAGAATCGTGGTTACCAGGGGTCAGGGGAGGGGGAAATGGGAAGATGTTGGTTATTCAGTTATGCAAAATTAGTTAAGTTCTGGAGATCTAATGTGCAGCAATGTAACTATAGTTGACAATACTACATTATGTATTTGAAATTGGCTAAAAGGGTAGATCTTGTTTTCTCATTTATTTTTAAAAGAAAAAGAAGAGAGGGAGGTGGGGGTGGAAGAGGAAGGAAAGGAAAGGATAGGAAAGGAAAGGAAAGGAAAGGAAAGGAAAGGAAAGGAAAGGAAAGGAAAGGAAAGGAAGAAGGGAGGAAGGAAAGGAAGAAGGAAGGAAGGAAAGGAAAGGAAGAATGAAAGAAGGAAGGAAAGGAAAGGAAGAATGAAGGAAGGAAGGAGGAAGGGAAGGAAGGAAGGAAGGAAGGAAACAAGGAGCGAGGGAGGGAGGAAGGGGAAAGAAAGGAAGGAGGAAGGAAGGAGAGGGGGAGAAAGGAAGGAAGAAAGAAAAAGAGAAAGAATGAAAAAGGAAATGGTAACTTTGTGAGGTGACAGATTTGTTAATTACTTGATTATGGTGATTATTTCACAATGGGTATGTATATCTAAACATCATGTTATACACCTTAAATATATACAGTTTATATTTGTCCACTATACCTCAGTCAAACTGAAAACAAAGTTTAGAGGTAGGCAGTTCAGGGCTGATAGAGTGGCTTAGGAATTCAGGCTTTCATCCTCAGCGTCACTTCATGGTCCAAGATCGCTGCCATCATGTCCCCATTCCAGTCCCCATTCCAGACAGCAGAAAAAGGGAAAGGCAAAAAGGATCCACTTCCCAATGAAGTCAGTTCCTTCTAAAAAGCTTTCTCATAGTCTTACTCATTTACACTGTTATATAGTTGAAGAGAACTAGACACATAACCCCACCTTGCCACAGGAAGGCAAGGCTGTGTGCCATGGTGGCTGATCACTCCGCCACAAGAGATGTAATCAGAGTTTTGCTACTAAGTAACCAGGTGAAAATAGACATTAGGTAGGCAATAGCAGTCTCTATAATTTCCATAAACATAGTCACTATAATCTAGAATGTAAAGACCCAGATCTTTAAGAGATTTTTTAAGAGAATATGCAGTGTGGAGGAAAGCATCTTGGATTAGGAGCCCAGCCATCTTGGATTCTTGCTAGATAGGTGGCCTTGGGAAATACATGGAGGTGATCTACCTCTCTATTTCTTCCTCTATAAAATGATTATCTCAGGGGCATCTGGATGGTTCAGTCGGTTGAGCCTCCAACTCTTGATGTTGGCTCAGGTCATGGGATCGAGCCCTGTGTCCATGCTGACAGCTTATAGCCTGCTTGGGTCTGTCTGTCTGTCTGTCTCTCCCTCCCCCCAAAACCCCCACACTCGTGCTCTCTCTTTTTCTCTCAAAATAAATAAATATTTTGAAAAAATGATTATCTCAACCTTGTCTACACAAGGAAGGATCTGCTCAGATCATAAACCTGGAATCAATGTATCAAACAGTAAAGTGTGAAATAGATGCCAGGTATTAATTAACATTATTATAATTGATCCAAGCATTTATAGTCTTTAAGGCTGGTTCAAAAGCCCTTCATTCTTCATGGAATTATTATTTATTTTATGATAGGTGATCATGGTAGTACCTTCTGCATATACAACACTTCACGATACATACATCACTTTTAGGCATGGATTTCATTTCATCCCCACAAACTCCCCCCATGAGCAACACAGGAAAGGAATCACCACTTAACGCAAATTGCCTGGTAATGCAGTCCAAGCCCAGAGAACCAAGTGGCATGGCCAAGCTCACACAGAGATATCTGGGAGTGAGAGTGGCTTCGAGTATGAGAACTTCTTAGAAGTGATACATGCTTTTGCAGATCTGGCACAAGCACCTGGAGCCCAACAGACATCGATTCTCAACCTGCCCAAACTGAAAACCTTGTATTTCCTCCTCTGCCCACACTCCTCCTGGGCTCTCTCCCTCAAAGGAAGGTATCACCTTCACCTCTCAGCCAAACCAAGGACCTGGAAGCCATGTTGGACAGCTCACTGCCCTTCACACCCTCGCCACCCACCCCTGCTGCTCACCACACTGTAGGTTTCTTTCTACTTGCTGGTTCTCTATCTTCACAGCCTGGAGAGCAAGCTAGCCTCCCAACTAATCTTTTTCTGTTTTAGTTTTTGGTTTTTTTTTTTTTGCCCGTCCACAGGATATTCTCCACCCCTTGGCCATCAAGGACTTTAAAAATATAAGTGTAATTCTATCATTCCTCACTTAAAACCCTCGATGGCTCCTATTGTCCCCAAGATAAACCCAATTATTTAAAAAGCCAAAAACTGTGTAAGGCTGTTTGTGGTTTCACCCCTGCTTGCCACCCCAGCCCATATTTCCCTCCTGTCTCATTTCCTGATGTCTCTTCCCAGAAGGCACCATGCTTTTTGTATTGTACGGGAGCCTTGGATGTGCTGCTCTATCTGGAATTTCTAAACTCTTCCTTACCTACCTGGAACCTCCTTGTCTTTTCAGCTCATTCAAGGTATCATTTCCTTCAGGAAGACTTTCCTGCTGCTCCAGGCTGGATAAGATAGATAGCCTGTCCAACTGCTCCAAAAATACCTGGTGTTTCCCTCCATCACAACACTGGATGTGCTGTGTTGTCATTTTCTATTTGTGTGTCAAACCTCTGTCTAGATCACAACTCCTCCAGGCCAGGGACAGCAACTCATTGAGCTCCGGCTGCATGCAGGGACTGTCTTGGGGCACTTCACATGCATGACCTCACACAGTCCATGCAGGAATCTCTATGGCTTAGAGACTACTCTTGTATGCTTCACACAGATTAGGACACTGATGCACTTAGAAGTTAGGTCTCATGTACAAGGACTCTCAGCCAGTGTCAGACCTGAGCTCTGAGCATTGAGACAGTTGGCTTCAGAGAGGTGTGGGTCCTCCTACACTAAATTGTCTCTTTTATTTTAGAGATGCAATTTACATACCATAAAATTCACCCTTTTAAAGTGCATAATTCAGGGCACCTGGGTGGCTCAGTTGGTTAAGCATCCGACTCTTGATTTCAGCTCAGATCATGATCCCAGGGTTGTGGGATTAAGCCCCACATCAGGTTCTATGCTGAGCTTGGAACCTGCATAAGATTGTCTCTCTCTCTCTCCCTCTACCCTTCCTCCTCACTCCTGCTCGCTCTGTCTCTCTCTAAAATAAAAATAACAATAATGAAGTGCATAATTCACTGGTTTTTAGTATAGTCGCAGGTTGTACAACCATCCCCACTTTCTAATTCCACAATATCTTCAATACCCCAAAAAACTCCATACCAATTAGCAGTCACTTCCCATTCTTCACTACTCCCGGCCTTTGGCAATAATCCACGTACTTTCTGCCCCTATGGGTGTGACTTCCTGGGCATGACAGGCAGAATCACAGGTGCGATTGTGTGTCTGACTTCTTTTACTTCGCATGTTTTCACAGTTCATCCATGTCGTGGCATGCATCAATATTCCATCCCTTTCTATCACTGAATGATATTCCATTGCATAGACGTGTATTTTGTTTATCCACTTGTCAGCTGATAGACAATTGGATTGTTTCCACTAGGAAACCTGAGTCTGCCAACTTTGTTCTTCTTTTTCAAGATGGCTTTGGCTCCTTAAATTAATTATTAAATTCCATATTAATTTCAGGATCAGCTTGCCAATTTCTGCAAAAAGAGCACCTAGAATTTGGATAGGAATGACATTAACTGTGTAGATGCGTTTAGGAAGTACTGCCATTGAAGTTGTATTAAGTCTTCCAATCCATGAACATGGGATGTCCTTCTGTTTTATCATCTTTAATTTCTTTCAACAATGCTTTGCAGCCTTCTGTGTACAAGTCTTGCATTTCTTTTGTTCATTTATTCCTAAGTGTTTCTTTTCCATGCTCTTAGAAACAAAATTGTTTCCTTAATTTCATTTTCAGATTGTGCATTGCTAATGTATGGAAATACGGGTGATTATATATATATATATATAAATATATATATATATAAATATATATATATAATGTAATTATATATATATATATATTATGTATATGCTGTGTATATACATATATACTATAATTATATATCATAATTATATGTATATAATGTGTAATTATAATATATATTACAGTATATATGTTATATATAATATGTACATACATATATATATATATATATACATACATGCATACATATACATACATACTGCAAACTTACTGAACTCATTTATTCCCTCTAATAATTCTGTGTATGTGTGGTGTTGGTGGATTCCTTACAATTTTCTCTAGACAAGATCATGTCATCTGAAAACAGATAGTTTTATATCTTTCTTTTTAATCTGGGTGCCTTTTATTTCTTTCTCTTGACTAATTGCCTACACTATGTTTTCTTAATAATAACTGCCAGCATTTTTAGTGCTTGCTATGTGCCAATCAGTGTTTAAATCCATGTATGTCCTTAGTGAAAGTCTGAAGGATTTTATGTGTATTAAATATTCACAGAAGTTCTAAAAAGATGAGACTGCTTTCACAGATGAAAAACACCAAAGGTAAAAATATATCAAGAGTAATTCTACTTGGGGAGGCCCCGTTAAAGGGACAGAATGTGGACTTTGCACACTAACAGCCTACACCATTCCCAGGGGCCTGTAGTGACGGTTAGGAAAAGGACAGAAAATGCTGAAGACCAGTGTTTAAGTGAATCCCCAATGCAGGTTATTTTTGTCATTTTCCCTTGTCCTTAAAAAGCCATGGCAGAAATTTATGATTTTCCTGACATTACAGTTTAATCTTTGTGTGCTTTAACAAAAGATATTACAATTCTCTGGGCCTGTGCATTTGCATCTGTACAATGGGACGCCTGGGGCTGGCTGTGGGCATTGTGTTGGATGATGCTTGGGAAGTACCCCTCACCACCACCATCACATGTTTAGAGCACAGTGTAATTGATTCAAGGTCTTACAACCTACTGGCACACAGCCTAAAGTACTGTGACACCAAAGCCCTTGACTTTGAACATGATTTACCTTTCTGCCTATTCTTCTTACCCAGTACCTCTCCTATCCTCCCCCCCCTCCCGCTCCCGTTTGGAAATACAAGCAAGTATAACTCACGGAATAAGATAAATGGTTTATTTAGTCATTCAATCAACCACCAAGGAATAATGAGATCCTCTTATGTAACAGGATCTAGAGAAGAGTGTCTGAGAATAAAGTTCTGAAGAAGACACATTCCCTGCTCTACATAATCTTAAAATTCAGGAAGCAGAGAGAAAGGCCCAGTGCAAAAATAACAACACGCCATGATGCATCCTTTATGAGTTTGGACTTTGTCCCACAGAACACTGTGTGTCTCTCCTTGGTGGAGCTGATCTCCATCGTGGAGGGACACTCGCCTGGGCTATTGGCTAAGCTGGGTCTCCCCCACCCGTCCTCTCTGGACTACAACCCCCATAAAGGCAGTGAGAGTGCGATTTTGGCCACTACCATGATCCTAAAGTATACTAAGTGCTTTGCACATAGTAGCTGCTGCATAGTTTCTGAATGGGCCATTTGAAAGGGAGAAGGAATGGAGGTTTTCATTCGAAGGAAGCATGGGAGATTTGCACTCTGGAAAGCTTCTCATTCTGACCAGAGGTAGGGATCCCTGTGGGGAGGCCATTAGGAAGATGATGCATCCTTGCCCTGTTCCACTCAGGCTGGGTCATGTGACTTGCTCTGGCCAATGACATGTGGAAGGCCATATGGACAACAGGCAGAAGTTTTCACAGCCGCACAAGTGGGTCACCAGGCGGTCTATTCCCTTGTCCACAATGGTCAGCAATGCTGTAGACAGACTGAAGATGTCATGGCACAGGAGACATTTGAGCCACAGGGAGCAAGTACCATGATTGAGAGAGAGGCCTCTGTTATTGGCAGCCATGGACTCCAGGGTCCCTTGGTAGAGCAGCAATATTTCATCTATGCTGATTGATCAATAACATTATGGGTCTGCTATGCAGAGTCCATGAAACGAAACAGTATATATAGAACTATCCAGCACACAAGTTTCTATGAATATTACTTGCCCCCTTTACCTCAACATCCGGAGTATTTCTGTTATCACATGAAAAAAATTGCGTACGTTGTCTTTGTCCATTCTGGCAGCTTTGGAAGAACACTGTAGCCTGGGGTGGCTTATATACAATGGGAATTTATTCCCACAGTTCTGAAGGCTGGGAAGTCCAAGATAAGGTACCAGCAGATTCGGTATCTGGTGGGGGCCCGCTTCCTGGTTTGGAGCCCACCATCTTCTCCCCGTGTCCTCATGTGGTAGACGGGGCATTGACTTCACTCATGGGGGCTCCACCCTAATGATCTATTCACCTCCCAATGGCCCACCTCCAATTGCCATCACATTGGAGATTTGGTTTCAAAATGTGAATCTGGGGGAGACTGCATACACACACACACACACACATACACACACACACACATACACACACACACACACACACACACATCCTAGCATATTCTCTGGCACATAGTAGGTGCACATCACACATCAGGTGCTTTCTTTCCTGCATTCTCCTGCCTCGCTGAAGTCTTCTTGTACAAGGAATGTCTTCCAGGAAAGTTTATCCATCTCTTTATTCCAATGGCTTCCCAGTTACTTATTTCTGTTTTTCGCCGTGAATCATAGCGTGTTTCGAGGCGTGCTTTATCTCCTGTTTCCTGCATAAATAATCGTCCCGGATCCAAGGGGCAATGTGTATGCAATGGTCCCAAGGCGGGCACCGGCACTTAGCTCAGCTCTTAATATGCAGTGTGGTGAAAAGGGGTGTCAGGTCGGGAGAGAAACCTCATCTAACATAGTTCGGGCCACTTACATTCATCTGAGAAGAGAGAAGGGATGCATTTGGACTGCAATTCTGCACCTTATAAATAGACATATATAGTTTGGCATACATTATTAATACGGGCTTTATTGCTAGGTTTATTGAATCCACGATGGTGCTTCTCTCGGGAAGCCATGGAACACAGGAAGATTGCACCGATGCTTGCATTAACCAGGACCACAGTCTACCAAGCAAATAAGGCTGTGCAAACAGCAGTATTCATGCTAGCCGCATCCTACAATTCAAATAACATAATAACAAATAATGTGCTCAAGCAAGCCCCACAGCCGCTACTGGAAGTATTTTATGCATGCCTCATCTATGCTGCTCATGCTAGCACAGAAGTAGGTAGGGCAAATGTATTTTAAAGAGGCTCCTTAGCCTGACCTACAAAGCCACTGCCTTCCTCCACAACCTCACCTTGTCCCTCGACTCTCTCCTTCCCTCCCTCTCACCTGGACATGCCTTGAACAGGCAGAACCAGTTCCTACCCTTTGCCCCTTACCCTTGCAGTGCCCTCTGCTGAGGATGCATGCGTATGCATGCGTGAGCGCGCGCACACACACACACACACACACACACATACACACACCTTCGTGTAACTGGTTTTTCTCTCTCCATGTCTTACCCTGTTTATGAGCTGCACTAATTTCTAGAGGTCCTTTTCTCATTTATACCTTTCCATCCTTATCGTCTGTCTCCCCATCTAGCACATAAACTCCATGGAAGCAGGGACTCTTTCTGTGTTGTTCATTGCTGGACCTCCAACACAGATAGTAGTGGCTGGCAGGGAGCAGGTTTGCAGTGAATATTTGATGAATTAATGAATGATTGAATGAATGGATGAGAAGAACACACACCTTAGTGGCTGGTAATTCCTCACCTTCTCTGTCCACCGTGAATCTCCCCTTGACACAAGCTCCATGAAGGGCGGTGATCAGTCTCATTGGCAACTCTAACCTCATGGTCTCAGGCTGGGAGTGGCACCTAGTCAGTTGTCAATAACTGGTGATTGAACTGAAAAGAACTAAAATCTGTTCTAGAAGTGCTGGCTGCAGCAGTGTTTTGTCCCATTATCTCCCAGTATGCTCTGTCTGGCATGGTGCTGGAGTACAGCTTTCCTTCCCTCCCTTGACTAAGGGCATCACCCCCTGGTGAAAGTGACACAGGGAAGCCCCCACCTTTGATTGATGACAACAACTCTTTGAATACAAATTGCCCCCAACATAGAAAAGTTTAAGGTTGGTAAGACATGTGGGGGTTATTTGTCCATAAACCACCACTCTTATAAGCCAACCACAATATAGAGATTCCCCTTTTTACAGGAATTGGGTTAGTAGAGGGCATGTAACCTCGTTCTGGCCTAGAAGATAAATAGAGAACTTACCGGGAAGTGGCTTCTGGGCACTAACTCCCCCACTCCCTGCAATGTTAGAACAAATGCACCTGTAGAAGGCCTTTGGTGGCCTCTTGCACCTCTCTTTGGAAGTCACTGTGTGAAGATGTAATGCCCAGAGCTGAGACATCTACCTTGTGGCCAGGAGGGAGATTTCCCCAATATAGAAGGTGGCCCACCGGAGGGACTGAAGAGGTCTGCATCTCAGATACTGAGAGGCCAAACCAACCCCGGGACCATCTTGCTTTGGACTCCCCAGTATAGAAGGTAGCACAATGGAGGGACTGAAGATGGCTGTATCTTAGATGCTCAGAGCCTGAACCAACCCTGGGGCCATCTTGCTCTGGACTCCCATTGAAGCAAACATGAGATGCTTCCTCTCAGTCACCTTTGCTCAGTTGTTACTTGCAGCCAAATGCACTCTAAGTTTACACCCTATGATGGATGTATTGCTAATTTGGGGGAATGAGACATGGATGAGTAAGATAATATCTGCCCTCAAAGACTTCCCCAGTCTAGCAGGAGCATTGGGAAATCAGTCCACAGTTGCAAGAAGGTGTAATCTGCCAGAACAGGAGCAGACACCAAAAGCTCTCAGAGCTTGGAGCAGAGATATACAACCGAGAGAGTCACAGAAGACTCCCTCCCTCCAAAAAAACCACAAATCCTGCGTTGAGCTTTTAAGACTGAATAGGAGTTAGCCAGTTCAAGAGTTGTATTTCATAGAAAAGGGAGCAATGTGTTGAGATTCATGAGTCTCAGGGTAGCTGAATGAGGCTCTGTGTGTCTAGCATGAACATGTAGGAAAGGCTGTCAGACTCCAGAATGAGTTTGGGGGTTATTATGGTGCTTTTCATCCAGGAGCACAGTGACAGCCAAATCCTGCCACTGGACGCTTCTCAGGTCCGAGTCTCCCAAGACAGCAAGCCCTACACACACTAGCCACTAAAACAAACACTTTCAGTGGCTTAGCCAGCATGCTTAAATCTGCTTTTGCGTAGCTCTGGTGAGACCAGAGGTGAAGAGCTAAGCAAACGCCTTCCCTTCCGAATCTGCAATAGTAGGACTGGCAGGAAAGGAGAGAACCTGTCTTGATTTGCCTGGCCAGGGAAGACGAGGGAAAATGGAACAGAAAGAAGATGAAGTAGGTATGAACCACCGGAGGGCAGTGATCTCGAGAGGTGATCCACACAGGGCTCTGCTCCCTCAAGGCACAGGAACCCCACCTGCCGATCCACATCAGCCTGGGCTCTGACTGGTCACGTCAGGAAGTCATCTGTTAGGCAAGAGAGACACATTGTAGTGGATGCTCAGACACACGGAAATGTGGCAGAGGGATAGAAGCCCTGTCCAAAGACAATATGTCAAGCACCGAGGCTAGGGAGATGTGAGTGGAGATGTTCATCAGAACCCCCTGAGGCCGTGTTGAGGAATCTGGATGTGACCATGAAGTAATGGGGGTCAGGGAAGGAATTTCAGCACGTGGGAGGAGTCAGGTGGGAGGGTTCCAAAAAAATCACTGGAACAGCAGTGTGAAAGCCAGGCCATTTGGGTTTGGAAGTAGAGTAGGCATGGACCCAGCTCTTCTATCAGATGCTTTCCTCTTCTGGACCACAGACTGCCCTCAGCTCTCAGCTGCTTCTGCATTCCGTGAGATTTCGGGGGTCAGGCTGCCGCAAAGACAGAACCTCAGATGTTGAAAAAAATAAGGACGGGGGTGAACACTGAGAGCTGTAGATGGGCTTAGCCAACTTTCCCTGCAAGGGGTCAGAAAGTAAATATTTTATGCTTTATGGACCCTATAGTCTGTTGGAACAACTAAACTCTGCCACAATTGCCTGAAAGCTGACATAGATAGTACATACATGAATGGGCATGGCTGGGTTGCAATAAAACTTTACTTACAAAACCCGGTGGTGGGCCGCATTTGGTCCCCTGGAGGTAGTCTGCAGTTTGCAGACCTCTGCTTTCGAGCCACAATTCAATGTTGCTTCCACCTGTGTGCCCTTGGAAGAATGGCTGACCACCCTACGCTTACCTATCCTCTTCTGCAAATGGGATATAGTACCCACCACATAACTGTTGTAAAAAAGAGATGAGAGGGGCTTGTAAAACGCTTAGCACAATGCTTCACATACAGTGCCCAGCATTATGGCCATTGTGTACCTGTTGGTTGGATCATTCTTGCCGTCCCTATATGTGTGGTGGAAAATGAAGCCCAGTGTAAGAGCCGGGAGCACTGGAGAAAAACAAAATGTTTCACCAGCTTGAGTCAGGAATAGAGATGTTCTATTTGCAGCCGTGCTTTTCTTGAGCCGTGATGGCGGCTGCCTCTAATTCCTTAAGGACTTGCTGGGGCCATTTAAGTGGATTTGATTGGTGTGAATTATTAAAAACAATTATTTATTAATAAATAAGAACTCTAAGAATGCCTTGCGCTTGTTCAGTGCTTTATAGTTTTCTTTTATTTTTGCTTTATTCTTTTCAAAGGGCCTTTTTAAACTGGGACATATGATATACCTAGAGGCATATGAAAATACAAGGGGGGGAAAGACATCCTCCTAAGGTATCAGATGTACTCAATTTGGCGGGGGGGGGGGAATATTTTTTATTAAAACAAACTTAAATGTATTATGGAGAATATAGAATTGTGTGATTTTTTTTCTCAAGATAAAGTATAAGACTTCAAAGATATTTGAAGGTTGAGCTCCACAACTTTGGGCTGTACCCCAGACAGCCACCATATAAAGAGCACGGTTGTGTCTCTTCTGCACAACACCCCGCAGAGTGTGTGGGGAGGGAATTTTTACAAATTCTGCAGATGAAGAAACCCTGTCTCGCTCAGGTCCACTCAGAACTCAGCTGCAGACCAAGTCCTCAAATGGAGGATTTCTAGCTCCCTTGGCGCGTCCGTGAATGGCACCCACAGCTAGTCAGGGCAGGCAGGTAGCATGGTGATTATGCGTGCCAGGTGCTGTGCTTAGTGCTGGGGGGATGCAGTGGTGATTAAGACGGGGTCCCCAAAGATATAAAACCCTCAACTTCAGCATCAACATCTGGTGAGCCTGAAAAACACCTGGCACCAAGCCAACTTGGGTCACACCTTTCATTAACACTCTCGTCTCCAGTCGCATAATGATCCAGACCGTTCACCTTAGTTTCTGCCTCGGTTTCCCCACGTGGCAACAAGAATCTCCCACTAGAGTTCAAGCTCTACCATTTGCTTGCCTTGCTTGGACACGACTCCACACCCAGAAGAATAAATTGTACAGCCATTGCCTGCTGTGCAGCCAGCCCCCTTCCGCTGCACCCCCGAAACTCACCTGCTACCTGGACCTCCAGTTGCAGCACAAGCACGGCTGTTTGTAGCTGTATTGCTTCCCGCCCCATCAGGAGGGCCCTGACTCTTGTTGGAATCCCAGCTTCGCCTTGTCAGCCCCTTAGAGGTTGTGGCTTATTTATTTTTCCTTTACAAGGGCCACATTTGTAGCCCTTAAGCCTCCCTGTCCTGGTAAGTCAGCTGCCATAAGTATGGGGAGTCTGGAGTCCAAACCCTGTCTGCAACTTGTGGGAACTTTGGAACACTCCTCGGCCTCTCCACCTCATCGGTTGTACCACCACCACCTATAAAACAAGAACAGGACGCCTTCTCACGGTCTCAGCGGGAGGATGGAAATAGGTCATGCAAAGTGCCAAGTGCAGGGGGTGGGCACGTAATGGGTGCTCAGGTTGCTTTGGTTCCCCCACCCTCCGTGAGCTGAGGTCCCAGCCCACAGATCATCATGTAGGACAGACCTGAATCCTTGAAAGAGCTGGCGTGGGGTGCAGGAGGGGCGGCTGTGGGGCTGGAGGGCTGTGGAGCTCCCATCCAGCTGTGTGCCGTCGTGGCTCCCCACATGACTGTCTTTAACTTTTGCCTCCAAATAAAACGCTGTCGTGGGACCCCTGACCCGCTTTCTGGGGCAGATCCCTCCATTTCCCGCTCTGAGTGGGGCTATTCTGCCCCAGCCTTCAGAACGAGTCTATTTATAGCAACCATCATTAACTCTCCGTTACCAGTCCCCCAGTGTCTCACCTGTTCCTCGCTCCTCCCGGAGTTGACTTCAGAGGGTTTTCTGAGAGTTCTTTGTAATATTAGTTAACATGTACAGGAAAGCCCCAAGGTCATGTTCCACTCCTGGCACCCTTCACTTTAGATTTGAGAAATCCCCTAAAACTCTCATTAGCGCAGGCTGCCTCACACCTATGAAACTTTAAAAATACCTGGCTAATCAGGCACTTTGCACACCTCCACGCGGGCAGAGAGTCTGCTTGCCTGCTCATCCTTTCTCCCGGCATCGCATCCGTGCAGACAAGCGCTGTCAAAATCTGACTTCCTATGGTATTTAAAATAAAATGAAGGGAACTTCTCTGAAACCAGCATTACCACTTAAAGAGAAACTGGGCAAGAGGAGCAGAAAGCATAGCCGGGAAATGGCATCCTAGAAGACCCTCCTTGTTCCGATTCATTTTTGACTGCGAGCTGATCATTGGGATTTAAAGGGGTATTAGCCACACCATGAAAATAAAATCACCAGTTACGGAGTGCCTCCCACACACTAGGCACCATGGAAACTACTCAATCACAGTGTCTCTGTGTCCATCAAAAACCCCGAAAAGCAAACCCCAGTACGCATATCAGGGGAGTGATGCCAAAAGGGATCAATTACGTAGTATTGTCCTAACTAACTAACATAGCCAGCACGTGGTCCAGCCATGATTCTCACCAGTGTCCATCTGTGTCTAAAATCCAGGCCCATGAGGTGCCTAGGTGGCCCAGTCGGTTAAGCATCTGGCTCTTGAGCTCAGCTCAGGTCATGATCTCAACAGTTCGTGGGATGGAGCCCCGCGTCGGGTTCTGTGCTGACAACGCAGCCCCTGCTTGGGATTCTCTCTCTCCTTCTCTTTCTGCCCCTTGCCTGCTCGAGCTCTCTATCTCTCCACATAAATACATTTTTAAAAACTGTTTCAAAAACCAATAAAATAAAATACAATCCTTGCCCGTGCCAGAATGTCCCGCCATCTCCCACGTGAAAGGTCAGTTTCCAAGATGGGCCATTCTCTACTCCACCTAGATAGAGCTACTCCATTTGTGAACTTGTGAGCTGTACAATCCTGTCAACATTATCTGGGTGTGTTCCTCAAACATAACATATTCCTGAACCCCACCTGAGAAGTATTGAATTTGAGCGTCTGAGGAGGACAATGGGAATCTGGTCCCACTGAGCACGTCTGGGTGATTCTTGTTCACACTCGTGTTTGAGAACCACTGTTCTGTGTCTAAGCCAGTTTGCAGGGATGCCCTAGAGTTGGGCTGTTTATAAATTTTTTAAATGTTTGTTAATTTTTGAGAGAGAGAGAGCGCAAGCAGGGGAGGGGCAGAGAGAGAAGGACACACAGAATCTGAAGCAGGCTCCAGGCTCCGAGCTGTTAACACAGAGCCCGATGCAGGGCTCCAACCCATGAACTGTGAGATCATGACCTGAGCCAAAGTCGGATGCTTAACCAACTGAGCCACCCAGGCGCCCCAAGAATCGATCTCTTAAAGTTAAAACGGCAGTAGATACCATTGGCAGTGTGGATGCTGGGAGCCCCAGATACTGAACCGGTGGAATGGGGAAAGGGGAGGCCCTGGGATTAGGAGAGAGCTTGCTTAGGGCATAGGAAGGGACTTGAGAAAATAATTCGGGTGTGGAAGTGACCCACGAGAAAGACTAGTCAACCCAGGAGATAAGAACCAGCAGGAGGCTTACAGACGGCGAGGGGGTGTGACACAGAAAGAGGGAAGCGGGCATGACTGACACCCTGGTACAGAAAAGACCAAGGGTCAGGGCTCCGTCAGAAGCCTTCATGTGTGAATTCCATAATCACCGTAGAGACACGGCTATATTGTGCTATAAGACACAATCTCTCCATCTCTGGCCTTACAGATTTCCCAGCCTGGTTGAGGGACAGACTTAGAAACATACAAGCATGACATGATATAATAATCACCATGCTACAAATAGATGCAAGAGGAAGGCAGAGGAAGGACATCCAACCCAGAGAAGGTCAGTCAAGAAAGGCTTCCTGGAGAAGGTGATGTCTGAGCTATTTCTGTGTTGATTGGAGTTGGCTGAAAGGAAAAAAAGGGGGGGGGGGCAGATCCAAAGCCCTCATAAGATGGTAGAAATGAGACTTACATAAATGTCTCGCTTCAATCAAAATTGGCTTGGGTAGTGGGGGGGAGACTAACATAATTTTAGGAGGGGAGGGAAAGCCTCAGTGGGCCCACATGAAAAGAAATGGAGAAAGCAGAGTAATTCAAATACTGCAGTTGTTAACAGTTACCTAAGGACATGGACGGCATGCTCAGCAGGACTCAGAGGAGATTAACGGCAGGCAAAACATCAGCAAAGGTGCATCGGGCAGAACTCTGGTGAGGGACTAGTTTTTATATTGGTCAGGTTGCATCCAGAAGGCAACTTGCTCTGTGAAACGGTCAGTGTATCTGATCCCACTGTCTTGGATGCTGAGCCGCCTGGGAGGAGTTGGCTTCAAGGGGAGTTCGTATTATTAGGCACATAAAACCAGCACGTCTCAAATAGTCTTTCCTTGAGCAATGATTTCCTACAGGGTCAAGGTTTCTTTGAGCACAGAAGACACTATATAGGTTGGCTGCACACTAACTCCTTGATCAAAATATTTAATCAAAATAATCTTCCTGCTCCAAGTTAACGCTTCCAATGTTACCTAAAGGTAACCTTTAGAGGAGGTAACTTCCATGCGTAGTATTTACTCTGAGTGACAAAGTGTGATTAATGAAATCCAGTCTACTATATGGAGTGAGAATACAAGATGGGTATTCAGATGGTTATCAGCAATTTTAATAAACTTTTGATGTGGTTTGAACCATACGTAGAAAAGGGAGCAGTTTCTTAATCCATAGACATTTAGAAGGTCCACGAGTCCGCCCTAAAAATGCTCACAGTATTCCGAATACAGGTACATATATACGTTTCCCCTCTTAGGAAGTGAATCAGCTTCTATAAACACAGTCTCAAAGGTGTAAGTCGTGCCCACCCACTCACACACATGCACACGCACACACAGCTAAAAGGTACGGATTTAAGGGAATGGGATTAAGTAATGCATTTGATGTTGACAGTCTGACATTGCCCCTACTTTGGTTTGTGTGCAAAAAGAATGATTTTTCTCCGAATCTTGTCTTGGAGGCGTCTCCTCTAAACCAGGGTTATTCTTCCAGTCCCTTTCGGCTAAGCAGGCTGGGATGGGATGGGATGGAGGTGAGTAGGGTCAGCACCGTGCCACACCCAAGTGCTCCAGAGACAGTCAAGTTTGATAAGTGCCCCATAGGGAGAAGGGTGACCTAGTGGAACTGCTTGTGGGTAAGAAATAGAATTAAGTAGACATCAATTGAAATGCAAAATGTTTGATGTGCATCGGATGGGATACAAAGAGTCCTTTGTGCACATTTGGTACCCTTGCACAAGTTGATGCTGATGGCAAACACATTTGGCATTTGCACACTCGGTGTTTGCAAAAAACGGAGGCATTCCCATTCTGCAAACAGCCCACGGATACATTAAATAACCCATTTCGTGATGGACATCTGGACTCCTCAAACCTGCCAAAAGTGGATGATGGGCTCACTGCTGCCTTCCAGCTTTATGGCGGGGAACGGCCCCCTCCAAACCTGAAAGGCGTCCCTCCACAGCATGGCAGGTGGGGGTCTCATCCGTCCAAACACAGTGCACACATGCGTTCTGATTTTAGCCTTGTCCAAGCCACTGGCCGCATATATGGAAGCTCACACACCTGGGCAGGAATGAGCCTTGTTAATTAAAGCAGCAGGCTGTAAGGCGGCCTGACGCCTGTTTCTCTCTCACTGCGGTCGCTTGAATGGTGGCTATAAACGCCTGATGTCAGACACATGGGTAAACAGGAAGATCTGGAGGGATTCTTTAATTTAGTATTTCATGGGGAAAAAGAGAGAGAAACAGGGAAGGAAAAAGCAGGCTTGGCTGAACATACCATATCCTACCCAGTAGAATGGAAAGCAGAAATCATTTACTATGGAGTTAGCTCAAGCATCATTTCCAGCCCCCCACCCCCATCCACCCCCAACAAAGGAAGTGATAAAGTCCCTGGTCAGGTACGCTCAGGATAATTCACTCCAACTTGCTCTGGTCTATATGTCACTTCTCTTCCATCATCTTTTGTGTGCTAAACTGATCCCAGCCGCTGCGTTTGAACAGCAGAGAGAGCTTGCGTTCGCCACCTAGTGGCCATCAGCGTGGCTACCCGCCTCCCGTGTCGTCCCAAACCTGGGGCTGGAAATCGCCTTGCTCTCTGTGAGTCGTTACAGTCCCAGAGCTCAGATATCAAGGTTTCCTTCCCAAGTTTCAGTTCAAATAGAAAGGTTTAAAAAGGAAGAAAGAAAACCTAGGATAACTATAAGTGATGGCCACTTGACCTCATCCTATCTAATGCACGGTGTACAAATGAAACACAAAACCCGATGCAGAGGAGAAGAGTAAGGGTTATTCTTAGAGGCCCACAGTACGAAAAAAGTAGGCAGATGTGTGCGTGTGTGCGTGTGTGTGTGCAAGCATGCATCTAAAGTCACAGAGGCAAAGACTCTGTGACTACAATTAAGTTTCCTACTTCCCTCCTATGTAAACCTAATTTTTTAATTTTTGTGCACGTATGGGTGGCCTCCCAATGCATGCACTATGATAATCATGAAATTAGGGTAAGAAAGGTTGAGTACCTACCATGTGCTAGGTAATTTGCATTCATTATTCATCGCAGTACATATGACCCAGGCTTACTATAGACTTTAGGGTCTATACAGCCCAATCTCTACTTGCTATGGATTCCTCAATCAGAAAACCCCCTCAGTGATGCTTTTCAAACTCCCTATGGAGCAGGACTTCCTCTGTAATTATTTTATGCATCCGTAGACCAATGCTTGCATTTAAAAATAAAAGTTACCAGGAAAAATAAAATGTGCAATATAGACAAGCCCACATAATATTATTATTAGATTTGACAGATGTAAAAATTACTATGTCAAATTCCTCTAAATTCTCTAAAAGCTTACTCACAATTTCTGTTTGCTACCCCTGCAGACTAGTAATAATGTGTAGGCAGGAACTGGTCCTCAGGCTGCCTGCCGACTAGAGCTGATCCACACAGTCCCTGCCAAACATCCTCACTTTCTGAACACTTTTCATGACAGGGACGACCCACCTCACAAGACAACTCATGCCATTGCTGGACTGGTCTGACGACTAGAAACCAAGTCTGCTCCTCCATGTTCGTTGGCCAGGGTTCTACCTCTGACCCACACTCAACCAGACGTGTCTCTGTTCAATCATGGCTTTTTAGGAATCTGATGATAACCACTTTATGACCAAGTTCTGACTTCTCTTCTTGGTCTTGAGTATACACTGCCCGCTTAGAGTCTAGACTTCAGGATCTTTCCACCAGAGGACAATGGTGGGAGTTTCCACCCCATCGACTTGCTTCTCTGCCCCCTAATCTCTGATTCCTCCAGAAGAGCAGGGAAGAGTGACCTGCTGGCTCAGGACACAGACATTGCTTGGCCACGTCTACGATGGACAAGCCCATTGTAGAGTTCAGAGGCAAGCATGCTGGAGTCACTGTCATATGCTTTGCTCCCCTCTTGCTAATAGGAAATAGAAGGGTCAGGGGCTGTCTGGTTTCACAAGGGCAGTCAGAATGGTACTGTTTTCTTCCATAAACGTGGAAGTCACTGCTCTGACCTCTTGTACCATGTAGATGGCCAGATATGGGAGGATCCGTTGATTCATATTCATGTAGAGAACTTGCCTAGAATCCAAGTTGAAGCCAGATACTCCAAGACAGCTCTCCTGCAATCCTTCATGGAGGTTCCTTGGCCTGGACCTAGCCAGTGGCAAACTTGTAGTCGAGTTTTCACTTGTTCTGCCTCTTGCCCTATGATATTGTGCCAATTATTCAACATCTCTGTGCCTTCATTTCCTCCTCTGGGGTGAAAAAAAAAGATGGCACTAGAAGAACTTACTCACAGGGAGCTATGGCAATTAAATGAGATTTAATAGGATAATACATACCATGCACTTTGAACTTCTCTTAGTCTCATGAATAAGTGCTTATGATGATTTTGATTTTAACATATTTCTATTGGCTTTTGGTTTCCCAAGGAACTCTCAGAAAAGGGGTTTGAATGGAAAGGGTATGGATATTCTTGGAACTTCTCATCGAAATCAAGAAATACCATCATGATGACACTTACACCCCTAAAATGTAGAGTGTGTTACAACCAGCAAGAAGTAGAAAAGGAAATTCACCTTTCTGGTTCTGAAGATGACCTTTTCTGTACAGTTAGCCCAAATGCATATTAGTTGACCATGGCGGTGGTGGTTGCAGAGGTGACTGATAGTTGCTTGAGCTTATTCTCTTATGAAAACATGAGAGTTTTAATTCATACTGAGATTTCCACAAGCTAAACCACCCAAAGCTTTTGTGTTTTCCTAAGCGTATATCCTCATTCTGTAGCTGGATGCTGTTCTTGGAGGGATTCAGTGTGGAATCTTACGTGTATTCCTAATGAATTTTATCTCAGATTTGGCCCACTGCTTCCAAACATCATAATTACTATTGAAAAGACATGTCATCTAGTCTGGTTTTACACACCTTATTCGTTTAGCCACAACACTCGTTTTTTTAGCCATAAAACTCTTTTGTAAGTGAACTCCAAGAAGTTATAGAGATCATCATGGAGCTTTCTGGAAGGGGAGGGGAGCAAGGTCTTGCCCACTGGACTTCCCCATCAGCTACTGGAAGTACTTCATGAATCCCCCACAATCTGAGAAGAATTGTAACTAAGCTTCAAAGAAGCCTGGCTGTCATTTTACCGATGGAGAAACTGAGGCCAAGAGAGCATGTAAGGTTGTCCAAAATAATGCAGGTAATTTAGAGCATGCCTACATCTATTTTGTCTCTATCAAGAAAATGGAAAATGGAGTATCACCTTACCTTGGGCCAAACTCTTAAATGTCAGGATCTGTCAGCTCTGGAGATTTATCTACGAACATGGGGTCAGAGCCAAACTCTGAAAGGTTAAGCCTTTAATCAAATCACAGAGTTGATCCCTTGCAGGTCAAGTGGATTCCTATAAAATGTGCTCACGCGTCATTAACCACCTATCCAATTCTGTATATGTGCAATGCTGGTCATTTAAATGGGATTTGGTAACGAAACCACCGCAGAGAGGAATGGCTTGAGTTGGGACCTCAATGCAGTGGCAGTGTTTTCTTAGGTGTTTATGACTTATTCATAAAGGTCTTGTAACTCTAGCTTTGCTCTTACCCAGTATGTCTACTGCTTCCCAGCATGCTTGCTGGCTTATAAATAAGACAGTTAGCAAAGTGAGCAGGTGAGAGGCTAACACAAAGCCTTAACATATGCCACGTAATCACCTTAGGAGTTTGATATGAATCAATTCATACAACCTTTTCAACCACCCTTTGAGACTTTGAGGTGGGTACTTGTGGTGGTGGTATCTTAACCGTTATATATAATAAATACATTCTTTCCCCCATAATAAATTTCAGAGTCTGCAAAAATGTTTCAATTTCATTGAAAAACAGAAGAAAAAAATGAACATCTAGGTTGAGGAAACTGTCTGCCTATATAATATTAGTATCTTTGTCTTTATACCGACAGTCACCAAGTATGTTACTGAATAGTTTCGGTGGAGAAGGGGCCCACAAAAGTCACAGGTGACCTAGCACACACAGACAGGACTATGAGGTAGACGTGTGACCATGTTGTAGAACACAAAACCGGGGTCCAGGGAGCTGAGTTCCCATGTCCCAGTTCCCCACACTGCACTGACCAGCCTGCACTCACGTGGAAGGCTGCGAGCTCCAAGGTCAGTGGCCTTTGCTACTGATGTCTCCCTGGACATGGCAGGAAGGTTCTGTTTTGGAGGTCCCTTCCAGGAGACACACATCAATGTGCCAACCCCAGCTCAAGACCCAAGAGCTCCAAGTGCCACCCGTTCATGAGATATAGGGGCAGGGAAGCACGCAAGCATCCACGGCTACAGTTTCACTTCTACCATCTGGAAAAGCAGGAAGAAAGGAAAGAGCTAGAACAGTTGTCCTTAGCAAGAAGCTTGGAGCTGAGCAAGCATTCCCCATCTTCAGGGTCTTTGTTTCTCTCAAGGAAAAAAATATATATATATTCTCTGCCCACACTCCAGCCCAGCTGTCTACAATGATAAATGATGGGCCTTTCTTTAAATTTCCTTTCTGCTCAGCATGAGGACTGGCCAGTGTGGATATGCACTCGACACGGATAAATGGCTTTGGCAAGCCCACCAGATTGTCCACGTGGCAACAGATGGTCCAGCTCAAAGCTTTTGTTGTGCTAATGTTGGAACTTGCTGCTACCTGAAGCAGGTTATCATTTCATAAACAATGATGCTGCCACTGCTCTGTGGATAAACTGTTCTTTCTACTTTGCAGGGCCCACCATGGGTGCTGACAGCTTCATGATGGGAGAGGAGAGCCCCTAGTCACTCAGCTGCCGTGGCAGGAGAGGAAAACTTAATGGGCTGAAGAAAGCGAGGATGCAGTCTGGCTTTGGCTTCTCAGCACGGCCACACGGACATCTGAGTGTCCACCCCGAACTGTGGTCAGTGAGAAGGTACCAAGTTTCCATTTTGTCTAAAGGTCAAAAGTGACCCTTGGGGCACCTGGGTGGCTCAGTCGGTTAAGCGTCTGAGTTCAGCTTGGGTCATGATCCCACGTCGGACTCTGTGCTGACAGCTCAGAGCCTGGAGCCTGCTTCAGATTCTGTGTCTCCCTCTCTCTCTGGCCTCCCCTGCTCATGCTCCGTCTGTCTGTCTCTCTCTCTCTCTCAAAAATAAATAAACGTTAAAAAAAAAAAGTGACCCTTAAAGACAAACTGCACCCTTGGAATTTACTTTTGCATAGATTCACTTTATAGTCCCTTTCCCAGAAAACGTAATCATGAACGGCTAGGAAAGAGATTAAGATGTTCAAGTACCTGCTATGTCCAAAGCACTATAATAACATTATTATTACTTAATTCTTGTTGGTGGTAGCAGTAGTAAATAACTTTAATAAGGAGCTTGTTAAATTCCAGGCACTGTGCTGAGCTCTTTACATAAATTATCTCGTAATTATTTCGAGGAACCCTTGAGGAACTGTGCAGCGGTGTGCTGGTAAACCCATTCTCACAAGGGGGCAGTGGAGGGCGGAGGCCCGCTTTGTAATGTTTGCTGATTTCTGTGATGTCGCTATTCCCACCATAGCCAAGTTGAAGCTACCAACTATTTAACCAGCTGCTCACAAAACTCCCGAGTATTCAACCATCAGCTCTCTTGAGCCAGTGCAGGTCGGTTCCAGAACATTGCTGGGACAGAGGTGCAGAGAGGTGGCTTGCCCAAGGTCACCCAGCTGCTAAGGGACAGAGCTGATGGGTCCACCCAAGAACACGGACTCCCACCCATCTCTTGCGTGTTCCACTCTACAGACACATGCCGTTATTGCACTTCACTTTGCTGCTCTTAACAGATACTGTGGAGTTTTCTGGTTTTGGGTGTGTGTGCGCGTGTGTGTGTCTGTTTTACAAATTGAACTTTTGTGATCATTCTGTGCCGAACAAGTCTATCGGCACCATTGTTCCGACAGCATTTGCTCACTTCCTGTCTCTCTGTGTCACATTTTGGCAATTCTCACCATATTTCAAAACAACTTCATTATTATTATATTTGCTACATTGATCTGTGATCGGTGGGTACAACTTGCTGAAAGCTCAGGGGATGGTTAGAATTTTTTAGCAATAAGGCATTTTTAAATGAAGGTATATACATTTTTTTATACCTAATTCCCCCTTGACAGACTACAGCATAGCATAAACGTAGCTTTTATAAGTACTGGGAAGCCACACAATTCATCAACTCATTTCACAGTGATACTGACTTTATTGCAATAGTCTGGAGCCAACCCCACCATGCCTCCTAGGTAGGTCAGTACTACCCTAAGGCCGTGAGTCCATGAGCGATTTTAACCCACATGACAACTTTATGAAGCAGGCATCACTGGAGACCATCGACCTTCAGAAGTTAAGGAACCTACCTGGTGTCACGCCCCTACTCAGGGACCATACTAGAACTCAGACCTGTCTTGTCTGAGCCCACAGCAGAGGCTCTGGGCCAACTGACTGCTTCTGGTGCCAGCTGACAACACATTTAAAAAGCTGGAGTGAATATTTTTCACATCTTAGTTTGCCCTTGGGTGGAGAACCTCAGAAACAAAGACAATAAATATCCCAAAGAAATCCCCATCTATCGCTGGAATTTTAGGCGTTGGTCATCACGGGTGATATTTTAAGGGCCAGCAACCTCACTCGCTGCCTCAAATCTGACCACAAATGTCCCTCAAGAAAGTGGATCAGAAATATTTGCTGGTATACAAGAGACAGAGGTATAGAAAAAAAATCCTAATTTTGTAAGGACTTTCTGGGCAGAAGAAAAAAGGGAGGACAGAATACATTTCATTTCCATGAGTCCCGAGTGATTTTCAGTGGAATCAATAATAAAAACATCACTTTGCTCATGCTAATGCAATCGTTCCTAATGAAACCATACAAACTTCCTCCCACCACTGAAAGCCAAACCCCTATTTTATATATGGTTGATTCTCCGTACTCCATTCAAACCGTGGCACCTTGGAGGAGGAGTAATTTTTAGGTACTTGTTTAAAAGCCTCAAAAACACCTGCAAGTACAGTGCCCAATATTTAAGAGATACTCTTAAGAGTGCCCAAACTCTCCCATTATTTGAACCTTTTTTTTTTTTTTCCCCCTCAGAGGAAAGCACAGTTTCCCCAAACACAAGGTCCACACCTGGGCTTGTTTTTGTCCGCTTTGCTTTGTCTCCCCACCCCAACTGCAACCATGAAATCATCAGATCTGCCCCTGAAACACTTATCCCCCCCACCAGTTCCCCACGTGCCACACCTTCCAATGATGGGCCTGAAGCGAAGGAGGCAGGGTTGTTAGGGATGAGGCTCCACCCCCTGGGACTGTTCCCCAGGATGCAGGCCCCACGTTACAGGTACTATCAGAAAGTAGCAGGCTGCAATGGAGGGCTTGTGAGCTATGGCCGTGGTCACCAGATCTTTTTCTGTAGCATCCTGCATGTGTAGGTGATAAATCTTAGGGACCCGGGGGAACACAGCCGGGTTTCTCTCCTCTGGCCCATTATTTTTCTCCTACATCATTTAGAAAAGTGCAGGTCTGGACCTTCTTTGTTTGTTTGTTCATGAATGTTTTCTTCAGCTTCGTGCCAATTTTTGGGCATGTTCAGTTTTTGCAATGGAGCATGCTTTTAGAACCTGACTGACATAATAGAAGACGAAGGGAATGAGTCAAATACATCCCTTTGTTCTCTGGGAAAATGACATTGAGGAAGTCCAACCATATACAGTTCATGCTTGCAAAGGAAGCAGGAGGAAAAGAAAGGAAACTACCATGAGCCAGGATCTACGCTTTGCTCTGCAAAGGCTGAAGCACATCATGGGGGTCTAATGCCTCTACACAGCTGGTCAGGTGTCTGGGCTCCGATCCCAGCTCCTTTGCCACTGGGGGCCTTGGGCTCCTGATTTGATTTCTTCAGCTGTCAAATGGGTGTAATACTAATCCCTACTTCACAGGAGTATTTTTAGTGAGACGGAGTTCACACAACATGCAATTACCCATTAAAAAAAAACCAAAACAGCGGCATTAAGTACGTTGAGAATGTCGTGCAAACATTCATCACCTCTGTTTAGCTCCAAAACATCTTCATTACCCTCAAAAGGAAAACCCAGACCCATTAAATAGTCACTCCCCGTTTCCTCCTCGCTCAGCCTCTGCCAACCACTAATCGACTTTCTGTCTCGATGGATGTACCTACTCTGGACATTTCATATAAATAGAATCATACAGTATGTGACCTTTCGTGTCTGGCTTCCTTCACTTAACTATAAAATGTTTTCCAGGTTCACGCACGTTGTGATGGACAAAGTATCGGCACTTTGTTCCTTTTTATGGCCAACTAATATTCTGTTATATGAATATACCACATTTTGTTCGCCTACTCATCCATTATGGGTATTTGAGGGCTTCCATATTTCTGCTACTGTAAACATTTGTGTACAAGTATTTAGATACATCTTTTCGATTCTTTCGGGTTTATACAATCAATTCACATTACGTGCTTTAGTTGTGATCTATGAAGTCACAGCAAACACTGAATTAGCAAATACTGAGTCCTTTTCCTAGGCGAAATATATAGATACCTATCACACTGATTACAGTTTGTCCTGGTAGATCCTATTTTCTTTATTTTACACAGGAGAAGATGGGTCTCAGAGGTGCTAAGTGACTTCCCCGAGGCCACCCCACTGTCCCCAGTCGACTGGCCCCAGAACCGGAGCTTCCAGCTTTCCGAGGCACCGCCCTTACCACCTGTCTTCGTAGATGACCAGAAGACACAGCAGTGTCACCTTGTTTGACCTCAGCTGGGAATATACCAGGTGCGCAATTTAAATTTTTGTCACTACACGAATGTCAGCATTTCTGACCCCCCAAATTACCAGGAGCGTTGATTTGGGGCTTACAGATTAACTTTAGTGAATAGGCAAATTTGCAAACACAGAATTTGCACATAAAAAGGATCAACCATACCCAAGAGCGGAACCACTGGGTCACATGGTAATTTGTGTAGCTTTCTGAAGAACCACCAAACTGGGTTCCACGGTGGTGGCACCATTTTGCAAGCCTGGAGGATTTTTAAACTCAGATTTCTGTTTATTATAAATAACAGAACGATGAAAAGCTTTGTGCGTGAAGATTTATGTAAATCAATGATTACTTCCGAAAAACTTGATTGAAACGGAATTGCTGAATCAAAGGAGTTTTTAATACTTTGAGGACAGGTCAATACGTTAATATTTGTAAGGCACCGAGAACAGGGACCTGGTGAATAGTGTTATTATTTAGTGCTAATTAAAGAAATTAAATATTAAATAAATCACGCCAGGTTCAACTCTTTCCCACTCCCGGGAGAGGAGCACACACATAGCACAGGTCATTCGGGGAGACAGGCACACCGGGCAGGGGGAAGGGGGTGTTGGGGGGTCTGATACGGAAGAGAAGACGGTCAGCCGTGTACCAAGGCCACAACTGCCCTCAGCCAGAGAGGACACTTCATCTTTCCCATTTGTACACAGACACCTGGTGTGTGTCCACCCACTCAACATTTACTCCAGAACTGAATCTCTCCTCTGTTTAAAAATTCATCATTTTGTTTTATAATGAACTAATAATACGGGTTCGTTGCAGAAATCTGGGGAAACACAGTAAGTGCAGTAAAGATAATATGACTCACCTGTGATCCCACACCGTTTTCTTCTGTTCCACTCCTTTTCTCTGTTTAATGCAATTAAATTCATAATATGTGCAAGTTTCTGGTACAGCCAGTCTCCACTTGACAGTGTATTAGCACATAATCTGTGTCACGTAAAGTCTTCAAAATCCTGATTGGTAAGTAAGGCCTGGAGTTTCCCCGTGCGTTTATACCACACCTCGAGTGTTCTCCCACTGCTGAATGTTGTTTCCAAATGTCTGTTATTATAAACAACGCAATGATGAATCTCCCCATGTAAAAGGGTTGATGTAAATCAATGATTATTTCCAAAAATGTTACTGAAATGGAGTCACTAGACCTAAGGTATATGTTTTAAAATTTTTTAGCATTTATTCATTTTTGAGAGGCAGAGACAGAGCAAGAGGGGGCAGGGCAGAGAGAGAGGGAGACACAGAATCCGAAGCAGGCTCCAGGCTCTGAGCTGTCAGCACAGAGGCTGATGTGGGGCTTGAAACCACAAACTGTGAGATCATGACCTGAGCTGAAGTCAGGCGCTTAACCGACTGAGCCACCCAGGCGCCCCCCAAGGTGTATGTTTTAATATGCGTATATGGTGCTCAGGGAATAGTTTTCTTTTTAATGTTTCTAAATGCTTTTATTTTCTCTAGCCTAGACCAGGCTTCTTTGTATACTCACATTTGATACGTGCCTCTTTTTTGAACAACTCTTACTTTGTCATTCTATAGTCACTAGTGAAATATTCCAATTAATACCTCTCTCCCCAAGTGGAGTATAGACTCCACAAGGGTAGGAACTGGATCCATTCACTCCCATGGATTTCAGCATCCAGTAAAGTCTGGCACATCATAGTGCCCAGGAAATAGTAGAGGCATGAATGGATACATCACCCACTGACTTTTTATCACTTTTCACTCCCACTATTGGTGACGAAGATAAATGTTTATCAGTCCCAACATCTTCACTTTCAATATAGCCGGGCTTATGATTAGAAAAATAAGGTTCTTTTAATCACTGAACATTGACATCCTATTATTTTATTGTGCATTTCTTTAAATACTAGAAATGTGACAAAATTCCCTATTCTTGTTTGTTATTACTTTTTCTTTGGTAAATACTAGTTTGTGTTCTTTGCCCTATTTGTTTTGGTTCTTTGCCCAATCACCTTAACACAAATTCAGTCCATATCTACAGAGTATCTTTATATTGAGTCCCACACTCTTCCTGATGCCTTTATAAAATCCATTCATCAGGCTCCCGTGGGTAAGGTGCAAACATTGTGCTATTAGCATAGGAATCCCATATCAATCCTCTCTTTGTTTCTCAAATACGCGTTTCACAGGGCTGGGGGGTGGGGGGTCTCAGGGAGCAGTCAGCTGGTGCTCTGTGAGCCTTGAGTGTCAATCTCTTGGGATGAACACGGAAAAAGAAAAGTTGGGAGAAGCAGGCAACCAACTGTGTTCCACTTTTGTGTCTCACACTCCAATGTGACCTGGGCTCAAATCCTAACTACCACATCGCAAGCGGTAGGACCCCAACAAGGAAGTTAGTGCTTTTCCCTCACATTTGTAAAATGCGGAATAATAGGCACTCATAGATTGTTATGAGGATTCAATGAGAAAAGATGAGGGAAGGAGGAAGAGAAGAGGGAGGAAGGAAGAAGGGAGGGAGGAAAAAAAGGGAGGAAGAAGGAAGGGAGGGAGGGAGGGAAGGAAGGAAAGGAGGGAGGGAGGGAAGGAAGGAAAGGAGGGAGGGAGGGAGGGAAGGAAGGAAGGAAGGAAGGAAGGAAGGAAGGAAGGAAGGAAAAGGAAAGAGAGCATATTCTCCTCCTCATCAGTGGCTAGTGTTTGAACGCTTTTCATGTGCTCAGTGAGTTGCCTCACTTCTAGGGCAGTCTATAATCCATCACTGTTGTCTTCCTTTGGAAGCTGTTATGAGGAGTTTTAACAGTCTCGGTTCTCTGTTTGCTGGAAGCTGATGGAAGAACTCTCCTTATCTCCAATATTAGAACTTGTAGAAAATCGATATGAGGGTATAACATCCTTCACCATCATACTTGGTAATAAAGCCTAACTAGAAAATGTGCAGAAACTTCATGCGTCTGGTGCGTTTTGCCGGTTTGTGAAAATCAACCCGGTGTAGCCAGGAATGATTCCCCTCATTGATTGATCAAAGCATAAAGAGGAAGGGGCTGTACATCAGCCCTCATTAAAAATGGAAACCTGGTCTCCAACTTCCAACTTGAAAACCTGACCATACAGAAGTAGAAAGTAGAGGAACAGGCCTGAATTTTGTTTTTGTTTTTGTTTTCTTTCCTCTCGCGTCTTTTAAGAAACATGCTCTAAAGACAGACCTCTTAATGCCAGCGGAAAGCCTTGCAGTTCTGAGCCTTTTATAAATGACATTTGTCCAATAGTCTGATTTACTAAGCATGATTGAAAACAACACTCGGACCACAAGTGATACCCGGGAAAACACACACACACACACACACACACACACACACACACACACACACACAACAAAAGCATTAAGAAACAAGACAGCTTTCCAAGGCTATGAAAACTTATCCAAAAGGAAATATATCACTCAGATATTTACAAAATTGCCAGTGCAATTCAGCCTTCTCAGTAGCAACGATTTTTATGTCCTAAAGAGAGTTTGTATCTAGAGGTAATTGTGCTCTGCCGCAGTTCGTAAGCCTGGGCATTTACGCTGGCAATTCCAGATTTATAGGAACAGAAAAAATTTCCGTGCATGATATACTGTACAAATTGTATGTAATAACCACAATAAAAAATTTCATTAGGCTTGCTATCACCAACCACCAATTCCCTGGGGAGAATTTATGTGCAAACTTCAGTTCCGTTTACCATCTGGGATATTCTTTGGAGGATGCATAGCCCCAGGTTCCTCAGAAAAGATAAGGGGGCATATATATATCCTCTCCTCTTCTTGCCTTTGGGACAAGCGTTTTAGAAAAAGAAGGCCTTTGTGTCTGGGGGAGCAGAAGTCTGCAGATACCCTTCTGTGGATTTGCTCACATCCCCCACCTACCCTGAGATCCCTTTAGCAGCTGTCCCTAAATTCCGCAGTTCTCAGATCTGAGCACTAAGTCCTGATGCATATTTTATGTAGTCCATCACTGAGATGTGGATGCAGATTTCCATAGTTATAGGAGAGGAGGCAGGAATGGGAAAGACAAATTGGGTCATCTTCTAGTTTGCAGCTGTGAAATCCATTTCAAAATTGCAGGCTTGCAGACCTGAGAGGCTTCCCTGGACTCGATGGAGATATAATCATGGTGTCGCCAAGGAATAGCATTCGGGCCTGGCAGTGTTTCTGGGCATGAAGCATATGTCCTCATAAAACGTCCTCTTTATGGCCAAAGCTTCTGTGCATATGCTGCAAACAGCAACAACCTGGGTCCTGCCTTGGGGAAGGGACTAGGAGATTGAACATCTCACGGCTGCGTTGCAGTTGATAACAAGGGCCTCCTCCCCACTGCGTCCGCCCCAGCCCCTCTCCGCCCGTGTCCTGCCGACAGGCACACGCCAGGGTCTGGCATCGCCCTTGCCACTGGGTCCGTAGGATGGGGCAGGCATGGGTCCG
Source organism: Panthera leo (assembly GCF_018350215.1). NCBI lineage: Eukaryota > Metazoa > Chordata > Mammalia > Carnivora > Felidae > Panthera > Panthera leo. The sequence goes on along the minus strand of NC_056694.1, from coordinate 34,442,737 downwards.
AGTACATCCTAGTGATCTCCTTGGTGGCTCCAAAGGGGAGGGGTACATACAAGGGAGGTGGTATCGAATGAGGGCTTTTAAAAAGCACGTGGGGAATCTTCTCTAACGGGTTCACTGTGGATAGTCACCTCAATCCGGTTTGTGTAAAGTTGCATACAAGGTTCCCATCCCCACACTCCCGACTTTGTGTAGGGGACCTCATTTCACTCCGGTGGTAGGTAGGATTGCCCCGCTTTAAAAATCAGGAAAACAGGGGCGCCTGGGTGGCTCAGTCGGTTAAGTGTCCAACTTCGGCTCAGGTCATGATCTCACAGCTTGTGAGTTCGAGCCCCGTGTCGGGCTCTGTGCTGACATCTCGGAGCCTGGAGCCTGCTTGGGATGCTGTGTCTCCCTCTCTCTCTCTGCCCTTCACCAATCATGAACTCTCTCTCTCAAATATAAATAGTTCTAAAAAATTAAAAATCGGGAAAATAAAGTTTGGGGCCTGCAGACTTTCCCAAAGATAGCAGAGTACCTGTCTCACACCAGATCTGGTGCTAGGCAGTGAGGAAGTAGACGCAGACAGGATGGAGTCTCCGGGGCCTACGGGGATGATGATCTGGGCATGTGCATCACCAAAAGTAGAGATCTATGCATTACTATTTACGGCTTCTGTCTGCACAGCACTCCTTTGTGCCGAGTACTTTATTGGGAATGTTTTGGCCATTTTCACTCTTAATCCTCACAACTCGATGCTTCTGTGTGTTGAAAAAGACGAAGTCAAGGCTAGCGTGCTGGGGTGGCTTGTCAAAGGTCACAGAGCTACAAAGGGGCAAAGCCATGATTTGAGGGCCGAGCCCTCCCCCCTCCCAGGCTGGGCTCTTCTTCCTGTGTCACAATGCACTGCCTTCATGTCCAGGGAGCACCGAGTCTCAGCATCAGCCAGGATGGATCAAAAAGGCTCCCAAAACAGTATCTCATTTTAGGAAGAGCTAAGGTAAGTGGTAAGTAATCTCTCAATGTGGAATTAAAGAATGCACACACACACCCCAAGATAGCCAAGTTCCTGGCATCAAATGGTCTAGATTCCAATCTGAGCCCTGCTGTGTCGCATCATGCAAATTACTTAACCTCTCTGGGTTATACTTCCTGTTTGTATAATGCAGCTAATGATAGTATCCATCTAGGACTGCTGTGTGTATTAAATGGACATTTTCAACAAGGTAAAGCATATGTAAATTATTTTGTCTTCAAAAAGTTACTAATTTTAAATAATCAAGACTTCCAGGAAGGAGCCTAGTGTTTAAAGATCTAGCCTAAACAAACACTTAGGTTGCCACTGGAGCCCTGAAATAGGATGTCTGAGGGAAGAGAAACAGAGGCAAAGGTAGCTTTCTCAAAAGGTTCACCAAATATGGGGTTTGTATACAGTGGTCTGAGCACGGTCACTGTGTAAGAGAAGACCCTTGAAATGCAGAATCTGGGTAAGTTCTGCCACGATTTACTCCACACCTACCGCTGTGCAAGAATCAGTATTTGACTATGAGGACAACAGAAGTGAAGTGAGATACTGGCCCCCTCTCCATTTAATGGAGCTGACATTCAAGGGGGGAGGACAGGCTCACGCATGAGTCACCACAGCCCAGGGCAGCGTGAACATGGCCATGGGAAAACCTACGTTACACCTGGAGAAAGGCCAGCGCGTCATACCAGGTAACACGGGGTGGGGGTGGCGAACAGAGGCAGGGAGGCAGGTAAAGGATGTGACCCAGCTGTCAAGTTGGAAATGTACAGTGGGTCTCAAACCAGAAAAGGAACTGAAAGCCGTGCTGACAGATTTCAGCTTTACTCTGTAGATAAATATGGTTGAAAAGCGGAGGTGCTTCCTCTAGCGTGATTAAGAAAAATAAATATTAGTTAACATTTTTCTATTGCAAATGACGAGAAACTTAGCCAAAAAAAAAAATTTTTTTTTTTTAAGAAAGTTACTTGTTAGGATCACCAGAAAACAAGAATGCTCTGAATCAGAATGCTTCAATAATATTATCACAAACTTGTCTCTCTCCGTATCTCAGCTCTTACTTCTCTATATAGCCTTTATCTTCAGAGGGGCTCATCCCAAGTGGCGGTAAAAATAGCCACAGTACCTCTAGGCTTATGTTCTACCTGCTTAATTAATCCCCTTGTGGAAAGAGAGAGCTTCGTTCTTAACTGGGGACTGAATCTCATTTGCCTGGCTTGGATCATTTGCCTATTTGTGAACCAATCATCAAGGACAGGACGATGGAATGTTTTGTTTGGCCAGGATGGGGTTAAGTAATCACCTCTGAAGTAGAAAGGGAGAGGCAGTTTATCACTCTTCCCCCAACCACAGCGAAAGGAGGTAGAGCAGGGTTGGTTCCATAAAAGGGGAATAAATGAAAGGACGTGTATTGGTCAGCTAGGATGTGTCATGGCTTAGTAACAAGTGACTCCAAACCTCAGTAGCTTAAAATAACACCTGTTTATTGCTCATCACACATGCCTGCTGTGGTTGGGGGTAAGGGACTCTGCATGATGTTATCTTCACTCAAGCTGAAGGAGACTGCATCTCCAAACTTACGCGATTGCTAAGCTACGAAAAAAAGGGGTAGTTTATGGTGAATTTCACACTGGCTGTGAAAAGCTTCACCTTGGAGGCCACATGTATTACTTACACTTCAATTTTCTTTCCAAAGAAAATTCCATGCCCACACCTAACTTCAAGGGGTAGGAATATGCACCCTGCCATGATCCTAGAATGGTGGGATTCTGGAAATACTTGTATGAAAAGCACCAAAAGCTAACACAGGCAGATAAAGACAACATTTAAGTCCACTGCAGGAAGACAACTGGTTACAGTAATGTATCAATGCAAGCATCATACTTCTAAAAAGAATTATGGTGTGTCTGTGTATATGATTGCGTGTGAGAGATAGAGACATAGTGATGAGCCCATGTATTCAAGTTCATGCTGATTTGAATCATTCCTCATTGAGCTAATACTGCCTTTGACAGTATGAGTTTATTGACAACATAGAAATCCATCGGATTATTAGAACTTTTTGACAACCTCTATTTCAGAGACACAGGAATGTTGTGGCAATGATTCATTATGAAGGAATTAGCCAGGAAAAATTCTTTCTCTAAAATAATAGCATGTTTCTCTTTTTATAAAAATAAAAAACAATCATTTGACATTTTGCCTGTTTTAAATTTTTTTTATGTTTATTTATTTTTGAGAGAGAGAGAGGGAAATAGAGCATGAGCAATGGAAAGGTAGAGAGAGAGGGAAACACAGAATCCAAAGCAGGCTCCAGGCTCTGAGCTGTCAGCACAGAGCCCGACATGGGGCTCAAACCCACAAACTGTGAGATCATGACCTGAGCTGAAGCCAGACATTTAACCGACTGACCCACTCAGGCGCCCCAACATTTGCCTGTTTTAAAAAATGTCTACTCTCTCCATGCAAAACTACTTAAAATCAAGTGGTGTCTACCCTTATTCAGCCAACCATTGTCAAAGGGGGAGCGGCCTATTCACTCAGAATTTATAAAATTCAACCACATCGCAAATTTTAATAGACTACTTTGCCCTTAACCTGTTTATGACTTGTAAGTATGTAATATTTAAATATTGGTATTAAATCTGGAAATAATATTAATTTCTGCTCAATCCACTGGTGACATGTAGTTAAGAAATGGTGGAGAGGGGCGTCTGGGTGGCTCAGCTGGTTAAGCATCCAACTCTTGATTTCGGCTCAGGTCATGATCTCATGGTTCATGGGATCAAGCCTCGCATCAGGCTCCATGTGGACAGCGTAAAGCCTGCTTGGGATTCTCTCTCTCCGCCCCTGCCCCGCTTGTGCGTGTGCTCCCTCTCTCTCAAACCAATAAACTTTTTTAAAAAAGAAAAGAAAGAAATGGTGTCGAAATGTATACAAGTCAAGTTTTCCTCATGTTGGTCCAAGCGTACTATGAGCATCCTCACTGCTGCCCATGAGGCCTAGTTTTGCTCATGGTCGGGACCCTCACAGCTTCCTCTTAGGACCCATCTTGCTGTCCATCAAGGCAGACACTGCCTCCCGTCAGAGTGAAGCTGCCTTCTCCAGAATTCCACACCCAGTTTTAACAGGACCCATTGGGAAAATTACAAAATGGCACCCCATGCTTAGTACTCTTTACTGCCATCTCTTGGAAGTCGCTATAATGATGCAAATCTGTAACAGCCATGGTGGGGAATGGACCCTGGTGTTGAGCTATACTTAATCTGCCCAACCAGAAACACGTAGTCCTGAGGCTACCCTGGACCTACTTCTGGTTGGCCCCATCAGAAGGAAGCCATATTCCTCATCACTCCACAGCACAGCCAGCCTGTGCTGTCACTTGTCTGATACCCCAATCCCTGACATCTGATTCACCTTCCAGTGACTCTGACTTCAAACCCAGTTGACCTGTGGTAGTGTTCCTGAGACCTTAGCCCCTCGACACAAAGTCCCTAAAAAGCACTTGCTCTTTCCTTATCAGTGAATGAATGAATGATAGAAGCAGGTACAAGCGAATGAGCACTCATCCGTGTGAAGGAGTAAGTAGATAGTGGCTTGGGCACACCAGATTCAAAACTCCACAAATATTTCAGCCTCATTTCTCCATGTGTTTGCTCTACCCTGGTTCTGCTATTTCCATCTTCGTTTCCATTTCACCTGTGATTCCTCAACTAAGGCTCCAACCTCCTGGCCGGACCTCTGAGCCCTACTAAGGAGAGCCCTGCTCAGCAGAGGCCGGGCCCTCCATGCTAGTGGCTGTATGCTGCCCCTCTCTGGCACCAGACGGTACCACAAGCTTCCTCCAAAATGTGGGTCTGACATTAACCGTTTAGGTTATAACATCTCAGCCCTAGTGTTAAAAGAGCTCCCGAATGGGTCTCGCATTCACAGCCAATAAACCCAAGATGAGGACTTAAAGAATGATGGAGAACCATGGTCGGGGGGAATAGGCCAGCCCCCTATGGCCAGGGGCATGTACTGTACCAATGAATAAAATCACTAAAAGCTAACATTTATTGAGCACTTATTCTTTGGACGACCCTCTGATAAAACTTTCCCATATGTGATCTTGCATAGGCCTTCCCACAAGCCTATGGGTACAATGATTGTTCCCATTTTATAGGTCCAAAGAGGTTAAGGGAATCACCTGAGTTCACGCCTTTGCAATCTGGCAACACCTAGACTCCAATCTCACACTCTCAGTCCCAAATCCCAGTCTCCCAACCTGTGGTTAAGACTAATTTAGGGTCACCTGCGTGGCTCAGTTGGTTAAGAATCTGACTTCAGCCCAGGTCACGATCTCATGGTTCGTGAGTTCGAGCCCCACGTCGGGTTCTGTGCTAACAGCTCAGAGGCTGAAGCCTGCTTTGGATTCTGTGTCTCCCTCTCTCTCTACCTTTCCTCTGCTCATGCTCTGTTTCCCTCTCTCTCTCTCTGTCTCAAAAATAAACATTAAAAAAAATTTTTAAGACTAATTTTATTTTTTTTTAATTTTTTTTTTAACGTTTATTTATTTTTGAGACAGGGAGAGACAGAGCATGAACAGGGGAGGGTCAGAGAGGAGACACAGAATCTAAAGCAGGCTCCAGGCTCTGAGCTGTCAGCACAGAGCCCAACGCAGGGCTCGAACACATGGACCGTGAGATCATGACCTGAGCCGAAGTCGGCCGCTTAACCGACTAAGCCACCCAGGCGCCCCTTTGAAGACTAATTTTAAACAGGATATGAAATCTTGTGGCAAAACCAGCATAACAATTTTCCACCTTTTGTTAGAAATAGGATTAAGCTGTAAAAGATCTATTGTTCTAACACAGAGCTAAAACATTGTATCTTTTCTGCAGAGATAAGTTGCACATTTGCACATAAAGAAGATATCATTCAAAAAAAAAAAGTTAAGGGGGAAACCCGTAATTCCTCTAAGGACCTTGTGTTTTAGAAATCTCTCTTCCTTCTTTGTTAAAGCTACATAATATCCCACTGTATCTATAATCCACATTTGGTTTATTTACCTGTTGATGGACATATAGGTTGTTTCCATATCTTAGCTACTGTGAATAATGTTACAATGAACTTGGGAGGAGAGAGGAGAGAGAGAGAGAGAGGACACAAGTGAGTGAGGGGCAGAGAAAGAGAGAGAGAGAAAGAAGCAGGGCTCACCTGAAACAGGACTCGAGCTCACCTGATGTGGGACTCAAACTCATGAATTGTGAGATCATGACCTGAGCCGAAATCATATGCTTAATGACTGAGCCACCCAGGTGCCCTTCCTTGTGATTTTCTTAATCACATTTTCTTTTCTCTAGCTGACTTTATTGTACAAATATGGTATATAGTATGTAGAACATACAACATATGTGTTAAACGACGGTTCATGTTGTTGGTAAGGCTTCCAGTCAAAAGTAGGCTATTGTTCCTTAGGCTCTGGGGGGAGTCCAGAGTTACACATGGATTTTCACCCGCTCAATTGGCACCCCAACCCTTGCGTTGTTCAAAGGTCAGCTGTACCTACCCAAAGGTCCCGCCTCCAAATACCATCACATTGGGGGTTAGGACCGCAACAGATGAATTTTGGGAGGATGCAGTTAAATGCATACCAGTCCCTCAAGCACACTAGCTCTTTCTAGTCCCAGAGCTTCTGTATCTCGTGTTCCTGGAATCCCCTTCTTTTCTCCCGTGGATCCACATGCTTCGAGTCCCACCTACAGTGTCACCTTCACAGAGAAGCCTTCTCTGGCCGCGCAGTCTAGTGACACCCCATCCGTCCCCTACTTTGCTTGCGAAGCAAATAGGAAGATCTCTGCACTCACTTTTGTCAAACCAGCCCCAGTCTTGTCTGTTTTACATAGTGATGTCCTTCCTTAGGTTTTATCTGGGAGAAAAGGGGGTTCCATGGCTGGGTTGAGGGGAGGTTGGGATGGAGAACACAGGTTTAGAGCAATGATTTTTGGGTTATCATCAAATTCACTCAGGCTTTTAAAAATGTCTAGGGGCACCTGGGTGGCTCAGTTCATTAAGCGTTGGACTCTTGGTTTTGGTTTAGGTCATGATCTCACAGTCGTGAGATCGAGCCCCACAGTGGGCTCCATTCTGGATGTGGAACCTGCTTAAAATTCTCTCTCTCTGTCTCCCACTTGCTCTCTCTCAAAAAATATATATATTTTTATATTAATATAAAAATAAATGCACTTATATATAATGGACAAATATATATAGATAATATATAAATATATGCTATACATATGTGTATAAATGTCCAGGCTTAATCCCAAATGGCTGAAATTACAACCTCTAGAGCACTGCTCAAAGAATGTTTATTTTTAAAAATCCTCCCAGGCGATACTGATGCCACCCGCCCAAGGGTTTGAGTTTGGGAAGTAAGTAATCTCTGAAGTCCCTTCTCAGCCAGAGATTCCAGGATTCAAAACTCCCAAGATAAAAGAACTTTGGCCACTTTGAATAGAACCTAACTATCCGAGGCAGACTGCCTCTATTCTGTTGATCTGGAAAATGGCTTTATCTTGCCAAGTCGGTCCTCTCTCTGGGGCCTCTGTGTCCTTGGGGCTCCTTAATACCTAGGGTGCTCTTAGGCGCACATATTGGAAACCCAGATGAAACTGACTTGAACAGTACAGAAATATGTTATCTCCCATAACAGGAAGGCCAGAGACAGAACCAGGCTATGGATCAGAGGCTCAGTGATGTCATCAGACACCCAGGGCCTTTGCACATCTCTGCTTTAGCATCTTCGCTGTTTCATCAGCACTGGCTGGTGGAAAGATGGCTCAGAATCTTCTGGCATCACACCCTAATAGAATGGCATCCAGAGGAAGAAAGACTTTTTTTTCTTCCTGCGCTTATCTCTTAGGAGAGAGGGAAACTTACCCAAAGGACCCCAGCATACTTCCCAGCATCCAATCCCTTAGAATTAGACCACCAGTTGTCCCTAAACTAACCACTGGCAAAGGGATAGGGCTGCGCTTAGGGACTCAGGTCCATCCAAGACGGAGAGTGAGGTCAGCTGACCAAGAGGTGCATGCTGTGTGGGGGAAGGATAGATACCCGAAGAAACTGAGTTTCTGTTGAGCCAGAGGAAGAAGGAATGTTTTCTATCCACCACGGGCTCTGACCTGAGAGAGAGTGTGCACTTATAACTATTATTGCAATCGTCCAAAGGAAGAAGGGTGTGAGGAGATAGTTATACTTAAAACAAAATAAAAGCTTGCAATAATTCCTCAGGCTCCAGATGCTCTTTATTACATAATGGTGGTCATAAAAGGCCTTAATGGGTACGAGTCTCACAGAACCTCCACTCCCTCTCAGGAAGGGGGCTGGGGAGGTCCTTGCATGCTAATGAGCAGGTGATTAGAACCACAAAGTAAAAATATGGTACAGTGACTTCCTGGCTCAGCTCTTGCAGGAGGGAAAAACCCAAAGGAAGCTCTAAAGATGCCCAGGTCCCTGTGGACTAAACGCATACATCCACAATGAAGGAGAAGTCAAGCCTGCCAGGGCGTTAAGCCCCCCAGTGGTTTATCTTCTTTATTTCTCCAATCTTTCCATTTATTCATTCAGTCACTAATTCCCCGACCTTCGTGGAGCCCCATTTAGCTAGTGATTGTTCAAGGGATTGGCAATACCCAATAAGACATAAATAAGACAGTGTTGATCTCTCTCAGTCTCTCTCCCTCTCTCTCACCTTGACCCTCTTTTCACTCCAGAAACTGGGGGAAAAAATGCCAATCCCATTGGGTTACCAGGAGGAAGACATGAGATAATGCAAATGCAGGGTGCATCTGAGTATTCCCTGGCAAACAACAGGTGCTCAATACATGCTTGCTATTGTTATGATTATCAGTGTTATGGTTATGATGATTAAGTTGTATCCCTAGCCTTCCTGGAGTGACAGTCTAATAGTGCACGAACATATCCAGGACTAGACTGTTTGAAATGGCAAATCAATGGCACTCTTTTGGGGGGACAGTCTCTCCATTATTGAAAATTTAAGTGAAAGCTACCATTTATTGAGCAACTACTTTCTGCCCATCTCTATGAAAGGGGCTTTGCAATGGTATTTCACTGACTGCTTACAGCAACCCAGTGGAGTGGGGTCTTCTTATCCTCCTTTTCAGACTGGAAAACAGACTCAGCACAGCTAAGCACTGTCCCCTCCCTCCAACTTTACACGGTTTTTATCTTGTAGATTTGAGACGTAAAGTTATTTCTTCCCTTCTGTTGCAAATATATCTCTGCGGTCTATAGCTATGCTCACACGCCCACTTTCTCTATTGTTCTTTTTTCCTGTGAACCAAAAAATATGGTGAAAACACCATCATGTTGGATGGTAAATTCTAGAAATTCCTTGCTAATTGTATGCTCGCATTGCGAAGGTCAAAAGCTGTGAGCATTTCCTTGAAGGAGATACTTCTATCTTGAAAATAATAGCAATCTCCTACCACAAAGTGCAGAGGATTGATATTCCAGGAAATACTTTTAGATTGTTACCTCCTGAAGAAGATAAATTGTATCTCTAAGGACTAAACTGTCCAAGTTCCTGTTAAAATTATGTTATTGCCAATCTTCAAACCCTATAGGTTCCTGGCTACATTCTGACAGAATATTTACCAGGAGTCGAGTGGATGAACACAACGTTGTCAAGACCCCTACCTTTTCCACTCCTCTTGGAGCCTATAGAGTATATGGCATGAGTATATGGAAGGGACAAGCCCCACCGGTTCACTATCTTAAGTGGAATCACATCTTAATAGCTTAGCCTGGGTTTGCAACAGAGATGGGCCATCTGAGATGACCACTAGAGAGTTCAAAAAGGGCAGATGTCTCCCTTTACTCCAGACTTGTACAGTCAACCACCTATTGGCTGTTGACCAACTGGACATTCTACAGCTAATTCCAATTCAGCAAACCCAAGTCTGAGTTCCCCATGTCCCACCATGCATGTCTCTTTTACCTCCTGTGTTCCCTGCCCCGTGAAGCACAATCCATCACCCACCCTGTCCCCCCAAAGCAGAGACCTGGGGGGCATCCTGGTCTCCTCCCCCCTTTTACCTCCCAAAACCCAGGTCTGATCCATTTCATCCTCCTGATAACTAAAGTCCTGGAGAGTACAGGTGATGGGTCTGGGGGAAGTTTTTTGTTTTTTGTTTTTTGCCATAGGCATGGAAGTTTAGGGTTCAAACGAAAGAGGTGAATAAGAAATAAAGTACCCAAACATTCAGGAAGTGACGACGTAGTCAGAGATTCATACATGCTGAGTATTAATTGCTAAAGACAGAGATGAATGATGGTCTTACGAATTTCACTGGGGCTTTAAGGCAGGGATCAGGTGAGGGGACAGGCAGGGTGACTGCTGTGCTGTCTGTCAGCCTTGTGTTGTCACTTGAACTAGGGCTCTCCTCCTGTGCTCCCATAACCCCAGGGCTAACCCTGATCGCAGTGGTTAACAGAGAAGATTTTAGGTGTCTGTGGGCTGCCTGGCCCCTGGCTGCCAACAAGAGTCTGAGCTCCTTGAAGGCCGGGTCTCAGTCTAATGTCTTCCTCCCTCAGGAACTCCTGGCACGGTTTCTAACACTTAGTCACTTAGCAGGTGCATTTGTTTCCTGGGACCTGCCATAACAAACAGCCACTTGGCGGGTGGCTTAAAAACAACAGAAATATATTCTCTCACAGTTCTGGCGTTCAGTTGTCGAAAATCAAGGTACCAGGAAGGCCAGGTCCAAAGGCTTTAAGGAAGAGCACTTCCTTGTCTCTTCTAGATTTGTTGGCTCTAGCATCCTTGGCTTGTGGCCACATCGCTCCAATGTCTGCCCCTGTCTCCGTGTGGCCTTCTTCCCTCTTGTTCTTATAAGGACATGAGTCTCTGCAATCATTGGATTTAGGACCCACCCTAAATTCAGTACAACATCATCTTAAGATCTTTAACTAGTGCCATCTTCAATAAAAAAATAAAAATAAAAACAAAACAAAACTCTACTCCAGACAAGGTCACATCCTGAGCTGAGCTTTCTGGATGGGCATGGATTTGAGGGGACACTGTTCAACCCACTACAATAAGAGGATGATAGTTAGGAACTGTTATAATTATTCCATAATCCGCTTGCCTGGTCAGATTCCTTCACTATATGCTCTCGCTGAACCGTGATCCTTGCTCTCAGAGCATTTAGTTCCATTTGTGATTACTGATCCCTACTGGTGTCACTCATTAGATGCTTCCTGGGAGTAGAGGCAAATTGTGCACGTTGTTCATCATTTTATCCCCAACACTGAACACAGTGCCCTTCACTTAGTGGACACTCCATAAATACCTGTTGAATGAATGGATGGATGGATGGATGGATGGACGGACGGACAGATGGTCAATGACAAACGTGCCACAGGGGGTTCCTTCCCAGGGACTAGACCCTCTCAACCAGGGCCATGAGGCTCCTGCTGCAGAGCCAGTCTCCACACACAGTTCAGCTGGCTGTCTCTGGAACTGTTTGAGTTTGTTTAATCATATTATACAGTGTGCGTGTTTTACATGATCAATATATGTCACCCTAAGTGAACATGTCACCTAGCCTAATGGCTTCTGCAGGAACAGATTATTGGGGTTGGCAATCTCCTTTTTTGATGCCTGCTCCAGTGAGGGCAGTGACAATGGGCCCAGGACCCTTGGTGCCACTTGCCTTCCTGCGCCATGGTGTGCTAAATGAAATATGACAAGAGAGTGGCTTCCAGTAATTGCAATAATTGACTGTGGGGAGTCCATGATTATGCCATTAGCTCCTCTCCGGGTAACGCATCATGAGTGTGGCCATGTCTCACTGCTTTGGAGACCATCAGATTGCATGAAGGGACAGCAGAATGGTCCATTCCTACCCACCGATCTCCACTATCTCTCAAGTTTTCTAATGCTTAGTGTCTGAAAAGTAAGGGCCAGAGTAAGTACTCGGGTTTTCTGATCTCCAACTCTAAGGCTGGGGGTGTTGGGGAGTTGGAGATAATCCCTCCTCTACTGTGATGGTTAATTTCATGTGTCAGCTCCTCTGGACCACAGGATGCCCAGATCAAACAAACATAATTTCTGGGTATGCCTGTGAAGGTGTTTCCAGACAAGATTAGCCCTTGAATCAGTGCGCTCCGTGAAGCAGATGGCCCTCCCGGTGTGGGTGGGCACCATCCAATCTGCTGAAGAACTAAATAGAACAAAAGGCAGAGGCAGGAGGAATTCACTCTTTTGGGACATCTCACCTCATCTTCTCCTGCCTGCAGACTGGGACTCAGACCATCAGCTCCCCTGGTCCTCCGGCCTTCGGGCTCAGACTGCAACGCACTGCTGGCTTTGCTGGGTGTCCAGCTTGCAGATGGCAGGTCATGGGATCTCTCAGCTCCCATAATAGTAAGAGCCAGTTGCTCACGTAAACAAATGTATAAAATATCTTATTGGTCCTATTCCTCTGGAGCGCCCTCCTAACCTCCCTACCACGCATGGTGCTTGTGGTTGAGAGGGTCTAGGATTATTCATACGACACACTTCCCAGCATGCACATTACTTACAATTCTTGCATTCTGTCCATTCAGAGAAAGGGGGAAATGGCCCGATATTCCTAATGAGCCTATCTGAGTATTAGCCAGCTCCTAGTTTCTTGAGCAATTTTTAAGAAACCGAGATGAGGCAACATGGCCAGCAGACGATACACTGGGCTTTTGTATGCCTTTTATTTTAGAGACAGAACCCGCGCTCGCAACCTTTCCTCCAACTCAGTAAATTCTTCCTCCTGAAAATGCAGCCAGTCCATGAATGTTGGCGCAGGGAGGGTGACAGAGATCAACTACCCAGAAATGGCAAATATACACTAGTCACTCATTCGTCCACATCCTCTTCCTGGGACTTTCCCAGGTACTGCAATAAATTTCGGTCCTCTTTCCCACAGAGCTTTGCAATTAACAGTGCAATGAATGGCAAGTATTAAACGGCTTGCTCTTGGGGTGCAGGGTGGGGGGAGAGAGACCCAGTGTGTAACACGTGCCTATATCCATGGTGTAAATACTCCCAGCACGGTTGACTTCAGCATGACATCACTTGATGCACTGCCCGTGAGAGATGGACACAGCCAGCTGTCCTGAGCCTGGGGGAACTCCATCCCACACACCTGTGAAAATTTTCTCAAAACGAAGCCTTGGAGGTCCACGCCCAGAATTGGCAGAGATAACGAATCACAGCTTTTTGCTCTCGCTTTATCCCCTAGTTCTACAGATAAATGAAGTCCCAGAGAAAAGGAAAAAAACCCAAAAAACAAACAAAAAAAAAAACCATGTACAAGACAATACAGCAAAGTAGAGTTGGAACATCAGTGTCCAGAATCCTAGCTCTTGCCTCTGCTCAACACCCCTCCAGAGGCCGCATGGGAAGGGCTGGATTCCAGGTGATTCCGCAGCCACTTGGCCAGCACTGGTTTGGAGCCACAACCAGGACTATTGTCCTGGTACTTAACATCTCTTTACTTATTTAACCCTAACAATGACTATGTGAAGTAGGTACTATTATTATACCCATATGACACATGAGAAAAAGGAAGGTGCTTAGCTTTCCGGAGGTTATGGAGCCTGTAAGTGGTGGAGACGGGAAAACCCTACTTCAAGGCACAGGCTCATGACATCTTGCGTGGGCAACTCCTGACACGGCCCCAGTGTCCACACCACCTGTATTTATGGTCTTGTGTAATCCCCCGCCCTCGAGTACAGACTGGATCTAGTGATTTGCTTCTAAAAACCAAAATACAGCAAAGATGATGACATATCATTTCCATGATAAGGTTACAAAAGACCAAGACCTCCACCTTGTTGGTATTCTCTGCCCTGCACTCACTCTGGCTCACTCTGACAAAGCCGCCATGTTTTAAGATACTCTGTGGGGCTGCCCACATGGCCAGGGACTGAGAAGATCTCCGGCCAACAGTTCCTGAGGAACTGAGAGTTTAGCCCAACCGCCTGTAAGGAACTGAACGGCCAAGAAGCACATCAGTGAACTTACAAGTGGGTCCTCTGGTCAAACCTTCAGGTGAGACAGAAGCATCAGTCTAACCCTGGCTAACCTACGGATTCCTGATCCAGTGAAACTGTGAACTAATAAATGCTGCTGTCTTAGTGGCTGCAGTATAAGGTAATTTGTTAGTGCTGGATAACTAATATACTACCACTCTCTCTAGCGTGAGCCATCAGGTAGGATAACTTAGATGATCATGTTACTTAACTACCCTAAAACCCAATCTTCTCTTCTTGGGGGGAAAATGGGAGGTCACAAGAGAATCTGCCATACAGGGTTGTTGGGAAATAAGATGAAGTGATACAGAGAGAAAAAAAATGTGCTTAGCTGAGGAAACAAAAGCACCAGAAATATGAGTGGAGACCAATTCTGTCTGGCTCCAAACCCTTGAATTTTCTAGTGTGCTGTAGTGTATAAACAGAATGGGGAATAAGAAGTAAGGCAGACATGAGGTGAGAGGAACCAAGAGGGATTTGTTCTTTTTGTGAACAGGACAGTGATGAGTGAATAGCGTTTGGCAGGACTTAAGGCAGAGGGCCAGAGCCAACCCTGCATTGTGTGAAGATATCGGGAGGGTGTGGGGATATACAGTATTTATAATGCAGTCAAGGACAGATCTGCTCATTCTTCATAAAAATCTCAGCAGGCTGTGCACTTTTGCTTCAAAAAATAAAACTAACTGGTAAATAGATATAATTATACCTGCCATGTAACCCCAGGATATAAATATTGACCTGTTCATCCACATATCACAAGAGGAAATGGAAATTATTTGGGCACAAACTTCTCAGCCCACCAAGCTTGAAAGTGAACTCGGTTTGTTTCTTCTGATGCCACTGGCTGACAGTCTGACTTGCGTATGCCCTAGAAATGTTGCGATCCCTTGGTCAGCATAGCTCAGCTGAAATAAAGGGTGTGATCACAAATTTTTCAAAATCAGAATTTATGGGTTTTCTGGTTAGCTAAGGAGCGGAAGACTACCTTTTGGTTCCCAGACTGTAACAGCCTTCTGGCTATAAGGACATACTCCAGAGTAGACTATCTGGGTTTGAACCTGACTGGTTCCTTTTACTATTGGTATAACGCTGGACAAGCCACTCAGCGTCTCTGAGCCTCAGTTTCCTTCTCTGAAAAATTGATAATATTCTTTGCTTTTGAGACTAAAATGAGCTCAGGTATACAAAGAGTGCCTAGTACAATGAATGACACACAGGTGGGGCTCAATGAATAATCATCCTGCTTCCTTTTGTTTGGATTATTTTAACCGTGAGCACAAAATGGAGCACAGTGGAGAAAAGTTTCTCGAGGTCCATGTTTCACAACTTGTGATTTGCAGGAATGTTTTTTTTTTAAGTTTTTTAATGTGTATTTATTTTTAAGAGAGAGAGAGAAAAAGAGTGTGAATGGGGGAGGGGCAGAGAGAGAGGGAGACACAGAATCTGAAGCAGGCTCCAGGCTCTGAGCTGTCAGCACAGAGCCCAACACAGGGCTCAAACCCACAAACCATGAGATTATAACCTAAGCTTAAGTTGGATGCTTAACCGACGGAGCCACCCAGGCACCCCAAATGATTTGCAGGAATGTTAAATGGCACTGAACAAAATTAGAAAGAAAGGAGGGAAGCGAGAGGAAGTTTCTTCCTTAGTGAAATAAGATAGGACAATTTAGATGAAAAACCGTGAAATGTTTTTTCTTTACATGACTTTTCAGAGCCTTTAATACGCAAATATGCATGTGACTCTCCATAAAGTCATATTCCATAAAGTATGTGATGTTTTCATAATTTATTTCTACACAGACTTTTTTTCCCCCTCCCCAGAATTCTTGTTACTATGTTCTAGGAAACTGCTTTTGAGAATACACTTTAGAAAATCATGCTATAGGATTATCACAGCTCAATGAGACACATTCCACTAGAAATTTCTAGTCATCTGAGGCAGTGTTCCACACAACCAGAGCAATGAGTAGAATCCATTCTGTGATTTATTCTCTTTCTCTACTTTTTTCGGTTTTCTGGAAGCATCTAAATATGGGGACCACCAGATAGTCTATTTTTGTTGGGTGTTTCCTGACTCTGCTACAGAAAAGTGAATTTTCCCTTTGACTCCTGCATTCTCTGTATTTGATCTGTCACCATAGCAGAGCTTTCGGCACTAAGCATCGGCCTTTCTGGTCTCTGCCCCTTTGTCGTGCAATAAAACTCAAAACACAGAGTCCCCATGTCTGTAGTCCTTCTGGATATTGGTCCGAGCCCCTGGGGCAGCAGATCCCAAGTATGTCAAGCTCTGGGTCCTAAAGCATAGTGACTGACCAGTGGCCCAAGCTGAAACTTTTATCTGCACAAAGATAAAAAATCATTCCTCCACCCAGCTGTCTCTCCTCCAGATTAAATCTGGAAACCTCAGCATGTCAACTGCTCTAACTCTAACCAGCAGTGGGAAGCAGACATTGCCCCCCCGAAGAACAAGGAAATGGCCAAAGCCAAGGAATGTCCCTGCTACAGTCTCAGATTCCCCTTCTTTTCTCCTGAAGCATTTCTCTCTCTGTATTCTGATCCATCCTGAGTTGTTGTCCCACGTCTTCCCTCAGCTGACTGTCAGCTAATCCCTTAAAACAGCAATTTGTTCAGGGTGCCTGGGTGGCTCAGTCGGTTAAGGATCTGACTCTTGATTTCAACTCAGGTTATGATCTCACAGCTCATGGGCTCAAGCCCCACGATGGGCTCTGTGCTGGCAGTGTGGAACCTGCTTGAGATTCTCTCTCTCTCTGCCCTCCCCTGCTGTCTGTCTCTCAAAATAAATAAATAAATAAATAATCTTAAAAATATTCTTTTTAAATGCTAAGTTCCTCACTTGAGTGTAAAGTGATGAAAAGACGCTCGCTAACCAGACTAAACACGATCAGGGAATTGAGCATTTTAGGTAGGATTCTTCAAAAGAGCTAAGCCCCGAATCTCCGATAACTCCATGATTGTGGCAGGGGAGGAAGAGAGGAAAGAGTGGAAAGCTGAAATCCTAGCTCATGCTCTGTGCAGGGCACTGCGTAAAGTGCCCAGAATAGGGTGGAGAATAAAACATCAGCCTCCGATGCTGTATCAGAGACCTCATTAAGCTAAAAAAAACTATTACATGATTATAAATTGTAATAAAGGCTGCAATGGAAAAGAACAGGATTCTGTGACAGAAAATTTGCAGAATGACCTGATTCAGACCCAACAGTAAGGTCAGTTTTCTCTAAGGAGGGAAGAGTCAGGCTGAGCTCTGCAGGAAGAGAATGAAGGGCTCTGCAAGACAGTGAGGAGGGGAGCCTCCCAGGCAAAGCAGCACATTCGCAAAGGGACTGGGGAGAGAAAGGACGTGGTTTGTCTGAGGGACTGAAGGACACCATGTGGATGTAGTGCACTGAGGCACAGAGCACCACAGGATGAGGTTAGCGTGTCAGCCATCTTTGTCGCAAAGACACCGCATCACAAACAACTGCAGACTTCAGTGGGTCGCAGCAAGACGTCTACCGCTCGTGTATGAGGTCAGGGTCATGATCAAGGTCAGCAATGAAGCTTTGCTGCACTTGTCTCTCCTTTTCCAGCAGCCCAGCCCAGACGTGCTCTCACGACAATGGCAAAGGTGCATGTATGCCTGAAAGCATGTGATACCCTTTGAAGGGGGGGTGGGGCTCAGAACTGTCCCAACATTATTAGTCACAGCAAGACATGTGGCCAAGTTCAGAGCCGGAGCACGAGGGTGCTGAGAAAGGTATGGTAGAGGTGCTGGGTGGTTCAGTCGATTAAGCATCCGACTCTTGACTTCAGCTCAGGTCATGATCTCATGCTCTGTGGGATCAAGCCCCGCATCAGGCTCTGTGCTATTAGCGCAGAGATTTGAGATTTTCTCTCCCTCTCTCTCTCTTTGCCCCTCCCTTGCTCCTCTCTCTCTCTAAATAAATAAATGAACATTAAAAAAAAGTATATGGTAAAGGGTTTGAATACCAAGAGGGGTGGAGAATGGGAGGCCTTTTTCCAACCTTCCACAATTAGAGGGACAGATAGATAGAAATCAATTCAGATAGGTCCTTGAAAGCCGATATATGTATTTAGATTTTATTCTAAGTACCATAGAATACTACTAAGCTGACCATTTCTTATTTTTAAACATGTACTTATTTTTGAGAGAGACAGTGTGAGCAGGGGAGGGGCAGAGAAAGAAAGGGAGACACAGAATCAGAAGCAGGCTCGAGGATCTGAGCTGTCAGCACAGAGCCTGACATGGGGCTCGAACTCATGAACCATGAGATCATGGCCTGAGCTGAAGCTGGACACTTAACCAACTGAGCCACCCAGGCGCCCCTAAGCTGTCGATTTCAATAAAGGTGACCTTGAGCAAATCAGGTGACCTCTTGAACGTTTCCTCATCTATAGAATGTGTATGTAGTGGGTGCCAGGGAAGGGGTGTTTCTTGAGTAAGCTACTCAAACTCTCTGAACCTTGTGTATTTATATATAAAAATGAGCTGACGAGACATCCCTGGTAGGACTGTTAGGGGAATGAAGCAGGATAGTGAATGTGAAAGTGGTTTGTAAACTGTGAAGTTCTCGACAGTCATCGTTTCATGTATGTTTACGACAATGCTGAAAAGTCGGGGACAGGACTATCATTCCAGAGGTGAGAAAGCTGTGCCCCAGGAATGCTGAGTAACTTGGATTTGTTCCACAGCCAGGAAGGGGGCGGGGGGGGGGGGGGGGGAAGCACCAGGAGGTGAAGCCCTCATCTGTCTGATCCTAAAGCTCCAAGCCTTCAATTAACTATAAATTAAATAAGTTGCTTTCCCCCTGTGAGGAATGGCCTGTGGTAGTGCCTTCAACAGAGATCACTGGTGTTACAGGAAGTGATGGACATGATTTAGACCTTCCCCTAAATATGCTGCTGAGCCTAGCATAGGTCCTCATTCCAGGCCGGCCAGTGGCCAACAGCTAATTCACCAGGGGCCATCCCAGCTGATTAGTTCATCAATAACCCATTATCTCTGCCATTGTAAATATCTCAGAAGGAACGTGACTTTTGGGGAGGAATACCCAAGCACACCCAGCCTGCAGCCGGTGCAAAGCCTGGATCCATGGGAAAGAAAAAAAAATACCCCTCCAGCTTTCACTGGAAAATGTTAAAAATCCCCCTGCAGTCCTTGACAAGGAGGGAACTGGCTGCAACAGTCTGAAGACAGGGTCCTTCCATAAGGAGTGTGCCACATTGGCCACTCACAGGACGCTGCTGGGACAAAGAACCATAGTGTAGGTAAAACGATGGCTTCCACACCCCAGACCACAGAGTAGTAAGTGGAGGGCTGGGTGCTTCAGAACCTACCAGGGATCTTCTCCAAACAGCTGAGTCTCACACGTGTCCCCTAGAGGTTCTAATTTCAATCCAGAATAAAGCCGGGGGGATGCAGGGTTTGGTTTTAATCTAGTGATTCTGCTGCACAGCCAGGTTTGGGACCACTGCTGTCATTTAACACCTGTGGCGTCAGCACCTACTGTACGCCAGACCCTTCTGCTGAGTGCTGACGTTGACATCAATAAAATGCAGCCCCTGACCTTGAGAGCCTCAACAGCAATCGTGATATGCGAGAAGGAATCATCCGAGCTTACCCAGCCTTTTTACACCAACAAGACACCCTGGCTGCACAAAGTAGCCCCCCTGGTGCACTGTTTCCCCACAAACTCCCCAAAATACTCAGCTTCCAGTTTCATTACTTACTGTCTTCTTACAGCTTTGTCTCACCCTTCATGCCTGGCTCCATGGTTTTGACCATGGACTGTCTCCTTCATAACAATTCACAAGGCTGTTATATCTCATTCTGGCTCATCGGGATAGACTCTGCCTAGTCATGATCATACAGAGGAATGTTCTACTACCCTACTCCCTCTGCTATAGGTGGAGAAAGTCCTAAATATCCTTAGCCTCTCAAACATGTAGGAATAAATGTGATGCAAGCACACAAGAGGAGTTGGTTCTGCTTGATCTGGTTGTAAAGAAAGCCATCATCCCTTCTCAACCAAAAGAGGATTATGGACCTGGAAAGAATCATTCCCAGGAGGCAGAAAGAGGATGGTGATAATGATCCATCTTATTACGTTAAAGAGATTTTGTTGTCTCCAAACTGGAAGAGAATTCGGGAGATCGGGTGCAAAACTTTCTTTGGAAGTAAATGGATATCCATCCTGGGCAGTCAGAGTTCTCTGAAAGTAGGATCTTGACAACCTCTTAAATCTTGCCTATGCTAAGTTGCCGTGCAGGAGCAAGGCAGACAGGAATATGGTCTGGATGCCAAATCCCAAGCCAAGCTGGAGAAGCCATTGAAGTCATTCCCTTGACTCCTCTTGGGTTTCCACCTGATGCAAAGCATAATTGCAAGAATGCTTATTACATGGCTTTCCAGTACTAAAAATGTGGAAGGAATTAGTCTAAAGCAGATTAATTAAAATATGCTACATATAAAGCATGAGATAGTATGTAGTCATTTAAAAAGAATGGGATCTCTAAGATTTATTAAGTGGAAAGGAGATTCAAAACACTGAATAGGATGTTTCTGTCTCTTTATAAGAAGACACACACTCTTTATAAAAAGACTCACTCACTCACTCACTCACTCACTCACTCCTGTTGACGGTAATTACTGAGAATGACTACAGGAAGGGGTTAAAGGAAGTCTTTACTTTTTATTCTAAATCTTCCATTTTCATTTCTTACTTTTATTTAAAAATAACGGACATGGGCCTTTAGTGGTGGGGTTATGGATTTTTGTTTTTAACTTTATATGTATATTCTCTATTGATATATATATATATTAATTATATGTGCATTATTACATAAATATATACAAAACAAAAATATCTGCCTATATATACTCATATATTACACACCAAACTATGTTAAAATTTTCAGCTTGTTTATCTTATTCATTGGTGAGTACAGTACCTATCACAATTCTAGGATTTAGCAGATTACTTAATACATGACAGTAAATGTCCACTACTATTGAATTAAGGAAACAGTGGTTCCATTATTTTTTTACAGGCCAACTCTCAATATCATTTTTACCAAGGAAGATTCTGATTTCTTTATGTGCTTTATCTACCATTTCAAACAGGCAAGACCTTTATTCAATGATTCATTCACCCATCCAACAAACATTCAACATGCTATTCAAGAACAAAGAGAAAAGACGGATAAAGTCAGTCTCATTAAGCCTGCTGCCTTGTCCTAATCTAATCTTGGTCTTCTGGGACTGTGTCCTTTTTTGGGGAGAAAGGACTTTGTGGAAGGAGATTGTGTGTCATTATCAAAGTGACCCAAGAGCCAGAGAAAACCTCACACTGACCCAAGTCTGGCATCGCCATTGCCGATTCCTGCTTCACATGGGCACATCAAAGGGAGTTCTCTTAAGATGAAAGATAAATATTTAAAAGTTATTTGTGGGGAAATGGCCAATTGAGCATACACACCTATTCTTTCCACTCAAAACAAAAACAAAAACAAAAAACACACCACCATACCCAATGACAGTAGAATAGGACAAGGTATTAGCCGGAAGGACAGAGAATATGGGATAGAAATCTCCTATTTCCAACAGGAGATGGGAAATAAACGTGGAGGAAGTTACAAGCCGTGTTGCAGGGGGCATAAGAATGATATGTGAGGAGCTATCTCCTCCTACAGAAGCTCAGAGTGCTCCCCACTGGGAGGAGTGAGGATCCAGGCTGAAAGGAAGCTGATTTCCTACAGCACACTTAGATCCTCTGGTTTCCTCCTTAGACCCTCGTGGCCCCCACAAGAGCTTGCAGGTTCATTTTCTGAAGAAATTGTCACCGTGAGCCTAAGACTCGGGACTTGAGGCCAAGTTGAGGTTCTCTATGCCCAGAATGCCAGCGACCAGGCACTTACATTCCCAGGAGGAGAAATGGAGGCTTTATCTCTGTTATTTCTGGAGAGCCCCAGGGAGGCAAATTCTAGGTCTCCATTATTAACACTTCGGGTTCTTTGATGTTAAGGATGCAATGTTGGATGATTATTTTCTTAAGTTTATTTATTTATTTATTTATTTGGAGAGAGGGAGAGAGAGACTGAGAGAGGAGACAACATGAGCTGGGAAGAAGCAGAGAGAGAGGGAGGGAGAGAATCCCAAACAGGCTCCATGCTATCAGTGCAGAGCCTGACACAGGGCTGAACCCATGAACTGTGAGGTCAAGACCTGAGCCAAAATCAAGAGTTGGACTCTTAATTGACTGAGCCACCCAGGCGTCCCTGGATGATTATTTTTTTAATTTTTAAATGTTTATTTACTTTTTGAGAGAGAGACAGACAGAGCACAAGCCAGGGGAGGGGCAGAGAGAGAGAGAGAGAGAGAGAGAGAGAGGAAGATACAGAATCCGAAACAGGCTCCCGGCTCCAAGCTGTCAGCACAGAGCCCATTGCGGGGCTTGAACCTACAAACCTTGAGATCATGACCTGAGCTGAAGTTGGATGCTTAACAGACTGAGCCACCCAGGCACCCCCTTTTTATAGGTTTTTAAAAAAAATTTTTTTAATGGATGATTATTTTAAAGTGAAACATACCAGATAACAGTCACTCTCTACCCACTATGCACATAGAAATGTTTAGTGTGTTCCTAAATATATAAACTGTCCATCAAGGACCACCAGTCATTAGAGAAAAGCCCTTAGAATGAAGAGTGAGACCCAGAAATAAGAAAGAGCAAATAACCCAGGGAAAAGAAGAGAATTACAAGAAAACCTAAAATGCATCACCTAAAAAAAAAAACACCAAAAAACAGGAAAACAAAACAAAAGCCACTGCATTTGTAAAGCAAGAGAAAAGGAGGTGATAGGGAGTCAATGTAAATAAGCTGAAAAAAAGCAAAAGTAATATAAAAACAGGGAGGAGGACAAAACATAAGAGACTCTTAAATATAGAGAACAAACAGAGGGTTGCTGGAGGGGTTGTGGTATAGGGGATGGGCTAAATGGGTAAGGGGAATTAAGGAGGACAGTTGCTGGGATGAGCACTGCGTGTTATACATAGGGGATGAACCACTGGAATCTACTCCTAAAATCATTGTTGCACTATATGCTAACTTGGATATAAATTTTAAATTTAATCAATTAAGAGATATTATAGCAAATTTCTTTGAAAATCAAGAGTATTTAGTGAATAAAGTAGAATGAATTTTTACAATGTAAAACAAAAAGACAATTTGACTTAGGTATATTTTTTAAAAATCTTATGAAAGTCTAATGTCCACATAGTAAATATTCCAGAAATAAGGAACAGAAAATAAAAACAGGAGGGAACTGTCCAAAAATAATAGTAAAGACACTTTGTAGAACTGAAGGATGTATGATTTCATATCAAGTGTGTCCTTCTTAAGCTAAGGAAGAAAGAAGAGGAGAGAGGGAGGGAAGGAAGAAGAGAGACAGAGAAACAGAGAAGGAATTCCCCACCAAGATGCATCAGAGTGAAATTTCAGAACATCTGAGACACAAGATGGTCCCTAGAAGACTTTAGGTTGGGATACAAGTGGGGAAAGGGGCTGTATGCCATATGCAAAGGAATAAGAATCAGAATAACACTGAAATCACAACAGAAACAGCAAATGCTAGAGGCTGTGGATCCACATCATCAAAATTTTTAATAAAAATGATTTTCAACAACGGGGCACCTGGGTGGCTCAGTCGGTTAAGCATTTGACTTCACCTCAGATCATGATCTTGCAACTCCTGAGTTCGAGCCCTATCTCAGGTTCTGTGTTGACAGCTCAGAGCCTGGGGTCTGCTTCGGATTCTGTGTCTCCCTCTCTCTCTGCCCCTCCCCCACTCGTGCTCTCTCTCTCTCTCTCTCTCTCCCTCTCCCTCCCTCAAGAATAAATAAACATTAAAAAAAAATGATTTTCAACTTACTATACCTAGCCAAACTATCAATCAAGTGTAAAGGTAAAATAAAATTTTCAGACATGCAAGCATGGGGGAAAAAAAAACCCAACCCTAATCATGTACCTTTATTCAGAGGAGATTTAATAAAATGAGAAAATAGCACCTGGGTAGCTTAGTCAGTTAAACGTCTGACTTCAGCTCAGGTCATGATCTTGCAGTGAGTTCAAGCCCCACGTTGCACTCTGTGCTGACAGCTTAGAGCCTGGAGCCTGCTTTGGATTCTGTATCTCATTCTCTCTCTGCCCTCCCCCGCTCACCCTGTGTCTCTGTCTCGGTCTCTCTCTCAAAAATAAATAAACATTTAAAAATTTTTTTTTAAAAATAAAATGAGAAAGTATGTCAAGAAAGAGAAATGTATGGAACCCAGTAAACAAGAGACCAAATACAGAATAGAGGAAGAAGAAAATAGCTGTGCCCCAGACCTAGAGCCTGAAAAGAAGGGAAAGAGGGTTGATAAATTTTATGTGTGTGTTCAAGCATCGGGTAGAAATGTTTATGGTTGACATACTGGTTGGAAGCATGTATCAGGGATTATGTTAATCACTGAAATTATACTATTATATTGTTAAGTAATATAAAATTATATTATTATACAATTATGCTATTGTGCAATTATTATTTATATTATTATTATCCATTTATTGTTGCCTCACCAGAGGAAAACATCTGAATGGCTACCCACCAAACTTTAAAGACACTGACTAAAAATGCAAGCTATTGGTCAACAGGAACGTTACTTTGAAGTCCAAGGTACAGGCATCAGATGAAACAGGTATACAATGACAGCTGCATGTGGCTGTCACTTAAGAGAGATACACCACGAAGGAAAAGGCAGACCAAACAAACTCGGGCTTCAAATATGTGTCCCAAGTCAAAGGTGCCAGGAAAGATGATCCAAACTAGGCAACTGATTTATGGCCAGGCAGCTTCACACAAGGGCGACTCTAGCTGTCCCCGTGTGAGTGGCATTAGTGTTGCATTAGTAACATTAATGGCAGGCATTAATGGGTAGACTAAGGGCTGACAGTCCTCCCCAGCAATGCCAGCATTCCTGGGCTGTGAGGAGCTTCCGGGGGGGGGGGGGGGAGGGAGGGACAGACCCCTAAACAGAAATATGAGACAAATACAGAACTAGAAGCCTATTGACTTGTTGTACACAATGGAAGCCTCTTCACTCTCCCTGAACAACCCGAATCTTTCCATTGAAGGAATTTTGTGGGAAGAGAAGAAATTGGCCAGGTGGGAGGAGGTGAAATGGCATTTTTGGCAGATGGAAGTACACGTTCAAAGCAGTGTGCTCAGAGGACAACAAAGGCGGGAGGAGGAGACGTTAATCAAGCCCTAGAGAGATCGAAAAGGATCTCGCCCTTCCATGTTTTACGGCGGTAACTGCTAACATTTATTCCAGTCTTGTGATATGTCAGGGACTGTGCTAAGCACTCACGTTACTTGAATACTCACCTCTGAGTCAAGTACTTACAGCCACTTTACAGGTGGAGAGAATGTGCCGCAGAGGCGACACATACGTACTCTCTCTGGGGGAAGGGGAGCAGAGCAATGCCTGAATGCAGGATGAGTTATTCTGGAGAGCAGGGCTTTGAAAACAGATTTCAGGAAGGCCAAGCGCACCCTTGATGTCACTGTCAGAAGCAGAGTTGGGCGTGTGTAGTCCTGCGTGGCATTTCACCATCCTGTCACCATCCTGATATTTGTTAATTAGCCTGCAAGTTAATATCATCTTATCCCCTGACATAGAGGGAAACGGACACAGCGCTCATTTTCACAAACACAGCTTGGTGTTGGGCTTCCCAATGGACCGTGCGCTGCAAGGCGGAGAGGGGATAGATTGACTTCCTGGGCTGTGGAAGCCGGAGAAAGTTCAATAAGTCAGCTGTCAGCGTAGGGACCCTGGCAGGCTCAGGAATTTCAATTTCAAAGTACAAGAGATTGAAGTCTCGAAACACGAGATCATCAAACACTAATGATTCCTGAATTCTGCCACGGGCGTGGAAACAGGTCAGAAACAGTGGCTTTCGGAAGGGTGCGCACAGCAGCGGCCGCCTCTCCCACTGGATTAATTCTGTAGGCGCTGAGGAGAGGAGGGAGCCTGGCTGTGAGGGGTGGTACCTGAGATGAGAGGGGAGATATTTCAAAGACCTGAGAAGGGCCGCATCATCAAGCCTGCTCTCATCTCTTTTGCTACACGGCCAAATGAGTGAATCTCCAAAGAGAAGGCAGAATCCCTGAAAAGGCGGGTGACCCCCCAGCGGGAAAAGAGCCTAAGTGGTCTTTGTATTGAAAGAACAAAGCCTTGTTTCATGAGGTTGGGCTTCTCAGACACTCTACCTGAGCTGTACCAAGAGGCTTCCTTGCTCTAAAGATCAGGTGTCCATTCATCCTCATTCCGCAGAACAGACCTCTCATGCCCGCTGTCCCCACGGGTGTCACTAGTGGTTCTTTCATTCTGCAACGAACTGCGTTTGATTTCACTCAATATGCTTATCGTGAGTCGTTTGTCCTTTGTTATTCTTGAGTGGACAGAAAAGAGTACCTACGGCATGCTGCCATTCAGATGTAGTTCATAAGTCAGCAAAATTGGGTGGCAAAAGCAATCACAGCAGTCACCCTGGTGGAGGACACGGAAGGCGACCAGGTGACGGTGGAGCCTGCTGGGGTGAGGAACATTTTTTCGGTATTCATCTGGGTGGTGGTTACATGGATGAAAATGTACAAAAAAAAATTATCGAGATGCACAATCTAGATCTGTACATTTACTCCATAGAAATTTCACCTTCATGAAAAGTATCTAAGAGTGGTTTAGAGAAGCAAATTGTGTGGTCACCCTCTTCAATGGAAACACTTTTCAACCAGAAAGCCATTCAACCCAGAATAGGGTTGAAACTCTTCTTCAACCCAGAGGGTGGAGTTTTTCCCCATTCTTTTTTTTTTTTTTTTTTTTTTTTTTTGTTTATTTTTGAGAGAGAGAGAGACAAAGGAAGGGACAGAGAGAGAGGGAGACAGAGAATCCTTAGCAGGCTCCAGATGTCAGCACATCATGACGTGAGGTGAAACCCAGAGCCCGACGCTCAGCTGACTGAGCCCCACCCAGGCACCCATCCCATCCCTTACTTCATGGGCTGTGCGGTGCCTCAAGGGTTCAGACACAGTGTCTTCAGTTCCAGCTGGAAGCTGGCGGCACATGGCCTGATTTCACTTTCAAGTTATTTAAACAAGCAGGTAAAAAGTACTGTGTATACAGCCTATTGCTTGACCAAAAACTTGCAGAAAGGATTTTTAGTTTTGTCCTTCAGGGCAAAGCCTCTGGTGCACCTGAGTGCACTGCGCACTGCGGTGTCCCCCTAATCCTCTTTCCCTAAATGCCGAGAAAACGCTACATGGAACCAAAGATGCCTCAGGCCCAACCTCGGAGCATGGAGTGCTGTCAGGACCCCACACCTGGACTGAATGAGTGTCAAATGTCATCTTATGCGCATTCATAGGATGAGCTGACATCTCCCCAGATCAGAATCAGAGGCAGCTGCTGAAACAGGCAAAGTAATAAATTTCAGTCAATAAATTTCCCTTGGGGGTAAAAAAAAAAAAAAGCCAGCCCTTCCATTTCCAGATCCCCGTGCCTACTCTCTTCCACGTGCTGAAGTCAGGTAGCATCCTCCCTGCAGGTTGAGGGAAAGCCAGGTATTGGGATGAACCAGAGACTCACATTGTCAGTAAGAGGAAAGGAGACACCCATTTCCTCTGCACCTAAGCGGGCACGAGAGGAAGATTGGAGACTTTTCAATTCAAGAAGGAGACAGAGGAACAGAAGAAAGTCAGGTTGAGCAAACCGTGCGGGCAGCTGAGGAGGAGAGGGTAGAAGGTGGCAAGACCCTTCAAAGAGGCTGAAACAGGAAGAAGAGAGCAGATCGAAAGCAAACTAGAATGTCTGCCTCCATTTCGGGTCGGGAGTCTGCTAAGTTAGTTAAAGTCATCCTTAGGCACTGGGAAAATTCAATTTTCATCACAGGTCCTGATGACATTTCCTTTAAACGCCAGATTCAATAGCGAGATACACCTTCAGGGGGAAAATATTCTCTACAGTAAGAAGGTGAGATAGGGAAACGAGTTAAAAGCTCTTTTTCCTGCTATGCAAATATTCTCCAGGAACACTAACAAGATAAATATATTTCTGTGAGATACTAAGCTTTCTCAGTCACAGGTTTATTTCTGCAGGTTTCTCTTCACTCTTTGCCTCTAAATTGAACACTTTGTGGCTAAAATTTTAAAGCCGTGTTCCTCCCCCCAGAAAAGCCTATGTTCCATGTTCAAAAACTAAGGGAGCAAGGGACAGAGGTGGGGAAAGATTCTCCCCCACACACACCCCGTTTGTGGCCACAATGCTGGGTGAACTGGAAATATCATGCCGGAGTCTCACAAGAATGAAAGGAGGAATAAGTGTCACTTTATCCACACCCTTCTTCCGGGTGGGTAAGAAGACTGCAGCCAAGACAAGGAGGGACAGTCAAAAGGTCACCCAACCAAGGACAATACCCGATTACCCATCATCTGGTCCCACAGCCTTTCTCCACTCCCACACCACCAGTCAAGAGCAATGGAGATATCTGGTAATGTCCAATTGGACAATGTCTGGTTCTGGGAAAACCACTCAGGACTGAGACTGCCTCTTCCCTTTCAGAATCTCAAAATCCTCATCCATAAAATGGAAATACTAATTCCTTACTGGTCAGGCACTTGTGAAGATACATCAGATATCACACGTTATACAGTGTCCAGAACATAGCAAGGGCTGGTTACTTGTTACCCACTGTATTTGTTTCCTGTAGCTTCCGTGATGGGTCACCACACATCTAGTGGCTCACATCAGCACATATTTATCATCTGCAAGTCCCAGACGTCAGAGGTCTGCAGTGGGGTTCACTCAGCTATAATCAAGTTGCTGGAGTGGCTATTTTCCTTTCGGAGGCTCTAGGAGGGGAATCCATGTCTCTGTCTTCTCCAGCCTCCAGAGGCTACTTGAATCCGTTGGCTCATGGCCCCATCCATTTGCAAAGTCAGTAGCGAAGTATCTTCAAATCTCCGTTCATCTCTCTCTCCCCTCTGGTTCCACTATCACATCTCCTTTCCTCAATCCTTGGCCCTCCTCTTCCCTTTCTCTTTCTGTGATTAACACTGAGATCCACCCAGATAATCCAGGATGGTCTCCCCATCTTGAGATCCTTAACTTAACATAGCTCCACATTCCTCTGTGCCTTGTAAGGAAATGTATTCACAGGTTCAGGGGATAGGAATCTGGTCGTATTTGAGGGAGGTCATTATTCAGCCCACCACAGCTGCTATTATTTGTATTGAGGTTGTCGACTTTATCCAAGTGGTACTACTCAAGAGATCGGAGATCATTATGCCAGGATTATTTTTCAGATTTCTATTTTAAAATTTTATCTCCACCTTTTAATCAATGATACTGTTACTTTTTTAGTCTGTTAGTAAGCCATCTAAAAGAGAGAGAGTTCTGTTAATGGTCCATGGGCAACAGTTGGGGGGAACATCCATATTCATACTCATGTTCATAGTCCAGAACTTCAGACCCCAGACTCTTCAAATTTGGAGAGAAGGGTTGGATGACGTAT
Source organism: Panthera leo (assembly GCF_018350215.1). Taxonomy (NCBI): domain Eukaryota; kingdom Metazoa; phylum Chordata; class Mammalia; order Carnivora; family Felidae; genus Panthera; species Panthera leo. Next base: position 34,413,029 of record NC_056694.1, on the reverse strand, counting down.
AATAGGGTGGTTGTGAAGAGGTAGAAACCAGTGGATTAGGGTAAGAAAAGCAGCAGATCCCAGAGAGTCCTTGTCAAAAACCAGTGACTTGGTCACAAACAATCAGAAGTGCCACATTGCCCCCCCCACCCCTGATCGCTTAGCTGGCCTACAGTAGTTTCTAATAAAGGGCTATAATAACATATCACTGCCATCCTCCCCACGTTGAGCTTGAAGAAGAAAAAAATCATCTCTCTCTCCCTGCTGCATCTTCAGCCTTCACACCGGCTGCCTCTTCCAAAGATAATTTCATAAGGACAGCCTCAAACCCAAAGAAAGTGAAGGCACGTTGCTAGGGTTCACTTTCCCTTAGGGGGCTTGCACACCCACCATACTTCCAGATTTCTGTTCAGAGCTGTAAGTAAGTGAGCCGTCTCACCTGTTCCCCTCCTCAAAAAAGAAAGAAGGTCTATACCATGAACAGAAGAAGGAAGCATAAAGGGAACCCTAGGTTTTGGAATCCAGGGAACAAATAGGCTTTGTGTTAATGGTGTCTTCCCTTAAACAAAGGTTTGGCTATTTTTTTTTTTTTTCCACAAAGGGCCAGAGAGTAAGTGCTTTAGACTTTACAGTTCATGTGGTCTCTGTCACAACCACTCAACTCCGGGGTGTGCAGCCTGAAAGCAGTCATTGACAATGTGTAAATGGCTGGGGTGGCTGTGTTCCAATAAAATTTTATTTACAAAACACACAGCCTATGGATTTAGCCTGAAGGTTGTTATTTGCCCATTCCTTCTTTAAATTTTCCAGTACTTGGGGACAGAAGAGGAGATCCGCACGGAAAAGGAATGAGGACATTCATCGGCCTCCCCAGGAGCCACAAGAAGTGAACGACAAAGTGGGCAGATCTCCTTCGTGTCCTCCTAGCTCAGGGCTGGCCCCAGGCAAGGTCATAGAGCAGGAGTAGGTCACTTCCGCGTCCTGCTCCAGCCTTCCAAATCACACTGTGTTCCCTGATGCTCATGGAGTTTTACATTCAGTAGAGCCTAAGAGTTCATTTCTACCTGAAGGAAGAATCCTCTCTATCAGGTGGCCACTAAGCCACTGCAGGGACACAGCCAGCCACAGGATCCCATTGTTCCAGGAAGTGGCTTATTCCAGGAAGTGGGATTTGTCATCAAAGAAAGAGTCAAGACTTTGGAGGAAAAAGAAAACAAAACAGAATCCTAGGTCTGGAACTGTTCATCTCGTCACTTAGTCCAACTGCTTAACCTGGAAGCCTCAAACTTTTTACCAGCTTAGGCCTGATGAAATATCTTAACCATGACAATTCGACCCCCCAAAAGAACAACTCTGTAGGGTCACTGAAATTCCAATTTAAAAACACAGCAACAAGGGGCGCCTGGGTGGCTCAGTCAGCTGAGCATCCAACTCTTGATTTAGGCTCAAGTCATGATCTTACAGTTCACGGGATTGAGCCCTGAGTCGGGCTCTATGTGGACAGTGTGGTGCCTGCTTGGGATTCTCTCTCTCCCTCTCTCTCTGCCTCTCTCTCTCTCTCTCCCCCTCAAAATAAGTAAACAAACAGTTTTTAAAAAGAGGGGAGCCTGAGTGGCTCAGCTGGTTAAGTGTCCAACTCTTGATTTCAGCTCAGGTCATGATCTCAGGTTCATGAGCTCAAGCCCCTCATCCGTGCTGTCAGCGCAAAGCCTGCTTGGGATTCTCTCTTTCTCCCTGTCTCTCTGCCCCTCCCCCACTCACTGACCTCCCCCACTCACGTGCGCGCGCGCTCTCTCTCTCTCTCATAATAAATAAACTTAAGAAAAAAAGAATTGAGATAAACCTTGATTATGTTTACCTTTCACTGAATCTAAGATGCTGATGATTGTAAGACACATACTATTTTACATATCATTAAGAGAGGGGAAAAAGGGTATGGTATTCCATGGGTGGCAATATGCATCACACTTCCTGAGGTGGCAAAATATGATGTAGAGCACATCTCAGAATCGATAACATATAGGTAAAAACAGTGCGGAAGGCAAATAAAATTAGATCCCCAATTCCCACCGTATAAAATGTTATATTCTAAATGGATTAAAGGCCTATAGGCAAAAAGAAAATCTTTAAAATGGTTTGTATGACAACAAAATAAAATACCAAAAGAAAAGTTAAAAGACAAGCCACAGCTGGGAGAAGATATTTGCAACACATAAAACTAAGAGTGAATTTTTCCCCCAGAATATAAAGGAGTCCTACAGATCAATAAGAAAAGATGAACAACCCAACATGAGAAGAGGCAATTTACAGAGGAGGAATCCTGAGTGGCCAGTAAATTGGTGGAAAGGAGCTCATGCTGCTACATAAGCAGAAAAATGCAGATTGAAACAAGATACCCACCCATCGGAGAGGCAAAGTAACATCAAGGGTTAGCACGGGTGTGCACAAACACAGCCTCTCCAGCTGGTGGGGATAGCAACCACACATCACTTTGCAGACAAATTTAGCAATGCCTAGAATATGTGGACATGTTTCATGTCCCACATCCCAGCATCTAGCACCTCTAGAAATAGACTCTAGAAAAGCTCTTGAGCGTGCACATTTGGACTCAGGTGAAAAAGACATGTGATGCTACCCTTGTCTGAAACAATGAAGAGTTGGGGTCAACACAACAGTCCGCCACGGGGAGAATGAATGCATGCGCTACCTTCTCACAACAGCATACCATACAGCTGTCCAAGGGAACGGACCAAATCCCCTGTGGTGTTGGTTGCTCATGGCGAATACGCTTCCTGGCACTGAACTGTACACTTAGAAATGGCGGCAATGGAAAATTTTATGTTACGTATACTTTAGCACAATAAAGAAAATCTGCAAAAAAAAAAAAAAAAAAAAAGATCCATGGAAAAATGGCTGAAAAGGAAAATAAAAGGTATGAGACGGAGGGTCCTGTCATACCAGAAAGTAGGGAAGTTCAAAAAATGAAAAGAGAGGGCAGCAGCATCAGCAGAGAGTCAACTTCAAAGAGCTCCCAGTGGGAAATGCTGGAGGAATTTGGGCAACAGAATAAATAACGCAGCATTGGGTTGTAACACAAAGTGTGAAAGAAATATCCATGACTCCATACTGATATAAATAAGTGGTTGAATAAATAAATACATGGGAGAGAAGAGACAAATGTGCCTGATGGAAGAAGTCTATTTAATATCGACACCCAACTTTCAAGGAGCTAGAGGTTAAAACCCTCACCCCCTGAGGACTTGCCTGGACCTAGTGACTTAATGGCGCATGGAAAGGGGAAAGCACTAACTTACAGTGAGAGACCTGACAGATGCCACCTTAACCAAGTGAATGCGGTTAACATCACCAGGGAGGTCAGGTGGATGTCACAAACGCCCTGATAGGAAGGGATGAGAAGGGCACTTCACCTCTGTGGTCCTCCCCAAAGCCCGTAGCCCAGTGGGACATCAGACAGACCCAGACTGGGGGATATTCTACAGGATACCTGCATAGTACCCCCTCAAGACTGTTGGGGTCATGGAAAAAACAAGGAAGGACGGAGAAACTGTTATAACCAGGAGTTCAGGAGATGTGAAAGCTAAATGCAATGTGCTTCCCTGGATTGGGTCCTGTGACAGAAGGAGAACATTGATAGAAAAAAATATGGAAATCCATGGGGCGTCTGGGTGACTCAGTCAGTTAACATCAGACTTTGGCTCAGGTCATGATCTCATAGTTCATGGGTTCAAGCCTCACATCAGGCTCTGTGCTGACAGCTCAGAGCCTGGAGCCTGCTTTGGATTCTGGGTCTCCTTCTCTCCCTGCCCCTCCCCTACTCGTGCTATCTCTCTCTATCTCTCAAAAATAAATAAATGTTAAAAAAAAATTGGGCCCTCATGAAGATAAAAAGCTTCTGCACTGCAAAGGAAACAATCAACAAAACTAAAAGGCAACCAATGGAACGGGAAAAGATATTTGCAAATGACATATCGGACAAAGGGCTAGTATCCAAAATCTATAAAGAACTCACCAAACTCCACACCCGAAAAACAAACAATCCAGTGAAGAAATGGGCAGAAAACATGAATAGACACTTCTCTAAAGAAGATGGCCAATAGGCACATGAAAAGATGCTCAACGTCGCTCCTCATCAGGGAAACACAAATCAAAACCACACTCAGATACCACCTCACACCATTCAGAGTGGCTAAAATGAACAAATCAGGAGACTATAGACGCTGGTGAGGATGTGGAGAAATGGTAACCCTCTTGCACTGTTGGTGGGAACGCAAACTGGTGCAGCCGCTCTGGAAAACAGTGTGGAGGTTCCTCAAAAAATTAAAAATAGATCTACCCTATGACCCAGCAGTAGCACTGCTAGGAATTTACCCAAGGGATACAGGAATGCTGATGCATAGGGGCACTTGTACCCCAATGTTTATAGCAGCACTTTCAACAATAGCCAAATTATGGAAAGAGCCTAAATGTCCATCAACTGATGGATAGAAAAATTGTGGTTTATGTATACAATGGAATACTACTTGGCAATGAGAAAGAATGAAATATGGCCTTTTGTAGCAACATGGATGGAACTGGAGAGTGTTATGTTAAGGGAAATAAGTCATACAGAGAAAGACAGATACCATATGTTTTCACTCTTATGTGGATCCTGAGAAACTTACCAGAAGACCATGGGGGAGGGGAAGGAAAAAAAGAAAGAAAGAAAGGTTAGAGAGGGAGGGAGCCAAAACATAAAAGACTCTTAGAAACTGAGAGCAAACTGAGGGTTGATGGGGGGTGGGAGGGAGAGGAGGGTGGGTGAAGGGTGTTGGGGAGGGCACCTGTTGGGATGAGCACTGGGTGTTGAATGGAAACGAATTTGACAATAAATTTCATATTTAAAAAATTATAATAAAAAATAAGGAGATCTAAAAAAAATTTTTTTTAAAAAATAGGGAAATCCAAATAAAGTCTGGAGTTTAATTAATAATAATGTGCCGGTGTGGTTTCTTCAGTTTTGACCAAGGACCATGGTGATGTAAGATGTTACTAATGGGGGAACATGAGTGAGGGGTCTATGCGAACTCTGTAGACTATCTTCTCAACTTTTCTGTAAATCTAAAATTATTCCAGGGGTGCCTGGGTGGCTCAGTTGGTTAAAGCATCTGACTCTTGACTTCGGCTCAGGTCATGGTCTCATGGTTCGTGGGTTTGAGCCCCACGTGGGGCCGTGCACTGTCAGGGCAGAAGCCTGCTTCATCGTCAGTTAAATAAGGGAAATGAGAGTTGCCCTATCATGGTGTTACCATGTGCACTCAGTGAGATGAGACATGTAAAGTTCTTAGCAGAGTGACAGGTGATATATACCATATATATGATATATATGCAATTTATCCTCACTAGCATATTTTATTTTGGGTCCTCTCCAACCCTGAAGTATTTTGCTTCCTGGAACAACATTGTATCTCTTTTCCTCCCCAGTGCCCTCCCCTCTCTGGCCTCTCCCTGCACATTGGTCTCCGTCACAATTTTTAGAGAGTATTTATTTACACCTTCATTTCACAAATACATATTGAACTACTTCTATGTGCAAGACAACTTCTGGGTTTGGAGCATACACAGATAATAAAGCAAAGATGCAATTAATATGAACACACCTGTCACGAAAGAGGTGATATGAAGGATAGTGGAACCACAGGGGAGGGGGATTTCACCCAACCTTTAGGAAAAAGCAATGAGTTCCCAGGGCAAGGCACAGGTGAGCTGGGTTTTGAGCAATGAGTTGAAATTATCTAGGTGAAAACATTTAGACACTTTGTGTGCAAAGACCAAGAATTTTGGGATCACTGAAATGTATGTCACTGGGGGACAGGAGGTAGTGGGGCAGGATTCACATGAAACAAAAATGGATTACAAACAGGGTCAGATCTTAAAAGACCTCGAAAACCAGGCCAAAATATTTTTAACTTGATCCTGAGACCAAGGGAAGGCTCTGAAGGATTCAAATAAAGGGGTGATCTGGTCAGATTAGGAATGAGTGTGCAATGCATTAGGCTATAGGTCAGAAGCTTCGTGGTTATTTTAATAGTTTCCTGGGCACAGACAAAACGTTTGTCTTTACCCACTAGTCCCTCACCCCACCATTCCACAGGGCTAAGGGAGCAGGACACATGAGGAACAGAGAATAGGACTCATCTTTAGCATTACTTCATCAACAGATGCACAGAGGCTCCAATCTTAATGGCAAAGACTGGAGTGAAGCATTAGACACAGCTCCAGGCATGAGCAGGTCCTCGACTCTCCCTGACTCTGTGGATTCAGGAAGAAGGATGGACATAAAAGATGGACATCCCATTCCAAGGGACAGACCCCGGCAGGATGCAGCCCGGGTGTCAGGACACTTACACCATCCCCTGGTGCAAAGAGGTCTGTCAACTGTCCTGGATTACAACCAAGCATTCTTCCATTTTGAAAAGGTTTTGGGCGTAGAGGCAGAGGAAGGCTAGGTATGTAGAGAAGGGGGTCTTCCCCCCCACCCCAACCATGGAATGAGGCCAACTACAAGAGCATCCAGTTTGGGAAAAGGTTAAGTTTGCTCCTTAGGGAAGCCACAGGCTTATCCTGCTAGCCCCCAGCCCCTCCAAGTTTCTAGACCTCTCCTGTGCAATCCTGGGACAACAGGAATGAGAAACATTACAGCTTCCAGGAGCAGTACAAAAAATAATCTGTTTCTTTTTTATCAAAGGGGGATGAACCTCCAAACCAAGTCCTGGGGTGGGGGGAGGAATTTCCAAAGCAAAGATGCCAGCCCCCTCCCTCTGTCCCTCAAAGAACCCTCTGCCATTTGTCCCAACTAAACAGTGTTCACCTGCCTTGAAACCCTCACCACCTGCTCGTCTCTCTCATAGGCACTGGAGCCTTTCTCCAAAGCCCACTCCCACCTTTGTTTTTATATCTCTTTTTTTAAAAACTACTCTTTGATTATGGTTATTTTATCTGGGGTCACTGCTCAGTCAACTGTTAAATAAATTGCAAATTCTACAAAACACAGCCAGCAGAGCCATTTCTAACTGTAATGCCACAACTTCGAGCAAAATTACATCTGGCTACAATACTATTCATATGCATAAATTATACCGCCTCTGATTATCTTAAAGAAAATTCAGCCATTAAACTTATTTTATAGGCACAGAACCAGGGGGAGTGCCAGAAAGAATCTGTATATCCTAAAAGTCAGGGGGAAAGCAGAAAGAAACAAAACATAATTGGCAAACCTTATCCGCCTGCAGTTCTGTCTAATGGGCTCTGTCTCTCCTGATTTTCCATCACCACCCACCACTGACATACACACCCACAGCAGGAAGAAGAAGGGGGGCCGGGAGGGAGGGGTGGCATCAGACTGCATGTGGTTAGGACAGATTGAGGATGCTTCCCAGCGCCACACGTGCCTCCAGAGGGGAAAGGCACTCTGGGTGTACATCAACAGGAAACTCACATTTAGCACGCTCATAAATCCAAACCCTGCCCAGGAGGACGGCCAAGATGGCTTCTGAAGCCGACAGAGCATCTCTGCAGTAAGAGTGCGACATGTTGTGTTGTGGACATCTTACGAAGTTGTCTTTCCCAGCTACACCCTTTTCATACTTACAAGAAGAATAAGAGTAATGATGACGTATTGACTACTGGGTGCTTATTTGGCACCACATACATCCTACTTAACCAGAAAAATAACCCTGCAGGGGTAGGAATTTCTATCCTGTGCCTTTTATATAGGGGGGTCCTGAGGCACGGGGAAATTCATCTACAGTCCCAAGGACATGCATGTAGGAAATGGTAGAGTCAGGGCTTGGACCCAGAGAGTCTGAGTCTGGAGCTTGTGCTCTTAAACACCACGATGCTCTACTTCCCTCTGGATTATGAGTGTTAAGGATTCTGAGCCACCACCCAGGGCTCCGAGTGTAACATTATCATTTAACCCTAACCCTCAATTCTCATGTCTTTTGTCTGGGATTTGAGATTAGGTCAGGGGTGGACAGCGGATCTTAGCTGAGCCAATCAGATTATTGCTCCTGGAAATTTGGAATGGGACACGTGCGGCAGTCCGTTGGCAGTGGGGGTGCCATTTTGAGACCAGGATGAAGGCTCATTTAATGGCACAGAAAGGCAAATGGCTCATCTTCTAGGAAAGGAGAATAAAGCAGATCAAATAGATATGAAAATGAGAGAGAGAGACAGAGAGACAGAGAGAGAAAGGGAGAGAGAAAGAGAGGAGTGCTTGGTCCCAGTGTAGTTTTACATTTCCAAAAGTCAGTAGTCTTAGTAAAACATGGTGACACTTTCAGCCCCTTGACTTCTGTCCGTAGAAGCCCCTAATCCTCATTTTTATGACAAGGCTCTCTTGACTGAAGCTCCCTCCATGGGGGTTGTATGTGCGAGCCAATCCTGAATGAGGGCTAGTAGGTGCTGGGCATTGTGCTAAATGCCAATGGAATGAACTCCCACAATTCTCAGAAAACTCTTCAGACATATGTCCCTTTTTTTTTTTTTAATTTTTTTTAACATTTATTTATTTTTGAGACAGAGAGAGACAGAGCATGAACGGGGGAGGGGCAGAGAGAGAGGGAGACACAGAATCGGAAGCAGGCTCCAGGCTCTGGGCCATCAGCCCAGAGCCTGACGCGGGGCTCGAACTCACGGACCGCGAGATCGTGACCTGAGCTGAAGTCGGATGCTCAACCGACTGAGCCACCCAGGCGCCCCAGAGATATGTCCCTCTTATCACTGTCCCCATTTCCAAGATAAGAACGTTCAGAGAGATGAAGGAACTCACCTAAATTCACACCGTGGCAAAGCCTGAGTTTGAACCCATGCGGTCAGACAGCAAAGCCAGTCCTCCATAACTCCGTGCTCCCCTCTCCCTGGTCTCGGCTTTGTGAAAGGAATAGCAGTCCTATTTTACACTTGTCAGTTGTCCTTATCCACTGCACCCCTTTCTCCCCTGCCACCCCCACCTTTCTCTGCCTCTGTCTCTCTCCCAGTCTTCAAGAATATTAAAGATGATAAATCTAAGTTGAAAACGTGCATTTTTTTGTGAGACGGTAGACTTTATCCCTTTTTGTAGAGACAGACACGACAATTTATAAACTCTGACACTGCTCTGATGGAATGGAATCAGGCCTTTTCAACCACCTCGTGGTGGACAGCTCATCACCCCTTTCTCTGACCTCTAGTATGTGATTTAGGAGGAAATTGGGTCGGGAGGGGGAACCCTCTAGTGGGTGATTAGAAAACCTCTCTCTCAAATTCTGTAAGCAGTGGATTAGATTTTATCAGCCCTCATCCACCTCCTCCCCATGCTTCACTCCAGGGAGTGCATCCTGGGTGAAGGAAGGCTAAGACTGTCAATTTGTTAGTTGAAAACAGTTTTAAAATCCATTTCTCCCTGTGAAATGTGTCAGCCACAGAGAAGTTTCTCTCTGCTTTGACGGAGCTGTATGTATGTCGTTTAAGATAACAATGAAAGATGCTCCAGGCGGGGGACCTGGGTGTTCTTCCAAGGGGCCACTGTGACGTGGGAAGGTTTATTTCTCATTTTCCGCCATGTGATCATTCTCCTGCCCCCACCCCAATCCCCATCCCAATTTTATGATGGATTTCACTTTGCAAAACATAGGTGCGGGTGGTTGACTTTGTACATCAGCTTGACTGGGTTAGGGGATGCCTGCATCCCTGGTAAAACATTGTTTCTGGGTGTGTCAGAGGGTGTTTCGCCCTCACAGAGACTAAGGTTTGAATCAGTGAAGGAAGATGGCACTGTCCAATGCAGGTGGACATCAGCCAATCCACAGAAGACACCTGAAGAGAAGAAAAAGACAGAGGAGGGGCAAATGTGCTCTCTCCGCTTGAACTGAGACATCTGTTGGGCAATGGGGGTCCTGGTTTCTGGACCTTTGGACAACTTGAATTACACCACCAGCTTTCATGATTCTCCAGCTCACAGACAGCAGACTGTGGGACTTCCTGGCTGCCACAGTCACGTGAACCAATTCCTGTTTTTTAGATATATCCCATTGGTTCCATTTCTCTGGAGAACCCTGAGTAATAGTGTAGGCTTCTAAAAATACTTAAGTCACGTTTATCTCTTTTCCTACCAACCATCCTGACAGTATTTCCTCAGAAGGGCTTAGGTATCTAAAGTTATCCCAAAACAGGGGGTGCCTTTGAGGACCTTTGCATATGTCTGTACTAGGGGGAGCCCTTGAAATACTCCCCATGCCTTAATCCTCAAAGGATAACAATAGGTCTGAGCAGTCAGCCACCCTCCTAGATGGTGTACATGCATAGCCCCTCGATTAGCAACTTGTTAAACAGGATGTGAGTGTGGTCTTTCCAGTAAGAAACAGTGAAACCAATGGCCAATCATAAATGCACGTGAGATCTAGTGGCTATGTGTACCATGTCTCCACTTTTCTCTTAAAGCTCCTCCAAGTCCCCAGGGAATCACCACGTGAGGGGCATCCACTTCCCTTTCTCTCTCCGTCTCCTTCTATCATCCATGAACCATCTATCGAAGCCACGGGGGTCTTTGCCCCTGGGAAAAGGTCCTTGCTGAGGATGAGAGGTCCTTGAGAAGACTGTTCTCCACTCTCAGACTGTCCATGGTGGACATCGCACTAGCAAATAAGGTTTCATTTCTTCAGATCTGACCCCCTCTCCTAGCAGGGTCTCATGGGTTGTGATGCCAAAATACCCTTCCTCCTCCCCACCACCTGCTCAGAAATTAAGCTGTTCTGCGCGTGCAGATGGGCAGGTACCGTCCACATCCGCTCTTTCTGCAGATGGTGCTCAGAGAGGCTCAAGGACTTGTACAAGGTCCCAGAGCTAAGTAGCTGTGGTCTTTTTTTGGGTCTGAGATGCTGGCCTCCAAAGTACGGCATCTGGCCACACATTTATTCATCACATAGTAGGTGCCTACCACGTGCTAGCCTTTGTGTCAGGAATACAAGGATTCATTTAAAATAAAAAGTGGTCCTTCCCCTCCAAGTATTTGTAAACTAATTGGAGAGTGAGATGACCACAGAACAACTGATCTTACATATCCAGTGAAGGAAGGAAGGAAGGAAGGAAGGAAGGAAGGAAGGAAGGAAGGAAGGAAGGGAGGAAGGTGGAAGGAAGGGGGAAGGAAGGAAGGAAGGGAGGGAGGGAGGAAGGTGGAAGGAAGGGGGAAAGAAGGGGGAAGGAAGGAAGGAAGGGAGAGAAGGAAGGAGGGAGGGAGGGAGGGAGGAAGGAAGGGAGGGAGGGAGGGAGGAAGGAAGGGAGGGAGGGAGGGAGGGAAGGAAGGAACTCTGTAACAAGATGCAATGAGAGCACAGAGGAAGAAACACAGTACTGGCTGCATATCAGGGCTCAGGAAACACACTTTCCTTTCCTCCCCCACAGAATGGATGAGGCTTGACTGACTTGCTCAAGGTCACAGGTGCACCGAGTCCTGTCCACTGCCCCAGGGCTCCTTCCTGTGTGTACCACTGTCTTCTCAGGATTGAAAATGCTTTGGGGCCTCTTGCTTCCAAACCGATAATGAAGAAGAGCCAAAGCTAATCCCTGGGAACAATCTCTATTGACAGAGAGTTTGCCTTAGAACTGGAGGGGTCAAGGAAATAAATTAAACAGCAAAGACACCACTTAAGGAAATGGTGGGATCAGCCATGCTGATCAGAGTGGCAGCGGTATGATGAACAGTGTCAGCCCAGCGTGTGAGGGCAGGAGGGGCCGTGGAATCTGCAGATAGCAGGCAGGAAGAGCCCTCGCCGGGCAGCAGGTGGCCACCAGCCAGTGCCCAGGACAGGAGGTGCCGGGAGCAGAGTGGCCTCGGGCTGAGCAGTCGGCCCCGCCTCTCCCAGGTGGATGCTCTCTGCCCCCGCCGCAGGGAGGAACGGAGGGACCAGAAATTCAGAGCACCAGCTCTGCGCCTGCCCTCAAATCAGCTCTCTCTGCTCTTCCCCGCAGGGTCTTCATAATCTTTGAGCAGAGCACTTGAGCTCCAAAGGCCCACCCCATCTCCCTGTCTCCTCTGGTCGTCTTCTCCTTACACCAACACTCCCGCCGACCCCCTCTCCACACCACATCAACAGCACCGGAACTGGCCTTCCTGCTTCCACAACCCCCTTTTCCTGAAAAGCTCACACACAGAAACCTACTTAGAACCCCTCCACAGTTTCCCCACATACCTCAGGATAAATCCCTGGCCCTTCAAGAGGGTTTATCCTCCACCGTTCCCCCTCCTGACTCTCCAGACTCACCTCTCCCCTCTGCCCGCTCCGATCGTTCAGCCCCAGGCCCGACTGAACTCCACTTCATTCCCTTCCCTTTTACTCTGTCTGGGGAGAGCAACCAAACCATCCAGTTTTCTCTCCACCTCTCAGCTCTGCCCCACACTTACCTGTCTCTTTTCCCCTTTGTCTACGCATCCTCGTGGTGCTGGCAACAAGAGGTGACTTCCCTCAAGAGGCCCTCCCTGATTTCCTGTCCATCCCCAAAAGTGGATTCATTGCACCCAAAGTACTCTGGGTTGGTTTCAATGACAGGATTCAGCAGAGTGCAGGATCATTAGCAGCTGACTTATATCTGCCAACTCAAGGGCAGAGACTGACTAGGTGCTGCCTGCTGCTTTGTCTTACCACACGCATTCACAATCTTCCATTCGCTCTGTAATTATCTTGTACGTACTGTGTGTCGGAAACTGTACTAAGGACAAGGGATGCAGGGGTGAGTAAGGCAGACAAGGCCTTAGCAGACACTCAGCAGATATCTGTTGAATGAACATGTCCCATTGAAGTCTTTAGAAATGATCCAGTCCAACCTTCTTGCTGTTCAGATAGATAAACAAGACTCAACCAACAGTTGCCGTGAACTCAGGTCCACATAACGTGGCTGCTTTCAGAATCAAGACCCCTGACTGTGGGCCCGGAACTTTTCCATAGCACCAGCTCATCCTCAGCTGTCTGTAAGGCCGACCAACACGGTGCTTCCCTCCAAAACAGGAGGTGGGAGGGGAGGCCTGGCTGACTGTGGTGACCTGATGTGATTACTCCACTGATCTTTCTGGGTGTCCCCAGCTTTATGTTTCCACATCAGTGACTGGATGAGTGACCTTGGGCAAACCGCTTACTCCTGATGTGTCCCTTTTTTTTTTTTTTATTGACAAAGTCTTATGTGAAGATCAAAGGACATGCTGACAGGAAAAGCTACTGAAAAGAAAAAAGGGTGCGGGGGAAATTCATATTTTCTGAATCCTGTGTGGGCAGCTCACAGTGATTTAAAGCAGGATTACCCAATACTACAATCACCCAAGCCCTGAATCCATTATTGTTTCCCACTGCCCGCCATCTTTGAACAGAAGGTGTCATGGTAATGATTAGGAGTTGGGCTTGGAGTTGGGTGACAAAAATTCAAATCCTGATTCTGACTCGCATCCTAGATGTGTTTTTCCTTGTGCTGCTTTACCCCCTTGGAGCTCCATTTCTTCATCGGGAAACAGGAATGCATTAATAGTGACCACGTTATCCACTTGCTATGAGATTACATGAGATTACACTAACATAGTGCATGGGACTAGGAAGTACTCAATTCACCTCAATGAGCCATTCAATCACTTATTCATCTAGAATTTATTTAGCATTTATTATGTGTCAGAATCTGCCCTAGGTATGAGCAATATTGAGGTGCAATATACATGAGCAAGACAGACATGTTCTCTGTTCTTAAGAAAATCACAATATACCAAAGGGAGCAAATATTATACAGTTGATTCCACAGAGTAGTATAAATTAAAAATGGGGTCAGAGCTGAAGGAAAAATACAAGGAGCTGGGAGGCTGTAGAATTGGAAACATTTCAGACTTTGAGGGATTTACAAGAGAAATGAAGTACATCTTCCTTAAAATAACGGAGAAATACACAAATATACAAGGAAAGTCAATGTGGCAGGCAAAAAAGTAAAGGGAAAATAATAACTTTACTAATAACCTTTTAAAAATATTTTTTAAAAGTTTATTTACTTATTTTTGAGATAGAGACAGAAAGAGAGCAGGGGAGGGGCAGAGAGAGAGGGAGACAGAGAATCCCCATCAGGCTCCACGCTGTCAGCACAGAGCCTGACATGGGGCTTGAACTCATGAATGGGGAGATCATGACCTGAGCCGAAACCAAGAGTCAGACACTTAACCTACTGAGCCACCCAGGCATCCCTACTAATCGCCTTTTAATGGCAGGCACTGAGCTAAGAACAAGGAATAATTATTTTATTTAACACTCACTTCTATTCCACAAGGTGGTATTATCATCATTTTCTGGACAAGGAAACTGAATCTCACTAAATAGGCAATTCATCCATGGTCATAACATGGTAGGGTCACCATTAAGACCCAGCTCGGTTGGATTTTTATTCCAGATTGTGTAATACAGAAACACATAAAACTTATTTGAAATATAACTAAGAGATCAGTCTAAATGGGAAACAGTCGTTGGAGAGATAATGGTCAAAGGAATGACTGGGGGCCCAACTGTGAGCGTCAGGCTAAGGGGTCTGAGTCTGTCTGACATGTAACTGGGAGCCACTGAAGGCTACTGCTGGTGAGTGTCCACGAGCCACATTCCTCATCACAGAGAAGGCCTCTGGCAAACCCGTGCAACTCAGCAGTCTCTCCAAAGCCAATGTGAAAACACTTAAATCACAGCATCTGGTTGATCGTGAGGATTCCACAATACAAATCATTTTTGTAGAAGCTGCACTCAGCTGTATGTCCCTAAATAAGGTAACTCTTGCTGATGAGGTTTTCTAGACAAGGGAGAGCGAACCTTGTGTACAATCTGAAGGCCTGTTGACTAGTCATTGAATTCTGGACTTTGCAACCTCCCTGGCCAGTTATACATCACAGTGGTTGACACAAAGCTTGCCTAAGGCTCTGAATGCTGAAGCTGCATGTCAGAAATGCTTTGGCAAGATATAAATGACTTTTAATTTGCAAGAGGTAGAGTATGTGCATGTGTGCATGTGTAATGTGCTGGGGAAGGATTTACAGTTCAGAATCCCAGGCCGGGAAACAGTGTGAATTTCTGTGCGTAAATCTGCTCAGCCGTTTCACAGGAATGCTTTCCAGCGGGACCAACAAGTGATTTTATTATGTTTTTGTTCTCTCAAAATCCCTAAGTTATCGGCCCAAAAGTTAGTACCCAAGAAAGGATGGAGGTGGAGGGGGGAACATTTGATGAGCACCAGCTATGGAAAAGGCTCTGTCCTTGACACTTTGCAAGCATTCTCCAGTTAAGCAAGTCGGTGCATGATGCTGGTGTTTATTCACACACAAAAAGTCTTTCTGGGATCCTGGGAGAGAAAAGTCAGCCTCTTTGCCTTTGAATATGAACAAGAGAAGGCACCTTGTCCTGCTGACAGCCACGAATCAGCCCTAGGATTAGCTGAGGCTGAACAGAAGAGAGAAAAGGACAGAATCAGGGTCCTTGGTGCCATGGTCAACACCTTAATCACCCAGCTCTATATTACGAACTTCCTCTTGATCTCCGGTTAGGTGGAATGGGAAACGGACATAATGTTTAAGCCAATGTGAGGCTGTTTCCTGTTACTTGCAACTGAAAACATCCTTCTATTACAAGAGATAAGTAGCCTACAATTATCAAATACCCTACCTTTATCAAGCCCAGGGCTTCTGAACCTTGGCATTATTGATCTTATAGGCTAGCTATCTCTTTGTTTTGGGGACTGTGATGTACAATGTAGGACGTTTGTAGCAGCATCCCTGGCCTCTATCCACTAGATGCCAGTAGCATCCCTTCCCCCAGGTTTAACAACCCAATATTGCCAAATGTCCCTGCTGGGTAAGATCCCTCACGCCCCCCCCCCCCGGTCCCCCCTCCCCATAGAAAACCACTGATCAAGACTGGACTTTTAGGACTTCATCAATTATATCCCTTCAGAGCAATAATATTCTTAATCAGACAATAACAACCCGTCTATGGGACACTTGGTCTGTGTTCAGTAAAGGCAAGTTCACAATTATGACTCTGACGCCCAGCATGATCCTTATCATCATCGAAGAAAGATGCAATTATGTCACTAGCGTCTGCTAACACTAAGTGTGGTTATGGGCTTGGAATCATTTTACAAACTGCAAGGCATTTGGTAAGCTACAAAGTGCTTTGCAATGGTAACAAGGCTTTGGAAAATGCCAAAGACTTTCGAAATGATAAAGTGACACATGCAATGGAATGTGTTCACCATAAAAAGCTTTGTAAACTGTAAAGTCCCTTGGAAAAGGTGCAGCATCTTATAAACTTTAAAGTGTATTGTAAATGATGACTTATAAACTAAAAAGTACTTTGTGAAATGGGTCATACTCTGTGAATTACAAAAAAGATTTAGAATGGAAACACTTTAAGTTGGTATTACTCAGATGGAAATTGATCCAGGCATGTTAGAAAAATTTTCAACTTGAAAACTGGGGTGCCCTTTTCTAAGTACCAAGAAAAACTAAATGAATATTTAAAAAAAAAAAAAAAACAACCTTCTTTCGCCAAAGTATTTACTTCTTTCATTTATTTATTTTTGTCGCAGATGAGTCAGAATCCAGCTAGTAGAAGATTCAAACGTTATGTTTGCTTCACTTGGAAAAGAGGCTTCCCTAGAACGTACTGGAATATGGGACTGATAAACACTAATCAATTAGCCTTTAGCAAGCGCAGCATGCTCCGAAATCTGAAGACAAATATTTGGACAATTTTTACTTGGATTTCTGAAACAGCTCCCAGGGCTCTATTACATGTTTTTGCCTCAGCCTAGAGAAAGAGGTGCATCTTACAGCGAGCCACAGCTATTATGTCTCGGGAACCTGCCATTTAAAGATTCCCCCGCCATACACACGCATGCACGCACGAGCACGCACACACGCATGAGCGTATTCACATGCGCGCACACCGCCACCACGTAGGACAAGACCACCAGGCAAAGCTGTCTGAGCACTTTCCCAGCCTCCACTAATTGCTCCGGGAGCATGTCAACCCCAGAACCATGGAGCCGTCAAACCAGAAGGATCCTTAGAAAGTACTCTATTCGGCGATTTTCAAAGTGCATGCCTTGAAGCCCCAGAGCTCTGTGGAACGACCTCCAGGGGTCCCCACGAGGCGAAGAAAGGAGGAGCACTCTGCTCTAACTGGAGCACGCCCTTGTTTGTCTGTACTACAGACTGTAATTTTATGTAAAAGTGTGCCTGAAAGCAAGTGTTGTGCAAAAACACTTGTGAGGAAAATGTTGCTTATCCAAATTAGCCATCTTACAGATGGGGAAAGGGAAGGCCCAGAGCTGCCTTTTGCCAAAGGTTCCCCAGGTGGAAAAAGAAGGGAAGCTGGCATCTGGGTCCCTACCTCGATGGCCGACGTTTGCTCTCTCTGACGCTGTTAACCGTTTCTCTGTTCGGCAGGCCTTGGATGGAGCCCAATTTCCTCTTTCCTTCTCCTGTTCCCCTGGTGGGTTGGAAGGCGAATTTGTCTCGGGCATGCATAAGAACCCACAAAAATGTGCAGAATCCAGAAAAGGCACGTGACCATATTTGTGGGGGCCTTCTGGAAATGCCGAATCCAGAGAGGATAGAAACTTTGTGTTCCAGGGAGAAAAAGAAGAAAAGCATCCCACTGCCAGATTTGTGCAACCTCCTGGGATGGGAGTGGGGGAAAGGGGAGCTACACCTGCCCCCCACCCCTATTCACCAGAGGTGTTCATCTTGCCTCCGTAGCACTCTGTCAACAAGCCAGGAGATGTTTTAAATGGGACTTCTGTCTCCCCACCAAGCCAGTGGTAGATCTGAACGAATAATATAAATTCTCTAGCCATACCTTGGCATTTATTTCAATGTAAGTGTATTTTTTCCCAAGTATAAAGCCCAATAGTAATTTATCAAGAGACAAATCATTTTTCCTTGGCAGTGAAGTCTGCAAAGTTCCCATTTTTAAGGCCTTAAATCTCCCTATTTTGACAGAAGTAAGAAAGCATTAGAAGCTTTGATTTAGTTGGATCATACAAAATAGTTTCTCATAATTATCCTTTTGGATGATATATGTGTGTCTTTTCCCCCTTCTTATTAAACCCGAGGTCTCCATTTTTCACCCAGCTGTATTACTAAATTAAATTGCCTTTTGTTGTATTCAAGTTAAACACTTTGCCGAAAGCCTTTTCTTGTTCGGGAAAATAACATTTACCCAATATGTGCCCATGTTTTACTGTTTGAATTTACTGTTCACAATTGTTTAGTTTGCTGGGTAATTTGGGGATATTGTTTGTTTTAATAGGAATAATGAATCACTGTAATTTAGTGTAGTATCTTGGAGTAAAGTATCAAGGAGGTAGAAAAGGGGATATTGAAGACCCATCACATGGAGAAAATGATTTTTCCCACTGCAAAAGCAGATGGGGAAAGGTTAGAGGAAGTTACTGGAAGCCATAAACAGCTGTGAAGATGTTCTGTAGTCTCGCCAGCTTTTTCTCAAGTGGAAAACAAGCCTGGAACAGGGTGGGCGAGGCTGAGCTGGGCTGGTCTGCTCCTGATCCTTTGTAAGACTTCCTCCTTCCCTGCGCCACTCAACCCTCCCAGTTCTGTTGGACAGTTGGGGAGAATGTGGGTTTAGAAAGAGGTGTGGAGTCTGAGGGCAGACACTGCTGCCCCGTGGGGACAGGGGCGAGTCATTTCTTGGGCTCCCAGGCTCCCCGCCGTGAACACGGTAATAAAATGTCCACCTCGTTTGCCCTACCTGGTTCTTGTGGGAACCTAAATACAACAGCATATAGGCACCCGAGAGAGTGCATTCAACTAGAAGGGCCCACCACGATTATTAGCAGCCGCCACATCAAGTGCCCTTGGGGGAAGGAAGGAGGACCTTCATGTTAAGCCTCAGTTTCTTTCTAAAAACAAGCAGCTAACCCAGATGGCTCACTTCACTCTTCTTCCCGATCTGCTAGGATCTGATGGAAGGTTGTACACATTCCTTTAGGGACCGGTTGGGGTGAACCACCATCCTTGTCACTTCTCCCATCTCTGTTTGGTGCTGAGGATGGGTGGTCAGTGCTTTTAAAAGTTCGTAAACTAATCACTACATCCCAAAGACCCTCCAGCCTCCTGCATGACGATAAACAGGGTTCCTTGATAATCTGTGCACATCTGGTTTTCTTACTTTCTTTGTGGTGTTGAAGCAAGATCAAACCAGGTTGAAATCCCAGCTCTGTCTCCTACTAGCTGGGGAAATTGAGTGAGTTACTTAAGTCCTTGGAGGCTGACCTTGGAGTCCAAAGGGATGAATCTGAATCTTGGCCATGTCATGAGTTTTAGACAACTAAATCAGTATTGCTATTACGATCCTTAAATCTAAAAAGTGAAGACGGTGTGCCTGTCTTGTGGATTTGTAAAGACCAAATGTGGTAACACAAAGCAGATCCCTTCCAGTGGGGTCACCTAGAACCTATCTGATAACCCCAACCTGTACAGGAGGCAAAGCAGGGTCAGGCTGCTGAGCCAGAGCCAGAAGTACAGACTGACTCTCACCCTCGGTGGTAGAGAAGGAGGCCCTAAGGGCACAAATTAGGGTCCCATCCTGAGAGAATGTCAGGTTGAGCCTTAGTAAGATTTCTTTCAGCGTGTCAGAAGAAAGCAGAAAATCAATGATCTACACTTCCACATACAGAAGCCAGAAAAAGAAGCGGAAATGAAATGCAAAATAACCAAAAGAAATGGGGGGAAAGGGGAAACATAATAAACCAGAAAACTTTTAAAAATGAAGAAAATCAACAGAGCCCCAAGTTGATCTTTCAAAAAGATTAATAAAAATCGATCAGCCCCTCGCAAGACTGATCAAGAATAAAGAGAGAAACCACAAATGATCAATACTGGGAACAAAAGAGAAGACATGGTATGAAAAGCAAGATTAAAAGAATATCATAAATATCTTTGTGGCCATATGTACGACATTTCAGATGATACAGGTACATCTCTTGAAAGATACCAATAACCAAATCTGACTAAGGAAAGAATTTTAAAACTTGAGTAGGACTTTTTCTATTACAGAAGTTGAAACTGTTTTTTTCTTTAATGTTTATTTATCTTAGAGAGAGAGAGAGAGAGAGAGAGAGAGAGAGAGAGAGAACATGCATGAGCAGGGGAGGGGCAGAGAGAGAGAGGGAGAAAGAATCCCAAGCAGGCTCCAAACTATCAGCACAGAGCCTGATGTAGGACTTGATCTCACGAACCATGAGATCATGACCTGAGATGAAATCAAGAGTCAGACACTTAACTAACTGAGCCACCCAGGCACCCCAGACATTGAATTTGTAATTTAAGTACCTTCCCACAAATAAAAATTGAGGACCAGATGGCTTCACTGGTGAATTATATACTACATTTAAGAAAAAAATAATATGTGTTCTACAAATATTCGTTTCAGAACAGAGAGTAAGAGGGAACAATTCTCGTTTTCTTGTTTGAGGTCAACATAATTCTGAAATTTCATAAAGACATTATTACCAAAACAGAAAAAAAAACTGCACATCAATATTCCTCATGAACATAAAGGTAGAAATTCCAGACTAGATATTATCAAATTAAATCCAGCAATATTTAAGAAACATGATATATCCTGATCAGGTAAGGTTTATTCCAAAATTCAAGGTTGATTTGGCATGTGAAAAAAACATTAATCTACCTTATGAGATTAACACAAATATGAAAAAAAGTTATATGAACCTACCAACAGATGCAGGAGTTCAACAGAATTCATCATATACTTATGGAAAAAAAAAATCCCAACAAACTGGGACTAGAAGGGAATTTCTTTGCATAAAAGGCAGCTACAAAAACAAACAAGAAACAACAGCAATCTTTAGCATTAACATCGTTCTTCCTGGTGAAATGCTGAACGTTTTCTTATTTTATTATACAGGATGTCCTAACTGGCACAATAACACATGGGAGAAATAAAAAAGCATAAATATTGGAAAGAACAAAAGTATTTTTATTTACAGCTGACATGATTATTTATAAAGAAATCCGAAGGTATCTACCAAAAACAAACAAAAGTAATAAGTAAACTCAACAAGCACACAGATTTCAAAATCAATACTCAAAAGCTATATTTCTCTGTCTGCCAATAAAAATTTGGAAAATAGTTTTAGATTCTATTAATTAATACCACCAAAAACTGAAGCTCAACTCCTATTTTACTCCATACATAAAAATTTGAAATGGATCATAAATCCCAATATATAAGCTAAAACTATGAAACTTCTAGAAGAAAACAAAGGAGAGTATCATTAGAAACTAAGTATAGAGAGATTCCTTGGAGACAAGATGAAAAGCATGAATCATAAGAGAGAAAATCCATCAAGCTTTATCAATATTAAAGACTTATCATCAAAAGACACTATTAAAAATACAAAGACACTATTAAAAATACAAAGCTATAAGCCAACACCTCAGAGAACATATTTGCAACACAAATATCTGAAAAAAGGGGGCTTGTATCTATTATATATAAAGAACTCCTATAACCATCATAAAAAGACAACACAACTTTTTTTAACGGACAGGAGACTTGAATGTACACTTCACAAAGCCAGATATATGAAGTACATGAAAAGCCTAACACTTTAATCATCAGGGAAATGCAATTTAATAGCACAATGAGATATCATTTCATAGCCACTATAATGGAAAGTCTGACAATACTAAGTGTTGGCAAGGATGAGGGCACTTCATAGAATTCTGGTCTGACTGTAACATCTAACAACAATGTGGTGAAACCGTTTGGCAATGTTTTTACAAAGCTACACATAAATATTACTCAAAAATGATAGTCCTTGGTATTTATCCAAGGAAAATGAAAACATATATTCAGAAAATATGTGTACTGGAAGTTCTCATGGCAGCTTTATTCATAACAGTCAAATATTGAAACAACCCAAATGCCCATCCGTGGACAGATAAACATGGGGTTTTTGAGATTATACATATACATGTATATATGAATAATCTATTGATATATACAACACAGATGAATCTCAAAAATATACACTGACTGAAGGAATACAGATACTGAATAATTTTATTATGTGAATGCCAGAACAGGCACACACAGCCCCAGCATGTCATGATGAAGTGTAGATGTTACTGGGAAATTTCAGCCACCCAAGTCTTACTAAGTCTCTGCCAAGTTCCCCAGACAGGCTTCCTAGTCCCCACACCACAGAATAAGTGGGTTGGGCATATGAATCCACCTGTGTAGGACAAGGCTAACAAGGTGGAACCATGCCCCAATTTGTCCTGAATGGTGGGTCCAAGAAATGCATGTCAAAACAAACGCTATACTAGCAAAGCAACTTTTTCCATTTTATTATTTTTTCTCATAATAAGTATAGTCTTTAATCCCCATCCCTGATTTCCCCCATACTCCCACTCACCTTCCCTCCAGTAACAATTCATTTGTTCTCTATAATTAAGAGTCTGCTTCTTGCTTTGTCTTTTTTTTTTCCTTTGTTCATTTTGTTTCTTAAATTCCACTTTTGAGTGAGATCATATGGTATTTGTCTTTCTCTGACTTATTTCACTTAGCATAATACTCTCTAGCTCCATCCATGTCATGGCAAATGGCCAGATTTCATTCTTTTTGATTGCTGAATATATATTCTGTTTATATATATATATATATATATATATATATATATATATATATATATATATGTAAACATATATATATATATATAAATGCATATGCC
Source organism: Panthera leo (assembly GCF_018350215.1). Lineage (NCBI taxonomy): Eukaryota > Metazoa > Chordata > Mammalia > Carnivora > Felidae > Panthera > Panthera leo. The sequence goes on along the minus strand of NC_056694.1, from coordinate 34,390,229 downwards.
ACATCTTCTTTATCCATTCATTAGTTGATGGACACTTGGGCTGTTTCCATAGTTTGGCTTTTGTAAGAAACACTGCTATAAACATAGGAGCGCGAATATTCTTTTGAATTAGTGTTTTTGTATTATGGGGGTAAAGAGTAGTGTGATTCCTGGATCATAGGGTAGTTCTATTTTTATTTTTATATTTTCCATTATTATGTTTATTTATTTTGAGACAGAGAGAGACAGAGTATGAGCAGGGGAGAGAGAGAGAGAGGGAGACACAGAATCTGAAGCAAGCTCCTGGTTCTGAACTGTCAGCACAGAACCTGACGTGGGGCTCGAACCCACGAGCAGCGAGATCATGACCTGGGCCGGAATCGGACACTCAACTGACTGAGCCGCCCAAGTGTCCCAAGGGTAGTTCTATTTTAATGCAAAGCATTTTTTTCAATATATGAAATTTATTGTCAAATTGGTTTCCATACAACACCCAGTGCTCATCCCAAAAGGTGCCCTCCTCACTACCCATCACCCACCCTCCCCTCCCTCCCACCCCCTATCAACCCTCAGTTTGTTCTCAGTTTTTAAGAGTCTCTTATGCTTTGGCTCTCTCCCATTCTAACCTTTTTTATTTTTCCTTCCCCTCTCCCATGGGTTTCTGTTAAGTTTCTCAGGATCCACATAAGAGTGAAAACATATGGTATCTGTCTTTCTCTGTATGGCTTATTTCACTTAGCATCACACTCTCCAGTTCCATCCACGTTGCTACAAAGGGCCATATTTCATTCTTTCTCATTGCCACGTAGTACTCCATTGTGTATATAAACCACAATTTCTTTATCCATTCATCAGCTGATGGACATTTAGGCTCTTGCCATCATTTGGCTATTGTTGAGTGCTGCTGTAAACATTGGGGTACAAGTGCCCCTATGCATCAGCACTCCTGTATCCCTTGGGTAAATTCCTAGCAGTGCTATTGCTGGGTCATAGAGTAGGTCTATTTTTAATTTTTTGAGGAACCTCCACACTGTTTTCCAGAGTGGCTGCACCAATTTGCGTTCCCACCAACAGTGCAAGAGGGTTCCCGTTTCTCCGCATCCTCTCCAGCATCTATAGTCTCCTGATTTGTTCATTTTGGCCACTCTGACTGGTGTGAGATGATATCTGAGTGTGGTTTTGATTTGTATTTCCCTGATGAGGAGCGACGTTGAGCATCTTTTCATGTGCCTGTTGGCCATCCGGATGTCTTCTTTAGAGAAGTGTCTATTCAAAAGCATTTTTTTTTAAATGGAATAACTCCCAGAATTCCAGGGGAAGGTCCACCCAGTGGCTCTCACCAACATTAGACCCTGGTTAGGGACTCTAATCTCCCACGTGTCAGCGACAGGCTGGGCCAGGGGCTACAAAAGGTGTCTGATCCGTGCTACATAAGGTGCTGCCCATGAATGCAATTGTGTACAAATGTGTGATCTTGTTTGCCATTTATAATGGGGGAACGTGTGTGCAGGACAGGTATGTGCATCTGTGATGTGTGTGCACACAGTGCATATAAGTGTGCATGTGTGTGCTTGGATATACATGTACGTGTGCGCACACATGTGTGTTTGAAACCGATGCTCAGGACTCACAGAAGCAGATGCTGCTTATTCTAGAGTGACACTGAGTGATTCAACCACTAACACGGTGCTTGGCCTCTCTCCTACCACGATCTCCCAAAGACCTCTCAGGTGCTGTGGCCCTCCCTCCATCCTGATGCTGACATATAAGTCCCCCAAGAGCCTTGTTTACAGTCTCCATGAGAGCAGTGGGCAAACTTAACCCAGACGGCAGGAAAAAATGGACTATTCTCAATAGGTCTGTGGTCTCTGCGAGCTGATGAGCTGACACGCGGGGAGGGGTGGGTGGGTGTTGACTTAAAAATCAAGAGATTTTTATATTTCATGAGGTGTTTGGGTTTTATCAACGTCTCCTCACCCTCTCTGTTCTCGATGTTTCATTACTCTTGCGATCAGTTCTGACAGCCTAAACAGAACTTGATCCGGACAGTTTATTCTTTAAATGAACGATCCTCACATCTTCTGACATCCCTTTCCATCCTGCCTTCAATATGTGCCCTTCAACATCTGGCAGAACCGGTTGTAGCTGCCAGAACGTCCTTAATTCAATAATCAAAACAGGTGCCAAAGAAGTAAATCTCTGACTGTTAATTTTTCAAGTTCTATTCTCCCTCTCCACCTACCTAAATTGTTCAGAAATGAATGTCAGCTCTCTGCTGGGCCGATTACAGGCCACGGGCAGCCTGTCGGAGACAGAGAGAAAAGGGAAGAAATGCACAGCTGATACCCAGAAGGAATGTTTTAAAACCTCTTCCCAAAATGAAGCATGGTTTTATTTTATTCTTTGTTTAGAATGAATGAAGGTGAGGGAGGGCTCAGAGCAGGGAGTCGGATTGTCAGAGCGTGCTGAAAGAATGAATCCCCTGTGTCAGAATTACCAGAAAATCTTGCAAATTCTGTAAATTCGGGCCCCACCACAAATGGACTGATTCAAACTTTGGAGTTAGAGAGAGGGAGCAAACATGTGAAGTTAACCAGCCTCCTGGGTGAGTCTAGACCTAGTATAATTGGAGATCAACAGATCTAAAGATTTTTTCCACCACCCCCCCAAAAGAAACTAATCAAACCAGGGCCACTTACAAAAAGCAATTCAATCAGTCTCCTTTTGTCTCCCCCTTTGAAGAATATAAAACAGCCAAGTGACTTGCTTAAAATTAGAATTGGGGGCCATAAAAGTTTATTCAGTAAAGACAATAAATCCTGAAAAATAAATTCCAGTTTTATTTTACATCCAGTTAGGGGGTGCGTGGAAGGGAATGGAAAGGAAATAATGCAGAAGGAAAGAGAAAGAAAGAGAACAGAGAAGAATTTGCTTTTTGTGAGTAATTTCTATAGGATATTTGCTGCTCTAAACTTTCCACACAGATTATTCTGTTTCATCCAAGGAAGAGAGAGAGAGGGTAGGGGGGGAAACAGGGAGGATGTGACAGATTGGGGAAGAGGGGACACAGAAAAAGACACAAACAAAAATCCAGATGAAGTCAGAGAAAGACACACAGGAATATCGAGAGATATGGAGAGAAACCAAGAGCCATAGAGATCCGTTGAGAATGACAGTGCAGAAAAAAGTGGTATCAGTCAGCTCCAGCTGCCGTAACAAATACCCCAGGCTGGTGGCTTAAACCACACAAATTAATGCCCCACCCTCCTGGAGCCTGGAAGTCTGGGATCGAGGTGTGGGCAAGAGCTTGTTTGCTTTCTTCCTCTTTCTTAGGCGTGCAGACATCCATCTTCCCCCTGTCTGGTGCCTGCCAACGTCCAAACTTCCTCTCCTTCTCGGGATGCCAATCATGCTGGATTAAGAACTGCACCCCCCATCCCATCACCCCGTGTGAACTTACTGATGTCTATAAAGAGGCCATTTGCAAATACAGTCACATTCTGAGCTACCAGGGTTGGAACTTTGTCATATCCATGTGGGGAGACACAATTCATGCCGTAACCAATGCTAAGAGACTAAGAGGAAAGTGTAGGATACAGTAGGAGATCCCTAAGACCACCCAAAGAGGGAAAGATGGAAAGGAAACATTTTGAAGTCATTTTTCGCTGTGGTCCCTCTCTTTTGTCTGCTTAGGCAACAGATTTCAGAGTCTTATTTAAGACACATAAAATGGTGTTTAGCTGACTAACGATGTGTTCTTTATAGATTTCCAGCAACTCTCCTCTTTGGCTCCTTGGCCCCATCAAGCTCCAACCATCTGCAATTCTATTATTCTAATTCATGCTTCGCTATTTAATTTATTAAAGGAAAACTTTGTTTACCTGACCATCAAATTCAATATAAAGAGGACATCCCTATCCCCAAGCGGCAACTCACTTAAATTGTAAGGACAGTATTTTAAGGGAATCATCTGACTGTAACCCCCCAAATTTAATATCCAATTGATTTAGCAGTTTTGCTCCAAGCGAGTCCTAAGGAACTCTCTACTATTTTGAAGTTCCCTCCGACTTGTGATATTCTTGTGATTTATAAGAGATATGCCAGAGCACCGTATACTGAGTATCGGGATATTCTTGATCACGCTAGGCAATGGAGCCATTGATATCATATTGTTAATAATCCTCCAGGGTAGAGAAAAAGAAAACCTGTCCTGTGGTTGGAGGAAGATTAACAGTAAGTGGAAATCTAAGGAACTCTGCCAGTTCCCAGACGCCTCAGCACGGGTTGGGAATGCTAGCTGGAAGAGATCTTAACAGATAAAGTGTGCAGGGCGGGGACTCTCAAACATTAGTGTGTAGAAGGATCTCCTGGGTGGAGGGGTACTAAAAATGCATATTCCTGGTAGAGATTTTTAATCAGTAAGTACAAAGTGGGGTGCGATCATCTTCATTTTGACTGGAAATCCAGGGGATTTGGCTCAAGTGTTTATCGAATCGTTCGTTAAGAAACACAAGGATGCTGGGAAGGTAGCCTTGGGCTCAGCCAAGCCTGGTCTCTGACCGTTACATCCTGTGGCTCAGCACCTCACAATCAGCGCGGTCTGCATAGTGGGGTGTGGATACAGCTCAAAGGCATATTGCAAGGATTGTACAAAACTAGGTAAAACAAAGTGCTTAACACAGAGACCTGCAATAAATACCAAGGACTCCAGAGGTGTGCTTGCCCCAATCCCTGTTCAATTAGACAGTTTATTTATTTAAAATATGTAATTGGGGCACCTCGGCGGCTCAGTCGGTTAAGCACCCGACTTCAACTCAGGTCATGATCTCATGGTTCATGAGTTCAAGTCCCGCACTGGGCTTGCTACCATCAGCAGAGAGCCACAGAGCCTGCTTCAGATCTCTCTGCCCTTCCCCACTGGTTTGTTCTCCCTCTCTCTCTCTCTCTCTCTCTCACACACACACACACACACACATGATAAATAAACTTTCAAAATAAAATAAAACATATAATAAAAGCACATGACCTTCATGTTCGACAGACACAAAAAACTCACGGGGTATTTTCCAAGACTAGAGTCCACCATGATAGTCTTTAAGGGCACGGCTCTGAGCCATCCCCCACCCCGCAGCCAAACACCTCCCCACAGAACTGTAGGCTGGATGCCCTCTGTTGCTCATTTAGCGCCATCTGTACACTATTTTCTCAGCATCCTCAGGAAGTCCACAGTCAGTCTTGGAGATGCCCTCCTGATCTCCACGGTGGACTATCAAGTAATATATTCGTTTTGGCCTGGCCCTCAGGGCCTTGCTGATTCTCTCCTGTGAAAGCAGCACTACCTCAGTGAAATTACATTCAACGGTTCTCCAAACCACAGATTTCAGAGAAATCTCTTGACCCTAGGGGTCTGAGCGGAGGTATCTGAGAGAAAACGGTCTTTCAAAAAGCAATGATAGATTGGTGGTGTCTTATGTGGGTCACCAGCGGTTGGGGAAGTTCACATGTGACACACTGCCACTCCCATCATCTTGAGCAGCTCCTGACACCAACAGGGTCATCACCACTCCCTCTACTATTGCTACTATTACTCCTGCTCCTGTAGTAAAATGATTAATATTCAACATCATCATCATCACAAAAATAATAGCTAACATTAATATGTGCTTCCTATATGTCAGACACTATGTTAATTGCTTTGTCTATATTCTCCCACTGAATTCTACAACTAAAACGGGGAATTACTTATCATTCTCTCCATTTCACTGGTAAAAGATAAAAGTTTAAATTTTTTTATGTTTATTTATTTTTTGAGAAAGAACAGAGCGCAAGGAGGGGGAGGGGCAGAGAGAGAGGGAGACACAGAATCTGAAGCAGGCTCCAGCCTCCGAGCTGTCAGCACAGATCCCGACGTGGGGCTCAAACTCATGGACCGCGAGATCATGACCTGAGCCGAAGTCGGATGCTTAACCTACTGAGCCACCCAGGCACCACAAAGATGGGAGTTTAAAGGGGATGCACATCTGACCACAGGCCTGAGCCAATGCAGGGCAGCGCTGGAGACCCAGCCCGGCTGCATCTTTTGGCTCCCAATTGAATGGCGGGGTTCCCGACTTTGAGTGTGGGACTCCCTCTTTCACACTAAAGACTGAGCAGACCCTCCCACAGCAGTACCTCCATGTTTAGTGTCTGCTGAGAAAAGGCACTGCGGCAGAAAGCTATGATGAATTCCACAAATGTTTCAGTGACTTTGCATATTTTGCTAATCACGGAAGCATATGCAAGCGGATAAACACGCTGCCTATTTTGCCGGAGACGAACCAACACTGACAAGACAGTGCATTGTGGCAGACGAACTCAGGGAAATATTTCAGGAATGCCGGGGTCCCTCTGGAGGCCCGCTGCCCTCAGTCTGAAATGGGCTAACAGGTCCCCTGGCCAGAAATGGACTTTATATATTTTTAATATAATTTTTGTCAAATTGGATAACATACAGTGTATAAAGTCAGCTCTTCATTTTTAGAGTAGATTCCCATGGTCCATCATTTACACACAACACCCAGTGCTCATCCCAACAACTGCCCATCACTCATTTTCCCCTCTCCCCCTAATCCAACGTTCATGCAAGTTAATGGCAGGCAGTCCCCAAAGGAAGTCCCAGACTTCTGTCCGCTGTCGGTATATCAGTTTACCAAATCACTAGTTCATGTCTCAGAGTCCTAACTACCCACTGTCCCCATCTATGCCTGTCCCATGAAGTTGGAGCATTGCTCTGGAAAAGCATCAGCGAACCATAGCCTGCTGGCCAACCCTAGCCCACCCACCTCCTGTTTTGTAAATAAAATTTTACTGGAACAGAGGCACGCCCATTCATGTGCAAAATGTCCGTGTTGGCTTTCCCATCACAGCCCAGAGTTGAGTAGTTATAAAAGAGACCACAGGGTTGACAGAGCTGGAAATATCTCATATATGGCCCCGTACAGAAAAAATATGCTGACCAGTGAAGCTAAGGTGGGTGGGAAATTTGGATTTGCATCATCTGATGTCCTATCAAACATGCTGGAACATTCTGGAGTTTTGTTGCTTTAGATACTCACAACAGTTATCCAGACCTTCCAGAAAAGTTAGGTGGGAGGGGGGCGGAAAGAAGGATAAAAGTAAACTTTCCACGAATGGAAGAGAGGCCTCTCATGCTGCCAGAAGCCTCTGTAGGGAACTCTGGGCATATTGTGAAGCCATGAGCCCTTCCAGAAGAAAGATGTTGTCTCTTCTCTGTGACTTAGAGTAACTGTGCCATGAAAGGACTGTTACATGCTCAATCAGTTGTATGACCTAAGATGACAATCAGAAGTTACATATCATCCTACAATATCAAGGTTTAGCCAGAGACCACAGGGAGGTGAGCACTGGGAGGACAGCATATGAAAAGAGCCAGTGACTTGGGGTCAGAGACATAGTGTAGGATCTCCAGCAGACCCATCACTTAGCTGTGTGACCTGAGTGAGGGCCTCAGCCTCTCTGAGATTTTCCATTCATGTTGTCTCTTGTCTGGGACGCTCTTGCTGGAACAACAGCACTCCCTAGCTGACAGTGGCCAGCCCCTCCTCATCTTCCAAATATCATCTCAAATGTCACCTCCCTCCTCAGGGAAGTCATCACTACCTGCCTCCTGACATCACCTACCTTCCACACCGTCCTTTTCACCACCTGCTCAGAGAACTTAAATACTCACTTGTTCATGTTTCTATCATCTGCCTTCCCCTACGTAGATTTTTAACTCTGCAAGGACAAGGACCTTTTCTGTCATGTGCACTCCAGTCCCAGAACTGAAAAACGTGCCTGGAAGGTAGTTGGGGCTCCAAGAATACTAGTTAAATGAGTGAGTGAATGAATGCACATATGAATGAATGACATACCTCTCAGGGCTGGCAAGAACATCTTACAAGATAATGCTTTGTGAGGTGTTATACGGATGTAACTAACAAATGGTGATCTGCCCAGTGTCCATCTGAGAACTGAATACACCAGCCCAAGGGAAAAAAGTTCTGAACCAAAACGTTCACTAGTTCTGGAATATGACGATACAAATACTGTTCATCTGCTAGATCTGTTCCTTCCAACAATGCAGAAAGTTCTGGAAGCCCAAGTCATGCAGAGATACACCACATTTTATTGTGCCTCTCAGATACCATGTGTTGCACAAATTGAACCTCTGTGGCGACCTTGCGACGAGCTAACCTATCGGCACCATTTTCCCAACACCATTTCCTCACCTCGTGTCTCTGCGTCACATTTTGGTAATTCTCACGATACTTCAAACTTTGCCATTCTTCTATCTCTTATGGTGACCTGTGACCAGTGACTATGACTCACTGAAAGCTCCGTTGACAGTTAAAACTTTTAAGCAATAAGGTAATTTTTTAAAATTTTTTCTTTTTTAACGGTTTTATTTATTTTTGAGACAGAGAGAGACAGAGCATGAATGGGGGAGGGGCAGAGAGAGCAGGAGACACAGAATCGGAAGCAGGCTCCAGGCTCTGAGCCATCAGCCCAGAGCCCGATGCGGGGCTCAAACTCACGGACCGTGAGATCGTGACCTGAGCTGAAGTCGGATGCTTAACCGACTGAGCCACCCAGGCGCCCCACAATAAGGTGATTTTTAATGAAAGTACACATGTTGGGTTTTGTTTCGTTTTTTTTTTTTGACATAATGCTGTTGCACGCTTAACAGACTACAGCAGAGTTAGACGTAACTTCTAAGTGCACATACATTTGACTCGCTTTACCGCGACATTCACTTTTTTGCAGTGATCTGTAACCAAACCTGCCATATCTCCAAGGTATACATGTATATATTCAGAGACTTGTCACCACACACACACACACACACACACACACACACACACACACACACTAAATTACACTAAATTACCTGCCGATATCTGTAAGAATGGAGGAGCTAATTGGGAGCAGACATCCTCTCCCAGCTTGGACACAAATGTCCTCACACGTAACCTGACTTGTAGAATGGGAGAGGAGTGTGGGCTAAAGGCAAGGCTTCTGTTTCTGTGTTTATGTTCCAAGTTCCTAGAATGGACCTTGCCCTTCCTCCCAGACTGTGGAGCTATACATGTGAGCCCGCTGCTGGTCCCCCCTCCCAGCCCGGCCTTACATCACCCGACTCGTTCTCATGCACTGAATTTCCTCCAATGGTCCAGTTGTCAGAAAGCCTTTGATGACCTCTACTCATAAAATGGGTCAGAACCCTCATGGTACACAATTTTCCTGCTTACCAGGGTTCAACATAATAATTCATATAACCTGAATTCATATAACCTGAATGTGTCCCTGCCCCCTCAGAGACTTGTTTAAATTTGGACAGATCCCCAATACTATGAGACACGCTAACCCGAATTTCTCCCCTTCGAGTTCTGTAAGTTCCAGGAACCATGCCCCATGCATCGCTCTGCTTCTCCCACACCCAGTCTTGGACACTCAGAAGCTGTTCTACACTGTATCCACTCTTCACAAGTGAGGGCCCCCCTCTGGTGCACACTAAGCCTCTTACGCCAGCTCCTGGTGTGCATTAGAGAAGACACGGGGATGCACGTGGAAGCTGTATCATCATCTCCGTTAATGGCAATAGGCACAGCCATCTCCTGTCCCCACCTGCCCTTCTCCCTTCTCGTTTCTGCACAGAAATCCTCCCCTTATAGGAAGGGCAGGTCTTCCTATAAGGAAGGCCTTTCTGTCCCAAACCAGAGTTGCGCAGGAAATTGTCTTTTTTTTTAATGTTTATTTATTTTTGAGAGAGAGAGAGAGAGAGAGAGAGAGAGAGAGAGAGAACAGGGGAGGGGCAGAGAGACAGGGAGACACAGAATCTGAAGGACGCTCCAGGCTCTGAGCTGTCAGCATGGCTCAAACTCATGAACCATGAGATCATGACCTGAGCCGAAGTCAGAAGTTTAACCAACTAAGCCATCCACGCGCCCCATGTGGGAAATTTTCTGAGTAAACACAGTGCTCGTTAATTTTTTTTTTTTAATCAGAAAAACTCCTGCCAGAGTTTGCTTTGCCCGGGGACCTTGATGGTGTTGCCAGAAAATGATGGGCAAGGATGCTCCCATTTGGCAAAGAGGCAGTTAGCTGGGCAGGGTGATTGGGAAGAGTATACAGAACACCCACTTGCCTTCCAAAACCTAACGTCAATGCTAAAGTGCCTGAAGTTATCAACCCCCTGGCCTTGTCAATATCTCCAAGCCACATGGGGCAAATTAACTTCTCTTAGCCTCTAAGATTCTAACTCTGATGTCACTTCTGATCACCAACTGAGAATCTGGGACCAATTACAATGTGCGTCAGGAGGTTTCTCCCCACACCACCAACCAGTTCTCAAACGCCAGCTGGGTATCCTACAATTCAACTTAACTCTGACACCATCTAGCTGGAGACGGCATTGGATCCTGCAGGTTAAGGGCTCGTCCTACAAGATTGCCACCCTGCCCCCACCTTCAGATGCCGGTCACAAGTCCTGGTTATTTGTCACCCGTGCTTCTGATCGACCATCTGCACATTAGAGATTCCAACAATCCCCCTCCTTGGGTTTGATTAATTTGCCAGACTGGCTCACTCTAAAGTGAGTGGTTTATTACAAAGCCTATAACTCAGGAACAGCCAGATGGCAAGATGTGCAGGGCAAGGTACAAGGCAAAGTAAGAGCCCAGAGCTTCCGATACTTTCTCGGACCAAGCCACTCTCCCCCAACCCCCATGTGCCCACCAACCCAGAAGTTCTCTGAACCCCATCTCTTTGGCTATTTCTGGAGGTTTCATCACACAGGCATGGCTGATTAAATCACTGGCCACTGGCCGTTGAACTCAACCTCCAGCCCTTCTCCCCTCCCCAGAAGTTGAGGGGTAGGACTGAATGTTCCAACCCCCCAATGATGTGCTTGGTTCCCTGGCAACCAGCCCCCATCCTTAGGTGCAACCCCAGAGCCGCCTCATTCACATAACAGGAGACACCTTTATTTCTCTCCTCACTTAGGAAATTCCGAAAGAGCTGGCATTTCGGATAAAGACCACATGTATATTTCTGTTCATAAATCACAATATCACAGCCTCTGTTTCCTCATTTGTCAGGTAGGGATAGGGATGCCAACCTTATGAGGATTACGTTCCACTTCCTTTTCCCAGACCCCTCTCCTGCTCTTCGCAAAAAACAAAAACAAACACACACACACACACACACACACACAAAACAGATGCTAAAATCATGGAGTGGGAAATGGCCCTAAGTGCCACGAAAGATCAGGTGTCCCTTTGGACCTGATTTTCCTTCTCTTTGCAGATGCTTTGTCTCAGCAGAACATGGGGCACCAACTCAGAGCCCAGAAAAAGAGATCATTGCAGATGGCAAAGTGCCTTGCCCCCGCTTCCCCTATGAATTTAAGAGCTATGCCGGCTGCCATCGTCTCTACCAGAATCCATTCACACATCTCTGAGTCTGATAAGGGCGTCCTAAACCTTCAGTTCAGGCAGCAGCTTGGTGCTTCCCTCTTGCTCCCGGAATACGACTTTCCCCACTTTTTCAAAGAGCTGAGGGAGACCGCGCTAACTGGGGCTGCCTCTCCCCCAGCGCAGCTGGAGAGCCGGGAAAGAGCGTGAGTTTCCTGCCTGTGCCCCAGTCACCTTCCAAACCCCTGGCATCAATGGGATGTGAGTGCTGTTGCTGTCCCTCAGGAAACAGTCTTCCAGCCTCAAGCATGATTTATTAATTTCACTGCTTTGGCGGGGTCATTTATCAAAATTCCCTCAACAGTTCAATTAGGAACGGCCTGCCTCCCAAATTGGGGTTGGTTTTCTCATCTCCCCTAGCCAGCTTGTGGTTTACATCACTGCCCTGACCACCCTTGGTTTGGGGAGCACCACATGAAATAAATCACACCACCCACACACCGACTTCACAATTTTTGCTGCACGACAGCACCACCGAGGAGATGGGGCAGATAAATATTTTCCCTGTTGTTCGGTGCCTAATTGTTGCTTCTACAGAACCCAGGGGTGAGACTTCATCCTTCCATCCATCCTACCACCCTAACAGCACCTGTTCCCCACTGCCCTTGGGGAACCAGGGGTGGTGAGACCTTTCTGCTGGCTCAAGCTCCCATCATCCCTCTTGTTGGTTTCTTGTGACTTTGTCTCTCACGTCCATCTCTCTCCCTCAGACCCGGATTTCCATACGGCAGCAAGAGGCATGATTCCAAAATGCAAATATGATCTCACGGCAATCCTGCTTAAAACCAGCCATGGCTCCCCACTAACCTGATGAGAAAACCCAAACTCATGGGTTTTCTCATGGCGGTCAACCCCTTGGAGTCTAAACCCACCATATCCACAGTTCCCAGAACAGGGCATATGGCCCAGAGGACATTCATAGACTGAATAGCCTGGCCGTTGCTCTTCCCAGCCTCACCTCCTCTCTCTTATTCTCAGCAACACCAACTGTTTATATTTATAGTCTCTCCCACAAACCACACTGGTTCCCACCCACTCCCCCTTTCTCATAAAAGTAACCTCCCTGCCTGAAGCATTCCTACCCCCTCATGAGCCAGCATCTGTTCAACCCTGCATTTCCACCCATCACCTCCTTTTGGGAGCTTTCCCTCAACATCCCTCCCCCCGCAACCACCACCATATTGAACTAGAGACCCCTCCTTCCACAACACCCTGAGCACAACCTGATGAAACAGGATCACAAGGACTGGAGGGAACCATCGTGCCTTACTCCCTTCTGTTTCCCCAGCACCTAACATGTAACCCAGGTTCCCAGCACTGGCCGCCAAATCCATCCCGAGCTCCCACAGTACTTCTCCATGTTTCTTAGTTGCCACTTCAATGCTCTGCTTCTGAAGAAATGGTCAAACACAAGAGTTCCCTCTCAAGCTCTTTCTATTTCTATTTTCCTCCAAAGGGCAGCCTGTGGCTTTCTATGTCATAGATTTCTTTCCCAGAAGAAACATGAAGCATTTTCCCCAGAAAACTAAAACCCTTTAAAATGCCCCCACCCCCGCCCCTCCGCTGACCACACATGGTGTCAAACATGTTTCATTACCCTCCTACCTCAGAGTGAATGCCCATCCATTCCCTCCTACCTGTAGGACAGGTAGCCTCCTAGAAAATCTGGCTGTCACCTCCAAAGTTCCCCGAACCCCTTCCCCTGGGGGTCTAGGTAAGAGTCTTACATAAACAAGTCTCTGGCTGATATGTCCCCAAATCCCCACCATGCAAATTAAGCCCCCACTGTGACCCTCATTAGAATAATAACAATACTGAACACTCCCATGGTGTTAGATTTTTTAGTTCACTCATGCTTTCAAAAACTATTGAATGTTCCCCAAGCAAGGCATTGGTCTTGGCAATGGAGAATCAGCAATTAAACAAGTCAGCAGGTGTGGGCTCAGGGGCTGCTGTGAACTGGTTTTGAATCCTTGGTCTGGAAGTAACTCGTAACCAACCTTACCCTGACCCTTTCAATCTGTTAGCCAATTCAGATTCTTTGACCTGACCCTGTGTGCCGCTATGTAGACAAAGTTCCTGTGCTTGGACGCTAGTTCCATCCACAGTGGTTAATTTCCCCCGTGCCATCTAGACTAGCCCCATAAGCCCTACTTTACAACACTGACCCTGGCAGTAAGTGAGAAGAGAGCAAATCTCCAAGGAATTATTACATGAATTCCCCGTAATTAAGTAATCAGTTGTGCATTTTCTTTTTAAATCCCCGTGTTCTCTGCTTGAGGGCGGAGGCCACCCATGTCTGTCCTATCTCCCATCAGAGCCCAGCGCTGCACAACTGGGTCTTCAGCAAACACGTACGGAGTGATGAATAAATAAGCAAAGAAATGCATCCCTACGTTACAGGGTCCTCAGCCCAAGCTAGACTCTGACGCAGCCCTTCTCCACTGTTTTATTCCATTTTGACCCTAACAGCAAAGATCCCCAGAACTTTATTCATTGCAAAGCAAGCAATCGGGCTGGTGCAAGCAGCAATGGCCTGTGTGTTGGTAATGCCATTGCACGTTGATGGACTTCCACGGTAATTCAACATTATTATGTGTCAAATATAATTTATGGTTTAATACAATGCCAGTTTTATAACTGCATTATTGCTATATATTTACATCTGGAAAAAAATAAATCACACTGAAATTTTCCACTTTGAAGGACTTCGTCTGGGATTAAGTGCTGTGCCAACCAAGGCTGCATTTTCTCGAGCTAAAATTTGGGGGTAGCTCCAGGCCTTGAAAAGAACCAAAGTCAGCTCATTGCTTCCAGATTGCATCCATTTTTTTGGAAACGGTTCAGCATGCTTTTGTCTTAAATTTCCCAAACGTGCACTGGACGCCTACCCCTTGCTTTTAGGAACTCAGGAGCCCCCGGGAAGTCTGGAACTCCACCCAGTGAGAGAAACCGTCCCTCTTAGTGCTATGAAACATTAAAGAAATGCCCCAAACACTACATAAATGGCCTCTCATCACTTACACTTTTCCGTTACCTAGGGTGATATTGTTGTTTTGCTGGTTTTTCAGCCAACAATTTAGCAGAAACTCTTCTATTGCAATAAATATAGATCTCTATCATTTTAACACAGGTATCTGATTTACATACATGTTATAATTGATACAAATCCTTACCTCACTCGTAGCCATTTGAGGTTGCTTCTTATCTCTCATCATAAACAACACTGCCAAGAACATCTTCAGACAGTCATTTGCACACTCGTGCAATTTTTATGTCATTGAGGAAAATCCCTAAATAAATTACAGGATCACAGGATTAAAAACATTTTTTTTAATAATGAAGAAAAATAACAACGTTCCCTCCAGCAGCCTTGATGGACACAAATGCTTCCACTCAGCTCCTGACACCCACTCAGACGTCACCTCTGCTGATTTCCCTTCTGCTACACCATTAGCAGAATCAAGAGAGGAGACTCACTATCACCGCTCGGCTCCCTCATTACCTTATAAACCTTTTCTGTGCCAGTATCACACTACAGTGTAAATTAGGCACGTATGCATCCATTCACACTAGTGGATTATAATCGTGTACGACAGGTGTTCGACCTGCCCTGTCCCATTTCTCTATATAATCCCAATGTCAGACACATGAGAGGTATTGTGCACATATGCACTGAATCAAAATGCAGTTAGGGAATTACTGGAAAGGCTACCAAGTTTTAAGTTTTTAATTCATGATCTTATGGGCTATAGGAAAACCTTCTGAAAAGTTACAAAAGGTCTTAAATGTAGATTCCCCTCTGGAATAATTTCTGTGTGTGTGTGTGTGTGTGTGTGTGTGTGTGTGTGTGTGTGTGTTTCATTACTGGGTGAATTGTATCCTCCCTTCCTTCTCCTTCCTGTTCTCCCTCTTACCAGAGGTGCCTTTGAGAACTGGTCACCTGGCTTCTTGAAATGGAACAGCCACTCACTCTCAGAAGAGAGGAGACTCAGAAGGTTCTCTGTCTTGGAAGGGCTCCCCCCAGGTAGCCTTACACTGTAGGGGGCCCCTGAGATTGCACTTACTGAGCTGCTTGTGTGGGTGGTGGAGACACTGACCCTAGACACGAATTTGCCTTTGCTGAACCCAATGCTTCCGCCAAAACCCTGGTCCCTGGACTTACAGAACAAGATCCGGTGCTCAAAGGCAACTCACTGGATTTTTTTTTTAAGTTTATTTATTTATTTTGAGAGAGAGAGAGAGTACGTGTGTGTGCGTTTGTGTGTGTGTGTGTGTGTGTGTGTGTGTGTGTGTGTGTGTGTGTGCACACATGCGCGAGTAGAGCAGGGGCAGAGAGAGAGAGAGAGAGAGAGAGAGAGAGAAAGAGAAAATCCCAAGCAGTCTCCAATGTGGCGCTCGAATTCACGAACCTTGAGATCATGACCTGAGCTGAAATCAAGAGTTGGATGCTTAACTGACTGAGCCCCCACTCACCTGATATGATGAGCCAGCTTAATGCTCCTTGGGCTAGACTGCACCACTGAAAAATTTCCACGTCCTGTTCTTCGCAATATCACAGACTTCCTTCTAGAAAGAAATGCACTGTGCCAGTTGGGGCAGGTTGTTATAACAAAAATGCCATAGACTAGATGGCTCGAACAACAGAAATGTATTTCTCACAAGGTGCTGGCAGACCCAGTGTCTGGTGAGAGCCCACATCCTGGTCTGCAGTTAGCTGTCCTCTTGCTGTACCCACCCATGCCGTCCTCTTGCTGTACCCACCCATGGTGGGGAGCCTAGAGAGGAAGTGGGTTTTCCTGTCTCTTCTTATAAGGGCACGAATTGCATCATTACTGTCCTCATGACCTGACCACCCCCAAAGGCCCCACCCCCTAATACCATCACACTGAGGGTTAGGATTTCAGCATAAGAATTCTGCAGGAACATAAACCTATGGTTCGAAACATGCACTTCGCCAAATATATAATAAAAACCTTCTAGCTGTCCCTTCATGATCTCAACTAGTAAAAAAACAAAAAAACAAACCCACATCTTTGGGAAGGTAGTTGGCTTCTCCACTTTGCAATAACCATTAAGCCTTTCTTCCCTATCCCAAATGCGCCTTGTTATTATTTCTACCTGTTTTATTGTTGATGATGACTATCAATTAGATGCGATGTAAACAGACCATCTTACTTTGAAACAATATACACAAAAATCTCCCACTGGGAGAAATGCAGAACTTTACTTAGAATCCTGGAACTGGGGAGTCAGAAAAGACAAGAAACCATCTGAAGCAACATCATACTTTTTGCACAAGGAGTCAGGATCAGAGAGGGAAAAGGGTGGGTTTGGGGACACACAGCATCAGCCCAACAGAGGCTGTATCCCAAGTCCCCCTTACAAGGCAGCACTTATGATCCTTCTTTGTCTCATCTCTTTGATAGACATATAATTGCCATAACTAATTGGAAAAGGCATCAGGCTCGCTTTATGATGACACAGGGTGGAAAGGAAACTCGTTGTCACTGCACAATTTATGAGGTCGTTGTTAGATTCATTACTGGAAGATCACTGGGTGTAATTAGTGACCCAAATCCAAGTAGATAAAACAGTTTGGCCCTTGTTTAAAATCTTGTCTTAAAATTGAGTAATTTCCCCTACTCTAGACATAGTGCCTTTGAGGGTCATATTTAATGATCATACATCCCAGTGTGAAGTGACCCCAGGAGAACAAGAGACGACTTTGTAAATTGCACTCTGACTAATTTGCCCATCAGCTGGCATTTTCTCAGCCACCTTCACATTATTTTATGAGACTTTAGTATGATTCTTATATTTATTCAATATTTTTCTCTAACTAAAATGTTTTTTGATATACAACTCATGCCTGGGACATAGCATTTGATCAATAAATGTTTGTTGGAACTCTTTGAACAAAACCATCTGAGTAGTATCTACTCTAACCTTGACAGCAAGGTTGAGTGGTGGTGGGTACAGCAAACTTTAAATTCCCTATTTCGCATGAAAACATGGATTGAGGACTCCTTGGATTCCTGGATGCTTAAATCCTCATTCTCAGACTTCCGCTCTAGCTTCTAGTCTCCTTTCCTTGTTTCCTCCTGGGTAGAGACATTGAGTTCAGGCTACTGAATCTCAGGAAGAAAAAAAAAAAAAACACGTGGAATAGTACTTTCTCTAAAGAAAGAACTAAGATCCCTTGCAGCTGACGTCCTTCTGAACAATGGGAAACTTTCTAAAATAATTTCGATGGTCAAGCCATCTGAAATAAAAGATCCTGACATGGTCTCTCCCCAAAACAATCTACAAGAAAGACTACAAATGGTCTTCTGGAGATGTTGAGGAGACACTGGGGGTAGTCACAAACTTGTAAGGTTTTAGAGATGAGGAGAGTTGAGGATCTAGAAGTAGCTCCCATCTTCTCAGGGGTTAGGTGAGAACCCTGAGGTCCAGAGAAGTTCAGCGACTTAGAAAAGTCGCACAGTGAGTTAGTGTCAGAGCTGGATTAGAACCCATTTGTGGGACATCCTTCGTTAATACACCCTCTCCTCTTCCTCAGATGTATGTCTGGACCAGGGTTTCTCAACCTCAGCACTACTGACATCTGAGGCTGGACCATTCTTTCTTGAGAGAGGCCACTCTTTGCACTACAGGATGGTTAGCAGTATCCCTGGCTTGCACCCACTAGATGCCAATGGCACTAGTACCTCAAGTTGTGGCAAGAAAAATGGCCTCCAGACAACACCAAGAGTCCTTTAGCATAGGGGAGAGGGGCAGGTGTTGCAAAACTGCCCCCAGTTGAAAACCACTGGGACAGCTCGAGATAGGGCTGGACTCCCTAGGGCACTCCCCTTGTCTCTGGCCACCACCTTTCCTTAAGGCCATTCTTCTAAGTGGGGTAATCATTGTCTAAGAGTTGCAAAGTAAATCTACTCTGGTTGGTTCCATCGGACTCTTCTAGAAATAACAGAGCTTGTTCACAATAGAGAAATAGCCTGACCACTCACCCAAACAGGGCCTGGTATTTTCAGGTCCAAAACTCACCTGGGAGGGGACCCAAAGGCACCTAAGTCTCCCCATGACCAGATTCTTAAAGGTTCAATGTAGAAGCCAGATGTCAGTGTATTCTTGCATAAGGACAAATAAAAACCTTCCATGCCTCACCCCTGAATGCTGATTAATGAGTAAAATACTAAATCAGACATTTATTCAACAAACATGGAATCCAAGAGGGACTGATTTCTTAAAGTAATCTTAGATGTTATTTTAGTTTTTTTTTTTTAACATTTATTCATTTATGAGAGACAGAGAACACAAGCAGGATAGGGGCAGAGAGAGAAGAAGACACAGAATTGAAGCAGGCTCCAGGCTCCAAGCTGTCAGTACAGAGCCCAAATGCAGGGCTCAAACTCACAAGCTGTGAGATCATGACCTGAGCCGAAGTCAGACGCTTAACTGACTGAGCCACCCAGGCGCCCCTCTTAGATGTTATTTTTAAATAACATCTTAGTGTTATTGAACTATGACAGCTTGCTATCTCCATCTTCAGTCTAAAGATCTCCCAATGCATGGCCCCAACATCCCTCCTTTCATTTCTTTACTACATGTGTGTTGAACTCTTATTGGATATAGTAAAGCAATATGGTCATCCACAAGACAGCCATGTTCTTTGACCTCGTGATTCAATCAACTTCGGTCAATTTGACCAGCAAAAGTTCTCAGATCCTCTCATCTTCCCCATCCCCACTGTCTTTATCCTTAACAGCATCATCTCTCACCTGGTATAGATGCCTCCACTCTCCTTGTCCAATCTCCCCTCAAGCCAGGCCCTAAAGAACCAGCACAAAGATTTTTCTGCAGTGTGTTCCTGGAAACATCACTGTTTCCAACCAACAGGTGGCTTCTCGTTGCTTCTATAAAGGCCTGACTTCTAAGATTTAGTACACTTTGTTCCACCATCCTCAAACACCTTTCCCTGCTCTCTGACTCACAACCTTCTAGACTTTGAGGCTATTTGGCATGACTTGCCCCTCCACTAGTTTCATGAACCCTTCAGGCTTGCTTATGTGTCATTCCAAATACAGTACCTGGGGCTCACCTCTAATATAACATGTATCACACAGACATATATTCCCCAGGCCGAACGCAATGAGTGGCTCTTCCCAAGAAAGCAGATCTATACAGAATCTTTGGTAAAGAACCATGAGTTGGTCATCTAAAATAAAGTCCGGGAAATATGAGTTTGTTTTACAAGTGTCCACACCCACCTTTCTATTTCTTCTTTGTTGGGCCCAAGATTTGTCCCTTTCTTAGAAGACCCGACTAGTGAGGCTCTTTGCAGAAGTCAATGTGGAAGGACTTAGCACTCATTACTACCGCTGTCTCCGTCAGGAATTCACCACACGTCAGATGTGGGCCGTTGCTTGCAAGCCATGGTTCCATTCAGGGAAACCAGAGAGCCTAAAAATAGGAAAAGAGGGACCAACTCAGGTTCGAACAAGAATCTCTTGAGCGTCCTTTTAGAGCAACAGAGTAGACAGTGTTCTAGTTACCTACATGGGGAAAACCAAAAGGGGAGTGGGCTTGAGAGCAGGCGTTAGTCTCCATACACTTTAGCTCCGGCTTATATATATTTTTAAGTGTGTTGTGTTAAATCGCTGATAAATGCCTCTGCTGGCTGCCCAAAAGTCTCTGACCACCCGGAGGCTGAAACTCGCAGTCCATTCTCCAACTTCACATCCAGTCGTGATGCATCCGTAGTAGTACCCAGACCCAGTGTGCACTGAGGTTTGAAATAAATTCATTAGGATGCCATGCTCACACATGTCTAGTCCACTGTAGTTGGGTCTGGGTTTGCCTGTGGGGACCTCGTATTTACTGTACTCGTCGTTCTGTTTCAGTCTGAGAAACGTCACCCCGGAATGCCTCTTACAAGTTCCTCTTCATAGAATGACAGTCTTTACAAGGGCTCACACTGTACCAGGTGATTATTCTTCACAGGAATGCTCATCAATAATATGCTACAGTTCCTGCCCGAACACAGATGTCTGGTAAATATTACATGCTTATCCATACTGAGGGAGGGGAGTAAACAATGAGGGTCCTCATGCGGAGCTCTCCTCGAGAATCACACTCATTTTGGGGCGCTGGGACTAGGGTGCTCAGCAGAGGGGAGGTGGGGAGGAAGACGTCCATGGCATGGCAGCTCGAGTCTGGTGTGATTCTGACCACCACTTACTAGCTATATGACATG
Source organism: Panthera leo (assembly GCF_018350215.1). Lineage (NCBI taxonomy): Eukaryota > Metazoa > Chordata > Mammalia > Carnivora > Felidae > Panthera > Panthera leo. The sequence goes on along the minus strand of NC_056694.1, from coordinate 34,369,481 downwards.
AAATGAATACGCTTATGAACCTTCATTTTCTCATCTATAAATTGGGGAGGACAATAGTACCTAGCACACAGTAAGTGCTCAAATGCTAGTTGTGCTTTTCATTAGGAGAGAGGACACAGACTGTGATCTAAGACACTGGGTCTCCTCACTGCATTTTCTGAAATAAAAGATTTCTATGTTTCCCAATTCTGACTTACAGCATGAAGAGGAGAGAGAGAGAAAGCCCCAAAAAGAAATGGCTAATGAGGCATTCTGTTTATGGAAAAAGGATGAAGATTGGCAAAACACCCTCCCTTTAAAAAAAAAAAAAAAAAAAAAAGACGGTGAATCCTAGATACTCTATTTACTGTGTGGCCTTAGTAAGGATACTGGACCTCTCTTATCTCTAGTTTCCTTGCTTTTAAATGGAGGATGAAAATAGCTACTTCACAGGAATGAGATGGGGATTCAACAAGGGCACATAATGCAGGCACAGAATAGTGTGCAAATAAATCGTAGCGAAATTGTAGGATTCTACAATCCTGACCCACGGTAGCCCTGTCTGCTATGTGATAAAAGAGAAAGCAAATACACATTCTGTAAAAGAGGAAGGATGGATAGATAGATGATAGATAGATAGATAGATAGATAGACAGACAGACAGACAGATAGATTCTTATCAGGTAGAGATGCTTTCCCTTCCCCTCCCTCTCTCTCTCTAAATACACACACACACACACACACACACACACACACACACACACACACACACACACAGGATGGATGGATGGATGAAGAGATGGATAGACAGAGAGAGAGAGAGATAATACAAGGGTAAGGAGAGATGTTATCTGTATCTGCATAACAAATTATCCTAAAACGTAGTGGCTTAACACAACAATCATTTGTTTTCTCCATCTTTGCCAGTCAGGAATCAGAGTGCAATTCACCTGGGTGCCTCTGCCTCAAGATCTCTCACTAGGCTTCAATCAATGTGTTGGCTTGGGATGCAATCTCATCCGAAGGCCCAACCAAGGGAGGATCCACTCCCAAACTCTCTAACATGGTTGCTGCCAGGACTTGGTCTGTTATGGATTGTTGGACTGAGGCCATGAGTTCCTTGTTGGCTGTTAGCTAGGCCCACCGCCAGTTCCTAGCCACCCAGCCCTCTCCACAGGGCAGCTGAGAGCCTGGCAGGCTGTCTCCATCCCAGTGGACAAGGGACAGACTATGAAAAAACATGGGATGGAAGCCAGTCTGTGTGTAAACTGTTCTTAGCATTAACAGTCCCTCCCTTCTGCCCTATTCCACTGGTGAGTCACTAGGTCCAGTACATACTCAAGGGGAGGGAGATGAGTGGGGAACAACTTAATGGCTGCTCACTACTATCCCAGGGAATATGAAAAAGCCTCCATTACTCTATCAAAGCCCCTGGACCCACCTGTTGACAGGAGGCAGCTCATTCTTCTGTATCTTCCCATTTTAATTGCATATTTGACTTTTTCCCACCCATGCTCATTTCCTGTGCTTTTGGATGAGGTCTGTGAGGCAGGATTGGGACAGTGTGCTTGGTGGAAAACAAAGGAAGGCAGTGAGCTTTGAATGATTAGCAAGGGAGAGGCAAGCCCTTAGCTGTCCTTATAATACCTGAGCATTTCACATTGCACATTTTCTCCATGCACAGCTGCAAGACGGAGTTACCACTTTGGAAAATTAAATTTCATAGAAAGTTGGCCATGGTTCCACTTCCCTCTCCCTATGGAAGCAAAAGATGGAAAGATCTCTGACTTGTCACAACTGCCAAATCATTTTGGGGCAATATTTTGAAGGAGCCTGAGTCCCTTCTCTGGAGAGATTCCCTAATAGAAGGCCTTAAAAGCAGCTGAAATGAGGTTAAAAGCTTTTGAGAGTAAAGTGATAAAATATCCACGTGATCTGTATAAGACAGAAATAAAGACACACACAGAGAGACACAAACAAATAGACAGAAATTAGATGCTTCTCAGAAATTAGGGAGGATGCTTTCTAGAGGGAACAGTCTCCTGCTGAAGAGAGGATTTAGTATCCTGACCTGCCAGCAGCCGTGTTGGATGGATTCCTCCATTAGTTTATTGGAATGCTCATAAAATAAAGGTTAGCCCCATCCTAAGGATATCTTCCACCTTTTCCAAACCATACTATCAAGTTGTATTAGCTCCTTGGGTTAAGCCACCATAACAAAGAGAATGTGTGCTAATGTGACTTGCCCGGAGTTAAGCTCATTTAAAAATCTAGAATACCATGGAGAAGTTCCCCAGGCTAAGATAAGTTTAATGAGTCTAAATCCCAGCAATGAACTCACCTCCAAAGTTTCTGAAATACTTAGCCCTGGGAAGGGCATCATTTGTTTATTCGATGCAGAAAGTCCAGCCTCCACCCCCATCTCAGTAATGTGGGTGCTTGAGAATTAAAAGACAGAATGAAGAATTTGTATTAACTTTCTCAGTGCTGTGTGATTGGAAGGTGAGCCTCCATATACACTCAAAGATACTTATACACCCATTCTGCCCAATGCAGAGGGTTGGAGACCTTTGTCTTTCAGCTTCGTGTATAGCCAGTGTTCTGATCAGCCCATCGTCACTCCCTCCTTTTCGTAACAGTGCCCAAATCTTTCAGGAACCACACTTTGGATATCCCACATTGTCCTTGGGAAGCTGTTAATCATGGCGTCCTTTCCTGCCCTTCCCCAACTAAAGGGTGGTCATGTGACTCAGGCTGACCAGTTGGAGGACTCCTTCATCCAGATAGGGTTTGGATCCAGAAAGAGCATAACTCAGATCAATTAGTCTTCTTTAAATTTTGATGTGTGGGGGCGCCTGGGTGGCTCAGTCGGTTGAGCTTCCGACTTCGGCTCAGGTCATGATCTCGCTGTCTGTGAGTTCAAGCCCCGCGTCGGGCTCTGTGCTGACAGCTCGGAGCCTGGAGCCTGTTTCAGATTCTGTGTCTCCCTCTCTCTCTGACCCTCCCCCGTTCATGCTCTGTCTCTCTCTGTCTCAAAAATAAATAAACGTTAAAAAAAAAAAATTTTTTTTTAAAAAATAAATTTTGATGTGTGGGTAGTTTGGGCAGAAAGTTCTTTCCTTTTGGATTTTGAGCCAAGAGAATGTAATATTATGGCTACCAGCAGCCCTTTTTACCGCCACGTGAGGAGGGGAAGCCTGAAAAAATAGCCACAGAACACTGAAATGAAAAACTCAGAGCCCCAAGGAATATTGTCTAAGCCCCGGTACAGCCCCAGACTTCCCAAATAATGGTCAGAGATTTGTGTCACTAGCCATGAAAAGCATCCTGACCAAGGCTATGATAAATACTGGAGCCATTATAAAGCGTTAAGCACTGACGATACCAAGAAAAAGGCCATAATATTTTGTCCTGAACGTGTCCTCAGTCAAGGATTTATGGTGAGTGGTTCAAAACATGAACACCAGAATCAAACAGACCTGCATTTGAATTCCAGTTTCACCATTTCCTACTTCTGTGTCAGTAGTAGGCAGAATTCTAAGGTAGCCTGGAGATTTATCCTGCACTCACCCTGGGTACGTGCTCTGCATTAGACCCTTCCCCTTTATGTGGGCAGGGCACGTGAATATGAGGAGGTCTCGCTCCAATGATTAGGTCACATTATATGGCAGAGGTGAGGGGATTTTGAAGGTTCAGTTGAGATTCTAAGTCAATTGGCTTTGAGCTCATCAAAAGGGAGACTGTCCTGGTGAGCCTGGCCTAATCAGGTGAGGGTGTCTTAAAAAGAGATTGGACCCTTCTGTAGAGAGAGGCATTCTCTTGCCTGCCTTCAACAATCAAGAGCTATGCTTTGAACTGCTTACAAGGAGAGGCTGCCTCTGGGAGGCCTCAGACCCAGACTATAAAGAACAAGGTTCTTCCAACCTTTCAGGAGAGTTTGGAGGAGAACCCTGAGACACAGATACAAGAATGCAGCCCTGATCAACACTTCAATGGCAAACTTCCACAACCCTACTTGGAGAACCCAGCTAAGCCTTTCCCAGATTCCTGACCCACAGAAACTGTAAAATAATAAATGTGTGCTGTGTTAAACCATGAAATTTGTGATGTGTGTTATGCGGCAGTAGAAAAGCAATACAATGTCTGCTCAAAATGAAGCTTTCTGACCCTGAATTTCTTGGTCTAATAAACGATAATCATAGAAACACCTACTTTTATTGGCTCTTGTCAATATTAATTGGCAATTCCTATGTAATTCACTGCTTGATCTATGGTTCAATACCTATTAATTGCTAGCTTACCTCCTCACATGTTAAGTGTGTGTGCCCATATGGGGTACTTCCATCACCAAACACCCAAACATCAGGAAGGTCATCAATCTGTAAGGTCATCCTATCTATCTTCTTGCTTTTATAGCAAGGGAAGCAAGGTCCAGAAAGGGACAGTGACTGGCCCCAGGCCACAAACCTTGTTAGTAGCTTCAATAAGGACTTCTGGCTCTCAGCCAGGTTCTGCCTGAGTTGCCCCCCTTCCAAAAAAGGAGGCTCTTTTGCCATACTTGATACAAACATTCCAACAAGGTCAAATTGTTTGAAGGGTCCAATGCTTTTAACTCCTGTATTTTGTTATCTATTGCTATGCAACAAGTTATCCTAAAACTTAGAAGTGAAGAATGGAAACATTTATTTTGACTTATTTAAATTTTAGCTATTTAACATACAGGACAATATTGGATTCAGGAGTAGAATTCAGTGATTCATCACTTACATTCAACACCCAGTGCTCATCACAACAAGTGCCCTCCTTAGTACCCATCACCCACTGAACACATCTCCCACCCACCTCCTTCCATCAGCCCTCATTAAGAGTCCCTTGTGGTTTCTTTCCCCTTCTTCTTTGCCCCCCACCCCATCCCATATGTTCCTCTGCTTTGTGTCTTAAATTCCACATAGGAGTGAAGTCATATGGTATTTTTCTTTCTCTGGTTGACTTATTTTGCTTAGCATAATACATTCTAGCTCCATCCACATGATGGCAAATGGCAAGATGTCATTCTTTTCGGTGACTGGTAATACTCTATAACATTCCACGGAGTAATATTTGACTGATGAATGGATAAAGAGGATGTGGTGTATGTATAGACAGTAAACACATATTATCTCATTGTTTCTGAGGGTCAAGAAGCTTGGTGTAGCTTACCTGGCTGCCTCTAGTTGAGATGTCACATGGGGTTGCCCCTAACCCGTGGACAGGGGCGACACTCATCCGAAGGCCTGACTGAGGCTGGTGTCCATGTCAAGCTCACTCACCTGCTGGAAAGGGGCTCCAGTTCCTTGCCACATGGGTCTCTTCAGGAAGCTGCTTGCAAGCCAGAAGCCAGTTTCTCTCCGAGTGAGGGATCTGAGACAGAGAGCATTACCATGATGAAAGCTGCGACATCTTTTAGAAATTAATGTTGAAGTGACGCATCATCACCTCCACCGAGTGCCACTGGCCACAAAGATCAACCGTAGTACAAAGTGAGAGCGCGCTCCACCAGCGTGTCATTGCAGGAGATGCCATCACTGGGGGCCGTCTCAGGGGCTGGCTTCACGTCTCTCTGTAATGCCTAAATAGCCACACCACTGCCGGGGGAGATGGGATGACTTCGTCCCAGCCCTTGTGGTTAATAGAAATATAAATACCGTGACAGTGGAACCCCTGCCAAATAGCACATGAAAATGGCATTTGAAAAGTGCAATTAGTACTCTTTTTCCTGAGAAGGTCTGCTCTGTTTAATGATCTACATATCAGTGCGTTCCAAGCAGAGGTATTAAATGTCTTAGAATACATTACAACATTACAGCATCTTCAAAAGATATCAGCAAAATGACCATTACTTGAATTGGCTATAAGCAAAGCTTCAGAAGGTCCAGGTGGCCTTGAAATGCAGAGCCTCACTGTGGCAAGAGGGAAGGGCTATGGAAGTCTGGCTTCTAGAAGTCTACATCCCTTGTTATTAACAGGCTCTGCACTCACGTTGTGACCACAGCCCAGCTCCCAGGCTCCCCCAGCGGACCCCTGAGCCCTGTACAGATGAAACGTTGTTTTGCAAGAACAGAATGATCACAGGTGGGGTATGGGCAGGCTTGCCCCAATATGGTGACCTCAGTGTGGACATTTCATCACATCCCTGACTTTGTCCCCCTGTCTGTTCTGCAAACTGGCCAGGTAAATTGTCCTGAAATCTAAATCTACTCATGTCACCTCCCTGCTTTTTAAAAAGATTTTGGAGGTGTCTCCTGGCTTCTGGGGAGGGGGGACATATGAAATTCGTAGCTAAAAAAAAAACAAATTCTGGCTCTAATGCTTCTCTCCATCCTTCTCTGGGTGACAGTTACCTTGAAGTCTCTCGATGTCCACGCTCCTTTTGCCTCTGGACCTTCCCCACTACTCCTGCTTGGTGGCCCACTCCACCCTCCTCCCCCCCCACCTTCACCTCCCTGAACCCCACACCTCCCCTTACTCAGTCCCATGACAGCTTACACTCTCCCTCAGAGAACTTGCAACAATAGCAGATAAGCATTTAATTGTATTGTTAGTTATTTGTTATCTGTTCCCTGCTTTTAAACTATAGCCGCCCTGAGAGGAGGAATAGTATCTGTCTTGCCCCACTGCTGTATCCCCAGTGCCCAGGACAGTGCCTGGCACATGTGGATGCCCCAAAATATTTGTTAAATGAATAAAGATGGAGAAACACAAGCTAGATCAGTTATTACCAACCACCGCCCATGGACCAAACCCAGTCTACCACCATTTTTACAAATAAAGTTTTATTAGAACACAGCCATACCCACTTGTGTTTGCCCATCTTCTGTGGCTGCTTTCTTTTTTTTTTCTTAAGTTTATTTATTTATTTTGAGAGAGAGAGAGCTCAAGCAGGGGAGGGGCAGAGAGAGAGGAAGAGAGAGAATCCAAAGTAGGCTCACACTGTCAGCACAGAGCCCAACATGGGACTCAGACCCATGACTGTGAGAACATGACCTGAGCTGAAAACAAGAGTCAGATGCTTAACCGACTGAGCCACCCATTCTGTGGCTGCTTTCGTGCTACAAAGGCAGAGATGAGGAACTGCCCCAAAATCATCTGGTCCATGAGGCAAAAATATTTACAGTCTCACCCTCTGCAGAAAAGTCTGCTAACTGCCAGACTAGATTCCAATCTCTCAAGAGGTAACAGGAAAACCGGAAAGTTTTATGAGGAATAAATGCAATTTCCTCCCAGGCCCATCCTCCATCCAACAAGATGGTGTAGATGGGAATGGAGCTGTGTTTTGGAAACTTCAGGAACTCAAGGTGTGGAGTGCCTGAAAGGAAGCTCTTGGACAGGGCCCAGGAGGCACTACTGATCATGCTGCAGTTAGAACCGAACATAATGAGCCAAGGCATTGATTGAGGCATAAGTGATGGCAAATACAAACGTGATGACCAGAGGTGACAGTGTTCATGGTCAAAGTCAGAGGCTGAGCTCTGGCGTTGTCACAAGCACCATGGAGGAGGAAGGGCCTTGGCTTCTTGTCATTCTTGGTCTTAATCGGCTGTAATGGATGTGTCACCTTCCAGGGCCAGGTGGACCCACAGCACGCTGTGATTGATCATCGGTGCCATCTGAGTTTCTCAGCAACCTCGGCCTATTCATTCTGCACTAAATGGACAAGGGCTCATTGACATCCATGAATGAATTCATCGATGTGCGGAGCAAAGTGTCAACCCAATGGGGCAAGGTAGACCAAGAGGCATTTGAGAGCTCAGGTAAGCAGCTGGGGTCTGGGCAATGGCATGGAGAGTCCAGCCTGGGCTGGAAACTAATGGCAGGGACTATAATGTGCACATATACATTGTGGAGGGGCAAAGACCATGAGAACAGTACCAGGGAAGAGTTGGCACTTGGGGCAAGGCCTCTAAAAACAAGGTCTGTGGAATGTCAGCCTTAGGCTCACAGAGCTTATAAAAACTGAGACTTCTGGAACCATTCCATATCCACTGAACCAGAATCTCTTGGGGGAATCTGGAAATCTATATTTTTAACAAAGATCCCAGGTGATTTTTGTGCCCCTGAGAATTTGAAATCTACTGAACTAAGACGGTAAGATTCCTGTCTACTTCGGTTCATACTACCTAGACTCATAGCCAATGGGTGAGGAAGGAGGAAGAGGTAAGTAAACACTTCTCGTTGGAACAAAAGGGGTAATTCTGGGATCTTACACTAAAGAACACAAGTTTTCTTATGTACTCCTCTTGAAAAGCCATGATGTGCTTGAAAGAGCTGATCTGGCCATCTTTGGTCCACTCAAAAGCATTACCTTACTTAACTATTGCACCAACCCTGAGTCAGTGATAGTCTTTCCTGAGAAGGCTAGACTAAAGCAGGGAAATAATATGCAAGAATCAATAGCTGGTAATGACAGAGCTGGCCTCCCCTCTTCCCTTCCTCCCTCCTTCCCTTCCTCCCTCTTCTCCTTCTTTCCTTCCTTCATCAGAGTGGGTCAAAAGAATGTCTTAGGTCTGATCACTAGGAGGCAGACTGTGAACCAAGGATTCAAGTGCAAGTAATTCCTCAAGGAAGGGGTCCAGGAGCAACCAATAAGGAAGTGGAGACGTTAGCACAGGGAAGAGAAAGCAGGTAACCAAGGGCAGTTACAGGTGAAGCTCCAAATGCACCCTGAACCCACAGCCATCTCTGGGCTGAAAATTATCTCCAGGCCTTGATGCAAAGCCACCAGACTTTTGTACTTGCCCATCAGTCCTTGGCAGCTGCCGTTGGGGTGAGAGGCAAAACTCCCAGACATCTCCAGCTTTCAGAATAAAATCTCAAGAAATACCAGCATCCAAGGGCATTGTTCCAGAAGTCAACCATTTTGGAGCAATTTCACACTTCCCAGCCTGAAGCTCCGTCCCAGCCCTTGTCTGTGTTCATGTTGGTGTCAGGGCCCCCAGAATGACATCTATCATAGGACTTGTGATGATATTAAAGTAGAGAAAACTTATGGGCCAACAAGGGCATCTTTTATCACCCCACATCCTTTCTCTTCCTTTTGCCAAGGCTGTGGTTTTTTTTCCTGTAAGCAGGAAGGGTTGAATGCCCACCAGCTGCATACAAATTCTCCCTGTGTTCCTTGCTTAATCTACCTCCAGCTCAATTTTTTTTAGGAACTTCCTGCTGATTCCCCATCACCTTCTTGCTTCAAGTTTTTTAGGGCCTTGATGGAAACTCTGGTCTGCAAAAATTATTCACCTTGGGGCTGTCAAATACAAAATGCACCAGACAATTAACAAGAAGATTTCATGCAGACTACTACAATAGGAAGATAATTCAGTAATAAGGATGTCTCAGTGGAAAGGAAGAGTGTTTGAGGTGGGTTTGGAAGTCATTTGTCGGGAGGGTTGGAAGGCATTTCACAAGCCTTGGGGGAATCATGAAAAGGTATAGAGACCCTCATATCTGGGTCACTGAGGAAAGCGGAGGTGGGTCTTATGTTGGAATATGTAAGAGGGAGGGCGGTACTTTGTGATAAGGCATTTCCCTGGAAAACAAAAACATAAGGATTTTTTTTTATGTTTATTTATTTTTGAGACAGAGGGAGAGACAGTGCGCGAGCAGGGTAGGGGCAGAGAGAGAGGGAGACACAGAATCCGAAGCAGGCTCCAGGCTCTGAGCTATCAGCACAGAGCCCGACATGGGGCTTGAACTCACAGACTGCAAGATCATGACCTGAGACGGTCAGACGCTTAGCCGACTGAGCCACCCAGGCGCCCCAAGATAAGGATGTTTCTTAAGCCTCAACGTTTTGGGGCACCTGGGTGGCTCAGTCAGTTAAGCTAACTCAGCTCAGTTAGTTTAGCTAACTCAGTCAGCTAAATCTCCAAGGCATGTTGAAGAGAGGGAGTTTCTGTGATTCACGGACTCCTGAGCCAAAGCTCTATCCTTTGAGAGGAGCTGGGGTCATCACTTGATATTTTCCCCCAGACTCCTGTCTTTGTGAGGATGACCTCCCCAAGGTTCAATAGCTTTGGGCTTGGTTACTACTGGTCTACCTCACAGCTACGGAAGACCGTGGCTAAAGGGAAAGTAACCCAGCGCAGGAACAGAGAAAGCACGTGCACGAAGTCAAGCGCGGCCACCGTGCAGAACAGCCGCTGAAATCAGGCAGCCACGAGCTTGGACTCTGACTTCCCTAAGCAGAAACCGTGACTTCTCACATATGGCGGGTCCATGCCCTCTTACAACTTCTCAGCAATCTTTGCAAGGAATGCCTCTGTTATCTGTAGGGTAAAATGGTAGGAACAGAATGAACGCTGGACCCAACTTAGTGTAACAGGCATACAGCCACCCTCCACTTGCCAGGGAATGGGTGCCGTCGACCTGCTCCTGCGGGCCGGTCTTCATCATCCTATTGTTTGTCTCCTGCCCATTCAGGGTCACAAACTCAGCTTCCTAATCCAACAGCATGGACTTGTATAGCAGTCTAGATTTTGCCCCACATTTCATCACACTTGATCCTCACAGTGAGGGAGGGAGCATCTATCCCACTGTACCTATTTTTCTGAAGTTTGCTTATCTTGAGAGAGAGTGTGCAAGTGGGGGAGGGGCAGAGAAAAAGAGAGAGGGAGGGAGGGAGGGAGGGAGGGAGGGAGGGAGGGAGAGAGAGAGAGAGAGAGAGAGAGAGAGAGAATATCCCAAGTAGTTCCGCACCATCAGTGCGGAGCCTGATGCAGGGCTCAAACCCACAAACTGTGAGACCACTACCCCAGCCAAAATCGGACGCTCAACAGACCAAGCCACCCAGAAGCCCCTCCACTACATCTATGTTTAAAGAAGAAGCCAAGGGGCGTCTGGGTGGCTTGGTCGGTTAAGCGTCCGACTTCAGCTCAGGTCATGATCTCACGGTCCGTGAGTTCGAGCCCCGCGTCGGGCTCTGTGCTGACAGCTCAGAGCCTGGAGCCTGCTTCCGATTCTGTGTCTCCCTCTCTCTCTGACCCTCCCCCGTTCATGCTCTGTCTCTCTCTGTCTCAAAAATAAATAAACGTTAAAAAAAAATTTTTTTTAATAAAATAAAATAAAAAATAAAGAAGAAGCCAAGAATGGAAAACGACTTGCCCAGTGTCACACTGCTGGTAAGTAGCAGAGTTAGAGAAACCCTAGTCTCCTGGGTGACATTCCCGACATCGTTTCTCATCTCTGCCAAGTTCCTCCCCTGCGTTATTTGCATTAATAAGTGGGACTTGGAGACAGAAACAATCTTTTCCCTAATCGTGGACTTCAGCTACTCCTCGAGACATGTATTCTATGTTTCCCCAATTACTTCACCTCTGGAGACAAAGAATATGCTCCAGTGGGGTTTTTCTAACCAGGATGATGCCCTTATCTGGCAAGGATGCTGCCCACGGAGAGATCTTTCCATTTTCCCCCAAAGGTTAGAGAGAGAGAGAGAGAGAGAGAGAGAGAGAGAGAGAGAGAGAGCACGCGAAGCCTTTTAATTCTGTTTTCATTTAAATAGCCACGGGAATTGGGAACTCAAGATAACCAATCAGTTATTTGCTAGTGGAATTTTCCTGGTAAGGAGAGAGAGCACTTAGACCCAAAATGTATACATTTCTTCCAAAATGTCATTCAACATCTATCTCTTTCCCAGATAGTGACAAACGTTCCGTGTTCCTGTCAAAATGCCAGCTTTCAGCACCAGCCTTAATAATAAAAGCCAGATCCAAAATCCAACAGAGAAATTGCAACTTTGCCAGCAAAGAGTTTATCATCCCATTTTATTTTAAGGTGCCAGGGTTACTTTTTTTTTTTTAATTTCCTTTCTGTTTTCTCTTAATTAAAAAAAATCATCAGTCTATTCCTTTCATTTGATTTCCTTCCTGAGAACCTTTCACTAATACATGTTTTTCTTTTTCTAAAATATGATTGTGGGATGTCTCAAAATAATTTGCTTAAAAAATACCCACACAGACATCACTTGCGGTTCTAATTTGGCTAAAGCTGTTAACAACTGTGTGACACTAAATAATAAACAGTATGTAAAAATAGAGAATTGCCCTTATTTATTTTGCAAGACTGATTTTCCCCTGATTTTTCTTTCCTCTCCTTCACCAGCAGCCCCACACCGAACACACACACATACACACACACATCTATCTGAGGAGACAGGGGGAACTTATAGCCCAGAAGCATGGCCAGGTTATCCTGTAAGCAGGTATCCTGTGAATAAGATACAGATTTTTCCACCTTGTACTTGCACATCTCTGCAGACACTCTGGGGATCACAGTAATGAGAGATGCACTGGCCTGAATCCAAGGGAGGGCCTCAGGATACAGTGAGGACCCAGAAAAGTAAGGAACACTAACCGTAGGGGCTGAGATGTTGGAGGAAAGAGACCTCTACAGAGGACTTACTATGGGATTGTTATGTCCTATGCACCATCCTGATTGCTTTACGCAAATTCTCCCATTATAGCCCCCCACAAACCACCATGAGATGGCTATTAATGTTACCCCCATTCTACAGATAGGAAAACTGAGGCTGCTAGAGGGCAAGGGACTTGCCAAAGTCATCCAGCCATAGGTGACAGAGCCAGGAATTCATCTGGGGTAATCTGACTCCACAGTGCAAGCTCTGAAGAGTCCAGAAGGCTCCAGAACACTCTGTGCACATTGCATTGTCATTCAGAGACCTCTGCTCTCTCCCTGTCATCCTGGGGCAGCCCTCCTAGCCCCACCAGGACTCCAGAAATCCAGAAATCGTGCTCTGGAGAGACGTCTGAGCCATGGTCGGGGCTGCCTCACCCCTCCTTCTTCCCCCATCAGACATCAATGACGAAGGGCTGTCTCTGGGACTGTGGCCACAAGTCTCTTCCTGTGGCTCCTTTTGGTCACTGAGGCCTGCTGTCCTGTTTCTTGGCAACTTTGCCTCTTTGTAGTGTCCAAGTGTTAATTGCTTAACACCAGAGATTGTGCAGCTGTTGTCATGGTACCTCCTTGGCCCCTTCCCACCATCATCTAAGACACACGTAGCAATTGTGGCCTCCAGAAATCTCCCACCTGGGCCCATCTGTGGTTCCTTTGGCCTAGCCCCAAACTCACTCTTTGGCCATCTTTCCTACCAAACACGGCCTCACCTAGGGTCAGAAACATGTTTATGATGCCTGGGCCAGGAACCACACTCTGCAATTTGTAAGCAGTGCGCTCAGTTGCCCCCAACCACCCTTTGATGTGAGGACTGTCATTATCCCTCCTCTACAGATGGAGAAATGGACCGGAGGTAAGTGACAGAGCAAGGACCTGACCCCAGCACTATCAGACTAACGAGCCCATGTTCTTACCACTATGCTAAACAAATAGTTACAGCAGTGTCAATAATAACAGGGACAAAATAAGCTTCTGAAAAAGAGGGAAAAATCCACAAAATTCATTCAACTCTCTGCGAGCAGGTAAACTCCAAGAGGGAAGGGGACTTGTCTCAGATACCAGAACAGGATTCAGTGCACGGCAGATGTTTCATCAAGAGCTTTGAATAAATGCATGAATGAATGGTGTGTGGACTCACCTGGTTCCTTTATTCTTTCAACACACAGACCACGTGTCAGGCTGTAGTCTAGAAGCTGGGGTTACAGAGATGAGCAGAGTATGTTTCCATCCCCCAAAGAGCTCAGGGTCCAATGTCAGGGACAGGCACATCTGGTACAGGTTCCTAGGCGAGAAGGAAGCCCAGAGAGATGTTCACCTTATATATCTAGTCACCACACCAGGCTCTTTGCAATCACAACAGGCCAGGTCTCCCACTCAAGCTGTGGGTAGCAAAGGTCGTCATTCCCCTGAGGAAGTTTATCCTTCCTGTCATCATGGACTGAGGGGCAAAGACGGACTCCAGGAACCCCAAAGCACAGGGTCCCGCATCCGAGGATGCTGTACCGGGTTCATCTGTATGGCGAATAGCTGTATGCGTCAGATGTAATGAATCTGGTAGATTGCTGCTTACAGGCGGCCCAAAATTATTCAATGGCTAGCGCAGGGAGCAGCTGATAAACAGCCAGACTGTGAGAGTATGTCAGGGCTTTGCCACCTTACAAATTACATAAGAATGGGCAAATTAGCATAGATGAGGAATCGATACACACAGTCCCTGGATCTTTCTTTTTCTGCAAGTACCTGCATGGGAAGAACTTAGAATAGACAACAGGCCATCCTCTTCTGGAATATGCTGGAATACAGAGGAAGGTGGCTGAAAGAGGGCACCTCCAGTTTACAAATACTGGAAAGGGGAGATGCTGCCTGGGTTGGAGGTGGGGCAGTGGGGGCAAAAGAGGTACTCGGTGCCGTGAGCCCCAACATAGCCCTTATCATTAGCCTTGGACTCAGACATCTCTTCACTGAGATGTCTGTTCACTCACCTGTTCAACACATAGTTATGTTTTCTGAGCACTTCCTGGGTCCCATGCACTGTTCTCCATGTCTGGGGCACAGGAGTAAATGCCTCTGGGGACTTACATTCTGCTGGGGGAGACAGACAATAAAAATAAAAATAAACAGGGGAGCCTGGGTGGCTGAGTCAGCTAGGGGTACGACTTTGGCTCAGGTCATGATCTCGCGGTTCATGAGTTTAAGCCCCGGGTCGGGCTCTGTGTTGACAGCTCGGACTGGAGCCTGCTTCGGATTCTGTGTCTCCCTCGCTCTGCCCCTCCCCGACTTGTACATGTGATCGCTCTCTTGCTCTCTCTTTCAAAAAAATGAATAAACATTTAAAAATTTTTTTAAATAATGAAACAAAACAAAAATAAACATATAACAAAAGCAAGACCAGCAGGGGGCGATACACACTGTGCAGACAGCTAAAAAGGATGCTGGGATAGAAGTCAAAGGATGGAGGTGGGATGCCATTCTGATTAGAGGGTTCAGGGAAGTGACTTGTGGGGGTGACGTGTGAGCTGAGAGCTCACCCTCCCGACCTGCACTGTCCGCACGGGTAGCCACCGAGCGCTTGAACTATGGCCAGTCCGAAGAGAGCTTGCCATCAGCATAGAGTCCACACCAGACTTCAAAGACCTAGTACAAGAGAAAGAGGTAAAATACGTAATTAATCCTTTTTACAATATTGATCAGATGTTATGATGATAATATTTGGGGCAATGGGGATTAAAGAAAGTTAATTTCCTATTTCTTTTTATTTTTTAACGTGGCTACCAAAAAATTTAAAATTTCCCACAGGGCATCCATTCATGGATGGCACTGCATTTCCAATGGATGGTTCTGCTCCCGACAGAAAGAAAGGAAAAACAAGAGCAAAGGTTCTAAGCGTTGGGGCAGCGGGACATGTCTTTGTCCTAGATCTACCGCTCGTTGGCTATGTGAACTTGGGAGTTTCAGAGCATCCTTGGTGCTGAAAGGGGTGTTAATCACACTTTCCTCCTGTGGGCAATGGCAGGAATGCATGAGATAAGGAGTTTACATTAAGGATTTCTTCTCGATTGCCTGCCATGTGGGAATGGAACAGAGCAGGTATGATGGTGGCCCATGTAGCCATGGACATAACCCTTCCCTTCTGGAGATTCAGGAGAGCAAGGCTGAAATAATCTACTGGGCTTTCTTGGCTGTCAGCCTTCCTCTGCCTCCACCGTCTGTCTGTCCCGAGACCCCAGCACAGGCCCTGGGCCTCGCCTCCAATCCCAGCACCCCCTTCTTCAGCTGCTGTGGTTCTTTCTAGGTGTGAGCTCATTGGAAAAAACAAGAGCCAATTTTCATCACAGAAACTTGGGAGATTTTACTATCATATCGACGTCTGGCTGGGAGCAGAATGAGCTTGTCCAGCCTCACTTGAAATTGGCTTTTCTGAAGCAGGCTTCTAAGGAAGAAAGGATCATTCCACCGGATGGACTTCAGGATACCTCTCCAGCAGGAGCGGAGGTGGGGGCAGGGGACGGGGGACAGTGGCCTTCCACAGTCACTTCTGCTGTGGACTCAGAACCTCCCCTCCCAGGTCTCTCCCCAGCTCGCTCTGTTGGAGGGCTCCCGCTGTGGATGGCAAGTGGCGATGTGGCGACATGGGGCTAAGAACCACTGGTTGAGGCGGACGGGGTCGTAGGGAGCTTTCAGTGAGGTTATTGAACCTGCTTTAATGCACAGCAGGTACTGTTCTTTTACCACTCTCTTCTCCATTTCCTGTGGCTTGGGAAGAAGGGGAGGCCCATCCCATGTCTCCGCTTCTGTCCTGAGAGAATCAACGTAATTCTACTCCACAGCCTAGTGGGCTCTTAGAATTGAAGACAGCATGGTGGGCTCTTACCCAAACCCACTTCTGGTCTCCAGTGGTCATCTATGGGCAGCACACTCTATCCTGTGCTTTGTAGACATTATCTATTTCTCCATTTGACAGGAGAGGAAAGTAAGTCTCAGACTTCACGAGACTTGACAAGGCCCCGTGAACAGCTAACTGGCAAAACCAGGACTCCAAAGCCAGCATTCCCAATACTCCATTCCTACCTCCCAGGATCATCCCAGAATCACCCCAGAACAGCAGGTGGTCTGTCCTCTGCTTAAAACCTCCAGCGACGGTAAGCTCACTACCTCACAAGACACCTACCAGCTAGCACTTACTGTGCATGAATTGGATGCCACACTCTGTTCCAAGGGCTCCGGTTACTCAAATTATCCTGATTCTACTCCTGTGAGGCAGGTACTGTTGCTTCCTTCTTTCCAAGGGGAAGATATCGAAGTCTCCTCTGTTCACTGACTTGTCCGCAAGATAATAAATGACAGACCAAGAGCTAACAAATACCAAAGCCCAGACCTTCAATCCTTCTGAGGAATTTCATGACCTATATGCCTAGGGGGACCCAGGAGAGTCCAGTGGGTCCAGTGGGCACGGCAACTGGGCGTCTCCACCACTCACTAGAGACCATCACCAATGCCTACAGATGGGAGGGCATGTTTCCAATGGCCGTCATCCTAAAGACGCCTCAGACCCTCTGTACACAAGACAAACCCCGCCTAGAATGAAAGCTGTCTGTGAATGACCCATCAGCATTCCTTAAGAAGGCCATGCTGCTCTATTCACGATCGCCTCCTACCGTATGTGATAAGCTGTGACGTATGGTGTTCATTTACTCTACTGCTCCCGCAGAAATATGGCGGGCACAATCAATTTCCTTGTTTGTTCTCTGACCCACTGTTCTTGGGTTAAGCAGCCTGCTTTGTCTACATTTGTCAGTTGATACACGCTTCTCCCTGCCATAGGCACTGCTATTGATGAACATCGTCAGAATACGGAGCCTTGAATAATGTATAAAGGATTCAACATGCAAAGTGTCCCTAGGAAAGGGAGGGGGGTTGGGGGTGGGGAGAGAGAGTGTTATATGTTTTCTCTGTTGGAGCGCCTTCATTTACAAAGCATATTTGTCAAGTCTTTTGCTAAGAGTAATGCCACGGAACAGCCTCCCATCATTCTTGTTAATGGGACTGTCTGTGTGTTACAGTAAACAGCTATAACTCTTCTGCTAGAGCCATTGTACAAAAGGCAGAGTTTTTCAGCATCCAATTAAGGGTGTCTCCAATTTGCCAGCCAGCTTCATGAGTGCTGTGGCTCAGCCATCAGGCAACCTGGGCATTGTGAGGCTTCTCAGAGGACAGAGGGAGCTGGGAGGGCTGGGCTGCCCTGCCTACACTCAGCCAAGGGGTCTGGAACTCAACCCTCATCCTGAACAACCGCTGCTATCCTTCAAAGGCTACCACGTCATACCAGCTGAGTGTTCAAAGATGTCGGCCTGGTATGCCAGGTCTTTCCCAGACTCTTACAAAGACAGGAGAACATACGAGCTCTGGGACACATCTACATGCATTCCAATCTCAGCTCAGCTACACGCTAGCTGTGGGACCTTGGGAAAGTTACTTGACTTCTCTGAGCCTTGGTCTCCAATGTGTAAAAGGGGACAAATCACAACACTTGCTTTAGAGGGTTGTTTTGAGAATCAAGTGAGACTAGGTGATGTACAGTCAGTCACACAGCCATTGTCAATCATCATCACCCCTAGCCTCGGACATGGCTTTTTCCTCACCTCTCTGTGCCTAGTAGATCAGTATGCATTTTTCACATTTCACCTCCTGACAACTGCACTCGACACTCGTCTCCATTAAGATTCCCAGTAGGGAGGGAGCTGCCAAGAACCAGGTCCACACATGTCTCCCATAACTACCTTCTGGGGTAGGTTCCACAGCCCCATTTCACAGATGAGAACACTGAAGCTTGGAGGGTTGCAATCGCTCACTGAAGGGTTCATGGCTCTCAGGTGACAGAGTAAGAGCTAGATACCCAGCCTGCCTGGATCCAGAGTCCTGTGCTCCCCACTTCTCTCAGGTCTAGCCATGATGCCAGCCCAGGGTCAGGCCTCCCCACCTGGCCCTAATTACAACCTTTTCGGACCGTATTCCCACATGCATGGGTCTCAAGGAAGCATCTAAAGTCCTTAGAACCACAGAATGTCTCAGTTTTATTCTTGCATGTATTTATTTTTTAAGTGTGTGAGATGCTAAGAACCTAAGGTTGTCATTCATTTCATGTGCCTGCATTTTGTGGTCTGAGAAGCAAGGGTCTGGTTTCAGGAGCTCACCCAAGGCCATGCATAGAGTGTGTGGCAAAATCAGGGTTAGCACCCAGATCCCCTGATCTGTAATGCACCCCAACCAGGCAGACACATGATCTTTCCAAGATGTCTATTCACTGGCTCTGGTTTTCGTGCCTTGCGGGAAGAGGATGGAAGGGTCTTCAGTCACCTGCCTCCTGTCCTGGTCTGCATCCCTCTGCCTACAGTCCTGCCGCCTCCTCGGTGTCACTTTGTCCAGGGAGATGGAGAGTGGCTTAAGCCTTCCTCCAAGAGGAAAGCTTTCATATCCACTCACTCGGTCCCCAGCAAATCATCTGAGCATCAGCCGTGCTCCCCATCTTGTGCTGGGAGCTGGAGAGCTGGTGATGGGCAAGACACGGACTTCATTTGCAAGGTTCTCCTACAACACTGGGGAAGAAGGAACAGTAACCAGGTGCACACAGAGGGGCTGAGGGGCGCGTGCTGCAATCATGACTCTGTGGAATGTGTCCAGTGCTCGGTTTTGCATGGTGCTCTTCTAAGTGTTATGAAAACATTAACCCATTTACTCCCCCAAACCACAGACAAGTGGTTTACCATTTCTTTGATCACCTAAAGCACAGAAAGGCTCTTAAAGTGTTCCTTAGTTGATGGAAGCACATGCAAAGGGCAATAGGACCACAAAAGAGCATCCAAATTTGGGAGAGATTTCCAGACAAGACCTGGTCGTGGAGGAGATGATTCTTCTTAAAAGGGAAGTGGTTCCCCCAAAGATGGTTGCACATTGTGAGCAGAAGCCCAGATGAGGATGTGCAGGCACAGGTCTAAGACACTGGGGCACGAGAGAGCGTGACTTGTTTGCGGAACCAAAGTAAGGCTCCTGTGCTCTAGGGGAGGCCTCTTCCGAGGCAGGAACAGACCGAGGACATCTCTCAATGTCCCATTCCTCAAGGCCGTTTGTCCCTTAAGCAATTTCACTGAGCACTCACCGTGCGCCAGGTTGTGAGATGACAGAGGTAAATAAGACCCAGCATGTACCCACAAAGGGCTCCCCGTTCAGAGGGACAGGCAGACTATTTTAAGGATTGCATTGCAAAGACAGTGCTTGACAGTCGCCTGGGGCACTACGGAGTGTGGGTGACAAGCGCTGAACCAGGGACATCCAGAGAACGTGGTGCCTGTGCTGCATCTCAGTGTGACGAGGAAGAAGCCAGGTGTTCCCTGCGTTTGAGGTCAAGGGGCAGCAGCAGCAGAAGACGCGTCAAAGGAGCACACAGCGTGAGCAAACGTACACGGACAGGAAGTTACCTGTCGTGTGCAGCATCCTTGGCTGTTACAACAGCCATCCTTCCCTTGGCGCGTGTCCAGGCATCAGCCCACCAGGTGTTCTGGGAAGATAGTCCCCGCCCTCGGAAATGAACCATAATCTGTCTGGACCAATCACGGTCATGTCCGTGATTGGTGTAGGCACGTGGTCCAGTGGTAACCAATGCGGGAGCTTCTGAGGAAGATATTTCACCCACAGTAAGAAACAGACAAGGAGGCACGCCTGGGTGGCTCCGTTGGTTGAGCGTCAAACTCTTGATTTCAGCTCAGGTTATCATCTCATGGTTCATGGGATCGAATCCCTCAGCAGGCTCCACACTGACGGTGCAGAACCTGCTTGGGGTTCTCTCTCTCTCTCTCTCTCTCAACCTCCCCTACTCAAGCATGCTCTCTCTTAAAATTAATAATAAAAATAAACTTAAAAAAAGAATAGACAAGGAAAAAAACTCCCCTTCCTTCCTGAGGATGCAGGAAGGCAGGATACCTCTCTCCAGGTTTCTTACAAGGATGAGGCTGGAAGGCAAATGATTTATATTCTACGTGCAGAACAAAGAATGAAAAGAAGTTGTATCCTTATTGAGATCATAGTGCCTCCAAACCAACCAGCCGGGGACGGTCCACCTCTGGACGTTTTATTATGTAAGACATTAAAGACCTGTATATTCTAAGCCTCTTATTGGTTTGTTTTTGTTTGTTTGTTTTGTTTTTTTAATGTTTATTTATTTTTTGAGAGAGACAGAGCGCAAGTGGGGGAGGGGCAGAGAGAGAAGCAGACACAGAATTCGAAGGCTCCAGGCTCTGAGCTATCAGCACAGAGCCCAACACAGGGCTTGAACTCACGAACCGTGAAATCATGACCTGAGCCGAAGTCAGACACTTAACTGACTGAGGCGCCCCAAGGCTCTGTCAGTTTGAATTCTCTTTCTTATAACGCAAAGTATCATCATGGCCAAGGAGAAGCTACCAGCAGCAAAGTGTGACTAACGCAAAAGGCAGCAGTGGTCAGTGGGGATGGGAAGGTAGGTTTGGGATGAGGAAATTATCCCGCACATTAAAGGAAAGTTTCATTCCAAGGTCAGCAGAGAGAAGGAGAGCCAGGGAGGTGTGGGGCTGCAGGAAATGGAGGTTTAATGTTTGTGTAAATTGAAAGAAGGAATCTACTTGGAAATGAGAAAAAGCAAGATTAAAATGGAAAACACAGCCCCAAAGCTATTAATACCCAACAGATCCAAATTGAAAAATAAAAGCAATGGGTGAAGCATATAGTTCTCAAAATGAATTCGTGTCATAAACCATTAACATCAGCTCTACCTTATTACCTGGAATTCCAGGGAGAGGGGCCGCAAGCCGCACGGGGCACATGTCTGATTGGAGGTGTGCCAGAACCCTGCTCCCAGGCCAACCCTCCTCCCTCCTCTTGAGACCACCCTGCTCTCAGCATCCTCTCTCACTCTTTCAGAGGCCAGGGAAAACCCAAGCTGCCCTTGTCCTGGAGAGGATCTCAAGCATCAGCAAATGTGGTTGCCAAGAGGTTCTGAAGGTGTGCAAGCTCCTGGTGAGGTCACCCCTTCTTTCCTCCGTTAGGCATCCCTCCCTATATAGATCTCCAAGACCACCCTGTCCATATTAATGTCCATTAGTATTGAGCAGTGTCAGCTCTGACCAGTAAATGTCACCTAAACCTGGGCCTCATTCAGGGGAAAAGGGGGCCTGGTCGGGGCTGTGATGTCCCTGAGGATCCTCAAGGCCCCCCACTGTAGCACCCACACACATTACCGCTTCAGAACCCTTAGCTCTGGCATATGACAGCACGTTGTTACAACGGCTTGTGCTTTGAACCCAGACTCCGATTCAGATCTTAGCTCTGCCATGTCCCTGCCACATGACCTTAGAATCGCCAAGCATCAGCTTCCTGACCCACAAAATCAGGCTAAGCATGCCAGAGTCTCATGGGGACCGTGAGGATTAAATCAGAAGTCGTACAGGAGTGCTGAGACCAACAGGAGCTCAGGCAATGTTGATTTCCCCCCACTGGTCTCCCAAGCTCTCATGGCCTCTTCTGAGGTTGTTCTTCCTGCTCTAGAAAGGGTTTGGGGTCTGCAGGGTGCTGGAGAAGAGACAGGATACTTGTGTGTGGCCCATTTTTCCATCCTTGAAAGTTTAGGTCCTCTGTAGGCTGAGAGGCTCCGCTGCAGAGAAGCATCTCCTGGGAGACTGAAGGCCACGTGTCCTCTGCACAGGAGACTCAGGGTGGACCCACAACACCTGAGTGTCTGGCCACCAAAGGCTGACCCACTCTCAGCACCCACATCAGCCAGTGAATAAGTCCAGAATGGCCTTCAGTCGGGAAGGATCTGCCACAAGCTGTCTGTCTGCAGAATGCATCAGAAACCCCTTCCCTGCAAACAAGCTGGCCCAAACAAGCCACGCTGTGGCTTCGTGTGGAACACTAAACAGCTCTTTGTTCTCCCTCTCTCTGCTCTGCCCCTCTCCGTGTCATTACCACACAGCAGCCAGAGCTATGCGGAGCCACTCAGCTCTTCCCCCCCGCCCCGAGCAGGAAATGCAAAGCCGTTAATTGGCCCTAAAGTTCTTCTATGATCTCACTCGTCTTCTCTCTCACTACTCCCCCGGAGTCCCTTCCTCAGCCCAAACTTCAGTCTCCTCACCTGTGAAATAAAGACGATGCTGGCTAAGGGTGACGGGGGACTAAGCAGGAGAAAACACAGAAGACACGTTGCACCAGGCTAGATGGCTCCCGGATGCTACAGAATTTCCGAAAAGTGGTTCCTCACCCAGCAGACGGGCTTCATCTTGTCTAAGTAAGTACCCTCTCCTCTCTTCACAGGAGACTCTGCTGGCACCCCATTTCTCCTGGTCTCTGCCAACCGTGCTGCTCAATACACACACACACACACACACACACACACACACACACACACACGCGTGCGCGCACCCCTAATAGACAGCCAGCCATGGAAGATTAGCTCCAGGAGAGCTGAGAGGAGCTGATGCACCATGCCGCTAGAAGCAAATGAGCACTCCTTTGCACAGAGCTGCAGGGCACAGCAAAAGGCTGCCACAGCCCCCAAAGTGCCCACATGTCTCCCCAAGGCTCCCCACCTTCTTCCACGAGCCCAGCCCCAGTAGCCAGCTCAAGACCAAGCTCCCCTCCCCAGCTGGCCCCACCTTCTCCTCCACGATGCACACTCTGGCTGTCTGGGCTCCATGGAGTCAGCACCGAGAAGGCCCGTGCACGTCTCTGCCCTTGACCTGAGTCTCACTGCCTGGGGTCCAAGGAGCGCCTCACGTGAGCCACAGTTAATTGATCATCAGTCTCCATGGGGGACAGGCCCTTCAGCTCTTCCTAGGGACCCCCAGCAAATGTGAGGCGCAGTCTAGTCTTTCAGGGGACTCTTCCTGTCTCACGCATCCACTCCAGCTTTAGGGGTGTCTTTCTGTTAGGCAATTCTTCATAATCACCTAAAATATAGTTCTCACTGGGGCAACAGAACGCATCTAAGACCGAGATGGAATGCCCTCCACCTGGGCATCTGTACGACCTGGGCATCTCTGTACAGCACTCTGTACGACCTTTGTGGGTTCGGGTCCCGTGCATGGTCCCACATTATGCTATCTCGTCATCTTATCATGCTTGCGTCTTCGAGCAAGCGTGGAGCTCCTTGAGGACAGAGGCCAGGTCTTCATCCGTTGTTCCACTGAATTGTTTTGTTAATTATTTTTTAATGTTTATTTATTTTTGAGAGAGAGAAAGAAAGAGTGCAAGCAGGGGAGGGGCAGAGAGAGAGGGAGACACAGACTATGAAACAGGCTCCAGGCTCTGAGCGGTCAGCATGGCTCGAACTCATGGACCACAAGTTCATGACCTGAGCCGAAGTCGGATGCTTAACCAACTGAGCCACACAGGTGCCCCCCATGCAATTGTTTTTTTTTTTTTTTAAGGCAAAGCAAAACAAACAAACAAAAAAACAGACTGTGGAGCCTCACAGACATGAATTCAAATTCTAGATCTTCCCTGCACCAGCTAGGCAACCTGACGAGACACTTAGTTTCTTTGAGTCTCCTGCTCTTGTCTATAAAATAAAGACGAGAATCCCTGCCATGCAATGTTATGGTGTTGAATAAAGTGAATATAAAGACAGACACGAATGAGAGAAAGAAGAGAAACCAACCATTGCTGAGTATGTACCATTACTCCAGATGCGGAACAGATGCTGAATCCGAGTTCCTCCTCTGCCTTGTTTCTCACACACGCCCTCCCTCCGCCCTGCATGCCCTCCTTCCGCCCTGCACGCGCCCTCCGCCGCTCAGCACCCCATCCACTCTCTGTGCCCCTATCCGATGTCAGCATCGCACTGAGTGCTGGCGGTGTGACCACAAAGCAGGCGCACTCCCCATCATCAAGGATTTTGCGCTTTAGTGCAGGATAAAGCAAAGGAAACAGAGAAGTTACATTGTCATGAGACAAGAGGACGGCTGTGCAAAGACTGGCGGGACCCCGCCAGAGGAAACGTCTCAGGGACATAATAGCCAAGTGATCCCTGAAAGCCGAGCTAGACGCGGCAGGATGAAGGAAAGGCCTGAGGCACGTTCAGGGCGCTGGAAGGGGGAGGGGATAAGAACGCAATAATGGGTGGAAAGCTAATCATGCCCAGCCTCATCAGCCAGGACTAAGGGACAGGCACGTTTCGATGGCAAATGACAAAAACTAAGCTCAAACTAGGTTTACCCAAAAAGGAGAAGACAGTCATCCACCTAGCCTGGTAAGGTACCTGCATAGCCACAAAACCGGAAGATTCAGGAAGCAGGGCCTCAAAAGCCCCATCCATCCTTCCTCCACTTAACATCGCTCTTCAGACAAGGTGCAGTCAAGTGCTTGGAGAGGAGAGTCCGTATTCCCCTGGTTTTATCAGTCCCAGCAGAAAAAACGATTTTTCAACATCCCTATATGTTGCCCAGGCTGGGGTGCTTCTGGCTCTGCTTGGGTGACGCCTCCTCACACTGAGCCACTTATGGTGGCCCTTGGAGGGGCCGCTCTGATTGGCCAGCTCCAGCTCATATACTCAGTGCTGCACAGACAGTCACAGGGCCATCACACCACGGTCAGGAGTATGGACAGCACTGGGTGGCCGAGTCAAACATTTAAAATCTCTGGCAGCTCAAGAAATCACGGCTGGATAACACAGTCTTAAGAGGAAAGGAGAGATGGGCAGCTCGGGGCCTTTCTGAGGTCTACAAACAAAACATGCCCAAAGAGTTTACTTTATTTTCAATTTTTCCGAAGACATTTTCCCCCAGGGCATCCAGGGCTGGCTCTCTGACCTTGGAAAACAGACCTTTCTGGAGATTTCAGCTCCTATCACTCAGAAAATGGAAGGGGTGGGGCGAACAAGCTTTTCTCCAGACCCCAGATATCAGGAAACCAAGACCTGAGTCCAGTGACTGTCAAAGTCAGGGAACGGCTGGTCAGTCACCTTTACCGGTGTCCTACCCTGAGTAGGCCGCAGCTCTCCCTCTCTCCCTTTGCCTTTGCCAAGAGAAGAAAAGGCAGCTATGTTCTTCCCTGCCGTGTGGCCGAATTCCAAGGGCCGCTTGTGACTTCTATAAATTTTCCTTTATTTATTTATTTTTTCCTTCAAGCCATCTGGGACTCTGGAAAGCAGTCTCATTCAGTTTCGGGTGTTTTTCCTGAAGGCAAAGGATGAGTACCCTGGGGAAGAAGCTTGCCTGACTCTCAGGGTCGTGAAAGTTTGGGAATCTAGGCTCCTGTGGCCTCATCAGTCGGAGGGGGGGGTGTTGGGTAATGGACCGTTCCTGGCGCCTGCTGGGGAGTTGGGCAGGCTGCTGTGTAGACCGCAGAATCCCATCCTCCGAGTCCTCAACAACACCCCTAACATCTTCTCTGCACTCTCTCCTACGCAAGATCATTTTGGCCGAAAAGTCCAGAAGCATAAATCCCAGCATAGTGTTGAACTGTATCAGTTCCTTCTCGTGACCTTAGATGAGCCACCTGATGTCTTTGAGCCTATGCCCAGGTCTGGAAAACGAGGATGTAATCTGATTGTCTTCTTCTGTCATCCTGTCTACAAGCAAACACCTCACACAAACCTCACTCGCCTCTCATTTTGTGGTAGAAATGGCAATAAGAGGGGCAGCCAATAGAGTTGAGTTGTAGGACATTTTGGCCATATGGTGCTAAGGGCTGAATCGTCAAGTCCCCATCGTCAACCCAGTGGTGAACATCCTGGCCCAAGCCTCATTTTACAGACGAGGAAACTGGAGCACAGAGTGGCCAAGCAAGCTGCCTGCGATAACACAGCCAGTAAGCGGCAGAGCAGGGATTTAAGCACAGACTGTCTGATTCTACAGCCCATGATCACACACCATTATAAATACCAAAGTGCCTCTCAGCGGGGCTTATGGACAAATAACACAGCTTCTACCCCTGAGCTGCTCTCCATCCAGAAGGGAGGAAGTCTTTCATGATGTTGCTGTTATATTTATTTTTCCATCTGCAATGTTTGCGTTTGAGGTGACTCTCCGAATTACCTTTTCTCCTGCCATTGCATGGGATTGAATAAATATTGGTTGGAATTATCAACTTTGATCCCAACAACTACACTACGGTATAGTCGTTATCAGCCCATCTCGCAGATGGCAGAATCGTGGTCTCAAGTCCCAAAGCCGATAAGAGCTTAGATCCTGGGCCTATCAGACTCCACATCTTGTCGATTAACCCCCAGGCTGCAGAGTCTGTGTGGGGTCCTCTCCCCCACGTGCTCCTGCCTGCCTGCCTGCCGTGGCTGCTCACCTCTCAACTTTCGGAGATCTGAATCTACATCTGTTACGTGGAGACCTGAGGGCTTTTTTATCCTGGTTCAGATTTCACAGATGGTGGGGTGACAGGGGAGATCATTTACCAGAGCCTCAGTGTGGAGTAGGGATACCATGGAAACAGGCAAGAACTGCATGGTTTGTTCTGTTTTGACCCTATTTTCATTTGGATGGCTGGATATAAATCAGCGCTTCATATCCCACATCAACCACAGCTGTCTGGGACAACCACTAGATATTCAGGGAGGTGAGGCACCTGTTCAAGGCCACCAGCCTGGACACAGGCTGACCAAGGAATTGAACTCAGGTATTCCTGACTGCAAAGCTCCCCTGTTTCCTGCATTTTATATAATATGTTGTCACCAACATTACACGATCACTTATACCAGTAGCTCTCAAGGTGGCAGGTCACAAACCAGCTGCACCAGAATCACATGGGAAGCTTTTAAAAGTTCAGATCCCTTTGACCCATCTCTAAGACTGATTCTGTGTGTCCCAATCAATGTCTGGGAATACGAAGGGGGTTTCTGGTAGGTGCTTGTTCTGTTTTTGCTTTAAGCTTCCTGGGTGATTACAAAGACCAGCCAGGCTTGGGAAACACAGCCAGGAGTGCAACACACAGCTGCCTGCCCTCCACCTCCGTATCGAACACAGTCCACGGACCTCTTCTCAGAAGGTCCGTGAGGACAGCCCATCCCTGCGACAGATGTCAACGACTCACGTGAAGGAGGTATGGAATCCAGAATGGCCATGGTGGCGAGATGTTCTCAACACATTCTCCTTTCCAGAAACTTCTGTAGAAAGAAGTATAAGTACAAGGTGTTTACCCAGGGCAGAAACACTCAGCCATATCCCTTAAAACTATACATCCTCAAAACTTAAAAGTTCGACAATACCAAGTATTGGTGAGTCGTCGGAAATAGGTATTTTTTTAAAATGTTTTTAAATAAATAAATATTTATTTTGAGAGAGAGAGCATGCGAGCTAGAGAGGGAGAGAGAAAATCCCAAGCAGGCTCCACGCTGTCAGCACAGAGCCCAACGTAGGGCTCGATCTCACAAACCATGAGATCATGACCTGAGCCAAAATCAAGAGTCGGATGCTTAACCAACTGAGTCACCCCAGTGCCCTGGACATAGGTATTCTTTAACAGTACTGGGAGGAGGAAGGTAGAAATTGGCCACCCCATTGGAGAGGAAATTTCAGATTCTATATACAGTACATAAAAACTTTAGTATGCCCATATCTAAATTAGTTTCTATATTCCACCTTAGAGAAAAACTCACGTTAAGTGCAAAAATAAAAAGCACATTCGATGAAGATCAATTCTAAAAATTGCAAACAGCCTAAATATCCAGCAAGAGAGGGTGGTTAGACAAAGTCCATCTCTCCAATACTACAGGGCCATGTAACTGAACGTGATAGGTCTGGACGCACTGACATAAAGAGATGCTCAGACATACCATCAAGGGGAAAAGCAAACTGCAAACTAATTCAAGCACCAGTATGCTTTGGGCTGTGTGTATAAAGAACACTGTATACACACAAAAAGAGATAACTCTACATGTGCATATTGAAGTGAAATGAAAAGACAAATTTTGAAATGGTGCCCTTCAACCCAGTCCCAGTCTTTGCCTCTGGGAAGCAGACTCTGGACCTGCAGACAGGGGTGGAACTGTGTCCACAGGGCATGAATTCTCTACTATAATAATATAGTCGTGTGCACGGTTGTGACCCGTCAGCTCGTTGTCTTTGGAGCCATTCATCTCTTGGAAGAATCAGAGTCTTGAGTTTATTTTGTCAATAGTCACAGCCTGTGTTAATGGGGGAAAATTTTTGTTATTGACTCAAGGGTACGGAGAATGACAGCACTCTCGGGTACCAGGTCCCTACCATACAATGAAGGCTTGACATCAGGAGATGTGTGGGGCTCCCAGTGGGAGCTGAGAGAGGATTTGCAACATGGTTGGACAGGGAGAAGGGTGGTCCCATCCCTTGACACCTTCTTCCTCCTCCCTCCCTACCACTCTCATTTGGAACTTGATGGAGGAACCATGGCATGATGAACTGGTTCCGACCACCCAGCCACGGACCAGTTGCATGAAACGGTTTACCCACGGTCATCATCCTCGGGATCCGATGGGATGCTGTGTGTTCAGAGAATGTCATTTTGTGTTCCTTCAAGTCTCAGACTTTGTCCTCTGACTTCCAGAATAGGAACCCAGCCCCGAGACTACCCCCGCTCGGGTCATCTTTCCTACCACCTCCCCATTTGCAATCCGGAAAGTCAAACTTGTTGCGTTTGAGAAGCAGGCATCCCTGAGCCCAGTGCCGTGCAGCCCAGCTATTTCTGTGGGCTGTGTGCCAGCCCGGCCCCCAGCAACCTGCCTCGGCTGTCGGCACAACTCCGACCTGTCAAAACTTTCGGAGAAGAGTCATTAGTCTCAGAGAGACGGGGAAGGAAGGATGTTTTGCCTGGGGCATCTCTTTGAAAAGGTCTAACTTTCTAAAATGGTAAATAAGCCAGACTTCTTTTGCGGGGGTGCACCGAGGGGCAGAAGTGGCTCCGTCAGGGTATGACCTCCGGGAGCCAGCTGGTGTGTGAGACATCATTACTTCCCGAAGTTTTATCCCTTCCTCTGCCGCGTTTCTGCAGCGCAGCCTGGGAAGCCAGCTCCAAGAACAGCCTGCAGAGCTCCGATTACACAGGCAAGCACCGCGCTGAGGATTTTATTAGGTGGAGAGAGTTAAAAAAAAAAAAAAAAAAAAAAAAAAGCCAGAACACTAGCTGGGGGGAGAAAAGCCCTTCTGCCTTTAGATAAAGGCGAAAATTATTTTATAAGCGTCTGGAGCAGCAAAGCTTGTGAAAGGTGAATATGCCATTCAGCCGGGCTCCTAATCTTCAGCTTGCAGGGCCCACATTTCTGAGTCAGCTCGTGGAGACTCCAATGTGATCAGGGAAAGGAAGATTAGGCCTAACAAGATATGACTGAAAGTCTCAGGTCGCCTATGACAGCCTCCAAGTTCGGATTCCCTGCCTCTGCTCTGAGGTCTAAATTTTAGGGTCTAGTTACCTCTTACTTAAATCCCATAAACTCATGTTCCCTGGGTATTCATCTTTTATCCTCCTGTTCTCCTGGAATAAACTGCTCCAGAGCTAAACACCTTCACCAGTAGTGGCTTTGGAAGAACCACCGGTAGGCAATCGTCTCTCATTTTAAAGAAGGGAGGGGGGAAGGAGGGCAGGGAGCGGGGAGGAGGGATGTCTGCCTCTCTGAAACTGTGCAAGCTGCAAGCAGAGCCCTGCTGTGAATTCAGGCCTCGGGGGCAGGCGACGTGCCCCAACTGCTCATGTACGTGGGCGGAGGTGCAGCGAGCAGGGCAGTTCCCCTGCCCCTACAGTCTCTCTCAAACCCGCATTCTTCCCTGGTCCCCACGGCCACTTCCCCCATCCATTCCATTGTCACGTCTCCTCTCTGTAACCATCACCAGTGTCTCCCTGCCTCTGTCCCCCTCTCCCAACCTAGCTTAGAGCTGCTGTGGTGGCATCTCTGTCTTCCTCACATACAGTAAAACCTTGGCTCGTAAGCATAATTCGTCCCGGAAACACGCTTGTCCTCCAAAGCGCTCGTGTTTCAAAGCGAATTTCAAGAAGCATTGGCTCAGCTGTGACCAGGTGACGTTCGGCATCCTGTGCTGCTCACATGGCAAGACGTCCCTCGTTCATCAAGTTAAAAGTTATGAGAAATGTTTGCTCATCTTGCAGAACGCTTGCACAAGTTACTCCCAGTCCAAGGTTTTACTGGGTTTATGGAGCACCTACTATGTGCCAGGCAGCATGCTTACCACTGGGAGAAGAAATTGCAAAAAAAAAAAAAAAAAAAAAAAGGACAGACACCCTCCGTTATGAGCTAAATTATGTTCCCTGCCCGCCCACATTCCTACGTAGGAGAGCTAGCCAGCCTCCATATTTCAGAATGTGACTGTGTTTGCAGACAGGGTCTTTAAAGAGGCGATTAGGTTAAGATGAGGTCATGAGGACAGGAGCTCATCCAACGTGACTGGGGTCCTTATCAGAAGAGGAGATTAGGGGGGTGCCTGAGTGGCTCAGTTAAGCATCTGACTCTTGATTTTGGCTCAGGTCATGATCTCATGGTTCGTGAGATCGAGCCCCTCATCTGGCTCTGTGCTGACAGCTCAGAGCCTGCTTGGGATTCTCTCTCTCTGTCTCTGCCTCTCTCTCTCTGTCTCTCTGTCTCTCTCTCTGTCCGGCTCTCTCTCTGTCCAGCTCTCTCTCTCAAAATAAATAAATAACTTTAAAAAAAGGAGAGGAGATTAGGGTACAGACACATAAGATGATGTGAAGTCACACCCACAGGCCAGGGAGGGGGGAGTCAACCCTGTGACAGCTTGATCTCAGACTCCCAGCTTCCATGACTTGGGAAAATAAATTTCTCTTCTTTAAGCCACACAGACTGTGGTACGTCCTTATGGCAGCCCCAGTGGCCTAACACCCTCCACGGAGATTAGGGTTTAGTGGGGGAGACAATAATTAGCCAGATGACTATCCACCCACGTGTACAAGTAAGTACAAGAGTGAGTGATAAGTGTCACGGGGGAAAATGAACGGTGAGATGTGGGTGTGAACGTGGGCACCGAGGCAGATAAATACTGAAAACAGAGATAAGAATAGACACTGAGATGTGGACGTACACAGATCCAGCATATGGATACAGATGCAGATACAGATACAGGTGTGCTGTCCATGTGGGTACTGATGTGGATATAAATAGCAACATAAATAGCACTGCTCTGGTCTCAGGTGAGCTCAGGGATCCCCTGTGAAAAAGCAACATTAGAGTCAGGATCTAAAGGAGAATGTGGTCAGGGCGCCTGGATGGCTCAGTCGGTTAAGCGTCTGACTTTGGCTCCGGTTATCATCTCGCGGTTCGTGGGTTGGAACCCCGCGTTGAGCTGTGTGCTGACAGCTCGGAGCCTGGAGCCTGCTTCTGCTTCTGCGTCTCCCTCTCTCTCTCTGCCCCTCCCGGCTCATGCTCTGTCTCTCTCTGAAAAATAAACAACTAAAAAAAATTTGAAGGAGATTGTGGTCAACTAAAAAAATGTGTATATTTGGATATATAATTTTTATGATGTATGTGGGGAGAAATTTTCAAGTAGAGAAAAAGCGTATGAGAAGTATCGAGGGCTGGAAGCAATGTGATCATTCACAAAAGCCTATCTGAGGCTGGACGGGAGGGAGTGATGGTGGAGGGCAGTATGGGAGAGTCTGAAGGAGTCAGGGGCGGCCCCCACACAGCCTGGACACAGCTGACAGGGACCTTTGGGACCTGGCTCCAGGCCCTTCTGTCTTACATCTCTCCCTGTGGCATCCCCTGGAGACAAACCAAGCTACACATGGGTCTTCAAATGCTCTGTGCCCTCTCTTGCAGTCAAGCCTTTGACAAGAATGTTCCTTGAGCCAGAGCACCCGCTCACTCTTGTGTTCCGTCTTGCTGATCCCTTAAGACTTGGTTCGGAACTCAACTCTTTAGGGGAAGACTTTCTGAGTCCAGCAGGTGAGGTCCACTCTTTGTTTCTTCAACCAAAGTTTGTAGGGCTTCTGTCCTATGCAGAGAGACCTACAGTTTCTCAGAACAAGGGCCCTCGTGACGTCCAAAGTGCAATCCCTTCCCGTGAGGTCTCCCACTCTGGGGCCCCCGTTCCTGCCCTCATGCCAGTAACAGCAGTGGCACATCCTTGTAGACGGTCGTACACGCTGGCTGCTGCACTGGGCTGTCATGTTTACTTTGCAAACTCCTTCAGGAGCTCCTGACATTCAACAGGTGCCCAATGAACGTTTGATAAGTTGATGGGTAAACGTATTTCAATAATCACTCTTCACATGGAAGGTACTATTCCCCCTCCTTCTTCAGTTTTGTTTTTTTGTTGTTGTTGTATTTTGGGGGCGGGGGGGCTTATTTATTTTTGAGAGACAGAGCATGAGCAGGAGAGGGGCAGAGAGAGAGGGAGACACAGAATCCGAAGCAGGTTCCAGGCTCCCAGCTGTCAGCACAGAGCCCGACATGGGGCTCGAACTCACTAACCGTGAGATCATGACCTGAGCTGAAGTCAGATGCTCAACCAACTGAGCCACACAGGCGACCCAAGAATACCAAGTTTTTTTTTTTTTTTTTTTTTTTTGAGAGAGAGACAGAACATGAGCGGGGGAGGGGCAGAGAGAGAGGGAGACACAGAATCCGAAGCAGGCTGCAGGCTCCGAGCTGTCAGCACAGAGCCCCACGTGGGGCGCGACCTCACGAACCATGAGATCATGACCTGAGCTGAAGTCAGACGCTCAACCGACTGAGCCACCCAGAAGCCCCCTCTTCTTCAGAACAAGTGTTGGCAAACTTTTGAAAGGAGTCCCATAGGAAACCAAAAAAAAGCTGTTAACTAAACCATTTAAAATACAACCACCATTCTTGGCCCCCAGGCCATACTTTATCAGCCCTTCTTTGGAGTCCCACAGCCAGTAGGCAATCAATCAACCAATCGATCACCATTTATAGATGATATGATCAGGTCCCAGAGATGTTAAGTGACCTGAACATACGTGCACCACATGTTTATACCTTCAGTTTCCCTGGATCCTAGGGATCCCCTGTGAGCCACACAGCCTGGTTTCAGTCACCGGATGTCTTGCCTTTCAGCTGTGTGACTGTGTAATTACCTAACCTCTCTGTGCCTGAATTTGTACTTTAGTAAACTTAGGATGATGATAATTTTATTTGTTTACCTAGGGCCGCCATAATAAATTTTCACAAATGAGGGAGCTTCAAACAGCAGAAATGTACTCTCTCACAGTTCCAGACGCCAGAAATCCGAAATCAAGACATTGGTAGGGTGATGCTCCCTCGGAAGGCCCTAGGGAAGAATCCCCAATTGCTTCTTGGAGTTTCTCAAGGCCCCTGGCATTCCTTGCTTGGAGCTGCGTCCCTCCAGCCTCTGTCTCTACACGGTGTCTCTCCCACGTGTCTTCTCCTTTCTGCCTGTGCCTTCACCTCTTGTTGTAAGGACACCTGTCCTTGGATTTAGGGCCCACCCAGAAAATCCAGGACGATGTCATCTGGAGACACTGAACTTCATTGTATCTGCAAGGATTCTTTTTCCGAATGAAGTTGCATCCATAGGTATTGTGTGGACATATCTTACGGGAGCCAACCATGCAATGTACTATAATAATTGTATACAGATATAGATACAGATGTACATAAATATCTCAGAGGGCTGATACAAGGATTCAGTTGGTTCACTGGGCTCAGCACAGTGTCTGACACAGTGCAAGCAATTCACAGCACTGGGTGTCATTAATCAAAAGCATTCATTCACTGAGCACTGACCAGCATTTACCATCAGCTAGCACTGGGCATTCTCTGCACATTCTCTCATGCATCCTCAGGATAAGCTCGTGGACAGGGATGCCATGAACTCCAGCTTACAAGAAGCAAACCTGGAACGTTCTGCTATGCCCAGCTTCCTCCTATTGTCTTTGACCCATTCTTCTCTCTCTCCTTGAGCCTGTGAGACACTGCTTCTGGGGTGGGCATTTTATCTCCTGGACACTTTGCAGGACAGGCTGAGGGGAGTTAAAACTCGGCCCATCTCTATCTCTCTCTCTCTCTCTCTCTCTCTTTCTCTCTCTCATTTGCATGGTTTCCCGCATGCGGCGAGGGAAGGGGAAGAAAGGAGAAACTCTTAAAAAGGTTTAATTGCACCAAGATGCCATTGCCGCCAGCATTCCCAGTCTGACTTCTGTCATGCATTTTTCATGCAGCCTCGGGAGAGGGAGTGCGGAAAACTTTCCCTTCTACATGAAAGTCGATGAGCCTCGCGGAGCCCTGCACCCAGCAGCCCTTCGCACAAGAATATTAATTTAATTAAGCTTCTAATGGCAGATTTTACAATGAGTTCTGGGGACCTGCAGATACCTCTCCTGGATCTCGGCACTCAGCCTAGAAAAGGTAAAGAGATATGGCCTCTACCCATGTCCCTACCCCACGAATTCTAGCAGGTTATTAAAGACAGAGTCTTGAGAGGTAGGGACCCAGGGGGAAAGGTGGGAGATTTATTCTCAAACCCTAAATGAGGTAGAGGAAAAAGCACAGAAGACCCAGGTTCAAGTCCTAGGCATTTGCTGGCTACGAGTCAGTGGCTTAGCTTGTCGGAGCCTCATTTCTCATCTGTGAAATGGGAATAACAATAATGAACTCGTGGACAGGTTGTGAGAACTTAACGGGATGATGTGTAAGAAAATAACGTGCAACACAAGTGTTTACTCCTCTTTGTACGCTTCTCCTATGTTTTAGTCCCCTCTGTGTTTTCTTGCTTTCTCATCTGAAAGATGAGGGACCTACCCGGACCTGTGCCACTCCGACTCCTTCCAAATGTCATTCCTCTGGAATATGCAACAGATCCCTTCCTCTTAATCCATAGTTTGCCCAGAAAAGGAAGGTCCAAGGTGTGAATGCAGAAAACCACTCTCCCCCTTTCCCCTCTGTCTTCTGGACACTCCAGAGCTCTCTGCTTCCTATTCCCCACCCAAGCAGAGCAAAGAGGTTCCTTTTAGTCAGACATTTTCAGAAGGACTTCTCCATTTGCACCTGGAGCGCAAAGGAATGTGGGGGGTAAGATCATCTCACACCATTTGAAGGGATAAGAAAGATAATCACATCAAACTGCGGCACACTGCCAACTCTAACAGGAGAAAATCTTGAAATGGGGCAAATTGACAAGTATTAGGACAATCCTGGAAGGCTTCCAAGAGGAAGGAAACTTGAAATTGTGTAAAAAAGGTAATTAATTAATTAAGCAGTCATTTGCTGTGTACCCACTACCTGCCAGAAACTGCTCTAGACATGAGGGATGTGGTGATAAAAAAAAAAAAAAAAAAAAAACAAAAAAAAACCATAAAGTCCTAGATCTTATGGAGCTTACATTCTGGTGGAAGAGAGAGAAATGTACACAGTAATGGGATGAGATCATTTCACAGAGTAAGAAAATGAAATCGGCCGGAGCACTATCTGAGAGCAGCAGCTTGGGGTAAAGGGAGTAACATTAGACTGGGAAGGAACTTTTTTATGAGATCTAAGGATCAAAAGAACCACCCAGGCAAAAACCTGAAGAAGAGTATACCAGAAGCAAGAAAAGCATGCTCAAAGGTCCTGGGGCAAGATGTAACAAGGGATGTTTAACAACACTCTTTGAAAGCATGGTTGGAGCAGGGAGAAAAAGAGAGAGCAGTGCAAGGAAATACAGATTCTGGGATTCAATGGACACAAAGACAATAGAAGATCCTTAAGTATGAGCTCCTTACTACTGATAACAACCCAACCCCTTCAAAGCTCCCTTAGTGTTGTTCACCAAAGGACCAAATCAGTAGACTGGATCAAAGCATAAAAAAACTCAAAGAGTTGGTTCCTGCTTTAAATAATCCTACAACCTAGATAGAAGGCCATTTGTTAATAAAGAGGAGGGAATATAGCAGCAGCAGATGATATATAATAGTATATATAATATATATAAAATATGTAATATATGATATATAATATTATAATAAAATAATAATATAATAATATAATAATATAATAGAAGGGCATATAATATAACTCCTTCTATGTGTAACACGTTTTTAAAGACTCTGAATGCTTGCCCGTCTGTTAACTCCTCTAAACCTAACCATGCTGGGAGGCAGGTGGTGATGCCTTCACCATTTCACAGGTGGAGAAAGCCAGGAGATGATCTGACTGGTGCAAAGTCAGGTATCCAAATCGGGACTAGAACTCAATCTCTTTACTGCCCTAAGCTAAGCATCGAGCACATGAGACAGAGGGCAGGTAAGTTTGAGAGAAAGAGAGAGCTCAAAGTGAGCCCGAGCAGACAGAGGTGGCTTTTAGAAAGTGGAGATTCAGTTGGACATGTGTAGAGCACCTACTGTTTGCCAGGCACCTCGCTAAATGCTTTCATCTCCAGGCCAATGAATTTCATGTTTCTAAGAGATCTGAATGCAAGTACCATTGGCTCTGTCCTAGAGAGAACCTTCACCTAGCGCATGAGAAGCAGAGTGTATACGAAACCTTAAATCTAGCGTCCTTCCCACAGTCTCTGACTGCTTTTATGAGAATACAAGATGAGCTTCCTCTCATAACGCATGGATGGGCTTCCTTGGGCTGATGAATGTTGGAAACCCATACTATCCTTCCTCCTGGCTCTGGAAAAGCACATATAGCGAGCGGTCCCCCGGTCACGCATCCCGGGGCTCCTGAGAAAGCACGCTGCCCGCTTCCCACCCACCCCCTTCCCTCTGCCCACAGTGGAGAACCGGGGGCTCTCCTCTTGCAAGCCTCAGCCCGAACCATCTCCAAAACAACAATTCAGACTCGTCAAAGGTAGAGACAAAAGACAGGCTGCATATAACCCCTCCGTCTGTTTGCTGGTTTGCTGTAAAGTCAAACAGCTGCTCAGGAATGACAGGGATTTATTGAAATAAATTCCCACATTTATAATCAATTGCCATAGCCCTGTCGGAAAACTGCTGCTTGATTTAAGAACGAGCTGAAGAGGCAGGGTTTCATCTCCCTTTTATCCCCTCCAAGAACTTGCTCACGCCCTTCCCGGGCTTCTCGGTAAAAAATGGTTTCTCAGGAAGGGTGTGATTTTTTTTTTCCTTCTTCTTCTTCTTCCTTCTTAAATGTTGCCTCAAATCCAGCAGATCACGTCGCTGCTGCTGTTTGACCCTCAGGAAGGCAGTCAAGTGGTTGTGTTTGCTCCAAAGGCCTTTTGGGACACAAGGTCTTACAACAAAGCCCTTAGGTTTTCCTCGGCACGGGCTTGCCATCATCTCTGCTGCGAGGCTCAGCGGGCAGGGTGGGGGTGGCTCAGCGGGCAGGGTGGGGGTGGCTCAGCGGGCAGGGTGGGGGTGGCTCAGCGGGCAGGGTGAGGGTGCACATCGGAAGGAGAAGCAGCCCCCGGCCCGACTCTACAGCTCTGGTTGTCCTGTCTCTCCACTGCAGACATGACACGACCTTTCGTTTTCTTGTTTTGTTTTCATTTCATTTTATTTTATTATTTTAATTTTATTGTCACTTCATTTTGTTTTATATTCGCTTCATTTTATTTTATATGTGATTATATTTTACTTTCACTTCAGTTTTATCTTATTTTACTTTATTTTATTTTACTTTGTTTTCACTTCATTTTATTTTATTTTACTTTATTTTCACTTCATTTCACTTTTATTTTATTTTACTTTATTTTCACTTCACTTCTATTTTATTTTACTTTATTTTCACTTCACTTTTATTTTATTTCACTTTATTTTCACTTCAGTTTTATCGTATTTTACTTTATTTTATTTTATTTTACTTTGTTTTCACTTCATTTTATTTCATTTTACTTTATTTTCACTTCATTTCACTTTTATTTTATTTTACTTTATTTTCATTTCACTTCACTTTATTTTACTTTATTTTCACTTCACTTCATTTTATTTTATTTTACCTTATTTTCACTTCACTCCTATTTTATTTATTTTATTTATTTTACTTTACCGTGGAAAGAACTCTTCACATGAGATGCACCCTCTTCACACACCATCAGCTGCACAATACAGGATCGTTAACTGCAGGCGGGATGCTGTCCAGGGGTCCGGAGTTCCTTCCTCTTGCTCAGCTGAAACTCTACACCCAACGGCTAGCAACTCCCCCTCTTCCCTTCCGCCAGCCCCCCTGAACCAGCCTTTTCTACTCCTGGAGTCTGTGAGGTGACTGTTTAGATCCCTCATGCAGGTGGAATCATGCAATGCTTGCCCTGCTGTAGACTGGCTTATTTTGCTTAACATAACGTCCCCAAAGCTCATCCCTGTTGCATCGTATTGCAGAATCTCCCTCGTTTTCCAGACTGAATAGTATTCCACTGTATGTATCTACCCCATTCTCCTTATCCACTCATCCGTCAGTGGACATTGAGGTTGCTTCCAGACACACACACATCTCAGCACCTGCTCTGCCCGCTCCTCCTGGGACGGACCCAAGGCCTTCCTGGCTAGAATTCTCCCACAGTCCTATAAGCGTAAACTCTTTGGAGAGAGGAAAACAACTTAAAAGAAAAACTTAAATTTTTTTCTTCCTTTAAGTCACGTAAAAAAGTCAAAGTCATTGGAACAAGATATGAAATAATCATAGTGATGACAAAAATAAACACTGAGCGTACTAAGTTCCAGGCACCAGGCACTGTAATATGCAAGTGACATAGATGATCTCATTTTATCCTCCCAAAAATGTGGGGTCTAAGACCCTATGTGATCTGGTCTGGGTCACCATCTCACCTACACTGCTCCCCTCAACCTGAGTCACTAATCCTAGCCACACAGGTCTTTTCCTTTTAGACCCCTGGATACTCCAAGCTTATTCCCACCTTAGACTGCTTGCCCTCCTAATTCCCTCCTTCTGGAATTTTCCATCACACCACCACTAACATCTTCACCAATACCCCATCTAGTTCTTTCTCACCCCTTTGGTTTCAAGATAGCCTCTCTGAAAGGTTTTGAGGATCTTTTTTTTTTTAATGTTTATTTTTGAGAGAGACACAGAGTATGAGTGGGGGAGGGGCAGAGAGAGAGGGAGACACAGAATCCGAAGCAGACCCCAGGCTCTGAGCTGTCAGCACAGAACCCGACACAGGGCTTAAACTCATGGACTGCGAGATCATGACCCGAGCTAAAGTTGGACGCTCAACCCACTCAGCCACCCAGGCGCCCCACCCCAGGACCATTTTAAACGAAAAATCCCCACTTACTCTTCCCGTCATCATTATGGCCAACCTTTTTGTTCATTTGCAAGACGCCATAATTTTACAGTATTTTTTTCCTTTGTGTGTAGGTGTGTGTATTTTTTTTTTATTTGTCTCTGCAGTGGAGAGTCAAAAGCTCTACTTTTTTGGTATGTACATGTGTTTGTTGTCTGCCTTCTTCCCCTCAGTAGGGAAGCAATTCCAGAGCAGGGACTGTGTTTGACTCCTTCATCAGATTGCCTGGATTCGCATCCTGCCTGTTTCACATCTAAATGCATGACCTTGGTCTCCAGTGTCTTCACCTGTCAAAAGGCGTGGGTGGCTCAGTCATTCAAGCATCTGGCTCTTGATTTTGGCTCAGGTCATGATCTCAAGGTCTGTGGGTTGGAGCCCCGTGTTGGGCTTCAGGCTGATAGTGAGGAGCTTGCTTGGGGTTCTCTCTCTCCCTCTCTGTCTGCCCCTCACCCACACTTGTGTGTGGTCTCTCTCTCTCTCAGAATAAATAAACTTAAAAACAAAAGGCAATAATGACAGTACCTACCTCCTAGGCCTGTGCCCAGATTCCACGAATTCTTAGATGAGAACTTAGCACAAAGTAAGTGCTTTATACATGTTTTTCATGGTTCTTGGTACATTTATGGCTGTTTCTTCTTAATCCCAGCGCCTGGCCTAGTATCTGACACATAGTAGTCCCTCAGTAAGTGTTTATGGGGTCAATTCTACTCTTTCATACATACTATCTATACTAGAAATTGCAGTAAAGTGAAACTTTCTTCATCGGCATGAGTGGGGGTGGTTGGTAGAACATGGCCAATGCAAACTAATATAAACACAGAATAATTGCCTCCTGGGGAGCCTGCTTCAATGAAGAGATAAAGCACCCTGTAACTCCCTTGCTTTCCTCCTTTTGTATAGGAAAGAATGAATCCCAGGTGCTTCAGAATAATTTGTTCTCTTAAATAGTGTAAACATCACGGGGACCATCTGCGTGCATTATTGATTTTCCCATTTAGCTCCTTCTTTTTAGGCATTGCACGTGAGCCTTGAGCTAAAACATCCCCAACATTAAAAAAAGAAATTAAAAAAAAATTGGGGCACCTGAGTGGCTCAGTCGGTTGGGCGTCCAACTTTCACTCAGGTCATGATCTCACGGTCCGTGAGTTCGAGCCCCGCGTCGGGCTCTGTGCCGACAGCTCAGAGCCTGGATCCTGCTTCGAATTCTGTGTCTCCCTCTCTCGCTGCCCCTCTCCTGCTTGCACTCTGTCTCTGTCTCTCTCTCTCTCTCAAGAACAAACAAACATTGAAAAAATTTTTTTTCAAATACCCAACTCCCAGAATAAAGGAATCTGAGGGACCACTGCCTTATTATACCCTTTCTGGGACTCCCTTAACCAGACATGCCAACCATCCTCAGATGGCAGCTTTGTGGACTGCAAGAAGAAGGCTGTTTTCCCACCCGAGCCTCAAATCTGACCAGATGGTGACCGTCTCCTAAGAGCATGGTTCTGGCATTTCATGCTGGGCATAAATCCAGTCTCTACTATTGACTAGCTGTACTATCTCGGGACAAGTTACTGAATCCCTCTGCACCTCTGCCTTCTTATCTATAAAACCTTACAGGGTGGGTCTAAGTTAATGCACAGAGAGTACCTGTCACAATGCCTACCCTGTGGTAAGTATTCAAGATGCGTCAGCTGTTATTACACCTAAAAGAATGTTAGCGATACCCGACCTTGGGGATAAAAGTAGACTTTGGAAAAAAGGTCCAAACATAGGACCATCTCTGACACATACTTGCTGGATAGGAGACTTTGTGCAAATTATTCAACACTCCTGGAACTCAGGACCCTTTGTTTGCACAGTGATCGGAGTGGCACCGACCAGGAAGGGTGGTCAGAAGAATCAAGGCCCGTGGCCACGACACACCCACTGGGAATCCCCAGGAGTAGCAAAACACAGAGTTCACAGATTGCATTAAGGTGGATATTTCTGACATTTCACAGAGGAACCGCCCCACCCCCCAAGTAAGTGGTATGAACATTCAACAGAAGACAACGTGTGACTAGGTAAGCACCATGTGCACGCACGACCAAGCTTTTGCCTCTATTTTTTCCCACCAGTGAGTTGGGGAAGCCAGCCTTTCTGAGGTGGGTGAGCAGGAGCCAGGATGACACAGAGGCTGGAAAGTGTGAGGAGCCCATGGGGGAAAGTGAGCGATGGAGTTCAGCTGGAGCACTGAGCAGGAAAGGGTAGGAGAGAAGACTGCCGAGGAAGGTCAAGACTAGTCCTTAGGGGAACTTGCGAGGAAGACCACCACAATGTTTATACAAGCCTTAACAGATCTTATCCTGATTTTTCAAGCAGGGAAACAGAGGTGCAGACATGCAAAGGACCCCCATAGCCACGCACAGAGCAAAAGCCTGAATCCGGATCAATCCACTTTCATGTGGATTTCCAGCCATACTGCCTTCTTTCCGTCTCTTCTGAACATCACCTTTATTCCTACCTCAGGGCCTTTGCACATGTTGTCTCCACCACCTTCAACACTTCTCCTTATCTCCCCATGCTCGTTGCTTAAACTTTTTCAGCTCTGGCACCGCCTTCACAAGGATCTGAGCCCCCAAGCAAGCCAAACACCCTCTAACATACACTCAAAGCCACAGTCCTTTTATTATAGCTTTTCTCCCAGCTGCAATTTTCCATGCACCCATATGCTTCTCTGATTAATGTGTCTTCCCCACCAGGTGGCAAGCTCGTGAAGGCTAGAACACTGCCAACTCTCAGCACAGTGCCTGGCCCATAAAATGCATTAAATAAATGAGTATGGAATGAACAAGTGAATAAAGAGAGAAATGAATGAATGAATGACTATGGACATATATACTACACCTGTGCATGGGATGAGGAGAAAGAAACCAGAAAGCAAGACACTGGACCCACCCCAGAGATCTCCCCTCTTTGACAATGCTCAGTGTATGTGTGGGGTTACCGTTGACTGTTTCCTGGAACTTGGGGGTTCATGCTGGGCCACACCAGGGGCAGGAAAGAAATGCGTCTGACAGCTTCCTCCTCTGGGAAAGGAGGGCCGGTGGGGTGGAGGGTAGGGGGGAGAGGGGAGTCACAAACAATTTCTGCTTTAATTAGAGCTCTGTCGGCTTCAGTTAGCCTGGGTGTTTGTTCCCTTGTGTGCGTCAGGGAATTTGGAACTGACCCCAAGCTTGTGAAATAATTAGTACAATAGTGCCGATCTAGCCATTTCTGAAAAGAGTAATTTACTCCCAGCGTAGCCTCCCGGCAGAGCCGCTCATTAATCAAACCAGGCTGCGAACATCAAAGCAGGTCCCCCTTTCCATCGCGGCATCCATCATCTGGCCGTTAGGAGCTATAGAAGCCGGAACCGATATACTGCCTTTGTTGAGCTGAGCCCACCTCCCGTTGTCGCCCGCTGCCCGGAGGAGGAGTGTGCAGCCGCCACCACTGGGGTAGGAGGGCAGGGCCCCTGCCCCCCCCACCGGGTTTGTGGAAATCTCACTTGTTTGGCTTGCGAGCCAAAGATGGCTTCCAGCATTCACGGCCTCCTCAGTGAGATGTCCTCCTTGACCACCAGAAATCAAGAGCCCACCTGGTGTTACTGAGCCCCCTTTACCTCTTTCCTTCCCACTACCTGTGTCTACCAAAAATTGCCTTCTTTGTGTGCTTATTTACTCTTCATTTTCTGTCTCTGTTCCTAGAGGGCAAGCATCAAGAGGAAAAAAAAGAAATAAAATGTTGGCATCTCCATCACATTAGACCCCCAAGCCCAGCATGGTGCCCAGCACACAGGAAAAGTTTAATCGTTCCTGAATAAGCAGGTGTGTGCCTGCTCAGATTTCTGAACACCCTTAGCTGGAAGTGCCTTTCCAGCCCAAGAATCCCATAGCTCTTTCCCTCAAACTGGTTGTCCTAATAACAGCCTGCCTTGCAGTAGACTTATTGGTTTATGTTTCTCAGTCAACAGTCCTGTTGAACTGTTAGTTGCTTGTATTAGTTAACTGTTGCTAAGTAACAAGTTATGCCTACACAGAGGGGCATTCAATCATAAACAGTTATTACCTAGCAGTTTCTGTGGCTCTGGAATCTGGATTCTGTGCTACACGGTTGTGCATAGGTGCCTGGGTGACTCAGTGGGTTGAGGGTCTGACTTTTGATTTCGGCCCAGGTCATGGGCATGAGTTTGAGCCCCAAGTTGGGCTCTGCGCTGATAGCTTGGAGCCTGCTGAGGATTCTCTCTCTCCTTCTCTCTCTGACCCTCCCCGTGCACACATAGGCTCTCTCTCAAAAATAAATAAGCAAACAAACAAACACAAAATTTTTTAAGCAGCAAAGTGTTGGCCAGGGCAAGGGTCTCATCTGAAAGCTTGACTGGGGAGAGATCCATTCCAAAGTCACTCAGCAGTTGTCAGTGTTCATTTCCTCGAGAGCTATCAGTTCCCTGCCATGTGGTCCTTTGCAGTGGCACCATGCTTCAACAAAGCATGCAAACTGAGAAGGCAATGGAAAGAGCTTTCTAGAAAGAAAGAAGTCATTATCTTTTGTAATGTACTAACAGAAGCGACAATCCTCCACATTGCCATGTTCTAGGGTTAAAGGCAGGTTACTCAAGAGAAGAATACACAAAGCCTTGACTACCAAGTGCGAGGATCATTGGGGGTCATCTAGAGTTTTGCCTATCATAAAATAATAAAGATATATATACATGAAGGTTCAGTACTTGCTGCCTGTATTAACCCCAGACTGGAAATAATCCAAGGGCCTCTCAATAAGGGCATAATTGAAAGTAAATTATAGAACTAGCATCATAAGAGAATGTCATGCATGGACTGTCCCTTAATGCACATTAACCCAAACTATGTAAGCATTTAAACATAAAAAATAAAATTGGGGTGCCTGGTTGGCCCAGTCAGTCAAAGTCTGACTCTGGATTTCAGCTCAAGTCATGATCTAACAGTCCGTGAGATTCAGCCCTGCACCAGGCTCTGTGTTGACACTACGGGGACTGCTTGGGATTCTCTCCCTCCCCCACTCTCTGTCCCGCCCCTGCTCACATGCATGTGCGCTCTCTAAGTAAATAAA
Source organism: Panthera leo (assembly GCF_018350215.1). Taxonomy (NCBI): domain Eukaryota; kingdom Metazoa; phylum Chordata; class Mammalia; order Carnivora; family Felidae; genus Panthera; species Panthera leo. The sequence continues at coordinate 34,324,752 of NC_056694.1, read as the reverse complement.
TATTTAAAAAATAAAAATAAAATAAAAAATAAACTGAATGGTGAGATGTTTCCAATCCAGGCATAAACATTAAAAAAAAAAAAAAAAAAGATTTCTTAGAATATTACAAATGGCCAGGGTGCCTGCGTGGCTCAGTCGGTTAAGTGTCAGACTTCCGCTCAGGTCATGATCTCGCAGTTTGTGAGTTCGAGCCCCGCATCGGGCTCTGTGCTAGCAGCTCGGAGCCTGGAGCCTGCTTCGGATTCTGTGTCTCCTCCTCTATCTCTGTCCTTCCCGTGCTCATGCTCTGTCTCTGTCTCTCAATAATGAATAAACGTTAAAAAAAAATTTTTTTTTTAAATAAAAAATAAAAAAAAAAGAATATTACAAATGGCCTACCCTTGGGGGGTGGGGGGAGGCGCTCAGCAAGGAGAGACTTGAGCCCCTTGCCCAAATTGGAAACATCCCACCATTAAGTTTATTAATCCCCTTACGTTCATTCATACTCTCAGCCCAGCTGGGATTTAAAACACATTCTGTATTTTTCTGTTTATGTTGTTTAACCAGGAAGAATAAAAAGGGAGATTCATAAATTATACAGAATCACTTTTCCCTGTGAAATAATTCTGTTTGGTTTCTGAACGGATGGCTGTTTTTTCTCCCTGGTTGGATTCTAGCTTATTCCAAGAATCAATTTAACTTTGTCCTCCTGCGTCCTCTCCTTCGGCTTCCACCGTCCTTCCGTACGGATGTCTGATGACCATAATGGTGACTTATTTCTTCCTCTTATCTCCCCGCAGTATATATAGTACAGACTCTATCACAACGTGGTGAGTTGGAGCGCGCACAGCCTCAGTCAGCCGTAACGTCACCCCCCGAGTTTTTAACTCCACTGTCCATAGCCGAGTTGGAACTAAAGTTTACAGTGGTATTTGATTTGAATACTTAATGGGGGCCTATCATGTATTTTTTTTTACCTTTTTTAATTAAATGAGTATGTGATAGTATTGGTCTTAAAGGGGGGAAAGAGAAGGTACAGAAATTATTAATCACTTACTGCATACTGCGCCTTGCATGAAGTATGTAGGTACCTCCTCTCATTAATGCTCACACAGGCCCACTGAGACAAGTATTGACATACCCCACTGTACAAATGAGAAAAAGTGAAGTTCAGAGAGATTAAGCAACTTGTCCAAAGAGGCTCAGCCAGTGAGGGCAGAACAAGAACTTTCTTTTCTGACTCCAAGGCCCAAGTCATTGTGTGCCTATCATTCGGTATTTTAATGGTAAGAAAACTGATTCCATGTTATGAAAAGAAAATCCTGTATGAAGACTAAGATGCTATGTTCAGTGCTGAGACTACCATAGATGCCCTGACACCAGGGTTTCTTACCAAAAGGCATCAGTGACATTTGAGGCTAACTGGATGGGAAGCTGCCCTGTGGACTGCAGGAGGCCTAGCAGCATCCCTGGCCTGCCCCCACTCGATAACATCCCCAGTTGTGACAACCAAAAACGTCTCCACACGTTGTCAAATGTCCCTTGTTTGGGGAGGTGGGAGAGAAATAAAATCACCCCCAGCTGAGAACCACTAGATGAAGGAGAAAAATACTTTTTTTCAGTAATACTGAGCATGAGCTTTAAAAAAACAAACAAACAAAACAAAACAAAACAAAAAAAAGGTGCCTGGGTGGCTCAGTCGGTTAAGCATCCAACTTGAGCTCAGGTCATGATCTCACAGTTCGTGAGTTCAAGCCCCACGTCAGGATCTGTGCTAACAGCTCAGAGCCTAGAGCCTGCTTCAGACTCGGTGTCTCCCTCTCACTCTGCCCCTACCCAGCTCATGCTCTGTCTCTCTCTCAAAAGTAAATATACATTAAAAAAATTTTTAAAACACTGAAGATACCAAAATGTTTATATATTGGTGCATTCACCAGTCTACAGAATAGTAAGATAAAGCTTTCAACTATACTTAATGATTGATCTAGGTTAGTTCATTCAAGGAGAACTCTACCTTGAACCAAAATTATCCGGTGTTGATAACTATTCCTAACTGCCCAGGATAACATAGACAGAGTCAGCTTTAAACCTTATTCCAGTCACTCGAGTGGCTATCTGAACTTGAGCAAACCATATCAACTCTCTTGAGCCTGAGCTGTCTCACCTAAAATGGGAATCATGGCACCTGTCACAGACCATGGTGTTGTGTGAATTCCACAAGATCTTGTGGGGAAAGTGCTTCACTGAGTTCTCAATAAATGAGCTATCTTGCTCTCCATTCCTTTCCCTTCCACTCCCTCCTTGGACTATGCAATACATTTTTGACTGCCACTTGGTAGCAGTGTACTTATCCTCAAAGAACGGTTACCAAATAGAATAACTTAACTATGCTGGCAGCCATGGGATGGCGACCAGTAACCTTTAGTGGGTGCTCTAGCCAATGGGTTGACCAATTTGCCAGGAGTCTCAAGCTTGTCTACTAGCCTGTTTGACAGTACATTGTGGGGCCAGTTTAGTTTTGAAGGGATGAAGTGCAGCATGAAAATAAATGAAGACCATCTAAATGAGAATGAGAAAAAAACACTCTTTAGTTAGAGCCTACTATAACAAAGGAGATAGCCAGCATCCCTTACATCTGGCAGAGACTCAAAGGCAGGCAGAGGAGCCGGAAAAGCTTTATTGTGGAGAATAGGGAAGCCTTTGGGTATGGAGACTGTTGGCATGGAGAATCTAGAGACAAGCTAACCAGAAGGAGGACATCCTGTATGATTGGTTAGGGGGCATATTTGACTTTTTCCAGTTTGTCCTAAGTTGGAAATGAGAACAAAAATTAGGGAAACCATCAGTAATTGATAAAATCCTGGCCATTGTGAGCCAATGGCTGAAGAAGCTATCATTTGGCTTCCCAGGCTGGCTGCTGCAGGCTGTGGGTCCAAGTTCTAATCTTACATATGGTCCGGTCATCATACCTTTGTTCATCAAAGAGACATCCGGGGCCTTGTAATCAATTCCCTTCTTTCCTTTATAAATTCCCCAAGCTTCATGGGGTTCCTTCCTATTGGAAGGAGGTTTGATACTCTGGACAGAAACGAGAAATCTGGCCTTGGAATCAGGAGACTCTGGTCAGTATTAAGAATCTGATTTGTGAGGTGACTTTGAGCAAGTTTCTTTACCTCTGGGGGTGCCAGTTGTTACTTTGGGGTCTCATTGGAAAATTGGGGCTTAGAGTAATTGCCCCAATTATCTCAAAGGGCCAGCATCAGGCAGGGTCCCAAGCAGACATCACAAACTAGATAATGTTTAATGAATATATAGTTACAGAAGAAGGAGTAGGATTTATGGAAACCAGTAAAGCAGAGTCCGGTAGCTTGGGGTAGCTATAGAAGTAGACAATACAAGCCTTAATTCAAAAGAAGCAAGTGCGGGAGGGTCTAACAGGGTTGCCTCATAGGACCTGTGACCTTCATTAGGGGAACGACACCAACTCACAGTGTCCCGGCAGGCGGAGAACTTGTCAGGGAATAAATACCCCAAGCCTACTCCCTTCCAGCTCTCAGCTCTCCTTCCATTGCCTCCCATTGGTCAAGCCCAATTAGAAGCTAGAGGCCAAGGGAGCCAGCCAGTTAATATAACCCCTGCAGTCAGCCTCCAGGTCTCGGAGTTGGGTGCAGAGTAGAATGGGAGTGGAGGTGCGAGGGGGAAGACACAAGGGCCCATCTTTAGTAAAATTATTTGAAATACTTTGTTCAGAAAAAGGAATCTTGCAAGTGCTTTCTCCATCATTTTTTCATTCCTAAACCATTATATAATGAGACATTATGCTCCATTACAGAGATGACAAAACTGAGGTCAAAGCAGTTAAATGAGCTGCCCAAGGTTACAGTGAGGAAGTGGCAGAATCTGCATTCAATGCATTTTCAACTCTTTGTATTACCAGTGACCTCATCCAAGCAAAAGTTCCATCTGGGTTTACTACACAGAACCTCCCCAGGAGAGGCTGTGTGGTGCAAGGGACTGACAATCCAGAGACATCACTTGGATTCACCAACTTGCTCAATGACATTGGCAAGGTCATTTAACTGTTTTAGACTTTCAAGTTTCCCCAGTATACAACGAGCTTATAACACCTATGTATTGAATGTCAAAAGACTGCCATGGTGCCCAAACAAGGGAAAGCAAGGAATCACCTGGTTTTTGATGGCCAGAGAATCCCTCCCACTCCATGGAAACCTTCATCAGATGCTATGACACAGCCCCCCTTCCTCCTGTGTGGATGCATTCTGGAGTTTACTCTGTCCCATGATAATATTTTATATGTGAAAGTGGCCTCCCCAGGAAAAGGTGGCTCTCCCTGGTGTCAGGATCCCTGCAAATGTATGCGAGGATGTTCGCCTTCAGGAATTTAACCTCTTTCAGGAGGCAATTCATAGTTGGGGATGGGGGGCAGGGGGTGAATGTTCTCCATCCTTCCTCTGGGCTTGCTCCACTTCTAGATCTCTAGATAACTGGAACTTGAGCCCTTGGTGGTGGGAGACAACTGCAACTAAACTTCAATCTCCTCACCTATGAAATGAAAATATGTACAGCACCTAAATTACAGTGTTGTGAAAGTTAAATGAGATAGAAAGCAAAGCTATTAACACAGTATGTAGTAACCAGTCAATAAATGGTAGCTATGGTGATTGCTGCCTCTGTAACCGTCATCATCATCCCAGCGATTATCATTGGCATCACCACCATTATTATCAGCACCAACACCATCATGATCACCACCATCATCAACACCACCACCATCATCATCATCACCATCATCACCATTTGTGCCACATCAGGGGTCATCTAGGAGCTACAATTTGTAAAACGTAACGAGAGTTTAAACCACATCTCAAAATCTAGGTTTTCTGGTGTCATTGCTATTGTTATATTGTTGTTGTTATCTACTTATTTCTGTCTTGGCATTGCACAGTCTTTTGTAGAACTTCATTGGATATTCTGACCTGGCCCCAGTCATATGAGAGGTCATAAAAGAAAGGTGTTCTTTTGTCACTGCTGAGCCACTGTTCTCTTTTAAAAGAGAATAACTGAGCCCCTACTTCCTTCCCAAACCGAACACTGTGATAAGAGCAGTATTAAACGCAATGGTGAACATTTACTATTTACGGTGCTATAAATGCTTTGCATACATTCATCCATGTAACCATCACAATAAGCCATTGTGGAAGGTTGAACTGCAATTCCTACTTGACAAATTAGGAAACTGGGGTTTAGAAAGGCTAAATAACTTACTCAAGGTCATAGCACCATCGAGGATGGGGCCTGTCACACTAGGCACTCAAAAACACCGACGAAGCCAGGCAGAGAACGGAACCCAGGTGTTCAGTCAACTCCAGAGCCAAGCTCATAACCATTTTGCTACACTGTCCCCTACTTAGTGAAAACCCCCAAGGGAGATGTTATATTGTCATTCTTTGAGGGGCTGAGTGTTATTTTCATTAAGGCAGCTATTTTTTTACGGCCAGAGAAGTCTTCCCTTGCTGCACCCTGCGCCCTGTGTTCATCAAACATTGAGCATCAACGGTCATCTCCTCCTCAATGACAAATCCTTCATGGTTATCCAGGACATAATGATAATGGTTCAGGTGTTCCCTGAGCTTTATTGTCTTGCCTCCTTGCTTTCCACCTCCCTCCCTGCACAATCTAATTGTCTGTTTCCCAAAACAAGCTCATCTTTCTCAAAAGCACTATCAGGACACTGTCAGTCACCAGGAAACACAAGAGATTTCGTAAGATTTTGTAAAAGACCTCCAGGACACCCAGGGAGGTGTGCAGTCAGGGCTGAGTCAGTTGAAGGGGAAGACACACCTGTGTGGTCTATTTCCTCTCCTTTGTAATTCCTCTCTATTTCAAAGCTGGCCAACTAACATCTGCATATTACCAGGTAAATAAAATTTTGAGGGGAGCAGAGCTACCCAATTAAGGGCTCCAGGTGAAAAGGCGGTGATAAAACGCTCCATTTCAGCAGAAGTGTCTTTATGGAAATGGCAGAATTTGTTCACCAGTTGCATGTAAATTAGATGTGCAGGCACCATAATTACATCACCTGACCGTCTTGCTTCAGTGCAAAAGCTGATGGGTCTTTGGTCTGTGGACATTTTGAGGAAGGGGCCCCCTTTAGAACCCAAAACCAAGAGGGTGTGATCCCAACAGGGTAAGCTTAGATGAACCTCTGAGGCTGCAAATCGTTCATTATAAACCCCAAACTGTCACACGGCTCCCCTAATGACGGTGTGCATCTTTGGCAGCCTCGGGACAGCAGTAACTTATTCCATGACACATTCTGGGAGTTTTATGTGCCTGCTCCATAAAGAAAGAAATGCGCCGTTTCCATAGCAATGCGGGGTCTTTCGGGCAGCCCCGTTGTGACAAAGAGAGCCCCCGCGTTCTTCTGGGAACTGTTCTTTTTGTTTTTCTGGAAGCTCTAAAATTGTCCCCTCAGCACTGTCCTCTGCCCCCATTTCGGAGGCGACCAAATGGCGTAGGTTTGCCAGCCTGACGATTCAGCTTAGTAATTCTCAAAGGTGCCCAGAGCAGCCATTACAAACCCTGGAAAACCTGAACAAGATGAGGTTCGTCTTTCCCTTGAATCCGAACAGACACAAAGCTTTGCAAGGAGGGACTCATTACTGTAGCTGGCAGCACTGATCGTGTCAATCTATGGTTTGCAGGGCCATGGTGGAGATGGACTGGGGCACAGAAAATCCAGTTCTGGTCCCAGCTCAGCCACCAACTCTCAGCTACCAGTCAACGCTTCAAAGCCTTGTTTTGGTCGTCACACTGACTTTGGGTTTGACAGGCCCTACCGCTTCTCTCACTGGCTCATTGACATAATTAGAAGGAATAGTATATATACATAAGGAACGGTTCCAGACACTTTAAAAACTACCCATAAATGTTAGCTAATTATTATCCCATCACCTTAACTGCACTCCCTCCAACCATCACTGGATACCATTAACCACTCTCCAACCTTTATCAATGGTTTATATGTAGCCACAGATAAATGCAGGCCCAGGCATGAGGAGGTGCAGGGAGCATCCGTAAGCTGCCCGTGCACGGAGAGCCACAGTGCTTTATTCACTTCACTCCATTCATCTGACTGCTACCGGAGCTCCAACCCCATCTTGGGCTACTGCAGACTATTGTGAGAATGTTGCTATGTCCAAGCAGTGATATTTCAGTCACATACATATATATATGTACGTGTGTATATATATATATACATACATATGTGTATATATGTACATATATACATATACATATATATACATATATATGTATATATACGTACATATATTTACATATGTATGTGTATATATATACATACATATGTATATATACACACACACACATACATATGGCATGGTGGACACAAACCAAGGATATGCAATCAGACTACAGAGCCACAAACGAAAGAACACACAACTATATACATATATATATGCATATATATATAGTTGTGTCTCCTTTCGTTTGTGGCTCTGTAGTCTGACTGCACATCCTTGGTTTGTGTCCACCATGCTAAATCGTCTATGTGGTAGAGGGCTATGGATTTCATTCTGTGCCTTTTCTTTTCATACCTAGCACTATGTTTTTAAGAGCACTCTACGTTGCTATATATGTGTATATACGTATACATATATTCATCCTAGTGTGAAGTGGTATCTCATTGAGGTTTTGATTTGCGTTTTCATAATGACCAATGACATTAAACATTTTTCTTGTGCTTTTTGGCCATTTGTAGATCTTCTTGAAAGACATAGCTATTCAAGTCCTGAGAAAGATACTACTATTAACCTCATTTCACAAATTAAGGAATGGAGGCCAAACTGAGAGCAAATAGAGTGGAGGGGAATGCCTCATTTTGCATTAGTTTTGTGGGCAGGGTGGTCACTGACCACCCTCCACCCCAGATTCCAGAGAATTCAGCCATTCAGCCTCAGAATTCTGCAGTGGACAAGGAATCTGGCACAAGATGAAGCCTGTCAATTCTCAGTATATAGTTGGATCATTAAATAAAGTGACTATAAATCCCTTCAGAGCTTCCCTTACATCAAAACATACTACTTTCTCCCACAATGAGCCCAGGACTCCTACTTCAGCCTCAATGTTATGTGCACCCCAAGACTGCTCCAGAGGGTCCCCCCCCCCGCCCCACCCCCCAGCAAACAAGATCACCTGTGCAGGGTCTCACAGACACGGAGCGCAAGCCTGTACTGGAAGCCTGGATTCTACTCTGGGGTGTTATTACATCTGGATCAGTTCTGAATCATCCAGGTTAGCTTTGAGCTGCTTGGTGACCTCCAGCAGATCAGGTATCAATCGTTCCACCTTGCCCACGTAAGAAGTGTCCTGTGAACTGCGGCCACGTGATATCTGAGACTTTCTTAAAGACCGGGTCTCCTCTGAAGGCAGCAGGTGCTTCTGAGCTGTGACCCATTTGAAGGCAAAAAGATTCGGGGGCTTTAATGAAAGGCGAAATAAACAACGGTGGGTCAACTCTGCCCTTGCTCTTGATAGAAGAGGCCATGGGTGTTATCCACCTACACAGCACCTCAGTGCAGGGCGTGACCCTCCAGAACACCACGAGGCTGATTGACATTATTGAACTAGGGCAGTATGGACTCATGGATATTTCTTTTACTCTTTGGGTTATAATCCAATAGTATCATTATTTCTCTTATTGCTTAAATTTTTCCAACTTAGTGACTACGAGCTCTATTAGGTTGGCTCTTAGGTCCCTTTGACCTTCCCTCTTCCTTTCATTTGCTTTTTTTTTTTTTTTTAAGCACTTGTTACTTTCCAGCACTCCAAGATGTTCCAGTGTCAATCCCTGTTGTCTCTATCCCAGCCTTAGAATCAGGCATTTAGGACGGTATTTAGAAACTAAGGTCTGGGCATTTTGTTATAGTTTAATGAACATGTATCTTTTTTTTTTTTTTTAAGATTTTTTTCAACGTTTATTTTTGACAGAGAGAGACAGAGCATGAGCGGGGGAGGGGCAGAGACAGAGGGAGACACAGAATCTGAAGCAGGCTCCAGGCTCTGAGCTGTCAGCACACAGCCCGATGCGGGGCTCGAACTCATGGACCGCGAGATCATGACCTGAGCCGAAGTCGGACGCTCAACCGACTGAGCCACCCAGGCACCCCTGTTTATTTTTATTTTAATGTTTATTTATATCTGAGACAGTGAGAGACAGAGCATGAGTGGGGGAGGGGCAGAGAGAGAGGGAGACACAGAGTCCCAAGCGGGCTCCAGGCTCCGAGTGGTCAGCACAGAGCCCGACGCGGGGCTTGAACCCAGGAACTGCGAGATCGTGACCTGAGCCGACGTCGGACGCTCAACCGACTGAGCCACCCAGGCGCCCCTGAACCTGTTTCTAATAACAGTTCCTGATATATTTCCCTCTTCCAAGAAAATTAATGCCTAACACACTACCCAGCATCAGGCATTTTTGTATAAATGCATTCATTGTCTCCTCCAATCTTCACAAACCCTAAAAGGTAGATCTTAGCACTTAACCACCATTTTACCAGTGGAAAAAGGTCTGGAGAAATTCATTAGCTTTTCCACTGTCCCACAACTCATTAGTGGTGGAGTTGGGTCTGAACCCAGGTCTAAGGTAGAAATGTTGGATCAGCATGTCCAGCGGCTGGGTGTGTCTGTTTTCTAAACACGCAGCTACTCTATAAGCAGGAATTTAGGGAGGTACTCAATGCAGCACCATGTCTGAAGCACTTACCACAGTGTCTAATGTATAGGAAAGGTTCAAGTAACATTGACTGCTATCAGCATTATGATTGGAATCCTCAACACCTAGGAGAGCACATGACTTGACATATTTGAATGAATCCATTGGAACCACCGCTAGGCTCAGCCAGGGTAGCCCGTAGAACACTCTTCTCCCCTGTAGGATTAATATATGCATTCTTCCCATCTCTCTGGCACCCCACCCTGGGGTTACATTCACCTGGCCACTCAGTCCCCCACAGCTCCCCATTTCCCCGGGACAGTGTCTCCGTGGAGTGCCCCCACAAAGAGGATGCTGTTGTGATAAATGGTTCTGTGAAAACTGCAGGGCATTGACAAACGCCAGCCTCATACATCACAGGGCCATCAGGACTGGCACTTTGATAATGTATTATGTGAGTACATCATCAGAACGCTGTCACTCTGGTGACGGATTCATCAACAGATGGGGCTGTCGTAAAACGGAAGGAGGAGAGTATGTAGGAGGAGGGGGAACCCTCCGTCTGATGAGGAGGAGGTCCTAACAGTGAAATACAAAGTGTCCCAGCCATCTCGCTGATAAATGCTAAGAGTGTCACAGGGGTAGGAAAGATAAAAGATGGCAGGGCCCTGAGGTAGATGGATTATGAGCCTACAGACTGGGAGTCTTGAGGTCTAGTCACGACTCGCCTCATGGCTCCTAGTGAGCTCTCTTGACCTTTTCCCTCTTCTACAAAATGAGTATGCAAGCCCTGATTAGTGTATCTCAAAGAACATTCCATAGGATGCTAGTCCTAGGAGATACTCACTGGAAATTCTGAGGGTACCATATTTACAAAGGTTGATTTACTCTGAAACCTCATAATGATAGAAGTACACTAATGGTAATTGTGTCTCCTCAGTAGGACTTATAGTGAGTCCTCTTTCTCAAAATAATTTGATGTAATACTTATTTTTGAGGTGATCCATATAAACCCATTATTCTGCAGTAATGCTGGATTTAGCAGCCTCCAAGCTGTCTCTCTGTTCCAGAAATGTAGTGACAGGAGCATAGGCTTTGGGTCCTGACAAACTTGGATTCAAGACGTGGAACTTCCAGATATGAACTTGGTAAGCCTGAGTGAACAGATTCACCTCTCTGCATCATTGTGTATCTACCTGTAGGGCAAGGGAGATAATCCTCAGCTCAGGGCTGCCCCAAGGACTACATGAACATTGCCCACTGCTCTGCCTGAAGGCAACTTACAGTCATTAATCGAAGGCTCTCATTATTGACGAAAGGAGCCAACACTTAGCGAGCGCTGCTGACAAGTGAGGCACTGTCCTCAGGTGCTTTACATCAATGACCTCATTTAATCTGAAAAACGACTGCATGACATGGGCACAGCTGAAAAACTATTCTCTGTATACACATAAGGAACTGACGCTTGAAGAGGTGAAATGAGTTGCCCCCGGTCTCACCAACACCAGGTATCAAAGCCTCCGGGCTAACCCGCTGTGTTACCGTATGCCCCCAGCAGAAATTAGGAAACTCTACTGAGGCCTGATCTCATCATGACCAGAACACAAGCCCACCCTAAATCCTAACTACTGATCTGCAAGGTCCATTGGCCATGCCTCACAGCCTTTTAAAGATGGACAGACTTTGAAAACCTCAAATGGTGCAGAGGGACATTTTGCAAGGATGAGGGATTCATATGTTACCATGCTACTGTGGTATTATTACAGTGTCTTAGAACAACATCTTCAGCAAATTCTCCATGGCTTTCGTGTCTGACATTAAATACTGATGGCAAGTACTTGGCAGAAATGTTTTCACACTGCTCCAGCTCCTCACCTCCCTTAGGACTTATAGAGTCAACCAGTTTGCTCCTCTGTGGAATAAGGTATGGTTTGCCCAGCCACAACAGGAGCTAGACAACAAATGAATCTGATCAACCCTCATGGTGTAGCTACTCCCCCACAAAGGACAGGCACAGCAATGACGGGCAGAATGTTCATGGAACTCAGAGTCAGAATACCTGGCTTAATGACTCACTAACCAGCCTTATGACCATCAGGAAAGCATATTTGTTTCCCAGGGTATCTGTCTTTAAATTTCCTCTAAAAAGGAAGTATCTAAGCTGAACTATCTCTGAGGTCTCCTCCAATTCTGCATTCTGCAATTCTCTGAACGTTAAGCTGCTACACTCCCATCATTTCATCATTTGCAAAGTTCCAGATGAGAACAAAGGATGCCCAACACCAGTGGGAAGTATCACATCAGGTCTCAGGCACTGACATGCACCAAGTAAAAATGCTAACACCACAGATTTGGATACTCTCCCTGTAATGGTGAGATTTAATTTCAGCAGACAGATCTTCCATAGCACATAATGGTGTATCATTGCACTATGTTTTACTTCCCCTAGCAAATAAAGTATACAGGAAAAAAATACTGAAAAGAACATACATTGTTTTATTGTCTTGTGAAATTGCTGAGTTTCAAGCCAATAGAATGCCTTAACGCTCAAGTTCTCAAGGGTGATACAAAGTGCAGAGCATCTCTGTTTGTGAAGCTAAATTTAATAAACAGAGTAATCCCCTGGCAGGCCCTGGGATTTTTCTAATATCCTGATGGTGTCAAGGGACAGGGGCTTGATCTGTGAAAAATGGCATAAGACCTTACAACCAAGACTTACTCGAAACAATTGCCCTTTAATTGAGGCATGAGCTCTCCACAGGTTGTGGTGCTGAATTGGAAATCACTTTAATTGCATGTGCAATTGTCCACAGGCCTTGGGGAGGGGGTACAGTCCACAGTCATGATGCTGAACCAGAATCTCTAGATCCAGGACTATCCAGCCCAGTATTAGGACCAAAGACCGCTGTCCTTTCTCAGCTATGAAGAGATCCACATCCTATACCCCTTCAGGGTATTTTAAATACAATGATAACATGCCTGCTAAGTCATCTTCTCAGACTAGGCAGCAACAGCAACTACATACAAAATATACAATTTTTGTTACAGGTTAGTCCTATAATAATGACCCTATAGAAAGTACTGTCATCCGTCCTAGGTCAAGTCTCCTGAGTTGGGAGATTCTTGTACAAGTGATTTATTCACAGAGCACTCCCAAGAAAAGAGGAACAAGAGAAGAAAGGCGAGCCAGGGGCCAAGAACCCAAGCAATGGTGAGGAGCCCAGATTCTGTGTGATCCTGAGGGCAGCTTAGAAGCACAGATGCTCCAAGGAGTTGGTTCCACCTTGAGATAAAGGGATATCCCATGGTGGTCAAGCCATCGGCTATGGACTTCCCGGAGAAAAGGGTACTTCCCAGCCGAGGTGGATCCCATGAGGTCCAGGGCCATTCTCCAAAAGAGGGCAATCACCACCACACTCATGGACTCTGGGAGATGGGCATGCTACAAAGGATCTGAACATGACCCCAACAGCTCTCTTATGCTGTTAGTGCTTTACCCAGGTTCTCAGATTTGTTTCACCATTTTCTTGTACCCTGCCCCAGTTACTACTGGGGCTACTTTGCTTTACTTGCAAAGCTTAGCAGTTTAAAGAAACAAGAACAATCATTTTCTTTGCTCATGATTGTGCAACTTGGGCAGAGGACAGCAAGGGAGGCCCATCTTGGTTCCTGGAAGCAGCCGGCCAGGGGCTCAACTGAAAGACCTACTTCCAAGAAGGCTCACTCGCAAGGCTGGCAAACTAGCACCATCTCTCACAAGTCAGGACTGAGGGCTGGGGTTCTTGATTCTTCTTTCCATGGGTCTCCATGTGATTTGAGCTTCTTCAAAGCCTTGTGGCTGGGTTCTAAGGGCAAGTACTCCACGAAGAGACTGTATAACCTTTCACGGCCCAGCCTCACAAGCTACAAAGCATTCCTTACGGTGGTAACTATTCAGCACGGCTGTCACCAGGGCCTCAAGTCAACAGATTATTTATACCTCCTGAGGGGGAGCAGCAAAGTCCTCAAAGAGCTTACGGGATGGGAAATATTGCTGTTGGAAGCTACCGACTTTGGAACATACATCCCCTCACCAACTTCTGTATTTTTTGCTTTTTTTAAATGGCTGATGCTTGAGACTCTTTGGAGACCTGCAGATAGACCCAGAAGGGCCCAGGAGCATACACAGCCTAGCCAATGACTGACGAGCAGGAATATCAAGCTCCTTGGGGCAAACTGAGGCAAACCCAGAGATGTGATGTGCATCCCAGGGCATCTCAGCAGGATTAGGCTGAGGCTAGGACTTCCCTGAAATCACATCCTCATTTGGCTTCTTCCCCCACCTACCCTGCTGTCCCCACTCGATTACCCGTCTCTACCGGGAACATTTCCTTCACCCCCACGAATGCCCCTCTCAGACTCCGCTTCTGGGGAGCCTCACCTAAGACAACTTCCCTCTTAGGCACTCATAATACTCATCGACTGTGTCACTTTCCTAATATTTAGACAAGCCCCACTTTGTAATCTGTTTTATATTGTTTCACAAAGTGTGATATCGTCATTTATCTTTATGCTTGGTTTCCCCAGCACCAGACTGTGCTCCATTTCCTCCAATTCCTGGGAAATAACGTGGGGAGAGAATGAAGGCTGCTGAGCTCTTAGGCTGGTGCCAGCCACCGTTAACCTCTGTGTGGTAATTATCCCATCTGATTCTGAAAACAACCCTTATGAAGAAGATATTACTTTATCATCCTTATTTTATAAATGAAGATAGGATGCTGAGAGACAAGGAGATTACACTCCACAACTCCCACAGGAGACACGAACAGAATATTCTATGTGAAAGTGCTCCCAGGAATTTGGGGTGAGCGGTGCCACCAACTATCATGTGTTATGTTAGTCCTTCTCAGAGGGAGAAAGGAACTGCCCTCAGATGACCCAGCTGGGGAGTAGTAGAGAGTGGTGGGGACTCTCTGCTTGGTTCCTCGGTCCTTGTCCTTGGCACTAAGCCAAGATGCCTTCTGACACTTAAGACTTATAGATGTTGGGGGCACCCGGGTGGCTCAGTTGGTTCAGTGTTCTATTTCAGCTCAGATCATGATCTCATGGTTCATGGGTTCGAGTCTGGAGCCTGGAGCCTGCTTCAGATTCTATGTCTCCCTCTCTCTCTCTCTGCCTCTCCCCTGCTTGTGCTCACTTGCTCTCTCTCTCTCTCTCTCTCTCTCTCTCAAAAATAAACATTAAAAAAAATTTTAATAAATAAAATAAATTTTTAAAAAAGACCTATAGATTTTCAATCTCTTTCTTTAACGCCAAGCAGGTTTTTTCGGGTGGCGCAAGGATGAAAATATTTGTAATAACAGCAAAAGGAGCTTGAGGCCAAGTGAATCTAGCCCACCCTATTCTGGGGTCAGAGCCTGTGGCATGAAGGGAGGGGTCTTTGCAAGGTCAAGAAGAGGTTCCTTCCAGTGGGCGTTGAGTGGGAAGCTGCTGGGAAAGGGCTCGCGCCCTGCTGAACCGAAGAAAATACAAATTGTCTGCCAAGCGAAGGCACGTTTTTCGTTTCCGATTTTCCAGCTGGCTGCCTCACTCACCACTTTCTGTGCGACAGGCACGTCCACCACTGTGATGGGGGGGGGTGACATGTTCCAGCGTGATGCCTCGGCTCGAGTGCCAGCCTCCCAATCTGAAAAATTGAAGTTTCAGTTCCAGAAATTGCTGTTTTCAGAAGGGACGTGGTTGGAGCACTGTGCCCTTGACAGAGAAAAGGACCCCAAATGAATCTCCCCAGGGAACTGACCGCCTTTCCGAGGTGCCAGCAGCCTTGGGCACGGAGGCCAGACAGACATGGGTTTGATTCCCGGTTCTGACAACCTGGCCGCTGTGCCGCCTCAACTTTGGAAGCCCCAGTTTCCTCGTCTGGAAGACAGGGATTCATGGTAGTGGAGCAGATGGTAATTGATGAAGTATCTGGAACGCGCTGCTGTTGTTACTGGGGTTTTTGCTAATCGTGGTGAATGTGAGACACGAGATCACTCTGGATTTGTAGACATCAGTTGTACTTTTCCTTAAACGAGAAGTCCAAATTACCCTAATTGTCCCTCAAGCACTTGGATTTGGCCATAATTTCTCTTATCCCTCATAACCTCTGCCCCCACAGTGCTGCCTTCTCCAAAACACACACACACACACACACACACACACACACACACACACACACACACACACGTGCCAACCTGTGGACGCCATTA
The DNA here is from genome assembly GCF_018350215.1 of Panthera leo. NCBI lineage: Eukaryota > Metazoa > Chordata > Mammalia > Carnivora > Felidae > Panthera > Panthera leo. The sequence goes on along the minus strand of NC_056694.1, from coordinate 34,308,792 downwards.
AGTTAGAGCATCCAAGCAGTTTAGTTAGAATCCACAATACTTCCCAGGAACGCATTAGAGCACCTTGTTAGCAGCAGGAGTGAAAGTAAGACTGCAAAGAAACAGGTGCCTGAAACACAACACGTGATAATTGTTTAAACGATCCCAAGGCCTTACATCTCTGTGACGTGGTACCATTTATCATATTCCTTGGCAGTGGTTACATCACGTGACCCTCTCAACCACCCTACATAGTAGGTATAATTGCTAGGGCGACATGACTGGCCCAAGGTCCCATGGCAGGCCGCTAGGTGGAAAGCTCAGGTTTAGGCCTGGTCAAACCTGGTGCCCTTGTCGCTCTACCTTTCTCCCCCCACCCACCAGCACTGCTGGAGCATTTAATAGCAGACTCTCCTCCTGGAGCTGGCTGATTCTAGGGCAGACAAGTAATAACCCAGCAGGTCCCACCAGACATTGCTGAGTTTAGGATGTTGAAGCAGAAAAGAGTTTGAGAGTGAGGCAACTCCTCTCCCACCACTGCTCCGGGAGCCTGACACATCCCTGTGCCCACAGATGTCACCATTAATGTCCTTTCCCCCAGAAGATTCAAGCAGGGGATCTGGGTAAATCCATCATGGGCCTGAATGTAATATTGATGAATGATCTCATTAACCTAGCAGCCTGTATCCCGTCAACATCAGAGCTGATCCTTTGTGTGAGGCCTGGCTCAGGGTTCTCCCTCTTCCCCCACCCTCCCTGACCGTACTCCCCGTCCCCAGCCCAGCCCCCCAACCCTACAGGCACCAGGCTGTGGTCGCTGCACCCGCCCCACCCCACAAGCCTGGGAGCTGGTTAATTGCAACTTCAATCGTATAGACAGAGACAGGGAGGATCAGAGGAATCAGATAACTTATCCAAATTCCAAGAAACTTCAACATACATGTTTGACCCGAAAGCCCTGCCCTGTCTCAACACTCTACTGACTTTTCTAGACTTTTTAAAGCAGTTTGCAAAGCCCTTTTTCTCCATTACCTCATTCAGTCGCCCAGCCAACCCTGCGAGGTAGACTTTCTCACAGCAGGACTTTATAAGAAACTTGACAAACTGGTTAAAAATGTGTGTGTGTAAGAATAAAATTCCAAAAATAGCTAGGGAAATTTTGGATCTTCAAAAGGAGAGGGGAGAGGGTTGAGGGGGTACCTCACCCAACCTGTTACAGTGACATCTTAAAAAATCACCATGTAAAAACAGCACGGTACTAATGCCAAAGCAAATAGGCCCATGGAACAGAATAGACAGTAGGAGACGGAGAGAGAAGAAAACAAAGATGGGGGTCCCGAGACACAGAAATCTGATGTGTATTAGAGGTAGAATCGCAAATCTATGGGGGGGGCGGTGGGGAGAATGGATTATTGGATACATAGTTAGTATATCTGGCAATTATTACATGTATAATAAACTTATTCACAGATAAGGTTGAATCTCTGCCACAACACCGCATACAAAAGCAGGCTCCAGAAACATTAAAGTTATGCCTTTCATATTCAAACCAAAGAACATTTTAAATAGGTGACCTCAGGGTGTGGAGAAATGTCTTAGATGGAACTTCAACAGTACAAACTTTGAGGAGGAATTAATAAAAAAAAATTTTTTTTTTACTTTATGATAAATTTAAGAAGGGTTTCTGTTGAAGGATATCACCAGAAGACTGACAGCTGGCAGACTGGAGGAAGATATTTGCAATTTCACAGGAAGGGAAAACAAACTGATGAGAGAGTACATGACAGGAGGTTCCAATCTCCAGTATTTAGAGAAATAAAAGTGGAAGCGACAATGAGATGCCATGGGGCAAAGATTTTATCTGGGGAGGATATTCTACATGGGGGAAAATGCAACTCTCGTGGTATCTCCTGGGACGGTATAAACTCGGACAGTATAAACTCTCCAAACCTGACTAATTAGACAGGCTTGAATATCTGTAATCCGGCACACTAAGTGCTGTATATATATTCTGGAGAAATCCTCACCAATCCTACCAGGAAACACGTACAAGGAAAATCAGCCAGGCTTGCATGAGCGGGAAAGCCTAGATGCCCATCACCAGGAGAACAGACACACGTGGTAAGAAGGACTGTGACAACCACAAAGCATTCAGAAGTATGAAGGGTATTTACACAGGATAATGAAGACAGAGCCCAAATTACAACATGGACTGAGACCAGAAACGAGGAAGTGAAACACAAAAGCTTTTATGCAAAATTTCAAATACACCCGGCCAAAGCGATGCCCGATGGTGCACACATCTAAAAGACAAACTATGGGGCACCTGGGTGGCTCAGTCAGTTGAGCATCTGACTTCAGTTCAGATCATGATCTCACGGTTTGCGAGTTCAAGCCCGGTACCGGGCTCTGTGCTAACAGCTCAGAGCCTGAAGCCTACTTCAGATTCTGTGTCTCCCTCACTCTCTGTCCCTCCCCAGCTCATGCTCTGTCTCTGTCTCTCTCTCAAAAATAAACATTTAAAAAAATAAGAGGAGCCAAGATGGAAGAACAGCATGGAAGTTTTTTGTGTGTCTCTGAAACACAGCCAGATCAACACTAAACCATCCTGCACACCTAGAAAACTGATCTGAGGATTAACACAACAATCTGCACAACCTGAACCACAGAACTCAGCAGGTACGTGGAGAGTGGAGAGGTAAACTTGGGGAGCAAGAAGCCACGACAGGCAGGGAGGTGATTTGTGGGCGGAGAGAGGATGGGGGGTGGGGGAGGGGGAATACGGGAAAAGCACCCCTCCCCAAAAGAGGCTGGAGAGAAAGTGGAAAATTGGAAACAGCCGCAGGGACTAAACTGAAAAGGAAGAAAGGAGAGAGTTTAAATTCCATTAAGACTGTAAACAAGGGGAGCACAGAGTCTGCAACTCCGCGGCTCCATACCTGGCGGTGCTCTGGTGGGAAGGGCGAATCCCCAGGAGCAGAGTGGGGTCCGGGAGGTTCTCGGGCCACGTGGGGAAAAGTGGTTCCACTGCTGGAAGGGCATTTGGTAGAGACTGTTGAAGCCACCTGGTCCCAGCAGACCCTGGAAGGAGGCCACATTCGCTGGTGCTGGAACATGGTTGTTAAGGGTGAAGCCTGGTGCCAGATGTGTGTTGACTTTCCATAATCCCTGAAATGCTGCTGCTACACCATCTCGCGAACTTTCTCTGGGGTGGGCTGGCACCTGGCCGCAGTCTCGGGGCACAGGCAGCAGCAGGGTCCAGCGGGCGTTCCTGGGTGCGGCCGGCATTCGGCCATTGCTTGGTGAGACCCTCCCGCAGAGGGGCAGAACGGGTCAAAGCCGCAGTCCTTCATAAGTAAGAGCCGGGTAAACAGCCGCACCTGAGACAAAACTCGGGAGAGGGGTACCGCCTGGGGCTTGGTCACGGACAGTGACGAAGCAGGGAGCGGACGAGAGCTGAAGACAGAGGACGGGTGCGCGATTGCTGATCTGGGAGAACAGACTGGAGAGCTGGGAGGCGCCATTTTCACCATTCCCGCGCAGGCGCATAGGCACCTAGGGGCGCGGACACAATCCACCCCAGTAGGCTAAGCGGCGCCATCTAGTGGAGAACGGAGCCGTTGCACTGAGCCCTGCCCAACTGGGCCAACCTCGCTCTTCAGGAACACAAGTCTTACCGCCCGCTTACTTTATGGACTATAAAGCACTACATAGTTTCACCTGTAGGAAAAACGAAGTAATTTCAGTCCTATTTCAATCTGTTAGCAGGTCCGTCTATTCAATTTTCTTTTTTTTCTTTTTCACTTCTTTTTCTTGAATACAAAAAGAAAAAATTCATTTTTATTTTCAGTGCTTATTAAAATATTTTTAATTTTTTTACTATAGTTTTTACTTGTGTGTAATTTTTTTCAAATTCTATTTTACTTCTTCCATCATTTTATTTTAGTCTCCTTCAATGTATTCACTTTTTCAAATTTTCAAACGATTTCCTTTTTTTTCTTTTTTCTTTTTGTTTCTTTTCTTTTTCTTGAATACAGCAAGAAAAATTCATTTTTATTTTTAATTTTTATTAAAAATATTTTTCTTTAATTTTTTTCTACTATATTCTTTACTTTTGTGTAATTTTTTAAATTCTACTTTACTCCCATAATCTCATTTTACTGTACTTCAGTGTATTCATTTTTTCAAATTCTCAAACGATTTCCTTCCCCCCGTCCTTTTTTTCTCTAACCTGTCAAACCACTTTCAACACTCAGACCAAAACACACCTAGGATATAGCATCATTTATTCAATTTTGTGTGTGTGTGTTTTTAATTTTTTAATTTTAATTTTTTTTATTTTAATTTTTTTCTACCTCCTTAATTCCTTTTCTCCCTTCAAAATGACAAAATGAAGGAATTCACCCCGAAAGAAAGAGAAGGAAGAAATGACAGCCAGGGATTTAGCCAACATGGATACAAGCAAGATGTCTGAACCAGAATGTAGAATCATGATAATAAGAATACTAGCTGGAGTGGAAAATAGATTAGAATCCCTTTCTGCAGAGATAAAAGAAGTAAAAACTAGTCAGAATGAAATAAAAAACGCTATAACTGAGCTGCAATCACAGATGGATGCCGCAGCGGCAAGGATGGATGAGGCAGAACAGAGAATCAGCGATATAGAGGACAAACTTATAGAGAATAAAGAAGCAGAAGAAAAGAGGGAGATTAAGGAAAAAGAGCATGATTTAAAAATTAAACAAATCAGTGACTCATTAAAAAGGAACAACATCAGAATCATAGGGGTCCCAGAAGAGGAAGGGAGAGGAAGGGGTAGAAGGGTTATGTGGGCAAATCATAGCAGAAAAGTTTCCTAACCTGGGGAAAGACACAGACATCAAAATCCAGGAAGCACAGAGGACCCCCATTAGATTCAACAAAAACCGACCATCAACAAGGCATATCATAGTCAAATTCACAAAATACTCAGGCAAGGAGAGAATCATGAAAGCAGCAAGGGAAAAAAAAGTCCCTAACCTACAAGGGAAGACAGATCAGGTTTGCAACAGACCTATCCACAGAAACCTGGCAGGCCAGAAAGGAGTGGCAGGATATATTCAATGTGCTGAATCGGAAAAATATGCAGCCAAGAATTCTTTATCCATCAAGGCTGTCATTGAAAATAGAAGGAGAGATAAAAAGTTTTCCAGACAAACAAAAATTAAAGGAGTTTGTGACCACTAAACCAGCCCTGCAAGAAATTTGAAGGGGGATTCGCTGAGGGGTGAAAAGGTGAAAAAATAAATAAAACATGCATACATACATACCAAAAGCAACAAAGACTAGAAAGGACCAGAGAACACCACCAGAAACTCCAACTCTACAAGCAACATAATGTCAAGAAATTCATATCTTTGAGTACTCACTCTAAACGTCAATGGACTCAATGCTCCAATCAAAAGACATATGGTAATAGAATGGATAAGAAAACAAGATCCATCTATATGATGTTTACAAGAGACCCACTTTGGACCTAACAACACCTTCAGATTGAAAGTAAGGGGATGGAGAACCATTTATCATGCTAATGGTCGACGAAAGAGTAGCCATACTTGTATCAGACAATCTAGACTTTAAAATAGACTGTAACAAGAGATGAAGAAGGACATTATATCATAATCAAATAGACCAAGAAGACCTAACAATTGTAAACATTTACGCGCCAGATGTGAGAGCACCCAAACATATAAATCAATTAATCACAAACATAAAGAAACTCATTGATAGTGATACCATAATTGTAGGGGACTTCAACACCCCACTCACAGCAATGGACAGATCATCTAATCACAAAATCATCAAGGAAACAATGGCTTTGAATGACACACTGGACCAGATGGACTTAATAGATATATTCAGAACATTTCATCCTAAAGCAGCAGAATATACATTCTTCTCCAGTGCACATGGAACGTTCTCCAGAATAGACCATATACTGGGACACAAGTCAGCCCTAAGTAAGTACAAAAAGATCAAGATCATACCGTGCATATTTTCAGACCATAACACTATGAAACTCGAAATCAACCACAAGAAAAAATTTGGAAAGGTAACAAATACTTGGAGACTAAAAACATCCTACTAAAGAATGAATGGGCTAACCAAGAAGTTAAAGAGGAAATTAAAAAGTACATGGAAACCAATGAAAATTATGACACCACAACCCAAAACCTCTGGGATGCAACAAAGGCGGTCATAAGCGGAAAGTATATAGCAATCCAGGCCTTCCTAAAGAAAGAAGAAATATCTCAGATACACAACCTAACCTTATGCCTTAAGGCGCTGGGGAAAAAAAACAGCAAATAAAACCCAAAAACAGCAGAAGACAGGAAGTAATAAAGATTAGAGCAAAAATTAATGCTATCGAAACCAAAAAAACAGTAGAACAGATCAATGAAACCAGAAGCTGGTTCTTTGAAAGAATTAACAAAATTGATAAACCACTAGCCAGTTTGATCAAAAAGAAAAAGGACCCAAATAAATAAAATCAAGAATGAAAGACAAGAGATCACAACCAACACAGCAGAAATAAAAACAATAATAAGAGAATATTATGAGCCATTATACGCCAATACAATGGGCAATCTGGAAGAAATGGACAAATTCCTAGAAACATATACACTACCCAAATTGAAACAGGAAGAAATAGAAAATTTGAACAGACCCATAACCAGTAAGGAAATCGAATTAGTAATCAAAAATTTGTCAAAAAAACAAGAGTCCAGGGCCAGATGGCTTTCCCGGGGAATTCTACCAAACATTTAAGGAAGAGTTAATACCTATTCTCTTGAAGCTGTTCCAAAAAATAGAAATGGAAGGAAAACTTCCAAAGTCTTTCTGTGAAGCCAGCATTACCTTGATTCCAAAGCCAGAGACCCCCACGAAAAAGAAGAACTATAGACCAATTTCCCTGATGAACACGGATGCAAAAATCCTCAACAAGATATTAGCCAACCGGATCCAACAATATATTAAAAATATTATTCACCATGACCAAGCGTGATTTATACCTGGGATGCGGGGCTGGCTCAGTATCTGCAAAACAATCAATGTGATTCATCACATCAATAGAAGAAAGGACAAGAACCACATGATCCTCTCAATAGATGCAGAGAAAGCATTATGACAAAATACAGCATTCTTTCTTGATACAAACCATTAAGAAAGTAGGGATAGAAGGGTGATACCTCGAGATCATAAAAGCCATGTGTAAAAGACCCAATGCTAATATCATCCTCGATGGGAAAAAACTGAGAGCTTTCCCCCTAAGGTCAGGAACAAGACAGGGATATCCACTCTCACCATTGTTACTCAACATAGTATTGCAAGTCTTAGTCTCTACAATCAGACAACACAAAGAAATAAAAGGCATCCAAACTGACCAGGAGGAGGTCAAACTTTCAGTCCTCACAGATGACATGATACTCTATATGGAAAACCCTAAAGATTCCACCAAAAAACTGCTAGAACTGATGCATGAATTTAGCAAAGTGGCAGGATATAAAATCAATGCACAGAAATCAGTTGCATTCCTATACACCAACAATGAAGCAACAGAAAGAGAAATCAAGGAATCAATCCCATCTACAATTACACCAAAACCCATAAAATACCTAAGAAAAAATCTAACCAAAGAGGTGAGAAATCTATACACTGAAAACTATAGAAATCTTAGGAAAGAAATTTAAGAAGACACAAAAAAATGGAAAAAGACTCCATGCTCCTGGATAGGAAAAACAAATATTGTTAAAATGTCAACACTACCCAAAGCAATCTACATATTCAAGGCAATCCCTATCAAAATAACACCAGCATTCTTCACAGAGCTAGAACAAATAACCCTAAAATTTGTATGGAACCAGAAAAGACCCCGAATAGCCAAAGCAATCTTGAAAAAGAAAACCAAACCAGGAGGCATCACAATCCTAGATTTCGTGTATTACAAAGCTGTAATCATCAAGACAATATGGTACAGGCACAAGAACAGACACTCAGACCAATGGAACAGAATAGAGAACCAAGAAATGGACCCACAAACGTATGGCCAACTTATCTTTGACAAAGTGGGAAAGAGTATCCAAAAGAATAAAGACAGTCTCTCAGCAAGTGGTGCTGGGAAAACTGGACAGCAACATGCAGAAGAATGAACCTAGACCACTTTCTTACACCATACCCAAAAATAAACTCAAAATGGATGAAAGGCCTAAATTAAGACAGGGAGCCATCAAAATCCTCAAGGAGAAAGCAAGCAAAAACCTCTTTGATCTTGAGTGCTGCAACTTCTTACTCAACACGTCTCCAGAGGCAAGGGAAACAAAAACAAAAATGAACTACTGGGACCTCATAAAAATAAAAAGATTCTGCACAGAGAAGGGAACAATCAGCAAAACTAAAAGGCAACTGACAGAATGTGAGAAGATACTTGCAAACGTCATATCAGATAAACGGTTAGTATCCAAAATCTATGGAGAACCTCTCAAACTCAACACCCAAAAAGCAAATAATCCAGTGAAGAAATGGGCAAAAGACATGAATAGACACTTCTCCAAAGAAGACATCCCGATAGCCAACTGACACATGAAAAGATGCTCAACGTCACTCATCATCAGGGGAATACAAATCAAAACCACAATGAGATACCGCCTCACACCTCAGAATGGCTCACATTAACAACTCAGGCAACAACAGATGTTGGCGAGGATGCAGAGAAAGAGGATCTCTTTTGTGTTGTTGGTGGGAATGCAAGCTGGTGCAGCCACTCTGGAAAACAGTATGGAGGTTCCTCAAAAAGCTAAAAATAGAACTACCCTATGACCAGCAGTTGCACTAGTAGGTATTTATCCAAGGGATACAGGTGTGCTGTTTCGAAGGGACACATGCACCCCAATGTTTATAGCTGCACTATCAACAATAGCCAAAGTATGGAAAGAGCCTGAATGTCCATTTATGGATGAATGGGTAAAGAAGATGTGGTATATCTATACAATGGAGTATTACTCGGCAATCAAAAAGAATGAAATCTTGCCATTTGCAACTACGTCGAAGGAACTGGAGGGTCTTATGGTAAGTGAAACTAGTCAGTCAGAGAAAGACAAAAATCATATGACTTCATTCATATGAGGACTTTAAGAGAGAAAACAGATGAACACAAGGGAAGGGAAACGAAAATAATATAAAAACAGGGAGGGAGACAAAACAGAAGAGACTCATAAATATGGAGAACAAACTGAGGGTTGCTGGAAGGGTTGTGGGAGGGGGGATGGGCTAAATGGGTAAGGGGAACTAAGGAATCTACTCCTGAAATCATTGTTGCACTATATGCTAACTAATTTGGATGTAAACTTGAAAAAATAAAAAATAAAATGAAAAATAATAATAATAAAATAAAATAAAATAAAATAAAATAAAATAAAATAAAATAAAAAACAAACTATGTAGACAGTAGAGTGTAAGTCCTGCATTTAGTTAGTACAGAGGATGCACATGAATCCAAAGAAGGAGAAGAGGGGGTGAGCTGATAAAGAGGGGAACAGTAAAATAAAATTTTTAAAAGAGAAATATAAATAGGAGCTGTGCACCATCTGACGGTAACAGTATGTCACAGACCAAGAAGTACGATCAAGTACATTGTGTGCACAGGAAGTGCAGGAACGAGATGCACACAGGGCAGCGGAGGGCGGCTTGGGAGACAAGGAAGTAGGAAATATTAAATCCTCTCCACCACCCCTCCCCCCGCACCAAACAACAGAGAGCAAAAACTGGGGGCTCGAATTTTGAGAGCTGAGGCAGAGAAGGAGAGCTATTTTCAGGGCAGTGTTAGAAGAGCAGCAGAGGTCAGGACTCCTGGGTGGTTCAGTCAGTTGAGCGACCGACTTCAGCTCAGGTCATGATCTCACTGTTTGTGAGTTCAAGCCCCGCGTCAGACTCTGTGCTGACAGCTCAGAGCCTGGAGCCTGCTTCGGATTCTGTGTCTCCCTCTCTCTCTGCCCCTCCCCCACTCACTCTCTGTCTCTGTGTCTGTCTCCCTCAAAAATAAATAAACATTAAAAATTTTTTAAAAAAGAGAAAAAGAAGAGTGTCAGAGGGAGAACCATGCAGAGGCTTGGGGTCTGTGGCTCCGGCTGTCCACGGCAGCAGCAGAAGTACGGTGACTGGGAGGCAGCTCAGCACAGAAGGATCTGCTGGTCTGGCTAGAATTATCCCGAGCAAAGCCACTGATAGACCAGGGTACGGGGAGGAGATTAAAGAAACCCTCTGGCATCTATGGAACTTTCTCCTTGCGTTAATTCGGGTCCATCCATACCCTGAAGCTAAGTGGCCCAAAGTTTTTCCTGTAACATGGCCTTAAGACCTAAATGACTTTGGTTCGCCTCCCTCTCCATCACTTGCTAGCCATGTAAACTCGGACCAGGTCTTAGTCTGTCTGAGCTGGGCCTGCCTTCCTCGTCTGCAGTGTGGCTGTGAATGTGGCGTCCACTCCTGAGAGCTGGGACATTAAAGGAGATAGTGCGTGCAAATGTTATTAGCACAGTGCTTGACAGGTAGAACACGTTTGTCCAAGGACAGGGGGGTGGGCCCCAAATGTAAGTGTTATTTGTGGTTGTATCCTCACACACAGCCCAGTCGTTTGATGCTCCTGGACACTCCCCGCCCCAACCCTGCATGGTGAGTGAGGTAGGAAGACTTCTGGATCTGGACCCCCCCCCCCCCCAGCGTTCCCACCAGTCTTGTGGGGGGTCGCAGGCAATCCCCCTTCAACTCATGGGCCCCAGTGGGCTCACCGCTAAGTGCGTGGCTCAGTCTCTCCTGCAGGCTTGTTGGGCAGTAGCGGCTTCCCAGGCCTACCAGGTCTGAAGGGAGACCCTCGAACAGCCACCTTTTCAAGGGAAAGACCTGTCTACGACATTTCCTCCACAAAGTCAGGTGAAATGACAGGCTGACTGCCTACAATGACCATCTCACGCTCAACCCTATAGCATGTACGCATCGCTATTCTATATTGCTATTATTATTTTATTGTTTGTCGTGATTATTCCATCTTACAGACTAAATACTAAGGATCGAGAGAGTTGAGGGGGACTTGTCCAAAGTCATTGCCGGCTGGCTATGAGAACTGAGATTGAAAACCTGGTCTTCCAGACTTCTAAAGTTCTGTTCTCGTCCACTGAGCTCTGTTCCTGGTGAAAGATGCAGAGAAGGCTAGAAGCTGGATCTGGAAACACAGGAAAGCCAGGACAGGTGTTTGCAAGGCCAGGAAGGGAAGGGGCCCAACCTGATGTCTACCAGCTGACTTCTTGGAGAGGTTCTGCCATTAGCACTCTCCCCTTGTGTTCTGGAAGTTCAACAGGACGGATAAGAGAGCTGGGTCTAATGGAAGGGGTCTGTGTCCTTCTCCAAGAGCAGAAAGGCAGAGTGGTAAGGAGATCTGTAACAGATCACACTGGCCAGAAGTCCACCCACACATGAGAGGCGAAGGTGGCCCAGTAATAAGGGAAAAGGGTAAGCAGACCCAACCCCCCACATCTAGCAACCAAAGTCACAGCCGTGTGCGTCTGCCCACCAACCCTCTGCCCCTCGTCCATCCATCAGCCCCTTCAGCACAGACTCCATCAGCACCATGGCTCCAGATAAACCACTTTGCCACTTACTCATGTCCCCACAGCGAGAGCCTTCTCTGCCTCCCAGAGTGGCCATGAGGACGTGCCGACCATGAGTGTAACACAATCCCCAGAACACAGTCAAACTCGGGAAATGGAGGGAGCTCTTATCAACACCCATGAAGAAAAGCAAGCAGGTTTGATCATGAAAGACCCCAAAAGTCAACTTGCCTTGCACTGGAATGACCAAAGTATTTCCTGTCCCAGGAAGAGACATACTGAGACCAGATACCCACAGGACCAGGGAACCCCCAGCAAACAAAAACCCACTCGGGACCCCTAGTAAAGAACTTCCCGCAGACTTCATTCAGGGGGACCATTGCAGGAGGTGTGAGGCAGGCCGCAACGCAACGGGCTTCGCAATGGGGTGGAGACGGCCAGACTCCCAGCACAACAGGGACATGTGGGAATTTGTAGCCAAGGTGAGGGTGGGGTCAATGAATGGAAAATTGCTAAGAAGAGACAGCAGGGGTCGTTGGTGGGGGCAGCGGGGCGGGGGGTGGATTCTGGCTACACCAGCCTCACAGGATTCTTGCTGAAGGCAGGCCAAGGTGTCAAACCCCAGCTGGGGGTGGTGCAGGGTGAGGAATTTGGCCAGATATCAAGAGTGATCAGACAGCAAGGTGAGGATTCTGGTTAAACTGGACAATGCCGAGATGGACACAGAAGCCCGTAAGTCAGGGTCTGGTTGAGAAGCCAGCTCAGAGGAGTCTGAGTAGAGTTTGGTCAAGGACACAGTCTCTGTCACCGCCCTGCCCCCACTCCACAGCCCCCTTTTCCCTCCAAACTGATTTTCCCAGAACCTCCAACTCAGCTTCACTTTGGGTGTATTTGGGTACAAATGCATACTAGGTGCCTTTGCCAAAAACTCCCCACCGCCTAGCCTTCATGTTCAAATGATCTAGCACCAACTTTTGGCTTTGTTTGAACCCATGCTCTAAAAATGGGAGTTCTACAAATTCCCCCCGAGCCATAATTTGTCACTGTAGAGGCTCACTTCAACCCAGCCTCTGGGATACCTCCAAGTTCAGCTCCTAGGGACCCACAACACAGAAACTGCTTAAATGGAAAACATAGGGCCTTCTGCTCGTTCCACAAACCCAGAGCTGTTACAGAGCTTGAAGTTCTCTTCGAAATCTGATTTAAAGTGCTGGCATCACTTGGGGCACCTGGGTGGCTCAGTCAGTTAAGCATCCAACTCTTGATTTTGGCCCAGTTCATGATCTCATGGTCCGTGATTTCCAGCCCTGAGTTGGGCTCTGTACTGATGGTACGGAGCTTGCTTAGGATTCTCTCTCTCTCCCTCTCTCTCTCACTCTCAAAATAAATAAACAAACTTTAAAAAAGAAAGGAAAGAAGGGGGGAGGGAGGGAAGAATGGAGGGAAGGAGGGAGGAAAAGAATGGAAGGAAGGAAGGAAGGAAGGAAGGAAGGAAGGAAGGAAGGAAGGAAGGAAGGATAATATCAGGGGCTACCTTTTCTCACATTCGGATATTTACGTTATTCTAGTCATTTGATCTTCTGTACTAAGAGGCAGACACTTCGGTCTCTCCATTTCACTGATCAGCAAACTGAATGTAGAGAGGGGAACTACATCAAGGAGAGGCAGCCTCTGACAGAGGAGGAGGTGGGGGGTGGTGGTCCCCACCGGCCGAGCCTGCAGTTTTCCACGGACACGCTCTACTGTGCAGTCAAGATACCCCACAAAGCATGTGCAGAAGTACCCAAAACGGTCATCAGGAATACCTCTGAGCTACAGAGAGTGTCCAGCAGTGAGAAGAAACGAATTTAGGGGAGCCAGGGGAGCAATTCTCTCACCGTGAACTTCTTAGTGAGGTTAAGATTCCATGCACTCATCCTTCCGGGACTGCATGTGTTGGGATGGTGGAGAGGGTGTGGAGAAAGTGTGGGGGGCGGGGGGCAGGGGTTGCAGGTGCATGAGAGACAGGGAGCGGGAGGGTGGGGGATAGGGAGACAGTGAAGGAGAAACAAAGGGCAGGAGGAGACATCTAGAGCAGGGAGTGGGCAAGGTGAATGTGGCGGGTGCTGAGCGAAGGGTGAGGGCTCGGGGCACGAGTGGATGTGGGTGAGACCGCAAACAGCCGTGTTCAGTGTGTGATGAGTGTGTCAGGGGTGAAGGTGTGTGAGGAAGGCTGGCCAGCGTGTGAATGATGTAGATACGTGGTGAGGACGTAATGCTCACAACGGAGACGGGTGTGAGACCGGATGAGTGTCTACAACTGCATGGGTTGTGTGTCTGTGTGTGTGTGTGTGTGTGTGTGTGTGTGTGCGCGCGCGCGGCAGGGAGAGGGGTGTGCAAAGCAGCCAGCATCCCAGCCTCTTTGGCCCATCTTGTGCCACCAATGATCCTTGAAACAACCAAAGAGGCACCAGACATCTGCCCCAAGTTCACAGTTACGTTCTTTACCCCGACAGGGTACCGCCGAAGGATGGGGGTTGCAGCTTTCCGGAGCTGTTATCGGTCCCGGGTGTGGAACACACGCGTGGCTTGAAAGAAGGCTTTGTTCGACTACCAATTGCTCTGGCTTTTGAATATGCTTTTGCTTGCATTTGATTAGGCCTTTAAAAGTACAGCTTAAAGCTTCCTGTCTTGCCTGGAGCTGTGGTTTCCCTGCCCTTCCAAATGCTTCCCTGTAAATTCAAGCATCCTTCCCTTGCCTTGTCCTCACCTTTCAGGGGATTAGGGCCGGCATCCCAGGTGAATAAGCCTGCCCTCTACAGGGCGGTCCTCGTAAATGAGGACTCTCTTCATTCAGTCCTCAGGAAAGCTGGGCTCGCAGAGCGTCAGCCACATTTGCTAGAAGCAAAATGCATGTTTTCACCTACTGCAGGGGTTTCAAACCTTTTCTGGGTCATAAATTCCTTGGAAAATCTGATGAGAGCCATTGACCTTCTCCCAGACATATGCACACATATAAGGATCACAAACGAGATTTTCCAGGCAGTTCCCGGGGTTATGGCTATGGTTGGGCTCCCTAAAAGCAGAGTCTGAGGTGAGGGTCGTTGCATAAGTGATTTCCTGACAGAGAACTCTTGGGACAAACTCGAAAGGAAGTGGAGGGAGCAGGTTGGGGCAGGGAATGAACCCAAGCAAAGAAACAGGTTCCAGCCTGATCCCACTAAGACCTCTGGAGTGGGTTTATGACTAAAGAATGGTCCCCCTGAAAAGCGATCTATATCCCCCTATATTCGGTCATTAGCTATCCCCAGGGAGACATCCCTTTGTCCCAGGCATTTTAGGCAAGGCAGCCACGGGTGGCCAAGGGCAATTCTCCCCAGAAGGATGGATCCAGGGCTGTGACGAAACCAGCTCTCACTAGCTCACAGAAGCCAACATCCCCATGGCTGCATTGGTGTTATCACCTTAGTAGTTTGGAATTGGCCAAGGTGGGAGTATTTACATCACAGAAATCTGTGATATAAAAATCAGGGATTTTTTTTTCTTCCCTAGGAGAAATTGTTGTTATCAGTTAAGAGCACAGCACTGGGTGCAAGCTTTGAACACCCCAACGTCACAGCACCTGGATGGGGTGGGTAGGTACGCTGTCCCAATGAAGCAGATCTGAATGGGTCACCAACAGGGTGGCTGTGATATCACCGACCCCCTTGACATAAGGGGTTGAAAGTGGTTCCTGCATAGAAACAGAATCTGAGATCCCTGCACGGCATCCAAGACCTTTGGCAATCTACACTCAGCCCCCTTCATTTCATTTGTATTTGTTTTTTTAATGTTTTATTTATTTTCGAGACAGAGAGAGAGAGAGAGAGACATAGCATGAGCAGGGGAGGGGAAGAGAGAGGGAGACACAGAATCACAAGCAGCCTCCAGGCTCTGAGCTGTCGGCACAGATCTCGATATGGGACTTGAACTCATGGACCACGAGATCATGACCTGAGCCGAAGTCAGGTGCTTAACAAACTGAGCCACCCAGGTGCCCCCAGCCACCTTCACTTCTAATGAAACTGTGCCCTAATCAACACGCCTCCATCACTGCCCTAAACAACAACACCAGCGTGATCTCTCTAACACACAGGTCTGATGCTATGGTTTCCCTGAGTTAAGACTTTGCTGCCCGAAGACCGGAGGACTGGTGCTGCTCAGGTTCCAACCCTAATAAGCTCTTGAGGCGTATCTCCTGTTTGTGACTGTCTTCCACACGTCCTCGCTCCAGACACACCTTTTGACTGGTTGTACCCTCATGTGGCCTTAAAGCCGTGTCTCTGCCTCAGCCCGTGTCCACAGCACCCCTCCTCCTCCTCCGAGAATCCCTCCCCGGATGCTCAATGCCACCTGAACGGTGCAACTTCCCTGACAGCCAGGGCGAATCCCACGCCGCCTCATCTGGGTCCCTGGAGCACATCCGCATACATACCCCACACATATGCTCCTCAACCACGTTTAGCTGAAACGTCTACGGGTCAAAGTCCCCCAGTCCGCGCAAGATCTCTGTAAAGTCTGCACACAGTGTTTTACTCATTTCTTTTTTTTTAATTTTTTTAATGTTTATTTATCGTTGACAGAGAGAGAGAGACACAGTGTGAGGCTGGGAGGGAGACAAAGAATCAGAAGCAGCCTGTAGGCTCTGAGCTGTCAGCACGGAGCCCCGCGCAGGGCTTGAACCACGAAGCGTGAGAACATGACCAGAGCCAAAGTCGGACGCCCAAGTGACGGAGCCACCCAGGTGCCCCTTACTCATTTCTGCATCTACAAAACCTAGCACGGGGCCTGGCACATGAAACGTTGTTACTCTTCCTGGTACTTTCGCTTCTAGATTGATCGTTGTGAGGCAAGGGGTCGGGCCGTTATCCTGGGCTGTGTGATGCAACAGGATGGTTGAAAGACAGGAGGCAATGGGGGAGGGGGTGTCAGGGAAATTCTGAGGTTTCTGCTTCCCAAATCCTCTGCGCTGGTGGGAAGGACCTTCCCAAAGCCACCCGACCAGCAATACAGCTGACCCAAGACAGCAAGACAATTCTCCTTTCAAAAGGAAGAATAGTATTTATTTTCCCTTCTGAAGACCTACTTGTAAAGTAGACAGAGTTTATAGAACATCTCCCCCTGCCTGCCCCAGGGTATTGTGAAGATATATTAAATAACGCAGGCGGTGAGTCTTAATGACCCACCCAGCAGTCAGCCTCTGCTGGGCGGGTATCTTTATGAATATAACATGTTACTTCGGATGGGTCCTTATAGGTTCTAGGCCATGGCCAAAACCTCAGTAACGTGTTTTGAGATTATTTCCATTGCATGTAAGGAGAGATGCTTTGATATTTATCAGCTTTCTTTAGAGGAATGGTTTCTTTTTTTTTTTTTTTTTTTTTTGCTGGTACAGCTTGATGGCCATTGCCTTCTGGAAAAAAGCACTCGGAGGTATCTGCCAGAACAAAAGAACAAGGCAACAACCTGTGAGACCGTTGTGCACCCTGCCCTCTGCCCTGGGAGGCTGACCGGAATGGAATGCATCAGTGGGATCGCTGGCTTCTGGTTGGGTCAGCCATCTGGGCTCCCTCCCTGATGCTTCCCGTGCAGAATCACATTGGACTGGCCCTGTCCTTTGACCAAAAGTCGCTGTTCCTCTAAAACAGCCTCCTTTGCAAGATAGATGCTTGCCTGGGGTTCCGGAAATGGCTCCCTTCCCCTGCCCTGCAGGCTTAGGGGTGTTGACTGATCTGATACTCCCAGCCCCTAAACCTCACTCTCACTTATGAACATGGCCCCTTAGTAAGTCACCTGGGATGCCCCGAATTTAATGGGTCATGTTTTGTCTCAGGACCTTGACCAATCCCGTGTGGTTGCAAATCACCCAGCCCAGCCAGACAGGCATCCTGGGTCTACCGTTGCCATGCAATATGAGGCAAGACCATCCGTGCCTTTATAAGCTCAGTGTCCTCAACTGCGAAATGGGAATAAAACAGTGCCAGCATGAAGGACTCGGGGCAGCACACAAGTCATTGTAAATCATTCAGGTCCTACGGCAGGAATTCCAGAAACACAAATTCTCTCTCTCTCTCACACTCTCTTTCTCCCTCTCACCCTCACTGTCTCTCCCTCCCTCTCTCATCCCATTTCCCTGCGCCAACATTTCCTCCTGTCTTGCAACAATGGCAGGCTTTGGATGATTTAAACGCTCTTGTCTGTTGCATGAGTCAGAAACAAGTAACAAAACCAAGTGATACATTTACCTGGGCCACACACAGCAGCCCTTCCCTTGTCAATAAAAATGTTTCAAATAGGACTTGATTTGCTCTTGCTCTAAAGAAGGTTATTAACTTGCCGAGATCTACTGGAGGAATATAGGAGCATGCAGTCCCCCACCGCTCCCCAGGTTTTTAATCAGCATCCAGGGTGCGGCGGGCTGGTGTGGGGCAGACTGTAATGGCTCAGGGAGCTGTGTGGGTGACTGGGAGACACAAGGGCTCCTTGGTGAAGACGTTGATAGATGGGGGATTCTAGTCCAGGCCCCGTGCTCGCTTTAATTGTTACTGGCCCCTAATCTTCATCAAATTCCAATATTCCAGGTCTCTGCCTGAAAAGGGGGGGGGAAGGACCCCAGATGACGGGCTTTGCCGGTGCTGCAAGGGGAGGAAAGAGCTTCCCTTCACCAGTAAAACCAGCAGAAACGGTTTCTTACGCCAAAACTGTGGGTCCACCACTTAAGGCATTCATTCTCCTTATTGCATTTCCCAGAAAGTGTTTTGAAATTAAAATGCCAGGATCCCCTTCCCCCTAAAATCCAAATAAACAATAGAGGGAGAAGGAAGAGAGAACCAGGGTCAGATCTTTTCAAAGCAACAGGAGAGACGAATTGGACAGAGCCTGGGGTGCCTTTGATTAGGTTGGTTCAAAAGACCAGCATCGTGCCGGCTCTCGTCAAACACGTCCCTCCCCCTTCCCATTCTCTTCACCCCCGAAGAAGGGCCGGCTGTGCTCCCAGCCCTTCAGACATGTTGTCATAGAAGAATGGCTTGCCCTCAGGTCTTTCTGAGTTTAAGATATATTCTGATTAAATAGAATAGGGGCACCTGGGTGGCTCAGTCACTTGAGCGTTCGTCTTCATTTCAGTTCAGGTCATGATCTCACGGTGTAGCTGGATTCTCACACAGAGTCGTGACATCGAGGCTTTTCTTTCCAGGAAGCGGCTTGATTCATGATGGCACCGCTCAGTTGGGTTCGTACCCAAAGAACCGAGCCCCGAATGCCACGTGGCATCGTTTTGTATACATTTTTTACTTCTCTGCGTCCCATATATGGTAACACACAAACATGCAGTCTGATTAAACGGTCTCATGTTACCAGGTCGTGGGGGATGTTGTCACGTACACATATAGCCAGGTTGCCTTGAGGAGTTTTTTTCTTTCCTTAGGGAGGGGACCCTACCACAACAGTTCATGGGATCGAGCCCTGCATCTGGCTCTGCGTTAACAGCACAGAGCCTGCTTGGGATTCTCTCTCCCTCTTTCGGCCCCTCCACTGCTCCAACAGAGCATTCATTCTACTGAGTGATCCTGTTCGGCGATGAGCACCACACTGGTATTCACGGAATTTGCGGTGAAGAGGCTCACAGAGCAGTGACGATTCTTTATAAACAAAGATGAAATCTCTGAAGCCATAGCCCAAAGACAACTTCGCACAGAAGTCCATGCAGCCCTTTCCCCAGCGGCTCACTCTGCAGGATCCCTCCCAGCCCCTTCTCTCTCTGGCTCCCTCCTCTGTGCCTGAATGCTCCACAAGCCAGAATGCTATCAAGAAAAAGCCTGCTCCTGCTCCTGAACATTTCAGGAGCCCCTGTACCCATGAACCTCGAGACACTGCCAAAGCAACATATTTAGCCTCTTTAACTATCAGCTTCCTCATCTGCACAAAGAAGGCAGTGTGATCTACCTCGGAAGTTGAACAGTCACGACAGGTGCAACCACCAGGGACAGAGCCAGGTGGGCGGCACGATTTTGAGGTCACCACTGTCACCATCGTCATCGTCGTCACTGCTATTTTTGTGGCTTCTACACAAGTTATAATTCACAGAACCAACAGATTAACATGAAAAACTGCACAAATGCTCCAGATGCCTGATCAACGTGCACTGGAGACCAAATTGCAAAAACCCTAAGAATGCTATTTTCCTCCCTCCTAATCACACCCGAAGAGAGGCCAAGAAATGCTATTAGAGAAAATGAACTCAGCGACTCCCTGGACGGCAGCAAATCAATGGCCACCGGGACACTGGAGAGGAGAAAGCAGACAGACCAAGGCAGGTGCAAGCATCCTCCCCAGGTCCTCAGCCCCGTTAGGGATTGGGAACGTCCACCCTTGTCCCCACGTCTCAACCCTCTCTGCTTACACCACTAGCTGTGCCCACCCTCCGTCCCCCGCCCCCAGAGAGGAAGAGCTACCAGTCTGACTGTGCCCAGCCCTCACCTCCACTGAGCCTGGATCGCTGCGGGATAGAGTTATTGTGCCTTCAAGGTCTGCATCCTTGAGTAGATCCCCTTCTGGCTTTCCACCCCCATGTTGTCAGCACATCTAGGTAGGATACAGCAAGCAGGGGACCTCAGTGAGCCGTTTTTCCAGACATCAGCCACATTCCCCTGCTAGAATTTTACTGCCATGCACAGGGGAGTATTGGGTGCTTACCCAGCTATTAAAAAAGCAGTACTTTGGTTCCCGTGGGGCTGTGGCAACCTGCACATACTGTCTTTTCCTTACTCAGGAATCCTTGGGAGAGAAAGAGCATTGGGGCAGAATTGGAGCATGTCTTTGTTTGGGTTCCCCCAGAAGCAGACCCCTGAGACGCTAATCTGAGTGCAACTTGATTTTCTGAAAGTTCATGAAACACTAGAAGAAATGCTTCCCCAGCACCGTGCAAGGGGCTGTGAGCTTCCTGAAGCATCCGTGTGGCTTCCAGGTGGTTAAGGGCATGAACTCAAGAACCAGGTTCAAACCTCAGCTCTGCTGCCTCCTAGTGAGCATCAATTACTTAACGGCTTTGTCCCTCACTGTCCTCATTCATAAAACAAAGGCAATTACAACGCCTACCGCCAAGGGCTGAGTGTCGAGGGGGTGAATATCTGTAATGTGTCTAACATTTAGCACACATTATAACGGTGTTCAATACAACAAATGCATCTGTAGAGAAGCCCGGTACATTTGAGAACCATCAGGAACCATTTACTCTCTGGGTAATGACACCCATTACCTCACATAATCCCGGAGACAGTCCTTCGAGCTAAGGACGGCTTCTAGGATTTTTCAGACATGGAGGCTGAGTCTGCAAAGCCACCTACGCTGCCTTATTACAGTAAGCATATCCTCAGTGTACCAAACAGACAGCACTTACACAAACAATCAGTTTTAGAAGAGACGAATCTAATATTACCTCCCTGATCATTATTCCAGCCCCGTGTAACGTTAGTGACAATTACCCAGCCAACCAGAATAATTGTATAGAGATGTTTCCCCGGGTGACGAACTGGTTTGATAATAATTTCTGAAAGAGTCATTCTGAAGCCCTTCGGGGAATTGGGTCCTTCTCCCGGAACTGGCCCAGGGCAAATCCACTCTTGTGTCTCCTAGGATGATAGAATAAAATGGAAAAAAACTCTGAGAACAGGAATATCGTGGAGGAATGGGAGAGCCATCTCACCTTGGAGAGGCTTTCAGAGACACAGGTGTTTGGTTATGATTCTCATTCCATCCACTAAGGGGAAGCTTCTGAGGGAGCCTAGACGTGACTATGAGCACAGTCTTCCTGTACAGCCCCTGGTATTTTTTCTCACCCTCCTTCCTTCCACTGCTATAGGACTGATCCTTTGCAGAACGTTCTCTCTCTCTTGTCTGAGTGTTTTGCCTTCGTTGGAATCAAGCTTGCATTTTCAGACTTGCTGCAGACAGCCGAGCAAGCCTAGTGTATATCTCTTTTGCCCTTGGGTATGTGTGCTTTTCACTCCCCAAGCCTCGGCACCAAGGTGCCACTGACTGGAGCTAACTAAGCTCAACAAGACCAGATCCCTATCAGCATTTCCTTCTCTGTGCTCAGTGTTCAGATACCTGGAGGCCCCATGCTTCCTACAGCAACTTTAGTGGACGATAAATTACTTTGTGTGTGTGTGTGTGTGTCCTATAAGACACTCATTCTGGATAAGAGACATTTGATGGACTAATAAAAAAGAAGGTACACATTCAGAGGGCACCTCGGCTCAGGTCATGATCTCATGGCTCATGAGTTGGAGCCCCGCATCAGGCTCTGCGCTGACAGCCCAAGCTTGGAGCCTGTTTCAGATTCTGTGTCTCCCTCTCTCTGCCCCTCCCCAGCTCACACTCTGTCTCTTTCTGTGTCTCAAAAATAATAAATAAATGTTAAAAAAAAAAAAGTCCAGGGTACACATTCAGATAAACCTAGATTTAAATCCCAGAAGCACTAATCCCGATCTGGTCAAGTTGCTAAACATCTCTGAACTTCCAAATCCTCATCGCTAAAGTGGGAAGAAAATACTAAGTAGGATGCATAAAGCCCTTGGACAGAAGTTAAGTGAAAACATGGCTGTTATTAGAGCCTGAGATGTAGCAGGGCCCCACAAACACATTCCTATTCATCTAACACACACGTGCTACAGTCCAGGCTTGGGGGCGGATGCCAACCCTGCCATGGCCCATCAAAGACTTCACCTCCCAGGGGCTCCGTAAGCATCACCGTTGGAAACCTCATGCATCATCTGTACCTGTGGGATGAGAAACTAACTTTAAAGACGGTCCCCACACCTCCCAGTCTCTCAGTGGATCTTGGCGCATTCTGAAGGGCCTCCTCTTTTGGGCATGGTATTTCCAAAGGTTCGTTGGCACGTTTCTATTGCACAGAGAGGCTGATGTGAGCAAACCACTTTCTTACCCTGTAAGTCAGACAGCCTAAGTCCGATCTACTTTGAAAAGGGAGCAGCAGCCTTGGGTATTCATATTTAAATATGTTTCCCACCTGTCTGATTACCAACCCCCCCCCCCCCTCATTGGGAGCAGGATTCCTGGCAGCTGTGTTTGTACTGGACATTAACGCCCTCACGTGACTGGTAACGGGACCAGTGACACATATCTCAACTGATCCAGGGAAACCGGACTTTCCCTCCTGGGAATTTGGACTTGGGACATGAAGCACGACAGGAAAACCCTGGAGGTCATCCTTTGCCCATGAAGTGGGCAAAGAAGAAGAAACAAAACTGTCCCCTGCAGAGGGAGAAAAATGGATCAAATACACAGAGAAAATCATAGATGAGAGACCGGAGAATTTTGCTGACTTTCCAGTTCCTGGTGTGGCAGTCTGGGCGTCCCTGAGAGGCTCTGACACTTCTCCGAATCATCCAACCCCTTCCCTTTTATTTTCTTATTCCACTGGGATGGTACCAGCACCTGACATGACTCTCCAAAAGCCCTGGACCCTATGAATAACTCAGGTATTCAACCAGGAGTCCCCATTCAGTCACAACACTGTTGGTCATGCACATTCCTCTATTCATTCAACAAACACTTGTCCAATGCTTTCTGTCCACCTGGCCCTGAATGAGACTCACAGAATGCAAAGACACATACACCCATTACCAGCTAGAATCCCCCCCCCCCCTTCCTGGGGGACGTGAGGTGAGAACAGGTTTGAGTCCCTGGACTCGAGGCAGCACGCAAAGCAGAAAACAATTCTGACCTCTGTGTCTCCAAAACTTCCTAGCCTTAGCATGTGACTTTTCCTCTCTAGGCCTCAGCTTCCTCGTCTTTAAAATGGGCATGGAAAAATGGATCCAGTAGGAGAATCCACAGAAGACCACTAGAACAGCATCTCACACACAGTAAGCATTTACTGAATGTCAGCTTGGGAAAAAAAACAAAACACCTATAATCTTGTCAGTCCTATCTGTTGAAAGAAAGGTGGCTCTGTACCCTTGTAACAGATAAATAGGATGACTGACTTTCTTCTGACCAACATTTATCACATCTCAGACGCTGTCGCCGCAGGAAGGAAATTGAAGATGGTAACCCCAAATTCTCCAAGCACAAACACATAGGAGACAGCGCGGTGTGTCACAGGATTGAAAGCTGGTGATGGGGAAGGTTTCCAGGGCCCAGCCTGAAGAGTTCCATGCTGAGACTCATTCTTAAGCCTGCACTCGGTTTTGGGGAGAAATACTGGGCCAGCCCCAGTCTGGCAATAATCACAGCCATCCCTGTCTGAGAAAAGAGCAGGTGATGTAACTTCATGAAGGGCCATGAGAGGCAGGAACAGCCGAAACCTCTACCGCGAAGAGATGCCAAGAAACACAGCCTGATGCAAACCTGGAAGGTTCTGAAATGTCTAACGAGGCCTCCCAGCACTGCTGGACATCCCAACAGACAGCTGGCCAGTGTGGGCAAAAGAAAAACCCTGAACTCCACGGCTGAGGCCAAGAAGGGTCAGGAGAATGCACCAGAGGCCAAGAAGCCCGTGGAGGGAGGGAGGGAAGGAGGGAGACTATGTGATGGCAACCACAAGCCCCCAAGGAGTTTCCCCTGCCAGGAAGAAACAGACCCACCCCCTGGAGGGCAGGTTAGAGGGGACTTAGAGACAGGAAACCCCATCCACCGTGGCTATCACTCAGGATTGCCTGGTTTGGAAATGAATCAGATTGCCTCCTAGGAAAACTTCTGAAGTCATAGCAAATACTCTGGCTTGGCTGGCCTTGGGCATTTGCGGAGGCCACGTTATTACCCAGGAGGTGGAAGCAAGGGACCGAAAGCCTCTGACAGCCAGCGTTGCTCCTTTGCCCCGTGGCTGCAGCCCCCTCTCGGTTACACACACCGGCTCCCTGCAGTTCCCCGTTTCTGAACTCCCATCCTTCAAAGGCCTGGAAATCATCTCCCCACAGGACAGATGGCAACAACACTAGCATTAATAGTAACACTGTCATTAACATCTGCTCAGCACTTAGGGGCGCCTGGGTGGCTCAGTGGGTTCAGCATCCAACTGCTGCTGCTCAGGTCGTGATCTCGCGGTTCGTGGGTTCGAGCCCCGCGTCGGGCTCTGTGCTGACAGCTCAGCGCCTGGAGCCTGCTTTGGATTCTGGGTCTCCCTCTCTCTCTGCCCCTCCTCCACTCGCTCTCTCTCTCTCTCTCTCTCAAAAATAAATAACCATTAAAAAAAAAAAAAAAGATTTCCATGAACATATGTGTTACTTCAAACTTCCCACAAAGCAAAAAGGAGCCAAATGGTCAACAACTCTCTGGAATGAGGCAGATGAACACCAGAGGTTGCTGTTTGTAAAGGACCTAACTTCAGTTATGTGTTCTTACAAACTCCATCTGACAGATGAAGGACTTGGGTTCAGAGAGGTTAAGGGGCTAATTCAAGGTCACACAGCCTGTCACTGTATTTGGAAAATCCAGTCCCTGCTTTCAAAACTCCCTTTCCAGTTTGGGTATTGATTTGCTATTGAGCAGTTTTCTCGTGAATTTCAGTAACATGCCCCGTCTTCTGTCTCTTCTTTGTTTGTTTGTCTCTATTCTGGTTGAACAACCATATGACAAATTGCATATCTAATTAAGGCCGGTGAGATAGAAAGGTACATGGTGATCTTCACAAGCAGTGTGGAGGTTAGGCCTCGAGGACGAGACGCAACACCATCACTAATCAAGTTGACGAGGTCAGAGACCCTCGTTCTCTTATTCCTTTCATTCTTATTAGGATAATTTTACACTTCCTGTGCTCGGCAATTGAACAATGATTACTTTGCTAAATACTACATGAGTTTTGACAAAACAAACCCCCGAGGAATCAAAATAAGTAATTTCTATTCAGCAGAAATCATTCTTAGATTAGTCTGTGTGCCATATTACACAACCCAATTATCTCAATATGCAGACTGATATAATAAATAACGAGCATACGGTCTCACTTGAGCTGGGGTTGGGTAAGGGGTGCAGGCGAAAACACTTCAAACTACAAGCTGTCTGTCTGTCGCCTGATATGTCCAGGAAATGGGGTGTAAGGAGGGGGCAAACCTCCGTCTTAGCAATGCTGAAATTCTTTTGTGGATGACTCTCCAGCTTCATACACGTCATGGAGACGTGTTTGCTCGTTCATCTGATGTCCGAACCCGGACAACATGTGCTGGGCCTCACGTCTGTGCTCCTGCTGCCTCATGGGATTGTGTTGAGTCATAAACGTGCTGGCCTTGGTGAAGCCCGCAGCATCACGGCTGGCTTACAGCAGGTAGATGCCGAAATCCACACCCTCCTCTCTTCCCTGGGCAGATCCTGAATGACACTGTGAAGCCACCTTCTTCATTCATTGACTGCTCATTCTTAAATGTTTATTTATTTTTTTGAGAGAGAGAGAGAGAGAGAGAGACAGAGAGAGAGAGAGAGAATATGAGCAGGGGAGGGACAGAGAGAGAGGGGAGAGAGAATCCCGGGAAGGCTCCACACCATCAAGTGCACAGCCCAACACGGGACTCGAACTCACACACCGCCGAGATCATGAGCTGAGCCAAAATCAAGAGTCAGACGCTCAACTGACTGAGCCACCCAGGGGCCCCATTTGCCCTTCATTCTTTCCTGAGTCCTTCCTATATGCTCATCCCAGAGGCTAGCACTGGGGATGCAGTGACGAACAGAAGCCCGGTGCCTGTCTGCACAGAGCTTGCAGTCTGCTGGAACAATCCTATGAGCAAATGTAATAAAAATGCTGCTGTGACAGGTACTGGGGGGGAAGGGGTAGGGAAGATACTCTGTATGATGGAAACTTGTAAAAAGGGGCATGCCCCAGCCAGAAATATCAGGGAAGCCTTCCCACGAGGGCGCATCTCCTAAACCAACATCTCAAGAGAAAACAGAGCAGAGTTAACTAGGTCAATGGGGGCAGAAGGAGGACAGATACTAGCTCACTTAATTTCCCCACGCTGTGAGGGAGGTACTTTACCAATGAAGAAACTGAAACTTGGAGCCTTAAGGGAATTCATCGAAACTCTCACAGCGCACAGCAGTGAAGCTAGGATTTGAACACAGGTCTGTGCCAGTCAAGGGCCGTTTTCGGGTCATGGCCTCTTTGCTCCGGGGGCCTTGGACTGCTGTCATCTAGTGTCGAGAGTTGAAAAACCAGGAGGATGAAAGTGACGGAGACTTCACACATGGTTCCTTGGACGGAGCCCAGCCCTGCACATGGCCGGCATTAACGCCAGAGTCCACACCCAGGTATAGAAATGAGTCGCCGGGCAACCCCTACACCAGGGGATTTGTCCAGGGTTGTCCGTGCCAAGATAGGAGCAAGTTCTGAGAGCTCAATGAAAACAAAAAAGAGAAAGTCCAATAAACGTGTGGGGAAACGGAGCAGTCTACAACCTTCCTGAAATGCCTGAGAGATGTCTGACCTTCCAACGGCCTTGGCTTTGAACATGCTTCAGAGCTGCACCGGTTCCATTTTCTCAATAAAGGCTAAGGCCAAGTTTGAGCCCCTGGGTTATTTATTAGGCAAAGCGAGGCATTCAAGGTTCCAGTCAGTGAACAAAGAGACTGCAGTGAGAAGCTGCTCCTGATTAGATGTGCTCAAAGGAAGCCTTGTAAAACAGGAGCCTGGCGCTGTAATTGAGCAAGCGGTTCCAAGCAGAGCCAAGACGTTAGCGGTGAAGGAGAAAAGGGTATCAGCACCGCCAACATTATCTTTGCAGAAAAAGGCCCCTGAGATCCCACCTGCTTTTTATTTGTGTATTTATTTATTCAGCCCCACCTCAGGCCCACAAAGATCTGAGCCCCTCAGAAAAAGAAAACAAGGTAAATATCAGTAATTGTTAAGATCAGAATAAAAGGAATATAAGGAGTAGAAAAAGAAGAGACCATCAGGGATAAGAGCCACACACAAAATGCATGACAGAAGTTCTGCGCACGCACTCCAAGTGGGGCTTACATTTGACTCTGAGCTCCCTGGCAGCCAAAGCGACAAGGGAAATGGTCCCCAGAAAATCAAAATGGATATGCTTGGATGAGGTGCACACCTCTCTGACACTGAAGGCTGAGAGCAGTTTGTCTGGATGCAAACACTGTTGTATGACCACAACCACATCTCACAATCATGCATTAACTGTTTTTAATTCTGGGTTTCACATGATCTCACAGAGAAACTTGTCAAAGAGAAATTCTGTACATATGGTTAAAAGGGATCCAAACAAGACAAGCCAGATACAAATGCTCCCTGGTCTGCCTTTAGTTAGGATTTAGACTTCCTAATATTAGAAAGT
Source organism: Panthera leo (assembly GCF_018350215.1). Classification (NCBI taxonomy): domain Eukaryota; kingdom Metazoa; phylum Chordata; class Mammalia; order Carnivora; family Felidae; genus Panthera; species Panthera leo. The sequence goes on along the minus strand of NC_056694.1, from coordinate 34,280,852 downwards.
GTGCTTCCAAAACTGGGTCATGTGAGACATTATTATCCTAAAAGGACCTACCACCAGAAAGCATCCAGATTAAAAGTGGTTTGATAATTGGTTGGGGATGTTTGTGCCAAAGACTCCAAGTAGCCCTCTAGTAAGGAAACCTGCTTATTTTGCACACGTATATGAGCAACGGGCCTTTCTATTCACATCCCATACCGCATGCTCGGGGGATGACTAACTCGATAAGAAAGTGCCTGTTAAGTGCCTAATATCTACTAGCAGATCCCTAATAACTGGTCATTATATGTATTATTATTTCATTTCATCCTTAATAATCCCTGTGAGATGAATGATATGCCACTCCTTCCACGGTTGGAGAAACTAAAAAGCAGGGCCATGAAGGGCACTGCCCAGTCACACCACCAGGAAGGAACAGACGGCAATTTCTCCTCTCCCTGTGGTCCTGGCAATGCCGTCAATCTCCCTCCCTCGGTGTGGGACACTGACGGCCGATCCCTGATCCCTCCCACAGCTGTTGTCATTGGCTCAGGGATGGGCACGTGACCTGGGCTGTCAATCATACTCCCATGACGTGTGACACAGGCCAGCCAATTCGCCAATCCCTCCCACGGCCGTTGTGATTGGCTCAGGGCCGGGCACGTGATCCCCGGCAGGACCAATCATCCTCCCCCTGACGTTAATCCACGAGAGATGGGCGCTTTCTACCACGCGGCTCCTGGCAGCCATCTTGCTGACGATGGGGTGGTTCCCTTGTGAAGAATGCTGTGTGGCTGAGACAAGCCGGGGTGAGAAATGCAGGGTCAGAGAGACCAAAGCACTTGAGTCCCAGGATGACACAGACGCCGAGCTATACGTTTCCTTTGGCCCGTTTGATCTGACTTTGTGTCACAACTGAAACCATCTTGAATGTATACAGAGGTCCGTGCGCATTTGCTGTTTTGTGAGTGTGTGTGTGTGCGCGCACGTGTGCGTGTAAAATACATGTGCGCCTGAGCCACCCGTAAGGGTGGTGATCGCGTCCATTTGTCTAAAAATCAGAACCTGTAATGGAACTAGATTAGGAAGCGGGATGAACAGTAGTGAAAAAAGACATTTAAAGCAGATTTTGAAATCCCCAAAGAAGGCAGTTTAACCTGGAAATGCTGACATAAGGTAAACCACAGAAGCACAAACGGCCCCACTATAATTAGTTTACCTTTCAATTTTATCCGAATTCAACTCCTGAGGACTCTGGCTGAGCATTCCAAGAGGCACGAAGTCTCAGCCACCGGTGTCACGGCCAGGAGTCCCCGCAGAGGCGCTGTTGACTCAGCTCAGTGCACACTCCGCAGCCTCCGAGCGGCCTAGAGGCTTGCTAACAGCCGTGTGCGCGTCCCTCGTGGGCCCCAGACCCTAGATCCCAGTCCCGGGGAGACCAGGCAGCAGGCTGTTTAATGAAGGCAGAGCACAGGGCTGGCGGGGCATTTGTAAGTGGAGCGAGGGAGAAGATCTGCGTGCAAAGCAAGCCTGAACACAGTACACGGTTGCTGTTTAATTACATCCAGCTCCGGAGTCCTTTGCTGGTGGAAAGGCACCAAAGTGGTGTGCACATGCACATGCGTGCGGGCGCACACAGCCCGCACAAAGGATGAAAAGAAAAAAGAAAATCCATGCTAGGCATTCACAATGCAGCTCCTGATTGATTAGCCAGCAACCTCCAAAGTCAGCGATGCCAGCAACCCAAGTCTCTGCAAACTCCCGGCTTCTCTTTTAGGAAAAAGAAGAAGGAAAAGAAAGAGGGATGCAAGCTCTCCTCTGTCTTAGAAATAGCTGTGAAATAAAATCATAGGAAGATAAGAAAATGTGCTGGTCATATATGACAGAAGAGGGGAACTGAAAAAAAAAAAAAAAAGAGGGACAGTGTATCGCCACACGGTCCGTACAAATGGCACCCAGTAGAGTTGTGCAGTGCACAACGTTCTTAACTGGGTGTGGAGGATCTGGATAAGAGGAGAAAAGTCAACATTTTCTGCCTGTCCATTGCCCAGTTGCTTCCAATGCCATTCCCAATGCCCTCTCCTCATATGTGTTTGTAAAAAATTCCCATCTAATTGCCCCCGTTTCCTTACCTGTAACATAGGGTGTTGGGCCAGAAGCTCTGAAAAGAATCGTCAACTCTAGGAACTTATTAGTTATATCTTTGAAATGGAAAAGATCTATGAAGTATATCTGGTCCAGGCCCATATATTTCAAACTCATGAGATTAGCATAGTTGATTGGCTAAGGATGTAGACTTCGGAGAGAGAATGAACTGAGACGGAGTCCCATCTTTTCCAATTCCTTGTGTGATTAAATAAATCTTCCCCCCACCCCAGCCAAATCTCCACTTTCTTATCTGTAAGAGGGGGTGAAAACATAATCCCAGATGATAGAGCTCTCCTGAGCATTCAATAAAATAAAGCGTATAGAAGATGAGCTCATGCTGGCCTGTGGTTAGCATCTAATCGATGCGGCTCTTGTTACCATTAATATCATTAAGCTTATGCTGCATATGAAGTGAAATGGGTCCCTTAGCTGGTAAGGAGATGGAGGGGGAAATGTCCCCCCTCCCCACTTTAGTACTACTTATGCTCATCATTGATGCTGTGAAGTGGCCACAAGGAGGGCAGATAAAGTTTCCTCCAGGGAAGAGGGGAGGTGGGATGGCCCCATTCCCACCTCCACCCCCAGCCCTACAGCTCCACCATACTAGCCATGGGATCTAAGGAATAAATTTCTGCACTCATAGCTGCATTTACGGCATCTTGAGAAGCCCCTGAGTCCTCAAAAGCTCTTCCCACCTAATGAAGAGATCTGAAATGTCACCATTAAGGGTATCGTCACTTAGATGAAGACTAATCTCCATTAAGAGCCAAATATCCATGGGAAAAGAGCTGAGTTACTACAAATGAAAAATAATCTAAGAGCAGCTTTGACTGAAGGAGGAAAACTGAAATATTAGAGAAGGGAAATAAGCAAAGCATCCACAATAGGTGAGAATAAGGGGTGAGAACTCCACTTTTGCACAGTCTCCCCCTAGCCATGGGATGGTGTGAGTCTGCACACAATACACACCAGTATTTGTGTCTCGTGGCCCTGAGCTTAAATTCAGCAAACTTTCAGAAAATTCAAAGAAACCCTATCCTATCCCCCTGAATAAATCAAGTCCCAGAAGGAGTTAAAAACTGTCTAAGGCCACACAGCAAGCTGTATAGACGAGCTCACACTTCCAAATGCTTGACCTGTGTTCTTTGCATGAAATCATGCTGCCTCCTGGCACCATTCTTCTCATGAAGGAGAAGTCAAGGCACAAGCGAGATTAATTCAAGGCTTACGGTGCTGGCAGAGAGTTAGGACTTCAGAGCTATTCCCGAGGACCCCCATCCACCACCACCCGCCCTCCAAAAGAGCAGCTCCAAAAACAAAGGCAATACTTCCATTGGTGAATCCTAAGACGAAGGCATGGAGTTTGAAGATCCAAGTCCTGATGGCTGTGTGACCATGGCCACGTTACAAAACTTCAGCTCCCTCAACGGACAAACTACAGTAATGGTCCTCCCCATTTTACAGAGCTGCTGGAAGATTAATGAGCTGAAACATGAGGAAGATTCTGTCAGCCTCTAAGGTGCTGGGTCGATGTTTCTGCTTTTTGTGTTTCTGAAATCCCCTTTCTCTCTGATTCTTGACCTTATATTTAGAGTAAGCCCACTTGCAACCATCGTCCCCCGCCCCCAACTTCCTACCCCTTTTCAGTTTCCCCGCATATCCAGTACTCCAAAGTTCTGACTGAGGAGACCCACCCCTACGTGTATTTGACAAATGAATCTATTTATTTTCATTTCTATTCTGCACGATGCGTGCCAGTCTGCAATATCTTCACAATCCTATCTTGTGAAGAATACCTTAAGGTACCTTTCTGATTGACTTCCTCAATCTATATGCAGATTTGTGCTAAGCCAGTAAATAATTTGTAACAATTTGCATTGAGTTTATGGTTTCTCTAATCCAACCCTGATCATTTGTAAATTGTTTTCATTCATGTGCAGATCAACTGTAATAAGACTGCTAATAAAAGAGTGGTTAATAAAATTTATAATGGGAAGACAAAGCATAATTTAGAGGCAGGTATTTTTGACACAAGGGCTTTTCCGGGCTGTAGGCAAAAGCAGATTAATAAAATTCTATTTGTTTTTACTTTACATTCTAAAGAATACTTCATGGTGAAATGTGGTCTTGAATCCTTTTTCTGCCTCCTGGCCTTGACTGCTGGTCGTGAATGATAGCATTTTCCCCTGTCTTGAGAAACTTTTCCAGTAATGACTCAGTCTCTCAGCAACTCAAGGTGAGTGGTTGGAAAGGGGACGAGTTGGTATGCATTCACCTATTCATTTACTCAAGAAACATTGACGAATCGTTGCATTCCAGATACCACAGCAGGTCATGGAAATACCAACGTGGAGGGAAACGGGGATACTTCCCTCCATGAACTGACAAAGTGCTAACTGTCGAGAATCTAGATGTGCCTAGAAAAGCACATAATACGTAGTATGTGATTAATAAATGTTTCTGGAACAAATGAGTCTACTGTCCAACCTGCTCCACTCACCCACAACTCTGGAACCCTAGTACTGAAGACAAAGTCTATTTGGCTGAAGGAATCCTGAAATAGTTAATAGTCTCCTGCCACGCACCATATCATGGGACTCAGGTAAAGCCCGGACCTCTCTCAAAAATAAACATTAAAAAATTTTTTTAAAATATCACGCTATACCGAGTCCCCAAAAGGAAGGGTAAATTCCCCCATGGAGGAGAAGTCAGAGGGTATATTCTTGGAACAGAAAGCCCGTCGCCGCCATGGGCCTGACATGTCAAGTTTTTCATGGGACCAGAGCATGACCAAACGCGGTCCCGAGCGGCGGCTGCCAAAGTCCTGTTGTAGGATGATGACCTCAATTTCCCCTTCTGTCAGTCAGGCCATCTTCCCAGGCCCCATGTCTAATTCAGAAGCCTTCTGTACACTTCAAATTCACCCCATTTTGCCCCTGGGGCTCAGGGACCTGAGCCAATAGCTCCCACAGCTGCCTTTCTCTTTCAGCGCTTTTTATAGAATAAGGAGTGATTGAGAGGAGGAAGAGCAGATCAGAAGGAGACAGTGAAATGTCATCGGCATTACATAATTTGTACTATCACTTGTCAACACTGATCCCCTTACCACTATCCCTTTGACAGATGGACGACGCAGGATTGTGGAATACTAACAAGTAAAAGAGGGGATAAAAAGACAACCATGTTTGATTACCCTCTGCAGTCGAAGGATTTGAAAGTCATGACACTGGTTATTACTACGGTCTTTGGAGAGATGAACAGAAACTTAATCTATCTAATAAAATTGCCTCGAGAGATAAACTTAATCTAAACTTTCTTTCAGCTATCTCTCAGTATAATCTAATGGATTTTTCTTGCTCTCCATTGCAGCACACGACAGCTGGGTAGAAGATAGACCCACCACGTTAATTAATCACTTCACTCTTGTCAAATGGACATGGCGTGCGAAACAGAAGCTGGTGCTTCTGAATGTATTGGGGTCCCATATTTAATAGAACCCGTCTGATGGGACAGTCACAGCCTTTCAGCCTGGGAGGATACGAGAGTGCCAGTAGGTGTAACTTGTAGAACTTTGAGAAGAGTATGATGGGGTCGTAAGGGTTAAAAGGGGGCTCCAGAGATAGCCAAATACAGCCTTTTAAGACTTCCTGAGCTATCACCATAGGAAAAGGCGTGGGAGTGGGGAGAATGAAGTGGTCACCATATGCCTGGGCTGTGCTGGGCCCTGGGGAAACAATGGTATGTGACAGAGAGCCTGCCCTCGCACCGATTATAGTCTAGCCCAGAGATCATCAATTTAAAAAGCACATTTCCTGGTATGCATATATGCTGGTTGACTTCAGGTGGGAAGAAAAACAGCTTGGGGAAGAGTGTTGTGCTGGGTCAGCCACCTGCATCCAGACCTTCTCCAGGAAAAGTTTGGTCATCCTCAGCTCTCCAAGCTGTGTCAAATGCTGTCTTCCCTTTCTTGGGTATCGGGCCAGAGATCAAACCAACCAGCATGCCCTTGGGCCAAGGGTATGCCATTAGAGTACTAACCAGTCTCAGAAGTTATGTGGCAGGGTCTATGCCCTCCAGTGGGGCTATTTCCATCAGCCTTTCTTCCCCAGGTCCTTCCTCCCCACCAAGTGCTTTCTGAGCCCTTCTCTAGTATGTATTAATAATTTTGCTCTTTCTAGTATATGCCTTTGTATGTGGGATAAAGGAATTGATATTTATGCACACTTAATATAAGCCAGATCCTTGCTCAGGGATTTGGGTAATTATGAAGACATCGTCTTTTTTAGCAGAGGGAATGGAGATTCATCTTAGGGAGAGAGTTGCCTTTATTGGCATTATTTGATAAGCCTGCTGTGGGTGAGATATAGGCATCTACATTCCGATACCAAGTGTAATAAGGAAGAAAGGAGATACTGTGTCTGAAAGTGGGGAGAAAGATTTCCTGCTCCCCGAGAAGGTGGAAAGCAGAACGGATCACCCCACAGGGAAGGGCTCAAAAAGAGGTGTCTCCTGATGACCTCACCAAGGAGAGGCTTTGGGATAAAGAGAAATATCAGGGCACCTGGGTGGCTCGGTCAGTTAAGCATCTGACTTTGGCTCAGGTCATGATCTCGTGGTCCATGAGTTCGAGCCCCCGTCGGGCTCTGTGCTGACAGCTCAGAGCCTGGAGCCTGTTTCAGGTTCTGTGTCTCCCTCTCTCTCTGCCCCTCCCCTGTTCAGCTCTGTCTCTCTCTGTCTCAAAAATAAATAAACGTTAAAAAAATTTAAAAAAAAAAAGAGAAATATCAAATGCTGTGTGCAACATCAACACCCCCTCTGGCTTCCAGACAGAATATTCAGAAAAGGTGACATTACTCTCTAACACATCATCAAGTAGATTCCTCGGGGGGGATCTCAGAAGAGATTGGGGAGTCCATCTGATTTGTGAGGCTATAGGACAGAACACAAAGGCTTCCTCAACACACCCCCCGAAATTAGTGAACATTTATTTACCAACTCCTCCCTCAAATCCTGTAAGACAGATATTTTCCTTTCCTTTACTAAGGAAACCATTAATTTATGGATTCATTCCATCATTTATTCCAGAAATCTTTACTTAGTGGCTATCACATACTAGGGAATGTTCTAGGTCCTGGGGTTACATTAGTGAACAAGGCAAGCTTTTTTTCTTCTTCTCTTTCTTGCTTTTTATTTATTTATTTATTTACTTACTTACTTACTTATTTTTGCCTTCATTTCACTTATAGTCTAGAGAAGGAGATAAAATAAATCAGATAATCATCCCAGTTAATAATTAATTCATCTCAATTCATTCCCCACAATTGCGACAAGCACTAAGAAGGAAACACACAGCAAGTTGTGGAGACCCAGACAAGCCTGGGGAAGTCATGAAAGGTTTTCACGAAGGAACAATGTTTCGTTTGAGACCTCAGTACTGTGTGGAAGTTGGCCAGATAAAGATAAAGAGGAGGTTGAAGGTGTACCTAGCAGAGGAAACAGCACATGCAAAATCCCTGAGGCAGGACGGGGAGAAGCTGGACAAGCTTGAGGCGTCAAAAAGCCAGTTTTGCTGATGCCGCGTGTGAAAGAGGAAATGATCAAAGAGGAAACTGTAGCAGCCAGACAATGGCACATCGTACAAGTCACGGGAGAGATGGTGAACTTCACACAAGCGTCACAGGAAGTCATGAAAAGGTTTTGAATGGGGTCCTAACGTGACCATAGTTGCCAGGCTTAGAGAAGTCAAACACTTCTGTGGAGATCGCCTAGTGAGTGGGGCTCAGAGCTGAGATTGCATCTTGACCCACCTGACTTTGAGGGACATGCTCAGCGCGGTCTGTAATGTGGTACAACTATCCTCTGCAGAAGCCCCATCCTCCAAGTTGGGATAGGTGAAGCGGCACAACCCTGTTCCCTCCACGCACGCACACATGCATGCACACACCCTTGTGATACAGGAAACAAGGACCAAGAATTGGTCCCAATTATGAAAGCCGACAGAGGAAAGAAAGCTCACAAAATACGGTAGGGATAGGAGACCTGTCCCTATTGTTCCTGAAAGATCAAGGATGTCAACCAAGACTTAAAGGATGGGTGGATCTCTGAAAGGTGGAGAAGCAATTGTGGACAGAAGGAAAGGACGCGGTAGCAAAGTATCCAGGAGCAGGAATGATTAACAGGAGAGTTTGGCAGCGATAAAGGACTGGGGAGCAAGACTTCAATTATTGGTCACAAGTCACATATAAAATCATAACAATGGGGCAGCTGGGTGGCCCAGTCGGTTACGAGTCTGACTTCAGCTCAGGTCATGATCTTGCAGTTTGTGGGTTCAAGCCCCGCGTTGGGCTCTGTGCTGACAGCTTGGAGCCCGGAGCCTGCTTCGGGTTCGGTGTCTCCCTCTCTGTCTCCATCAAAAATAAATAAATGTAAATTTAAAAAAAATTTAAATCATAACAGTAACTTACCATTTATTGGAGTCTACACTGAATGAGCCAGGCATTCCCCAGGAGACAGAGGTTGAGAGAATAATTCCACTGTTACACACCCCCGTAAGGTAGATTTCCCTACCTCGGCTTTACAGGCGACACTAAGTGACAGGAGGCACTTTGGTCAAGATGTTGAGGTAGGATTTCTACCCAGGCCTGTGGAATTCCTTGCATCGTGCTACACTGTGTCCTTGAAAATGCAGTTTTAGATGTCTACGGCCGGCTAATGAGTGATCTCCAAACTTAGGGACCTTCAACAACAACTTTATTATCTTGCAGTTTCTATGGGGACCCAGATGTGGCTTTGCTGGGGCCTCTTCTTCAGGGTCTCTGACAGGCTACGGTCAGGGTGTGCCCATCAGGACGTCAGTACATCTCAAGACTCCACTGGGGAAAGACTCCCAGGCCAGATTCGTTCAGCCGCTCGGTAGCTTTTCACCCTCAGTTCTCTGCTAAGTGGGCATCTCCAACATGGCGGCTTACCTCCACAACGCACGCACGGTGAGAAGGCAAGAAAAAAAATATCGGGGCCCCTGGGTGGCTCAATCGGTTAAGCGTCCGACTTCGGCTCAGGTCATGATCTCTGACCTCGGCTCAGCTCATGATCTCATGGCCCATAAGTTCAGGCCCCGCATCCGGCTCTGTGCTGCCAGCTCAGAGCCTAGAGCCTGCTTCGGATTCTGTGTCTCCCTCTGTCTCTGCCCCTCCCCTGCTCAGTCTCTCTCTGTCTCTCTCTGTCTCTCTCTCCCTATCTCAAAAATAAACATTAAAAAAATTCTTTAAAAAAAAAAAGAAGAAGAAGAAAATATCAGCAAGAAGGAAGTCACGGTCTTGTGTAGCCGAATCACAGAAATGACAGCCCATCACTTTTTCTGTGTTGTACTCACTAGGAGCAAATCACCAGGTGCAGCCCACAATCACCGGGTGAATTATCACGTGATGGGGATCGCCGAGGCCATCTTTGAAAGCTACCTGTCATAAACACAGGAAAGGACTCATCCAGCTCTGTGTTTTGATTGAAGTTATGCACCCTCTTGAATCCAGATTCTTCACCTACACACGGGAGACGAAAGGGAATTATATCCACCCAACACACTGCCTTCTCCATAATAAGAATTCAAGAAGCGGTTGCTACTTATGAAGGAGGCTGGGCTAAGCCCCTAGTAGCTTCACCAATCCCTGACTTTCTTGGTCCTTCCTGACAGATGATGATCTTACGAACTCCCGTCTTAGACCACTGGCAAATATTTCCTGGTCCCTTGGGTAGCATTTCCTCAGCCCCTTTCCAAAAGCGGTGCCTTTCCTATTGAGATAAACTCATGAGGTGACAAGAGAATGTTCGTCTTCAATAAAACATCCCTAAGCAGATGAACGCAAATCCGTTAGACAAATGTTTCTGCTCATGTTAATAGAGCTCTGAATCATCTCGGCCTCCTGAGTCAACACAAAACATGACCACCCTTTCTAAGTTTTGCCAAGGAAAAAAAAACCAAGTTGGTTTTTATCTACCCTTTCAAAATCTCCAGTTTTGCCCACCACCCAAGTGATTAGCTCCCTTTCAAATGACCACTTCCTGATGCTTTTCTACCTTGACATCCATAAGGGAACATGCTCTGGGTCTCTCCAAGATGAAAAGAGTTGTTAAAGGCAGATATCCACACTCCCATTTCCCTTGGAAAGCAGGTAGCCGGCTGGGCAGCCGAATTCACCGGGCTCTCACGACCTGGTTTTCTCAAGGACTTGGCAGGGAAGTGAATTTGGCAACAGGGAAGATGCGGTTTCCAGGCATGAGGGTGACTTGGGGTCAACGTGCCCAGGACCACAGGGCAGGAAACTCATGAAGGAGGGCAACGCCAGTGGAAAATGACCACTCAGGACAGCCATCTTGGACAGACAGACCCATGAGCACGGGGCCTACGGATCCGTTTATGTATTGAATTGTGCAGTTTTCCCCCTTAAAAAAAAATATTTCTCATCAGTGTTATCAGCATGGCCTCAAAATGACTTTCCCATTATGGCTTATAAACAAACCTTTATCACAGATAGCTTGCCTGCTGAATTAAGACACTGCGTTAAGCAGTATATTGCTTCTGTCTGGCAGATCAGCTGTTTGTAGGAAGATAATAATACCAAAACCAACCACAACAATCAGCTACTGTAAATTAACTTAACTGTGTGAAATAATGCCTCCCCTATCAGATTAGCTTTCTGAATGACTTTATCCTTAAATTAAAGCTTGCTGGGGCTGAAGAGTAAATCATTTAAATGGTGCCGGGTTTTTCAGGTAATGTCTTCATATATTACTGTAATTTCAACCCACCAAGGCATGCAGATGGCTTTGGTCTCTAGTTACTTGTCTCCAAAAAACGTCTCCTGCACTGCCATTTTGTAATTACAGTGCGGCTCAGTGCCTGCCACTACTAGATTTCCCAGGGTGCACCGGCAGCCAAGGCAATGTATCTTAAAATTATTATTCTTGTGTGGCCCTCGTAACATAAATGTAAATCTTTTATGCTAACGCTGTCAGAGGGTTAGCTCTGGGGCTCCAAGGTGTGCTGATGGAGAAATCACCCGCCATCCATCAACCGCGGACCATTTGGGATCTGGCAAATAACTCGCGTTGGGGGGAGGGGAGAGGATTCTACGCTGAATATTACTTTGTTGTCTGAGTCACTGCGATTTTTTTTTTTTTTTGAAGGGGAGGGCATCCTACAAAGCCATCTGGAAGGGGGGAGTCTCACAGCTCAGTAGCTTCCCCCTGGGAGGGTAGGAAAGTTTGCCACAAATATAGGTCACTCCATTATTACAGTGATGTCTTCTTCAGATTACATTCTGGAGAGAACAGGGTGAAGGAGTATCTTCAGGAAGCTTCCCGGAAGTTAACCTTTTTCTTTGCCTTGGGGAAGACAGTGCTGAGACAGTGTCTCTTCTAACGAAAGAGAATTACAGGTGTCTGGTCTTCTATTTGTTTTTTAATGTTTATTTACTTATTTTGAGAGACAGAGGGAGGGAGGGACAAAGAGAGAGAGAGGGAGGGAGAGAGAATCCCAACCAGACTCCGTGCTGTCAGCTGAGGAGCCCGACGTGGGGCTCGAACCCACAAACCGTGAGACCATGACCTGAGCTGAAACCAAGAGTCAGTCATGGGAATAGGGAGAAATCAGGCAAGAAGGAGACACACCCAAGAGACAGGAGCTCAAACAGGAGACTCGGCGCTAATCCAGAGGGTCTGCAGAAGCAACCGGGAGCATGCACTTGGGAGATGAGATGTTTTAAACAGCAGAAGCAAAGGGGGGAGAGGCAGATCCTAAGACCTCAATGGAAGAGAATATTAACAATGTAGTAGTATTGATAATAATAACAACAGAGTAAGAATAGCAATAACAATGATGATGCTAACAATTACAGTAACAATAATCATACTTACATAGCAATTCTTAAGTGCCAGGCACCGTTCGAAGAGATTTCCCCACTGTCTATTCTACCCTCCCCAATCAGTCTTTGGGGCTTTTCTTTGCAAACTGGCCTCAAAATGACTTTCCCATTATGGCTTATAAACAAACCTTTATCACAGATAGCTTGCCTGCTGAATTAAGACACTGCGTTAAGCAGTATATTGCTTATGATGATACGTGAGTAAGTCCATCTAACGTAGAGACAGGGCCCATTTCTTGAGAAGCATGGACATCGGGCACTGGGGGGTAAGCCTCCCCCTCTGTCTGGCACACGGAGGCCAATAACTTAAATGAGTGTCAGACTGAGTCAGAGGGTTCTGGTAAACATGTCCCTGGCTGACCCGGCGGACCATGACTGCAGTGGCCAAATTTCATCAACCTACGAGCCCTTCACTTAAGAATTTTTTTCCCCCAATTCCCAAGTTCATTAATAAGGGTAACAATAAGGGTTCGGCAGTGAAGTGCTTTATTCGCACCAGGCACCCCAAAGCACATGACAGCAAGCATCTCATTTACTCCTCCCAACAACCCTATTGGAGAGACCATTATTATCTTTGTTTTACAAATACGAAACCTAGAGCCCGAAGAGTTTAAATGACTTCACCAGAGAGGATGAGACGAAGCCAGGATTTGAGTCCTAAAAGTCTGACTGTTAGCCGTTAATCTGTATTGTCTTGGCTGTAATATGCCATTTCCATAGTGAGGACAGGTACTAAAATATAGAGTGCCTCTTAATGCCAAGTCTTATTTTAAACTATACCCATTTTTTTTTTAATTTTTAAATGTTTATTTTTGAGAGACAGAGTGAAAGCAGGGGAGGGGCAGAGACAGAGGAAGACAGAGAATCTGAAGCAGGCTCCAGACTCTGAGCTGTCAGCACACAGCCTGACACGGGGCTCAAAGTCACAAACAGTGAGATCATGACCTGAGTCAAAGTCGGACGCTTAATCAACTGAGCCACCCAAGTGCCCCAAAAAACTATATCCGATATTTTAATTCAACTATGTGGACTCTACAAGGAAATGATAAGCACCCATACTGAAATATGTACCTGTACACCCTTGCCCACTTGCCTAAGGATGTGCCCCATCACAGCCGCTGATATTCCCATGATGCCTTTGTATGGGTCAGCTGTGTCTACGTCATGCTTTGGTAACAAAACCTCCTTGAGTCTCAATGACTTTTGACAACAAAGGTTTATTTCTCAGCCACATAACCAGTAGGTTGAGGGCCAGCTGTGGCCCTGCTTCCTGAAGGATCAAGTCCTGTCCAGAACATCGCCACGCTCATGACAGCGGGAAAAGAGTGATGTCGCATGGCTCTCAGGACTTCTCGGGAGTCCCTCCTGTTACTTCACTCGCATATCATTACCGAAGCAAGTCACATGAACAAGCTGATATCCATGGGGTGAAAAGAACCCCACAGACACCAGTACAAAGAGCTGGTAGCAGATGGACGGGGAACCTACCCTGACCTCCCCGGCTCATGAGAGCCACCACCCACAGCTGACCAGACTATGGGTAAATAAGTGCATGTGTGCTTCAGAAATGGTATCATTCTGTATGTTTTCTTCTAAAGTTCTTTCCAACCATCTAAGTCCTTCCAGAGCGTTTTTCTCCAAGACACTAGTATAGGAAGGTCTGTCTTAGGATGGGTTCCCCAGGAAAGAGACTCAGATTAGCAAGCACGAGGTTTCCTGGGGAGTGCTGGCCGAGTCAGCACCCGGGGGCAGCGGGAAGCAGAACAGAGAATTGGGAGGGGCAATGCGTCTCCAACAAGGATCTCTGGAGAGTTCTGGAGCTCGCAAGACCTTGGAATTACCCTACATTGAGGCAAGAAGGCCAGTGGCTTCTCCCCCACATCGTACAATTGATGCATTTGGGTGACCTTGGGTGATGCCACTTTCCCAGGCCAAAGGAATTTCCAGGAGAGCAACTTAGTCGAGTGGTTTCATCCCTCAGTGCTCTCAGCAGCATGGAAAACGGCCTCGGTCCTAAGAGGGCAGCCGGGCAGTGCCACCCGCCGGTCATCACAGTTTCCAGTTCTTTCAGAGCCCAGGGTTGACCCCAGCACCTTCCGAGAAAAGTGGCCGTGTGCCTGTTTTAGGCGCACCCGGAGACTTCCACTTGTTAATCCCCCGTCTCAATTATAATGTGCAAGCCAGAGCGGGAATGCCTTGTTTAAGATTTTTAGAGTAATAGGCTATTATTTCTAAGAAGAAGAAATCATCCCCGTGGGCCAGTGACCTGGAGAGCTTTGCCATTTTTCTCCTTCTTTTTAAAGCTTTTGTGACCGGAGGTATTGGAGCTGCAGCGTTATGTGAGAAACTCCAAGCGAAGAGATTTGAACTTGACTTGAAGTCTTTCTTTAATATTCAATAAAAAGTTGGAGATTTATTGGCCTATGGCAGAGACCAATTTCCTGTTACATGGACCAGAGAGGAGATTAAAAAAAGATTTTTAGAGCAGCGCCCATATTTCTTAAGAGAGGCAAAGAATGGAGCTCTCCTAATTTTGTGGCTCGTGCTGCTAACGTGGCTCCTTTCTCTGGGCCGATCCGAAATTAGAAGGCTGGGACCAAAATCCTGCAGTCTCCCCACAGGGACCATTTCAATTTTCCTCTGAGTAGCAGCCCCATAAGGATCGTCTCCACAGCTGTAAGGTCAAGGTTGGAAGTGGCTGAGTGTGGAAAAGATTGAAGACCGTGCCACAGGCTTTCAGCGAAGTACATTGGCGTGCTCTCTGCAGCCAGAGGGGGGAGGAGTAATTCCAGCAGGCTTCGGAATTTAAAAGCTCTGCTACAAAGATCTGGGACAGGAAATATGGCAGAAAAGTACCGATGACAGACTGGCATGAGTTATCGATTCCCCCAGTGTAGCCGGCTCAGGGTCAGAGTGTCTCAGTTTGAATACCAGCTTTGTGACCTTGGACAAGTTACTTAACCTCTCTGTGCCCCTGATTCTTTGTCTGTATAACACACAGAGCACCTACCTTACAGGGTAGCCATGTAGGTGGAAAGAGATAAAACACAGCAGGCTTGGAAACAATGCTGGCACACAGTGAGTACTCAGAATGCTAGCTTATTACTATTGTTGTATCAACTCATTGGAAAGCCAACTAAATCTGGACTGAGCCCTGCAGGCTCCGAACTGATACTACTGGAAGGAGGCTCCGTGGAATTAGGGAACAAGGGATTCAGTTCAACCAGGCAAACAGTTATGGAGCCTCTGACGCGCAGCACGGGGCATGAAGATATGAAGACAACATGGCTCTTGCATCAGGAGAATCTACACTCCTAAAGAGAAGACAGACACACAAAGAGCAGC
Source organism: Panthera leo (assembly GCF_018350215.1). Lineage (NCBI taxonomy): Eukaryota > Metazoa > Chordata > Mammalia > Carnivora > Felidae > Panthera > Panthera leo. Next base: position 34,265,463 of record NC_056694.1, on the reverse strand, counting down.
ACACAGACCCAACAGCCATGCCTGCAATTATGATCCAAGTACAGAGGTAGCTCAGGACAGGGAGTATTAAGACGTCCTAAAGGGGGATATTGGAAGAGGGTTTTGACAGATGAATAGGAGTTTGACACGGTGAACGAGGTGGGGAGAAATCCCAGGCAAGGCGATAGCAAGTGAAAAGGAGCAGCTGTCTGAAAGAACACAGTCTGTGTGGATCTACAAAACGTCAGGCTTTCTGCAAGAGTGTGGGCTTACGGTAAGAAATTGTAGGTAGAGAGGTAATCGGAATGTCACAATAAGGAGTTTGGACATCCTGCCAACAACAGCAAAGCAAGGCTACGTGTCAGCTCCCCCCGCCCCGCGCGATGCCCCCGGGTGGGGCTGCTTCCTCACTTGTCAGGTTCACCAGTGTTTTTGCGGCTAAAACAGGTCATCCTGCCACACATCACACTTTAATTGGACATTTTCTGTACGTCAGAGAGACTGACATTCACCGACATGGCTTCAAGAATAAGACTCCCTACCCTGAAAAAGCTCAAAGTCGAGTGGGGAAGACACGTGATCACAATGCAACCTGAGAGGTAAGCGTGGGATACCAGCAAACAGAGAGGAGAAAGTCCGGGCATGTGGGGAGGGGCGGGGGGGTGGGGGGGGGGGTGGGGGGGGAGAACTCGGGAGAAGAAGCGTCATTTGCATGGGATCTTGAAGCATGAGTCAGAGCTCTATGAGCTGGAGAGCATGGGGAGCAACATTCAAGGCCGTGGAGGAACTGACTTAACTGTCCGGTGACATGAAAAAGTTCGGGATAACTGAAACTATCCAGTGTGAGTGTGGGTAAGTCTTGTTGATTGGAATAGACCACCTCTTCCACAGTTCCCACCTGCTTTAAGATCCCATTGGCCAGAACTGGGTCACATGTTCATCCCCCACCTCCTTTAAGATCCCACTGGCCAGAACTGGGTCACATGTTCATCCCCCATCTCCTTTAAGATCCCATTGGCCAGAACTGGGTCACATGTTCATCCCCCACCTCCTTTAAGATCCCACTGGCCAGAACTGGGTCACATGTTCATCCCCCACCTCCTTTAAGATCCCATTGGCCAGAACTGGGTCACATGTTCATCCCTAAGCCAATCGTGGGCAACAGGTAATAAGGGTACCACTGGTGACTGGCTTTGATCCCAACGTGGATGGTACAGTTAGTTGCCCACTTTGCCTGCAAAGGTGCCTCCCCAGACTTAAACCAAATGCAGTTTTGTTAACAGAGAAGGGAGGATGGTCCTCAGGAGGGCAGCCAGTAGCCTCTACCAAAGGGAAGGGGTGACATCTCATCAAAGGCGAGTCCACATACAGTTGAGAGAAGACCCAGGACCGATGATGCCTGAAAATGGCCAATATTTTGAAACTGGGGAGGCTGGGGGGGGGGGGGGGGGGGGGGGAGGGGAGAATACAAGCAAGGACACCTGAGAACTGAGCAACCAATGAGGCAGGGAGACAACAAGGAGTTGGTAGTGTCCTGGAGAGCCTGGTAGGACTCCATGTATGGAGACACCTGGCTGAGAATCCGCCTAGTCACAGCCCCGGGGGCAGTGGCTTCCCTGTAAGCCTGCCTCCATCTGGAGCGGAGTCCAAGGGATTTGTGTCCCAGAAGGCCTGGCAGTGACCGGCTTCAGGGAAAATGCTTCTCTGGAAGGCAGAGTTCTTTATCTTTCCCGAGCAGGAAGAAGGCAATCTCTTCTGGCAGTGAGGCGACAGGGCTTCGATGGATTCCCCTCTCCCAGATCAGAATGAAACTAGAGCCTGTCAGCCAACCCACTGAACACTCAGTCTTCCATCTTTATGGGTCTTGCAGTGACATTATTGCAGGAGCCTTTCAGCAAGTGAAAGGGGGGTCATCCTGGAAGAATATATGCACAGAATCTACCAAGTCCTCTTTGCAGGGGCTCAGAACGTGCGTCTCGGCTTGAGGGGTAACATCTTGGACTGGACAGGCGCACACAGAGAGATGGACAGACCTCACTGCCACGACTAAAGCCGCCTACAACCTGGGATACTTCATTTGCAAAAGCCAATGCATTTTCTTCTGTGCTTATGTTAGTTGGGAGTTGTTTTGTCTCAGGTTTCAAAATAGTCCTGTCTATTACACTGTCTCCGCTTACTCTTTGTGAGCCTTGGTTATTTTCTTTTGCAAAATGGAAACAAATAGCATCAGTCTTGCCTAGCTCATAAGGCTGACAGGAAATTGTTTTTGCAAAATGCCAAGTGCTCTAAGGATAGGAGTCATTCCTGGATACATGGCCCTGATTATGGAGAGGGTTTACGGAACTCTTGACCCGGCAAAGCCTGCTCTTTCCTCAATGGTCCTTACTATGGCAGGTGACAATACCTAGTTACTCTGTCTAAAAATCGTGGAGCCATTTCTGATGCCTCTCGTTCTCCCACACTCCACATGCCATCCCTCAGCAAATACTACAAAATGTGTCCCCATATACTATACTTCTTACTTCCTCCACCATGACCTTCATCATTGGACACCCACATTAACCACATAACCGGCCTCCCTGGGTTCACCTTTGCTACTCTACAATCTCCTCCCTGCAGAGCAGCTGAAGCAAGTCGTACTTCTGAAATGAGAATCCGATAATGCCACTCCCCTGCCCTGAATGCTCTGACCACTTCCCATTGGGTTCCATCCGGTCGGGTTCCTTGCCTTGTGCAGCATCCAGGCATCCTTCATGAACTGCCCTCCTAGCTCTCTTTCAGCTAAGTCTGTCCCAATTACGTGGGGCTCTCCAAATATGCGAAGTGACTTCTTACCCCAGGACCTTTGCACGTTCTCTTCCCTGTGACTGGAGCAATCCTTCCCCAAATAGCAACATGGCTCAATCCTTCTCTATTCGCTTCTGCTTAAGTGGTGTCTCATCAGCAAGGGCTTTCCGGGCCACCTGACCATCCTGTTCAATGTAAAACAGAGACACGTGGACACCAGACATACACACACCACTTCCTACATCACATAGATGCTTTGCCCTCATTTACTTTCATTCCTCATTAAAGTTATCATAACCTACCATTATATTACATATTTATTCCCTTATGTGTTAATGTCTACCTCCTCCTCCAGAAAGTACGGGCAATGAATCTGTCTTATTTACCACTCTTTCTCCAAATCCTACAATGGTAGCCTGGGATACACTGGGAACTCAAGTATTTGTTGGATGAAGGAATGAATGGATGAACAGTGTTAGTCCCCACAATTGACTAACTTTAAAAAGCGAAAACCAATATTGATGTGTGAGGGTGTACGCACGCACATCTCCAATTTTAACTTTGTTCCATTTACCTTAGATCCTAAAATCCAGCCAAATCCATCAGAGGTGAAACCCCGCCCTTCCCAGGATAACCAAACAGTGTGAGAATTTGGGCTGCCATATGTTTCTCTCCAGAACTTGTTGGGGAATACAAGTATAGACAGCCTTTGCAATCTGGTTCCTGAGCACTGACAGATTCTCCAAGCTTTGATGTTCTCAAGCAACGGTGGTGGTAACAGGTGACCCATCGTTTACTTTGCCGGACTGATACAAACCCTAACAGAATTCAGATGACTCAGAAACCAGCTCCAGGTTAATGGCATTGTGGTCCCACCAAACACAGGAGTGGTTGTGGGTTGAGCAGGAATACGCAGTCAGCGAAGTGTGTACTTAATCACACCAGCTTGGGGTCAGAAGGAAACGAACAAAACGTGTGTACTATCAAACAGTTTTACTGGAATGACCACATAGCCAAAGTTAGGCAAGGTGAATCGTTAACAGGCATTCCAATCATTTCCACGGTTACAGTGACTTGTAAGAAAAAGGATAAGTGCTGAAGTTTTTAATGATAACAAATCTTGACCTTATTCTGTGCCAGGCACCGTGCTAAGCACTTGATGTTGCCATCGTATTTAGGAAGAGAATCATTTTCTACAACCACCAGGTGTCTCCAGTTTCTTACAGCTGTCCTGAAATTCAGACCTCCTTCTCCAGAAGCTTAACGAGGCACCCTCAGCTCAGTATCCCACAGACACCCCAGATTCACCTTGCCCCAAATGTATTCACCATCTCATTTCCCGGCCTCTTCTCTTGGGATGCCCACTTCAGTGAATGCTATCACCATGCTCAAAAGCATCAAAGGTAGAAAACAGGATGTCCCTGGCTTCCTTCTCCTTCTTCATTCCAGTACGTTCTTTCTCTGAGATGGCAAGAGGATCAGCTTCTCATCTCAGCTAATTCTGCCCCTGCCTTTGGGTCCCATCCCTGGGAGGAATTTGGGAGGATTGTCTATGCCCGCCGTGTCAAGCTCAGGGGTCACAAGACCAGCTCTGGCTAATGAATTATGACTAGGAGCATTGTGTGTCGCTTGTAGGCAGAATCTTTACAACCCACTGTGTAACTCACTATGTCTATTTTTCCCCCTGTCACAACAGCTGAAATGTTCCAGGTAGAAGCTTCTCTCTCAGACTGGATGCTGGAGTGAGGATGGATGAGAACCCCAGAGAGCCCATGACAAACATGTATTTCAAGTGAAAAACTAGCTTGAAAGCCACTGAGACTTGAGGACTTGCTTGTTACACAGCACAGCCTAGCATATGCTAACTGCTGTTTTACCTTCATAAATATCTCACCTGGATGAACGAGAGTTTCCACCTAGATCTCTCAACTTGCAGACCATCTCCCAAACCTGGAAAATAGGATTGAGATTTCTTTGGTGCAGTCATATCTTTCTCTCTCCTCTAACTCAAGCATCAGCAAACTTTTTTTATAAAGGGCCAGATAGTAATTATTTTAGGCTTTGCGAGCCATACGGTCTCTGCCACAGATATTCAACTGTGCTGTTGTAGTGTGAAAGCAGCCACAGACAATAAGTAAACAAATGAGTGTGGCCAGGTGCCAGCAGACTCTATTTATGGACACTGAAATTTGAATTGCATATCGTTTTCATGTGTCACGAAATCTTCTTCTTCAGATTTTCTTCAGCATTTAAACATATGAAAACCACCCACAGCTAATGAATGACTCATTCAGAACAAGCACACAGCAAGCCGGATTGGGCCCTCAGACTACAATATGTTGACCCCTGATCTAACTGAAAACTCCTGAGCCCTGAGCATGGCATTGACAGCTCTTCACAATCCTGCCCCAATGACTTTGTCTGTTCACCTGCCCTGCCACCTACACACACACACACACACACACACACACACACACACACACACAGGAAGCTTCAATCTTCTTAGACCTGCCATCATTCTCTGAATCCCCCCTTGTTCTTACATGCCTCAGGGCCTTTGCACATGCTGGTCCTTCAGCTATGAATGCCCTTTCTCTTCTTCCATGCCAAGTAAGTTCTCATGAATCTATTCAGGCTGAATTCAAATGTCACATTCTTCATAAAACCTTCCCAATGCCAGAGGCTAACTTAGTTGCTCTCCTTGTGTTCCTATAAAACTCAATTGTGCCCTTATTATAAAATTCATGAACTAATATTCTGAAGTAGAGTTTCTCAGCCATGACACTACTGGATTTGGGGGCCAAATACTTGTCGTGGGGGGCTGTCCCAAATACCCCATAAGATGTTCAGCAGTATCCCAGGCCTCTACCCGCCAGACGTGAGTAGCACAGTCTCCCCATGTGACAGCCAAAACTGTCTCTAGATGTTGCCAACTTCCCTACTGCCTTCCCCATGATCATTGAGAACCAGCCCCCTAAATATTTACTTGGGCATTAAACCTGCAGCCCCTTGAGGACAAAGTCAAGATACTCTTCTTTATGGTTGTAAGCACAAAGCACACCGGCTGGCACACAACAGCAGAACTTCAGCAAATATTTGTTGAATGAAAAAATGACTAAGACATTGAAAATCAGTGACTCGGGAGCGTCGAGCCGACTAATTCTTAAAAAGATGTGATTCCAGTCATTCTGCTGTGTTTCTTTTTTCTTTACCTTTGCAGAGAAGCCGCTTTTATTAAATCTGAGCATCATAAAAGGATTTTCTGGTGCATGTACTGTTTTATTCATGCAGCTCTCACAAGTGCAATTAACACTGCATCTGTTTTACTAACAATTCCCTTTGTTTTATGTAGTGCTTTATGTTTTTTCTGAACATGCACAGGCCTGGGCTTTCCACAATCTGTAAGTGGATAAATCCCTACATATGGATGGGGGGGAAAAGACAACCAAAAACTGTACAGTCATACAGTCATTTCCCTATTCTCTGGCATAGCCCAGGCTAAATGTGCTCATTAGTGTGCACATCCCTCCTTCCAACAGAAGAGGAGAGAGGTGATGCTTTCCAGGGAGAGTGCTGTATTTGGAGGCCTGTCGAATCATCCCTTTAACTGGTGTGTGGGTGGGTCTTACTGGCCACTCTCTCCTCTTCACAGGCAAACATACTTAAGGAACATCCACACTGGCACACAGCCCTAAGGAGACCTCATGCTTGTGGAGCCTCAGATGCATGTGATAAGGACGAAATCAAACTTCGGGTGGTAAATATGTTCTTGTCTGTTTGCCTCCCCCACCCCCAACCTACACACACACACACACACACACACACACACAGGAGGCTTCAATCTTCTTCAAACTGCCATCATTCTCCGAATCCCCCTTGTTCTTATGTGCCTCATGGCCTTTGCACATGCTGGTCCTTCAGCTATGAATGCCCTTCCTCTTCTTCCTGTTCTAGATTGGCCAAAGGGAAACCAGAACATGCCCCATTTCCGGTCTGGATATTAAAAATGAGCACCTGAATGCATACCAACAAGAGTTTTTCCTTTAGGGCAACTGGGATAATAGAGTTCTGGAGCACTGGAGAAAAGTGAAATGGTAAGGAACATAACACTGTTGAGTCAGGCTGCCTCATCTGACTGCCATTTCCAGTGGGGGCCCTCGGATGTGCTTCTTAACCTCTGTGCACATGATGTTCTCTTCAGTAAAGCAGGGATGACAGTACCCACATCCCAGGATTGTAATGAAGATTAAAACATAAATGCACGTAAAGTTCCATGTACTTGTACTTGGCACATAGTAAGCACACAACAAATGTCATGTGTTATTAATAAGACGCCGTGGTGCTTGACACAGAGAAAGCAATCAATTAATGTCAGCTATTATCATACCAAAAGTTAAGATTATTCTTCGGAGATCTTTTGGTTCACACCTTTCCTTTAAGAGATATAAACCCTTAATGCCTACACTAAAAAAAATTTGTGTGTGCTCCCAGACGTGCTGTGACAACCATCAGCCAGATGAAGGAAACAGAGACAAACTGGAACCTGCAAGGTTCGATCACCTCCCACGCATCAAGCTGTAGGCTTTCGTCGTGCGTTGTCTCACCAAGTACGTAAACTCCGTGAAGTCAGGGACCTTGCCTGATTCGTACGGTAGAGATGAAGAGAATCACACGCTGTCTGGTGAGAATAGGCACCGAGATCCTAGCCATGAGGCCCTGATAGAAATGACATGGGAGTTGGGTCTTACAGAGAAGGAGGCAAGTGAGAAAAGTATTGTGTGTGCGTGCTGATCTTTCCTTCGTTTTTTTAAAGCCTGAATCACCAAATCCTCCCTTTACCCACACCCCGGGGAGATATGAGCAGGCCACAAACGTTAACACTGAAGACCATTTTTTATTAGTATGTCTTTACCTCTGCACCGAGGGGGAAATATATCTATTCCAGGCTTTTAAAAAAAAAAAAAAAAAAAAAAGCTTGATTCCAAGCCCTGATGAAATGTTACTCATTCCTCCACAAGTAACCTGTTTTGATAATCCTCCCCGAGAGATCAAGCCGTGTCTGAGTACAATGATTGCCATATTCTAGATTTAACTGACCACATAGATGCATTATTTGCAAACAAGAAAGAGCCTTTCCCTTCCTGACTCGGAGAAGTGGGATGTTTATGACCTGTTTATAAAAGTCTGCATAAAATACAGCTTTGGAGTCTTGTCCGTGAGTAAACTACCTGGAGTCAAGTGTGTCTTTTAAAATATGATGCATCACTTGCAAGAATGGTTTCTCGGTCTCTTGCCGCCCCCCCCCCCCCCCAACTCATTGCTCTCCCATAAATAACAATGCAAGGTGATGGCAGACCACAGCTTCCATTGTGCCCCCACCTGTACAGGATGTCTTCCCTGGTGGATTTTTGTTAAGAAACAAAATACAACTTTTATTGAGATCAATAAAAGATTAAGGTGACAAAGTGATTTATTGACTACAGAGAAGGCTCATTTTTCCCTCACAACAGCAATAGCTACCGGAAAGGACGTTGTTATTGTTGTTTTTGGTTTTTTGGGGTTTTTTTTACCCTGGGTCTTCAGGAAAGTTGTGAGAAGCTTAGACTCATTTATCAAACCAAAAGAGAATGATTAAAAACCATAAGGAAACAGACAAAGAACACACATGAGCCAAAGCTGGCCGATCATGGGTTGTTTTGCTGAAAGACCAGGTCACAGGGTAGGGAGGGACGGAGGAGAGACACGGGACGTTGTGTAGAATGAGGCTCGGTGGGATGTGGGGAGCAAAGGTCAGAACTGCTCAGGCTGAGGTCAGAGCAAAGAAAGCACTTGACATTGAGAAGTAAGAAATCAGAGAGCCATGGAATCTGACCTTAACCATGGTTACGGACAAGCCATACAGCACCAGGGGTGGGGGGTGGGGGGTAGGGGGGCTCAGCCCCATGCTTCATTTGGACCAGATGCTTCGGCATTGCAAACACCCTGGCAATGTATACTCCTTACCTTTTCCCACACTGTCAGCTCTGCGGGGAAAGTCTCAGCACCCAGCCCCCTTCCCTTCCTGAAGACCCCTGCCCTCATCCCTCAAAGTGATCTCAGACCCTTCCCTCTGCTGCAATTCTCCCACGGAGAATGAGTCCCTCCTTTACCCTCCGATGAGGATAAATGCCAGAAGCCCCCCTACAGGGAGCCCCAACTACGCACCAGGCACCATACAGAGGACTTCACGTGCCAGTGACATCCACACACTCGAGGAATTTTGTGAATTTTGTTGAGGGCTGCATCCCCTGAGCATCACACACAGTTGGTATTCAGTAAATATAGATACATTTTTTAGCAAATTAATGCATGAGCTAATGAAATCCTCAGAACTGTCCTATGAGGGGCAGATGTTATTATCCCCATTTTACAGAAAGGAAAACTGGGATGCCCAGAACTTCACTCAGTGCTTAAGGATGACTGACTTTCTGAGTATCCTCTTTCTCTCCTCTGTCTCTTGCTGAGAACACCCCACCCCACTCCCCAAATCCAATCCCGCAGCACAAGAAAAGGAAAAATAACCTCTGAGACAATAGGCAAAGTCAAAATTAGAGATGTTTATAGTATGGGAGGTCAGTCCTGACCTCAGGGTCACTTTTAAAGAAAATGAGGTCTTATGCTGCTGTTAACAGAAAATCATCCCATGAAACTCTCTGCCCTTTATGGCCTCTGAGACTCATGGTACCTTCTCAAGGTCGGGGGATGGAGACTACAGGGCTTCTGATACAGCAGTCTGTGTGAGTTCTCCAATAACCGTATAATGAGTCGATTTTAAATTCTGACATTATGAAACACAGTAGCACCATCCCTCTGTAGCAGCATTGCCATGAAAGCTGAACTTGCCAAGCAATGATTTTTTTTTTTTAACTAAGCCCACACAATTTCACCTCTAGGAATTCATCCCGCGGATGTACTTGCATTTGTGAGAAATGACATATGTGCTTCGCTGTTCACTGTCGTCGTGGTCTACAAGAGCAAAATATTAGGAACTGCCCAAAAGTCCATCGCTAGGGACCAGAGGAACAATATACGCACCCTATACAATCGTAAGAGGCATTTGAAAGATTGCAGCCAGAGGGGCCCCTGCACGGCTGAGTCGGTTACGCATAGGACTCTTGGTTGGGGCTCAGGTCATGATCTCAGAGTTTCGTGAGTTCAAGCTCCGCGTTGGGCTCTGCGCTGACAGCCCAGAGCCTGCTTGGGATTCTCTCTCTCACCCTCTCTCTCTCTCAATCTGTGCCCCCCAACTCGTGCTGTCTCTGTCTCTCTCAAAAATAAATAAATAAGCAGGGCGCCTGGGTGGCTCAGTCGGTTAAGCGTCTGACTTTGGCTCAAGTCATCATCTCACGGTTCACGGGTTCATGGGTTCATGGGTTCGAGCCCTGTGTTGGGCTCTGTGCTGACAGCTTGGAGCCTGGAGTCTCCCTCTCTGTCTGCACACCTCCCCAACTCGCACTGTCTCTCTCTCTCTCACAGACGCTTGGGGCGCCTGGGTGGCTCAGTGGGCTGGGCATTCGACTTCGGCTCAAGTCATGATCTCTCACTCCATGAGTTCAAGCCCCGTGTTGGGCTCTATGCTGACAGCTCAGAGCCTGGAGCCTGCTTCGGATTCTGGGTCTCCCTCTCTCTCTCTGCCCCTCCCCCAGTTGCACTCTGTCTCTCTGTGTCTCTCAAAAATGAATTAAATGTTAAAAAAAAATTTTTAAGGTATTACGTAAGGAAAGAAGGATGAAAAACTGTGTATGATGCTGCTACGGACATAGACACCTATCTAGAAACAGAAAGAGACAAAGAGGGACAGCGATAGGGCAGACACGGGGACACGGACAGAGACCGAGCCCGAGATGGAGACCCACATAGACGCAAATGTCGGTTTATATAAAACATCTCTGGAAGGATACAGAATAACCAGCTACAGTAGTTGCTTCCCGGGAGTGAAAATGTGTGGTTAAAGGCAGTGGCAGGCACGAAAATTTTCCTTCTCGTACCTTTTAAATTTTGTATTGCATGCATGTGTGGCCAGAGACATGTCACTCAGCAAATGTGAAGGAGGTGTCTATTGTGACCCAAGTTGTAATCAACAGACAGCCCTTGCTAGCGGGGAGGCAGAAAATGGACAAGATAAACAAATAAAACCTATCGTCATCTAGGCCAGTCATAGGCACTGGGAGGCCGGGGAGGGGAGGGGAATAAAGTGGTGGGCTCTGAACTGATGAGGAGCAGCTGAAATTTTAGGGCAAGTTCCTGTTGAGGAAAGGAAGTGGGAGACCTAGCTTGACGCTCTGGGGAGACAGTCCAGCTTCAGACAGAGCTGCAACCATGGCGTGTTTGTGTTCAAGGCGTGTTTGCGTTCCGGGCATGTTGTCTGAGGGTGAGTGAGATGAACGCGGCCGGAGCGAGCGGCGGGGGGGAAGCGAGGGCTAACGAGGCCAGAGAGGTGACAGGGGGTCAGATCACTTGGGTCTTGCAGGATGGAGTCTGGCTTTTGCTCTGGGTGAGATGGGAGCCATTGAGGGCTTGGAGGAGAAAAGCGATGTGACCAGACTTAATGCCTCCGCGTTCATGATCTCTCCGGCTTCCGGGTGGAGAAGGGATGCTGGGGGAGACTGCAGAGCCAAGGCGGCCATTTCAGGAAGCCGTGGCAATATCCAGGGGAGGTAACGCCGGGATGCAGTGCGGCCGTGGCGGGGGGCAGAGAGGAGTGCTTGGACTCTGGGCACATTCTGCACAGCTGGTGGGTTTCGACAGCACCGTAGCGGGGGCCCCGCCATGTGAGACCAGCCAGGGGGCCCCGCCATGGTAGAACAACCCGGAAGCTCAGCCGGCGGCAATCCCTCCACTCCATGGTGGTCTGTGCTGTTTCCCTAGCTCTACCAGCTGCTGGCTGTGTGAGTGCAGACAAATTACTCAGCCTCTCTTGGTATCCATTTTCGTGTCCGTTAACGGGGGAAATCATAACTACTCAGTAGGGCTGTGGTGCCCGTTACGTAGTTCAGCTCACGGAAAGAGCTGAGCGTCGCGTCTGACTGGGGGCGATCCCTTGGTCACAATCAGCGACTCCCGAGAAGACGTAAGTTCATCTTCCCTGTGCTGAGGGTGTAACTTTGGGGGTGAAGGAGGCCGTGTGTGTAAAGTCCTAGGCCCTTGTACCCCCTAAAGTGCCAACGGACGGTTGTGGGGACAGTGACAGAAACGCTGCCACCCTCCTCTTGGCCCTAACAGCACAATGTGAAGGGACAATGGAGCCCCCCTCCCCCCAGGAGCTCAGGGCAAGCTGGTCAGCAGAGAGACAGGAGGGAATAGCGCCGTGAACGCGGGGAACAGGGACATTTCAGGGCAGGGAGCGCCCTGGGGCTGGCCGGAGGCTGGATTGTTTCGTGTCACCTTGAAGCGCCTTCCTTGGTGCAGAGCCGTGGAGGCGGCTCAGGAGGCACTCATGGGACAGCCTTATTGGCAGCAAAAAGGAAGGAGGCACTGATTCCGAAACAGGTAACCTCACCCTATTCGAGGGTGTCGGCGCACAGCCGCACAGGGCCGAGGGTGGGAGCCGTCTGGGGAGGCCCCGCCAGCCAAGCCTGGGGCACATCACAAGGATGGCTGCCCGTGGCCCTGAGAGTCCAAGCCAATCATTCTCCTCAGGCTGGAAAACAGGTGCTCTGCCTCCGTCCACAGAAGAAGGGTAATATGGAGAAAGCAAGCATTCACCTGACAGGAGCACCCACACCCCGGCATAGACACCCCCACACACAAACACACCCCAGACACAGCCAGTCCCAGGCACGTGCACATAAGCAGAGACACACAAAAACAGCCAGAGGGACATCACACGTGACCACAGACAGACAGACACCAAGAAACCACGCAGAACCACGTCCGCACACATAAACGCATGCAGGACGTGATGCGTGACCCAAGTAGCCATCAACACAGACAGACCCAGCGAGGACTAAAAGACGCGGACAGGCACAGACCCACAGACACACACGTGTGCAAGTATGCACGCATACACACGCACACACACAGGCATCGCCACGCAGCGACTGAAGGCTGAAGTTCAACCAGGAATCAGGACGGCAAAAGTAACAAAGGACGGTGGTGAGAACTCTCCCAGCTCCCAGAGGTCCCCAGCAATGATCCTGTGGGCATCTCTATCTGATGCAATTTGCTCTGCACGTAAGCAGTTCTGATTTAGATGATAGATAGAAACCATTTATACAGTTAAACACGGCAGGGGTCTAAACGCTGTTCCCCACAGAACACCAGATGTGAATAGATGAACATTTGATTGTCCTCACGCCTGCTTCTGACAAGCTAACAGATAAGAAACCAACCCACTGAATTCCCAGAAAACTGGAGACCGCGAATACAGATAGCAATGTGCAGGAAGAGCTAGGATTTATTAAGGCAGATTTCTAAATATTAAAGAGACGGCAGCTGGCCGAGCTCCTCTCAGCAGACTTTGTAGGCGGGATATCACTTGATAACCAAGATGAATGAGCGGAGCTCTCCGAGGGAGCTTCTAGGGCCTGGAGCAGAGCGGATGACCTCCTGCAGGCAGTACACAGGCACTGCGTGCTCTGGACGCCGGGGTTCGGAACCGGAAGGTCCCGCTGTCCCAAACTGTCTCTTCCTTATAGCTGCCTAGGATTCCACTGGGGAGTTTGGAGACTTGCAGAATTCTTGCTCAAAATATAAATGCACACCTGAAAAGATCTTGCTTACCATCACCAGTCACGAGGGAAATGCAAATACAAAACCACAAGGACGCGGAGAAATTTGAACCCTTGTGGGTGGCTGGTGGGAATGTAAAATAACGCAGGTGCAGTGGAAAATGGTACAGCGGTTCCTCAACAAAACCCAAAGTAGAATTACCCTACGATCCACCATGCACTTGTGGGCACACACCTGGAATACGTGAAAGCAAGGACAGGTATTTGCACATCCACGATCACAGCAGCACTATTCACAACAGCCAAAAGGTGGAGACAGCCCGAGTGTCCATCAACAGATAACTGGAGAAACAAAATGCAGCCTGTGTGTCGGACGGCCCCTTTCTCAGGTTTAAAGAGGGAAATCGTGGGGCGCCTGGGTGGCTCGGTCGCTTAAGCGTCCGACTTCGGCTCAGGTCATGATCTCACGGTCCGTGAGTTCGAGCCCCGCGTCGGGCTCTGTGCTGACAGCTCAGAGCCTGGAGCCTGCTTCAGATTCTGTGTCTCCCTCTCTCTCTGCTTCTCCCCTGTTCATGCTCTGTCTCTCTCTGCCTCAAAAATAAATAAACATTAAAAAAAATTTTTTTAAATAAAATAAAGAGGGAAATCGTGACACATCATATCATGGATGAACCCTGGGGAAATTATGCTGAGGGACGCATAAGCAGTCACAGAAGGACAAGTTTTGCGTGACTCCGCCCATATGATGCACTGAAGATTCAGAGCAGAAGGGTGGGTGGGCTCGGAGTGGGGAAAGGAAGTTATGGGGACACGGTTGCAGCCGGGGACAATGAGAAGCACTCTGGACATGGAAGACAGCTTGAACGTACTTAGTGCCACAGGGACGCCCAAGTGGCTGAGTCGGTTAAGCGTCCGACTCTTGATTTCAGATCAGGTCGTGATCTCACGGTGCATGACTTCGAGCCCCCAGTCGGGCTCTGCGCTGACAGTGTAGAATCTGCTTGGGACTCTCTCTGTCTCTGCATTCTTATACACTCATGCTCACTCTGTCACTCTCAAAATACACAAATAGGGGCACCTGGGTGGCTCAGTCGGTTAAGTCAGTCCGACTTCAGCTCAGGTCACGATCTCGCGGTCCATGAGTTCAAGCCCCGAGTTGGGATCTGTGCTGACAGCTCGGAGCCTGGAGCCTGCTTCAGATTCTGAGCATCCTTCTCTCTCTGCCCCTCCCTCATTCACACTCTGTCTCTCTCTGTCTCTCAAAAATCAATAAAAACATTACAAAAATTTCTTTAAATAGTTGAAATAGAAAACTTACAATGTATATATTTAATTGTGATAATCCACCTAGACTGCATTATGAATTAATGCATGAAAATACTTCCTATCAAGAGAATCATAAGGATTAGTCTTCAGTCAGGAGAAGGGAAGATCCACCAGGAAGAAAGGAGGGAGATCTTAGAAATGCCATCCCAGAGAAATCTCTGCAATGATAGAAGACATCTGATATCACCGTGAGCGCCCCTCAAACTTACCTCCTCTCCTCATCAAAACTGGTCTGCCCCTATGTTCCCACACCTCCCAATCGTCTTTACCTGAACAAGGTCGGTGGGCCCCCAAGTAAGACTCTTCTGTTCCCACTGTTCCATCCCAACAAGGTCGTATATCCAGAAAGGGTGAAGGAAGAAAACTGCCAACCTAAGATAGCCCAGGCATCTACATATTCCAAAGAATGACCAACACACCGTGCATCTTTTTTGCACTAACAGTTTTAAATCGATTCTGTATACTCTGGCACAGCTAGATGGGTCACTGTCTTCATTGTGCAGATAAGGAGATGAGGATAGATGCAATTTTTTAAAAATGTCCCCCAGTTACACAGCTACCAAGCGGCAGATCCAGGACTCAAGCACTAGAATGTTCATCTCCAAAACTCCAAAGCCCATGTCATTAGCCATCTGTCCTGATTCCCCAGAGCAGAGGCATCCCGTGAGAGTTCTGGCATTTATAAATAAACAATTATATAGTGGTCTAGGTAAAACACCTCAAACCACCTAAAAAGTCAATGCCATTTACTTGATGCTAGAATCTTACCAGTGCTTCTCCACTGACAGACATTTTGCTGTCCTCCCCAGGGAGCACTTGACAATGTCTGGACAGGTTTGGGATGCATGTGCTACTGGCATCTAGCGGGTAGAGGCCAGAGATGCTGCTAAATATTCTAACCCCTCCCCTTCACAAAGAACTATCTGGACCAGAATGTCAATAGTGCTGAGGTCGGGAAACCCCGCATTCTATCAGGGCAACGGTGTACAAGAACTTTGGTGTGTGTCTCCCTCCATTCCCACCTTTGCCTTCCCTCCTTGTCTGCTCCTGAGGACATCTGTTCACTTACCCAAAAAGGAAAACATCCACGCATGCTAATTCACTCAACATTTACATAGGTTGCAATATTCTAAGTGCTCATCAGAGCTTCCGATCAAGCATGCGCACAGAGGGCACGACTGTCGATAAGGAAGTCTATGTTTAAGGGGAAGACCACTTACTCAAAACACACGGATTGGTAGACACAATTTTCCAAACCACATGAACTATGGAGACATCACAATGATTATCAGCGTGTTCTAAAGGTGTATGTTCGCACCCCTACACTCAGCGACTCTTATCAGATTGGCATGGAGACCTAATCAGAGCTTAGGGAGCATGGTGCTCACATTCGAAGGTGGCCCGCATGATTCCCTCGTTCTGTCATTCACACCCTCAGAGAACCTCTCTCCTTCAGCACGGGCAAGACAGTGACCTGCTTCTAAACAACAATGCAGCAAAGGTGACGGGCCACCCCTTCCATGACTGTAGTATAGTGCGTAAGACTCCCATCTCGCCCCCCTGCCCACCAGAAACTCTTCCTCATGGCTGGATGAAGTACGTGGCCACGTAGGAGAAGTTCACGTGGAAGGCACTTCGGGTTAGGAGCCGAGGGTGGCCTCTGTACGACAGCCAGCAAGAAAGCAACAGAGAAACGGACTCAAGCTCCAATACCAAGGAACTGAACGCCACCACGAAGCACACACGTGGGGACACGAACCCCCTCCCAGCTGAGCCTCCAGCCTGGCTGATACCCCAGTTGCAACCTCATGAGATCCTGAGCGAAGGACCACCTGCAGATCCTGGGAAGGTCGTTTCTGCAGCCCCAACACCCAGAAAGCACGAGGGATTCGGGGAGGGCTTTAAGCCTCTGCACTCAGTGTGGTCATTCGTCCTACAGCCACAGAAAACAGGACTCACAGAGCACCTCTCACAGAGTGCCCTCTAGTCCCTGCCCGCAACACACAGCCTTTCAGCAGCAAGGACATCTTCCTCGGCTCTGAACCCAGGGAGATGAGAAACCTTGGAACCACCACCCCAGCCGAGCCGCCCCGAGATTTACGAAGGCCTCCAACTTCCATTAGGCGGCGGGAAGGCGCCGGGTGTCTCTGCTCGTGTTTAGAAGTTCGTTTGTTTCCATTCGTTGTCAGCAGTTTGCATAAGTGAGTGGTTTTATTTCTTGTGAGCGAGAAGGAAAAACGCACGAGTTACCCCAGCAGTGGGAGATTTGTCAAATAAAGCTTTTAATAATGGGGCTGTTTGACAGTTTTATAGTTCTTCAACTTCCCGGCCATTTGAAGGTGGTAGGTTTTCAATAAAAATTAAGTCCTTTTCCAAGAGAAACTCGGTCCCCTGTTATTTTAAAACAACTAGTCCAGGGTGCACTGAAGCACCTTAATTCCGCTACCGAAAGTAAATCTCCCTCCTTTTCCGTATTAATAATTCGGGCAATCCATCAGCCTGAGACGGACCGTGAGCTTTCACACCAGTATTTCCAGGTGGCCTGATGAACCACATCCGTAACTAGACTTGCCGGGTGATCATTAGGCTGTTCCTGAAAATAAATGGCCTGGCCTTGTCTGCGGCTTACTTAAGTACACCGGGAGGGGCCAGCGGCCTGGACTTCACTCTTTCATCCCCTCAGATCCTTCTAAAGTTCTTCTGGATCACAGGCAGTGTTTCAGGGGCCAGCCTCCGAGGAGGGAAGTGGCACATGGGAAGAACCCAGGATCTGAAGACCTCGGTTCTAGAACGAGCTCCATCGCCTGCTACTTGTATGACTACTGGGTTCATCCCCTGACTTCTCAGACGTTTAGCTCCTCCGTTTGTCAGTGGAGGAGAGGAAGTCAGAATTCTGGGGCTCAAACCCCGACACGGTGATCCACGGGAGTGGTCAGGGGGTACGTATCTAATCCCTCTGAACTCGCTCATCTAAAAAATGTGACGACTGTGCCTAGCAGTTCTTAGAGGCCCAGAAAGGTTCATCTCTGGAAATGACTGAGCCAGGTTCTCCTGGTCCTCACCAAGTGCCCATTCAGTGCAAGTTGTCCTCTTGTCATTATTATTATCACTCTTATTACTGAGTATGTCATTACCGTCACAGTCAAGAAAAAAGTCGTTAAGCCCCTGCTTTGCCAAGAGTGGTTCTCTCTGCCCCTGACAGAGAGAGCATCCAGCGTCTCAGGGATCCTGTGTTGCGGCCCGCGTTTCCATACAATAAATGACCTCTCTGAACACAGTGATGCCCCAGACCCAGGACAAACAGCCTCAAGGAACCGTTGGCTCCGAAGGTAAAGACTCACCAGTGGGAATGGTTAGCAAAAGGATGATTGCTTTTCGTGACAAGCCCGGTGGGTAATCTGGACTGTTTTGCAATGTGCATCTACGACTTTGATTAGCACTGTGCTTTTTAGGGGCACCTGGGTGGCTCAGTCGGTTAAGCATCTGACTTCAGCTCAGACCATGATCTAGCGGTTCTAGGGCTCGAGCCACGCATCCAGCTCTGTGCTGACAGCTCAGAGCATGGAGCCCGCTTCAGAGTCTGCGTCTCTGTCTTTCTCTGCCCCTCGCCTGCTGGTGCTGTCTCTCTCTGTCTCACAAAAATAAATAAACATTAAAAAAATTATTTTTAACTGTGTTTTTTATTATAAATGCAAAAAAAAAAGAGATAAAAGGGTATGTGCCTCAAGCCACTAGAGAGATGCCAGCTGGTACTCAGGTTGGCCCCAGACCTGGACTTTCACATGCATCTCTCACCAAGCCTGAGCTTCCCTCACCTTCTAGGGCTGCCGAACCAGAACCAGCGGCGACCACACAGCGGTTCCCCGGGCCCGGTTTGCAGGAAGCAAGTATGCT
Organism: Panthera leo; assembly: GCF_018350215.1. Taxonomy (NCBI): domain Eukaryota; kingdom Metazoa; phylum Chordata; class Mammalia; order Carnivora; family Felidae; genus Panthera; species Panthera leo. The sequence continues at coordinate 34,246,768 of NC_056694.1, read as the reverse complement.
CAAGCCCTCTCTTCCCCAAGGTCCCAAAGGCACGGAGCATGGAGCCCTTGTGTCCTACAGCATCCAGCGTCCCCTCCACTGCCAAGTGCCCCTATCGAAGGTGTAAATTGTCACCGTCATTTTCTTATTCTTCCTCATCATCTCCACCATCCTCCTCCTCCTCGATTACTCTCCTTAATAAATCCCACCCCCACCCCAGGTCCCTCTCTCTGTGCTCAGCAACCGCCTATATTCTTCCTTCAGTGGATTCAGACCGTTTACTATGCTCCATTCTTAGCCCTTATCTTCCCAGCCTGAAAATACAGCATCTCTATAGTCTTACTCTGTTAAAATAACTTCTTGCGTTGAAGTTCCTCAATCTCCTGCGTGTTTTTGGAACATGGGGACCCTTTGCCAGCATCCTTCCTATCTTGGCCACCCCTTTCCCTGCTTGCGGGTCTCCTGGCCACTCTCCCTCCGTGTCCCCCTCTATCTGCCCACCGTCTCTGCTCTGACAGCTCCAGCAGGGGGACCTGCTTGGAACAATATGGCTCCGTTATGATCGCTCTCTGTCATTCCTTCCTGGAATTTAATTGGATTTTTCTCTCCCCTTTGTTAGTCGAAAGCACATAATAAAAATCTCTCCGAGTGCAATCACTTTCCATCGGCACTGTTCCAACCCATGTCACGATGAGGCTTGATAGAAAAGGGGCTCTCTCCCACTCCACATAGGAAATAAATATTTGACTTGCAACGGAGGCTTTTATTTATGGCATGGATTAACTCCTTACAAGTCCCCGGAGGGGAAGGGAGAGGAGGCTCCAGCTCCCCACTTGTGGTGGAGGTCAATTCATCAGCCGCTTCCGCAAAGGAATCCTGCGCGTGAAATTGTTTGGGGATTCCAGCAGACACTTTCATAAAGTGCGGTCCACAAACGACCTCAGTCCGAATTTCCCAGAGGGCCTGATGAAAATTCAGATTCCTACACCCAACCCTGGGCCTAGTGGGTGGGGTCAAATCTCTGGTGGCTCCAACCTGAGAGCCCATCGTGCTGCACAGAAAGGCCACGGGCCCCCAGTTTCACTGCATCCGTGAAGCTGCTGGGGGTGAGAGAAATGGAGGCCCCAAAGTGGGTGCTGTGCTCCCGCAAGGATAGCCTCCCCATTTAATCTACCCTTATTTCTCGCTTGTCTTCATTATACTCCAGACCCTATGTCTTGAGGGTGAATTTTGAAAGACCTTTTCCACTATGTAGAAGCCTTCTCAAAAGTTACACACCAGGGGCACCTGGGTGGCTCAGTCGGGTAAGCATCTGACTCCCGATTTTGGCTCAGGTCATGATCTCATGGTTCTTGGTTTGGGTGTCCCTCCTCGGGCTCTGCACTGACAGCATGGAACCTGCTTGGGATTCTCTCTCTCTCCTTCTCTCTCTCTGCCCCTCCCCCGATCACAATAGCCCACACACACATTCTCTCTCAAAATTTTAAAATAAACATTTGAAAAAAGTTGGACACCAGACTCAGGGAAAAGATGTGGTGGTTTGGGGTTTTCTTAAATTCGTATTTGTTATATATATGTGCACACACACACACCTATAAATAAAAACATCAGTTCTGAAATATGTAATACTTAATGCATCATGCAAATGCATCATTTCAGCCATGATTCATGTTGATCTAAGGTCAAAAGGCACCCCACATTTTCAAAGAGAAGAACCTATTTCAGGAGAAGTCAGGACTAGCAAAGGAAACCACAAGATAGAAAGTGGATGAAAACTCCTCAGAATGAGCCAGAGTCTTTAAAATCCTGAGAGGGGAAAAAAAAAATTGTCCTTTCCAAACAGTTTGATATTCTCCAGGACCTCCTTTAGAGCTGTGTAGGTGTATTCATGGTGTCATCTGAGAAATCGCAGAGAGGGCTCTCTGCCCTGATGGTTCTGGAATGCTTGACATCGTCAGACTTCACTCAGCTTTCACGACTGACAAAATTCGGTCGTAGAATTATCTACCCAGAGACAATACCCAAATAGCGCTTTAACTAACATCAAGTATATGGCCTTTTTCTTCAGTAATTTCCTTTTGTTAATTTTAATTCCGGGTTCGATAATATACAGTGCAATATTAGTTTCAAGAGTACGATATAGTGATTCCACACTTGGATACATCACCCTGCGCTCATCATGAGGAATGCCCTCCTTAATCCCCATCCCCCAGTTCACCCCTCCCCCCACCCCCTCCCCTGTGGTCACATCCATTTGTTCTGTACAATTAAGAGTCTGTTTCTTGGTTTCTCTCTCTCCTTTGTTTTTCCTTTGCTTGTTTGTTTTGTTTCTTAAATTCCACATAGGAGTGAGATCATATGGAATTTGTCTTTCTCTGACTGACTTACTTCACTCGACATTATACTGTCTAGCTCCATGCATGTCATTGCAAATGGCAAAGTTTCGTTCATTTTTATGGCTGAGTAATATTCCAATGTGTGTATATACCACATCTTTATATCCATTTATGAGTCGATGCACATTTGGGCTGCTTCCATAATGTGGCTATTGTAGACAACACTGCAGTAAACATTGGCAGGGAAGGGTGTGTATCCCTTTGAACGAGAGGTCTTGTATTTGCGGGGGGGGGGGGGGGGGGGGGAATGCCCAGTACTGCGATTACTGGATTGTAACAAACTTCAGGGGTGGGACTTCCTTGGGGAGTAAAATGTTAAAATATCTTATGGCTGTTCACACATATGTCCTTGGCTTCCCAAAAGGGTATCATACTATTTGTGGTACTTTCCTGTGGCTGTTGTAACCAAGTACAAGCTTAGTGGCTTAAAGACACAAATTTATTATCTCACATTTTACAGACAGCCAGCCATGGGTCTCACGGGGCCAAAATCAAGGTATTAGTAGGACTGCATTCCTTCAGGAGGCTGGAAGGGAAAATCCCTTTTCTTGCTTTTTTTTCAGCTTCTAGAGGCCACCTACATTCCTTGGCTACACCTCCCTCCATCTTCAAAGCCAGCTGGACCCTCACTCTTTTCTTTCTCGGAACCTCCTTTTCTGCCTCTCTCTTTCAATTTTAAGGACCCTTGTGATTACACTGGGTCCACCCAGATAACCCAGGATGATCGCCCCATTTTATGGTCAGCTGACTGGTCAGATGACTTAATTTCATCTCTAACCTTATTCCCCTTTGCCACAGAAGGGACCATATTCACAGGACAATGCTCAAGCCCCCCACACCACTTAACTATGTCCACCTGTAGGAACATAAGTGGAATGCCTTCGCTACAAGCTCAGCAACTCTGTTATCATCACTTTGTAATGAATTTCAGGTACCAAATTCATTTTGGATGAATTCAAATTCATCCAAATTCAAATTCATTTTGAATTTTCAGGTACCTATTACTAGGTACCAAATAGCCCCTGTCACAGGTGGGATCCCAAGGAGCACAGTCTGAGATGGGGAGCGGGGGTCAGGACGTTCATCAGTGGGGGCTCTAGGGAACAATCCCTCTGGAAGACGGGGGGAAGGAAGCTTTGGACGGAGGGAAACTGAACGCCATCAAAGCCCAGCCAAGACCCCAGACACTTCCACTCTGGAGCTGGGGTGCCTGTCAGGTTTGTCCCAAGCTCGGGGAGGCCACTAGCCTTTCTGTCCTTGCCCGGATCAGGCGCTGCATGAGGGTGCCCTAGGCTGAGACAGGTTTTTTCAACCGAGGCCATCCTCAAAGAGGGTCACCTCGGGGAACAGTCCCGGCCTCCAGGGGAACAAGGCTTCATCTCACCGAGGGCATCTGAACGGCGTATCACAGCATCTGCACAGACCTCGCAAAGATAAAACGCAACTTAACGAGCACTGAATACAAGATGCTGTACTGAATCACTTCCTGATGAGACCTCTCAGCCTCTCTCATTAACCTCGGTGCCGCTGTTCCTGGCCCTTGATGCTGTTCGGGCTCGGCCTGGCTGCTCTCAAGTTACCAACAGCCACAAACATTTTGATCTACCCGATCCAGAGCCTTGCGCATCTTTTCAGAACTTCGTCTGCATCTCAGGTTTCCCTTACATTTTCTAGAGGCTTCTCCCTTCTCTGTCTGGTCCTCTTCTGCCTTTTGCAGTGGAGACCGATTTCGCCACTTGGTTCCTTTATTTTAATTTTTTCAAACTGACTCGGAAAACACGGCCTGCCTTTCTGCAAAGCAACTCAGGCGGCTCTGAACCACGACCGACGTAGGTTAAGCTCTGCTAAACTCCATGACACGAGGATTATAAATTAAAGGTCAACCCATTCCCTCACACAGTTGCTACTGAAAAAGCCCTAGAAATTCAGATGAATTAGAATCAGATGTCAAGGCCACAGAAGAAACACCAGTGTCAGAATAAAGACCCGTTTCCCAGAGTGTACTTAGAGCCTGACCCAGGCGATTCATCCCCGACCCAGAATCCTTCATGAGACATGTGGTCATCAAGACCCTCACCCCACGTCTCACCCCCAGCTAGTGGCCCAAACCTGGGGAAGGCAGGGTCCGTCTGACTCGGGGAATGTGGCAAAGCTTCACTGAGAAGTAAGTTTCCATCTCCCTGTGGCTCAGAGTGACAAAGGACTGACCCCCAGGTCAGCAGCCAGGAAGGGGTGCAGCCCCTGTTAGTACCAGAAACCACTAACGAGGGATGCAGCCCCGCTAAGCCCAAGAGGTGCTCAGCCACCCGGGGCTAGGTTGTTTGAGATGCCGCGTCGACCCTGCCAGGAGCACACCGCCAACAGTCACTTCCGTGTGCATTTTGCAAAACACCAGCTTGCGCCTTATCTCGTGTTGGCTCATCAACAGCCCTGTCAGGTATGTAGAGCAGGGATCATTATTTGTATGGCACTTTTGTTTCTTTGTGCGAGACGACGCGTGCACAATGCCGCCATGATGTGCCAGGCCGTCCAAAGAGAGCGTAGACACACGCAGACCAAAAAAACCCAGGTCTGATTCTCAGACCATCACAAACACACCAAGAAACCAGAGCGTGGTGGGAAATGCACCCTTCCTTCTCCCACAGCGGCTCCTGTCGGTCTTGAGCATGTACCCCTCAGGGAACCAAAGCCTCTTGCTCTCAATCTCCCCGCCTTCCTGTAATTCAGCTCTGCCACTTCTCCTGATGTGGGCTTTTAGCACACCTGCACTTTGATGTGGAACAGATCGTGTTCCTGGAAGCCAAAGCAAGCAAAACTCACTTGCCCTGGATCTTGTAAAGCCCCTCCTGCCCCCCCACCCCACCTCCTCCTTCTCTGCCCTCCATCTGAGGCCACCAAGTTCCATATGCCCCCTATCCTGAATAAAGCAAACACAAGCAGCCAGGCTCTCTCTTGGCAATTGTGTCACCTCTCAGGGAATAATGTCCTTGGGCTGCTATCCCAAAGAGCCCACCTCCCCGCCCCAGGCACAAGAATGGAGAGGAAGAGAGAGGACCCTCTCTCTCCACGCGTGTTTACTGTGCAAAATTCAGGAAACACAGAAAACCAGAAAAGACACCAATATCCTCATCAATCAGCAGTGATCACCATTAACATTTTGCTGTGGTTCCTTCTAACTCAGAAATGTTTAAATGAAACAGAGGAATCATACTATGTGCAGACTTTCATTCTGCTTTTCTACACTTAATTATTTTTTTTTAAGTGTATTTATTTATTTTGAGACAGGCAGACAGACAGCCAGGGAGGGGCAGAGAGACAGGAAAGAGAAAATCCCAGGCAGGCTCCATGCTGTCGGCACACAGCCCTGACTTGGGGCTTGAACCCACAAACCGTGAGATCGTGACCTGGGCTGAAACCAAGAGCTGGATGCTTAAATGACTGAGTCACCCAGGTGCCTGTCTATACTTGATTCTTGACAATAAGCATCTCTTCATGCCATTAAACATTCCTTGTGACTTTTTAACAACTATATTATCCCATTGTTTACAGGTAACATTATTACAATTACAATGTCTGCAAGACCACACTTGTGCTCTATGGGATGGTGCCCCCTGGAGGCACCTCTGTGACAAGATGGTCTATTAATTATATGCCACTGTAAGTGCCCTGGTCATTTTACCTGATGGGAACCTGAAGACAAGAGGGCCTTAGCAACTTACCCTCTTAACTTCAGTGAACAGAAATCCCACTGTGCCAGTCAGCTTGGGCTGCCGTCACAAAATGCCATCAACTGGATGGCTGAAGCAGTTTTTTCTTACACTTCTGGAGGCTGGGAGTCCAAGATCAGGGTGCCAGCATGGTGGGGTTCTGGTGAAAGCCCTCTTCTGGGTTGTAGTGCTGTGTGTTCCCTCAGCCCAAAAGACAGCGAGGGGGCTCCATGAAATCCCTTTCATAAGGACACTGATCCCATTCAGGAAGGCTCCACCCCTATGACCTAATCACCTCCAAATGCCCTACCTCCTAATGCCATCCCGTTGAGAATGGAGGTGTTAAAAAAATTCAGCCAAGTAAATTTCAAGATCCAACTGGCTTTACTAAGGGCAACATCCCATCCAGCAAGTACAGAAATGCTCCAAGGAGTCTCCTGAATGGATGGTTTTGAGAGGAAGGGGGCGGGACAAGAAGTCATCAGCAAAAGGAAAGAAAGGATTGTGTCATCTTCTTTTAGGGGGACAGGAAGGCAGGGTTTCATCCTGCAGATGACCTCACCAGAGATGATCAGGAAATTCCAGTTTGATAGTTAGAAGGTCACATCCCTGGGATAGGTTAAAACTGTAATTAAGTCTCAGTTTGATGTCTTAGAGTAAATGACTCCAATCTGTGTTTGGTTTTTTTTCTTTCTTAACAAGGATTTCAACATATAAATTTGGGGAGGACAAAAGCATTCAGTCTATCACACCAACTGGGTCATTTGATCTTAAAGCCACTGTTTCTGCCCCATTAAAACAAACAAACAAACAAACAAACAAACAAACAAACAAACTTGAAATCACTCCACTATTTGTTTTGCCCAGTACATTAGGAGACACAAAGAAAGAAAAAAGGAAGGAGGGAAGTGGGAAGGGAGAGAATATAAACAACCACCTACATCATGCTAAGTGCTCTCCCTGGATTACCTCACTCAAACCTCACTCAGACCTTTAAAGTAGCTGAATTTTCTCCCATTCTTCAGACGAAGAACCTAAGGCTCAGAAAGGCTAAAGAATGTTCCAGAGATTTTGCAACCAGCAAGTGGCAGAACCATTACAATGGGAGCTTCGTGGAGGGCCCACCATGTGCTGAGCACCAAGAGAACCATGGCAGTGCCATGTGGTGGGCACAGTATTCGATCAGTCAACATAACGGAAGCTGGATAACTTGAGTCACTCACAGAGCCCAGTAGTGAACACCAAAATTGGCCCCGTACCTACATCTCTATCAGTCACCCACTTCAGGGCGCCCCCGCCTCTTCCAAGTCTTAAAGACCCCTTTGCTGACTACACCAATCTCCACCTGGGACACTCCCATCCTCTGCGCTCTCTGTGACATACAAGACATGGAGGCTGAGAAGAGCACGAGGAGGGCAGGACAATCCAAGCTCTTGAATGGTCTCCCTGCCATCTTGCAAGCGTTCAAGTTGTGGCTGGTTCCATGACCAGTGCAGGGGCAGGCTGGGGTGTGCTCGGCCAAGATTAGGACTCCAGGAAGAACAGGGATGATACCTGGGGTTGACGTTTGCTTTCTTTCTCTACTTATCTGATTCCTCTGCCCTTTCTCAGTGTCCTTTTCTCTAAAGAAAAGATGCTTGAGGCTGTGAAATCCTCTCGTCCACATGACTGTGAAGCGGTCCGTCCATTGGGTCATCAGTAATGCCCTGAAGGTCAGCTGGGGTCTCCAGTTTCATTGACCCATAACCTGAAAATGTAAGGGATGGCCCAGAGAGAGCAGAGCTGGACTGGACCTCATCTCAGGAATGACAGCAATTAAAAGCCATGAGCACTTATCGATGGCTATTGGTATGCCCCACGCTCTGTACCAGATAAGCTATCTCATTTGAATCCTCTGTTGATGTATTACTATTACTATTACCATTAGCTGAATCATTCGTTTTAAGCATGAGACCACCAAAATCAGAGAGGAGAGGTATCTTGTTCAAAGCCACATTGTGGGGAAGTGTTTGAACATGACCTGCTAAAAGGAAAACCCAAGCCCTGGAACACCATCCAGCTCATGTCTGCAGAGACCTTCGGCTGCTATCCCCAACTGAATTTGAGCTTTACGTCTAGGAAGTGAACCTGACTTCCCCTACTGAGTTCTGAAGGTGACTCCTCTCATTCACTCACCACCCTGTTCTCAGAACTTTCCAGAACCTCTTTCCAATATATATTCCTCTAAGGGCTTACAAGACCCTGTAGCAGTTCTGTCCAATAGAAATATAATGTGACCCACAAACATCATTTTAAATTTCCTAGTAGCTACATTGAATAAGGAAAAAGAGATAGATATACATTTTTTTCTTGTCCTTTCATATATATATATATATATATATATATATATATATATATATATATAATTTATTTTCAAATTGGTTTCTATACAACACCCAGTGCTCATCCCAACAGGTGCCCTCCTCAATGCCCATCACCCACCTTCCCCTCTCCCCCACCTCCCATCAATCCTTAGTTTGTTCTCAGTATCCAAGAGTCTCTTATGCTTTGCCTCCATCTTTCTCTGTAACTTTTTTCCCCCTTCCTCTCCCCCATGGTCTTCTGTTAAGTTTCTCAAGATCCACATATGAGTGAAAACATGTGGTATCTTTCTCTGACTTATTTCACTTAGCATGATACCCTCTAGTTCTATCCACGTTGCTGCAAATGGCCATATTTCATTCTTTCTCATTGCCAAGTAGTATTCCATTGTATACATAAACCACAACTTCTTTATCTATTCATCAGTTGACGGACATTTAGGCTCTTTCCATAATTTGGCTACTGTTGAAAGTGCTGCTATAAACATTGGGGTACAAGTGCCCCTATGCATCAGCACTCCTGTATCCCCTAAATTGTATTTTATTTAACCCAAGAGATCCAGAATATTTTCATCTCAACATGAGGCACCAAAAACATTCCCACTGCTCAAAAGCCACGTAGGGCTGGTGGCTGTCACAGTGGGTGGTATAGCAGACCACACAACTACAGGATCGAATTCAGTGTGCATTAGGATACAGTGGAAGTCTCATTTATAACTCAGACTCCTGGGGCCCATTCTTGGAGATTCTGACTCTGTATATCAGTGATGAGCCCTAGGAATCTGCTTTTCTAACAAAGTGCCCCTCGGTCACTCCAAGGGGACTGTCTACGGAACTCTGGTGTAGGATATTTTCAGGGCAAAGCAGGAGGTTCACCTGACCGTCAGGACACAAGTCCCTGCAGCGGAACCTCTATCTCTGAGAGGATTTACCACTACAATTTTTGCCGTCCTCCAACTTGGACTCAACAACTGAATTTGATAGATACATGTGATGATACAGGTGCCCCGTTGGAATGGGTCCGTTCACTGACCCATCACCACCCATTTCTTCAAATGATGTTTGAGACAAAATATTAATGATCCTAATGAAATTGAGAAGGAGCTTAGACAGAACCCCATTCCTTTCAAAGCAAAACAACTGTATGTATATCTACATAATGGCCATGGTTTTATTTTTTGGCATACTACTTGGGTAAGAACACTGTCAAGTCACAAGTAGCCTCCGGGCCTGGACCCAGTTACAAACAAGGATAAAGAGAGGAATAGTCCGACATCTGGGTTTTCTGCTATCTTAAGAGTTTCCCAAAATGTGATCTCAGGACTACAGACAGCAGTGACCCTAAAATGTGAACAGGCAGACCTTCAGATTTCCCGGGTTCTACTCCAGAGTCTGATTTATAGACGGTCAACAATCTGCACACATCCAGCACCCACCCCCCCTCAGCCACCAGCCCCAGGAATTCTGTTGCAGGTGGTTAGGGTGAAACTACCACTCACCCCACTGGTCTCAGCAACATGAAGCTACAAAAAACAAAAAAAAAAACAAAAAAAAAACAAAATTCTGCAAAAAAAAAAAAAAAACAACTACAAAACTACAAAAACCATCAGCATGCAAATGCTGTTTGCAAAACAAACAAATATCAGCCATCTTCCTCCTTTTACTTTAATGATACAATAGTGAGTACAGATGTCCAATTATAAAATATTTGAACACACCTATATCGAGTAAAGTTTAAAAGTTCCCTCACCTTTTCTCTAAAAGGGGATTTGGTTAGGGCCCACTGAGAGAGGGGAGAATAACACGTGAATTTGGAAATGGGACAAGAGATCAGATCATCCATCGAGAGCTTTGCAGCATTTTGTGGTGTAGCATTTGGATTGCATTTGAGGAAACCCTTGAGAGAATTTTAATGAGGGGGTATCATGGCCTTCAGAACAATTCTGTCAAGTTTTTTAATTCCAGTTCATTGACACAGTGTTGCAGGTGTACAATACAGTGATCCACCGCTCCCGTACTGTCACCCAGTGCTCACTGACCAGTGCACATCATGACCAGCGCACTCCTCAGCCCCAACCCCCTATTTCACCGAACCCCCATCCACCTCCCCTCTGGTCACCATCAATTTGTCCTCTATAGTTAAGGGTCTATAGTTAAGAGTCTGAGGTGGGGAAGGGGGAACGGGGGGACGGGTTCTGTCTCCTTTTTGTTTTTTTTTTTTGTTTCTTAAATTCCATGTAGGAGTAAAATAAGACAGCATTTGTCTTCCTCTAACTTATTTCACTTAGCATTATACCCTCTGGGTCCACCCGTGTTGTTGCAAATGGCAAGATTTCATTCTTTTTTATGGCTGAGTAATATTCCATTGTATAGAACCCATAAATCAACCCACAATCATACAGTCAATTAATCTTTGACAAAAGAGGCAAGAATATACAATGGGGAAAAGATAGTCTCTTCAACAAATGGCACTGGGAAAACTGGACGGCCACATACAAAAGAATGAAATGGGGCCACTTCCTTACACCAGACACAAAAATAAACTCAAAATGGATTAAAGACCTAAATGTGAGACCTGAAACCATAAAAATCCTAGAAGAGAGCACAGGTGGTAATTTCTCTGACAGTGGCCGTAGCAACATCTTTCTAGATATGTCTCCTGAGGCAAGAGAAACAAAAGCAAAAATACATAATGGATCTCCAGAACATTTTTAAAGATAGCTTGAGCTGCTACAGAGAACAGACTCGGAGACGGAGCTATAAGAACAGAGGCAGAGGACCAGTAAGAAGGTTACTGAACTAGCTAACTGGTTAACTGTTAAAACATATACAAGCCAAATTCTACTTAGGCAACATCCATGGGTGTGCTGGGTCAAACTCCATCCTTCCTCCCTCTAGTGTAATATGTCAGGCTGCTCTTCCCTGCCACAATCATTCTTTACCCACCCTGGGCCATCAACAAGGGGCCCAACAAGATCACACACATCCACACACTGCCCAAGGCCCAAGGACAATTTCCAGGAATACAAGAGTCTATAATCAGATTTAGGCGGAAAAAAAAAAAAAAAGTTGAACTTGAAAATGGGTCTGTTCTGCCACTACGGGCATTTTACATTGCTCAAAGTAAACTCAACATCTCAGACCGCAGCTTGTGTATTATGGTAACTTAGCTGTACCTAGGGATTCTCCCAAACACTTGCAGAGTATTAGCCCGGCACCTGCACCGCTCATGGGGACGGTCCTCCAAAATGGTCCTTCCGAAAGAAACATAAGGACTGTCCATAAAGCAAATTTTAAACTCCTCCCCAAAAACAAAAACTGATCGCCACCCCCAAATTGGCACTTCCTTCAGGGTTTCAAAATTAAGCTCCAGAGTTCACCTGACAACACGCTAACGAGAATGCGAAGCGAGCTCAGTTGTTCTCCAGAGCATCTTTGTACATGGCTGGTTTCCACCATGTCTGGAAAACATCATCAGTGTGTCTGCATGTGGAGGGTGTGGGATTTTTAGTTTCTGGATGTACAAATGCAGCTGGACTGCAGTGACCACTTCAGAGATCAGAAATCGTTTCACTTCACTAACATTCACTTCAACTGGGTATTGAATGCCACTTTCTTTCGAAGACCAAAGCGCAGTATTAGACGATGTTTAATGTCTTCCTTCTCCTGACAAGATACCGGCAGCCACAGCTGGTTAAGGTATATTTTGTATGTTTCCACTCAAAGCAGCAGTCACTGCTGTATGGAATCCAACACTAATGGTAGAAGGAAAGAGAGCCCAGACATTTTTATCCGGAGTCAGCAAAGTCCTAAGCCAGTGGGTTCAACTCAGATCTTTGGAATCAGGTATGATTTGCAAATGATGTCGCCCTTCACCACGTTTCTGGGATGGTTTCTGGATAAACCAAGTTAGTGAGGAAGGTAAGGATTAGAAGAGGAGTTAAGGAGGCACAGGTCTCTTGGTTTGGAGCAGGGGATGCTGTGAGAGGTCAGCTGTCAAACAGCATCCTGATTCGTGATGGCTGTCCTGGGTTCAGCCTGAATGAGCCATCCATCCATCCATGATGAGCAAAGCCCAGTAAGTCCCTTCTCTTTGAGCATCCACAACACAGCTTTTGTTTCCAAATCCATAAATCCAGGAGGCAAACAGGAATGGCATTCCCCAGTTCTCCTCCACACACAGTTCCTTTCAGCCCCACGCTAATTGGTGGACCATTTCACACACCACTACCTTCCTCCTCGGTCCTCTGAAACCCTTCTCCACCACTGCACAGCCTTCATCTCCAGGGTCGACAACTAACATTTACCCTGTTGGAGGGATTTTACAAGGATTATCTCATCTGACCCTTGCTGTAATGGAGAAGTACAGTCATCCCAATTTTACAGGAATAACAGGAGACCCTAAAGGCAATTTGCACCAATTTATATAACGACCAGCAGCACATAAGAGTGGTTTGCTCATCACACCCCAATGGTCCTACATCTTAGAATGTTTTAATTGGCCAACTGGATAGGTAAAATTATGTCACACTGTCTTCCCAGTTTCCATTTATTTGAGGTCTTCTTTGATGTCTATTGAAGATTAGTATTTTCCTTATATGCCTATATACCATTTGTATGTCTCACTTTGGAAACAAACTTTTCACGCCCCTTGCAAGTTTTTCTTTTGGATTTTTAAAGATTTGGCATTGTAACACTATTCCACTTTACCATGTCTCTTGCAAAACCCCGCCCCACCAAGTGCCACGTGCCCCTTAATTTTGCTCATAGTGATTTTTCATTCCATCATGCTGCACGTTAGATTCCCAGAACTTATTCAAAGTTCTCAATCTTCCAAATTGAATCTATTAGCATTTTTCTTGTGATTTCTTCCATGAGTCCTATGCTTGGAAAAAACCTATCTCAAACTGAGAAAGATATTTATCTGCATTTTATTCTCTTTTTTTTTAGTTTTTTTCCCCCACATTTTTCTCTTTAATTCATTTGAAATGCATTTGGGAGCATAATATAATTGTGAAGGTCTAACTTGTTTCCTTTCCCCAAACAACCAATTTTTCTAACACGACTCCTTGAACTGACTTCCTTCCCTTCAGCCTGTAATGCTTTCTTTGTTGTAATCTTATATGATATATATGCTCAGTACTACTTCCTTTATCCCATCACTTCTTGTACCCATATTCCATGGTTTCAATTACCACAGCCTTATAAAATATTTTGTGATTTGGTCAGGCAAATACCTTTGTTTTCAAAATGTCATTGGGCCATTTTTTTTTTCTATTTTCAAAATGTCCTTAAATAATTTCTCACCCATCAATTCTTCCAGACAAAACTTAGAATGATTTTTGCAAGATCCCTGAAAGTCCCAGTCAGATTTTGATTGGTATATTGTGGACATATATATAATTTTTTTAATAACTGACACCTTGGTAATACTTAACCTTCTCCTGTAAAAAAGGGATATATTCTTTCCCTTTTTTTTATTTTTTATTTATTTTTATTTATTTTATTTATTCTTTTCCCGTACTCATTTCTTGAGTACGTCCCCCACTCAAGTTGGACCTATCATCAGATTTTTGGGATTTAATGATGTGATGCATCACACTTAAGTTAGTTAAAAACACACTTTAACATATATTTCTTGGGGGCCCCTGGTTGGCTCTGTTGGTTAAGCGCCCAACTTTGGCTGAGGTCATGATCTCACGGTTTGTGAGTTTGAGCCCTGCATCCGGCTCTGGGCTGACAGCTTAGAGCCTGGAGCCTGCTTTGGATTCTGTGTCTCCCTCTCTGTCTACTCTTCCCCCACTTGTGCTCGCTCTCTCTTTCTCTCTCTCTCTCTCTCTCAAAATATGAATAAACATTAAAGAAAATGTTTTAAACATATATTCCTTAAGTAAGATTTTTCTTGTGAAACATTTAGCATAGTGCCTAGAACATTATAAAGATTTAATAAATTTTATATACAAATTACTATTATTATTTTACTTCATTTTATTTATTTACTTTCTTTTGTTTTAGATGGCTATAATTATTATGGGTGTTACCACTACTATTATTTTTTACTGTCACTGTTATTATTATTATATATTTATATATAATTATTATATATTACAATTATTATATATTATTATTATACACTGTCATTATTATTATGTAATGCCATTAATATTATTTATCAAAGACTAGAATGAAACAGTACCTGCTGGACACTCCTCTATGTAAGAGAAAAACTTAGCATGCTTTTTGCCCTCGATGCCTCCTTTTCTCTTCCCCGATACCTATGTTGTCTTTCAAAACATATGTTAACATTCGTAGTCAGTTTTCTTGCCAGTTCTTTTACGCCAAAATATTCTCATTCTTTTTTGCTTGTTTGTAGTTTTTTTGTTTTGGTTTGGTTTTGAGCATAGTTGACACGCAAGGGGACATTAGTTTCTGGTGTGCCACACGGTGATGAGACAATTCCGTAGGCCACGCTGTGCTTGCCACAGTGGAGCTACCTTCTGTCACCGTACGACACTGTTACAACGTCCTTGACTATGTCCCTTGAGCTGTGCCTCTTATTCCCATGATGTATTTGTTCCCTAACTGGAGACCTGTACCTCCTGCTTCCCCTCACCTGTTTCGCCCTTTTCTCCCACCCCCTCCCTCCCTTCAGGCAACCATCAGTTTCTCCTTTGTATTTATAGATCTGATTCTGTTTTTTGTTTTCTTATTCATCTGGGGTTTTGCGGGGGTGGGGGAAGGGGTTATTCATAACACTTATGAGTAAAGTCATATCGTGTTTGTGCTTCTCGTTACGACTTATTTCACTTACATTAATAGCTTTGAGGTCCATCCATGTTACCTCAAATGGCACAATCACATCCTTTTTATGGCTGCATAATATTCCTGTGTGTGTGTGTGTGTGTGTGTGTGTGTGTGTACCACATGTTCCTTATCCATTCATCTCCTAATAGACACCCAGGTTGCTTGCATACCTTGGCTGTTGTAAATAATGCTTCAATAAGCATAAGGGTACCTACATCTTTCTAAATGAGTGTTTCCTTTAGGTAACAAATACTAAATGAGTATTTCCTTTAGGTAAATACCCAGTAGTGAAATTACTGGATCATAGGGTATTTCTATAAAATATTCTCATTCTTGAGTTTTCTGTTTTAATTACTCTCCCAACTGGCTGGAACGTATCTCAGAGTATTCTTTAAAAAGGAATAGATTTTTTTTTTCTAAGCCATTGCATCACCTACATTAACCAATTATCTGAGCATAAAATATAAAAAAGACTTTTCACTGAACTTTTTCAGCAAGGCTCTTTCATGACAAACATGAGCACACACAAAGCAGAGACCAGCCATTGGCATGTAGTCTTTAAACTTTAAACTTTCAACTGAGAGAACACTTCTCCATAGCTGTTGAGAGTTACTAGGCTTGCCCTGTTCTAGACATCAAAATATGTGCTGACCATCATATTGTACTTCTCCATTCAGCACCAACAGTCTTGTGATTAGTAGAATGTTCTAGCAGATTCTGACAACAGTTTCATTATCAGTCTGGATTTTCAGGGTTGTATGAGTTTCCATTTTTCTATGCCTTCTTGGGTTTTTTTTTTTCAGTATGAAGTTGGAAAAGATTGTGTTTGATCCAAGTTCTAAACAGAAGTCCATTGATCATGTTCAATATAGTATGATATAATTTTTGACAGTTTAGACGGTTTAAAAGAGTAGTAACATTCTATTCAGACAGACTTGGTTTGTGTATCAGTTAACTAGCTCTTTGTTCTACAGAACAGAAAACCCAAATTAAAGTGGTTTAAGCAATAAGTAGAATTCTTAGATCAACAGGACTAAAACAGCTATAGGAGGGCCTCACGTAAGGCTTCTGCTAATGAGTTAACAATATCATCAAAGACCTGGTAACTGCCAATCTCTCTGCTCTCCCAAACACAGTAGTACCCTAGTCTCAACACTGCCTCATGGCAACAAAATGGCTGTAGGAGCACCTACTCTCACATCTTAATTACCACAACCCCCAGGAAAAGAAAGCAAGAAATTTCTCAAGTCTTCTTCAGAAGAGAGGATCATCTTTCCCTAGAAGGTTCACAAATTATCTCCTTGTGTCTCAGTGGCTCTTTGGGATGGGGTGCCCATTCCAAAACCAATCACTATAACCAAGAAAGGGAATGCACTGGCTTTAAACCAATCACAGCCAACCCATGACAATGGAAGTCAGTCCTACCTAAAGTATACAACTGAAATCAGGCAAGATGTTTGGTTACCCAAAGGAAGGCCATGGCTCGGCGGGCAAAATAGGGGGACGTGGGTATGGATGAGACAAACAATACGCATCTGCTTAACGTATGTCCACCTCTCAATGTGTCTGGATTCTGTCGATTCCAAGTGACAAAAGTCCACTGCGCTACCTGTCTATTGCTGGGCAACAAATTATCCTGACATTTAGCAGCTTAGAACACGTATGCATTATTTCCCAGCTTCCATGGGTCGGGAGTCAGGGTCTGTCACAAGGTTGCAGTAACAGTGTCAGCAGGGGATAGCTTTCCTCTCAAGGCTGGAGGATCCGTTTCCAACGTGGCTCGCTCCCATGGCTGTGGCGGGTGGCCCTCTCCACAGAGCTGTGTGAGTGTCCCTACAACATGGCCACTGGCATCCCCCCAAAGTGAGTATTCCACGTGAGAGGAAGAGCAAGGAGAAGGCTGCGGAGCCTCTGGGACCCAGGCACCAAAGACGCACACTGAAATTGCCTCCACGTCATTCCCTTTGTTAGAAGTGATTCACTGAGTCCAGTCCATACGCAAGGGGAGGAGAAAGAGACTCCACATCTGAAATGGAGATGTATCCATTGGGGGATATTTTTCAACCACCAGACCCACCTCGAACATGCTCAAACCACAAAGGGATTCCTGGGCTTCAGAGTAGGGGCAAATAACGTGGTGACTCCCAGGGTGAAGCCAAGAGCTGCCTAAATCAAATCCTTGGGAGCTGGAACCAGGGACTGAACACTACCCTCTTCCGGTTCTCCCTCCTTCTGTTCCTCATCTTTGCTTATTCTGGTTCTCTTGGCCTGTGGGCTTCATTATTTTCCCTAAGATAGAAAGCAAAATATCTCCACATGGTGGGCAAAGTAGTTACTGACGCCCTAGCTCAGCAATCCCACAGGGGCAAGACTCCTTCTTCCTCTCAGCCTCTGAAAAGGCTGAATTCCAGAGATGGATTCTCACTGGACATGCTGAGTCAGTGTCAACCCCAGATCAACCATGATTTCCCAGAAGATGAGTAAAGTGATTAGTCCGGCCTACATCACATTCCCAATCCCCAAGTCAGAAAGTCAGGGTCGTTCCCAAAATAAGGGGACATAGGAACAAAAAACTGTCACTGTTCCCTATGGCCTTCTCACTACCTATGTGACCTTGAGCAACAGACTTGACCTCTCTATGCCCCAGCATCCTCACCTTCAAAATGGGAATAATAATGCCTCTGCACAGGATTGGCTTCCTATTAAATAAGATGATGCATGAGAAATGCCTAACACAGAAACTGACATACAGTAAATGATCAAGAAATATAGCCTTAATCACTCATTATCATTATTTCTGGTTCCCGATGCCTTTTATGAAAACAATCTCCTTAGGGGTAGAGTTCAAGGCCTCCACCACGTAACAGACTTTGTGGTTGTGCCAGAACGGGGGAGATAAATGTGGCACCCCATGGGTTCAATAGGGAGTGTTAATGTGGCTCATTAGAAAGGGGAGCAGGCCTAGCGAAAATCTCTGCATTCGTGGAGGCCAGTGGAAATCCACGGCCATGCTGCCCGTAATATATTCTGCTGGTGCTATTAGTAATAAAGTAGCAGATGTTGAACAAGAAGCCTGCCCCTGGCGATATCTGTTAATTGATGTGATGTGTGTTTTTATGGAAGCTCGATCAAGGTGTTTTATCTCTGGCTATAAGGAAACCCTAGAATGGGCTGATTCAAAGTATTCTTCTGAAAGAACTTTCAGGAAAGTGATTATCAAAAATCATCATCAAAAAAATCTCTACACCAGCAAAGAAGTAACTATTTAATAAAAAGAAGAAGGAGGAGGAGGAGGAGGGAGAGAAGAAGAAGGTTTCAAAACAAATGGGCTGCTTAAAAATAGAGTAGGAGTATTTTTCCAATTTGGATCTAGGCTTTATTTTCCCAAGTTTGATGTGATCACCACAGGCAGACAAAGAACTTCACACAAAGACATGCACGTGGGCACACCCAAATAATATTCATGAGCCCATCAAGTGGAAACAAGAGAGGCCATGAGAAAGAAGAAAACAGACACACAACAGGCAAGAGGAAAGACACAGAGATAAACAAATCGAGAGAGACGCACACAGACACAAGCACCCTTTTCTTACAAACCCATCAACCTGGCCAGTCTGCACTTCGTGGGAAATAACAGCTGATTCAGCGAAACGGGGAACAGCTGAATAATTCACCTTGAAAGACGCCTTGGCCAGAAGGCTTAAATATATGATTACCACCCCAGGCAAGGAGACAGAAAGCCTCAAGACAGATTTCAACCTGTGGGTCCCATTAACCCTCGGCTCTGGAAGAGAGACAGACAGAAATGTCCCAGTCCTGCCCATCCAGCAGTCCTGCATCCTGCATCCTGGTGGTGGCTAACACGACGTGTATCCTCTTTGTGGTCTTATCTACATCAGTATGGTAATATTAACAGCTCATAACATATGCTGAGCTCCTTCTGTTTGTTGGACACCATGCTACAATCTGTATGTATATAATCTCATTCCCTTCCCACGTCAGAGCCTTATTTGAGAGATTAGAAAACAGAACCAGAGTCAACCCAATTAATCTTTGTAAGCCATGTGTGTAAATCAGCCACCCAAAAAGTGTTTCTGCAAGGAGATTGCTAATTGGCCACCGGGATGAATTAAAGTTGAGGAATAGCAGGAATTAAAATTTATTTTAGCAATAGCCAGTCAAGAATGTTCAGTTTTGAGCCCAATCCACCTACCCTAATTTCCACTCATTTGGTTCAGTCCTACTGAAAATAAGTTGAATCTCTCCTCAAAACTCATCCATTCACATCACTGTTCATTTCCTCGGGCTGCCATAACAAAGTACCACAGACTGGGTGGCTTAAACCACAGACATTTGTTTTCTGACACTTCGAAAGGATAGGAGTCTGAGACCAAGCTTGGTTTCTTCTGAGGCGTCTCCCCCCTTGGCTTGTAGACTCTGCCATCTTCTCCCTATGACTCCACATGATGTTCCCTCCACACACATCTGTGTCCTGATTTTCCCTTCTTTTGAGGATACCGGCCATACTGGATCAGAGCTCATCCAGATGGCCTCATATTACCTTAATTGCCTCTTTAAAGACCCCATTTCCAAACACAATCACATCCTGAGGTATCTGGAGGGTTGGGACTTCAACATATGAGCTCTGGGTGACATGTCCCCTAACAAAGTCTTTGAAGACAGTTCCCTTTCTGCCCCCAAGCGTGTAATCTCACCACTGGGGACCCATTCCTCACACCAACAAAGGATCTTTGATTTCCAGGGTGCACTCTATCGAGGGATAGGATGTAAGGGTGTGAGATTTCTCCCATGGGAGGAGGTATGCTTTAAGCAAACGTCTCAGTAGAAAAGAGCTAGCTCGGGGCGCCTGGGTGGCTCAGTCGGCTAAGCGTCCGACTTTGGCTCAGGTCACGATCTCAGTGTCCGTGGGTTCGAGCCCCGTGTCGGGCTCTGTGCTGACGGCTCAGAGCCTGGAGCCTGTTTCAGATTCTGTGTCTCCCTCTCTCTGACCCTCCCCCGTTCATGCTCTGTCTCTCTCTGTCTCAAAAATAAACATTAAAAAAAAATTTTTTTTTTAAAAAAGAGAAGAGCTAGCTGCCACCTCAGATTTTTTTTAAAAAAAGGCACTCTAGGGGTGCCTGGGTGGCTCAGTACATTAAGCTTCCAACTCTTGGTTTTGGCTCAGGTCATGATCTCACAGTTCATAGGATCGAGCCCCGCACTGGGGTCTACACTGAGTGCAGAGCCTGCTTGGGATTCTCTCTCTTCCCTCTCTCTCTGCTCCTCTCCTGCTCATGCGCTCTCTCTCTCTCTCAAAATAAATAAACTTAAAAAAAAAATTTTTTTTTAAAAGCACTCTAGAGAACAGGACTTGGTAGACACCAGGGTTGGAAGGAACAAAGTCCCGTGGAAAGAGGAGAGAGACAGAAAGGAGACAAGGCCTGGAGCCAATTCCACCTCCTTCAAGCTGTAGCTACAGAAGTGTCTGCTATGACATCACTTTGATCCTTCCATGGCGACTTCAAAGACGTACGGAGATGACTCAGAAGCCTTTGGATGACACAGTCCTTTTGCCTGCTGAGCACCTGCCACACCGTGTTGTGTAAGACCTCAACATCATTCACGGCTCTTACTTCAACGAGAGCAGCCTGCGTCTGACCATGACCTTTGCCCCTCGCCAGTGAGGACACATGCAGGTTAAGACCTGCATGTTTCTACTCATTCTCTCCTCAAGCACGCGCCAAGACCTCTGCCTCATTTCCTTGGGATCCGGGAAGGCGGTCGAGTTCCGAGATTTAAGCTCCGCTCTTCCCGGAGATTTCCACTGGCACAATTTTTAACTCCGGGTCCACAGAGAAAGGGGTGGTGGTTGGTGATGAGTTAATTTAGTACCTGCTGCCAATGTACTCAGTAGTTAAACAGATTAAATTAATTCTCCTCAGAACAGCAGTTTTCAAACTTGGCTGCACATTGTCTTCACCTTGGGAGCTCTAAAAAAAAAAAAAAAAAAAGTACTGATGACTGAGTCCCACCCCTAGATTCTGGTTTAATTGGCCTGGGGTGCAGCCGAGGCCCCGGGTTTGTTTAAAAGCTCTCCAGGTAGCGTAAGCCTTAGTGAGGTGGTCCCCGGACCAGCAGCATTGTCTACCAGGGTGCTTATCCAAACGACACATTCCCAGGTCCCATCCCAGACCCAGGAAATCCGACTCTCTGCAGGCAGGGCCTGGCCCTCTGTGTTTTCACGCGCTCTCCAGGCCATTCTGACGCATGATCACGTGTGAGCGCCACTGTTGTGAGCTCGGGTGCTGGACTGCACTCTGTGTGTTAGCAGCTAGAGGTCAGGTCCTGCTTGGCTTCCTCTTCCCGACCCTGCTCCACCCCCAAGTTCAGCGTCACCTCCGTCTCCTGACGAATTCCCACCGGAGTAAGGGGGATAGCCGGCGTCCGGGCTCAGTGTTCCGAGGCTCGGGACAGAGTACATCTTCCTGGCACACTTGTTCGGAGCTTTGGGTGTTCGTCTTGAATGCGTGCACCTGCCTCCGCTGATCCCGTTCCAAACCGGCCCACCCATCCCGATAAACACACCGCTGTCGTGGTCCCCAGGATCAGAACGCCTTCCCTTAATCATCTGCCTCATGCACTTAATCTCTCTAACACTGGGGAGCAAGCATAACCATGTACCCCTCCCCTAACGGCCAATCCCTTCCTCTGCATTTCCTCCCAAATAGCCATTCGTTTGTCTCCCAAACTACTTTCCTCCATGGACTTCTTACAGGAAATCATGAATGATGCAGGTGTGAGTTTATTGTCTGTTACTAAAAAGTGACATCTACTCATCGTTGAAAACTTAGAGAAATCAAAGGGACAAAAAAGAAAATTAAAAAAGTCTTTCATCCAATCTCGGAAACAATGGTTAACATTTTGGTGGTGTTTTTTTCCCCCTTGTACTTTACGTATATTATGATCTATTTTGTTCCAAAAATTATGAGCTAGGCCACAAAAAGGCATAAAATACAAGATATAATGATTTTGAAATACCCTATTGATTGAATTATTGGTCTCAAGGCTTCACTCCCAGTAGCATATTATATATATACTTCCTTGACGTGATGGGTGGAATACATATCCCCACACACACATCCTGACTTTGAAATTGGCCATGTAACTTGCTTTGGCTAAAGGGATGTGAGCAATATGAAATACAAACAGAGGCGAAAAATCTGCCTTCTCTGTCCGCCTGCCCTCTCCCCTTATCCACCAGTGATCCGCCAAGGGAATGAGATACCATGGAGAGAATTAACCCTTCAGCCTGGGCCCCAAAATGGCACCCATGGAGCAGACTCCCCCCACCCCGCCCCCAAGCAAATCTGCAAATGTATGCACAATAAACAATCCCTTATTATCCTATGCTACTGAGTTGAGTCTTGGGCAATTTTTATGCACTTTGACTGTGGCAACGGCTCATTGGTACACACCCTGTTTCATTTATTCTAAGATACATATGTTTTCACATTGTGGCCACGCTGAAGTCAGGATATGTCTTATAATCAATGGCATGTCAAAAATTTCCTGGCAAATTGTTCTTCTTTCTTAGCGGTACATAAAAGGATGGTGTTTATTGTATTTGATGGCATCCTAGATTCCATGAAATACAATAGGTGGGGAAAATTAGTTATAAAATAATATATACAGGGGTGCCTGGGTAGTTCAGTTGGTTGAGTGTCTGACTTCGGCTCAGGTCATGATCTCACAGTTTGTGAGTTCGGGCTCCACGTGGGGCTCTGTGCTGACAGCTCAGAGCTTGGAGCCTGCTTCACATTCTGTGTCTCCCTCTCTCATTGCCCTTCCCCTACTTGTGCTCTGTGTCTATCTCTATCAAAAATAAACATCAAAACATTTTTTAATAATATATATAGCACTTTGCCATTAAAACTCTTAGATGCACACACACACACTATATATATTCTTTATATATATCTTATATGTGTGTGTGCTTTCTAGATATGTGTGTACATCTATATGTGTATACATGTTGTGTTTGGGCATGTATATATACATGTATGAAATTTCAAAAAGTAAAATTTCATTGTGCTGGAGAACAGAAGAAAATATGTCAGGGGAATAGTTTCTCTTCAGTGTGGGAAAATAAGTGGACAGTAATTTTTTATTTTGAAATTCAAGGCTCTTTATATACATCCAGATGGGATGAAACAGAGAAAATCAACTCACTTAATATAAGAACATTATATTTAATTGAATGTGAGTTGATCACGGGTCAAGATGGTGGTTGGGTTGGAGGGGGGTGCTAGAACTTACCAGAGAGTCTGACAGGGAGAAATTCGCAGTGGTGGGGAAGAGTCAGTGAACTCCAAGAAGAGAGATGTTTAACACTTTCTGTCATTTACCCCAGTTTTCCCCAGACCTTTTTCATGCTACGGCCTCTGTGAGAAAATACATGGAAAGGGGTCAGTGGGCTCTACTTGGGGTGATAGATCTCAGGAGACAGGGTGAGGAAAATACAGTGAATTCACTAAAACCACTGGATCACCCACAGATTGAGAAAGAGAGACTCAAGCTACGGTAACTGCAGAGGCCAGAGTGCTTCCAAAAATTCCGAAGACTTGAGCAGTCCAGGATAACACATGCGGGGAGAAAAACCAAACCTGAAAGGAAATGCACCAAAACATTGGCAGCAATTATCGCCAGGTAATGGAATTTTTCAGTGCTTGTCTTTGCTTTCCAAATTTTCCATGATGTAGCTGTATTGACTTCATAGGCACAAAAACAAAATATGTTTGTATTAAGTGCTTGAGAAAGAAGAAAACAGCGGGACCGTAAAATGGAACCAGGATGATGTTCTGTTGCGTACCCCCAATCCTTTTTCATGGATCAAGACTATTTCCCCCTTCTATTGCCAATTCTTCACAGAACACCATTCGTGATGGCTCCATAACAGCATACAAGTGAATGAATCATAATTGATCCAATCCTCTATCGTTATATAATTGAGAAATAACGGAGTTGTTTCCATGTTTCATGCCATGGAACCATGCTGAACATTTTGGTACATAAATCTCACGCACCCCATCAGCATTTTTACATGCCTGGTCTTCTGATTCGCTGAATGTCTTCCCCTTTACTCTTCTTACTTTCTGGAACATTCCATACCCAATAGCAAAGTATCCTCAATGCCTTTTTCTCACCCACGTGCTTCCCATCACCATGGTCTGATTCGGGAGCCAGGGCCCCTTCCACCTCCAGCCAGCATCAAGAGGGCCCAGCCTTCGGGTGCTTCCACTCCGAACAACAGTCTCCACACTGCTCATCTGTCTCAAAACACTGCCTCGTAAAAACACTCCCAGGGGTACCTGGGTGACCCACTCGGCTGAGCGTCCAACTTCGGCTCAGGTCATGATCTCACAGTTAGTGAGTTTGAGCCCCACATCGGGGTCTGTGCTGGCAGCTCAGAGCATGGAGCCTGCTTCAGATTCTGTGTCTCCCACCTCTCTCTCTGCCCCTCCCCTGCTCACGCTGTCTCTCTCAAAAATAAATAAACATTAAAAAATTAATTAAAAAAAAAAACCACTCCCAGCAGCTGCTAAACGATGGCGTTGCTGTTCTCATTGAAACATTCCGAGTAATTGTGTCACTGGGCACATCTAAGTCCCTACTGGGTCCACAGAAGTGAGCCCCAGTGCCTCTCTCTCTGTCTCGATGTCTCTGTCTCCCTGTCTCTTCCTCCCTGTTGTGCACACACTTTTTAAGATCCATATGAATGAGAAATATCCGCAATAGATCATGTGGGAGATGGACATGATTCACTGATTTATACTGACTTCATGCGGCTTTAAGCAATTCTGGTTTTATGGAGACGTGGGAACCTACAAACACACACACACACACACACACACACACACACACACAGGCTCTATTCTTTCCATTCCAAGAGTTCAGAAAGCCTCAGAAGACACGACTAGCCTCAACAAAACTGGTCCCACTCCACTCATCTGACAGATTGGGCTGTGGCTTCAGGCCCAGGTCAGTAGAATTTCTTTGCTTGACTTGTAAGACACACACAGTCCTCAGAATCCTTTGCTTCTTCTCAGAGGATCCCCAGGGGGTTCTGACGCTCAGCTCAAGGATGTGCTTTTCACACACATACACACACGTGCGCGCACACACACACGCACACACACACACATGCACACCGTAAGTAAACTTTATTCTTGGAATGTTTGAAAGCCCATCAGAAAATGGTTTCCCTGTGGCTCCTTATCTCTGTCTTGGCTCTGAAAGGACAGGGGGACTGGCTTGTAGATTGTGACGGAGAGCATTCCAGGACTGGGTAAGTCCCTCTGGAAGCCCCTGGGGAGATAGATTTCCAAAGCCTTGGGCAGGTCCATTGGGAGAAGAGGAGAGCTTACAACTCTCTGGGCCCTTCTTGATACACAGCTGCCTCAAGAGCTGCTGTATTTATTTATTATTATTATTATTATTATTATTATTATTACTATTTGTCCCTGGAATCCTTATTATTATTATTATTATTATTATTATTATTATTATTACTATTTGTCCCTGGAATCCAAACTCGGACCATGAGACCACTGAAGTCCTTTCCACACAGTGATTGGTTCCGAGCAGACACATGACTCTGACCAAGCCAATCAGAGCCCACAAACATGGGTCACAAGGCCACAGTGGACACGCAGGAAAAACAAAAAAACCTGGGGATAAATGAGACACTTTGCTGTAGGATTTGAACATCTAAACTCAGGATACTTACACTTAGAAATGATGTAAGCCATTTAAGCAATTGGATCTAGGATCTCTTTTATTTAAAAGCAATAGTCCTGGGGCACCTGGGTGGCTCAGTAAGTTAAGCGTCTGACTTCAGCTCAGGTCATAATCTGGCGGTTTGTGGGTTCTAGCCCCCTGTTGGGATCTGTGCTGACAGCTCAGAGCCTGGAGTCTGCTTCAGATTCTGTGTCTCCCTCTCTCTCTGTCTCTCCCCCCCCCCCCACCACTCTCCCTCTCTCTCTCTCTCTCTGTCTCTGTCTCTCAAAAATAAACATTTAAAAAAAATTAAAACCAACAGTCCTGGCGAACGTCACCTGCAATTATTTGTGTACTGACCAAACCTATCAAACACCTGCTGTAAACAGGCAGTCTGAGAGGTTCTGGCCATTGACGGTCAGTAGCTACACCCTCAGCCTGAAAGCCCGAGATGCCTCTCTGTGAATTGGGTTAGAAAGAAATCCCAGTGACTAATAATAATAATAATAACAATAATGATAATATATGAAAACAATTTTTAAAACTTCCAGGGACAACATACACAGGCTTAAAGAGAAATCAATGTGTTACTGTGTGCGTCAGGAAACAGATGTGTGTCCAAGCTTCCGACAATATAAACTTGGTGCAGCTACTCAGCATTTATGAGCTTTGGTTCCCTTGCTATAATATGGGGTTTAAAAAATCATCAGCAGGGCACCTGGCTGGCTCAGTCAGTGCAGCAATGCAGCTCTTGATCTCGGCGGTGGGGGAAGGGGGGTCATGAGTTCGAACTCCACGTTGGACAGAGAGATTACTTAAAAATAAAATCTTCAAAAAAAATCATGAGGTCATTATAAGGGCTGAACAAGAAAATGTCTTTGAAGCCCTAGGATGGCACCCTGCACGCAGGGCACCAGAGATATGTTTGGCACATACCAGGTCCTTGTCTCAGAGGGACACGAGGCAATCGGCTAAACCCATCCGAGCTTCTGTCCCCTTATCTGTAAAATGAGGGCTTTCTCACTCCATCAGTGGTTTTCGATCCCCGCTGCAAACTAAAATCACCAGGGGAGTTTTAAACTATACAGATGCCTAGGCTCGATGCCCAGAGATACTGATTTAATTGGTCTGAGTGGGGGCTGTTGGCTCTGGCATCTTTGAAATGCCCCCAGGAGCTTCTGATGGGAAAGACAGAGTTGACGACCACAGCAATAGACAAGGACCCCTTTACAAGTTAGCAGTCTAAGGCTCTTGTTAAAGAAAAAAATAACTAATCATTAAAGCTATAAACTGTCCTGCAGAAAGATCCCAGGATGATGCATTTGAAAGGGAGCAATTAACCCTTCAGCGGTAACATGTTTAAAAATTTCAGTTCACACTCTGCAAAGTCCATCTCTGTTTAAGGAGAAAACTAATTAAAAGGGGGGAACTGTTATCACCCTGAGATTGTTTGGCAAACTCTGTCATTGCCTCTGCCACTCTTTTGGAAGGACTCTTGTCCCTAAGTTAAAAAAAAAAAAAATCTCAGGGAAGAGAGATATCCATTTTATTTTGTGAAAATACTTAATGGAGCTAATGAGTGTGTGTTTTTAATAGTTCCCTTGGGAAAGGCTATACAGTAAATATAATTGAAAGTAGGAGATGGGGCTGATTATTCATCAAGCACGTATTTTAAGAATGCAATTATGAAAAGAACAGCATAGCACAGAACATGAAATGGCTAACAATACAGAAGATTTTCTCAAGTGTTTTAGAGAGCTCTCAAATCCCTGGGATTGGGACAATTACCACACTGATATCCCACAAAGCCCTTGCTACTTGCATTACCTCACATTTAGAAAACTTGAGTGGAGGGGCGCCTGGGTGGCTCAGTCGGTTGAGCATCTGACTTCGGCTCAGGTCATGATCTCACAGTCCGTGAGTTCGAGCCCCGTGTCGGGCTCTGTGCTGACAGCTCAGAGCCTGGAGCCTGCTTCAGATTCTGTGTCTCCCTCTCTCTCTGCCCCTCCCCTGCTCATGCTCTGTCTCTCTCTCTGTCTCAAAAATAAATAAAACATTAAAAAAATTAAAAAAAAAAAGAAAAGAAAACTTGAGTGGAATACATCCTCACGACAAAATGGGGAAGGAGCTGTATGCTCCTGGGGGTCATTTCAACAGCCCTCTGCCTCTACGCTCCCCATCATGCCCAGGGCAGGGTTGCCAACATGTAGGGGAAAGAGTACCTGTGAAGACAATTCCTCTCATCTTGCTACCGGGAACAGCTTCCAGAACAGAAACGAAAGAGAGAAAACCTCCAAGCCACCAGTGGGTTAAAAAGAGAACAAGGAGAATATGATCACGGTGGCCACAGAGACTATACCCACACACATAGATATTTATGACAGTAAAAGAAACGTCTACAAGGACACATCAAGCTCCTAATGCCGGCGGTCACCGAGGATGGAGGCAGAATATGTCAGGGCAAGCCTGTATTCCCTCTCTGGTGGCTGCCATAGCTCCCATTTATTAAACATTGCCTAGCTGCCAGGCGACATGCTGAACACTTAGCCCCCATCACCTTATTTCAGCCTCACGTACCAGTCACACCATGGGTAGGTACGATTATCGGTCCACTTTACCAGTGAAGACAGCAAGGCGTGCAGGGAGAGGAAAAGTTCTCATGGCAGAAAACTGCACAAAACTTAGGGCTGCGTGATTCTGTGCTTTTCACCAACACACGGACCCCTTCAATTCCAGAAGAATGATCAAAGCTTACACTCACAGAGTGCTTAGAACATGCTAGAAGCTGGGTGCTTAATCTCCACAGCCCTAGGAGGGTGGTGCTATATCGGGCCCTCTTTAACAGATGAGGAAACTGAAGAACAGAGAGAGAGGTTTGTTAACTTGCTGGAAGTGATGTGCCAAGAGGCAAACCCAGCTGTCGGTATCAATCCACGATCGATGCTTCTGCTACTAATCTACACGAAAGCTCATTGTTGTGCCAGTCACCAGTCAGGGGACACAAAATGTTACAAGATCGTCCCTTTCTTCAAGGAATTCGATGTTTAGGAGGAGATGTGTAGCAAAGAAGAGAAGTTAACATCAGCGCACAGTATGGTGTGCCCTACATGCTAGGCATGCACACTGAACAGAAACACGTCCACATATAAGATGTTCATATACTGGGGCACTCAGGTGGCTCAGTCACTTAAGCCTCTGACTCTTGATTTCGGCTCAGGTCATGATCTCACAGTTGGTGAGTTCAAGCCCCACATCGGACTCTGCACTGACAGCACAGAGCCTGCTTGGGATTCTCTTTCCTTCTCTTTCTGCCCCTCCTCTTCTCGTGCTCGCTTGCTCTCGCTCTCTCTCTCTCTCTCTCGCAAAATAAATAAACAAAAAAAATTTTTAATAAAATAAAATATTCCTATACTTCCAGTCCACTGCCACTAATTCCATTTTTAGCAATCTTGCAGCAAAACGTGATAGCTAACATCATCCCCCCAATGGCGGTGTTGAAATAATCTATTTGAAGGTTAGTGTGCAATCGGTAAAATATTAAGTCTTACTATTTAATGATTTAAAACAATCTTTCTAAATTACCTTTTAAAGCTTTCAATCACAAGGAGAAATGCTCTGATACAGTATTAAGCAAAACAAGAATAAAAGAATTACAGGTTGAGCATGATCTCAGTCGTGTAAAATAATAAATAATTAATACTAGTGATGATGATGATATGGGAAAATGGGCCAAGAAGTTAATGGTGATTGTTCTAGCTGGTGGAATCATAGATGATTTTTGTTCCTGCTTCTTTGCTTCTTCTTTCTTTTATATTATTTTTATAGTCAGGAAAAGGTGAGCATAAAATTATGTGTTAAAGAAAAGACTAGAAGAAAATGTAGAACAGTTATGATGTTGACTGGATGGCATTTTTTATTTTTTTCAAAATTCTATGTACAGCAGCTTGTCACTTTAATAACGAAAAGAAGTATAAATTTAAAAATTAGTAATCCTCACATTATTTACAACAGGGAAAAGTTGAAAACAACATAAATATTCAATTGACAATTGGTCAAATGAATTACAGCATTACTTGCACAAAAGGATATTCTGCAGCCGCTGGAATTAATATTTTCAATGGGCTTTTAATGGTGGAGAGCTATGTTTCTAGCATATGTTTAAGCCACAATTCTGTATCAAAAACATCTTCTGGGGCACCTGGGTGGCTCAGTCGGTTAACTGTCCAACTTCGGCTCAGGTCATGATCTCACAGATCCTGAGTCCCAGCCCCATGTCAGGCTCTGTGCTGACAGCTCAGAGCCTGGTGCCTGTTTCAGATTCTGTATCTCCCTCTCTCTGCCCCTCCCCTGCTCACGCTCTGTCTCTCTCTCTCCCACTCTCAAAAATGAACATTAAAAATTAAAAAAAAAATCTTCCTACAAAACTATAGATTTGAAGGGGCACATGCACCCTGATGTTTATAGCAGCTAAAACTCTTGCAGCCAAACTCTGGAAAGAGCCCAAATGTCCACCAACTGATGAGTGGAAAAAGAAGATGTGGTATATCTACACAATGAAATGTTACTCAGCCATCAGAAAAGAAGGATATCTTGCCATTTGCAATAGCATGGATGGAGCCAGAGAGTATTATGCTAAGTGAAACAAGCCAGTCAGAGAAAGACAAATACCATATGATTTCACTCAAAGGTGGAATTTAGGAAACAAAACAGATGAACATATGGAAAGGGAGAAAAAAAGAGAGAGAAGGAAGCAAACCACAAGAGGCTCTTAATAAGAGAGAAAAAACTGAGGATTGATGGAGGTGGGTGGGCAATGGGCCAAATAGATGATGGGTTCTAAGGAGGACACTTATGATGAACACTGGGGATTCTCTGTAAGGGATGAGTCACTAAATTCTACTCTTATATTTACTACAATTACTACACTATATGTTAACTAACTAGAATTTAAATAAAAATTGGGGGGGGAACCATCTTCCAATTTTGTAACTAATAACAATGACAATATTTAGAGGGAAATAGACCTAAGTGTTAGTTGTTATCTACAGGTTATCAATTATCTTCATTTTATTTGTGTATTTCTCTCTTGCCATCTTCTATATCATGAACACATGTAGCTTCTGTCTTTCAAAACTTTTCTTAATGTAAGAAGAAAAAGCTGGACTCATTTGAGGCTTTGAAACCAATTGCTGTTCCCTTAGAAGGCAGTGCTATGCTTTCTCTCCCAGGGACAGAGGCTTTTACGGTCTGATTTTAGTTAAGGACACGAATGGCTCTGGTCCCTGGATAAGAAACCCCAGGCCTCAGCTAACAGCCAGGGGAGAGGCTAAAGGTGATACACTAGGAGACCCTGAGCAGCCTCCAAAATCACCCACTCAGATCATCCTGCCTGGGTTTAAAGCACAGCTCTGTACAGCACTCACTGTGTGACCTCCCACTCTTCCATAACTTCTCAGAGCCTTGAGCACTCATTGCTCATTTACATAGCACACATTTATTGGGTCCTGTGGTCAGTTGCAGTGATGGCCCCAATTCTTCACCCTTTCCTATAGGCACGGCCCTTGTTACATAATTTTGCAAAGTCCTCGCACCCTGCCCCTAGACCCTGGGCTCAGCCATGCAATTTGCTTCGGTCAATAGGACGTTAGCCAACATGATGCAGTGCAGTCTTGACGTGGGCGTGTGCCTCAATAGTCACCGTAAGACCATACCCAGCCTAGCCTATTGACAGATGAGACGCACATAGAGCCCAGTCATGTTGCCAAGGCCAGCCTAGACCAGCCTATGGCCAGCTAATTACCAGCAAAAATCAACACAGCCACCTAGCCAACTCCTAGGTGACCCCTAGACGTCTGAGAACTAAATCCTTTCTGGCTTGCATATTAAGGTGTTGCATTGTGTCCAGACAGGTACCCCTTACACATTCACCACTTCTCCAAGCACTGAGCAGAGAATAATGAAAGGCTGTTGGTACCGATCATGAGGATTCTCTGATGATTAACTAATAGAATGCAGGTAAAGAGCTTATCCACTAATAAGGCCCGTCCCTACTGTGTTTAGTCACATGGCCACAGATCCAAAGTGTCATTTCCAAGGCGGTTGATGTGTGAAGAGGATGTGTCACTTGACTGGATCCTGATCTCTCCAGTGGAACCTGGGCCGGAATGTCCGTCGTAATCATGGTTACCTTCAGAAGCCAGTCATGCCACATTTTAATGTCCACCAGTCCTCTTGAATCTGAAGGTTTCAAGGAGGTTGAGCTAATAGTGGTCAAGAAAGACCATGCACATTTTCTCATCTTTCTGTCTACCACTGTGCATATCATCAGATGTTCTCAGAACTTCTGTTCAATCCTGGATAAAGGGGGTTACCATGTGCTAGGTGCACCGAAGCCAAGTGTTAGGGAAATGAGACCAGGAGACCTTGTTCCCAAACTCGGGAAGCTCACCTCGTGCCCTCATCTCCTTCCCCCATATCATGGGCCAGTGATTCACCTGCATGAGCATTCTTAGAGACAGTCATCCACAGTGGTTGAGAGCGAGAGCCTCAGAGCCAGACACCCCAAGTTCACATTCCAGCTACACCACTTGCTACTTAAGTGACCCCAGGCAAGTTCCGTAACGTCTCTATGCCCTAGTCTCATCGAGGGTGAGACGGGAATAAAGTAGCACGTGTGCCACTGTGAATACACATAAAAGTTTGAAACTACGTGCCTGGCACACAGCAGGCACTCAACAAATCCTAATTATTAAGATTATTGTTTCTCTGTATGGTAATTGTATCTGTGACTGTCTCTCTCCCAGACCATAAGCTCCTATCCTATCCATCTCTGCTG
This sequence comes from Panthera leo, assembly GCF_018350215.1. NCBI lineage: Eukaryota > Metazoa > Chordata > Mammalia > Carnivora > Felidae > Panthera > Panthera leo. The sequence goes on along the minus strand of NC_056694.1, from coordinate 34,213,911 downwards.
CCCAGTGCCTAACAAGTTATTTGGCCCATCAAAGACTGCCTGTTTCTATTGACTGAATTGAAGAGAACTGAATTAGATTAATATTTAACATGAATATAAGTCCAATGGACAGAGAAGGGAAGAGATTCCAAGCAAAGTACATAGCAGGTGCAAAACAGAATATGGGGGGATGTTCTACTGTGAAAACAGAGTGTCTCCTGTTCATAAGTAATGTATGCTGGGAAGACTGATCAATATTCTTGCAGTTACTAGTGGTGGAAACCAAAATAAAAACCATCTTAAGTACGAAAGAAGGAGTATATTCAGTTCCATTGATTTTGGATTTCTATTCTCACTGAATAGAAATGGTACCTGATAAAAGAAGGGTCTGTGTCCAATCAACACAATGGCCCATACAGGCCAAGGAATTTATGAACATTTACTGGTGTCTTTCTCTGGAAAAGTCCAGAGATAACTGGCTCCAGGCACAACTGGATCCACAGACTCAGGCAGTGTCCTCAGGGACCCATGTGCCTTTCCAGCAAGCATAGAATATATAACAGGACACTGTCTATGACTTAGGCGAGTGTTATTTAAATTGTAGGTATGATACATGAGACAGATTCATGTCCTACCCAGCCTAGTACCTCCAGTGGGAAGAGATGACCTCTTATTGATTAATCCAACAGAAATATCCTAAGAGGGACTATGATTGGCCCAAGTGAGGTCATGGAACCATCCTGTTCCATGGCTGGGCATGTGGGCTCATCAATGGAATGAGTTCCCTAAAGGGAAGAGAACTTCTAGCACCCAAAGAAAGGGAAGACAGGACGGGCAGGTGTAATTACAGATATATCCACAAGGGGAGGTAATGCTAAAGAGGCAGACACCGCTAGCTGATCCCCTAAACCTATTCTCCCCTCTTTTATTTCCTGGGTATAATAATGGACTATAATTCCCAACCTTTCTTGCAGCCAAGAATGGAGATTCAGGCCTGAGCTGTGTAACGGAAGCAGGAAGACTGAATGCTCTTCTGAGTCCGGGCTTTGAAGAAATGAAGTGTGCCTTCTCCAAGCTATGTTTGCCCCTTCCATCAGCTGGATGAAGGTGATACTTGGGCCCCGAAGGATGGCAGAGCTAAAAGGCAGAAAGAGCCTCAGCCTCCACTCACAGAAGACCTGGCCCTCCAACCCGAATACCCACCAAGGACGGTTACAGAGCAGGCCCGGCCCCCTGCTGTGTTGTTCCATCCACGTCTGGAGCTACCTGCTATCTCCATGCTAGCCTCTGCTACCTGATCCAAGGAAAAGCGCAAGAATGGTACCCGGGGTTGACTCACGGGAAGTCTACAAGGCAAGCTTAGAAGAACAGAGCAAGCGTTCACTGAATGTTAGCTTAATGATTAAATGTTGATGATGCGGGGCAGCTGGAACGAGTGGAAGATGCCGGGAGACTTCGCTCCCTCTCCTCCCCCGACAGATGTCAGGGAGGATTCCCGACTCTGCGCTCTCGCTGCGTCGTTCTTAACGAAAGGAGAATCTCCCTCAAGTCGGCTCGCGTGCCCGTGACGGTCCCGGGGCCCGGGGATTTGGCTCAGCAAAGAATCGGTGAGGATGTGCCTGCTTCATTAGGCATCCATCCATGTGGAAGATGGGGCAAAGAAAGATGTGCTTCTCCTCCTCTCCAGAGAAAGAGCCCAATGGGTTTTGACGGATATCCACACAGTCTGTGCCTGCAGCTTTTAACCACTTGACTTAACAACTGCCTTTAATTTCACTGAACATAAGTTATTGATCCTGATCTCTGTTGCCTGGAAGCCCCAATCCTGATTGTTAATTGAGCTATTGATTTTTTGGCTCACATTAACCGTTCCTGAAGGGGTGAATCCTGGGTGAGGTAGGCAGGTGGGCTAGTAAGGTGGCGGAGGTGAGGTTCTGCAGGGAAGTGACTTTAATTAGTAATAATAGCTTCATACTTAGCCAACTGGTTTGTAATACACGTGGTGACATACCTATAGATCAAGCAGACAAACCGGTGGTCGTCCTTCTATAGGAAAATTAAATTGGGTCAATTATCTAACTGTCGGGCGATTTCAGATAGTTACTTAACTCAAAATGAACCTCTTGCCATATGCATCGAATCTGTAGCTCAGCCCACAAAGCTTACTCAAGTTTGGAAGTATAATTAATCAGGTTGGCCTCCTCCCTGCCTTTCCAGCATAACATTTTAATGCTCAGAAACTTCCAGCAAACAAACAAACAAACCAGCCATTGCCAGGCAGACAGAAGTAGAAAGGATGTACATTTCTGCACAGAATTATTATGTAGCCATTTGCGGACAGCAATTAACTTGGCAGAGAATCATTCCATGATCTAGGTATTGTAAGTGAAAAAAAAAAAAAAAAAAGGCATGTTCCAGTATTTATAATATGATCACATGTTTATAAAATAAGCAATTATCAATAACCATACATGACTGTATGGGCCGGGACAGAAGCATGGAAGGAACCATAAGAAGAGCCTAACATTGGCTAATGCTGGTGTGGGCACGGAGGCAGGCATGGGCGTGGCAGGAAGAACACAAACTTATTTTTTCAGATTTAGTACATAGTCACAGAATGCTTATTAGGGGCCAGGCATTACTTTAGGTGTTTTACAAGTCTTACGTCATCTGATCCCCTAACAGCTACCCAAGAGAGGCACAATTCTTACTCCATTCTACAGATGGGGAAGCTGAGTTTAAGCGGTGGAGTCAAAACATGACCCCATGGGGCGCCTGGGTGGCGCAGTCGGTTAAGCGTCCGACTTCAGCCAGGTCACGATCTCGCGGTCCGTGAGTTCGAGCCCCGCGTCAGGCTCTGGGCTGATGGCTCGGAGCCTGGAGCCTGTTTCCGACTCTGTGTCTCCCTCTCTCTCTGCCCCTCCCCCGTTCATGCTCTGTCTCTCTCTGTCCCAAAAATAAATAAAAAACGTTGAAAAAAAAAAAAATTTAAAAAAAAAAATAATAATAAAAAAAAAAAAAAACATGACCCCAGAAGCTGGGTTCGCAAGCACTCTGTCCGTTGTCTGCGTAAAAGGAAGCTCAGTAATAAGTTAACTCAGGGTAGTGGGATTCCAGGCCATGTTTACTCTTTGTATGTACCTTGATGGATTATTCAAATATTTTTTGATGAGCACAAACTATCCAATTGGGAAAAAAAAATAAAGTATTACCCAGCCCCCCTCAATCAGACACGTGGACTAATTTATTCACGCAACAAGCATTTATTCAGCCCCTACTGTATGCCAATCGGTATGCCCAGAAGTCTGCATGCATTTTCTCTTTTAATGTGCCCATTTCTGTCCTCTTATCATATTTTCCATGCTTTACAGATGTGAAATGGAAGCTTAGAGAAGAAGCAGCTGGCCAAATCCATGTGGGAGGTTGTGGTATAAAGGACAATGAACCCATGACTTTCTAGGCTAGAGTCACAAAGTAGAAATGTACCGGAAGGCAAAGGTGTAGTTTCAAAGTTTCTAGTAGCTACTTTTATTTTTTTTTTAAGTTTATTTATTTATTTTTGAGAGAAAAAGAACATACATGCAAGTAGGGGAGGGGCAGAGAGGGAGAGAGAGAGAGAGAGGGAAAGAGAGAGAGAGAGGGAAAGAGAGAGAGAGAGAGAGACAGAGACAGAATCCCCAGCAGGCTCTGTGCTGTCAGCACAGAGCCTGACGCAGGGCTCAATCCCACAAACAGTGAAATCATGACATGAGCGGAAACCAGGAGTTGGATGCTTAATTGACTGAGCCACCCAGGCGTCCCTCTAGTAGCTACTTTTTAAAAAGTTGGAAAGAAAAGGGCAGAATTCATATCAATGCATTTTAACCCAATATATCTAAAATATATTATTTCAACATGTAAGCAGTGTTTTAAAAATTAATGATGAAATAAGTTACATTCCTTTTTGTACTAAGTCTTCGAAACGCAGGGTATGTTTTCTGTTTACAGAACATCTCAATTCAGATACTACATTTCCCCTTGGAAATAGCTGATCTGCGGCTAGCTTTAATAACACTTGCAGTTGATAGACTGACAAGTTATCGTAAGCATACTTACAAGTTTTTCAATAACAGGATCGAGGAGCGGGTTTTAAATTGAAATTGAAATTAGGTAAAACTAAAGGTTCCATTCCTCTGTCTCACTAGCCACCACCTCCGTGCACAAGAGCCACGTGTGGGTCAGTGGCTGCTTTTGGAGAAAACAGAGGCAGACTGTAAGTGTCACAGGGGCAGAGACCCTTTTGTCTTTGTGCAGCAGCAGAAAGCATGCAATATGGGAGGCGCTTAAGAAACATCTGAGCAAAGGGTAGGGGGAGAAGAAGAGAGATGGAAACCGACTTAGCCTAACTTTGCTTGTTCCTCTTCTCTTAATCATAGCCAATTGAGTCGGCATACAAAAAAGAGAAAACCCAAGAAAGCCTTAGTATTTATGGAGCTTCTACTCCGAGCCAGGGGCTCTGACCTTTCTTTGCTAGACTTCTCAGGGAGACAGTTGATCTCAAGTCCAACTCAACCCCTCCCTCCACCGCTTGCTGCTTCAAAGCTTTCTTGGCATCACGTGATAGGCTGGGGATGGCATCACTCCTTCCTTAGAGAGTCAATATGGGGACTGATGGAAACTCCCCACACAGAGCCTAGCACGTTGCAGACACTCAATCCTTGATGGTTCCCTCCCTCTCCTCCCAAGGCGATGCCAGGGATCAGCAAGCTGGACGGAACAGGTCAGATGAAATCTGACCAGCAAAGGACCTCGTGAGATCAGGAGACTCCTCTGTGGACACTAATATCCCTGTAGCTTCTGACAGTAACATTTGGGGTAAAAGTCAGCATAACTTCCATGAGCTCGAAACAGAACGGGGTAAATTCCTATAGTGAAATCAGCTCCTAGACAGGTAGGAAAAAAAAACCTGCACCTGATTCCATTTGTATCTCTTTAGACCCGCCTCCCTCCATCTTTTTCTTTCACTGGCACTGCCCCCAAAGCCTTCCTTAAACTTTTTTCCCTAATCACCAGCCCCCATGAAATTTTAACACCACAGATACACTGTATATCTGCTTATGTGCTGTATTTCTACCTGTACTTGGTGCATAGAATGATAGTTTGACACCCAAGATCCAATTTTTGCCCCCACTGGATGGCATATCATCCCCGTCAAGAATGTATGATTTAAACTAGTGGTTCTCAACGGGAAGGGTTGGTCCTCTCCTAGTCAGGGGACATTTGGCAATGTCTGGAGACATTTTTGGTCATCGCAACTGGGGGGAGGGGTGGGGAATGGGCAGGGTACAGGCCCATCTAATGCATAAAGGCCAGGGATGCCATTAAACACCCCATAGTGCGCAGGACGGCCCCCTGACCACAGCGGTCTGTACCCAAATGTTCACAGCATGGAGGGTGCCAAGCCCAGCTTAAGGCTGACTCATTCTTCATTGCTGTGATGCTAAATAGTATAGCAGACAACCTGAGTCATCCAGCCACAGGTCCATATCCTAAACCTGGAGACTGCAGAGAAGATGCTCACACCCACGGTTTCTTGACACACCCCTGGAAGGCATGTAGCTCAGCAGATGACGGCCAGGCGGGCAGCCTGGACACAGAATGGCCATCCTTCCCGTGACCCTGCCTTAAAATAAAATGGAGGTGGGGGTACCAGCATCGGAGACTCCTTTCTCACACCCGAGCCCCCTCACCCCCACAGTGGCTCAGCCTGGAACAGTCTGCTTGACAAGTTCTCTGTCACACTGTGAAAGGCCACCGGGCCTCCCTCTCCAAGATGGAGGTGTCCTCTGAAGGACAGCCAGCCCAGCCCTGGCCGGTGAGATTCAAACACTCCGCTCCTTCCCGCAGCGCAGCCTGACCTTGCCCGGGCGGGCAGCTCGGTAAAAGGCGGGACGACGTTGATTTCTGAAAACTGTCAAGCGAGTGCGACTTTGGGCTGAGTTGTAGGGAACTGGAGATCTATAAACCTTTTTATGTGCAGGGAGAAAGGAGTCCGCATTGTTCCCAGTGAGTTTCCAGGCGGGAAGAGGCGTGCGGAGGCTGAGTGACAGCGGGGGGCAAGAAGCAAGTTTTCCTTTTATTAACGGGCTTATAAGGCTACTTTAACAAATAAATTAAAGCTGGAAAAAAAAAAAAAAGATCTTGGATTTACCGCCCTAAGGGAAGGGGGTGGGGCTGGGCTGGTCAGGCTGGCCGTGACATTGCAGGGACATCCTGTGCAAGATCAGCGGATGTCCAGAGGCTGCAAAGCACACCCGGGGGCAGGCTGGTCTTGCATCTGGACCCTGTAACTGACAGTCCAGCCCGCTGCCTCAGGGGCGCCCGGAGGAGCCCGTCCTCGGCCAGGCTCTTTGGTCTGGGGGAGGGTGCCTCTGAACGCATGCTTCCCTCTCCAACCGGGCCCCAGACACGGAGACCCGTAAATCACTGTGACAACCCCTCCCCCCTCCCGAGTCGATACCCACCCTGGGACCCCTCACTACTACCCGGAGCAAGCCCTGGAGACTGGCACCAGACAGGAAGATGCTCCGGCCAGTTTTCCTGCCTTTTCTCCTCTCTTCCTCTTCCCCATCCGCTCGCTGTTTTTTAGGACTCTTTTCCTGCTTCCCTCTCCTCTGTCTTTCCTTCTTCTCAAAGAACTCCTGGGGATGACTCCTGCTCTCTCACGTGGACAGACACAACCAGGCCATTCCCCCTAATGTCATCCTCTGTGGCTCCCGACTGAGGCCAGCCAAGCCCCCAGCCGACTGTCCGTTCTCACCCGCAAACACCACTGCCCGCACACGCACGAACTCGCACGTGCCCACATGCCACACGCACGTGCAGACACACGTGCATGTGACACAACACACACACACACGTGTGCACACAGGGTACATAACACAGAGCTGCAGGCACCACATACATGTGCATATGCACACGCATCACACGAACACATGCACGTGCATGCACCAAACATACATGTGCACCCACACACACATGTGCACACACGCACACACACCACTTTCTGCCATTCCCAGGCATAGCAGTTTAAGCCTCTACTCACGGGGCACCTGGGTGGCTCAGTCGGTTAAGCGTCCGACTTCGGCTCAGATCATGAGCTCACGGTTTGCGAGTTCGGGGCCCCGCGTCAGGCTCTGTGCTGATAGCTCGGAGCCTGCAGCCTGCTTCAGATTCTGCGTCTCCCTCTCTCTGTCCTTCCCCTGCTTTCACTCTGTCTCTCTCTCTCTCTTTCTATTATCAACACTTTTTAAAAACTTAAGCCTCTATTCATAATTATAATAAACGAACATTTACTAAACAGCTGTGTTCATGCTGGAAGCTTTGGGTAGACTGGTCACTGAATCCTCTCATGCACGATGAACGTGACTCTGTCGTCAGCCCCATTTTCCAGATGCAGAAGAGGACATGTGAACAGGTCACAGTGACCTTCGGAGGTGCCGCCACTCCAGAAATGAGACCTGAGCCTAGGCACTGTCCCCACAGTGGCCCTGCTGTCTCCACACCTGCGTCTCTGGCCCCGCTTCACCTCTCCCTTGAAAGCCCTCTTCCTGTGGTGAACTAAGACCATTTGCTTTTTCCCTGCATAAGCCCATTCTGATGTGTGTGTGCCCTGAAACCCTTTCTTTTTTACTTTATTTAGCGAACGCCAAAAACCATGATAAACACCAGCAATATCGTAGTGGATAGAAACCGCGTCCTAAAGTAAGTTCTACGAAGCCAGGCACCACATCTGTCTTGCTTGCTGCGTCCCTGCAGCCCAACGCGGGCTTGTACCGAGCAGGTGCTCAAAATCCATTAGATGACAGAAAGGGAAGAATGAGTGAGCAGAGAGTCGGAGAGAGGTGGCATCTCCTTGCCGAGATTCCATCTTGAAAATAACCACCAAGATGTGTTCTCCGAGGGACTGCCCCAGAGCCACATCCATTACTCCTGCCGACGACATCAGGCATCCACTCAACAATCGCTTACTGAGCGCCTGCTAAACGCAGCTCTCCGTGCCAGGCGCTGGAGATACGACGAGGAATAAAACCCAACCCCTGCCTGTAAGGGGCTTGGCTGGCAGGAGAGCAGAAGACAATGACAGAACGGTGTCCTGAATCTGCCGCAACAGGGGTGACGGTTTTGAGAGCAGAGGGTGTGATCCTTAATCATACAAGAGGGGTCATGGGCAGCTTCCGAGGGCAAGTGACATGGGAGCAGAGACTTGAAGTATGAGATGGCATTAGTGAGACGTGCGTGTGCACACGCTCATGCGCATGCGTGCTCCTGGAAGGGGTTGGGAAATGTGCTCTGGGGGGAGGTGTCGACACACGCAGGGTGCAGACGCGAGGGGGAGCATAAAATGCCTATCATGGCTCGTGCATGCACTGATGAGCGCTAAGGCTGGAAAAAGAGTTCCTCTCGTGTTTACGGATTCTATTCATAGAATGTAAAAGAACAAAAAAGTAAATAAAATGCCTCATGGATCTCAATTTCATCCTCTGGAAGGAGAACAGGACTCCCAGTCTGCCGAGTACAGAAAGGTTACTGCACATGACAGAAGACAAAAACCCCAGACACAAAATATGGTGACATCATAGGGGCTCCTTCCCCCAAAAAGTCCCTGGAATCCTCATGTTCAGCCTGGTATGTCCAGGTGGAAGCAGGGGCATGGCTGATCAGACATGTAGCTCAGAAGCCCCATCCATCCTCCTTCTCTTCCTGATACTTTGTCACTTGTCACCTTTTTTTTAATGTTAATTTATTTTTGAGAGAGAGACAGAGTGTGAACAAGAGAGGGGCAGAGAGAGAGGGACACACAGAATCCAAAGCAGGCTCCAGGCTCTGAGCTCTCAGCACAGAGCCCGACGCGGGCCTCGAACTCACACAAACTGTGACATCGTGACCTGAGCTGAAGTCAGACGCTTAACCAACTGAGCCACCTGGGCGCCCCATAAATTCCTATTTTTTTTTTAATTTCCTTTATTGGATTTTGTAATATTGATCCCATTAAAACAAAAATTTTTAAACCAGCAAGTGAGGCAGGGAAAGAAGGTGAATGAGTAAGAGAAGGCACAGCCAAGTGACAGCCATGTCTCATGTCTGCACTCGTAGGAGCAAGAAACATCAGAAATGCTCGGCCAAGACAAGAGCAGAGGTGAGCTGGTAAGTGTGGTGGAGTTAGACACAGTGCTAAAGGGTCGGACACTGTTGCAATCACCTTGAGGCTGGCCTTCCCTCTACTAGGGATATCCTTCCCTTTCTCTCCTCCACTGCTCCTTTCCAAATTCAACACAGTTATATTCAGGTCAGATTACATTAAGTGAATACCAACCGCATGCCAAGTACTGAGACATTCTCGACAAACAGGTAACTAAACATCAAGTTCCACTAAATTAGGTTGCAGGCCAATGTACAGTTTGAACTTGGATATTGCCTTCACTACACCCAACATAAAGACGTGCTCGGTGTTGGGTGAGAATACCAAAGGAGGCTTCAGTCATTCCCTCCAGAGACTGGAGAAGCTTTCAAGAAGAAAACGCTTAAGATTAGCCGTCATAACGATCCCTCCCATTTAACGAGCACCTATTATGAGTCTAATGCCATACGAGGCTTTAATACGTCATCTCATCGCACGCCTACAGCAATCCTCCAGGGCAATTTGCTACATCAGACAGTTGGTTACCTACCCAACAGCCATCCTCCTGACTAAGAAGACTGCCATCTTGTTCACCATCCCCCACGTGGTCGCCTGAGATTTGGGCTCCTCCTCAGCCCAAGCTGTGAATTTTGATTTCTCTAAGCCAATGACAGCGGGCTGAAGCAGTGCATATGACTTAGCTCTGGCCATTGCACTGCAATGGAAAATAAAGGTCTACTCATTCACCAAGACACCAGGAGTGGATATTGTCTTTGCTGCCTCTTCGTATTGTCATCTGCACATAACCCCTAGACAGGCAGCATCTATCTTAAAGCACGGTGGGAAACAGCCCAAGAAAGAAAGCCAATATCCGTAGATGTCGGAACTAAAAGACAGAGGTGGGCAGGGGGGGATCCCTGATAACAACACTGGGCTGCTGAATCAACCACCTCTGGAACCACTGTACCCAAGACTCCTTGTGTAAGCCACTCTGAAATATGTTACCTGCAGCCAACGGCATCCTCAATGATACAGTGTCCCCGTCCCCACCTGAGAGTTGAGCACACTGAGACTCAGAGACTATCGGCGTCAGAGCCAGGATTCAAACTCACTCTTTCTGGCCCCCAATCTTGTGGTCCTTCCACATAACACTGCAGACGCAATCAAAACTCACAGGCAGAAGAACAGAGCAGGTGGGAGCTGAACAGTCCAGGCTGAGGAAACAGTGTCAGAGGAGGCTGGGGAACTGAGGGAGGGGGCAGCGTGTGTAACAGGAGCTAGGAGGTGATGAAGGGGAATGCAGCCTCATCCCACGGGGTCTGAAATACCAAGTCAGAGCGGACTGTGTTGCGCTTGTCGATGGCACAAGAGGTACAGGGAGGCACTGACCCCCTGAGCTTCTCCTTCCTGGGGCAGCGTGAAGAACACAGTCACAGGCTGCAGGAGATGGGGGACGGAAGGAGCCAGTGTGACAGTCCAGCGTGACCACCAGGATCTCCAGGCACTGGAACGGGAGTCGCTACTAACGCCCAGCAACAGATGTGCTCAGAGACAGATGGGGGTGAGAACGTGAAGCCAAAGTGACCTTCTCTGAACACGTTCCCACTCTTCCAGGCGACACTGTCCCTCCCCTGTGCCTCATCAGCAAGAAGAGTGACCCACGGTGGCATGGCGGTTTCATACAGCGAATTCTCCAGCACTTATGCTCCAGGAACCAGAACCCAGAGTTCTTCGCGAGCCTGGAAAGTGTTGGGTGATCCACCCCCTCCTTCCTCTCTTGCTGCACCCCAGCCAGCCAGCCTTCTCTGCGACTCGACTCATGGACTTCACCCTCACTCTTCCCTCTCCCTTAAATGAGATTACCAAGTCCCTTAAAATCTGCTTCCTTCTCATCACTCAGGGGTCAGCTTCCCTTGAGATCCTACCCTCCAGAAACCTGGAAAGAGACACAGACAGACAGACAGACAGACAGACTGAGACAGAGGCTGATTTTGTCTGCCGTTATCTGATACTAGGAGAAAATCCTGAATGCTTTAAGAATACACATCCTATATATTCCAAGTACCAAGCAAAGAATGCCATTTCCATGTAAATGACCCAGCCGTGCAAAACAATGACTCACCCCAAGAAGCATCTACCTGGGGAAAAAAATGTTGTTTACAAGAACAATACCAGATGTTGGCCTCAGAATGCCCTGCCTTGACATCTGAAGGCTACCAAGGGAGATACAGGGACTTGAGGGCAGACAAAGTGAAAGGAGCAGAACGGGGTTCATTTAGAAGTGACTTTACATATTAAGTTAATTCCCGGTGTAATTCAAGAGTCTGATGGGGGACGGCAGAATCGTGGAAAGAACAGAGTCCTTTCAAAGTGCAGGAGAGAGAGCAAGACCCATAATTCCATCTACCAGTAATGGTAGTTGAAATTGGTTGTCTCTGATTTGAATAATCTTGATGGCATCGTTATTTTTAATTGTGATTAGTGGTCGTAATGTGCTAATAAATAAGACTAGAGACAAGGTACAACCTTGCCTTGTCCCACAAATGATCTGGAATCAAGACTGCTGGAGGCTGGGAAGGCTCTGGACAAGAGGAACAAACCCCCCCCCCCCGCCCCCCCCCCCCCACACACACACCAAGACAGACCCTAAAAGATGATTTTTGTGAGCTTTTGAGACAGAAGGCTTAGCGTAAATTTCCTCTGCTCCAAGGTCAATCAATTTCAAAAAAAAAAAACAAGGAAGCACTGGGCTGGCTTTCCCTTATAGCAGCTCTCTGGTTGGAGAAAGTCACTCATGCATCCCAAACACCCCATTGCAAAGTAGCACTGGGAAAGTCTTGCTCAGGTGTCATTACTGTTGTCCAGCCCTAGAACAATGTAGGAACATAGCGGCCCGCTGCAAGCTTCCCCTCTAGACATTTTGAAGATCTTCTCAGTGGCAGGACATTTTTGAGGTGCTGGTGAAGCAGATAAGGAAGAGACCCATCCCCAAAAGGTGAGCAAAAGTCAAGACCCCAGCAGGATATGGGGTCTTCAGGAAAACTCTGCCTGAGGAAGTATGTTGGTTTCCTCCAGCTGCCATGACAAAGGAACACAAACTCTGTGGCTTAAAACAACAGCAATGTACTCCTTCACTTTCTGGAGCCCAGAAGTCTGAAATCAAGGTGTCAGCAAGGTCCTCTGTCCCTTCCAGAGCCTCCAGTGGTTGCCAGCAATCTGGCAACATGGAAGGGAACTTAGTTTATATAAAATATGGTGGGCATTCACTCCTTGTTAATGATACATCTATTTCCTCCAGATGGATCATCGCATCAGTAAGATCTCCTCAACCTGGTCAAGTCACGTAGGTCTCTGTCTACTTTGTGCTCCCTTAAGACCCCAGGTCAGAGTTACTGGGGGGTAAGATAACAGTAATGGGAGCTGGGTACCTTAATTCAACCCCAACCGAGGCTCAGAGAGGTTCAGTGGTTACCCAAGGTGACGTTGCTAGCACGTGGCAAAACCAAGATTTTAATCCAAAGACGTGTTCTTTCCATTACACTGCAGTGTTTGCTCTAAATATTTATTTCGGGGCACCTGGGTGGCTCAGCCGGTTGAACGTCTGATTTCAGCTCAGTCATGATCTTACGGTTCGTGAGTTCGAGCCCCACCTTGGGCTCTGTGCTGACAGCTCAGAACCTGGAGCTTGCTTTGGATTCTTTGTCTCCGTCTCTCTCTGCCCCTCTCCCACTTGTGCTTTTTCTCTCTCAAAAATAAAGAAATAAGCATCTCAAAAAAATAAATATTTATTTCAATGAATGAATGAATGAATGAGTGCCTGAAGGAAGCCACTGTCCAGTCACACGTGGAGTGGCTGCCAGTTCTTCTTGGAGATGTTCTGAGCTTTGGAAAACACGGGAAGACCATCTCCCTCCCTCCCTGCCTCAGAGCTTGACAGAAATGCAATCACGATGTTCTGAGCTAGGGTTCGGTCTCTTCAAATATCAAGCCACTTGACTGAAACAATCCTCTTGTCCTATCTTCTCCCCCAAACAGAGGCTGAGGTTCAGCCTCGACCTCACGACTTACCTAATCTGCCTCTCAACATCCATGCACGGCGGCTAGGCCACCGTAAGTTTCTACTTCAAGGACCAGAGAAACCCGGGCTGCCGTCCAGGGAAGAGACTTCTAATAAACAAGCTAATGTGTACAAGGGAGCGGGCCCTTGAGAAGAAAGAATGTTACTAATAGAGGTGCAAATGTCAGTAATCGTGTTGGCTATATTATTGCTACTTATGTGGCTGATGGTAAGCTTCTGCAAGAGCGCCTTTCATCAAGCCCCACAGGCCGAGCGCCTTAAACCTCACAAGTTGATTTTCTCACACATCTGGAAGCTGGAAGTCTGAGATCAAGGCCTGGGCAAGGCTGGCTTGTTCTGAGGGTCACGAAGGAGGGTCTGTCCCAGGCTCCCCACTCCTTGGCTTATACACAGCCAGTTTCTCCCCAAGTCTTCTCTCGGAGTGTGTCTGGATCTAAATCTCCTCTTCTTAGAAGGACACAAGTCATACTGGATTAGGGCCCACCCCTATGGCCCCATTTTGACTGAATCACCTCTGTAAAGAGGCCTGTAAATATAGGCACATTCTGAGATGCTGGGGTTGGGCCACAACGTACGAACTTGGGGACACAATTCACCCCCTAGCACTAATGCTGCCACTTGCTACATGGAGACCTGAGGCAAAGCTTTTGTAAGCCCTGGCCTCTCTAGGCTCAGACTTCCCAACATGAAGCAAGGGAGTTTGAGGGGCGCCTGGGTAGCTCAGTCGGCTGAGCATATGACTCTTGATTTCAGCTCAGGTCATGATCTCACAGTTCATGCGTTCAAGCCCCACGTCTAGCAACGCAGAGCCTGCTCGGAATTGCCTCTCTTTCTCCCTTTGTCTCTGGCCGTCCCCGGCTCATTTGTTTTCCCTCTCTCTCCCTCTCTTGCAAAAAATAAATAAATAAACATTTTAAAATAAATACACGAACAAACAAAGGAGTTTGAGCCACAGGACTTGCCAGGAAATTAGAAACCACAGATTCCTGCTCTCACACTACGGTCTGTCCATGAACTTGGTCCACCTCCAAGGATATGTACAGTCAGGAAACGTGAGAAGTGGTGAAGGAACCCTGGCTGGGCTTCGAAGGATGGGTAAAACTGAGGCGAGTGGAAGGGAAGAGCCAGGTGCATGAGATGGGAGCTAGAACAAAAAGGCTCAGAGGTAGAAAGGCCGTTTCCGCCCCCACCCTCTGCTTTTGCGATTGTAGTGCCCACGTTCCCCACGTTCCTAGATGTGCCATGAGAAACACTGTTTCAGTGCACCGTTCAGACTCTGATCGGGAGCTCAGAGCCCTAGGAAACACAGGCTACCGTGTCCCCTCTGAAGCACCTCTCCTCCTTCAGGAGCGTGTTTCTATTCCCGAGTGTCTGTTTCTGCCAATTATCATACTAAGCTAATGGAGGGGAGTTAACAGGAAGTGTCAGAGAGTTTTATAAAATTATCATGTCAACTCTCTTCCTGTCAGTGTGCATAAGGGAAGCAGACAGGAAAATGATATTGTCATTGAATAGTTCATTTTAGATCTTCATCTCTTATCACTCATCATTACTCCATATTAATTGCTTTGTATTGGCAATCTCTGGCTGTCAGTTGCTCCGTCAAGGATCTTGCTGAGATCCCGGCTGGACGGCATTCGCCAGCAAGCAATCTGAACCACACTCAACTTGAGCAGACTAGCTGGAACCACACCCCACCTCGGCCCCTCTCCCCACCTCTGGGCACGGGCAGCCAGGGGCAGGCGGAAGGGGGCGCGGGCTTGGAAGACACAGAGACTGGAATCCTGGCACTGCCCAAACCCAGTCCCTATGGCACCGGGCACACCACTCTCCTCTTTTCGTCTCAGCAACCTGATGTGCGAGACGGGCTACCACAACGCTCTTGGGTGCACTGCCATCCAGGGTTGAAACGTGTCTCGCGCACAGAGCTGGCGCCATCAGTATTCCTCATTAGTATAAACTGTAGGAGAGAAGTTTCAACGGACTTGCCAAGATGGGGCCACCTCACCTTTCAAAAACTGCCTGGTGCTCTCACGTTTCCCATCGGGAGGGAAGAGAAGAGTTGGGCTCAGTCCCACCCAACAAACATTAGGTGTCTGCTAAGAGCCAGGCGAGCCACCCACTCTGGGGACAGAGAGAAGAGTAACCTGGGGCCTCCGTCAAGTCCTTGAATATACCAGGAGCCCTCGGGCCACAGAAGCACGTGCCATCCCCTCTGCCTGGAATATTCTCTCCTCTCTTCGGTCTGTTGACCCCCAGGAAGGTGTTATTTTCTTATGAGCTCAGTTTACGCATGCCTTCCTCCTCCAGGAGGCCTTCCCTGACACTCCCAGGATAGCGCCTGCCGTGCATCCCTACGGCTCGACTCACAGTTGTGGTGGGGCACCGAAGGTGTGACCGAGGGATCGTTCTTCTCTCCCGAAGGTCACAAGCTTCTCTCCCGAAGGTCACAAGCCACGGCTGGGGGCAGGACCACACGTGTCTTCTCCACTGTGGAATCCCCGATGCTTGGTACCCTGAGAGGAAGGCAACGGAAGATCCCGCGGGGAAGTCAGACTCTCACACCTGAGGAAGTGCAAACAGACGTCTTTACACCTGAGCAGGTGCCAGCCAGGTGCCAGTGAGATGTCACCTTCTCCCCCTCCCCCTCCAGGGAGCTGTGGGCTCAGGAGACGGCAGGCCTGACCACTACTTTCTCCCCCAGTGTCCCTGCGGTCGGGGAGGGGCCGGCAGCCCCCCGAGGCTCGACCTAGCAGCTTCCAGCACATTCCACCCACCTGCTCCTCCCTACAGGGGTGCTTCATGACCTCAGGCCCCTTTCTTTCTCTTGGTCCTTCCCACCATCAGTGCCCACCGGCGTGCAAAAGCTACACTGAACAGACACAAGAATGAATTGCTAGATCTTCGACCCCAGGTCAACGGCAAATCCCACCACTTCCTACCAAACCAGCATAAAAGACACTGTGCCCCAGCCTGGATTTGGTCCTTACAGATAGATTTGGGGAACAGACCCTTCCCCACCGCACCCCCGGCCTCGGATGGAGATTTGCCTGCCTTAGGGAACCCCCCACATCACGAAACCCATTCGCTTCCAGACAAACAAATCCAGAAAACAAGAGGGGCTCCGACATTCAACGTTCATCGGCCCCTTCACACGGCAGGTGGGACAACTGAGGCTTGCTTCGCAGAGCCACACAAGGCCGGGTGGTAGAAGGAGGCAGGACCGGGCGTCTGAGCACTTGGGGACGGTCCCCGCTGTGCTGCCAGGAAGCTGTGTGACCTTGGGCAAATCGCTCCACGTTTCTGAGCCTCAAGTACCTGATCTATAAAATAGGGGTGCCAGTACAATGCAATCAGGCCTTTGGAAATATTTGCAGCCTCTAAAGCTGGACATCTGTTGGTTCCCAAAGTGGCCCGGAGCATGCAGGGAGGGCAGGGAGAGAGCCAAGGCAGAGGACCGGCAGGCGGCAGGGGCAAAGAGCAAGGGGACTTACTAGCGATGCTTGTCCTGGGACCTGCAAGACCAGGGGATCTCTGCACCTGCCTCCTGAATACTAACAGTTTGTAGAGAGGCCCTGACGGGGCTCAGCCACTACGATCTCCACCACACCTCACTCTCCAGGCTGCTTCCTTGCAATGGCTCCCGCTGTGGGAACAGTGGGAACAGTGGGCAGGAGAGAGCATTCCAGCTCAGGGCAGCAGGGGTCACATCCTCTCCAAGACCTCCTGCCACAGTCGTTTTGCATCAGCACAAAGGCTTTGAGAAAGGGCGTTGGAGGTAGTTTCCACTCATTTGGGTTCAACAAACATTTAGTAGGGCCAGTAAAGTTCCAAGCTCAATGAAAAAAATAAACGGGCCAACAAAAGGACTTGTGCAGAAAATGTTTGCAGCAACAGCTCTATTCATAACAGCTGATAACTAGAAAAAGGTCAGGTGTTTAACAGCAGAAGAATATACAAGCACTCTGTGGCCAGCAAGAAAACGAATAACCTGCTACCACAGGGAACAGCATGGACTATGACAGGGAACAGCATGGACAAGTCTTTAAAATGTGACGCAGGGGCGCCTGGTGGCTCAGTCTGTTGAGCGTTGGACTTCGACTCAGGTAATGACCTCACAGTTAATGAGTTCAAGCCCTGCATCAGGCTCTCTACTCTCATCACAGAGCCCCTTTGGGTCCTGTTTCCCCCTCTATCTCTCTGCCCCTCCCCTGCTCACATTCTCTCTCTCTCTCTCTCTCTCTCTCTCTCTCTCAAAAATAAATAAAACATTTTTGAAAATCTGCCTAATGCACACTTAAGATATGCCTTATTTCACTGTTTGCAAATTTTCCATCAAAAGAACAATCTGTAAACAAAAACTGGGGGGGGGGGGGGGGGGGGGGGAATTATATCACCCGTACCATTAATGACTGATTCCTCAGAAAAGGGCTGGTACGTTTACAATTCTTGACACAGGGTGATTATAGACATCTAAAGGTCTATCCCAAATATCTCCATCTGTAGACCAACCAGAAGGACTACAATTCCGGCAACGAAAATCCATCAATTTGCAGTAGTAAGTCACAAATACAATAAAACTATCGAAATGAAACTATCTATAGACGGATGTCTCCCTCCTGACGTCCACATTATGCACACCACCCCCAGCCACCACCTTCCTTCTCTTCCCGAGCTCTGGGTACAGCTCTGAGAGTGTCCCTGGCAGCCACCTCACCCTCCAGGTGCCCAGCCCACACCCCAGCACCTGCTCATTGTAAGAAACAGCATATGGCAGGCAGCCTGGCTGTGGACCCCGCCGGATCTCCCGACAGGCGGCCCAACATGGAGGGAGGTTGCACGCTGAACCACTGGGATCGAAGAGGTGTCATCAGAAAATGATTCATATCCCTTGGCCCTAATGAGGATTCACACCTGAGGGCTCCCAATTACCCAATCAATGGCAGGAGAGCCGCTCGCTCCCTGCCAGCGGCCCCTTGCTTTTCCTTCTCTTCTCTAACAATGTTTGCCCTCTTTCTTTCCTCTCCAAGACCTCCCCAAGCCCGGGGAGGAAATCAAAGCAGAAGACCATCTGAGGCGGTCTCCTGGTCTCAACAGAGGGGTCCTACATGGCTGAGGTGGAAGACAGAAAACGCCGGGGTGAGCCCACACTGGCCGGGGTGAGCGGCCAGGCTCTGGGAGGTGCCATGTGACCTGGGACCACGGGGGAGGAAGAGCCTGGTCACCCAAAGGCTGGGGAAGTGCAGTGTAAGAGGATGAGGGGGCGTCCCGTGGAGGCTCTGGTGCTGGCTGGATTGCAGGGTTCTCGGTGGGCCGTGGGGACAGCAGGTGGAGAGAGTCAACAGCTAAGAGAGAGCTGAGGGAAGAAAGCACGTGGCTTTGGACTCTGGGCCTGGCTGTGGCCCCCTGGCATCCCCACTTCCTTTGTGCGTGGCATATATTTGATGACGGTTACAAGGCGTCCACCCAGATCTGCAGTGGCAACAGAACTGGACCAGAGATGCGGCTGACCAGCCTGGGACTCACATGCTATACCGTTAGTCCTTTCCTGAAGGTAAGTGGGAGATCTTGCCAAAAGAACGTAAGTAGAAGCATGTGCACGTGTGTGCACACACGCCCGCATTCAAGCATCTTTCACCCGGGTCCATAAACCTCTGCGTGACCTTCCTATACATACGATTCACTACTTCCTGGGAACAACACTAAGGCCCCAGGGAAGGGCACAGGACTTGAGACCACAAATGACCCCGTGAAGCAGAGCCTGGAATAGTCACCCTGGACTCTACCAGCAGAGAGAAGTAAACTGCTTTGTTCTTTAAGGAATTTAAGAATTTAACTAAGCCTTGGTTCCGAATGGGGGATCTCTTTGTCACACCAGCTTAGCCTGTTGGCAAATATCTTTAACCTACATGTATTTCAGTTTCTCTGTCTACAAGGAAGAATTCCTTCTTCCCCCAGCTCTTAGGAGAACTGAGTGAGCCAGCGTCACCCAGAGGCCCAGCGCTAACGGAGGCGAGGCTCGATGACTGTGTCTTCCTGTCCCGTGCTCTGACTCGGGCAACCTCTACATCAGAAGCCAGTCTGATTATACCCTCTTCCCCACCTCCCACCCCAAGATCTGCTCCACGGCCACTTCCTCCCGACTGATTATGAAGATACACGGCCTGTCCTCTCACACAGAATCCTGAATCTCTGCTGACACCTTTTTTTTTTTTTTTGGCCCTCCGCAGCAACAGCCAGACAATTGATCTCTCTGTTGTAGCACGGCTGTTCCCCCAAGGCTCAGACCTCTCTCTGTTGATATCTCTTTATCACTGCTTTCTGGAAGTCAGGTAGAGTCCACACAACTTTGAAGGACTTCCTCACAGGTCACTGAGTGACCTCAGGACGCTGAGCCACTGGGATCGCAGGACGCTGTGAGCCCATCAGCCGTAGTGCAGCAAAAATTAAAATGTGTGGAGTGGATTGAATCGTTGGCTGTTAATGCAGGAAGGTCCCTGTTAGAACATCTCTTCCAGCTCTTTTTGTAGTACAGATGAGGAAACTGAGGCCCAGAGATGAGGAAGCTTGCCAAGGTCACAGAGAAAGGTAAGTAGTAAGGGCGCCCGGGTGGCTCAGTGGGTTAAGCGTCCGACTTCGGCTCAGGTCACGATCTCACAGTCCGTGCATTTGAGCCCTGCATCGGGCTCTGTGCTGACAGCTCAAAGCCTGGAGCCTACTTCAGATTCTGTGTTTCTCTCTGTCTCTGCCCATCCCCTAACTCATGCTCTGTCTCTCTCTCCCAAAAAATAAATAAACATTAAAAAAAATTTTTTTAAACAAGATCCAAGCTTCAACAATCACTAAAAATTCATCCTTAACTTTTAAGGATTGGTTAAAGGATTGAACCATTGATTCATTTAATAGATATTTTTGAGTGCCTCCTACATTCCAGCCTCTGTGGAGATGCACTGGAGAGCAAAACCAAGGACAGTCTTGGCCTCATGGAGCCCATGGTTATCGGGAAGGGAAAGCAAAGAATCAAATGATGAATTATAAGATTGCAACTATGGAAAATGCTTCCAAGGGAACATATATGGCGCAATGAGAACTTACAGAAAAAGGAACTGACCTGTGGCTGGAGGCAGGGAAGCCTGGCCTAAGGAAGGGCTCCTTGAGAGGCAGCTGGCTGACTCAGTCAAGAGAGCATGTGACTCTTGATCTCAGGGTTGTGAGTTCGAGCCCCATGTTGAGTGTGGAGATTACTTAAAAATAGAATCTTTAAAAAGAGAAAAAAAAGGAAAGGCTCTTTGAGATAAGAAGACAGTGCCTGATCTGTTTCCTACCCCCACTTTCCTACCCCATAAATACACCCATTTGCCCACTCAGCCATTCAACAAGCACTACATACAATGCCCCATGCAAGACAGACCAAACTCACACCATGATTGTTCTACATATTCACCACACTTGACCCCTAAATTCTAGGCTTCCCAATTGCCATGGGCAACACACATTCTTCTATCCTCTCATCTCTCAGGGTTGGTTAACATCTGGTCATATTCTAACCATAATCAGCTGTCCCTGGATCGGATGTGTGTGCTCTACCAGGCCAGTTCTCAGTGCAAACCCCCTAAGAGAAGTGACTTTCACACTCAAGTGTGAATGACTGATACCCAGGCCATGTGAGAAATGGCCCGAGGAACTGCGTGTGTTTCTCATGGAGAAGAGATAACTCAGGGATGCATAATCAGCAATTTCAAATATGTAAATGGCTTGGAGAAGACAGCCAGACTTCTTATGGAGTATAAGATTTCAATGCCATGGCACTTAGAGCTGTCTAGACAACGAAATAAACTTCTTCACAAGATAGTGAGCTCCTCATCACTGGTGGTATTTAAGCAGAAACTAGATGGCCATTTTTTTTTTTTAACATTTATTTATTTTTGAGACAGAGAGAGACAGAGCATGAACAGGGGAGGGTCAGAGAGAGAGGGAGACACAGAATCTGAAACAGGCTCCAGGCTCTGAGCAGTCAGCACAGAGCCTGACGCGGGGCTTGAACTCACGGACCGCGAGATCATGACCTGAGCCGAAGTCGGCTGCTTAACCGACTGAGCCACCCAGGCGCCCCGATGGCCATTTATTGAAACTGTTGCATTAGATGGTTTCTATAGACCTTTCGGACTCCTAGAACCTATTCTATAATTACATCCTTAGCATTAAGTTCAGAACTAAATGTTTCATCTTCCTTCAAAAACCTGCTCCTTCTAGAGACTTCCTAATCTCGGTTAACAAAACTCAAACTTCTTGGTTGTCAGGGACAAAATCCTTGGAATCTTCATTGGTACCTCTTTGTCTTTCATATCCTGTTTCCAGTATGCTAGGAAATCCTATAGGCTGTACCTTCACATACATATAGACTCTATTTGTTGCCATTGCCATGCTGATCAAGCTAGTAGAAGCCACCAATACTCACTATGTTCATCTAGGTTCTCCAGAGAAACATAGGATGTATATGTATACAGAGACAGCGAAAACAAACTATATGTATGTATGTATAACCAGAGATATATTCATTAAATACCACTATATATAATATATATGTAAAGATACGGATAGATAAATATTAAAAATAAATTTAATAATAAGGAATTGGCTGACCCGATTATGCAGGTTAAGAAGATCTGCAGTTGGCAAGCTGGAGAGCCAAGGGAGCTCTTAAGTCTGAGTCCAAAGGCAGAAGACCAATGTCCCAGCGCCAAGACAGTCAAGCAGAGAGAGAAAGAATTCTTTCTTATTCAAACTTTATTCTATTCAAGCCTTCAATCGATTAAGGGCCACCCTTGTGGGGAAGGGGCAATACACTCCACCTGGTCTATTAAGTCACATGTTACTCTCATCCACAAACACCCTCAAAGACACATCCAGAATAATGTTTGACCGAATGTCTGGGCACCTTGTGGTCCAGTAAAGGTGACACATAAATTAACAATTACACTCAACCCAACCTCCATTTAGGACAGCACCATGTGTGAGGCCCCCAAACATACACAGATCCAGGCCTCAAGGTATATATATTTTTAAAAAAGAAGGTATGGATTAAATTATCATACAGAGTAAGTTTATAATTATAAGTAGCTCCACAGGGAAGACTTTGGCCCTATGAGAGGGCAACTTCATTAACTCAGTACCATCAATTGTATTTTAATTATACCCAATCATCTCTCGTATAGTTATTGAACTGTAAAATGTTTAATTGGGTTTTGCTAGCTTATAGAATTCTCCCCGACACCTGGAGAGGTGGAAGAAACAAGGATTCTGATCTCCATTATACAGATGAGAAAACTAGGACTTGTACAGGTAAACTGAGTCACCCAAAGCCACACAGCCAGAAAATGGATGGAACTGATGGCCAAGGAACGATACTTGCACTGCCTGTAATGCAGGTTTACGAACAAAGTCTTTTTTTTTTTTAACATTTATTTATTGTTGAGACACAGAGTGCGAGAAGGGGAGGGGCACAGAGCGAGGGAGACACAGAATCTGAAGCAGGCTCCAGGCTCTGAGCCATCAGCACAGAACCCGACGTGGGGCTCAAACCACGATTATCATGACCTGAGCCAAAGTCGGACACTTAACCGGCTGAGCCACCCAGGCGCCCCTGTGAACCAAGTCTTTAATTCTAAAGCGTTCCAGGCATACTGACTTGGGAGAAGGAGACTAAGGATAACCATTAAATAGATGAGATGGGATAGCCCATGTTCCAGAAACAGACCAGCTCAGCAGAGCCCCGGCTGTGTACCTGTGTATGCTTCTCTCCCAGCAGATTGTTACTTGAAAAGAGGAAACAGGAAAAAAAAAAAAAAAAAAAAAAACGGGAATGCAGCATCATTTAAAATGGTCAAGGGTTATGTCACTGCTAGAATGTAAATCAGAGATTACATTTTTCAATGGTTCTGAAATGCATGAATACAACCAGGCTGCTCTAGAGGGTGGGGAGAAGTGACGGGATGGTCTCTGTGTCTTTTGCAACAATTTTGGAGAAGCTGCTTCTGTTTGGATCAGAGATAAAAATCCCTGATGCTCCAGGCATCCAAACTATTGCCTAAGGTCAGACACTTGGAAAAGAGGTATGAGCCACTGCCCCCAAGATGACAGATGCACATCAAAATGCGTGGATCCCGGGGCACCTGGGCGGCTCAGTCAGCTGAACGTCCGACTTCGGCTCAGATCATGATCTCGCAGTTCGTGAGTTCGAGCCCCACGTCGGGCTCTGTGCTGACAGCTCAGAGCCTGGAGCCTGCTTCGGAGTCTGTGTCTCCCTCGCTCTGGCCCTCCCCGGCTCACATTCTGTCACTGTCTCCCTCTCTCTCAAAAAATAAATAAACGTTAAAAAAAAGAATATTCGAATGCAATTAATACGGCAAACAAGACACAAAGGAAAGTCATCGTGCAGATGTCCGGCCATTCAAAGCCAAGAGAGCCTAACATAAACATAATGTCCGCTTTCTCAGTAGCAGGAAATGGGGGACAGAGCTAGGCTTGGGCACTTTACCCACGTCCTGGTTTAACGCGAGCGCACTGCATGATTCACAGTGGTTGCTGCATCTGTGGCCTCTCCACATTACGGTGGACACTCAGAGAGCTTGAGGAACACTCCGGAGGGGCAAGAGGCAGGGAAGGGATTCCAGCTCGGGCCGGACGTCTTTCTGCTATGCCAGGTTCCCCTGTCCGTCTGAGGCATCAGAGGCTGTGGGTCAAGGCCGTTAAATGACTCGGCCGGTGTGGCCCAGAGCCGGAACACAGGTCCCCCCATACGGTCGCGGGTGGTTTTTCGGCTACACGACACCAGTGCACTTTTAACCGTTTGAACGGCTAGGCGCCAGGTGCCAGCCATGGTCCTTCTGGCTGCTTCACATTCATTTTCAGATTCTTGATCTCGGATCTCTTATTCTATTAGTTCAGCTTGTTCTTCTAATTAGTGCCTCTCCAGTGGTCTTGAGGAATAAACTCCCAGCTCCAGCTTGACCCTGTGGAGTCCCATCGGCCAGGTCAGCCTCCCGCTCCTCTTCCATTATGGGGAAATTCGGGCGCGGGTCAGCTTTGAGTAGTTAATTCCCTTCTTCACCTTGGGGGTAAACGCTCCATTTGGCCGTGTGTACTCAACAAATGAGCTTCTGAGGCCCAGGGAAAAAAAATAAATAAGTAAAAGTCTTGCCATTAAACTGGACAGTATGAATCGTAATTAAAAACCCCCATTATGCCATTTCAACAGGAACACTCGAGCCGTCATTAAGCTACAACAGAATTCCTTCAGGGAGAAATTATTTCTCATTTGATTTCTGTCAGAATGGCTTTGACTTTGCAGATACATCTACAAAATGGTGTCTCCGAGCTCCGCCTCAGCAGCCGCGCTCAGACAAAGGAGACGTTCGCTTCCAACAGATGAAATCTGATTAAAGATTCATTTCAAATTAACTTTCCCTGCTTATTTCTCCTTTGTAATCTTTATTATTACTTTAAGGGGGGAAAAAAATAGAAAGGAGGAAAGCAAACCTCCCTGGATCCTCACATAAATCTTCATGGTCGCCACTCCACCGTATCATTAATTCCCCCTGAATATTCCAGCCATGCCAAGTGACAGACACTTGTACAAACGGCAATTTATGGAGGAATCGAGGCGGCTGAGTTGATGTTGTTTTATTCAAGTGAGAGGGAGGATCTGCTGGTGAGATGGATGGAGAGGAGAAAGAACACCACAATGGCAAGTCCTGGTGTTCCCAGTCCTGGCTTCAAGGTCGTGGAGAGAATGGCGGGGGGGGGGGGGAGGGGAGGAGAGGAGCCAGCGTGGGTGCCTGTGTGGGCCGAGCTCTGGGCATCGCGGCAGGGGTCTTAGCCAGGCACTCCTGGTGGGCAGAGGTGGAGGACGGTCCTTCACATTTGCCACGTCCTAGGGGGAGGATCCACAACTTGGGAAGGGGTACAGACCCTGGCCAGTACAGGGATGTGGGCATGCTTCAGACATAGCTGATGGCTGAGGTGTCCCATGAGAGGTCACGTTAGAGGTAAGAAACAGGGGACTCGTGACAAAGCACTGACAGAGCAGAGAGTCTGGCGTGGCAAGTCAGATCCAAAGGCAAGGCATGAGAAGAAGAAGAAAGGAGGATTCTAGCTACGGGGGGCAGGAGGGAGAGGGGAGAAAGGTATACGCCGTCTGTGCACTTCAAGAGAAAGACTTGAAATATGGGCATCGCTAAATGCTGTAATACTTTGAGTCCCCAGCTACCGTGTAGGGTGACCTCCCAACCCTGCGTAACACGAAAGGAACACTGGTCACATTTCATGAGAAGCCATCTTGGTCTCTGGGAGCGAGGCACACACAGGCACTTCCAATCCACCAACACTGGCTGCATCTGGGTTCTCGTGCCATGGCCCAGCCGCCGTGTGGCACCTCAGTGAGCTCCTGGGACCAAAGTGATGGACGGATTCCTGGAAGAGTCTGGAAACATTTTATCATCCAACCTGGTGACGCTGGGGCTCAAGCAACCAAACTGTGGAGACATCTAACCGCACAAGGCACAAAAGGAGCATCAAAGGATGCCCTCACTTCTCAAGAGTTATGACTCTGACCTTTGGACACAGAAGTGGCATTTCCGGGCTCAGCCGCTTGAAGGAGTGACAAAGTTTCATCCCTTCTGAAACCAAGACGGTAGAAAACAATACTTGAGACACAAACCATCCCATCACGCTCTGCATGGGCCAGCACAGAGGAAAAACAAGTCTGATTTGAGCACATGCATGGATACCATGAGGACTCATGAAATTGTTTGGGGAGGGCTGGTCTGCCCATAGCCAAGAAGTCAGATTTTGCTTTGGCGTGATTTCACCTGGTACCCACAGATGGATGAAGCCCAAAACACGCATCCTATTTGATTTAATACTTAGAAGAACCTGAGAAAAGGGTATTATTGACTTTTAATGTACGTTTGTAATCTGCCCCCCTCAACAAGTTCAGCACAGGTCGGCTAGGATCCACGATCTGCCCAATGTCGTACAGGTAGGCTACTCTCACATTCCCCGTTCTCTGCTCTTTCTCCGCTTCCATGTTCCCTGCTATCTTTCGAGGTGTAAACGCAGAAGTGCTGTTGGGGCAGCATTCATAAAGGAGAGTCGTAAAGGAGAGATAAAACTGGGGAAGGTGGGGTTGGTACCCAGGCTGCCTGACAGGGTGAACAGCCTTAAATTAGAACAAGTGGAGGCATGTTCTGGAGGACCGCTGATATCCCACATGATGGAGACTGGAAGTTGTGTTGAGCTGAAGAGCTGTTATGAATGACCCTGAGGCCCAGAGAGGTACAGTAACTTTCCTCAAGTCACATAGCTAGCATGTGGTGGGACCGGAACATAAATCCCGACCACGTGCATCTCCAAAGCCTTGAGTGTTACACTGCCTCTCAGGTGGCTACCTGAGGTTTTTTTAGAACTAAAATGGAAGGCCGATAAGAAGATACGGGTGTTCTAGGGGAAGAAGTGCAGTGTTCAGAGGTGTGGGAATGATGGGCTATAGTCACACCAAATCCTGCCACCTCCCTCCATGCTTCTCTGTCCCCTTCTCTGGTCTCTCAGCTCCCTACCTTTCTCTCTTCCGTATGAAAGCTTATACACTAGGGACATCCAGGTGGCTCAGTCAATTAAGGTCTGATTCTTGATTTCAGCTCAGGTCCTGATCTCACAGTTTATGAGATGAAGTCCCATGTCTGCTCCCAAGCATAGAGGCTATTTGGGGACTCTCTCTCCTCTCTCTCTCTGCCCTTCCCACACTCACGCATGCTCTCACTCTCTCTCATGTTCTCTCTCTCAAAATAAATAAACATTAGAAAAAGAAAGGGAGAAAGAGAGAGAGAGAGGGAGGGAGGGAGGGAGGGAGGGAGGGAGGAAGGAAGGAAGGAAGGGAGAGAGAGAGGGAGAGGGGGAGGGAGGGAAGGAGGGAGGGGGAGGGAAAGAGGGAGGGAAGGAGGGAGGGAGGGAGGGAGGGAGGGAGGAAGGAAGGAAGGAAGAGAAAGAGAGGGAGGGACGGAAGGAGGGAGAGGGAGGGAAGGAGGGAGGGAGGGAAGGAGGGAGGGAGGGAGGAAGGAAGGAAGAGAAAGAAAGGGAGGGAGGGAAGGAGGGAGAGGGAGGGAAGGAGGAAGGAAGGAAGGAAGGAAGGAAGAGAAAGAGAGGGAGGGAGGGAGAAAGGAAGGGAGGGAGGGAAGGAAGGAAAAGAAAGAGAGGGAGGGAGGGAGAAAGGAAGGGAGGGAGGGAAGGAGGGAGAGGGAGGGAGGGAAGGAGGGAAAGAGAGGGAGGGAGGGAGAGAGGGAGGAAGGAAGGGAGAGAGAGGGAGGAAGGGAGGAAGGAAGGAAGAGAGAGAGAGAGAGGGAGGGAGGGAGGGAAGGAGGGAGGGGGAGGGAAGGAGGGAGGGAGGGAGGGAGGGAAGGAGGGAGGAAGGAAGGAAGGAAGGAAGGAAGGAAGAGAAAGAGAGGGAGGGAGGGATGGAAGGAGGGAGAGGGAGGGAAGGAGGGAGAGGGAGGGAAGGAGGGAGGGAGGGAGGGAGGGAAGGAGGAAGGGAGGGAGGGAGGGAGGGAAGGAGGGAGGGAGGGAGGGAGGGAAGGAGGGAGGGAGGAAGGAAGGAAGGAAGGAAGAGAAAGGGAGGGAGGGAAGGAGGGAGAGGGAGGGAAGGAGGAAGGGAGGGAGGGAAGGAGGGAGAGGGAGGGAAGGAGGAAGGGAGGGAGGGAAGGAGGGAGGGAGGGAAGGAGGGAGGGAGGGAGGAAGGAAGAGAAAGAGAGGGAGGGAGAGAGAAAGGAAGGGAGGGAGGGAAGGAAGGAAGAGAAAGAGAGGGAGGGAGGGAGAAAGGAAGGGAGGGAGGGAAGGAGGGAGAGGGAGGGAGGGAAGGAGGGAGAGGGAGGGAGGGAAGGAGGGAGAGGGAGGGAGGGAGAGAGGGAGGAAGGAAGGGAGAGAGAGGGAGGGAGGGAGGGAGGAAGGAAGGGAGAGAGAGAGGGAGGAAGGGAGGGTGGGAGGGAGGAAAAAAGAGAAAGAGAGGGAGGGAAGGAGGGAGGGAAGGAGGGAGGGAGGGAGAGAGGGAGGAAGGAAGGGTGGGAGGGAGGAAGGAAGGGTGGGAGGGAGGAAAAAAGAGAAAGGGAGGGAAGGAGGGAGGGAGGGAGGGAGAGAGGGAGGAAGGAAGGGAGAGAGATAGAGGGAGGGAGGGAAGGAGGAAGGAAGAGAGAGACAGGGAGGGAGAGAAGGAAGGAAGGAGAGAGGGAGGGAGGGAGAGAGGGAGGGAGGGAGGAAGAGAAAGAGGGAGGTAGGGAGGAAGGTAGGGAGGAGGGGGGAGGGAAGGAGGGAGAGGGAGGGAGGGAGGGTGGGAGGGAGGAAGAAAGAGAGAGAGAGGGAGGGAAGGAGGGAAGAAGGCAGGAAGGCAGGAAGGGAGGAAGAGAGAGAGAGAGACAGGGAGGTAGGGAGGTAGGGAGGCAGGGAGGCAGGGAGGCAGGGAGGCAGGAAGGCAGGAAGGCAGGGAGGCAGGGAGGCAGGGAGGCACGGAGGCAGGGAGGCAGGGAGGCAGGGAGGCAGGGAGGCAGGGAGGCAGGGAGGCAGGGAGGCAGGGAGGCAGGAAGGCAGGAAGGCAGGAAGGCAGGAAGGAAGGAAGGAAGGAAGGAAATCCATATGCTGGTGTAACCAGAAGGAGTAGCGGACGGTAAGACTAGGGACCAGGCCATGAAGAGTCTCCAATGCCAGACAGACTCGGGACCGGTAGATTAGTGGAGCATAATCAAAAGGCTGTAATCAAAGAACATAAAAACCATTCTCCAAAGCGATTCCGAAAATTGCCAGTATTTGCAACCACCAATGTGGCCAGCTTCTGGCTGCCGAAAGGCATCACGTTAAAGGACGTGAGAGACTTTGTGGACAGGCTGGGCCCAGGCCGTGACGTTTCATGGTTACCCCACAGGCCCGAGGTTGTTGAGACTGACCAGTCCCCCTTCCACGTCTCAGAACATTCTCTCTGCCCCTCTCTCATCTTCTAAGGGGAGCAGCTAAGACATGCCCCACGGGCCTGAGGCCTGATGAACCCCATCGTGCACCCCAATGCCACGAAGATGTCTACTTATAACCAACACTTTGAACCCAAAAGTCACACCTCCCTCTTAACTCGAGGCGGGTGAAGGATTCTGAGCCTGCCCGAGCACTGTCGAGGTATCTGTTCTGACACATGGTACCAGAGCAGAAAAAGCCCACAGAGACCCCTGGATCCAATTCACTCAGTCATCAACAGAGAGAGGCCCGGATGGGTATGGGGATTTCCCCAAATCCACCATGGTCAAGTCTGCAAGGTCAGAAAGCAACAGCTGAACACACATACACACACCAACCCCCCTTTCTTGGGGAAGTTTCCTTCCCTTGATCATAAATAACTCGTTTCTTGCCTTTCAAAAAGGAAATAAAAGCAGCTTGATATGCTGGACAACTGGAGTCCACCTTTGACCCCTCTGACCCCTTCATCCTCTGGGGAAAAAGAGAATATAAGAGAAATATATTGAGATTCTGGAAAAGGGGAGGGGTTGGATCTCAATGATGATGCTACCAGCTAGGAGGTAGAGGGGGAAAAAAAAGGGAAAACTAAGTTCTGGGAGAATACGATGAATTTTGGACATGCTGAGGTCGACAAACATACAGACGTCAGCTGGAGGTGACCAGTAGGTAGGTGGCAATGCACGTCTAAGGCTTTAGGAAAAGCACACAGGCTAGCGGTAAGATCTAGGCGTTATACAGAGACAACACCAGGAGAAGGATGAAATGTGGAGTAAAAAGGAACACATACGGAGAACAGAACGCAGAGAAACACACAAAGAGGCTGAAGAAAAAAAATATATCCAAGGAGATAGGAGGGGCCTGGCCAAGAGGCGTGAGCAAACCCAAGAGCAGAAGTCATGGAAGCCAAGGTTCACGGTGTCTCCAGGAGGAGATGTAATCGGCAGTGCCAGACTCACCGCCAAGGTCTGGCGTGGCAAATACCCCGCATCTCACAAAGGGGATGTCACTGAGCATCACAGAGGGAAGAACTGGAAGGGAAAAGCCTAGTCACAGTGGAGAAGGAAGTATGTCTCACAGAAGAGATACCCCATTTGCTGAGTCTGCAGGAAATGAGGTGATGACAGATGCCGATAGAAACCCATCTGCAGGAAGCTGGAGAAGGAAGAGCCTGCTGACCTCAGTTTTCGCGATGAATCTGACTCAGAATAAGTGGAATTCAGCTACTGAGGGGCTGGGCGGGGGGACAAGGACCCCGGTATCTCAGGGGCTCCACACGACAAACTTGCCTCTGACTCATGCCGCACACGGCGACATCGTCAGCCAGGTTGTCCTCACTGTGGCCCGGGAGGATCCAGGCTGATGGCAGCTGGCCTCCATCACAAGTGGTTGCCTCCGCAGTGGGAAAGGAAAATGATCAGCTCAGCTCATGTTTCACTGGCCAAGCATGCCATACGGGCAAGTCTAACTTCAGAGTGAGCGGCGAGGTGCAACCAAACCCAGCATCTGTCCAGAAAAGTGGCGTAAATGGTTATTACGGTGAGGTTGTTACAATGAGATGTGGTTTCTACCAACACTCAGGGAAATTGAATGGAAGTGTGCAGGAGTGAGTCTTTAAGGGAATCAGAAAAGAGAGATGACTGTCCAGAACAAAGGAAAGGTGGACAGGGTGCCTCAATGGCCCAGCTGCCTTGGACACCCATACTTTGGAGTGGTGCCATCTCGCTGGTCACGTGACCTTTAGCAAACCCCCATCTCCTCTTGAAAGCTCCGTCTTCTCCTCTGTAAAACGGGACCCTTGGATCTAATGGCTTATACATTCCCCTACCACATTCCAGACTCATCACTGGGACAGGGAATCTGATGACAGGGACACACACTGCAACTTAAACCCACCACCCTCACCACCAGTGCCCACAACAGGTCCTACGGGGGAGAAGAGCATCCAAGATGCCTTCAGGGGCGTCCACATGCTGTATCCACCGTTAGGTCATGGAGCCCTGCTGTACTTAATGAGTAAAGCAGAGTTATCCCTTTCCCACTCCACAGATGCTCTGTGGGGCCAGAGGTCGATGGATTTGATTTGCTCTTTTCTGTTCCCACCACCAGACCGGTTCTCTGCCTCCAATTCATTGCTGGTGAATGGAGTCACACCATGAGGGTGGGTGGAGGCGGAGGGGAGAGTGGGAGGCAGGGGGAGGAAGAAGGGGGGGAGGCATTAATAGAACAGAGGCAGGCAATGATGAATTAAGGGAGCGGCCATTAATTTTTCATTTTGACAGATTATCGTCCGTCAGAAGGCAGAGGAGATGGCTCTTGTGCCCAGAGAGGAGACACTTGCTCTTTGTAATTCAGGCTTCTGTTGTTTTGTTTTTTTTTTTTTTTTTCTGTGGGAATTAGGTAGTGGGCACCCAAAGAATGAAAAATTTATGACAATCTATAATTTACATGCTAGAAGATAAATAAAGAACTAAATCTTGTCATTAAATTGGTCCTTCGTTTTTCTTAATCCCTTGGATGATAAATCTGATTTTGCAACAGCATTTAGTATAAACTGGTATTTTTTTAGGGGGTGAGGGGAGAGGGTAAGGTGGTTGTAGGGAAACTTTTGAATACTTTGGCTATAAATAGATTGTCCGGGGCACTGCCTTGCCCAGGACCTCCAGATACAATGGTCCTATTAATGTGGCTTTACATTAAGACTGGCATTAATTAAGGGAGAATGTCAACGAGGCATTTTGCAAACCAACACTGATTCTGTAAAGCTTTTGAGTGTAATGAATGGGAACTTACTTTCCATAGAAGGAAAACTGAAGAGGTTGGCTTTGTTGGGTACCATGAATGTACCTGCTCTGGATGCTAATTAAGAACATGATGGCAAAATGCACTGGCTTTTAATCCCACCATTTCCTCATCTACAAAGTGAGGATGATGGTTGTCCCAAGAGTCGATTAGATAATATGCACCAAACAAATATTGACATGGTAGACAACCGTTAAGGGATAGTTGGTGTCACTGCAGTACTGGCATGCAATGTATTATGTAATAGTAAGTCATTTTTGAGCACCTACTGTATTCCTGACTCTGTTCTAAGCTCTTTGTATGCGTTAACCCCCTCATCCACCATACAAAGGGGGGCGGCCATCACCATTTTTCTCCATTTTGCTATTGAGGAAACCCAAGTGCAGAGAGAGTAAGTGACTTACCAGAGCAAGTTGGCAGCTATAAGTGGGAGAGCAGAAATGACTCACAGACAGAATTATTATGGGTATGTCTATCTTGGGCCAGGCACATTCGCGGAGTGGAGATACAGGAAGGGATAAAACGGGGCTGGGGCGGGGGGATCTGCATTCACAAAGCTGACATTCTAGTCAAGAGGATGAAGACAATACACAAAATAAATAATGCCACATGCAGGCTGCAGGAAGGTGACACACGTTCAGGAGGAAAATAACGCCGAGCCGGCTGACAGGGAACGGAGGCGGGGTACGGGATGGTCACATGGTGCTGGCAGTTGTCATTTTCGACAGGTGAGGAAAAGGTTCCACCCGTTTCCAGGACAGGAACTCTTAGTCTTTCTGATACATCATTAAGGTGCAAGACCAGGAGTTTGGAAATGCTATGAATCCCATCTCTGCCTTGTATCCTCCCCAAAGTCTGAGGCAGTTTGCTGAATCTTTCCAAGCCTCAGCTTCCCAGGCTGCACAATGAAAACATCACCTGCCACAGGACCTCGGAGAGGATGCAGAAAGCTGGGGGGTGAGGGCGAGGCCACCTTTCAATGCCTTCTCTGAACATTTCCTTATCTGCACAAAGGTAGAAACCGTAACATCTACCACTTGGATTGGCTACGCAGAGCAAATGGGATAATCTATAGCAAAGCAAATAAAAAAAGATTTATAGGTAGCCCCAAGGGCCTACCTGAGTTTGGCATCCATTAATTTCTATGGCCAAAAATCATGCATGGTATGACCTTGAGCAAGACCTTTCTATCATCTGTCAAACAGCGGAGCTGGGTCAGATGGCCTTGAGATGACATAAGTAAGCAGCACGCAACAGCAGAAGCAAAGCATAGAACATTCTGCCTGGTCCATGGTAACGGGAAATAGGAACAATCAGTTACAGAGAGTTTTCTACAGAGAGTTTTCCCTGGACCTTATCTCACCCCCAGGAGGGAGACAAGGTTATCATCCCCATATTACAGATCTGCTAACAGGGTTGGAGTTTAAAAAACTTGCCCCATATTCACCCACCTCCCAAATGGCAAAATTGGGCCTGGGGACTTTGTCTTCTCCTGCAGAATGATTCTCTTGGCTGAGATGTTTGGGGTCATAAAGACAGTACTTGGGACATAGTAGGTGCTCACTAAATGTTTGCTGAATAGGCCATCCTTTCTTCCATGACCCAGGGTAGCTAGACAGAGGGTTGGATCAAGCATGTCTAAGGGAACAGAGACCCACTGTGAGGATTCTGCCACCTGCGAGGTATGTCTATACTACTCATGCGTTCTGGAGCTGGGGAAGAGTCGCAAGATGGGTTTGGGGATGCACTGGACCCACTGTGGGGCAGGCCTGAGCTGAAAGTCCATTGCCTACCTGACCTCCAAGGCCCTTCCTCCGACTGGAGACCACAGTGATATTTGGTTCTCTCGGAATCGATGTCATTTCAGAGCTAGTGTCCAGTCACTCCCCAAATGTCTGATTGTTTCCTTTTCCCCAGGGCACAGTGACCATGGTAAAAGGCTCTAGGTCCCTTGGGGGAAGGCTGGAAGAAAGACTTACACTGCAGATTTTGGGTACTGGGTACCCCGAGAGAGAGCCCGGCCTCCCCTTCATTTGAGGGGCTCTGGGTCTGTAAAAAGGCTCAAATCTGGGACTTGGTTGAGGGACTGGGTCTCTGTTGTATGATCTGAGTTAGACTTTTGCTCACTTGACCCAGAACTATTCTGCTTAGACAGATCAGGTAAGATTTAACAGGCTTCCCATCCACCGTACTTGGAGGGACACCGTACTTGGAGCCAACCCCAGACGTCTGTGTGAGTCAGACTATCCTGATTGATGTCTTGACTCTATTGTCCATCCCATCACCATGCCCACCCTGCCTTGGGTGGCTGAGTGCTGCCATTTGGCTCCTGCCACCTCAAGACCCAATTATTCCCACTGCATTTAGGTTTTCCATTGGATGGTCATGGCTCCTGCCATAAGGTCCAACCTACAAAGAACAGCAATCACCAAGCTCTCCAAGGATGCTAGGGCTCCCCAACAAACTCGGTTCTCAAAATATCAGTAAAGGGTGTGTTTTCTGGGCCTTCCCATGATGGCTGAGCACGTCTTAAATGACAAATCTACTCTAACATCCCAATCCCCTCTACCTCTGAATCCAAGATTTGGGGCGCTTCCGATTTGCTCACAGTGGTTCATCTTTTGGTCCACGTTTCATCCACCAACCAACCACACTGTTAGAGCCCTTTCTCACATTCTGAGCTACAACATTAAATGCAGAAGATCTGCCTTGTGGGCCCCTGATCCAATTTTGTCTCCCACCATTATCCCTTAAGAGCCATTCCCACACGTGTGTAAGACTTCAGCTTCTATAAATGAGAAAACTCAAGCAGTTCTTTCAGAGTGCAACCGAACTCATCACGGGTCACACTCAACCTCACCATTAGAGGCCTAGTGAGCAATGAGCCTAGGTACAGGTGTAGAAGCAGAGGGGTGGCAGGGGTGGGTCCAGAGGAGAATCGGCATGGTCTTGCCCTGCCATCTGCGGATGCACAGGGGAAGTCATGACCGTTTCTTCAGGCGATGCAGGGTTAATCCCTTCAGCTGGAGGTGGGAAGGCTAAAACCACTGTGGGGAGAGAAGCTTTGTCACTGGGGGTGGTAGCGGGAGGCCACCTCCAATGGGGATGGCGAGACCTCTTGCACTGGCGAAGACTGATCAGACTTCAGGGGCTTAACGTCCCCAGCTTCATCAGGGTCTTCCCGTGTGTCCCCCTCCCAACTTAGAGGATCCCATTCTTTCCCAAGCAATGCCATCACTCATCACTGTTCCGAGTTCAACTTGCTTTGCACATTTGATTTGCTGAAACTTCAGCCCTGCAGCTGCAGGAGATTAAGGCTCTCCCTCAGGGCACTTGGAGAAGCTCCAAGATCATTTCTGTGGCCCTTGAGCTGGGGATTGGAATCCCTGAGCTCATCCTTCTCTCTCACCACTTTGTCCATCAACACTAGGAGCAACCAACTGACGTCCTTGTATTCCTTAGTTTTCCAAAAACATTCAAAGGTATCATGTCCCGAGTTGCTTAGCTGCTTACATCTTCTAAATGCCTGATCAGGACTGTCCAGGTATGTTGTCTCGTGCTGTGGACGACTGGCATTCCCTCTGCTGCTGGAAATAGTCATTACCATCTTTGAATCTGATCAGATCAGAGAGCCAATTCCAGAAAGTCCAGAAACAATTCAGGAAACTCATCCTTCAAAATCTGTCCCTGTAGAACCACTCTGGGTACCAGGGTCTGTACTAAGCCAGGTTCTCCAGAGAAAGAACCCATAGGATATGCCTGGGAATGGGCTCACAAGGTTATGGAGACTGAGATATGCCACAATATGCCATCTGCTTGCAGGAAAAGCAGGAAAGACAGGGATATGATCAGACCAAGCCCCAAGGCCTGAAAGCTAGGGGAGCCAATGATGTACCTCCCAGGTCAGGGCCACAAGTCTGAAAAGCAGAAATGAGGGAAAGGATGGACTTCCCAGCTCAAGAAGAGAGAAGAGAGTTCACCCTCGGTCTTTCGGTTCTATTTGGGCCTTCAATAGATTGCATTATGCCCACCCACACTGGGGAGGGAGATTCGGTCTACTGAGTCAAAGGCAATTCTCTTCCAGAAACACCCCCACAGACACACCCAGAAACAACGTTTAACCAGCTATTTGGGCATTCCTGAGCCCAGTCAAGTTGACACATAAAATGAACCATCGCAGCCAGCAACGAGCCTCCTCTCCTTCCTGCACAGTCCTGCTGTTGGGACACAGACTCCCTTACAAGAGTCAGAAGCACAATGCAGGCTGGGGGACTGGAGCCATTTCCAGGGAGGCCAGAAAAGCCGCTGATGAACCCCCTTGGGGCACCCCGGGACTCTGCTCAGCTCGCCTACCAAAGGAGACGTGCCTGTGGCAAGGTCAGGAGGAATAGGATTTTCCTTCGCTCCCTGGTCCCAGCCAGTGCCCCGGCTCCATACGCCCCCCCACACACACCGGTCACTCCCAAAAATGTCCATCCAGCCAGACTCCCCCATGACCTACAGACTCACCCAGCCAATAATGGGTGTGATGTTGCCCCTTGGATGTCTTTGAGATATCCCGAGTTCAACATGTCCAAAATCAAACTCCTGCTTTACCTCTTTAAAAATAAATAAATAAATAAACCTGCATAGGTCGTCTCTCATTTCCAAGGAGGGAATTTATCGTTGGATTATGCTACAAATCGGTTTCCTGGCAACCCGCCATCGCCCATCCTGGCCACCCAGGAGGGACACGTGTGCCTAGAGATCAGCAGTATCACTAAGGCTTCTACCAGACTCCTGGGAAAGGTGGGCGTCCAGAGGCTTTCCTAACCGCCCATCCTCGGATTCCCTGCCCTTCTCTGGCTTTCCAGGACAGGGAGAGATAAAAGGACTCGCAGTACAATCTGCCCTCGGGTCTCAGCCCTCAGAGATAATCAGCTCTGAGCACTTTCTGAAGTCAAAAGAACCAATTTCTGTTGCAACAGTGAGAGGTTTTACCTAAAAGGGCCAATTAAACTGTGAGAGATTATTTGCGGGAAGACTTTGGAGGAGGGCTTTAGCAGGGTTCCCCTTCTGTTGTTGTGTTTGTTTCTTCGGGGATTTTTGTTTAAGGCTTCATTAATCACTGGAATTTAACTCTAATGGAAATAAAATAAATATCAAAGAGCTTTGCTGGAAATTACTGATGGCCTCTGTTTGGGAGAACAGGTTATAAGATTTCTCTTGCTAAGGCTCGAGCTGCTAAAATACCTGCCCCCTTCCGGAAGGCTTCTCCCACAAGCCCCAGGTCAATCTCAGGAAAAGACTCTAAGTGCTCTTTCAGGTCAACATCGCCCCCTCGGATCAATCATCATCGCCCGAGGACACAGACTTCTGATTGGCCAGTCACTTGCACGCAGCTGTAGTCTGTTCCTGGAGGGACAGCAAAGATCCTTCTATCAATTTTCTTTTTTAATAGCGACGAGCTTCCACCCCTCTACCAGTGGATTCCTTTGGTGATGATGATGATGACAGAGATGGCAATGACAATTCTTGCCATGTATGGCTCATGGGCCAAACACTGTGCAAACACTTTTCATGCATGACCTCACTCAGACCTCCTGACAGTCCTGTGATAAAAGTGAGGCTGAGACAGGTGAGGAGACTTACCCAAAGCCACACCTCAAGCAAGGACACAGGTTGAAAGTCACTGCTTTAATAGTTGCATGAGTTCCCTACTGCTCTGTAGCAAATAACCCCAAAATTTAGCAGCTTAAGAAACAAACATTAGCTCACAGTTTGTGCAGGTGCAGCCTCAGGCGTGCCTTCTTGGCTGAACGTACCTGTTTGGGAGGTGGTGAGGGGGGCTGAGACGAGGAGGGAAGGAAAATCCTATTCCTCCTGACCTTGCCGCAGGCACGTCTCCTCAGGCAGGCAAGCTGAGCAGAGTCCCCAGATGCCCCAGGGGGATTCATCAGCTGCTTTTCTGGCTTCCCTGGAAATGGCTCCAGTCCCCCAGCCTGCATTGTGCTTCTGACTCTTGTGAAGGAGTGTGTCCCAACATCATCATGGGTCCCTCTGCCTTTAGGTCTCGCGGAGCCTCTAAACAAGCCGCGAGGCAGGGCTGCAGCCTACTCTGAAGGTTCAACTGGAAGAGGAACCCCTTCCAAGCTCATTCGTGTGGTCACTGGCAGGACTCGGTTCTGTGTGAGCTGGTGGGCCCAGAGCAGCAGTTTCCCCCTGACCACTGGCCAGGCACCTTCCTCAGCTCCTTGCCCCAACGGTCTCTCTAGGGGGCAGCTCTCCACAAGGCAGTTAGATTCATCAGAGCAAAAAGCTACAGGAAAAGAGGGCCCCGAGACGGATTTCCCATCTCTTTCTTTGTCACTCAGTCTCCAAAGTGAATCAGGCACTTTCCCCTTATTCTGTTAATTAGAAATAAGCCGCCGGGGTGATCACACTCAGGGGGAGGGGCTTCCACAAGGAGGTGGGGATCCCTGGGGCCTTCTTGGAGGCTGCCTGCTGTGGTAAGTCCTTGGGGATAAGCAGGCTGCATTGATACACAAGACATTCACTGCCGTGCAGGGGCCTTCCCCCGGCAGGGGCCATGTGCGCTCACTGGATGTGTTTTGCCCCAATCCTCCTGGGATCGCCTGATGCATTCGTTTCCAAGTCTAGCCACGCTCTTCCTTGGTGGCACCTTTTCTCCTTGCTTCTCTCCCCACTCCTGAAACATCTGAACCTGAGAGGCATCACACCCCGTCACTGTCTGGGAGCAGCTGATTCACCCCTACCTCATGCAAGTAAGAGCACAGAGGTACAGAGAAGGGAAGGGGACTTCCTGAGATCCCACGGGAAGCCAGAGGAGGGCTGGAACTTTGAGCCTCTCGTGCTCCCAATATGCTGCACATCCCAACACACCAGGATCCTTGCTGGGAAATCAATCCAAACCAGGCACTTGAACTCTAGGGAGATTGCCAACATTTCATCAACATACAAATGAGGGAAACATTTAGGCAGCCCTACTCCCCTTATCACCATCCCTTTCTTCACAGGGGGCTGACTTCATTCCCTCCTGGGAGCAGGGAAGGGCTTACTTGTTAACTGAGCAGCGAACAAGCCTTTTTGTGTGAAAATCTAAGGCGCTCCCACACTGTGTCTGATGTGGTTTCTAGGTACACAATGCCCTCTAGTCCTGAGTCACGGTAGTTCCAAGAGGAAAGATTTTGAAAACAATAGGGAATCGTGATATATACAAAACCCAGTGCCGGTAAATATTCACCAGGAACCTGCTTAACTTGGGACTCCAGAGGGCCAAGGAACTCCCAAAATCCCAGGTAAATTATTGTACGATGTAACATTTGCTAAAGAAAAAGCCTATGGCTTCCAGTGAATGTGAGAAGAGTGGCCATAGCTATGTCACCAAATGGAAAGACTGGGGACCCACTGATTTGGACTTTCAGAATATCTGGAATCCATTCATTGGTTTAAAAGAAATGTCAAAATAGCAATCAGAGCATGCTTTGAGGGTATTAATCCCAAGTACCCTGAGGGTTTAATACCATATGTCTTCCCTGGTCAGTCCAACTCGCAAAGCGTTTCATTCTTTCCTGCAGATGGTGATTTGGGAGCTGGTATATCAGAGTTGTATTTAATTCAATGGATGTTTGCTAAATGCCTGTCCGGTCCTGAGTATCAGCAATACAGATATGAACTGTGGTGGACACTTGCTTTTACCATTCCGTATCTGTCTCCTATTCTTTAGACCACACCTCCCCAGTGTCCCCTGGAAACCACCCACTTTCCTATTCCTCCACCACAGCTCCTGGGGTCAGTCTGAAACTCCCTCAGGGCCAGAAATGGAAGAGATGGAAGTGAGATCTCATTCCAGCCTTTCGTGGCCCTCTCCCATCCTCCTGCCCACGAAGACAGGTTCGTGGGAAGAGCCATCCAGAGCTAAACCCTGGAGCTGAGCTAGACTCTCAGGAGAAAGCACCATGCATGCACTCAGCCCCAGAGCTGAACCTGAAAAGGTTTGGAGATTGAATCTCCAGCAACGATCGATAAAGGAGAGCCAAAACGTGGGAAGAAGAACTCAGCCCTAGGTGGGCTCGAGTCTCTAGACTTTCTTTTTGTCTAATGAGTAGAAAATCGGTTTTGGGATCACTTGCAACAGAAAGTATCTTAACGGATACCCTGCCCTTGAGCATCTCACAGTCCAGCAAGGTAATCTGTTTATACAAATACACACACACACACACACACACACACGCACGCGCGCGGTTTATTTATTTATGTAGGCATCCCAAGCTGAGAAGCAGGCAGAGGGACTATTAAGTACTCCCCTGTACAGATAGATTATAATACAAAGGTTTAGATGGGGGGGCATGAATCAGGAAGGTGGGTGCTCATAAGAAAGAAGCAGTGGGATCCAGGAACACACAGGCTGGAGTACATCCAAGCGTCTAATCAGGTTGTTATGGGAAGGGTCAAGAGCCTTCCTGGAAATCGTGACTTCCGGTACAGAGCTGAGCTGTCTCAGACTTCAGTATCGTGGAGCACAAAAAAAGATTATATTAAATGTTTTAAAATTATTTTTTTATTAAGATATAATTCAGGGGCGCCTGGGTGGCTCAGTCGGCTGAGCGTCCGACTCCGGCTCAGGTCGTGATCTCATGGCCCATGAGTTCAAGCCCCGCGTCGGGCTCTGTGCTGACAGCTTGGAGCCTGGAGCCTGCTTCGGATTCTGTCTCTGTCTCTGTCTCTCTCTCTCTCTCTGCCCCTTACCCATTTGCATTTTGTCTCTGTCTCTCTCAAAAATAAATAAATATTTAAAAAAAGATATAATTCATGTACTATAAAAGGTACCCTTTCCAAAGTTTACAACTCCATGGTTTTTATTAGATTCACAAAGTTGTGCAACCATCCTCACTATCTAGTTCCAGAACCTTCTGCATCTCCCCAAAAAGAATCCCTGTACTCTCCAGGGTACATCCTCCATTCCCTCCTCCTTCCAACTTGGCAACCGCTAATATGCTTTTTATCGCTGGGGCACCTGGATGGCTCAGTCAGTTCAGCATCCAACTTCGGCTCAGATCATGATCTCACGATTTGTGAGTTCGAGCCCCACATCGGTTTCACTGTCATCAGCGTGTCAACGCAGAGCTCGCTTCAGATCCTCTGTCCCCCTCTCTCTGCCCCTCCCCTGCTTGTGCTCTCCCAAAACTAAATACATATTTTTAAAAAATATATACATAGCCATCCTAGGTGTGTGAAGTTCACTCCGTCATTGGTTTTGATTTGCCTTTCCTTACAACTAACACATGTCCTTCCAGTGACCAGGTCAGGGTATGTGGGTTCCCTCCAGCCTGATGGCTGGAAATTAACCCCACTTGAGGTGACCTCTTGTTACGAATTTCTTGCAGTCCCACTTGAGCCCACAAAGCAGCACATCAGCCGGAGTCACCAAACTAAACATGCCTTTTGGTCCTCTCCTTCAGATCACTCAGGTCCACACCCAATGGCAAGAGACCCACCAGAAAGACTTCACTGCAGCCAATACAAACGTCCACACCAAGAATTCCCTTTCCAGTGGCCCCACGGCTTTCAATCCTGCAGGGTTCAGGGAGAGAGGGAACCGAGCACTGCTCCATTTCATTAGAAGGCAGAGGATCACGTTTGTCTAATCCTGGGACTAACCCCACCTCTGCAGAGTCTGAAAATACTCTAAAGAAATGTTCCCTAAGCTTCTGACCATCTCCTGTCTAACGAAAGGCACGTTATAGAGCCAGATAGGGAATGGAATCCACGCAGCTGACCATCCTCCAATACCCTCGTGGACCTCTTCCCAAAACTCCTCCTCCTTCTTCTATTTCAGTGTTTCTCAGCACTACCAGCGGCTGGAGCCAGATAACTCTGTCTTTGAGGGGATGTCCTGCGCATTGGGAGGTCTTTAGCAGTGTCCCCAGTAGATGCCAATAGTGCACAACCTCCATGACATGGAGATGACAACCATTGTCACATGTGCCCCAGGGAGAAAGACTGTCCAGGGTTGAGAACCACTATGATAACCATTATACTAATTTGTGGAAGGCAGAATTCCAAGATGGCCCCCAAGAGTCCAGACCATGAGTGTAGACATACTGTATCATCCCTTCATCTTAAATGTGAGCAGGAACCATAAATATGATCACATGGTCTCTGAGTCCTCTCAGGTGCCATAACCAATTACCATAGCCTGGGTGGCTTAACAGTTATTTCTCACAGCTCTGAAGGCTGGGGAGTCCCAAGATCGAAATGCTGGCAGGTTTGGTATCTGTGGAGAAACACTTCCTGGTTTGCAAAGAGCGGTTTTCCCGTTGTGCCCTCACATGGTGGAAAGACTGCTAACTCTCTGGCCTCTTCTGGTAAGGGCATTAATCCCATTCACCAACCCCCCCCCCAAAGCCTCCACCTCCAAATATGAACACGTCAGGATTGGGGTTTCAATATATGAATTATGGGGGAGAGGGGACATAAATATTCATTTAATTCAGCCCATGAGGTTACACTGCATAACAAAGGTGAAGAGATTGTGCAAATACAATTAAGGTCACTAATCAGTTAACACTGAGTTACTAAAAAAGGAGACTATTCTGGGTGGGTCTGGCCTAATCAGGTGAAGTCTTCTTTTCTTTTTTTGCCCTTTTCTTTTCTTCTTTAAGTGTCTAGAGTAGGAGACATGAAACAATAGCAGACGCTCTCCTGCTGGCCTTCAAGTAACAAACACCCATGTTGGAAACTGTCTACAGAGTGAGACAGCCTCAGCCTCTAAGAGATGAGGGCCTCAGTTCTATAGCCACAAGGAATTAAAATCTGTCAACACACCCAAATGAGCTTGGAAGAAGACTCCAAGATCCAGAAAGGAGATCCAGCCCAGCCAACACTTTATGAGCCTTGAAGCAGAGAGCCCAGCTCAGCCATACGTGGACTTCTGACTTACAGAAACAATGAGATAATACATATCACATTCAAGCCATTACATGTGTGGTTCTTTGTTACACAGCAATAGCAGACTAGTGTACAGTTCAAAAAGAAATACTCTCGTGTCTGTTGAAGAGGGGAAGAGTTGAAAACAGTGATTTTTCAACCCTAGTTGATCGTCCTAAAAAACAGTGTAAAAACAAAACAAAACAAAACAAAACAAAACAAAACTCAGGCTCTGTCACCAGATGTGTCTACTGAATTCAGAGGGGAATAGAGCCCTGTTTTGGGTACTTTTTTAGAGTTACATGTGCATCTAGAGTTGAAAAGCACTGGTGTGGAGAAAAAAAGAGGCAGGATTTTAGAGTATCTGTGACTGGTGGGGATATTGTTACTAATAGGGCCTGGCTCTCAAGCCACTCAAGAGGGAAAACACCATTATACAGGACTTGAATGATTGAAAACACACATACTAAAAAGCTAATGTGTATTTGGGGAGAATTTGGACCTTTCTTGGCTCATACGGGGGTAGAAATGAGATCATCCCAAGACCATCAGGGACATCCTGGTTTCCAGGTATGATGGTCACTTCTCCTATCTGACTTCTCGTGGAATTTCAGTGTCGTGTTTCCTTCGACCGAGAGCCCTCTCCACCTTGGCTTTCTTGACCCTGCCCCTCCCTGACTTCCCACTGTCTCTGGTTTCCACTCTCTTCTTTCTCAAAAGACTTCTTTTCCTTTTTGATAGAGCTCTGTCCTTGACCTCCTTCTTCCGCCCCTCGGACAAGACCATACACAACTTGGATTCTGAAGAACGTGTCTGTCCCTGGGGCCCTCTCTATCCAACCCACCCTAAAAGCCCTTGCAACAGCAGCTAATAAAGCATCTGGCACCCATGTGCTCTTCTCCACCCCTGCGCCCCAGAATCACCAGTACCTCTCACCCGGATGACCTGGCGCCCCTCCCCCCTGCCACCTGCTTGCACCCTTGCTATCCCCTCAAACCTTGAATGATCTTTCTAAAATATGCCTTTTCATGTCAAACCTTTTCTAGAATGTCCCAATGATCTTAAGAATAATGACCCAGATCTTATCATGGCTCATTTTCCCAAAACACGCTGCCTCCTGCCGCCAGCCTCCTCCAAGCAAAGTCATCACCGAAAGGGGCAGCCTCGGGGGTCAGAGGCCAGCCAGAGGCAGCCCAGGGAGGGCAAGCGAGGGGCGCCCCCCGCGAGGGATGTGGGGGCAGAAGTGTGCTAACAGCACTAGCCACCAGCTCTACGTAGTTGTAGCTCTGCCCC
Source organism: Panthera leo (assembly GCF_018350215.1). Lineage (NCBI taxonomy): Eukaryota > Metazoa > Chordata > Mammalia > Carnivora > Felidae > Panthera > Panthera leo. Next base: position 34,169,626 of record NC_056694.1, on the reverse strand, counting down.
TAGGCCAGGCCTCCCTCTAAGGGCTAGATGTCGAGGGACTCCGGTGGGCAACAGGCATCTTTTGCCACCAAGTTCTAGCAATGACATTTTTGCCGGGAGAACATTTTTACACTGTTAAAGACGTGTCTGATTTCCCCTTCAACTATGCCCCACTTCACTCATCCTCTAGCTCCTGGCTTCCATTAAGTCTGTTTGTTGTTTAAAGTTTATTTATTTATTTCAAGACAGAGGGAGAGGGAGAGGGAGAGGGAGAGGGAGAGGGAGAGGGAGAGGGAGAGGGAGAGAGGCAGAGAGAAAGAGAGAATCCCAAGTGGGCTACATGCTGTCAGTGTAGAGCCTGACACGGGGCTCAGTCTCATGAACGGTGAGATCATGACCTGAGCCAAAATCAAGAATTGGATGTTTAACAGAGTAACCCACCCAAACGCCCTTGTTTGCTTGTTTGTTTTTTGACATGCCAAGTTTCTTCCTACTACAAGACAGTCTCCTCTGCCTGTAAAATTCTTCCCCAACTTTTTCTGGCTTTATTTACATTTATTTCTTTTTAATTTTTTTTTTAATGTTTATTTTTGAGACAGAGAGAGACAGAGCATGAATGGGGGAGGGGCAGAGAGAGAGGGAGACACAGAATCCAAAGCAGGCTCCAGGCTCTGAGCCATCAGCCCAGAGCCCGACACGGGCCTCGAACTCACGGACCACGAGATCATGACCTGAGGTGAAGTCGGACGTTCAACCGACTGAGCCACCCAGGCGCCCCTTTATTTACATTTATATATTTGCCTCCTGCTCAGCCCAGACTTCCCATTCTCCAAGAAGCTCCCCCAGGCATGGCACAGGAGACTTCACTTGGCTGGTGTCTGCCTTTCCTTAGTGGGACTTATTGCCTCTGTCAGTTTACATGTATCCCTGTGATTATTTGATTAATATCCACCACTGGACTGTAAGTACCATGAAGCCACAGAAAGTGAGTGTTTCATTTACCGATATATCCCCAGCAACCAGCATGAAGACTGGCACCCCACAGACCCTCAGTAATCCCTGGTTTTGAAGAAATGAAGGAATGGGGAAGAAATCTCTGATTCCCAGTCTCTTCAGCTGTAAAAACCAAAAAGTTAAAACATGGTTATAAGAAGCAAATGAAACCATTAGATGATGTGTGTAAAGTGTCCAAACAGGGCGCCTGGGTGGTTCGGTTGGTTAAGCATCTGATTTAGGCTCAGGTCATGATCTCATGGTTCATGAGTTCGAGTCCCACATCGGGTGAGATCGAGCCCTGCTTCGGGTAAAACATGAGACCTGTTTCGGGTGAGCCCTGCTCCTCTCTCTCTCTCTCTCTCTCTCTCTCTCTCTCTCTCTCTGCTCCTCACTCACTTGCACTCTCTCTCTCTCAAAAAAAAAAAAAAAAAAAAAAGAGTCTCAATAGCATAATCACTACTTAACAAAGGTCAGCTCCTTGCTTCTTGTCTGGTAGACCAGATGGCCTGTTGCACTCAGGGGAAAATAAAATTAACAGTAGAGAGGAATCCATTTTCCTCTTCTTTTCCCTCACTCAATCACACCGCTGCCTACCTGACACCCTTGTCAACTCGTCATTTGTTCTCAACGGTTTTCCCAAATCCCACCTGGCGTCTCCTTGCTGTCACTTGTTCAGAACAACTGGACACGGAGGTAACTGGAGGTTGGGATGATGGAGGGAAGGGAAGCAGAGACAGAGAAGGAAGGCAGGCTCTGCCTGGGGTGCACGCTAAGAGGACACGTCAGGTATAATGGGCTGGGCATTGAAGTTCTGACTCTGTATAAAGAAAACCCAAATCCACCGAGGGGTGGGAAAGGCATGTGGTGTGGGCCTTTGTGAATTCACTCTCAGAAGCAGCTTCCCAACTTTGAAAATAGGTATATATTTGCCAGAGAATTTCTCTACGCTTGGCTGTATCCAACCTACCTATTTTCTTGGCTTAAGCATGATAAATATCCTCAGTGACTATGGGCAAACAAAGAGGGGCTTGAGAGATACTGTGAGATTTTCTTTTTAGGTTTATTTATTTATTTTGAGACAGAGTGTGTGAGTAGGGGAGGGGCAGAGAGAGAGAAAAAGAGAGAGAGAGAGAGAGAGAGAGAGAGAGAAAATCCCAAGCCAACTCCACACTGCCATTGCTGAGGCCAATGCACGGCTCAATCTCAAGAAGCATGAGACTGTGATCTGAGCCAAAACCAAGAGTCAGATGCTTAACAGGCTGAACCACCCAGGTGCCCGAGATACTGTGAGATTTTAAAAGTACCACTGTAGAAAGAGATCGCTACGATTGATATACATCTAAACATAAAGAAATGGAAGAACATGAAAGAATTTTCAGGACAGGATCTTTGGGGTGTGGGATCCACAATCGGAAATGTGAAGCATCACCTCATCGAGCTGAGGAGCCCATGGAATTGGGAGGAGCAGGGATGCTGCCTGGGTCATCGTCCTCTTTCCCCACTTTTTGTAGTGTTTTCCAAAGGAGTGTACAAAACACCAAGTTATGCACCTTCACCCCATGTGAGTAAATCAAAGCAGTGATGCCTAGATTTTTCAGTTCCAGTGTTTAGCCCTCCCCAAAATCACTCTGACCTTTTATTTTCCATAACAGATTATTGGGCATCATATCCAGGGATTCAAGGAAACACTAATGAAAAGCTCCTCTGTCTCCATTCCCATGCTAACTATACTAGATTGGGAGTGTCCCCTGGCCCTCGATTGAGGCAAATTCTGAGCTGCCGCCGATTGATTAGTGATGCCTGTCATAAGCAGGGAATGGAGAGTAGTGACCCGCGGGTCGTGTGTCTTCCGTTCCTAGGCCAGCCATTCATGGAGCAGACGCGTATCAGGCGTCTACACGCCAGGAAGATGAAGACATGGCCCGCTCACACTGCGGTAAAACACGTGAGGAGCTACACTGCAACTAAAATACGGTTGATCACAGAGATAGGAACACAGTGCTGTGACAGGAGAGTGCGGGAAACAAGGAACCATGGCTGAGCAATCAGAGAAGGCTCGGTAGAACAAAGGAAATCTGAGCCTTACCTTGGAGAACGAATAGGAGTTTTCCAGGCAAAAGAATGGGGGGAAATACACGTAAGGTACAACAGGTGAGAAAGAGAAACGTTTTGCTGGAATTTGGTTTAAAACGTTTACAAAGTTAACTGGCTGAGACAGAATCACGTGACAGCAGGCAAAGCGACAGGCATCACTGGGTGCTAACACCTGTCCCCCATGTGTTAGGGATTCATGAATCCTTAGACCCCGTACTGACGCCAGCCCCGCCATAGGTACTCAGGAAATGTGGCGAACGAACGGACGTTGTTTTCTTGGCTGTTCCTCTGACTGTCCGGGTCCCTCCCATCATTGTATGGAACTCTTACAAAAACCCCGCAGATCTTTCTCATGCTAGTTTATAAATGGCAAACTGAGGCTCTCTGAGGTTTCACATTATATTTTTTTATATTTGTTTATTTTTGAGAGAGAGAGGAGAGAGAGCTGGGGAGGGGCAGAAGACAGAGGGAGACAGAGAACCCCAAGCAGGTTCTGAGCTGTCAGCACGCAGCCCAATGCGGGGCTCACACTCATGAACCCTGAGATGGTGACCTGAGCCGCAGTCAGACGCTCAACCATCGGAGCCACCCAGGCACCCCGAGGTTTCACATTTTAGAGCTAGTTGTCGGGCCTTGTCAACAACTATGTTCCATGTTTCCACCCAAGGATGGGATCTGACCCGGGAGGATTCCCGGTCTGAGGAAAACTCCTGAATGGACGAGAAATGCCTATACTATAGGGGTATCTCCTAGGGTATAACTAGACAGCTGTGTCCTTAAGGCTCTCCTAAAGTCAAAAGTGAAGCCGTTTATTAAAAAAAAAAAAAGGAAAATGAAATAAACAAGAACAATGGTCTGACCATCCGCTGGACCTGCCTGTGCACAATGTCAGCATCGGGATGGGTTTTGATGTGCAGAAGAGTTAAGACCTGAGTTATTATCAGAATTAGGGCACTTTATTGGTTCACATCGTCCAATCTTCTCCAGCCATTATGGTTTTGCCGAAACATTAAACTACTTTAAACTTTCATTTTCCTCTTAAAACTAAATTAGTTTGGAGGAAATTGTATTTCCCCAGCTCCAGCACCAGCCTCGGGCAGAGGGAGTTACACTGGAGCGCACAGATAAACAACAATCACCGCCTAATTACTAAGTGGTAGGAGCGGGGTTTCTCGAGTTACGTTCGCCTTAGAGCTCCTGGGGTCCTGGAGGGAGGCAGGTCTCCAGTGGATGTGCTTGGAGAAGCTTTCCATTATTTATGTGATGGTCTTCCCGCCTCTCTGGCTACGGAAAGAGGCAGGCAAAGGAATTCACGAAGCCCCACTATGCACCTGCACTATCAGGTTCTAAAGTGGGTTACTCGGGGCGTCCGGGTGGCTCAGTTCAGGATCTCGCGGTTCATGAGTTCGAGCCCCTCATGGGGCTCTGTGCTGACAACTCAGAGCCTGGAGCCTGCTTCGGATTCTCTGTCTCCCTCTCTGTTTCTCTCGGCCCGTCCCCCGCTCACACTCTGTCTCTCCCAAAAACAAATATTTAAAAAATTTAAAAAAAGAAAAAGAAACGGGTTTCTGTCATTTGCAAACAAAGAATCCTGAGGACAACTTCACTGCCACATCTAACACAGGACATATGCGTGGACACAGGACACATATTCCGGGCACTGATCTAAGTGCTCCAAATCCCCCCAGCTTTATGAGGCAGGTACCTGCGTGCTCCTGTGTTACCTTCAAGAGACCTGAAGTACAGAGATATTCACGGGACCTGCCTGACCTCGCCAAGCTAGAGCTCCAGCTGAAAACGTGGAGCACACAGGGTTCGTTCTGATGGACACTTACTCGCACACTGGGGCGTAGGGACTGAGCATCCCATCTCACAGATGGGGAAAACAAGTCTCAGAGCTGAAGTCAGTCTCCCGAGGGTGGAGCTGGGATTCGAACCTCCCCTCCAGAGGTGACACTCTTAATCTCTACTCTCAGTCACCACGAGGTAAAGTCTTCCTGTGGGATCTGCTCACGTATTTTATCCGTCCACCGCCCTTTACTGATGTCTTTTCACATCTACAAAGAGGAAGATCCCGATTGTGTTTCCTTTTTCTGCTGAATCTAAAGGTGATCCATGCCGCCTGATGTTATTCTCACTGGCGGCGTCCCAGCCCACAGAGGGTGAGGACCGAAACTCCCTGCGGCACAACCATCCGAACGTCCAAGGCTCATCAGCCCAGACCAACCAGAGTGTTCGAGGCTGCGAGAGTGTCAGCACTGCCAGGCCATTCCCTTTTAATTCTGAGAGCAAGTGAGAGAGGCTGGATGTGCGGAGCAGAGGAGAAGGAAGAAAGGCAAGGAGGGACAAGGGTGAGGGAGATAAAACAACACTTCTGTAAAGCAGCCACCCACCCAGAGAAGACCGACACCGGGGGGCTCCTCCCCCTGCTGGGTTCCCGACTGGACAGGATGGTCAGGGTTGCTCCTGAAAATGAGAATTTGACCAAGGGACCTTGTACACAGAGATGCTTCATTCACCAAGGAACCCGAGACGTGTCCTGATCGGCACAGCAGTGGACTTGGGCTGGGAAGAATGCCTTATTCCGCCACCACCCCCCACCCGCCATCACACCTTGTCTCCCAAGTGGTCTGTGAGAGCAAAGTGCCCCCCCTCCCCATATGGCAGCAAGTAGCATCTCTGGGGTGGGAACAGGTGGCTTCAATAGCAAGTAGCACGTGATCCCAGCACAAGTCTGGCATCAAAATGTGAGTCTCCTGGCAGCAAATACGGATGCGGTCTCTGCTGATGGGGTGGCCCTGGCAGCCTCCCCCGGAAGGCTCACTCTCTCCCCCAGCCTCTGTGCTTCCAGACACAGGTGGATAGGGGTCATATCCGTTTCCTCTTGCTGCTGTCGTTACCACATATTTCCAGGTTTACCACAACACAAACCTGTCACCCTATAGCTCCGGAGTCCAGAATTGGTCCTCGTGGGGCTGAAACCACCATGTTGGCAGGGTTGCATTCCTTTCTGGAAACTCTAAAGGAAAACTCATTGCCTTGCCTTTTCCGCTTCTGGAGGTTACCTGCACTCCTTGGCCTGTGGCCCGTCCTCCGTCTTCAAAGCCAGCAACGCTCTGACTCCTCTTCTGTCCCCTTCTTCCGTGCATGAGGACCCGGGTGACTACACTCGGCCAGCCTGGATAATCCAGGATCATCTCCCCATCTCAAGGCCAGCTGATTGCCCAACCCCTTTGCCCTGTAACCTAGTATGTCCACATGTTCTGGGGATTAGGACAAAGATATCGGGGGGGGGGGGGAGGGGGGGGGAGTCTCTAACTACCATTATTAAATTTTTTTTTAAGTTTATTTATTTATTTTGAGAGAGAGAGAGAGAGAGAGAGAGAGAGAGAATCCCAAGCAGGCTCCATCAGCCCAAGCCCAACACGAGGCCTGAACCCATAAACCATGAGATCATGACCTGAGTTGAAATCAAGAGTTGGCGCTTAACTGACTGAACTGACCAGGCGCTCCCAAACCATTATTACGTTCTTTTTTTTAATGTTTATTTATTTATTTTTGAGAGAGAGACTGAGCACAAGCAGGGCAGGGGCGGAGAGAGAGAGAGTGAGACACAGAATCTGAAGCAGGCTCCAGGCTCTGAGCTGTCAGCCCAGAGCCGGATGCAGGGCTCGAACTCACGAACTGTGAGATCATGACCAGAGCCGATGTCGGATGCTGAACCGACTAAGCCAACCAGATGTCCCATACCATTATTAAATTCAAAGAATATATATATTTACAAACAGAAAGGGAGGCAAACCATAAAATACTCTTAAATACAGAGAACAAACTGAGGGCTGATGGGGGGCAGGTGGGAGAGGGGAAAATGGGCGATGGGCATTGAGGAGGGCGCTCATTGAGATGAGCACTGGGTGTTGTATGTAAGTGACGAATCACAGGAATCTACCCCCAAACTGAGAGCACACTGTATACACTGTATGTTAGCTAAGTTGACAATAAATTAAATTAAAATAATAATAATTTTTTTTAATTCTTAATAAGACGTTTCACGCCCCTGTCCTTGCCACCTCCAGGATCAGCAAGGGACTGGAGCAAAGAGAAAGACTCAGGAATTACCCAGGCAGTGTCTGCCCAGCCCCTCAGCACAGGGAGCTCACCTGCCACCACCTAGAGAAACACTCACGTGGGCACACACACGGGCACTCGCTACAACACTGTTAGAGTCACAAAAAGAAAAGTGGACACTCCCCGTCAGAACTGTGACCGTGCCTCACCAGTTAGAAGTGATGATACTGATTTATAGGAACAAATATGGAAAACACCTCCAACACAGCACCCCCTCTGTGGGGAAAGGGTAACACAAGCTTTCCGTGCACACACAGACATCCTGTCCCTCAGAGTAAGGATGCATGTTCCAATGTCGGGGCCCCTCAGGCTACCCTGTGGCCAAAGAGTCACCAGGGGCCTTGGCTCATCCACCGGGATGCTGGATGAAAGAAGGCATGAGATGCTGGTGAACCAGGGGGTGACCGGGGGACAGCTCTGCTTTTCTCAGGTTGAACGTCACAGGTCTCTAAGAAAGTCTCCCCTCTGTTTCTTTCTATGTTTCTCTTTACACTCTTCCTGTGTCTGCCTCTCCCTCTCTCTGTCTCTCTCTGAGTGCACGTGTGCGTATGTGTTGCTCTGTGTACATCCTGTGTGTGCACACACACATGCACCTGTGCACGTGCCTGTGAGCGTCTCTCTCTTTCGCCATCTCTGTGCCTCTCTCACTTGTCCCTGGGGCTCTGGCTTGGGCGCTGTCTCATCTTCCCGTTTGGTTCCTCGCCTGAATTCTCCTTAACTCTGTCTTGCTGGGTTGGTCTCCTTCAGTCTTGCACTTCTCTCTGATCCTTCTCGTTCTTCCACTGTATGCCAGAGGAAAGAGGGACAGAGAGGGGGAGAGAGAAAAAGGGAGAGAGGGAGAGGGCTGACTCTCCCTTTCTTCTCCCTCCCCCAAGATCAGGCTCTGAGCTCATGCCCCAGGCTTTGCCCACACCAGCCGTCCGGTGGGGACTCCAGCAGCCAAGTCAGCCCCAAGCATACAGGAGGCAGAACCACCCTGCCCCAAATGCCGGGGGATTTGGTAGGACCGTCACTATTTTTAAGTAGGCTGCGATGTTCCCAAAGATGGCCTTTGATTCTTGTCCAGAAGAGCAGGAGACCGCCAGCTTCTCAACATCCCCGTGTGAGTGCCCTGCAGCCGCTCACAGTCAGCAGTTTCATTGTTAACTTCCTCCTTAAGGAAACTTCCATTCCAGAGCCGCTCCGGGAAAGAGGTTTCGAGAAAAGGAAACTAATCATTGTGTCCCCAGCTCTTGTCAGTGCAGAATTTTTTTCCTCCCGTTTTATGTATCTACTCATAATCTTGCACGCATAAAATTTAAGCACCACGGCATTGTTAGCATTTTGCAGAGGGAAATTTTCTAATGCAACACCACCAATTTATTTGAAAGAGTAGCTGGGGTCTGTATTTACAGCTAACAGGCCCACGTTAGCTTCTAAAGCTCCCGGTGAACGGGGGTGACAGATGCCACTGGCTTGCCTGCATTCCGTTCCTCATCCGTGGAGCATGCGGGCTTGTCATAAAAGGGCTGCTTTTGTGACAGGGACAAGGGCTCTACTCTTGGCCTCTTGTTAGAGGAGACAGCGGTGCGATTGGAGAAAACATGTTCCCTGGAGCCTCCCAGAGCTGGGACTGCATTCTAACTTCTTCACCTACTCTCTTGGTCACTGTGGGCAAATTACGCCACCCTTCTGAGCTCTGCTGCTGATTCCTTAAGTGCAGAATGGGGATAATACCCCATCTCTCAGGTCCTTGAAAGGATGCCCACAGCAGACACACTGTGCAATACAGAGGGTGCGGGGCTTGGGGGCTGGAGGATGGATGGGCTTAGCCTCCCCACTTCTGGCTAGTGGTAAGGTTCCACGGAGCCCTCTGAGCTACAATTTTACAAAGACCCTTCCCTATTCTTGCCTCCCGGGTTGTTGATGGGTTTTCCCAACTCAAGCATTTCATAACTGAGGGGTGACAAGAGCAAACTGCTAGAAAGGGTCCCGACTCAAAGAGAGGATTCTCTTTGATGACAAAAACCCAGAGCAAATTGCCTTAAGCAATGAAGTGTAATAACTGGGTCACATAACTGGCCATCCAGTGGACTGCTACCTTCAGACATGGCTAGATCCAGGGCTTAGTGGCTGTCGTCAGAGTTTGTACTCTCCCTCTTCTAGTTCTGCTCTCGTCTGAGTTGGTTTTAAGTGACCCTCTTCACGATGTGGGTCCTATATTCCTATATTTCAATGGTTTTCATTTACAATAGGGACTGAGGATGCCTGGGTGGCTGAGTCAGTTAAGGGTCCAACTTTGGCTCAGGTCATGATCTCGCAGATCGTGGGTTCAAGCCCCGCATCGGGCTCTGTGCTGACAGCTTGGAGCCTGGAACCTGGTTCGGATTCTGTGTCTCCCTCTCTCTCTGCCCCTATCCCGCTCGTGCTCTTTCTCCGCCGAATGTGGCCCCCTGCCTGCTTTTATAAATAAAGTTTTATTGAAACCGAGTCACACACATCTGTTTACACATTGTCTATGACTACTTTTCCACTACAACGGCAGAGTTGAGTCGTTGCAACAGAGAAAGTCTGGCCCACAAAGCCTAAAAGACTTGCCAGCTGGATCTTTATAGAAAGCACTTGTCAATCCCTGATCTAAAAGAAAGTTCCCTACTTTTGCTATGTACCAATATAAAGTCTCGAGGATCATGCTTGGGTGGCGGTTCTCTCCCTGCATCACGCACTGCGGCCAGGGACGTAGCAAGCCCTGACGTGCCTGCTCTTGTTGCAGCTGGGGGTTGAAGCAGAGGAGGGCACCATGATTGAAAGTCCGGCTGAGGCCACAGTGACTGGAAAAGCCACAGACCATTTCCAGACAAAGAGGGGAGGCACGCTGGGCAAGCAGAAACAAGAGAAGTCTGTTACAAAGATGCAAATACATGAGGTTAGGAGTGGAGCCTAGGGTACTAGGCACAGAGAAAAGACTCCCCACCTTACGAGAGCATCCGTTCACCAACCATTCACTTTGTTAGGAATTTGGATCCACAAGCAGATGTTTGTGTGGAATCCAGAATTCTGGACTATCACGGATTGCTGGGACCAAGAATTGTAGGACTGTTCCATTCTCCCCACCGATGACTCAGCAGAGGAAAGAGAAGACAATCCCTATTGATCTCTCAGTTCGAGATACTGGCAGGAGCAGAGGCCCAGTTGTTCAAGCCTCTTAAACCAGAGCGATAATCAGAAGCTGCAAATGACCCTTCAGGCACTGCCCGGGCCCCTCACAGCTCTGGTTAAAGAGCTGGAGAAGCGTGCTCTTGAGCTGTCGGGGCGTAAAACTAGCCGAGCAATGTCGATCAGGAATGTAAACCCACTTCCCTCCTGGCTCCCGCCCGGAGCCTGGAAGACACAGCTAACCCACCCAGAGTTCTTCTCCCCTGACCCACACAGCAGCCATCCCCTCACCACCAGCTGCTAGCAGCACCGAATCTACGTATCCGCCCTGCTTGGCCAGACCCCACACTCCTCGTCCGGCCACCGAGCACACCACAGCCTCTCTGTTCTCAACTCCTACCCGACTCCCAACCCCACAACCACTTTCCCCCATTAGTGCCCACGCCTAACAGTCCCTCGTTCAGAAACCTTGAATGACAACGATAGTCTCCATTGACACACAGACGGACAAACGCAACGTGGTCCCACCCCACAGCTGAATATTGCTCGGCCTTCAGAAGGAAGGAAATTCTGTCATCTGCTACGTACAACATGATGAACCCTGAGGACGTGCTGCTAACCAGACCCCAAACGGCAGGTATTGTAGGATTCCACCTGCATGAGGGGCCTAGAGTCAGTCGATTCATTGAGACAGAGAGTCGACTGCTGCTTACCAGGGGAAGAGAGAATGGGGAGCTCCTGTTCAATGGAGACAGTTTCAGTCTGCGAAGATGAGAAGGTTCTAGAGACACATGGAGGCGGTGGCTGCACAACAGTGTGAACACTTAATGCCACTGAACTGCACACTTTAAAATGGATAAAAGGGGCGCCTGGGGGGCTCAGTGGGTTGAACATCCCGCTTCAGCTCAGGTCACGATCTCACAAGTCATGAGTTCGAGCCCCATGTCGGGCTCTGTGCTGACAGCTCAGAGCCTGGAGCCTGCTTCCGATTCTGTGTCTCCCTCTCTCTCTCCACCCCTCCCCAGCTTGTGCTCGCTCTCTCTCTCTCTCTGAAATAAACAGTAAAAAAATGTTTTTAATGGATAAAAAAGTAAATATTATATGTAAATATTATTAAAATATAATATAAAATAAAATATTTTAAATATATTGTTATAAATATGCAATACATCATATTATGTATATTTGCATTACCAGCATAGTATTTACCTTCCTCGCTGTTTCCGTCCATAATCCCAGCTTCTTTCCCCCCTAGTTTCCATATGCTCAATGCTCTTACCTCAGGTCATCTTCCCAAGACATACTCTGTGTTTGCTTTTATCACCATCTCTAACTCAAACCATTTCCCCAGCCTGCAGAGAGGACTGTGGTAGCCATACTCCTTTCTTGCCCAAGACATATGCCCACCCTCCCTTCCTCCTTCCTCTGGGGACTCCTCTCTTACGCCGTGTGACCACAACACCCTGCAAACCTCCCTGTAAACCCACCCTTCCTTAAAACCTTGACTGCTTGGAGGGAGGTTACATCACTTCCCGTGCCTTCCCATGGCGCCCTGCTTTGTGAACGTGTCTCTGAGGCTCATTATGTCCCAGGATGTCACCTCCACCTTTTGAGCTTGATAATGAAGGCAGAGCTATGCTGAGCCCAGATGCACATGACCCGTGAGAAACACATCCCCATAACGCCCTTGAATCCAGGACGTTTATTCTCAAACATTCACATACATAGGCTCACCTGGGACTTTGTTTAAAATACAGTTTTCTGGCCCCACATCAGAGATTCCGATTCAGTCTGTCTAATGCACATGGTCCGTGGACCCCACTTTGAGAAACGTCTCTAGATGTTTCTAGCTCTAGAAACCGTGTCGAGGCAAGTTTTAAACTTCAGTCTATGGGGGCGCCTGGGTGGCTCAGTCATTTCAGCGCCTGACTCTTAATTTTGGTTCAGGTCATGATCTTACGGTCTGTGAGTTCAAGCCCCGCATCACGTTCCATGCTAAGAGTGCAGAACCTGCTTGGGATTCTCTCTCTCTGCTCCTCCTCTACTCACACCTTGTCTGTCTGTCTCTCTCTTTCTCTCTCTCTCTCTCTCTCAAAAATAAATAAATTTTAAGGGGCGGGAGAGGGGAAGAAGAGCCAAGCTGATCGTCTGGGAGGCTGAGCTAACAGTCAATGAAACAACTCTCCCGAGAGACCTAAAACAGGAAGAATGCCTCTAATACACTAATTCACTGTGATTACCCTTATTTCTCATTGCCTGCCTCCCAAAATCCTTAATTCAACAAACGCAAGCTCTCTTCTTGGAACCAGTCGTGGTGATTGAGGGAGTGGACAATGCCGATTCACCAGGTCTGGATCATGTGTCTTTTTTAAAAAAATAAATTGCAAGTATACAGTACATGATTATTAACTATAATCACTAAGCTGTGCATTAGGTCTCCAGAAATTATTCATCTTATCACTGAGAATTTGCACCCTTTGATCAACCTCTCTCCTTTCCCCCCAGCTCCCAGCCTCTGGTAACCATCTACTCTGATTTTTGGGAGTTCTACTTTTTTCAGATTCCATAGAGAAGTGATACCAGGCAGGATTTATATTCTGGGTCTGACTTATTTCACTTAGTATAATATCCTCAAGGGTCATCCACGTTGTCACAAATGGCAAGATTCTCTATTAATACTGAAGAACATTCTTGTGTGTGTATGTGTGTGTGACACTGTCTTATCCATTATTCTATTGATGAACATGGAGATCATTTCCATATCTTCGTTATTGTGAATAATGCTGCTGTAAAAGTGCAGATATATCTTCAAGATACTGACTTTTTTTTAATGTTTTCAATGTCTTATTCATTTTTTGAAAGAGACAGAGTGTGAGCAGGGGAGGGGCATAGACAGAGGGAGACAGAAGCTGAAGCAGGCTCCAGGCTCCGAGCTGTCAGCACAGAGCCTGACATGGGGCTCGAACTCACAATCCGCAAGATCACCACCTGAGCTGAAGTCAGACGCTTAACTGACTCAGCCAGCCAGCCACCCCAAGATACTGATTTTATTTCCTTCAACTCTATACCCACAAGTGGTGCCAGATCATATCATCATTCTATGGAACCTCCACACTGTCTGCCACAGTGGCTCCACTGGTCTACATTCCCACCAACAGTGCACAAGGGTTGTTTCTTTTTCTCCACATCCTTGCCAACACTTGTCAAACTTTTGACTTTTTTTTATAATAACCCTTCTAACTGAATGGGAGAAAATATTTGCAAGCCATATACCTGATAAGGGATTAATAGCCAAAATATGCAAGGAACTCATACGACTCCATATGAAAACAAAACAAAACAAAACAAAACAATAAACAATTACAGGGGAGGAGCCAAGACAGCAGAATAGCATGGAAGTTTGTTTTGCATCTCCCGTCCATGAAATACAGCCAGATCAACACTAGACCATCCTGCACACTTAGAACACTGATTTGAGGATTAACACAACAGTCTGCACAACCTGAACCACAGAACTCAGCAGGTACGTGGCGCAGAGAGATAAACTGGGGGAGAGACAAGCCACAGAGGGCAGGAGTTGTTTCTGCTTGTGCAGAGAGAGAACGGAGGCAGGGAGAGAATTCGGGAAAAGCAGCCCTCCCCCCCACCAAAAGCAGCTGGAGAGAAAGTGGAAAAGTGGAAACAGCCGCAGGGACTGAACTAAAAAGGGAGGGAGGAGAAAGGAGAGGGTTTAAATTCCGTTAAGACTCTGTAAACGGGGAGCGCAGAGTCTGAAACTCCTCGCCTCCATACCTGGCGGAGCTCTGGTGGGAAGGGCGAAGCCTGGGGCCGGATGCGTGTTGTGATTGTCCATGATCCCTGAAACGCCGCTGCTACGTGATTGCGTGAACTTTCTCTGGGGTGGGCTGGAGCCGAGCCGCGGTCTCTGGGCTTCGGCGGCAGCAGCGGTCCCGCGAACGTTCCTGGCTGCGGCCGCCACCAGCCATTGCTCGGGGAGACCCTCCCGCAGAGGATCTGAGCGGGTCCCAGCCGCTGTCCCTCCGAAGTGAGGAGTCGGGAAGCACAGCCGCCACGGAGATAAAACTCAGGAGGGAGGTGCCACCCGGCAACCTGACGGCTTGGTCACGGACAGCGTAAAAGTGGGAGCGGAGGAAGCCCGAGACAAAGGACGCGAGCGTGACTGCTGGCCGGGGAGAGCAGCTACACTGCTACACTGGGTAGTTACGCGACGCCATGCTCACTATTCCTGCGCATGCGCATACACACCTACAAGCGTCACAACACTCCACCCCGGTAAGCTGGGCAGCGCCATCTAGTGGAGAACGGAGCCGTTGCACTAAGCCCCGCCCAATCAGGCCAACCTCGTTCTTCAGGAACACAAGTCTCTCCGCCTGCTTAATTTACGGACTATACAGTGCTTCATAGTTTGACTTCTATGGGAAACCGATGTAATTTCAATCACATCTGTTTGCTGTTCATCTATCGATTTTTTTTCTTTTTCATTTCTTTTCTTTTTCTTGAATACAGAAAGGGAAAAAATTCATTCTTATTTTCAATTCTTATTAAAAATATTTTTCTTTAATTTTTTTCTATGTTTTTCTTTTGTATATTTTTTTCAAATTCTATTTCGCTTCCATCATTTCATTTTATTCTATTTCAGTGTATTCATTTTTTTAAATTTTCAATCGATTTCCTTTCATTTTTTCTTTCCCCTTTTTTTCTCTAATCTATCAAGCCCCTTTCAACACCCAGACCAAAACACACCTAGGATCTAGCATCACTTATTTGGTGTGTGTGTGTGTGTGTGTGTGTGTGTGTGTGTCTGTGTGTCTGTGTTGTTTTTAATTTTTTAATTTTAATTTGTTTTTTATTTTAATTTTTTTAATTTTAATTTTTTTACCTCATTAATTCCTTTTCTCCCTTCAAAATGACAAAACTAAGGAATTCACCCCAAAAGAAAGAGCAGGAGGAAACGACAGCCAGGGACTTAACCAACAAAGATACAAGCAAGATGTCTGAACCAGAATTTAGAATCACGATAATAAGAATACTAGCTGGAGTCAAAAATAGATTAGAATCCTTTCTGCAGAGATAAAAGAAGTAAAAGCTAGTCAGGATGAAATAAAAAATGTAACTGAGCTGCAATCTCGAATGAATGCCATGGTGGCAAGGATGGATGAGGCAGAGAATCAGCTACACAGAGGACAAACTTACGGAGAATAATGAAGCAGAAAAAAAGAGGGAGACTAAAGCAAAAGAGCATGATTTAAGGATTAGAGAAATCAGTGACTCATTAAAAAGGAACAACATTAAAATCATAGGAATCCCAGAAGAGGAAGGGAGAGAAAGGGGTTGAAGGGTTATGTGAGCAAATCACAGGGGGAAACTTTCGTAACCTGTAGAAAAACACAGACATCAAAATCCAGGAAGCACAGAGGACTCCCATTAGATTAAAAAAAACCCGACCATCAACAAGACATATCATAGTCAAATTCACAAAATACTCAGTTAGGAAAGAATCATGAAAGCAGCAAGGGGAAAAAAGTCCTTAACCTACAAGGGAAGACAGAACAGGTTTGCAGCAGACCTATCCACAGAAACTTGGCAGGCCAGAAAGGAGTGGCAGGATATATTCAATGTGCTGAATCAGAAAAATATGCAGCCAAGAATTCTTTATCCAGAAAGGGTGTCATTCAAAATAGAAAGAGAGATTAAAAGTTTCCCAGACAAACAAAACTTAAAGGAGTTCATGACCACTAAACCAGCCCTGTAAGAAATTTTAAGGGGGACTCTCTGAGACAAGAAAAGACAAAAAATGACAAAGTTGTAATCAAGACAGTATGGTATTGGCACAAAAATAGACACTCAAATTAATGGAACAGAACAGAGAGCCCAGAAATGGTCACACAAACGTATGGCCAACTAATCTTTGACAAAGCAGGAAAGAATATCCAATGGAATAAAGACACTCTCTTCAGCAAGTGGTGCTGGGAAAACTGGACAGAGACATGCAGAAGAATGAACCTGGACGACTTTCTTACACCATACACAAAAATAAACTCAAAATGGATGAAAGGCCTAAATTAGACAGGAAGCCATCAAAATCCTCGGGGAGAAAGCAGGCAAAAACCTCTTTGATCTTGGCCGCAGCAACTTCTTACTCAACACGTCTCTGGAGGCAAGGGAAACAAAAGCAAAAATAAACTACTGGGACCTCATCAAAAATAAAAGCTTCTGCACAGTGAAGGAAACAATCAGCAAAACTAAAAGGCAACCGATGGAATGGGAGAAGATATTTGCAAATGATATATCAGATAAAGGTTAGTATCCAAAATATATAAAGAACTTATCAAACTCAACACCCAAGAAACAAATAATCCAGCGAAGAAATGGGCAAAAGACATGAATAGACACCTTTCCAAAGAAGACATCCAAATGGCCAACCGGTGCATGAAAAATAGCTCCACATCACTCATCATCAGGGAAATACAAATCAAAACCACAATGAGATACCACCCGACACCTGTCAGAATGGCTCACATTAACAACTCAGGCAGGGGCGCCTGGGTGGCGCAGTCGGTTAAGCGTCCGACTTCAGCCAGGTCACGATCTCACGGTCTGTGAGTTCGAGCCCCTCGTCGGGCTCTGGGCTGATGGCTCGGAGCCTGGAGCCTGTTTCCGATTCTGTGTCTCCCTCTCTCTCTGCCCCTCCCCGTTCATGCTCTGTCTCTCTCTGTCCCAAAAATAAATAAAAAACGTTGAAAAAAAATTAAAAAAAAAAAAAAAAAAAAAACTCAGGCAACAACAGGTGTTGGCAAGGATGCAGAGAAAGAGGATCTCTTTTTCATTGCTGGTGGGAATGTAAACTGGGGCAGCCATTCTGGAAAACAGTATGGAGGTTCCTCAAAAAATTAAAAATAGAACTACCCTATGACCAGCAGTTGAACTATTAGGTATTTATCCAAGGGAAACATGCACTCCAATGTTTTTAGCAGCACTATTAACACCAGCCAAAGTATGGAAAGAGCCCAAATGCCCATCGATGGATGAATGGATAAAGAAGATGTGGTATATATATACAATGGAGTATTACTCAGCAATCAAAAAGAATGAAATGTTGCCCTTTGCAACTATGTGGATACAACTAAAGGGTATTATGCTAAGTGAAATTAGTCAGTCAGAGAAAGATAAATATCATACCTTCACTCATATGAGGACTTTAAGAGACAAAACAGATGAACATAAGAGAAGGGAAGCAAAAATAATATAAAAACAGGGAAGGGGACAAAACATAAGAGACTCTTAAACATGGAGAACAAACAGAGGGTTGCTGGAGGGGTGGTAGGAGAGGGGATGGGCTAAATGGGTAAGGGCATTAAGGAATCTACTCCTGAAATCATTATTGCACTATATGCTAACTAACTTGGATGCAAATTTAAAAAAGAAAAAAGAAAGAAATAAACTGATTAGAAAATGAACAAAGGACGCAAATAGATATTTTCCAAAGAAGATGTACAGATCGCCAACAGGTGTATGAAAAGATGCTCAGCATCACTAATCATCTGGGAAATGCAAATAAAAGCCACAATGAGATATCACCTCACACCAGCCTGGACCATGTTTCATTCCTGGGGGAGCAAAGCAGGGGACTGGCCCAGTCCTAACCGAGCCACAGAGCCTAGGAGCCAGGCATGGGTAATTCCCCAAAGGACAATGGGTCGTTATAATCAGAAGACAGGGAGGATTAATGTTAACCTTACAAGATGCTCCTTTCAGAGATCCGCATCCATTCCTAAATTCAGTGGGGTGACCCCATTGCTTCTGGGGGTCATGACTTCATCCAGGACCCCCATCGTCCTTCTCAGTCTTTGCCCACCTACTTCCTGGGGGCTCCTTCCACATCCCGTCCCTAAAACTTGTCCACGCCCAGCATGACCGGATGAGGAATCGGGAGCCAGCAACTGGTGACAGATCGGGCAGACACTCTCTGCTTGTTCCCGTTAACAGATGGGCACCTGTCAGAGAGGCACTTAGGAAAAGACGTGGCCCTCGAAGATCTCTCGCTCATAGACTTTCAGAATTTCCGCTGCACCCTGGTATGGCTATTAATTAATATTATTATTATCTTTCATCGAGATGGATGGAGCTGCTAATTGCTCCTTTCCCACGAATCTCTCCATAGTCATACTTATCTTCAGACAAATAACAACCTCAGGACAAATGATTGACTCTCCGCGCTTAACATTCGTTTTGTTAAATGGATAAGGAATACGACAACGAGGCTGAAATTCCACGACTGAGCTTCCGGTGCCGGCCTGCCTGCCGCTGTCCTGGGACCCTCCGCTCCACCAGTCCTTCTCCACACTGCCCTCCAAGATGCCACCTTTCTGCCTGTCCCCCTTCCCCACGCCCCCACCTCTGCGCCCACACCATTGGTTTGGGGCAGAGAAAGGTGGAAAGGTGCGCATGGTGGAAGAAAGCACTATGGGGTCCAACACCTGAGACCCCCCTTACCTGCGTGACCTTGAGAAGTCACCAGCCCTTCCAAGCTGCCTCAGGGTTGTGGAAATAACAAAGGCCACCCAGACACAAACAAGCGAAAGCTGTTTACTCAGAGTGTGCTCGAGTCAGCCCCCATCACTTGGGTTTGGCGGATACTCAAAGGCAGCCGGAGAAGCAGGGAAGCTTCACAGTGGAAAAGAGGAGCGGTTCTGGGTGTGCCCGACTGGATGCTGTTGGCGTGAGGAAGCAGGAGGCAGGTCACCCCGAAGTGGGGTGTCCTATGTGGTTGATTAGGGGCATATATTTGGCTTTCTCTGATTGGCCCTGGGTTGGAAGTAGGAGCAAAAATCAGGGAAGCTGGTAGTTATTGGCCAAATCCTGACCATTTGGGAGCAGGTGATGCAGACCCGTGGTTCAGACTGGTAGCTAGAGGTTCAGGTCAGACAACAGTTGTTGTATACGGTCTGGCCATTGTCTGTTTGCACATTCAGCCTCTCAGTCTGCTCAGTGGTAAAATGGGCATGAATAGTCCCTAACTCATAGGATTTAGGGGAAATAGTAAGAAGACATGATATAAAAAATCACTCGAATGTCACATCTGGCACTCACTCACACAACCCATAGATGTTTTTCAACACTTTTACTTGGTGATGGGGAAATGTAACGGGAAAAGTTCCCAACCCCATGGAACTCACATGTCTAGTGGCGATATGCAGCACACAAAACAGCAAATAGTAAATGAGCAAAACGGTCATAGATGCTATGAAAAAAATCCAGGCGGACATGGGAGATAGTTTACAGGGGAGGGGGGCATGTGGGTACTTCAAAGGGGTGATATTCAGACCTGAGGGAGCCAGACATGCAAATGACCCAAGGGAGAGGAGCCCAGACAGGGGAAACAGAAAGTGAACAGCCCTGGGGCACCTGGGTGGCTCATTTGGTTAAGAGTCTGACTTGGGCTCAGGTCATGATCTCACGTTCACGCGTTCGAGTCCCACGTCCAGCTCTGTGCTGACTGTGCTGGGCCTGCTTCAAGAGATTCTCTCTCTTTCCCTCTCTCTCTGCTCCTCCCCTGCTCGTGCTTTCTCTCTCTCAAAATAAACCAGTCTCGTAAATAAACATTAAAAAAAATTTTTTTTTTAATGTTTATTTATTTTTGAGAGACAGAGAGAGGCAGAGCATGAGCAGGGGAGGGGGAGAGGCAGAGAGATACAGAATCTGAAGCAGGCTCCAGGCTCTGAGCTGTTTGTTAGCACAGAGCCCAGCACGGGGCTTGAACCCACGAACTGCAAGACCATGACTTGAGCTGAAGTCGGACACTCAACCGACTGAGCCACCCCGGCACCCCTAGTAAGTAAACTTTTTTTTTTTTTTAATTTTTTAACGTTTATTTATTTTTGAGACAGAGAGAGACAGAGCATGAACGGGGGAGGGTCAGAGAGAGAGGAAGACACAGAATCTGAAACAGGCTCCAGGCTCTGGGCTGTCAACACAGAGCCCGATGCGGGGCTCGAACTCACGGAAGGCGAGATCATGACCCGAGCTGAAGTCGGCCGCTTAACCGACTGAGCCACCCAGGCGCCCCAGTAAACTTTTAAAAACAAAGAAAGTAGGGGCATCTGAGTGGCTCGGTTAGTTAAGCATCGGACTTTGGCTCAGGGCATGATCTCACAGTTCCTGAGTTCGAGTCCTGTGTCAGGCTCTTTGCTGGCAGCTCGGAGCCTGGAGCTTGCTTCAGATTCTGTGTCTCCCTCTCTCTCTGCTCCTCCCCCACTGATGCTTTGTCTCTCTCTCTCTCTCTCTCAAAAATAAATAAACATTAAAAAAAAATTTTTTTAAAGAAGGGGGCATGACTGCACTAAGGCAGAAATGAGGGGAAATCATGTAATCGGGGCTGCGTGCAAGAGGGAAGCCAACAAAACTTCAGCCCAGTAGGACTGGGCCAAAGGGAGGGGGAGAGAGGAAGCAGAAACGGCTCCTGGGTGTGGTGAACGAGAAGGGGCCATATTCGTGTCTCAATTACTACTGATCACCAGTGGCTGGTGAACAGTGCAAACGAAGAAGAGAGAGAGAGACGGGAGGAGGGGAGGGAGGCAGTTCTCAAACCAGTTCGGAAGATGCGTGAAAAATAACTTTGTGGTCCAGAGGTCTCCACACACCCCTGTTCTCCCCCTCTCTCCTGACCTGACGCCTGACTCTGACTCCCAGCCGCCCAGTGCCAGAAGCTGCCTAGAAAAAAGCAGCTGCAGGGCCCTGATGCCCCCCCCCCTCCCCCCCCACCAGCTTCCCTCCGCGGGAGCAGAGGAGACAGGTTTACCACGTCCAGACTTTCCTAATTACCATCACAGCGGCTCTCAGGTCCCTGGCGGACTCTCCTGAAAAAGAGAAATCGCCTCTAGATGTGGGCCCCAAGCAGAGTGCGGGCCCGCGATTGGCCATAGATAATTGGGCCGTTGTCTGGGTCTCCGGGAATGGGCTGTTTGGGAACATTAGCAAAGGCCGCCAGCGCCTTGCAGGGCTGGGGAGCCTTGCAGGGCTGGGGCGTGTGGAGCTGTGGAATGAACCAAGCAGGGGGTGGAGTGATCATCAGAAAATCCGCTGGGGCCCGGGGGCTGCCTCTGGTCCCCTGGGGTGGGGGGCACTGAGCAGCAGCACTTCTAGAAGCCACTGGTCCTGTCTGGTTCCTTCCCTGCAGGAGCCCTCTGTCCCCAGACTGCTTCTCCGGTGGCCCCCATGGGGCGTACAGGACAGAACAGTGCATTTCAAGAAGCTCCCCAAGACCCGGATGCCCTCTGCACTCTGCGGCTTGAGCCCATCCGTCGTCATGAACCCCCGGGTTTTCATCTGATGCTACCTTGCTGGGTTTGTTCAAGGATGAAGGGAGATGACATTTCTACAAGGGCACCTAGAATATCCAATACATGGTGTTCTTTCCGTCCTGTCCTTGTGAGGGAGCCCCCCTTGACATGCCTCGTTTGCCCTGGTACCAGATTCAAAGCACGTGAACTTCAGACTCCCCCTGGAGCCCTCCAGTGAGGGTGAGCCCCCGCCCGGGCTCCAACACCACAAGACCTCCGTCAGAACAACAGCTAACGTTTCTTAAGTGTCCACAGGGCATCAGGCGCCGTGTTGAGCACTCTCCCGCCATTATCCCACATCGCCCTCACATCTACCCCATTAGCCGAGCGTCGTTCATACCCCACTTTAGAGACAAGGAGACATGCTCAGAAACGCTGAGATACTTCCCCGGGTTTACCCAAAGATAGAGCTCAGCTTTGAGGGCCCGGACCCTCTGACCCCAGCTACCAGATCACGGCCGCCACACCTTCCCCGGATGATAGCTCCCACCTGCCAGGTCACTCTGTGCCTGCTCACACCTGATTTTCTCCTTCAAGCCTCCTGCTACCCCAGAAAAGGAGGAACGAGTCTCTCTCTCTTCTCCTTCAGACCCACTTCACAGATGAACACATCAAGGCGCAGTGGGATACAGTCATTGACTCCATGCCCAGAGCTGCTAAAAGGTAGGTAAGACAAGCACTTACCTCGAATGGTGGATTTTTTTTAAGTTTATTTATTTTTGAGAGAGGGAGAGAGAGCAGATGTGGGGGGAGGGGCAGAGAGAGAGAATCCCAAGCAGGCTCCACACTGTCAGCACAGAGCCCTACATGGGGGGTGATCTCCCAAACCCTGAGATCATGACCTGAGCTGAAACCAAGAGTTGGACCCTTGGGGCGCCTGGGTGGCTCGGTTGATTAGGCGTCCGACTTTCACTCAGGTCATGATCTTTCAGGCTCTGTGCTGACAGCTCGGAGCCTGGAGCCTGCTTCAGATTCTGTGTCTCCTTCTCTCTCTGCCCCTCCCCCGCTCATGCTGTCCCCCTCTCTCTCTCTCTCTCTCTCAAAAATAAACATTTTTAAAAACTTTTCCAAGGGGCGCCTGGGTGGCTCAGTCGGTTAAGCGTCCGACTTCGGCTCAGGTCATGATCTCACTGTCCGTGAGTTCGAGCCCCGCGTCAGGCTCTGGGCTGATAGCTCAGAGCTCAGAGCCTGGAGCCTGCTTCGGATTCTGTGTCTCCCTCTCTCTCTGACCCTCCCCCGTTCATGCTCTGTCTCTCTCTGTCTCAAAAACAAACATTAAAAAAAAAAAAAAAAAAACTTTTCCAAAAGAGTCGGACACTTAACTGACTGAACCACCCAGGTGCCCCTTGAATGGTAGATTTTAACCCTAAGGGGCAGGAGGTGAGGAAGGAGGGCACAGCACAGCCTTTTCCCATCCACATAACCCCTCCTGTAGGAGACAGAAATCCACTTCTCCTAAGACCTCACTGCTAGATATAAACTCGAAGCTGAAACTTTATTTCTAACTGGAATTAAATCATTTACCCTTGGGTTCAGGATGGAAGAATTATCTGGTTACTTTTCCTGATACTTGGTGCATTTTTGCCAAAGGGCAAAGGTGTTGAGATGTCAGGCGAAGTCACCTTGTCTGGGGTCAGCCGTGAAAACCCCGGGAGAAAAAGAGGAGCCTCCGAGGCTGTCGGCCGAAGCACGTTCTGTGCTCTTGCACGGATGCTGTTTCCTGCCTCAGATCTTGACATGTGCTGGTCCCAAATGCCCCAAGAGGGCAGGAGGCCAGATGTCAGAGCTGTTGAGAACCACCTTGGGCCAGCAGCTTTACCCCTCCCAGGAGGAATATTCTCATTTGGAAAAAGGGCAGTGGGTAACACCTGCCTTCGTGCAGTGTTGTGAGTATTTAATGCAACAATGGTGTAAAGCCTTTAGCCGGGTTGTTGCTTCCAAAGCCAGGAGCTCCAGTGAGGAGGACACACACAGGAAAGAAAGAATGGGAGGGTGCGAGGGTCAGGGCAGTGAGGGGGAGCAGAAAGTCCTGTCATTGACCCAGGACCACCCCAGCTCTGTCTCAGTGTCGTTAAAAGGTTCTCATAAGGATAAAATAAAGCACAAAGCCTAACGCAGGGTGTTCAGTAACTTTTGGGCATCTTTCTCTCCACCCACCTGCATCAGTTGCCTTGTGTCCAGGAATGGGTCCAGGAGATGGGCCATTACCCGCCAGGCAGCCACAGCTGTTTCCTCCTTGACAAGGTCCCTCCTCCTCCTCTGGCGCCCCGAGGCACCCACACCCCAGCCCTGGCCGCCATCCATCTCCCAGCAAACTCCAGAGGCTCCCCTGAGATTCCG
Organism: Panthera leo; assembly: GCF_018350215.1. Taxonomy (NCBI): domain Eukaryota; kingdom Metazoa; phylum Chordata; class Mammalia; order Carnivora; family Felidae; genus Panthera; species Panthera leo. Next base: position 34,145,594 of record NC_056694.1, on the reverse strand, counting down.
GTCTCGTGCTTTCTCATTGGCTCATTTCCTCCTGATTAAACTCAAGCCACCACCTCTTCCGAGAGCGGTCCCAGAGGCCCCTGAAGACAAAGATTAGAATGTTTCCAATGTGGCCTTAATTGTGCAGCAGAAAGTCTCATCCCCCCATAGAGCAACTCCGAAGTTTTCCCAGAGCCCCCACCCCCCACCCCCTGCCCCGTTGAGTCCAGAGAGAGGCCCCTTCCCCACCCTGGAAGCCGGGCAGCCCTTCCAGAATGTTTCTTTAAGGTCCCATGGTGCTTTCTCAACACATCCACATTGGTCCCGATGCAGGCTTGTTTGCGTGGGTTCATAGTTCACTTCCCTACCAACCAGAACAGCTGATTCTTTCCCATGCCCCCCCCCCTCCGCCACAGACACAGACACACATTCACTAGTGATCACCTTCAACCTGAGACCTTATTGTGCTTCTGAAAAATGCGTTTTGTGCAGCTTCAGGCTTCTGCGGGAAGGAAACCCCAGCAGGGGTGCCAGACTAGGGCTGAGCAGGGTGTTTGCCCTGGAAGTGAACTCGAATGAATGGATGAATGAATGAATGAATGAATGGTGGTGAAATCAGAGCCTGGGCCAAAGTTGCTAGTACCCAGCAGCTAGACTGAGAGCGAAGTGAGACCACCATCAAAAGCAGTCTGAGCTGGAGGGTTGGGAACAAACCAGAAAATGGAGCATGCATGGATCAGGGAGAAGGACGGGTGGATTGCGTCAACCCAGCGTGAGGGCTGACCACACACTTCCCTTCCCTATGTCACGACATCACGTCCACAGCTTGCAATCAGCCACGGTGAGAGTGCTTATATGGCGGGTAGCTGACAAGCTCTACAAACCAGAGTTTGGTTCCGTTTTTGGCTTTGTTTCCAGAAAGCTGGTTAGTAAACATGGACCAGCAAGGCAGTGGTCACATGGCGGGGTGGGAGAGAAGTTAAAGGCCCGGGTGTTGCAACCAGAGAGAGGGGAAAATCGAGGAAGTTTTGGAACCTTGCTGAGCCTCGAGTTTTGTCATCTGTGAGAAGGGCTGGTCAACTTAAAGAGATACATTCAGATGAAATGTTCTCATCGTACAGAGTGCTCAGCACCAGGCCAGGCATGCAGGAAACCCTTTCTGATGATTATATTACAGTGGTTGTGCCACTGGCCCGCTGCAAAGGGGTTAATACTTTCCTTCCCACGTTTGCCTTCATGATCATGTCTGCCCCGGGGAAAGAAGACATTTGCCACCAGACATGAGCTCAGGAGCAAAACAAAGTTGATTGTGTATGTATTGCATTTCAGAAGTGCCAAAGTCAAGAAGATTTCTACAACTTCTCGTCTTTGCCTACCTTACTTTTTTGGGTACTTGTTTAAGGAAAAAAAAATAGAACTCGGAAAGCCAAGTCATTCTAGGAGGATTCTTCAATAATTGCCTTTTTTCCCTTCAGATGTTCAGAGATGATTTCCGCCACCATTGAGATACAGATAAAAAGGAAGTTGAGTGTTTCAGTGCTGAGCCCAGCCTGCCTCGTGAGCAGGGAGGTTATACAAGAAGATAGCTGTCTCCCGGAAAAGCTAATCCGCCGTTTTCACGTCCAACCTTTACAAATAGTGCCCGTGTGGCAAAGTTTGAATCACTCCCTTTAACAGCCCCTGAAAACAAATGCAAAACCTTTCAAGTTCATTCAAAGTCATTACAACACTTTCCAGAACTGAATCAATTACCGTAACCTCTGTGGGTGTGTAAAATATGAAATTACCAGCACCCTCATAGAGCCAGAGAATTGGCAAATTAGCAGAAATTGATTATGGGAGCTTTGGGAGCAACCCTTGGTGTATTAAGTGTCTTAATGACAAACAGTAATCTGTTACTTGAGAGATTTTGTTTCATGGCATCGTCTTGTCCGTTAATGGTGCTTTCTTTGCCTTGGTGACTGCTGATTTTGCCACCTAGCAAATTGACGCGGGGCAAGGGGTGGGGACGGGGGTGGGGGGTGGCCAGTAAGTGCTTACTGTGTTGTGCCTGATGAAAATAAGACATTTTGCTGGTCCCGAAAGATCCAATATCCATTTTGGGTCCCGACCGAGATGAGAATTTATTTGGTCGTTTCAAATGAGCTCACCATGATCTCTCTTTCCACGGACACAGTTCGGAGAAGAGGCAAGTTGAGGAGGTGGAAGACAGGAAAGCAAGAGGCTGGGGCTCTCTGTGCACGCAGGGAAGGTCTGGGGAAGAAGCCTGCTCAAAGAGAGGAAACAGGCGAACACCAGAAGAGATCAGAGTGGTCCCAGCCCAGAAGCTGCAGCCAGTACTGTTCACCCCCTGCTGGAATGAAGTGCTCAGAATCCCCCTCGCCAACCGCCAACCTTTCCACGTGGGTATGTGCGTCCCGGTCTTCTGGCTGCCCCAGCAGAGCAGAACCACGAATGTCTGTTGTCTCCCTTTCCTAGGGCAACGCCAGCCCCGAGGCAGGAAGAGGAGAAGGTGGCAGTGTTTCCTGAGCTCTCACTGTGCTAGGGACCTTGGTGTGCATGACCCTGGGGCACAGCTGTCCCAGATCAACCCTTGATGCAGGTACAGCCGCCCTCACTTTGCGAAGGAGGGAACAGGGCTCAGGAGGATGAGAGAGTGTCACTGATTCCTTCGTTCATCCATTCAACAACATTCACTGAGCATCTGCCTGGTGCCAGATGACGTCTCCAGGGCTCTGGATACAGCTGGGAAAAGAGCAGTTTCCCTTCTCCTGGAGGAAAAGAGTCAATGAGCAAGAGATAAATCATTAAACATGATGGTTACAGATTGTGCAGGAGAGAGGGTGGCACGACAGAGAGTGGCAAGGGCCTGAGCACTGCTTTGGTTAGCGTGGCCTCTCTGAGGAGCTGACAGTAGAGGCTGAGGTCTGAAAAATGAAAAAGAACTGGGGAGCCCCTCTGGTGGGAGAGAGCATTCCAGCAAGTGCAAAGGCCCCGGGGCAGAGCTGGCTCACCTGGCACAATTTAAATGCACAATCCAAAAAAGAATGGAGAACAGCCTCCCCTCCTGGCCAGTGCTGTTTAACTCTTAGCAGGTGCACCAAAGTGCTTAGTAAGTTTGCATCGCTTACTGTTCACCTCACAGACCCTTGCGGCTTCCGAGCCCATGAAGCCAGACGGTCCTCCGGAGAAGCAAACGTCTTTGCTCTGTCTGTGTCCCCACAGCCAGGCATAGAGTCAAGGCCATTTGCCAAATGAATTAATGAGGGTTGGCTAGTCTGTACTTGCTGAGATTCGCAGCAAGGGAAAAAAGCAATCCCCCAGCTTTGATGGCAGGAAGACCCAAATGCAAACGCTGCTGACTCCTGCCTGTGTGAGTTGGGGCCCAATACTTATCTGGGCCTCAGTTCCCTTCTCTGTAAATGGGCACGATGTGGACACTTCCCCATGGGTTCGTTGTGAGCACAAAATGAGATAATGTAGGTAGGGCCCAGACAAAATGTCTGGGTTGTGGTCAAGATGAAAAAATTAAAAATCATTGGATTTTGTGTGTTTTTAGTCCATTTACATTGAGCTCTTTAGCTCACCCCTCTCTCGTGTTGTCTTTTGATCTTCACATGAGACCGTTAAGGGACGTAGGGTTTTTGCCCCACTTTACAGAAAAGGAAACTATGCCCAGAAAGGTTAAGTAATTTGCCTAAAGTCACACAGCTGTAAACAGCCGATAAAAGGATCTGGCACCAAATGCACCACATCACCCTGGGGGGGGTGGGGGGAGGGGTGTCTGTGAACTATTTTTAGCAAGCCATTATTCACACACCCCATCTATGTATGATATCTGCTCAGGCAGGTCTTTTGTTTCCAGTTTCTGATGTGGATTTGTTTACCCAAAACGTATGCACGCGTGTGCACACACACACACACACACACACACACGAGCGCACGCGCACACTTTCTCTTTTGAATTAAGCCATAAGTTTTTTAAAGGAGGAAGATGCATCTCACTTCAACCCGCTCTCTCTTCTCCTTTGCAGATGCCCCCATGCTGTTCTAGTTAATAGGCACGGATACCCTGCTGCCCCATTTCACCTGCTACCCCAAACACAGCCAGTCACTGCCTCCCTGAACCTCTCACACCACAGGGGAGCTCCTCTCAGAAGCCAGAGCAGGGGGGCGGGCGATGCAGCCATCAAGAGAGCACAAGAGGCTTCTGGCAGATCAGAGGGAAGGATTCTGAGGCTCTTCCCAGCGTTAACATAATGAGGGGGTAACCTGGTATTTAAATCCCGGCCAAAGAGGTAAATCTGCATTGTCAGCCTTCAACGTGATTTACAAAATAATTTTAAAATGCATGAACCTTCTTCTTTCTAAAGCATGAGGGTGCTAAGTTAACTTCTAAATATTTTATCGCACAAGGTGAGCTGTTTTGCCTCGTGGCCATCACTCACAGAGCAGAGAAGGGGGCGCGAGGTGCGGGAGAGCCCCCTGAAGGCCCTCCATCGTCACTCATGCAGGACAGTCTTGAGGGGAGCGGGGGGGCGGGTTCTGTGGTTTATTTTGCCTCTGGTCATTTGAATAGTGCTTTTGTTCACCATCTTCAGAGAAAATGACTGCTGCGGGCAAGCTGGGAGGTATTTTCTAACTTGGTTCTTTAGAGCTCGCTGACTTTGAGGCTTTCCTGGGCAGGGATCCCTGAAGGGCAAAGGAGAGCCTGCAGGTTGGGAGGGGGTGGGGAACAACAACACCCCAGCGTCTTTGCTGCCTGAAAGAGATTGCAGCTGGCCCCAGTGAGAGGTGAGGACAACCCAAGAGTCAATCCATCTGGGAAGGAAAGAAAGGCTACATGCCAAAGACAAAGGATTTTTCTCCCTTGTTGCTAACTTCCTACCGAAGGCTAGGGTCAAGCCTTGATCCTGGAGCTAAATGCTGAGTGCTGGTGTGCCCACATGATTCTGATCAGGATCCTCAACAGCCATGTGGGACTATGAGTCTTGGTCAGAGCTCTACAGCATGGAAGTCAACCCATCTCTGAATCTGTTCCTCCCCGTCACCAGAGGAGGTGTATGGGTAGACGGTGACTGGGATGTTGGTTCCAAAGACCCTTGAATATCACCTGCAACTGAAGGGGTAGACCAAGGCACCCTTCCCGGTGAGCGGAATCAGAATTTCTCGGAAAAAGAACACAGGAGCCTGCGTTTATAAGTAACCTCCGCGGTGGTTCTCACGCACGCTGGAATTTCAGAACTGCTGGGCTACGCTAAAGATTCTGAACCCTATGCGAACACTGCGATTGTAGAGGGAACCTGTAGAACCCACCCCAGAGTTCTTGATTTAATCCAGTAGGAGGGTGGCGTGGAGAGCTTTAAAAGCGTCCCAGGTGATGCTGGGGTGCAGCCAAGGCTGACCACCAACCACTGAGCTAGAGGAACATCAGGCTTGTGGATTTTATTGGGTTTTAGTATCTGCACTCAACTTGAACTTCTCTAAGTGATGGAGTGCTCGCCGGGGTTCCAGGTACTTCATTCCTGGACTGATGGTTCCGAGAGACCTCGTTCCTGCAGCTGAACTGAGATTTCACTCCATACTAACTTCACCTGCTGGTCCCGGCTGCCTTGAGATCAGGTTGTCCCAGTGGACAAACGTGTGGGCATGTGTCCGTCCATAGAGTGGATGATGTCAGCATCGTTCTTTCTTCTCCAGGGCCCTCACCCCTTCCCCCTCCACCACCCCACCTAGAAGCCAGTGCCCTCACCTCTTCCCCCTGCCTGAACACCCACCCTCCAGACAGTGTCTGCAATGAGTCTGTTGTCCGCATGCATGATGGCATGAACTGAGGTATGAGTGTTGAATGTCAGAGACCTGGTTCCACTTGGCTCTTCCTCCAAGGACCTTGGACAAGACCCTTTCACTCTGGGTCTCTGAGTTCCCAGCTCTGAAACTAGTGGGGTGGGGGTGGGGGGTCCACCTAAATTAGTTCTTAGGACTCATGTGGCTAGTACAATGTAATCTGTGAAAAGATTGAGGCAGGCAGGAGGAAGAGCTAACGGAGTTGGTCAGTGGAAGGAGAAGAGGGAGAGAGGGAGATGAGGGACAGGGAGGGAACGAGGGAGGGAGGAAGGAAGGAAGGAAGGAAGGAATGTAGGGAGGGAGGGAGGGAGGGAAGGAAGGAAGGAAGGAAGGAAGGAAGGAAGGAGAAGCAAAGAAGGAAGGGAGAGAGAGAGGAAGGAAGGAGAAGGAAGGAAGGAAGCAGAAGCAAAGAAGGAAGGGAGAGAGAGAGAGGAAGGAAGGAGAAGGAAAGAAGGAAGGAAGGAAGGCAAAGCAAAGAAGGAAAGGAGAGAGAGAGGAAGGAAGAAGAAGGAAAGAAGGAAGGAAGGAAGGCAAAGCAAAGAAGGAAGGGAGAGAGAGGAAGGAAGGAGAAGGAAAGAAGGAAGGAGAAGCAAAGAAGGAAAGGAGAGAGGAAGGAAGGAGAAGGAAAGAAGGAAGGAAGGCAAAGCAAAGAAGGAAGGGAGAGAGGAAGGAAGGGGAAGGAAGGAAGGAAGGAAGGAAGGAGAAGCAAAGAAGGAAAGGAGAGAGAGAGAGAGGAAGGAAGGAGAAGGAAGGAAGGAAGCAGAAGCAAAGAAGGAAGGGAGAGAGAGAGAGAGAGGAAGGAAGGAAGGAAGGAAGGAAGGAAGGAGAAGCAAAGAAGGAAGGGAGAGAGAGAGAGGAAGGAAGGAGAAGGAAAGAAGGAAGGAGAAGCAAAGAAGGAAAGGAGAGAGGAAGGAAGGAGAAGGAAAGAAGGAAGGAAGGCAAAGCAAAGAAGGAAGGGAGAGGGGAAGCAAGGGGAAGGAAGGAAGGAAGGAAGGAAGGAAGGAAGGAAGGAAGGAAGGAGAAGCAAAGAAGGAAAGGAGAGAGAGAGAGAGGAAGGAAGGAGAAGGAAGGAAGGAAGGAAGGAAGGAAGGAAGGAAGGAAGGAGAAGCAAAGAAGGAAGGGAGAGAGAGAGGAAGAAAGGAGAAGGAAGGAAGGAAGCAGAAGCAAAGAAGGAAGGGAGAGAGAGAGAGGAAGGAAGGAGAAGGAAGGAAGGAAGGAAGGAAGGAAGGAAGGAAGGAAGGAGAAGCAAAGAAGGAAGGGAGAGAGAGAGAGGAAGGAAGGAGAAGGAAAGAAGGAAGGAGAAGCAAAGAAGGAAAGGAGAGAGCGAGGAAGGAAGGAGAAGGACGGAAGGAAGGCAAAGCAAAGAAGGAAGGGAGAGAGAGAGGAAAGAAGGAAGGAAGGAGCAGCAAAGAAGGAAGGGAGAGAGGAAGGAAGGAAGGAAGGAGCAGCAAAGAAGGAAGGGAGAGAGGAAGGAAGGAAGGAAGGAGCAGCAAAGAAGGAAGGGAGAGAGGGGAAGGAAGGGGAAGGAAGGAGAAGGATGGAAGGAAGGCAAAGCAAAGAAGGAAGGGAGAGAGAGGAAGGAAGGAGAAGGAAAGAAGGAAGGAAAAGCAAAGAAGGAAAGGAGAGAGGAAGGAAGGAGAAGGAAGGAAGGAAGGAAGGAAGGAAGGAGAAGCAAAGAAGGAAAGGAGAGAGAGAGGAAGGAAGGAGAAGGAAGGCAAAGCAAAGAAGGAAGGGAGAGAGAGAGGAAGAAGGAAGGAAGGAAGGAAGGAAGGAAGGAAGGAAGGAAGGAAGGAGAAGCAAAGAAGGAAGGGAGAGGAAGGAAGGAAGGAAGAAAGGAAGGAAGGAGAAGCAAAGAAGGAAAGGAGAGAGGAAGGAAGGAGAAGGAAAGAAGGAAGGAAGGAAGGAAGGAAGGAAGGAAGGAAGGAAGGAAGGAGAAGCAAAGAAGGAAAGGAGAGAGAGGAAGGAAGGAGAAGGAAAGAAGGAAGGCAAAGCAAAGAAGGAAGGGAGAGAGAGAGGAAGAAGGAAGGAAGGAAGGAAGAAAGGAAGGAAGGAGAAGCAAAGAAGGAAGGGAGAGGAAGGAAGGAAGAAAGGAAGGAAGGAGAAGCAAAGAAGGAAGGAAGGGAAGGAGGAAGGAAGGAGAAGCAAAGAAGGAAGGAAGGAAGGAAGGAAGGAAGGAAGGAAGGGCAGGTCATTGGAGTCTTTTGAAAACTCTCTAATGCATCAAGCAAAATATTTTGAAAATTGAGACAACACTACTCTTTATATAGTTACTTATTACATGGTGCTGGTGTGCTGTTTGAATCACGAATTGCATGCTAATGGCCTAATTCATAAACCATTGACATTCTTTATGAGTCCTTAGCATTCAGAAATGAAGAATTTGTGTTCAAAATACAATTTGCATTGCAAAATTCAATAATTTAGTTTCTCATATTCATTAATGCCTGAAACCACAACACATAACTTATCCATTGCAACTCCCTCCTTAGGACACCGGGAAAGGAAGTGTTTCAGCCGGGAAATCAAGTACAGCGTTTTATGGCCAAGCTTGGAGCCGCTCTGAGAGCCGTTACAAGGGGCATCCAACCTGTTTCTACTGAAGCAGTGGGCGCAGGATTCTAGCACGGCCGAGGTAAGAGAGCCAGAAGGGCCTCTCAAGCACACGTTTGTTAAACCTTGCCTGATCTCAGGGACTTCAGCTGAGATTCAAACCCCTGCTGAAAGGTAGATGTGCGATTTCCGGCAAAGCAGTCAGTGTGGAAAAACCAGTGAGATGATCACGGTAACAGGCAGCTGAATCCGTCTATGGGACACTCGGAAAAACTTTCCATCAGATATGTAACGGAAAGGGCAGTGTAATATTCTGCACGCTAGACGTGGGGAACACTTCTTGTGGCAGGCATCTGTGCTGTGAATTACCAACCCCACCCCATTTATATATGAAGGACCAAGTTGGATTCACAGCAGGCCTAGCGATTTTTCGTAGTACAAGACAAACAGTGACAAGCTGTTGAAGGACAGAAAAGAGAGACAGGTGGCTTAAGGAAAAGCCAGTGGGGGTGCTTACCTGGTTCAGGTGCCCTTAGGAACAGATCCTTTGGGATAACACTTGCTGTTGGACTCGGGTGTATCGGAATGTGCTGGTGTAAACCTTTTCTTATGAAACAGTGTGTGAGCTACTAGGTCCAATCAGAATTTCTCAGAACCCAGACCTGAGAGTTGGGACAATGAAATGGAGCAAATACAATCCCCAGAGTCAGAGTCCTACATTTTAGTTCCCTCTCTGCCTCCAGCCTGCTGCCTGAACTTGTCCAGGTCACGTCCTCTCTCCGGGGCTTGTAAATGGGGCGGTTTGGATGCCATGATCTCTAAAACCTCTTCCAATACTGAAGCCCCTGGGATTTCAGAGTCTCAGCCTAGGATGGTCACCAAAATTAGACACGGATCGCTCCCTTCTGGGCACGTCTGCCTGAGAGCTGGTTATCTGAGCTGCTAGAAGTTGAAAGACCAAAGACCTTTACTGGAACGCAAGGTGAATGTTACAAGGAACCATACGTGTCTCGTTCAGTGCCACGGGCCCAGCACCCAGCGGACATCATCAGCGCTCAAGAATTGGTCACTCATTCATTCAGCAGATGTCTTCTGAGCACACACAATGTGATAGGCTCCCTTCTAGACATAAGGATACAGGGATGAACAGCATACATAAGTCCCCACCTTGATGCAGCTTAGAGCAGAGCAGAAGAGACAGACTGCCAGTAAGTAAAGCCCATGTAAACAAACAAAGCAAACAAGTTGAAAGAGTGATTAGAGCTGGTAAGATGAGGTAATAGGGTGGAGAGTGGTCGAGATTAAGTGCTTGGCATATCGCACCTGACAACTGAGTTGAGATCGAGATGACCAAAACAAGCCAACCACGGGAAGATGTTCAGGCACAGCGTTCTGGGAAGGGGGGACAGCAAGTGCAAAGGTCCTGGGGCAGAAACATACTCCGTGTGTTCACAGAAGATGAGCAAAGGCCCCTGTAGACGGAGTATTGTGAGCGAGGGACAATGAGTAGGTGAGGTGGTCTCAGGAGCCACGGGAGTGGATCATGTAAGGCCTTCTGGGCTCATGGTCAGGAGTTAGGATCATATTCTAAGCGTGCTGGGAAACAGCAGAATGTTTTAAGCAGCGAGCAGCATGATCTGGTCCGTAGCTCTAAAGAACCCACTGGGTGCTTCATGGAAAATTGAGCTGTTGAACCAAGTGCAAAGTCCCTACTCTGTGAGTCTTACCCACGCGTGAGCAGGACACAGCCAAGCTTTTTGGGAAGCAGGTGTGACCCCGCTACAGTGACAGCTGACACAAAGCCCCTCCTCACATCCGGCACCCAGCACCTCTTTGTGAAGCCTGGCCTGGCTCTCCTTCTGAGACTCGCTCAACTTCCTCCTCCTTCCATCCCTGCAAATTTGGCAACCTTGTAGCGAGCCCGAGTCATTCGTCAGCAAATCTAAAATATTTATTGTGCATATTTTAAAGGCCAAAGTGCTACATCATCAAGCTCTGCCCGGGCGGGGACAAGGCGTCACAGTCCCCATGCCTGGGATGAGGACACGCCGGGCAAAATTGCAGGCAATTAATCTGTGCAAATGGGACTCTTTAGAGGGGACTGAAGGAGTCACCGAGCGCCGGGGACGGACCTGCCCGTAATGACCGCCGTTAAAATTTAATACAATTTGCTTACTTTTAAGAAGTGGAATTTTTCATACCCTTTATGGCCATCACTTACCCTCCAGGGCAGATGTGGGAGATGCTGGAGACTGTGGGTAGGGTCCTGCTTTGAGGAAGTCTCGGAACTGGGGCCAGCACTAAGGTGGGGGGGGGGGGGGGGCGAGGGGGGTCCTGGGCAGTGGGGCGTCTCAGCCTCTAGGAGTCTGCTCTGTGCAATTCCTGAGCCTCCCCCGCCTCTGTGTCCCCAGTCAGCAAACTGGGGACCAGTTTGGACCTGCACTGTTCAGTAACATTTTTTTAAATAAAGTATCATAATAGATACTAAAGCCCTAAGAAGGGTTAAAAAGCTACCCATAGATACAAGGTGTTGATGGTTATTGCTTATTAAATAGAGAGGAAGATTTTTTTATTATTATTTTGATTCCTCCAGCCCTGAGATAGCAGATAAATCAGAGAAATGGCAAGTCAGAGTGAAGCAGGGTTTCCAGGAACCAGGGTACAGAGGTTCGTTGGGATTTTTTTTTTTTTTTTCCTTTTGCAATCTTTGCTGAAAGATATTTGAAGTGAAGTTAATAATTGAAACATAATGAATAATTGCGGTTTGGGGTCCATAGCACAATCATAATTGCCAGTTTATTACTTTTTTAATATATTTGCTGAGTATTAATAATATTGAAATAATGCAAGAAGATCATGGGAAATAAATGAAATATATCATTTGTCAAGGGGAAAAAAAAGGATTTCCATGCTGTAGGCACCACTCTTAGGAGTTGGGTGATGAATGCGGCACTGCCCTGAATCTTTCACGGGGAGGACGTCGCCTGCAAATGGGGTTCCCGCAGAATCCTCGACACAGCAAATACAGGTGAAGGTACGGAAGGCTTGCAGCGCGGACGGCCTCGCCATCTTTTACGGCCTCCTTGCAGCGGGTCCACAGTGCCGAAGACATCCCAGAGCTACCAGCGGCGGGGCCCGGGGTCTCCGTCCGGGCTTTCCGGTCCGATGCGGGCAAGACCTCCCCCCTCTCAAGCCCTCATGGTCCTCAGTGAAAAATAAAAGGCAAAACCAGGAAGATACGATGAAGGGCTGGAGTAGATCCTGAACCCCATCTCTTTCGTGGCTCGGAACCTATTTTTCTTTTTTTTTTCTCCCCCAGCCACTGCGTGTTTGGGGAGCTCTTCATAGGATCATTCGAATAGACGAAGTTCACCAAGCCTTGTACTCCACTCCAGGAACAAGGCAGTGACTGAGCACAGTCGGCTGGAAAACGAGAAGGTTGACGTGGGCCTCTCAGCATTAGCGAGCGGTGGCTGGTGATGGGGCGAGCCGTGGGTCGTTCATTAGGAAAATCAGCTACGGTCGTGAAGTGTGCAGACGAGTCTGTGAAACAAACCAGAGTGGATTCCAAGGTCCCTCTGGCAAAGCCCCTCTTGCCCCTTTATGTTCAGACACATGCCCTTTTATCTGCGGCCATGTCTACGGCATTCCCAAGGTGCCAGGCACCGACCTGAGGCTCTGAAGATCACAGCCATTCATGGTCTGTCGTCCACCCTCAGCCTGGAGCAGCACAAGGACTCTGTGCGTCTGGAGCGTGGGACCACCGTCCCTGTGGGTCTGGAGGACAGACTATGACCCCAAGAGGATGCTACTCTCCCAGCCTCCAGTTTGGAGTCACTTGGGACCCATTACCCTGTCTTCTTTCCCATTTCTCCCCCTTGGGAATGGAAATCCCATCCTCTGCCGGTCCCACCACTGTGTTTTGGAAGCACATGCTGGTCTGTGGTTTCACAGCTCCACGGCTAGAGAGCAATTTGCCCCACGATGAATCCTGTTTCTGATTTCGATGAGATATAAGTGAGGCTTTGGATTTTAGACTTTACAGTTGATCCCTGGAAACAGTTAAAAGTCTGGGGCCTTTGGGGATGGAATGAATGCATTTTGCATGTGAGAAGGACATGAATTTTGAAGAGCCAGAGGCAGAATGCTATACTGACTGAAGGTTTGCCCCTCCACACCCCCAATCCTTATGCTGAAATCCCAACCCCCAGTGTGATGGTATTAGGAGGTGGGCATCTGGGAGGTGATCAGGTCATGGGGGGCACCTCCGGATTGGGATTAGTGCCCTTTTTAAGGAGACCCATTGAGCTCCCTTTCCCCTCCCGCCATGTAAAGATGCAGAGAGGACCCTGCACCCATCAACCAGGAAGTGAGTCCCCCCAGACACTGAATCTTCCAGAACCTTGATCTTGGACTTCCGGCTTCAAGAACTCTGAAGCACAAATTTCTGTGGTATGTAAGCCACCCAGTCTATGGGGTGTTTCTTGTGGTAGCTTGAACCGATGAAGGCACTGATGGTAATACGTTCGCACACATCCTTGCCGATTCATAGACACCCATTTCTACATGGAGAGTCAACTTTACATAAGCGTCATAATACCTGTGCTCCACTGTAATCTCTTTCTCCCCCACCCCGTTGTATTCTGTCCCAGGAAGCTCTTGCCATTGCGACGGAGCCCTGCGGAACTTTCTCATTGTATTGATTTACTGTTAGTAATTCACCACTGACATCCATACAGTTATCAAAAAGCAGCTGTAAAAAGCACAAGAAAGCTTTCTGTGTACTGATACGGAACCATCTCCAAGATCGGTTGTTAAATGCAAAAAAGCAAGGTTAGAACACTGTTTACTTTCCTTCCATTTGTGTGGGGTTTTGGAAAAAAAGGAAAAGAAAGAAAGAAAGAAAGAAAGAAAGAAAGAAAGAAAGAAAGAAAGAAAGGAAGAAAGAAAGGAAGAAAGAAAGAAAAAGAAAGGAAGGAAGAAAGAAAGGAAGGAAGGAAAGAAAAGAAAAAGGGGGAGGGGTAGAATATATAAACATATTTGCTCTGGAGGAGAATCTGAAGAACTGGAAAGGCTGGGTTGTTTTTCTGGGCGGACACCCATTGGGCACAGATCTAAGGCATCTCGTTACATGCCCTACCTACCCTACCTCTGGTATTTGGGTCCATATGATGGCATAAACCCAGACAAAACTTGCGGGTGTTCTGTTCCTCTGTTTTACATACTTCACTGCGAGTGGGTATATACATATATAATTTTAATAGAATAAATTGGTGTTATGTTTAAATCAGTCATTGGTACATTGTATCTGTGACTGTAAAAGAAAAAAAATTAGGTCATCACTATATCCTCAGCCCCCAGCCAAGTTCCTAGAGTGTAAAAAAAGAGCTCAGCAGATATTTGACAAATAGCTGTAATGCCTGAAAAAGTAGATATATTGATTATGGAAATATCCTATTTGTGAGTTGTAATCCTTCTCATAGTTACTTTGTCCATTTGGAGGTTTTTGTCACCACCTGGGTATCACCTTGGGAACGTGTCACTTCTGCAGATAAAACCCACCTCGTATGTGGGAGTGAACAGATGTTTGAGAATCCCTGGGCCACTTTTGCTCAGGATCCTTCTGGCCAACACGGTCTGGAATTCCAAAGTGGGATCTGGAACACACTTCCCTCTGAGAAGGGACTCAGGGGTGAGGGGACGGGAGCATGGGGAGGGGCTGGCCGAGCCCAGCACGAGGCAGCACAATGCCGTCTGTCAGGGCTGAGACGCAGCATTCCCAGGGGCCACGGGCAGACGTTCTGGGAACTGAGTCTCATGTTGGAACTCTGTTTCCTGATTTTTCATCTGTCTAGCAGACGTAGAACATACTCTGTCAGGAGCAGGAGCTGCTGGGTCCAATCGCCTCTGCAGGAGTCCTGGTTTTATTACTCCTCGGCCTCAGTTTGCTCATCTGTAAGAGGGGGGTGGTAACAATTGCATCGTACTCATTGGTCTGTTACAAGTCTTGAAGAGACAAGGCAGGGAAAAATCCTGGCACATGGCAGGTGCCTCAAAAAAATCACAGATATTACTCCTGTTTTCATCACATCTATCTTTTCCAAGTTGGGCAGTGAATGAAGAATTCAGAAAAAGCCGCAAAGAGGAGAGCAGGGCTGAGGCAGGTGGGAGCTGAGCCTGGGCCAGCCCTCTGCAGGGTCTACTGATGACAGTAACCACAAATTTGATGGCAGCCGTCATCAATTAATCACTTGCTGCATACCAGGCACCATGCTGGGCATGCTGTGCTATCTCATCTAAACTCATGACAGTATCGGGCATCTGGGTGGCTCAGTCAGTTCAGCGTATGACTTCGGCTCAGGTCATGATCTCGTGGTCCGTGAGTTTGAGCCCCGAGTCAGGCTCTGCGCTGACCGCTCTGATTCTGTGTCTCCCTCTCTTTCTGCCCCTCCCCCACTCGTGCTCTGTCTCTCTCAAAAGTAAACATAAAAAAAAAAATTTTAACTCATGACAGTATCATGACATTGCTAATATTATTTCCACTTTGCAAATGAGGAAACCGGCCAAAGAAAGGGCAGGTAGCTTCCAAGAATTTGAATCACGTATGTGCAGGTCAAAAGCCCTTCAGCCTCGGACTCAGAACACCATACAAATCGTCACGAAAGCAGGAAGTGTGAAAGGGACGTTGTTAGTAATGCCAGGACCATAGACAGGAACTAGGACGTCCCAGGTGATACCAAATACACCTCGTGGTAAAGAAAATGAAAGTACTTCGTAAACAATGACATCCAGGAAAAGGCCAGAGACAATTAAGCCGACCACGGAGTCAGAGAGGGAAAAGGACGCAGTGGACCCAGAACATGGCTTCCTTGAACTATGTTCTCCCTCCACCGGTAACAGGAAGCCCAGCCCCAACCAGTCCCACATCTTAAATATATTTGACATTTCAAAAAAAATAATTAATCGTGTCGGTTTTATTAATGTTTTAAAATATAAATTAAAAATGTGACAAATGAGTGAGAAACGGCAGTCTGTTTTAATGAAAATTTCATACTCTCCATCAATAAATCATAGACCAAAGAGAACCCAACATAGCCCACAATATTTCTTGCCTGTCAGCGTTATCGGAGTTTGCCAAAGTTAACTTGGCAGACGGTTCCACTTGGGGACCGGGGAGATTCTGGAGTTGCACAGGACCCAAATGGCCAGCCTTTGGGGAGGAGGGGAGCTGGCCATAATCGGGACGGCTCGAAGACATGTGGCTTCATGGTCCCCAGTCCTCCAGGACACCATGGGGGTCGGGGGAAAGTCCCCAGTGCGGGGATGAAATGCCGCAGGACGGGCTCATCTATGCACAACCTGCCCGGCGGGGGTGGCACAGGTTGTCCAGGGAGAGTGGAAGCAAAGCCAAATCTCCCTCCCCTCGGGGTGCTGTTCCAAGGTTGGGGCTTATTTTCAAACTTTTCATCCAGAACCTCTACTGAAATTTCATTTTCTCCTTCTTGCACTCTTACCACAGATGCCTTATCCTATCCATGGGTAGCAACAAAACAGTTGTACCTATTTTGGATTTTTTTTTAAGTGTATTGATTTATTTTGAGAGAAAGAGAGAAAGAGTGTGGGGGCGGGAGCGGGCGGGGGTTGGGGGAAGAAAGAGAGAAAATCCCAAGCAGGCTCCACACTGTCAGCACAGAGCCCGATGCGGGGCTCGAACCCACGAACCACGAGATCATGACCTGAGCTGAAATGGAGAATGGGTCGCTTAACCAACTGAGCCACCCAGGCGCCCTATGACCTCCCCTGGTCACCTGCCCCTGGTCAGCTGTGCTAGTTTTTGATCCCAACGTCTTCCCTTCAACACCTTGGAAAAGCTTCATACTCGATTTGGGGCTTACAGAGGTTCAAGTCAGGTCACTGTGATCTGAGCTGTTCAAAAACTTTAAGCATGCCAGAGGATTTCTGATTGAAAATGCAGATTCCTGGGGTGCCTCAGTGCCCCTGTCGGTTGAGCATCCGACTTCGGCTCAGGTCATGATCTCGCGGCTCGTGAGTTCGAGCCCCACGTCGGGCCGACAGCTCGGAGCCTGGAGCCTGCTTCGGATTCTGCGTCTCCCTCTCACTCTGTCTCTGCCCCTCCCCTGCTCACGCTCTGTCTTTCTCTCTCCTGCAATATAATAAGCATTCCAAAAATTATAAATAATAATTACAATTTTTTTACAAAGAAAATGCAGATTCCTAGGCCGGAGGTCCTCTCTGCATGCTGATTCCCGTGGGCTGGGGGAGGGAGGGTACGAGTGTGTCTTTGCCCAAGCATCCCGGGCAAGTCAGTGCGGGTACTTTGCGGACCACTCTCTCAGAAGCGCTGGGCTGAATGAGCCGTGGCAAGAACGTGCAGTGGAGCCTGGGGGTGGTGGGTTCTTCAGGGAAAACGGGGTACTCCCCACCAGAGCCAGCTCAGTGTTTACCACCCAGTCTTCCTGGCTGTTCTTCACGCCCTCCTTCCACACCAGAGCCGAGCAAAGCCCGTCTTCTGAGGCCAGATTGAAATGCCAGAATGTATGGAGATTAATCACAGAGTAATAGAAACTGCTGCTTATCATCTCCCGTATATTTGACATAATTACCCTACAAGCAACAT
This sequence comes from Panthera leo, assembly GCF_018350215.1. Lineage (NCBI taxonomy): Eukaryota > Metazoa > Chordata > Mammalia > Carnivora > Felidae > Panthera > Panthera leo. Next base: position 34,128,580 of record NC_056694.1, on the reverse strand, counting down.
GAAAATGTTCCACTGTAATAACTCCCGGCCAGAAGAAAAAGCGGCATTGCTGATAACATGAAAATAGAGAAGAATACAGAATAGAGCCCTTCGAAAACTTTTAATTAATTTTTCTCCCTTTCAGCATAATTGATGTCAGTTCAGGCTTCGGTGTTTTCAAAGTGCTTGGCCTCATAGCAGAGAAATTTAGGACCAGTGCATGTTGACTGCAGAGCAAAGCAGGGTCCTGGTGGGGGACTAAGGAGGAGCGACGTAAGGGACCCTTCTGCATCTTTTTTTTTTTTAATGGTTTTTTTTTTTTTTTTTTTTTTGAGAGGGAGAGAGAGAGAGAGAGAGCCCAAGTGGGCGAGGGGCAGAGAGAAAGAGGGAGACACAGAATCTGAAGCAGGCTCCAGCCTCCGAGCTGTAAGCACAGAGCCCAATGCAGGGCTCAAACTCACAAACTATGAGATGGTGACCTGAGCAGAAGTAGGATGCTTAATCGACTGAGCCACTCAGGTGCCCCAGCCTTTCTGTGTCTTTTAAACATAGAGCATGGCTGCATCACCTCCTTGTTTACATTATTTCCTAGCTCCCCATTTCCCACCCTGCAGAACCTAAGACACAAGGTCCTTTGGTGTCACTCATAATCCTTCATGGTCTAGCACTCATTTGCTCATCTTGCCTGATTCACCTCTTGTCCCTCCCTGACGTGCCCCAGTCTTACCAAATTGCTGGCAACATCCCCAGTGCACTAGTCCAATCAGGCTATCATAACAAAGCACCGTAGACCAGACGGCTTATAAACAACAGACACTTAGGGGCGCCTGGGTGGCTCAGTCAGTTAAGCATCTGACTTCAGCTCAGGTCGCGATCTCACGATTCATGAGTTTGAGCCCCTCATCGGACTCTGTGCTGACAGCTCAGTGCCTGGAGCCTGCTTCGGATTCTGTGTCTCCCTCTCTCTCTGCCCCTCCCCTGCTCATGCTGTGTCTGTCTCTCTCTCTCTCAAAAATAAATAATAAACATTAAAAAAAAAAACAAAACAGTTCTCACAGGTCTGGAGGCTGTGTGTCCAACATCAGGGCACGAGCATGATCAGGTTCTGGGGAAAGCCCTCTTCGGGGTTGCAGACTGCTGACTTCTCGAAACTTATCAGCAAGGTCTGAGTCCTCAAGGCAGAGAGAGAGTGCAAGGAAGCTCTGTAGGGTCCCTTTCATAAAGGTACTAATTCCATTCATGAGGGCTCCACCCTCATAACCTAATTAAGCCCCAGAGACCCCACCTCCTCATACCATCACAATGGAACCTATACCGTAAATTCCTGGTTGAAACCACCTGTCTCTCTGGATGAACTACTATGATTCACTGTCCAAACCAACACGTATAACCTATTATTTCCCTTTTCACCTAGACTGCCAGGAAGCTCGAAATTAAATGTCGTGCTTACTCATCATTAATTTTCTCTTTTCTGCTCTGTGATTTTATTGTTCTGCTGTTTTCTATCTTCAATTTATTGGCCTTATTTTCTCATTTCACCTATCATCGGTTTTGCAAATGACTTCACACGGGTTAACCGCAAAAGATACGTAAAGCGTATTCCCTCTAATACTTGCTTTATGCTGGACCTAACAGATAAGCATGGCTTTAGATAAATAACAAGCATAATTTTGATGAGCAGTAGACAAACAGCAAATATTTGTTCAGCATTGACTATGAGATAGGCATCAAGCCAGTCCGTGCCTACAAAGAAGAAAAGAACATGGAGGCTTCACTCAAGAAACGCGTTGTCACTGGGAAGCAGACATGATTACAGCCTAGTGTGTGTACCTGCCTTGACTTGCCATGTCCTGTGTGCCATGGGGGAAGGGAAACATGAGGCTTTCCGGGGAAGTTGGGGAGAGGTTTCCTGGAAGGAGTGATATTTGAGCAGGGTCTTTGCGGATATATAGGAGTTCACCAGAGGAGGAAAGACTGTATGTCAAGTGATTTGATATGGCTAGAAGATCACACATGGAATGTGGGGTTGGTGGACCACAACGCGTGACGAAGAGGAAGGCTTGGTCATGAAACACGCGGGGGCAGACCTTGCTGATAAGTTTCGAGTTTATCCTGCGGGCCACTGGTCTATAATAACTCTTTCGCCGATGGGAGACTCCATTTCAATGTTCACAAATTTCATGGGAGTGGTTTCAGCGCAAATTGTCTGAGAAAACCCATCACAGCAAAAGTTATGGTGAGTTCAGCGATGCGTTTAAATTAATTTGTACTTTGTTCAGCCCGATCAAATCTACAGACGTTTGAAAAATAGCTACACCCGGCGAAACAGACGGTGTTCTCCTCATCGCCGTAAATAAAATATGACTGTCTATTCTGTGTAGTTATTCTCCTCCCCAGCATCTTAGGTTATGAGGCTCGGCGTTGAAGCATGCTCCCCTGCCTCAGCTCCTTCCACTGTGGGGCCAGACCAGGGACTATTTTTACTAGATGCTTCTCTCATTTATTTAATCAAGTCCCTGCCGCACCCTTCTCTTGTTTGGCCGATTGTTTTTCTCTGTCTTCAGGTTTCTCTGTCAATAATCTATCCTTGTCACGTTACAGTCTGCAGCATCTGTCTAATTGGGTGGTCCTCAAGGGCACCCCCTCGGGGGCTTATTAAAGCAGATTGCCGGGTGGTAGTTACCTCCCAGGAGTTTCTGATTCAGTGGGTCTGGGGTGGGGCCCGAGAATTTGCATTTCCAACAGATTCCCAAGCCGTACTGACCCAGCTGGCCCAAGGACCACACTTTGAGAACCACAAATTTACATCATCTCTCCTCAGCTTCATGAAGGGTTTGTCTATGGTTTTATGGATTTCTTATATATGTTTGCCTTTCTTAAAGTTTCCAACCCTTGGCTTCATGACGAAATGCTCACAATATAGAAAAATAATTAGGTGGGGAGGTAAATGTCTAGAAATAACACAGGATCCCTCTAAACACTGACATCTGCGTGATGTCTAAGATGGATGGTCCCACACATTCTCAACTCATTTCAAACCGCTTTGATCCGCATGACCTCTGCCTATCGCCTGTCATTACATGTAAACATTTTTCAAGTGAGAGCCAAGACTTTGTACGGTTATGTATTCATTATGAGAAACAGAACATGCAAGCAGGCAGTGGCCAGACTGAATGTAAAAAATAGAATTCTGGGGGCGCCTGGGTGGCTCAGCTGGTTGAGCGTCTGACTTCGGCTCAGGTCACGAACTCAAGGTCAGTGAGTTCGAGCCCCGCATCGGGCTCTGTGCTGACAGCTCGGAGCCTGGAACCTGCTTTGCATTCTGTGTCTCCCTCTTTCTCTGCCCCTCCCCGACTCACGCTCTGTCCTCTGAATCTCAAAAAAATGAATAAACGTTAAAAACAATTTTTTAATTAAAAAAAAAATAGAATTCTGACCCACAATCTCCAGCAACCAGCCCAGGAAACCAACCCACCGTCTACCGTCTACACTAACCAGCCCAGGAGGCCAGGCTGCTATCTGTAAGTCAGACTGTAGGAAGCAAAGCCACCATCTCTTGCTAGAGAGAAGGCCAAAGGCCAGTCCAGAAGGCCAAACTTTTGTTAACAGTTGGTTCCGAATGAGCAGGACTCAATTAATCGCTGCCAACCCCCCTAATTTTTGTCCTTTCTGCCAACTGGGGACCAAGAAGACAAAGCCAAGAACACATCCCTAACAATCCCATAAGATGTCTCTAAATTCCAGTTGGCCCACATCCAGCCTTCCCGAGCCAACAGCATGCAGTCCGGGCACACCTTAACCCTCCCTTATTTCTCCGGCAACTTTCCTTCTCTGCCTGCCCCGGAGCCTCTGCCAAAATGCAAGGAAGTCGGTTCCCCACCACCTGGGTCTTGGCAAACTCTGAATAAATAGCCTTCGCGTGTTCTCATTTGGTTGGTCTTTGTTTATTTCCAGAGAGCTGAAGGACACAGAGGGAAGCCACAGCCAACTGAACCTTGGGGAGACGTAAGCATTTCATGAAAAGTGACGCGGGCAAGACCCAGTAGGGTATGTATCCAGTCTATATACAATGGTTGCTGCCTGTATGTGTTCTCAGGTCATGTATGTATTCCACAATTATGTAAAAGGACCATGTGGCCTCAGTGATGGCCACGAGTGCTGTAGGCAAGAGGGAGCCCTCGAGGAATTTTTGAGCCGAGACGCATCCTGGTCTGTGCCCTAAACACATCATGGAATAAGCAAAGACAGAGTTCGTCAACCGGGCTTCCTTAAAGTGGATTGCACAGGAGCTCTAGACCAGATTCTGCCCCGTGGCGGAGACATTCCCTATACCAAGGTGCATTCCCATTGCCCTTGGAGAGTGGCTTTCCTTCCTGATCACGAAGGATCGTGGCACCCCGGACAGGTCCTTGTGTGGCCGTGGGGTAAAGCTGTAGCAGCGGCCGGGCACAGTCATGGTTATTTAATTAGCATGATAGCCTTCCATCAGGAAGCCAAGGGGCACATTCACAGCTGAGAATCCCCTCCTAATTGCCGGGCATGGGAGACCCATCATTGCTTTGATGGGCCTGTGGCTTGCTCTTTTGACCTCCAACATCTGGCCTTGCTGGAGCCATGGAAATGATTCCCAGTCTGGGTAAGACAAATCCCAGGAATGAGACTCTGGCCAGAACATTTGGCCAGACTTTTTAAATTTCATGAGGAAAGGGAAATGCAAGCCCTGCAATCCTGGAGCTTCTGCAAGCACGACCCCCAGAAAACCCTGATCTCAAGTAAGTCAGCCCGAGGTCCCAAGGGTGAGCCGAGCTCCAATGCTTAGTAACAGGGGACCCTGACTGTGCAAGTGCCTTATCCTCTCTGCCCCTCCATTTCCCCCTTTGTGAAAAGGGCATAACGTGAGCGTCTGCCTCTCAACGTTGTGTGAAAAGATGCATTTGAAGGGCTTGGCAGTATGCCCAACCCACAGCAAACTCTGACAACTTTAACACCTACTCCTCAAGCTCCAATGGCACCTAGAGTGTGTCCCCGAGGCGAGACCTGCACTTGCCCAGTGCCAACCCCTTAGACCCATGCAGGTCGACAGCACTGCCTCTTGGCCTTTTTATTCATTGTCACCTTCCTGTAGGCTCTTCTTCCTAATTTCCACCCTCGCCCATGACATTGTAATAGCCCATGAAGTTTTGAATGTATACTGCATAGATACATAGATACAGATACAGATATAGATACAGATGCAGATACAGATACAGATATAGATACAAATATAGATACAGATACAGATATAGATACATAGATATAGATACAGACGCAGATATAGATACAAATATAGATACAGATACAGATATAGATACAAATATAGATACAGATATATAGATACAGATACAGATATAGATACATAGATATAGATACAGATACAGATATAGATATAGATACAAATATAGATACAGATATAGATACATAGATATAGATACAGATACAGATATAGATATAGATACAAATATAGATACAGATACAGAGATAGATACATAGATATAGATACAGATGCAGATATAGATACAAATATAGATACGGATACAGATATAGATACAAATATAGATACAGATATATAGATACAGATACAGATATAGGTACATAGATATAGATACAGATACAGATATAGATATGGATACAAATATAGATACAGATACAGAGATAGATACATAGATATAGATACAGATGCAGATATAGATACAAATATAGATACGGATACAGATATAGATACAAATATAGATACAGATATAGATATAGATACAGATACAGATATAGATAAATAGATATAGATACAGATACAGATATAGATATATGGATACAGATACAGATATAGATACAGATATAGATATATAGATACAGATATAGATATATAGATACAGATACAGATATAGATATATAGATATAGGTACAAATATAGATACAGATACAGATATAGATATATAGATATAGATACAGATACACATATAGATACAGATACAGATATAGATACAAATATAGATACAGATATAGATACAAATATAGATACAGATATAGATATCTAGATACAGATATAGATTCAGGTATAGACATAGATATAGATAGATTTGATATAGAAGATATATAGATATAGATATAGATATAGATATAGATATAGATATAGATATAATCTGTTTCTGTACCAGAAGCCATGAACCAATGGCAATAGCCAAGAGCCAATTTTCTGAGTAGAGATAAAATCTTACCCACATGTTTTATTCATTATCCCGCCCATCAGGAAGTGAGCAAAGGTTCACTGTATATGTATGTATCTATACAAAGTATATGCAGGGAGCACCTGGGTGGCTCTGTCGGTTAAGTGCCCAACTTCAGCTCAGGTCATGATCTCATGCTTTGTGGGCTTGAGCCCCACATCTGGGTCTGTGCTGACAGCGCAGAGCCTGACCTCCTCCCTCTCCCCGCCCCCCCCCCCTCTCTCTCTTTCTCCGACCCTCCCCTGCTCACAGTCTGTCTCTCTATAAAATAAATAAACATTAAAAAACTATTTTTAAAAAAGGTATATACACACATACATAGACTATGGTGAGTTGTACATAACATATCTATATTCCGCATAGTCAGTAAACGAATTAGTATTAAAAGAAATAAAGCGTCTCTGAATTTTTTAAATGAGCCAATTTTCACTCATGTCAAGAATGCATGATCTCGACATGAATGAAGCAAAAAAAAATATGAAATTCCACATGTCTTCGTTTAAAATTCAACCTTTGATTCCAAAATATTTCCCTTCCCGTGCATTGGTGCATGTGTGTGTGCGTGTGCGTGTGTGTGTGTAAGCATGACATGGCTGGGACAGATGATAGTAATTGTCTTTGGCACGTGGGCTTGTATGTGCTTGTGCATTTGGGTAGTTGCTTAATTGATGGACTTAATCAGCAAGATAAAAAGTGGGCAACAGACTTTGGTTCCCAGAATCGTGTTTTCCCTTCTGGGAAATCAGAAATCCAGGCCCCTCTTTGCACACCACTCCCGAGGGCTCCAAAGACTTGCCTCCCATCCACTCTTAACGTTCTTGGATGCTGCAGGTCTCTCCAACTCCCGGTGGGTCGAGCTGGATCCACTGGGCAGGATGCCCACTGCTGCCCTCGGGAAGCAGAAGGGCTCGGCATTACTGGGCACAGCTAGCACCTGGCCTTGTGCTTGGCCAGTGAGGGTAGGTGGACAGGGCAACAGTTCTGATAACCCCGGGAGCTCAGAGTCCGGCAAAGGTGACCCATCCTTCCCAGCTTCCCCACACATTACACTGAGCACCGAGGATTTACTTCCTGGGAAACGAGGTCCAGTCCCGGCAGATTTTTCTCGGCAACGGGAGACTTCCCCTGGAATTCTGATAAAATTCTCCATGTTGTTATACTAAATGTGTAAAAGCAAAAAATAAAAATTAGGGGCGCCTGGGTGACTCAGTCAGGTGGGCACCCGGCTTCAGCTCAGGTCATGATCTCATGGTTCATGGGTTTGAACCTGGAGTCAGGCTCTGTGCTGACAGCTCAGAGCCTGGAGCCTGCTTCAGTTTCAGAATCTCCCTCTCTCTCTGCCCCTCCCCTGCTCACTTGCTCTCTGTCTCTCTCTCTCTCAAAAATAAATACATTTTTAAAAATTAAAAATTAAAATTAGCAAAGAAAAAAAGCTTAAAAAGCCAAGGGCTTCCTAGTGGCCAAAGCAAAGAGAGAAACTCTGTGAGTTGCAAGATTCCCAGTTTCCTTGGATAAAAATCTACTGAAGACTGAAGAGAAACGTCGCCTCTCTCTATTCCCAAGAGAAATTCTTCCTCTTGCAGGCTCTGCAGAGAAGAGCCCAGCTGATGTTGTAGGGGCTCTAAATCCACACCCTTCCATCAAATTTAGCAGTGTGCTCCTTAGGGATACTTTCTGGGGCCTCCTGCATTAAAACCCATGTATCATTCAGTGAAAAGAACAGTTGTAACTGCCAAAATCTGGAACCACCCAAACATCCTGGGGGGGGGGGGCGTAGATAAATAATCCGTGCCCCACCCATTCCCTGGAACACTGCTTGCACGTGGAAAGGAATGATATTGGTGCGTATCGTAACTCAGGGCCGGGGTGTGGGGGTATCTCACAGGCCTTCTTGCTGAGGGAAGAAAGGCTGGTCTCAAGCCAGCTCCTGCTGTAGAATTCCATCTGTGGAATGATCTCAAAATGACAGAACTCTGAGACAGAGAATGCATGAATGGTGGCCCGGCATCCATCCTGAATGGTCCTGGGTGTGCAACCATAGCTGGGTAGCAGAAAGGGCCTCCTTCGTGGTGATGGAGAAGTTCCGCATCTTGGTTACAGCGGTGGGGGTGTGAATCTACATGTGGGAGAAAATTGCATAGAGCTACACACACACACACACACACACACAGTAGGTCTGCAGTCCAGTTAGCAGTATTGTACTGTACAGCTACCTGGGATGTCACCCCTGGCGGAAGCTTCCAGTAAAGGTGACGGGACGCTGTGTCCTTTTTTACTTTTATTTGTTTGCAAGTTCCTGTGAGCCTATAATTATTCCCAAATACAAAGGAAAACAAGCCAGTGGCTCTTATGCGCCGTCCTACCTGTGCCCCGAGTTCTGCAGCTCGGAGACATGGCTGGGCTTGAAGGTGAAGCCTTCTGCTGGGTCAGCACGCCGTCCCCGCCCCTCCTCTAGCCTGATTCACAGAAGTGCACGGGGGGATGCGTGGGGGTGAGCAGCTCCCAGGGCAGGCTGAGCTGTGATTCTGAAGTCCTCTTTGATCCCGCACTTTGGGTCTGTTACCACTTAAGCTGCCTGTGTTTAAACTCTCCCCGCGTGATCTCCAAGCCTTTCATCCAGGTCCTTTGATGAGTCAGTGCTGGTCACTTGCTAATCCGGCTGAGGCTCCGGCTTCCCAGCAGGTTTTCTTCTGCCTCCACATCATTTCCTTTGTGGCTGACCCTTTGCTCAGCCCAGAGGCCAGGATGCGGCCCTGGGAGCCGCGGGAGTGCTGACCGCTGCTATCCACCCCAAGACCTGTGACTCAATGGGCATCACTGCAGAATCCTTTGAAATTGGAGTTCTGGAAAAATCGTAGTAGGTGGTCCCTTCTGAGGGCGTCTGCGGCCAGGGAACACAGAGTTTAACGGGCCAGCAGGTGGGGGTCCAAGCCTATTCTGCCACCAATTCCCCATCAAGTCTCTCTTCCTCAACTGGAGACGACTGTTCTTTGCCCACAGGCGTGCTCCAGGCATCTGAGATCCCAGCTGGAAAGGGATTTGCAAACAGGACGGCACTTTGCATTTTGAAGGTAAACGGTATTCTCCTCCTTTCATTCTCCTCCAAGAACACTTTGGGGTTGCTGCAGTCACCATTCTACCAGTGTAATCCGTCATTAGACACACTAAGGTTGTCCCACCTGGAGGCGGGGACCGAGCTGCTCCCAGTGAAGGTATTAGCTAAGCAGACTCCTGGGACCAGAGAACGTCCTCAGGTCATAGACGCTTGTGGCAAAATCCATCAGCACATAAAGGCAAATGGTGTGGCCCCCAGCAGGCTGTAAATGTGATATTCCGCAGCCCAGCTGTTCCATTTATCTAGCCTGCCTCCCAGACCACCCCAACGCTGGGCGACACGGCATGGTGAGGACATTTAGTTTGCTCACAAATCTCCCAGTTGGCCGGGCTTGGTGCAGACTGCCAGTCTCTCTGCTCCACTCAGCCTCAGCTGGTGCAGCTTGAATGTGGGCTCTGGAATCATCCGAAAGCTCCCTCCCTCCCACGCCCTGCGGGTGATGCTGGCAGTCATGTGGTCCCTCCATGTGGCTGCTGGGGCTTCCTCAGGCCATGGTGGCTCACAGTTCCAAGGGCACGTGTTGGGGGAAGGGCTGGGAGAACCACGCGGAAGCTGTATCGTCCCGTGCAGCCCAGCCTCAGAAGTCATGCAGCGACATTTCTGGCACCTGTTGGGTAGAGTGCAATCACAAAGGCCAGCCCACGATCCAGAGAAGAGGAATTAGACTCCACCTTTTCATAGCGGGAGGGTCAGAGAATCTGCGGATACATTTTACAACCACTACACTATGCGTGTCATTTCAGTTTTATAAATACAGAGTATTTCCTCTAGGCCAAGTACATTGCTAGATACCAGGGAGACAGAAATGGGCAATTCACCTGGAAGAGAGATTTAAAGAACGACTCTGGAGTCAAAGTGTTTGGCCTCTGTTTATCTTGACTAGAAGTTCATGATTTGCATGCATTTATCATGAACGTTTCATGAACATTTTTCATGAATGTGGGCAGAAATGCCCACATTGTTCAAGAACGCTTTTGTGCACAGGGTCATCACATATGGTTGGGCAGGTTGGGCACTGCACAAGGCACCCCTCCAAACAGCCAAGGTGAGGGTGAATTCTAAGCTGCACCTGCTCACCAGACTATGTGCTCTGGGGCTGGGCTGGTTCACAAAAGGACTTTTTCTATTTCCACCTGCGAAGTCACGTGCCCCTACCTGGAGGGGTGACTTTTGCTAACTTACACAAAGGTACCATATGAGCTGGGGCCACATGGGGTGATGGTAGCCTTGTTTATATAAGCAGATTCTTAGGTGAAACTTAAAGACATGCCTGAGGGGAACACACAGATGCTGGAAGAATTAGGGGAAACTGCCTGCTTAGTTAACTATGTCTGTGCGTGTGTGTCTTTATCGGCAATAGCTAGATGAATAGAAGTGTACCAAAACTTATAGCTAGAAAAAAATGCACCAAAATATTAATGGGAGTCATGCCTGAGTGTGGAACTATGGAATTTTCTACAATGAACATATGCTATCATCAAGAAGAAAAATAATGAATAATATAGGTAGATAGATAGATAGATAGATAGATAGACAGACAGATGATGGGTAGAGAGATGATGATGATAGATAGATAGATAGATAGATAGATAGATAGATAGATGGATGATGGATAGATGATAGATGATTGATAGATAGACAGACAGATGATGGATAGACAGAGAGATGATAGATAGACAGACAGACAGACAGACAAATAGATCTGAATCAGTCTGTGAACTGGCTGTCAAACTGTCCGGGGTCTAGAGCAGAAAAATGCTCCTGACGTGGGATACAGTCTTCGTTCTGATATCTGATAGCTTGATTTGTGAATCTGAGCAAATTAGTCCCTTTCTCTGTGCCTCAGTTTATTCATCTGTGAGCGAGTGGCCAGCACCTCCCATTCTCGGTCAAAAAAGACCCAGTGGCTCAACACAGATCTCAGAAGGGAGCCCTAAGGTGTGATGGAGACAGGAAGGACATTCCCAATGCAAATACTCGGGGATGAAGGGTGAGTCCAGCAGGAGGCCCTCCAGGGCCAGCACTAAGCCTGCTTTGCAAGGACCTCCCAGGACCACCGCCAAGAACCAGCACAAACTGGACATCCTGCATCCCACAACTCCAGAAGATCGATCTCCCCCACCTTTTTTCCAAATAAGATCACATTCGCAGGTACTGGAATTCAACCTTCAATGTATCTTTTGGAGTAGATGCTTGGACCCACAACAAGTCTCCATTTTAGGGGAGGCGATGCTAGCACCCTGAGCGGGGGCAGCTGCTGAGTTCGGGGGCCATGGCTTCTGCCGGGCCCCCTCCTCTGTGGGCAGCAGGGTCTAAGGATCCCAGGGGTGTCAGGGAGTTCCAGAATCCACAGAGTTTGAGAACGCAAAGTTTCTCCCTCACTGTCAGCTGCCTTTCTGGTTCTGCAGACCATGGTGGGGGCGGGGGGGGGGGGGGCACAGTGGGGTGAGGGGCAGAGTGGGGTGGGGGGCAGAGTGGGGTGGGGCTCTTGGCTTATTCCCTTCCTCCCCATTCCCTTCCTCAGACATGGCCTCACGTGCCCCTTCAGTCTTGCCTGGTTTCCTTCCCCATCACCTCCCACCCCTCCCTCCTTCTGGGGACTCCCTGCATGGCCCTTTCTCAGCCCCAGCCCTCCCCTCCCCTTCCCCCAACTCCCCCACCCCCACCCCCACCCCCACCCCCTGCCTGGCAGGAAACTCCATCTTTCCTTCATTTCCTCAAGGAGCACTGATGTGGGGGCAAAACGGGTGTGTGGGTGGTAACAGCTACTCTACTGGGAAGAAGTTTCCCTGAATTTTGCAAAGCCCCTCACTGATTCGGTTTTTACCGTCCACCTCCACCCTCGAGAAACTTAAGAAAAAATCACTCATTTTTTTAGGAGTAATTCATCCAGGGGGCACTCAGGTGGCTCCGTGGGTTAAGCGTCCGGCTCAGGTCATGATCTCGCAGTTGGTGGGTTCGAACCCCGCGTCGGGCTCTGTGAGGACAGCTCGCAGCCTGGAGCCTGTTTCAGATTCTGTGTCTAACTCTCTGTCTCTGCCCCTCCCCTGCTCTCTCTCTCTCTCCCTCTCAAAAATAAATAAAAACCTTTTGGAAAGAGTGACACTCAGTCAGCTGGTGCAGGCTCACGTGTGGACCTGTCTCTCCACAGCCACCAAGCAGTCATGCCAAGTTCTGCTACACAATGGGCATCGCCTGAGGTCTCCTTTCTCCTCCTCTGATAGGCTTTGCGAGGACAGGGGGGCATTGTTGGGGGGGGACACTTGTCATTCCCTTCAGCCGCCCCCAAATCAGCCCTCCTCCCTGGGCCGGGGGGATGCCCGTCCTGAGATTCATGGACGAGACAGTGCCAGCAGCCTACCAGCTGGCTCAAAACCCAGATCCTCCTTTTCCCAGTGCATGAGGAGCCTCAGCCGATCAGATCCACCTGCCATGGCTGGGGGATGGACACCAGGACATCCGTGACAGCTGGTGGGATGAGGTCCAGGGCTGGGGACAGCAAGTAGACATAGCCAGCAAGGCCAGCCAGCCATGGTGCCGAGCCCTCCACAGATCCCTCTGACTGCGTGATTTGTGCCATCACCCCGGGTGCGTAACCCCAAACCTATTCCCCAGCCCTCGCAGAGACCGGAAGAGCGGCGGGCAGCCCTTTCTCTCCGTCCATGCTGACGCCAGCCAAAATCCGTCTCCAATGCTGGCAGCTATGAATCCTGGCCGGGTCTACCTCCCTGCGGGCGGGAACCATGCCAGCCCGTCCTCCTTTAAAAGACAGAACTGGGTACAGTCGTGGTTCATGATAAGTAGCCATCTCATTTTTTAATACATTTTTTAATGTTTTTTTATTTTTTGGAAAGAGAGAGAGAGAACGAATGGTTCACGATAAGTAGCCATTTCATTTTTTTAAATATAGTTTTTAATGTTTTATTTATTTTACGGAAAGAGAGAGAGAGAAAGAGAGAGAACGAATGGGGGAGGGGAAGACAGAAAGAGAAAGGATCCCAAGCGGGCTCCACAATGACAGCACAGAGCCCATCGTGGGGCTCAAACTCACGAACGGTGATATCATGACCTGAGCTGAGGTCGGACACTTAACTGAGCCACCCAGGCGCCCCATCATTTTTAATGTGACCCCTCCTGTGCATACATTGCTTCCTTCCTTCCTTCTTCCATTCCTCCCTGCCTCTCTCAGATAATCATCTCACCCCTACGTCATTTGAAGATTGTTCTGGGCTGGGATCCCCGGGGAGTTTGCCCCCCACACCTCCATATACATCAGTTTCTGGCCCATAGTTGACTCTTCCTAAACTCCTATTGACGTGAATGAATGCGTAGGACTTACGAGGTAGCCAAGAAAAGCCGAGGTGCCCAGCACAACCCTAAACACCTGATACTTGGAACTTTCAACACAGCAACGAGGCGACCAACGCCCCAGGGGGTGGGCTGGGTGGAAAATGTGCTCAGAGAAGAGACTGGGTAGAGTCTGGGGTTTACACATTTATCCAACGAGCAGCAGCTACTGTTTCAGGAATCAGCGAGGAGCACAGAGTCCAGTGGGGAAAACAGATAATAAATCAAGCGTATAGAACACAGGTCACATTACATAGCAGCAAACGCTAAGGAGATCAAGAGAGCGCGGGAGGGGAGAGGCCGTTTGGGCGTGTGGCGAAGGGGTTGCAATTTTAGCCAAGGAACCAGGGAAGGTCTCGCTGCTCTCTGGTGAAAGCGTTCCAGGCAGGGGAACAGTAAATGCCGGACGTGTTCGAGGAACAGCAAGGAAGCCCGTGTGGCTGGAGCAGTGTGGATACCTGGGAGAAGAGTGGAGCCAGAAAGGAGGGGTGGGGTTGCCGGATTTAGCAGACTGAAACCCAAGATGCCAGTTTAAATTTGAATATCGCAGAAGCGATACATAATTAAGGTAAGTATGTCCCAACAATTGCATGGGATGTACTGCTCCTGGAAAGGGGACCCACTACTGCCTCAGGGCTGTTGTCATCCACCAGGGAACGTCCCCGCCCACCCTCTGACTGTCCCCAGCTCTGTGGGGACCCAGGGCCCTGTCCTAAGGGACCCCACTCCCCCGGCCCCGCATGCTGCCCAGAAGTGTTGCCCTGGCCAGTGTCTGCAGCCCGGAAGGATCTGCACGGACCATCCTTCTGTTCCCCACCCTCTCCGACTCCGAGGGGTCTTTCACCGCCCCCTCCCCCGACGTCTCCACATTCTTGGTTTCTCGACGTCTCTTCTGTTTTTCCTGCCTCTCCTTTCTCTACGCGGATCTCTCTCCTGCCCATCTCCGAGTCAGCTCCTTCCTCCTCCACTGCCTTCTCCCCACCCCTCTCTCTGTCTCTGTCTCTGTTACTGTTTGTGCATTTCTCCAGGCGTCTGTGCATGAGTGTGCACCTGCACACGCATGTGAGTGTGCGTGTGTGTTTCCATCTCTCCCGCCTCCCCTCTCCCCCCACCACGCTCCATGTGCCCCAGAGGGGACCTAACTCATAAACATTTCACAAAGCACGGGCTGTTGTTGGGACCAGGCAGAGAGGACAGTCTGCCTCCAACCTTCCCGGGGACCTAATACCAGTGACCCAGCGGTGGGGGGTCATGTGCTGGGAAAATAACAAGTGGAAATTCACTTGGGGACACGCAGAGACCACAGATCGCTCCCCTTTTTACTATAAGTGAAATCCAGGGCGTTGACTCTCAGGTACTGGGAGTGAGAAGCCCGATGTCAGAGGGAGGGAGGGGCTGATGACACTGGGACAGGGTCTCAGTCCTGGATCTATCACCCGCACGGTCCCCCTTCTCTGCTCCTGAGGCTCCCCATCTGCAAAATGGGGCTAACAGCGCCTGCCTGCAAGCTTCCGGACTCCCCAGTGGTAGGAGTTTGAGGCCCAAGCGTTAGACATGTGGTTTCAAGTCCCTGGACGGTGCTGATGTGAAGGTGGGGTTGAGAACCACAGTCGTAGGGTCCACGCACTCCCTCACCTAGAGAGGTCTCTTTGCCCTCAAAATGGAATGGAATACGATAGGACAGAACAGAACAGAACCGCAAACCCCACTTATCATCGGCACCTCCTTGCCATAGACCATGGGCACTAGCCGACCCCTTCCTCTCCCTCCTCCCCCCCTTTACCTACGTACCCCCCACCCCTAATCACCTCCTACACCCTCCCTCCACTCTCCTTCTTTCTTCTTTTCAAACACATGAGCTTGTTTCCACCTCAGGGCCTTTGCACTTACTGTCACCTGCTTGGTCTGCTGTTTCCCCACATGGCAGATTCCTCACTGGGTCTCAGCACAATTCCACCTCCTCCAGAAAGCCCTCTCTGACTGTCCTTCCTAGACTAATGTCTCTCTTGGCCACCCTCTAGCTCATGACCCTGTTTTATTTTCTTCATGACCCTAATACTACCTAAATTTATCATGTGTATCATTGGTTCGTGTATTGGCCATTTCCATATAAGCTAGTAAGGGCACAGATCTTGTCATTCACCTACACTGATGTGTCCCCAGTGTCCCAGACCCCAAGAACAGTTCTAGACACATCACAGGAGTTTGGCAATTATTCACTGAATGAATGAGATTCTTTCCAACTATGTTGTTGGTTCCTTGAGTACACATGTGCTTTCTGTGCCCGGAGCAGGGTTTCTCAAGCCCGGCACGCCTGACACGTGGGACTAGGTAATTCTCTGTCGTGGGGACTGCCCTGTGCACTGAAGGATGCTTAGCAGTGTCCCTGTGGCCTCTGCCCACCAGACGCCAGGAGCACTCATCCCCAGCTGTGACAACCAAAAATGTCTGTGGCCATAGCCAACATCCCAGGTGGGCAGGAGACGGTGAATCGCCCCAGCGGAGAGCCCGTGCCCTGCAGTGTCAGACACATGGCTGGGCACCCAGAGGACTGAAGAGTCCTTGGACCGATTTGAGAAATCAGCCCCCCCCCCGACGCACATCCACCTCACAACCAGCAGGTGGCGGCAAAGACCGCTGTCTCACTAGCATGGCGGCCCTCTCTTCCGGAAAACTTTTCATTTCTCTCCGAGGCGAGGCGTGCTGATTTTGCAGCTTTGCCGGCTCCCCTCCCCATGGGGCCTTGTGAGCGATCCGCTCCGCCTGCACTTTTCCAGACTGAGACAGGATCAGGCAGATCTAATTTCCATCCCAGGTGTACCCCTTCGTGCTCAGGCCAGTTAACTTAGCCTGTCTGTGCCTCAGTCTCCTCTCCTGTATCCCGCCCCGCTTATCTCCATAGTCCCCGCCACCCACCACCGGTTTTGCCCCCCTCCCTCCTCGATCATGCGGCAGCTCAGAGGCCGAGGGCTTGCTCCGGCGGGTCAGCGCCCCCAGCTCCTAGCATGCACCTGTTTGTTGAGTGACTGACTGACGGCATGTGGAAGAGTGCAGGTGCCTAACAAGTACCCAGCAAGGGTCAGCTGTGATGATGCTCACGACACAGGAAGGGGAGGTCACCGTGAAGTGATGCCACACAAGGAGGGTGACGTCACGGTAAGGGTGATGGTGTCATGGTGAGGACGGTGGTAGGGTCATCTCACGACCCCCAAACCTGCACTTACCGAGGAATCTTCTGAATCTTACAAGAACAGGTTCAAAACCTCAGCTGTGCGCTGGAACCATCCAGAGAGTTCTCTGCCTCCAGATGCCATCAGAGCAAGGATGCAGCCCGGGGCACAGGGCTTTTAAACGATGCCCAGGTGATTCTAATGTGTGGTAAGGTGACAATCACCCCTGTCACTTAGCAAATCATCCAGAGTGATGTCATACACACAGTGGTCCTGGGCCAGTAGCATGCCCATCACCCGGGAGCTGGTCAGCAATGTGAATTCCTGGGTCCCACCAGGACCTCCCGACTGGCTCTTTCGGCCCCTGGGAAGGGCAGCCCCCAGGGGGGTTTGGACACCGAGAAGAGTCTCGCACGCTCCGGTGTGAGCAGAGCCACCCCAGGGGATTCAGATATGCGGACACTTTGGGCACCCCCATTCCCATGGGCTGGAAAACCAGGAAGAAAGGAGGGATGGAATGTCCTGGGGGAGGGAGGAAGGGATACAAGGAGTCCCTGAAGATCGCCCCGTCGGCAAACTCCATGGGAGTCTGTCACCTCACATCCTAGACCCACCCCCAGCGCCTGCACTGACAAAGGCCCACGTCACCCCCAGACTTATGTTTGCCTAGAAGGAGCCAGGCTTCCCTGGAGAACACTCCATGCCAACAGGCCCACGCAGGTGGGCACCATCCCCCACCCACACCCACGAAGGCCACACGACAAGTAACGCTGTGTCATTACACAAGAGCTGGAAAAGTGTCACCAGGACTCGGTCCACGGCGGACTTCACACCTTGGACAGAAGACCGCGTGTGGGGACAGCAGGGCGGGGCGGGGGGGGACACTTTACAACAAACACCTCCCTTCTGGAGGCGTGTTAGAAATGCACAATTTCCTGAGGTGGCCCCTGCTCACTGTTTAAGTGCCGCTGACGACTGAGATGTGCCGATTCCTCGGGGGACCCTGCTTTCCGCATTCCCGGCGTGTGTGGACCTCGCCAGCCGTGGGCTTGCGGCCAGGGAAGCAGGCTCAGTCAACACACTCACGTGGAAACTAAGGGCGAAGACAACCGCCCAGGAGTTGTTGCTGCGTCTGTGAGGATGTTCTCGCCCACCGAGCGCGAACGTGCTCGTCGTTCTTCCCTCCCCGGGAGAGTCTGCTGACTGTTCCTTCCTGCAAACCCCAAGCCTGCCGATTCCTCTTCCCGCCCGTTGTGAGCGTGTCGGTGGTCCTCCCCGGCAACAGCGATGAAGCGACACGCAAGGGGACCAGCGCACTGACCACCAGAGGCCCTCAGGCCTTCACGTCCGGGACGATCGCGTGACGTCTCAAAGCACAGCCCCTGATCGCAGAATCTCTCCTCCAAGTGAGCCAGACTTACTCGAGCCCCGGGACTCCGGGCGGGACGAGCACGCACCCGGCTGACTTCGGCAGGACGTGTGCATGGCCTGGCTGGTGAGAAGCCCAGACTTCTGCTCTCGTCCCCTGCTTTCGCACCGCCCGCGCCCCCCCTGGGTTCCAGGTCGCAGCACAGCCACCCACAGCAAGCACCCTGCAGCCAGCTGCTAAACCGGCTCAGAGCAGCCGAGGGAAAGGACTGAGCACTGTCCCTGCAGCGAGGAAAACACCACCAGCTCGCTGTGCACCTTTCTGCAGCTCTCCTGACCTCTCTGGTCTCCCGTGTCCTTGGCAAAGAAGGCGAGCTGATCCACTGGGCAGGGGCGTGGGGTGAGGGCTGACGCAAAGGCGGCGGGGGGGGCCTGCGGACGCTGGGAGGCTCTGCTTACGATGAAGGGGGTGCGTTTGTCACTCCAGGTGATGGGGATTCTGCACTCCCGCAGCTCCCTCCGGCCCGCACGGACACACACGTGCACGGACACACAGACGCGCCAGGCCCGGCCGCACACACGGCACGGAGTCGACAGCCGGGTCCGGAGCTCAGTCCACAGCGGCTCTCGGGCTGAGGAGGAGGAGACTGCAGCCCCCCCCCCAACGGGTCCCGGCCGCCCCCGGCCAGCCCCTCCCTCCCAGCGGACCAGGCACCCGGGCTCAGACGGCCTGGTCCTGCCTCTGCCTCAGGCTGAGCACACGGGCCGCCACCACGAAGGCCACCCCGGTGAACAGCTCGGTGACGAAGCTGATCCAGCCCAGGGCCAGGGACCAGCCGAAGCGGATGTCCACCTGGTCCAGGAGGGCCTTCTCCTCCAGGAGACACAGTGCCTCCTGGAAGGCGGCGGCCGAGTACGCGATGTAGACACTCATTCCAGCGAGGGTCACCAAGGCTGCGGGACAGGCAAAGGAGAGCAGATCAAACCCCGGGGCTCTGCGTCCTCCTCCTCCTGCTCCTCCCCCTCCCCCCCTTTACCCCCCTCTTCCCCCTCTGCTCCCTTCCCTGTCCCTTCTGCCCTCAAAAATTCCTGTTCGTCACCACATCTCAGCTCGTGTTGATTCCAGGACCTCCCAGAGCAGGTCAAACCCCCTGTGGTTTCACAGCACCTCACGGCCCTCCGTCACTGTCCAGGTCAGAGGCGCATTTTGCATTTGTGAGATCACTGAGCTGACGTCCACCCCCCGACAACGGGCTATGAGTTTCAGGGGCCTCGTCCTGGATTCCCCCGGTGCCCAGAACGGGGCTGGCACGCGGTGGGCCTCCATAGACCGTGAACTAGGGCAGTGCCGTCCAGGGCCACAGCTGCTGGCCACAGGGGACGACTTAAACCAATTTAAACGAACCCCTCAGCCCTCCCGGGCATCCGCCACACCTCAAGTGCCCCACAGCCTGGTTCAAGGCTCCCCCTTGGCACAGCGCGGATCAGACTTCCCGCCACTGCAGAACGTACGACTGGCCAGCGTGGTTTCGAGAATTAGTCACTGAGTGAGCTATTAATGCCAGTATTGGTAACAGTAGTGGGTGATTGGAGGACATCTGAGCCTCACGGTATTTTCACGTCCAGACATTCTTTTCGGGTTTTTTCCTCCATGGACCCCAGGTGTGTGCATCACCTCTGTACTTGTTTTGTTTTGTTTTGTTTTGTTTTCAAGGAGGGAGGCCTTACGCTCCCAGCCTCGCGCTGGAGCCCATCTTTGAAAGCCTCTGGTCTGCCAGACCACAGGGATGACAGGCATTGCCCATTTTTTAAGCAAGCATCAAGCAGGATCTGTCAGGACGTCAGAGAGACACGAAGACCAAGGGTCTCCGGCCAACCCACAGCCCTCAAGCGGAAGCTGTCAGCGTCTTCTGTGAAACCAGGAAAGCAATCCTGAGGATCTGCCCCTGCCGTCTGCTTCTCTCTTGGGGCCACAGACCCAGGGACCCTGGGCCAAAACCATTCGCCCCACCCAGCTATGTGGACAGGATGTCACATATGGACATCCCCATGTCACAGATGGGGAAACCGAGACCCAGAGAGGGAATGGGACGCCCGCCCCACCCACCCCTGCCGAGGGTTCATGCACATCCCCTTCCGAAGCCCGCGCTCCACGCATGGGGGCACCTACCTCCAAAGAGGAAGAGGGTCCCCGTGAGCAGGAGGAGGATGGAGACTCGAAGGAGGAAGCTCAGAAACCCCGTCATCCCCCAAAAACCATCAGGATAAGGCTGAGCGGCAGCAGAATCACAAATGTCCCATGCATGGCTTAGAAGAGAGAGGAGGACAGCGGGCAGAGGAGGGTTAGCAACATCCTGCAGTCAATCAACAAACACTGTGCACCACCTAGGGGCCAGGCCCCGGGTGCTGGGAGCAAAAATTAACAGCGTTGTTACTACCGTGTCAAGACCTCACTCTTTTTCATGGCTGAGTAATATTCCCTCGTCTAAATGAAGTTAAGAGAAAGATACAAACCATCCGATTTCACTGATGTAGAATCTAAAAGACAAGTGAATGAGCAAACAGAAAACGCTTTCATGCCCAGAACAAACTGGTGGCTGCCAGAAAGGTGGGGGGGGGGGGGGACAAGTCACATAAAAGGAGTTAAGAGGTACACACTCCCAAGTATAAGATAAATGAGTCACTGCATGGGGACTATAGTCATTAATACTGTAGTAACGTTGCATGGAGACAGATGGTGACTACACCTGTCATGATGTACAGAATTGTCAGATCCCTATGTTGTACCCCTGACACTAATATATTTTTAAAAACTTTTTTAGTGTTTATTTATTTTTGAGGGAGAGAGAGACAGAGCGTGAGTGGGGGCGGGGCAGAGAGAGAGGGAGGCACAGAATCCGAAGCCGGCTCCAGGGTCCGAGCTGTCAGCACAGAGCCCTACGCGGGGCTTGAACTCACGAACTCTGAGATTGTGACCTGAGCCGAAGTGGGACGCTCAACCGACTGGGCCACCCAGGCGCCCCTCCCCCGACACTAATATAATGCTGTATGTCAAGCAAGCACACGAGTGGTTAAAACGATGGACTTGAGAGCCAGATGCTCTGCATCTGAATTCAGGCTATGGGGCCATGGGCCTGTCACTTAACTCCACAGAACCTCCCTGTCCACATCTGTGAAACGGAGGCAATAATATGGGACTCAAAGTATTACCATAAGGACAGCGTGCGTGAAGATGATGGGCAGCGCAGGAAAGCGTAACCATGTGGTAAGCACTAGATAGATGGTGACCTTGCCAGTAGTAACAATGAGGGAGACAATAATCCGGTCCGACACCCACTGTGACCAGATCACCTTGTCTTCAACCCTCTAAATGCTACCAGCCCTGGCAAGTCAAGGAAACAAGACCGACCTCCCTTCTTCCCTCCTTCCTTCCTTCCTTCCTTAAGGAAAAGTCTTGGGCCAGTAAGTAAGATCTGTGGCCCTGTATGGCATTGCCTCCCTTCTTCCTTCCTTCCTTCCTTCCTTCCTTCCTTCCTTCCTTCCTTCCTTCCTTAAGGAAAAGTCTTGGGCCAGTAAGTAAGATCTGTGGCCCTGTATGGCATTGCCTCCCTTCTTCCTTCCTTCCTTCCTTCCTTCCTTCCTTCCTTCCTTCCTTAAGGAAAAGTCTTGGGCCGGTAAGTAAGATCTGTGGCCCTGTATGGCATTGCCTCCCTCCTTCCTTCCTTCCCTCCTTCCTTCCTTCCTTCCTTCCTTCCTTCCTTCCTTCCTTAAGGAAAAGTCTTGGGCCAGTAAGTAAGATCTGTGGCCCTGTATGGCATTGCCTCCAGACTATGGCTGGGAAGGGAAATCATTTCTCATTTAGAAATTAATGAGGTTTCCTGGGGCGGGTTCAGCCCGGCGGCACGGCGTGTGAGTTTCCCCAGACACGCCGCAAGCTGACTTGACGTACACGTTCAATTAAATGTCTGGGTAAGAACAGGCTTCCTGTGGGAGAGTTGTAAAATCTCCTGCTGAAGTCTGGCTGAGCTTCTTGTGGGGTGTGAGCGTGTGTGTGTGTGTGTGTGTGTGTGTGTGTGTGTGTGTTCTAGTCTTTGTTATTTCCAGAGCCACAGACGTGGGGCATGAATATTGATTCTGAGTTCTGTTCCCCTTAGAAATGTATCCACTTCTGGGGAGGCTGGGTGGCTCAGTCAGTTGAGCATCCAACTTCAGCTCAGGTCATGATCTCATGGTTGGTGGGTTCGAGCCCTGTGTCTGGCTCTGTGCTGACAGCTCAGAGCCTAGAGCCTGCTTCCGATTCTGTGTCTCCCTCTCTCTCTGCCTCTCTCTCTCTCTCTCTCTCTCTCTCTCTCAGAAGTAAATAAACTTAAAAAAAAATTTTTTTAAGATCCTGAACTTAATTACATGTACAAGGACACTGTTTACAAATAAGGTCACATCTCCACGGACCAGGGGTTAGGACATGGACGTATCTTTCTTTTTTGGGGGGAGAGGGGGTGACACCTTCCAATCCAGTACAGTGTTTATGGTAGCAGCTCAACAGATCGTAGCTAAGATTACTACATAGAATTAATAATAATCATCATAAATGTTGACAGGTCATTGTTTTATCAAGGGCAAATGTGTGTCCAAGGGCAAGAGGCCTTTCAATATAGAAGTGCTTTGTGGCAAGTAAAGAGAAGAGCAAATACAGAAAGAGGCAAAAATGTTCATGCCAAGGAAAAGATTATTGTGATCATCCCGTTTTCACACTGTTCAAAGAACTGCTCACTGGGAAAACCAGGCTTCCAATTCCACAATGCCAGCGAGGTCAGGCAGCCCCAGGGTGGTTACCCAAGTAATAGTCGTGCTCTTAAAGAAAGCAGAGACACAACTCTCTCCAGAAATATCCAAAGCACTGGCAAAAGAAGAAAATCTCAGGAACCATCTCCCAAAGGGAGAAATGTCACACTGACTTTATTTTCAAACCTTGTCAAAGCGACGCTGAGCCCCAGGAAGGGCTCAGAGATATTCAATCCTACCGTGCCTGGTAAGGAAGTGAATTTTTTTTTTAATTTGAAGGAAAAATAAGATTAAAAGAGAGAGGGAGGCAAACCAAAAGAGACTCTTAAATACAGACAACAAGCTGAGGGTTGATGGAGGGGAGGTGGGTTGGGGATGGGCTAGATGGGCGATGGGCATTAGGAGGACACTTGTTGGGACGAGCACTGGGTGTTGTATGTAAGTGATGAATCACTAAATTCTACTCCTGAAGTCATTATTACACTATATGTTAATTAAATTGGATTTAAATTTTTAAAAAATTTTTAAAAAGAAACAAATTTTTACATATTTGTCCTTGAATCTGTTGTGACCACACACAACTCGGTCCTTTTGAGAACAGAGATGACATCGTGCAACCCAAGGTGCATTACTGTGATGCGGGCAAAGCAGGGCTCTACAAGCAAAGACCTGGGTTCAATTCCCGACTCTACCTGTACCCAGGTGAATGTCATTGTCTCCCAAAAGCCTGCTTCCTCTCCTGTCCGTTGGACCAAGGGCTTTGACTTTGCCAAGCTGTTAATGAGCGCCAAGTGTGAGAATAACTGTTTCCTTCTTGCCCTCCAGCATCCTGGGCTCCACCAGGTAAGAAGTGTGATTCCCATTTCACTGATGAGGAAAGTGAGGTTCAAGACACGCAGCTCAGTTCCTCAAGGTGGAGCAGCGGAGATGGAACAGCCAAGGAGGCTGACAAAGGGGTGGTAAGATGGGCGTTTCACCCAGCCTGGGGATTAGGAAGGTCTCTCAGGGCTGCAAAAGAGGTCTGGACCTAAGGTCAGACGAGAAGGTGTGGGGCAGGCATTCCTGAACGAGGGGACAGAAAGCGCCAAATCCAGGAAGCCGGAGTTATCTGGAAGCATCCGCACATCCCAGCTCTTGCAGCTGGAGAGCCAGGGGGCGCTCACCAAGGTCCCAGGAGCCATGCTAAGGAGAAATCCAACCACCCGGGGGGCGTCCTCCTGGGGCTTGCTCTAGAGCAAACACAACAACATTGTTCTTCCAAGAAACGAAGACGAGAGTGGTGTGGCCACCACCTCAACCCCTCCTTCGTCCTCTCCTCCCCAGAGCGAACCTCTTGTCAGTGCTTGGATGTACATACTTCCAGTCTTCTTTCCATATGTTTACGTATCTTACCTGTCTCTCTAATTCTAAAGGGCACCCTTCAATCCGAAAACATCATGTGTTGGACCTTCCACAGCATCTCAGACTTACAATGGCCGTGTTGCTTCCTTTCCTAATGGCACGTAAATAAAGGTACATCTTATTGTTTTGGGGCCGTACTCATAGCAAAGAGATCGTGTTGGGAATAGCATCACACTACCCATAACACTCTGGAACTTGCTTTATTCGCTCCATGGTATTTCTTGGCGTTTTATCCACATTAGTATACTCTTCTTTACGGATTTACATCATCTTCCGAAGAATAAACATACCACAGGCAGACACGTAGCATATCTCCACCCATGAGCACTGAGGTCGTACCTTGTTCTCTGCTGTTACAAACACGGTTTGGGTGAGCCTCTTCTTAGAAACCTCGTAGTAGGATCCCAAGAAATGGAATCACTTCGAATATGAATCTTTTGTTTCCTTGTTCATTTATTTTTTTAATTTATTTTATTTTATTTTTTTATTATATGAAATTTATTGTCAAATTAGTTTCCATACAACACCCAGTGCTCATCGCAAAAGATGCCCTCTTCAATGCCCATCACCTACCCTCCCCTCCTTCCCACCCTCCATCAACCCTCAGTTTGTTCTCAGTTTTTAAGAGTCTCTTATGCTTTGGCTCTCTCTCCCACTCAAACCTCTTTTTTTTTCTTTTTTTTCCTTCCCCTCCCCCATGGGTTTCTGTTAAGCTTCTCAGGATCCACATAAGACTGAAAACATATGGTATCTGTCTTTCTCTGTATGGCTTATTTCACTTAGCATCACACTCTCCAGTTCCATCCACGTTGCTACAAAAGGCCATATTTCATTCTTTCTCATTGCCACGTAGTATTCCATTGTGTATATAAACCACAATTTCTTTATCCATTCATCAGTTGATGGACATTTAGGCTCTTTCCACAATTTGGCTATTGTTGAGAGTGCTGCTATAAACGTTGGGGTACAAGTGCCCCTATGCATCAGCACTCCTGTATCCCTTGGGTAAATTCCTAGCAGTGCTATTGCTGGGTCATAGGGTAGGTCTATTTTTAATTTTGGGGGGAACCTCCACACTGTTTTCCAGAGTGGCTCCTTGTTCGTTTAAAGTGTATACTTGACTTTCAACAGGCACCCCAAGAGGCAGCCAAGAGGGCCTTTGTGCCCGGAGATGCTGAAACCCTTCTGCCTACCACACAGCTATGCATAAGTCACACTGAGAATTTCCCCCTGGATTCAGGCAGCCTCTGAATGCCATTATGTCCCCAATCCCTTTCTTTCTGTCCCCCACCATCTCTACTCTTGAAATCTGCACCAAGCATCAAGGGAGGGCTGGTTTTAATTTTCCACACCGCTGCAACAGCTGGGTACCCAGCAGGACTGGAGATCCAGTCTTATGATTTTTCCAACATCACGTCCTCAGAGGACAAGCAGGCCAGGCCTCTGGCCCTCCGTCCAGCTTCTGCCCCTGCTGTGCTGTGTTGGGCGAGGCATTTGGCCTCTCCATGTCTGAAGCATTTGGCTGTAGGAGGATCAGTCTGACCTTTTTCCTGGCTCTTAGGAGATGCAGCCAAAGTAAGGAACAGGCAGGACATGAGGTGTGTGTTAGAAGCACTTTCTAGGGGCACCTGCGGGGCTCAGTCAGTTGAGCATCTGACTTCAGCTCAAGTCATGAGTTCGAGCCTCACATCGGGCTCTCTACTGTCAGCATGGAGCCCACCTCAGATCCTCTGTCCCCCTCTCTCTGCACCTCCCCCACTCACACTCTCTCTTTCTCTCTCAAAAATAAAAAATAGAGGGGCGCCTGGGTGGCTTAGTCAGTTAAGTGTCCGACTTTGGCTCAGGTCACGGTCTCACGGTTCGTGGGTTCGAGCCCCACATTGGGCTTTGTGCTGACAGCTCAGAGTCTGGAGCCTGTTTCAGATTCTGTGTCTCTGTCTTTCTCTGCCCCTCCCCAGCTCATTCTCTCTCTCTCTCTCTCAAAAACAAATAAACATTAAAACTTTTAAAATACATAAAAGAAGAAAAAACCAGACCCACTTTCCACGCTGTCTCCAGAAACACCGGCCTTCCAGCTGTCTGTGGACCTCCCCCACCACCCCAAATCTACTGCACAGCTCTGCTCATGCTAAGCCTCCTGGTAATCTCGATCTGATTCCTTGTCAGAAGAGGCAGTGTGGGATGGGGACTCTGAATCCAGGAAAGAGCCAAAAGCTCCTCTTCTGGACTCCGATGGCCTTGGGCTCAGCACGCTCACATTACGTGGGAATCGTACTCAGTGTTGTCTCATTCTCAAAGGGTAGCAACGGCCTGGATTCAATTCCCAGACCTACCTGTTACTGTGCAAACTTTGATAACTTACCTAACCTCTCTGTGCTTCAGTTTCCTCATTTGAAAAGTGAGGGTTATAATAAAAGTTCCTGCCTTGTGAGACTGTCGTGAAGATTAAGTGAGGTGATATATGCAAAGTGCTCAGAATAGCATCGGGCACATGCGACTGTTCCATAAATGTTGGCTGTTTCTCTCGCTGTCCTTCAACCACTCCACGGAAAGGTGACCCTGCTTTGTTCCCTTTGTACACCTGCTACTATTTGAAACAAGTTTACGTTTATTTAGTCACTGGCCCGTGTGTTTATACCTGCCTTCTGCGCTAGACTCTAAACTCTGTGTGAGATGCACCTGTCTCCTCATGTTCTAGCCCCCCGCCCGTCTAGCCCAGTGTGAGAAGGAATACTTATGGACTAAGTCTCTAGTGATTAGCTCCATTTTACAGATGAGAAGCCTGAGGCTCAGGGAGGCAATGTGACTTAGAGCAGGAGGAGGCGACATTAATTGAGCTCCCACTATGCATGGTGTGACTATGCCGCTTTGCTTATGTGATCTCATTCCATCTCAAAGCAGCCCATTTATGGAAACAGGGGACCTGCCAGAAGTCACACAGCTGGTCAGATGTGGGGACCCCCATCTATGACAGGACTGGCCCTGCTCCTATCCCAAGTTACAAGCGCCGACTCTGCCCGGCCAATCACCACATCCCATCCCCTCGGCCACAATGATTGGCTCAGACCTGGGCTTGTGATCCAATGTGGCCCAATGAGAAGCCTGTTTGGAAGTTTCTGCAGACTTTTGGGAAACAGAGAGCCTCCTGCCGCTTGGGTTGCTGAGACTGGAGAGGACTTGTTGAAAACAGGACCCAAACAGAAGCAAAGCGCAGAGAGGAGAAGAAAGAAATTGAGTTTAGCTCTCTGGATCCCAGCACACTTGAACTTTTCAAGCGGACCAAGAATTCCTCTTCTTGTTTAAACAAGGATGATTTGTGTTTCACCAAAAGACTCCTGGCTGATGCAGCTAGCCTGGTTGTTTCTAGATTATGGCTCTTTTTTCGACACAATCTGACGAGCCCCTCCCCCCCCCCAAAAAAAAAAAATAATTCCAGTCCCCGGCCAAGCAACCAAACCCATGCCAACCCCAGAGCTAATCTGGAAGACAAAACATCCAAGCAAGGTGGGTTTTTAGCAGGCGCTGGAGTGGTCTGCCTGCTTGGGTTTCCTTGCAGGAAAAAACCCAAGACTCCTTCCCCAGACACTCCCACTGGGATTTGTCTAGGAAGCTGACTCGGAGAACGTGCTGCTTTGACAACTGTCCTGTCTCGTCTACGACCTCAAAAGCAGGTCCTCGAAGGAAAGGAACATCTTCACATAACAAAAGAGCCTGGCCAAGATTCACGGTTCATTCTGGGGATAACGGGAGTCTGAGAAAAGGCTCTTTCTGGGGGTGGCGTGCGACGAGCATGCGGTCGGAAGGGGCAGCCTTCGTGGTGTAGCAGCAACTCTGACTCAGGGTGGACAAACGCACCCGCCCGTCCCATCCTCCCCGCATCCTCATGAAGAGAGATGGCTGGTATGCCCACTTTGCCAGTGAGGGAGCTGAGGCTCGGAGGGGTTAAGACACCTGTCCCAGGAGCACAGAGTGTCCTGCTAAAGGTCTGGGCTGCACTTGACACCCACCTCCCTCACGTCAAGGCCAGGAACTCTTGATTATTCTTGAAATGATGCTCTAGGAACACCGAACATTGATTCTGCTCTGCCTGGGGCTGAAGACAGAGTTCCCTCGTCTCCCACATATTTCAAGGGTCTAGGGGAACATCTCCTTCACTGGGACCTTATGCAGTGGGACTGGGTTCTATCACCTCATGAGAGCCAACAGCTAAGTTTTTGGGATTTTGGGGAGCCAGTTGACATCACGTTGACAGCTTGAAACATCTACACCACAGAAATCGGCAAATGCTTCAAATCAAACCAGGAGACTCCCTCCTTCCCCAGAAAGCCCATTGTTAACTCTTTCCCGGCACACCACCGGACTTCGGAGAAAGGGTCTGTTTCACTGACATATTTATTCATTTATGTTCCATTTCTAACATACTATAATATAGTCATTCTCACCCCTGTTCAGCAAATCTTGGCTTTGACCCCACTCCATGCCAGGTTCTGTGCTAAATATTGGGCATCAAGCTGAGGCAAGATAGACATGGTCCCTGACCTCATGTTTTCATCGTCTAATGAGGGAGCCAGACTTTGACTCAAAAACTGTCACAAAACCTGTGCTATCAGTAGAAGCTGAGTAAGTCAAGCTGGCAGGACGGGAGCAGGGAGAGTTCAGGCAGAGGAAATAGCACGTGCAAAGTCCCAGTGGCAGGAGGAAATTTAGCACATTCTAGCCAGAGAAAAAGAGCAAGGGGGAGAAGGGAACTGGAGAGGCACCCTGGCCAGTGACTTCACCTTTGTCCCCAAGCCTCAACAAGCCTACCCAGAGCTACTCACATTTCTCAGGGTCTATGGAGCTTAGCCCTCATTGCCTCATCAGATTCTTTCTATGGTACCTCCCTGAAAAATGAAGGCAATAATGGAGATGATACTAACTCCATAGCACAGCAGGTGCACACTAAATGAAAACATAGATGGAAAGCATTTCAACTCCATGTCTGGTCCACTGCGAGTCTCGGTGAAGGAACTGAACTATTATGTTCATTTCCCCTGGAGGGAGGGGGCTGCTCTCTGCCTCTTGATTGCCTTTCTTGAATCATTGCACAAATCCAAGCGCTTGTTCTCAGCACTGAGGATACAAATAAGGCCGACACGGGGCGTGCCTTCGGATCTATGGGCTAAGATCTCTCTTTGCAGCATTCAGGTCCCCAGGCTGGTGTAGGTGTCTCTTCCACCCCGCACCCCCGCTGCTTGTCACTCTGAAACGTGACTGTGCATTTCTACATCTGTCTCCGCAGCTAGTATCTGAGCTCCTGGAGGGCATGACCTAGGTCTTAATTGTCAGCATGATGCCTGGCACATAGAAAGCCTGAGATGAACGTTTGTCGAATGAATTCTAAACCACACGATGTAACCTGTGGAGCAAGAGAGGCCCCGCCCCTGCCCCTCACTCGCCTCCCCGCCCCTGCCCCTCACTCCCCTCCCCGCCCCTGCCCGGTACCGGAGCGCCCCCTCCGCAGTGCCCTGGCCCCGCTCTTTGGAGGAGAGCCCCAAACCTGGCGTCCAGACCCGGGATTCTCCCCCGATCCCCAACCTCCCGGGACTCACTGAGAAGTTGCCGGCTTGAGTCGCTGACGGTCACGTTTTCCTGCCAGAAGGGGTTCATCAGCGGCGCACACGGGCTCTGGACTAGATGGGGCGGAGGAATCAGCGGCTGCGGGCCCGGAGCGGGGACCCCAGCCGGCGGCCCCGCCCCCCGCGCCCACCCTGGCTGCCGCCCCGGGGGGAGGATCGTGCGGAGCCCGGGGCAGCTGCGGCCGGAACCAGCCCCGCTCTGCAGCCCCCCGCCCACCCGGCCCGGGCCCAGACCCCCCGTTTTGCGCCTTGGGGCGGCGGGGGGTGGGTGGGGGGCAGGGGAAGAGCTGCGAGCCCGGCAACAGGTCCCCGGCGGGCGCGCAGCGCGCAGGGTCCCCGCGCTCAGCCTTACCCCGGCAGGTGCGCCAGAGGCCGGAGTGCGAGCTCAGAGGTTCGAGCTGGCTGCGGTTGGCGGCCCCCGCCCGGCCCCGCACGCCCGGGCCGCCCCGCTCCAGCCGCTCCGTGTCAATGATGTACCAGAAGTCCGTGCCGATGGCGGCCGCCAGGAGCACGAAGCTGAGCGCCCCGGTCAGCGCCGCCGCGCCCGCCAGCGCGCCCAGGTGCACCCGCATGGCGCAGCCGGGACCGCCGCCCGCGGCTCCCAGCTCCGGCTCCCCAGCCTCGGGGCTCGGAGCCGCGCGGGCCTGCCGTCCGCCAGCCCTCCCTCCGGCCCTGGCTCCGCCCTCAGACCCTCACCTGCGCCCGCAGACCTGCCAGCGCCCCTCCCTCAACCGCCCCGGCCTCGCGGGGCCACCGCCGCTCTCGGACCCCGCACCTGAGACCTCGGCCTTCCTCCTCCGCCTTCAGACCCCCATCCGAGCCCTCATCCCTCCCCTTGGACCTCCCCCGCCTCGCTCGGACCCCACCCCAGCCCTCCACTCCCACCCCCGACTTTCCTCCCAGGCTCTCTTCCCTCTGTCCGGCCGTCACCCAGTCTGCCCTGCCTGGCCCTTTCCGCCCCAGCCCTCCCGGCTCTCCCCACTTCCAGCCACACGTGCTCGGGGCCTTGCCACGGCTCCCCCTCCTGCCCCCCGTCCCTCGTCCGGACAAGTATGGAAGTTCTCGGCGGCGGACTGCAGGAGGGCAGCCCTCCCACAACCTGGGAGGAAGGCAGCGGGGCCTCGCGGGCCTGGCAGTCTTCAACAGCCCCTCTTCCTCCAGCTCCAATACACTTCCTCCAAAACCCACCTCTGGTTGATATTTCTAGGTCGACTGCAGAGGCAAAAGGCGGGCCATTTTTCATGAAAGTTTTTTAAAGCGATGGGCTAGGCCAGGTGCTCTGAGCCTATCGCCTCCCCTGCCTCTTCGCGGAAGACCTCCATCACTGCCACCACCATCACCACCATCACCATCCTCTTCTTTTTTTTTTTTTTCAATTTTTTTTAACGTTTATTGATTTTTGAGACACCGAGAGACAGAGCATGAACAGGGGAGGGTCAGAGAGAGAGGGAGACACAGAATCTGAAACAGGCTCCGGGCTCTGAGCAGTCAGCACAGAGCCCGATGCGGGGCTCGAACTCACGGACCGCGAGATCGTGACCTGAGCTGAAGTCGGACGCTTAACCGACTGAGCCACCCAGGCGCCCACTCCTGTGACACATTCTTGAAGAAACATTGTGCCAAGACTCTGCAACTGATAAACTGGACAGAGAATCATTCAACAGAGTGTCCTTAGAACAGGGTGCCATGAGAGAAAGGAACAGGAGGAGGTCATGTGGATTTGGAATCTAGGAAGTGACATGGGCACTGACACGTGAAGCATGGCAAGGCATTTCACGCCCAGGACGTGCCTTACACAAAGGGTTTAGTATATTCTAGAAAAACCAAAAGAAGAGTAATCAGACGAGAACATAGTGAGAGAGAAGCTACTAGAGGGAAATGAGATTGGGGTACAGGTAGGGGCCAGGTCACTCCAGTCCTGAGGCCATGATGGAGCGTTGGGATCCTAGCTGCAGCCACTGAATGGGTTTGAGCGGAGAACTGAAACTTGAATTTACATTTTTTTAAACGTCACGCTCCACGCAGACTTTGGCACAGAGCAGAGACCACAGGGAGAGGCAGGAAGGGCAGCAAGGAGGTCGGTGACGAGGATGTAGCCGTAGAAGCAACAGGAGCTGCGGGCAGCTTGGGCTTGGGTGGTGATGGCAGTACACAGACAGTGAAGTGAATAGATAATCTGAAAATTCTGAGGAGGGCAGAACTGGTAAGACTTGGTGACGGACAGGTCAGGAACCACTGTTTCCCTCGTTACTTTATTCTCCTTACCAACACCGTCCCGACCCCCATCACTGGTATCTGTATCTTCGTCATCCACAGCACCTGCACCCTGAACAGCACGACCACCAGCAAGAACACACCCTCCCCTTGACTGTGCACACCCTTCCCCTCGGTCACTGCCTCCACCACCGCCATGATGAGGACTGGCCTTTCCCACAACCAGCCCCAAACGAAGCCTTTGCTTTCAATTCCATCCCACTGTCGCTGTTGCCCTCGCTTGCAACATCATGAGATCAGCCCTCCCCTGTTCCATCAGCACTAGGGAGGCAGGATGGAGGTGAAATTCAGTGAGGCTGGTCCCAGGCCCCCCAGTGGTGTCTTTAACGTTAAATCTCTTCTCTTCTCTTCTCTTCTCTTCTCTTCTCTTCTCTTCTCTTCTCTTCTCTTCTCTTCCTCTCTCTCTCTCTCTCTCTCTCTCTCTCTCTTTCTGTTGCTGTTCCCCTCTCTCTTGGCTTCATTCTCATGCAGACTCTCACTTGTTGGACCCCAGGGGTCCAGATGAGTGACCCCAGCCAAAAGAAAGAATCTCTTTTTCAATGGTGCCAGGCAAATTTCCAACATTGAAGCTGATCTCCCCATCTCTGACTCATCTCTGTGGGTAGGAGGGATAAAATGCCATGGTGGCCAAGCCCAGGTCACCTGTCCTTTCCTGGACCCAAGGCAAGGTGGATCGGTTTCCCCCCAACATTTGAGCTAAGAGGGGTCACGGCTATCCAATGCAGCAAGTAAAGTCAAATTTGAATTTCAGATAAACAATGAGTAGATACATAGTACAAGTATGTACCATGCAATATTTGGAATATACTTACACACACACACACACACACACACACACACAAATTGTTTTCCAACCTGAAGTTCAAATTTAACTGAGCATCCTGTATCTTATCTGGCAAAAATCAGGTAGCTTCCCAAAGGAAAACCAAGGTGCTGTTACCGGAACCAGGAGAAGACCAGCACAGAAGATGCCCCCTCCGCCCAGCCTGTTCCTGTGTCTTCACCAGGTCTCACTTTCCTCAACCCCAAAAGGAGGACTTCTTCCAGGCCCCTTTATGAGGATAACTTGCTTGGTTTTCATCACTCTGTTGTTCCTGAGGATTTGAATATAATCTACCTAACTGTGCTCAGTCACTCTTAAAAAAAAACAAAACACTAATGTTTTTCAATAAATAGGGAAAGGGGTGAAGCACATCAGACACATGATGATATCATTACTCAGCCAGTCAACTGAAGAGGCATGATAACATTGGAAGGCTCCTGAGGCAGAATCCAAACAAACCACCGCATTTAGAATTAAAGCCACACCGGGCACCATGCTGGGTCTGGGAGTGGCAGAGAACAACATCAGAGAGGGGGCTCCAGAGGTTGATTTTGAGTCTTAGATCAGCATCTTACAGGCCCTGAGAGCCCAGACAAGGTGCCTTCCTTCTCTGAGCCTCAGTTTCCTCAGCTGTAAAATGGGGGTACTCCTACCTACCATTCCCAGAAGGGGCACTATGAGGATGGGATAAGTGGGTGAGGTTGGTGGATGTAAAAGCACTTTGTAACCTCTGCAGAGTCAGAGCAATGTTACCATCAGTATGTGTGGAAAGCACTTTGAGATGGGGGTCGGAGGGACTGCAATTTAAGAATGTAAGGGAAAAATTTTTTTTAATTTTTTAGAGCGTATTTATTTAGAGAGAGAGAGAGAGCATGAGCAGAGGAGGGGCAGAGACAGAGGGAAAGACAGAGAATCCCAAGCACTCTTTGAGCTATCTGCGCCGAGCCCAATCCCATGAACTGGGACATCACACCCTGAGCTGAAACCAAGAGACGGAGGCCTAAGTGACTGAGCCACCCAGGCGCCCCGAGGAGGAAATGTCTGAAAAGAAAGAGAAGAAGGGCAGAAAGGAGGGAGGATGTCAGGACGTCAAGAAGAAAGGTTACCTCTCATGACAAAGCTCCAGGCATCATGGGCAAGGACGCATTTTGTATTTAGTGGATTCTGGATTCGTGCAGCTCTGAGGGCCTGAGGCCCTGACTGCCTCGCCAGCCTCACACTCCCAGGCCTTGAACACGTGACATTCTTCCCTGCCTCTGGGTCCTCACACGTGCCGTTCCCTTTAACTGGAACACTCTTACCTCCACTTTTTTTTTTCTTGCTTGGTCTCGAAAATTACTTCTCTGGGGAGAAGCTGACACCCCAGCTTGGGTTAAAGGCTCTTACGATATGCCAGTTCAGGTGTGATGAATGTCCCGCCATATCCTGTCCTGCACTCGGGTTCCTAGTTCATGCCTGCAGCATCCTGCTATACACACCCAGCAACTCCCCACGTATGGACTCTTCTCCCCGGGCGTGAAGGGCTGGAAGTGAGGGCGGGTGAAGGCCCCCAGGACAGCCGGCTCTGTCAGCCTCAGAGGAGGAGAAAGCTGCGAGGTTCCCAGGGCAGGTGAGCCCCACCCTCCTCCCCACTTGTACCACTGTGGCCTAGCATCACCCCCCAAAATAAAATTACTTGCCCTCAAATCCCTATCTCAGGGTCTGTCTCAAAAGAAACCCAACCTGAGACATGCACTGAGACTCTCGAGTAGTCATCAATGACTAACGATGAAGTCATTTGCTACCTGTCTGCCTGCTCCTTTGGACACTCGGGCAGTACGGTAGATACTATAGGACAACTCATTCAACACCACCCTGATCCAACTCCCCCTTCACATTCCAGCCAGTGGTGGCCACGTGACAAAATTCTGACCGACGAGGTAGAAGCAGAGTCTGTTAGGAAGGTGAGCCCCAAGGTAAGAAAAAAAAAAAAAAAAAGACCTTGGGAGGAGAAGGCTTTTGGTCCTCTTGGAATACAGATGTGATATCTGGAACTATAGCAGCCACCTTGCAGCCATGAGGATAAACCTCCTTGCAGGTGGCAAAACCAAGAAGATACAGAGTCACAGTCTCCGATAGCGTTGTTGAATGGCTGCCCCATCCTTGAATTGCCTACCTCCAGAATACTCTCAGATGATAAAAATAAGACCCGATCTGTTGAAGCCACCGTTTCAAGATTGTCTGTATTTGCAGCTGAATGTTTTGTGAACCTATGCAGACAGGGATTATGTTGGTTCCACCCAATGCATATTACTGGCTTTTAGGCTCATGCATAATACACAGTAGACGTGCAATGCAGATTTGTCGACTTAATAAATGAATTCCACCCAAAAGTCTCTTCCTGCAAGCATGGAGTTTATTTTGTGTGGCAAACCCCGTAAGGAAGAAACTCAGGGCTGTAGACACATAGCCAGGATATCTGTGCAGTTATTAAGATCGTGATACTAGAGAGAAACGGTCTCTTTATTAAATCGCATGAGGTGTTCTACTGGCCAACTGGACTCCACACACCTGACCTGCTCATAACCATCTAAGTACAAAGCCTCCATCTGTCCATCAGAGACATCAACGAGCTGGTTACCACTCTTCCTATCCTATACGATGTAATTAGCTTCCAATGAAAACGGATCAGTAACCCACTGGTCTAATTTCCCCATTACATCCCAGCACGAAGGCAGGCTGCCTTTTCTCTCCATTTCAGGGAACATCTTCCCAAATCGGAATAAAACTTCCTTGGCTAGACAGAAGCTGCTTCCAGAAGCAATGTGGTAGGGAGAGCATTAGGACCGGGAGCCAGTATGTCTGGGGTCCAGCACCACCAGCCTGCTGAAAGATCCGGAGCTGGTTACTTCTCTCTGAGTAGCTTACATGCTGAACTGTTACATTGTGGCAGGTACATCAGGCGAGTTTCCTTTTTAACTCTTCACATTCATCCTATCAGAGAAACATGCCACACCTTCCCCCGGCCACCACCACCACCCCCCCCCCCCCCCCCCGCTTCATAAGTGGTACAATTGGTCTACAAAAAAAACTGCATGAGATTAAGTTACACAATTCAGTGAGCTTAGAGATATCTATACGCTTGTGTTACCAGCACCACAACCAAGGTGAAAAACATATCCCTCACCTTCCCCAAAAGTTTCCTTGTGCCCTTTTGTTTTTGGTTACGGTTTTGTTTTTGTTTTGTGGTAAGAACATTTAACCAGAGAGCTACCCTCTTAACAGAAGCTAATTCCACCTGGGACAACCCTCACACCCAGAAAAAAACACCCAGAAAAAAAAAAATGTTGAAGTTGGCCAGTCAAGTCGGCAGAGAAAACTGCCACGGGGGGGATGCCGAAGGGCATGAGGTTGCTTTTGGGGTGAAACAAATGTCCTAAAATTAGACTATGACAATGGTCACACAACTCTGTAGATGTACTAAATATACATATATATGTGTGTGTGTGTGTGTGTGTGTGTATATATATATATATGTATATACACATATGTATATACATATATGTACACATGTGTACATATACATATACACATATGTATATGTACATAGACACAAATATATACATATAGATACAGATAGGGATATTCACTGTATATACACATGAATATATATATATATATATATATATATATATATATGCGCAAATATATCCGTGCAAGTTTGTAAAAGCCACGTCCTAGACCTGCCCAGGCCTGAACAAAAGGCACGGGGAGGGAGGAGTTCATATTCCACCGAATATGGAACGAAGATACTCGTGGAGACAACAAGCTGAATGGCAGTGACCACAACAGCACGGCCGATGGAACGTGGATCTCTGCCACGCTCCAGACACGGTGGTTCCACCACCCCACCTCAGTAACGCTGCCTTCTGGGGAGGGGCTGGGGGGAGAGGGGTGTTGCTCAGCCAGAGGTGGGAGCCCGTAACTGGCACAGGGGCTCTGCAGACAGATGGCTGGTGCAAACCCAGCCTGCAGCCCTTCCTAGCCTGGGACTTGGGCAAGGTCCAGAGCCTCTCCAAACCTCAACGTCTCCATCTGTAGAGAAGGGATAAGATGCCCCTGACCTTGGGATCGAGAGGCTGTGGCCTGGAATCGGGCAAGTAAAGTTCTGAGCAGAGACCCGGGTAGTTCATAGAAACAGCCGGTGACTGCTGGCCCCGGCTCCTAGCGTGGGTGCCTGCTTTAGGAGACAGCCATAGCAGCTCAGAGTCTGACCCAGCAAGGTCACACAGCCAGGAAGACATGGACCCGGGCTTGCAACCCAGGCCCGGCTCTAAACACAGAGGTCTAAACAATCTAAACCACTGGGTCTGACAACTTTGCCTGCCCCAGCCCTGCCCCCTGAAAGCATCTTTCCAGATCGTGAATGCCAGAAGTGCCTCATCAGCACTGGGCACCACCCTCCAGTCAGCTCCCCCCCAGCCCTCTGAGGCCAGGGCAAGCACAGGCCACGCCAGAAATTCACTGATACACATTCTGAACGGCACAAGGGGTGTGTCTGGAACCAGCGGGATCTCCAAGGTCATTTCCCCTCGAAACTGCCTGCTGCTGGGGCCACTGTCCCTCCCTTCCCTGGCAAGGACCTGCAGTAGAGGCTGTGAGAGACCGATGTCTCAGCACGGGGGCCACAGCATCAGCCAGAAGAGGAGAGAGGGACCCAAAAAGAAAGGGTACGGCCACTCAAGCCCTCACACAGGACAAGCACTTGGCCACATCTCTGTTCAGCCTGGCAAGCTCTAATTAACTGAGCAGCTACTGTGTGCCAGGCACTGAGGAAACAACAGGAATAGGACAAGGTCCCCTTTCTCAGCTGAGGACCTCGCAGTGTCCTGAGGGCCACAGAAAAGGGAAGGATTACATGTCACACGATGTAGCACATGTGGTCACAGAAGTTGACCAAAATCGTCCTATTTGATGACCGCTGCCATCTGTGGAGTGATCTAGAAATCCCGTACCAGGGTGTTCCGATAGACGACCCTGGGGGCTGTCCCCTGCACCTGCCACGCTGATGAGGACTTGGCTTCACAACAAACCCGTGGGAGTTTCCCGTGGCCGTGTCAGATCGTCACAAGTTTAGTGGCTTGAAGCAACACATATTAATCTCTTCCAGGTGCAGGGGTCAGATGTCTGAAATCAGTTTCCATGAGCGAAAGCTAAGCTGTCACTCATTCTAGAGGCTCCAGAGGATCCTTGCTGTTGGTAGCTTCCAGAAGCCAAGGGATGCCAGTGGCTAGTGGTCCCTCCCTCCATCTTCAAGGCCAGTCATCTGTCATCTTCTCTCCTCTCTGTCTTTGTACTTTCTGCCTCTGACCCTCCTGCCTGGCTCGTACAAGGACCCTTGGGATCACATTGAGCACACCCAGAAAATGCAGAAACATCGCCCCACTGGAGACCCTCAACTTAATCACATCTATAAAGTCCCCTTTGCTGTGGAAAGCAGCACAGTCACAGGGATTAGGATGCGGACACCTTCAGGGTCCCTGATTCTGCCCAGCACAAGCCCTGGAAAGGTGGGGACTCACCATCACCCCATGTTAGAGACGCGGAAACCGAGGCTTATCCAAAATCACAAAAGGAGGACGGATTTGCATCTGGGTTTACCCGGTCCCTAAGAGTGTGTAAGTTCTGGTCTCCACTCTGCTACAAAGACAGTGGGAAGAAGTCCAGAGCAGGCAGTGAAAGACAGCTTCCCGAGAGAGAGAGGAATCCCAAGCCAGATGGCATTTGCGGTCGGGGCATAAATAGGGCATCCTGGGGCTGAACTGCCCTCCACTACACTCTGCACCACCGCTCCCCAGAGTGACGTCTACGCGCGCAAAACACGGGGGAAAGAAGCTTGGTAGCCAGTTTCGCCTGCAGTCCAGATCATTGAGACAAGAACAGTAGCTGAGCTTGGCCAATTAGTTATCTCCACTCCAGAACTCATTTGAACATCTAAAACCTCCCTGAGATCTCCCTTCTGAAAAAAACAACAAGAAGAACAAGAAGCATCATTGATGCCCATTTGCCAATTAACATCAGCGCATTAACCCCCCTGCCTCCCTCCCTCCATCCTTCTCCCTGGCCGTGGAGTGTTTGTCCAGAAGCATTTTTCCATTATGAACAAGTATCTCGTGTCTACAACAGCCGGGAGAAATAAGGCGTCTAGACACAGGCCAGACAAGCCTGGCCTCCCCCAACCTCGGCCGTGACTCAGTCTGAACAGAACCCCTCTCGGGGCCTCCTAAGGAGGCCCGGGCTGAGAAGACGTGGAAAAACATTCACTATGAAAACATGGAAACTTTTTTTTTTTTTAATCTCGGGGAAAAGGAAGAAAATAAAAAGTTGCCCATGATCCCACAGCAGACAAACCTCTGTTAGCACAGGAAGTGCATTTCTTTCTAACCTTTTCTCTACGAATAAAATAACGATAATTGCAGCTTACCCTGGGCGCAAGGTGCCGTTCTTCTGAGCGTTTTGCATCCACTGTCCCGATCCTCACGGCAATTCTGTGAGGCAGGCGGCATTATCATCCGCAGTTAACAGGCAGATGGAGCATTAAACACTAAACAGAGCCAGGATGGTGGGCACGAGTAGAGACTTTGGCGGCAGACTGCCAATTCTCTCTCTTTCTCTCTAACTTCATGTATCCTTTGTGTAGGTAAAATTGAGGCATGTTGTGATATATGCACAAGTTTTAAGAAGGTACAAAATACGCAACACCATGACAAGTCTCCCTGCCTCTCCTGATCCCAGCTACCGGGTTCCCTCCCCCAGAGGGAGCCGCTGTTAGCAACGTCTTTGCATCTTTTCAGAGATATTTGGGGCAAGCAAATATGGTTTAGTACACCCGTGTGTGTGTGTGTGTGTGTGTGTGTGTGTGTGTGTGTGTGTCCGTGGGCTGCATTCCTTTTTACAAATGGTGATATGCCCTACACCTGTGTTTGTTTTAAACAATTTTTTTTAATTTTTCCTTATCTTTCTTTTTGAGAAAGAGACAGAGTGCGAGTGAGGGAAGGACAGAGAGAGAGGGAGACACGGAATCTGAAGCAGGTTCCAGGCTCTGAGCTGTCAGCACAGAGCCCAACGCAGGGCTTGAACTCACGGACCGTGAGATCATAACCTGAGCCGAAGTCGGACGCTCAACCTCCTGAGCCACCCAGGCGCCCCTCTATAACCCCCGTCTGTTAATTTAGTAAAATATCTCACTGGTCATTATGTGTGAGTCAAGGGTGGGCTCCCACCTGATATGTAGCAGAAAGAGAATATTTACCCAGTTCCTCCTTCATCCCGTCATTGTGAGAAGCAAATAATGCAGGTAAGACACTTAACTAGAGCCTTGCTCATAGGAAGCACTCACGGTATGGAAGGTGTTATTAATAGAATTGTGGGCGCCTGGCGGGCTCAGTTGGTGGAGCGTGTGACTCTTGATCTCGGGGTTGTACATTTGAGCCTGTGTCAAGTATAGAGATTGCTTAAAAATAAAATCTTAAAGGGGCTCTTGGGTGGCTCAGTCGGTTAAGTGTCCAACTTCAGCTCAGGTCATGATCTCGCGGTTTGTGGGTTCGAGCCCCGCGTCGGGCTCTGTAATAACAGCTCAGAGTCTGGAGCCTGCTTCACATTCTGTCTCTCTCTATCTCGCTCGCTCTCTCTCTGCCCTTCCACTGCTCACGTTCTGTCTCTCTCTGTCTCAAAAATTAATAAACATCAAAAAAAAATTTTTTTAAACAGCTTAGGTGATGAAATGTCATTTCCATCATCACGTTACCTGAGATTGTAACTCCCATCTTGCCGGCAGACTTTCTCTATTTGCCTTCTCCACGTACACACTTCGCATTGGAAAGGCCAACACGGCCAGGAACTGCCCGCGGGTCTCTAGCCGACACGGGCAAGGAACTGAGGTCCTCAGGAAACAGCTGCAGAGGAACTGAATTCTGCCAACAACCTGGCAGAATCAGCTTGGAATCAGACCCTTTTGCAGTCCAGCTTTCCAGTGAGACCCTGGTCCCAGCCAACAACCAGGTTGCAGCCTTACGAAAGACACAGAAGCAGAGGGCTCAGCCCCTGGAACAATCACATTCCTCGCACATTGTGTATCCCTCCAGCACAGAAGTTTCTGTCCTCAGGACAGAGACCACCCATTCAGTTTCTGACTCAGGCTGACTGCTCCTGGTACCCCATCCAGAAAAGACCCATCTCTCTGTGCCTTTCCTAACAGGAGATATGACCACCCAGCACTGTATGTTGACTGGATCATTGTCCGTCTCTGCCGCCAGAATGTGAGCTTTGTGAGGGCAAGAGTGGTTGTCTCATTTGTTCACGGCTTTACTCTCAGCTTACAGAAGCCTTCCTGGCCCACAGCATGCAGTCAACACTTTGTTGAACCGACAAGTAAATTTCTAATTACCCAATCTCAAACGTGGAGAACAAACACACAACCGATGAGACACAGAAATGTCCTGTTCCAAGAAAAATGGACAAGGGGGGCCTGGGTGGCCCTGTCGGTTAAGCACCTGCCCAACTCTTGGTTTCAGCTCAGCTCATGATTTCATGGTCTCATGGATTCGAGTCCCACATCGGGCTCTGCGCTGGCATCACAGAGCCTGCTTGAGATTTTTTTCTGTCTCCTTCTCTCTCTGCCCCCTCCCAATCATGCTGTCTCTGTCTCTCTCAAAACAAATAAATAAACTTAAAAAAGAAAAGAAAAGATAAATAAAGGAAAAGAAAAGAAAGAAAAGAAAAGGAAAGGAAAGAAAAGAGGAAAGAATAATGAACGACAATGTATCCATCTACA
Source organism: Panthera leo (assembly GCF_018350215.1). Taxonomy (NCBI): domain Eukaryota; kingdom Metazoa; phylum Chordata; class Mammalia; order Carnivora; family Felidae; genus Panthera; species Panthera leo. The sequence goes on along the minus strand of NC_056694.1, from coordinate 34,086,631 downwards.
GAAATGTTTTCATGAGCAAACGACATACTAGTCTGACCAGCCTGACCACTGTAGCCTTTGTGCTTATCTATTGACCCCCTACTCTACATGGACACACCAGTGAAAATCTAGAGAGAGCTGAGGATCCCTATGTAAGACATATATCTTATAAATAGATAAAGGCTCAACCGATGTTTACTTAAGGTACCAGAACAGTAAATATCTGAGGCATTCCTGGCCATCTCATTGCATCACAACTGTTGTGCTCTGCCCCTGTAGCATGAAAGCAGCTGTGAACAGTAGACCTGGCTGTGTTCCAGCAAAAGTTTACTTACAAAAGCAGGCAGGCATGCTGGATATTTGCTGGCTGGTTCTATGCGAACTCTCCAGGGGCAGAAGTGAGGAATCTGTGTTTGTTGAGCAACTATTATATACCGTGTACCAAGCAGGGCTGTTTCACTGAGTCCCTAAAACAACTCTGTCAGGTGGGCATGAACCCCATGTCACAGATGAAGGAAATGGAGGCTCAGAATCATTAATAACTTGCCCAAAGTCACAAAGCTCATTAGCAAAGGTCAGGACTTGAATCCAAGACTTTGCCAAAGCCCTGGCCTTTGTGGCCACAGTACATTGCCACCCCCGGGGGCTGCCGTTGTTTCTGGTTACCCCACTCTGGGTTCCGCAGCAGGTGTGCATCCCCCGCCCCTGCCGGCACTCCAGCCTCCCCTGTGGAAGCCCACTTATCTCTGAGACCATGCAACATTTCTACCCACAGCCCTTTCTACCACTTTCCCTGAATCCCCCTCCCGTCCCTCCACCCCATCAGCTACCTTGCTCTCTCCTTCTCCACAGAGCTCAGCATGCTGCTCTGTCAGCAACCCATTTACCCACCTGGGAAGGAACAAATCGAAAATGTTGTTTTTGCACAAGATGTCCTCTTCGCCTGTGGCTAAAAACCCCCACAGAACAGGACTAACAACCAAAGGTCACGCAAAAAGTCGATATATATTGAGCTGGCACACGGGCGAGCAGCTGGCCAGGGGCTGGCAAGGGACTGGAGAAGCAGGGGAAAGAAGACAGAGCTATCTCCAGCAGTGGATAGAAGTGAGCACAGACCCGCCTGCGGGAGCACAGACTTCCCTTAATTCAGCCTGGCAAAGGAGTGGGGGAGATCCCAAAACACAGAGAGCTTGTAGGAACTCATCAATGGGAGAGTCCCGAGGAAGGGCATTCGGGGGGAAAGCCCAGAAGGAGAGCGTGGTCCTGGCAAAGCGGCCAGCAGGCTGGCAAGGCCGTCCGCTGGGAGAGAGAAGGCTGTCTGGTGGGCATCCGGCCCCTCCTTTGTAGGAGAACCGTCCCTTCCGCTGCACAATGCCAGTCGGGCTGTCGATCCAGGGGTCCCACCCACCCGCCAGAAGACGTGCCCTGCAGATGCTCCTGATTCTGGAGTTTCCCCACAAACACAGACGTGATGAAGGAAAATGCGTGTGGGCATGGGGTTTACTCCCTTGTAAGACAACGCTTTGCAGAAGGTCCCTTTGTTTCCTGTGCTAAATTTCCTGAGCCTCTCTGGCCCCGGCCCCTTCAAGGCCTGGCTTCTCCAGCTCTCCCTTCCGTTTGGTGTGAGATTCCCCTCATGCACTGTCACAACTCTTAGCATAAGATCAGCCATTGCTGGTTTCAGGAGTTTCTTTTTTTTTAATGTTATTGTATTTATTTAATTTCTGTTAATAAATAATAAACATACAAAATATAATAATAAATATATGAATAATAAAAGTATATGTAATAAGCATATAAATAATATTATTACTGTATTAATATTTAATTCTTTTTTTTTAGTTTATTTATTCATTTATTGAGAGAGAGAGAGAGAGACAGCATGAGCAGGGTAGTGGCAGAGACAGAGGGAGAGAGAATTCCAAGCAGCTTCTGCGATGACACAGCACAGAGCCCGATGCAGGGCTCAAACCCTTGAACTGTGGGATCAGGACCTGAGCCGAAACCAAGAGTCAGTCGCTTAGCTGAACCACCCAGGCGGCCCCACCCACCATCTCTGGGGATCCACAAGCAAATAATAACAAAAGACCCCATCCGTTGAGTACCTACTATGCGTCAGGCACTGCGTTCATGGACTAGGGCTGCTGCAACAAAGCACCACAGATTGAGTGACTTAAACCACAGAAATGTATCCTCTCACAGATCTGGAGCCCGGAAGTCCAAAGTGAAGGGGTCGGTCCTCCTGACACGGTGAGGGGCCTGTTCATGCCTCTCTCCGGGCTTCCGGCAGTTTGCTGGCAACCTGTGGAGCCCCTCAGTTTCTGCTGCATCATCCCAATCTCTGCCATCCCTCATCTGGTGTCCTCCCTGTATGCCTATCTATGTCTGTGTCCAAATTTCCCCTCTTTATAAGGACGCTAGTCATACTCAATTAGGGCCAGCCCTTGTGACTTCGTCTTAATTTGATGGCCTCTGTGAAGATCCTATCTCCAAAAAAGGTCACGCTTTGAGGCACTGGGGTTAGAACTGCAGCATATCTTTTTGGGGGAGGACACAAAGAAAACCATGACAGGTGCTGTCCTAATTCCTTATATATTTAAATTTTTTCTCCCAGAAGCCCTGTGATGCGGGCACTAGGACTAGGCCCATTTTACAGATGTGGAAACTGAGGGCCAGAAAGCTGGAATGGGCAAGTGGGAGTCAACACTTGGAAAGTGACAGGGACGGGCACTGAGCATGGCCTTGTCTGGGCCCTGGGCACTTGTCTCTTCACATCACCATTTGGCTTAATTTCGTAGTGAAACACAGCAGTGTGTGTGTGTGTGTGTGTGTGTGTGTGTGTGTCCTGATAAATGTTATTAAACATTCTCAGCTCTGTCCCCACCAGGAAATGCACAGACAGATCACCCTGCCCTGTGGCTCTGTCTGGTCCGAGGGGATTGGGGTGGGCTGGTCTCTGAGGACTGGCCTGTCCTTCTTCCTCCAGAGTTTAGAGTCTCCCTCCCATGGAGGATTATCAGAGATGACAGACCCATGAGGTCACGACCCACAGGACAGTTACGATCTGTGTCTATGACACATAATGAGGTATCCCCAGCATCATTTGGGCAAAAGTGTCAAAAGTAACGATGGTTAATGGCTGCATTGGATTGAGTTCTGGCACGTTTACCACAGTTACACGAATCCCTGTGGAGTAACATATAATTATCTTCATTTCTTCAATGTAACTTTATTTTTTTATTTTTTAATATAATTTACTGTCAACTTGGCTAACATACAGCGTGTATAGCATGACCTTGGCTTTGGGAGTAGACCCCCATGATTCATCGCTTACATACAACACTCAGTGCTCATCCCAACAAGTGCCTCCTCAATGCCCATCCCCCTTTTCCCCTCTCCCCTCCCACCCCCATCAACCCTCAGTTTGTTCTCTGTATTTAAGAGTCTCTTACGGTTTGCCTCTCTCCCTCTCTAGCCAAATTATGGAAAGAGCTTAAACGTCCATCAACTGAGGAATGGATAAAGAAGATGTGGTTTTTATATACAATGATATACTACTTGGCAATGAGAAAGGATGAAATCTTGCCATTTGCAGCAACATGGATGGAACTGGAAGGTATTATGCTGAGTGAAATAAGTCAGTCAGAGAAAGACAGAGATCGTCTGTTTTCACTCATACGTGGATCTTGAGAAATCATCCTCATTTTACAGGTGAGGCTCAGAGAGATTTCCCAGCACCGTATGCAGGTAGGATGCACGGAGCAGGCAGCTCCCCACCCAGATCCTCCACCATGGACTGCCCCCCACCCCCGACCCCGCCAGAAGGTGGGCTCTCACTCCCCTTGAACCTGCATTGGCCTTGGGACTTGTTGACCGGCAGAATGCAGAAGTGCTGTCGTGACTCTTCCTAAAGCTGACGGAAGAGGTCGTGCAACTGCCACCTGGGTCACCAGGAACACTCCCTCTAGGAAAAGCAGGTGGATGGGCTACCCTGAGACGCCCCTCCCCCCACCCCAGTGCAGGAGAGGGCCTGGAGGATGTCCAGCCGCGTGAAGCAAGAGAGAGACAGACAGACAGACAGACCAGGGAGCAGGGATGGTCCAGACGCCAGAGAGAAGAACCCGCCCCAAAGTGGGTCCTCAGCCTCAGCTCCTCCAGCTCCGACCACACGGGTCAGGGACAAACAGCCCAGAGGAATCCTTCCTAAATCCCTGCCCCACGCATTTAGGAGCAGAACAAAATGGTGGCCCTAAACCCTGAGTTTTACCATTGTTTTTTACTGAGCAGTAGAGAGCCGAAACGGTCTTTGGCATGCCTCGGGTGCCCTGGCGAGTCAGAGCTGGTGTCTGTATGCACGCGGCAGGTGCCTAGGCTTGGGCTCGGTGTTCTGCACCACAGGGTGGGAGCCGGGTGGGCAGCTCCAGCCGGGTGTGAGCTCCCGGGCAGCGTAACTGCACCCCCGGGCGGGGGCTTCGAAGCACACTCTGGAAGACCTGGACCCTGGCTGCTCCGTGTTGATTAGCTTTGGTTCGTGAAGTGTTCCCAAGATCAAAGGAGCTGATGCAGAGCCCTATCATCAAAGTGTATTTGTGAGATCTGAAGGCTCCCAAAGTGTCGTGGGCTTAAACAGAGGAAAATGTAAATTGGAGACAGGGAAGGAAGATAGACCACAAAGCCTGGAACAAAATGAAAGGGGCCACCTGCATTCTGACCCCCAAATAATAGTCCCCATTTTCTGTTCTCGGTGGAGGGGGGGTGCTGACGTGTGGGGGTGGCATTTTCAAGGAGAAGGCATTGCATAACCCTGCCCTATGTCACCCAGAAGAAGACCGGAGCTCAGAGTGCTTGTCCATAGTTCCCCCGGGGGGGAGGAGTGCTCAACCCCAGGTCAGCTCAAGTCCAGAGCCCAGACCCCCAGCCCCGGCCTCCATTACACTGCTTGAGGTTCCCTCCAACCTTGTTTTTTCTCCATCCTCCAGCCCATTCCCCAACCACCAAGTTCAGCATTTCAAATCACAACACGTCCTTGAAGGTTCCTACTCAACTCAGGCACGACGCCCAGAGGAACGACGGTCATCCCTCCCACCACCATCTTCCCGAATGCCAAGACCACGATTGCACACCTGCACAAATTTCAAAGTGCCACTGAGAAACAGGCTAACTACGGCTCAGCCCGAGGGCCTCTCTGCGGTTAGTTTTGGCACATGGACGGCGTAAAGAAAGGTACTCTGGTGGCACGGTGGAAAAATGCACTTTCGCCTGGTCAGAGCCAGACAGAGTTGAGGATTTCACCTGCTCTGTGCACCACCCTATCTCTCAAAGTGAAGTCAAGCTTCTCTGAACAAACTAACAGCATCAGTTTTGCTCCACGTGGGGTCGACACAGCCAAATACAGCGGAAAAAGCAGAAATAAAGTAACTGAGACAGACTCACCCCAATGTCCATCATGGTAGTGCGAATCAATCGATTGCGTGCGTTCGTCCCCCAAAATAACGTACTGCAGAAAAAAATGAATGCGTTACATCACACACAGCACAGACTAATCTTGGAGTGCTGAGCAACAGTATTCAAAGCAAAAAGAAGTAGACGGTTTATGGGGCGCCTGGGTGGCTCAGTCAGTTAAGTGTCCGACTTCGGCTCAGGTCGTGATCTCGTGGTCTGTGAGTTCGAGCCCCGCATTGGGCTCTGTGCTGACAGCTCAGAGCCTGGAGCCTGCTTCTGATTCTGTGTCTCACTCTCTCTCTGACCCTCCCCCCCATTCATGCTCTGTCTCTCTCTGTCTCAAAAATAAATAAACGTTAAAAAAAATTAAAAAAAAGACTTTGTATTCATTATGAGAATTCATTATGAGATTCATTATGAGAAACGAAATATGCAAACAGACAGTGGCCAGACCGCATGTGAAAAATAGAATTCTGGGGTCACCCGGGTGCCTCAGTTGGTTGAGTGTCCAACTTCAGCTCAGGTCATGATCTCACGGTTTGTGAGTTAGAGCTCCTCATCCGGCTCTGTGCTGACAGCTCAGAGCCTGGAGCCTGCTTCCGATTCTCTGTCTCCCTCTCTCTCTGCCCCTCCCCCGCTCGTGCTCTGTCTGTCTGTCTCTCCCAAATAAATAAACTTTAAAAAAAAGAGTTATCAAACCATGACAAGACATGTTAGAACCTTAAATGCATATCACTAAGTGAAAGAAAACGTAATATAGTCTGAAAAACAGTCTGAAAACGTAATATATTGCAGGATTCCAGCCGTATGACATTCTGGAAAAGGCAAAAGTATGGAGACAATAAAGAAATCAGTGCTTCTGCTAGGAATTGACCCAAGGGATACAGGAGTACTGATGCATAGGGGCACTTGTACCCCAATGTTTATAGCAGCACTTTCAACAATAGCCAAATTATGGAAAGAGCCTAAATGTCCATCAACTGACGAATGGATAAAGAAATTGTGGTTTATATACACAATGGAGTACTACGTGGCAATGAGAAAAAATGAAATACGGCTCTTTGTAGCAACGTGGATGGAACTGGAGAGTGTGATGCTAAGTGAAATAAGCCATACAGAGAAAGACAGATACCATATGTTTTCACTCTTATGTGGAGCCTGAGAAACTTACCAGAAGACCATGGGGGGTGGGGGGGAAGGGAAAAAAAAAGTTAGAGAGGGAGGGAGCCAAACCATAAGAGACTCTTAAAAACTGAGAATAAACTGAGGGTTGATGGGGGGTGGGAGGGAGCGGAGGGTGGGTGATGGGCAATGAGGAGGGCACCTGTTGGGATGAGCACTGGGGGTTGTATGGAATCCAATTTGACAATAAATTTCATATTAAAACAATTTTTTTAATTAAAAAAAAAAAAGAAATCAGGGCTTGCCGGGGGTTGGAGGGGAGAGAGGGATGAACAGGCAGAGCACAGGGGCTTTCAGGGCAGTGAACATACTCTGTGTGATTCTACAGTGGTGACACACGTCATTATGCTTTTGTCCAAACCCGTGGAACACACACCACCGAGACTAACATCAAGGTGAACTATGGACTCCGGGGGATGATGTGCCCTCATCAATTGTAATAAACATACCACTCTGTTTTGGGGGGGTTGATAGTGGGGAGGCTGTGCATGTGTGGGAACAGGGGGTACATGGGAAATCGCTGAATTCCCCTCAGTTTTGCTGTGAATCTAAAAATGCTCTAAAAAATAAACTTCATTAATTTTTTTAATGTTTATTGATTTATTTTTGAGAGAGAGAGAGAGAAAGACGATGAGCAGAGTAGGGGAAGACAGAGAGGGAGAGAGAATCCCAAGCAGGCTTCAGGCTGTCAGCACAGAGCCCAGCATGGGGATCAAACTCACGAATCATGAGATCATGACCTGGACTGAAACCAAGAGCCGGATGCTTAACTGACTGAGCCACCCGGGTGCCCTGAAAGTTGATTAATTTTTTAACAATGTTTTAAGAAATGAAGGAGAGAAGAGGGAAGGGTGTTGGGCCTGTGACCTTACTTCTCTGACCTCATCTATAGAATGGGAACAAGCCTTCTGTCCCAGGACAGCCATTATGACCAGTAGTGATAAACTACACAGGACATCTGGCGTGCCTTCCATTCCCCTGGGATTAATAACCAGGACATGGTTTGTATTTCCAGAATCACTGCCCCTTATTCAACTCAAAAAGATCAATCTATGCCCAGCTCAAAGGAAACAAATGTATTTCATTTTCGTTATTTTTTTTAAATTTTTTAAGATTTATTTTTGAGAGAGAGAGACACACACACACAGAGGGTGAGCTAGGAAGGGGCAGAGAGAGGGAGACACAGAATCCAAAGCAGGCTCCAGGCTCTGAACTGTGTGGGGCTCAAACCCACCAACTGGGAGATCATGACCTGAGCCCAAGTAGGATGCTTCACCAACTGAGCCACCCAAGCACCCCCCACAAACGTATTCAACATTTTTTTTTACATTTATTTATTCTTGAGAGACAGAGTGAGACAGAGCACAAGCAGGGCAGGGGCAGAGAGAGAGTGAGACACAGAATCGGAAGCAGGCTCCAAGTTCTGAGCTGTCAGCATAGAGCCTGACAGGGGGCTCGAACTAACAAACCGCGAGATCATCACCTGAACCGAAGTCGGTCACCTAACCAACTGAGCCACCCAGGTACCCCCCCACACACAAATGTATTTTAAATAAAATGAAGTCGAAATCAGATGAGAGACCCAAAGAGGCTGTTGAGAAAAGGGTGGCCCTTCCCTGGGGAGACAGTGCGTCAGCCCCCTCCCTGCCCCTAGCGCGTTTTGCTGCTGCCAGTATTCAGAGGTGATGTACCCCCAGCGAATGCCCTGGGACCCCATAATACATGCCAGGATACAGCGATGGGACGCCTTGCTCAGGCGGGGCCACAGTTGGTGGAGGGAGGGAGCCTGGCTGGGAAGACATTTTGCTGCCCCAAGTCCTCCACCAGCATCCTGGGCCCTGGATAACCTAGCAGGAGGAAGAGAAACAGGGCAGGCTTGTGACAGTTGGAAATGCTCATTAATCTCCCGGAGGCAGAGGCAGGAAAGAACAGGGCGTCTGTGTAAGCTCATCTCAAAAGAGGACATTTGGATCCAGGTCTAAGTGGACCATAAAACCTCTTCTCCCCTCCCCTCCCCCCCCACAGAGTATGTGTGACGGCCAGCTTCTCTGAAACTGGGTGTTCCCAATGACATCCAGGGCAACAGTGCCTCCAGCCTCTTGGTCGTTCTGCAAATGCAGGTGCTCAGCATTACATCGACCGCCAGCACAGGCAAGACCCTGCTCTCAGACAGCTTACATCCCAGTGCAAGACACAGACGACAAACAAGGAAAAATAAGTAACATCAGTCTGGAGAGCAACGAGCTGATGCAGAAAATACAACAGGGCTGTGACAGACACCCAGGCAGGCGGTCCGGGTAACATAGGACAGGGGGGAGGGGAGAGCTCTCCGAGCAGGGAGATTTAGCCATGAACTACACAGTGAAGAAGCCGTCTGTGCACGTGGAAACTGGGCTGGGCACTTGCATCATGGGCCAAGGGGGCAGCAAAGCCAGAGGCCTGAGCCAGCTGGGACGCTCCATCAGTCTGCTAACTGCTCACAAACAGGGAGATTGAAACAAGAGGAATTCATTCTCCCGCGGCCCTGCACACCAAGAGTCTGCGGGGTCAAGGTGTCCACAGGGGCCGGTTCCTACAGGAGGCCCTGAGGGAGAGTCTGTCCCACGCCCGTCTCCTGGCTTCTGGGGTCTGTGGCCATCTTTGTCATTCCCCAGCTTGTAGACGCATCACTCCAATCTCTGCGCCCGTCTTCACATGGACCTCCTCCCTCTGCGTCCCCTCCTCTTTCCATAAGGACACTTGCAGGATGATGATTGCATCTCAAAGTCCTTAATTAATGACATCTGCAAAGAATGTTCCCAAATGAGATCACATTCAGAGGTTCCAGGTGGATACAAATTTTTGGAAGATACCATTCAGCCCACTGCAGACCCTAAATTGTGCAATTTTAACACTGCAGCCGGTCATCTGCAGGCCTACGGAGGAGGGGGAGACTGGCTGGGTGATTCTAAAATGATTAGCAAGAACGACAGTAGCAGGCACTATGGACCCCTCACCATGGCCCCTCGTCCCCACCATTTCTGTGCATCTAACAGGCAGCCCCAGAAGGTTTTCTCTGGACTCACTGCTCACACACAGCTGACCAGACACACCAAGGAATCGGCAGCCCTACCCAACGACTGCAGGATTTGGTGTACAAACAGCCCAGAGCCCTCGCCTCTTGGGTGAGACAACTCCAAGAAGCACATGTTTTACGCTGATTCCGAGAATTCCCTAACAAGGTGAAACTGCAGGGAACTGGAGCCTTCGCCCTCAAAAAAGGGGGAACGAAAAATGGGGCAGACACTCTGGAAAACGGGCGGGCTGTTTCTCAAAACGTTAAATACAGCATTAATTACAGAAGACCCAACAACTGCACTCCTGGGTACGCAGCCTAGAGAAAGGAAGACGTATGTCCGGGCAAAAACTTTACGTGCATATTCATAGCCCCCTTATTCGTAGCAGTGGATTCACGTTGAAAAGATGCTCCGTTAAAGAAGCCAGACACAAAAGAGAGCATTCGTATGATGCCAAGTATGCAACATACCCAAAAGAGGCAAATCCATAGAATAGGAGCGGCCAGGGAAGAGGGCAATCGGAATGAACGCTCGTGGGTGCAGAGCGTGTTTCTGGGGTGACGAACGCGTTTCGGAATGAGATGGTTGTGACAGTTGTACAGTCTCCCTGAATACACTAAATCCACCCATCTGTATCCTTCCCCGGGGGACGTGTGTGGTACGTAAATTTCACCTTCCAGCTGCGATAACAGCACACCAAAGACAGAGGGGCTCATCAGCCACAGAGATTTACCTCTCACACCTCTGGAGGCTGGACGTCTGAGGCTAGAAGTCCTCCTGGACCTGTCGCCCCCTTCCCTTCCCCCAAGAAGAGACTGCTACTTCTGTCTGAGGACATCTTTCCAGACTTCTTTCTGTGCATACATCCTGAAAAAAAAAAAAAACAAAAACATGTAATATTTTGTGAATGTTTGCTCTTATATAACTGATATTTATACAGTTTCTATGACCCTATAACTTGCTTTTTTTTTTTTTAATCTAACAATGTGACTTGGTCAAATTAGTGAAATTAATGTGTTCTTTAAAATGCAAGGGATGTAGGGGCGCCTGGGTGGTTCAGTCGGTTAAGCGTCCGACTTCAGCTCAGGTCATGATCTTGTGGTCCGTGAGTTCGAGCCCCGCGTCGGGCTCTGTGCTGACAGCTCAGAGCCTGGAGCCTGCTTCGGATTCTGTGCCTCCCTCTCTCTCTGCCCCTTCCCCACTCATGCTCTGTCTCTCTCTGTCTCAAAAACAAAAAATAAATAAATAAATAAAATGCAAGGGATGTTGGGGGCGCCTGGGTGGCTCAGTTGGTTGAGTATCCGACTCTTGATTTCAGTTCAGGTCACGATCCCAGGGTCACGGGATCAAGCCCCACGTCGGGCTCTGCACTGAGCATGGAGACTGCTTGGGATTCTCTCTTTCCCTCTCTCTCTGTCCCAGCGGCATGTGAGTGCACGCTCTCCCACTCTCTCACTCTCTCTCCTCTCTCGCGCTCTCTCTCAAAATAAACAAATAAATAAATATTAAAAAACAAACAGAAGGGGCGCCTGGGTGGCTCAGTCGGTTAAGCGTCTGACTTTGGCTCAGGTCACGATCTCACAGTTCGTGAGTTTGAGCCCCGCGTCAGGCGCTGTCCTGATGGCTCAGAGCCTAGATCCTGCTTCAGATTCTGTGTCTCCCTCTGTCTCTGACCCTTCCCTGCTCACACCCTGTCTCTCTCTCTCTCTCAAAAATAAATAAACATTAAAAAATTTTTTTTAAAGATAGGTATGATTAACGATACTCAACAAATCAGAAAATTAAGTTTCAGGGAAGTAAAGGAACTCCCGACCACCTCACGTGTGGAACGTTTTCCACAATTAGGTGTCGAACGAGTGGAAAGGACTGGTCGGTGGCCCTGCAACTGATCTGAAGCCAGTGCTGGAGCACCCGAAGGTCAGCTTGGTGCCTCTGCACACAGACCCGGGAACCAGACAGGCAGCAGGTGCTCTTAGAAGCTGGCGGGAGGCAGGGGGCAGAGTTCTAATCACCTGCTCTCAGCAGTCCCGGGGCGAGGGGGTGGGGGTTGGGAAAGCGCTCCCTCAGGAGGACACAATCTTCTAGAGCTGATGGGGAAAACACATCAAGCATTCAGTAAACACACGACCTTTGGAAAGGGGCTGCTCGGAACACATGAGCCAATAAGAATCACCTGACAGCAATTTCCTGCAACCTGGTTTCTTATCACACATCTGGCAGTCCGGCCGCCTTCCTCTGTTGCATACATGATTTGTCATTAGCCCTGATGGTGGAGGTAATGTACACTCCAGCATGCGTGAGCGAGCACCGTAACCCTTGTGTCACCGAGCCTTGGGACAGCTGCTCGAGGGAAGAGGCGTGCAGGAAAGGGCCTTTCGTGCAGGCTTCACCCAGCACACCCGCTCGGAGGTCTGGGAGCCAGCTCTGCCATGCAGAAGCTGGGCGGCTCCTGGTAAGGCACATCACCTCTCTGAGCCTCAGGGCTGTTGTGTGGATGAAGGAGGAACTGAAGGGCGAAGGGGCCAGCAGAGGGGCTTGTAAATAACTGAGACACGGAATGGGAAGGGACCTCTCCCCCACGCCTGCAGAGCTCTGCAAAGAAGGGCTGACTCTCGCTCCCCTTATTCCCATAAATTCCTGTTGTGTTGCAAACTACCCCAAAATTCAGTGGCATAAACAATAACCCTTTTGTTATGTCATGGATTCTTCGGGTCAGGAATTCAAGAAGGGCACCATGGGGCCAGGTTTGTTTCTGCTCTATGATGTCTGGGGTAGGGGCAGGTGGGGGGGGGGGGCGAGTGGAGGGCGGGTGGAGGGCAGGGGGGTACTCTTACAGCAGTGGGCTGAAGAGCTGGGTCCCTCCGGGGCATCCCTTCCAACATGGTTTCTATTGTGCATTGAATTGTGTCTCCCCAAAAGATATGTTCAAGTCCTAACCCCAAACCTGGAACATGACCTTATTTGGAAATAAGGTCTTTGCAGATGTAATAAGGCGAAAATGAGGTCATGCTGGATGAGGTGGGCCCTAATCCAGTAATCGGTACCTTCCTAAAAGGAAATTTAGACACATACACACAAGAAAGACGACCATGTGAAGACAGAGGCAGAGATTGGAGTAATGCATCTAGAGGCCAATGACAGCTGACAGCCACCAGAAGCTAGGAGGCAGGCAGGGAGGTAGTGTGGATTGAATGTTTCTGTCCCCCTAAATTCATAGATTGAAGCCCCAAAGCCCAGTGAGGCCGTTTCTGAATATGAAGCATTTATGGAAGTAAGTAAGGTTAAATGAGGTCATAAGGGTAGAGCCTGATGGCAGAGGATTAATATCATTATAGGAAGAAGCACCAGACGGCTTGCTCCCTCTCTCCTTGCCTACACAAAACGCGGCCGCCTGACGACAGAGAGGTCTGCCAGCCAAGAACTTCGTGCTCTCACCAACCCCCAACCACGGTGGCACCTCAGTCATGGACTTCTCAGCATCCCCCTCCCAAACTGTGAGGAAGTAAAGGTCTTTTGTTTGAGCCACGAAGTCTATGGTGTTTTGTTACAGCAGCTCGAGCTGACTAATAAACAGCATCCTTCCCTAGAGCCTTGGGAGAGGGTACAGCCCTGGTGACTCTTGATTTTGGATTTGTGGGCTCCAGGAGCGTGAGCGAATAAATCCTCGTTGAGTTAAGCCTTCCCATTTATGGCAATTTGTTACCTCAGCCAGGACATTAATAGTTTTGTTGCCTATGTTTGCAGGGCCTGGAAGGAGGGGTGAAGATCAGATTCACCTAGGCCCACTGACTAGACAGTGTGCACGTGTGTGCCCCCCCCCCCAGCATGTCGGGGGATGATTACTACCTGAATGATTTAGGATTAGCAATGATTATGGCTTGTAAATTCAATTAATCTTCAACAAAGCAGGAAAGAATATCCAGTGGGAAAAAGTCTCTTTAACAAACGGTGTTGGGAAAACTGGACCATTTTCACACACCATACACAAAAATAAACTCAAAATGGATTAAGGACCTAAATGTGAGACATGAAACCATAAAAATCCTAGAAAAGAACAAAGGCAGTAATTTGTCTGACATCGGCCATAGCAACTTCTTTCTAGATATGTCTCCTGAGGCAAGGGAACAAAAGCAAAAATAAACTATTGGGACCACATCGAAATAAAAACTTTAGCACAGTAAAGGAAATAATCAACAAAACTAAAAGACAGCCTACGGAATGGGAGAAGATATTTGCGAATGACATATCCAATAAAGGGCTAGTATCCAAAATATATAAAGAACTTACACAACTCAACACCCCAAAAACACAAAATCCAACTAAAAATTGGGCAGAAGACATGAACAGACATTTCTCAAAAGAAGACATCCAGATGGCCAATAGGCACATGAAAAGATGCTCAACATTACTCATTATTAGGGAAATACAAATCAAAACCACAATGAGAAAAAAAAAAAAACCCACTACAATGAGATACCGCCTCATATCTGTCAGAATGACTAAAATCGACAACAGGTGTTGGCAAGGATGTGGCGCAAACGGAACCCTCAGTGCACTGTTGGTGGGAATGCAAACTGGTGCAGCCCGTATGGAAAACAGCATGAAGTTCCTCAAAAAGTTAAAAATAGAACAACCCCATGATCCAGTAATTGCCCTACTGGGCATTTACCCAAAGGATACAAAAATACTAATCCAAAGGGATCCATGTACCCCTGTATTTATTGCAGTATTATCTACAATAGCCAAACAATGGAAGCAGCCCAAGTGTTCATTGATCGAAGAATGGATAAAGATGTGATATGATAAATATATATATTTATATAAACATACATTCTGACACACACACACTATGGAATATTATTCAGCCTTTTAAAAAGACTGAAATCTTGTCATTTGCAATGACACAGTTAGAGCTGGAGAGTATAACGCTGAGTGCATTAAGTCGGTCAGAGAAAGACAAACACCGTATGATCTCACTCATGTGAAATTTAAGAAACAAAACAAATGAGCAAAGGGAAAGAGAGGGAGAAACCAAGAAATAGACTCTCAACTATGCAGAACAAACTGATGGTTACCAAAGGGGAGGGAGGTGGATGGGGGAAATACAAGGTGGAGATTTAAGAGTACACTTATGAAAAAAAATAAAAATAAAATTTAAAGGGGTGCCTGGGTGACTCAATCAGTTAAGTGTCCAACTCTTGGTTTCTGCTCAGATCATGATCACACGGTTTGTGGGATCGAGCCCCACATAGGGCTCTGTGCTGATAGTGTGAATCCTGCTTGGGATTCTCTTCCCCGCCCCCCCACCCCCCCCCCCCGCCCCTCCCCTGCTTAGGCTGTCTCTCTCTAAAAATAAATAAACTTGAAGTAAGTAAATAAATAAATAAATAAAATTTTAAAAAATAAAAATAAAAGCTTCTCAAAAAAACCTTATAATTGTCATTTCTTGGGTACTCACAGCATGCCAAGGATGATGCTAACTGCTTTACAAGCATTATTCTATTATCCTTTCCAGATAGGGAGAAGTTTAGTTGCAGTTGTGAACCAGCAGCCGCTTCTGCCCCCAAGGCACTCAAAACTAGTGAGGGAAACAGGTAAACAGGTCTTGACAACCAGAGTCACAGATGCTCTGATAGGCGGAGTATAGCGGACTGGGAGAGCCCAGACTCTGGTCAACGTGAGCTGGAGGAAGAGGACTCAGGGAAGACTTCCTGGAGGAGGTGACCCCAATGTAGGATTGCCACTGGGTCATAACTTAAGGTAGGACCCTCATGGCCTAACATGGCAGGTCTGTGTCAGGCCTCCTGAATGGAAGAAGGGACAAAGTACTAGGGACCAAGGGCCACCAGCTTCCTGTTAAGGAAGGGTCCCGAGAGTCCTCGCCCGGGCAGTTCTAGCAGGTGGGCGTGGTTACGGCGTGGCGCCGGCCGACGCGCGCGGAGGAGGCGGGGCCGCGCCTGCGCAGGCCGCCTATTATGGCGGCCGCCTGAGCCCGGGGTTGAGAAGGCTCAGCCGGACTCCGTCCTGGTACTCGCGGCGGGTAAGTTCCTGGGAGAGGCGGCCGGATGCGGGGAGTGCAGGGAGCCTCCTGGCAGCGAGCCTGGCCTCGAGACCGGGCTCCCATGAACCTAAAGCCCAAGTCCGCTTGGTCTCAGTGTTCCCTTCCGAGCAAGGGTGTAGGGAGAAGGAGCTCTCTTGTCATGTGAGTTTCTGTCCCGGGCCCAAGCAGCCACCTCGGTTCCGGATTAAGAAGGGAGAGCGAGGCCGAACTATGAGTTTTGAAAGGGTTTCAGGGAGTAGGCAGGACGGAAAGAGCCCCGAGGGAGGAGGAGGTCCCTGGGACCCCTGACCCCAACTCTGGGCGGTGGCCCCTCCAGCTTCCCCGTCTTCACCCCTGGTCTGTATTATCCCACGCCTGGCCACCTACTGTCAGAGAAAGCAAACTGCTTTGGGGGGTAACCCTGACTGGGGAACCGCCGTAGAAAGCATGACGGCGTCTTAGTCTAGCCCCTACAGCTTGTAAGAGCCAAGGACACACTTGTCAGCAGGTGCTGCGGGATGAACCTGCAGCCCCAAGGAAGTCGGAGGGGATCCCATCTGCAGTGTGGGTGCCCTTTCCCTCCTCTCCAGTGAGGAGAGCGGGTCGAGGCACATCCATTTGTAGCATTCCCAGACAGATACTCTGAGTCAGCTGTTCCCAAATGGAAAAACTTGTTGCCTTTCTCCATCTCCAAGCATGCTCGTCAAGAATTACGATTATTGCCATAATGACTGATACTTACTCTTTTTCTTTATTTGACCCAAACCTTAAAACTGATCCTCGTCTTGTTTAATCCTCACACAAGCCCCAAGGTATGTACAAGACACATCTATTCCCCCATAACTGATTCTAGAAGAAGCCCTTTAAAGGGTTTCCACTTCCTGGTTCTCAGTTGTAAGGCACATTTCCAGGAAGCCTGGGTAATTCGGCTTTTAAAACCGAAAATTCAACTAGCATTTAAGAATATGAGTATTATTTTGGTCCGTCTTTAAGAAAAGCTGATGTGTAATTGTAATATTACGCTCCTTTGTGGCATGTCATTTTTCCAACAAAATGGCACTATGGCAGGAAACAGCATCCTTTGGTTCAAGTTTGACTTTTCACAGCATCGTCACAGGGGATCTTTTTTTTTTTTCTTCCAAAACTATAGGTGGAAGTCCTCAGTTTCCCCCAGGACGTCTTTCAGTGCTGGGAGAGCCACATCTACCTTTAAGACTTTCGGTCCTTTTTTGGGATCCAGCCTAACTTTTCCAGTCCTCATTGGCTGAGTGCTTCTGCCTGAGGATGGGGCATGTCTCCTCCATAACTTCCACTGGCATCATGAAATCATGCATCATTTTACTAGCTTCACAGCCTCCCTTCACAACCCACTTGGCTCTGTCCTGGCTTACACTGTCTTGTGGGAAGAGCCAGCATAGAGACTAATTTAACAAGGTGTCAGCTTTTTCACGAAACAACTTTTGGAAACTTTTGTGAAACTTTGGCTCCCCCACATCAAGTCCTTAAACCGAGGAACTTCTGTTACACGTGCTCAGATTGTGACAGTACGTGCATTCAGATTGCAAGGAGAGCCTGTTTTCCAGTTGAGGAAATGGAGGCCTGAGAGGTTTCATGACATGCCTAACACACACAGCTAGTGCACACACCTAAGCCAGGTAAGAAACAGTCCTGTCGGGGGTCATGGGCAGGTTTGGGCCGAAGGCCTGAAACCACCCCCAGGACAAGGAACTAACAGCTGTGGACCACGGACAATGCTCAGTGCTTTACGCCCCAGGACCCCTGCACAGTGAGAATATAGCTGGAGAAGCAGGTCCAGATAGGTGACGTAATTTCCCCCAGGTCTCATCACCACGAGGTGGGAGACTGGGGTGTATACATGGTTCTGCTTGATGCTTTTTGATGAGGTGGACCACTTGGTTTGGAGGGGGAGCCTTTCTCTTCTGGCCACTTTGCCTCAGGTGTGGTTTTCCAGACTTCAGTTGTTGCTGTGTTAACCTGCATAATTTCCTCTATCTACATATCACCTGTATAGTGAGCGCCCCTTGGTTGCTTTTCCTTTGCATCTACTCTTTTTTTTTTTCTTTTTTAAATTTAAAAAGAAAGTTTCAAAGCAACGAAGGGCATTTGGACAGCTACGGTCAACTTCTAGAATAAAAAAAGTAAAGGGAAAATAAATGCAAAGCGCGAATTGAGTTGACTTTGTAAATCCAATACTGTTTTAGGCAAAACCAGCTACGAAATACATTTGCATGAGAAATGGGGATAGTTGACTATGGATGGAGTTTTAAATGATACAAAGGAATTAATCATCTTAGATCTGCTAATGGTCTTGTGGTAATGTAAGAACATGTGTTAGGAGACAGATGCCGTAGAGGAATATAGAGGTAAAATATCTAGAATTTACTCTCAGTTCAGGAGGGCAAAAACCCCAGTAGATCATTTGACCTCCTATGACAAGGTGTTGATGATCATTGGATCTAAGCAGCGGGTATATGCCTGTTTATCATGCTATGCCCTCAGCTTTCTAGTCTCTTTGAAAATTTTCACAGTAGAAGAGTTGGAAATTAAAAGGGAAGGGTATCAGTATACATGGAAATTCGGATCCCTTGCCATAAATTAAAGATTACTGTGCGAACACAGTGCAAACAAAATAAAACAATTCTAGCTGGATTCTTTTCCCTCGCGAAGGCCCTTACAAAGGCCCTGAGACTTTCTCCTTTAGGAAAAATGAAGGGAATTACAAAAGGAAGCATTTTCTCCTGGGGTAATGCAAAGCTGTTTAAGTATTTACACTGTTCCCCTTTGAGACCTGCCATCCCAAGGACCTGATCTTGCCTTCCAGGTGCTCCTGTCCCATGATTCCCGTGGAGCCCGGCCATGGTAGCTGGCCCCCACCCTGGCCATGGACGAGGTCACCTTCAAAAGTGACACTGTGCTGTCAGACGTCCACCTCTACACCCCGAACCACAGACACCTCATGGTGCGGCTGAACGGCATGGGGCAGCCTGGTAAGGCCCGGGTGCGTGTGGAGGGGCCCAGCACCCTGTGGACCCCGTTTTGTTTGCTGTTTTCTCCTACTCCTCTCTTTGGGGAGAAGATTGGGAAGATTGGACCGTTCAGCTGTTTTCACTCCACTTCTTTTTTTTTTTTTCTCCAAGCGTTTATTTGTTGAGTGAGTGAGAGAGACAGAGAGAGAGAGAGAGTGAGCCGGGGAGGGGCAGAGAGAGAGAATCCCAAGCAGGCTCCACACTGTAAGCACAGAGCCCAACACAGGGCCAGATCCCACAAACTGAGATGACCTGAGCCAAAATCAAGAGTTAAGATGCTCAACCAACTGAGCCACCCAGGCACCCCAACCTCACTCCACTTTTTTTTTTTTTAATTTTATTTTTTAAATTTATCTCCAAGTTAGTTAGCATATAGTGCAACAGTGATTTCAGGAGTAGATTCCTTAATGCCCCTTACCCATTTAGCCCATCCCCCTTCCTACAACCCCTCCAGTAACCCTCTGTTTATCCTCCATATTTAAGACTCTCTTCTGTTTTGTCCCCCTCCCTGTTTTTATATTATTTTTGTTTCCCTTCCCTTACGTTCACCTGTTTTGTCTCTTAAAGTCCTCATGTGAGTGAAGTCTTATGATGTTTGTCTTTCGAGGACTAATTTCACTTAGCATAATACCCTCCAATTCCATCCATGTAGTTGCACATGGCAAGATTTCATTCTTTTTGATTGCCGAGTAATACTCCATTGTACGTGTGTGTGTGTGTGTGTGTGTGTGTGTGTGTGTGTGTGTGTCTGTGTGTGTGTGTGTCTGTGTGTGTGTGTGTCTGTGTGTACGTGTACCACATCTTCTTTATCCATTCATCCATTGACGGACATTTGGGCTCTTTTCCATACTTTGGCTGCTGTCGATAGTACTGCTATAAACATTGGGGTGCATGACCTCACTCCACTTAAGCGCCCTCTTTCATAGAGTAAACTGTGCTTTCCTGAGCACCTACTTTGTGGAGGGGGAGAGGCACCAGGACTTGATGCTGGGAGTGCAGCAGGGGATGAGCCAAGCCCTGCCCTCAGGGAGCCCGTGGTCCAGGAGGGAGACAGGCTGGGGCTCCCAGTGGTGCCCCCACCACAGGCATTCTGGCCCCCTTCATCGGCCCCCTGCATCACTTGTTCGCCTCCGGCTCCTCCCACCCGGGCTCCCTGGCTTTGCTCTGCACACCTTCCCCCTGCTCCTCTCCCCCGAAGCCAAGGGGATCTTTTGAAAATGCATATCACGTCAGTGCCCTGATGTAGAGCCTCCAGTGACTCCCTCTTGCTCTTAGAATACAATCAACTCTTTAGCCTGGCCCGTGTGGCCCAGCCTGACCCAGCCCTTGCCTGTGTGTCCGCACTGATCTTTCTCTGCTCCTTTCCATCTTTTATGCGCTGCGTGCACTTCCTCCCTCAGTGCCTTGGCTCTCACCGGTTTTCTACCCAGAAGGTTCTTCCCTCCCAGCCCTGACTCCACATGTCATCTCACACAGGTCCTCCCTGACCACCCTCCCTGGCTTTGATTTCCCTGTATTAGCCTGTCCTTGGGTGCAGTGCTCCCCTTTCTTTTTTTTTTTTTATGTTTATTTATTTTTGAGAGAGACAGAAACAGAATGCAAGTGCATTGGGGCAGAGAGAGAGGGAGACACAGAAGCAGAAGCAGACTCCAGCTCCAAGCTGTCAGCACAGAGCCCATCGTGGGGCTTGAATTCACTAACTGTAAGATCATGACCTGAGCCGAAGTCGGATGCTCATCTGACTGAGCCACCAAGGTGCCTCTGTAGTGCTCCCCTTTCTTTGTGTCCCGTGTGGATCCTGAACTCAGGAGCCTGGGACTCAGATCGGTGACTGGCCTGGGGTCAGACAGCCTGGGGTGCACCCCTGCCTCCAGCCCCCCTCTCTGGAACCTGTGCTCTTACTGAAACTTGTCCCAGTAACTCTCTAGCCACCAGATGGGGACGGCTACTTGGTGTCCTTGTCCCATCCTCCAGATTTTTTTTTTTTTTTAATGTGTATTTATTTTTGAGAGAGAGACAGAGCACAGTCAGGGGAGGGGCAGAGAGAGAGGGAGACACAGAATCCAAAACAGGCTCCAGGCTCCGAGCTGTCAGCACAGAGCCTGACGTGGGGCTCAAACGCATAAACCATGAGATGATGACCTGAGCCAAAGTCGGACACTTAACCAGCAGAGTCACCCAAGCCCCCCCCGCCCCATCCTCCAGATCTCGAGAGGTGGAACAGTGTAGTGTGAAGGGCAGCAGTTTAGGAATGAGCAGACTCCGGGTTTGAGTCTTGCCTCAGCCATGTCCAAAGCTGTGGAGACTTGTCAACCCACTTAATTTCTCTAAGCCTCGGTTTCCCCATTTGAAAAATGGAGCTGGTGCCACTATCCTCATAGCAACAGGGAGGGCTAAGATAATGAGAGCTAAGTGTTTTCACGGGAGACGCTCATCACGTGGTAGCTGCTCTCAGTAGCCCCAGCATCTGGGCTGGGTCCAGCGGGCCTTTGCTGCGGGTATTAGGATGCCTCCATCTGGCGTTTAAAACTCTGGGTGGAAATAAGATTTTCTGGCAGGAGGAGACAGCTTGGAGACACTCTCCTTTTGTGTTCGTCTTGCCTTTCAGTTTTCCTGTCCCAGTTCAAGCTTCTGTGGAACCGAGACTCTCGGACAGACTCAGGGGCCGAGGGTGATGGTCGGGGCGCTCTTCTTGCCGAGGAGACACCGCCATCCGGGCCGGGCAGTGCCAGGCCCCTTCCGGGGAGCGGCCACAGTGACGCCACCAGCCAGGTGGGGCTTGGAACTCGGCTGGACGAAGACGGGGATTTGGACGTGGAGAGGAGACCACCGACTGCTTCAGACCCCGAGCCAGCAGGGCCTCCGAGAGACAAGGTACATCCCACGATTCTAACGCAGGAGGAAGAGGACCCACTGGCAGATGGAGCACGAGAGAGCAGCCCCCGGGATATCGTCAGAATAGGTAAATGCAGGTCCGGTTTGCGCTGTGGGTCGCACCGCAGTGCTGATCACGGCCCAGGGCGTGGGCCGTGTGGGGGGGGCTCTGTGTGCAGGCCCAAGTCTGGGTGCCGTAGGACCAGACAAGGGACCAGAGCCAGCTCCGCGGAAACTGAGAGCAGGTGGTGCCGCTGCCAGTAGGGGGAGCTGTTCAGGACACACAGGTCCCCTCCCCACTGCCCCCAGGGTACAGTCCAGGCCCCTGGGCGTAGCTCGCAAGGCACCGCACACCCTTCTATGCGCTTTCTCGCTGCGGGCCTCTGCTGTGCTCCACCTGCCTCTTGGAGAGCCTGCCCCCAGCCTTTGCTTTCTTAACACATTGCTAGTTGTTATATGTATCAGCTTAGCCATCGCCTCCTCCAGGGTGCCCTGCTTTTACCCCTCTTGCGTCGATGTTCTGATCCAACTCAGTGTGCTGGGGCCACGGGTCAGGGTAGAGTTTGTGGAAAACTTGGCCAGCAACAGGGAGCCATGGGAGATTCTGGAGCTGGAGCATGGCAGGGGGGAGAAGGAGGTGGACCAGAATTAATCTGGAGGAGGCTTGTGGGCTAATCAGACGGCCTGGGAGCTAGAGGCCAGCTGGGAAAGGGGAGGCGGTGACATGGCAGGAGAAGGGAAGGAATGAGTTCTGGCAGGCGTGCAGGGCAGTATCACGTGGTCACCGCTGGGCACAGGGGCTTGATGACACCAGGATTTCAGATCTTGGAAGCGGGCACATTAGAAACGCCAGGAGCCGTAGGGAGCTGGGGCCGGAAGTGAGCCACTGATGTTAAACACCCGTTGTGTTTAGACATTTTATCTGCATCACTTCGTAAAAAGGAGTCTTGACAGCCCTGCTCTGAGGGTCAGGGGGAGTGTACACATAGGAGGTGACAAGCTGAGGCCATGCAGCTGGGGGCAGTGAGGAGGTTCTGAACCCACGTCGTCCACCTCCACAGCCAGGACTCTTGCCACCCCGACACTGCTTGTTTTGGGGGGAAAGAACTCTGAGTTGAGTCTGTTCGTTGAGGTCCAGGGTCCTACAACCCCTGGCAATGGTGCAGGTTGGGGCCGGAGGGTCAGTTAGGGCCCTCTCAGAAGCAGGGCAGCTCTTCTCCATCCGCGCAGCCATACGACTCATAGTTGCTGAGTGTCTGCTTGGTACGAGGCCGACTGTTCTAGACCGTTCCGTTGGGGGTGATGTGTAATTCACACCAGAACCCTACTCCATGTTTTCCATGGATTACCTCTATTCTTCACAGCCTTTCCAGGGGTGAGCATGCTCATTTCACAGATGTGAGATTTGAGGCTCAGAGAGGTTGAGGAACTTGCCCCAGGTCACACAGCCAGTCAGTGGCAGGATGACGATTCACACTTAGGTCTGTCTACACCACAGCCTATGTTCTTACTCAATGTCACATGATCCGAACATTGGGAAGTTCTGTTCTGGGGAGCTGTTGGCAGGGAGGTTGGGGGGAACGCTACGATGCCTCATTTTGCTCTCACTCGTCACTTAATTGGCTTCCCTGAGCAGAGAGTGGCCGACTTGGTTGTTCATACTGAGGGTTCGGCCTCTGGCGTGTGTGTGTGTTTAACATGCTGAGAATTTACCATCTTGCAAACTGAGAACAAAGTCCCACAGCTAAGGGCCAGTGTATGGCCAGGTTCCCGGCCAGTCCATCTCACGGACCTCATGGCGGGGTCCCTTCCTTTCAGCAAGCGTCATTCGGTCCTACCTGCCCCGAGGGAGGGGGAGTGCAAGGCAATTAAATTAGCTTCCAGCAGTAACCTCTTGTTCCAACTGTGACGTAAGGGACCAGGTCTTGGACTCTGGCAACCGGCAGAGCTGGGCTTTGACCCCCCACCACCCTCACAAGCCCGGTGATCTTTTTGACAAGTGTCTTGCACACCCAGAGCCTGTTTTTGCACCTATAAAACAGAGTCCAGGATACTGCCTTTTGATGATAATGTAATAAATAATGCCCAGTAAGTGTCTGTACGGGGCCTGGTACAGAGCAGATGCTAAGCTGATGTCGGTCTCCTGACCACCCTTTTCCTCCAAGCCATAAACCAAGTCATTTTTTTCAGGGTGTGGACGTATCTGAGAAGCCGATTAAAAAATACGGAAAGAGAATGGTTTCCAGGTCATTTCAAGGGATTGTCAAAAACTTAAAAACTTTATCCATGGACCTGCTAGGAATCCACAGACCCAAGGTTCAAAGTAAATTATGGCCATTTTCTCTGCTTTATAGGTAAACTGAGACCCAAAGAGAAGAGGAAGAGGCAGGGCTGGAACTCGGGCTGTCAGCTTCTGACGCCTGTGCCTCTTCCCTTGGCCATGTTCCCTTAATCTCTACAAACTCTATTTCCTCATCTGTAAGATGGGTGTAACCACTTCTAGTTGTGAAGAACGAGGAGATGGCTCGCAAAGAGCTCTTAGCACAGTGCCTGGTCACATCGTTAGCTTTAGTCCCTGGGGTCTGCTCTGAGTGCAGGGAGGGAGGCTGGCTGAGAGAGAGGGAGGTTCCCACAGGTCGAGAGACATAGACGAGACTCTGAAACTTTGTCTCAGCCCATCTGCTAAGCCCAGTTTCTCATGGGCATAGTGCTCAGCATGGGAGGAGGCCCATGGGAGGAAAGACGGGCCGCACCCAGGGGATGGTGCATGGTGGGGGTGCGAAGACTGGGGAGGGGGCAGGCCGGGGGCAGCCGACACCGAGGGTCTGGAGCAGGGCTGCAGAAACAGGACCCCAGGGAAGCCTCTTCCCTGCCACTCTCAGTTCCAGGTTCTTCAGCCTGCCAGAGGGGTCCCCCTACCCATTGTTCTTTACACCGCGTCCCTGGGCACCCTTTTGGGTCCAACCGCACACCCGCCACTTACTAGCTCTGACCTCAGGCCGTCTGCTTCGCCTCTGTCAGCCTCCTTTCCTCATCTGTGAGATAGCACCCAAGCCCATTCCCCTGGTGGTTTTGAGGGTGAGATGAGAGATTGCCCTCAGAGCGTTTGGCATGGTGCCCGGTTCGGAGAAAAGGTGCTTTTTCCATAACTTTTACAACCACATTGCTGCGCATTGGCCTCAGTGTGTTCGTCTGTAGGTGGGGTGGTGATGGCTACTTCACAGGGCTGTTGCCAGGATCAGGTACAACCTCGGTGGCCCCTGGCCTGGCTCAGGGGGCATCTGTCCAGTCAGTGTTCAGTGAAGGGACTCTGTTGTTGGTGGGTGGGTACGTGTTGGGCTTTGGTGGCCTGAAGTCCTGAAGGGTGCGTGTCGGGGCTAGACGTGGCCTCTCCCGAACCACCAGTATCCTGTCCAGCCAAGGTGCCACCAGGCAGCGCATCAGTCATGCGTTCAGGGATCAGATTTTAAGTCTGCATGTCAGGCAAAAATCTTGGGTCAGATTTACCGTGGAGAAGCCCACAGAGCAGCGGCCCCGATTCTCAGGAGGAGCTCACACGACCGGTCTCTCCCCTGGCCCGGGGACAGGTGGCTGCCGCTTTGATTGAGCACAAGAGAGGTTGCCTTCTGTTCTGGACCCCGCTCGTATGCACGGCTCTCGGCTTTCACGGGACTCCCTGAGATGCCGGCACTCAGAGCGCGGGGACCCCCTCGCCTCCTCGGGCAGACCCTCACGGAGGGCGCATGGGGACACATCCCCGTGGGCCTCAGTCCCTGCTCCTGTTGTGAGTGTGTGGTCTGATCTGTGCAAGGCTGGCGGTCACACGGAGCTGCCCCACTGTGTGCATGCCCCCCTGCGCGCGTGCCGTGTGCATTTTCCTCTGGTGGCTGTCACCATCTTGCTTAGAAAT
This sequence comes from Panthera leo, assembly GCF_018350215.1. Taxonomy (NCBI): domain Eukaryota; kingdom Metazoa; phylum Chordata; class Mammalia; order Carnivora; family Felidae; genus Panthera; species Panthera leo. The sequence goes on along the minus strand of NC_056694.1, from coordinate 34,061,101 downwards.
ATGGCAGCCGCGGGGCACCTGGGTGGCTCAGTTGGTTAAGCGTCCAGCTTCAGCTCAAGTCATGATCTTGCCATCCGGCAGTCGGGCTCTGTGCTGACAGCTCAGAGCCTGAGGCTGCTTCGGATTCTGTGTCTCCCTCTCTCTCTGCCCCTCCCCCACTCACACTCTATCTCTGTCTCTGAAAAATGAATAAACCTGAAAAAAAAATTTTAAGAAATACGACAGCCAGCTCTGATTAACAGCAAGGGTATTTGCCATTTTCCTTTTGCCCTTTGGTCTCATATTTCTGTTCTCTCCCCCTCGCCCCCATACCTCCACCGACTTTAGCTGAATATAGTTTGCGCTTGAGAAGACTTCTTATCATAGTTCAGCTAAGAAAGGATATAAGCTCCAAGTTACATTGTTGACTTCTAGTGTGGTTGTAAGTGTAAGAAAATACTTGGAGGGGCACCTGGGTGGCTCAGTCGGTTAAGCGGCCGACTTCGGCTCAGGGCATGATCTCGCAGTCCGTGGGTTCGAGCCCCGCGTCGGGCTCTGTGCTGACAGCTCAGAGCCTGGAGCCTGTTTCAGATTCTGTGTCTCCCTCTCTCTCTGCCCCTCCCCCGCTCGTGCTCGCTCTCTCTCTCTCTCTCTCTCTCTCTCTCCCCCCCTGAAAAATAAATAAATTTTTAAAAATTTAAAAATTAATGGGGCGCCTGGGTGGCCCAGTCGGTTAAGCGGCCGACTTCGGCTCAGGGCATGATCTCGCGGTCCGTGGGTTCGAGCCCCGCGTCGGGCTCTGTGCTGACAGCTCTGAGCCTGGAGCCTGTTTCAGATTTTGTGTCTCCCTCTCTCTCTGCCCCTCCCCCGCTCGTGCTCGCTCTCTCTCTCTCTCTCTCTCTCCCCCCCTGAAAAATAAATAAATTTTTAAAAATTTAAAAATTAGTGGGGCACCTGGGTGGCTCAGTCGGTTAAGCGGCCGACTTCGGCTCAGGGCATGATCTCGCGGTCCGTGGGTTCGAGCCCCGCGTCGGGCTCTGTGCTGACAGCTCGGAGCCTGGAGCCTGTTTCAGATTCTGTGTCTCCCTCTTTCTCTGACCCTCCCCTGTTCATGCTCTCTCTCTGTCTCAAAAATAAATAAATGTTAAAAAAAATTTAAAAAAGAGAAAAAAGAAAATACTTGGAATGCGTTGTGACTCCTACCAGCTTACAGTTGATCAGGACAACAGGAGTATGTTGTAATGTAACATGCAGTTATCGAGCATCATGAAGTGCCGTGTGCGTGTTTGACGAGGTGGGCCCATGACCCACGGTGACCCTAGTCTTCAGGCTGTGGGTCCGAGACACCCGGTTTTCTGAGCAGCCTCAGGGCCTGCACTGTGAGTGATGCTCACCCACCTGCTTCCGCCCCGACTGCTGCGTGGCCTGTGTTTCTGCCACTCTCTGGAACACCCGACTTCAGGGCCCATCTGGCCATGTTTGCAGATGCCATGCGCCTCGTCTGTCTGTGTTCTGTCCGTCTGCATTTTCACAGTGGCCCTTTCTCTTTTGGTCTCCATCCTGTCCAGAGCACACCATGGCCACCCCCCTGGAGGATGTTGGCAAGCAGGTGGGTAGGCCCCATCCACTTCCTGTGGCCCTGTGGGGTCTCCCCGGAGCCTCACGTCACCTGTCATTCCTGGTCCCTGTCTCCTCCAGGTGTGGCGGGGCGCCCTGCTCCTGGCAGACTACATCCTCTTTCAGCGGGACCTCTTCCAGGGCCGCACCGTGCTGGAGCTCGGGGCGGGCACGGGGCTGGCCAGCATCATCGCAGCCACCGTGGCACGCACGGTATATTGTACAGGTAAGCCCGCCACCTCGGGCTGTGGGGACGTCGTCTCTTCGCAGGGAGCGTGCTATCAGAAAGGGAGGAGCTGCTGGGAATTGGGCCTTGGCCGCTGTTGATTTTGCCATCCCGTTCTGCTGCTTTCTCCGGCCACACCCACAGTGCAGGACCCCTCACTCCAGGAGGCACCAGCTACCCCCCTGAAACCTCTCACACCCCATCACCCTGGGAAAGAGCAGACATCTCAGAAAACTGCAAGGAGCATGGCTTTTATAAGGCTTGAAAACAGGTTTATCGTTTTTTTCTCAGTTGTAGAAATCTTGCCTACGTGTTGTGGGCAGGAGATACAGTTTACTCATTTTGTTACCAACCCCAGATCCATTCAACAGTGTGCAATTTATGCAGCTCTGGCCTGCAGTATGCCAGACACGGTCTTAGATGCAGGAGATCCAGGAGCGAATAGAACAGATGAAGTTGCTGTCTGCAGGGAGCTTTGCGATCGATCATTACATAGTTTTTTCCCTTGTGGTTTGTTTGTTTGTTTGTTTGTTTGTTTGTTTGGAGCGTACCTACTCCCAGACAGTAGCTGAGATCAGACTGTGTATTCTGTGCTGTGTGTTGCCAAAAATGTTGAAAAATGTTTTTCCAAGAGCATTTTCCAAACTCATTAGAAATTATTTATAAATATGACTTTTAATGACCAGGTAATATTTATCTCTGGGCATTTTGGTGGTTGCCATGCGTTTTGGTCTTTTTTGTTTGTTTGTGTTTTTCACAGTTGTCCGTTGCACCGTGGTGAGCACGTTTGTGCCCCGTTGTCTCATAGTCCTCAGGCTGGACTCCTAGAAGCAGGCGTGACCCTTTATAAGCTTTTGCTACACATTGCCAAGGGATTTCTCTTTCAGTGTTTTATCTTACAATAATACTATACCGGCGTGGAAACTGTGAAAATATTACAGCAAATGCCGTGTAGCCCTCACTCCCCTCCCCGCAGTGATGATGTCTTACTTAACCATAGTTCGGCGATGACGCCGGCAGCTCGACGCGGGAGCAGCAGCAGCGCTCTCGGCTCCCCGCCGGCCCACACACCCTTTCAGAGAGTGGGAACCAGTTCGTAAGAGGGCAGTAGCTCATCAGCTAGTGTCGCTGTGGCTGACATCTTCCACGTCTGCTAGGCGGGAAGGGGCATCTGCTGCTGTGGTCTGCATCTCGTTGATGCCCGGCCACCCGCTCACGGTGCCCATCTTTTGCTTCTGAGACAGGAAAGGAAGGTTGGGGGTCGCCTGGGACGGGGCACGCCTGGCAGATACTCTGTATCAGCCACTGACGGGAGTCTGCGGGGCAGCCCCCGCCTTTGCTCCATCACTGGGTCGTGTCGGTTGCCAGCGAGCGCTTCTCAGAGTCAGGCCATAATGCCACCCGCGGGTGCTCTGCCCTGTGCCTGGTGCCCAACTGCAGGACGTGACCAAGCTGTCTTACCCCTGAGAGGGAGGTTTCCTGGCACAGAGAAGAGAGCTTGCCTCTAGACAGCACGCTGCAGTTTGCACGGCCTCTCGCGTGCTTCTGCACCTGCTTGTACCTTCACAGTGAGCCCGGGCATTCGCCAGGGAGCCGGGCACCAGTCTGTCCAGGTGGGCAGACTAAGGCTAAGGTCGGGTGGCTGGCCCCAGGTCATACACACAGCTACTGTCATGTGGGGCGCGGGGAGGGCGCCGGTGGTTCATGGAACAGAGTTTTCCACGGAGCAGAGTTGTGAGAGCTCCCTCAGCAGCTGGCAGAGGGATAATTGGGGGCCAGCCCCAGGCCTCTGGTCTACCACCACGCCCCCTCGGCCAAAGCTGCTCTCTTCTGTCCCATTTTCTGTGTCAGAATCCCACACGAGATCTATTTGGACAAGAACTGCCCTAAACACTGACAAGCCGCTGGACTGGTGTGTGCAGTAGTCCCTCGAGCCAGTGGCCCAGGGAAAGGGACAGATGTGTCCCTGTGCTGAGCAGGGCACTTCCCCCACCCACAACCAGGCTCTGCGCGTTCCTTGAGTCCACAGTGAGTGATGGGACAGAGTCTGGGCGTCCAGAGCCGTAGGCCAGGCAGGCGTCCCCAAACGGCCTTCGGTGCCTTCCACACGTGCGTTCTCCTGACGCATGTTAGGGGTTTTGGTAAGTTTTGGTAAAATGCCCACACCCCGTGCCCATCAGGGATGGATGCACTGAGTGTGCCTGGGTTGTGCTGAAATGGTGAGAGACACCGCCTGGTCAGAGCAGTGGGAGGCTCGGGATGCACGACGGCCGTGACAGCGAGTCATGCACGGGAGGGCACCCGCGGCTCGTTGGAACCCGCTGTGCATCTCGATTCGTCACATCCAAACACCCGCGTCTGTGTCACACGCGCTAACCGCACTGCGAGCCCTCACCCCTTCCCTCTGGAGTGCGCACAGAGTCCGTCCCCACCAGCACCGTCAACTCTTCCCTAAGGGAAAGGTCATCGAGAAGAGCCTCAAGGGGAGCACACTGAACCGTGGCAGTGCGCACGCGGGAGACGCTCTCCTCTTCGTCTTGTGCCTCTCTGCAGTCATGCTGTCGTCCCAGCTCTCTCCAGGCAGAAACCAGGGGATGACAGTGTGGTGACGGCTGGGGTCTTATGGCCTGCCGTTCTGTTGTTCCAGATGTCGGCGCAGATCTCCTGGCCATGTGCCAGCGAAATATTGCCCTCAACGGCCACCTGACTGCCGCTGGAGGTGAGGCCCGGTGGGTCTTCCAGCTGGGGGGAGGGTTCTCTGGCAGGTGGGAGAAGCACCTTGTACTGTGACACTGGGAGATGGAGTCTGGCCACTGCCCTTCTGGGCACCGCCCTGGCTTCCCAGAGCTTCACGTCTGATGACTCCGTCCTCGTGCCCTGTCCTCCTCCCCGCATCCCCTGCCATGTCCCGCTTCAGCTCGCTCCCTCCTGGACATGGCAGTGGCCCCCACCTGGTCTCCCAGCTCCTTGTGTGGCCTGCCCAAGGTGTCCTCCGGGAAGCATCTAGAGTGACGATGGAAGCCTGACCCCTTAAGTCCCCTCTGAAAAAGCTTCAAGGGTGAAGTGTGAGCCCCTCTGCCTCCCAGCCCTCGTGGGCTGGCCCCTGCCTGCTCCCCCTCCCTTTTCCACTGACTGCCTCACTAGCAAGCAGAGCACTCACGTCGTAAGTTCCTCCCTCTGCCCAGACCGTCGTCCTCCCACCCCCCCAACCCCCCGCACCACCCGCAGAATCCAGTTCATGCGACGGAAGCAGCGGCCACCCTCCCCTGACTGTACGTGCAGACCCTTCCCGAGCAGCCGGGGGCGCTCTCCCACTGTCCGGCCGCTCCAGCCCACGGGCCTCAGGCCCTCCAGGTCTTCCACTGCTGTCTGAGTGCACACCGGACCCCTCTGCTTGTCCCGGATCTCGCTGGGGTCTGGCCCTGCCGTCTGCGACGCCTGCCTCACAGGGCTCCCTCTGTTCTGGTCACCCTAGCCTGTCTGAGGCTCCCCCTCTGGCCCTTCGTGCTGCTGCCCCTAATCATGCTCAGACCTCCAGACGAGGTCCCAGCTCCCTACCAGAGCCTGGCTTCGCCTTGAACCACTGCATTTTGACCTGTGTGTGACTGGGTGACACCCTGCTGGGCCACGGGGCCTGCCTGATCCCCGTCACATTGTTTGTCGAATGCCTAGTCAGCAAGGGTGGCATGGGAGGGGCAGGTGTGACTCACCTTCTTTGGAGCCTTCCCTGACACCCCCGCCTGAACCTGAGCTCCTCTCTCCTCCTCTGCTCGGCTTGTCCTCATCACAGTGCCCTGACCCCTGCCTTGTCGGTGTGTGCCCACCCGCCAGTCTCTCCTGGGCTGACGGTCCCCGAGGACAGGGACACGTCTCATACACCTTTGTATTCCCCATGTCCGGTGCCAGACCTGATGCTTGGCGCTCCGTGCTGGTGGGATGGAGGGATTTCGGCGTAGAAGGGGAAGGCTTATCTTCTTCCCCGACTGTTACTAGAGTTTGGACGTTCTGCCTCGTTTTGCTCTTGCAGGGGGTGTGGTTAAGGTCAAAGAACTGGACTGGCTCCGCGACGACCTGTGCACAGGTGCGCCCCCCACCCCCGTCCCAGCGGACTCACAGCCCCTTGGCCTAGCTCCCTGTGGCTTGGGCTGAGCTGCAGGCTCCCAGCTGTGCCGCAGCCCCTCGGCCCACAGCCACTTCTCTCCGTCGGCTGATGAGTGTCAGCTCCTGGCACCTTCCACCCGCTCTGTCACTCAGACTGGGAGCGTCCCCGTACAGTAGGCACAGTGGCCCCTGAGCTACAGGTGAGGCCTGACGCTCAGGGCTGAGCACCTGCCCAGGGCTGGGAAGCAGCCTCGCACACAGCACTCTGTCCTGTCCTAAGGACAGGGCCCCCTGGTGGGAGAGTTTTCTGAATTGATCACCCGGGCTGTGTCAGACCTACATGCTTGTGTGAACTGCCTGCTGTGTGTAAAGTGTCCTTTCCCGTCAGGTGTCAGGTGGGAGAGTCATTGCGTGTCGAGGATCTGCCCATAGCCCCAGAGCTCCCCAGCCGCCCTTGAGGGCATGTCTAGTAATGCCCACTCCAGTGTGATGCCCTGGGAGGGGAAGCACCCTCTTCAGGGCCGCACAGCAGTTCACGGGGCAGCAGTGCCCGCCCCTCGGTGGGGAGGCAGACCCCTGGCAGCCACACGTGCCGTTGCTGGGTGCAGCCCTGCCTGCTGGTGCCCGCCGTTCCCAGCTGGCCCACGGGGGAAGGGCCGTGCAGAGTGGCCTCTCCTCTTCCACAGACCCGGAGGTCCCCTTCAGCTGGTCGCAGGAGGATGTCTCTGACCTGTACAGCCACACCACCATCCTGCTTGCGGCTGAAGGTGAGGCGTCCTGGTCGCAGCGGTGCCCCCGCCCCTCCTCCGCGGAGCCCTCCCAGCCCCCAGGCGCCCGCCGTGCCCACCTGCGGTTTCCAGCCTGAGCACCATCGCGGGGGCACGTTTCTAGGGACTTGGTGCGGTGCTGGGGGTCCTCCCAGGGGCAGATCTGCCCGTGGTGGTGGGTTTTCCCCTCATGCCTGTTTCCTTCCCCGCAGTGTTTTACGACGATGACCTAACCGACGCTCTGTTTGAAACCCTGTCCCGCCTCGCTCACAAGCTGCAGAACGCCTGCACGGCCATTCTGTCTGTGGAGAAGCGGTGAGCTCCGCGCCCCCCTTGGAGTGTGCTCCTGTCCGCGCCGGCCCGACGCGCACGCACGGAGCCCCTGCTGTGTGCCAGCCCGTGCTGCCCTCCCACACGTGACCTTGTGTCATCCCCCGGCCCTGTGTGTACCTGCGGCCGCCCCCGCTCTGCCGGTGGAGAGGAAGGCTGAGGGGTGCCAGGGAGCCTGTCACGCTGGTCTGCGAGCAGACGAGCCCTTGAACGTAGCTGCACCATGGACACGTGGCCACCACGCTGTCCAGGGCCTGTCTCTCTGAACGTCCCCTCCGGGACGCCATCTGTCTCCTCAGCACCCCAGGCCTCTGTCCGTCTGTCCTCCCCTGATGCAGACGGACCCCTCCACCTGGAAGCCCTGGGGCTCCCGCTGAGGGAGTGGCATTTCATGGTAGAAGCAGACATCTTTCACACGGTTTTCTCCGATCATGTTGTAGACCATAACTTGTCCTTTTTTTTTTTTTTAATGTGTATTTATTTTTGAGAGAGCGCAAGCGGGCGAGGGGCAGAGAGCGAGGGACAGAGGGTCGGAAGCAGGCTCCGTGCTGACAGCCGCCAGCCCGATGTGGAGCTTGAACTCACGAACCGTGAGATCATGACCTGAGCCGAAGTTGGACACGCAACCAGCTGAGCCACCCAGGGAACCCTAGTCCACAACTTTTCTGAAGGCAATTCAGGATATGTAGCAAAAGCCATAAAACCTGGGTGCCTGGCTGGCTCAGTCAGTAGAGCCTGCCACTCTTGATCTCAGGGCTGTGAGTTCCAGCTCCATGTTGGGTGCAGAGATTGCCTAAAAATAAAATCTTAAAAAAAAAAAAGCCGTGAAACCAAACGTACTTAGTGAGCCAGCATTCCGGCATCTAGAAATCCGCCCTATGGAAATGACCATGGCTGTGTCCACACCGTCCATCTGGGCATATCGTTCATACCTAAAATGTCCAGGAGCCCCTTTGAGGCACACGTGACCACTGACAGCATGTGGATCCCATTTGGAGACTGGTTTTATAGACCACCCAGGGAGAACGCGAGACCGTCAGGAAAAGTTGAACCCCAACTGAATGTTGGAATGATAAAGAATTATCATTAAATTTGTTTTAGGTGAAACAAAGAAACAGAAGAGGCTTTATGTTTTTGAGATGCTTGTGTCCATCTTCGCGGGAGAAATGCTGTGCTGGCTGGCCTTAGCTATTTAATAATCCATTCTGGGTGTGCGAGGGGCCTCAGCGGCTGTGAGCTGGTGGTGGTGCAAGTGGGGCCGTCCATCACACTGTTGGAAATTCTTCTTAGTAAAAGATGTGGAGAAGCGAAGGGAAAGAGGCAAAGAATTTGAGTTTCAGGTCGAATCGTGTTGCAGGTTGGGGTGGAGAAATGGCCGAGCAGCTGGGCTGGGAGGGCTCTGGAAGGACCCATTTGAAGTCGCCCTGGCCCACCCCCTCCCGGCGGCCTTCGGCGCCCACTGCTCTGAGGCCCCTGCCCTTCGTCCTTTGGTCACATATGCAGCCGTGGGCACCCCACGCGCAGATTCCGTGCTGGGGAAGTGGGGAAGCCGGCAGGCGGTGTTCTGCGTCCGCCTCCTGCACCACTTTGAAGTCCAGGGCGGGGCCCGTCTGTCCGGCGGTGGTATCTCAGGCACCTGACTCAACTTTCCTGAGCCCCGGTTCCCACGTCTGTGAAGTGGAACCACCTCCCGGGCTCCCCTGCGGATTCGGGAAGGAAGCGCGCCCAGTGCTCAGCACCAGTAGGCGCGCGGTGAAGATCCACCGGTGGGGAGTGCGGTCGGGGAGGCGGCGGGAAGGCGAGGCGTGTGTGTGTCGCCTGCCTGTTTGCAGGCTGAACTTCACGCTCAGACACCTGGACGTCACATGCGAGGCGTACGACCACTTCCGCTCCTGGCTGCGGCGGCTGGAGGGGCTGGCTGACGGCCGGCTGCGCTTCGCGGTGGAGCGGGTGGAGGCCTCCTTCCCGCAGCTCCTGGTTTACGAGCGCATCCAGCAGCTGGTAGGTGCGGGCTGTCACTGCCGTGCGCGACACCGCGGACCCAGGGCCCCCACACGCGGGCGCCGCACCCCGGTGCTGCCGGGGCAGAGGGGCGGCTGGCACCGAAGACGGCGGTGGGGTCTCCCCATCCTGAGGGGCCACCGCGTCTGCACGTGGGCCCGCGGGCCGTCTGTCGCCCTGGACTTACAGGGCGCTCTTTCCCCGCGGGCAGTTCCTGCTGCGGAGGAAGTGGGCCAAGCACAGGAGGCGGCTGGGGTGCAGGAAGTCCGCCGGGGGGCACGTGGTGGGGTTCTCGATGCAGGAGCCCCAGTGCTGGAGGCCACACCTTCGCCATGGACATGGGCTGGCCTCCCGGACTGGGCAGGCTTGTCTAATGGCCAGTGGCCCTTCCGACCAGGCCCGCTGGGTCCATCAGACTAGGCCTCTGAGGAAGCCTCCCAGTAGCGGTACACGGGCCGGGTACCGGGCCGAGCTCCTTCCTCCCCGGCCTCAGTTGATGCCGAGACCGGGTAAGTCACCCCGCCAGGCAGCCACGGAGCTGGGGCCCGGCCGCTTCCCGTTACAGCTTTAAACCCCCCTCATGGAGGAAATCCGAGAAGTCAAAATTACCCTTGATAATAATGGCTTACGTAACTGGGAGCTGCAGTCCAAAGGTCTGGGACTAATGTCTTTTGTTCTCCTTGCCTGTTGGCTGTGGTGCCCCTTCTCCGGGCGCGCGGAGACCAGGTGGAGTTCTGAGGAGGACAGGGGGGAGGAGGGCCAACAGGGAGCCCGCCCAGCAAGCACGGCGCTGAATCCGTGTGGTTGCCACACGCGAGGAGCCACCTTGTGTTTCTGGCTCCGCTGCCTCCGGGCCGCCCCCCACAGACGGCCAACCGTCCTCTGCCCGCGAGGACGTCGGGTTTCCACCGGGAGCTGGTGTGTGTTTGCACCTTCTCCGCCTGCCCGCGGTAGGAGGAGAGGCACGCGGCCCGGAAAGTCAGCGGCCACGGGGCATGGCACTTAAGAGCTCCCCAAACAGGAAAGCGGTGGCTGGCTGACCGTCTTCTGGCCCATCTTGATTGTGTGACGTCCTCTCGTCCGTCCAGCTCCTCGCTCTCTCGTGGCGAGGCAGAGCGACAGAATCAGGAGGCGCTCCCCACCCTTGGGGCAGCTCGTGTGCTGTGTGCTGTCCTCCGTGGTGAATCACTTGCCTCTCTGACGTCGCGAGGTCTCCTTTGCGCCACTCAGGAACCCCCGCTTTCTCTGTTTGCTGCAGGAGCTCTGGAAGATCTTTGTGGAACCGGTGATGTGACCCACCGCATCCCCAAGCACGGCTTCTCGACTGTTCTTAGAGGACATCTCTAATAAAAAGCTCACGAAGTGATGTGCTTGAGATTTTATCGTTTTAAAAATGTGGCGCGTGTACGTTACAGGCCTCAAGACTGTTTTCTGGGGGCCGTTGCTGCCTCCCAGCAGCAGCCGGAGAGCGTTCTTGCTCTGGGCTGGAAGTCGTGTCGTTGCCCGTGTTTTCCGTGCGGCCAGCTCGTCATGCGCACTCCAGGGCCGTGTCGAGAGCTGCGAGCTGGCTTGGAATCAACATTCGCACCTTGATTCCACTTGAGTGGACTACTTGGAGGGCTCCTGGGGGGCAGGGGACCCAGGGCCCGGCCAGGGGCATTTAGTGCCCCCCTCTGTCACCTGCTCACAGATGTGTTTAATGTCCACGCCACACCGGCGGCAATAACACCACGCAGAGTGAGTGAGGCAAAGCAGCCTCATTTCCTTCCAAGGCTGCCTGTGATCCATTCCTGTCCCTCTGGGTAGGCCCATTCAGACGAGGCGGCAGGAGCTGGCCAAGTGACCTTTATTTTCTGTTTTAACTCTTTGTAACCGAAATCGTGGGAGCCCAGAACAGAAAGAGCCGCTCTTCCCCACCCTGTGTGGCTGCCCCGGGGTCCGTGCCATGATCTGCACCACAGCCTTCCCTCCCACAGCCCGGCTCCTTCCCCTCCTGCCCTGGGGCTCCCTGCTCGGCTTCTATCACAGGAGCACATCTCCGTCTGATTTTTTATGTTTTTCTCTTTGGCCCTCCTGTCTCCACCCCTTCCTGTTGCTTTACAACCTTTCCCACCATCTCCCCCTCCTCCTTCCGGTCCGGTCCCACTTCCTGCTGCCTGGGCCCTCCCTGCACATCCCGTTCCCGTATTGCTGCTCCTGCAGGCCTGGACCCCGGGCCCAGCATGTGCGCCTCCCTGCCTGCCCCACAGCCTAGATTGCTCCTGGCATCTCTCCGGCTCCATTCGGACACCAGATTAACTCACCTCATCCTCCCAGCTGGGACGTGACATTAGTAGTCTGGTTACATCCACCGAACAGTTGAGAAGACATCGGCTCTAAACAGAAAAGTCCACAGGTCAGAGCCCGGTCTGGCTTAAATATCCACATATTTCTGGCACACAGTCTGGCCCAAAGTAGGTACTCAACACAAACCGTTGAATGAACAATTAATAGGAACTGTGGCTGGGGAGAGGGTTTCCCAGTTGCAGACATTGTTACCTCCAGGGGCCCTTGGCAGTGTTTGCAAAGGTTTTGGTGGTCACAACTCCGGGAGGTGGGTGCTACCAGTCAGGGATGCTGCTAACATCCTGTAATGCACAGGACGGCCCCCAGGGCGGCAGCGCTGAGGGTCAGAGATCTGGATCAGGGAGAATGTTAGCTTGTTTAGGAAAAAAAGACGGATCTCAGCTGAACGTGCAATGAATGAGTCTCACCCCCCCTCTGGGAGTGGGAAGGAGATTCACATGCATCATCTCTAAGCCTTACAAAGACCCTAGAGGGCAGGAGTGATCCCCACTTGACATGAGAAGTCTGGAGTTCAGAGCAGTTAAGCCACCTTCCCGACATCACAGAGCTGCCAAATGGCAGCATCGGGCTCGGAGCCCACACTCTCCACGCTTTCCCGCGGCAGGTTTCCCCGGCCACCGGTGGCAGCAGCCCCAGCCCCAGGCCTGACGCGGATTCTGCTCCTTGACAAGACCCTGGTGCTTTGTGTGCGGTGAGCGGTTCAAGATGCATAGCCTTTGAGCTCTTCCCATTTCCCGAGGTTCTGACACAAAACCCTCCCTGATAAAATTGCCGTAATTAAACAGAGTCGCGAATCACAACAGGATACGTGAATAATGAGTCCTCAAAACAGAGCCCCAGGAGACCGAGCCCCCAGCTGGCCCCGTGTCAGCCCTAACTGACGTTTTCCCAGCCCTTGTGGGGACAAGCCCATAAATGTAAGTGGCACCAAGCAATAGAGTCATCGCTCCTTTCACCTGGCACATTAGGGCGAGAAAGCACTCCGCCTGAAAGCTTCCTCTAAGTGGGGCCTGGAATTAATCTTGATCGGCTGTAATTCAAAGCATCGTCAGATTTTCACTTCTCAGAGTCAAAATTCACCCTTCTCACCCTGTTTTTATAGCTTTGCTTGAACCTCTAAGAGCTTGTTTGGCAGCAATATTTCAGAATCATGAAAACATCGAGATGTTCTGCTAGGGAAGTAATCTAGATAGACCTTTGGAGTTGTCTGTCTGTTTGTTTACTTATCTATTTATTTTGCACATTCTAACGTTTCCAGAGAATATACGGCCCCAGGGTGGGGACTTGGTTGGTCAAGCCTGCACGGAAAGGATTTGCTAAAACCAACAAACGTGGCCCCCTCGGTTCTCAAACTACTGTGTACACAAGTCACCCGGGATTTTGCCAACATGCAGATTCTGACTCCAGTCCTCCTGGACCTTAGCGAGCCACCAGGTGACCCTGGTACCACTGGTCCAGCCACCACTGTGGGGAGTGGGGCTGGGACGCGCCGTTCCTGGTTAGGAGCACAAACTTGGGCTGGGCAGGCCCAGGTTCTGATCCTGGCTCTGCCCCCCAAACCAGCCAGACAACCTTGGATGAGTGGCCTAGCCTCTCTGAACCTCAGTTTCCTCATCTGTGAAATGGTAAGACTCCTGTCTTCACAGAGTTACTGTGAAAATTGTATTAGATAATCCACGTAAGATATACCAGGGGAGTCTTCAGTAGATGCAATACAATTGTTTGGTTTGGGAGCATTTTCAGCTTGTACACTGTGGCCTGGCATCACCACCTGCTAGAGAAATCTTTGTGAGCAATCTGTACCTCTCTCTGGTACAGAGAGGACCCTCTTTGTTCCTGTATCCTGAGGCAGTAGCTGGGTAAAGAGCAAATGTGAAAAGTCACGTGGAACAGGCCTGCCTTAAATCCGGGCTCTGCGTTACACACGAGGGTCACCTTGGGGACCTGGAAGGCCCTCAGAGGAACAGGCAAGCCATCCTCTGCACCGCTGACCCCACGTCCAACAAGACATGCCATGGATTGCCAGCAGGGGGAGACGTGCTTCCTGGGGAAGCGACCTCAGAGACCAATTCTGCATACAGAATAAAAAGAATCCTGTTTGCAGTGAGACCCCTGCACGCGGGGTGGCCTAGACTCAGGGAGCCGTAAGTTGGCGGGCAGTGACGCTGATGTGAAACGTCAGTAGGAGACCCGTCTCGCCGTCCGTGTGTCAAGGTGACCTACATACACCTTGGCTTTCAGCTCTCGCAGCCGTCTGTGCCCACCCGCGAGTGCAGGGGCAGAACAGCTGTGTGCGTGGTCCTTCCAGGGGGATGGCACTTCCGGGCGCATGGCGCTTCCTGCCTGCGTCCTCCCAGAAAGCTAACTCAGTTAGGTTGACACCTAGGCGGCTTGGGAGTAACTGCCAGTTGGAACCCCCCTCCGCCAGGTGGCCAATACACGTGCCCAGCAGACAGCTGCGGCACAGACACTGGAAGCAGCGGGGCTTGCAGCCCTGGATCCCGGCTCGAACCACAGAGACCTTCCAGGTTGTGCTGTTTCTCATGTGGCAGCTCAGTGCAGCGTCCCAAAGCAGGTATCAGCGGGGATCTGCTCTCACGACGTGGGCTAGCGATGCTGCCCAGCAGCGTGGGGCAGCCAGCTGGTGGCCTTTAAATCCGTGACCTCTTAAGGGATGTCACCGCTCTCTCCCGACAGACTGGTATCGGTCTGGTGGTTTTGTGCCTTTCAGCCCTCTGTTGAAGCCACCAAGGGCCGTGTCACATGGGAAGTCAGGGGGCAGGGCTGCCGCCACAGACTCTGGCCTCGGTGATGAAAAGCGCACAGCCCTGCGCTTGGTCGCCACACAGACCCTCCTTCTCATCAGCCCGGTCTGGCCTTCAGTCATGTGATTTCCTGATTGATGGGAAAAAAAGTGATGGGATGAAAGGAAGGTGTGGGTACAGGAAGAAGAAGGGCTGGGGGTGACACCCAGCATTCTGACTTGGATGACTGCGGCTTCTGAAGACCCACCCCTGCCCCCTCCACCAAGGGCAGATTGACCAGAAGGGCATAGTGAGCAGATGATGAGACTTCTGAAAAATATTTATGCTTCAGCATTTAAATGTAATGGAAAATCTTCCTGCTGTGAACATCTACGTCCTTGTGAATTTGGAGACTTGCTTCTCAGGCCGGATACCGGTCGTGGGTGCTAAGGCTGTGCTGGAACTGCCATGAGAGATCACTGCATAAAACCCAAACCCCTTTGCAAAGCCCACCAGACCCTCAAGGTCTAGTCTCCGCCTACCTTTCCAGCCCCATCCTGTCCGCCATATTGAATTCCCTCCTCCTCCCAGAATGCACCATGCTCTTAGCAGCCCCCACCCTCTGAAACTCCTCTCACCCAGTCCCTCTCCTTAGTTTCTTCTTCCCGAAAGCCTTCCCCAGGTGTACACAGCCCCTGAGCCTTCTACAATATGACCCTTTTAAAACTTGGTGTGATAACTGTCTGTTTCCCTGCATGCCTCCCTCATAGATGGTGAGCTCCATGGGGACAGGACTGGATCATCCCCCAGCCTAACACACCTGGCCATTCTGCAGATATTTGTCCACCACTTTCCCCATGCTGGATGTTGACCAGGCTGCCTGGGAAGCGGCAGGGAGCAAGACATCTCACATCCGTGCCCTCCCGGAGTCCAATGCTAGATGAGACAACAGGCAAAAAGTACAAATAAATACATAGCATGCATCACATGTTGGGAAGAACAGTGATCCAAAAACCAGAAGTAAGGCCAGAAGGGGGCTGCACGCTGCAGCATTTGCAAAAGCGCGTTCATGTACCCGACTGGTCTGAGCGCAAGCATTTTGCAGTTCTGTAAACCTGAAGCCACATGATGGCTTCTCTTCTGTCCAGCAGGAAGATAACCCCCAGGGGGACAGTGGTCTTGCCCCGCAGGACACAAACCAAGTCTGTGTCTACTATGGCGAGTTCAGCTTGTCGCTTTTCCCTGGGGAGGGTACACAGCCCTGTGTCTCGGATTCCCTTTTGAACCAGAGTTGTCATCCTGCATTGTCCCTCGTTGGCGAATCACGTAAGACTGACACGTGCTATCGGTTTCAAAAGAACTATGTTTTAGTGGTTTCGGCGTTATAACCTGGACAGGGTTGATAAGGGCTGTGAAGAAAAGTAAAGCCATCCTGGGGCCAGGGGAGCATCCACCAGGGGCAGGGGAGGGGGCCCAAGATGGGAGGTAAATCCTGAGGAATGAGCCCGCCCTGCCAAGTGAATGAGTGGATGAGTGAATGAACGAACTGAGCAGAAACACAGTTTGCAGGGTCCTTGCTCGGGGCAGCCAATCGGAGATAGGAGGCGAGCGTGCTCTTGGCTTCCTGTCCGCCGAAGGGGTCTAGGGGTCATTTTCTCCTGGGGGTTGCAAGGTTTGAGGACGTTGGCCCCGTGGGGCGCTTCACCTCAGGGCCGGGTCCATGGAGGACCCTCGCCACGAGGTGGCGCCCCAGCCTCGTGAATTGACAGCAGGAACCTATTATCCACCCCCAACCCCCCACCCCCGGGCCAAGGAATTCAGGACAGTCATCAGTCCCCTTAAGCCACTGGCAGCTGCTCCAAAGCACGGGTCCCCAGCGACTCTTGGGGGACCCTAAGTAACCTGCTGCATATCATACATGTTGGCTCTGATTGCCGCCCAGTACCCAGCTAACCCCACACCTAATTCAGATCAAACCCACGTTTTTATTAGGCATTTACATTGATCTCATCTATCAGTATACCAACCCTGAACCCATTTTAGAGGTGGGTCAGCTGAGGCTCAAAAGCATACGTGGCCTGTCCAAGGCCACAGGACTAGGAAGTAACGAGGGAGGGGTCTATACCCAGGTCTGCCCGACGCTGTAATCAGCATTCTTTCTATTGCCTCCTGCCCAGAGTAGGGATTGCTTGAAGACAAGGAAGAGTGGAATGGATTGGAGGCTATGCTGTGCCATTGTCCTGGGGTAGATGGAAGGGTTTGATGTACTGGGGCTGAGACCCAATTCTGCCTTAGGCTTTACGAAGTGACAGTTTCGGAGCCAGGAAGGAACACGTCTTTGGGGCGGGAGTGTCTGGATGAGGAAGGACCGAGCTCAGAAATGGGCTCCAGGGGCAGGTAGTGGTGTTTCCAGCTTCAAAGCTCACTAAGAAGAGAGCCTGGGGCTGATAGTTTGGATGCTGGGGCCACGGACTAAAGGAACTGAGCCTTCCCCCTACATCCCCTCTCAGTGAGGGCCTCTGAGAGGCACTAAAGCTCGGTGCCTCTGCATCGGTGTCTGTGAAATGGGCACGCTAGTGGTACTTACTGTCAAGGTTGTACTTGATGTGCCTGTGAAGGACCTGGTACGTGAGCTGGCTTGGGGGTGTGGGGAGGTGCAAGACACCGTGACTGTCACCGTCACTGTCACCATCACCATCACTATTCTTAATTATTCGCTGCTGCATTGCTATTAACAGCCTGTTGCAAGGGGCGGAACCTCCCCAGCCAGGCACCATGCTCAGCTGCTAATGGCAAAAATGATCTCACTTGCCACACCACTGCGCCTCAGTGTTACTTGACTGACAGCATGGGTTATTTTGAGGAGAAAAAAAAAAAATCAAACTCTTGAGTGCACCATCTCTGAAAGGTTTCCACGACAACCCACACCTGGCTGTTCCGGCGGGGAGGGGAGGGCGGCCTCCCAGGGGAAGAATCAGAACGAGACTCCAGAGGTGGGGTGGGGGTCCTCCCATTGCTGTTTTTCCAGCTGTTTGTACAGCCCTGGGCAGGACGGACGCTTTACAGGCTCTCTCTCTCTTAAAGCTCTCCACGGCCCCGCTGTGGTTCTCACCCCCACTGTGCAGATAAAGAAACTGAGACTCAACTCAATTGAGAGGTTGAAATGTGCCAACAGCCACTGGGTGATTTGGGCCTTTGTGGGTTTCACTTGTCGCACTGGAGGATCTGGAGGGCGCCTCTCGACCTCAGCACTCTTGACATCTGGGTCCCACTACCCTCGATGGTGGGGCTGTCCTGTGCACTCCAGATGTCTCCCAGCATCCCTGGCTGCAGCTGCTAGATGCTGGACTGGCTCCCTCCTCCTCCCAGTTGTGACAGCCGAACTCCCTGAGTCAGGGGAGGTGCTCAGGAAGTCAGGGAGAAACCCAACTGTCAACGCTCATCCGTTGGGCCAATGCCCCTTGCGGGATCACCCTGTTCTACAGGGCAAGGAAACAAGAGTCAGAGAGGAGTAGGGGCCCCCAGGGGTCCCACAGCCTGTAAGCAACAGGCTGGCTGGGAGCTCACGTGGGTTTGACCCGAGGCCGGCCGGGCGGCTTCCAGTATAGCCTCTAACCAGTCCAGACACCAGCGGTCTCTGTGCACACGGCACAGCCAGCTCAACTCACTGTGCTGTGTCCCAGATGTGAGGACTGGCCAAGGCAGCCGAGAGCGCGCGCACTCCGGCTCAGGACCAGCACCACAGATGTCAGGCCTTGGTGACACACAGGGAAGTGGCGTGGGGGGGAGGGCTGTCATCTCCCTGGGGTCCAGAGGCCAGCGGAGGGGATTTCAAAGAACGCGGCTTCGATGCAGTGGTCCTCATAAGGAGGACGGGGAGTGAGTGTTGATGTCCCAAGCTCTGAGCACAAGCCACCACTTTCAGTCCCCTCAGCAACCAGCAAGGGGACGCTACCATCTGCCTTTAGAAAGCCAAGGTCAGAGAGGGTCGGAGACAGGCCCAAAGTCACAGGGCTGAGGGGCAGCGGTGGGTCTCGGACTGGAGTTCACCTCCGGAGCTGCTCCCGGGAGCCGGCTCCAGGGCCTGGTACCTTCTGGCAAAGCAACTCCATCTACCGCCTCCGAATTCAGCAGGAGACTGAGCATTTGCATGGACTCCAGGCCTGCAAACTCCCAGGGGGCCCGGATTCATTCTCAGGAAGCCTTTTTTGGTGGGAAGGGCCTTTGAAATATCAGTGAAGCAACTGTTTAGTTCCCACAAAGCCTGGTATCTCTGCGGGGTGTTCAGTTTGGAAAGACAGAAAAATAAAAGGAGACTGTTTTCTCTAATTTGTGTCAGCTAAGCACATACTGAGTCTTGCTCTGCGCTGGGTGCTGTGCCTGCCCCCCTGACGCCCCCCTGCCCCATAGATGATGAGTCAGGCCAAGGACCCGTCCCCGAGGAGCTTCCCTGGCCAGAGGAGACACCCCCTGGTATAGATCATTTAACAGCCCAGTCCCTGACACAGAGTAAGCTTTCGGCCAACAGTTTTGGTAAGTGTGGGAGAATAGACTACGAGGGAACAGAGGAGCGAATGAGAACTTGAATCCGCTCGTCCAGTCGCGATCCAGCGACTGAATGAATGGGCTTGTGAATGCCATGAAAAAGGTGAGCACAGGCTGCGAGAGCACAGGAGAATGGCGTTTTAAAACCTTAGCAGCGGCCAAAGATGATGGTGGTAGAGGAGGAGGGAAGGGAGGAAGAGGAGAAAACTGCCCCCAAATCTGGAACACTGACAGCACCAAATTCTGAATGTGCCGCAACGGGAACTCTCGTTCACTGCTGGTGGAAACACAGAATGGCTTGGCCCCTGTGGAACAGTCTGGCAGTTTCTTACAGCACTGAACATACTTGGGCCATACGATGATCCAGCAACGGCACCCTTTGGTATTCACCCGAATGAGTTGGAAACTGACGTCCACACAAGATCTGCATACAGATGTTTATAGCAGCTCCAGTCTCTCTCTCTCTTGTTGTTAGAGAGGGGTGGGAGAGAGAGGGAGAGAGAGAACTCCCAGCAAGCTTCTCACTTTCAGCATGAAGCTCAACGTGGACATCGATCTCAGGAACCGTGAAATCATGACCCGAACTGAAATCAGGAGTCAGACGCTTAAGTGACTAACTGAGCCACCCGGGCACCCTTCTGTTGTCTCTCTCTCGTTTTTTAAAGAGTTTATTTTTGAGTAATCTCTACCCCCAACATGGAGCTCTAACTCACAACCCCGATTTCAAGAGTCACACGCAACTGAGCATTGGGGTGCCTCCAGGCAGGCACCCCACAGCAACTCTATTCGTAATTGCCACAAGTTGGAAGCAATCAACATGTCCCTCACTGGGTGGATGGATAGACAAGCTGTGGCATATCCACACCCTGGAATATTATTCGGTGCTTAAAAAAGAATGAGTGACCCAGCCATAACAAGCCATGCAAGAGACTTTAAATGCATATTGCTAAGTGAAAGAAGCCAATCTGAAAAAGCTACGTACTGGATGATTCCAGAAAAGGCAGAGCTACAGAGACAGTAAAAAGATCAGTGGTTTCAGGGCGTTAAGGGGAGAGAGGGCGAGCCGGCAGAGCACAGGGGATTTGGGGGCAGCGAAACAAGCCCGTATGACACTGTAATGATGGACACGTGTCACTATACATCTGTCCAAACCTGCGAGTGTGCAGCACCAGAAGCGAGCTCCCGTGAACACTACGGACGTTGGGTGTTGATGTGTCCGTGCAGGTTCGTCAGTTGTAACAAACATCCCCTCTGGTGAGGATGTTGATGGGGAGGCTGTGCATGTGTGGGGGCAGGGGATGGGTGCATGGGAAATCTTTCTATCTTTTCCTCAATTTTGCTGTGAACCTGTTCTAAAGTCATTTTGAAGGGGAAAAAAAAAGTAAGAAACAGACCCTAGCCGTGGTCAACCGGCAACGTTGGTGATGGGGACGGTGGGAGCAGCCCCTTGCCGATGACCTGGCCCAGCATTCTCTACTTCTTTGCATGCTCGCCTGCCTCCTAACCGTCACTGCCTGAGAGTCACCCCAAGGGCTCTCCACAGCCACCTCAGCCTGCCCAACCCAAAAGGGGAGAGCCAGAAGCACTGGGGAGTTGACACCCTGGGCGGGCAGTCTTCGACCAGTGACTGGTAGTCGTTGGTGCGTGAATGCCCCGGGCCCTAGCCGTTTAGTGGGGTAACTCTGAAGTGAATGCCCTACCCAGCCAGCCCCCAGCACTCCCCAGCGGAATGCCACCCCAGCTGCCCCTGCGATCGCATCATTACCTACTCTTCCCTTCCTGTCTGACTAGCCCACCCCTACTGGTATCGCCTGGGTCACTTCTGTCCTTGTCTCAGGGTCTGTTTCTGGAGGGACCCAAACTATGGGAGTGATGATTCTGATAAGGTTCATGACAATAGCTAATCTTTGTGGAGGACTCACTGCGAGCCTCCCGCTCTGTTGCATGCTGCAGGGACCTTTCTCCTGTTTCAGACGCACGAGAGCCCGGGCCGGCCAGCAATACAGCCTCATCTTATGGGATTCTTCATTGTCACAGCCGCGATCTCCAGAGTTTGAGGAAATAACAGCCCTACGGCTCTGTCTCCTGATTTTCGTCTTCAGTTGTCTGTAGGGAGGAGAGGGAAGGATGGGGAGGTGTAAGGACTTTGGATCTGCTGGCCCTGGAGAAAGAGTTTGATTTCAGTCTGGTGAGGTTTCAGCAGGGAGTTGATGGACAGCTCCTGGGGGCCAACAGCTCCCCCAGGGAGGGGTGAGAGGAGTCAGCACCTTCCCTCAACATCCTGCTTGACATGTCCTTTGCATGCAGTGGAACGGTTCAGTATTAATAGAGCACCTGCTGTGTGCCAAGTAGTGTCCTCAGAGATCTCAGAAACGCCATAAATGTCAGACATGCTAACAAAGTCCTCAAAGATCTCAGATGAGACATAAATGCTTAGTTATTTTCTCCAGCAGTGGAGATGAGTAGGGGAGCCTCATTCCTCCGTCTGGTGCCCTGCAATGCCCTCCCATGTACAGGCAAGAAGAATTGGGGTGAGTGTGAGTGCACCTCCAGCCACAGGAGGAGGGGACCTAGAATGTACTGAGCACCTTGCATAGTGTTGAAACTACATACATGTTTTCCAACACGGGGTTTCTCAACCTTAGCACCAGTGATGTTTTGAGCAGGAGAACTGTTTGTGGTTAGGGGCTGCCTCCGGGAAGCCCTCCAGGGAATGGGAGTGGCACTGGGGGACAACACCATTCCCCTGTCACTTCAGCGTGTCCTGAGCTAGAAGGAGAATCTCACCATTGTGTTTCTTGGGAACTGGCAGCTCTGAAGTGCCCAGTCATGGTAATGCCAGTAGAATAAAGCTGTGACACATCTGTGATGTGTCAGATGCAGCAGCTGGGCGTGGCACACCCACCTTACGGGGTCGGGGTTGGGGTCTGGCCGGTAAAGGAAAGCCAGAGGCAGCCCCTGGGTCTTTGAGGAGACAGGTGCATGGGAATGAGTGCAGGGAAATCCCACCCAGGCCCCCTCTTAGCATTCAGGCCTCTGCACACATGTCACGTCCTTCCAGGTGACCCCACCCCCCCACCCTGGCCATCATGGCTGATGTCCTCGCTCTGAGGGACTTGGTGTCTCTCAAACCACTTATTGTTAAAAATTTGTTTCCTTAGTTCATGTTTGCCTCTTTTATGCTCTGTCTCCCAACACCAGAATGGAAGCTCCGTGGAGATGGGACCTCAAACCCCCAATGCCTAGAACAGCTCAGGGCCTGGCACAGAGTAGATGCTAAATGCGTGTTTGTTGACTGACTAAATGAAAGAACAGATAAATTACTAAAGGAGGGAATGAGTGAGCTCTGGGCCAGCCTCGCACAATTGGGCGAGTTGCTTGGTGAAGCCGGTAATAACAACAGCTTCTGGTGTGTGGGTATCCACCAGGGACCAGGAATGAACACCTATCATTTACCCCAAAGGGTGACCTACTGTGCTACATACCTTTTTCTTCTTGTGGCAAAATACACATAACACATTTACCATTTTAGAGTGAATAGTTCAGTGGCATGAAACACACTCACAATGCTGTGCAACCATCACCCCCATCTAGTTCCAGAACATTGTCAGTATCCCAAATAGAAACCCCATACCTATTAAGCGGTCACTCCCCACTTTTTCCACCCCCAGCCGCTGGCAACCACTCATCTGCTTTCTGTC
Source organism: Panthera leo (assembly GCF_018350215.1). Taxonomy (NCBI): domain Eukaryota; kingdom Metazoa; phylum Chordata; class Mammalia; order Carnivora; family Felidae; genus Panthera; species Panthera leo. The sequence goes on along the minus strand of NC_056694.1, from coordinate 34,038,744 downwards.
TCTGTGGCTTTCCCTATTCTGGATACTTCTTATGAATGGACCCATACAGTGCATGGTCTTTTGTTCTCAGGATTCACCCACATTGTGTCATATGCCAGTATTTCATTCCTTTGTACGACTCAGTAATACTCCACTGTATGGACATACCACAATTTGGCCATCCATTCATCAGTTGATGGACATTTGGTTTGCTTCCACATTTCGGCCACTGTAAGCAGTGTTGCTATGAACATTCATATACAAGCTTTTGTTTGAAAACCTGTCTTCAATTTTTTTTTGATATCGACCTGGCATTGCAATTGCTGGGTCATATGGTGGCTATGTTTGACTTACTGGGAGCTGACAGACTGTTTTTCACAGTGGCTGCACCATTTTACATTCCTACCGGCCGTGTGTGAGAGTTCCAGTGTCTCCACACCCTTGCCAACACTTGTCATTTTCCGTTTTATTATTACGGCCATCTTAGGGACCGCGCGGTGGTGCCTCAGTGTGGTTTTGATCAGCTTTTCCCTAATGACTGATGATGATAAGCATCTTTTCATGTGCTTATCAGCCATCTGTATGTCTTCTTTGCAGGAAGGTCCATTCAAGTCCTTTGCCCATTTTTTGAATCAGGTTGTTTGCCTTTTGGTTGTTGGGTTGTAGGAACTCTTTATATATTCTGGATGCTAGACTCTTTTCTGATATATTATTTGCAAATGTTTTCTCTCTCTCTGTGGATTGTCTTCTCACTCTCTCGATCATGTCCTTTGATGCACAAAAGCCTTTGAGTTTGATGAATCCCAATTTATCTATTTTTTTTCTTTTCTTTTTTCCTTATGTCTTTGGTGTCATATTTAAGAAGCCATTGCCAAACCCTAAGTCATGAAGATTTACCTCTGTGTTTTCTTCTAAGAGTTTTGTGGTTTTAGGGCTTATATTTAGTTCTTTGATCCATCGTGAGTTAATTTTTGTGTACGGTGTGCGATAAGGGTCCAACTGTCTTCTTTCACATGTGGATGTTGTGGTAGTTGCTTTAATTGTTCAGTTCACAAATGGGAACACAGAGTCTGAGAAGGGGTAAATGACTTGTCCCAACATCACACGACCATTGAGAGGTAGAACTGGAATTCCCCACCAAGTCCCGGGCTGGTCCCCTTTTCCTCACACCCAAATGCCCTCTGTGATATCCCTATACTATTTTGTGAGCAGGGACCGTGGAAAGCACAGACCTGAGAAATAAGGCAGATATTCTAATCTGGCTCCAGGAAGGTTCATCCTTGTCTCTGGACCTCATTTTCCCCCTCTGTACAATGGGTGGCTGATCTCTAAGGGCCTTTCCTGCTCAGACTGCTGGTGCCTTGAGAGCTTCGTGCCCCATTGCCCTCATTTCCCTGCTCAGAGATGCTTTTCTGAGGAGCTCATCCTGGGCCTCAGCCAGCCTCTGGAAAACATTCTCAGCAACCCCTGGAAGACGCCCGCAGCATGGGGCTGTGGAAAATGCAAGGGAAGCTAATGTGAGAAGGGCCTTCACGTGCTGACAGTTTCCTTCACAAGTATCACAATGAAGCTACTTGAGAATCAGCTTGCAAAGCACCTGGCCATAAATATCCCTCTCACAACCCTCCTCAACCAGAAGCAGCTCAGTTCCTCCTGAACACTCAGTACCAAGGCCTAACCCACAGTGGATGCTGTGAATGTTTGTTTCCTGCAATCATCTGAGACCCGGGTTTGGCAAACTTTCTAAAAAAGGGCCAGGCGGTAAATATTTTTGGCTTTGCAAGCTGTGCGGTCTCTGTCAGAACTACTCAGCTCTGCCATAGCACAAAGGCAGCCATAGATGATGCCTAGGTGAGGGGGGGTATCACTGTGTTCCAATAAAACTTTATTTATGCACAGTGAGATTTCAATTTCATGTCATTTGCATGTGAAAGAAAATATCATTTTTCTTTTGATTGCTTCCACTGTTTAAAATATAAAACCCGGGGCGCCTGGGTGGCTCAGTCAGTTAAGCATCTGACTCTTGTTTTCAGCTCAGGTCATGATCTCACAGTCATGGGATCGAGCCCCACGTTGGGCTCTGCATTGAGTGTGGAGCCTGCTTGAGATCCATTCTCGCTGTCTCTGCCCTCCCTGGCTCACGCATGTACTGTCTCTCGCTCTCTCTCAAAATAAATAAACATTTAAAAAATATATAAATAAAATAAAACATAAAACGAATTTTATATCATAGCCTGCAGGTCATACAAAACAGATGGTGGGCTAGGCTACATTGGGCTTAAACCTTTGCTTTTTTGTTTTTCATTTTAAATATTTTTTCTTAGTGTAGGAGTAATAGATATTTGTTATAAAACAATTAGAAGTTAGCAACATGCAAATAAAGTAAAATTAGAATCATCCATAATTTCAACATACAGCTATAACTATTTATGCTAGTGGGCATTTATCTTTCTACCTCTCTATCTATCTATATCAATGGTCTCCACTGTGATAGCCGGTAGCCGCATATGACTATTTGACCTGAAACAAAAATTAGATAAAATTTCAATTTCAGTTTCTCTGTCAACCAGCACATGTGAATTCTTCAATACCTATGTCTGGCTAGTAGCTACCATATTGGACCGCACAGATACAGAACAATTCCACCCAAAGCAGAAAGTTCTGTTAGATAGCACTGATCTCTCCACATCTCTCTATATAGTCTTAACAAATACAGGACAATACTTCTTTGGTGAATATCCTTGTTCACTTAATATTTTGAGAGGACATTTTCATGCCATTCAAATACTCAATACTTATGTTTTATTGGAGGTATTCTGTTCGTGAAACAGACAGAGTGTCCCTTTAGAGTCTCTATGGTTGTACATTTGCTTCCAGTTTTTTGCCACAATAAACAAAATGATAGTAAACCACTTTATCACTAAGGCTTTGTACCATTCATTGTTTAAGATAAATTCATGGAGACTTAATTTCTTGGTCAAAGAGTAAGCCCATTTGAAAAATGTTTTTAATAGGAATACCCAGTTTCTCCCCAGGAAGGCTTTGACCATTTATAGTCCCATCAGCAATTCATGAAATTGTCTACTTCTTTGAAACCCCCACAAATAATAGTAGTTATAATGATGAAAGTTAGGCCATTTTGGTAGATGGAATTTTTCTGTCTCTTTATCTTGCCTTTCTTTGACAAACTTTATTTCCTCCCATGTTTATTAACCATTTTATTTCTTTGGGTGAGTTACGGGCAATAAAGAGGATTATCTGCATGGCTTAAGTTTTAAGGAAAAATTGCTAGATTTATAACCCTCCCAAAGTTCTGCAAGCAAGGTGGCAGGATTAACATACCAAAGAGATTGGCAAAGCTCTCTCAATTTCAGCAAAACCTTGGATCAATCTTCTGTCTGTTCCTTTGAATGATTCTTATTTATTGTTTCTTTTTGGTCCCTATGGTCATAGACCATACTAGAGGGCAGGTAGGGTTTTTTTTTGTTGTTTTTTATTTACTTAGTTATTTGTTTTATATTTATCTTAGTTCCTTGATTTCTAGGAACACAGTCTTCCTTGCCTAACCAGAGACAGGGCAGCTTGGATTGCGGGAAAGCAGAAAGGAGGGACCTCAGGTTTCCGCAAGATATGTGCAGACTAGGGAAATAATTAGTGATCAGGATGAGTAGGGAAAACCAAGCCGTATTCTTTCTCGGCCTTTTAGGGTCTGGAATTTCCATTCTTCAATCACTGTGAGCACTTGGTGATCTCATGTTGTTCTGATGGGCAGTTTCTGTGTCTTTGACTCTACCACTGAATGAATGAATGCATTCTCTCTCCAAATACCTTTAGAAAACTCCTGGGCTATTACTCATTCACACATTAGTATTACCTAGCTTTGATAGGGCATTTTAATTTTTATAAGAGCACCTTCACCACCTCTACGGTCTCATTTGCAGCCATGAAGGAGGTACTACCACTATTGTCTTCATTTACTCTTGAGGAAATTGAGGATTGGATGGGTGGAGTGGCCCGACCTAGATCATGCAGACAAAACCATGGACTTCTAGTCCAGTGCTCTTAGCGTTGCCTCCAGCATGCAGAAGCCATTTGTCTTGCGGAGCTGGTGGGCCAGGAGGTGTTAAGTGAGGTGTTGAGGGGCAGCTCCGAGGGCTGATGGAGAGGGCCCTGAGCGCCCGCACTAGGAGGCGGACAGGAGCAGGGCATCTTACGGATTCTGACTCTGGATCTAGGGTTCCAGAGCCAGAACGCGGGGAGCAGGTGGGGCAGCTACACTCACCCGCAGACCCCAGGATCCAGGAAAGGGGACAGGAGGTAATTAAGGTCTAGGTCAAATCAACCTATGGAGCCGTCCTCCACCCCGCATTCGCTAGGCTCCCCTCCGGCCTGGTGGGGTTCCTCAGCCTCCTCCTCCACAGCCCCAACCCTCGCTCCCAGGCCGTCGAGGTCCCTCCTCCAGGCCCCCGGCTCCCCCGCCCCCGGAGGCCGGACTCTGCCCCCGCCCTGCCTTCCCCCTCCCCCCGGGGGCGGTGGCCCGTGGCGGGCGCGCTCATTGGCTGCGGCGCGAACGAGGGCCGGGGCCGGCAGCGCTGATTGGCCAGCGCGGCTCGGCGGAGCCAGGAAACCCCGCGAGTCGCTGGGGGAAGTGGGGCAGAGACCGGACGCACCCGGAGCTCAGAGCGCAGGAGCCTCAAGTCGGCGCCCGGCACACCGGAGTCCGCAGACCGGAGCCCGGGCCTGGAGGTAAGGGCCAGGCGCCGGGTCGCATGAGGCGGGCCCGTCCACCGAGATGGCGTTGCCCCCAGGGAGCAAAAACGGGGCGTCTTCTCCCAGAAACGGGGCCCTCATCCTCTCCAGACGCGGGTCCCCTCCCCGTAAAAGGAGAGGGTCTTTCACCTCCCAGAGAGGAAAATAGCTTCCAATTCCCAAAAGAAAAGGGCTCTTCCTCCGGGCCCCAGGCTCCAGAGGTAGGATTCCCCTGCTCGGTTTACCCCTTGCAATGGAATGTGCACCCCCCCCCCCAAAGTGGGGTCCAGCCTCCACGCGTATCTAGGGCCCCTCTCATCTCTTCGGAGATGGATGCACCTTCCGCCTCCCTCGGAAACTAAGTTTGGATCTCTTGTTCCACCCTCGCTTCGGAATGGTGGGGGTCTTCTCAGCACGTAGATAACAGGACCCTCCCTCTGTGGAAAACGAAGGCCCCCCCAGATGTGCTGGGAAATAAGCCCCTCCTTAAGACCAGGAAATATGAGGGCAGAGACTCAGTATGTCTCACATGAAGCCCCTCACACCCAACAGGGACCGCCCTGTGTACCCCACTTCCCAAACTGGACTCTGAGATTTGCCTTCGGATGTGGAGGATTCCCTCCCCCTCCCCCACCCCGCCCATGGCCCCCTTCCCACCCATGATGGAGACATGGTTGCCTCAGACACCACCACAGTAAAAGCATTTGGGGGAGGTACCCTCTTCCTCCAACAGATGCAAGGTGAGGGCCTTTCATACTCAGAAACAGGACAAGGAGCTGGCCACCCATCTGGACCAAGCCGCCCACCGACTCCACCTCCCTCTAACCCTTCCAAGCCACTCCCTGCTCATGAACACCCTCCAGCCACTCTCCCTGCCCCTCCAGAACCCAGTCCTTCCCCGACTGTACCCCCACACCTCACTGCTCCACCTGTTTCCATCCCACCTCCCCTCTCCCACCCACCCCTCCACCCCCTGGGCCAGAGATAGGACCAGAGGATGTTGAGTAAGAATGAAGCCCTTAAAGTCAGGATCCTGAGCCTAGGGGCCCTTTCTAGTACCCTCTGAACTCTGACAGCAGAGATGGCCCCTAAAGGCAACAGGACCACCGCTAGTGTTCAGGATACTCTCCCCTGAGGCAGTCCAGGCTCCCTGGAGAAGGGAGTGTCAGATGCAAAGAGGGGGGCCCAGCTTGCTCCCTGGGGCTCCCCTTCCCTCCAACTCCAGTGGGCACTGCTCAGTGGAACTCCCTGGGCACTCGGCCAAGGGAGGCAGATGCTGCAGGAACCATCCGTTGGGCTGGAGACAATGTTGCCGTTGTTGGGCCAAGGGTCAGGGTGTTGGTGACTTGAGGGGGGCCGGAACCAGCTCTTATCTGGCCGGCCAGGGTGGAGGACAGGAAGGAGAAAGGCGAGGAGCTTTGCCTTACTCCTTACACCTGCACGCAGGATATGGGGTATGGAGAAATGTGTGTCCGGGAGGCCCAAAGAGGTCAGCCCCGGGGGGAGGCAAGTCTGGAGTGCCAAAGCCCCAAAGGGCTTCTTGGTTAAAGATCCGCTCCCTCATTTGACAGTTGAGCAAACAGAGGCACAAAGAGGGGAAGACACTTGCTCAAGGTCATCCGGCCAGTGGGTGGCAAATCTGGTCACAGTCTTTCCAGGGATCGTGGGGTGCTGGGGTCCAGGACACAGGCTCCAGGCCTCACGTTTACAACTGGGCCTGCTGGCACTGGCCCCTCGGCTTGTCAGAGGAGGCGCAGGGGCTCTGAGAATGTCACGGAGGTGGGAAGGAGCAGAGCTGGAACTCAGCACTGCCCCCCCACCCCACAGGCCACCTTGTAGAATCTCTTCCTGGGGGTCTGCACTTCACCGCTCACCCCATGTGATCGTGGCACTGAGCCCACCCTACAGCAGTCTGCTGTCCCCGCTCAGAGCATGGCTGCGTTTCCTGAGCCACCAGATGGGGCAGAAGCTGGAACGGGCAGCAGCAGCCTCTCCAGAACCACCCAGCGGGGCAACAGCGACTGGGTCCCTGCACATGGGAGGGTCTTGAGGTGGGGGCTTCTCTCTCCCCTCCCCCCACCCCCGCCACCTCCAGCTAAAGGGTTGGCTGTCATGCTCCATTTTAGAGCAGGGAGCCAGGTCCAAGGTGCCAAGGCGAAAGTTCAGAGCGTCAAGGGAACTGGCCTGCACAGGGGGCAAGAGATCTGTCTCTGGACCCCTCTTATCTGGGTCTGGAACCCAAATCTGCTCCTTGGTGTGTGATCTTGAGGAGATTATTAATCTTATATCCACATAAAATGAGCTAATCCTCGTCATGTGCGTAGCTGCTACCGCAAATGGGTGGGAGCAATGATTGTGATTTCAAGTGCAAAGTCATAAAACCTTTGTGTTTTAGGACCGCGCACCATAAAGTCAGGGGGAGCCAAGAGTTGACTCCTGCCTCCTGTTGGCGGGGGAATCTTGGGCAAAGTCACTCCCTCTCTGAGCCTCAGTTTCCTTACTTCTGAATGAGGTTGTTGGCGGGTAGGCCTCAGAGGAGAGAGAGCTGTAGACCAGGCCTTCTCATCCTCAGCAGTGCTGACACTGGGGGCGGAATAATTGTCAGTGTCAGGGGCTGTCCTGTGCACCGAGGATGTTTAGCATCATTCTTGCCCCTCTAGCTACTAGGTGCCAGTAGAAACCTCTCTAGTTAGGCCGCTAAACTGTTTCCAGCCATTGCCAGCTGTCCCCTGGGGGGCAGAATCACGCCCACCCCTCCCACTACTGCAGGTGTCTTGCATACCCTTGATGCCTGACTTAAAACACATTCCTTCTCCTTGTTCGGTCGGGCTCCCTTCTCTGCTTTCTGCACGATGGAGGGGGGTGGTGTCCAGCCACTGAGCCTCCCTGTGTTAATGAGAACCTCAGTCCTTCATATTAAATAATACTTTGCTGGGGCGCCCGGGGGGGTCAGTCGGTTGAGTGTCCAACTTGAGCTCAGGTCATGATCTCATGGTTCACGAGTTCGAGCCCTGGAGCCTGCTTTAGATTCTGTGTCTCCCTCTCCCTCTGCCTCTTTCCCACTCACACTCTGTCTCTCTCAAAAATAAATAAACATTAAAAAAAAATTTTAAAAGCCCTTTGCTACCTCCAGAGCACCTCCTGTGCATTGCTCTGGGCCTCCCATCTTACAGATGAGCAAAACCAAGCCTCACTGAGGTTACATGGCTTGTCTAAGGGCATTACTCCCTTCCCTGCTAGAGGTCAAAGAAATGTTGATTCCAGCAAGAGTTTCAGAAATAACCTGGTTCTGGAGCCTTCTTTGGAAGGTCATCTGGCCTCCTCTTCCAGAACTCAAACTGCATGCCCTTTGGCCCAGCTCTCCTTCTTCTAGGAATGTTCACTCGTGTACACAGGTAGATGGACACAAGAGTAAAAATGAGCAAAGCACAGCACACAGAGGTTGACAGACTTGCTCTAGGTCACTCAGCCAGGAAATACGGGCTTGGGACTCAGGCCCAGTCCTGAAGCCCAGGCTGGGGCCCTTTGCCTTGACCCCGCCGCTGGAGAAGCCCAGCCCCCGGCCCCAGCGTCAGGCACATTTCTTCCTGGACCCGTCCCTTTCTCTGGGGAAAGCACTCAACCAGCAGTTCCAGCTGCTGAAACTCAGAGTTCTGGAGTCTCAGAGTTCTGGAGACAGGAAGCTGAGGCCCCCCCCCGCCCCAGGCCCCAGGCCCCAGGCCGAATCTCAGCCTGGGCCTTGAGGGAGCTCTTTCTAAAATTCCCAGTGGGCCTGGGGGTTGGATGAGTGCAGCTAGACTGGGCTTCTACCAGCACGATGGCCTCACTAGAGATCGTGACCACTAGACCCCTCAGGGTTTCATTTCCCCATCTTTGGCCTTTTCTGCTTCTAAGAATATGTATATACAGGTTTTGGTTTCAGTTCTTCGGGCTCATCAGCCTGGAAGTGAACTCCTCGGTCATGTGATCAGCCACATGATAATTCCTCTTTTGACCTTTTGAGGAACTTCCAAGAGACGCCATTTTCCATTCACACCAGTAGGTGTGCAAGGGGCCCAGTACTTCCACATCCTTACCAACGCTGGTTGTGTTCCAATTATATTCATTATTATTATTATCGTTATTGTTGTTATTATCACTGTTACCGCCGTTCTAGCATATGTGAAGCAATGCCTCATGGTGGTTTTGATTTGCATTTCTCTAGTGACTCATGAGCTGCTTGTTGGCTGTTTGTAGATTTTCTATGGAGAAACGTCTATTCAAGCCCCTTGCTCATATTTGAATTGGGTTGTCTTTTTGTTGTTGAGTTTTCAGAGCTCTTTATAGACATGAGTGTATTTTTGTGTTGCGCATTTTCCTCTTGCATGGAAACATCTGCTCAGCTCCTGTGGGTCGGGCACTGTCTTGTGACCTTGGGATACCCAGGGGACTACAATACAGTTACTGCCCACAAGGGGCTCACGGTCTAGAGAAAAGCTTCTCAACCTCAACACTATTAACTGTGCTGTGGGGGGCTGTTCTGTGCATGGCAGGATGCTTAGCATCATCCCTGGCCCCTACCCCACCAGATGCCGGTAGTGCCTCCACCCCTGTGTGACAACCAAAAATGTGTCCAGATTTTGCCAAATGTCCTATGGGGGCAAACTTGTTCTCCCTGGTTGAGAATCACTGGTTTAGAGGCTAAGAGAGATCTGCGTATCTGCAATTTCAGTCATATCTCTTGTGCCTAAGAGGGTTCATGGTGGGCGTTTCAGGACATACCTGCTGGATGTTGGGTGGGTGAGTGGATGGGTTGATGGGCGCATGGATGCATGGACCCGACCACTTTTTGGTTGGATAAATTGATGGAGGAGTGTACGAATGGATGGATGAATAAATGAATGCAATTTACAAAGCCCAGACAGGTGCCCGAAATTCTCCTGTGGGCAAACAAAACACTGTTCTTCAAACTGGAATATTCTACCCCTTTCTCTCTGCCTAGCACGGTAGTTCTCACACTTGAGCATAAGAAGCCCAGACAGGTGCCCGAAATTCTCCTGTGGGCAAACAAAACACTGTTCTTCAAACTGGAATATTCTACCCCTTTCTCTCTGCCTAGCACGGTAGTTCTCACACTTGAGCATAAGAAGCCCCTGGAGGGTTTGTTAACACACAGATTGGTGGGCCCCACCACCAGACTTGATGATTCAGTAGAATCGCGGGCCTGGCAGAATGCTCTGAGCCTAGTTTCCATGTTCTTTGACATCCCTGCACCAGACTCCCCAACCTTGCCAATCTGTCTGTCCTCAGAGGTCTATAGGCTTAACTCCCAACGTCTCCCATTTAGGTGCTCACATTTACTGCCTTGAACTATTGTCAGCAGGCTGGAAGTCTGTCCTTTGGCCACACTGAGAATTTCTTCAAAGCTGCGACCCATTGTGTCCTAGCACCTTGCTGCTGAAAGCAAGGTACAGAGCCCAGCAGCATCAAGACATCTGGGTGCTCAGTAGGATGCAGACCCTTGGGGCTCCTGGGTGGTTCAGTCAGTTAAGCACCCAGCTTCCACTCAGGTCATGATCTCACGGTTCCTGAGTTTGAGCCCCATGTTGGACTCTGTGCTGACAGCTCAGAGCCTGGAGCCTGCTTCAGATTCTCTGTCTCCCTCTCTCTCTGCCCCTTCCCTACTCATGCTCTGTCTCTCTCAAAAATAAATAAACATGAAAGAAAGAAAGAAAGAAAGAAAGAAAGAAAGAAAGAAGGAAAGAAAGAAGATGCAGGCTCTTGGGCCCCTCACAGGCCTACAGAATGCAAATCTACATTTTAACATTATCCCAGGTTGGCATTCGGTGGGGGTTGGGGGAGGCGGGACTCATGGTCACATTCCAGTTTGGGAAACTTGTGCTAGGACTTCTCTATCGCCCTCACAACTCAGAAGCTAAGCCCGGCGTAGCTTTGCTGATGAGTTACTCCGGCAGCATCTGTTCCAAGGTAAATGGTATCTGGGCCAGAACATCATTCAGGCATTATTGGTCGGTCCTATCTTTGCCTTACCCACTTTATCGCCTGGAATGTCTGAACTGATGGCTTCGTGCAGGGGAAGACAGAGGCCCAGAGGGGTGGTACCTTGCTCAGGGTCGCGACTACGGTGAAGCAGAATGGAAACTGGGGAGGAGCACCCGGAGAGGCTTAGTGTCAACGGTGGTGAGACACAGAATCACTGGGTGGGAGGGCACTGGCCTGAAGCTGCTGGCTTTGCTGTTCCAAAGTGGAGAAATGGGAGATTGCTGAAAAAGTAGACCAAGAACCAGAATGTAAGTGTATTCTTTCATTTATCCAACAAGTATTAATTGGGTTAGCAGATGCCAGACCCCAGCATCGTGTATATGGTATTGAGCAAAGAGAACAAGGCGTCACCCTCAGTGGCTTCTGCCTAGGTGGGCAGTCTGACGTTCATTCATTCATTAACGTGTCCATTTATTGTACAACTCTCATGTGTCCTGTGCATTACTAGGCGTGTGTGTGCGTGTGACGAGGGAGAGATGGAGACCCAGCTGCTCACTGGAGGATCCTCTAGGCTGGCTGTGGGGAGACAGACCCAGAACGATTGCCATTCAGTGAGATGTGTCCCCGGGGAAGGCTGGGGGCACATAGAGGCTGGAACTCAGAGAAACCCTGGGGATGCTGGGGAAGAAATTTCAGAAAGAAAGGGCAGGCAAGATGTTCTTGACAGAGATCAGAGACTTTGTGGGAAACTGTTGAAATCTTCAGGGGGAAAGAAAGGGGGGGGGGGGTAAAACCATGAGTCCCGTGCAGATGCAAAAAGGAACACTTGTTCAAGATTGTTTTAAGCTCGTTCAGTGAGGGAACCGGCAGATGTTAGAACTGGCCCAAAGGCAAAGTCGACTAAAGCACAACTATGTATGTGGAGGAAAGGAATATTGAAATTAACTGCAAATGGCGGGGGGAAATGATTGGACAAGACAGAATTTGCTTGTGTATCCATTTCCTGCAACTTACAAAGATTTGGGAAAAATAGCTCAAAGAGAGTGAACAGGGCTAGAAATCAGATAACCTGAAAGTTTGTCCTATACACAGATAATGCATAATACTCCATTGAGGCATACTTTTTTCCCCTGTAAAACCTGTGTTCAGAGGATGGGGGGAGGTCTTTGGTAGAGCACAGCATGGGTGAGTGAGGAGAGGCGAAGCTGTTGGAGGGCCAGAGAGATCGTGGACATCCAGGTGACCCACGACAATGAGTGGACTTGACCAGAGACCAGTAGGGAACCACGGAAGGATGTTAAGCAAGGATGTGACCTGATTTGATTAGCACTGGAGAAACATCCTTCCGGAAGCTGGGTGGAGAGCAGACCCCAACTATAGGTGGCTTTTAACAGAGAAACCTGTTAAAAGATGAGATGATGGGGACATCGCCTAGAATAAGGCTTGGCAGATTTCTTTTGTAAAGGGGCAGATAGTCAATACTTGAGCCTTTGGGGCCATATAGTTACAGTCCAGCAGCCATAGACAATGTAGCGAATGGGGAGTCTATGTTCTAATAAAACAAAAGTGGGCCGGTGGGCCTGGGCCAGTTGTCCAAGAGTGGTAGTTGAGTGGCTAGAGCTGTCCATGGTTTTGACAGGCCTCCTGCGCCTAGATGTTTAGAACCCATTGGCAGCTCTCCTGGGGGAACCCAGGGACACCTTCTCCCATTTGCCTTTAAGCACGAGCTCCCTGAGGGAACCAGACAACCCCTGGGGCAGATCGCTGGCCTTCAAGCAAAAGCTTTTAGGACCTCAAAGCTCCTCTGGGGCAAGGTTGACCCAACAGCCTCTTACAAGCAGCCAAAAGAGCAAGCCACCGTGGCAGGGCCGTTCCTGGGTGGGAACAGAGCCTGCCTCCTGTCTCCTTGGCCAGAGCTGTAAATAGCTCTCTGCTGGCTTTGCAGGCTGAGCGCCCTTCTGGGGACAGGCTGGAAATGAGCACACGAAGGAGCACTTGTGCAAATTACTGCCTGCATGCAGGTTTGCGCGCCTGGCGTCCTTCCCCAGGCCTAAGTGCACAGTCCTCCCCGGGGCCGAGGGCAGGGCTCACAGAAGAGCCACACACACAAGGACGTGGGCCTCCTGACCCGGGGACGGGGTCCAGGAGGGATTCAGAGCTGGGCTGTCAGAGTAATGAGAAGCCAGAGGGACAAGAGGAAACATTCGGAGGACCCTGGAACAGAGTTTCAGCTTAGTCTCTGCCCACCTAATGGCAGTCCGTCACCCATAAATAGCAGGCAGCTCGTATTTGCCGAGAATGCAGTGGCTGCTAGGGTTATTCTAAGGGTTTTCTGTGTAGTTGCTCATGTCATTGCGTACAACAACCCTGGAGGAAAGGCCGGTCAGATTGCTGAGGTGGGCAATGCAGGCCCAGAGAAGATGGCACACTCAACCTGGCCCTCAGAGTAACAGCAGCTTGTGTGCGGAGAAACCCAGGCTTACAGACTCTGAGGCCCCAAGCCCTGACTCTGAGCCATGTGGATGCCACTGGATGTGCCCTCCCGATCCCAAGCCCCGCCCCATCCTCGCCCTCGCCTTCCCCTCCCCTCCCTCCCCTCCCCTCCCCTCCCCTCCCCTCGCCTCCCCTCCCCTCCCCTCCCCTCCCCTCCCTCCCCTCCCCTCCCCTCCCCATGCTCTCTGACCTCTGCTACTTCTCAGTCGAGGGTAATCACAATGTCTTATCACTTGGGGCGCCTGGGTGGCTCAGTCGGTTACGTGTCTGACTTCAGTCCAGGTCATGATCTTGCGGTTTGTGAGTTCTAGCCCTGCATCAGGCTCTGTGCTGACGGCTCGGAGCCTGGAACCTGCTTCAGATTCTGTGTCTCCCTCTCCCTCTGCCCCTCCCCGACTTGTGTGCGCTCTCTCTCTCTCTCTCAAAAATAAACAAACCTTAAAAATTTTTTTAAAAAACAATGTCTTATCCCTTGACTGGCAGTTTGGGGGGACTAGCTGCTGTGTGGCAAATGAGAAAGCAGAATTGAAAAGTCAGAAACTCTGAATAAGACCTATGGTGGGCAGAGAAAGTCCAAAGCACTTCCTTCAGCAGCCACCGCCCACAGACAACTCGGACTATTTGTGGTGACTGATCCCTTTCGGCCACGTGCACCCCCTCGCTGGCCTGCTGTAAGAGCGTGGGTTGAGGTCGGTTTCTTGGTTGCTCCTATGGGGTCCAGGGAAAAGTCACACACTCAGAAAGCAGCTGTGTCGTGCCGGCTTGCTCAGGGTGCTGGAGATTGTGACGTCTGGACCTCAGTTTCCTCATCTGTAAAATGGCAGCAACAGTACGTCTTGGGGCAGCATGTTGCTGGTTATTGGGGGGATGATAAGGGCGAACGTGGTTGAGTGCTCTCTACCTGCCAGACACCAGGCTCCGTTTAGATAATCTCCCTTAACGCTCTCAGTAACCCAGATGGTAAGGTTGTCTTGTGTGCATGAAGGCAGAATCAGAGAGTTTTAAAATCTCTTTACGAAGGTCAGAGGTAGGAAGAGCCAGAAACTGGACTTGATCCCGAGACCTGCCTGGCTCCAAAACCCGTCTTCAAACATGTTTCACTGGAGACCTCCAAGGTTCAGAGAATCAAAATCCCGCATCCCTCTGTTCCCATGCGTTCCTCTGCCCAGTCTGTATGCGCTCGTTCTGTTTTTCTTTTTAACTTCATTTATTTATTTATTTTGAGAGAGAGAGAGAGCGTGCACGCGCATGCACATTTAAGTGGGGCAGAGACAGGGAGAGAGAATCCCAGGCAGGCTCCTCACTGTCAGCGCAGAGCCTGACACGGGGCTTGAGCCCACGAACCGTGAGATCATGACCTGAGCCGAAGTCAGATGCTTAACTGGGTAAGCCACCCAGACACCCCTGTATGTGCTTATTCTGTTTTTAAGTGATAATTAATTCATTTTCCGAATCGGCAAAGTAGCATGTGGTAAAATACTCAAGCGATACACCTCGGTTTACAGAGAAAAGTAAATTTCCCTCATCCACATCTCTTGGGCCCCTTCCTCTCCCTAGAGGCAGCTCCATACTTTACACAAGGTCACCGTTTTGTGCTTTGTTCTTTATCCTTAATATATCATAGTCATTTCACACATGTGCGAATATTTCCATGGGATAAATTCCTAAGAGTGGAATTGCTACATCAAAAGGTGTGTGTGTGTGTGTGTGTGTGTGTTGTTGTTGTTGTTGTTGTTGTTTTCCCAAATACTTTGGAAAGTATTTTGTGTACAGAAGCCAACCCCGAACAAAAAAGAACAGCTCAGTCTTTTTTCACGAAATTGGCAGTCATATGACCAAGAACCAGGTCAGCAAGAAACAGCAGGTTCTTCGTGCCCTTCTCAATCGTGATCCTACCCCTGCGGTGCCCCTTCCGGTCCCTCCCACCCTTCCTTGCTCTTCCGTAGTTGCACTTGTCCCACCTGAGGATACGTCCTTTGTGGCAGATTAGTTTTGTCTGGTTTTTGCCATCGTGCTCCGTTGTGTCTAGCTTCTTTTGCAGACCATGACATCCGCAATCTATCCATGCTGCACCTTGTAGCATTGTCCATTTGTTTCCTTTCTTGGCCAGTAGTCCAGGGTGTACATAGTGGTTTTTAAATTTTCCCTACTTACTGGGGCACCTGGGTGGCTCAGTCGGTTAAGCATGCGACTTGGGCTCTGGTCATGATCTCGCAGTTCATGAGTTCAAGCCCCACATCAGGCTCTGTGCTGACATCTCAGAGCCTGGAGCCTGCTTCAGATTCTGTGTCTCCCTCTTTCTGCCTCTCTGTTACTTGCACTTTGTCTCTCTCTCTCTCTCTCTCTCTCTCTCCCAAAAATAAATGAATGTTAATTTTTTTTTAATTTCCCTGCTTACTAACTGAATTTTATCATCTCTTTTATGTGTTTCTTGGTCATTTGGATTTGCTGTTTTCTAAAGTTAGCCTGTTCATATCTCTTGTCCATTTTTCTTTTGAATTGTCATTTTTTTGATTGCTTTGTAGGAGTTTTTTGTCATGCTTGGTAAAATTGTCCCTTTGGCAGTTATAGGTTTTGCAGATATCTCCTACCCTGTGGTGTGATTTTCATTTTCAGTGGTCACTTTTGGCATAGGAATTTTTAATTTTTATGTAGCTCACATTCCTTTATGGTTAATGCTTTTTGTGTCCTATTTGAGAAACTCGAGGTCATCCATAGTTACTCCCCTCTTATCTCCGAAAAGCTTTCAGATCTATGTCTCCTACCACCCAGGGTTGATTTTTATATATTGCATTAGGGAGGATCACAACACATTTTTCTTCCCATGGGGATAATGCAACCAGCCCAATATCACTGCCACTTTGTCAGAAACCAAGTGTTCCATATTAGCATAGGTCTGTTCTTGTATTCTCTGTTCTGTTGCATTGGTATGTTTGTCTTTACCCCACGTTGTCCTAACTACAGTAGCCTTAGAATATGATAGAATGTGCCAGATTGCCCGCCGAAGAGACTTACCAGTCAACACTTCCAACAATTTATCAAAAATGTATGGAGAGCCCAGTGTGGTGCCAGACAGTGTGATGTTAGGGTTATTGTTGTTGGTTTTTTTTTAATGTTTAATTTTGAGAGGGCGAGAGGGAGAGAGAGAGAGAGAGAACAAGCCGGAGAGGAGCAGAGAGAAGTGGAGACAGAGGATCTGAAGCAGATTCTGTGATCACAGCGGTGAGCCTGATGTGGGGCTCGAACTCACAAACCGTGAGATCATAACTTGAGCCGAAGTCGGATGCTCAACTGACTGAACCGCCCAGGTGCCCCAAGGGATATGGTTTTAAGTACAGCTTAAAGAGTGTTGCGGTCTTGTAAGCAGTCAGACATGAGCCAAATAATTGTACAAACAGAGGTGCCATGTAAATGTGGGGGTGCCACCAAAGGGAGAGGGAGGCCTGTGGGTTCAAGAGTGTGTGAAGAGGGGGATTTCATCTGGTGAGACAGGGTCAGGGAAGGCTTCCTGGAGGAGGTGCATCATGAGTGGAATAGGAATTAAGGAATCAGAAGCAAAGGAAAAGCATTTGGGAGTAGTGGGAACAGCATTTGCAAAGGCTCTGAGGCAGAAGCCTGCATAGGACAGACACTGGATCCAGTTGGCAGGACTCAGAGGGAGGGGAAGGTGATATGCGTGGAGATTAGAACAGTGAGCAGGGCCAGGCCTCTAGGCCTTTGAACTGTGTTTAAGGGCTGGGTTTTATGCACCAAGAACAATTACCCTGAGCAAATAACAAGAATCTCCTTGAATCTTCCAGATTAAGAGCAGTTCCAGGAGCCCTTTCCGCACCCCTGGGGTGGCTTGTTTACAGGAGGAAATAGTGCAGCAACCTCCAGAGCGACAGCTCGGTTCCCTCTAGCCCCTGGCAGCGAGCGTCTCGGTTTTGCCAGCCGTGCAAGCCCAGCCCTCCCACGTGGGTCTGCCTGGGTTCTGCCAGCACGGTGTCAGGTCTGGAGCCCTTCTGCCCCCAGCCTGGCAGCCGCATCCTGCCTGCTGGGCCCTTCTGGGTGCTCCTGGTGCCGTGGGCCGGAATTCTTCCTTCCTCTTGCTCTTCATCATCTCTGCTCATCACCCTGGCGGGTGGTGCTATCCTCACTCCACAGATGAGAAAACGGAAACCAGAGAGCTTAAGTCACTTGCCTAAGACCACACAGCATCCAAGGGACAAACATGACTGTTTCCAGCTCTCTGTCAATTTAATTTCTCTTTTTTTGAATGTTTGTTTATTTTTGAGAGAGAGAGAGAGAGAGAGAGCTCAAGCAGGGAGGGACAGAGAGAATGGGACAGAGAATCTGAAGCAGGCTCTGTGCTGACAGCAGCGAGCCCCATATGGGGCTCAAACTCGTGAACTTCAAGATCATGACCTGAGTCGAAGTCAGACGCTCAACCGACTGAGCAACCCAGATGCCCCCAAATTTAACTTCTTAAACCCGAGTGGTACTTTATGTTTCTTTTCAGAATAAGGAGTGGGTCAGACTGATGAGGAAACTCACCTGAGTAAGTGCCACACTGTTCTGAGTCAGGCTCCTTGCCTGGGGCTGCACTGATGGGTTCCTAGGCCTAAGGCCCCTGGTCCTGCTCTTGACACCGATGTTTTAATTTGGTCTCCAGTGTGGGGTTCTGGTTCTTTCTGCACTAAGTCGAGTAATTGAGAGGCTTTTAATCACGAGATATGTCTGCTGGGTTTTTGCAGGATCGGGAGGTGTGGAGGAGATCTGAATACACCAGCACTCAAAATCTCATTAAACGGGCCTGTCCCTGTTTGGGGACGGCAGATCCAGACAGAGCCGACAAGATTGATGTTGTTTTCATGAATCCAGGCATCTGTTGTGTTCCTTGTGTGTTTCCAAGGCAGGAATTTGTTGGCAAGAGAATAAGGAAGCTGGGAGCTTCGGGAAGGTTTCAGAGCCCAGAGAAGATGGTGTAGATTGTGAATACGGATTGGCTTTCCCCTGTGCGGTGGGATGTGTCAGGGGGAATACAGACTGCCCTGAGTCCCTGCCTCTGGCCGACCGTGCTGCCTGCATTCGGCACACTCCGCTTACGGAGCATCTGCTCTGTGCTGGGCAGGCAGTGTGCTGCAAGCACCCTCTCGGGAGCCCCCGGACGACCCTGTGACGTGATTTCAGACTATTTCGTGGAGAAAGAGCCATTACAAAACTTGCACCAGCTCCCCAGAAACCAAGTGTGGGAACTGGGGCTGGAACGGCTTCAGCAGAAGCGCTTTGTTGGTTGGCTCACGCCCACGTGGTATTGCATCGCCTTGGCGGGGGTGATCTGCCTTTGTCCCTTAGGGGGAGGGGACTTCAGGGTGCCTGTGGGGCTCAGCCAGCTGAGCGTCCCGCTCCGGAACTCAGCTCAGGTCTTGATCTCAAGGCTCGTGAATTGGAGCCCCACGTCAGCGAGGAGCCTGCTTGGGATTCTGTCTCTGCCCTTCCCCTGCTTGCGTGCTCACTTGCTCTCTAAATAAATAAATAAATAAATAAATAAATAAATAAATAAATAAATAAGAGGGGATCTCCACCGGGGCAACTGTACCCCGTCCCTCCCCCCACGCCAGAGGACATTTGGCAAGGTCTGGAGACATGTTGGCTTGTCACAGCTGGGGCGGGGGACGGAAACATTGGCACCCAGAGAGAAGTCAGGATGTTGCTAACCATCCAGCAGTGGACAGGACAGCCCCCACCGCACGCAGCAAAGAATGATCTGGCCCACAAAATCGAGGCTTTTGAGGTTGAGAGACCCTGCTTAAGGGGCACGCCTTTTCCTTACCTTTTCTAGAGTTATCTGAGGGCGTTTCTGTTGGGGAGCTCATCTCTCCCTAGCACCTTGTCCCTGGCGATGGCTTCTCACGGGGTTTCTGGGTCTTTCTCCCACTGGGTTGGGGGAACTCTGCCTTGGGAGTCGGTAAAATGCTTTAGGTGACGACAGTAAGGAGAGGGCAGCGGAGCCCGTGATGTTTAGCTCAGTGTAGGTTTTAACTCACCCTTCCGGATCTTCATTCCAGAGCGCTTCCAACGGTACAGACTCGCCCCTGTGTTGTGGATGAGTTGAGAAAAATGAAAAATCCCCCACAGGGACCTGAAACCCTGAGTTCCTGCCACATCGCATTCCTAC
Source organism: Panthera leo (assembly GCF_018350215.1). Classification (NCBI taxonomy): domain Eukaryota; kingdom Metazoa; phylum Chordata; class Mammalia; order Carnivora; family Felidae; genus Panthera; species Panthera leo. The sequence continues at coordinate 34,019,381 of NC_056694.1, read as the reverse complement.
CCTCCTTCTGGGGACGAGGAATGCTCATCAACTCTGGCCGGGCTGCTCAGCACGGCGGGCCGGAGGTCCTCGCGGTGTTCGTGCAGGGGTGTTGTGTGAACGCCTGTCTGGAGGGAATGAGCAAGCCTGCAAGCCTCTCCGTGCCCTGTGTGTAGGGGTCGTGCTGCTCTGCCCAACGGGAAAAATGCTTTCCCGCTACGGTTAGGGAGAGATTCGCCTGGTGCAGGCCTTGGAAGGAGCGAAAGTTCTGTCGTAGGAGATCCTGGGCTGTAACTGAATTTTCCCCAGGGGCTGGTAATCTTTAACCTGGAGAAGGTTATAAAATGAGGCATGTTCCCCCTCCAGTGCCACAAAGTCCTGCCGAGGCTCAGCTCAGGGCCGCGGGGACCCCTCTCTGCATCCTGCCCCCAACGTGAGTGAGCAGAGCCATGTGCAGGGCTCAGGGGCGTCCGTGCAGGAGGCGCACAGCCCTCGCCGTCGGGTAGCTTCGTCACTGGTCCGGAGGCAGCTCAGGGCTCTGCTTTTCACAGGCAACTAAAGGGCGCACGTAACGCCTTGACTAACCTCTGTTCCTAGTGCTTTACACGTATTGTTATCTAACCCCCAGGGTAGGTCCTGGTCTCATCCACATCTTGCAAACGAGGAAACTGAGGCACAGAGCGCCTAAGTCACTTGCCCAAGATCCTACACGGTTGAAATTTTGAAATTTCCATCTGAAGTGATCAAAGGTTCAAGGACAGCCTGGCCCAGAGGGGCAGCCGCCTCTGGTTTGGGACAGGTCCCCGTCATTCATTCGTCATCACCGGGCTCCCCTTCTCACAGGGGTTTACCCCTCTCTGCTGTAATTCTCCATTCCTCTGTCTCCAGCACTAGACCATGAATCCCATGAGGATACAGGCCTTCCATGTCCCTTCTGTGTCCCCAGCATCGTCCCAGGATCTGGCATAAAGTGAACATGGGGCCAGTGTTGGTTGAATGAATACATGAATACATTATCTGGATTAACGCTTTCGCAGAAGTTCTTGACAGGGTTCTGTGTGTATTTAGGACCCAAATTTGCTCAGAGGGATTTCTTTTGTTTCATCTTTCCTGTTTGTTTTTATTTCCCCCAATAAGCTTTTTGTTTTGAGATCATTGTACATTCACACGTAGTTGTAAGAAATAATAGAGAGATGCCGTGTGCCCTTCACCCAGTTTCCCAGTGGTCGCATCTTGCCAGAAAATCGATATTGACGCCATCCACTGAGCATACTCAGATTTCTTCTGTTTTACGTGTCCCCACCTTGTACGTCTTTAAACAACAATGATTTCCGCCCCCACGAGGGGGATAGTTAAAACCGAAAGGTGACAGCATCTCAGGGTGACTCAGGGCTTGGGTCTGGGATCTTCAGAGCTAGAGGCTGTGGATGGTGAGGATGGGCAACCCTGCAGGTGCCTGGTTACCTGAGATCAGTAACCTGTCCACAGGTTCGAATCCTAGTCTGGCTGCTTCCCAGCAGTGAAACCCTGATTAACCTGTCTGTGCCTCCACTATAAAATGGGGTAATAACATCATATCTTCCTCAATGGTCGCTGTGGGGATTAAATGAGGTAGTACACGGAGACCCTCGGAAGAGTGCCTGACACAGAGTAATTGCTCGGTGGACCCCTGCACTATCATTGCCATTATTTCTTTAAATTGAATTGATTTGCTTTATTCACAGAGTTTTGCTCCCAGGCACCCGTATCCACACACTGATGCAGTTTTAGACCCTAGGATCTGGAGTGACTCAGCAGGTGCCTTCTACCCATGTGTGTTGGGAAGTCACGTGACTCTGAGCCTCAGCTTCCTCCTCTGGAGAATGGGCATGATATTAGAACCCACATGAGATTTTGGTTGTCAAGGACCCTCAAGAGATGGGACCCATTTTTTAAGAGCTAATTATCTAGCTCTTAAAGGTTTTAAATTTGAGATTCCCAGTCGCTGCCTCCACTTTGATAAAAGAGGGGCTCGTGTTCTGGCAGAATGGGCAGTTGGAGGTGGCTGTGACAGGTGCACTCCGGAGGCTGAGGCACCCCCAGAGTGACTTAGGGATCTGACCTCGCATCACGTCCAGGCAGGAGCTCCCAGGCAGAGAAGGAAGAGAAAAACAAGTCAGGCCACCACATCCTGAGTTCCAGTTTGGGGACACAGCTCCGTGCTCCCTTCTTCACCCACCTGCTGCTCTTCCCCAACCACCTCCCCGTTCCCGACGCATTGCACAGGAGCACAGGGCCCCGCAGGCTGTGTTCTGTCCGTGCCTGAGCTGAGCCCGAGCCGCTGGGACTGGGGCCACTGGCATCCACCCTGTGACCAGAGCTCTTTGTTCTGAGTGTCCTCAAGCTTTGCTGGGGGATGGCCTTCACCAATAAGAGTGGCATGTCGGTGCCACAGGTTTTAAGAGAAAGTTGCCGAGTGTACATCTCCCCACTTAAGCTGGCACCGTGGCGGGGGCGGGGGGCACTCCTCAGAGATTTCTGTTAGAAGACCGAATGAGAAGCAGATGGTTGGTTCCTACTGGCTGGGGTAAGAGGCCGGCGCCTTGCCGTCATTTCCATTTTCTGCAGGAGCCAAGTGATTATTGAGATGGCACTTCTCCGCCTCTGTGGAATCCCCCCATAGCACTGTGCTCGTGATTCTGCAGAAAAGCCAGGCAGCCAGACAGACGCGGGTTCAAATCCCGGCTGCCACTTATTTGCTACCAGGGTAGGGGTGAGTTTCACCTAAACTTCTCTGAGCCTCAGTTTCCCCATCTGTGCAATGGGAATGAGTCTGGCTTGAGAGGGAGGGATGCTGTGTCTCAAACGAATAGCACTTGCTGTGAGCTCAGGCACAGCAGCTATTCGTGCGGGAGTTTGCCCCGGGGACGTCCAGTTACCTGCTGTTCCTCGGAGCACAGCCGTGGCCCCAGGAGAGCGGGCAATCAAACGGGCACAGAATCTCAGAACCTGCAACCTGGTGGAGGCGGGAGTGGGGGGAGACCTCTGAGCCCATCCAGTCTCCCCAAGCCCCTTCCCTGATGCTCGAAGCCCCTCTCCTGCAGCCTAGAAAGGACGTCCAGCTTCTGTAGCGGAACCCGTTCCAATATAAGAAGCTTTGTTAGTTATGGACCCGACATCTGCCCATTCCGGTTATTTCTCTCTTGTTTTATAAGTGATCCAAGACGGCCACCCTAGCACAGACAGTACTGGGACCCGAGTCTGAGTCTCACTGCGCAGCTCACGCCCACGACCTCCAGACCTTGTTACCTCTGTCATTCAGAGTCCTCTCGCTCGTTCCACCCTGCCCAAGACTCAGCAGAGGGCCAGTATGACCTTGCAGGGGAATCCTGGGAAAGAAGGTCTGCCCATGAGCTCTCCAGAATTTGGGGAGTCGGAAATCTGACTGTGTCCCTGGGGTCCGGGCCAGCCCGTCTTGTGTGCAGACGCTGACCAGCTGGTGGGACTGTGGCAGGAGAGGTGGGGGAGTAGTGCTCCCAGCAGCCAGCTGCCCTGGGAGGTAGACACAAGAGCACTGATATTGGACAGGCCTCTCTGTGTTAACAAGACCGCCTGCTTTCCCAGAGGGAAGCTGCGTGGATTGAATGATCATTTGTTGACATTAGGTTTCCCTCGTACGAAGTCAGCCTGCTGTTACCATCCCCAGACGGGTGCACATCCCAAGAACTCGGCAACATTCAACACATAATTTATATTGCACACTCACTATGAAATTGAGGTGAACAAGAGAGGTGAAGCGCTCGAGTTCCGGGCAGGAAGACAGCCGCATCCATGAACAAATGAGAGAAGAGTGAGTGGCCACGATGAAAATAACATTCGGTGACGAGTGGTAGTGGGGATCAAGGAAGGCCTCTCTGAGGGAGGTGATATCTGAGCCGAAGGAGGTGCCAGCCATTCAGAGATGGGGGACTAGGGGGCACAGCAGGTGCATGGTGCAGGTTTGGGGAGACTTTGAGCTTAGTGCCTCCAGCAGGCCCCCAGGAAAGTGGATTGCACACGGGGGCCACAGTGGAAGCAGGGAGACCGTTTAGGAGGCTGCTTGGGGCAGAGGTGGCTAGGATTCAGGTAGAGGTGGAAGGGAGGACATCCTGGAATTGTCTGGAGTGGAGTCAGGCCACGAGGGCAGGAGTCAGTGCCTGAGTTCAGACCCCAGCCCGTGTGGTACATGTATGAGCTCGGGCCCTGCTCCCCTTGTGTGTGCGTGTTAAGGTGGAGGACATGACGGTTTGTAGATCGGAGGTGATGAGAAGGGGGCCTCCCGGACTGCTGGAAACATTCTTTGAGATAACACCCTCGTTTCTCAGCGCTGGTAAGCAAAGTACCACCGACGAGGTGGCTTTAAACAGCAGGAGTTTACTCTCTCCAGGTGCTGGAAGCCAGAACTCCAAAGTCAAGTCAGCAGGGCTGTGCTCCTTCCAAAGGGGTGTGCTCCTGCTGCCAGAGGGAGGACAGAATGCTGCTGAGCTCACAGGTCTCCAGCAGTAGCTTTGCCCCCTCTCAGCCCATGGCCCCTAAAACATGCCGTATCATAGTTTGCTGAGAGGGGAGAGCAGGGGGAGGGGGACTGGGCCAGCCAGCAGGGTCAGCCAGAGAGGGGGACAAAGTGGGACGACCTCCCCGGCTAGAGCGTCTGTCCTGAGAACCGCCTGGTAAAGCAGGTATGACCTTTGTTTTAAGGAAGCCACCTTTCAGTGACCTGCCAGAGCGAAAGGGCCGTGACCAAAAGAGACAATATTTGATGCAAAGCTTGCTTACTCTCCTTGCTGTGGCAGGCGGTGCCCCGAGAGCTCTGCCTCCACCGGATGGCTCCCACAGCGTGAGCCTCTAAAATTTAGCGGCTTCAGACAACGAGTGACCATCATTTCCCGCACTTGTGAGGGTTGGCTGGCCTCACCTGACCCTTTTGGCCTATGGGTGGGGAGTCTCTCATGCACTGCTGGGCCGGGTACACCTGGGGCTGGCATCATCTGAAGGCTCAACTGGGCTGGACCTCCAAGGTGGCTTATTCACCCCCAGGCCTGGCACCATGGTGTGCCTGACCTCTCTCTCCTCATGACTTGGGCTTCTCATGGCTCGAATGTCTCACAGGACATCTGTCATCCCGTGGAGGCAGGCAGAGGCCATGCCTGGACTGGCACCACATCACTCCCACCGTGATACAGCTTGATGGCGAAACAATTCACATACCCTACAGTTCACCCCTTCAAAAGCTATATGACATTTAGCTTGGGTTTGGGGATATGACATTATCAGTGTTTTTAAATCGTGATCAGATATACATAACAAAATCTGTCATCTTTCAGTGTACGATTCAGCGTCATGAATTATACACACAGTGCTGGGCAACCCTCACCACCACCTGGTTCCCAAACCTTTTCACCTCCCCAAACAGAAATTCTGCAACCAGTAAAAGCTAGAGCTCCAGCTCTAGTAAGGTCTGATAACCTTAAATCTGCTTGCCGTGTCTGGGACTTTGCCTGGTGAACATATTTCATATAAGTAGACCATACCCTGTCCTTCTGTGTCTGGCTTCCAGTTGGGAGGCCATGGGGGGGGGCGCCCTGGGTGCTTGGGCATGAGTGGCAGGTGGGAGTTGGGAGAACTGGGCAGATTCTGGATCTGTTTCCAGGTGAAGCCAGCAGGATTTCTGATGGGTTAGAGGGGATTCAGGAGGGGGGCCATCCGGAAGGATGGGGCAGCCTGGAGCCTCGTGCGGATGCCTGAGTCCCGGTGCCGTGGACCGGCACAGCTCTGTTGCTGTCGCATAATTTCTGCAGGGCCCTGATGTCCATGGCAAGTGATATCCTGCTTTCCAGACAGAATGGTGATGCAAAATCACTTAAATTTTTTTCTGTTCAAATGCAAGATCATTTCAAGGGAAAGGGTCTTACAAGTAATGGCAAATACAGGAAAGTTGGGCAGACTGCAGGTGCCACGTCTGGAGAAACGCGCTCCTCTGGTGTTGCCGACATGTTGGCAGAAAAAGGAGACAGTGTCTGCTTTGGGAAAGCGGCAGGGTGCACGTGTCCCCTTGAAAAACCGAACTCTTCACAGAAGGGAGCGAGGTGGACCGCCGATTTACCAGGAAAATGGGACAGATCTGTGGCTTTGAGGCGGCAGGTGCCTGGATCGCAGGTCAGCGGCCTGTCTGCAAAGGGCCAGATGGTAAATGCCATCAGCCTGTGGCCCCGCGGTCTCTGCTCTGCTGCTCGCGTAGCCCTTAAAGGCAGCCACAGCAGCCACAAATGATCGCATGTTCCAGAAGACGTTTATTTCGCAAAAGCAGGCAGCCGGCCAGAGCCTGTAGACCCCCATCCTTGAGTCTGAATCACAGGGTGGAGAGCGTCCTCTCCTGAGGCCTTCAGTGGACCCCAGACTCCAAGCTGGAGCTGACTGTCTGGGGGTGAACGGACGAGTCCCGCTCTGCCTGGACTAAACTCCCTGCCCCCGTGTTGACCCACTTTCTCCTGCTGAGCATTTCCACCTGGGGATTGGAACCCAGTTTGACCTGGTTCAGTGCCAGAACACTAATGTACTTTTTTATAACCCATGTGGAAGCTCATCTCCTCTTTCCACACCTTCGGAAACCAAACTGAACACGGATCAATTTTCGAGTGCCTCTGGTTCTCTGTATTAATGCCATGTCAAATTATTCAGCAGTTGTTTTCCTATAATTAAATGTCTAGACGCATTCGGCTGCTGACTGAGGCTGTACCCACCCCTGATATACTTTCTCTGTGCATATTATTGGAGAAAGCCAGAGAGGTATCTCTCCTCCAAACATTTGAATGAACCAATAGTAACACGTCATTGCGATGATCCAGAAAATACAAAAAAGTCGACTGCCACCCCAGAGGTAAAAGTACTGAACAGAAAATAGATGTCTTTCTTTCAGCCTCGCTTCCCCATGTATTGGTTTTTGGTTTTGTTTTCGCGCCTTAACAAGATTATAGCCAGACTGCCCGTGAACCTTCATGGTCTTTTCTCTCTCGTTGCGTTGCTTCGAAAATCATTTCCCTGCCTTTTCACACAGTTTTCGGTAAATAATTAAGATATCCTATCACAACTTACTTGAGGGATCGTCTACTGTAGGTTTATTGACATTGTTTCCAGTTGTTCGCTCTTGTAAATTACACTCCTGTGGCCCTCTCTGAGGTCCTTTATTCAGGATTATTTGCATTAGCTAAATTTCTGGAGGTGGAATTATTTGGGGTTAAAATATTTGTTATCTCTTGATTCTTTGTGGCTACATCCTTTTCCAAAAAGGCTAGACCCAGATGCTCCTGCAGCAAGGTCTGTTTGGAGAGCCAGGGGTGATATTCTGATGCTCAGAACCGGAGATCAGAAAGGCATTAGCATAACCCCGGGTTGGTCCGTTGGTTTTTCCTTCTGGGCATAATTTCCAAGAAAGGACATTTACTCCATACCTAATGCACGCCCTTCATTTCACAGAGCAGTTAAGAGAGGCCTCATAGTTCCTGTGGGGAACAGTGCTGTTTCTTGAGTGTAACTGTATACAGCCATTTGCCCACATTTTTTGGTAGAGCCTCTAGACCCTTTGAGTTAGGACTTTGCACACAGTAGGATATCAGTAACTTAAAAAAAAATAGTTGTGGGGAAGTTTCTTTTCTTCCAAGTCCTCGGGTCTCTTATCTGTAAGACAGGAATAGTAAGAATCCATTCAGCAGACACTGACCGTGGCCGTCTTACGTGCCAGGCCCTGTAATGTCTGCTGGGGATGCACCACATCCCTGGGGAGTGGGGAATGGCATGGAAGGTGTGCATTCAGATGATACACAAATATACATGTGGAAACTGTGGTCAAGTGGGAAGAAACCATAACACAGACCACTCTGAGAAATTACAGTGGATGCTTTTATTTCCATGAGGTTAATAAAGCAGCTTCTCTGAGGAAATAGCATAGGATGTTTGAGGTCTGAGGCACGCACGGAAGTTGGCCAAGCAGGAGTGAAGGAAGCAGTCTAGGCAGCAAGAATAGCCCATGCAAAGGCCCTGAGGCCACAGAGCTTTGTGCTTTCTAGGAATCAGAGGCAGGGGTTGCTTGGGCAATGTCTCAGAGACCTTTTGAAAGCCTGGTAACCCACGCTGAGCTTTGAAGTGCCAAGCCAAGAACGTGGGAGCAGGAAGGGGACTGTCCCAGCAGTAGATGACCTTGGTGGCCTGAAGGAGGCAGTGGAAATGAGGGAGAGAAACGGATGAATCAGAGACCTACTTCAGAGGCAGATCTGGGTTCCCTTTCTTCTCCCTTGTCTGGTTTCATCCTCCAGCTGATGACGAGGTTGTTCTGGTCAAGTTCAAGAAGTCAACACTAAAGTGTGGTAGGCTTTTATGCCAGTTGGCAAAGGGGCAAGAGCGAAGCCTGCATTTCTGCAGCAGCAGCCACGCTGTGGACCACAAAGCAGGCTGGACTGAGCCAGGTGTCAGGGATGCTGGCAGCTCCAGGGCGTGTATCTCTTGGCGTTTGGCCAGGATCATCCCGGGAGCAGCCACAAAGTCGCCACCACCGTCTCCATCCCGAGTGAGACAGCCAATTCTTGTATGTCACAGGTGAGGTCAGATTTGGCCTGAACGGGAGGGGCAAGCAAGGGCCGGCGGGCCATCCCACACGTCAGCCCGTGAAGGAGCAAAGCCACCACTGTGTCTGATAAGTGGGTAGTGGCCGGACTTGACTGGTCCCTCGAATTCACATCCCATTGGGACCAAGGAAGGCCCTCTGGTGGGGGCATTCGTTGTCTGGTTTGTTATCAATTCTTAAGGTCCCACGCTGCTGCAAAGTTCAGAGTGAGCTGTATACTTTTTAGCTAATGCTTACATGATCTCATGTATTGATTAATCAGGTTGTTTAAAATTAAGTGCCACAAGTCAAATCGTCTTCTCTGGAGTTTAATTTTCACAGACCCGTGTGACTGACGTGTTGTAATAGGATATTCGGCATCTGTCGGCGGCTATGCGAGGGGCCAGGTTTCTGGATGAACTTTGGTTCCAACGCCAGCGCCTCGGCTAGCTAATCAGCTCTACGATCTTGGGTGTGTTCCCCAAACTGCCTTAGCTTCATGTTCCCCCCGCCATAGCTCGTAAGAGTACTGCTTCTCAGAGTCGTGAGAATAAGTGGACTTAACATACGTGAAGGAAGTAGCTAGAACAGGCTCAAGCATACAGCAGGTCCTCACTAAATGGCAGCCAATAGCACTAAGGTTTGGACTCATTCCAGCTATCTGTAAGCCAAGCTGCGTTCTCCAGTAAGCCACACGTGGCTTCTGAGCACCTGCAAGGTGGCTAGTCTGCACAGACATGTGCTGTAAGCATAAAATACACATGGGGCTTCAGGGGCGCCCGGGTGGCTCATTTGGTTGAGCATCTGACTCTTGATTTCAGCTCAGGTCATGATCTCACAGTTGATGGGATTGAGCCTCGTGTCAGGCTCTGTGCTGTTAGTGCGGATTCTCTCTCTTCCTCTCTGCCCCTCCTCCGCTCTCTTTCTGTCTCTCTCAAAATAAATAAACTTAAAAAGAAAACTTTGGAGCCAACCATAAGAGACTCTTAAATACAGAGAACAAACAGGGTTGCTGGCGGGGTGTTAGGTGGAAGGAGGAGTTCAGTGGGCAAGGCGCCTTAAGGAGGGCACTTGTTGGGATGAGCACTGGGTGTTCTGTGTAAGTGGTGAATCAAGAAATTCTATTCCTGAAAGCATTATTACACTAAATGTTAACTGACTTGGATTTAAATTTTAAAAAAGAAAAGAAAATGAAAAAAAACCCTCATATCATAAATAACAACTAATAAAGTACACATGGGATTTCAAAGAGGTAGCATGACCAAAAAGGAAATACTAAAATTTCATTAGTTAGTTTTCATATTATCTGCTGGAATGATGATATTTTGGATATATCAGGTTAAATAGAACATACAACTCATATTAGTTTCATCTGTTGCCCATTTTTTTGTAATGTGGCCACTAGAAAATTTCAAATTGCTTCTAAGACTCTCATTTATCTTTCTTTTCGACAGCACTGGTCTAGAGGCATGATTTAAGAAAGAGGAATGATTAAGAAGTGGGAAAAGCGTAGACTTTCCAGCCAGAAAGATTTAGGGGTTTATCTGGGTAGCACCACGCTCTGTATGCCACTAGGGAAGTCCCTTACCCTCAGTGCGCCTCAGTTTTCTCATCCGCAAAGTGGGAGCAGACATCCCTACCACAAAGAATTGTTTTGAGGCTTCAATGAAATCATATACGTGAAGTGCTTAGCTCCACCGTCGGCACACAAGAAAGGTGCTCAGATGGAAACAAAGGTCATAGCTTTTGTAACAGGTGCTGGGGGTGTTTAGTATTCAGGGGGGGCTGAGTTGACCCTGGTTTGCCTTGTCCAGCAAGATTACGTTGGCATGCTGTTTTCACCTCCGTTGCCACATTTGACCTTCAGAACGACCCTGGGAGGTACCGTCAGCCCCTTACGGAGCTGGAGAGACGGAGGCACGGGAGCCTTTCAAGGTCTGAGCAGGAACTGGAAACCAGATGCTTTCCTGCCAACCCCGCGCTTTCCCGAAACTTGCAGAGCTTCCCAGAAGCGGGTTTCACTTTCACAGGGCGTCCACCGCTGTCCCCTGATCCAGAGAGAAAACTAATACCTCATGTGCCCCAGCAGCCTGCAGGGCCCCCTTGCCTGCCAGCACAGGCGGGGGGCAGTGCGTCATCGGAGCCGACTTGAAAGGCGGGAAGCGCACCCGTGGGCCTCTTGTTCTCCAGCCTGGTGGACAGCAGTGTTGTGGCTTGAGGCAGATAAGAGGTGGCTCACAAAGCCACGCTCCCTGGACACCTGGGCACCCGCTGACGTCTCAGACCAGCCTGATGCCCAGATGTATGCGCTGCTGGGGGCTCAGGGGACAGTTCACCACACATGCTGCTTTGCAACTTGCTGTAACTTAAGATGTGCAACACTCTCTCTCGTCAGTACAGAGAGAGCTACCTCATTCTTTGTCTCGGCCGAATGTGATTCTGTGTCATGACCCACTGAAATGTATTCAGCCAGTTCCCACAGATGGACATCTAGGTCGCTTTCTGTTCATATCAGTGAGAAAAATTCCTTCAGGTACACCGATGCTGGGAAAGAGTGGTTAGTGCATTTAGAAGTTTGTAGATCTGGGGGCGCCTGGGTGACTCAGTCTGTTAAGTGCCTGACTTCCGCTCCGGTCGTGATCTCACAGTTCGTGGGTTCGAGCCCTGTGTTGGGCTCTGTGCTGACATCTCAGAGCCTGGAGCATCCTTCGGATCTGTGTCTCCCTCTCTCTCTGCCCCTGCCTGCCCTCCCCTGCTTGTACTCTGTCTCTCTCTCTCAAAAATAAATAAACATTAAAAATTTTTTTTTAAATATGGGGTGTCGGTTCCCCCACACCATCAACATGGCCAGAGAGTTCATGGTAGGAGGTCAGCGTGGAAAAAGCAGAGGGAGGGTTTGGTGGCGGCTGGGAGGCCAGTCAAGAGGCTGGGGCAGCCATCCAGCTAGGAAACAGACAAGAGCGAGAGAGGAGAGGGTGGAGGCCAGAGCTAGTGTGGAAGTAATACCCAGGACGTGGTCCTGAGCGAGGATGACAGGAGGGAGGAAGCGAGCGCGGGTGTCGGGTTTCCAGCTTCGGCAAATTGGGTCTGTTTACTGAGGTGCTGACACAGGACAGGGAGTAAGCGTGAACCTACTGAGTTCAATGTGCAGGACATCCTGGGGACGCCTGGGTCGCTCAGTCCGTTAAGCTTCCGACTTCGGCTCAGGTCATGATCTCATGGTTTGTGGGTTCAAGCCCCGCATTGGGCTCTGTGCTGACAGCTCAGAGCCTGGAGCCTGCTTCGGATCCTGTGTGTGTGTCTCTCTCTCTGCCCCTTCCCCATTAGCACTTTCTCTCTCTCTCTCTCTCTCTCTGAAAAATAAACATAAAAAAATTTTTTTAATATTCAGGACATCCTGCTGGGGGGTGTTTATATTGGCCTGGGGAGGAAGATTCAGGGATGGTGAATCATTGGTGGAAATCATGAGTGCACATGAGATCTCCCTGCACTGCGTGGATGGACGAGTGAGTGGCTGGCTGGATAGATGGACAGACGGACGGACAGGTGGATGGGCGGGTGGAAGAAAAGATGGATGGGTGGGTGGGTGGCTGGACAGGTGGACAGATGGGCACATGGATGACAGACATCTAGACTTGATTCTGTTTCGACTGAACCATATGAAATTGCTCCCTTTGTTTTTCAAAAATAACAAAATACTTAAGTTTATGCAGGCGTAAGTACTCGAGGGGGAAGGTACAACATGATGTCTGCAATTTACTTCGAAATGGCAACAAAAAACGGAGAGGATTAATGGATGGGTCACAGGGTCGAGACTGGTAAAATGTCATCGTCAGGAGCTGGGAGGTGGGGGCTGTGGACAGGTATTCAGTGGCAAATTCAACTTTTCTGTTTGTTGGAAATTTGCACAGTGAATTCAGGGACAATGTTTTTCCAAATGTTAGCAGTTCCCCGTGACTTCACTTAATATTTCTCCCTCATTTGGCCAGGAGAACCTTCTGGGTTCCCATCTGTGGATTGGCCTTATTCTTCCCAGAGCTGGGGGCTGGGGGTCAGCGTTTCTCCCTCCCAAAGTTAATGCTGAGTTGCCCTAATGAGGCGATTGCTGCACCAAGTTCGTTGGTATCTGGCTTGTAATAATTATAGATTTCCTCTGCGATTTGATCCCATTGGTTGCCACAGCAACAGCGGTAATAGCTCAACTGAAGTGCTGTCACGGTGATTTAGAACCAACATGTCTCTTGCAGCCTCCGGTCCGGGTGCCCCCACCCCCTTGCTGTCGTCATGGCAACTGAGGAGCAGCACGTGACCAAAAGCTCTGTGTCCCTCCTCCCCCGCCCCTCCCCATCTTGCACCCTTCCCCACTTCTCAGCCCCCTGTGGATAGGCATTGACCCCAGCTTGGGCTATACTGGGGGGGGGGGGGGACTAGAGTAATCAATGCCCCAGAACCCCCACCCCGAGAGAGGGTCAGGTGGATTGTCAGAGCCAGAGCCGCCCCCCCTGGCCCCCGGGGGTCTCGGAGATGACTTGGTGGCCCTCAGAGCCCCTTCCTGGCTGTGGCCATGCCATAGGCGGGATCTGCTGGGGCGTCCCCACCGGAGTGCCGGTGGGGGGGGTGGGGTTGTCGTTTAGGAATCCAAAGCCTTGGATCTTTGCTTTGTACTCCAGGGGTCCTGAAAACGAATGAGAGAAAAATCTAGGAAGAGCATCCTGGAAGAAGGGGCGGGGACAGGGACCCCATTTCAGAAGGTCCCAGGTCAGGTGGCTCATTCTTCCGGTCTAAACTGAGCTGGGCTTAAAATGTCTTTTTAAAAAGGCCCTGTTCTATTTTTCTCTGTGTGTTTATCTCTTTTTTTTTTCCTGTCTCTTTGTTTCTTTGAGGATCTTTTCCTTTCTGTTTCTGTCTCTTCCTATCTGAAAACCTCTTTGTGAGGCTACCTCTCAGCCTCTCACTCATTCCCTCCCCCCTCTTCACCCCCTCTGCATCCCCCTGCCTCCAGCACTTGCTGGGAACCAGCTGAGAGCATCCTTTGCCCAAATCTGCTTTGCTTCTCAGGCTCCTTTCCTTCCTCCCATATCTGAGCCCATGTTCCGGGGACTGGCTGGAAGTCCGGAGCGTCCTCCGGAGGGAGAGCTGGTACCCGGAGGCATCTCTTAGGATGATCCCGGCGCATCTCATCCCTGGGACTCTGCAGAATGGCATAGAGGAGGCGTTTTAAGCAGGCGGGAGCTGGGCTTGCCGCAGGACCCTGACTGCCAGGCACTGTGAGTGCAGACGTGTGTCTGTGTGTGTGCACGTGCCCGTGCACACACGTGTGTGCATGCGATTTGTATTTGCACACATCTACTGGTATGTGGAGGTGTGTCTCAACTCGTATCGGTGGCTGTGATCTGTGGTGCTGGGTGTGCAAGTGTGTGCACACGTGTGTGCCCATGCATATGTGTGCAAGTACGCCTGTGTGTGGCTTTTGGTCTGAAGGACATGCAGATGTCCATGACGGATTTTTCAAGGATGCTTAGCCGAGGGAACACAGTGGGACGAGCCCCTTTAAAGTGGGAACAAAATGAACAAAAACGGCACGAAAATGATAAGGGATTTGCTTCTGCCGGTGGGCTCGCAGAAGGACCACCACATGCGTTTGCCTCCGTCCCCAGGAAATGAGGTGAGGGTCACCTTGAAAAAGTATTTCTGCACACACACACGTGCACACGCACACGCTCGGGAATGGAAGGCTCAGGGGGGTCACCTTCGGGAGCACCTCGCTTTGCCCTCGTCAAGACCGGACTTTGCAGGGAGAATCTCTCGCTCGCCAGCCCGGATGGCTCGTGCCAAGAGCTGGCCCAAGGAAACTCTGGACGGCGACTCCCCCCCGTCGTGTCTTTCACTTCTGCAGTCAATTAGAACTTCATCTTGGGTTTGTTCACGCCCCGAGAGGTGGCAAGAAGGAAGCAGGTTTAGAAAGCGTAATTTCACTTGCAGGGCAAGATGTGGGAACCTGACAACTTGCCTGGCAGCCACGGGGGTCCTTCGTGCTTCGCCTGACCCTGAACACTGGGGGACCTGGTGGCCGGTTGCTTTGGGTGGATGCTAACTGCAGGCTGGGCACGCCCGGGGCGCCTTGGGGGAGAGGACGGGTCTAGACACTGGCACGGCCTCAGGAAGGCTGCAGGCCAAGGATGGCACTCTGTCCCCCGCTACGCCGTGACCTCTGTCTACACCACCTTGGTCCACCTGCCAAAGCCCTCATCACCTTCCAACATCCACTGTCACTGCCTCCGGGAAACCGTTAGTTAACTCAGTCAAGTAGAGGTGACGCTGAACGCCCTCCTCTCCCTGCCCCTGAATACCTCGTACCTCTGGCTTACGCACCCCACACACCTTCCCCATTTGCCCACGAGCTGCACTTTATTTTACAAGGACTTCGAGAAAAATATCAACCAAGACAAAATACACACAGAGCAACTGGCCCAGACTCTTACAGCGTCCAGGTCATAAAAGGCCTAATGGCTGGGATATGGTTGCAGGTTAAGAGAGCAGCCGTGTGAGCAGATGCAGCGAGGGGTCCTGGGGTAGCTCCTGGAACACAAAGGACGGCCACAAAGGACGTCATGGGGGCAAGTGAGCAAATCTGAATGTAGGCTGTCTCTCAGACAATAGCATTATGTTAGTGATAAATTACCTGAACATGAAATACTTGTATGTCAGATCATTTGTACTGAGGGCACATGGAACGTCCTTGTCCTTCTGTTGTTGTTGTTGTTGTTGTTGTTGTTGTTGTTGTTAACAGAGGATGCTAATAGTAATTATGTTAGAGGATTGTTCTGAAAATTATAGGTGCCGTATCCTGTGTAAAGAGCATAGCACAGGATCTGGCCCAAGGTAGGTGATCGGTAGATGCTTGCTGTTGCCGTTGCTGGTTACCTAGTGTCATCCTGGCACCCTGCGATGAGTGTGCCAGAAGGGTCTTTCTCTTCTGCACCCAGAACTGCCTTCATGGGTTTGCGACCCAGGTGATCACACAGGACCCATGCTCAGAAGAGCCTCACCCCACGCTTGGTTTAATGCCCTCCTGTTTCCATCTCGAAATTATTTTTTTTAAGTTTATTAATTTTGAGAGAGAGGGGAGGAGTAGAGAGGGAAGGAATAGGGGAGGAGCAGAGAGAGAGGGAGAGAGGGAATCCCAAGCAGGTTCTGCACTGTCAGCACAGAGCCAGATTCGGGGCTCGAACTCACGAACTGTGAGAGCATGACCTGACCCAAAGCTGACACTTAACAGACTCAGCCACCCAGGCGCTCCATCATCTTGAAATTCTTAATCCTTTCTCGACAAGGGACTTTGAATATTCATCTTCGCTCTGGGTCCCACAAATCACCCAGCCAGTTCTGTCTGCACAGGCTTTTTATCAGACCCCACTGGGAAGAGCTCTTAGACTAAACTCCCTGTTACCGCATCATAGCTCAGGCGGGCCCAGGCACATTAGGCACATTCCAGCCGTGACACCGCGTGTCGTCAGCCTGCAACACCCAATACGGCAGCCGCTCCCCACATGTGACAGTCAAGCACTTGCAATGGGGATCTAGTCCCAGTAGAGACGTGCTGTGCGTGTAAGAAATTTATACCGGCTCTTGAAGATGTTGCAGAAAAGAAAAAGAGTGTAAAATATCTTATTAATAATCATACTGATTACATGTTGAGATGATTGTATTTCTAGATTGTAGGTTTAAATAAGATACGTTATTATATTACACCTGCTTTTACTTTTTCTTTTTTTAGATTTCAATTTTAAGTAACATCTACACCCAAGCTGGGGCTCGAACTCACAACCCTGAGATCAAGAGTCGCAGGCTCCGCTGACTGAGCCAGCCAGGCGCCCCTGTTTTTACTTTTTTGATGTGGCTACTAGAAAGTGTAAAACAACTTCTGTGGGTTGCACTTGAGGCTTGCGTTATATTTCTGTTGGACAGCACTGCCTCCCGCCCGATTACCTGTCATGACTGTCAACCAAACCAAGAGATGACAGCCCAGTGAATCAATTTCCAGGCTTTTTTTTTTTTTAATGTTTATTCATTTTTGAGAGAGAGAGAGGGAATGAGTGGGGGAGGGGCAGAGAGAGGGAGACAGGGATTCTGAAGCAGGCTCCATACTCTCAGTGCAGAGCCTGACCCGGGGCCCGAGCTCAGGAACTGTGAGATCATGACCTGCGCTCAAATCAAGAGTCAGACGCTTAACTGACTGAGCCACCCCAGCACCCTAATTTCCAGGCTTTTAACCAGACTCCAGGCCTGATGCTCTAGCTTTAACCCATATCTCCCCCACCAGAATCCATCAGGCACCTCTCTCTGGGGGGGTCACTGCTGCTGGCCAGCCTTTTTTTCTTTTCCTTTCCTTCTTAAAATGCCCCCAAGATACTTTTATACCCAAAGAGTTGGTCGAGTGGCCTAAATAGATTTGCAAGGCAGCACAGTGGCCCCAGGAGCACTGAACTTGGGATTGGAAAAACTGACTCAGGAATTAAAATCCTGAGGATTTTAAGAGATCAGCTCTCCTTTGTGGGGTGAGCCTGGGCCCTTTGCTTATCTTCCCTGTGCAGGGACACAGAGCAGCCCTCGCTGCAGAGTCTCACAGACCTGGGTTTGCAGCCTGGCTCTGCGTCTCACGAGTCGTGTGACACAGGACAGGCCCCAGTGCCCTGAGTCTCTACGGGCACACCAGAGGAGCCAGCCTCTTGTGGGTTTTTTTGTTTGTTTTGTGTTTCTTTCCCCACCTTAAAAATTTTTTTTTAATTTATTTTTGAGAGGCAGAAAGGGAGACAGAGCTTGAGCAGGAGAGGGGCAGAGAGAGAGGGGGAGACGCAGAATCCAAAGCATGGTCCAGGCTCTGAGCTGTGTGCACAGAGCCCGATGCAGGGCTCAAACTCACGAACCATGAAATCATGACCTGGGACTTGCCCTGCCCTGAGGTTATAGCTCCTCAGAGTGATCAAAACAGAACCTAGACAGGCAGTGTGTTTAAATTCTCTCGTGGCCCTTTGGTGTCATGAGTGGGATGCTCACATGCTTGAAAAGCAAGCCAGCTGTGGAAGGGGGTGGTCTCAGTCCTGAGCAGGTGGATGGATCCTCAGCCATCTTGGTGCCCCCCGCTGTCCCCCTGGCCATAGTGGCCACAGAACACAGGCTGCCTCAGTGGGACCCCGTGGTCGGGCATTCAGCTCCATGGGTGTAGGACACGTTCATGGAGCTTTCTCTGTGCGACATGGCACTAGGCACTGAGGGTGCTGAGCCACATCGGTCGCTTGCTGTCAAGTTACACTGATGGTCCTCATCACAATGTGAAACTGTCTTATCTCTTGTCGGTTCCTTCCCTGGAAACAGAAAGTAGAGAGTGCTGTCCGGTTCCACCTCCCCCACCTGGTCCTTAGGGTTGAGTACTCTGTCTTCAGGCAGTAGGCAATCAGGCAATGAATGAATGAATGAATGAATGAATGAATGAATTTCACAGGCTAAAGGGAGAGACAGAGATTGTCACATTACAAGTGAACCGGGAAAGAACATGCATATAAGTTTATGGATAACGTACATATGGTAGGGGGTGGCAGTTGTTGAAAGGAGGCAGTGGGTACGGACAGGTTCATCATGAGTATTTGAAATTTTTTCTTAAAAAAAAAAAGTTAGGTGCTGGAGAAATTACAGACGAGTGGCATCTAACCCTGAATTGATGAATCAGGAAAGCTTCCTGGTGGAAGTGGCCAGAGGGGCACTAGGAAAAAGTATGCCAGAGTTAGGGGAATGTAAACAGGAGGTGGGGGGCAGGAAGGACATTTCAACAAACAGTGGCGTGTGGGTGATGACCTGGGCACAGGAAAGAGCAGAGTGTGAGCAAGTCAGTGTCAAGAGGGCAGGGAGGGGCAGGAAGGACAGGTTTGGGGCAGGGAGGACCGTGTGCCCAGCCAAGCAGCGGGCCTTTATTCTGGGAGTAGTGGAGAGCCAGGGAATATTCAAGTCAGAGAGCATCTGGGTAGCTTTGCTATGTGAAACAGTAAAATGGTTTCATTCAAGCCTTCTACCTGTTCCCCCAACCCTTCTCTTTTCCCCTGGAGGATGTCCAGGGTTTTTGTTTGCTTCAAGGAGTATCCTTGTAGAGATCCGCTTTTTTTAACTTAGCAAGATTGTTTTCCCCTAAAGGTATCAAAAAGTCATAAGCGGGGGCATTTTTCTCAAAGGGAAGGAAGGTGGAGACGCCTCCTGATGAGAGTCAGACAACCAGGGAGGTTTGGACACCTGAATGGGTTTCCCCACCATCAAAAGTGCCAAGCCAGGATAAATTACATCACAATTTTATTCACTCCGAGTATTTGGCTCTGTGTGTACAAAACATAGGGAAAACAGTTGTCTTTTGTGCGTTCGTTTGGTTTGGGACAAAAGGGACACTTTTCTGGCCTCAAAAGCCCAGCTCTTTCTTTGGTGCCGTGTTGTCCTCTGGGGGCCCCACTCCTTTAGCTCATAAGCTAAAGGAGGCACTGGCAGCTGTGTGGTTAATGGCTCCTGCCGGCTGCCCTCTGGCACCCCTTGAGGAGATGCCAGGCATCCCCAGGTGAACAGATTACCTTTTCTGTCTCGGAAAAATGAGGACCAGCTGGGGAGGTAGGGCTGGGCATGAGGACTTTCAGAGTCCTTGTTCGGCCGAGGTCACGTGCTTGACGGCCACTGTGGCCACATCAAACGCAAGGGGTGAGCCTGCCTGTGTGGTTGGAATAGTTCTTACAGAAGGTGATGAATCGGGATGCCTTTTCATTACTGTATCCTTGGACCTGCCCTCCCCTGCCTCACCTGTCCAAATATGTTTGAAGAGTTTGCCGGAAAAATGAGGAAACAAGAAAAACTCTTTTTCACAGATTAATATTCTAAAAGCTCAGCAAGCCGGGGCACCTGGGTGGCTCAGTCGGTTAAGCATCTGACTCTTGATCTCCGCTCAGGTTTTGATCTCAGGGTTGGGAGTTCAAGCCCCACATTGGGCTTCACCCTGGGCAGAAAGCCTAATCAATCAATCAATCAGTCAATCAGTCGCTCAGCAAGCCTTCTCCATTACCCAGAGCTGTGGTCCTAGATACTTAAGGAACTCTAAAAATTCCAGTTCTTCCACTGAAAGGACCTTCCATTGCATTGGGCTCCTCGTAGAACTGGGGCCTCTGCACCCTGGAAGGGACGCCAGGGACAGGTGTCTGGGTGTAGGGGAAGGGCCAAATGTGGCCTGAGGTTGGAACTGTCAATTAGGGCAATGGTAGGCCCCTACCGATGAGCATGTAGCCAAAAGATGAGAGTCTTCGGGAAGGCTATGGACAGTGGTAACTGTTGGTTTGAAGTTCTTGGTTCCTGTAAAAAATATCTTTATCAGCCTGAGTTGTCTGATGAGATTTCTGGGTGAGGACAGAAGCTACCAACCTGCTAATGTGGCCAGGTCTTGGCCTGCAGGCTGAGCCAGCCCTGGTTCTAACCCAGCTCTGTAGTCTTCAGCTGTGTGTCCTTGCGCAAGTGGCAAAACCTCTCTGAGCCTCCCCCTTACCTGAAAAACGAGAAGAGTACTACTTGCCTTCCGGGATCTGGCGAGACAGTGTGTTGAACCTTGACCCAGGAGGCTTTCCTCTCCTGAATTGTAGCAGATCCCCCCATGCACGTAGAAATGAACGATCCTCTGAATTACTAAAAGCGAAGACAGTCCCAAGGGATGGTGGGAACAGTGTCAGGTGCACTTTGTAACTCGAATGACCCAACAGCGTCTCCAGGCCGCCCGCCCTGCAGACCCGCGAGGGAACGAAATGGCTCCATTGTTCTGTCCTGGGCCTTAGCAGTTCCTGGAGTCCTTAAAATGCTTCGTTTTCTCTGCACAGGAAACGTATCTCCTCCAGTCGTGCTGACCTTATCTGTTTGTCGCTGGTCCTCCCACGGGAAGCGAGAGTCCCGAGAACAAAGCGGGACACAGGTCCTTGTTCCGCATGGCGTCTGGGGCCTTAGCACTTGCGGAAGTGAACAGACTTTAAGGGCCGGACCTTTCCTGGCTTTGACCCGCAGTGGCGTCTGCCGTGGTAGCACAAGCATCCCTTCCGACCAGATTCAGTTCCTTCCGTCCTTCCCCTTCGTAGGCTTGGAGACACACAGCAACTCAAACGCTTACAGACGCTTCTTGACGAATCCTTACTGCCTCCAGAACCAAGGGTCTGCGTCCTCCCCTCCTGGAGGGCTCCGATTTGAAGCCTTGCCTCTTCTTTTTCCCCTTCACCCTGCTCACAGGCTGAGGGCTGCCTGTCTCCCAGCATCAGAGTGTTCATGCCTCCTGCACTTGTGACTTAAGTCCACCTCATCCTTCCTGGTGGAGGCTGGCGGGCGGGGCAGGTGGGCGAGCTGCGAGACACAGGCATGAGGAGGACAGAGGAGGTTGGGGCGCAGACCAGCTTCCCTCTGGTGGAGCCTGGAAGTTCAGGCTCATAGCAGGGCCACTGTCTGTGCCAACAGCTCTTCCTCACACTTCAGGCTGTGCAACTAACCTTCCCTGCCGGATAGAGTGTTCTTTGGAAGCCGAGAAGGTGGTGTGGGTCCTGTGTGTATCCTTTGGTCGGCCCTCATCAAACCAAGCGCCTCGTGACCTCGTGGGTAGATTTCATTCTTCCCATTTCGCAGCTGAGGAAACTGAGGCCCCAATGAGTCACGCGGCTTGTCCAGAGTCACCAAGCCAGTACATGGCACACCCGGACCCAATTTATGGCTCACAGGACTCTCTCAGCTGCCCCCACTGTCTTTTGCAAGAGTCAACACTTGCCTGTTCCCAAGAACAGTATTGCCCTCCCCTCGTACAAGTGGCGGAGGACTGTGTGATGCCCCAAGATGCAGGTTATAGGAAATCACGCATGCGGCGTGCAGAGAGCAAGGGCTGGGGCCCACACTGCTGCAGAGGCAGCCGGGGGCGGGGGGGGGGGGGGGGCTCGAGGAGCTGGATCTTCTGTCCTAGCGTCATCCATCACGGCCCCATGAATGAGGCCCTGCTAGCCATCTGCACTGGCCCAGGGCTGCGGCTCTATTGGTTGCCATGGCGACCCCTGGCCTTGACAACGGAGGCGCCCTTGGCTAAGTGTGTTGTCTTGTCCCACTGAGTCTGCGGAAAAGCCGACAGCTGGGGCTGCGGACAGGAAACGAGTGTCCCACACTTCTGCCTGCACTTTTGTCTTGGCCCTGAGAGCAGACAGAATGAGAGCATCTTTGGGGGCCCCAGAGAGGTCTGGGGGTCCATTTCTAGCCAATGACGCATGCAAAGCTTTCATGCTCACAGGGCCTGTGGGGCAATCTAGTGGAAAGGTGCGTCAGACACCGTGTTCAGGACGTTTTTGGAGCACGTACTATTGATTCAATGATTCTTGCAGCCAGGTACTGCTCTGGGATTGGGGATACAGCAGGGACCCAAGTCTCGGGTCTCAGTTCACACTCTGCTAGCCCAGAGGTTAGGTTCAAATGGTATGATCCCCATTTTGCAAAGGGGGAAAATGAGGCACAGAGAGGTTGCTTAACATGCCAAGGACACACAGCAGGTCAAAGAGTCCAGTTTCACAGTCAGCGCCCTGAGGGCCACCTCTCCAAACGGCCCTCACCGGATTCTTTCTCCCTGCATTTCTGAGGCGTTTGCCTCTCAAAGTCAGAAACCCTCCGTTTCCGGAGACCTGGGGATGATGCAGGCCTGGGTCAAGTGTAGGGTCCACCATCCACCTCTTATGACGGTGGTTCCCAGCCTCACTTAGGGAGCTTCACCAGCGCCCAGACGACACCGTCACGCCCAGGAGACCCTGGTTTAGGTGTGGTGGGTGGAGCCCGTCATAGGGTCATAGGCGCTGTGGTCCTGGAGGTTCTCGGGAGCAGCCAAGGATAAGCACCACCGGCCTTGAGCTCTGGGACCCAGGAGGAGCCCATCAACCTTCTGAGCCTGCCGTCCTGCAGATGGCTGAATTGCATTTGGAAGCTATGTCGTGTGTAGTAGGTGAGCGTTAAACAGCAGCCAGTGCTTTGATGACTTTTACTCTCCCTCCAGAGCTTTTTTTTTTTCTTTCTTTTTTTTTTTTTTGCCCTTTCCCTGCGTTCTGGTTTCCCCATTGATTTAAAACTGCCCTGGCCTCGCCCCGTCCCATCCCACCCTCCAAATGCAAATGGCAGATAAGAGGGAGCTGAGAGAACTAATTAGCATTTTAATTAAAGGAAAGGGGACGGGGAGAGGTGGGTGGGCCTGGAGGGCTGACTGTCTGGTTGCACCAGGGTTTGCGAATTGTTTCCACGGAGGCACACGGTAAGAAACAGCATTTCTTGCAGATGCCTTGCCTGCCGAAACAAAAATCCCCCTCCCTCGCCTTGCACTCGGATAGTTCCTATTCTGTTTAGTTGATGGGTTGATTTAAATTTCTCTTGCACTTCTGATCACGTCAAGGAGGGACGGCCCTGGGGGTAGCTAGCCTGCCTTAACGCAGACTGCCGACTGCCGTCTGTCTCCACTGGTGGACGTTGCCCAGGGCGTGGTGGAGAGAGCAGGGAGACAGTTACTCACACCGCCTCTGGGCAGGACTAGGGGGTCCGGAGCATTGCAGCGAGGAATCCTAGCCCTGGGGTTCTTGGCCGCGTGCCTGTCAGATGGTTCTCAGGATCCGAAGAGGCTGTGAAAGCCATGTGACCCAACACGTGGGGAAACTGAGGCCAGGGGAGGGATGTGTCTTTGGAGCCAAACTGGAACAGTGGTGGGCAATCATGTATGTGATGACTTCAGACTTGGTGGGGGGCGGGGAATATTATTGTTAAACTGTTTTAACACAAATTTCGGACCCGCTCCCTAATTTTGTATTTTTAATTTTTTAATTGTTTTTATTTATTTTTGAGAGAGAGAAACAGCATGAGCAGGGAAGGGGCAGAGAGAGAAGGGAGACACAGAATCCAAAGCAGGCTCCAAGCTCCGAGCTGTCAGCACAGAGCCTGACACGGGGCTCGAACTCACGGACCATGAGATCATGCCCTGAGCCAAAGTCGGACGCTCAACCTCCTGAGCCACCCAGGTGCCCCTCTGCTCACTATGTGAGTCCTCAGGTGCACCTTAAAAGGCAGCTGTTGCTGTCCGTGTTCCACGGCTCGGATGTGCTGAGTTCACTCTCTGCATATATTGACTGGAGAACTGCTAAACTCTGGGTACCATGAGACGAAAGAAAGGCCTGATTCCCTCTCTCTTGGGGCTTGCATGTTTCTGAGTGGGACTGGAGTGCTCCAGGAAGGAGAGTGATGTGAGATGAATTATCTCTAGAAAGGTCAGGGACCAAGTAGAAAATGATGGAAGGAAAGCAGGAGAGGAAACCGAGAGAACACCGAGCTCAGTGCTCCAGTCCAGGAGGGACCATATTGCTCATGCAGAGCGAAACCCCTGGCACCCAGCTCCCTGCCGTCACCATCAGGGAAAGGGAGCCTTCCCTTGTGACTGCCGAGCATCTGAGAGGCTCCTGAGCAAGTCCCCAGGGAGACTGTGCCCATCTGTCAGGCCCCTTTCCTCAGTGACCCCCAAAACTCCCATGGACGTCAGGCATCGAGCTCTAGACCCGAGGACTGCATCATCAGCAGAGAATACAAAAGACAGGGGCCAGTCAGAGACAGAGGAAACTCAGTTGTCTCAAGAGCCTGTGACCCGCCAGGCTGTTCACATCAGTTGCGCCTAATTCCCAGCACAACCAGGAAGAGAGGCATCGCCCTCGAATCCTGTAGATAAGGACACTGAGGCTCAGAGTGTTTTCATGAGCTTTACTCTGTTAGCTACATTAAGACAGCAAGCTTTGGGGCACCTGGGGGGCTCAGTTGGTTAAGCGGCCAACTCTTGATTTCGGCTCAGGTCATGATCTCACTGTTGGTGAGATCGAGCCCCGTGTTGGGCTCTGTGCTGACGGCACAGAGCCTGCTTGGGATTCTTGCTCTCTGCCCCTCTCCCGCTCACGGTCTTCTTCAAAAAAAAAAAAAAAAGACAGCGAGTTTCACAGCTGAAGCCCAAGCTCCAGGCAGAGCACACACGTCTGTAGCATCCGTTACAGGGCACATGACAGACATTGCTAATGCATCACAGCTGGGTGCGGGTCCCCAGCTCACCTCCAGCACCTACACACGGTGCCTGGCCTGTCACGGGGCACTAAGTGAGTGACTTAGCTAAGTCATTACCTGCTAAGTGGATAACTGAAGCGAGCGGGTAAATGACAAACTGTAGCAGGCAGGAATTCAGACGCAGGCTTGCGTGACCTCAGTGTACAAGACCTTGTCTTGTCCCCTCCCACCTGTGAAAGGGGACAGCCAGCTCCCTAATTCCCTCGTTTGCTTTTTTTTTTTTTTTTTTTTTTTACAGAGGTCTAATTCACATAACAAGATTACCCATTAACCAGTATAAGTGAACAATCTGGTTCCCCTTGGCACATTCACCGTGTTAGGCAGACGTCTCCACCAGCTCCAGAACCTTCTCATCACCCTGAGCAGAAACCCCACCATCCCCACTTCCCAGTTCTGCCTACCACTGATCGCTTTCTCTCCCTTTGGATGCACCTGATCTAGAAGTGCCCTGCATATACCATCAGTGTGTGGCCTTTCATGTCTGGATTCTCCCACTGAACATCATGGTTTTGAGGCTCATCTGTGGTCTCTGTCAGTATGTCATCCCTTATTATGGTGGAGGAAGGTCTGTGGTGAGGCTGCACCCCTTCTGGGTTACCCTTTCGGCCGTTGGTGCTCACGTGGGCTGTGAATAGTGCTGCTGTCGATGTGCACGTCCCCGTATGTGTTCGAGCTCCTATCTTCCACTCTCTGGGCTGTACGCTTAGGAGTACAATTGCTGGACCATGTGGGAAAGCTTAACTTTCCGAGGAACGTGTAACTCTTTTTTTTTAATTTTTTTTAATATTTGTTTTTTGAGACAGACAGAGTGCAAGCAGAGGAGGGGCAGAGAGAGGGGGAGACACAGAATCTGAAGCAGGCTCCAGACTCTGGGCTGTCAGCACAGAGCCCGATATGGGACTCGAACTCACAAACGGGGAGATCATGACCTGAGCCAAAGTCGGAGGCTTAAGCGACTAAGCCACCCAGGTGCCCCTCTTTTTTGTTTTTGATGTTTTTTTATTTTGAGAGACAGAGAGAGAGAGAGCAGGGGAGGGGTAGAGAGACAGAACCCCAAGGAGGTTCTGTGCTGTCAGCACAGACCCGATGAGGGACTCAAACTCACAAACTGTGAGACCATGACCTGAGCTGAAATCAAGAGTCAGACACTTAACCAACTGAGCCACCCAGGCGCCCCAGAACCCCTAAGTCTTAAAGACTGGAGGTGTGGGAGCTGGTCTCTGGCTCCCTCCCTATCATCCCTCACCCAGAAGGTGCCCTCCCACATGCCTGGGGAGCCTCCCTCCTCAGCTCACGGTGACCCCCCTGCATCGCACTGACATGTTGAGTGCTTGTTCCCTGCCCCCCCCCACCCCCCACCCAACTCCCGGACCTGGCTGAGCAGGACCCTTGTGAATAAGACAGGAGAGCTGGGGCTCCTCCCCCATAGAGGGGGTCTCCAGGAGGCCCTGCGCCTCATCTTTTCTTCCAGCGCTCCGTGGTCTCGTGTGCCGTTCACCCTCCCCGTGCACCTGACCCCTCCCCGTGCACCATTCCACATCTCGTCACACCAGAGCATTTGCCCAGGCCTCACCTCCCCTTTCCTCGGTGGCTGCCAAAAATCTGCTCCCCTTTGAAGGGGCAGCTCTGGTGACATCTCACTGGCATCACCACGCACCTGCCAGAACGCATCTGTCCACGTTCCCACAGCGCCTTGCTCATACAGGCAAACGTCGTGATTTCACCCCGTCTTATACAGAATTACTCGCTGACAGCGAACTGGAAAATTTTTATACACATCTCTCACCGGGTTATTTTAAGGATTTATCTCCATGAAAGGGAAAGCAGCCTCATACATTAAATTCTCCCATTCTCCCCCCTCCCCAGTACTCCCCCCCCCCCAGCCCCGCCACTGAATCATGAGTTTCAGAAAGAGAGGGGCCTTTTTTCCATCTCAGAACTTACCTAATGCAGTGCCTTGCCCGTAACAGGAGCCTAATTAATTGTCGTTGATTGAATTAGCGGGCTGGAGAGAGTGAGCGTGTGACATAGACTCTTCTGATTGTTGGAGGCATATCGTGCTAAGAGCTCCCGTCTGATGGAGATCGCGTTTCTGTTACAAGGTCAGTCTCAAGTGCAGGCCACCGAAATGTCACCACCATATATCTCCCGCGGTGACATTTTGTAATTGAAAGTGCTGCAGGTGTCACTCCTACTCTGGCAGAGCTTTCAAATGTTGATACGCGAGTTCTCGGAGATTCTCGCCGTTGCAAACACATGTTTAATGGAAATTGGATTGTGTGCAGCCTTAAGTAGTCCCCTTGGAGACAAATGGTTTTGAACAAGAGTCAGCAACCGCTCTTTCTACACAGTTACCTTGCCGCTAAATCAACAGGCCCGCTTTGAGTTGGACGTGCCAGAATAGATAAAAAGAAGAAAAAACGTCCACTGAGTGATCAAGGAAAGAATGGGTTCTCAGTTAATTTATGGTCACACGGTCCACGCCCGTGCTTTCCTCTGGCGAAAAGCAGCAAAAATTGCCTCTCCGAGCTAGACCCTTTGTAATCATCAAGCCCCAGTATATACTGTGTTCAGGTGTTGTGTTACCCGCTGAATTATTCGATGCTGGAATGAGTGAAAAAGCAAGGGCTTCAGGGTCAGACAGTCTCAAGCATTCCTGTAACCAAGGCCAAGAACATAACCCGTGCGAGTTTCCAGGCCCTCACCTCTGAAATGGGGAGACACCCTCCCTGCTGGATGGTTGGGATTGGAGGGCATGAAGTGCCCTTCAGAGCCTCCCCAGGCCCTCAGACTACTGTCACTGCCACTCCGGAGGCATCCCAGATCCCTCACCAGGAGAGAAGACTTTATCCTAGCCACCCTGTGGCTTAATTCCCGCTGCGGTGCCCAGAGGAGAGACCATCAGCAGTCCCATGCCTCCCAAGATCTGGGGCTCGTCAGTCTGATACTCTAACCGCGCTGTCAGCCAGACTCTGTTTGCAAGCAATAGAAAACCTGGAAACTCAAGCAAGCTAAGGAGAAGAAGGAGGCGGGGGAGGTGGGGTGGTATCTTTCTTCTGGGCTTTGTTACCAAGGACGGGTAGAAGCGAGCCCTTCTCCCTCAGTCCTGATGTTTCCTTCCGAATCCATTTGGCGAGACGTGGATGAGCCTGATGTTCCCGGCCCTCCCCCTCCACACCGGCTCACCCCCAGGGAGAGCGGGGCTCGGGTCTGCCCCAGCACTGTTCAGCAGTGAGTGCCGTACATGTGGCCACACTGGGCTCCAGGCTTGAGATGGAACCAGGGAGCCTCAGCGTCCAGGGTCTGCATCCTGTCTGGCAGCTGCACTCTGTGGCACGTTCGGTCTGCGTGCCCGCTGCCCTCACAGGGTGGAAGGTGGCCGACCCCACCACGCCCAGGACGCTGGCCTATCCTGGTCCGGTGAGCCGCAGCCAGTGGGTCCCACGGCACGGACGCGGCCGCCAGGTCTGCTCCCCTGCAGACAGAGGGGGAGGCTTCTGACGGCGGGGAGGCATGGTGTGCGGAACAGACACCCCAAAAAGTACCTCCTGTGCCCACTTCCCAGAGGGCACCTCCGTTGCCTCGTCTGTGAAGATGATGGCGTATCTCCCGGGGCCCTGGGGTGAAACAGGGTGCTATCTGCAGCACATCTAGGTTCTCAGGGCGTGATGATGCTCGCAGGGCAAGCGCTGCTCCTGACTGATCCCTGTGCCCAGTGCCCAGTGCCCACTGGGCGGCTTGCACAGAGTAGGTGCTCTGTGCATGTCCACAGAATTGGTGCGTCCTCAGGCCAGTGTCATCTGCCTACGCTCCTTTGTTCCGTCTTTGCTTCTAATAATACAGCCCGACGTCCCATTAGCTCTGGGGGCACTGGGTTGGGAGTGCTGCCAGCCCGTCCTCCTGAGCCTGGTGCCAGATGCCCACACATTTCCTCACCCGTGCTGCGAAGCCCGCCTGCCACTTCCAGCTGGCACTTCCTCCACACTGTCATCGAGTTGGTGCTTCGTCGCAGAGTGAATGAGGGACACCTGTGACTCAGTGACTCTGGGGTCACACAGATCTGTTTACAGATCCACTCTTAACCTCTCTGTGCCTCAGTCTCCTCGTCTGCAAAAAGGGGACCACAGAGCACTGTTGTGGGCACTCCTAACAATAACGAATGCTAATTGTGCCGCACGCAGAGCCGAGCGCGGTGTGCAGCTGCAGAAAGGAAACGGGGTCCGCGAGTCGGGAAGGGCTCCATCACTGTTCTGCCTGGGGTAGCCTGGGGTGGGGCGGGGGGAGATGATAAAAGAAAACAAAGTGGGGGGCTTGCTCCAGGCCCACAGCGCAAAGGGCGACTAGCAGATCTAGCCAGGGAGCGCGGGACTGGGGAGCCGTCTGGAGGCAGCCAACAGACTGGTAGCGTGGGGGCCGAGAACCCTCCCTCCGTGGGTTTCAGAACAAAGCCCCGCATCCCGAGAGCCCCCTCCGTCCCCAGCAAACTCTAGACAGTTGGTCACGCTGGAGACATGCACTCCCCAAAACGGACCATCAGATACTGCTCTGGGTCCCAGGATTCCCAGACAGCCCCGGGGAGACCAGTGTTCTGTTGGGGGGCAGGGCAGGGGGGCTCCCAGCTGCTCTGAATCCTCCTCCATCTGAGCCCCACCCCCAATCTCACCAAGTGCAGTTGCTTGTCCCCCCCGTGGATGACGCACTGAACTTATCAGCTTGCCTACAGAGGGCTCTCAAGCCAGCTCTGTCCCCTTTCTCCAGTTTTCCATCTAGGAAATAGGCATAATGACCCTCCCTGCAGTGTGGCCAGGGTCCCATGAAAACACTTGCGAACGGGTTTGTAGTTCAGTAAATTTCTGCACCCAACGGTGGGTCTCAGACTCGCGCCCCAGAGGTGGAGAGTCACGTGCCAGCCAGGTGCCCCCCTGCCTTTTTCAAGTGTATATTCAGCATGAAAGCAAAGGATGTGATGTCAGAAGCACCTTCTCCACAACGTGGGAAATCGCAGGGCATGGGATTCTTGGCTGCAGGGACGAGCCCTTGGCTGGTCTGACTGTGCATTTCTGTTTTCTTTCAGGGTGAAGCGTGTGCAGGGAGCCTCTGTTCCTGAAGGAGGGGATCATGGCTTTCATGTTGCTCACCCGGCGGCTGGCCTGCACCTTCCAGCACAACTACCGCCTGCTCGTGCCCAGTAAGCCCTGGGGGGTCTTGGCAAGAACTGGCCCTGATGGGAAACACAATCCGGGCTGGGAGAGCCCTGGCGGGTGAAGGGACCAGCCAGTCAACGTTCTGGGGCTGTTCCCTCTCCCCGGCCACACACGCAGTAAAACCGTCCCCATCACCACCACCCCCGTCTCCCATCTCCGCCACATGCTCCTGTCCCTGCGTGGACAGCTCTGGGTCGGGCAGGAAGCTGATGCGGCCTGGAGGTGGTGGCCCCAGCAGCCGGGAGGCTCCAGGCTGCCCTCACAGGGACTGTTGGGGGAAACACAGCTGAGCTTGCTGCCAGAAAAAGGGAAGGCTACAAGCATCCTTGTGACTGACCTCAAGGCAAAGTGTGCTTCCAGGGCCCTGGACAGGAGGCAGCAGCCCCCTGCTGCCCTGTCCCTCACCTCTGCTCACCCGCACCCAGCCGGCCCGCGGCACCGCTGGCCGCATCTCTCCGGGGCTTCTGTTTCTCTCTGCCTCACTGAGTTCAGGCGGCTTAGCCAGGCTGGCCCCATCAGCAGTCGCCCTGCCGGTGAGGTCTCACGATAGACCTCCCTCCCTCCTTTCCACGAGGAAGGCACGCATGAAGCCCATTTTACAGGGGAGAAAGCTGAGGCTCAGAGAGGCAAAGTCACACGGCCACTTGAATGCAGGTCAGTCTGGCTGCAGATGCCGGGCTGTTATCCCTCCTCCATGTGCCTCCCTGGGGTTCTGGGAGACACAGGGGCTGGCCGTGGCCTCCTGTGGGCACCTTGTACCCCCCCACCCGCATCTGTCCCAGCTCTCTCAGAGCCCCGTGCTTTGCCATCACGATGTCTCTTTGTTAGTCTCATCTGCCTTTTGAAGACAGAGTGCTGCCCACAACCTTGGTCTGCATCTTTAATGCTGGGGTTTATAT
The DNA here is from genome assembly GCF_018350215.1 of Panthera leo. Classification (NCBI taxonomy): domain Eukaryota; kingdom Metazoa; phylum Chordata; class Mammalia; order Carnivora; family Felidae; genus Panthera; species Panthera leo. Next base: position 33,988,527 of record NC_056694.1, on the reverse strand, counting down.
CCTGGGTGGGGTAAAAAAGCAGGCATGCTCTCCCATACACACAGGAGTATTAGCAGGTTTTACTTTAAAATAAACCTTTTAGGAGCACCTGGGTGGCTCAGTCTGTTGAGCGTCCGTCTTCGGCTCAGGTCATGATCTCGTGGTCTGTGAGTTCGAGCCCCGCGTCAGGCTCTGTGTGGACAGCTCAGAGCCTGGAGCCTGCTTCGGATTCTATGTCTCTCTCACTCTCTGCCCCTCCCCTGCTCATGCTCGCTCTCTCTCTGTCAAATATTAAAAACAAACAAACAAAAAAAAACACATAAAAATATTGAAATAAATCTCTTAACTTGGGATGATTTTACAAGTACAGTGAAAGTACTAAGACAGTACAGACAGATCCCATAGGCCCCAGTGTCGCCCTGGTTAACATCTTACATCACGAGGATGCTCTTGTCAATAACTAAGAAGCTGACCTTGTACATTATTGCTACCCGAGCTCCAGACTTCTCTGGGGATTTCACCAGGTTTTCCCTTAGTGCCTCTTTCCCTCCCAGGATCCAGTGCGAGATCCCACAGTGCACTCTGGGGTCCCAACTCCCCGGTATCATCCGGTCGGTGACCGTGTCTGTCTTCCCTTGTTCTTGGCCCTGATCGCCTCAAGAAGTGAGTAGGTTTGAGGTTTTGTTTTATTTTATTCAATTATAAGAGAAGCATCTTAACGCTTACCCATTATTATGTTAAAAATGAACCCAAACCGACGCATGATGCCCAAGTAGTGTGCCCCTAGCGGGAGGGAGAGTCGGCCATAACTAGTACTGCTCACACCCGCTGGGGGCCGAGTGCCGTACTAGGTGCTGGGGACGCTTCACTGACAAGAAAGCATGGCCTGTGGGGCTCCGCCTTTGTAGGTCATTCTCAAGGACATCCCTTCCCAGGGAGACAAGCAGGGGAGAGCCTTGAGTCAAGGCTCCTGCACCTGGGCCACATTCCACCCAGTCAGCCTCCCCCACGGGCAGAACTCTGAGCCTCTGTTTCTTATCAGGCAAGTGGGTCTCCTCGGGAGACTGAGGGCAGTGCTGGGGTCCTACTTGCTTCGCACACTTCTCTATCAGAAGGAACAGTTCAGGGGCGCCAGGGCACTCCGATTCTCTCAGCAGGCACGCTTGCTCTCAAAACATAAGTAAATATTTTTTAACAATGCAAACACCCTTCGTTTATATTTACACAAGCATGCATAGAAAAAAAGAGACAAATGACTAATCAGAGTTATCAGGTCTGCATTTTCTTGGCAAGAGTTAAATCTTTTTTTTGGCACACTTGTGCCAGATTTAGAGATAAGAGTTTTTTTTTTTTAATTTTTATTTTAACGTTTATTTATTTTTTTGAGACAGAGAGACAGAGCATGAACGGGGGAGGGGCAGAGAGAGAGGGAGACACAGAATCTGAAGCAGGCTCCAGGCTCTGAGCCATCATCAGCCCAGAGCCCGACGCGGGGCTCGAACTCACGGACCGCGAGATCGTGACCTGAGCTGAAGTCGGACGCTTAATCAACTGAGCCACCCAGGCACCCCAGAGATAAGAGTTTTTTAATACTAAACCACGGTGTTGGCAAAGATAGAGGAGCATGTGTGTTCATACACTGCTCATAGGTAAGTAGCAATAAGGAAATAGTTTTTTGAGGTGTGTGTGTGTTAAGGAGGCTCCACACCCAGTGCGGCAGGGCTTGAGGTCACGACCCTGAGTCAAGACCTGAGCTGAGATCAAGTGTCCGACACTTAACTGCCTGAGCCACCCAGGTGCCCAGGGGAAATAGTTTTAAAATGGTAGGTAACGTTTAACCCATTTAGTCCCCTGGGAGAGGAAAGCAGAGACTCAGAGAAATTCCGTAACTTTCTCAGAACCTTGGTGCTAGGAAGTGGCTGAACCTGGCTTTGAGCTAAGCCTGGCTGGCCCCAAAAGTTACAACCTTAACCACTATGTTAGTTATTTATTGCCATATAACAAATAGCCCTGGGGCGCCTTGGTGGCTCAGTCGGTTGAGCAACTGACTTCGGCTCAGGTCATGATCTCACAGTTTGTGAGTTTGAGCCCCACATCGGGCTCTGTGCTGACAGCTCAGAGCCTGGAGCCTACTTCGGATTCTATGTCTCCCCGTCTCTCTACCCACCCCCCCATGCTCATGCTCTGTGCCTCTCTGTCTCTCAATAATAAATAAACGTTAAAAATATATTTTTTTAAATAGCCCTAACTTAGCTGGTTAAAATAATGCACATTTATTATGTCACAGTTCCTGTGGTCTAGGAGTCAGGGCTGTGGTCTCATCGGAAGGCTCACCGTGGAAGCTGGGGGTTCCGCTTCCAAGCTCACTCTCGTGGCGCTGGCTGGATTTGGTTCCACATGGACATCTCCACAGCGCAGCTCACAGCCTGGCACCTGTGTTCCCCGGAGGGAGGGAGGGTGCTTCAGCCCACCACCACGCCCACGGTGTTTAGGTGTTTGTGTGGCATCTCCACCCATCGACCGCTGTGGAGCCCTTAGACACGGTGGTGGCTCGTGTATCAGTGCTCCCAGCGGCATTGTTTCTTGCCCCTCCCCCACAATCACTGATAATCTGATGTCGGCATATAGAGCGCAGAGACTGGGAGACTGGACAGCAAAGCCGTTATGTCCGGGTGGTGAAATTACCGATACCTTCCTCAATGAACATGTTCTCAAAAACTTCAGTGGGGTGCTGCCTCCATGAGAGCAGGTGAAAGAAAGGGCTGGAAGTTTGCTACTCAGTGGCGACATAGTGCACAACTCCCCTCTGGCCGTACCGGACCTGCGATGCATTTGGCAAGAGACCCGAACAGCCGAGACAGTTCCCGCCCCCTTTGGAGAGAACAGAGTGCCCAGGAGAGTAACTGAGAAGGAAACCCTGTATCATCAGGCACATCCTCAGCCCGCAGTCTCCCTCCCGGCAGGTGCAGACATAGATTGTGCTGAGCGAAAGGACCACCAGAGTTTTAGAAGGAAACGAAGAACCACTGGAGATGGACCGTCCCCTACGTCTCCATCATCCACTGCGAGGGGCCTGTCTCCTCCTTTCCAAGTCCGTGGCCGTGTCCCTGCTCCAGATGCCTCAGCTCAGGTGAAACGAGATGCCGCCGTCTCCTGAACGACACCAGAATGGAACTCTGTGTCCCGAGGCTGTGGCCTGCGATGTGTCTGAGGAATTACGGCAAGCTCATAGGACAGTGAGGCTTGTCCTTTTATCCGGCCATTACTGCAACACTGTCCTTCTCAGAGCTAACAGAAGGTCTCCAGGAGCCTAAGAAGCGAAGTTCTCCATGGAGCGAGGAAATACCAGGAACAGGGGGACGGCTCCCCCTTCACAACAGCCCCCCTCCCCCAAGCACAAATTTAAAAGGTGAAGACCACCCACAGGCAACAGCTGGTCTGCCACGATTGTCGTTTGCATGGGACAGCCCCTTGGAGAAGGACCCCCACACCCCAGCTGACCAGACTGCACGGCAGCCAGAACCCGCTCCGACATCTGCTGGAATGAGGGAAAACGAGGAGGAAAAACAGGAAGAAGGAGGCTCATGTTCCCAAGAACAGTGACACCAAACAGGATGTGTTTGCCACTGAACCTGCAAGAAAGTAAAAACAGGAAAGCCAGCTGGAGCAGGAAGAGTTACAGCCCTCACGTGGGAAGTGGCCCAGAACAAGAGTGTCAGAGGGGAGAAGTCCTAGAAGTTTCAGTCCTCGGTTTCAAGGAGTGCCCATGGATTCTTCTGAATCTGGGACAAGAGAAACCAGACAGTCCTTCTGGAAAGGATATCTGAGACCCCTACAGAGCAAAACTCATTAGAAACTCCTCATTCTGCTTGTGATGGAGTTGACTCCACCAGTGAGATTGGGAGTCGCTGTGAGATGGTGTCCCTGTACGTGTGGCAAAAACTCACACCTTCACGAAGGGATCAAAGAACTCTTTATAAGTATCCTCAGAGCCAGGAGATGCTGACGAGCCCCCCGAAGGAGCCTTGAGGGGCCCCAAGCCACATCGAATGCCATTCACATACTGGGGAACTTTCCTGTTCAGCAGAGAAAACCGGCCGAGCTTGTATCTGGCAAGTCAGAAGAGCGTTGGCCATGTCTCCAAAGTGAGCTGCCTCCTGGGTACTAAAAGAATGTTGCCCTTTACGCTGGTTCCAGTGGCCACACCATCCGCTGCTACAGTGTTAGGAGAGTGTGTGCAACAGCCTCAGCTACAAGAGGAGTTCTCTGCCTTCGTTCTAGATGGCGAATCCTCTCTGCGGGAAAAGCAGGTGGCACTGTGGTCACCTTCAACCTGAAGAACAATAAATGACTTGAGATCTTTTTTTTAAAGTTTATTTTGAGAGAGAGCGTGCACTCACGCAAACAGGGGAGATGCGGAGAGGGAGGGAGAGAGAGAGAATCCTGAGCGGACTCCACGCTCAATGCAGAGCCCGACGCGGGGCTCAGTCGCACGGACCGTGAGACCATGACCTGAGCCACGATCAAGAATCGGGCACTCAACCTCCGGAGCCACCCAGGCGCCCCACGACTTGAGATCTTTGAACGCTGTGGCCCTCGGGCTGTCAGCTGTCTTGCCACAGTTTAGGAAGGTGCCCCAAAGGTGCTCACGGTCAGGCCTCACATTCTGTAGCATTAAATGCACGGAATGGATTCCTGCTCTGGGTCCTCCGGAGGGCCCCAGCAAACCGAGCTTTGTGCGAAGCGGGTGCATGACCTTGTGTTCAGTGGCTGCAGTCCTGATCAGTCCACCCATGCCCACAGCATCCGTACTGGTGACCGTGTGTGGGTCTTTGAAACTCACGATCTCACAGTGACTGTGTCGGATCCTAGGAACAGCGATGGTGACCACTTGCCTGGAGAAATGTGTCCTTGTCTGTGAGTTACGTTGCCACGAGCAATTGCAAGTTTATGGAGGACACACAGGCAAGACTGTGTGCACGACCTTCCCTGAAAGTATGGTTTATACCGGCTGATATGATGCCAGCATTCAGGCTGTGAGGCTAAATCCGCTGCAAAATTTCCACTGTCCATGGCACGGTTACGCTCTGATATTCAGCGTGTGTAGATCATTCACAACCACATTTGCTCACTGACCACACGAATCCAAATGTTCAAACCCTGATACGTTGCTGGAAGACTTGTGATGCTCTTTCTCGCTGCTGGGAGAGGATCCAAAGAGGATGAACAACATGCTGAGGATATGGGGATAACACAGAACCGGTTCAGGAAGCTTCTGGCCTCCCCCGTCTTGGGAAGAGGGTTCCAGCCAGGTGTGCCTCCAGTATGAGTCTGGGCACCTGTATGGGATGATAGGTTACACTGCATGTTCTTCCTGGAGGTCTATCAGACGTAAACAGATTCTACGGAACGACACTTCTCCGGGACAGCGTGGAATATAGCAATTTAGGCTACTGGTATTCTCCAGATGTTTATTAAAGATACAGATCTTAATTGGTTAAAAAAAAATAAATGGGGTGGACAGTTGGGGAGGGGGAGATTTTTTAAAAGAAGAGCCGAGCACCCAACTCCGATCGAACTTGACCTTGACTTTGGCCTGGCTCACATATGGAGCCCTTGCTGTTTGGGAAAACAGCATTCATTTATTACTCTCAGTATAAAGATCAAGAGAACATTAAACGCATCTGATGGCTGTTTCTATAGCTTGGAGTTAAACATTGACTCCAGTTGGTCAAGGCCGCGAGGGTGGCCGGCCTCGTTTCAGAGGCAGAGGGCTGGGCTGGACTTCCCCACCGTGCCAGCTCTCCCGGCTGTGCTGCGTCGTTCGTGAGTGAAAATGCCGGATGGTTCAGTATAAACGTTTCATTTCAAAGACCGGCACAAGATGACGTGAACAGTGTCACTTATACTCGGAGCGTCTGGGACAGGAGAGGTCAAATGTTCAGCCTAGCCGCCTACTAGCTGCGTGACCGTGGGCAGATAAGTTGACCTTTCTGGGCCTCAGTGTCTGCTTCCGTAACATGGGAGCAATCACAACATCTACCTCCCAGAGGGGATTCAAGCTTAAGTGAGGCAATCCGCGTGCAGTGCTCAGGACGAGGCCCGGCACGCAGAGTCACATGCCTCTCTCCTCATGTGACTTCATGGAAGTGATCCCAGGGAATTTAAATTGTGCTCTTTCTTCTCATGGCTTACGGCACTATATATTATCATTAAGAGAACATTCTTTGTATTGGAATTTGGCTATTTTCCTCTACAGGAGGTCAAAGTTGAGATAGTGTAGGAAAGGCAAAAATATTGGACCTGGGTTCAAATCTGGGCTCTGCAACTCACTAGCTGTGTGGCCTTGGGAAAGTCGCTTCACCTCTCTGCTCCTCATCTATAACCTGAGAACCATCACTCGACAGGGCTGTGGATGGATTAACACAGATGGGAGATGGGAGTCTGCCTGCCTAGCACGCAGTGGATGCTGAATCCGTGTTTGCTACCCCGTCTCCCCTTGTTCGATAGCACGAACCCAGCAAACGTACTGGGCTGTGGTTTCCAGGATCTCTGCCCAGAGCCCCTGGGCCCTCTTCCATCCACACCCGCGAAGACTTGGCACATGGAAGGAACCAACGCAGCTCTCGGTACAGACCTGTCTGCCTGGCACCTGGCCCTCAGCTTCCCCGTCTCGTGCCTGACCCGTCCCCAGTCCCCAGGGACGGGTTCTCGCCCTCTCTCCACTCCCCGCCCTGCGTCTGCCCGCAGCCTCGGCATCCCCATATTTGTAGCTGCACAAGACCCCACTCACCCCGTCATTCCCCTGAGACCCTTTCAGCCGCAGCTCCCACTGGGACCTGCTTCCGGGGCCAGCATTTCCATCCTGCAGACCCCGGGACATCTGACTGCCGCCGCATGGCGTCAGGACACTTTCTGGAGAAGGAAGAGAGGACTTGCGTGTCCTCATTGGAGGATACCTTGCAAAGTTTGAACTTTGCACTCTCCCCCTTACTGGAAACAAAGCAGGATCAGCACCACTTAAGAACTGTTTTTATCCAAACACACGTCCCCGTGTTATGCAGGTCTAGCTGGAATCGGTCTTGACCTGTAGCCCTGAGTTCTGGCCAAGGAAGAAATAAACAGCTTAATGTAAAAAAGAAGTCATCAGTGTGTTCCACGACCTTTTAGCTCTCTGCTAATGGAACAGACTCGAGGGACTCCCTTTTCATTTTAAGATCAAACAGAAGACAATAAAAGCCGGCTGCCTCATGCCTTGAAATAAGGGCAGCGCTGGATTTTAACTGGACTTTACGTTCACAGGGTTCCATTGTGTTACATAATTAATTCAAAAACCCTCTTTGATATCCAAAGCAATTATGGAAAATTAAGAATGCATTTAAATAGGTTTTTTCATATCATTGCTTTGTATAGCTTGGCACACTGTGTGTGTGTGTGTGTGTGTGTGTGTGTGTGTGTGTGTGCGCGTGACAGAGAGGGATGGAGGGAGAGACGTATCCTAGAATGATTCTTCTCTGAGTTTTAGTTTTCTCTCTTATGTAAAGGAAACAATAATACATTGTCTAGTTATTCCCCAGTCTAATGGAAGGTGGCAAGAAAGAGGAAGGAACATTTCCCAGTTGCACATATGTCCTGGGAAGGCCAAAGACGAGCAGGGACGTTGAAGGGATTCTGGGGGTTACTGACGGTTAGTCACCCCACACTTACCATGGTAGGTTCTCCACAGCTGTCTTTCAGTAAGGGATCAAGCCTGGGGGGCGCCTGGGGGGCTCAGTCAGTTAAGCATCTGACTCTTGGTTTTGGCTCAGGTCATGATCTCACCATTCTTGGGAAAGAGCCCTGCGTTGGGCTCTGTGCTGGCAGCTCAGAGCCTGCTTGGAATTCTTTCTGTCTCTCTCTCTCTCTCATTCTGCCCCTCTCCCACTCACACTCTCTCTGTCTCTCTCAAAATAAATAAACTTAAAATAAAAACATTTTAGGGGCGCCTGGGTGACCTTAAGTGTCCGACTTCAGCTCAGGTCATGATCTCACGGTTCGTGGGTTCGAGCCCCATGTCGGGCTCTGTGCTGACAGCTCAGAGCTTGGAGCCTGCTTCGGATTCTGTGTCTCCCTCTGTCTCTGCCCCTCCCCTGCTCACGGTCTCTCAAAAATGATAAATGTCATTTTTAATTCTTTTTAAAAAGACTTGGGATTAAGACTGCCCTTTACTTCAGCAACATGCTGAGCTCGAAAGCCTTGTGGGTCTAGCCTGGGAACTCCCCTCTCTACATTTATTACCATGCAAAAGTGTGAAATGGATCTCAACCAAGTGACTTGTACCCAACACTTTTTTTTTTAATAAAAAGCATCTGTAAGTGGGGACCACCTGTATTGAGCCATTTGATTATTCACTCCCAGGTGATTTCTGAATGTCACAACTCGGGGCACAACTCAGGGCGAGGTGATGCTGGCATCCAGCCAAACATCCTCCAGGGCACAGGACGACCCCCCAACAGAGTTATCTGGACCCAAATGTCAGTGGTGCTGCTGAGAAACTCTTGTCTCTATGTACTTTTGGATATACACTTGCATACGGATTAAATTTTGACAAAATTTGGGTAGTTTTTATAATCTGACCTTTCACATGCTAATGCCACGGGCACCTTTCCATGTCCATAAATATTCAAACTGCCCACCTCAGTCCCATGAACAGATACCTGATGTTCCTTGTCCACGAAATGGTGGAAGGTGTCATAGTCTGTTTAGCTGCCCTCCACTGTTTTTTTGTTAAAAGATAGTACTAGGATGAATATTTTAACCTACATTTTTGTGTACTGGTCCCATCATTCTCTTAGGATGAACCCTGAAATGAGATGCCTCAGTCGAAAGGAATAGGAAGGCAGCATCAGCTGGTACTCACGCCAATGGGACATGAGAATGCCTGTTTGCCTACAACTTCACTAGCACTGGGCTTTCCTGTTTTTTAGAATCCTCAATGTTTTGGTGGTGCCCAGGTCTGGCCAGACTCTGTGTTTGTGGGTGGTCTGGCTCAGATGGGGTTGAGGTCCTGGCATGGCCTCCGTTGGGGACGTTGGGCATCTGTTAGGGCAGAATTCTCATACCTACCGTCTCCAGGGATCCTCATCATCTCTCTTTACTGCCAGGCTCCAGACACATCAGTCAAGCCGCAGCCAAAATCGACGTCGAATTTGATTATGACGGGCCCCTGATGAAGACCGAAGTCCCTGGGCCTAGATCTCGGGTGAGTTGAGCACACTTGAGTGGTGTTCTTAAGAACAGAGTGAGAAGGGTCCATGAGGCAAGAACACAGCCGAGCTTAGAGACCTGTATTCTTAGCTGCTTTCAGAGAGCTTACCACTAGAGTTCCAAGACATTCTGCCATAACAAGTCAAAGAAGGCTTCTCGGAGGAGATGTATCCGTTATTTGTTGTCACAATACTGCTGTGTAACAAACGAGCACAAAACCTCCGTAGCATACAGCTTGCTGCTGCATCTAGGGTTCACTGGGAGTTAGCCAGGCAGCTCTGGTGGGTCCATCTATGTGCCCGTGGGATGACTGGCCACTGTGGGATGATCTAGGCTAAGCTTGTCTTGGCCAGTGCAGTGACGTGGCGCTGCTCCATATGTCTCTAGCATCCTCCAGCAAGCGGGGCCGGGCTCGTCCTCACGGTGATGGCAGAGGTGACCGCACGAGGAGTCTCATGAGGTCTAGGCTCCACTCCAGTCTGCCACCACTCCTACCTCATTCTCTTGACCTTGAAACCAAGCCAGATGGCAATGCTAGATGGCGGAGGGCGAGGTAGCAAAGGCCCTTGGTCTTGACCTTGAAGGATAAAAAGGAAGAATTCACCAGAGGAGTGCATTCTGTTGTAGACCCAGTGGAGAGAGCTGTGCAGGGTGACAGGACGTGGCATATGAGACACACTGGGATAGATGTTATTGTGTGAGATGGGAGAGGCACAAGACGAGTCTGATGAGGGAGGCTGGGACTCCTCCTCAAAGATACTACAAAGCCTGCATATTACACCCTTCAGGAGGCTGATTAACCTTGACTCTGTGTTGTGATGTACAATACTGTTTCTAATGTTCGCACCTAAAAAATAGCAGTGTAAACCTTTTTAATACACACTGGCTTTTTTCTCTGCAGGTTTTGCAGATTTTTATCCGCAGTGTCACTTTTTTTTTTTTTTTTTTTTTTTTTTTACTGTCAGAAGATGCCCCTTTTTGAAAAATAAGATCAAAACAGAGGAAGGCAAACCATAAGAGACTCTTAATACAGAGAACAAGCTGAGGGTTGCTGGAGGGGAGGTGGGTGGGGAGATGGGGTAAATGGGTGATGGACATTGAGGAGGGCACTTTTTGGGATGAGCACCGGGTGTCCTGTGTAAGCAATCAGTCACTGGGTTCTACTCCTGAAGCCAAGACTACACTGCACGATAACTAACTTAAGAATAAAAAAATTTAAAAAAAAAAGAAATTCAAAAGAACATGTATATAACTTACTGAGATGAACGTGAGAGTTTAGCAGTTTTGTGGGCACAAAAGTCATTTGGCATCTATATCTTCCAGCAACAAGCAGAAATGAATTTTTTAGAAGATGACAGTGTTAATTATAATTACTATATACTCCTTAACCTACCGTGTTTCTACGTGACTGTCCATTCTTATTGAAACTAACGTAAAAATGTTAGTTTCTAACTAGTGTTCTAACAAGTTTCTAACTTGTTTCTTCCAGTCTTCATTTCCTTGTGAAGACCCCCCATGTCATGTAAAACTTAGATTTGTATGCTTTTCTCCTGTTTAAAAAAAAAAAAAAAAAAAAAAGATAGGCCTTTTGTCATTGCAACCACTTTATAAATCCAGAAATCTTTGTATTAATGCAAGTGATTATAGTTGTTTTGATAGTGTTTTGCTAGCAGAAGGAGAGACTTTTTCACGCATATTTCTCTGGAGGAGAGGCAGATTTTCATTTCATAGTGGAGAAGTACCTGGAATAATTTTTTATATTCTTGTCATTGCTATTGGTTGACTTTAGGCTGGATTATTTTTAGAGATTAAATACTTGTAATAGCAAAGCAACTAGGTCCCAATTCCCAATTTATAATTCCCAATTTCTATATGTACATGTGGTTTATGGAGTGTTTAGATTATCATTACAAATCGTTCTTTGATGTGCGAGTTTCTGTTTTCAATTGATTTTATATTTTCTAACAGGGTGTTAAAGCCTTTTTCCCCCCAAAATAAAAGGGGAACCTATGCTTTTATGAGCACCAGATAAACCCCTTGTGCTTAAATTTTTTTGTGTGTTAAATATTTTAGTTTATTTTATTATTATTTTCCAAGTTGCTAAATCCCTGCTATCCTGGTAATGTAACTGGCAGGAATAGTTTCCTGCCAATTATTTATATTAAGCAATTTTTAAATATTTATAATATTGTTGGCTAATTGACTGTGAAGTTATTGGTATAAGTGGTGGGGGAGGGGGAGACGCCCCAAGACCTGGGAAGATATGAAAGACTTGAAGCTAGTTGGGCAAGAGTGTGTCCTTGCTCTAATGCTTTGTTATTCTTGCCTGCAGGAGTTAATGAAACAGCTGAATATGATTCAGGTAAGTGAGGATGAGCTCACCCTCCAAGCTTCTCGGTTATGACTTAGCTGAGAGACACACTTCCTCTGTGCTGGCTCTTTAAAAAAAAAAATGCAACTTTGTTCTAAACCTTTTTTGTTTTTTTGCTTCTAATTTCCCTTGTGAGTTCTTCTTTGACTCATTTGTTACTTATATGGTGTTTAATTTCCACTTTTTGGTGAGCTTCTCCTTTCTGTTACTCATTTCCAATTTCATTCTGTTGTGGTTGGAAAATATATTTTGCGTGAATGCAATCCTCTCACTGAGGCTTTTATATGGTCTGTCTTGGAAGATATTCCCCAGGCACTTGAGGACAACGTGTACTCTACCACTATTGGGTGGAGTGTTCTGTAAAAGTGTCTGTGGGATCTGTCGGTTGAGAGTGTTGTTCCAGTCCTGGTTCCTTGTTAATCTTCTTTTTTTTTTTAATTTTTTAATGTTTATTTATTTTTGAGAGAGAGAGACAGAGAACTAGGAAGGGCAGAGAGAGAGGGAGACACAGAATCCTAAGCAGGCCCCAGGCTCCAAGCTGTCAGCACAGAACCCAGCGCAGGGCTGGAACCCACGAACTACAAAATCATGACCTGAGCTGAAGTGTGACACTTAAATGCCAGAGCCACCCAGGCTCCCCTTCCTTGCTAATCTTCTGCCTGGTTGTTCTATACACTATCAAAAACCAAATATTAAATTTGCCAGCCATTCTCTTATAACTATATTTTTCTTCTATGCTGCCCATTTTTGCTTCCTGTATTTTGGGGCTCTGTTATTGGGTGCTTACATGTTTATAATTGTTATATCTTCTTAGTGGACTTCACCTCCAGAAGCATTTTTGTTTCTTTGTTTTACAGGTGATTTTGTCTAATTAGTATAAACCATTTCAGCTTTCTTAGGATTGCTGTGAGAATCATGTACTCTTCTCCATCCTTTTATTTTTAACATATTTGTATCCTTGAATCAAAAGTATGTCTCATGTAGACAGCATATAGTTGTATCTTTTTATCCAGTCTGACAGTTTCTGATTTTTTATTGGGTTGTTTCATGTGCACACAGTTAATGTATTACCTATATGGTGGTATTTACATCTTCCATTTTACCTTTTGTGCTCTCTGTGTCTCATATTTTTTGTTCCTCTTTTTTTTTACATTCAGTGGATATCTTCTAATGTACCATTTTCATTTCTTTCATAGTTACTATATATTTTTCAGTTTTCTTCGTGGTTGCTCTAATGCTTACCATGTACATCTTAACATCAGAATCTTCTTCAGATTTATATCTGAACCTTCTGTTGCTATAATATATAAAACACATACAGAAAAATTCATAAAATACTAATTCACAGCTTAATAAACCATTATAAAGCAAACCATTCATGTAAGCAACCAAATATACCCTCTGTGTGACCATAGAATGGACAAAACATGGCTTACCTCACCAGTTCAAGCTTCATCCCAAAAGATGAGGAGTCTAGGGGATTGTAGCAATCCTGAACCAGTCTCTACTTTCCCCAAGAATGCAGACGCTGTGCATTTTTTCTGCAATTACGAAGAGAGCCGAGGCAATTACCTGGTCGATGTGGATGGCAACCGGATGTTGGACCTTTACTCCCAGATTTCCTCTGTCCCCATAGGTAAGAGCTGGGAAATCCGCCCTTGGATGTATGTCCTCTCTCTGTTAGTTGTGGCCGTCCTGACTTTAGTTGCTCCCTCCAGCAGGCCCATCCCTGTGTGTTGCCAGACTCTTTCCTCAAGGGCAGAGAAAAAGAACAAGTCATGGGTAGAGGGTCTATCATAGGGACTTTAGATGTCTTCTCTTATTTATTCTTCCTGGAAAACCCGCAAGGTGAGTGTGTATTAATACCCCCATTTTGTTGATAGATAAGCAAAGCTCAGAGAGGGGATTGATGCAGCTTGCGGGGGAAGCATGGCCAGGATGTGAACCCAGGTCTGCGGGACCACAGCCTCCAATGTCAGCTGTCTTAGGTTAGGTCTCTTGGAAGAAGAGCCTGAGGCAGGGGTTCTGTGCAAGTCGCTTATTAAGGGCACACTCTCAGGAGACTGGGGAGGCAGGGAAAGGCTAAGAAGGATGAGGTTTCAGCCAGAGACTAGCCACAGCCTGATCCCACAATGGGGGGTGGGGGGGTGGCTCTGGAACATGAATTGCACCCTAGAGTTGGTCCCAGACTGTGCCAAAGAGGCTGGCCTTTTTGTACCCAGTGCTAGTCAGTCATTGCCCATTAGCTGCCAGAAGGAAGCGCGTGGCTCATCTTTTGGGCCAAGGAGCTTCCATTCACCAAGGGCAGATTTCCAGAGAAGGAGGTGGCTGGAGCCATTCCCGACCCCCACGTGGGCAGCCAGGAGAGGGGTGGCCGCCTAGTCAAGGTGAGCGGTGGGGGGCCACGGCCGCGTCTGCCTCACCAGGCTCACCTCCAGGCTCGCTGCCGGAGGAGGGCACGGCAGACGTGGGGCGCGTAGGGCTGATTCAGACACGCAGGTTGCGGCTGTGCTTAGTGGTCTGTGGGCTAAGCGTCTCGTCTGGTAAAGCCTGTCCCTTGGTGCGTGATGCCAGCCCCTGTTTATTTCCCGTTAAGATGCGATTAGACACTAAGGTGACTTGTTCTTTTTGGGAAGCCCGTCATTCAGAGATGCTTTGGCCTCTGAAGGTGTCTGGGGTTCTGTGATTTGCACAACCTGGTCCGTGCTCTGTGTCGGAGTGGAAGGGCCAGGCTTATCGGCCACGGGCTGCAGGCCATTCTCTTCCCAGCTGGCTCCTCCCTGCCCCCCCAAGCCCCCGAGGGCCTCCCTCACTTCTCAACCCCAGCCGGCCGCCAAATGTGTGGGGTCCTGGGGAACAGGCCGGCACAAGTTGGGAAAATACTGGGAGCTGTGAAAGTTTTCTTGCGGCCATTTTCTTCCCCTATCTCTAGTCTTTGATGGAATTTTTTTTCTAACTGGTCACTACTGGGGATGTGCCAGATGCCTGGCACATTGCTAAGCACCTTACATGTTATCCCGTTAGACCCCTGCAGCAGCCCCATAACATCGGGCCTTTCATCATCGTCTCCACCTTGCCCACGGGGGCCAGGTTTCAAGAGGCCATGGGGTCTGCCCAGCATGTCCAGGGAGCCCAAGGATTTGAACCAAACAGTGTCTGCCTTCTAAGTTTACTCCTGTGATAGCCACCTCGCAGACGGCCACCCCTGCCCTGCAGTGCGGGGGTCCCACGGCTTTGAAAGCTCAGGCGTGGATTTTCCTGATCCATATGGACTGGCTTTGCTCTCATCTCTCCTTCTGAAGCCACTAAGACAGGCTGCATCTGTGACTTAGTAAGATTTCCCTGGAACTGGCTTATCTACTGAGGCAAGAAAGTCATAAACACCCAGGCAGCACAATAAAGAACCAGAACTGAAGGCCTCTGGCCACAGTATGGCTGGAAAAAAACCCACAGAAGCCTGCTTCCTTGACTAACAGACACCCTGCAGCTGTGGGCCCAGCAGGCCAAGAAGTTGGGTGGGAGATCAGAGAGGCTGCTCACAGCTCTGTCCCCTGGGACACCAGGTCCCCTCCCCCCCCCCCCCCGGGGGCCCACCCTCCTCCCACCAGGCAGAGTGAAACCACAAGGCTCTTCAAGCCCCTTCACTCTGCGATGCCGCAGAGGAGAAAGTCTGCCCGGGGTGACACTGGGGCCTCCCCTCCCCTCTGAGCTTGCTAGCCTCCTCTCCTCTCACAGGCCAGAGCAGGCCCCAGGCCCAGAGCCTCGGGCGGGCCTCTCTCCTTTCAGAGCAAGTGTATTTAAACTAAAAAGTGAGTTGGTTTAAAGAAAATAGGTCTCTCCTGTTGCGAAGGTTCCAGGCTCTCGCCGTGTCACGCACAGATCCCCACGTCATTATCGTTCACCTGGTGTCCTTTGAGCGGCACATTTGGCCACTGCCTTGGAGGGTCTTCCAGTCTGGTCTCCTGACCTCTGTGGCCCCCGCGCCCCCCCACAGACTTGGCCATCCCGTGGGAGTCACAGCCAGCGTTGGGAACGAGGAACAGTAACTCGAAGCACAGGCTTTGAGGCCGGGGCACTCTGGCCCCAGTGAGTTTCCCTCCTTTCCGATAAAGGCTCCCGCTGACAGAGTATCGCGGGCTTTCTCTTGGTTTAGGGCTTCTGGCGCGTGTTAGGTTGCTTTTGGGCCTGGAGATATTGAAGCGTCATGGTTAAGATTTGTGCATTGGTCTATATTCGCGTGCGGAGGGCGAATTCATAGCAGGGCAGTTGCTGAGTCAAGGGGTATCCTAAGCCCTTTCGTGCTGGGCAGTCAAGACAGCAGGGCTCCAGGAAGCAGCAAACGCACGAAGGGTCAGGCGTGCATGTCACGGGGTTGCAGACTGCATCATTGACGTGCTCGGTTCCTGAGCAAACAGGTATTGCGATTCGACTCTAGCAGCGGCCCTGGGAAGAAGGTGAGGGCCACGGTTCATCACACTGGCCCGGGGAAGAACTCCCAGCCCCGGTCCTGAATGTGCCTTAACCTTGCGTTCACTGCCTTGTCTGGGGTTCTAGCCCGGTAGGGCTCACACCCGGGTTTCAGGATCGACGAGAGAATTTGGTGAAGGTTTCTGGCGGCAGCCTGAGTGATTCTAAGTCCAGAGGTCTGGGTGGACCCGAGGAGTGGGTCTTGTTGTCTGCAAGAGATAACAGGGCCCCTTGTGAAGGGAGGGGCAGGCTGTGGGGGAGGGGCACAGGGACCCTGTGTGCCGTGCGGGCCTCTAACCAAGACCCTAACCGTGCCCCCTCTCTGCAGGCTACAGCCACCCCGCTCTCCTGAAGCTGGTCCAACAGCCTCAAAACGCGGTGAGTCCCGGGTTACACAGTGTTCATGGAGATCCAGAGTGTCATTGGGCAGCCTTGGGAAATACCCCATTCGCTCACTCATTTATTCATTCATTCCACAAATGTTTATTGAGCACATACTATATGCTAGGCACTTGAAATGCCTTGGTGAGCAAAGCCACACAGTGCCCACTCCCACAGAGGCAGTAGGTAACCACACAGGTAAGTAGCGAATTGCATCCATATTAAGTGCTACAGAGAGAGGCAAACAGTGCTGTGTGGGCGCGAAACAGTCACGGTGGTGACAACGGTGGACATTTTTTGAGAGCATAATATGTGCCAAACGCCATGTTCACCACTTCACAGCTGTGATGTTGACAAGTCTGCGAGGCAGGTTCTGCTGTCATCCCCATCCTACAGATGAGGACACTGAGGCACAGAGAGGTTAAGTATTTATCCAAGGTCACACAGCAGGAGGAGGTGCTGGGAGTTAAACCCACAGGAGCTGAGGGTTTGGGGGATTGCGGGGGGCGAGGGGGGGTAGGGAAGGATTCCGAGGAAGTGACCTTTGAGCTGAGATTGAAGGAGGAGGTACCTCCAGGGCCCCTGCAGGGAGAGGGGAGAGGGTGGGAGAGCAGCTTCGAGGCTGAGGGGTAAAAGAGGACAGCGTGGCCAGAGCCAAGCCGGAGGGACCTGACAGCGTGCAGATTTAGGGACCACACAGGCTGATGTCAGCCTCGGCACTGGTGATGGTTGCAGAGGTGGTTCTCTGCAACGGTGGGGGGCCTCCAGTGCACCTGCTGGCCTCACCTGCTCGGTGCCAGCAGCGTCCCCTCTTCAGCTCTGAGAAGCAAACCTGTCTGCAGACATTGCCAGGTGCCCTTAGTGGAGCGGAGGGGGTGGAGGGGCCCCGAGGCGAGCACCCCTGCAGGAGAGGGGCAGGAAGCTGCTGATCAGTCACACTGGATATAACCCGCGCAGAAGCGCGCATCCCCTCCAGCCCCGAGCGCACTGCTCAGTGAATTGTCTCCCTTCTGCTTTGTTATCACTTCCTTAAGGAGCCCTTTTACACACAATTTTCCTAATTGTTCCCGCCGTCACGCAGTCTTAATGCCGCCACATTTCCTGTTACTACCGTCGCAAATGACCGCCGGCTTAGAGGCTTGCAACAACACCCGGGTATCTTGGCACGGATTTTGTGGGCCAGGGGTCTGGCGGGCTCTGCGTAGGGTCTCACAAGAAGCTCTTAGCCGAGGCTCTGGGGCAGAATCTGCTCCTGTGCTCATGCAGGTCCCTGGCACCTCGTTCTCATGGTTTCCGTGTGGTCCCTCCGTCCTCCAGCCAGCAGTGGCCGGTCCTCTCTGCCTTCCTCCTGTTTCTGCTCTTAGCTAAGGGCTCATGTGGTTGCACTCAACCCACCCTGAAAATCCAGAACATTGTCCCCATCTGAGCTGATCAAGAACCTTAATCGCATCTACAAGTTCTGGGTCCCGGGATGGGCAGACATTGTGCCATCTAGAGCACCCCTCTGCAATATGGTAAACGCATACCGTGTAGACAGTTGTGCTCCCCACACCACAGGGGGGGAAGCGGTTTCTCACCCCAGTTGGGAATGCATGAATTGCACCTGGTCTCCCCACCATGCACCCCTGCCCGGATGCCCTTCCCCTAACGGCAGACGTGCGTTTCCTCCGTTCTTTTCCCGCGTACATGGAACCATAGCATGCGTGGTCTTTGTCGTGTCCAGTGGCTTGTTTCCCTCGAAGTCCGTCTGCGGGGTCCATCCTTGTGTGTGGCCGCAGACCGTGCACTCTCAGGGCTTCACGGCCTTCCATTGTGTGCACGCACTGCCAGGGACCACTTCATCCTACTGCCGACGGGCCCTTGGGCTGCATCCTTCTAGAACGTCGGAGCACGTGTGCTCCAGGGAACACGTGTGCTCTGGGGAACACGTGCATGCACGGCCACGGGACTCAAGGCCAAGCCACCCTGCTGCCCATGGCCGTGCGCGCACGAGAGCGGCTTCAGCGGCTCCCGCCAGCGTCCCCAGCTGCTTGTGGATGTTCCTGCCCCCAGTAGCGTGTGAGTTCCGTTGCTGCTGCACATCCTCAGCCACACCGGGTGTCCTACCCAGGGTGGCACAGGGAGTGTGACGCCTAAAAAGAGGAATCTAAGACAGCAGGGATTGGGGGAGGAGGGGCGCGGAGCATTGGGAGCCCACTCCCCGAGCTTAAAGCCCCTTCTAACTGGCAGAGTTGAAAAGAATAGGAAAGAGCTACATTTCCCTTCTCACAAACGGCTGTGCCCCGCTGGGGAGGGGCTTGGGGACGCACAAGTTCAGGAGCTGCGGGAGCAGAAAGGGCGTCCCCCTCTGAAGGTCCCCCTCTGAAGGTGCCTGGCGAGGCCGCTGGGGCGCGGGTGTGTTTACATCCAGAGCCTGGCTTTGTTTCGAAACGTTGTGCGGATCCCAGATGCCTCGGCAGTTGGTGCTGGGAAAAATGTGTCAACAAACATGTCACACACATTTGCAGTGTCAGCTGCCTGCAGAGGCAGAATCATCCCTGAAAACACGTGACTTTGGGGATTCTGATTTCAGGGATGCCCTGCCCCCACCTGTCTGTGCCAGGAACCTGGGAGCCGCTTCATCCTCCCTTCCTCCCACCCACCTCTCAACCCTCACCCTGTCGGGACCTGTCGTGACCTTGCGTCTTCCCAGTGGCCCCTGTGGACCAGCCCCCCCCCACCCCATCAGGCCCACGCTCACTGCCTCCAAACTGCACCCGCGGCCCCCAGAGTGCGCCCCACCTCCCCCGCTTCAGATGCAAAGCCCTTCGCGGTCTGGCTCCTGCTGCTTCAGCCTCGTTTCTTGACATTTGTTCAGTCATCGATTATTGATTGAATACCTACTGCGTGCTGGGCACCGTTCTGGGTGCCAGTGAGGTCACGGTCTAGATCGATTGGGACCACAGTCCCTGTTGACGTCATTCTGCTGCAGAAGTCTGGGCTTGGGCAAGTGAAAGGAGTCCCCCGGCACGGTCTTAGAGAAGCCGGGTGCACCCCGGGCATCAGGCTGGGGGACCATTGGCCGACATGTTGCGTCTTGCAAATTCTTGGCTAGGGGTGCACTCACTCGGTGATGATGGTAATTTGCAAGTGGAGGGCAGGGTCCTGCCAGTCCCGTGAAGGGGCTGATCAACCCATTTGTCCCCCAACCACACCACCCTCATACTCCGACATAATTATTTCACGTGGCTGCAAAAATGAAGGCACGACCCCTGGATCCAATTTCTGGGCTCCAGTTACAATTTCTTATGTCACCAGGGTCACTCGTGACAGTGCCCACAGTTTGCACAGTGATCATTTATCTGTACGATGGTCAGTGCACAGTCATTGCGCTGAGTGATGGGTGCAGTCTGACGTCCGTGACATGGGGGAGTGTGGACCTGGTCAGGTAAGACACGTGCCATCACCGTGACCCCCAGGCCTTTGCGCCTTCCTGACCATTCATCTAGACTAAGTTGCTGCCTCAGCTGCTCTGCCGTCTCACTGGCTGCCTACAAGCACCAAGGGAGGAGCCCGCATTTTGGCAGATAAGGACTGTGAAGACCAGAGAGGTTAAGTGAGTTGCTCCAGGTTGCACAGCCACTTCAACCAAAGCCCATCCCCTTCACACTGCACTTCAGGACTGCTGAGCCTGACAGCAGAGCTTCTAGAAACCTGTCCTTACTGGATCCCACTACCCAAAGTCCCAGATACCTTCTGTTCTTAATGTCACACTTTGTCGAACAGGAGCACCACCCCCACATCTTCCGCGGTCCCAGATAGGCAGTCAGGCGGCCAGCCCGCCATCCCAGCCGTCCCCTCCGTGAGCTGCTTCCCCCGGAACCGGTGCTGGCAGTTCGCCTCGACCCTGGTCTCACAGTGAGCTAGATTTCTCAGGAGCCGCAAGGAGATGCCTGCAAAGGCCCCCAGAGGCCAGCCAAGTCTCTGGGTTGCACCAAGCAGACTCGGATCCAGATCCAGCATCAACATCTACAGGCGGATGCTGCGTGCAGGTCGGGCAGAGGATGGAATCTGAGGTCAGCAAGCCCGCTTGGAGCCATGCTTCTGCCCCTTCCTTGTCTGTGTGACTCGGGCAGGTAGCTTGACCTCTCTGCTCCTCACTTTCCCCAGTTCTACAGCGAGGAGGGTTACCGCCCCCCGCTACTTACCCTAGACTCACCCATGTGGTCACAAAGCAGAAAAAGCAGCATGAGTCTGCCCCAGTTTCTAGCAGTCCAAGGCAAGTTCCAAAGCCACCAAGGAGATCGCATTCTGGGGCCTTCTGATGCAGTGAAGCCGCTGTTCGGATTTGCACTGGGTTTACTGCACTGATTATGTCCAGGAGAGAGGTACCCGAGCAGTCCCTAGGCCCAGTCAGTCCCTCCCACTTTTGACGGGCGATTCGGCTGTGGGCTAGTTTCAGATTCACACAGCAGGTGCAGAGACAGTTCCCACCTGTCTTTCCCCAAGTTCACCCAGTGCCCATACCGCCCTCTCCACAGCACCTTTGTCAAAACTAGGACATTAACGAGGGCACGTTATGTGGTACAGACCGCATTCAGATTTCCCCACTTTCCCCAGTAATGCTCACTGTCTGGTTCCAGGATCCAGTCCAGGGTGCCACATTGCGTTTGGCACAATCCGTTCTCATAACCAAACCCACCTGCTGGTGATCTTCCTTGTTTTTTGTTTTGTTTTTTTAAGTATTTTATTTATTTTAATTTTTAATGTTTATTTTTTATTTTTATTATATTTTTATTTCTTTTTAATTTTTTTAAATTTTATTTTATTCCCCCCCCCCAAATTTGCATCCAAGTTAGCCAGCATGCAGTGCAATAATGATTTTAGGAGTAGACCCACCAACGCCCCCCGCCTATTCAGCCCATCCCCCCTCC
The DNA here is from genome assembly GCF_018350215.1 of Panthera leo. Classification (NCBI taxonomy): domain Eukaryota; kingdom Metazoa; phylum Chordata; class Mammalia; order Carnivora; family Felidae; genus Panthera; species Panthera leo. Next base: position 33,967,170 of record NC_056694.1, on the reverse strand, counting down.
CACAGCCCCTGCAGCAACCCTCTGTTTATTCACCATATTTAAGAGTCTATTATGTTTTGTACCCCTCCCTGTTTTGGTATTATTTTTGCTTCCCTTCCCTTATGTTCATCTGTTCTGTGTCTTAAAGTCGTCATATGAGTGAAGTCATATGATATTTGGCTTTCTCTGACTGACTCATTTCACTTAGCATAATACCCTCCAGTTCCATCCATGTAGTTGCAAATGGCAAGATTTCATTCTTTTTGATTGCCGAGTAATACTCCATTGTGTGTGTGTGTGTGTGTGTGTGTGTGTGTGTGTGTGTGTGTGTGTGTGTTTGTGTCTGTGTGTGTCTGTGTGTGTGTGTGTATGTGTGTATACACACCACATCTTGTTTATCCATTCATCCATCAATGGACATTCAGGCTCTTCCCATATTTTGGCTATTGTTGATAGTGCTGCTATAAATGTTGGAGTGCATGTGCCCCTTCAAAACAGCATCCCTGTATCCCTTGGATAAATGCCTAGTAGTGCCATTGCTGGGTTGTAGGGTAGTTCTACTTTTAGCTTTCTGAGGAACCTCCATACTGTTTCCCAGAGTGGCTGTACCACATTCCCACCAGCAGTGCAAAAGAGATCCTCTTTCTCCACCTCCTTGCCAACATCTATCATTGCCTGAGTTGTTAATGTGAGCCATTCTGACAGGTGTAGGGTGGTATCTCATTGTGGTTTTGATTTGTATTTCCCTGATGATGAGTGATGTTGAGCATTTTTTCATGTGTCTGTTAGCCATCTGGATGTCTTCTTTGGAGAAGTGTCTATTCATGTCTTTTGCCCATTTCTTCACTGGATTCTTTGTTTTTTGTGTGTTGAGTTTGATAAGTTCCCTATAGATTTTGGATACTAACCCTTTATTTGATATGTCATTTGCAAATATTTTCTCCCATTCCGTCAGTTGCCTTTTGGTTTTGCTAATGGTTTCCTTTGCTGTGCAGAAGCTTTTTATTTTGATAAGGTCCCAAGAGTTCATTTTTGCTTTTGTTTCCCTTGCCTCCGGAGATGTGTTGAGTAAGAAGTTGCTGTGGCCGAGGTCAAAGAGGTTTTTGCCTGCTTTCTCCTGGAGGAGTTTGATGGCTTCCTGTCTTACATTTAGGTCTTTCATCCATTTTGAGTTTATTTTTGTGTATGGTGTAAGAATGTGGTCCAGGTTCATTCTTCTGTATGTCGCTGTCCAGTTTTCCCAGCACCATTTGCTGAAGAGACTGTCTTTATGCCATTGGATATTCTTTCCCACTTTGTCAAAGATGAGTTGACCATACGTTTGTGGGTCCATATCTGGGTTCTCTATTCTGTTCCATTGATCTGAGTGTCTGTTTTTGTGCCATCCTCCTTGTTTACCATTGTGCAGACCCCTCCCAGACTCTTCCTGACCCGTGCCCAGGGCACTCTGGGGGAAGACAGCTCTAGTCTTATTCCATCTGTGCTCCCATCTGTGTCTTTTCTGGAATGATGGACACATGTCATTATCCATTTGTGAAAACCTGTAGGATGTACTCCACCAAGAGTGAACCCTTATGGACAGCTGTAACCTTTTTAAAAAACACCATTTTAGGGCCACCTGAGTGGCTCAGTTGGTTAAGTGTCTGACTCTTGACTTCAGCTAAGGTCATGATCTCACAGTTGTGTGGGACCGAGCCCCATGATGGACTCTGCTCTGACAGCACAGAGCCTGCCTGGGATTCTCTCTCTCCCTCTCTCTCTATCTCTACCTCTCCCCAACTTGCACCCGCACTCTTTTTCTCTCTCAAACTTAAAAAAGAAACCCACCATTTTATACTCCTGAAACCAATACTACATTATATGTTAACTAACTTGAATTTAAATTGAAAGAAAGAAAGAAAGAAAGAAAAAGAAAGAAAGAAAGAAAGAAAGAAAGAAAGAAAGAAAGAAAGAAAGAAAGAAAGAAAGAAAAAGAGAAAGACTATTTGACTAGCCGCAGAACATCTCTTGAGTTAGCATGCTTCAGTTTACTTAACCTGATGTTGGCATTTTGAGTGTTTCTCCTTTTTCAGGCTACCTGAATAATTAGATGCATAACCTTTGTCCATGGTGGAAATTGTTTCTTTAGAGGAGGTGGAGAAATGAGCTTAGCCGGGTCAGAGTATAAAATGCTGGGAGCCTCACCCCACTGAGGTCAGCATCTCCAGAATTGAATGCTATCCTTCAGCCTCGCTTTAAAGCAAGTATTTGTGACCAGCCCATGGGGAGATTTGGAGCCCTTGATCCTACGTGGGCCTCTGCATGGGCCCTGTCGTGTGGGCAGCCAGTGGCCGTGCCTGTGATTTGAAGCCAGCAGGCAGGGCCCGGTTCTCTCCAAGAACGCAGCTACTTGAGTGTGGGACTGCCCCTTGGCCAGAGGCTATTTTAAGGTAATTTCGGCCAGGGTCACCTGGGTGGCTCAGTCAGTTAAGCATCCAACTCTTGATTTTTGTTCAGGTCATGATCTCACGGTTCTTGAGTTCGAGTCCCATGTCAGACTCTGCACTGTCCACTCGGAGACTGCTTAGGATTCTCTGTCCCTCCCTCTGTGCCCCTCCCCTGCTCGCTCTCTCTCTCTCTCTCTCTCTCTCTCTCAAAATAAATAAATAAATAAACTTTAAAGGAAAAAAAAAGATAATTTTGGCCAGCATTTTAAAGTGAGGTGATTTCCCACTAAAAGCTGCATTTCCCTTTTCAAATTTGGAAGCCCTGGCTCCCTTGGCCCAAGTTTCTGCTCTGAAGTGACAGTAAGGGCTGACTGACCCTTGGCCAGCTGGACAGGTTGACCTCAGTGGCCACCATGCCCCCCTCCCTTTTGGGTTATCAGAAGCAAGTGTCCATTTAGAATCAGGCGTGCACTGTTGATTTCCTTGCCAAGGGAAATACATCTCTGGACCCACATCGATGAAAATTAGAATAAAACATCAACATGTAAGGAGTCAGGTGATCTTTCTAACATTGCTTTTCTCACACTCAACCCATTCCACTTCTGAAGGGCTGCAGCCGGCTCCTTGATCAGACTGCTCTCCTAAGCCCTGCTCTGGGTAGAAATTCCAGAGCCACCACTGCCTCTTAATGCGCTTTTCCCCATTTTTTTTCAAATATAATTCGCATGCAATAAAACACATCCTTTGTGCTGTATAGCTCTGTGGGTTTCACCAAACACACAGTCATGTAGTCACTGCCAAAATCGAGGCACACCCAGACACCCGCATTCACAGCAGCACCGTTCAGTCACTGGGAAGGTGGAAGAAACCAGAGTGTCCATCAGTGGATGGAGAAATAGATTAACAAAGTGTGATCTATCCATGCAGTGGAATATTACTGAGCTCCTAGAAAGGAAGGGCATTCTGACACCTGGTACAACATGGATGAACGCTGAGGACATGATGCTCAGCGAAAGAAGCCAGTCACCAAAGGATAAATGCTGTGTGATTCCACTTTTATGAGGCACCCGGAGTCGTCAGACTCACAGAGCCAGAGAAGTAGAGGGTGGTTGCCGGGGCTCGGGGGAGGAGGGAACGGAGTTAGTGGTTAATGAGAACAGAATCTCAGTTTTGCAAGATGACAAGGTTCTGGAGATGGATGGATGGTTGCACAACAATATCCTTAACACTACTGAACTGGATGCTTAGAAATGGTTCAGATGGTGGGCGCCTGGGGGGCTCAGTCAGTTGGGCATCCCACTTCCACTCAGGTCGTGATCTCACTGTTCAAGAGTTCAAGCCCTGTGTCAGGCTCTGTGCTGACAGCTCAGAGCCTGGAGCCTACTTCAGATTCTGTGTCTCCCTCTCTCTCTGCCCCTCCCCTGCTAGTGCTCCCTCTCTCTCTCTCTCTCTCTCTCAAAGATAAACATAAAAAATAAATAAATAAAAAAGAAATGGTTATGGTGGTGGGGTGCCTGGGGGCTCAGTCAGTTGAGCATCCGACTTGATTACAGCTCAGGTCATGATTTCACAGTTCAGGAGGTTGAGCCCCGCAGCAGACTCTGCTCTGACCATGCGGAGCCTGCTTGGGATTCTCTCTCTCCCTCTCTCTCTGCCCCTCCCTTGCTTGCACATGTGCATTGCCTCTCTCGCTCTCTCTCTCTCTTTCTCACTCTCACTCTCTCTCTCTCTCTCAAAAATAAATAAACTTAAAAAAAAAGAAATGGTTAAGTTTGTTAAAATTTTATGTTACCTGTTTTTTCTTTTAACCACAATTTTTAAAAATATCCAAACAGCAATTCATCACCCAGACATTACCCCAAGCCCATTTGTACTCAGTCCCACCCTAGCCCCTGGCAGCCAGGAGCTGTTGTCTGTCCCTATAGTTTTAGCTTTTTCAGAATGTCCTATGAAGGGGACCATACAGTGTGTACTCTTTTCCTTTTTTTAATGTTTTATTTTTATTTTTGAAAGAGAGACAGAGCGTGAGCGGGGGAGGGGCAGAGAGCGAGGGAGACACAGAATCCGAAGCATCTCCAGGCTCCACGCTGTCAGCACAGAGCCCCACGCGGGGCTGGAACTCACAAACCCTGAGATCGTGACCTGAGCCGAAGTCGGACGCTTAACTGACCCAGGCGTCCCCAGTGTGCAACTCTGATTCTGGGCGCTTTCACGCAGAATCGTGACCTTGAGACTCCCGTGTTCGTCCATGTCACCGCGTGTCAGCGGATTGTTCGGTTCCGTCGCTGACTGGTGTTCCGCAGTGTGCAGGGACCAGTTTACTTATCTTTCCCCCAGCAGAGGGACATGTGGTTTGTTTCCAATTTGGGGCAAATAAAAATAAAATCCACTGTAAACATGCACGTACGTTCACGGCTTTGTGTGGACGTGTGCTTCCGTTTCGCGTGGGTAAATACCTCGGAGGAGAACTGCCCAGTGATGGGTGTGTGTGTGTGTTCATCGTTGTAAGAAACAGCCCTGCCAGCTGTCTCCCGAGCCAAACTTGGTTCCCTCCGGCTGTGACCGGGGTTCTGGCAGCTCTGCTCCCTCACCCATTCCTCCTGTCGTCCACTTTTTGTTTTTTAGCCATGATGATGGGTGGGCTGTTAAAATGATCATTATAGTTCGGTGATAAAATAATACTATAATTATAAAATTCTAACTGAATCCTAATTCACAGGAAGTTGCAAAAAATAGTACGACGTGTACCCCCCCTTCCCCCAGTGGTAGTATCTGTAACTGCAATGCAATATCGCAACCAAGAAACGTCTCCATCTGGGGCGCCTGGGTGGCTCTGTCATTTGAGCGTCCGACTTCGGCTCAGGTCATGATCTCACGGTCCGTGAGTTCGAGCCCCACATCAGGCTCTATGCTGACAGTTCAGAGCCTGGAACCTGCTTCCAATTCTGTGTCTCCCCCTCTCTCTGCCCCTAACCCACTCACATTCTGTCTCTAACTCTCTCAAAAATAAATAAACATTAAAAACAAAAAAAAATTAAAAAAAAGAAAGAAAGAAAAATATCTCAGTCGTCTTTTACACCCAGAGCAAGCCCAGGGGATTTCTCAGGAGAGTGCGGGGAGGTCGGCTGATCCCACCCCCTAGGAAACACCATGAGCCTGTGTGAACACACCCGCTGTGAAAAGCTTGGTTGGTCTTTGGTCGACAGGGAGTAGTCACCTGTAGTAGTCCGAGAAGTCACCCTCGGTGTCCTACCTTTTTGCAGAGCACTTTCATCAACAGACCTGCCCTCGGAATCCTTCCCCCGGAGAACTTTGTGGAGAAGCTCCGGGAGTCCTTGCTCTCGGTGAGTCCCCGGGAGCAACCCCATCCCCACCCCCCACCCCCTGCCCTCCAGCCCTGCGGGAAGGCCAGCGATCTCAGGGAGGCAGTGCCAGCACGGGGAAAGGAAAGGACCGAGATCCATAAGGGTAGAGGATGCCATGTGTCTGCTTGGGTCTTGTTCTTGTGCTGTTTCTTTCCTGAAGAGTATTTTCACTTTTCCTTTCAAAGGAAAGGAAGGGACTCCTTGTGCGCAGGAACAAAGGATCCAGGGGAAATGAATATTTGCTCCACGATAGGAGCATTGCGTGTGATTCATCCCTCCCCTACGGTTCGGTTTTAGTTGTTATGATGATTCAAATCCTCCTGAATCTCAACTTCCTACCTGTAAAACATGGGCACCTCGGGGGACGGTGGTTGCACCGGGCAGGACAGTCTGGGCTTTTCTTCATGCTGTTCTCCTCCATCCCCTCCAGCCCCAGGGCCTTCCTGGGCTTGTCCTCCACCCCCTGGAAGAGCCTCCGTCCACTCTCCCCAGTCCCGCTGCTCTGGGGGACGGTCCTGGTTCCCCCCCCCCCTGCCCAGCCTCCCCCAGCCCAGACTGTACCCCTGTGAAGGCTCAGCTCCTGCTTGGGCAAGCGGGAGTCCAGATGGAGCGAGCCGACCGCCGTTTCCCTCCCTGCAGGTGGCTCCCAAAGGAATGTCCCAGCTCATCACCATGTCCTGCGGCTCCTGCTCCAACGAAAATGCCTTTAAGACCATCTTCATGTGGTACCGGGTGAGGTTTGGGGCATGATCATGTGCACACACACATGCACGCACACACACGCGCACACGCGCCCAGCCCCCAGCCACACACTCACCCCTTGTCCCGCTGTTCACCCCGCCTGGCCACGGTCAAAATCCAGAGAGGGCCACCGCCTGGACAGGGCTCTCCAGACGGCCCCTGGCGTGTGGTGCAGAGAGCCGTCACCCGATGCGACGACACGGGTTTTCCTCGGCATCACAGACCCCATCCTCGCAGCCCTGGGTTGTTGTGGACAGAGTAATAGCACACCTGTGTATCCGTGCACTTACTTTGCTGCAAGCCTGCTGAACAATCTCATGTGTTAGTACCCAAGCGGAACGGTCGGCATCTCCAGTCAGCCTTGAGAGAGCACTTGTGGGGGTTCTGAGTGCAAAGTGGAAGCCCCGCGTCCCCCGGAGCGACTCAGATTGTGTCTCTTCTGTTTTGTCAGAACAAGGAAAGGGGCCAGACGGGTTTCTCCAAAGAGGAGCTGGAGACGTGCATGATCAACCAGGTAAGGGCAGCGGGCCCTGTGGTCTCAGCTGCGGGGGGTCAGTCACCACAGTCCCTCCAGCTGGCCCTGGCTGGCCCTGGCCTTCTCAAATAGGAGGGGTCTTACGCAGCTCGGTGCCGGTAACCAAATTCCGCACCCAGACTGGGCGGCTTACATGACAGACATGTATTTCCTCGCGGTTCGGGAGGCTGGAGTCCAAGGTCAAGGTCAATTTGGTTCCCTGGGGCACGCTCTCTGCCTGGCTTGTAGACGTTGCCTTCTCGCTGTGTCCTCACGTGTGCGGGAGAGAGAGCGAGAGAGCAGGAACTCTGGGGTCTCTTCCTGTAAGGACACTGATCTCATCACAGGGGCCCCACCCTATGACCTCATCCAACCCTCGTCACCTCCCAGAGGCCCCTCTTCCGAACACCATCACACTGAGGGAGAGGGCTTCAAACTGGAAAGGACACAGTCTGTCATACAGAGAGGTCCATTCCCCTCATGTCAAGGCTGAGGGGAGCCCTTCCTGACCAGCACTCCTCAGTTTCCCAGGACAACTGCCTGACTTGGACTGTTTAAGGAGCCTTTAGTGTATTCTCTAGAATAATTCAAAATGTCAACACAAAGGTATGTACCAGGGTGTTCACCCCACTGGTGTTTATAGTCGTGATAACCAGAAAAGATTGGAAACCCGCCTTTACAGCCAGTAACAGGGAAAGAGGACTTAAGTGTAGGGGTTCCAAATGGAACCCTAGCAGTTCACAGAGGCAGCAAGGCGGCCAGTGCCGGAGGCGAGGGGTCGAGGTGGGTACATCCCAAGCTCACCAGCCAGCAGGCCTGTCCTCCCCCTTTCAGCGAGGGCCCCTCCCCGCTTATGATTTAGACAGAAATGTCTGCTGCTTAAAAAAAAAAAAAGAATCAAGAGCCACTGAACTTGAGTACCCCCCTGCATGCATCCACAGTATTGTGCAGAAATAGTCACAGAGGGTTTCTCTTGGCCCGGAGACACGCATGCCGTAATTTAGTGAAAACGGGAGAATGTAAATTACACGGACGCTGTGCTGTCAACCATGTAAATAAATGCACAGATTACTGGAAGAAATCCCGCTCACATGTTTACAGGCCTTGCCTCTGGGCGGTAAGGTTGGTTTTTTTCATGCTTCCTTAAATGTTTTTGTTCCTAATCCACCTCTTGCGGGCAAATCTACCCAGCCCTTTCTCTGTGTTCATACAGACCTCCGTACACTTAAGTATTTTCTTTTTTTTCTTCTGGCCATCTTTAAAAACAGTGGATGGTGCCCTCCCTCCTTCTCATCTGATACCCGCGGACATCCTAGTCCATCAGCACTTTTAGACCCCATTCCTCACGTTGAGTGGCTGCATTAGGGGACAAACAAGGAAAATGACGGGGGGGGGGGTATTCCAGAGTTTGCTGGGGCTGGGGGTCCTGGTGCTTCTCCCGGGGGCGTCTCAGGGACCTAGAGGAGATCAGCCAGCCTGAGAAAACACTACGTGAGCCTCCCAGCGCCTCTGGGCCCCGTGGTTGCCTCTGCGGTGGTGTCCTTGGTAGTGTGCCTGAAGCAGCTGAAAACCCATCTGATTCCCTGGCCAGGTGGAGGGTCAGGAAATAATGCAGCTGTGCCATTCGCTGGGGAGTCCCTGCGTCCCTCCTGAGCCCAGGGGCAGCCGCTCCGGCCCCAGCCCCACAGACCCCTTCCAAAGCCCTGGGGCATTTCCAGTGAGACGGCTGGTCCGGCCTCCTGTCCCAGGAGGCACCAGGCCCACCTGGAGCAGGGAAGTCAGGGCAATCTGCAGGAGGAGGAGTTTGCAGAGCCCATAGACAGGCTGAAAACTCAACAGCCCCAGCAGGGCCGAGAGATGGGGGCCGAAAGCTCAACAGCCCCAGCAGTCCAGGCAGGTGACATCAGGGCAGAAGGCGGGTGTCAGGCCCTGGGGCAGCCCGGCTAGACCAGCCTTTGTGTTTGACTACAACGGGCCCAAATTATGTGGAATTTGTGAGAAGGCAGAAGTTTGGAGAGTTCAGTGAAATCTCTTGATTAAAAAAATTGGGGGGCACCTAGGTGGCTCAGTCAGTTGAGCCTCCGACTCTTGATTTCAGCTCAGGTCATGATCTCACTGTTCCTGAGAACAAGCCGTGAGTCAGACTCTGATGATGGTGCAGCCTGCTTGGGATTCTCTCTCTCTGCCCGTCTCCTACTCGCATTCCCTCTCTCTCTCTCTCTCTCTCTCTCTCTCTCTCTCGCAAATAAGAAAAACATACACATATAAAAAATTAAATTAAAATTTTTAAAGAATTTTACTGGAGCACCTGGCTGGCTCAGTCAGTAGAACATATAACTTTTGATCTTGGGGTCGTGAGTTCAATGAGCCCCATGTTGGGTGTGGAGCCTACTTAAAATTAACAAAAGAAAAAGTCAAAAAAACCTTTACTTTATTGACAAAACAAAACGTCTGTGGGCTGGACGTCTCAGGACCCGGTGTGTAACTTGTCCGTGCAAAGGGACTGAGGTTCTTCTGATGGACTTTTGTGGGTGTGTGGGGACCACAACACGGCCCTCCAGTCCTCACAGCGGTGACTGATGTGACCACTGTCTCTTGGTCCTAGGCCCCCGGCTGCCCCGAGTACAGCATCCTCTCCTTCATGGGCGCGTTCCACGGGAGGACCCTGGGTAAGGAGGGAGCAGCGTGACCCCGAGGTGGCTGTTAGATAAGAGCAACCACAGTAGGCGGCTTCGATCTTCACCTTGGCAGTTTCCACCTAGCGTCTCTCACGGACTCCACTCTATTCTCTGAGGGGGGAGGATTGTTAGTCCCGCTCTGCAGACACGGAAAGGGAGGCCCAACAAGGAAGGAACATTCTAAGGCCCTCCAGGGGCAGAGCCAGATTCGAACCCTGGCCCTGTGCCTTCGCAGCCCGTGCTTAATCTGTGATGAATCAGAAAGTCAAGGGCGCACGCGTGCACACACAGGTTCACGGGGTCAGCTTCGGGACGTTACAGGAACTGCGGGCAGCGGCTTCCCTGGGTGTTGCGAGACGTGGCCTGAATTGCCCGTGATCCCCTTTTCCAAGACTGTTCCTCCTGCTTCCCTAGGGTGCTTAGCGACCACGCACTCCAAAGCTATTCACAAGATCGACATCCCTTCCTTCGACTGGCCCATCGCACCGTTCCCACGGCTAAAATACCCTCTGGAAGACTTTGTGAAAGAGAACCAGCAAGAAGAGGCCCGCTGTCTGGAAGAGGTAACAGCGGACCCTGCAGATTTCCCCTCCCTGTCTCCTTACCCCCGGCTCCCCACCACCGCCGCAAGGCTCAGCTCAGGGGAAGAAGAACACAGGGTTTATGTGGGACCCGCGTGGTGCTCCCTGGGAGGGTCGTAGGGACAGAGAGGCACATCAGGAAAAGTAAGGGGGCACCTTGATTTTTCCACCTGGCGTCCGTCACCCCACCTGTGGTACTGATGTCTGTATTTAGGTTTCTTTGGGGGCAAGCTTCACTGACTGCAGAATAGGAGGGAATTTATGAGAATATGAGGCAGCCCGTAGGAAAAGTGCATCCACAGGACCCTGTTGTCCACTGCTTCTCAGCCTCCTTCCAAGTCCTGGGGCTCCCTGGGGGCTGAAATGGGGCCAGGGGAGGGACTGGGGACAGGGAGCCCCCTCTTGCCATGCCTCAGACACAGCTAGCACCCCTCCTTTGATCTGTTCCAAATATTGGGGTTCCATGTTAGACACTGGAGGATTCCGTTGCTGGGGAAAAGAAATTGGAAACTCTTCAGGTCTGGAATTTGAGCTCAAGTGAGGCTGGTTTGAGGCTGGTTTGCCTCTTAGACACATCATCATCCTTTTCAATCAATTCATGGTTAACACCTACAGGGGGTCTAGTACAGACCTGTCGAACAGAGATGTGAACCCCATGTGTGACTGCAGTGTATCTAGTAATCACATTTTTGAAAAGTGAAAGGAGGGGCCCTTGGGTGGCTCAGTCGGTTAAGCATCCAACTTCAGCTCAGGTCATGGTCTCGCGGTCCGTGAGTTCGAGCCCCACGTCCGGCTCTGTGCTGACAGCTCAGAGCCTGGAGCCTATTTCAGATTCTGTGTCTCCCTCCCTCTCTGATCCTCCCCCATTCATGCTCTGTCTCTCTCTGTCTCAAAAATAAATAAACGTTAAAAAAAAATTTTTTTTAAAGGTGGAAGGAAATGGGTAAAATTAATTTTAATAACATTTTATTTTTTTAACATTTATTTATTTATTTTGAGAGAGAGAGTATGAGTGGGGGAGGAGCAGAGAGAGAGAATCCCAAGCAGGCTCTGTGCTGTCAGTACAGAGCCCAACGTGAGCCTTGATCTCATGAACTGCGAGATCATGACCTGAGCTGAGATCAGGAGTCAGACGCTTGGGGCACCTGGGTGGCTCAGTCCGTTAAGCATCCGACCTCAGCTCAGGTCATGATCTCAGGGTTCGTGGGTTTGAGCCCCGTGTCAGACTCTGTGCTGACAGCTCAGATTCTGATCAGATTCAGCTTCCGATTCTGTGTCTCTCCCTGTCTGTGCCCCTTCCCCGCTCACACTGTCTCTCTCTCTCTCTCTGTCTAAAATAAGCAAACATTTTTTTAAAAAGGTGCTTTTCTGAGTACCCTGTCACTGTTTAGTTAATTATTTTTAATTCACTAACACATCACTTATCTACTACCAAGTGCACTCATTTTAGTGTCTAGTTCAAAAAGCTTTACCAAGCAAATATACCCATAGAACTACCACCCTGATCAAAGGCCTCTTATCACCCCACAAAATACCCTCAGGTCAATCCAAGGTTCAACCCATGACCCCCACCCCCTACCCTGCTCCGTGACACGACCGATTAGATTCCTATCATGAGAGGTGACTTTTGCAACAGTTCTTTTGAGCAAATACATGCCTCAGATTCTGCACGGAAAGGACTCTCCCGCCGACAGTAATATCACACTAAGGATACAGCGATGGCATTACCAGCAACAGCCACAGCTACGCCGTCCTGCACGCCGGACCCCATGCTGCATGGTTTCATTCGTTCGCTCTGTGACCCGAGCCCTTAGTTTCTGTCCCACAGGTGCAGCAGCAGGCCCAGGTAGGGCACACTCCCACCCACAGGGGCGGCCCCGAGTGGACACCACAGTCCTCACCGGAGTGCACACGAACACATACTCAGCATCGTTTCAGGGGGTCGTGGAACCCACATCCCCATCGGCGGATGCTGCTCTAGGGCTCCCGCCAGCTATGGTTACTTCCCCCTTGGGAATGCAGGTAGAGGATCTGATCGTAAAATATCGGAAAAAGAAGAAGACGGTGGCCGGGATCATCGTGGAGCCCATCCAGTCTGAGGGCGGAGACAACCACGCATCTGATGACTTCTTCCGGAAGCTGAGAGACATCTCCAGGAAGGTCAGTGCACAGGGCCGGGGCTGGATGGGGCCATGGGCTGTTTCCAACGGTTTTCCCAGAGCAAAGTGTTAGCCGCGGGGTCCTTGTACACGTCCAGGTGGTCAGAGGCTGCCTGGTGGCCTCACAGGTAGAGGCATCGGAAAGTAGGGAAGGAGGAAGGGAGGGAATTTCTCCCTAAAATCTCACTGCAGAATCAGCCTCCACCCTGCAGTGTTAGCTGGGCACTTTCCCACTCAAGAGATGCCTGGGAAGACCTCAGCCTCCTCCCTGTTCTCTCTAGAGAGCCCACCTCATCTCTCAGCCACACCCAACAGACGCTAGTGAGCACACGTTGTTGCTTCCGTGTGTGTATTTCAGTTTGTCGTGCACACAGAACGGGCACGTCCGGCCAGTAAGATGGGAGCTGCTCTTAGCACAAGTGCTCGGGAACTAGCATTAGGTGGGGGGGGTGACAGAACTGGCAGACAGGACAGCCGGGGCCTGGGAGGCACGTCTCGGCCTCTCTGCTGGGACAGCAGGCCGGCGGAGGAAGTCAGCCGGCCGACTCCAGCCTGAGCCGAATGCAGTGTCGCTGTGCTCTGGGGTTCAGGGCGTACCTGACGTCACGGTTCTGTTTCAGCTCAGCAGTCTGAGGACAAGTTGAAGCTCAGACCTCAGAGCCGCCCGGTTTCGCTTCGCACGGCCCCGGAACGGGGGCTTGGTCACAGAGGCGGGCTGGGTGCGGGGTTCCGGGCTGGTTGGCGGTGGTGGGTGTTGACTTCCTTCTTCTCTCCCATCTTGGTCAGCACGGCTGCGCCTTCTTGGTGGATGAGGTCCAGACAGGAGGGGGCTGCACTGGCAAATTCTGGGCCCACGAGCACTGGGGCTTGGCTGACCCGGCGGACGTGATGACCTTCAGCAAGAAAATGATGACAGGAGGCTACTTCCACAAGGAGGAGTTCAGGCCCAACGCTGTGAGTAGCAGCCCTGCCCTCGTCTCCTCGCTCAGGACCGCTCCCTTCTCCAAACCAGGAGCTGAGTGGACACCGGACGGGTCCCAGAGGTCTCCTGACGCCCGCTGTTTACCAGTGTAACTAGCCAGCGGTAGTGGTCGCCCAGCTCTCTGCAGGGTGGCTTCCTAGCAGCTCACTGTCCGTCTCCTGATTTCCCTGTGCACCTACAATGATAGAGCTCATCGCTGCTGCTGTGGACCGAGCCTTTGCCATGTCCTGGCCCAGTTCTAAGTAGTCCTCGTGTACTTGTAACCCTCACAACAGTCTAACCCAGTAGATGCTATTTTTTCTCTCCTAGTTTAGTAATGAAGACTCAGGCACAGAGAGGTTAAGTAAGTTGTCCCAGGTCACACAGCCTGTTCGGTGACAAAGCTCAAACCTGGAGCCCATGCTCTAAACCACTACACTGCACTGCCAGATACACATAGGAATTCACACACACACACACACACACACACACACACACACACAGTTACCAGGGCCCTGGGATCCTTTCTTCTACCAATCCTGCATGTAGTTTCCCCCCTCAAGATTGCCTCATGATCCACAATCACTGCTGGAGCTCTGGCCATCACATATCAATTCTAGGCAGTCAGAAGGAAAAAGGAAGGAAGGACAAAGTAGCCCCCTTCTTGTCTTTATAAAGCAGCCTTCCCAGAAATTTCACAACATTTCTGTTTCTAACACGTTGACTGAGATCTGCTCAGATGGCCACTCCTATCTGCAAGGGGGAGCTGGGAAGTATGTTTTAGTTGGCTGCACTGACACCCCGAATAATTGAAGGAGGGATATATCGGGTGGTCATTGTGGGTCAGCCTGCCCTCAATCCACTCCTGACTCCACTACCTACGGGCTGTATTTTTCCAGGACAAATCACTTAACCTCTCAGAACCTCGGCTCTTTCTCCAATTTTAATATATGTGCTGCCGAAGTGAGCACCCTCGGCTCTTTCCCTATAAAACGAGGATTGTAGTAGTTCAGAGCCAGCTGTCTCGGTGTCCCCAGGACTGAGGGACTGTTCCGGGTATGGACCAGCTTGGTCTCCTTAATGGCAGTGCCGGGCTGTGGGGTAGCTGTTGTGGAAGGAATGCACTGAGCTGCCGTGTGGTATCCTCCCTGGCCCCGGGAGATGCTCCCTGGGTTAGTTTCTCTCCTCCTAAGCGGGGGACAGGGTGTGTCCGGGCGAAGCGGGGCCCCTCCAGGGTGCGCCTGCGTGCGACCCTGCTGACGCCACGCGCCTCCTTCTAGCCGTACCGGATCTTTAACACCTGGCTGGGGGACCCGTCCAAGAACCTGCTGCTGGCCGAGGTCATCAACATCATCAAGCGGGAGGACCTGCTGAACAACGCGGCCCGCGCCGGGAAGGTCCTGCTGACGGGGCTGTTGGACCTCCAGGTACCCCTCCCAGACCCCCACCCATGGTTCCCCACACACCCCCAGGGCAACATCTGAGCCTTGTTTCCGTGGACCCCGCACCACCCCCATCCCCAGCTCCTGAACACCTGGCTCTCCTCTGACACCAGGTTCCGACATTTGTCCTTTGAGAATTCTCGCAAACACGCCCCACTCACAGCGTCCCCGATGCGTCCCTCTTCCCTTGTGGGTCCCATCCTCCATGTACTGCCCCCCCCCCCCCGCAAGCAGCGCTGTGCAGTGGGAGACTCTGCAGGCCTCCGAAGGGACTTTAAATGTTCTAGCAACCAGACTAAAAGTACAAAAGGAGGCAAAGCTAGTAATAATGTAGTTTACTTTAACCCCTTCTATCCATACTACGATTTCAGCCTGCCACCAATAGAGGAAATAATTAATGTGGTTTTTCATGTTCCCTGCTTTTTAAAAATTTTCTTAAATGTTTATTTACTTTTGAGACAGAGACAAAGACACAGCATGAGCAGGGGAGGGGCAGAGAGAGAGAGGGAGACACAAAATCTGAAGCAGGCTCCAGGCTCTAAGCTGTCAGCACAGAGCCCGACGCGGGGCTCGGACTCACAAACTGTGAGATCGTGACCTGAGCCAAAGTCAGGTCAGACGCTCAACCCACGGAGCCACCCATGTGCCCCCATATTCCCTCGTGTGCACCTCAACTTGGACTGGCCACGTTTCAGGCCACGTGTGGATCCCGCATGGGACAGCATAGCTCTCAGTTATAATCAGGTGTCTTCGTACTTTTATTCTGTCTGCCTAACCTCCCCCCGCCCCACAAATCACCCCAACCCACACGCACGCCTGACTCTCCTAGACGGGGTGCGAGCTGTCGGGAGCCATGGTGCTTCCGGGACTGGCCAATCCAGCCCAGGAGTTGGAGGACAGATGACCTTCTTCAGATGGTTACAAAGAGTCCTTCTGCCGGGGATCTGGAGGATCCCATGACCTGAGCAGAACCGCCAAGGGGTGGTGACAGTGGTTGGCAATAGTAACAGCTTCTAATTATTGAGCGCCTGCTGTATGCCCTGCCTGTACCAGGGGCTGTCATACACTCAGGTTACATCCGGTAGTGATACTGCGAGTGTAACCCCTGTTGTCCCAATTTTGCAGATGAGGCATCTGAGGCATGGAGCGGTTACTAGCTTGTCCAGAGTTGCACAGCTTCCATGTGGTGGCCTTTGGGTTGGAACCTGATTCTGGTGGACTTCAGAGTCCATGTTCTTTGCCAGCATTTACCTCCCTGATATGATCAATGACCTAGTAATTATTATTTCCATTAATTGAGAACTTGCTAAGTCTGAGGCCAGGTGGGGGTTGGGGAGGGGCAGGCACAGGACATGGTTCCAGACACAGAGCAGTGGCAGGAGCTCTGGGGACAAACCCCACACCCCAAGATAGGGATGCCAGATTTAATGAATTACAATACAGGGCTCTCAGTTAAATTCGAAAAACGGCAACGGATTTTTTTTTTTTTTAGTATTAGTATATCCTGTGTGCCATTTGGGACATACTTACACTACATTATGAGTTGTTGATCTGAAATTCAGATTTAACCGGGTGTCCTGTATTTGTTCTGGCACCCCTAGCTCAGAACAGTTTGAAATTAGGAAAACATAATTATCCTCATTTTCTGCACTTGATCTTAGCCCAAAGGCTGAGAAATGATGTTTATCCTCATTTTCCGGATGAGAAAAGGGAAGCCCGGGGAGGTGAGCAGCAGCAAGGAGGCCAGGCTTTAACCCCAGTTCCGCCTGATTGCAAAGACGCTGCAGGGGTCAAGTGTGGCTGTTAGAACAGCTGAGACCTCCCAGTGGCTGTGGGTGCGTGTGCTCTGCGTGGAAGTTTTTTCTTTCTCTTCTCTCGGTCTGGATTTACATTTAAATTGGGGGTTGGGCAGAGGCCAGGGATAAACGGCAGACGTGGTCGTCTGCCCCTGGGAGTGGCGTCTTGCCACCCCAGCAAAGCGAGGCCCAGGGCGGACAGAGCGCCAGAAATGTTTTCTTTGTAGGTCTCTTAAATGTCCCAATTAATGCCAGCCATCCTTAGTCATGAGAGCAGGTCCTAAGCACCAGGCAACTCGAAAGGCCCTGGACTAAGGCCCCTGGCTTTGAAAAGGGGTGTGGATAGTATTACCCTAAGCGGCTTCCAGATGCGAGACGGTGCCACAGCTAAGGGTTCTGGGAGAACAACACCCCATTGCCAAGCCTGGCACGGTGCCTTGGGAGGCCCGACTGGTTCATCTCAAGGGATGCAAACGGTCAGGGGTCCCTAGCAGGGCCTTACAAAGCTACAGGCGAGGAGGAGTTCAGATTACAGGATCCCCTGAAAGAGTGGGTGAAAGAAAAGGATGCCTGTAGGGGTGGGGCAACAGTCGAGGCCCCACCATGAGGAGGGGTGGGGAGGGAGCTCCACGTCCTGCGCCGCTTAGTCACGTCAGCGGCCACCAGACACGCGCACGGGCGTGTGTGTCCGGGTGTCTGAACAGATGAGACCTTGTCCCCAGAGACAACACTCTGGTTAGAAGGGAGGAGTATGTTCAAAGCGCAGGCTCCCAGCAATCAGCAGGGGCCAGACCAAGCAGAGGAACTGCTGACGTGACTTCCGAGCCTCAGATCCCCCCCACCCCGTGGACACCAAATACTCCCTTCTCCGCTGGTGGAATGAGAATTCAAGACCATGCGTGGCACGTATACGGGCCTCTATTGCCACCAGAATGTGGCTTTGTCTCCACTTTCTACCACGGGTCTGCAGGGAGATGACCTTGGCCCCCCGGGCTCCGCCCCCACTGCCCTGAGATCATTTGGGCTCATCCAGCCCCGTTCATTATCCTTTGTGCGAACGATGGAGCGGAGGAGGACCACAAGCTTCCACACCAAGTGACTATGTTAGCTTCCTCAGGCTCTGGAGCACATGAGCACAAACTGGGTGGTTTAAACCATTCTCTTACTGTTCTAGAGACCACAGGTCTGAGATCGAGAGAGCAGCGTGCGTGTTGACTCTTGCTGCAGGCTCGGGGCAGGGGTGGGGGAGGGCCCATGCCACGCTTCTGTCCCAGCTTCTGGTGGTCCGCAGGCCTTGGTGGCATCCAAAGGATTGTGGGTGCCCCTTTCCGGCCTCTGCCCCCAGTGTTCCCCTGTGTGCCTGTGTCTCTGTCCAGATTTCCCTCTTACAGGGACACCTGTCCTTGGAGTTAGGGCCCACCCTCGTCCAGCATGATGTCCTCTTCACCTAATTGCATCAGCAAAGACTCGATTTCAAAGTAAGGTCACCTTCGCAGTGTCCAGGTTGACATGAATTTGGGGAGGGGGGCACCGTTCAGCCCAGGACAGCTCCCAGCCTCAGGCCCTGCGGTGAGACTGAGCTGCTGCTTCTAGAAGAACCACCGCTTTTCTAGAAAAGGAAAGTAAAGATGGCCGGTGTCTCCCAAGCACCTGCCGAGTACCAGGCCCAGCACTTGATGCAGGAATCTTGTCTCACTAAATTCCCACTGTGGCCCACTGGGGGCAGTAGCATTTACATCTTTCAGTTTGCAGAAGAGGAAACTGAGGCTCAGGCCACTTATGTGACTGGCCCACAGGTGTCCAAGGAGAAAGAGGCAGAGTGGGTTTTGAACCCAGGACTGGAGGTCTCCAGGGCCCGAGCCCGTGACACCGCAGCCGTCCTGGCTGGTCCTGCAAAGGCCGGAAGGCCAGACCCAGGGGGACATTTGAGGAAGCTCCCAGCTGCTGCATGGGTGCCGGGCTCTGACGCCGGCCTGTCTCCCCGCTGCAGGCCCGGTACCCCCAGTTCATCAGCAGGGTGAGAGGACGAGGCACTTTTTGCTCCTTCGACACTCCCGATGAGTCCATACGGAATAAACTCGTTTCAATGGCCAGAAACAAAGGTAAGTCCACCAGGAGCGGAAGCTGAGCTCCATCAGGGTCCTCCCCACCCCGTCCCCCGTCACCTGGGATGGGCGCTGTGGGGCAGGGGGCGGCAGGGGGACTGGACAGCGTCTGAGTGTTCTTTCTCAAAAGAGAATGTGGGCAGCGGGATTTCTTTATGCACTTATTCACTCGGTAGATACGCACTGAGAAGGTGAGTTGCAGTGACACGGGAGAGAATCGTGGTCGTGAACTAGACCGTTGGGGCCTTGCCTTCATGGAGCTCCCGGTCTAGCAAGAAGGGGGCATGGAAGACAGTTTTCATAAACCATCAGTTGCAGTTGTGCACCCTAGGAAGCAGGAAAAGGGGCTAAGGATGGAATAGCTGGGGGAGGTGTCGGGAGGAGGAAATCAGGGGAGGCATCCTTGAGGAGGAGGCGTTTTACCTTAAGTGTAGCCGCGTGAGCAGGGTTGGCCAGCTGAAGGTGGGGAGGGGCATGTGGGCAGAGGAAGGGATGGGCGCAATTGCAGGAGGCAGGGTGGAGCCGACAGAGGTGCGGAAGCCTCTGGAAAGGAGCGTGAGGAGGGGCGTGAGGAGGGGCTTCCAGGCGGGGAGGTCAGAGGGCGGATGTGTGGCAGGCACTCTGCTCCGTGTCGGGATCCCAGAGGGGCAGGGGTAACTCGCCTCCTGTTCCCGTGAGAAACGGAGTTTCAGAGGCGCCACGAGACCTTGACCAGGGCGCCTTTGAGATCAGCGGGTCCGTCCCTCTCGGGTGACAGTCTGCCCCTCGCACGAGCTGCCCGCCTGCACTTCTGCGTTTACCTGTTTGCCGCTTTCCGTCCTGGCTCCTCCACGAGCTCCTGGAAGGCAGGGGCTTTGCCTCGGGACTTAGGTCTCAGTGGGCCTCGCCCAGGGGCAGCAGAGCAGGTGTTGGAGGTGGGAGGGAAGGAGGGAGGCAAGGACAGATGGACGGACGGGAGGTGCCCCGCGTGCGGCTCTGAGCCCAAGCGGCTGACCTCCCTCCTTCGTCCGCTTTCAGGCGTGGTGCTGGGAGGCTGCGGGGACAAATCCATCCGATTCCGCCCCACTCTGGTCTTCAGGGATCACCACGCACACCTGTTCCTCAACATCTTCAGTGACATCTTAGCAGGCTTCAAGTAAAGGAGCCATCTCCCCTGCGCTCTGAGAAAGCCCCGATCTCAACAGTTGTCAAATTGATTAGTTTGCCTAATTCATGTTTTCACTTAAAGGATCAGAGGCGAATGCGTGACCTGTAGGGTTCTTTGCAGGGAGGGGATGTCTGTGGTGGCTTGGGGGGTGGGGGGACGGGCGGGAGGGGCTGGCTTTGATTCTCCTCCCTGCAGAGCCAATGATGTACATTGGTGTAAGCCCAGAAATTCTGCTTGAGCCCTGGACATAGTCTCAGGCAGGGCCATGAGGGTTCTGGCCATATATCTGCCCACCTCAACCCCAACCGTTTCTTTGGAAGCCAGGCAAGGGAATGACAGCTGCTCGCGGGACTTTTGGGCTCCGGTCCCTCTCAAGTGCCATATTCTGTGACCGAGGATGCTGACACCCCTCGCCCTGGCAGACATGCTCTCCCCTCCCACCCAGCCCTGGAGCTCTGAGCAGGTGCCGTGCACAGTTCATTGACGGACGGGACAGATCGTACGGGGGCAGGAGAGCAAGGACATTAGGATTGAGCTGTGGTCTGGGAAGGGGTCCTGTGGCCTCCTTACGTACGACTGGGGCCACCCTGCTCGGTGCATCTGGGGACCCTCTAAATTGTGAATTCTGTCCTTGACGGGCTGTTGCCTTGGAGAATCTCTGTGCCATTACTGGCACTTCTTACTCACCAACCCTCTGTTCCCCACACTCTGTTCCCTCTGTTAAATGTGAACCCAGACATCGGTGGCGGGGGAGAGGGGACGGGACTGCAGCCCGAGCATCCAAGGGGACACACAGGAGCCGGAAGGTCAGAAGCACAAGCCGGTCTCCCAGGAGCGGCAGAGCCACGTCCTCCTGTCTCCCCGGGGCATCTGGGGTCTGACCTGTGGACCCCTCGCCCGGGGGGCTCTCTAGCTTCTCCTCACCCACTCCTGCTCCACTTGTGCGCGGCCCTTGCCGGACTCCATCACAGGCAGTCAGTTGCTGAGCTAGGTGTCTTCCTCAAGAAGCACCGAGAACACTGGGTGCCAAAACTCCCCCAGAAACCAGATTGCCCGCTGGTTCAAGGTGGCATCCTCATACTGGGCACTCCAGAGGACAGCTGTTCCTGACATGAAAGGGCATGTAGATTTCCAGGCGGAGGATACTGGAATGCTTAGTCGGCCTGTGGCTGAGGCTCAGGGGCCTCTTCTGGAGGCCAGGCATTCTTGGGACTCGTTGGACTTCAGATGCCCCTAAAAAGAGCATCTGGCTGTCCTGCAGCCGTGCAGACTCGGGAAGCCTGGCTGTCCTCCCGGCCCACCCCCTGCTGCCTGGCCGGCTGGCTCGGGACAGGGGCATATCAAGGTTCCCAGTTCGGCACTTTGTTCTTTCAATAACTAATCATCCAAAGACCTCAAAGCGGTTGTTTTTTTGGTTTTCTGTCGTGTGTCAGGCTATCTGCTCTGCCAGCAAAATGGAGGTGTCTGCTCCTCTCTCTGCTGGATGCCACTCGTCTGTTCACTCGTCCCTTTAACCGGTCACTCCTTCATGGGACTGTCCTTATGTACCTGCTCTGCCCCAGGCCCAGTGCAAAGCCCCAGGAATACAGAGGGGAAATACAACATGGTCCCTCCTCTCGAGGGATTCACATGTCATCGGGGACAACAGACTCTTAAGTCAGTAGTCAAAGCAGAGGGGCAAGTGCTGTGCAGAGAGGAATGTACGGGAACGTCAGGAAATCAGAGGGAGTGTCCGTCAGGGGTGGGGGTTTTCAGGGGGCAAGTGACCTTTGAGCAGGGTTTTGCAGAACAAGCAAGAGTTCTCCAAGCAGACAAGGCAAGGAAGAGTGTCACAGGAAAGGGAACACACTTTCAAAGGCACCTCAGCCCACAGTCTCGCACCTTTCGCTGGGGATCCAGATTCTCAATATCCCAAGGCAATATCCCAAGATTCAAGGCCTTATTTAACAAGCCAGATGCAAACCAAACCATAATTCATGTATTGGCACAAGGACGCTTTCTCTGGAGGACTTTAACGTTGGGTGCAGACATTCAGTAAGGTTCCTGGGGTCCCAAAGGTTTCCGAGCCAGGGCACGACCAGAAACTGGGCTCTCTTTGGTGGAGAGAGTGGCCGTAGACATTTTGTTCTCTCCCACGGGGCAGTCATAGAGGAATGAAATCGTTTTATCTGGGAAGTCATGTCCAGACTTACTCCCTCCTTACCAAGGGAAGTTACTTCTCGTGAAACTTTTTAAGCCATTTATCAACATGTTCTTGTTGGCTCAGGGCGTAGTAGGAGTTCCTGAGGCATCTTCTTTTCAGGGTGGGGGTAGAGCTGGAAGGATTTCAAAGCAGAGGACTCTCGGCAGGGCTCAAGATGGTAGAAACTGTGGAGAGGGGGGTAACAACGGGGAGCCCGGCCGACAGGTTGCTGTCCAGGGCTGGGCCCGCGGAGCGCTTCTGTGGCCGACGGTCTGGGAACGAACCCATCTCCCATCAGTGCTGTAGACTTTAGTAACTATCTCTAGGAAGTCTTTTACAGAAAGCAAGGTCCTATAATAGCAAGTCTTAGCACATCCTCACTTTTATTGTAAATGTTTTTTTATAATTTTTACTGACAGTAACCATGCAAAATTGTGCACATTAAAACATCTATATATCTATACCTATCTCTATACATATATATATAAATGTATACATATACCAGCTCATGGTAGAGAAGCATAGCTAGGGAGCACCGCCCACTAATGCATTCAAATCTTGTTTACGGTATTCTGTTGGCAGTGCGAATAAATGATAAAGAAGTTAACATGTCACAGTGTAACTGATGACCATACGCACAATTCCGTGAAATTAAATGTTTCCTGTGTTAATCGGTATTCTTAAATTTAAAAAAAAAAAATTTATAATGGAAACAGAGTGAATGTGTCCTTTTTGGGTTTGGAAACAGTTTTGTTAAATAATTGTTTGACAAGCACACATTAAGCACCTACTCTGTACCTCTTAGGGAGGTCTTGGGGGGTTATACTCTACCTGCCCAAGTGTGCCTGTACTTAGGACATACTGTGAGGCCACTATTTTCACCAGGCTTCATCAAGGACTTACCATGTGACGGGGGCACAGGGATGGACAAGGCGTGGTCCTTACGCTCAGCTCATCTTTGGTGGGGCAGAGGTCACAGCGACACGGGTAGACCCTGGACGCTGCACATTAACAAAGGGCGGGCCCCGAGCTGGGGTGGAAGTTGGTCCCTGAGTTTCATCTTCAAGGTCAAGCAGGAACTGCACCAGTGACTCGGAGGCAGGATGGAGGGCATTCCAGACCCCGGACACAAAGGCAGGGTGAGGGCAGGCATCCCAGGGTGTGGATCAGAGAAAGACCACAAGAGTCAGAGACCAAACAGGCAGGACTGGGCCCCAGAGGGGCTTTGGGGCCACACTGCGAGGCAGGGGATTTCCACGCAGGGGTGCAGGAGGTGCAGGTTCGGAGCAGGGGGGAAATCCAACATGCCGAGGACATGAGGGACGGAGAGACCGACACACCAGTCAGGAGTGTCCAGGACCCAACCTGGACAGGGACCGTGGGCTCCTGCTCCCAGCTGTCAGTGACCCCGGTGTGGCTCTGACTTTTCTCACCTGCAAAATGCATGGTTTGGATTGCATGGTTTCCCAGGTTCCTTCCACCGTGGACACTCAACGCGTCTATAAGATTATCGTCGAAGGCAAGGTTTACTATTACATGTGTTGTTTAGGGGCGCCTGGGTGGTGGCTCAGTCAGTTTAGTGTCCGACTCTTGGTTTCGGCTCAGGTCACGATCTCACAGTTTGAGTTTGAGCTCTACGTTGGGCTCTGTGCTGACCCTGGGATTCTCTCTCTCTCCCTCTCTCTGCCCTTCCTCTGCTCGCTTGCTCTCAAATAAATAAACTTTAAAAAAATTTTTTTAAACAAAACAAAACGTATTTTAAAAATAATCAGGGGCGCCTGGGTGGCGCAGTCGGTTAAGCGTCCGACTTCAGCCAGGTCACGATCTCACGGTCTGTGAGTTCGAGCCCCGCGTCAGGCTCTGGGCTGATGGCTCAGAGCCTGGAGCCTGTTTCCGATTCTGTGTCTCCCTCTCTCTCTGCCCCTCCCCCGTTCATGCTCTGTCTCTCTCTGTCCCAAAAATAAATAAAAACCGTTGAAAAAAAAAATTTAAAAAAATAAAAAAAAATAAAAATAATCACATATTGGGGCGCCTGGGTGGCTCAGTCGGTTAAGCGTCCGACTTCAGCTCAGGTCACGATCTTGCGGTCCGTGAGTTCGAGCCCCGCGTCAGGCTCTGGGCTGATAGCTCAGAGCCTGGAGCCTGCTTCCGATTCTGTGTCTCCCTCTCTCTCTGCCCCTCCCCCGTTCATGCTCTGTCTCTGTCTCAAAAATAAACGTTAAAAAAAATAAATAAATCACATATAAACGGGGCACCTGGGTGGCTCAGTCGGTCGAGCGTCCGACTTCGGCTCAGGTCATGATCTTGTGGTTCATGGGTTCGAGCCCCGCATCGGGCTCTGTGCTGACAGCTCGGAGCCTGGAGCCTGCTTCGGATTCTGTGTCTCCCTGTTTCTCTGCCCCTCCCCCTCCCTGCTCGTGCTTCATGTCTGTCTCTCAAAAATAAACATTAAAGAAAAATTTTAAATAATCACATACAGTAACAATTATCGTTTGTTGACCATCTCCTATGTGCAAGCATAGGCTGCAGGTGCTTTATAATTTTCATGACAAACCTATGAGCTGTGCCTACTTTTTTTTTTAATGTTTATTTTTGAGAGTGTGAGTGGGGGAGGGGCAGAGAGAGAGGGAGCCACAGAATCCGAAGCGGGCTCCAGGCTCTGAGCTGCCAGCACAGAGCCCGACGCGGGGCTCAAACCCATGAATCGTGAGATCATGACCTGAGCTGAAGTCGACATCTAACTGAGCCACCCAGGAGCCCGTTGTGTGCTTACTTGTAAGATGAGGAAACAAGCTCAGAGAGGTTGGGGGAACCCGCCCCAACCATTCAGCTCGGGAGCTAGGATTTGAAACCCAGACGTAGGAATTATGGCACACTAGCGTATCAACAGATGCGTGTGTATGCGCGCACAGCCAGCTTTGGATCGGGTGAGGGCAGGGGCTGTCCGCCACCCCAGGACCTTTCTCACAGCCAGCCTGGCCGCCAGACTTGGAAGGCCCATCTGAACTGGTCAACATCAGTGTGAGCTCTTAGCATACCTTCTTAGAGCCGGTGGGTGATTGGAAGGCACCGAAACCTCAAATACTCCTCGTTACGAATGGTCACTGTGGGGCACCTGGGTGGCTCAGCTGGTTGAGTGTCTGACTCTTGATTTTGGCTCAGGTCACGATCCCAGGGTCGTGGGATGGAGCTCCGTGTCAGGCTCTGCACTGGGCATGGAACCTGCTTGAGAATCTTCCTCTCTCTCCCTCTCGCTCTGCCCCTCTCCCCTGCTCGCTCTCTCTCTCTCTCTCAAAACTATAAATAAAGCCAGGCACTGCTTCCTATTTTCTGTTCTCCTTCCATGCTGGGGAGGCAGTGGAATGACCCGACTCTGCTACTTTCTAGCTGGGTGGCCCATCACCCCTCTGAGCCTCCTCTGTAATGCTATCCTGCTAGCCTAGCACGTATCAAATGCTTCCCTGGACCAAGCGCTATTTTAGGTGGATTCCAGGTACTAAGTCCATCGTCCCAACCCCTTTAGGTGGGTACTTTTATTGCCACTGCTTCCCCGATGAAGAACCCAAGGCACACGGAGAACTTCTCCGGCCACAGCCACAACGTGGCAGGGCATAGTGCCTCCCATGATTCCACACAATGATACATTTCTGTCAACCTTCCAGTTCCTGCTCACAGCAGTAAACGTACTTCCCAATGCAGATACAAGCCCCACGGAGTCTCGGAGTCTCGGAGTGTATCTCAACTGTTAATCAGTAAAATGGATGTTTTGTCTCCTGAGTTGGTAAAACATGGCCCTGCCTGATTAATCGGACAGGATTTTACAGTTGAATGCCACGGGAGCAAAACAAAGCCATAAAAGTTGGACTCTGCCTGGGACTCAAAGGGACCCTGTTACTTTCCATTTGGGGACTCACAAGTCCTGAAGTCACAGAGCAGCAGTGAAACGAAAGCCCCCAGCCCTGGCCATCTGGGCAGTTTTCCCCCGGCTGCCCCCACCCCCACAAGCGGCTAAGTCCCCCACATCGGCTCTGGGGAGTGCATTCAACATGGTCGCTGAATGGTAGATATGCGGCCCTGTAACATGGAAGTCTCATCTTTGATCACCAGTGCAGGTAGGACACCAGCTCCCAGCTGTGCACACCGCAGATGTCCCCACCTAGAGCTGACCTCCCCGCGGTCTGGGGGACCATGTCTCAGTCTGCCCAGGGGGCTATGACAGAATACGAATACCACTGCTGGCCTACAACCCACTCGCGAGCTCCCTGGGTGCAAACTGAGACTGGCTCCCATACAGGGAAGGCAGAGAGAGGCTGGAGAGAGAGGAGGCCGCTCCAGTGGGCAGGTGGCAGGACTCACTAATACCTGCAAGAGGACTTAACTCACGAGGGGCCTTAACTTACAAGGCTTGTCTTGGGCGGCTGCAAGATAAGGCCTCCACACCCACCTGCCAGAATCTGAATTTATGTGGAGGCCTTAACTGGGTTCAGGCATGTCTACCGTGCAGATGGCCTCAACCCCACATCACTGTTTCAAGGCTGTGTCCTTGGGCAGCTTCCGGAAACAGAGAAGCCAAGTAGAACCTACATTCCAAGGACAGGGGAAGGGGTGGGGAGCCTCCGATTGCCCAGGGCCAGCCTGAGGGTCAACTGGCAGTCATGCCTTCTTGATGACCTCCCCAACAACCATAGACTGGGCAGCTTAAACATTAAACACAGATTTCTCACAGTTCTAGAGGCTGCAAGGCCATGATTGGTTGGTGAGGCCCCTTGTTATGTCCTCATATGGCCTTCCTTGGGGCACGCGCGCACACACACACACACACACACACAGAGCCTCTTTATTCGTACAGGCCCTGATCACACGAAGGGGACCCTAATCACCTCCCAAAGGCTCCACCCCAAACACCATCACATTGGGGGTTACGGTTCCAACATAGGAGTTTTCAGGGGTGGGGGGTAGATATACATGTTCAGTCCACAGCAAGTACTGTACGAAAATGGACATAGCACAGACCACGCCATTCCCTGCAGTTAAATTCTACACAGCCCAGGGCGTGCAGGCGGGTCTCAGCGGACAGGCAGGAAAACCACTCTAGAAGGGACAGGCATAGCCATGTCACCGATGCTCTCCACAACGGAATGATTCCTAATGTCAGCCCAGCTTCCAAGGCCAGCATGGGAATTCACGGTGGATTCACCTAAAAAGCTGACTTGAGAGATCTCGAGCTTTTTACAGCATTTTTCACTTGTTAAGACAGACAAGATGTTCATCATGAATACTTAAAAATAGTATTGGAAGGTTGTAACGTTGAAGATGGGTATCTTCCCTCCATTCCACCCCCACACACACACACACTTCACCCTCTCCCCAGATGTAACCACTGTGAACTTGCAGTGTATGGGGGTTTTTACAAACACAAGACCACACAAAACTCTATTGGTTCTGTGACTTGCTTTTTCTACTGATCGCGGTTGCCATGGTTACCTTTCCACATCAGCAGATACTGTTCAAGCTCATTCTTTTTAAGGGCCATGCAATATTCCATAGTAAGGCTCTACCAACATTTATTTAACTGTGTCGCCTACTAATGAAAACTGTTTAGGGGCACCTGGGTGGCTCAGTCGGTTAAGCTTCCGACTTTGGCTCAGGTCATGATCTCACGGTTCATAGGTATGAGCCCCACATCAGGCTCTGTGCTGACAGCTCAGAGCCTGGAGCCTGCTTTGGATTCTGTGTCTCCCTCTCTCTCTCTGCTCCTCCCCTGCTCACATTCTGTCTCTCTCTCAAAAATAAATAAACCTTAAAAATTTCTTTTAAAAATGTTTATTTCCAGTTTTGTCATTGCTGTTTGTTTTGCTATTAGGAACACTCAGTGAACATCTTCGTATGTCTCCTTGGGTATTTCTATTAGATTATTATTTTGGATTTGTTGTCAAAGTGGGGGAATCACCCATATATCCATCACCTGAATCTGAAGACCACTTGCATTTTCCGAGACACTGCTTTCTCATCTGCTGCACGGCTTTTGGGAAGGGTAAATCCCACGCAGGGATTCTCAAAAGTCAGGGTGCCTTGGAATTACCTGGGAAGCATAAAGATTCAAACTCCCCAGCATCTACCGGAATCCGTCCTTAGGGACTCAGCACAGGTTTTGCTAGTTTTGCTGGTGTTGACCCCGGGGAGTCTGGGCGGCTCCCAGGGCCCGCCCTTGTGGTGCTGCTGAAGTCCCGGCGGTCAGGTGGAGATCGCGATTCCGGCTCGGAAATGAACGCATGCATGATGCCTTTGCTGTGTGTGCCCTCTGCTGGTACCTTGTGAGCAGACACACATCGCAATGGAGGCTCTCTCATGCCACGGCTGGTGGGCTGGTGAGGACGGGGTTTTCACCTCCCAGGGTGGTGATACTACAGAGCAGTGACTGGCAACCCAGGCTACAGGTAAGAATCGCCCTGACAATGGCAACGGCTGGTCGTGGGCCTGGGCAGCAATATTTTTAAAAAGCTCCCCAGGTGATTCTGCACACGGAACCAGAGCTGAGAACGTATTCTTTAAGGGGGGGAAAAATTGGCC
This sequence comes from Panthera leo, assembly GCF_018350215.1. Taxonomy (NCBI): domain Eukaryota; kingdom Metazoa; phylum Chordata; class Mammalia; order Carnivora; family Felidae; genus Panthera; species Panthera leo. Next base: position 33,938,524 of record NC_056694.1, on the reverse strand, counting down.
AGGGAACACAGAGTCCACAGAGGCAGGAGTTACTCTGGTGTTTTCTGTCTACTAGAGTCTGTTTCAGAAATAGACTGAAATAGACTAAAATTCCAGCCAGGCTGCATTTCAGAATTGGCTTCGAGACTGTCAAAAATACAGATTCTGGGGACCCACCCCTGACATAACTAAAATCTCTGGGGGTGACGTTCACTCAGGTTAATAGCTTAGAACTAGACCGACACCAGGGACTATTTGAGTTAATTCTTATCTTTAACGAGGTCAAAGTCAAATCGTTAATACCGCCTGAGACATTTTATAGGCAAAGACTGTCTTTGGGGAAAGGGGTTCACAGTCTTTGAAGGAGCTGGTAAGCGGGTGAGGGAACAGTATGGAAGGAAACCAAGAGCTACACGTAATTGCTATGTAACTGACTCTTCTCTATACAAGTGAATCTTCACTAACAACTTCTTGAGCATAAAGAACACCTGTTATACAGAGAAAGAGGGGAGGGGCGGGGAGGGAGAGGGAGGGGGGGAGAGGGGGGGAGAGAGCACACATGCACAAGAGTGCTCTATACAGACATTGGGGAGAAAGGTTTCCAGACAGAGGGAACTGCCAATGCAAAGACCCTGAGGCTGGAGCATCCTTGATTACTGAAGGGACAGCAAACTGGATATGACTGGCAGTGGTTGAAGACAGAGCTGTGGATAAGACACAGCTGGGGACAGGGGTGGACCCAGACCACGTTAGACCTTGTAGGCCACGGTGAGCACTTCAGTTTTCACCGCAATGCGTGGTTTGTTTGTTTATTATCACTGGCTGCTGTGAGAACAGGCTCTAGATGGGTAAGGATAATAGAAGCAGCAGGCTGCAACAACCCAGGGAACATACGAGGGCGGTGTGGATCAGAATGGCAGGAGGTGGACAGGGTGAGAGGTGGTCAGCTTCTGGTTGTAGTTTTAAAATAGAGTCAGCATTGGGGTGTCTGGGGTTAAACATCCACCTTCACCTCAGGTCACGATGTCACAGTCTGTGAGTTCGAGCCCCGCGTCGGGCTCTGTGCTGCCAGCTCAGAGCCTGGAGCCTGCTTCGGATTTTGTGTCTCCCTCTCTGCCCCTCCCCCCGCTCACGCTCGGTCTCTCTCTGTCAAAAATAAGTAAACATTAAAAAGAAGTTGTTTAAATAAAGTCGCATAAAACAAGTCAATGGAACCACATGCCATTTACCTTGAAGAAAGAGGCCCCAGGGACGCCCAGGCCCACACCCAGGCTCTGGGTCACTGCTCAGTGGGGGTTCTCCTGTGTGCAGAGCCGTTGTGTCTGGGAAAACCATAGATATGCCCAGGCAGTGGGTGCCCAGTGTCCCCAAACATCTGAGGGACACAACCACACACTCCCCAGACTTCAGTCTCCAACCACAGGAATGAATTCACACCAGCTGGCATTTAATAGAGAATTCAAATCCATGATCCTACCACCTTTCATTTGCATCTTTAACTAAAACTGAACACAAATTAAACAGTGCTGTTTTCAGGGCACCTGGGTGGCTCAGTCGGTTGAGCATCAGGCTTTTGATTTTGGCTCCAGGTCATGAGCTCATGGTTCATGAAATCGAGCCCCACGATGGGCTCTGCGGTGACAGTGCAGAGCCTGCTTGGGATTCTCTCTTTCCCTCCCTCTCTGCTCCTCCCTTGCTCACACTAAGTAAATAAATTTTAAAAAGAAAATAAAAAGTGAAGGACCAACCACATCCACTCGGTGGAATATTTTGCAATTTCTGAATTTGTTTTTGCATAAAGAGTATGATTTGAATGAGGGGCGCCTGGCTGGCTCAGTCAGTAGAGCGTGCGACTCTCGATCTTGGGGAGTTCGAGCCCCACGATGGGTGTGGAGTCGACTTCAAAAAAATAAAGGACACCTAGGTGGTTCAATCGGTTAAGCATCTGACGTCAGCTCAGGTCACGATCTCATGGCTTGTGAGTCCAAGCCCCACATCAGGCTGTCTGCTGTAGGCACGGAGCTCACTTCAGATCCTCTGTCCACCTCTTTCTGCCCTTCCCCTGCTCGCTTGTGCACTCTCTCGCGCTCTCTCTCTCTCAAAATAAAGATTTAAAAATATTTTAAAAAATAGACAAATTTAAAAAAAAATTTTTTTAAGGAGGATTTGGGGCTCCTGGGTGGGTCAGTCAGTTAAGCACCTGACTTTGGCTCGGGTCATGATCTCACCGTCTGTGAGTCTGAGCCCCGTGTCAGGCTCTATGCTGACAGCTCAGAGCCCAGAGCCTGCTTCAGATTCTTTGTCTCCCGCTCTCTCTCCCGTTACCCACTCACACTTGGGTCTCTCTCTCCTTCAAAAATAAATAACTTTCCCCAGTTTTACTGAGATAGAATTGACATATAACATCGTATCGGCTTAGGGTATACAACATAATGATTTATGCACGTATATATCACAAAATGATTATGACAAGGTCAGTTAACATCAGGCATCTCACATAGTAATGAGGTATTTTTTTTCTTGTGACAGAATATTTTTAATGTGTTTACAAGTAAGATAGCTATGTTACATGAAGCAAAAAAAAAAAAAACCAATTCCAGGTACAGGATAACATCTATGTTTTTAAAAAGCCTGAAAGCACGGTAAGATACCACCTCCTGCCCATCAGGAGGATGTGGAGAAGCCAGAACCCTCGTGCACGGCTGAGACGGATAAAAAAGGACATGGCGGCTGTGGGAAAGTTCGGCAGTTCCTCAAAAACTTGCACACAGTCACCGTAAGATCCAATATTTCCGCCTGTCCGCCTGTCGGCATCCAGGAGCCCCAAAAGAAGCGACGGCAGGGACTTGTGCGCCAAATCTGACAGCAGCACTGTTCCCAACAGCCAAAAGGTGGAAACTATCAAAATGTCCATCAACAGACAGATAAGCAAACTGTGGTCTACACTGTGGTTATCCAGCCACGAAAAGCAATGAGGCTCTCACACAGGCTACAGCATGGATGCACGTTGGAAACACCACGCCAGGTGAAAGAAGCCAGACACAAAACCACAGTGGGCGATTCCGTTTACGTGGAATGTCCAGAAAAAGCAAATCCACGGAAACAGAAAGCAGATGAGTGGTTACGAGGCCGGAGGCAGGGGGAGATGGGGAATGACCGTTTAATGGGTACAGAGTTTCTCCTTGGGATGATGAAAACGTTCTGGAAATGAGCAGATGTGATGGCTGCACAACGTTGTAGGCGTCCTTAATACCACTGAAGTGTACATTCAAAAATGGCTGAAGGAATACATTTACATGATGTGTGTTTTAACACAATAAAAGACTGGAAGTCCCCACAATAAAGCATCTAGTCACTGACTTCTGAGTGGTGGAACTGTTGACGATCACCTCTTCCTTCCTCTTTATTTTGCTACAGACTGTGAAACAAACATCTATTACTAACCACTAATCGTGCACACAACTAGCTTTAGCTTATAAAAGAACGCACCCGAACACAGCTCGCCTGGTTTTATCCACCAGAGCCTTCGGACAGGAGGGCCCCAGGCCACAACCTTGGCAAAGGGATGCTGCGCTCGCCTGGCCAGCACCCTCGGCCGCGGTCACACGACCCGCCTCTACCTGGGCTTCTTCCCGTCCTTTCCTGCTGCTGAGGCCCCGATGGGGGTGGCACAGGCCTCGGGTAAGCCCTACTGACTGCCTGGAAGCTTTTCAGCACACGTCACCTTTGTACTGACCTTGACATTTACCGTTTATTTTCACACCCATGCCAGGAGACAGGATTTTTCCCTTTCTCAGATGTGAAAACCAGGGTTGAGAGACACGGGGACTCCAGGACAGGCAGTCGAGAACTGACAGCACCCGCGTCTGCTCAAGCCACGTCCTGAGCTTGCTCTGCCTCACCTCCCTGACTTCCAATTTCGCAGCACTGCCCTGCCTGAGTGAACCGGACACAGCTTCCTCCGAGAACCAGCTGTGAACTTCTGGCCGTTATCTGACTAAATGTCACACAAATGCAGTATGGATTGGTACCAAGGGCCTCTTTCCAAAACGCGATCACTAGCTTCTGTCTTAGGACTCTGTGCATCCCAAAAGACGGGTGCCCAGAGGCCCTGCCGAAGTCTTCAGGTGCCCGATCCCCTGTTTCATCCTCGGCCTTCCTGCTGGAGACCCAGCTCCCAATTCACTTGAGGGAGTCCAGCGTCCCAAACACCTGCGCGAAACGCTCTCTGTCCACGATGCGTCCGTAGCGAAGGGTGAGGTAGAAGGTCTCCTTCCCACTGTACTGCTGGATACGCACAAACAGCTCCTGGGCCCGGTCCTTGGTTTCCGTCATGGGGATCACGTCGGCCACGGGGCAGTCCGTGTCCTGCCGCCGGCCCCAGAAGGTCAGGTGCGCCACCCGCAGCACAGTGCCCGCCTCGTTCACATACAGGATGCCCACCAGCCTCCGGAAGAAATAGCTCATCCAGCAGAGCATGGCCAGGGCAAAGCCAGCCACCCCGCCCGCAACACACAGGGAGCCGAGCGTCACAAAGCCCTGCGAGTACCAGTAGCAGCCAGGCGGGAGGGCCAGCACCGTGAGGGCCGTCTGTGCCACCTTCAGCCGAGACAAGTACCCGAAGGCTCTGATGGCGTCAAACCGGTAGACCATCTGGAAGTTCTCTGTCTCCGCGCCTGCCGCTTTCTCCTTCAGGGCGGGGCACCCGCTCCCCACCCACCTCCCCGGATCCCGGCCGGTGACTGTGAGGCACCACAGCCCGCAGACAGGCCTTCTCCACAGGGCCGGGCCGGGCCGCCGAAGCACAGCGCGGAGGAGGGCAGCCTGGAAGGGAGAAAGGAGACCACTGCTCTCAGGGAACTCAGCCGTGCTGATCATGCGACGAACGTTTGCGGAGCATCTCACCCACAAGCTCCCGCCAACCCTGCGAGGTTGCCTTTACTGCCAGAGACGGAGGGACAGAGAAAGCCAGATGCTTTAACTCACGTGATCTTCATACAAGCAGTGCAAGACAGGCGCTCCCTGCGGTTGACCCTTGAACAATGGAGGCGTGAGGGACAGCCACCCCCATGCAGTCAAAAATCCACATGTAGCTTTTGACTCCTCAAAAACCTAACTACTAATAGCCTACGGCTGACCAGGACCTAAAACGATAAGTCGATTAACACGTATTTTGTATATTACATGTATCATACGCCGTATCCTTACAGCAAAGTCAGCTAGAAAAAAGAACGAGATTACGAAAACCGTAAGAGAAAACACATTTACGGAGCTGTACTGTATTATCCAGACCATTCAGTTTACGTTGTTCACAAGATGAATCGTCTGTCAGTACATAAATCGATAACTGCCTTACAGGATACGAAACATCAACAGGTGTTTTGTTACCTGCCAACACTAGACACAAAAATAGAAAGATAATAAGGGAGATGCCTATTTATTTATAAGTAGGATGATTCAAGGATTGATAACAAAGACGCACTAGTAGGATCCTTTGATGGTGGCCTAGTGTAACCCTGTGTAACCATACAGCTGTTTCACAGGGACCTCGCCTATACACTAAGGAATGAATGGTTAGAAAGTTTTCGTGGCCTACCGTGTCCCAGTTGGATTCATAATACACACTACCGGAAACACTGTTTTTTAAAAAACCACTTAGCTGTGACGATAGACTGATATGCCGTCTCTCCAGTTAGGAGAGGGGGGCATACTGGACCCCAACGTAACTCTTTGAGAGCAACGTGACAAAACAATAAGACACATCATTAATTTTATATTAAATTATCACCCACCTCATGCCTCTAAGGACAGGCCATCCACTTGCGGGCGAATCTTGCATATGACGTCCTGCCCAATGAATACCCAGGCGATGATGCAGTCCTACACAGTTCCTGCCGTACAGTTACCAGATTTTCACACGGAGACACTCGCGCGCACACACACACACACACACAACAGGTCAGTTTAACCGTACGGCATGACGACTATTTAGTATTCATTACGTGGAAGGGGTCTTTGTCCTCGTCATCTTTACGCTGAGCAGGCTGCGGGCGAGGCAGAGGACAGGCTGGTCTGGCCGTCTCGGGGGAGGCGGAGGCAGAGCTAGAGGAGGTGGAAGAGGAGGCAAGACGGGCAGGCACACCCGGTGTAACTTCACGGACACACCTTGTAACTTCCTTTTGACTTCTCTGCCTTTTCATCTCTCTGAAAATGTTTCTATAGGGTACCAGCCCTTCTTCCACCACTTGCTTTAGTCTCAGTGCCCGTATCACAGAAGGGTCCATGTTGTGAAAGAAGTCAAAAGCCGTCCTGAATAATCGAAACCCTTCTGCCAGGTTGTCTAACGTCAACTTGTTTTCTGGCGCCGCTTCTCGCGCATCTTCATCCGGCACCGGTCCGGAAGCTCTCGCCTCCGCCGACTCACCCTCTGTTAACTCCTCTGGTGCGGTGACTCTGGGCGCCTGAGGTGGCAACTCATCTACTGCCTCTTGGGCGGGGGAAGCTGCTTCCCCTGCTATCTTGACATTTTTTAAGCCAAACCTCTTTCTGAAATTATCAAACCATCCTTTGCTGGCACTAAATTCTCCAGCCTTGGATCCTTCACCTTCCTTTTGCTGTAAGTGGTCATACAATGACTTTGCTTTTTCTCGAATCGTGTTAGAGTCTATAGGTATGCCTTTCCTATAGCGATCCTGCACCCACGTAAAAGCTGCATTTTCAATACGAGATAAAAAGCTGTCTCGCAGAAAGTGCAATGTGCTCGCGCCTGCTGGCGTAGCTGCCGCCACAGCCTCACGGATTTCCTTTTCCTTTTTTACAATGGTCGTTACGCTGGATTCATTCATCTTGAAATGACGGGCCACTGCAGCCGCAGACCTTAATCTACGGTACATGTCAAGCAATTCGACTTTTTCTTGTAATGTCGTGACCTTTCTCTGCCTCTTGGGAGCGCTTCCAGAATCACCAGTGGTGTTTCGTATGGGTCCCGTGGTGTTATTCAAGGTTTACAGTATTGCACTAAACATGATGAAAAATATGCAAGAACCACGGGATCACTTTTTACAGCCATTTGAAATTTACGAGTGACGAACTGATCTCTCGGAGATTAGCAACACACAGTTTTAAGCTTGGAAATCACAACACTTGAGATCCCCACAGCAAGAGGAGGTGGCTATGATATTCTTACAGTCGTAGAGTATGTACTGCAGTTAGTTTTATGGAGTTATTTAATACTGCATCTTTGTTTCCATTTCTCTCAACTATGAACGATGCCATGTACAGTCTGTACATTTTGATAAACCTTTTTGTAACAAACTTGTGTATTATACTTCATGGAAGTAAATGATAAATTAGCATCTACATATATTTTATGCATTCATGATACATCTTTTTTTTTTTTTTTTTCCAGTATTCCTAGGCTATGCAGTTCATCTGCTGGTTTTCTCAAATTGGAGCAAATCTCCAAAAAAAACTTCACAACATATATATTTTTTTAAATCTGCGAAGAAGTGGGCCCACACAGTTCAAACCCGCATTGTTCAAGGGTCAACTGTACTTTACCACGGAGAAAACTAAACCCAGAGAAGGCTAGAAACATACCCAAAGACACACACCCGGTGAGTGTGGCAGAGTCTGACCCCCAAACTGGTCCTATTTCCTTCAGGGAGTTCAAAGAGGTACAAGAAAGGCGACACAGCCTCCATTCATTCAGCACGTATCTAGGGACGACCAACTCTGGGCTGGGCACTGAAGACGTAAGGCTATATGAACGTTTTCCCCAGCAGGAAGCCAAACAACAAATGTCCAAATGGGTAACAAATCTCTGCGATACTTATTCTGTCAGGTTAAAGCACCATCTTCGGTGCTGAAGGGAACCGCTGATTTCTTAGCCCTGTTTGGGGGAGGGGGGAAGACCAAAGCAGGCGGGGATGGGAGGCGCCAACCCACAGCACAAGGTTTTTATTAGGTGCGCCGTTCTACACCCTGAGTAGGGCAGCGACAGATGCTTTGGACTTGGGGGCCAGTCACTAGCTGTAGCTCCTTGTGTAAGTTACTTCACTTCTCTGGGCCTCGGTTTCTTCCCCTTTCACAATGGGGGTTCACAACATACCACAAGAGATCATGGTTTCAAAGCTCTCAAATGCATTCAATGGACCCCAGGTTTGTGATGATCGGAGAGTGCCCTGTCGGCCCACGTGGCCCGGGCGTAGAAAGGCGCGGCACAGCAAGCCTTAACCCACGCCGGAGCTCCCTCCCGCGGATCCTCCAAATCAGAACCCCAGAAATCCGCCTGCCTGCCTAACCTTGACCACGACCCCCAAGGCGCTTCACCTCCCGTTCTTCCCCTCACCCGCCTCCTTACCATCGCGCGGATACCTGCCGCCGGAAGTGATTCCCCCGCCCCCGGAACCTCTAAGAGCGCCTGCTCGGCCGTAGGAGGTCGGCGTGTGGACGCATTGCATTCTGGGATTTGTGGTTCCTAAAGAGCAACTGACTCTAGTCCCAGACACGTGGGAATGGATCCTCCTTCTCCCAGCGTGCCCTGTGGCACGGGGGCCGAGCCCGGAAGTTCCGGGCCGAGTTCCTGGTTGCCAACGAGTCTCATCAAGTGCGGCTGGAAACGGGGGACATGGCGGCGTCTGGCCCGGCGCTATGCCTCTTCGACGTGGACGGGACCCTGACCGCCCCGCGACAGGTAGGCGGCACCCGGCCGGCTGGCGGCAGCGGGTGCAGAGCCTCCTGCTGCTCACATTTGGGGCCGACGGCCGCCCAGGGTGGGGGTCGAGGGGCGGCTGAGGGCCGCCTACCTCCTCGGCAAGGCTGAACTCCGTTCTGGGTGCCTTCCAGGGGTGAAACGGAAACTCGAAACACATCCCCAAGACCTCAGGGTGCTCGGAGAGATGAGACGGGCTGAAAACCCTTGAAAGCAAACAACGTGTATGGGGTTGGAAAACGCAGTTTTGGACTCTCACCGCATGCCCTGAATTTGAACCCCAACTCAGCCCTCTTACCAGCTATGTTCCCTCCTCAGTCCTGTCACCTATGAGCTGCATCTTGCATCCTAATAGGAAAAACATAGGTTTCCAGGTCAAACAGACCTAATAGAGTCTCAACTTCACTCTGTTGACAGCTGTCTGACCTAGAGCAAATCACTGAACCCCTGAGTGGTTTTTTTGTTTGTTTTTGTTTGTTTTTTATTTGTTAATTTTTAATTTACATCCAAGTTAGCATATAGTGCAACAATGATTTCAGGAGTAGATTCCTTAATGCCCTTACCTATTTAGCCCATCCCCCTGCCACAACCCCTCCAGTAACCCTCTGTTTGTTCTCCATATTGAAGAGTCTTTTATGTTTTGTCCCCCTCCATGTTCCCGAAATCCCACATCCCTCCCCTTCCCTTGTGTTTATCACTTCTGTGTCTTAAGTCCTCATATGAATGAAGTCATATGATATTTGTCTTTTCTGACTGTCAAATTTTGCTTTTCCGCTTAGCATAATACCCTCAAGTTCCATCCACGTAGTGGCAAATGACAAGATTTCATTCTTTTTGATTGACGAGTAATACTCCATTGTAGATATATGCCACATCTTCTTTATCCATTCATCCATCGATGGACATTTGGGCTCTTTCCATACTTTGGCTATTGTTGATAGTGCTGCTGTAAACATTGGGGTGCATGTGCCCCTTCGAAACTGCATCCCTTTATTTCTTGGATAAATACTTAGTAGTGCAATGGCTTGGTCGTAACATAATTCTTTTTTTCAACATTTTTTTTTTTTTTAATTTTTATTTTTGGGACAGAGAGAGACAGAGCATGAACGGGGGAGGGGCAGAGAGAGAGGGAGACACAGAATCGGAAACAGGCTCCAGGCTCCGAGCCATCAGCCCAGAGCCTGACGCGGGGCTCGAACTCACGGACCGCGAGATCGTGACCTGGCTGAAGTCGGACGCTTAACCGACTGCGCCACCCAGGCGCCCCGGTCGTAAGATAATTCTATTTTTAATTTTTTGAGGAGCCTCCATACTGTTTTCCAGAGTGGCGGCAACAGCTTGCATTCCCACCAGCAATGAAAAAGAGATCCTCTTTCTCCACATCCTCGCCAACATCTGTTGTTGCCTGAGTTGTTAATGTGAGCCATTCTGACAGGTGTCAGGTGGTATCTCATTGTGGTTTTGATTTGCATTTCCCGGATGATGAGTGACGTTCAGCATTTTTTCATGTGTCGGTTGGCCATCTAGCTGTCTTCTTTGGAGAAGTGTCTATTCATGTCTTTTGCCCATTTCTTCACTGGATTCTTTGTTTTTTGGGTGTTGACTTTGATAACTTCTTTATAGATTTTGGATACTAACCCTTTATATGATTTGTCATTTGCAAATATCTTCTCCCATTCCGTCGGTTGCCTTTTAGTTTTGCTGATTGTTTCCTTTGCTGTGCAGAAGCTTTTTATTTTGATGAGGTCCCGGTAGTTCATTTTTGTTTTTGTTTCCCTTGCCTCCGGAGACGTGTTAAGAAGTTGCTGCGGCCAAGGTCAAAGAGGTTTTTGCCTGCTTTCTCCTCGAGGAGTTTGATGGCTTCCTGTCTTACATTTAGGTCTTTCATTCAGTTTGAGTTTATTTTTGTGTCTGGTATAAGAAAGTGGTCCAGGTTCATTCTTCTGCATGTCGCTGTCCAGTTTTCCCAGCATCATTTGCTGAAGAGACTGTCTTTATTCCATCGTATATCCTTTCCTGCTTTGTCAAAGATTAGTTGACCATACGTTTGTGGGTCCTTTTCTGGGTTCTCTATCCATTGATCTGAGTGTTTGTTCTTGTGCCAGTACCATACTGTCTTGATGATGACAGCTTTGTAATACAGCCTGAAGTCCAGGATTGTGATGCCTCCTGCTTTGGTTTTCTTTTTCAAGATTGCTTTGGCTTTTTGGGGTCTTTTCTGGTTCCATACAAATTTTAGGATTATTTGTTCTAGCTCTGTGAAGAATACTGGTGTTATTTTGATAGGGATTGCATTGAATCTGTAGATTGCTTTCGGTAGTATTGACATTTCAACAATATTTATTTTTCCTCTCCAGGAGCATGGAATATTTTTTCTTGTGTGTGTGTGTCTTTTTCAATTTCTTTCATAAGCTTTCTGTAGTTTTCAGTGTATAGATTTTTCACCTCTTTGGTTAGATTTATTCCTAGGTATTTTATGGTTTTGGGTGGCAATTATAAATGAGATCAATTCCTTGATTTCTCTTTCTGTTGCTTCATTGTTGGTGTATAGGAATGCAACCAATTTCTGGGAATTGATTTTCTATCCTGCCACTTTGCTGAATTCATGAATCAGTTCTAGCAGTTTTTTGGTGGAATCTTTTGGATTTTCCATATAGAGTATCATGTCATCTGTGAAGAGTGAAAGTTTGGCTGATTTGGATGCCTTTTATGTCTTTGTGTTGTCTGATTGCTGAGGCGAAGACTTCCAATACTGTGTTGAATAACAGTGGCGAGAATGGACATCCCTGTCTTGTTCCTGACCTTAGGGGGAAAGCTCTCACTTTTTCCCCGTTGAGGATGATATTAGCATTGGGTCTTTGATATATGGCTTTTATGATCTCGAGGTATGGTCCTTCTAGCCCTGCTTTCTTGAGGGTTTTTATCAAGAAAAAATGCTGTATTTTTTCAAATGTTTTCTCTGCATCTGTTGAGAGGATCATGTGATTCTTATCCTTTGTTTTACTGATGTGATGAATCACATTGATTGTTTTATAGATATGGAACCAGCCCTGCATCCCAGGTATAAATCCTACTTGCTCGTGGTGGATACTTTTTTTAATGTATTGTTGGAATTGGTTTTGGAATCAAGGTAATGCTGGCTTCGTAGAAAGAGTTTAGAAGTTTTCCTTCCATTCCTATTTTTCGGAACAGCTTCAAGAGAGTAGGTGTTAACTCTTCCTTAAATGTTTGGTAGAAGTCCCTTGGAAAGCCATCTGGCCCTGGACTCTTGTTTTTGGGGAGATTTTTGATTACTAATTCGATTTCTTTACTGATTATGGGTCTGTTCAAATTTTCTATTTCTTCCTGTTTCAACTTTGGTAGTTTATATGTTTCTAGGAATTTGTCCATTTCTTCCAGATTGCCCATTTTATTGGTGTATAATTGCTCATAATATTTTCTTATTTATTTCTGCTGTGTTGGTTGTGATCTCTCCTCTTTCATTCTTGATTTTATTTATTTGTGTCCTTTTTCTTTTTGATCAAATTGGCTAGTGTTTTATCAATTTTGTTAATTCTTACAAAGAACCAGCTTCTGATTTCATTGATCTGTTTTTTTTGTTGTTGTTGTTGGTTTTTTTTTTTTTTTTTTTTGGTTTCAGTAGCATTAATTTCTGCTCTAATCTTTATTATTTTCTGTCTTCTGCTGGTTTTGGGTTTTATTTGCTGTTCCTTTTCCAGCTCTTTAAGGTGTAAGGTTAGGTTGTCTATCTGAGACCTTTCTTCCTTCTTTAGGGAGGCCTGGATTGCTATATACTTTCTTCTTATGACTGTCTTTGCTGTGTCCCAGATGTTTTGGGGTGTGGTGTTATCAGTTTCATTGGCTTCCATGTACTTTTTAATTTCCTCTTTGACTTCCTGGTTAGCCCATTCATTCTTTAATAGGATGTTATTCAGTCTCCAAGTGTTTGTTACCTTTCCAAGTTTTTTCTTGTGGTTGATTTCGAGTTTCATAGCGTTGTGGTCTGAAAATATGCACAGTATGATCTCCATCTTTTTGTAATTGTTGAGGGCTGATTTTGTCCCAGTATGTGATCTATTCTGGAGAACATTCCATGTGCACTGAAGAAGAGTGTATATTCTGCTGCTTTAGGATGAAATGTTCTGAATATATCTGTTAAGTCCATCTGATTCATTGTGTCCTTCAAAGCCATTGTTTCCTTGTTGATTTTCTGATTAGATGATCTTTCCATTGTTGTAAGTGGGGTGTTGAAGTCCCCTACTATTATGGTATTATTATCTATGAATTTCTTTATATTTGTGACTAATTGATTTATGTATTTGGGTCCTCTCACATTTGGAGCATAAGTGTTTACAATTGTTAGGTCTTCTTGGTGGGTAGACCCCTTAAATTATGATATAATACCTTTCTTCATCTCTTGTTACAGTCTTTATTTTAAAGTCTAGATTGTTTGATATAAGTATGGCTACTCTGGCTTTCTTTTGTCAACCAGTAGCATGATAGATGGTTCTCCATCCCCTTACTTTGAATCTGAAGGTGTCTTTAGGTCTGAAGTGTGTCTCTTGTAAACAGCATATAGATGGATCTTGTTTTCTTATCCATTCTTTTGCCCTATGTCTTTTGATTGGAGCATTGAGTCCATTGACATTTAGAGTCAGTACTGAAAGATATGAATTTATTGCTATTATGTTGCCTGTAGAGTTGGAGTTTCTGGTGGTGTTCTCTGGTCTTTTCTAGTCTTTGTTGCTTTTGGTCTTTATGTATTTTTTTAGGGTTTGTTTTGTTTTGTTTGTCTTTTCTCCCCTCACAGAGTCGCCCTTAAAATTTCTCGGAGGGCTCATTTAGTAGTCACAAACTCCTTTAATTTTTGTTTGTCTGGGAAACTGTTTATCTCTCTTTATATTTTGAATGAGAGCTTTGCTGAATAAAGAATTCTTGGCTGCATATTTTTCTGATTAAGTACATTGAATTTATCCTGCCACCCCTTTCTGGCCTGCCAAGTTTCTGTGCATAGGTCTGCTGCAAACCTGATCTGTCTTCCCTTGTAGATTAGGGACTTTTTTTTTCCCTTGCTGCTTTCGTGATTCTTCCTTGCCTGAGTATTTTGCAAATTTGACTATGATATGCCTTGTTGATGGTTGGTTTTTGTTGAAACTAATGGGGGTTCTCTGTGCTTCCTGGATTTTGATGTCTGTGTCTTTCCCCAGGTTAGGAAACTTTTCTGCTATGATTTGCTCACATAACCCTTCTACCCCTTTTTCTCTCTCTTCATCTTCTGGGACCCCTATGATTTTGATGTTGTTCCTTTTAAATGAGTCACTGATTTCTCTAATCCTTAAACCTTGCTCTTTTGCCTTAGTCTGTCGCTTTTCCGCCTCATGCATCCTTGCCGCCCTGGATCCATTCGAGATTGCAGCTACCTCAGTTACAACATTTTTTATTTCATCCTGACTAGCTTTTACGTCTTTTATCTCCACAGAAAGTGATTCTAAACTATTTTCGACTCCAGGTAGTATTCTTATGATCGTGATTCTAAATTCTGGTTCAGACATCTTGCTTGTATCTGTGTTGGTTAATTCCCTGGCTGTCGTTTCTTCCTGCTCTTTCTTCTGGGGTGAATTCCATTGTTTCCTCATTTTGAAGGGAGAAAGGGAATTAATGAGGTTAAAAAAACTAAATTAAAAAAATTAAAATTAAAAACAACACACACAAAAATCAAATAAATGATGCTAGATCCTAGGTGTGTTTTGGTCTGGGTATTGAATTGTACTTGATAGATTAGAAGAAAAAGGGGAAAGAAAAAAAAGGAAATCGTTTGAAAATTTGAAAAAAATGAATACACTGAAATGGAATAAAATGAAATGATGAAAGGAAAATAGAATTAGAAAAAAAATTACAGGGGCGCCTGGGTGGCTCAGTCGGTTGAGCGTCCGACTTCAGCTCAGGTCACGATCTCACGGTCCGTGAGTTCGAGCCCCGCGTCGGGCTCTGGGCTGATGGCTCAGAGCCTGGAGCCTGCTTCTGATTCTGTGTCTCCCTCTCTCTCTGACCCTCCCCCGTTCATGCTCTGTCTCTCTCTGTCTCAAAAATAAATAAACGTTAAAAAAAAAAAAATTAAAAAAAAAAAAAAAGAAAAAAAATTACACAGAAGTAAAAAATACAGTAGAAAAAATTAACGAAAAATATTTTTAATAAAAATTGAAAATGAAGTTTCTCTCTGCTGAGTTCTGTGGTTCAGGTTGTGCAGGGTGTTGTATTAATCCTCAAATCGGTTTTCGAGTTGTGCAGCATAGTTTAGTGTTGATCTGGCTGTGTTTCATGGATGCAAGACACAAAAAAACTTACATGCTGTTCCGCCATCTTGGCTCCTCCCATAACGCCCCCCCAACCCGAGTGGTTTTAAATGGGGGCATTCCCAGTTCCATATGGTGTTGGTGAGGCTCGAATGAAATCGAACAAATTCACTAAAGTATCTTGGCTACGATAGGCTGGGTTCAGTAATAATAAATAGTAGCCGCTAGCACCCCTCCCCTCTCCACCCCCTTCTCCAGTAGAAGTGATCAAGGAGGCCCAGATTTTTGCAGACTGCCTCCTGAGAGCCTCCTCGGACTCCCGGAAGCTTGCTTCCCACTTGCTGATTTTGCTGCTACAGGCATGGATAGGTTTCAGTTAAGGTCTGCGTTTGTGGTGAAGCTCACTCTGACCTCCTCCTTGCACAGACTGGTCACTGAAGTGACCTCACTATCTTCACATTGTATCCCTACCTTCTTGATTTGGGCTGAGTGGTGGCAATGGTGTGCTCCACATTTCCACATTAAATGCATGTGGTTTTAGATCAGTTTGCCTTTCTGGCCCGCAGGTTCAGTGGATCTAGTGGTGATACTCAACTGCCTTGTTCTTCAAAGGCTCCTTTTGACACAGATTCAGCAACCAGCCTGCACTTGTGGACAGCTACAAGTTCTTGCTGGTCCAGAGCCAGAGTCAGCATTTCATTGTTCCTAAAGGGTCAGATAGCAAGAATTTTTGTCTTTGACAGCCATGTGGTCTGTAGTAACTAATCAATTCTAATGCAAAAGCAGCCATAGACGACAGGTAGACCAGCTTCATTCGGTTCCAATAAAACTTTACTGATTTGTTATGAAAACAAACAGCTGCTCCATTTGGCCCATTGGCTGTAATGGTCTATGGTTCACATTCCAAACCTTTTTAGAACCTTCTCCCTCTCAAGCCGTCTCCCTCTTTTACCCAAGTAGATTTTTTTTTTCTTTTTTTTGAGAAAGAGCATGAGCCAGGGAGAGGGGCAGAGGGAAAGAGAACGAATCTTAAGCAGGCTCCCTGCTCAGTGTGGAACCTGATGGGGGCTTGATCCCACGACTCTGGGATCCTGATATGAGCTGAAATCAAGTCAGACACCCAACTGACTGAGTCACCCAGGCACCCTCCAAATAGGATAATTTTTGTTACCATTTTAAATAAAGGAAACTGAGATTCAGTGAAACCATGATCTCGATTTGTCACAGCAAATCTGGTACAAGTTTCTGGTCTACTGGGCATTGTTCTTTGCTAAGTTTCCCATTTTCTGCCATTGCTGTAAGACGGATGCTGTTCTGGCTCCTGGTTCTGCCATTCCAGAAGGTGCTTCTGACTCCCAGAAGGAATCAGGATAGATAAGCGTGCAGTATGAAATAGCAAAGAAACCCACAACGTATTCCCTTAAAATACCTGAAATATGATATTCTTGGCAGCAAACAATTTTAACACTGAAAAAAAAAGTCTTAATTTAAAAGAAAATTGTTTCTGTGTGCTGGGTGCTCCAGGTAAAAACAAATATACTTTACCAACAGATCTATTCATTATACAACCTTTCCCTTCCTCAATACACATATTCTCCAACACTGATAAGCACATTACAATCCGGAAGCAGAATAGGTTATCTTGCAGCTGCTAAAGGACGGTATGATGCAAACAGGTAAAATCTAGTTTGAATGGAGTCCAGAGCCTTGCACATATCACTGTTTAAGTAGAATCTTCTTGGGCTGAATACTTTCCTAAGGACTGCCACGCCATCTAAAAACAGTTGAGGGGCACCTGGGTGGCTCAGTCGGTAAGCATCTAACTCTCGGTTTCAGCTCAGGTCATGATCTCACGGTGTCATGAGTTCGAGCCCTGCATCGGGCTCTGTACTGACAGTGCAGAGCCTGCTTGGGGTTCTCTCTCCTCTCCCTCTCTCTCTGCCCCTCCCCCACTCACACTGTCTCTCTCTAAATAAATAATTTTTTTTTATTTGAAAAAAGAACTAAACATAAAAACAAAAACAGTTGAGACTCAGAATAAAAGTCTGTGAAAAGAAGGGAGGCACAAGCCTGAATGGGAAACAGTTGTTTACCAGCTGTGTGTTAGAAAACATTCAGGCACCAGAACCACTGAAAAACTAGTATACAGCCATATCCCCACCACTTAAATTCAACACTGATTGACATTAACTGTCTTTCTACTTGTTTATTCCGCGCTGTACCACTCCTTAAGCCATAGTCATCATGGTGCTTCACCACTAAATTTTTCATCCTGCATCTCTTGAGGACATCTGTGGTGACCACAGGGGCCATCGTCACACCTGGGAAAATTATCACCAGTTCCCTCATCTTATGTAATGCCCCAGTCCAGCAGTTGGCAGATGTTTTTCTGCACAAGGCCAGATGGTAAATAACTCGTTGAGACTGTGCAGGCGATGTGGTCTCTGTCACAACTAATCGACTGTGTTGTGGTGGCCACAGGCACTACACAAACGAATGGATATCGCTGTGTTGCTGTCGTACCTTGCAGAACTAGGCAGCGGGTCGGTGCTGGCCGCTGCGCCCTATTTTGCTGAGTCTTCTTTGCTGCCGTCGGTTTTCCTTTCTTGTCCCCAAAAAAAGTCTCTCATAGTTGGTTTTTTCAGAAGGTGAATTTTTTTTTATTAATTTTTATTTATTTTTCTTTTTTAATTTTTCTTTTTTAATTTACATCCAAGTTAGTTACCATGTAGTGCAACAATGATTTCGGGAGTAGATCCCTTCATGCCCCTTAGCCATTTAGCCCCTCCCCCCCTCCCACAGCCCCTCCAGCAACCCTCTCTTTGTTCTCCATTTTTAAGAGTCTCTTCTGTTTTGTCCCCCTCCCTGTTTTTATATTATTTTTGCTTCCCTTCCCTTATATTCATCTGTTTTGTATCTTAAAGTCCTCGTATGAGTGAAGTCATATGATATTTGTCTTTCTCTGACTAATTTCACTTAGCATAATAGCCTCCAGTTCCATCCACGTAGTTGCAAATGGCAAGATACCATTCTTTTTGATTGCCAAGTAATACTCCATCGTATAAATATACCACATCTTTTTTATCCATTCATCCATCGATGGACGTTTGGGCTCTTTCCATACTTTGGCTATTGTTGATAGTGCTGCTGTAAACATTGGGGTGCGTGTGTCCCTTCAAAACAGCACACCTGTATCCCTTGAATAAATACCTAGTAGTCAGAAGGTGAATTTTTAACAGTCTTTGACCTTAATCTCAAGCTTTTGAATCTTTCTCTGTTTATTTTGTCCAGGGTGATTTATAAAGAATTCCTTGTAATTGTCAACACAAGAGTTATTTGGGAACATCACAACAACTTTGGTGTGTGATTATTTTGCTCTAAAGATGTCTCCTACAATGGGTAATTGAGATGCCTGTTGTGGTCACAAGCAGCTGGGTCTTATTTCCTGTCAAAAAAATATTTGCTGCCACTTGGAAGTGAAAGGGTGTCTTCTACAACCCATTCACATTGCAGACACATGTCTGATGGCCACAGTGCCTTGGAGCTCATCACTGTGCACAGGGGTTAAGATCACATAAATTGCAGCTTCGGGCTTCTGTTTGAAGATGGAAGTATTGCATTTTTTAAAAATTTATTTTAACATTTATTTATTTTTGAGAGACAGAGACAGAGCATGAGCTGGGGAGGGGCAGAGAGAAAGGGAGGCACAGAACCTGAAGCAGATTCCAGGCTCCGAGCTGTCAGCACAAAGCCCAACACGGGGCTCGAACCCACGAACCGCGAGATCACGATCTGAACCGAAGTCGGACACTTAACCGACTGAACCACTGAGGCGCCCAGAAGTATTGCATTTTTAGTATTTTGCAATCCAGGGAGTCTTCCCCCACTTCTGCCATTCTGACCTCAGGTGAGAGTAAGCCAGTTGGCCCGGGGGGGGGGGGGGGGGTGTCTAGGACCCATTTTCACAGTCACTGACTCACAAAGGCCACCAGTGCAGTTCTACATTGTGTGTGCCACATCAAGATTCCCCTGAAGATACAGAAAAGACTCTGTTACAAGCCCTCTGTGCAATTTGGTTAGTCCTATGTGTGGATTACTCTAAACCAGTTTGTTTTGTTTTTAAGAAAAAGAGAAGATGGAATTCCAGATGTTTATGTACTGAATTTAAGTCATTTTTATTTTTGTTTTTAATTTCTGGTAACTTCATTTCTAAAGATAGAACTGTCAGGGGCGCCTCACTGGCTCACTCCTGTGAGGGGCGCCTGGCAACTCTTAATCTCGGGGTCATGAGTTCTAGCCCCATGTTGGGGGCAGAGTTTATTTTAAAAAAATAAAAATAAAAATACCCATGTGAATGTACAATTCAGATTGACAAAAAATAACAAAATAACTTTTTTATTTTATTTTTTTGCATTTATTTATTTTTGATAGAGACAGAACACAAGTAGGGGAGGGGCAGAGAGAGGAGACACAGAATCCAAAGCGGGCTCCAGACTCTGAGCTGTCAGCACAGAGCCTGATGCGGGGCTCGAACTCACAAAGTACGAGATCATGACCTGAGCCAAAGTTAGAAGCTTAACCAATTGAGCCATCCAGGAGCCCCTAACAACATAACTTTTAAAACTTAATTGTTATTTGTCTTAACAGAGATGTCTTTTCGTGTGACTTTCTAATTTCTTTTGAATTAGTGCACAGTTTGGATTTTAACCAGCATAAAATTATACTGTTGTGACCACTGTTTATAGATAGGAGCTTTTCTTTTAGGAGAGACTAAAAAAATCTAGTGATTTTACTCTCATGGCTTTTGTTTTTGCTTTGGTTTTATGTAGTTATAACAAATCAATTCTCAACGTCCTCTTTAATTGTGTTGTGTTATTTTCGTTAAAATCAGCCACCTACATTCGTAAGTAGAGCACAGGGTAACATTTGTAGGAAGTGCGCTAGTCCGTGTCCATTGGTTTGGAAAAATCACCACTTAAGGCTGAAAAAGCGAGTCATTGCACAGGACTTAGAATGAGTCTACTCGTGTTTCCAAAAACAAGACCTATTTATTTTTCTGCATACAAACAAGCCTAGAAATGCAGAGAGGACTAGCCAGAACAGCACACACCGGCTGTTTATGTATTACTTGTGTGTTTTAGGTAGAAATAAGTAAACGTTAACAGGTTTTTTCTGGTGAAAAGCTGATGTACTTGGACTCGTCTACAGACCTAGAGCCTGAATTGGTTTGTATGAACGTAAGGATTGTGTCCCTCCAGGTTTCGTCTCCTGATCACTTTACCGCTCACGACTTTTTATTTTCCTTCTTGAAACGTAGAAAATCACCAAGGAAATGGACGGCTTTCTCCAAAACCTGAGACGGAAGATGAAGATTGGAGTGGTGGGCGGGTCCGACTTTGAGAAAGTGCAGGAGCAGCTGGGAAGTGACGGTAATGTCGACATTGCTGATTGCATTCGGTAGAAGATTAACTTCTTAGGAGGCAGGGCCTGTCGCTGTTAAGTGTCACCGGCCCGAGGCCTCCTCCCCACATGATTCCTTGTTGGGGGGGTCATTCTCTCTGCTTTCTCTTTCCTGTTTTTAATCCCATGAGTAAATTTCTGGAGTCGGTGGTGGACCTCTTGGTACTCAGACGCGTGGGGCGTTTCCCCAGAACTTCCAGTGTCTGTGTCATTGCCCAGAATGCTTATGTTGTCCGCGTCCACTCTCCCAGCTCTGCTCAGACCCTGTCTCCTGACTGTCCTTCTCACCCGGGTGTTGAGGTGCCCTCTGGGTGTGGGGGCCGTCTGTTGCCCTAACACGGTGTTTCCCAGAGTTCCCTATTCATGAGTCACCCAGGCTGCTCCCCTTCTTTTGAACCAGACTCTCTAGCACAGGACCCCAGGAAGCCGGGCATACTTATTGGCCCCTTCACTGGAGACTATGAGGTCCGTGGGGCCTGGGAATCGTATTTCAGCTGCTCCCCCGGATGGCCTCATGCACAGCCCCCCTAGCGCCACACTCCATGCTTGTTGGAAACTGGCTGCTTGTCTGTTTTTCTTGAAGACTAGGACTATGGATTATTCATCTTGCAGCCCGTGTCTCTAGGGTGCCTGGACTGTAAGAAATAGAGGATGGAGAGCTAGATGAATCGATCATCTTTTGGACACTGTTGACATTTGGGCCAGGTCCTTCTCTCTTGTCAAGGGCTGTCCTGTGCATTGTAGGGTGTTCAGCAGCATCTGGGCCTCCACCCGCTTAATGCCAGTAGCCCCTCCACCCCCAGTGTGACAACCAGAAATGTCTCCAGACATTGCCAAAGGTCATCGAGGGGGCAAAATCACCCCCGGTTGAGAACGAGCATTTTGGCTGTAATATCTTACAGTCAGCATCTGTGTAAGCTATATTTACAGGCTCAGTCACTGTAAGTATAATCTGTGCGTTCTCTTTAAAACCCTGTTCTGCTTATACTTAATTTTTCCTGTAGATGCCTTACTTAGAAAGCCTGTAAACAATTTAACAGGGGCACAATAAGCCCCAGAAATCCTGTTACCTGGCCCTGATGGCCCTTTCTGCCTCTGGCCAGATTTTAAACCACAGGCTCGAAGAGGTTTTGTGTCAGGGTTGGGCCCTGTCTGTATATTTCAAAGACTGTAAGTCAAAGCAACAGAATCAAAACATCCACAAGCTGGAGAAAGTTGACGGTCCAGCCGTATCAGAATCACTGGGGAACTTGGTAAAATACAGATGTGAGGGTCCCACCCAACTCATGGTACGCAGGAATCCGCACTTTAACAAGCACCTGAAGTTTGAGAGCCCATTTAGATTTGCATGAGTGGTCTCCAAATCTGACTGCTTGTAAGAATCACCCAAAGACCTTTTTTTAAAAAACAATCTGATTTTAGCCTCGCCCCTGCATATTCGTGATCAGAAAGCCCGAGAACGGGGGCACCTGGGTGGCTCAGTCAGTTGAGTGCCCAACTCTTGATTTCGGCTCAGCTCATCCTCTCACGGGATCTTCATAGGATCAAGCTCCGCTGTCAGCATAGAGCCTGCTTGGGACTGATTCTCTTTCTCCCTCTCTCTCTGCCTAGCGCGTGCATGTACTCTCTCTCTCTTTCTTTCTCTCTCTTTCTCAAATAAACTGTCAATAAATAAATGTGAGCAGATCCTGGGAATCTGCGCATTTCCATTGCCACCCCAGTGATGCAGATCCACAGTGAGGCTTGAGGGCTGTCACGGACGCCCATCTTCCCGTGTACATAAGAGGGGGCTGAAGGCAGAGATGTGAGAGGGCCCACCACGTGTGCAGTCTCTAGCCTGGCCACTGTCTTTTGCGTTTGTAATTGAGAGTCTTCTAAAAAAAAAAAAACTTGAGGAGCTCTTTCCCCACTCGCCCAATCTGTGACGACGAGGTATTCTTTTACAGTCCTTACTAGAGTTCAGCAATCTTATTGGTGATGCGTGTTAATCAAGAAATAGAGGAGTGCCTGGCTGGCTCAGTCAGTTAAGCGTGCGACTCGATCTCAGCTCAGGTCTTGATCTCAGGGTTGTGAGTTCAAGTCCCATGTTGGGCTCCACGCTGGCCATGAACCCTACTTTAAGTTAAAAAAAAAAAAAAAAAGTGGGAGTGGCTCAGTCAGTTGAGCATCCGACTCTTAGCTTCAGCTCAGGTCATGATCTCACTGTTGGTGAGTTTGAGCCCATCTTCGGGCTCTGTACTGACAGCATGGAGCCTGCTTGGGATTCTCTCTCTGCCCCTCCCCTGTGCATTCGAGTGCTCTCTCTCAATAAATAAACATTAAAAAAAAAAAAAAGGGAAATAGAAACACAGCCTTCAGTTCATCACGTGCTGTTTTCTTTTGTTTCGGTTGCAGTGGTTGAAAAATATGATTATGTGTTTCCAGAAAATGGCCTGGTAGCATACAAAGATGGGAAACTCTTGTGTAAACAGGTACGTTCTTGAATATGCAAACAACTACATGCTACTGTTAAAATGTTTTCTAAAAGGATATTTGATGTTGAGTGCTTCTGGGGAGATGTACCTGGGAGGTGAGGCACAGGGAAGGAATGAATCTCCACCCCGTGTTTTTTGTATCTTGCATGTTGAACCATGCGACTCGCATATTCCAAACGGTTAACTGAATTTTCGTAATTGTTTTTTTAAGGATAGCTAATCGAATATTTTCATTAGTGATAGCACAGAGTAAGGCAGGCTCCCTTGCTACAAGCATTTTTGGAGGCACCGTGTAGCTCTTTGTAATAAGATCGTCTGTTCAGACATAAGAGAAGGCCAGAGTGGAACAACAGTGTTCTCTGTCAGCGTCTGTAGATATTTTAATTGGATAAAAGCAGCAGTAGTGTACTCTTTGGGCCTTCCATGAAGCATTTGAAAGGTAATGAGTACAAAAATCTTGAGTAATGAGACAGAACATGCTTTAATTAAAGCCCCTCAGGGTTTGCTTATACGGGAAAGAAGGAAAAAGGCAGCGTGGGTGTGTCACCCCGGCCGCCACACCAGCCTCGTGACCCTCAAGCGGTAGTGGCTGAAGACCCGGGTTTGCGAGAAAGTAATTTTGAAAATGGCCTGTCTCTGAATCAAGTAACCCGTCTTTCCTTTGTCTAGAACATTCAGGGTCACCTGGGGGAGGCCCTGATCCAAGATTTAATCAACTACTGCCTGAGCTACATTGCGAAAATTAAGCTCCCGCGAAAGAGGTGGGTTTGCTCTCAGCAGACAGGCTGAGCTAGAGGCTGAACTAGTGTCCTTTGGGGGCATGGTGCCGAGTCAGTCCCCGGCCCTGTGCTTAGGAGGGAACTGCTGGAGACCTTCCAGCGGAAGTGAGGACAGAAACGATGGCATCTGCACCTGGTGAAAATCTGACACCAGGTGCTTTCCGAAGCTGCGGGGAAGGCCTGTGAAACAGCTCCCAGACGCGCGAGTCACCTGGGGGCCCAGCCAGACCCCGCACGTGGCCGTGTTTGCTGGGTCCACGGTGTGAAATAAAATCTGAATCAGTTGCTGTCATTTGGACACCCGAGCTCACATGCTAAAGTGCCTGCACTTCCGGCTCCTGTGGTGTCTGGGGCCCGCTGCTGCGCAGCGGGAGCCGGCTCAGCCACACTCCCCCCACCCGCACCCTCAGTCTTTCCCACACCCCTTCCCTCCTTGTTCTGACCTCAGCAAGCATCTGATTTGGGGACTTACCTCTCACCCTGGATACTGTGCTCACCTCCATTCCCATTTTTAAATAATACCAACAGTAATGTTACATGCCCGCAGTTAAAACACTGGCAGAAAATGAACCCATAGGCTAACAGTGGCTGTTGCTTGGTGATGTTATGGGTGTTTTCTTAGAAATACGTTCATTTTCTTTTCAGTTTTCTGCCCTTAATACATAACACCTTGATGATGAGGGGGAGAAACGTTTTTTAAACGGCAGCTGAATTTCAGGGCATGTGCTTTGGGAACTGCTCAAAACCACCAGAATCCATGAAGCCAGTGCCCCTGCCCAGCACCTCCACTCGGGGCAAGGGCCTTCCCTTTTCACATCTCCCAGAAGGGGCTACGGACGAGACAGGCTGGGCCCAGGGTAGTCCTGGCCACAGCTGGGTAATGGCACGTGGGACTTCGTTTTCCTGTTCTGTATGCTTTTATGTATCATGGCAATTCTCCATAGTAGAAAGTGGAAATATAACGTATCCCAGGTCAACTCAGGCTTTCCTTTGGGTTAAGCATTAAGAGAGGCTTAAAAAAGAGGAAAGGATAAGGCATAATCCTGTCCTCAGAGGGGTTGTCGTCCCAGTGAGGGAGACCCACGTGCACAGCTGTCATTCCACTGACGCAGGAGGTGCCCCCTCGATTGGGGAGCAGGCCTGAGACCACGTTGATCAGCATTTGCCCACCCCTCCCATCAGCGCTGCTGTATGCCCCATGTGGGTCACATGGGTGCAGTAAGACTGTACAGGAGTCCAGATCTTCGGGGAGGAATCGAACACCAGAAAATGTGCCGTAATCCTGGCTTTTGAGAACAGAAGCCTTTCTCAAATGCATCAGCCTCCCTTCCGTGGGAATGAGAGGGATACTGTGTCCTTGAGTTGGGGAAAACTCATTGAGCTCTTTGACGTTTAGGACCCACAGCTCTAGGGTCACCCCTGGGAACGATTACCAGGGTACACGTAGCAGATACAGGCACAAGGCTGGTCTGTACCAGCTCCAGGATGTATGGCGGGGGAGGGGCGGGGGGGCTGCTGGAGGAAGCATCTTAGATGCACGTGTGTGGTTATGTCATTTGCCTCCTGTGCAGTTTGAGCACAGCCAGGGAAGGGATGCAGTGATGAGATTTTGCCACATTGACTTTATGTGATGAGTATTCATTGCTTCCCAGCTTGCAAAACCTGGCCATCTGATTTTCTCGGGACCCCTTAGAGGTACCCACAAGGACTGCCTCAGCCCCTTTGTGAGGCTCTGAGAGGCACCCTGAGTCACATAGGGTCTCAGGAGGCAGCGCTGGCCTTGAAACAGCCCTCTGCTCAACACTGGGCATGTGTCCCCGGGATTTACAGGTGGCTGGTTCCTCGAGATCAGGGCTGTGCACAGAAAATGGAAAGGGTTCGGGGAGAAGGTGTCAGAGGTTCACAGGCGTCAATGTTTAGAACTGGAAGTCATTTCAGAGTGCACAGTTTGTCACAGAACACTTAAATTCCATCCTAAGAATATAAAAGCTCATGGGTATTTGATTTTCTAAGAAACTATCTTGAGATGGAAATTGGAAACATGGTGGGGGGAAAATGGGGTTTTTTAAACATCTTTATTCAAAGTAACTAAAGTTACTAAACAACCATTTAATAGCAGTTGGCCACGGGTGACCCGTGTTTCCTTAGCGATCACTGAGGCTCACTGGGCAGTTCTCAGAGCCTTTTCCCATAGGTTTGCTTGGTCAGATCAGTGGGTTCAACGGGTCGGTAGCAAAGGTATCTGATACATGAATTTCCAGACTCCTTGGGGGACTTGAGAGATGGTAATCATTTTCATAGCTCTTTATTAACGGTGAAATTCACTGTCCAACAGAAATCACATGAGTCACATGTGCAATTTTAAGTTTTCTGTAGCCACTTTAAAAAAAAAAACAAAGGAACAAGTGAAATTAATTTTAATCATGTTTTACTTAACTCAGTATATCTAGAACATAGTCATTTTAACATATACTCAGGATAAAATATTTCCAACGATGGTGACATTCTCCATCTTTGAAATCTAATCTCAGCTGGGATTGGCCACACCTCAGGGCTTGGTGGCCCTGCTATGTGGCTAAGCACAGCCTGTGAAATGTTGATCACACCAGCCTCTGCCTTCTGGAATTCCTCACCCGTTCTTCCATCTATAACATTGCCCAAGTATAACGTATGTCTGGCCCTGTCTTCTCTAGAGGCACTTTCATTGAGTTCCGAAATGGGATGTTAAACGTGTCCCCCATTGGAAGAAGCTGCAGCCAAGAAGAACGCATGGAGTTTCACGAACTCGATAAGGTGAGTCCCCCTGACCCCGCCTGGACTGATGTGCAGCCGCGTGGCCAGCGGCTAAAGGGTGCCTTCTTCTAAACTGCACTACGATAATCGGTATCTCCGTTTTTCTCAGAAAGAAAACATAAGACAGAAGTTCGTAGCAGATCTGCGGAAGGAGTTTGCAGGAAAAGGCATCACGTTCTCTATAGGTATCATGCATGCGGACGGGCTTCGGGAGCGGGTAATGTTTCCTGTGGGATTGCCGTGGGCCAGCGTGCTCTTAAAATAAGACTGTGCCCAGTTTGAAGGCATGTGGGAGGATTTCGGGAGCGGTCCTTCAACAAGGAGAAAACGGCTCCTGTGTGATCAGCCCTCACGGCGGCTTGCCCGGGCTGCTGGGTTTGGTTATGAATTCTCACCTGGCCGGACCCTCCCCTTGGCCCGAAATAGAGCGAGGCTGGGTAGATTCTGGAATATAGTAATATTTGAGTATCAGGGAACCTTGGCAATCAGTAGGGTTGGTTTTACAAATCAAGAAACCCAGGACCTGGAAGGAAACGGGACTTGTCTGAGCTCACACAGGTTTTATCTACATGGGCAAACTGGCGTGCGAGCGTTTCTGGTGTCTGATACAGAGTTCTGCCTGTGGCGCTGGTGTCTTGGCCTTGGGTTTTGGTAGGATGCGCCTGTCAGAGGCTCTAAGGAAACGATTTGCTGGCACTCGTGAGTCATTACTTAAAGCCCCCTCATTTTACCACCTCTTGTAGGGGTACAGCTTTTGGAAAACTGGAATTGCGAAGGGATTATGTCTGATAGATGAAGGGGTAGGTTTTTTAAATATCCTTGAGGTGTGAGCTGTTCGTCTCCCTGACAAAGGTCTGACGGGGCTTTCGTTGCCCTCAACACTGCCTGCAATCCCCGTCCACGTGCTTTTCCTTTCTCCTGCAAGATGATCTACACGCCGTCTGCTTCTGGGCACTGTCCACCGAGAGCGAGCGCCTGTTAAAGCTCGAGTTAAAAGCTGAATTAAGCTGTTACCGGTTCTTTCGCCAGCTTGCTTCACTCAGACCCACACGCTTGGCGAAGCACTTGAACACAGATGCGTGCCTTGTTCTGAGCTGGCAGTTTGTCTCCCTTGTAGATTTTAGGTGAAAGCGTGTTGGGAAAACAACATGTCGCATGATCTAGAACCTGTCCCTAAGTAGCAAACAAGGGTGGTAAAAATCAACCTTGGCCGTCCAGTTGCTGCTGAGTAAACAGCACGTTCTTTTCAGGGCCGGGCCCTTAGCCTCCTTTCTACCTTTAGCTTTTGTGTTTCTGGCCCTACAGGAGGCCAGATCAGCATTGACGTCTTTCCTGATGGATGGGACAAGAGGTACTGCCTGGGACATGTGGAAAAAGACGGCTATAAGACCATCTATTTCTTCGGAGACAAAACCATGCCGGTAAGTACCAAAGTGTTTTTTGGGGTTCGACTGTCCGGTTTGGCTGGACAAGGGCACGTGCACAAGCAGGCTTCTTTCTCTCCTCCGCCTTCCACGCTGATCCAGCTCACACCCGGTGATGACTTCTGTCCTACGTGAGGGGTGTGATTAACCGCCCTCCCCTTTGTGCTCGGACACGGGACGCCTCGATGGAGGCAGAAATTGAGTGGTTTTGAGTTCAGTACTGCTCGTTTCACATGCCTTCCAGAACACCTGCCCCAGAGCCACTGTCCAATCCTTTGTGCGTTTCAAAGCCCTGGGCTTTGTCATTTTTCCACTACATTTTCCTGCCAGGGACGTGCGTTATGAGTTGGGGGCAGGAATCCTAAATGGTAGGAAGACAGGGACTCTCATGCGTCTGAAATTCAAGAAATAGCGCCAGGGATGGTTTAGAGCTGGGCATCACAGAGGTTTTGGGGAGCCACCCGGGGCTATGGGAAATCCCGGGTCCGGACTGAATCTAAATCAGGACCGAGAGCAGTCAAAGGCCACCACCAGCAGGAGCAGCACGGAGGAGGGTTTCCCCAGAGCCACAGTGGCGGCAGGACAGGTGGGCCTCGAGGAGGTCAGAGAGGTGTAGAGGCCCCAAGAGAAGGCTCAGCACCGGCCATTCACTCCCCAGCCCCAGGCCCCTCTATGGACACCTCCCTTTCAACCCCTGTCCTGCTCTGTGCCCGTCTGCGTCCCTGTGCCGCCCGGTTATGGGAGTCCCCTTGCCTGATACCAGAGGTCCTGTTTCGGGCTCTGTGGCCATCCTGCACCCAGCCAGTGCCTCACGGAGGTTTTATCCCTGTGGTCCCAGGTCCAGAACACTCGCTGCTCTGCTGAGGTTTTTCTGGGATGGACCTCCTGCCTTTTCAGCAAGGCCCCCACATAGTTTTCCAGTGTGCTTCTGGGCAGCACGGTCTCGCGTCCATCTTTCTAAATGATAAAAGTGGGACTCAGAGTGTCACACGGCTAACGACCGAGCCAGTGGCACCAGAACAAACCTCCTGCTGTTTAGGCCTGTGGGCTTTCCGGTCCAACGAGCTGCCCCTCCGTCAGGGTGCAGGTTGTGCAAGACGCTGTCCTGGTCCCAAACCACATGGCGCTGCTTGTCGGCAGCTGTGCCCTCTAGCCCGGTTCTTAGGGACAGAGAGGCGTGGCTCATGATTTCTTTTGGTGACGTGCTTTGGACGTAAGCTTTGGAAAAAAGTCTCTGACTTCGACGTGTTCGGAAAAAGCAGGCTCGCGAAACTGCACGTAGGATCTGAGGGGGGGCCGGGGGCCTCTGCAGCTGTGCAGCTCGGTGCCACTCCGTGCACCCCAGGAAGAGAGCCGTTCGGACAGGTTCTCATTAGCAGTGATGCTTGTGCTGTGGGCGTGGCCATCCGAGGCATCGGGACTTTGCTGAATGGAACCCAGGTCTTGAGATAACCGGGAGTGTGCCTTCTTGGGGGAACCCTTCATTTTCTGTTCTGTTGAGCTGCTGTGCTACCACACCTCAGTTGTGCTTGCTTGGTTTTTAATCTCATCTACTTTTTAAAGGTGGATACTATTTACAGAGTTATTTTCCCCCCTTGATTCTTTTTTAAATTTACACCCAAGTTATCATAGAGTTCAAAAGTGATTTCAGGAGTAGATTCCTTAGTGCCCTTTACCCATTTAGCCCATCCCCCCTCCCACAGCCCCTCCAGCAACTGTTTGTTCTCTTTATTTAAGAGGCTCTTATGTTTTGTCCCCTTCCCTGTTACATTATTTTTGCTTCCTTACTTTTATGCTCATCTCTTTTGTATCTTAAATTCTTCATATGAGTGAAGTCATATATTTGTCTGTCTCTGACTAATTTCGCTTAGCATAATACCCCCCCCCCCGTTCCATCCACATAGTGGCAAATGGCAAGATTTCATTCTTTTTGATTGCCAAGTAATACTCCATTTTATACACACACACACACACACACACCCCACATCTTCTTTATCCATTCATCCATCGATGGACATTCGGGCTCTTCCCATATTTCGGCTATTGTTGAAAGTGCTGCTATAAACATGGGGGTGCACGTGCCCCTTTGAAACAGCACACCTGTTTCCCTTGGATAAATACCTAGTAGCACAATTGCTGGGTCATAGGGTAGTTCTGTTTTTAATGTTTTCAGGAACCTCCATGCTGTTTTCCAGAGCGGCTGCACCAGTTTGCATTCCCACCAACAATGCAAAAGAGATCCTCTTTCTCCGCATCCTCGCCAACATCTGTTGTTGCCTGAGTTGTTAATGTGAGCCATTCTGACAGGTGTAAGGTGATCTCATTGTGGTTTTTGATTTGTATTTCCCGGGTGATGAGTGATGTGGAGTATTTTTTCATGTGTCAGTTGGCCATCTGGATGTCTTCTTTGGAGAAATGTCTATTCATGTCTTTTGCCCATTTCTTCACTGGATTATTTGTTTTTTGGGTGTTGAGTTTGATAACTTCTTTATAGATTTTGGATATCAACCCTTTATCTGATATGTCATTTGCAAAATATCTTCCCCCATTCCGTTGGTTGCCTTTTAGCTTTGCTGATTGTTTCCTTTGCTGTGCAGAAGCTTTTTATTTTGATGAGGTCCCAACAGTTCATTTTTGCTTTTGTTTCCCTTGCCTCTGGAGACGTGCTGGGTAAGAAGTTGCTTCGGCCAAGGTCAAAGAGGTTGTTGCCTGCTTTCTCCTCAAGGACTTTGATGGCTTCCTGTCTTACATTTAGGTCTTTCATCCATGTTGAGTTTATTTTTGTGTCTGGTGTAAGAAAGTGGTCCAGGTTCATTCTTCTGCATGTCGCTGTCCAGTTTTCCCAGCACCACTTGCTGAAGAGACTGTCTTTATTCCGTTGGATATTCTTCCCAGCTTTGTCAAAGATTAGTTGGCCATACGTTTGTGGGTCCATTTCTGAGTTCTCTATTCTGTTCCATTGATCTGAGCATCTGTTTTTGTGCCCTCACTTCTTAATTAATATACCGTTATTGTAGAGCATTAGAAAAAGTGTGAGGGAACACCTGGGAAGCTCAGTGGGTTGAGTCTGACCCTTGATTTAGGCTCGGGATGTGATCTCACGGTTTGTGGGATCAAGCCCCTCATAGGGCTTCTCGCTGACAGCAAGGAACCTGTTTGGGATTCTCTTTCTCCCTCTCTCTGCCCCTCCCCTCCTTGCACACGTGCTGTTTCTCTCTCCCAAAATAAATGAATAAACTAGAAAAAGAAGAAAGAAAAGGAAGAGAGAGAGGAAGGAAGGAAGAAGGAAGGGTAGGTAGATAGATAGGGTGGGTGCCTGGGTGGCTCAGTCCATTAACTGTCTGACTTCGGCACAGGTCATGAACTCGCGGTTTGTCTCTGTTTGAACCCCGTGTCGGGCTCTGTGCTGACAGCTCAGAGGCTGGAGCCTGCTTCAGATTCTGTGTCTCCCTCTCTCTTTCTCCTCTCCCACACTCACGTTCTCTCTCTCAAAAGTGAATGAACATTAAAAAAATAATAATAATTAGGGGTGTTTGGGTGGCTCAGTTGAGCTTCCAACTTTGGCTCAGGTCGCAGTCTGTGAGCTCAAGCCCCATGTCAGGCTCTGTGCTGACAGCTTCGAGCCTGCTTTGATTCTGTATCTCTCTCTCAAAAATAAAAAATAAAAAACATTTAAAAAAAAAAGTTTTTTTAAAATGAAGAAAAAGTCTGAGGAAAGAAGAAAATCTAAGTCACCTGTGACCACAGCTGACCCATCTTTCCTCTTTGCAAGAACATGATCCCAGAGCTGGAGTCTGCATGCTCATGGTTCAATTTTCTGCTTTTGTTCTCGGTGCATATTTTATTTCCCCGCGTCCATGAATGTTCCTTGAAGTGGAGTTTTCAGGGGCTGTGTGACCTTCTACCAGGGAGACATAGTTCATTTGCCCTTTCCTCAGCACACACACTGGGGCCGTGGGGGCCGACGCAGCCAACGCCGTGGGGACGTTCTTGCTCCATTGTCTGCCCTCTGACGCAGTCAGTGATTCCCTGGAAATGGGCATTAGCAGTTCGGCCATCTACAACTTTCAACACAGCACATCAGCTCTTGGAACTTTAGGCACAGAACAATCCAAATACTAGCTCTCAATTTCTTCTCCTATTCTGTGTCTCGTGACAGTCATTTGGAAAGCTGCTTTCTTTCTCTGCATCCAGGCAAGTGTTTTTGCTGGCTTCTAGGGAAACGGCTTTTCACGGACAGCTCTGGGGTCAGGTGCTGTTCCCCTGCCAAGCCCCACAGGCTCAGAGGCCTGTCTAGCAGCCACCGCCATCTGATGGGATCTGGTGTCACACGAAGCCCCCCTCCCCACCTGCCCTGCTTGGAGCAACCCCAGAGAGCAGGGGAGGAAATGCGACGTCGGCCTTTGCTTGTCCAAATGTTGACAGTCCTGGGGAGCCGTCCCTCCTGCCCATCAGCCCCAAAAACCAGGGTCTGTTAAAACTCAGCTGCGAGTGCAGCCTGGCGTGCCATGGTCTGCTGCAGGGAACGGGATGGCCGGGGCCCAGAGAGACCTACCCCACAGCCCTCTGTGAGGCTTCCCCAGGAGGCTGTGCTGCTGAGCCCCGCCCAGCCTTCCCGAACTCCCAGGGAGACAGCTCGTGCTGGCTTATCACTTCCTGGCTTCGGGGCAGCTGGAGCACGAAAAACTTGATGACTTTATAGCTGGGCAGATCCATGCAGGTGATCGAGTCGTCTGTCCGCTCCTGTACGTGGGAAGGGCAGACACACAGCGGCAGGATGGGGAAGAACCCTGCCCACCTGCAGGAGGGGACTGACCACAAGTACACGGTGGTCCGTCCACACAGCAGAACGCCCTACAGCTGTGGAAATAGCGGATGTAGACCCATCGCTGGGATTTTTTTCTCAGCTGAGCCCAGTAAAGTATAAAACAATGCAAGTAATAGTTTTGTCTCAAGGGGGTAATAATGTCTCCACACTTGCTTGTGAGTATATAAAGGGAATGTCAAAAGACACCCAAAAACGCAGATTACAGACCTCCTGAGGGGTGGGAACAGGGATGAGAGAGATCTTACCACTGTGACAGTGAGCTGGTTTTAAATTTTGAACTACGTGAATGGGCTGTTGAAAAATAAAGCTTTAAAACACCAAACTGAGAAAAGGAAAAAAACAAATCTTTACTTTCTAAAGCACTTTCTCAGTGTCAGACGCTGAGCCGGGCACTTGGATGTTATCTCCTCCAGTCCCTGGGCAGTCTGGCAGGGACGGGCACAGGGTCAGCAGCCTAGTGGCTTCCAAAAGCCTCTCTCATCACCCTCCCACACTGCCTCCAAAATGCTATTAAATCGTGCAACACTCCATTTTCCACAGACGTTAAAAAGGAAAATGTGCCCCTAAGCTTAAAAGAAGGCCCCGCAGTGCGGTGGGACGAGGCAGCGGGGCTTTGAAACCCAAAAGGCCCAAATCTGGCCCCTGCTGCCCGCACAGTGACCACACACGTCTCTGGGTGTCCATGAGCCACCGTGCCCATCAGCCCCATGGGATGCGGTTCCTCTGACACAGTGAGAGGAAAGGGAGGTCCTCGAGGGGAGGGTGGCTACCCCAGGGCCGGCACAGGACAGGTAGCCCGACTGTGTCTCTCCCAGCAGGGGAGGCAGCCAACCAAGCGCTCACCTGGCATGAGGTTGCTCGAAGAGATGGGGGCCTGCAGGGTGGGCGACGCCTGTGAACCAGCGAACCTCGAGTTCCCGGTCCGGCTTCAGACGGGATTGCCATGACAGTGGACTTTGGCCGTGGCCTGGGCGTCCTCACCGTGCCTGGCATCTCCAGTGCTCTCCAGATGCCAGAGGGCTGGTGAAGGCACAGGATGTGTCCTGTGCATAGACCTGCCCTACTGCTCTCGTGTTTCAGTGTGAGATCTGAGATCCAGGTCTCAGGCAGGCGTGGGTTAGCATGGGGAGGGGAGTCCCTCGCGCCCAGAGGGGCCCCAGGAAAACTGCTGCTCCCTGAAGTCTGATGAAGGAAGGGGGACCGGGTTATGGGTTCTCTACCCAGATACAGAGGTGGCACCAGCTTTCCTATGGGAAGAGAGGAAGCAGGACATTGGGCAGGGGCACCACAACTGCAAGCATTTGTTGGGGTCCCTGCTCACCTGCCTGCCTTCTGGACACCAGAATCTGTGGTCCTGTTGCCCCTGGGGACACAGCCCCTGGTTGGATGAGCCCTGAAGGAGCAGCAGCCCCTGCACTGGCTCTTCTGTTGAGGGGGACAAGGTTCCAGGCCCCTCAAGTGTGTCCCCCGATACAGTCACTGATGTCTGCAAAGGCCGAGTCTCCCGCATGCCCTTTTGTGCCCAGCCCTGTCACACAAGTCTCAGCCCCATTTTGTGGGTGAGGGGGTGGACCCGAAGACCCTGAGGGTCACCCTGGGGGCATGGGCAGGACAGCGAGCCCACTTTCCCCTACATCCCAGGCTGTGGTTAGTCACCAGATTCTACCCCGCCGGATCACAACCTGGAAGTACATGGGAATCTCCTGTTTTCAAAACATCGTGACCACGGGGCCAGGCTTTTTTTTTTCCTCCTTTTAAGCATAACTGTTAACTCTTGTAGGAAACATGAGTACAGTTATCTAAGGGCACATGTTTTTTCAAATAGATCTGACCGCTGTGACTGTTTCTATCCCCTCTAATCATTACCCCATGAGAAAGCAGCCTCATACCGGTCAGGTAGCGTGCACTCGCATCCGTCTGGCTTCCCGTGCTGTGGCCCAGTGGCCCTGGAGGTATTGATGAAGCTCCCGCAGCAAGGAGGTATTGATGAAGTCACCCCAGCCAGGGAGCGCTGCTGCCCCAGGTCTCTTAGAGCAGAGCCTTTGTCGCGTTGGCCTCTGTACCCATGGGACCTAGAAATCTGATCCGTGCTTGTTAAACTGATGTGCAGCAGGGTCCGGTCTGTCGCCACCACCGATGGGCCTTCACAGCAGAGACCCCGGGGAGGTCCAGCCGGCTCCGCCCCGCTTCCTACAGAGTTGGGCCCGCCGCCTTGGACGTTCTTGATCCGTTCCCTTCTTCAGCTGCAACGTCAGGATAATCGGGGTTCACCACGACGGTCCACGGCGTGTGCAGAAATGGGGCTGGGTGGCTTGGAGACCAGACTTGGACGGAACGGGGCAGGCACTGCCTTCTGCTTTTCTGTATCATCCTCCAACCTTGGCCCTGGAGGGATTTAAGTACTAATGGGCTGTTTGCACTCAGCTGTGGCCTCTCTTTCGGGCTGTCAGGTGACACTGTCTTTTCATCCCTTCCTGCTTTGTTCCTTTGTCTTCTTTCAGAAACTGGTCTGGTCCTGGAGCCCCGGGAGAGGCTGGGCCTCCTCAGCAGGAAGGCCTGTAGTGCCAGTACGGATCCCCGCTTGGGGTTTCCACTCCTCTGGAGCCTGTTTCGATTTAAGGTTTTCTGTTTACTTTGGGGGAGGAGCAGAGAGAGCATCCCAAGCGGCTCCACACGGTCACTGCAGAGCCAGACGTGGGGCTCGAACTCACGAATCATGAGATCGTGACCTGAGCTGAAGTTGGTCTCTAAACCCACTGAGCCACCCAGGGGCCCTGAGCCTGATCCTAGAAGAACTGTAGCAATTCTAGCACACTAGCTCAGTGTTCCACTTCTGCTCCTCCTGACCTCCCTCTGACGGGTTTGCAAGCTCTGTGCTGCCCCCAGGGAGGACCCCCCCACCCCCTCATACCTCGAGTCACAGAAGAGGCCGCCAGGTCCCCTGCAGGAGAGGCACTGAAGTCCGGAGCTTGGTGTTGGCGCGTGGACGCTCCTGCCGGCTTCGCTGAGCCGAGGTGGCGGGGAGGGCCGGCGCGCTCCCGTGGTGTTGTGACTCTGGACCTGGTCCCATCGGGCTACTTACGCAGCAGCAGGGCCCGTCCTTCCACTCCACAGACGTCTCCCTCCCCCACCGGCAGGGCCCCTGGAGAGTCGCCACATTAGCCATCTGTCAAGTGCACGTACTGCCCCGCGTGGATGTGGTCTCTGAGGAGGGACCGACGTGGCAGCAGCAAACCCTCCGGGCTCCAGCGGCCGCTCCCCCAGGCAGTGGCGTCCGCCCGCGAACCCTGGCTGTGTGGCCTCCGCCTGCTGTGCTTCCTCTTCTGCGCCCTCCTCTCCCATCCGTTCTCTGGCAGGAGAATCTGGAAGGTGACCCGATCGTGTCCCCAGGTTGCCGCTTTCCGGGTGGCTTCACAGAAAATCCCGAGTCCTCACCTCCACCCCCGGGTGGGCCACAGGCCACGGAGCCGCCTTCCCAGACATGGCTCGTCCCCTCCCTTCCTTCAGGCCGATGCTCACGGGGGCCTCCCTTGTCACCCAGGTTCCCTTCCCCTCTCTTCTCTGCCCTACAGGCTCCATCTCCTGTCCCCTCCCGGCCCCAGCTGCGAAGGCGACGGGTCTAGTTGCTCCCCAGGCTTGTTGGGCTCAAGTGTGAACAGGGACTCCTCTCACGTGAGTGAGCGACAAGAGAGCGAGCGTGTCCCAGGTAGATAGTTGGTTTTTCTGGATGGCGCCCGAATCTGTACTGTGTCAGCTTCTTCACGCTGGTCTTTACCTACCGTGCTGGTCCTGAGGAGAACGGGACTGACTTTAATGCTAAGAATTCCAC
The DNA here is from genome assembly GCF_018350215.1 of Panthera leo. Taxonomy (NCBI): domain Eukaryota; kingdom Metazoa; phylum Chordata; class Mammalia; order Carnivora; family Felidae; genus Panthera; species Panthera leo. The sequence continues at coordinate 33,901,952 of NC_056694.1, read as the reverse complement.
CAAGCGGTCTCGCGTGGACTTGCTGGAGTAGCCCATGCTGCTGTGAGGTCAGCCATCTGAGCCATCCGGACCCCTTGACGGCACCCGGGTTGGCAAGGCGGGCGCAAGACCCCGGCAGGTCCCCCCGTCGGCACTGGGCAAGGACAGTCCCTAACGTGGCCCCAGGGCCTCCTCACGTGCCGCTTCTGCCTGGCGCGCTTTGGGCCCCGGCAGCAGCCCCTCCTGCAGCCTGGGGGAAACGAGCGTAGGGGTGACCTCGGTGTCCGTCAGTCCTTTAAAGGGAGGTCAGATTCTCCTGTACAGTCTTTATGAGAAAAAGCCCTTTTTTCTCTCCACTTGTTTTCATCAGATTATAAACTAAGTGATTTTCCTAGGTTTTGTAGACTGTCCAATGTCATGAGGAAAATGGAGGAACTTGCAGGAGAACAAAAGCAGGGGCTTTCCTGCAGCTCAGGGAGGGTGGGAGCGGCTGGACTACGGGGGGGGGGGGGGGGGGGGGGGGGGGGGGGGAGGGAAGCAGTGGGGGAGGGGGCGACCCACAGCACGGGGCCCCCTAGCCTTGCCCTCAGCTCCTAGTGGCGCCCCAGGCGAAGCAACACGTGGACGCCTAGGGCCGCAGGAGCCCCAGGCAGCTGCTGACCGCCCCCACTCCCCACCGTTCCAGCAGACGGGGGGGGGGGGGGGGGGGGGGGGGGGGGCAGGTGGCAGGGCCAGGCCCCACGGCACCCCGAGTCAGCAGTGCAGCCGGGATCTGCACCCGGGCCTGGCTCTCGCTCCAGCCACAGGCACCGTTGAAGTTTAAACGGATCGAAGTCACATGAACCAAGTTCCCCTGTCGCCCCGGCCACGTGCCGCCCAGTGCTCAGTTGTCACCTGTGGCTGCTGCAGGCTCGGAGACGGGCGTGTCCACGTGGTCCCAAGTTCTAAAGGCAGCACCGCTGTGGGCTGTGTGTCCTTGTGACCTGCGAGGACAGCTCCGGCACGGTCCGGGCAAAGGACGGCAGACGGCGTGCTGTCACCCGTGCTTGCTTTACAGAAAAATAAGCCTCACATCTGCCCCGGAGCATCGCGATTCCTTTCAAAGGCATAATTACACGTTCCAAGCTAGATTGCAGTTCAAGAGGAGGTGACGAACCCCTTCTCGGCAGTGATGGTGCTCATGCTGTTCCTGTCCCGGGAACCGGGGACTGCCGTGAAGGAGGCCCGTCCCTTGTTTCTCCCGCAGCCCACGCCCGGCGGTGCCCACATCTGCCTTCCTGTCTTTGCAGGGCGGGAATGACCACGAGATCTTCACTGACCCGAGGACCGTGGGCTACACGGTGACAGCGCCCGAGGACACCCGCAGGATCTGTGAAGAGCTGTTCTCCTAGTGCCCCTCCTCCGAGGGAGGGCAGGGGTCCTGCCGACAGGCCTCCCTCACATGCCAGGCTCCCCACACGGTCCGGCCTCGGGTACTCCCGGTCCTGGCGATGCCGGAAGGAGCCAGACTTGTCACGAACGGCCTGAAGGAACACCGCCAACCAGATTTCGCCCCCAACCCCGAGACTCAGACCCTCCATCCATGCGATCATGGTACTTACGGTTTTCTGGGGACACTTGCCCATCATCCTAGGATGATACAAAGAACGGATGTGCCCGGCCCCTCCCTCTCGATGGTCTTGTGCAAAACGTACCAGGCGTTACTGTCTGGACCCCCGGTGTCAGTACCGCAAGGGGGATTTGGTGGTGGGAAAGGACAGGATGTTTACAGCCGTCCCACCCCGGGACTGAAGTTGAAAATCACCTCCCGGAAGTGAAGCTCCTGCCCGGGGGTCACCTGGGGGTGGAGGGGTGGCAGGGGAAGGGGGGGTGTTGAACCAAGGGCTCCATGGTGGCCACTAAGTGACCGCTGACCCCAAGGGCCTCATACCTCAGCTGGCCTGGGGCGCAGGGGAGCCCGGATTCACTACACTCGGGGGAGCCCACGGCTTCTCGGACTTTTCCAGTGCGAGGGGGACGGGAAGGGACAGGCGGTCCTGCCCCCACGTGCAGGCCCCGGGCTGGGCTGAGAGAGACCAGCCCCGGGCATCCTACTTCTCCCTGCTGTGCCCGGCAGGCTCCCCAGGGGCCTTACCTCGACTTTCTCAGGGATCACAGAAGAGCCTGGAGGGTTCCCGGAACGCGAGCGGCCTGCTTCTCTGCAGATCTCATGAACCTGCATGCCCGCTCCGGCCTCCCCCACACAGTGACCTGAGGGGTGGGAACAGCCCGGTGGTTGGGCCCGTGACCCTCACCCCTGCTTTGGACTTCAAGTGGAAGGCAGCCCCAGGGCCCAGCGGAACAGGCCCTTCCAGGGAAACGGTTCACATGTCACCTTTTAGAACCTGGACGTGTCAGGACCCACAAACCCTCAGTCCACTCCAGTCCACAGCACAGCCTCTGCACGGGGCCCGCAGACCTGACCGGGCGTCTGCACACACACACCACCACCCCCACCCCCACCCCCGTCAGGTGCTTTCATCTCCACCAAAGCGGCTTCCGTCCAAGCCTGCTGGGGACCCCCGAGGCCTGTCTCCGCACGGTCCGGTTGGGGGCATTCTGCCCGCACGACCACACAGGGTGACGTGGCACAGTGGTTCCCAGGACACAGCTACCCCGTGGCACCTTTTGTTGAATTTTGCAAATGATATTGTAATGACCTTTCACAATGAAAAGAAGCAAATTAAAGTGATTTTATTGTTTCCTATTTCTCATTCTGATGACTTTTTCTTCCTTTGTCACACGAATGGCGAAGTGAACGCTTAGCTGTGTTATCCTCTCGGATTCAGGAAAGAAAGCCCAGCCCGTGCAGATCCAAAAGCCACCGTTTGTGACACTCTGGTTCCCAGTGTTTCTGCAGGGGCAGGGCTTCGCGCATCCAGGCCTGCCGGCATGAGCTTTCCTGCCCAGGGGTAAGGACCCACGATTCCCTGGAAGGTCCCTTAACTTGCTACAGCAAAGCGAGACAATGGAGTCTCACTCAAACTTGTCCTAACCTTTTTAACTGGAGAGTCCTGCCCAGGTGCCCTGAGGCCGGCAGGCTGGGCCCTTCACCTCCCAGGCCTTCCCTCTGCACTGCCTCCTGCCCTCCCAATGCAACGGGGACACATAAGGCAGAACAACGCGTGCACGTCGCTGCCGGGACTCAATCCCTGGCTGTGCCGCAGACCAGCCGGGGGACTCAGGACCAGTTCACCCCAGCTCGTCTGCTCGTCTGTCAGGTGGGGTGCAGCCCTACCTCTGTGGGAGACTTAAAGTACCTGCAGCCGAGCTACTACTAACTGAACTAGCCCCCAGGAACCCTGCAGGGCAGGCACTGTTAGTCCCCCCCCCCCCCCTCCCCCCGGGCCGGGCAGGGTGGGGAGGGGGGTCCCTCAGCAGGCAGGACGGACACCATCAGAACAAACCCACATCACAGCTGAGTGTTGAGCAGGAGGGAGGCAGAGGTTGGCCCTGGACTCAGCGGCCGCGAGGAGGGCACACCCGGGGCTACTGGAGGGAGAACCCCCAGGAAGGCCGTCCTCCCCTGGAGGGAGGCGCCAGCTCTCCATCCCGAGGGAGGGAACGTGGGTCTCGGGGTCCGCAGGACGCCCTGCGAGGTCTCTCCAGCCAGCCGGCGGGCGGCCCCTGGACGACAGAGCTGGGCCCATCTTGCAGATTCGGGCAAAGCGGCGGAGGCCCTGAATCACTTCCTCTCCAACCGCTGCTTCCTCCTGCTTAACCGCTCTTGTCCTTGGCCTGCCGGGCCACTTGCCCCCCCAGCCAGGCCCCGGGCTCCCTCCCACCACCGCTCAACCCTTCACTCGGAGCTGGACTGGGGCACCCTCTCCAGGCTCAGCACCCCCGTCCGATGTCGAGTGCGGCGCTGGGACACGTCTCCTTGTTGTGAATAAATGCCTACTTCAACTTCTCCCTACCCAGGTTCAAGGGGCTGACTGGACGTTTCTCCAGTACACTTTGAAAATCAGTACCACAGTAAAAACATCCACTTCTGCACTAATAAAAATGATCTACCCGCCCTTTGGAGACGCTGGCCGGGCAAGACCGTCCCAGCCTGACCCAAAGTCCAACCCAGAACGGCCCAGCCTCCGCCCGTGGCCCTGCATCTCCCCGCTGCGCTCCCGGACAAGGAGACCACAGGCTTTCGCACCTCCTGCTTCCCGACTAACCTTTGTCCGCCGGCCCTGCCTCTCCCTGCTCCTGCTCACGCGGGAGACATCCAAATGCATCAACATTTAGCCACAGCTGACGCAGTCAGTGGCATTTTGCTCACGCAAAGCCACCCTCTGCTGCTAAGCCGCCCTACGCTGGAGAATGTGATGATTACAGAAAAGGGGATGATCCCACTCTCTTATTCAGCAGCCACAAAAGCCAGATGGTGGAGCAGGGGGGGTCAGCCTCGTTTGGGAAGACGCCCTTACCTGCTGGCTTCAAGAAGCCGGCCTCCACCCTCACGGACAACACCCAGCCTTGCACAGGACACACTTTATTGAGACAGAGGTGGCGGGCGGGAGGAGAGAGGGAAGGAATCCCGGACGCCACCCCAGCTCGTCACCGGCACCGGCACCAGGCTCCTCCCAGAGCTTCTTGTAAATGGAGACTCTGTGTCCGATCAAGAACGAGAACGCGTCCGCCAAGAGCCCCGACCGCCAAGGCGAGGCCAAGACCAGGGACACCCCCGGGGGTGGGGTTTAGACGCAGGCTCTCGACCTCTAGGAGCCAGAAGGTTCTTGGCAGAAGTGGTTCAGGAAGTGTGGTGTCTCCAGGGGGCCTGCTGGAAACAGGCTGGAGGGCAAGGGCCACCCTGGACCCAGCAGAAGGCAGAGGCAGCAGACCGAGGACCCTTCGAGGGGCACAACAGGCCAGGAAATGGCAGATCCACCGCTGACCGCAGCGGGCTGTTCGCACGCACACAGCCAAAAGCTATTTGCCAATTTTCAGACAGCTCCCACCGGTCATGAGCAAAAGAGTTCTATCTTGCAAAGGAAGCCATTCCTACGCTTAAAGACAAATCCATCCACAGACCGAGGCACTCGGCCTCGCCTCTTCCACAACCCATCGGCCGCCCTCCCTCCTTTGCAACATTGCCGTCTGCTTCCAAGCCAGCTTTACAGGGTTCACTTCCCTGCAACTGACAAAACGGACCTTTGAGTACACAGAAGCCACACATTTCAAAACATTATCACCCACCCAGCTATTTCTATTTTTACATCACCCTTAGAGCCAAAGCAAGCCACCGCAAAGAAAATCCTCAGGACTTGTGTATGGAAAATATCTACAGGGGTTCGAAATGTCGGCAGCCAAGGGCAAACAGGGTTGGCCCTGGGTGAAAGCCTTGGTTATTAGAGAAGAAAACAAACAAACAAACCCTCAGCTTTTCTTAACACCAGTTTTCAGGAAAACCCCACCACCAAAGGGGCATTTTCTCCTCCAAGTTTTGACTTTACCAGGCTGTTGAGAAGCGAGCCACCACGACCGACCGACTCTGTTCCGGAGGGTTCTGGACCAAGCTCTGATTTTAAACAAAGACCCGCCCTTCTCCCACCCCCACCCCGACCCACCCCCTAAACGACCACGGCTGTGAACTGTCTGCTAAATTGAGGGTAGGAGGAGAGAGGATTCAGCTGAGCACGGCATGGCCGAGGGGAGGGCTCAGGGCTCCTGGGGAAACTCTTTTCCCAGGCACCCAGTTGGGATTCTTCCCGCTGCAAAGGCACCAAAGACCCCCGCTCTCGTGCCGTGCCCCCCCCCCCCGCCCGGTGAGGCCGGCTCCCCTAGAACAAACCAAACAGACCAAGAGAAAAGATCCCGCTTTGCTGAGGGCCAAACACAGACACATGGAGGGTAGGCGCAGGTGGGAAACGCATAGGGCCTCCCGTCAGCCCCCGGGGCGGGCTGGATCTGGGGATTCTGAGCCTCCAGCCCAGGGGCACAAGGACTCTGTGGGCTGGGGAAGCGCCCACCTGACCCACCCCCGGGGCTGGGGTTGGACCATCCACTCAGCCACCAGCGGGCACCCCTCCTTTTTCCATGCTTTTAATGCTTTTCAGATGGTGAGAGGCTGTCGGAACGGTCCGAGGCTGTGCTGGTGGCCGAGAGCACGCCAGTGTCTGTCCCCATCGCCCCTTCCTCCGGAAGATGCTTGAAAGGGACCGTGCTCCCCGCTCTGAAGCCCCATCTCAAGCGGTAGACCGTCATCTGCAGTTTGGTTCTGCCTCCTCCTCCCCCCCAGAGTCTCCCGCGAGCCCAGGAGAAGGGATGCTTCCGGCATCTCCTAGGAGCTGACGACGTGGCCGGACCAGGTCTCGTGCTTGGTGCCCGGGGCCAGATGGGTGATGACCACCTCCACGGCCTGCAGCTTCTCGTTCTTGGGGGGGATGGAGCACATCTTATAGGTGACCTCGTCGCCTTCCACGGGGACATACTCCCCCTCCACGCTGTGGGGGCAGGGAGACAGCGTTCAGTGCCCAGCGCCCACAAAAGCCTCACTCAGCTCCGTGCCGCACCCAGGACCCCAGCCCGAGCTTTCGGAGCACCTGCCCCTCCTGCCCTGCCACCAGGGAGCCACCGTGTCTCTGTGGGACCAGGTCCCCCCAGCCTCCCCGCACGCTGAGGCCCAGACCGAGCTCTGCCTCTGCAGGAGCTCATACTGTCCATCGCATGGGTGTCACGGGCCTGTGGACACAAGAGCAGGGAGAGCCGGTCTGGGCCAGAGAGAGAACAAGGCCGTCAGCGTCACGGTTGAGAGCCACCCTGGTCCCAGGGGAGCCCCGGAACCCCAGCTGCGTGCGTCTCTGCCCTCCCGCTTCCCAGACACCCAGCAAGCCCGAAGGCCAAGTCCCTTCCGTGCTGAACGCGAGTTCCAGGAGGGTCCCCTCCCTGTGACCGTACTCCCTATGGGACACAAGTCACCATCTCACCCACCCTGGTGAGGTGCCCATGCTGATGCCCCCCGAGGACACCTCCAGCAAGAGGAAAATCCCCTTCAGATCCTGGAACTGGCTTGCCTTGAGGGAAAGCGCACGTGGCCAACGGTGCTTCCCTCTTTGGTCGGGCCACCAGGATGCCGCACGTCCATCTCTCTGACTCGCCCCCGCCCCCGCCCCCGGTTTTCCTTACTGATTTTTCATGGTGCACTGCGAATATCCTTGTAAACCACTACAGATCCCTTCCGGAAAGAGGCGACATGAAGACACATTTTCACAGCCACATACGCATTCACGCACCCATCAGATGCGTGGCTTTAACACCCTTCTGCTGTCTGTACTCTCCGGGAGCCTGTGCGAGGCCTGACGTGTAAGGACTTTGGGGGGGCAAGAGGTAAAGGAGGGATAATTCTCCCCTCACAACAGACATCTGCAACGGTACCCTATCTCCGAAAACGGGGTGTTTATATATTGCCCGGTCTGCCGTGTGCCGTAGGACTCGGCCTGCCACAGACAAAAAGATTGGGGGTGCAGAGGCCAAAGAACGGGGCAGGGGCAAGGCGGTGCCCGATTCGGTCCCCACATAGCTGAAGGCTGACTGGGGGAGGGAGCGACGCACGGGCCGCTGGATGCCTTCCAGCCTCAAGGCCGCGGACGTGCGGGCCCCGCCTGAGCCTCCCAAGGGTTTCCAGACACTCAGGAAGGAAGGACGTCAGTAAGCAAGTCGCAGGAGAAAGGGTCCAGCTCCAAACTTCCTTCCCGGAGCAGAGGGGCTGGGCAGCCCCCAGCCTCACTGAGCGGCTCCCCCAAGGCAGGCAGGAAGTCAGACTCTGGGTCACACGCACTCCGCAGCTCAGTGACACCCCTCCCATCCACCGGACCCATCCCATGGTTCTCAACGGTCTCTCCCTCTCTCCCTCTGTCTCGCTCTCCGTCACATACACGTGCAGACTGTGTCACCTGCAGCCTCCCACACGCCCCACCCCCGAACAGTCACACACAGGTCACAGGCAGAGGCTCACGCCCTCACACGCAGCGCCCGTCAGTCACACACTCCCCCTGCCTCCTTGCCCAGCCCCAAACCGCCCAAACCAGCCCTGACTCACTCAGAAATGTGCAGGAAGATGTCGGGGCCACCATCGGCCGGGGTAATGAAGCCGTGGCCCTTGGATCGACAGAAGCATTTGCAGACTCCTTTGTAGACAGGACCTTGCGAAGCCCGCACCGTCCTGAAAGAGGGGGGGAAAGTGTGAGTGGGGGCCCCTACCAGCCCTCCAGAACAGCCACCCACTCTCCTGAGGCATACCCAGCTCATCCCAGTGCCCCCTTAAAAGCCGTGCCCCGGATAGTAACCAGGGCCATTATGGACAGCTGTGCAGGTTGTGCACTGCACAACTCTGGGAGCCATTCACAAAGACTCTAATAAGAGTGACTCTCTGATGACCCCAGCAAATTTTCTCAGGCCTCAGTTTCTCTATCCAAAAAGCAGGTTAGACTAAAAGCTCTCCGAGCATCCCTCTGAAGACTATTAGTGACAGCAGCAGCCTCTACAACTTGGGCCTGAGATCTACAGCTCCCAGGCACTGTGCAGGTCCTTTGCAGCACTGTGCCCCAACCTGCTGCTGTCCCCATTTTGCAGCTGAGGAAGTCAAGGTCCCACAAAGGAAGAGGCTTGTGCGTGGTTAAAACCCATTGATTTAAGACCCCAGTGATTTCCTACTTGTTATGAACCCCAGCCTGCCACAGGCTCAAGGGGCCCGGGGCATTGTCCTCCAGAGTTTACAGGGTGCCTCACCAGTCCTTACCCCAACCCAAGTCTCCCCATGTGACAGACCAGGACACTGAGTCACAGAGATGGTCAGATACAACGACTCTGGCCCTGGGCAGGAGGCTAGCCCGAGACTCACGCCGAGAAGGTCCTCGTCCGGCGGGTGGGCAGCGGGCTCGGGACCACGTTGCCCCGGAGAGGGGACGGTGACCGATCTCGGGCCCGCTGGCTGTCCAGCAGCCCGACCGAAGCCTGGTGTGTTGGGGGCTGTGGCGGTGGAGGTGGCTCAGATGACATGGCTGACCTAGGAAGACACCGAGGGCTCTCAGGGGCTCATGCCCTGCAAGGGGGGACCCCGGATGCAGCCCACCCCCGTGTCTGACAGTCTCCCATCGGAGACCCACATTCTCGGCTGCGCAATGCAGGCGCGAGGCTCACTCGGCGTGGAGGTCACCTTATCCGGCAGCAGGCCAGGCTCGCCCCAGCTGGGTCAGGTGCCTCCTCGGCTCCCGCGGCAGCCGCGGCCTCCCTCGGGCATCGCTCTGCCAGGAAATGCCTGCTCGCCCCACATCACGGATGCCATCAGTCCTCTCTGTGCCCCCGGGAGGCAGCACAGACCCCGGCACACTCAGGGCACTTAGTCAATACTCGTGAAAGGGAGGGAAGGAAGGGGGCGGGGAGGGAGGCAGGGCAGGCGGGCAGGGATCCTTTACTGCCAGCTACCTAGGTCACACTCCAGCTACTCAACAGCCTTGACCTGCTAAGTCAAGCACTTAGCCAGGCACTGTGGTTCCGGAAGGCGGAGGTAAAAGAGGGCAGAGCACACAGCATTCCCCCGAGAAACTCTGGACACACACCCGAGAGGCAGAGACCCCAGGTCTGGATCCCCCAGGGGCCGTCACAAGCTTGCATCTAGGACAGTGGGCCTGAGGGACCCTCAGTGGCAGGACCATCGCCAAGACAGCCATATCCACCAGGCGCTCAGTCAGTTTGCACCCTGCCTGGGTCACTGGCCGCCAGGAACTCCAGTTCCCTCGGTGACCCTTAACATGCATCAGAGGTGGGATCAGACCCGGCTGGGGTCTGGGGGGAGCGGACTCTGGCACTTTTGCCAAGAGCAGGACGTGGCCGTTGCACTGAACACGTGACCGACTGCCAAGGCACCCGCGCTACCTCGGCCTGGGCTCAAGGTCACCAGGAAAGAAAGCAAAGCTCAGGAGCCAGAGGAGCTTGGGTAAGTCCTTTCCACTCTCTGGGACCAATTTCCCCATCTGCAAAGTGGGGCGGCCGACTGGGCGTCCCCCGGCACCTGCAGAGGACACGAACCAGACAGAGCAGGGCCCCGTGGCAGGGATGGCAGGGGAACCCCGAACTCCTACTTCACCCAGGCACGCCACGGTGGGACGGAAGCAGGGCCGATGGGCTTATGTGGCTCACACAGGGTTTTCACACCGAAAACATCCCAACCCAGGCTTCCCACTACTCTTGGAAAAACAAAACTCGAAGCTCTGACAACCTCGAACCCCCGTTCGCCACCCCTGCTTCCCTCATTTATACGGACTCAGTGGCCCCAGAGCACTGGGGTTTCAACCTACATCACCCAGCAGAGCTGCCTCTGCCCGCAACCCAAACCCCCCAAGGAACAGGCCTGGTTCCTCCCCCCAACCTGTCGCCCTCCCCCTGAGTCTCCCCTCAGTCCCCCACACAGCCGTCTGGCCTTAGTTCTGCCTGGCTGGGAAAGGAGAAGGCCGGCTGCCTGCCCGGAGGAAGTGACATAGTTACCTCCTGACCCTTCTCTCAGCTGCAGCCGCCGCCAAGGAGGACCGGGGAGCCCCCACCTCATGCAGGCCCCGGCTGCTCGGCTGGGGGGTCAGGGCTCCAGCACCACCCACCAATACAGGTCATAGAGTCCTGGAATGTTCCAACGCTTGGGGTTCTGGGAAGGGTGCTGACCCAGAGAAGGGAGCACCTTGCCCAGGCCTCCCAGGACAGCAGATGGGACACCAGGGGGAGGGAACAGCCCTCTCTTCTTCCGTCCAGTCTCCTTCTCCTCCTCTGGAGTCAGGCACATCTGACCTCACACCGCGGCCATGAAGTTGAAATGAAATACTACACGCTAAGCACTCAGCACGCTATCTACCCAGAACAAGTGAGCAGGGCCTATCAGCTAGGACTGTTATAAATGCCATCATAAGGTCATTCAACAAACAGGTGATCAGTGTCAGGCCCTAGTTCATGGCACTAGAGACACAGGGCCTGAGTCTGGAGTCAGAGAATAAACAGGTAAATAGACACATGAATGAGATCGCTACAGATTCCCAGAAGGGCTGGTAAGAAATACACAGGGAGACAGAGTACCAGGGTGGAGATGATTCTCTAATGAGGGGAAAGCTGGGTCCTGAACAGTAGAGTCAACCTTTCAAAAAGAGAGGGAGGCTCTTCCAGGCAGACAGAACAGCCTATGCAAAGGCCCTGTGGTTGGCAAGAGCCCACCCAGGTGTGGCTGAAGGCCAGCAAGGGGGCAGTGTGGTGGGCACCAGGGACAGAGAGCCGGGAGAGGGCCGGCTGAGGAACTACAGGGATCAACAACATCGTGTGCGTCTTCCTCTCCTCACACCCATCTGTCCATCTGTCAGTCCCATGCCCCTTACCATACCCACCTCCCCCTGAATTAATGCAACAGGCTCAAATTAGGGGCCCCTTTCTCTCCATCCCAGCATCCCCGAATCCCCAAATACACCCAACCCTCAGAGATGCCAAGAGCAGCCCACAGCCTTGGCGGGCAAGGAACCTGAGGGCTGCACAGGGTCCCTCCACGTCCCTAGGGCCCAGAGCTGGGGCCGGCACAGAGCACGATTCTCTCCTTAAATTCTTGTTTTGTTTTGTTTTAATTTTAATTTTCATTTTGAGAGAGAGAGGGAAAGCGTGAACGGGAGGGGCAGAGAAAGAGGAAGAGAGAATTCCAAGCAAGCTCTGTGCGGTCAGCACAGAGCCCAATGCGGGGCTCGAACCCACAAACCATGATATCATGACCTAAGCCGAAATCAAGACTCAGATGCTTAACCTCCTGACCCACCCAGGCGCCCCGAGCAGGGCTCCCTTCTCAACCAGCCCCAGAACCAGGAGCATCGGCTGGCGGCCACTGTGCGCTCGGTGTGCTCCAGCTGGCACGGTCCAGCGGGGGTGGGGACCGTCCCGCTCACCTGGCAGTGTTAGAAACCGGGATGGAGGGGTGCGGGGAGACCCCGGGGCCTTCACCACCCCCTGCCTGCCTCTCTCCGGCCATCTGAGCTGGAGGAGAGCAGCTGGGGCCTGGCTAGGAGCCAGCCCACCCCCAGGGCCCAGCAGTGAATGGCCTCTGTGTGGGGGAGGTCAGGTCAGAGTCCAGCTGTAAGGAAAACAGCTGGGGGAGGGGGCAGCCAGTCACCCAGGAGCCAACCCAGCAGCCGCTGCTGCCCCGCCAAGCACAGATGGGGAGAGGGGTCCTGAAGCCCGGCCCCACACCCCCCAGCACAGCCCAGGGCGGGAGGAGGCAGGGCCGCGCTCTGTGACCAGCGCCCTCCGTGAGCAGCCCACACACTCAACTCCCCCCAGCAGAAGCAGGGTGCAGACAGGTGCCCGAAGCTCAGACCTGGGATGGGCCTCCGACCTGCAGCAAACTCGGACCAACGTCCCTCCTGCCAAGGCACGTCACAGCCACTGTGCTGTGGGCACGTGTATATGTGTATATGCACACGTATATGTGTGTACACACACACGGGCATGTCACTGCCTGTATGTGCACACTAGTGGACCAGCGGGGGCCGCACGTGCCCCCCTACTCCCCGAGCACACTGGCCACTTAGGGCATCAGAGGAACGGGGCACCCGAGGACGAGGACGGACGAAGGCTGCATCCTTTCCAAGTAACAGTTACTTGGCCCCCCACTAGCACAGGAAATGGAAACCAGGACAGCTAATTCCTGCCCACGGGAGCTTGGGCTCAGGGACTGGAGCCCCACAACCACCAGGACAAGAAGAGTGTGCTGCAACCGGGAAGTGCTCACAGCACTGGACGCATCACAGCTCATTCATCTCCATTTCACTGATGGCAAAACCGAGGCACAAAGTGTCCAGTAACTTGCCTGGGTCCCCCAGCTAGTAAGTAAACTAGTGAAACCCACAGTATGTGGGACAGTGAAAATGTTATGGAGAAAAAGCAAGCAGGGGAGGGGGGCGGGAATGAGGGTTTGCATTTCAAAGCAGGTGGTCTGGGGGGGTGCTCCCCTCCCACTCCCCCCCCCATCAGCTCCCGCCCCAGGTCCTCAACAATGCTCAGCCAGGGGAGGGGGGACCCAGGGTCTAGAGGTGGGGGAGTCAGGAAGCCACGCCCACCCTGGCTGCCCTCAGGGAGGGGTATGTCAGCAAGGCCTCCAACCAGATCCCAGGAAAGGGTGGAGCAGGGGGCCTCAACCCAAAATAGCCTGGGAATTTTCCACAGGCCGGGCAGGTCCTCCTCTTAGGTTGTCAGAGTTCAGCCAGGCACCAGAATCGGGCCTTCCCAACCCGCCCCCCATCAACCCCCTCACGTATCTGGGGGCTCCAGATAACCCTACATTAGCCCCCACCTCCTGCCCTCTTGCCCTGAGAACCCAGCAACCCATCAAGGATGAGTCAGTCTTAAGCCAAAGAGCAGGGTGCTTAGTCCAGGGAGTGGAGCCTTGGCAGTGTTTTCAACCATTCACACTTTAGTGAGAGGGAGTTCGCAATTCATTTCCCAAGGCTCCATTCTTGGTAGCTTTCACACATCTGAGGGTAGGAAGGTGGAGATGTGGGGGAGCAAGACCTGGGTCCAAGTGGCATGCTTCGTTCTGTGTGGCTCTTGGCAAAGCCAGACCACACCAAGCTTACACCGGAAAGCCTTGTGTGGGTTTCTGGCTGGGGGGAGGCAGACACCCAGCTGCAGGGCCAGGCCACTGCTGCCGCGTGGGGAGGGCTCCAAACTAGTCCACACAAAAGGAAGGGGGCAGGGCACTGGGGCCAGGCGGAGTAGATGCGTCCCCACATCCCCGCACAACAGGGGGAGGTGCTTTTATCATCCCCATTTTACAGGTGGGGAAACTAAGGCACAGAGAGGTGCTCACACTTTAGTGTCCCCACAAGTCTCTGGGGAGGGGGACAAAATGCAGAATCTGATTCTGAAGGTCGAGGATGGGGCCCGAGACTCTGGAATTCAAAAGTGCTCCCGGTGAGCCAGGTGCCACTGGTCCACAGAAGGCACAGGAACCCCAGAGTTGGGGGGGCTGACGACCTGCCCACCCTCACAGCCAGTGGGTGGCAGGGCCCCGGCTGGAACCAGGTGGGTGAACGGGAAACTGGGGGCGGAAAGGGGTGAGGTTCTAGATGAGTCAGCCAGTTACTCCTTTGTCAGCCCAGGTTCCTCCTTTGTAAACTGAGGCTGAGACCCGGGGACTCCCCTCCAGAGCTCCAGTCCAGCTGGGCCCCAACGTGGGGGAACTGAGGGGCAGGTCAGCTCGGCTGAGGCCCGACAGAAGGGTCCCAGGAAGCAAGAGAGGCCCCAGGAGGGGGCCTGAGGCTGGCCTCCGCCACATTCCCTTCCATTGTTCGGGAGAGAGAGCTCCCGCGGGGGAGGGAGAGGATGGAGGGGATGCAGGGGAGGGGCGGGGGAGGCAAGGGGAGCTGTAGGGGAGGGGCGGGGAGTGCGGCCGGGGGGCAGGGACGGCCTCTGCTGGAGCGCCAGCAAGCGCCCGGGGCCAAAAGAGCTGGCTGCAAAGACAAACACAAACAAGGCGGAGGGTGCCGCCCGCCCGCGGAGAGACGCGACCCCGGAGTCCCCTCCAGGCCGCGCCCCTCCGGGAACTGCTCTCCCGCACTCCCCCCGCCCCCCACCCCCGCCGGGGGCCCCAGAGTGCCGGGAAGAGGCCGGAAACCCGAAGGACCGGCGGCCCCTCCAGCATTGCCCGCCCCACCCAGGAGCACCCCGACGGCCTCGGCAGGACCAGCACCCCCCACTCCGGAGAAGGTCCCCCAGCGCCGCGCCCCGCCCCCACCCCCGGGCCCGCCCCAGCTCGTAACCAGAACCCCATCACGCCCAGGTCACGTATTCCCACACGGCATCCTTGCCTCCACCCCACCAGCCAGCGGCTAAGGCTGCCGACCCGAGTCTCGGCCTGACTCTACTCTTTGCTCCCCTATGTGACCCCTGGCGAGAGACCTCACCGCTCCATGCCTCAGTTTCTTTATTTGTCAAACGGGAGAGTAATGCAGCACCCCAGGCCCGCGAACGTGGCGCAGACGGTGCCAGCTACAAACGGCTCAGCCAACAATAGTTGAGTCGCTAATGGTGAAACTGTCAGGCATGGGGCGACCTAGAATAATCCCTCCCATTCCAGTCCCTGCTGATGGCACACAAACGAAAAGCCCTGACTCTGCCACTCCACGGGACAAAGGAAGACCGTCCGCCTCCCAGGAGAACGCACCCTCAGCCGTGCCCCAGGGCCCCCAGGGCCCCGCTGGGTCTGGCTCAGCTCCACGACGCTACAGGACCCAGCTCTTGCCCTGGAGGGGCTCCGGCGCCACTTGGGGGAGGTGGGGGCGGGAGGGCAGACAGGCGAGCACTGAGAGCCCGCGGTCACCAAGGCCGCCCCGAGAGCAGGAGCGCAGATGGGGAGGGCCCTGGCCGAAAACCGCCGCCGGAGGGCGGGGGGGGGGGAGAGGGGGGCTCTGCGTTGAGTCTTAAAATGATCACTTCAAGACAATGGGGCGGGGAGCTCATTCCTGGCAGGGGGACTTGCAGGGGCAAAGGCCCTGGGGGAGGAAGGTCGCGGTGGTGGGTACCAGAAAGTCCTGTGGACAAGTTTGGGACTTAGACAATTAGGGCCATGAGCCCGTGATTTCAAGCCAGGGGGGTGATTTGAACCGATGGTTTTTACAAGTTCCCTATGGCTTCCGAGTGACGAAAGGGCAGGAGGAGCAAGAATGGAGACAGGGACAGAGAAATATCACAAAAGCAAGTAAAAAATACGACGGTAGCCGACATTTCTCCCGGGACTGGGTTAGCCTCCTCCTTCTACTCTCTCGCACCCCGTTATGAGAGGGAGAAGTTATACCA
Organism: Panthera leo; assembly: GCF_018350215.1. NCBI lineage: Eukaryota > Metazoa > Chordata > Mammalia > Carnivora > Felidae > Panthera > Panthera leo. The sequence continues at coordinate 33,886,130 of NC_056694.1, read as the reverse complement.
CCGGTCTACAGGTGGGGAGACTGAAGCTCCGGGAGGCCTCCTAGTTGGAGACAGCTCCACCAGGGGGAACCGAGGCCCTGCGTGGAACCGGCTGATCCCCGATCCGCCCACTCCACACACACATCCACTCCCAACCCCAGAGAAGACGTGGGGACCGGGGGCTTCCTTTTAAAAAATCAAAATACGACGTTGTATTTCCGGCCTGCAAACGGGCGGCCGGCGGGGCCTGCGGGCAGGGAGCCTGCGGGCGCGGGTGAAGTTCTTCTGCTCCGCCCAGAGGCCCCCCATCCGGGCGCAAACGCTCCGCGAGCGGCCGGCGGCTCCTCCTCCCCTAGATGCGGCCAATCGCACGGCGCCAGGGCGGCTCCCCCGACCGCCCCCGCCTGGAGGGCTGGGGTCCCCTCCCCGCCCCGCCCGGCTGGGAGTCGGCGCCCCCTCCCCGTGCCGCGCCCCGCTCCGGTCCGCGGGTCCCCCACCCACGCTCCAGCCCACAGGAGAAGGAGGGGGAGGCGTTCACTGCACGCCGCGAGCGCTGCCCGACGCCAGCCCCCAATCCCTCCCGCTGCTGCCACACCCGCCCCTTCCCGGGCATGAGTAACCTGCTTTCCCCAAACAGGCCGCGGCGGCCGGGCATTTCCTGGGGGCCCAGAGACCCAGCCCGGAGCCCCCTGCCGGCGGCCTGGAAGACCCTGCACGAGGGGCCTGAATGCGGGCCGCGGCCGCAAGGAGGCCGAGGTCGCGTCCCGGCGGCTCCTGGGGCCCCGGGGTGGGCACCCCGCCACACCCCTTCTGGGGGGCCCGGAAGAGCTCCCTACCTGCGACCCGCTCCGCTCCGCCGGCTGCTCGGCTCCGACTGCAAGAGGCTCGCTGGGGAGGGGGCGTGTTCCGCGGGGCTGGCCCGCCGAGGCTCCGCCTCCACAAGCTCCCAGCCAATGGGAGCCGGGGCGCCGGACGGCCAGGGGGCGGGGCGCGCGGCGCCAGCCCCGACGGGACCTTTGTGTCCGCCCGCGGGACTGGCGGGAGCGCGGCCCCTCGTCCCGCGCGGGAGCCGGGAGGATGCCCGCCCGTGCTGCACCTACGGTCGGAACATTCCCCTGAAAAGTGGAGGTCCCGTTCAGGTCCCTCCCCTAACAACCCGCGGCAGGTCCGGGCCTAGCTGACCTCTGCTCCAGGATCCGCCAGGCCCGCGGCGCCTCCGTTTCAGCGGAGAAAAAGAGCTCCAGGAACGATGAGAAGGAATAAAAAGAGAGGTAGAACGGAAGGGAGGAAAAGAAAGGGGGGGAAAAAAGGGGAAACTGTTCATTTTTTCTCTTATTTTGTTCTTAATTTGCATTCCCTCCTTGAGTCCTCTGTGTCTGCAGAAAATTGACAATACTCTCCTTTTATAGGAGAGGAAATTGAGGCATGGAGATAGGTGACCACACCCCGTCCCCTGCCTGGCCACTGCAAGTCCCTGCAAGAGGAGCCCCTAAAAGCCAGCCCAGCCCTGGACCGTGGCTCACGTTGGTGGAGGGGCAGGGAGGAAACCCCTTAACTGTCCTGGGCCTATAGTCGCAGGGCTGGAAGTGGCACGTGTGTCCCTGCTGGAGCCCACCAGCTCTGCTTGCCTCTCAATCTCTCCCTCTCCCTCCCTCTTTTCCCCTCCCCACGTGCAAAGACACCACTGAGGACACAGCAAGAATACAGCTGTCCCCAAGCCAGGAAGAGGGTCCTCCACCAGGAACCAAATCTCAGGCATTCTGAACTTGGACTTCCCAGGTTCCAAAAACGTGAGAAGTCACTTTCTGTTGCTTACGCCACCCAGTCTGGTGTTTTGTTATGGCATCAGGAACAGCCTTTTCCTCCTCAACTAACCACAGAATTTTTTTAATTTTTATTTTTTTAAGTTTATTTATTTTGAGAGAGAAACACCACCATTGGGGGAGGGGCAGAGAGGGGGAGAGAGAAAGAGAGAGAGAATCCCAAGCAGGCTCAGCACTGTCGGTGCAGAGCCTGATCCAGGGCTCGAACTCAAGAACGGGAGGTCATGACCTGAACCAAAACCAAGCGTTGGACACTTAACCAACTGAGTCCCCCGGGCACCCCAGCCTCGGAGAATCCCACACCTGAGTTTGGTGCAGTTCCCGTCTGCAGTCATCACTGGGGTATCATCGGTGCCAGGCCTCCGTTTGCGGTGCTGAGCATCCAGAGTAAAAAGTGCCCACCCAGTTCCCGCCCTGGATGGCAGGCAGGTTGATAAGGTAGGGTGTCAGGTGGTGGGCTGGATAAGCATCCCTGGCTCAGTGAGTGCCCTGCCCTTGACCCTATCAGAGAAGACGGGTCCGTGGAGAAATTCTTTCTCCCAACTTGCCACAGCTTGAGCTTCCTGCAACCAGAGACATCAGCCCACTATCATGGCCGCATCTCATGGCACTGGCCTAGTGGCCAGACTTGAGCCAGCAGCAGATGAGAAGATCTGGCCTAACTTTTCCACCCAATAAAGACCAATCATCTGTCCAGCCATGTGACAAATAGTTATTGCACATGAGCTCTGTTCTAAGCCCTAGACTAAACAAAACTCATGTTGGTCCTGTCCTGCCACCCCATGTCCCCCAGAGGGTTACAGTCTAATTAGGGGAAGCAGATGTTAAACCAGTAATCACAATGGTATAAAGTCCCGCTGTATCCATAGCAGGGACAGCATCATGCTGGAGAAGCCAGGAGAGTCTTCTCTGGAAAGTGCTGGTTGACCTGGGGTCTTCTGGAAGACCAGGAATTGAATAGACAAAGGAAAGGACATTCCTGAGAAAGGTTAGCACACGTGCAAAGGCCCTGAGACAGGAGTGTGGTGGGGCTAGGACACGAGAAGCGACGTGGACAGAAGTGATATGGCCAGAGCCAGAGGGGGCTAAGTGGATGGGTCTCAATTACAGAGCTTCACTTTAAGAGTGACAGCAGCCTGGTAAGGTCTAAAAGCAGGGATGAGAGGGAGACTCCTCCCCCCAAAGTATAACTGTCCACCCATCTGCCCCCCATTCCTTCCCACCATGACTTGGACCTCTACTGTCTCACCAGAAGCAGTGGCCTCCTCCCCTGCCTTATGCCTCCCTTAATATCCGTGACCTCGCTTGTTTTCTGTGCAGCAGCCAGAGTGAGCTTTCAAAAGTATAAATCTGACTGTTGCTAAAAAAAAAATTATTTCTGACCCTTGCTGAAATGGTAAGACGGACTTTGTTCAGCACTGTCGCGATAGGGACAGGGGCCCCTGCAGTGGGGTTTGCATTCAGGGAGAGAGATGGGGCTCACGTCCACATACAGGGAGAAGAAGATGTGTAGCCACAGAGCAGGGTCCGGGAGTGTGAGACTGCTGGGAGGAAATAGCGGGGGGAAGGGGGGGGGGGTCTGGCTAAGCTGGCCTGGCAGGATTCTTGCGGAAGACATGGGTGGTCACACATCCCCTGGGAGGAGGCAGGGGATGAGGAATTTGGTCAGATCTAGAGGGCAGGGAATTCTGGCTAAACCAACTTGTCAGGATTCTTGCCAAAACTGGACTCTTACAGGGACAGGGTGGGAAGCTCCAGCTTGTGCCCAGGCGAGCCGAAGGCTCAGAGGAGCCCAACTAAAGTCTGGTCAGGGAGAGACTCTCCGTCACCAGGTCGTCCTGCCCCTGCTCAAAACCCTTCAGTGACTCCCTGTTGCCCTTTTAATGAAACCCAGACTCATGTGCTGTAGCACTTAGGATTGACTTAACATAAGAAAACTCCAGTAAGGAGCATCACCAAGTTGGAGGCACACGTGTCATGGAAAAGACGACGGCAGGGGATACGTCTGGGGTGGATACAGCAGGTCTGGAGGCCCTAAGGATTGGGTCCCCACATGCTTTAACTCTCAGCAGGTCCCCTCTCTTGGCACCTCGGTTTTTTCATCTGTAAAATGGGGACAATGTCAGCACGTCTCTCAAGGTTGCCGTGTTAAAGTGAGAGAGTGCATGAATGCTTAGGCACGTTGTGAGAATTATTTTTTTAATGTTTTTTAAATGTTTATTTTGAGAGAGTGATAGCGAATGGGGGAGGGGTAGAGAGAGAGAGAGAGAATCCCAAGCACTGTCAGCACAGAGCCCGACGTGAGGCTCAAACTCACAAACCGGGAGATAATCGCCTGAGCCAAAATCAAGATGCTTAACCAACTGAGCTACCCAGGCGTGCCTAAATGTTTGTTTATTTGAGAGAGTAAGAGAGTGCACAGGAGTGGGGGAGGAGCAGAGAGAAAGAGAATCCCAAACAGGCTCCGTGCTGTCAGCGCAGAGCCCAACGTGGGGCTCAGTCTCATGAGCCACGAGGTCATGACCTGAGCCGAAATCAAGAGTCCGACGCTCAACCGACTGAGCCACCCAGGCGCCCCCAGAGAATTATTATGATTATTGTTACTTGCTTTTTAAAACACCACTTGCTTAAATCTAGGTGTCGCCCTTAGCAATGACCACAGCCACCCAGTTCTGCCCCCTACAATGTGCCAGGCACACTGGACACCTTCACCTCTGAAGACCAGCACAGGTTGACTTCTGAAACCCTCGTCACAACCCAGAAGAACACGCTCTGGGGACGGGGAAATGAGGCTCAGGTCAGCAATGCGACTTACCCAAGATCATGCAGCAATACCTGGACAGGCCAAGATTTGGACATTGCTGTGTCACACCCCAAGGTGCTCCTTCCCTAGGTGACTTAGACTGAAGTCCCCTCCCCAGGATGTGTCGCCCCAGTCTGCGTCCCCAAGAGGGGCCTCCCCAGGCTAGAGCAGGGATGGGAACACCAGCTCCTCCCTGCCTGGTGCTCTTTGTGTCTTTTGGGCCACCACTTTCTGGAGAGTCACTTCCCCGTTCTTGGTCTGCCTCCAGCCACTGCCCCTCTGTGCAGGAGCCCCAGGAGGTCTCATAACATGCATTGGATCTCAGCACTCCCTGCCCAAGCTCTGCTCACTCCACTGCGACCCTAATGGGCCCCCAGGGCCTTTGCACATGCTGTTCCCTCAGCTGGGAACAGTCTTACCCCACATCTTCCCATGCTGCCTCTTTCTAGTCATTATGCCTCAGAAGAGGTGCCCACCTCTGCCCACCCTGAACCAAATGTGGTACCCGCTAAAATGTGAGCTTTCCAGGGCAGGTACCTTATCTGCGTCCCATGGTTTTTTAATGTCTGACTTATAGTAGGTGCTCAATAAACACGTTGAAGAAACAGGGGCAGCTGCCATGTGATGGGAGGGAACAAGATGTGTCCAGGATGAGGGGCCTGACAGATAACTCGATTTCCCCTTCTGTAAAATGGCACCAGGAGAGCCTAGAGTGGAGAAGGGGTTGGGTGGGGCACCCAGGGAAGGGACTGAGCCCCTCGGGCAGCTCTTGAGGCTGAAAGCACGAGGTCCAAGTAGGCTGGCCAAGCCCGCGGGCTGAAGGAGGAAAAGACGGACCCAGGAGCCACCTATGCGGACAGCCCACACACTCGGATACCCAGGCCGCGCACCCCTCCCACCTAGACACACACAGACACCCAGACATGACAAGTCCCACACACAGCCCACCTGAGAGGCAGGGACACACACACACAGATACGTCCACGTGCAAGCCTGCACCACACACACCCTGTGCCGATGAGCACACCCCCTGACCACACGAGACCCACAGCACAGCTACACCAGCACCCCCCACCACACATGCACACACTCCAACACAAGTCCGCACGGATGGAAGGGTGCAGAACCACAGCTCCCGGGGCTCTTCTCCGTCTAGAAAGTCCCCCTCTCCTCCTCCAGGCAGGCCTCAGGGGGGGTGCGGGGGGGGGCTCTGTCCCAGAGTTCTGAGGACAGGGGATGGGTGGCAGCCACCAGGGAAGAAGTAACCGTGTCACTCGCTCATCTGGGTCCCCGCTGATCAGTGAGAGGACCTTCGTGGGTGCCCAGGGCACAAGAACCACCCCCCTCCTGCCGCTTTCCTTTCCTCGCCCAAGTAGGGAACGGAGCTTAGGGTGCACCCCACCTCACACTCTTCCAGCCCCCAGCTCACCACAGCCTGGGCAGAAGAGGCAACAGGGAAGTGGCACAGCTGGAAAGTCAGCCCAGAGAGGTTAGGGGGTGACCCAATTTGACTCAGCAAGTCCCCACCCAGGGCTGCAGGCTCCCCACCACCCAACAGATGGAGTCAGGGGGAGCTCCAGGGAAAGCCCCGCCCCACACTTGCACAAGAGTGACAGAACTCATTCCTCCAGATTCCTTTCTCGTCACCTCATCACCTCCGAGCCCTTCTGGGAAGAGAGGCTGGGCAGGAAGCAGATGGGGGGAGTCCCATTGCCTTTTTCCTTTAAGCAGCCCCAGCTGCAAAGCCTTATTGCTCAAGAAGATAGCATAGCCCAGAGAGGGGGAGTGAGATGCCCAGGGTCACACAGCGGGGGAGGACCTCAGCGGAGGCAGGGGGTGGGGCTCCCTGGACCCTCAGCTGCCAAAACTCCAGGCTCATATGCTCCTAGGATGGCCTGCCTCCCACCTTGGCTTTTATGACTCTGCTTATTTAATGTATTATTGTCTTGCTTACTAATATTACTAATTGCTAACTCATTGCAAGCTTTCAATATGCCAGGCACGGAGCTAAGGACTTCACACAGATTTCTTTCATTCATTCATTTTTCCTGCAACAAATCTCGATTAAGCATCTACTGTGTCCCAGGCACTGTGGTAGGGTCTGGGGGAGACACATGTGAACAAAACTGATGAGGTCTGGGCTCTCACAGAGCTGACATTTTAGGAGCAAAACACAATAATCAAGTAAACTAATACACGAACCTGTTAATTCCAGACAGAGGTAACTGTCGCCAAAATCGAACCATGTTGGGGCGCCTGGGTGGCTCAGCCGGTTGAACATCCGACTTCGGCTCAGGTCATGATCTCACGGCTCCATGAGTTCGAGCCCCGCGTCAGGCTCTGTGCTGACAGCTCAGAGCCTGAAGCCTGCTTCAGATTCTATGTCTCCTTCTCTCTCTGCCCCTCCCCTGCTCACGCTTTGTCTCACTCTGTTTCTCAAAAACAAATGTAAAAAAAAAAAAAATTAAAAATCGACGCGGGTGGACTCGTAAATAGAACAAACAGGGCTGCTGGAGGGGTTGTGGGTGGGGGATGGGCCAAGTGGGTAAAGGGCATAAGGGAGGACACTTGTTGGGATGAACACTGGGTGTTACCCACTGGGGATGGATCACTGGAATGTACTCCTGAAATCACTATAGCACCATATGCTAACTAACTTGGATGTCAATTAAAAAAGTAACTGATTAAAATAAATAAATAAAAGTTGAACCAGGTGGTTATGGTAGAGGGTGGCTGGGTGCTCTGGCAGGGGTCCACAGCAGCCTTCCGTGAGGAACGGCTTATGAACTGAGAGTTTGATGATGTTGATGAGCCATGGGGTAGCTCATGGGAAGAGCATTGGGGGCAGGGCGGGGCAGGAAGGGCAAGCACAAATGCCCCCGGGGCAGGACAGAACAGAACAGAAAGTAGGCATGCACCAAGGATCAGCCAACAAGATAAAACTGTCTCATGAAATTTCCCGAACTCTCTTGGCAGCAAGGGTTATCATCAGACCCACTTTGCAGAGAGGTGCAGATGCCCTCCCGGGGTCACACAGCTGCGAGTGACAGAGCCCACACTTTAACCACTTCCTCCTCTATGGCAGGCCTTGTTTTGGAGATGCAAAGTTTGGAACCAGACAAACACCAGTTGTCCGAGAGCCCTGAGTCTAGTGGAGAAGTGATCCCCACAGAGAGGTCCCCGAGGAGCCCGGCCAGGCCTCCGGGCTCCCCTGTGGGACCCTGTGTATCCGTGCCAGCTCCACCACAGCCTTCTGTGTGGCCTCGGCTGGCCTCAGGCCCTCTCTCATGCTCGTCTCTCCTTCCAGCCTGGTCTGGACAGGAGCTCGCGGCACCGGAGCAGCCTCGGGGGGCACCCCACAAGCCCCAGATCCTGGCCCCAGAGATCCAGAGGGAGGAAGCCAGGCTGACTCGTGCAACCTGGTGCTGCCCCCTGGTGGCGGTGGCCGCAATGCGCCCCCCTCCCCCCGCCCTCCCCCCTCCTCCCGAGAGCACTGCCCCTCAGCTGCCTCGCTGATTGACCCTCAAGAGGGCCCCAGCCCGGATCCCAACCCTGCTGGAGGGACACCACCGGCCTCAAAATTCCCAGAGAAGGAGGCTGTCCCCAACCCCATCCGGAGATGTGTAACCTCAACTCTATACACAGACTCTGTTTCTTGGGGTGGAATATCCAGAGGATTTTAAGTCACGTGGGGTGGGCTGGGTGACTAGAGCGCACAGCTCGTTCATTCATTCGTTCATTCATTCGTTCATTCGCACATTCAACCTATATTAATTGAGCACCTTCTGCGTGCCGGGTGCTGAGGGATGCAGCAAACATCAAATCTCAGATGCCAATACATACAGGGGTGTGGACAGGCTCTGGGATGTGCCCCCGACCCTGCCCCGGAGCACAGGAGAGGTGACGGTGGGCTGTCACCAAGTGGAGGCAAAGGAGACCAGGCACCTGGGCAGGTGGCCCAGGAACTGGAGGTTTCAAGAATCTCGGGTGTGGGTGCCACAGGTACTGGTAAGAGAGCAAGAGAGAGGCATTAAGTATCCCACTTTGGCTCAGGTCACGATCTCACCGTTTGTGAGTCTGAGCCCCGCGTCCGGCTCTGGGCTGACAGTTCAGAGCCTGGGACCTGCTTTGGATTCTGTGTCCCCCTCTCGCTCTGCCCCTCCCCCGCTTGCGCTCTGTCTCTCTCTCTCTCTCTCTCAAAAATAAACATAAAATAAAATAAAATAGAAAATACAATAAAATAAAGTAGAATAAAGTAATTGGAGTTCTTTTACAGTCTGGATACCTGTACTGCAAATATTGTCTTCCTGCCTGTGGCTAAGCATTTTTTCTTCCCCTTTTGAAGAGCCGGTGCTTTGATGAAGCGGGTCTTTCAAGTTTTCCCTTTATGGCTTGTGCTCTGTGTCCCGTGGAAGAAATCTTGATATACAGTCACATTTGTTTGTTTTCCGTTGCTTTCCGTTTTTCGGTGTTGCTTTTTTCTTTTGCATGTGCTTCCTTTTACACTAGTAACAATAATGATATAGTTCCAAAGTCAAACCTATAAAGCAAGGCTTATTTAAAGAGAAAGTGCTTCCACCCCATCTCCCTCAACATCAACCTTTAGTTTTTAAAAAAATTGTTACGGGGCACCTGAGTGGCTCAGTCCGTTAAGAGTCCAACTTTGGCTCAGGTCATGATCTCGCAGTTCACGAGTTTGAGCCCCACGTCGGGCTCTGTGCTGACAGCTCGGAGCCTGGAGCCTGCTTCAGATTCTGCGTCTCCTCTCTGCCCTTCCCCCGCTAGCTCTGTCTCTGTCTCTCAAAAATAAATAAACATTAAACAAACAAAAAAAGAATCGGGGTGCCTGCATGGCTCAGTTGGTTAAGTGTCCAACTTCGGCACAGGTCATGAACTCGTGGTTTGTATGTTTGAACCCCGCGTCGGGCCCTGTGCTGACAGCTCAGAGCCTGGAGCCTGCTTCAGATTCTGTGTCTCCTCTCTCTGCCCTTCCCCCGCTAGCTCTGTCTCTGTCTCTCAAAAATAAATAAACATTAAACAAACAAAAAAAGAATCGGGGTGCCTGCATGGCTCAGTTGGTTAAGTGTCCAACTTCGGCACAGGTCATGAACTCGTGGTTTGTATGTTTGAACCCCGCGTCGGGCCCTGTGCTGACAGCTCAGAGCCTGAAGCCTGCTTCAGATTCTGTGTCTCCTTCTGTCTCTGCCCCTCCTCTGCTCACACTCTGTCTCTCATTCTCTCAAAAATAAATAAACATTAAGAAAAATTTTTTCAAAGAATTTAAAAAATCGCTCCTTTACTTCATCTTGGAAATTATATACATCCTTTCCCATTTCTTTTTTTTTTTTTTTTAATGTTTATTTATTTTTGAGAAAGAGAGCACGAGCAGGGGAGGGGCAGAGAGAGAGGGAGACACAGAATCCGAAGCGGGCTCCAGGCTCTGAGCTGTCAGCACAGAGCCCGACGCGGGGCTTGACCTCAACAATTGGGAGATCGTGACCTGAGCCGAAGTCGGACGCTTAATGGACTGAGCCACCAGGTGCAGCCCAGCCTAGATTCATATTTTTAAGGCTCCAGATTGGTCCCCACGCCCCCGCCCTCAAGAACCCAGGGCTGGTTTCGGCTCAACCCGAGAAGGATAGTGGGAGAAGGGTTGCCTCCAAAGGGTTCTCAGGCTGGGCCACGGGAGGGTCCCCCCTCCTCCTGCAGGGAGGGCATACAGAGCCCACACCTCTGGCCCCTGTGAGGATGCACATCACAATGGCTGTTCCACCTGAGCCAGGCCCTGGGAGAGGCACCAGGCAGGCAGGCACTCTGGCCCAAGGACACCCAGGCCTCGCCATGGGGACTCCAGATAAGCACTCTGCTGCTCAGAGCTTGGAACCCGCCGCTGCTGGGATACCGTTGCTGGAACAAAACACGTCCAGGACACCAAGATGGAACCATCCCCAGGGTGAGAGTTCCCCCCCGCCGCCATCCCGGTGACCAGTTGACTTTGGCGCCCATGGGAAGCAGGAGAGGAGACTGGGGGTCCCCTTGCCTGGCTGGGGGCTGAATCCAGTACTCCACCGTCACGTCCTGCTGTCCCCCACCAACTCGGGGACTGTGTGACCCAATGGGGACAAATCAGGGCCTCCCGACATCCTGTGCCCTCTCTTAAAGTGTTAAAAAGAAGCCAAGAAAGAAGCCGAATGACTCTCTGGTATCAGGTGCGGCCTGTCCCTCCCATCCCCAGCCTCACCCCCGTGGCCAGACACAACCCAGACTGGATGGGGCGGCAGGGTGGGGGGGGTCCCAGCTCTGCTGATGAGGTTTGGGCCAAGTCACCAATCTCTCTGGATCCGTTTTCCGTCTGGAAAACGGCTGAGAGGATTAAGGGATGGTCGGCGTAGGGCTGACGGCTGCTAACTCGGCTGGGTCGGGTGAGTGTCAACCAGGCAGCGGGCAGCTCCAGGCCGCATACTTCTTTTCTGGCCTTGAGTTTCCTCACCTGTAAAATGGGTACTAAAACCAGCCTCAGGTGGGACACCTGGGGGCACCGGATGGGTATGAAATCTCTTCCTGTTCCCAAGAGTCTAGACTTGAGGGCAAAAAACGGAGAGCGGCTTCCTCTTTCCTGGCCGCCCCCATTGTGGGAAGAGGCACAGGGTGGGGGTGGGGGATCCCAGGCAGCTCCAATTATGCCACGAGGCCCCTCACCTGGGAGGGGCAGGTCCCCATGGTTCCCCATAGAGACACATGTGGACCCCCATCCGTTGACCACAGTCATTACGATTATGGGGCTCTCATCCGCCCACCTCCCAGACCACACACTGGGTTTCCAGATCCCAGAATTCCCTGTCCAGACAGCCTTGCACCTGACTCCAGGGCTGGCATAGGGCTCACCACTGGGAGCTGGGGGGGGTGGGCGGGTGGGAGCAAGCTGCACGTGCACACGGCGTGACAGTCCCCTTGTGGGGCAGGAGGGAATGAAGCCTGGGAGGAATGCGAGGGCGCTGTGGCCCCAACTGTCCTTCTGGGATGGAGCAAATGAAGCGCTGCCACTCTTGGAGCCTTGGAGCTCCTTCCTCCTTGGGAGGTGGGCATCCTCAATTCACATACCTGCTTGCTGGGGGACCTCAGGCAAGTTGGTTAACCTCTCTGAGCCTAGTGTCCACATCTGCAAAATTGGAGTAATACCACACGGTTACCTCCCTGGTGTTTTCACCAGAATCCATGGAGCCAGGTGTGTAAAACGTCCGGCACAGAGTCTGACACGTAAACAACAAATGCTCGATGTTTTGTTTCTTTTAAAGAGATCATGGGCCCCGTGCTCTTTTTACGTCCTCAGTTTCCTGGTACTGCCTCCCGGAAGAGCTTTCATTCTAGGACGTGAGGACACAATTGGGGTCCGAAACGTCTGTGTTCAAACCTCAGCTGCTCCATCTATGCTACGCAAGCCTTGGCATTCGTTCCTCCAGGCTTGGCTTTCCCTCCTGTAAAATGGGTGATACCCTCAGGCTGGCAGGCTGGCCACCTTGTCAACTCAGCGCCTGGCAAGTGGCGGGACTTTGGGTCTGAGGCTGTGTTTCCTTCCTCTCTCCTAAAGAGCCTCCTCGTCCTCGTCCCCCTCCTCCTCCTGGTCCTTGGCCTCCAAGAGTTCAAGGGCCCCCTCCAATATATGTCCAAGGCCCCCCGGCCATTCACCCGGGTGAGTACCTCTGTTCCTTCCCCTTCGGTTTTCCTGGGCTCAGGCTGCCCTGCCCCACTCTTCGAGATTCTGCCCCAACAGCACCTCCTCTGAAAGTCCTTCTCCGCTGCCCCCCGGGAGCCGTGTGACCCCCCCAGGGCTGGCCACAGCCCCTCCTCTCCAACATGAAATGAGTGGCGCAGGGGCTGGTCTGCAGTGGGCACTCAGGGCAGGCTCGTGGGGCAAACCCCCTGGACTCCGCAGTGCGAGGCACCGGCCGCAACCAGAGAAGCGGAAGGTGGCCCCTGCCCAGGGTAGGGCCTGGGCTTCAGGGGGTTTTTACACAACCCCGTTAAGGAATGCAGAATACTCGAGAAAGGTCTCAAAGGGTCAGGAGCTGCAGGGTTGTTCTGCACATTCCCAGTGGGCAGAATGGAAAGGCCCGTAGGGACACCCATTCTAGCCACAGAGCTTTCCTTAGCTCCGTGCTAAACTGGGGATTCTGCATCCCGCACATCGGGGCTCCGTCCATTCCAAATCCCAGCACCCCTCACCCACCTGGGACCCCAGAGGGATCAAGGCCTGCGAGGCCCCTAAGTCCCTCCTCACGGCTGCAGACTAGACCCTGAGCCTTTGGCCAGGACACTAAAACTCGTGGGAATTGTTTTCTTAACCACAAACTCAGCCACCACCCAAGCCCCCCTTTCTCCGCACACCCGAGACTGCTGACGTGGTTGCAGGGCTTAGATAGCTAAACACATTTTTTGGCCCCGCTGTACAAACGCGAGAGGACGACACAAGAACGCCAGCAGGTAGATTCTGGATTGTACCGTCTTCACCAGGGCATCAAAGCTTTTGACTGAGAGCATCCAACAGATGCCCCTAAAAGGGGCTGGATGAGTATGCTATCCTGGGTAGCTCGCTGAGCTGAAGGGGCCCAGTTGAAACCTAGAGATGCTTCCAAATTCCCTGGGTCTCTCCTGACCAGCAAGAGGCCCCTGAGCCCTGCAGGCCAGCAGGAGCAGGAGTGGGGGAAACGGGGTAGGGAGAGGGAGCTGGAGCCCACCCTGGGGTCTTGGGCGTGCAGGGGAGCGCGGAGAGGCTGCAGGAGTGCCAGGAGAGGGCCACGGTCTGAGCTGCGCCGCGCCCCCCGCCCCCCCTCCCCGTCCCCAGCTCTGTTCACCAGAATGCCTAGGATGGGCCCTGCCATCCCGGTACAGTCCATATGTCACTACTGTGGGAACCGCATCATAACAGTGACCACCCCGGTCCCAGGGGTTCTCACCTGGCTGCTGTGTACAGGTCTTTTTGTGTTTGGGTGAGTGGCCTCCTGGGGGGTGGGGGGGGGGCGGCCCGGGCATCAGCGGGGGCCTGCTGGGCTTGGGGGACGGGGCGCGGGGAGGGGGGCGCTGGCCCACACCCCGCTGCTCCTGAGGCTGCAGGTGCTTCCTGGGCTGCTGCTTCCTCCCCTTCTGTATGGACAGCTTGATGGACGTGAAGCACACGTGCCCCGTGTGCCAGCAAGAGCTCTTCTGCTACCACCGCCTGTGAAGGTCCACCAAATAAACGTCTACCGAGTGACTTCCGCCTGCTCACGTCTGTCCTGCTGGGGTCCCTCCTGGCCCAGGGAGGGGGTGAAGGCGCCTGCCCTCTGTCCTCCTGGCACAGCTAGGGGGCTGGGTCAGCATCGGACACATGAATGAATCGTGGGGAGCGGGACTCCCCACACCAGCTTCTCAGGCTCCCTGCCTGCCGTTCTGACCCCTCAGAGACCTCGGCGTGGTACCTCCTGCTCTCCTGGCCCCTTCCCCTCAGCTCAAGCTTCAGCATCTGAAAACATCTCTGTACCTCCAGCTGGGGGCAGGGTGGGGGGAACACCTCACTCCCCATTATCCACAGCCTCGAATATCCACGAGAATTTGGTCAACGCTTGGGACATTAAAAGGCCCCAAGCTGATGAGGACCAGGATCCCCCCTGGGTTAACATGGGGTCTGCTGGGGATGAGGTGGGGGGGAGGGGAAACCCTGGGGTGGGGGGGAGGAAACTAAGAGAAATTGTTTGTTTCTAGAGATTTTTAAGTAATCTCTACAGGCACCCCCTAAGGGATTTTTATTTTGCAAAACAAGATGAATGCTATTCACCCACCTTTTCAATTAAAGTGAATTTCCTACAGAAGGGGGGAAGAATGCAGGAGAATTAGGAGACAGAAAAGAAAGAGAACCAGGTGCCTGGCTGGCTCAGTCAGAACTGACTCCTGATCTCAGGGTCGTAGGTTCCAGCCCCATGTTGGGCATAGAGATTACTTTAAATTTGCACTAAATTTGCTGTGATGTTCACCCCTCCGCATCCTATAGATGCGGAAGCCCAGGCAGGAGGGTCTCCCTGCTCCAGGAACTGGAGGCAGCAGGGCCCGGCTCCCTGAAAAGGTATGGAGGTAGGTTGTGTGTGTGTGTGTGTGTGTGTGTGTGTGTGTGTGTGTGTGTAGAGCAGTTTACCAGTCAGCAGGCAGAGAAGTTCCCCAAAGCCTCACAAGGTCAGGGGAGAGCCCCTCTGCATATAGCCTGCTGGGACAGATTTCTCTGGATCTGAATGTCAGCCCCCTGAAGATGCCAGGGGAAGGTGGCTTTCCGCCCACACCCCAGATGCTCTGGAGAACCAGGGAGAGCACCGACCTCCGACTCAGTGCTAGCTACGGGGTCGGGAGCCTCCATTTCAATGCCTAAATGGACCCATCTTAGCAAGGTGTTGAGGGTTAGAAGCCAAAGCATCTGGGGTGCCTGGGTGGCTCAGTTGGTTACGCATCCGACTTCGGCTCAGGTCATGATCTCACAGTCTGTGAGTTCGAGCCCTGCGTCGGACTCTGTGCTGACAGCTCAGAGCCTGGAGCCTGCTTCGGATTCTGTGTCTCCTTCTCATTCTGCTCCTCCCCTGCTCGTGCTCTCTTTCTCAAAAATAATAAACATTTAAAAAAAAAAAAAGCGGAAGCATCGGACCCAATAGGGCCCCTGGACCCAAGAGCCAGTCTATTATCTGTGATACAGCAAGCCGGGACAGGGGTGCCAGGTGAACCCGGGGAGACAGAGAGGCCCAGGTAGACAACACAGGTGGCCACCCACCTGGGTCCACGCCTGAAGGAGACTGTGCCAGCTCAAACACGGCAGGACATGATCCCTGAGAGGCCAGGGCAGGCCTCCCGGCTGCCAGTACCCAGGGGACGTCTTCACCGGGACCGAGCCAATCTCCGGTTCTGGGGAGCTCTGCACCTGCGCGGAGGCACCCAAGCCACATGGGGATGGTCATGAGCCAAGACCCGTCTTGAGCCAGAACCAGATGCATCTGGTGAACTCGCCTCGAGGCCCTTGTTCCGATTCCACGGATTCCACGATCACCGGGGCACTTGCTGGTTTTGACTGTGATTCCCAGAGGGGTCCCGACGGGAGCATCAGTCCCAGGACAGGCACCTCTCGTGGCAAACACACTGCTCGCGGTGCGTCAGAGGGTGCCGGTGTTCGGGCCTCCTCCGTCAGCCTGGCTCAGCCCCCACAGTACTTTTCTTTAAAGGCGGTGGGTCCCCGGGATGCCCTCGAGGTCCCGCACGGCTCCGGCCACCTCCCGACTGTGACATCACAGACCAGCCTCCGGTCCTTTCTGACTCAGACTACCTGCCCACCATAAGAAAATGTCGTTCAGGGACTTGACTGGCAGACTCACGATGAAAATCCAGACTTTCCGACTTCTTTTAAAACCTATGAGGGACCCCTGG
Source organism: Panthera leo (assembly GCF_018350215.1). Lineage (NCBI taxonomy): Eukaryota > Metazoa > Chordata > Mammalia > Carnivora > Felidae > Panthera > Panthera leo. The sequence goes on along the minus strand of NC_056694.1, from coordinate 33,870,092 downwards.
GTGGCTCAGTCGGTTGGGCATCCAACTCGGTGCAGGTCCTGATCTTGTGGTTTGTGAGTTCGAGCCCCGCGTCGGGCTCTGTGCTGACGGCTCAGAGCCTGAAGCCTGCTTGGGATTCTGTGTCTTCCCTCTCTGCCCCTCCCCCGCTCATGCTCACTCTCTGTCTCAAAAATGAATAAATGTTAAAAAAAATAGTAAAAAAATAAAAACCAAACCTATGATGGTCCAGCCGCACGGCACCCTCCAGCAACCGTTGGGCTAAGTGCTGTGTGACTGCGCCTCGCCTCTCCCCACTGGCCCCGTGTTCCCAGGGCCTCCACACTCGCCGCCTTAACGGGAGCCCCCCCAGCCACACTCCTGTTCCGAGATCTCGCTGAAGGTCAGGCTGGGGTGTGGGGCCCCGAGGCCTCACTCTCCCAGGGCACACCTTTCCCGGAGGGCCACCTAGGCGGCGTGGCCGGAAGGGCCCAGGGCTCAGAGGGAGGTCCCAGCCTGGGATCCCACAGCCCCGCTCCTTCCACCCAGGACGGCCAGCTGGGAGGGCCTGGAAAGCAGGATGCCGAGGCCAGCAGAGTCTGGGTCTTGAGGCCAGCTCTCCAGCAGGCGAGCCCAGACCCCAGCCAGGTGGCACAAACTGTCGAAGTCCCCTGGTTACTCCAGGCGGCCCAGAGGCAGCAGGGCACAGTGAACGGTGAGGGTCGTTACAAGAGCGCCTGAGTTTTCTTAGCTTCCTTCGCCCCCAATCTGGGCTACAGCCCAGAGACGGGACGGGGACCCCCCCCCCCCGCCCTATCCCAGAACCAGGCCGCAGGGCGTGGGGCTTCTTGGGCGTAGTTGGGAGGGAGCTTGGAGCACTGGGGGGGGGGGGGGCGGGCACCCAGGCGAAGCCGTGCTGTGCGCGCAGGGGCAAGGAGGGCCAGGGGTGGTGGTGGTGTGGAGAGGCCTCAGGCTGAAAGCGGCTGCAGATGCGGCTCAAACGCGTCTGTGCCGCCTGCCTGACGCAAGGCGGACTTTGCAAAGCGAGCCTGAAGGGACAGGCTCTTCGGTGCCAGCAAAGCGGGCAGATGAGCACCGTGGGGGCTGGGGGGTGGCTTTCCCTCCCAACATCCGATCACGTCTGTGAACATGAACCGACTGCGGCCAGATCGCGGCGTCAGCACCCACAGGCCCACTCCTGGATCCACCCATCGTCGTCGGCGGGTCAGACGCGTGGGGGCCCTCCCTGCGTCTTGCCCGGACCGCTCTTAAAACCCCCGCGGGCCTGGCTTCAAAGCCTCCTCAAAGATAAAGGCGGGAAGGACGGGTCCGCACAGGCTCTCCTTCCCCCGGGGACAAGGCAAAGGCCTCAGGAAGCTTGGTCTTTGACTTTGCTCCCATCCGGTAAATGGATCCAGCAAGAAAAGGCCAGGAAAACCTGCCACGGTTTTCTACGTTAAGTCCAGGCTCCGCGTGAGCCAGTCACCGGAACGACCCCTACCGAACCGGAGGAAAATCGGCTTAGAGCGGCTTTCTCCAACAGGGTAGACACTTGGCCACACGCGGCTACTTAAGGGAAATTACGAATCCGCCCCCTCAGCCGCTTCGGCACATCTCGGGCGTCCGGCAGGGATGCGTGGCTGCGGCTACGCCTCTGGGCCACGCACAGAACCTTCTGCCGTGGCAGGAGGCGCTCTTGGACAGGGCTGGGCCGGGACAGAAACGGCAAGACGGAGGGAAAGGCGGGAGCCCCACACAGAAGTCCGTGGGGCCCTCGGTTCCGGCGTGCTGACGTCCGAGGTGCGTGTCCGCGTTGGCAGTGTTTTCAGGCAAGGCCTGGCCCCGGGCTCGTGGTCACGCGGCCTCTCCGACGGCTCCTTACCCCCTGGACTCGTGCCCCGGACGCTGCCGTGCTCATCTGCTCAGGTATGGCACGAGGCTGCTACCAGGCTCCAGCAGCAGAGCTCGGTAACTGTCCCCGAGACCACCACGGGGCCCCCGGAGCCATCTTCTCCCACGCCGCGGCTTCTCGCTGGGGACTCCAGCACGACGCTCATGTGTCCCCATCCTAAACACCAAGCAGACCACGAACGCGTGCCTCCGAACAAGCACAGAGCCGTGCAGGGGGGGGGGCCCCGGACGAGGATCCACCACGCAGTCCCAGGGATCCGGTCTGGGGTCCCCCACCCCGACGGACTCACGCTGCGGGGGGCCTCACCCCAGCATGGTGTCACGCACCAAAGCCCCAAAGCCACACCTCTCAGCGCCGTGCACACAAGACTCCGCTTTTTACCGCTCTGGCAACACGCAGGAGACGTGCACCCCTTCCTGCTGGAAGTGGGGGTCCCCGAGGCAGCAGACTTGGAAGTTCTTAGAGAAAGGCGACTGGTCCCCCAGCGGGAAGGGCATGGCTGCCTACAAAGAACAGCCGTTACAGAAAATGGCACACGCCGTACCCTGGGACGCTCGAATTTTTCTCTGCACACGGCTCCCACGTACGGGTCCCGTGCGATGGCCATGCCCCTCATTCCGGTCGCGCTATGGTTCCCAAGGGACTCATCCTTCTGCGAACTCTGATGGCTGTCAATAGATGGGAACGTCCTCGGGGCTTAGAGTGAGCTGTTTGAAAGGCTGGGTTCCACCCCGTGCCCCAAAATCAGTTTTAGGAGCTCAGACGCCGAACCCTATAGCTCGGAGGGAATGGAGAGGTAAAAGCATAGCGTATGTCCACATCACCAGTCTTTCCGACAGGCAGTCACTCGGTAACTTAAGGGAGAATACCGATCCAGCTATCCTACTAGAGCCAACCCACGGCCAAACCTCAAACAAAAGACCAACTCTTTCATGCTCAGAGTCAAACACACGGTGAAAGAGCCTCGCCGGCCTGCCCAGATTCCACTCTCGCAGGGCACGGAGGGGGCAGGTCCCGGGGGAGCGGAGACGCGCACGGGGCCATGGAAACCTGCAGACAAAGTCGTGCCGGGCTGGCTCCGGCATGCTTCTGGTCCTCAGATGTGGGCAACAGTTTCCTCCCGGGAAACCTTCCACTGCTCGAGCTTGACCATGACCTGGAAGAGGCGAAATCCAACCCCCGGACGACCAGGACTATCCACGAGCAACCCCGACAGCAGGGGGAACACAGACCTCCAGGGGGAGCAGAAGTCTCCCCTTGACCTCCACGTCACTCACTGATTTCCAGTTTTTATAGAAAATTTTATTCAACATACAACATTTTCCAGCAAAAAGGCAATATACAGGAAGAGTTGGTATACACTGATGCTACAGAAAGAAAGGAAAATCCTGGGAAAGGATGAAAAATAAGTGTGATTTGCTGATTCTATTTTACTGCACTCAAAACTAGACACGCAGCCGGCATTAGCTCCAAAATAAGAGGAAACGAGGCTGGGACTGAAATAAAACTACACACAATGAATATCAACATCAGTGAAGAGTCACTTAGATGCACCCAACAAAAAGTCACCTCCTCCCAGCGGTGAATTATACATGTTCACTCATTAAATATACAATTTCATTTCTCTGGTTTTTTTTTTTTGTTTGTTTTTCTTTTTGTTTTTTTTGTTTTGTTTTGTTTTTTTTACAAAGTCAACAGCGTACTGACCACTAGTGAGCATGCCCTCTTTGCTAAAAGGCTCTCCTTTTCTTGTTCCGTCTGTTCCGTTCCGAGGAAACTCTACTGAGAATTCTTTCACCTGCTTGTATGAACTGCTGAGATTGTGGAGTCAGTCTGCCCACAGGCAGCAAGCCTGACAACTCAATTGTATCGAACAGCGTTTTCAAGCGAACCAAAGGGGCCCGGGCCGTCCGCCAGGACCGTGCTCACACTCGGGGGCGTCCACGCTGCACACGGGCTGAAGGACGGTAGCGGCTGACGGACTGAGACGCGTTTACCGAGAGACCCGGGCAGCGGGGGGCGGGGGAGGGGGACCGAGGAAGGGGGACAGTACACGCAGTGAAGGAAAGAGCTCTATTTATTAGGTTGTGAGTTTCTCGGTTTTGCCTTTACAGATGCACACAAAAGGTTGGAAAGTAGAACTGAGGGGAAAACGTCAGACGAGCCTCAACGTAAGACCAGCTGCGGGGCTGGCGCCCGCGACCCCAGGAAGGCAGCCGGGCAGGCCTCTGCCGACTGGACACAGCCCAGAGGCCTCGAGCCGGAGCCGCGTGGCCCTCACCTCTTCTCCCCCGTTACGCTGACGGTTGCCTTGCGCTGTGGTTACCATAAAATAACTCTCATTGGCATCCAAGCTTTATAAAAACACCTTCATTTTGCTCAAAAAGGGCAGTCAATAGATACAGAGAAGCCAAACGGAACAGCCTCAACAAAATAAAATTAACATCAGCAGCAAATCCTCTTGCTGAAGACTTCAGATGGTGCGCGTGTACCAAAGTTCTAGGCTGTTAAAAAGGGGCACACACCCACGCACGGCCCCTCGCCTCGCACGCACTGGGTGAGGAAGTCAGTTATGGATTTTAATGGCCTTTTCCAGGTAGGTGTAGCGACTCCTCTTTGGGGCTTTGTTGAAGTGGTCAAGCCCTAGCCAAGGCCGAGGGTGAGACATGTTACCTGGCGGAGAGAGAGACGCAGGGCTGAGGGCCGAGGCTAGACGGCGAGGAAGCGGGGCCGAGCCCAGTGCAATGCCCACACCCCCCCCCCCGCCCTTCCCAGCACACGCCGGAGAGCCACCGACACGCCAACCCTGAATGCGTCTTAGAGGAACCCATGGGTCACGCACTGCGCCTCCCTGCCTCGCAGAAGGAACTGGGACCCAGGGCTGCCCGCGTCTCTGACCACGGGAGGGCTCTTACCAGGCTGGGGCTCAAAGTCTTTCAGGTTCACTTCATACTCGTCCTCGTTGATATACTGGTGTCGGCCCATCATCACAATGGCAAATTTGAACTGAAAGACAGAAAGGCCGCTCCTCCGTGAGCCCCGGGGGCCAGCAAACCCCCGGGGGGGGGGGGGGGGGGGGGGGGGGGGAGCCAGGATTTCGGCGTGCGGCCCGGGAGTCCTGCCTACCTTTTCGAACTCCTTTTCCTGGATGTCCAGCAGGCTCTGAATCCGCTTCATGACTTCTCTGAAATGCTCGCCCTACGAAGGGTAAAGGACACGTGTGCGCACTCCCCCGCGGCAGGAGCCCCGGCGTGGCGCCCGGGACCTCACGTCTGGCGGCGGCCCTCAGCCTACCTCCCCGGCCTCACCTGGTGGATCCTCAGCAGAAACGGAATCCCGAACGTCCCGAACACCTCCTTGTGGAAGTGCGCCACGGTGACGAGCATCTCGCTCTCCTTGTCTATGTCCACCTGGTCCAGAGGGATTTCCTGGGACGCGGGGTGGGGGGTGGGGGTGGGGGGGAGCGCACACTGAGCCGGGCGGTGCAGTCCACGCGGACACACACTGCGTCTGCCCGCCTCACTGCCCATCAAGGCCGCGGGGTCCCACGCCCGCCCAGCGCCGTGTCTGGGTCTCGTTAGAACCAGGGAGCTCAGAGCTGGAAGGGATCTCCGTGTCGGCAGGAAACTCTGGGGTTCCAGCGACCAAAGTGCGTGCGACTCTGGTCACTGTGGACACTTCAGCTGCTCCACACTGGGCAGGGAGCCAGAGCTTCTGAGCAGACCTGCCTGGGGGCCCACATCGAGAATTCCCATCTGGGGACAATTCCCCTAGGATCCCCTGTGGACGGGCACCTAGAGGCCAGCCCCCGAGGGGAGGGCAGGTGGGGGGGAGGGCGGAGCTGCACGTGAAGGGACAGCGTCTCAGCAGAGTGGGCCACCAGGCAAGTGTGACGGGCAGGGAGGGGCGCTCAACGCGCCAACGGATTTCCGGAAGCCGAGCCGTATGCACTTCCCACGACTACCGCGAAAAAGCACATTGTGTGTACTTTCTCACAACACAACGTTAACTTCTCAGCAGCCGGAAGAACAGAACCAACTGCAGGGCTCACTTCTCCCAGCGCGCAGACAAAGCTGAAGCAGCATCCGCCGCCAGCGGCCGTCCCACCACCCCACGACCCCGCGCCGCGCCCACGAGGGCCGTTACCTCTATTCGAAACGTTCTACTCGTTGCCGGAGACAAGCATTCCAACAGCTCATCTTCTTGGTGCACGCCGATAATCTTGTAGCTTACGATTTCTAGCAGCCTGCACAGAACGGGGGGGGGGGGGGGGGGGGGCACGGAGTGAGCCACACCAATCCACGGGAGAAACGGGGCTGATGAGCAGTTCCCCTACAGAGAAATTCTTTATTACGAAGCTATCAACATTTGCTTATGGTTTTCCTTGTTAAAAACTGGGAATGTCCCAAGCAGGCGTCCTCAGGGAACACGGCACATAATACTAGTCGGTGGTCCCCCTGGAGCGTGTGGTTCAAGGAAAGGCCGGGGGGGATGCTCCGGTTGGAGGGGATGCGGCCGCATTTGGGCACGGAGAGGGAGGAGACCAAGTCTCCCCAAACCAGGCACATCTTTCCCGCAATGGTTCCAAGTGGGGTCAGACTTGCGCTCTTTCTCTCTCTAGCTCGTTAGAGAATAAAGATCTCATTCTTTTATTAACATCACTGAGCAAACATTCCAGGAACCAAGTAGCCCCAAGGGCTGTTTTGTCCTGCGAGCGCCTGTCCGGCCCCATGGTAAGAACGGTCAACTCTCTGAAATGAACACTGCTCGTCAATCGGGGGCCTCTGACTTCAGCCTCAACACCGGCTACGTGGCTCAGAAGCGCCCTGATTCCTCACGCACAACCAACAGCAGTTCTGGCTGATCCGTTTGCACCCTTTCCTTACCGAGTGGCTTTTCCACCTGCATCTCAAGTTCTTCCTATAGCTTAGTAATAATCAGGAGACAGGGAAAGAAGAAAATATGGCTCAGTGGTTGAACATCTGACTTCGGCTCAGATCATGATCTCACGGTTTAGGAGTTCGAGTCCCACATCGGGTGAGCACAAGCCCCATGTGGGCCCCACTTCTTTCTCTCTCTCTCTCTCTGCCCCTCACTCACTTGTGCTCTCTCTTGCTCTCCAAAGAAAAAGGCAGGGGGGGGGGGGGGGGGCGTCCCATCATGAAGGGTCTACAAACTGCCACAGAAGACGGGCTGAAAGCCGGTGTGCAACACTGTACACGAGTCCCAGTGTCGGGTGGCCTGGTGACGCCCCCGCGGCCCGCCGGCAGCTTCAGGAAATACTTGCCTAAGTTTCCCTGACGCTTTCTCCCCGAGCTCGACAGCCTTTTTACATTCTTCCAGCAGGTCCCGGACACACCCGTGCTTGTCGGGATATAGTGTTATTTCCTAGGAAAGGACCGGAGGAAATCGATGCTTTCAAGAAAACGGAAGAGGTCTGCGACAACACGTCCATGTTGCTCGAGGAAGGAAAAAACGGCAAGAGACGTTCTGTCGTCTCTAGCTTCCCACCGCATCACCGACGCCCCACCCCGAGGGCTCCAGATGCGTGAATTGTGCCCACCTGCCCAAACCGGAGATGCCCACCCCACCCCAGAGGTGTTTAGGACCCGATAGGAGTTTAGGAAACAACGCTGATACAGAAAGGTCGCCCTTCACAGGACAGCTCCTCAGGAAACCCCACGGAAAGCCACCCCCCTCCCCCGCCTGCCGGATCCAGCACGGTGACGTGACAGACAGCCCAGACGAGGCCCAGAGGAGGCGCGGAGTAGCTCAGCCTGTCAATTCCACCAGAGGACCACGTGTACAGCACGTGGCCTACATGCGCCTTCAAGACTGGTGGAACTACAAAGGCAAAAACACCGGGGTCCAAGCCGGGCCAGACTCTCTAGAACCACCACGTGCAGGCGGGCTGGGCCTGCCTTCCGTGCAGAACCGGCCTCAGCAATGGCAGACCCCAGCACCCGCCCCACCTGAGGAGGCCCAGAGGCAGCCGGGGTTCCAGAAGGATACTGCCTTGGGCCAAGCAGCTAGAGCTCCGACTGAAAATGCTCCAGTCGTGGTGGCTGGAGGGGACTGAGGGCCTCGGACACCCTCCCTTTGTTGTTTTAGTTTTCGAGGGCTAGACAGACAGAAACATTAAACGCCAATAAAAGTAAAACTTCCTACTGTTAAAAAAAAAACGTACCTCTTCCCTAAACTGGCTGTTTAACCATATACACTTAAAACTTCGTCTGTTTTCGAAGTCTGTGATTTTCATCTTCAGCTGGTAAGAAAAGAGAGACCGTCAGATGTGCTTCCACGAAACCCAAACCTTCTCTTCATGACCCACAGTTACATGAATTCGGGCTCATACCTGCTGATAGTAAAGTTTCTTAGGTTGTCTAGGCTTGAAGAACTGTAGGAGATCTCTTAAAGTCCCTTCATAATTATGTCTAAGAGGATTACCTGGGCCGTCCCTATAACTGCACAAGAAAACAGCACATAAACAAATGCCTTGTTGATTATTTGCCTACACCAAATCCCCGTGAGCGTGAGTAAAAGTAAACCACCGGCCTTCCGCCTACACCTGAACTTGGGCCTGGCACGGGGCCTCCCTTGATACTCCCGTTTCCCGAGGCCCACGTCCCTCTGGCTGTCCCACCGGCACGCACAAGCCTGGCTGGGGCAGCCCGGCCGGACGCGTGGGAGATGTGCTGACAATGTATCTACAGTGAGTCTGGCTTTGGACGAGGCCGCCAATTAGTCTGACGTCCAGGAGGAGTGTGGTCAGGACGTGCGTGCGGACGACTCTATTGGAAACTAAGTGAGGGCATGTCAGGTGTTAACCTATCAGAGTTAGTTCCACGATGTCTGGACGGACTAGGGACGGCATGCGGGACAGACAGAACAGCGAGCGACCGCGGCTTACCCTTGAGACTTGAAAAACTGGAGCAGCATGGGGTCGGTGTTGAGCCTCTGTGCCACTGTCTTTGCAACCTGGGAGGAGGGAAGGGGCCCACAGACAGAAAGGAAGTCTCCTTCAGGGATGAACTGAGAATTGCGTATACACCTTACCACTGAAACCATTTACCTGATGTTTTTACGCAAGTATGAAACGAACACCCTGAACTTAAACGGCCTGAACCTTTGACACCTACCAGGAATAAATGATACTCCCCAGTGTGCCCTCATGGGGGGAGCACACTGGTGAAGTTAGCTGTTACAGGGTCTTTCCCCTTTTTTCTTGGTATGTTTATTTGAGTAAACTCTACACCTAATATGGGGCTCAACTCCTGACCCTGAGACCAAGAACCACTTGTTCTTCCAACTGAGCCAGCTGGGCGCCCCAAGCTCTTAACTTTTAATGGTGAGGTCTACAGGTTTATTTTCCAATGGCATGTTGTAACTGAAGCAAAGATGCTGTTCAGACTATCATCTCTGAAACCAAACTGTGCCGGGGTGGGCACAGGGTCGGATGGGTGCAGCGTGGGGTGGGGTGGATAGAAGGGATGTGGGGCAGGTGTGGGGAGGGTGTGGGGGGAGCAGGGCGGGGTGGGCCTCGGGAAAGAACAGCCGCTGGCCCGGGCCAAGCCCCTCAATCAAGAACTTCCTCATTGCAGGGCTGAGGCCCTCCTTCCAGAACCAAATCCAATAGCCTTCAACAAGCGCGGTTTTAAAAACAACTTGGTCTTTCTGCTGTAGAATATGAAGGGAAAAGAGCATTTATCAAATACCTGAAAATAATTCATTCGATTTGATAATGTAACCACAAATCCAGGATCATTAGGGATTGTTTTATCACAGAAAATGACATCAACACGGTGGTAGAGGTCTCTGAAATATTCTTTTGCAGTGGGTAACTCGCTGTTATCATTTTCAGGGTCATCCCTAGTGGGAGGAAAAAAACAGTTTGCAGACTAAATCAAAGTCCAGGCCAGGGGTATTGGTTAAAGGGGGGGAGGCATCATCTTCCCAAACCACAGTGACACAGACAGAAATTAGTGTAGACATAAATTCTGACTCGCATTTTACGGTGCCACAGTCTGTCCCGGGCACCCCGGTCAGCAGCCAGGATGGCACAGGAGGGGTGCCCTGAGTCGGCTCAGTGCTAGTGCTGGCTGCCTTCTGCCCCTCGTCTCAATACAGAAATAACAGTGGACTCGGGGTCAAGCGCCTCAGGGCAGAGCCTCCTCTCTGACCAGAAGCGGACGGGACGGGCGACCACTCTCGGGCTCCAGCAGCAGGGCTGGGGAGTCGCTAAGTCTAGGTTATTTACTGCCTGGCCCTCCAAACAGAAGCCTTCAAGAGCAGGGGAAAAGGCTACTTTCAGACCAGGGATCACGACAGCAGCCCAGCAGCCCCAAGGGTTTTAATGCACACCGATTTGAACGGATTATCCACGCAGGTGCACACAGGGGAACCTCATGCTTTAAGGGAAGGAAAACCATCGTGCAGTTCCGTAAAGACTTCTGCCACCCCATTAAGAGCTACCCTGCTCTACGCCGTTTCTTCGGAAATAAAGCATTCGTTAAATGAGGAAGAGGTTCACTGCCCATCGTCCCCAAACCAAGAGAAGGTCGGCCTCTATCCACAATCTCAGATACAAATTTAACTTGGGGTCTAGATGCAATTTTGTCTCCTGGTTCTAGGGCTTATGGAAAAACCTCAACGCCCATACAAAGTAATAAAAGTCCTTCAAAAAGTACATACTTCTGGAACACTATAATGTCACCATCCATTAGTTCATCGAGGGCTTTATCAAGAGACACGTCATAGTCCTGAATTCTCTCTGTTAAATTCGGTTTAACTTCCTACAGGAAAAGAGATGAATGGTTACAATTCAACATCTCCTTATGTGTAATATGGCCAGACACCGCCTGCACTTTCTGCATATTCAGTACTCTCAGCCCTACATTTTCCATAAGCGAAACGCTAAGGGAAATACTAATACCCATAAAAACGTAATAATCACTGGGCCTAAATGAGGGAAAGTCACTTCCCTTCCACACCACCCGAGGCCCCCACCACTGAGCTGCACACTTCACAGAACAGTGAACTCAGGGCCAGCAAAATGAACAAAGATAGCCCTCCCCCAACCACCCAAGATACGTGGATTATGGAAAAACACGCCGTCCAAACCTCATAGAGGATAAGGCTAGTGTCCTGGGTAAATCCCGCTCTGTCGCACATAACCGGGAGCAAATCACCTGGGTTCAAGAAAACAAAGAATCCGAGGCTGTAACATGCCAGCACGCTAACAAAAGCAGCTCCGAGGTCGGCACAACAAGGACTTACGGATTTTACAGGATATTGGTGTGTAGATGTGCCCACAGTAATTCAAGCTCCGCGTTTTGGGGTCATACATCTTCAAAAATAGCATGACATCATCTATAAGATTAACAAACAGGTTTTGTTAGGATCTTAACACTCGGGACAATGTTTTAAAAATGTTAACAGTAAGCCTAGTGGCATCCTAAAGGAAGGCTTATAGAGCCTAAAAGCAATTGTTTCAGGTGAGGGTTAGCCCCGTTCCCAGGTCAACAGCATCATTCCAAACAGGCCCCCGGGTAACACTAATCTGAAGCAGTGAGGCTGGGAGCCAGGGCAGTGAACTCATCAGGAATCTCACACTTCCAGAACAGGTATAACTAGCTGGTTGAGCGTTGCCATGGAAATATGCTAATATGGTATCTTCGCCGGAAGGGACAGCCTGGTCTGTAGCAAGAACCACCCAGCATCTTACAGGCACCTGCTGTGTAAACCTACGGCCAAACTGTCCATCCACACACTCTCTGCGGCCGCTTCAGGGCGGCACAGGCCGCGCGGGTCGCAAAGCCCCAACTATTAAGGACCGGCCCTTGGTGGAGAGTCTACAGGCCCAGCGCTGTCACAGCCCCTGTCAGGCACGTGGCAAACCATGGGCCCAGACAAAAGTGGAACAGGAGGACTCAACGCGGCCGGTGCCTTCCAGCCACCGGCGGCCGGTGGGGCCCACCCAGCTTTGCCAAGAAGCACGAACACAGGAGGGGGCCGAGGGCCGGTTTCTTTGCCAGGGAAGAACGCCGGACCCTGTGTGTCCAGACGGTGGTCCAGGGAGCCGGCTCTGCGCTCCAAGGACACTTACGATCTTTGTCAAACTTGGGTAACGTGGCTCCGCTGGCGGCCAACTCCGGATCAACGGTTTCCAGGAATATCGTCCAAGGGTTTTCATTGTCACTGAGCTCAATCATCTATTTCCAAAAGAGAGGCTGGTTTTAGACCGTGTCAGCGGCTGTGTGAGGGTGAAGAACACGCCCACCACCCACAAAGTGGGCCGGAAGCAGGTAAGGCACGCTGGCGCGCAGGCCGGGCCTCCACAGACCCCCATCAGGACAGGCGGCACCCGCGACACTCACCGTCTTGTTGCCGTCTGCCTCGTTATCCAACATCGCTGGCCGTTTGGTTCCATTGCTCCTTGCCTGCATGGGCCATAATCGGATTTGATCTTGTGGAAACCCCTGGGGGGGGGGGGTGGTGGAGAAAAGCAAACCAAAGTAATTAAAAGCAGCTCACATTTTAATTCCATACGGGGGTGTCCGGGTGGCTCAGTCGGTAAGTGTCCGACTCCTGATTTCAGCTCAGGTCATGACCTCATGGTTCCTGAGTTCGAGCCCCACATCGGGCTCTGTGTGGACGGTGTGGAGCCTGCTTGGGATTCTCCCTCTGCCCCTCCTCACCTGCCCATGTGTGCACTCTCTCTCAAAATAATAAAAACGTAACAAAAAATTCGATATGAAAGTGCGGATTCTAGGATTATATTACAGTTACAGCTCTCCCTGCTGATGTGGTCCAAGACTCACCCTTCAGGGCTCCTAGTATTCCAGGGCTTGGGTGCCCGATCTGATCCCGTGCAGTTAAATAAGCAAGGGAGGAGAACGTGGGAGAACAAAATAACCACCCCCAGAACGGGTGGCACTCACCATGGTCTGAGAGAGGTTCTGGACAAATTCAGCCAGTGAGGAGTTTTTCAACACTTTGAACACAGTATATTTCACTTTTTCTTCATCATACATATCATTGCCTTGGTGGCCACAAAACTGGTCCTCGGCAACTATCTGAAAAGCCACAAGCAAACACAACACTTTCCACACAATACATAAATGCCACGCGACCACCCCAGCCAAAACAAAGTTCCAAGAGTAGTATGCTGAGAACAGCTAGTCTTTTGCTCCGAAGAACCTTCTTCAGAAGACCCAAGGAGAAAAGCATCAAAGTGACCGGAGGAAATCAGGGGTTTCATCAGAATCGAGACGCCTCCGTTTCCACACAGCCGCTGCCCACTGACCGTGAGCACCAGCGGGAAACCCGCTTGCCTGGCAGTCTCCGTACAGCATACCGCCAGGATATGCGAGCTGGTGGCTTTTTCCCGGCAATCAACTCGCTAAAAGGAACGCCCGTTTCCTGGTATCACAACCAAACCATGAGCCAACACCACCCGGAAATTCACCTCTCTGTCCAGCCCTCTTTTCTGTCCCCACCACTGGCCAAGCTTCTCCACGGCCTGGAGGGCCACCTCCCACTAGGAGCTCGCCCGCCTGACGCCGTTCCCCTCTGACCCCTCGGTGCTTCTCATCCACCCCCTGGCCCAGTGTCTGGGGGTCTGAGTACGTCTAACATCAGCCCTCAGCCTGCGCTGGAACGTATGCCCCATAGGGCCAGGGAAACTGAGCACACGTGCCCAGGTAGCAGTCCCCCCGACGAGGCCACGGCGTTCCGGAAGCAAGGCCTAGCGTGGGTCCCGCCCGGGGAGTGGGGGTGCTGACCTGCACTTGCATGTAGAGATGGGCTTCCTGCCGTTCCTTCCGCTTCTGAGCCTCGATCCTCTTCTCCTCCTGCAGTCGTTCCACCAACTGCTGAGGGATATCGTGGTCGGTGACAGCTTGTAAAACCTCACCTGCACGACAAATGTGCCCGCGTTTACCTCTGCGCGGGTTCTAGGATCCCCTCCTGAGAGCGCCCCCATTCAGCGTCGCCATAAATGGAGCGGAACTGATTCGGGGGAAATGACTTGGTACCGTGAGCCCGCATCAAAACCCACACGGCCCCGTCCAGCTTGCTTGCGAAGGTCGGGAGTGAGGCCGCACAGGCAGAGCGCGGAACGTGCTGGGGCAGGTGGCACAGCTCAGGGTACAGCTGTCAAGCTTCCCAGGTAACAAGCCGGCTACTCACTCAGCTTTGATTCCCTGATGTAAACCAACATGTACGCGTTCGTGCAGTGCCGCACCGACAGGTCGTCGTCGTGACCCCCGTAATTGTGCTCGATGGCCTCCTCTTTCGTACACCTGGACACCACGTCGTCGTCGAACTTACACCACTGGCAACAAGACGCAGCAGAGAGAAAGCGCTTTGAGAAGCACACAACCGGAGAGGCAGCATTTACCTACAAGTGATGCAGGGAGGTGCCGGGCCAGGCGCCACCTCGGGCCGCCCTCTCAGGGAAGAGGCCGGCCAGCACCCGTATTCTGGGGCCACTGTGAGTCTGTCCCTTGGCAATTCCGTCACATGCTCAAATGGCCCACTTCGAATCAGATTCGATCTCCCGACAGTACAACTCTTTGCAGATCTGAGAAAATCATACCGAGTACACCTGACTTCGTCGGTAAAACTGGAGATTTTACGGTGTGGTTACGAAATTCAATGGGACATTTGACAGGATATGTTATCGCAGCAAGAGAGGGCCTGGCTTAAGAAAAGGTCAGCAGAGTTGTACAGAGTACTTCTCTTCTGATCTCCTCATTGTGGGTCGAGGTGTTTTAAATGGCACTAACTCTTGCAGGGAAAGGTCCGTCGTGGTCTGGTGCTGTGTGAGCACCCCCTGCCCAAGTCTCCTCACATGAGGGAGGTGGGCTCGGCCTCCGCTCTGTTCTGCACTGGCGCCACGATCCTGGACACAGACCCTGAGGACACCCTCACCCCTGGGGAACACCAGGAGACGCGACAGAGCATCACGCAGCACGGACAAGCAGGCGCGCAGAACGTGTGATTCATCCAGCCTCCCCTGCCCAAGGATTTTTCTTTCTTTCTTTCTGTCTTTTTAAAATTTACATCCAAATTAGTCAGCATAGAGTGCAACAATGATATCAGGAGTAGATTCCTTAGTGCCCCTTACCCATTTAGCCCATTCCCCCCCCCACAACCCCTCCAGTATCCCTTAGTTTGTTCTCCATTTTTAAGAGTCTCTTCTGTTTTGTCTCCCTCCCTGTTTTGGTATTATTTTTGTTTCCCTTCCCTTATGTTCATCTGTTTTGTCTCTTAAAGTCCTCATATGAGTGAAGTCATATGATATTTGTCTTTCTCGGACTAATTTCACTTAGCAAAATACGCTCCAGTTCCATCCACGTAGTTCCAAATGGCAAGAATTTATTCTTTTTGATTGCCGACTAATACTCCGTTGTATAGATATACCACGTCTTCTTTACCCATTCATCTGTCAATGGACATTCGGGCTCTTCCCCTATTTTGGGTATTGTTGAAAGTGCTGCTATAAACATTGGGGTGCATGTGCCCCTTCGAAACAGCATCCCTGTATTCCTTAGATAAATGCCTAGTAGTGCAATTGCTGGATAGTAGGGAAGTTCTGTTTTTAATTTTTTGAGGAATCTCCGCACTGTTTTCCAGAGTGGCTGCACCAGCTTGCATTCCCACCTGCCCAAGGATTTCTTAAGTGGAGAGCAAGTGCCTCCCATTAGGTATGCAATAATAACGGTCCAATGTTCAAGGCTACTTCAGTGCATACGTCAAGTGCAAGCACTCATTCACTATCACCTTTAAGGTACCAGCCATTCATGCATGGGAACACAGATAAATCAGAGCCCAGGGTGGAATCCTGCACTATTCAGGCCATCGGGTTGGGAGAGGAAAAGGCGAAGCTGAGCGCTAGGTGAGTGCCCCACACACCATGACATCTGACTCCGCCCCCTGCCCGGCACTTACTTTGCCATCCCCTTTGGGGTTTAGATAAACCACGTAATGTCCACCATGATTATCTCCACTGTGAACCAGGACTGCGTGAAGAATATAATTTGCAGGGTCCTTAGGATCTGTTTTTTGCAAAAATTCATCGAGTGGTAACTGTTCTGGGAATTCAAACCTATTAAAAAAACATTTTTAAAGAAATCCAGGTTTCACTGACATGTAAAATATTTCACGTGGAGACTTTATTGCTAGACGTTCTAATTTACTGGCTCGTCTTTATTTGGAAAGAGAAGTATCACTCTGACTCGGGAGGCCCTCCGAAGGACTTCTGTGGCGGCGCTCCTATTCATTAGGACAATTATCCACACATCAGTACAAAATGTGAAGCTAGGTATGAGAAAAGACGTGCCCAACGCATGGAGACACCCAACAGATTTCTAAGCTGAGGATGTCACACAACAGCCAGTCTCAGGACAAACACACACGAGGACTTGTCTAGGACGTGGATGGCTGCAAAGGTATTAATGAATGATTCCGACTGTCCCGGACCAAGACCACTGAGGACACGCTGCAGGTTTGAGAAACCTGGAGGGATCGAATCTGACAGGGGACACACTTGAGGAAGGATCCCGTACACCCTGGGATTTCGGGAGACATCTGAACTTGATTTGTTTGTAAATTACTGGATCCATAAGCATTTTAATAACAGGGTCACGATTAATTACTAGGAGGGCCTTGAGAGACAGGAAGAAGGGCAGGCAGCTCGGCGAGGACGCGGAGGAGAGCGGCGCATGGAGTCTCCAGGGGCAGCCGGCTCGGCGCCCCCGGTGCTGCCCTCAGCAATTCTGGCTGCGCTGCCACATGTTCTGAATTCCTAAAAGATGCCAGAAATCTGGGCTTTTATGTGAAATCTCAAGGTTTCGATCTGTTTTGTTTTAACGTTGGCAACTAATTCCAAAAGCAGAAACAAAAGCAAGGTGAGGACCCAACGACACCCACCAGCAGGTGGGGCTTAGTCTGCACGCTGCCAACGTGTGAGGTCTGGTGGAGACGGTTTCTTTACTACACACTCCACGACCGTGGACTACGATGAGCCAGCAAAGACCCAGCTGGTGGCAAATAATCGGACTGGGTCCACTCTCACTCCAGTTTCATGGGGGGACTGACCGACCACTCTATCCTGAGCTCAAACTAACCAGGACAAAAATAATGTATTCTAAACCAGGTAAGGGTGTGTGTACTATCATTCCCTTTTATCTGGAATTTTGAAAACACTGGCAATAAAGCACACAAGTCCATCTACATCCTCTTCTTGAAAATTCCAACACGTTCTAGAAGTCGATAGGGAGAGTACAAAATAAGACGGGAACATCAAATCCCACTCCTGAGCAAACAGCTAAGCTACATCGGGTGGAACAGAAAGCACCCTCCCCCCCCCCCCACCTCCCCAGGACGTCCATCCGCCACAGCACAGAGCGGGGCAGGGTTCCGGTAGAGGGAGTTATGGGAGGAGCAGCCTCTGAAACTCTTAAAGGAAATTATCCCTTTAAAATTATACTTCTTGGGAAACTGAGGCACAAGGGAACTCCCAAGTAGATCGAAGATGAACTGACATTATAAAAAGACAGACAAAGCATGGAGACTGACCCCCCAAAGTCAGGTGACGATTCAATCTTAACTTTAACACCCCACAATAGATTACCTATCATTGATCTTGATATTTTGGTCCGTCTGAGGGTCATACATAAATCTCATCAGCTGTAGATGTAACACTGGTGGCAAAGTTAGGAACTTCACACCTTTCTCTGCTTCCTGAATATTGGAAAAGAAACCAAGTTTAGTTGGGCCCTACTTTGTCCCTGGAGCAAGGGCAACAATGGCGGCTGGCAAGACGGGGGTGGGGGTGGTTTATGGGATCCAAGGTGGGGGTGCTTTGGAAATGTTCAGGCCCATAAGCAGAGAACAAACGGGTGGTTTTCGGTGGGCAGGGGCCGGAGGATGTGACAAAACAGGTGAGGGGGATCGAGAGGCACTAACTTCCAGTTATAAAATAAACAGGTCACAGATTCGAAGTACAATGTAGTGACACTGAGAACGCTATGTGGGGACAGACAGCCACTAGGCCTGTCGTGGTGAGCATTTCATAATGCTCAACACCAAATCTTACATGGCACACCTAAAATAAAATACTGCAACTACATTTCAAGTAAAAAATAAAAATAAAATAGGGCCACCTGGGTGGCTCAGTCTGTCGAGCGTCAGACTTCGGCTTAGGTCATGATCTTGTGGTTCATGAGTTCAAGCCCCACATCATCTCCTCTGATGTCAGCACAGAGCCCACTTCAGACCCTCTATCCACCCCCACTCCACCTCCGCCCCATCCCCCCCACCATCCCCACTCACGAGTTCTCAAAAATAAATATTTAAGGGGCACCTGGGTGGCTCAGTCGGTTAAGTGTCCGACTTCGGCTCAGGTCATGATCTCCCGGTTCATGGGTTTGAGCCCCGCGTTGGGTTCTGTGCTAACAGCTCAGAGCCTGGAGCCTGCTTCGGATTCTGTGTCTCCCCCTCTCTCTGCCCCTCCCCTGCTCATGCTCTGTCTCTCAGTAATAAATAAACATTAAAAAAAATTTTTTAAATAAAATAAGATGCTCTACTTAGACCTTCACCGTGTCTGCTACCAAAAACTGAGACCATGCTGCAGCAGCTCGTGTGTGAGGTTTATTTTGGGTTATGTTCTCTCTGAGGCCCAACCACAGGCAATAGCCAGGTGAATGGGGGCTTAATCATGCTGCCATGTTATACGCTCATTAAACATGATGGAAAATATATGGAAAAGCACAGAAAGTCATTAAATGGAGAGGCAGAAGCCTACGATTACAATTCTGTAAGGTTCGAGGTGTCCACAGACACCTGGACAGAACAGGCAGAGGCACAGACAATCGTGCGCCGGGAGGTCTAGACTAGATCAGCTTCCCTCACCCTGGACTCTCGGGACCTTCGCGTCAGAGCGCGCCCTCAGTGCTCAGTCCAACCCGCTTCTGAAGACTGTCCTCAGTACCAGCAACTCAGTCTCTGTGCTGCGGGACTCGCCCGCTCCTGAACGAGGCCCCCCCCCGCAGGCCCGACTCCGGTTTGCTCACTAAAATAAGCCTCTGTGGCAAACTCAGCCACCAGCAGGCCACCGGGGTCCTGTCACAGCTCCACTTTCAATTCAGACCTTGCTTCTGGGCTATGTCCACCCGGAGGAACGGGGCTGTGACAAGCCACAATGTTCTCTGATGCTCAATCAGTGTGCTTACGAGGACAAGGTTTCTCTGGAAAGAAAAATGAAAACCTGGGAACCTCTTGCCACACAAAGGAATGGCGTGGTTTTCCTACACCTTGAAAGAATCAAAGAATTGTTCCCCCACCACGGTCCATTGTGACTGTGATTCTAAAATACTATGTACTGCTCACCCAGACCCCCAAACCCACTGTGGACAAGGCAATTCTCGTGAGTTGACTGCAGTGCTCCCTGAGCACGTCTAGCTGCGTGTCTGCAACGTGACTTTCTGATCCACAGTGCAGCATCCCTGAGTGGCCTGACCAAGCAGGAGAAGAGCAGATCCGAAGCCCATTGAAACAAGGGGCACATCAGCACCATGAATTATAAATCGGCAAGCCTGGCAAGCAGGACGGTCTGAGAAATTGGCAACTGGCTGAGCCGATGTGTCCGGGTTAGGAGTCTGCAACAAAGACCCTGGATGGCTGCGTCTGCGAGGGCGCTGCTGGCCCCACCGATCGTGCCCCAGGCCGTGTCTCTCCACCTGACCGGTCACCGGTCCACAAGGCTCACTGCTCTGCCAGAAGCTTCGGGTCCCTGCGGGGCCTTGTGGAAGATAAGCAGGGACAGCACGTGTTCACAGAACCAGGACAGAAGACGCACTCCTTATCCTCTAAGTCACGACCCTTTCAAAAACTAACTGCACCCCACACATACACCCCAAAGTGGAGTCCGAGCGACAAGGTCCACCGCAGCCGGAGAAGCGGAGGAAAAGCTCTACGTGGGCAGCACTGAGGCCAGGAGCAGGGGGGAAGGACACAGTGAGAAAACGCCGTGTGCTGGGTGAAAGGCCTACCTGAGAAACGAGCTGCACCTCCCCCCAGCCCCCCCCCCCCCCACCGTGTGATCGCAGCTCCCAAGATGTAATGGCTGCACTCAGAATTCAAATCCTTTGAGCTCTGGGTCTGAGCAGCTTATGAAAAGCTCCAAGTGACTGTTTGGTCCACAACTGAGGCAGAGCATCGTTCCCGCGTTACCTGCAAGCCGTGCTCCCCGGCGTCGTATTTATTGTCGCCGTCTAGTTGTTCCACGGCCACGTAATCCACAAATGATTCAAATACTTGAAAGAGGGAGAGAGAGAGAGGGAGAGGGGGAGGGAGAGAGAGAGAGAGGGAGAGAGGGAGAGAGGGAGAGAGGGAGAGAGGGAGAGAGGGAGAGAGGGAGAGAGGGAGAGAGAGAGAGAGAGAGAGAGAGAGAGAGAGTCAGTCAGCCAATGGTCTCACTAAAGGCCTTCATGATGGCATGGCTGCCCATGCGCTCAAGCTTGCCAGGGAGGACACCAGTGGTGGCCTCCAGCCCCTGCCCCGGACGGCCACCAAGCCCCCACTGCTCCATGAAAACCCGGACCCCTGAGAACACTGACACGGTTCCTTGAGGGTGTTTGAAGCTATAACACGGAATCAAGTGTTTTAATAGCTTTACCAAAATCAAGTACCATTAAAGTACAAAATCTAACCCAAACATAGAGCTGTAAGAAAGACCGTGTAGATAGAGCAGGAACGTGGGGTCAAGGTGAAAGGGTGCAAACTTCCAGCCGTCAGAGAAGGACTAAGGACCTAACGCAGAACACGGTGACAAGGGCTCAACATCCTGTTGTCTAACTGAAGTTTGCCAAGAGTGCAGCACCTAAATATTCTCTCTCATGCACATGCGCGCGCGATGAAGAAGGGACATGTCAAGGTGGTCACTGGGAGAGAGCACTCCTTTCACAGTATATCCGCAACGATCACAACGTACACTTTCAATATCCTACGATTTTGTCAATTTAACCAAAATAAAGCTGGGGGTGGGAGGTGTGGACCAGAAGCAGAATCTAAAAACAAACCCACACAAATATGAGCAACTGGCCGCTAACAAAGGTGCAGAGCAACGCAGAAAACGTGACGGGATCACCTGAGACCCACAGGGGGAGGGTCGGTCTTGACATCCTACCACATGCAAAACACCACTGTGTGGGGACTGTAGACAAACAGAAAAGATAAAACAGTAATAGATCAGAGACGACCTTATGACTTCAGGACAGATGTTCTTAGGACACAAAAAGCAAAGAAAAAATCCGGTGATTTCACTAAAATTCTGCAATTCCATTAAACACGTGGCAAACTTAGAAGAGTGAAAATAGGTGAGCCCCACAGAGGGAGCAGCTCAGCAACACAGCCGGGCCAGTGCCCAGAGCACTGAGAACGGCTCCTGCCCGGCTCCCTGCCCCTGTCACGGCTCCCTCGGGAAGGAGAGGCACCAGGCACACTCTCCTGCGCTGGACAAGGACCCCGGGACTGTCCATCCAAAAGAGGTTTCAGGCCCGGGAAAACAGGCGGTACGGGACCATGATGGGTAAGAGCGGTTCAACTGTCCCAGCTCACCGTGTGGGAGAGAAACCCAAACAGGGCCCACAGCAGCTGCCATCTGCAGCGCAGAGTGCCCAAGAAGAAAGTGGCAGCTCTCCCAGAGCCCCCAGGGAGGGCTGACCAGCAAGCAGGGTGAAGACTTATCTGGGGGCAGGGAAAGAACCACCCAGAGGCCAGGGGTAGAGCCCCCAGAGCACACGCGAGCCTGGGAACACTCTGTGCTCCCTCCAGCCACGGTGAAAAACCTCCTTGTACACGGAGCTCCGGGCACGGCCTCAGGTGGGGGCCCATGTAGCGCTAACCACAAACTGCTGTGCTCCCACTGGACAGGGCGTAAAAACAAGCCTCCAAAGAATCACATGGCGTCCAAGCAACTCCAACAGGTCCCAGAACAAAGGTGAAGAACGTCCATACCCGAACAAGGTAAAAATCAAAATGGCAGGCATCCACTAAGAGGACCAGACATGCGAGGAAGCTGGAAAATAGCCCCTGATGAAGAGCAAAGTGAATCAACAGAAACCAACCCAGAAATCACAGGTGACAAAACTGGCAATCAAGGACATCAAGCTATTATTAACTCCATCCGAGATGTTCAAGAAGACATCCAAATTGCCAGTAAGCAGCCGGAAAGGTGACCATCTCGCTGACTTTTGGGGAAATGCATACAGACAGCGAGAGTGCCACACTCTCACCAAAATGTCCAGACTGCTGACCGGTGGTCCCGCTGTGGATGCGGAGCGATGGCCACTGTCACACATGGCTGGGGAACACAGATCAACAGACTGCTCTGGGAGCCTCGCTGGCCTCACCCACTGAATGTATAGGCGTACCCTTGGAGCCTACAATTCCGCTCACCATGAACGCAGAAGGATGCGTGCCGAAGACGGGCACAGCAACGGGAAAGGAACCTTATGTCCAAGCGCCACACACTGAAAACGCAAACATCTACCAAGGAAAGAGTGGTTCCCAAAAACCTGCGGCATCCTCCTCACGTGGAGTAGCGTAAAGCAACGAAAACCGTCAAGTTACCACCGCTCCTCGCGACATGCACGATGCACAGATGTGGCGCTGGGCAAAATGAGAGAAGCAGGGGCTGTGTAGCCTGTATGATCCCATCTCTATAAATACTTAAAACAGGCAAAAATAACGGGGGAGGGGGGGGGTGTTAAAAGGCCCAACAGTGGTTCTCCTTTGAGACGAGGAGGTCGTGGCCGGGAAGAACCAACATATGGGCGGCAGGCGTCGTGATGCGTGACCCGTGTGGGGCCGCGAGCCTGCGTTCACTTGGGAAGCTGTTCGCTCATCACTCGGGCGGGGGGGGGGGGGCTCTGTCTGCGCTAGATTTCAATGGAAATCACCGGGGTCAATGAAGCATGAAACCAAAACAGAAATGAGCGGAAGGCCAAGATTATGTACACGGAACTTACTGTTTTTCTTTCCTTTTATACTTAGCTGGATATCGTAATAATCTTCTCTCCTATCGGATCGATAGTCTACTTCTTTACACTGGATATAGGACTACAAATAAGGAAAACAAGAGGCCTTAAGTGTTAATTGTCCCTATCGTAGCGTTCTTAAATCATCTTAAAATCATTCTCTAAAGCTGGCAGCCACATACCACCATTTTGCCTCTGAACAATTTAGGTATGGTGCCTTCCACACACGTGCCCTTCATCTTGTTTTCCACATTATCAAGCAGCTGGAAGAGAAAGTTTGGGCTTTAAGAAAATGCGATGCTTCATTAACAGGCAGTAATTCGAAACTTGACTAGGAAATTTCAATGGTCAAAGAATTTCTAGACTATGAATATTATGACCTCCAGCATGCAATTATGAAAACATACAAAATCTTCGTCCTCGGTTGGATATTTACAAAAATATCTACATGCAACAGTTGAGATTAACCTCTATACAGCCTTTGGAATGAATTAGTAATCTGTAGTGCCTTTAGAAGCATTTTTTATATTCATTTTACCTCTGTGGAAAAGCATGTAAATTGAGCACTAAACTTAACTCGTATTGGTCCACACCAAGAGATAAATGAGGTTGAGCCTGTCAACAGGATTGACTGGTTTGTCCATGGATATTTAATGAACTGGATTCAATCCAGCTAGTGCTGCAAAACAGAAAACACACCTTGCCCAGCCAATCACCTTGAATAGCCGTTTCATGTTGTGTATGTGTGTGACTTTATGTGTGTCTGTGCGTCTTTGGTCACGACTGGAAGGACGGGAATTTGCTAGTGACTAAAGATGGTTTGGGGGAGAATCACCCGCACAGAGAGCTGCCTCTGTTAGAACTTCTGTGCAAAGGACAAGTCTGGGCGCTACGGAGTAACAGGAGTCCCTAGTCTACGGCGAAACAGGGCGGCCAGGACAGCTACGTCAGCCAATCTGTGGTTTCTCCGACTGGTAACTAGGGCACATGTACCAACGGCAGATTTAAACCACACTACCTACCACTACCGAAATTCAAGTTTCCCCTCACGCTGCCCTCTCCAAGAACAATTTTGTTCTCATTCTCTCTGGCTTGTAAACTAGACAGACGCTGCCTTTCCTTCCTGGCCTGGCTCTGTCCTGAACAGAGATGGGCACACCTGAGTTGCACTGGCGCGAGGCAGGTCTGAGGTTGTACTTGCTACCACGTCCGACAGTGCTTTACAGCAGTCAATGTTAAGTAGTGTGCGGTTACGGCGGAGAACTTACCACTCGACACAGCTCCTGAACGTCGTGCTGCATGAAGCTATCTAAAGTTTCCCACCTTGGAAAGAGAAAAGGAATGTTTGTATTTATTTACACTTCCAGGCTTCAAGTAAGAGTAAACTAAGCAACTCAGACTTGAAAACCGAGCTGTAGGGACAGGCCACTATTCGTCAATCCATCTTCTAAGGGAATTATCTTTAGGGGTCCCCAATTTAAAGACCACTGAATTCTATCAGGGCCCCGACATCTTCACAGCTCTGTCCTGTTCTGAACGTCCTGCGGTGCATAAGAGGACGTCGTTAAGTGGTGAATTATTTCTCAGGCCAAATTCCAAACCACAGCCTTTTATTACGGAAAGGACAAACCAAATCCAGTGATCGAAACACCCAGGCGCACTGAAATGCCTACACTGCGCTCTGGATTCTCCTACTACGCGCTCACCCATCCTTGCAGAAGGAAGGAGAAGGCGAAGAAGGCAATACGATACATACCCGAAGGACTTCGTTAGCTTTTTTGTTCCTACAGGCTTATCGCTGTGCTGTAATTCGTAGAACACTCTTTGTAATGCTAAGGGGACGCTTTTGGATGAATCATCACCCTCTGTTGGCATCATGTACACAGCCTAAAATAATCGATTAAGAAATAAAAATGGAATTTTATGTGAAAGTATCATTTCCAATATCACAACGGCTAAGGTAGTTGGTAGGGCTTCTAACTATCCCTCCAAAATAGCTCAGGAAACTTTTTTAAAAGATCCTCAAAGTCTGTAGAGGCAACATAAAAACCATGAGAAAGCAAAAAAGAATTTAAAAATTTACGTACAACTCGCCATCCAAAGAGAACCACTTGTATTTCACACCTCTTGGAACAACACTTTTTAGCTTCACATCGCTCGTGAACAAAAGGTGTCACGAAACCTAAGTGCCCCTGGGATGATCCGCACCCCCACCCCCGGTCCCGACTATACCGTTCTGTCGTGGTCACTACAGGGCCAACGTTAACAGGAAAAGCCAGCAGAGCAGACCAGCCAGTGCCTGCCCCCGCCCCCAACCCGGAGTCCGTGTGGCCTGCACCCTCACATGGCCTTCCGAAAGGACTGCCGACTAGCTAGCCTGTACCAGACTCAGGGGGTGTCTGCGGTCTTCACTATTAGTGCTCTCGTGAAAATGACCTTTACCTGTATGTGAAATTAGACTTCACAGCCGGTGGCTTTGCAATTCAATTTTAACATAAAAAACTTTTCAGATGTTGCTGCTAATGCCTTTCATATTTAAAAAAAAAAAATTTTTTTTTTTTTTTAGTATCTCTAGCCCAACAAAATTAGGTTAGCCAGCAAACTTTTGATCATCCAAGTTAGTTTCACAAGTGTCCAAACACGGAGGAATAAAGATACGCATAAGATCCCAGAGGGGCCCCCGTCCGGAGACAGCACTGTGGTGGTACCGGGAGAGACAGGGCAAAGTCCGCCGACAGGACTCTGCTTGTCCCTTAAAACTTGAGAAGAGGGTGGGCGGGAGGTTGAGGGAGAGAAATACCATCCATTTACCTTTCGTAGTTGATTTGTGAAAAATAAAGTCTGCAGCAGGCTGTTCATGTAACAAGTCGCTCCCTGATTCTTTAAACCGACATAGCCCGTGTGCTTCTTTGAATCCCACCTACAAGACCAGTTCGAGGTTGAGGGAAAACCGCACAGGACACCGCCTCGCTTCCACAAGTGCGTGTGGAGCGTGTGGCCGCCACACTGCTGTGCACCACCGCCTGTCTCCCGCCATCCTGACGTGGGAGCGACTGCCACGCACTCCTCACCGCCAGGCCCCTGCCTGGGCACCAGGGCCCGGAGTTCTGGGCACAATCATGGGCTCAGTTCACCCACGTGCACGAACCCAGCGCTGGAGAAGCAGCTTAATGCCGCCAACGGCAGCGCTGTCCTCGTCTACCGAGATCGCCGCTCACACGTACTGGCTGGATTCTATCAGACTGGCTCCCAGTGTGGCTCTCCTGCATTCGTATTAAGTCACGTGTGGAGTCAGCAAGAAATGCCAACGGCTGAAACTCCTCTTTTCTGCAGACTCATACACACGAGCGAAGCCAGGCATGTGTACCGGGGCAAGCTGAGCTCAGACTTCTGAACTAGCGCTCTCTCTCTTTAACCTGCTAGGCTGGTGGTCTTCTCTGAGCAGAATGGGTAGGTCTTCTCAGAGCTGGCGGTCCCCACTGCACGCCCCTCCCCCAGCCCATAGTGACAGGAAGCTCGAGGGAATACCAGTCAAACCACCCCCCGGGCCCATCCCCATCTGCACATAACATGAAGACAAGAACGAACACTTTCGCCACTGAGCTGTGGTCAACACCAGACCAGGTGTCAGGGTCAACAGTAAGTGCTGATTCCAGGGCTCAGTCCGTGACCTTTCTGACACACTTGGGTATACCACACGGCCCTGGTTACAGTATGTGCCTATCTGTGGATCATTTTAAAAATTGGCAAGAAAAGGCAAGAATCCTAAATTATAAATGGTTATTTTAAAATCCATAATCACAAAGATTTAGGTGATAATGTCTGAATAGGTTGTGGTAAGTAACACTAAGCCAAGAAATCAGTTTTGATTGGTAAGGCTGAAAAACCCAGCCCACTTTTTTAGTCAAGAAAAGTAGATCATAAACATAGGGAAAAAGTTTTTAAAATGGGGGGGAGGGGGGGGGGGGACAAACCCAAAAAACTGAGTTTTCTTGTTTTTTGCCTCCACCGCTGCTACAACTCAAGCCCTGAAAAGGCTGCTCAAGAAAAGCTGGATCCCTCCTGTACTTGCCCTGGCCACGTCAGCCAGGACCCGGGCTAAGTAACAGCTCCTCCCTGGCTGCCCCACAGTCCCTGCTGGATTCCGCCCAGGCCAACCACACCCTCCTGCCAGAGCGGGGCCGCATGAAGACACACAGGTAGGGGGGAGAGCCGGGCGTCCGCCACTCCACTTCTTCCCAGACCGTGCTTCCCAGCCTACCCCGTCCCCAGCCCTGAAAAGTCAGCAGGTCCCCATGGCCCGGCGCACCCACCTCAACTCCCGCCCCTTCCAGATGCGCCACCCAACCCCACACTTCGCTGCCGGTGCCTTCACTCCTGGTGTTCTCCCTGCCCCAACCCCTTAACCTCCTTAACATGTAGCCCAACCCCATGCTTTCTGCAAGGCCAAGCACGGCTACACCTCCCTCACCCTCCCGCCCGCCACCCCTCCACCATCACACCTGCCACTTCCAGAACTGGTAGGAACTGCCCCCTCCCTGCCACAACGGCCCCACCAGTCTGTGTGTTCCTTGGGGACAGAAACCCGTGGCTAACTGGCCGACCAGAATTACACTCCTAGTGCACAGCAGTGTCTGGCATACAAAAAATGCTCAATACATGTGTCAAGTGAAGGGGTCAATGTGAAGCTGGGGAAGGTGTGTGCGCCTAGGGGCAAACACAGGGAGGGTGCTTATCGGTTAAATATATGCACTGTTAATATGCTGATGTTTCTTTCACTACAGCACAAAAGGCATTTCTTAAGAGCGCCCAATTAAAGAAAAACTTACGCAACTCCATGGGGAGCATCCGCCTGTACAAAGACTTCAAAAGTAACTTTGTCATCATCTATAAATCCTTTCTCAGGATCAGTCACTTCCTATAAAAAATAAGAATATCCAACTTGCATAAGAACACACGGACGTGTGCTACATTCCAAAGAGACAATTACCCTCACACCCTCTGCATGTTAGAGGAAAAGACTGCTTTCTCAAAACACCCAAATCATGCTTCTGGTTTTGCAGTGTTTTGACTGGTTTTAAATAGTGTCCTCTGAACAAAACCAGCAGAAGCATGGTTCCTCTTGGAGGCATCTGGGAAGTCCCGGGGAGCCCCTCGCCAGGGCACAGGCTGGAAGGAACGCGCACCTGCTCACAGGAGCAGGGCCTGGAGAGCCCAGCAGGACGCCCCCTTAAAAACCTGCCCTGGTTTCCACTTCTGCAATAAGCAGCCAAGGGACACCTGGCTGGCTCAGTCGGTTAAGTGTCCGACTTCAGCTCAGGTCACGATCTCAAGGTTTGTGAGTTCGAGCCCCACAGAGGGCTCTGTGTTGACAGTTTGGAGCTCGGAGCCTGCTTCGGATTTTCCATCTCCTTCGCTCTTTCTCCCCGTCCCTTGCTCGCGCTCTCTTTCTCTCTCTCAAACTAAGCGGGGAACTGATGAGGGTACACGAACCCAGGCCTGGCTCAGGGAAGCGCCCCCTTTTAAAGGAGATTCGGCCTGTTGGGAAAGCTAGGAACTACCTTACGGACGTCCGACAAAGAGCTGAGACTCAAGCCCTGTCTGCTGGCTGCTTCAAAACCTCAGCTTGCAAACTGGAGAGATCACATTTTCACAGACACCTGTTCACCTGATAGAGCAAACATTCTCACTGCGAACAGAAGGATCTGCAGAATGAAGAAGGAACGCTGCTCAGGTCAGTCAGTGTAATGGCACAGTTACTTACGCTCCAGGCCATGAAATTGGAGAAGCCCCAGTCATTCTCTTTGTGGAAGAACAAGTGGCTGATGCGTCGACTGAAGGACTTCTCGTCGTCTCTGTAATTTATTATCTTCAGCACAGCTTGTGCATGGCAAGACCACGACCTGGTCAAAGAGAACCTAAGCCTCAGGTGACCCACTTAACTGACGTTTACACATTGTTTCAAAACAGAGCATGTGAAAATTCCCACATTTTTTCCCGTCCTTCTATTTGGGGAGGTGGGGTGGGGAGACACATTTACCTTTAATGAAGAAAGAAGCTAAAAGGGGTCGAGGGAACCCCCCCCCCCCAGTATGGACTGTACTGATTTGACCCATGGGTTGTTTTTGTTTTGTTCTGTTTTTTAAGTAGGCATTGAGCTCAACGCAGAGCTCAATACAGAGCCCAACGCAGGGCTTGAACTCATGACCCTGAGATCAAGACCTGAGCTGAGATCAAGAGTCGGACGTTTACTGACTGAGCCACCCAGGTGCCCCGAGCCATGGTTTTATTTTAATTTTTACAAGTTCTTTTTTAGGTCAGTTTTTTTTTTAATTGGTATCAATAAAATACAGTTTCTGAACTTTAGATACTGGCCTTTAGAGTCTGTAAGAGACTAGCTTCTGGTCAGACAGTGGTTCTGGTATCTGGGTTGGGTGTTGGGTGAAAACACAAGAGCTCCCCTCCAGGAGCCCCGGAAGCTCTGAGCAGGGGCGCCTAGTCACAGCCACAGCCCAACTGTCCGGGCTGCAGTCAGGCTGGGGGCGGGTCACAACAGAGCCTCTGGATCTGTGCATAAAAACCAAACGGACGCAGCCCTTTAAAGGGCCACTGGGGGCTCGGAGCCACAGCAGAGCCACACACAGCAGAGTTTCCAGAGAGCTCTGAAGTGACGGCAGTGCAGGCCCAGTATGGGCGCTCCTGTCTGCCCAGGCTGCCTGCTCCGGGGCCGGACGGCTCACCACGTTCCCAAACTACTGTCAGGCCCAAATTGTCTGTTAGGCTAAAATGTAGCCTCAATACTCACCGGAAATCAGATCAGAATGTGAACACAGGAAGGAAAATTTTAACCTATATACAGGCCCTGGCTGCAGCACAGAATTGGCCTGGCACTTCTTAAACATCCACGTAAAAAAGAAAAATGTAACGGACTGTGTTCCCTGGAGCTCGGACAGAGCAGCCAAGGCCAGTGCCCTGTGGCCCTCTGGGGACCAGCTTTCACTGAGAGGTCTAAAGGGCGACAATCTGGGGGTGGCAGGGAGCCTGGACAGATGTGGGCCAAGGAAACAGCCTTCTCACAGATTCCTCGATATGGGAGGAGAAGGACACAGTGACAAAGTGATCTGGGACCCTTTCAAACAATGTCAACTAAGCTTCTGATATACGCTGACCGGTGACAGTTTTTAATTAAGGGAAGAACCAAGCTATTGAGGATCTATCAATAGGTAGAAAACGTGAAGCCTCTGATCTTTGTTTTCATCTGAATAAAGGGACCATAAACACTTTTCCTAATTTGAAGACATTTTACTACATATTTCTTTTTAAGAATTGTAAGAACAAAACAGTTTCTCTAAAATAAGCTGGGGAGGCCCATGTGGTAAAACCCTCAAAGGATGTTTTAATCCAAACTCTCTGAATAACACACAGGAGATGGTTAACACAACAATGCCCAGGCCTCAAGACCTGAGGAATGTTCCTCAACTACAGTTTTCCCCTCAGGCACTTACTGGTAGAATAAGGAAACCTGGTAATCCAGTAGTCAGCTAGTCCAGATGGACCCTGATTCCGTGTTCCCTGGGCTGGCAGATTCTAGTACCTGAACCTCAGTGTCTTGTTTGCAAGAAAAACATATACTTTTCTAGCTTGGAGAGAATACCTACCGTTGAGTTTTAAAGAGAGAAATGTATTTCATCGAATGTAAAATCAGAGGGCTATGTAGAGGCAGCAAGGAAAGGCAAAAGTTTTAAACTCAAAGAGGCCGATCAGACTGAGCCTCCAATCACGGAGCATAACTATTTGTGGGTTCGTAATGGCATCATTTAAACTGTCTTACGTGGAATCAGATTCAGCATTGCACTGGAGAAAGAATCCTACGCTTTTTTGGTGTGGTCTGTCTGGATAAAAGCGTGGCATCACCATAATCTTCCACGGCAGATTTCGCACAAAACACGGAGGGCTAAGGACCGACTCACTCAGTCTGCTGAAGCGCTCGACAGTGAACTGAAAGGTTGCCTCGGAGCGCCAACTCGTGTCTGCAAGAAAAGGCCGTGTCAGTCACAGGGCTCGGGCGTCGTGAGACCACACCTGACAGCCGACAACCGTGGGACCCGCGCGGGACAACCAACCACGTCGGGGAGCCGTCCGCACAACTGCGACCTAACTGCTAGAGCCTAACTCTTGGGAAAATGAGAGCATGGCACCTAGAAGAGGGAGGGGACACGCCATTTGTGTGTGAATGAAATCCAAATCCCAGAGGGCTACCGACACACCCCTGCCTGCCCTCCTATAGATTCCAGAGCTGGGCCTGTAAGAACGTCTACTCTACCCTCGAGCCCCGAAATTGCCAAGTCCTCCCTGGTGAGTGGACAGGCTCTGCAGAGAAGGCCCGGGGCGGCTGTGGGACAGCTGCTCAAGGTCAGGGCGCGCGGAGGAAAAGCGGAGGGCAGACTCAGGCCAGAGTCAAGTCTGGAGAAA
Organism: Panthera leo; assembly: GCF_018350215.1. Taxonomy (NCBI): domain Eukaryota; kingdom Metazoa; phylum Chordata; class Mammalia; order Carnivora; family Felidae; genus Panthera; species Panthera leo. Next base: position 33,838,688 of record NC_056694.1, on the reverse strand, counting down.
GGAAGGGGAGGGGGCATTGCACCCGCAGGCTCACCAGGCCCCGAGGGGGCAGAACAGTCATTCCCGCTGTTCTAGAGACAACACTGCTGAGAAGTTAGCCCCAAACAAACGTTAACATCATCAGTTCACAGTTTCTGTGAAATACCAGCCTGGACTCCCTAGGGGGAATAATTTATAGAGAAAGAAACCGGTATTCTTCTCAACACGAATGGTAAAAATTGTTCAATTTACTCAACAAGACGTGAAGGCCATGTACAGAACTAAGGTTTCCTCCAATAGAAAGCAATATATCGATAGAGTGCCTCTTAGCAGACTTTCAATTACACGTCACAATTTAGAATTCCACCCTGTGCCATGGTGACTGTTCATTTACAAGTGACTCAGGCTGCCAGGAGATCTGCGGCCCCCCGCCCCCAACTGCTGTCTATATGGTGCTTCTCAAACTCTTGGGGAGTGGCAGCCTCCCAAGGCTGCCCCGCCACCCTTACTGACCGGCACTTTTACGAGACATCAGAGAGCTGCCACAGCAAGGTCAAGTTGCCATACAAGCTTCTAAATGCTTTCTCTCACTTTCGGTGACTATCTGGTTGGAGACGGGGTACAGTTCACAGGCTGGCAGGGGAATGAGGGCCACGATGTGAAAAGCCACCACTGGCGTATGCAAGAATCATAGGTGCGTGGAAGGCTTTTTCTGGTGTGGCAGCGGGGGCTATTTTGCCATCCTTGCCCCCCAGGCTCCTGACGCACAAGAGGAGACTCTCGGGCTCGGGGAAGGGCATGTTCGGAAGAACAACATGCCGCCTTCCTTCACCCTTCTGTCTCCTAACTTCTAAGACAACCAAACGCTCAGGACAGAGACTTCTCAGGGTACAGAGACTGCTTGCGTTTGTGACTGTCTGAATTTGTTCCTAAGAAAACATGTCCATCAATCCTCATGAGAGGGTAGTATTCTTTACCAAAGAAATAAGAACCAAGAGGAAATGCGACAGTTAGCACTGACACCTTCTTTTCACACTCTTCATCCCCAACTGTTCTGCTACACACAACCCTGCTCAGCAGACCGCAGAGGCTCTCTGGGAGGAAGAGCGGCTGAACGGGGGGGGGGGGGGGGGGGGGGGTGCGTCTGAGAGATGCAGTATTTACTCCAGCTTCTTGAGGTGGCAGATATGACCCTAATCCCTCTGAGGGACCAAAGTACCAAAAAGCCAAGAAATGTGTTCTAATGTCTTGGAATGGCGCAGGAAATACGTGGGCCACTATTTCAAAGACACAAATCACACGTGAGCAGCACTTAAATCCTGCAAGATAGGCAAGGGCAGGGGTTCTAGAAGTCCCACTTCACAGATGAGGAAAACTGAGGCTCGCTGAGATTACGTGGTTTTATCTTATCTGAGGTGTTTTACAAAATGACCACAGTGGGTTTCAGTACCCATGATCTGTGCACCCTGAACAGTGACCTAGCCTCTGGTTTGTAAAATGCCATATTCTGAAGTTTAGCATACCCCCCGCAAGGCAGAGCACAAAACTGGGCTCTTTGTGGAGACCAAAGAACTGCAATCAGCCAAATAAAAGTCACCAGAGGCCACACACTCATGGGACCTAAAGAGTTCAACTTCACAAAGTCCTGCCTCTCTTGTAACTCACTTACTTGTTTTCAGAAACAATTCAACCCATTATAGGATTAGATTTTTATACAGTCAAATTGGAAACGCATCATAAATGCCTTCTCCATCCCAAACTTCAGCCCAAATTCGAAGTTGATCTTAAATACGCAACAGAACCAACCAGAACTCTGCATGGCACTGAGACTGCAAGATGGCAAGCCCTTCCTTCAGAGGCAGAAGGAGCAGCCAGGAGCCAGTGCCTGCAGCCATCCTGCCTCACAGAGCTCAGCTCACACGTGCATTTATACACTCCATGTGAGATTCCGCCTCGCATTCAAGGCATATCCTCAGGACAGACTTGTTTCTGAAATATGCTAGGAGACTTCATGAGAATAAAAATGTTGCCCTGTGGTTCCCAACTCTTCGTAACCAATTGAATGAATTGAAAAACTACATTATATACCAAAAGATAAGGGCGGGGGGGGGGGGGGGTCTACAAAAGAGTAGAGCAGACTTGAAACCCATCTCTGGCAGAAAGGCCTGGCCTGATGACAGTCCCATGAGGAATTAAAGGAGACCTAAATGTCTTCACCCGAGAAGACAGGTGAAAAGTACTCAAAAGTCCTATTTTTGCAACTTCCCTGTGTCTATAATCACTTCACGATTAAAAACATGTTTACATGGGGCGCCTGGCTGGCTCAGTCGGTTGAGCGACCGACTTTGGCTCAGGTCATGATCTCGCGGTCCGTGAGTTCGAGCCCCGCGTCGGGCTCTGTGCTGACAGCTCGGAGCCTGGAGCCTGCTTCTGATTCTGTGTCTCCCTCCCTCTATGCCCCTCTCCCGCTCATGCTCTGTCTCTGTCTCAGATATAAACATTAAAAAAAAAAAAAAATTAAAAACATGTTTACAGCAGTGCACTTGGGAATCTGGACGGTGCCCCGCATCCTGCAGAATTAGTTTTCGTCCAGGGACTTTGTAACCCGCCTCAATGCCGCCGTCAGCGCATTAATGCATTACTGCGCATCTCCGTTTACTGTCAAGGACAGGACGACAAAGCTCCCGCTCCCTGCTGTCATCACACCTCCTCAGCCCGAAAACCTGGGAAGCCATCACCTCCACTCGTGCCTCCCACAGCAGCACTGGCTGTCATCGAAGCGGCCACCACGCCCATTCGTACCCCAACCTTAACTTCACAGGGCAGAGGCCTGGGGTACAACTGCATGAAAAAGGTAGAGGAAGGTACAGGACTTTGTTCTGTTTTGTTTAAATCAGAAGGCTGGCCTACGGAGTCCCCAAATGGCGCCCTTGCGGTAAACTTATCAAACCTCAATTTTTCATTTTTTGCCAAGTCCCAGTTAATACCCAGAAATTACTTTTGTTTCACGGGTACCAACAATCTCTATTTGCAGAGGCTGTATTTGCTCTAAAACTTCTTGCGGTCATCTATGGAAAAAACTAAGCAAGAAACTAAAATCAAAGTAGAATATGTAGGTGTAACCAGAAAATGATTCTAATTCTTGTCCAAGTTCCACATTAACATGATTTTTTTTTTTTTTTAAGATTTTATTTGGGCGGGGGGTGGGGGGGTGGGGGGAGAGAAAAAAAAAAGATTTTATTTTTGAAGTAATCTCTACAGCCAACGTGGGGCTCGAACTCACAACCCCGAGATCAAGTGTCGAACATTTTCTAAGCCAGCCAGGGGCCCCTAACAGGATTTTTAAATGCTCTTTGTCTCAAGCAAACACCTGTCCATCTGTGCTGTCAGCCACTCAACTTTTATATAGGAAACCCCCCCTCTGCCCAGTACATCACTCTAATCCAGCGTTTCCCAGATTGTGTGCCCCACTTTACGATGTTAGAAGGAGATTCCGGAAAGGGGGTTCTAAAGTTCAGTCTTGGGGAATCATTAGCAAATCTTCTGGAGAAAGATGTTAGGGTGCTGACGGTCCGGAGGTCCTCTACAATGCAGACCCTTGCTTGGCCCAGCGCCCCTGAAAGTTACTGGACTCAGCCCCTCTCACCACATGCTAACGTCCTGCAGAAGAGGGTTTCAAAGCAATTATCACAACTGGGAAAATGCTGCCCTAAACTAATTCTACTCCTAGAACCAGAACCATCTCCCTCCCGCTCTTTACCATTAAAGAGATACAATCTTTTCACTCTTAGCCTGGACCTTTCAAAACACACCTCAAATCCCCAACTGGGAAGGCCGTGCAACTGAAGACCACACTCTGCTTTCTCCGGTAATGTTCCCAAGTGGTAACTCACCACAGCAATATTTCTACTTTTAGGTTCTATGGTTTGGCACCATTATTTACTACCACTAATTTAGTAGTAAAATTTGCCTCAAAAGGAATGGGGTTTTATGTACGGTGTGGAGACCGAGGCAATCCGGCAACCTGGACTTCCGGAGACATCTAGCAATGCAGAGCCGTTTCTGGTTGTCGGGGCTACGGGGAGCGAGGATTATGGGTGGGATGGCACTGGCATCCTATCACACAGAGGACTGCCCCGCAACAAAGAATGATCGGCCCAAAAAGGCAACAGCGCCACCAAGGTTGAGAACCTGCCCTTCATCTACATCTGCACCTCCTCCCAAGCCCTCCCCAAAAACACTCGCAGAAATAGTCATTTGGAATTGCTCTGTGGAACTAGACAGGGAGCTCGCTGCCTGGGGTGGGCCAGTAACCGCTCTGCAAGTGACTGGAACCCACCTCTAACTCACACCTGGCACATCTGGCCTGGTCACACCTTCCCAACTGCGCTCACAGAAGCACTTTTGGCATCTCAGGTGTCTGAAATTAAACCAAGAGCCCAGCAACCAAAGAGACCACACCCACACCGTTGCCCTTGATCTACGGTGGAAAGCGCACTCCACAGGTAACAAAGCAGCGGGGTTCAGACCACGCCTCTTTACCTTCCTCAGATATTGCCTCAGCCAGCTGCCAGGGGGTAAACCGCACTGTGAGAGAACTCTCAACTACGGCTGCAGTTTCTCATGGAGGCTGAACTTTTGGCAGGAGGTCTGAACAGCAGTCCTTCTGGTGGTGCAGCCCGTGACTGACGGTTTCTTTCAACTGCCCCGTTACTCCCCTGGGAAGGACACAACCCTCATGAGGATTGATGGACATGCTTTTGACAGAACATGGTTTCATATTACACTGCAAGATTCCAGGGACTGCATAAAGTGATTACTGGCTGCTACCGTCTCATGATTTTGACCTTGCAAATAAAAGTATAGGTCACGTATCTGACAAATTATAAAGAAGAAATAGCCTCGAAAGAAATGGATTTCCTGGGCACAAAATGTCCATGCATACACATATGCAAACGCTTTTTGCATAGAGGATATAGACCAAAAGTTAGTGTGGGAGAATGAAGCCCAAAGCTGGATTCTGATTTTCACACCTATTGGGAGTAGGGAGGGATTTTCGGCTACAGACAACTGATATACACACTACAGTAAGAATGCAATGGAAAGCCAAGTTCCAATGTCTAGAAGTATCTTGCTGCAAACAAAAAGGAAAGGAGAGTAAGGTACACTAAGATACACTTGTTCTGAGCGCTAACGGTGGTGGGGAAATGGCAAGCCTGAGTAAATACCCATCTATCACAAACTTCTGTACTGAAACCTTCTCTCCTGGGCTGAGGAGAACCAACTTACCCTGAAATTTGTAGGTCGTCTTAAAATTCAAAACCAAAACAGGTTCCTCAATTTTCCTCAGATACAAACCTCCTGAAAACTAGCTACTCCTAAGAAACTCACAAGTACTCAAGGAAGAACTCTATAGCACATCCAGTTGTGTTTCTGCCCATTGCAAGTAAACAAACCACATGTACTCACCATCCTCCATATCTTCCTCTGTGTTGTTGTGCCCATCACTCATGGCTACATTCCCGTTGATAACAGGGTTTTGAGTAATTCTTGGTGGATCATCTGTATCTCCAGCTTTAAAGAAAACAAAGAAATTCCATGGTTTTTACCCTCAAATCTTGGATTAAAAACACATTTGTACTTGTGATGATTGTCAGTCACTAGTATGTTCCAAGTGTGCCATAATAAACATACTCTAACCCAAAAGGTATTTACTAGTATGTTTACTAAATAAATATGAATTTTGGTTGTTTTCAAAATGCTAAATGGGATGCAATCACTATACCACATTTGTTTCATTTGCACTATGTTGAAATAGCCTTCATACTCATTAAAACTCAACCCCAGAGAAAATACTGTTGAGCTTACTAAATATATACACAGCAGTGTGCATTAGAATGTTCTACCACATGTCAACGCTTTAAAACATCAAATTGTGTCTCTCAAAGTGTCACAGGGCAGTTACTGTAATAATTAAAAACTATAAATCCACACAAAAACCAGAACTGGAGGGACTGGAAGTTGGGGGAGGGGGTAGAGGGTGTGTGAAAGGGGGTCCCTAGAAGGACTGGCATTTATAAAGAGTCTGGAAGGGATTGAGAAACACATAAAAAGGTTTTGTCATTCTAAATGCTTGCTGAAATCTGGCTTGACAAACATTTACACATAATCAAAGGCACGGATGCAAAACTTCGAAGCAAGGAGGGGCAAATATAGGGTTTGTAAATGCCAAATGTAACATTCTCATCACTATTTATGCACAATCTTCTTACTTTGACATAGGTCCTTGTCTTAAAAGAAAAAAAAAAAACACTATGTCAAGATTTGGGATTTAAATAGCCTCCACTGGCCAAAAGGGTCATACACCATGTGTAAACCCCCTCCATCCTCCACATGTCATGTCACTGCAACTAATGCGGGCCCCCATATGTTGCCTATACACGTTCTGATCGAAATTAGCAGTCTCAGCTACAAACAGGAGATGTGGTTTTGAAAAGCGCTACTTAAGTGTGTCCTAGTCTTGCGATAGGTCTCCCCCATCAGCGGGCAGTCTGATTCAGCACCACGGACAGCACCCTCGCCATTCCCCTCTAGACACTCTCCCAAACCCCCAACTATCCGATTACATCCGTCAAAGAATCTCTGGATATATAAACCATGCTTTTCCCCTTACACATCTCAAAGCACACCCTCAAAATCCTTGGAGGCCAAGAGACTGATATTACCACCCAAATCTGTATCACTTCAATCCTGATATTCTTTAACTATCAATATATATACACTTCAATTAATTGTGCTAAAGGTATTTTTAAAAACAAACACATATACATTTTTAAACTGGTCTCGACCACACCCTGACAAAAACCTGGGATGGGTGGGGGGAGAAGGACAAATTCTTGTTTGCTCTTGCTTATAATTACCTCAAAGTCTAAAAACTCTTAAAACATTTGTGCTTAAAAATCAACATGAAAAACCAGGTACTTTGAAACGTCTTTCATCCCACATTTATCCTCCTAAATTAACATCTAACCATCATTAAAAACATTGTATGAGGAAAAACCCCTATGAAGGCCTATGAAATAAATTCTGGCACATTCTACTGACAGAATATTATACAGCAGTTTTCTTTTAAAGGTTCTCAATGTACCTAAATGTAAAGTTCTCTAAGCTATATTAAGTAAAAAAAAAAATTTAAAGATACCAAGCAATAAATCTTACCACACACAACCTCAGTTACAAAAGAGACAGTCTGTTGGAATAAGAACGGATAAATTCTCATTTCCCCTTCCATGACAAACACTGGAAGGACACACAAACACACAACTAGAGGTCCTGCAGGAGGAGCAGCAGTGGGATGTGCGCGCGCGCGCGCGCGCACACACACACACACACACACACACACACACACATCACACGAACGCACTATCTCACAGTAACTTGCTCCACGTATGCCTGCTATTTTAATTCAGTTCCTTGTTTCAAAACCTGTCCCACTACAAGTGCCTTATGTTTTTAATGTTTATTTATTTTTTAATATTTATTTTTGAGAGAGAGAGAGACAGACAAAGCACAAACAGGGAGGGGCAGACAGAGAGAGAGACACAGAATCCCAAGCAGGCCCCAGGCTCCGAACTGTCAGCACAGATCCCGATGCGGGGCTCGAACTCATGAACTGTGAGATCATGACCTGAGCCAAAGTCGGCCTCTTCACCAAATGAGCCACCCAGGCGTCCCTAAAATAAGATTTTTAATGCACAAAAGCACAAACAAATCATCTCTGTATACAAAACAGAGCATCACACCTAAAAACTAGGGTGATGTGTAAATATAAGCAGTCTGCACTACTGTAGGTCATAGAATTCGACAACTGATTCATAATCCCAAAGATTCTTTTTTTTCTACTTTTTTAAAAAAAATTTTATTTATTTTTGAGACAGAGAGAGACAGAGCATGAACGGGGGAGGGTCAGAGAGAGAGAGGGAGACACAGAATCTGAAGCAGGCTCCAGGCTCTGAGATGTCAGCACAGAGACCACCGATGCAGGGCTCGAACTCAAAAACTGGGAGATCATGACCCGAGCCGAAGTCGGACCCTCAACCGACTGAGCCACCCAGGCGCCCCAATGATGCCAAAGATTCTGACATCCAAACGAATTCAGATTATAGCTGAAACAAGGTATCTTTAAGGGTTTTGTGACTTGGAATAGAGTATTTCTCACCAGAAGTTACGGCAATGATAAAAATCAAGATCAAGTCAAAAGATCTATGGCTTACCTCCACAGCACTTTACTGTATGTACAGTGTGGGAAGATAAATAAATCGGGTCACAGTTTTGCAGAAGCAGGATTAACTACAATGCGACAACTGATGAAAGGCTAGTAATCTATAAACAAGGGATCCCATCCTAGTGTTAGCAAGATGGGATTTCTCTGCCATAGGCCCCTAAAGGCAAAGTAAATAGAGTTCTACTTTTGAACCAGGTTCTCCTGAGCAGTACACCTCACCTTTTTACACACCAAGTTACACATTTGTGCTGGGCTGACCCACTTGCTCTTTTCCACCCTCCAAAAGCATGGAGATGCTAGTCTAAGCCAGTGGCTGTGAAATGACAAAAAGTCCCTGGTTGGTCCACCATGTATAGGAGAAACTTGACCAACGACAGGCCCCGTGAAGCTCCCAACCAAGTGCCATGGGGCCTTAGTAGAAAAAGTTGACAACTCAAGTCTAGCTCCTAAGGGACTGAATATATCCAGTTAAAAAAAGCTCCTCATAAATGAGCTAGTTCAGCAAGAGGATTAAAAATTTAATTAAGACACAGTAAATCCCTGGACCTGAATTCAACGATGAAAGCAGCCGAAGCCCACAAAAACTCTATACTAGGCTTCCAGAATTATCTTAAATACTAAGTCTGCTTTCATTATCATCAAAGAAGTTTAAGATTGGGGTGTGTATCTATTTATCACCACGTATAAAGTGATCCTGTTCCTGAATTTTAGATACCATCTAATTGGAATTTTCCCTTATGTGTCAACTCTCATTTGGCCAAACATGAACTACAGCACTAATTTTTTGACAGACATGGTCTCAAATAACATTGGGGACATGTGGCAAGCACCAATGACAATATGGAATGCCTCAAATAGAAAGACAAAAGTTCCCTAATGTGCCAAATATCTGTAGGGGTGCGGTGGGGTGCGGAGGAGGAGTTATCATTTGAAAATGTATTTTTGAGACTCAAATACAATCAAAGATCATTTCCATTACTTGTGACTGGTTAACCTTGCTATGACAAACCCTGTGGTAAGCACCCAAGGCACAATTTATACATATACATGTACATATATTTTAATATGTATAAGAAGGGGCACAAAATGCCTTTTCTAAAGACTAGAAACACACAGAAGGCTAGCTTGGCTGGTTACGAAGCCTATATATCTCCTCCTGTTACTGAGGAGGCCATGCTTGTACTCTGCGTCCCTTCCCACAGACTTCCACTTGTGAGGTCATAACACAGGATCGCTCAACAAAGAACACTGGCCGATTGCTATGGAAATGATGTGGTGCTAACTCAGCATCTCAATCTCACTCCTGGATGAAGTAACAGACAAAGCAGAATTTCAATTTGTCGTTTTTGACATTTTCTGTCACCTCACAAAAATTACTCAAGCCTCTCCCCAAAAGGGGGGGGAGGGGGGGCAGAGAACCACCACAGTAAGACCTCAGAGCCTTCCAACTAAGAGGTGTATACTGCCACCAGGTGGTGCGTCAGCCACAAAGATGGAGCCACACCTCCGATTCAGTCTCCGCTCAGGCCCCAGATTCCCCCTCAAACTTTTCACCTAGTGATTACAACCCAGTGAGCAAAACCACAGCGCAGTTAAGAGGCCAGAATATATGGAGTGCCAACGCAGAGCACACGCTCTCAACTCCGGGCCCACTGGTTCACTTGGAATTCCAAGGCAAAAGCCATCTGGTTTCTGCTTAGTCCGCCTCCCCTCATCTCCTCTCCAGACCCTGAACCCATTTTAAAGATTGTTACTGAAGCAGAGGTTATCGCGGTAAATGAGAACACGGGTATCTTTCTGCATAATGATTTCTTAATTAGCAATCCCCAATGTACTTCAGAAGGACAGTTTAGAAACATTAGTACTACTGGTTCTAGAAATCCATCAGCATCTAAAGATCCCCATCTGAACTCCCAAGTCACCTTCTCGTCCAAGCTTGTGGTTCCCCGCCATGTCCGCATGGCTCAGCAGCAGAGTCTGCTGGGGCTGGAGCCAGGACGGTTCTCTCATCCACATCAGAGTGATGCATAGAATCTCTAGGAACTCTACCTCAACATTCTTTTTTTCAAAGCCCCCCCCCCCCCAATTCTTGGGTGTCGGACAAGGAACATATTCAAGAAACCTCATCAATTTAGAGAATCACTCCCAAAAGGTAATGAGGTCCAGAAATAAAAAGCGGGTGTTAATGGGAAAAAAGGAAGTCTGGAGTTTGGTTACTAGTTCCTTAGTTGCTGACATGGGCACACCGTACACAAACTACATCTTTCCTGTAAATCTAAAATTAATCCAAAATTAAAAGTTCACTTGAAAATAGACAAAACGGGGGTGCCTGGGTGGCTCACTCAGTTGGGTGTCTGACTTTGGCTCAGGTCATGATCTCACGGTACGTGAGGTCAAGTGACACATCAGGCTCCGTGCTGACAACTCAGAGCCTGGAGCCTGTTTCGGATTCTGTCGGTCTCTCCCTCTCAAAAATAAATAAACATTAAAAAAGAGAGAGAGAGAGAGAAAATAGACAAAAGAGAAGACCCGTAAGCCTAAGAAGCAAGGAATGTAACTGATATTAAAGATATATGCGGGAAATTTCAGCATGAAGCATCCACACCAGCATGCCAGAGATTCTCACAAATGAAAGACAGAAAAAGGTAGCCTGGAAGGGAGCTTGGGTCAGTGCTGGGGCAGGACCAGCAGAAGAAACAGGATCTGAAGTTTGATGCAAGGGCGCCTGGGTGGCTCTGATGGTTGAGCGTCCGACCCCTGATTTTGGCTCAGGTCATGGTCATTGTGGCCCCAAGATGGGCTCCTCGCTGAAGGTGGAGCCTGCTTAAGATTCTCTCGGCCTCTCCCTCGGCCCCCTCTCCCATGCCCGCACATGCACACTCTCCCTCCCTCAAAATACATAAATAAATGTGGGCCCAGAGCAAACATTCTCAGGTGAAGACCACAAGTCCTCTTTAACATGGACCCACTGGCTTCGGGTTACAGCTGGATGTGAGGGGCACCGCTGCTAGGGGAACCCTGTCTGCATTCTCTGCTTTTCCTCCTCAAGACTGAGTCTGCCCACGTGGTCTGTCCTCAAGGAGAAATGCTCACCCCTTAGACAAACTAAAAGTTCACTGGAGCCCCCAAATGAGCCCAGAGGCACCAGTCAAGAAGAAATAAAGAAGGAAGAGGTCCTGAATAAAGTAAGACAACGCTATGGAAAGGCTGAATTTCTTTTTTTTTTTTTTAATTTTTTTTTTTAACATTTATTTATTTTTGAGACAGAGAGAGACAGAGCATGAACGGGGGAGGGTCAGAGAGAGGGAGACACAGAATCCGAAACAGGCTCCAGGCTCCGAGCCGTCAGCACAGAGTCCGACGCGGGGCTCGAACTCACAGCCCTCACGGACCGCGAGATCATGACCTGAGCTGAAGTCAGCCGCTTAACCGACTGAGCCACCCAGGCGCCCCAAGGCTGAATTTCTTTATGTGGTTTTTTTAAGTGCCTACTCTCAACATGACCCGTACTCCTGCAAATTTCTATCAGATCAGGCTGATTTCATTCCTTATTAAACATACTGTGAAATTACAGAGTCACAATTACTGTAAAAATAATAGAGATCCAGGGCACCTGGGTGGCTCAGTCATTTAAACGGCCAACTTTGGCTCAGATCATGATCTCATGGTTCGTGAGTTCAAGTTCCGCACTGGGCTCTCTCCTGTCAGCTAGGGAGCCAGCTTCCAATCCTGTCTCCCTCTATCTGCCCCTTGCCCACTCACACTTGATCGTGCTCTCCCTCACACACACACACACAAAAAACAAACATTAAAAAAAATTTTTTTTAGGAGTGCCTGGGTGGCTCAGTCAGTTAAAAGTTTCATGATCTCACAGTTCGTGGGTTCAAGCCCACATCAGGTTCTGTGATGACAGCTCAGAGCCTGGAGCCTGCTTTGGATTCTGTGCCTGCCTCCCGCCCCCCACCCCCCGCACCCCCGCCTCTCCCCGCACTCACACTCTGTCTCTTTCTCTCCCCCAAAAACAAACACTAAAAGTTAAAAAAAAATTTCTTTGATAAAAAAAAAATAAAATAAAAAGAAAGAATAAAGATCCAATTCCCTTTACCCAGTTTCCCCTGGTACCATTTTGCAAAATCATAGCACTATGTAATTCACAACCAGGACACTGGTGCTGAAGCAACATGCTAATCCTGTTCCTGCTCACTTGCAGTCGTAAGACACAAGTAGGTCTACGTGTCCATGAGTCAAGACAGTGAATGGGTCCCACACAAGGACCCTTGGGTTGCCCTTTCATGGCCACACCCAGCTCCCAGTGTGCACCCCCCCCTCCCACAACCCCCCGGCAACAACTAATCTCCATCCCCATATTTTTGTCATTTCAAGAATGTTACATAAATGGACGTGGCATACAACCTTTTGGAACATCTTCTGTCACTCAGCATAATTCCCTTGAGACTCAGGTCACCAACTGGTTTCTTTACATCGCTGAGTAGGATTCCACGGCAGGGACATACCATCTGACCTGCAAACAGCTGGGTTGTTTCCAATTTGAGGCTATTGGAAATAAAGCTGCTATAAACATTTTTGTGCAGGTCCTGGTTCTATTATTTACTTTTACTTTTGGGTTTCAAAGAATGAAATGCTAACAGCACCAAGGCAAGCAGTACAGGATGAAGATGGGCAAATAAGGACTCCTCCACTCCACTCCTAACATGAAGGAAGCCACTGTTTCATGCGCCCCCTTCCAGGTTTCAAGGTTCATACACATGCACGTGCAACAACGTACGTGAAATTCTTCTGAACACAAAATGGTATTCACAGGGCACGAACAAACTAGAGCTACCCCAAGTCGGTGCACATAAATATGCGTATTAATTTAATTCTGAATAGCACCATACCATATCACGATTTATTCAACCATTCCCTGACAAGGACTGCCTCCAGTCGGGTTTTGTTTTTTGCCATTGAATGGTGCGACAATCCGTACTGTGACTTTTGTTGGGCTACGATTTAACACCAGGTAGTCTTTCTCAAACTCGTGGGACCCCTCCCCCCAAGTCATTATCCAAGCTCTTTCCAATGGCAATTAGTAACACATTAATCCTACTCCTGTTCACTTTCGCTAAGACACGCGTAGGTCTGTGTGTCCACCAGACACACGGACACACCAAGACCCACAACGCTGCCAATTAATGCCCAGCAATACATCAGAACACCTGCGTCCTGCACTACGCTCACACGCTGTTCCGGAGAGCTCTTCCAACTCAGACACAGTTCCTTCACTCTTGCTTTGCAGAATTCAACTACAATTGACATCTTGACGTCCTGGTCCACAGCATGAATCCTAACGTACAGAACCTAGCTCTAAGTTCACCCGGAGGAGCAAAATGACAGCTGATAACTCAACAGGGAGACACAGAGGATGCACTCAGCACGACTGAGACAGAGAGTGCAGCCGCTGAAGGCTGGCTATACAGGGAGACAGAGCAGGTGACTCATCTGTGGGATCCAGCAAGTGGGGGTGGGGGTGGGCAGTCCCAAACAGCCCCCCCGTGTAGGGGCTGGGGAGGCGGGTGCTCCAAGGACATCCCCGGAATCAGGGACTCACAGGCCACGGTGAGATGGCATACTCCCTAAGAAACCGGAACCCCTAAGACCTGGCTAAGAGTCCGGGCAAACACGCAGCACCGCGGGAAGCCTCAGCTGCTGTGGAGTCAATGCCAGGCCCTGTGGAGGATTCTTCTAAGGCAAGGCTGGGCCTCAGGCAGAACCATGGACCATCTCCAGGCCTTGAACAGAACCCGGAGGTCACAAGGGGGTGGCAATCAACCAAGGAGACAGTAAAGGTGAGGACGGTGGGCCCCAATAACTCTGCAGCTGCAACTGGCCTCCTCTATTCCAGGACTCAGTGATTTCTAAAGGGACCCCCCCCCCCCCCCCCCCACAGCCACTGAGTGGAACGAGGCGGGTACTGACCAGGAACACTGGCTGTTGACTATGCTCACCTCCCCAGTTACAAAGACCACATGCCTGGGGGCTGTGAGAAACACAGATGCTTTCCTGTCACTCTCTGTGCCTGGGGAGGAAAGGGAAGCCTCTCAGAAGCAGTTTCCAGGGCGCCTGGGTGGCTCAGTGGGTTAAGCATCTGACTTGGTGGCTCAGGTCATGATCTCACGGTTCATGGGTTCGAGCCCCGCGTCAGGCTCTGTGCTGACAGCTCAGAGCCTGGAGCCTGCTTCAGATTCCGTGTGTCCTTCTCTCTCTGCCCCTCCCCTGCTCGCGCTCTGTCTCTCTCAAAAATAAATAACCGTTAACAATTTTTTCAAAAAAATACAAAATTAAGGCAGTTTCTGAATGCGGTCCTAGTTGGAAAACTTCAACTGTGCTTCAAAAAGATCCTTTCTTTCTTTCTTTTTTTTTTAATGTCTGTTTCTGAGAGACAGACAGAGACAGATACAGACAGCGAGAGAGCAGGGAAGGGGCAGAGAGAGGGAGACACAGACTCCAAAGCAGGTTCCAGGCTCTGAGCTGTCAACACAGAGCCTGACATGGGGCTCGAACTCACAAACCGTGAGGTCATGACCTGAGCCGAAGGTGGAAGCTTAACAAACTGGGTCACCCAGGTGCCCCCAAAAAGATCCTTTCTAATCCATTATCATGACATTACCCAGGACTCAACATCTCTCCCTAGAACACAGGCAGGCCCTGTGTGCCTGCAATTATAGTAACTACTAACTAAGACAATGTTTTAATTACTTCTTTGCTGAACGCAGGAAGAGCGGGAAGAGCTCGAGAGGTAAGGGCATCCATTTCTGGGGGGGCTGAGTGGAGCCAGCACCCAGTGAGCCAACCTGCTTATCAAGTATCTCATATGTGCCAAGCGCTGGGTTGGGCCTTGGAGGGAGCACAGAGATAAGCCCCCCACCCCCACCCCGGTCTCCTGGTGCTCCTTTCTTGTGGGAGCAGACAAGAGGGAAGAATTCCAACAGAGGGGGAAACAGAGTACAGGGATGGAGCCGCGGGACCATCAGCCTTGAAGGAAGGGATGACACGTGGGTAAAGACCACGGAACGAAAAGGAGCCGGGCTGTCAGACATCCTAAAGAAGCACACTATTCTGGATTCAGCGAACAGGGTCAAGGGCAGTGGGCCACGGAGAAGGAGGGCAGGGCCAAGGCCATGGAGGGCCCTGAAGGCTCCGATAAGGACTCTGAATTTCTTTCTCCTATGTTCCCTGCTGCGCAGGCTGTCGGTTCCTGCTACTCAGCCCACTGCTCAGGCCAGGTCTGCTGCCGCGGAGTCGAGACTGTCGGTCCCATGACCGTCAGAAGCTCCTTATTTCCGTCAGAAGTTCCTCTGCCAAGCCACCGAGGATGGATGCGGAAGAGGGGGTTTTGTTTTGTTACTGGTTTTTACTAGCTTGCCCCTTGGGGCTAGCCTGCCAGGCTGGAGGTATCGTTAACAATGAAACCATGGCCGAATCAATACCACCACTCCAAAGTGCTCGGCTTTCATTACTTTTCTGATTTTATACACAATGTGGCTACACCCATCCCCCATGAGGCTGGCCGGGAGCCCATTTCCAGATCACGGTCCTGGCCTACTAACCAGGGCCTGCTTTGGTCCTCTGCCGTTGGCGGGCCACCGCAGGGGCCAAGGCCA
The DNA here is from genome assembly GCF_018350215.1 of Panthera leo. Classification (NCBI taxonomy): domain Eukaryota; kingdom Metazoa; phylum Chordata; class Mammalia; order Carnivora; family Felidae; genus Panthera; species Panthera leo. Next base: position 33,822,764 of record NC_056694.1, on the reverse strand, counting down.
GTGCCCGCACAGCTTGTAAGTCACAGAGCCTGAAGGTTCAGAGCAGACCCGCTGTGTTGAGACCTGACAGTTAGCTTCACGCTCTGAATCCTGATTTAAATTAGGAGTATGAAAATAAAAGCCCCAAAGACGGCCACATATAAATTCGTGTACCTTAAATAAAAATATTTGTTTGGGACCTCCAGGTTAGCGTGATTATGTAAAAACCATCCTTTCCCTAGAGGATGGCCCTAACTGCCAGTCACGTCCCACATTCTGCCGGCCGGCGTGCATACTGGCTGGCGCGGAGAGGGGCCTGCGATCTGCACCACCGAAGAGCTTAGAGTTGCGGCACTAACTACTAACTTGTATAGCACAGACCACTGGCGGGAAAGAAAAGGTGAGTCCCAGCAGGCCCAGCAGAGACCCAGCCTCATGGAAGCCACAGGACAGAGGCAGGAAGTATTTGCGTCACACACGGCCAAAGGATTAACAGCCAGAATACACACACAGTTCCTAAAAATCAAGAACAATCAATCCAACTACCACAGAGGAGAAATTCCTATAAACTACAAATGATTAATAAACATGCTCGACTTCCCTCACTAACATGATACCATTTCCATCTAACAGCTTAACAGTGAAAAATACTGGAAATGCCCCCTTGATGCTGTGGGTCTCACAAAACGAGTGGGGTCAAAAGGCTGTCAACTATCCGACCTAGGGGCTGTATTTATTCAAACCAAAATGCCAAATACCCTTTTACTCAAATGTCATTCCTAGGAACCCATTCCAAAGAAAACTAGCATCCATGCCCAAAGATCTCCACAAGCATAGGCTTTACACTGAAGCACCATTTTTTACAGAGAAGTTAATGGCTCTATTTTTATGAAGTGTCCAGAACAGGTAAATCTACAGAACGGTGATCAGCGCTCGCCCGGAGCTGGGGAGATGGGGAGGTTGGAGGGGTCGCAGCTCAGGAGTGCAGGGGCTCATGTGGTGTCAGAATCTTCCCAAACGGACCGTGGTGATGGTGCACAACTGTAAATACACTAAAAGCCACTGAGCTGCGTGCAGTGAATGAATGACCTACAGGGCGAATTAGAGCTCGATAAAGCTGGATGCAAAAGACAGAGACAAGATCTTAACAGAAACGGGCCATTCTGTGTGGGGACAAAACAGTTCCAGAAATCACAAAGGTCTCTGAGGCTACGCAGGGTCAGTGGCGTGCACAGTGAACTGAGCCACACCAGCTGGAGCGGAACTGTTCGGCTTCCTGCAGCAGTCCTCTAAAATGAATATGCAACATTTTGGTGTTTTAAATGTTCAGTGATCTACAAAACTGACTGATGTGTGAAGTCCGCTCTACATTCATGTAGGTTTAAGGAAAGTAAAACGGTCACGAGGGGAGATGCCCACCAAGAGACGAATCACCGAGTGGGTCACCAGGGTGTCCTTACACAATGACTAAGACTGTGTGTGTTACCTGGGACAGAAGACCCACCACACGCTATGTGCACGTTTACTTCCACGGAATCAGGCGCTTTCTCCTTGCCTTCTGGCTTCCGTGTCATTTCAGTGGTTCCGAGAATATGCACTACCTCATCCAAAAGTAAAAACACAAGAGGCGCGTGCACCACACACACACACACACACACACACACACAGCAAAGCAAACCATGGTGCAAAAGGTACAACCCAAATACTTCCTAAGGAAGGACACCAGTCCAAGAGTCCTTAGAAAACACACCAGAGAAGGAAAAAGATGACACACTAGTTGCACACGTGGAGTCAGGAGGGAATGGAGTCCTGAAAGTTCTCTTTACACCGTGGCGAATGGCAGCATCTACTTAAATGTGTGGGTTTTCCTGAAGAACTGGTTACAAAGAAGGCAGTCTAGGGGCTGAGGATGAGTTCAGACACGGGGAGAGCAAACTCTTGATTGTGCTAATTAAAACTTTTTAAAAGCAGTCAAACACAACCAATTTCAAATGGGTTCATTTATTTGAATAAAACCACCAACAGCAACTTAAGAAGGGCACCTGGCTGGCTCAGTTGGTTGAGCATGCGACTCTTAATCTCGGGGTCATTAATTTAAGTCCCATGTTGAGTGCAGAGCAAATGTAAGAAATAATAATAAGTTAATAAGCAAAAAACAGCAACCTAGAACAGAAGACTAAATTGTTTGATTTCTTTTACACATTGATGCAGGCCGACCACCATTCACCACACCTTCTTCTCATCTTCCTTTTGAGGGGACCCATCAAGGCTATCAATAAACAGACAAATCCAAGACCTTTTAAAACACTAGTGGCCACAGAAATTGTTTGATTTCGGGGGTGGGGGGTGGAGGGTGGTGACTGGTTGGCTCAGTTGGTTAAGGATCTGCCTCTTAATTTTGGCTCAGGTCATGATCTCATGGTTCATCACTTTGAGCCCCGCATGGGGCCTGCTTGGGATTCTCTGTGTCCCTCACTCTCTGTCCCTCCCCAGCTCTGTCTCTCTCTAAAAACTAAATAAATAAATAAATTCGTGAGAGGAAGACTAGTTTCTCAGAGAATAACGAAGGAATTCTGGTTTTGTTTAAAAAGGTGGGGGGGAAGGGGGACACTTCAGTCTACAAACCAGTGTAGACCTTGACCATCTGCTATGCACAAGAAACATCCCCTGGGAAAACTGGACTTCCAAGAGGTAAGATCATTAGAACCGGAGGCATACCATGTTCATGGACTGAAAGACTCCGACTCAAGATGTCAGTTTTCCACAAATCTGTCTTTGTGTTTGAACACAATTTCAATCAAAATCCCAAAAGGATTTTTTTTATACTTACAGACAAGTAAAAAGTTTTCATGGAAAGATGAATACAGACAATAAAACCATTTTGGAAAGAACACAGTCCGAGAAATTACACCTGATTCGACTCACTCTAAAGCTTCAGTAATCAATACGACAAGCAAAGTAATCATAGTGTTGTATTAGCAAAGAGATGAGCACACAGATGCATGCAACTGGGGAGTCCAGAAACAGACCCCCACACAAATGTTACCATTTTTGAGAAAGGTGACCACGGAAAAGGGATAGTCTTTACAACAAATGGTAAAGGAACAACTGGACGTCCACAGGCTAAAACAAGGAACCTCAACCCCACACCTTACACAAAAATTAACTCATAATGGACCTTAGATACAATTATAAAATTTAACAATGTAAGGCTTTAAGAAGAAAACACACAGTGTGGGGCAAAGAATTCATAAAAGAACATTTCAACAAATAAGACTTCACTAAAACTAAGTTTTGCTCCAGAAAGATACCATTAAGAGAAAAGACAGCTACGGATTAGGAGAAAATGCATGTGCAAGTTGCCTCTCTGACAAAGGACTTGTGTCCCAAATACACAAAGAGCTCTCAACATTTGACTGGAGTAAAACAACCCCGTACTTGAACACACACTTCCAACAGGGTGTAGGGATGGCAAATAAACATGTGGAAAGTTGTTTGACCGTCAGCTCTTAGGTGTGTGCAAATTAAAACCACAGTGAGAGGGGCGCCTGGGTGGCTCGGTTGAGCGACCGACTTCGGCTCAGGTCATGATCTCGCAGTTTGTGAGTTCGAGCCCCGCATCAGGCTCTGTGCTGACAGCTCAGAGCCTGGAGCCTACTTCAGATTCTATGTTTCCCCCTCTCTCTACCCCTCCCCTGCTCACGCTCTGTGTCTCTCTGTCTCTCAATAATAAAAAAACATTAAAAAAAAACATTAAAAAAAAAAAAAAAAACACAGTGAGATACTACTGCCATTAGGATGACTAAAACCTAAAACACCGACCATATCAAGTGCCGACAAGGACGTGGGTCAGCTGGCTCTCTCGTACACTGGCATGGGATGCAGGATGGCAAGCAGTCTGGGTAAGAGCTTCTGTAAGGTTAAGCATACTGCGCCATATGGCCCAACAACTCTGCGTCTTACTCTAGACAAAGGAACACTCATGTCCACACGAAACCTGCCACTAATATTTAGAGTGTCTTCATTCATAACTGCCAAACATAACTGGAGGCAATGCAGATGTCCTGCAGTGGGAGGACGGATAAACAGTGGTACGTCCATACACCGGAAGGAAGACTGCTCGGCAATAAAAAGAAATGAAGCGCTGACACACCGAACCCAGATGCTACACCCTGAAGAAAGAAGCCAGTCTAAAAAGTTACATGCTGTGCGATTCCATTTACATGAGATCTGCAAAGTGACGAACCCGCAGGGGACGGAGGACACAACAGTGGTTGCCAGGGGTCCCATCAAGTGGAAGATGCGACTGCACAGGAAATACTTGAGGGGGGTCATGCAGTGAGTGAACTACTGTGCATGTTGATTGTGGCAGTGGTGACACAAATCTATACAGCTGTTAAATTCGCAGAATCCCCTCCCCAAGTCAATCTTACTTTACAGTAACTTAAAAAACCAAAAGGGAAAAAAATCACCTGCAGGGCAGAGAGAAGAAATAATTTACTGACTCTTTAAATACTCCCTTGATGTATGGTTTCAGATCTCTTAACTCTTAGGGAAGAGAGAAGTAAAAGATTTTATAGAAAAGATGGAGAGTCTAAACCTTCTTTGCCCCAAGACCTTCAGATGGTCTTCGACAAAGCAGTACACCATTGTTTGCATCAAAATTTATTCTTCTTGGGGGAGAGGGAGCTGCAGGTGGCAAGGAACCAGGGAAGCGGGAGGTCAGAACAGAAGTGAAAGAAAGTATCGACAGAAACACTGGTTTCCTAACACGCACAAACTATGCGCCAATAAACTGAAGCACATTTAACAAGGTGTGCCGTTTTACGAGCAATGTTTAAATCCAGACTGATTTCCCCAAGAATTCCACACAAGCTACTGGAAACTGGAGGAAGTGGGGGAGGGAGATACAAACAATAAATATTAACAAGTGGAATGGTCGCCATTATGACTAGGAAGGAAAATAATCAAAATCACAAGTTGTTTTTGGCTTAAGCCCTCCCTCGTTGAACGCTCACGAAATCTGTTGTTGATCATAACAGCATCATCTTGTATACACCTTTAAGTAGGGGGAAAGCTGTTCTGGAGTCCACTCCCCAGTCAGGGTGCTTCCACATCACGTGAGGGGCGGGGGGGGGGGGGGGGGCAGGGACACCCACTCCTGCCTGCTCCTGCCCCATGGCATTAGCTCATGCGCACACAGCGGCCACCCAGCCACCCTAGTTACCACCCAACCTTCTTCACCCACTCCGCCGAAAAGTATTAAGACTTTTCATACACAACAAAAAGCCACTGCCCTCTTTGTCTGGATGAGCTTCCTAGAACTCTAAGGACAACCCTGTTCCCAATTAGGTAACAGCAAGGCACAAGGGCATAAGACATGAATGGGTTATTTTATGCATTTACACTCAATGTTTTATTTATTTTTTTTAATGTTTATTTTTGAAATAGAGAGAGACAGAGCATGAGCGGGAGAGGGGCAGAGAGAGGGGGAGACACAGAATCCAAAGCAGGCTCCAGACTGTCAGCACACAGCCCAACGTGGGGCTTGAACCCATCAAGCGAGATCATGACCTGAGCAGAAGTCGGATGCTCAACTGACTGAGCCACCTGGGTGCCCCCCTCAATGTTTTGTTTTGTTTTTTTTTAATCTTTTTAATGTTTATCCTTGAGAGAGAGAGAAACAGAGACAGAGTGTGAGCAGGGGAAGGGCAGAGAGGGAGACAGAGTCTGAAGCAGGCTCCAGGCTCTGAGCTGTCAGCACAGAGTCCGACGCGGGGCTTAAAGTCATGAACCGCAAGATCACAACCCGAGCCGAAGTCGGACGCTTAACTGACTGAGCCACCCAGGCGCCCCTACGCTCAATGCTTTAAAATGCAGCTGCACAATGAAATGTGTCAACATTTACAAGACCTGGACAACTCAGTGAATCAATATTTTCCAAATGAGCACCGAATGGCATAGAACAGCTCCATTCAAAGTACAAGACAGAACAGTGAATTTTAATGTAACAGAAAAGCGATCTTCAGGGTTTCGAACTGGCACAGTGCAGTCAACTTTAAAAAGCTACCAAAGTTGGGTGTGGTACCAAAGAACTGCTACGACTGTCTGAACAGGCTGTTAACCTACTGTCCCCTGTATTAACTAGACGCCTCTGTGAGCCTGGCTTTTCTGCTTCTGCCACAATACATGCAGCAAGTGACAGAAAGCAGAAGCTGAGAGAACAGAGAGAGCACAGAACCCAGCTGCCTTCTATTAAGCCAGACAATAAGGACATTTGTAAAAATGTAAAAATAATGCCATTGCTCATTGAATTTGGTTTGGGAAAATATTTATTTCCTGTAAAACATACGTTATTCGTGTTGCCACATAATGGTTTGTTATTCTTAAATGAGCAACGAAGACGGGCCATAGGTTTCGTTTCTAATATGGCAAATGATGACAGACACAACCCACCTACTTAAAGCTCTTGGGGGTTTTCATCTCTTTAAAAAGCGTAACAGGATCCTGACAGCAAAAACAGTTTGAGTCCAAAGACCAGACCGAGTGGGGGATGTGCGCTGTGCGGGGCTAGCGAAACTGGAATCACAAGCCCTACTCTGCAGAGCTCCCACCTGGGAGCCACCACGCCCACAACCTGGAAGGCAAGGCGGCAGTCAAGGAGCCCACATTCCTTCATGCCTGGGGGTTTCTCGGCCTTCTGGGCCCTTCCGGAACAGCACCTGGAAGCGGTGAGAGGCCCACACGGGTGTGGTTCCAGCTCGGCCTCACTCACCCTGCTTCCCATTCAACTCCCCTCAGACCCCACGCTCGGTGGACTCCAGCACCAGATCCCTTGTCACCAGATGGTCAGCGGCGCCCACAGCTGTGCATGGTAAAATCTAACCAACCCCTCATCTCCGCTGCTGCTCCGACCGAACCCTCAAATGACACCGAGAGCCCCACCCTGCGCCACCCGGTTCATTCATTTAGTAGTGAAGCACATACACAGCCACAGAAAGGTTCCAAGTCCCCTTAAAACATACTGAATAAGGGGCGCCTGGGCGGCTCAGTTAAGTGTCCAAATTCGGCTCAGGTCATGATCTCACGGTCTCTGAGTTCGAGTCCCACGTGGGATTCTGGGTCTCCCTCCTTTTCTGCCCCTCCCCACTCGTATTCTGTCTCTCTCGCTCGCTGGAAAATAACCAAACCCTAAAAGGAAAAAGAATTTTTTAGCGTATCAAATAAAACCTACTGCAGATGACAGAATCATGGGAGCCCGCACATCCTCTTGCTCCAACAGAAATCACGGTGAGGTCCCATTCGATGGAGCACTGGCCCATCTACAACACGAAAGGCCTTGAAGATGAGATAGTCCGTGCAAGAAGCTGGACACAAAAGACCACACACAATGCAGGATCCCATTTATACCAAAGGCCCAGAAGGGGCAGATCTGAAAAAAAGGAGCCGGACGGCTGCCTAGGCTGTAGGGAGATGGGGAGTGTCCCTAATGAGTACAGGATTTCGTTTCGGAGTAATGAAAATGTTCGAAATTTGGGGGTGCCTGAGTGGCTACATCAGACGGGTGTCCAACTTTGGCTCAGGTCATGAGTTTGTGACTTCAAGCCCCACATTGGGCTCTGCGATGACAGCTCAGAGCCTGGAGGCTGCTTCAGATTCTGTGTCTCCTTCTCTCTCTGTACCTCCCCTGCGCACAACTCTGTCTCTTTCTCTCTCAAAAATAAAAAACATTAAAAAAAATTAAAAATCATGATGACTAGGGGCACCTGGGTGGCTCAATCGGTTAAGCATCTGACTTGGGCTCAGGTCATGATCTCGCGGTTTGTGAGTTCGAGTCAGGCTCTGTGCTGACAGCTCGGAGCCTGGAGCCTGCTTCAGATTCTGTGTCTCCCTCTCTCTCTGCCCCTCCCCTGCTAGTGCTCTGTCTCTCTCAAAAATAAACAAACATTAACATTTTTTTCAAATCATGGTGACTAACACGTTTTATCAAAAAGACTTACAAAAGGGCACGTGCAAATCTAATCCTCTGTTAACTGTTACCAAAGCAGGTAAAATTAAGAGTTAGCAAATATTGTGGCGTGTTCCCATCTGACTGAAACTAAAATACAAAAATGCAGTGCATTTTTTGTACTACTGATTATTTGTACTACGTGGGAGAGAAACTGTGGATGGAGGCACAGCAAATGACCCAGACTCTTCCCTATTCCCCTGATCTCAAAGTCTGATGGGGAGAAAAGGAAAGAAACACCACGCAGTGTGTTAATTATACCACAAAGAACATATCGGGAAATACAAAGATGCCTCTATTTTCACCTACTGGAAGCCTTGCCTCTGGCTCTCACCTCAAATTCCCTGGAACTCAAACCCTAACCACCCAGGCAGCCCTCCTACCCCACTCTCCACACCACTGCACCAGACCTCACTGCTTCCCCCACAGCCAACGTAATCTTTCTCTTCACCTCCAGAGCCTTATCTCCTCACCTCTTGTGGCATTCATCACTTTGTATCCTGCACGAATTCTGTGCTCACGGGACCTATCTACATCCTGCTGACTTTCCTTAAGCAAAGACATCTTATCACCTCTTCATCTTTGAGAAACCACCCCTATCCCCAGTGCCTGAGCAGTGATTCCAAGATTACCAGCAAGTATGCACTATGATGAGCTGGTTTGGGGAACCTTCTTCTTAAGTAATGACAGAAGAAAATGCTCGGTTTCCCATTATTCTAGATGATCCTGTTCAAGGCAGTGTGCACTAGAGAGGCAGAGCTAAAATCCAGTCCACAGGTTGGGTCCAGAGCATCCCTGCCCATCAAATTTCTGTGCTAATGGAGATGCTCCATAGACAGCTGCGCTGTCCAATACCAAAGCCACGACCCACATGTGGTGGCTATGAAGCCCTCGAACGACAGCTCGTGAGACTAAGTAAATGAATGTTTAATTTTACTTAATTTTTATTAGCCTAAATCTACTCACTCAGTCATGAGTGAATACCGGCTACAACACTGGTCAATGTGAATCTAGAAACCATTCCATCCCTCAGAGCCTTGGTTTCTTCATCGGTAGAGCAGGGGCATGACAGACACTTTCTGCTCTAACGCACAATCATACGACCAAATGGCTTCTGATAACATACCGAAAATGAAAAGAGTACTTCAAGAAAACCAAGAGACCTTCAAATAATTGATCGGACCAGGGTGCCTGAGTGGCTCAGTCAGTTAAGCATCCAATTTCAGCTCAAGTCATGATCTCACGGCTCACGGGTTTGAGCCCTGCATCAGGCTCCCTGATGTCAGCCCAGAGCCTGGTCCCGCTTTGGATTCTGTGTCTCCGTCTCTCTCTGGCCCTTCCCTGATCGGGCTCTGTCTCTCTCTCTCTCAAAAACAAATAAACATTAAGAAACAATTTTAAAAAATGATTGGACCTAACTTCATCAAAATAGAAATTAGATTTTAAATAAGAGCCTCTGATTTCCAAGGAACTACTGACCCTAAAACGTTTAGATCTGCAGTGCTAGTTCTCCCCTTCCCCATATACACTCCAAGGTAATTAACAACGAAGTGAAACGTCCTAAAGACTTAAAGGGGCAAGAACCGTGCTTTTCACATCACCCCACGGCAATGGAGCGGAGCTAGCAACCAAGAGGACCACCAGCGCCCACCTATGGTTGGTGGGAGCGCACGGCTGTGTCCAAGATGCAAAGACTTGCATGAAGCCATGTTAGGGTTTCTTAAAACTATTCTATAGACGTTGACTGCTGCAATCACTTTCCAAACTAAACATGCTTCCCAAAGCCTACAAATTGTGTGTGTGTCTGTGTGTGTGTGTCTTTTTTTTCTCCCTTCGCATTCCCTGTCAGGGGAAGAGGGCCCCCCCCAAAAAAATATTCAATATATGCCATAAAAGCAATGCCACACGGCTAGGTGATGGCTATGAGGCAAGGAGGATGGCCTCTTAGGTCACCCCGTTTCTTTCAGCACCCACCTGGTTAAGGAATCTGGGTCTCTGGGACGCCTGGGTGGCTCAGCCACTGAGTGTCCAACCGGCTCAGGTCACCATCTCACAGTTTGTGAGTTTGAGCCCCACACTGGGCTTGCTGCTGTCAGCGCGGACTCCTCTTCTGATCCCTCTGTCTCCCTCTCTCTGCCCCTCCCCCTCTCTCCGCTGGCACTATCTCAAAAATAAACAAACATTAAAGGGGGGGGCGCCTGGGTGGCTCAATCGGTTGAGCGCCTGACTTCGGCTCAGGTCATGATCTCACGGTTTGTGGGTTCAAGCCCCGCATCGGGCTCTGTGCTGACAGCTCAGAGCCTGGAGCCTGCTTCGGATTCTGCATCCCTCTCTCTCTGCCCCTTTCCCGCCCATGCTCTGTCTCTGTCTCAAAAATAAATAAAAACATTTAAAAAAAATTTTTTTTTAAACGTAACAAAAAAATACTAAACAAAAAAAAGGAAAAGGAACCTGGGGCTCTGGTACCCAGCTCCACAGAATCAGAAACTCTGAAATGCAGTATGTTTACGTCCTGAGCCCCTGCTAATAAACCTTCTCAACTTTTCATCTCTCCATATATGCAGAGTCCCAAATGGTTTGCTTTAGGGATGATCCATTTCAGCTAGGGATCTCAGTATGCAACAGTTACTGAATACCCGACTCAGTTACTTCAATTCTATTCTCGCAAGGAGGGAGGCACCTGCCCTAAAAGCACATAATATTCTGCTCTGTATCTTCTTGACCCACACATCCACTTGCTGAGCTGTACACGTGACCCCAACCACTTCTGGCAGTGAGCTACTTTCTATATTCAAAGCGTGTGGTGAACCACACAAAAACGCTCAACCAGGAAGACAGACTGCAGCACACCATTCAGGGTTGGCGAGGGAAGGAACGCGGGAGAAGGCAGCAGAGGTGTTTCAGCTAAGAAGCAGTAACCACGTCTTTCACGACCCACGGGGTCTACTGGGTTTGACGAATCGCCATCGGCTGTGAGGCCAGACTGCACGGGTTCAAATCCCATTACTGACCCTGAGTAACTCGGTGTCTTGTTCTGCTTTGCTATGAAGCAGGGATGATGATACAGCCATCTCGGAGAGCCCGCACATCACGTGGCCCAGAACAGAGTGAGGGGTCCTCAGTGAGGGTGGGCAGCCTCGCACTCATCAAGCTTCACCAAAGCCCCCTACAGGTTCAAGGCCAGCTACAAATATCGGGCACACACCTGCTCCTCACCCACCTCCCTGGACCGCTATGACTTTCAGATGGCTGCTGGAACTTATTACTATAAACTTAGTGGCCTAAACAACACACCCTTATTCTTTGCTCTGGAGATTAGAAGTCTGAAAACTGGGCTCCTTGGGCTGAAATCAAGGTGTCAGCAGGGCTGTGTAGCTTCCGCAGGCTCCAAAGGAGAAATCTATTTTCTTTCTTCCCTCTTTCATTCTTAAAGTTTATTCATTTTTCAGAGACAGAGCATGAAGGGGTGAGAGGGGCAGAGAGAGAGGGAGACACAGAATCTGAAGCAGGCGCCAGGCTCCGAGCTGTCAGCAAAGAGCCCGATGCAGGGCTTGAAGCCACGGACTGGGAGATCATGACCTGGGCCGAAGTCAGACGCTTAACCTACTGAGCCACCCAGGTACCCCGAGAAATCTATTTTCTTGCCTTTTCCAGCTTCTAGAGACCTCCCCATTCCTTGGCTCCCCTTTCCATCCTCAGAGCCAACAAGGCCTTCCCACCCCACACCACCCACACGGCAACCTCAGGACCCTTAGGATTACACCAGGCCCACCTGGGCAGCACTGGATACTCTCCCCATGAGGGACACTTACCTTTGCAACGTAAGGCAATACAGTTGCTGGCTCTGGGGATTAGGACAGGGACATCTGTGGGGGCCATTATTCCACCTACCACAGACCCTAAACCGCGGACACAGACGCACAGGTCCCGATCCGACCAACCCTGTTGTGCTATTCGACATCTGCCTCCGACCACTCCAGCGCAGCGCCCCCTTCTCAAAACCGGTCATGTGCCCCCCTCAGGAAAGCCTCTGCTGACTCACCCTTCCCAGGGAAGCCAGTCCCGTCCCTAGTATGTGGCACGGCCACCTCCTGTCCACCACCCCTTCGGAGCCCTTCGCGGAGGCCCTCCCGTGCACATGTGCACCTGGCACCTGAACTCCGGCCCTCCATAGGCAGGACATGTCTGGTACACAGGAGCCCCGCTAACCAGGCTCTGTGAGAACCACAACAGATCACCTCTGCTGCTGCGAGAATGCAAGCCTCCATTCCTGGTCCCTCTGGAAGCCAGACAAGAAGACAAAGAGGACAGGGCTAAAAACGAGAAGCCCTGCACAGGGTCGGCGAACAGGTGCCCCTCTGTGCACCTAACCACAATGAAGATCGAATGTAGGAACTTTCCAGTGATGTGACTTTCCCGCAACACCCAAGCAGGGGCCTGTCACACCGGACCACATTACACCCTGCGAGACTTCAGAGTTCATTTGTTAACTGCAACCCCAAAGTAGATATGATCCGCAATCCACTTCTTTGAACAAAAGAGAACTTAGCTCTGAGCTTATAAGATACAGCTGAAGCTGTCCACAGAGAAATTCTAGAAAATCACTTTAAAAATCTCCCCCATTCTCGGTGTACCTCTCTAGCACTGAATTCGCAGGAGTATTAGCAAAACAGAGAAACACTAGGGATAAACATCAGCCCCCATGAGCAGCAGAAGCGAGATCATTTGTTACTTTAAGAACTACACATGGAGGCTCTCGATGTGGGGGTTGCGACTTCACACAAAGTCGGGTTTGGTTACCAGAGCGGACCGACGGGCAGTTACCAGTGTAATAGGGTCTCTCTATACTCATGGTCTAGACACACACTTTCAATGAACACAAACGGTTTCTGTAATTTTCTTTCTTAGGATGTATGTTTGTTCTAATCACTGATTTCAACGGTTAACTGTACATTTGTTGAATTAATAATAAACTTGGGCTTGTATTTTGTAGGTTTACTTGTATTTCACTTACATCGTTTGTTGGCACTGTATTTCTACAAAATACAGTCTAGAATGTCCACAGTGGACTAGAAATTAAAGAAAAAACCTGGTTCTTCACCACAAATAACTGGAGAAGCTAGCTCTATAGGGTTTGCCCAAGAACTATTTTATTCATTTTAACTGAGCTCTCCCAGAACACTTCCCAACATTCAATGTGATACCAATGCTTCCAGAAACACCACCAGCCAAGGATCCAACCAGATCATTTAGGCCAGCACCGGCCACTAACACTTTCTGCCGTTGCCAGAAGTACCCTGTACCTGCACTGTCCAACATGGTGGCCACCAGCCACGTGTGGTTATTCATCACTTGAAATGTGGCTAGTAAAAACATTTTTTAATATAGCAAGTCAGTTAAGGAATAGGATTAATTTAAATTTTTTTAATTTTTTAATATTTATTTTTGAGAGAGGCAGAGCATGAGTGGAGGAGGGGCAGAGAGAGAGAGGGAGACACAGAATCCAAAGCAGGCTCCAGTCTCCACGCTGTCAGTACAGAGTCTGATGGGGGGCTCGAAACCACAAACTTCGAGATCATGATCTGAGGCAAAGTCAGACAACTCAACCAACTCAGCCACCCAGGTGCCCCTAATTTTTTTAACGTAAACTCTACACCCAACGACGGGCTAGAACTCATGACCCCCAGATCAAGAGTTGCATGCTCCATCAAATGTACCAACCAGGCGCCCCAATTTTATTTTAAACCTAAAATTGCAGGGCTGGTGGCCACTGTAATGCACTGCACGGGTCCTTATACCCATGTGGCATCTCCTCCCCCCGCCCCCATATGAAAACAAGTGGATTTCTGGAGAAAGATGGGCCTAAGAAGGAACCTGATCTCAGTTTGTTCTCATCAGAACCAGGAGGAGACCTGGAGTGCTTCGGAGAAATGAGGAATCCTGGCTAGGACAGCACCCCACTCCAGTCCAACCCAGGACAAGCAACCCCTCGGCCACTACCGTTCCCAGTCTCGAGTGGGAGAGTCAGCCCAAAGGCTGGGGCTCACAAAGGGGCCACAGCAACCCACGCCCCCACCAGCTGCTTCTGAGGGCATTCTGCGAGTCAGGCTTTTCCACCCGATTTGTGCATCCTCTTAATCCTTACACACTCAGCATAGAAGAGAGAAAGGCTGAGAATCTTTGGGGACAATTCTTGTAAATGTCCATGATGGAGACAAAACAGCACTATGGACCGAGGAATGTTTTTAACCACTTCACATACAGTTTCTTTGACTGAATAATGTCTCCTCCATGGTGATCTAAACCACCGAATGCAAGAAGCAGGCACTTCAAAATCATCCACCCAACACTAAGAGAAGCTAGGCTGCATAACCACACCGACAGTTAAGAACTGTTACACGCACTCGTTTCAAGACAGCCACTGCACAGGGTCAATTAAGAGCCTTGAAACAGAACCTATTCCTGAAAGTCGCATTGATGAAACATACTTCCAACTCCAGGTACGGGGCCCATAAGTCCTTTTATAAGGGACCCCGCAGTGATGGGGTTTGCTCAGCCAACACATTAGAGCCACTGGACAGGGTCTCCCCCGGAAAATCCCCCATCAACTCCTTCTGAAAGTACTATGAATCGGGTGGCAGGAGGGGTGGCCAAGAGAAGTTTTAGTTCCACCCAGACACCTGTGGCTACGCCCTGGAGCGTATCACACTCTACAAGACAGGCCACTCTCGTAAACTCACACCAGAGGCCAGTTTAGCAACTTACTGTGAGAGCAAGGCCTTCCCCAGGTGGATATGCTGAGGGCTGGCACACGATACAAGAGTCCTACCAGTATCAGGATGTCAGGAAAACCAATTTAGTCACTGGCACGGAATCAAAACCGGAGGACCTAGGCTTTGAATATTCTATGCCAGGCAGGAGAATCACACAGAACCGCTGTGGTCACACAAGGGAACCTCCTCCTCCCTAGCTTTCAGACTCTCAATGACCCCCTCCCCCACACCCGACCAAAAAAAAAGGGATCGACCTGAGCCACCCTGAGACTCTGACCACTCACGTGGCAAACGGTGGACTAGAGCTCCCTCAGGCAGGTAACCTGTTCTCTTCCAAAGGACACGGGCCCCCCTGGGCATGTGTGTCCACATTAGCAGCGGTGACCTGCGCAGTCTCCACACCTCCAGGCTGGCCTAAGAACTGAGCTGGCGACAAGCAGCACAGGGGCCAGGGAGGGCCCACCGGGCGGGGCGAGGAGCACCGTGCTCCCTGTTACCCCCAGAGGCCTTCCAACCCCAGCTCTTGCCACCCCAACAACACGCCGTGCCACCACTTCTCAGGGTGCAGCCCTCGAGCTCTCCCTCCCCCGTCTCCTGCTCGACTCCCACTTAGCCCCGTCGTCCCCATGTTCTGGAAGCATTCAGCTCTTGCCCAGGTCCATGTATTTCCTGACTCTCTCATTACCCCCATTCCCAACTTCCAAGTTCTAATTCACCAACCCTCAGAAGTAGGCCTGCTTCTCTTCAAGAGAATTTCAACACGTCTGACTTCTCATTAGCCAAGGCATGTGTTAACTTACTAGAAAAATGGCATAACTGACTTTCCTGCCTACGCGTGACACTTAAAATCCTGCTTCCTCCAACTTTCTTAAGTCCAAGTAAGTTCAGGACAAGTTCACGAAGCAGGTGACATTGAACAGTCAACTCTGTCACGGTACGTGTCAAGAAGTGCCTCGTTACAACTCTTTGTCTCCAGAGTAAGATCCCTTTGCCTTGGAAATCAAACAAAAAGACTCAGGCTACATACTACTCATCCAAAAAACCAAAAGAGTAACAAAACCAAATTTTAAAATACTCAGAAGAAACAGTCAGTAATTTATATAGACCCGTCAACACCCTGGTCTGGAAAACAGAAATGAGCTCCTCCTTCCAAAAGGATCAAAAATGCCATCTGAAGCAACTTACGTTAAAAGCAATAAAACTGAATTAGCAGCTATCAAAGCAACGTCAGTTTATGGCTTCGGCTTTCTCTTTCACACACCACCTTGCCAGCCAGCCGCCTCCTGTTGTACCGTTTAGCCTTAGAATTGCTTTTTCCTGCATGAATATCCCCCCACGAGTACATTGAACAACAAAACAACAAAAAAAAGAACAGGAGACGGTCACCTTCCACACTAACAAGCCAACACTGAGGAAGAGAGGGGTATGCGAGGGACAACCACGGTCTACGGGACTCCAGTGCAAGCCAAACAGCCGTGGCAACCAGAAAGGTTTAGGGAGAAGGTGGCATGGGAACAGGTTTTGAACCACTGTCCTGGGGTATCCATCCTGTGCGCATTCCCAAAAGAGAAGCCATCGGTGTCTATGCAAGGCCCCAAAGCCGGGGCTGCACCCCAGGAAGCACCAGCCTGTGTGTGTTCGGACCCCAAAGCACAAAGAAGGCCAAGGCCAATCCTGAGGACTCTGATGGCCTACACGGGACTGTGTGACTCCCCACATACAGCACACCTGCGCCCCCCTAAAGCAGGGCGGTGAAGGGGCCAAGCGGTCCTGCGGGCAGTCTACTTTCAAAGAGCTGCACGAGCCGTGTGAGGTTCGGGAGGGATGGAAGCAGACACCAGCAAGAAGGCTATTGCAAAGTCCCAGCATGAGGCAACAGGGGCCTCATTTAGGGTGGTGGCTGAAACCAAAGGGCTTGGTAACAGGATGTGGGGATCCAGAGAGAAGAATTCAAGGCCAACTCCCGAAGTGTGGAGACTGGGTGACCTGATTCTCAACCTCAAATCATCATTACATGCTCTAAAACTTTTCCCAGAACAGGAATACTCTTTATCACAGGGCTACTGAGCTGAGCACACTTCAGTGCCCGTGTGTCAGCGCCCCAAGTCCACTCGTGTCCTCTGTCATCCACAGATGTTTCTTAAAATATTATACCATTAACCTTAAGTACCTCTTTAGGCATCTCAAGCCCAGAATTCCATAATGCTGCTTAGATTGAGGCTGGTCCTGTTTTCTTCCTAGTCCACACTAGGACATAATCACCGTAGGACATTTCTGCACACCACGGAAAATCACAACCTGCCCTACCTGTGTATGCCATGCTCTGGTCCTAAGTCGATCGCTTCCTCCCGTGCAAGGCTCCACTGTCCCAGGAACCCCACGAATTGAACATCCACACTCCCAGTTCTCTGCACAGTACTTTACAAGAGCTCTGTGCTCTTGTCACACAATTAAATGGCAAAGTCCACACTCAAACTCAGGCCTGGCCCAAAGCCTGTGCTCAAGCCACCATACTGCCACACCACAAGGAGCTGGAACTCAGCGGCCCCTTTCTCCCTTTCCACCAAGCTGACTGCAAAAAAATAAAAATAAAAATAAAAATCAAGGAGGAAGGTACTCACTTTCTTCCCATATTTGCTGTTAGCAAGCTTTTATTTGTTCCCAGATCATCAAAATCAGCAGCCTGAGAAAATCGAGAGGGTTGATGCCTGTGGGGAGTAACTTCCAATCCTACCAAAACCTGCCAGGCTCAGAGTCAGACATTTCCAGGTTTGGCCTAATTTTTTTCTGTATTTCTTCTGGGTTCTCTAAGTTGACTTTCATCTTGTAGCTTCGCGGTTGTTGTACCAACCAAGGCTAACGCGAGAGAAAAATAGGGATTCCCGTGATTTTTGTCTTGTTACAGGGCTATCTGAAAAGGCAACTTGCATTTTAGACAGAATAAAATGTGCCCGGTTTGGTTTATCTGGGTGCGTGTGTGCAAGGAAACTCCCTTTCACTCCCAAACCTGCCTTAGCACAAGGGTAACTCGAAACTCCACCTCCCCACGAAAGTTTGAAAGAAAAAGAAATCCACCAGTGCTGCCTCTTCCCAACCAAAAACACTGAAGTCAATGATCAATTCTTTGCAAACTGCAGATGACTCATTGATTTGCTCCCAGCTTGGTGTCCCAACGGCAGTGGTCTGAGTGTTGTACCGAGGTCAAACAAAACTGTCTGTCCCCAACAGTCTAAGAGATCACACTCTGCAACGGAGATTGCTCACAGGGGCCGAAGAAGCAGGGAACAAACATCAGGGTATTTACATTTGTGCTGGCCCGTCTATGCAGCAGAAGCAAGGGCCTTGGGAAAACTTCCTGTTGACTGGACAGGGCACAGCACTGACCAGATGATCACCGCTCCAAGTACTCAGAGGGCAGAGGCCTGCGCAAGTTGCTCCTTCAGGCCCTCGGCCCGCACCTCCTCTGAGTTAGACAAGGAATAAACTGCTAAGTGAATTCCTTCCTGGCCAGACCGAATAACACCACCGCCACCGCGTGTGCCTCCCCACTTGAAACGTGTGATCAACTGCTTCGGGACCTAGAGGAGGCATGGGGTCCGACCCCCACGAACTGCCGTCCTGTCCCTCGTCTCTTCCCTCTCTGCCCTTCACCCTTTCTAACTTTCGCAACTGCTCAGAACAAGTCATTTTTAAAATAACGAAGCGTGAGCATTGTTATTCTACAGCAGATACGCAAGGACCGAGCAAAGTTCCGTCAAAAGCAAATGCAATCCCAGAGAAGTGGAGTGAGAAAGAGAGCAAACTAACACTGACCTACTGATAGGAAAGAACAACCGACCTAACCAGTCTCCCAAGCTCCTCCGAAACGGCCCTGCCCAGGAGGGGCAGGTAGGATGCTCCTCATTGACAAAGCCTTCCCTTCCTCAAGCTGATCAGAACCCTAACTGCTACCAGCTGCCAGTTCTATTGGACTCAGGGCAGGTTCAAGGCACTAGCATAACCTGGCACGTGAAGCCAAATGGAGTTGATTGTCACTAAATCCCACCCTGCTGGCTTTTTAGTAGGAAGGATTCTTCCCCTCTTCCTGATCCTAAACTACAATATTTAAAGCCAGCACATTTCAGGAGTGGGAAGCTTAATAAAGGCTGATAGATTGCCTAAGACACAGGCAGCTCTGTGAACCACACACCTGTCGGTGCTCACAGGGAATTGACAATCCCAAGTCCTACAGAGGCAAGGTATCGGTGGGATAATGAATTTGGGACAGAGATCCACTCAAAAGAAACAAGTTTTCTCAAGTTTTAGAAATCAGCATTAATAACCGCAACCTTCCCCTCCAATTTTGAGATTCCAGTAAATTCGCAGATTAATGACTTCAGGGGTGACCTTTCCAATACGAAGTTTGATATGAAAATAAAACTCCATGAGAAAAGGAAGTCATCTTGCAAGCATAGAGTGTGTGGATTTCTTGGAACTGTGGATTTCTGAAAATTCTCCCAGTACCCTTCAGCACTCTCCAATCTTACAGAAAAGTCCGCAGAACTCGGGGCATGACAATTTCCCCAAAGACGGTTCTGCATCAGAAATAGGTCCTTCAGTGATGTCCATCTTTACTGCTTCTCACTACTATTTTAAAACACTTGGAAAAGCGGTAAAACGACATATAGGGGAAATCAGGATGCTAGCACTGTTGGATTTTTGTCTTGATGGAGCGCTATTCAAAAAAAAAGGGGGGGGAGGGACTGAAAAGCAACCTGTTTGGTTATGTGGCATAAAAGGAATACCCAAAATTGTCTCAGCAACATATTCCTGCAACTAGCTGGTTTAATCACACATGCCAAAAGCTTCGTGAAGCTACTGCCTTCCTGAAGCCAAAGGAAATACATAGCCCGGTCCTTGGCGCGGACTCTGCTCTCCTGTTCCCCACGACTGCCCATTGTTAAGTACCACTGGGAAGTGCTTTCTGCAGGCATTTCCACCACTTTGCCTTTTGCAATCTGGCAAGCCATTTTTTTCAGTGAACATCCAATTACTGGCAGTACGTCATTCACAGGGGAACACCAGTCATGGTTAAGTGTTCCCACCAACCAGGGTGGCAGGCAGTGCCCCACACGTGTAGCCACCCGACAGGACAAATGTGGTCCTTTGCCTCAGCTTCCTGAGCAAGGTTCCATTCATTTATGCAACCCGAGATCGCTGGCTAAAAGCAAACTAAGAACATTCAGTGCCCACTTCACTTAGCTACCCCCTTTTTTGGCTCCTGCCGGTCTGACCCCTCAAGTCAGGTAAAAAAGCTGTTTTTCCAGACTACTTTGACTTTGCTCTTTTAAACACTTGGGGCCACGAGAACTAAAAGATGCCTTCCAATGGCCAACTTGCCCGAAATATGTAAACCAAAGACTCTTGACATCAAACCTTTATAACCAAGACCCCGTATCTGGAAGTACCTGAGGAAACTGCTGCCAGAAGGGCAGAAAATTAAGTTACTTTTGGAGTCAGGATTGATTCGGCTGTAGGTAGCCATGTGCGGCGGGGCTCTCGCGCAGTTGCAAACACACACCTGGCCGGATGCTGACTGCACCGCACACAGTCGGGTAACCAAACTCTCCCCTCCCCGCCCCCCGCCCAAACAGGTAAGTAGAAACAGAGAGCGTCCGGCTCAGAACTCGGGGCCAGTCCCAAGGCGGAGAACATGTGCCTTCCTTGCAGGTGTTGTTCCAAAATGAAGCCCGACGCTAGGAATTGCCGTTTTAAAGGGATCCGGGGGAACGCCTCGCAGCCCCGGTGGGCGCTCCGGGGGAGCGCACGCGAGCAGGTGCGGGCGAGCCCCGCGTCCACGGAGGGCGAGCGCTCCCCAAGCTCGCCGGCCAGAACCGGGCCAGGCGAGGCAGATCCCGGGGACGCCCGCCACGGGGCACGGCCCGCCCCCACCCACACCCCACCTTCTCCCCACCCCCCCCCCCCCCCCCCCCCCCCCCGGAGCCCGGCTCCCGACCCGACGGCCGCCAGCAGCCCCGGAGCACGCCTGCGTCCCTCGGGCGGCCAGGGCGCCCTCATTCACAAGCCCGGGATCCAGGCGCTTTGTGCCGGAAGGCGCCCCGGACAATGAGCCGGGCAGGGGGCCGCCGGCCGCCCCCAGCGCGCGCGGGCCCGGCATGACGGTGCAGCCTCGCCCGGCCCGGCCCAGGCCCAGGCCCGCGGCCGCCGGGGCCTGCTTAAAGATGGCGAGCCCCTCGCGTGGCTCCCGCGGCTCCCCCCGGCCACAATGGAAGGCGCCCCCCGGCCCCGCCGAGGCCGGTCCGCGGGCCTCACCTTCCATCTCCATGTCCTCGGGCTCGCTCAGCTGCTGCTCGCCCGCTTTCTGCTGCTGCTGCTGCTGCTGCTGGTGGTTCATGTCGGCCGCGGCCTGGGCCTCGCCTGCGGCCGGGAGCCCGGGCTGCGGGCCCGGCGGGCGGGCGGCGGCGGCGGCGAGCCGGGGCGGCGGCGGCGGCGGCGGCGGCGGGGCGGCCTCCTCCTCCTCCTCCCGCGCGTCGTCGGCGGCGGCGGCGGCCCCGGGGCGGCCCGCGGCGGGCGGCGGCGGCGGCGGCGGCGGCGGCAGGGAGACGCGCACGTACTTGCTCGCGATTCGCCCAATCTCGGCGCCGAGGCGGGCGGGCGGCCGGCGGGCCGGGCCGGGCGGCCTCGTCGCTCGCTGCGGCCGCCGCCGCCGCCGCCGCCGCCGCGGGGCCCGCCTCCCGCCGCCGGGGCCGGGGCCGGGGCTGCGGGGCCGCGGGCCGGCCGGGGGCGGAGGGCGGCCGGGCGGGGGCCGCGGAGTCAGCCCCGCCTCGGGCCGGGCGCGGCGGGCGGGAGGCCTGGCCGGCCGCGGCGGGCCTGCGGGGCCTGGGGCCGGCGGGAGCGGCGGCGGCGCGGGCGGGCGACTGGCCGGCCGCGCTCGGGGCGCTGCGGCCTCCGCCTCCTCGGCGTCGTCGTCGGGGCTCCGGCAGCGGACGCGGCGCCCGGCGGCTCGGCTCGGCTCGCTCTCAAAATGGCGGCGGCGTGAAATGTCACATCCGCATGGGGGGCCCGAGAGCGAGCGAGCGAGCGAGCGGAGAGCGGGCGGGAGGCGCAGGGAGCGGGCGGGCGGGCGGGAGGGCGCCGAGCAGGAGGGCGGAGCGGGAGCGGAGGGCGGAGCAGGGGAGGCGGAGCAGAGAGCGGCCCGCCCGCCGCTGCCGCCGCAGCCGCCTCGGCCCGCCCGCCCGCCGGCTGCGGCTCCGGCTCCGGCTCCCGCTCCAGCCCGCGTCGCACCGCGCCCCCCGTGCCTCCCACGCCCCCAGCGCCGCCCGGCCCCGGGTGCCTGCCCCTGAGTCCCGGGACGCGCCGGTGCGGGCCCCCCGGCACCCCGACCCTGGAGGGTGAGAGCCCCGAGCCCGGCCCAGCGCAGGGGCCTTCCCCCCTCCTCCCCATACCCTGGGGCCCTCGGCGCGGCCGTGTGACCTTGGGCGTGTAGCTGACCGGGCTGCTTAGAACAGGGTCTGGGACAGAGCCGGGGGCGACGCGTACCACCAGTGCCTATGGTCAGCAGTAGTAGTAGGATTGCTCTCCACCCTTAACCGAGCTGTGTTGTACGTGCCCAATACCCTACGTGGGAGAACTTATTTTCTCATTGTAGTCCAAACCAGAAAAGTTAAGTCCCTCAGAACTGACCCCAAAAGCTCTTCGTGTGGCATTTAACCTGTTCCCCTCAAATCAGCACAGACTGGTGAGTAGCGTCTCAGCTTTTTTATGGTAACCGAGGCAGCGCAGGTGAATAAATAGGCAAAAAGGACATACATCTCTGTACATCTGTCCCCATCTAAGGGACCGTCTCAAAGGAGAATGTAATTTTGCCCCCTAAAATGGCCAGGAAGTTGTGATTCCCACCCCACTTTCCATCTCCGTATTTCCTTTCCTGCATTTTTCTCCAGTTTAGTTAGGATCGCATCTCCACACCCACAAAAGAACGTTTTGTTCACTGTGGTGTCCCACGTGCGTGGGACATTGCAAGGACTCAATGAATATTTGTTAAATGAATGCTTGATTCAAATGTGACTGCCCCCCCCCCCCCAAGCATTTCATATATGCGAAGGTTTCCCACCAGCGGAATTTCTTGCTAGACCAAGGAAGGCAGCAAATGAGAGGGAAGGAGTGACTTCACCAAGAATCGGTCCCAGTCCCTGGGTCACCCCCAGATCCCGAAGAGGTGTTGTTATTCACACAGATTCTCACAAATGCTAATGAACTGTTCTCAGATGCAAAGGAATCCTCCCCTCCAGCTCTGCAGAGCCTTGGGGAGGGCAGAAAGGACCTTGGGGGGGGGGGGGGGGGCAGTTGGCAGAGAGCAATACACAATGCCTACTAGGTTCCACACCGCCCAACCTTATTTTTATGACTGGGTTCAAAGCCAACCTGGGAAATATATGAGGAGTTAAAAGGATACCCTGCGTGGTGGATAAAATAAATGTGGTATAGCCATCCCATGAAATACTATTTGGCAGTTAAAAAGCATGAGGCACTGAGACATGGTACCCGTGGATACACCTTGAAAAACACTGTGCTGAGTGAAAGAAGCCAGACACAAAAGACCACATAGTGAATGATTCCCATTACATGAAACATCCAGCGGGCAAATCAATCTATGGAGACAAAGTAGATTGAGGGGTTCCGGCTTTGAGCAGTGATGGCTCCTAGGCGGCTTTGAGCAGTGATGGCTCCTAGGCCAGGGGTTTCTTTGGGGAGGTTATGAAAATATCCTAAAATTTGATTCTGGTAATGGTGCGAGTATGCTAAAACCTTCGGAACTGTCCACTTTAAATGGGTGAATTGTAGGATACGTGAATCATACGGCAGTAAAACTTTCTTTTAAAAAAAGGGTATCTTGCAAAGGCCAAGAATGAGTGAGGAAGACCAGAAGGGAGGCTGGTCACAGTCTAGAGGAGAGATGGAGGTGAGCTAGACAGGTGTAGTGGACCTGGAGAAAAAGAACAGGTGTAGGTGTGTTGACAGGTCAAACTGGCTAGACTTGCTGATAGGCTGGAGTTTGTGGGAGAGGAAGAAATGTTGCTTTAAGCCTCTGAGTTTGTGGTCACTTATGACACAATAATAAAAAAAATGAATACACACAAATAATATGTCTCCAGTCCTAGAAGCATCTCAAAGGGAAGAAACTTCACAGCTGTATCCTAGCACGGTGCCTGGTACATAGTAGATGCCTGATAAAGCCTGATGGAATGGTTTCGCCTCAGCTAATGTTTACTAATTGCCAGGAGCCAGGGTCTGTCTGGGATACAAAAGACTGCCTGCTTGCTTTAAAGGCTTTTAGTAAGGATTCAGTTACAGAACTTCTTTGCAGCTTCCTGCCTTTCACCTAGGAGTAGAGGATGGGGGGCAGGGAGGAGGCCTCATTTCAAGGCCGCCTCAGCTACTCAAAACAGCAGTACCAGTGCCCTCTGAGGCCTGCGAAGAAGGTCCAGACTCAGTTATCCCAGAGGCCTCTGCTAGCCTCTGCATCTCCGCCTTGGGGAATCAGGTCTGCATTAACTGTAAAGCCCATTTGCTCACAGAAGGAATGTGTAGGGAAGAACACTAAAGACACCAATCAGCTGAGTAATGCCTGCTTCCTGGGAGCTGGAATGCCAAGATGCCTCCAAAGGACCTAGAGCAATAAAGGGCAAGGCGACTTACTAGGGCACCATTTCTAATCATTGCCAATTCTTAAAAAATTCACACCCCTGTACCCTGGTTCAGAAACCGGGGACCTAAGAAAGACGGGAAACCGGGGAGACAGGAACTGCTAAAGCAGCTGACTTGTCATTAGGTAGAGTCAGTAGGTGCAGGGAGGGGCCACCCTATCATTACTCTCGGAGCAAAACATATTTTTGCTGCTCCCAGGGCCAGAGCCATGACTTGGCATAAACAGCCGGTTGGGTTTTCTTCTTAAGAACCAAAATATTTATCTACCTGGCAGCTATGTGGGCCAGGGTCTAAAATGATTTGATGTAAGTGTCAGACAAAAAAGAAGGGATTAACGGGAGCTCTTTATTTTTCAGGATAACTAAATTTGTAGATAATCCATGTCTGGAAAGATGACCTAACCCCACAGCCACAGGGTTAGTGAGGAGGGTCTGAGCTTAAAAGAAATAAGGCGGAGGGCGCCTGGGTGGCTCAGTCGGCTGAGCATCCGACTTCGGCCCAGATCATGATCTCGCGGTTCGGGAGTTTGAGCCCCGCATCAGGCTCTGTGCTGACGGCTCAGAGCCTGGAGCTTGCTTCGGATTCTGTGTGTGTGTGTGTGTGTGTGTGTGTGTGTGTGGGCGCGCGCGCCCCTCCCCCACTCGTTCTCTCTCTCTCTCTCTCTCTCTCTCTCTCTCTTTTTCAAAAATAAAATAAAAATGGAGCACCTGGGTGGCTCAGTCAGTTAAGTGTCCAACTTCGACTCAGGTCATGATCTCACAGTTGGTGGGACAGCCCATGTTGGGCTCTGTGCTGACAGCTCAGAGTCTGGAGCCTGCTTTGGATTCTGTGTCTCCCTCTCTCTCTCTGCCCCTCCCCCACTCATGATGTTTCTCTCAGTCTCAAAATTAAACATAAAAATTTTTTAAATAAAATAAAAACATTTAAAAAAATTTTTTTAATAAAATAAAAAAATAAAGAGGGATAAGGCCAAGGTCCTGCAGCTAGAAGCTGTTTGGAGGGTAAAGGGCTTCCCGAGTCAGAACCAAATGACCTAGGTTCCACAGGAGAGGTTCTGCAAAGTTGAACTTGGGAAGCTAGTTGCCTTAACCTCTTTGAACTCAAGGTTCTTACCCGAGAAATGAGGAAGACAGTTTCTACCTAAAGGGTGCCTTTGGAAATCAAATGAAATAAGAAAACTTTACTTAAACACGTCATGGTCCAGAGGTTGTAAGACAGTTATTAGAAGGGCGAGGGCAGAATGACATGAGACCCCAGCCCCAAATTCCCCGCCCACCTTTCACGAAGAACTGTGGATTGGTTGACTACCTGCTGTGTGCCAGAGACTGGGCTGGGGGGGGGGCGGGGGGGTACAGGGAATGAATGGCAGAAATGACCAAAGGGTGTCTCAACACAAAGTCACGTGACCAACATTTTCCTGGGCCGGGTTTTGGGAAGGGAGAGGCAAACGTTAATGCAAGCTCTTTCCTAGAGTGACTACTCATAGTTGGCCACGAATGCATGTAGATTTTAGGGTCTTGTTTTTATTTTTTGAAAAAGAGCTCACAAAGATCCTTTGGCTTCAGTGTGACCAGGCTGACTCCAAAAGAGGCGGTGGAAAGAGGCGGTGAGAACCTGGCGGACAATGATGCTTTCTTTTCCTTGTTTTAAATTTACGTTTTGTTGGTTTGTCTGTTTGTAGGAAAATTAATCAAACCATTAACCACTCGTCTTGGTCACACCCTCTTTTTTTTTTTTTTTTTTAATTTTTTTTTTTAACATTTATTTATTTTTGAGACAGAGAGAGACAGAGCATGAACGGGGGAGGGTCACAGAGAGAAGGAGACACAGAATCCGAAACAGGCTCCAGGCTCTGAGCTGCCAGCACAGAGCCCGATGCGGGGCTTGAACCCATGGACCGTGAGACCATGACCCGAGCCGAAGTCGGACGCTTAACAGACTGAGCCACCCAGGCGCCCCGGTCACACCCTCTTAAAAGGGTAAGAATATGGAACAATGGGATATTTCCAATTAGATGGTTTTGAGAGAGAAAAAACAAACTCAGTTGAAGAACACTTACTGGGGCGCTTGGGTGGCTCAGTCGGTTAAGCGTCTGACTCTTGATTTTGGCTCATGATCTCACGGTTCATGGGTTTGAGCCCTGCATCAGGTTCTGCGGTGACAGAGGGGGGCCTGCTTGGGATTCTTTCCCTGTCTCTCGCTCAAAAAAAATAAAATAAAATAAACAAATAAACATTTAAAAATAAAATAAAGAGCACTTACTGTGAACCAGAGACTGTTTATTTTTTTTTTAATTTTTTTAACATTTTATTTATTTTTGAGAGAGACAGAGCGTGAGCAGGGGCGAGGTAGACAGAGAGGGAGACACAGAATCCGAAGCAGGCTCCAGGCTCCGAGCCGTCAGCACAGAGCCCAACGCGGGGCTCGAACCCACAAACCGTGAGATCATGACCTGAGCCGAAGTCAGACGCTTAACCGACAGTGCCACCCAGGAGCCCCGAACCAGAGACTGCTTAAAGCATTCCACATGTTGACTGTTTTACTCTCACATCAACCCTATAAGGCAGGTGCTGTATTCCTATTTTACAGTTGAGGTCACTGAGGTGCAGTCTCCAGACTAAGTAACTAGCTCAAGGTCACACAGCTAGTAAAGAAAAGCCCAAATTTGAATCCAAGCAATCTTGCTTCATATGACCAAAGAGAAAAATATTAATAAGAGATTTACTTTATAACCCCAATGTAAATCCCCAAATGTGATCAAGAATCCTATAACTTCACAACCGCATATACGCTACTTTCTTGTCCACGTTAGCTGGAAAACAGACACGGGCCATCTTTCCACAGAACTGGTCTGGAATTATGCAAAATCTTCAGTAAGCAGCCTTTGCTTTTTTTTTTTTTTTTTACTGTTTATGTATTTATTTTGAGAGAGAGAGAGAGAGGGAGGAGAAGCATTGAGAGAACCCCAAGCAGGCTCCACACTGTTAGTGCAGAGCCTGACTAAGGGCTTGAACCATGACCTGTACCAAAATCAAGAGCTGGATGCTTAACTGCCCAAAAGCCGCAAACATCCTTTGCTTTTAAAAGGCAACTGATCTATGTTTTCTTGTTTTTGTTTAATGTTAATTTACTTTTGAGAGAAAGACAGAATGTGAGCAGGGGAGGGACCAACAGAGAGAGAAAGATAGAGGGAGACACAGAATCCGAAGCAGGCTCCAGGCTCCGCGCGGTCAGCACAGAACCCGATGTGGGGCTCGATCTCACGAACCGCGAGATCACGACCTGAGCCCAAGTTGGACGCTTAACTGAGCCACCCAGGCGCCCCTCTTGTGTTTTCATGTGGCCAATATTAACCTAGAAGTTTGTCACATTAGGAACATTCTTGACAAAACTGTCTCAGCTCTGACTGTAAACCAAACACGTACCTCCTCACAGAGCCAGGTAACACGCTCTAAGTGGCTATCTTACTTAATCTTCCCAAGGTAAGAGCATGCGACTCTTGACCTCAGAGTTGTAACTTCGAGGCCACGTTTATTTAAAAATAAAATCTTGCAGCGCCTGGGTGGCTCAGTCGGTTAAGCATCCGACTTTGGCTCAGGTCACGATCTCACGGTCCGTGAGTTTGAGCCCCGCGTCAGGCTCTGGGCTGATGGCTCAGAGCCTGGAGCCTGCTTCCGATTCTGTGTGTCTCTCTCTCTCTGCCCCTCCCCCGTTCATGCTCTGTCTCTCTCTGTCTCAAAAATAAATAAACGTTAAAAAAAATTTTTTTTTTAATAAAATCTTGGGGCGCCTGGGTGCCCAATCAGTTGAGCATCCGACTGTGGCTCAGGTCATGATCTCACGGTTCATAGGTATGAGCCCCACATCAGGCTCTGTGCTGACAGTTCGGAGCCTGGAGCCTGCTTAGGATTCTGTCTGCCTCTCTCTCTGCTCCTCCCCCACTTGTGTTCTGTCTCTCTCTCTGTCTCTCTCTCTCTCTCTTTCAAAATAAACATCAAAGAATTTTTTTCTTAATATATATATTTTTTTAAAATAAAAAAATCTTGGGGCGCCTGTGTGGCTCAGTCGGGTAAGCATCCAACTGTGGCTCAGGTCATGATCTCACAGTTTGTGAGTTCGAGCCCCATACCGGGCTTGCTGCTGTCAGCACAGAGCCAGCTTCAGAACTTCTGTCCCCTCTCTCTCTGCCTCTCTCCTGCTTATGTTCTCTCTCTCAAAAATAAATAAATCTTTTTTTTTTTAATTTTTTTTTTTTAACGTTTATTTATTTTTGAGACAGAGAGAGACAGAGCATGAACGGGGGAGGATCAGAGAGAGGGAGACAGAATCTGAAACAGGCTCCAGGCTCTGAGCTGTCAGCACAGAGCCCGACGCGGGGCTCAAACTCACGGACCGCGAGATCATGACCCGAGCTGAAGTCGGCCGCTTAACCGACTGAGCCACCCAGGCGCCCCAAAAATAAATAAATCTTAATAAAAATAAAATAAAATCTTTAAAGAAAATGCTAGTAAACGAAAGAAGCCAGAGGCAAAAGGCAACATATTCCATGATTCCATTTGTATGAAATATCCAGCGTGGACAAATCCATAGAGGCATAAAACAGATTAGCAGGTGCCAGAGGCTGACTATGGGGGGTAGTGGGGCATGGCTGCTTCATGGGTATAGGGTTTCCTTTTGGAGTAATAAAAACGTTCTGGAAATTGAGTAGTAATAATTACATAACATGAATGTACATAATGACACTAATGGTAAATTTTGTTATATGTATTTTACTACACTACACAAAATAACAAGATTTGAAGTAGGGTATTCTCTCATTCCATAGCTTATGTCTCTAGCCAATATGCCGTGCTTTGGATTCTGGTAGAAAGCATGATTATTTTCACTACACGAAAGAGGAAACTGAGGCATAGCTAGGAAGAGGTAGAAAGGGATTCAAACAGCCCTGCCCACTGCAAAGTTGCCAGGAGCGCCTCCAACCCCTTCTGTGACAGCCAAAAATGCCTCCAGAATTGCCACTGCGTTATTCAGTGACTCAATTTACTTTTCTACCAATACCTCTAAAAATAAATTGCTGACCTGGAAAATTAAACAATTTTTCACAAAGACATTTGGAAATGAGGGTGGAGAATATCTATGTGTTAAAAGTAAAATTCTGTGGGGCATCTGGGTGGCTCACTCGGTTCAGTGTCTGACTTGGCTTCAGGTCATGGTCTCACAACTCGTGAGTTTGAGCCCCATTTACCATCAGCACAGAGCCCGCTTCAGATCCTCTGTCTCTCTCTCTCTCTGCCCCTTCCCCGCTTGCACCTTCTCTCGCTCTCAAAAATAAATAAACATTGGGGAGCCTGAGTGGCTCATTCAGTTGAGTGTCTGACTTCAGCTCAGGTCATGTGTTCATGGGTTCGAGCCCTGCGTCAGGCTCTGTGCTGACAGCTGGGTGCCTGGAGCCTCCTTCGGATTCTGCGTCTCCCTGTCTGTCCCTCCCCTGCTCACACTCTGTCTCTCTGTCTCTGTCTCCCTCTCTCTCAAAAAATGAAAAAACATTAAAAAAAAATGTAAAAAGGAAAAAAGAAACCTTGCTTCAAGACAGCAAGGTGGGTCCCCTGTTCTGAGAGACCGTGGCTCATCCTTCCAGCTGGAAGGGCCCTTTCTTGGAACCCTTCCTCCCATCTCTCTGGACACTTAACCAACACAGGGGGCACAGCAACGCTGCTGTTCCCTTCATAGTGTTTATTGAGTCAAGGAATACGCACGCTGGCACCCGCTTCCAGGCAGATTTCTTGCACCACAGGAAGAGTTCAGTGACTGTTGCAGACAGCAACTGGGTTTTATCTGCCAGATGGGAACTCAGGGAATTTAAATTAATTAAAATAATGGCATTTGATATCACAGTTGATAGGGAAAGAGTTCCAGTCTCGGGTTCTAAGGGCAACAAACAAGCTTGAAAACATCCAGATCCCTTTTGTAGGAAAGAAAATTACACACAAGGAACAGAGAAAATTTATTAAGCACTTACTGTGTGCCAGGCACAATGTTGAGTGTTTCCCTTGGCTTTTTTAATAACCCAGAACCCCAAAAGATGTAATACACAAATATAATGTCCCATGTCAATAACGGTCACATTTCTTTAGAAAGTAATTTTTGTTCACAAATAATCTGTTGCCCCTCACCATGTCTACCAAAGTAAGAGCATAAACGGAATTCTTGTCTGTAACTCAATTACTACATTTTGTGAGAGCCTTTTGAGTTTTTTAAAACAACAACGTTTTTAAATGGCAAAGAACAATGTGTTTTAGGATTGAGTGTTATTTATTTTTCAGGATTTTACTTCATTACTTTTTAAGTAGACTCCGCTCCCAACATGGTGCTTGAACTCACAGCCCTGAGGTCAAGAGTCACACGCTCTAGGGACACCTGGGTGGCTCAGTCGGTTAAACCTCCAACTTTGGTTCAGGTCGTGATCTGGTGGTTCAGGAGTTCGACCCCTGCATCAGGCTCTCTGATGTCAGCATTGGGCCAGCTTGGGATCCCCTGTTCCCCTCTCTCTGCCTCTCCCCTGCTCACTCTCTCTCTCAAAAAGAAATAAACATGAAAAATACTGGAAAAAAAAAAATAAAAGAGTCACGCGCTTTAAAGACTGAGCTACCCAAACGCCCCAGGATTGGGTGTTATTTAGATGTTTTTTTCTCACAATAAGAAAAACTGAGGCCCTATGGGGCGCCTGGGTGGCTCAGTTGGTTAAGCGTCCAGCTTTTGATTTTGGCTCAGGTCATGATCTTACGGTTCATGGGATCAAGTCCCGAGAGTCCCACGTCAGGCTCTGTGCACTATCAGTCTACTTGGGATTCACGCTCTCTCTCTCTCTCTGTCTGTCTCCCTTTCTCTCTGCCCTTTCCATGCTCTTCTCCTCTCTCAAAATAAACAAATATACTAAAAAAAAAAAAAAATTTTTTTTAATTTTATGTTTATTTATTTTTAAGTGAGGAACACAGTGTTGAGGGGGGGAGGGGCAGAGAGAGAGGGAGACACAGAATCCGAAGCAGGCTCCAGGCTCCGAGCTGCCTTCACAGAGCCCAACGTGGGGCTCGAACTCGGAAACGGCAAGATCATGACCTGAGCCGAAGTCGGATGCTCTACTGACTGAGCCACCCAGGCGCCCTGGAGTATTTTAAATCAAATAACGCAATACATATTTTTGGAACGTCTATTAAGTTGGTCATTAACCCAAACACATCAACCATTTATGACAGAACATCTTTGTTACTTCTCAACTCTCTGACTTGGTTTAGCAACACATTTTTGTATGTCTATTATATTCAAGGCAGTGAAGGTGGAAAGTGAGTTGGGCCTTTTTTTTTTTTTTTTTTTTTTTTTAAGTAAACTCTACCCCCAACATGGGGCTCGAACTTACAACCCCTGAGATCAAGAGTCACATGCATGTTCTGCCGACTGAGCCAACCAGGCACCCCCGGACTTTTTCTGTTTTACCATAAATTATGTTACTGGCTTGTTCTTTTTCACTTTTATACAACATCTCTAACATTGGTATTATCCCCATTTTATACAGCAGCTCATCCATGGGCACACAGGAACCCAGATTGGATCAAAGGTGGTTTGGCTCCCAAACCCTGCTTTTAGCCACAACACTATGCACAAGAAACTGTTAACAGTGGTTTCTTCTGAGGAATGAGAACAGGATAGGTGGGATACCATGTCTAAACTTTTCACTTTAAACTTGTCTCTTCTATCGAGATCAACAAACTATGGCCCGTGGGCCAATTCTGCATGTGCCTGGTTTTTTAAATAAAGTTTTATTGGAAAATTACATTCATTCATTTATGCATTGTCTATGGCCACTTTCACCCTACAAAGGCAGTAGCTGAACCAGAAACCAGAAACCAAGTGGCCTGTAAAGCCAAAATATTTACTATCTGGCCCTTTACAGAAAGTTTGTTGACTCTTGCTGTACTCTTTGAATTTTTTTTGTCACGTACGTATAATCTTTAGTTAGTTTGTTTGTTTATTTTGAGAGAGAGGGAGAGCACACAAGAGCAGGGAGAGGGGCAGAGAGAGAGAGAGAGAGAGTCCCGAGCAGGCTCCACACTCAGCGTAGAGCCCAACTCAAGGCTCGATCCCACGATCGTAAGATCATGACTTGAGCCAAAACCAAGAGTCGGTCGCTGAACCACCCAGGCGCCCCTATAATACTTTGATAATAACATTTAGAGGAAACACACGCCAAAACTATCCCATTAGGGCAGAGCTACAGGGAGCCTCCAAGATGGTTAAGGCTGAGACCCCAGGAGGCAAGCAGTTACTTGGGCATGGGTTAGTGGTCGAGAGAATCCAGGGGGCCATTACCGGCGACTTCCACTCTATTACCCTTTTTCTTGGTTGCCTCTCTGGGTACAGTGGGCTCCCCAGATCCTGGCGGAGCTCGTCCCAGACTCTTCCTATGTCCCCTTTCACCCTAGAGTACCAGGACTTCTCCAGCGCTTTCTGGTCCACATCGCACAAGCAACCCCAAAGCAGTTTCTCAGGAAGCGTGTAGTCCCCACGATCTTTTGTGCCACCAGCCCAGGAAAGGCTCCATTAACTATCCCATCCAGGGAGGCTCCCCTAGGCTGAGGGTAGGGCCAGGCATTTTTCAGAAGTGCCCCCAAGTGATGGTGACTCACTACAGCTCACTGTGCTTTGCTGGTCTCTAGCACCCCCACTCTCACCCCACAGCGGACAGAGCCCACCAGTCGGTGGCCTCTGACATGTCTTTGACAGTTAAAACAGCTCATAGGTGATGGGTGCTTAATACGTGCCAGGCCTTGTCCTGAGTGCTTGCTAGGAACTAATTCATTGAAATGTCACAACCACCCCATGAGCAGAGAGCCATGCTCTTAGTTCTGCAGTTTTGTGCATTGTACATAAAGTGTGACTGCAAATCAGTGTTTGCTGGGGTTTGGGAAGGAATTGAGGCAGAGGAGAAGGCACAGGGGAATTTCTAAGATCTCTGTTTTGATCGCGGCCCTACGCATTTGCAAAACCCATAGAATCTTACATCACCAAAAGTGAACTTTAACATAGGTAAACTTAAAAAAAATTTTTTTTTAATATTTATTTATTTTTGAGACAGAGCGAGCAGGGGAGGGGCAGAGAGAGGGACAGAGGATCTGAGGTGGGGTCCATACACTGACAGCTCAAAGCTCGACATGGGGCTCGAACTCAAGAATCATGAGATCATGACCTGAGTGGAAGTCAGACGCTTAACTGACTGAGCCGCCCAGGTGCCCTAAGTTTATTTATTTTGGAGTGAGAGAGAGAGAGAGAGAGCACAAGGGGAGGAGGTAGGGCGGGGACAGAGGGTCTCTGAAACAGGCTTCATGATGGTGGATAGATAGCCTGACGCGGGGCTTGAACCCACAAACCTTGAGATCATGACCTGAGCCAAAGTCGGATGGATGCTTAATGGACTGAGTCACCCAGGCGCCCCACCACTCTTGATCTCAGAGTTAGAAGTTCAAGACCCACGTTGGGTGCAGAGATTACTTAAAAATAAAACCTTAAAAAAAAAAAAAAAAAGCCAAGGGGCATATTGGGAGATCCCAGGCTGGGATGCAGACAATGACAAATGAATCTGAGTGTACTGCAAGTGTAGGACAAAGGAGCTGTCACCTCTTTGAAGGTGAGAGAAAAAAAGGAGCTGACTTCAGTGACTTTGATTTTTAATGAAAACTATAAAGCTAAACTCAAAGAACTATACATGTAAAGAAAGGAGAAGGGCTGAAATCCAGCCCAGGAACCCCCAGCTAAGCTTGCTGCTAAGAACAAAGGTTCCATCTGTTCACCCTACCATGCGATAAGACAGGTGTCTTCCAAGAGGGGCACCTCTTTAGAATTTGCACAAAAGGGTCTATAGAAGGATGTAGTGGCCCTGCCTACAATCAAGGTGCCGTATTGCCCCCATCTTAAAGATGAGGAAGCCAAGGCAGCAGGTGGTCAACTGGTCCAAGAACTGGTCCAATAAAGCACCAAGATTTCACCTCTGGAAACAACTCAAAATGTCCATCGGTGGCTGAATGGATAACTGAATGGATAAATAAAAGTGGTCTGTCCGCACAACGGAATATTACTCAACCATAAAAAGGAACATCACATGGACACCTACTGCAACATGATGAAGCTTGAAAATAATTCACCAAAGTGAAAGCAGACAGACACAAAAGACCACATACTGTATGATTCCATGTATATGCCACGTCCAGAATAGCCAAGTTCATAGAGACAGAAAGTTAGAGTGGAGGTTGCCAGGGGCTGGGGGCTGGGGTGGGGAGGAGAGCAGAGAAAGGGGACTGAGTGCCAATAGGGTCCGGGACTGGGGAAAGAAATAGATGTTTTAAATTGTGCCGATGGTCCCATGCATCTCCGCATACACTACGAACCACTGAATTCATTAGACACCTGAAACAGGAGAATTACGTAGCATGTAAAGTATATCTCAATAAAGCTGGGATTTAAAAAAAAAAAAAAAAAAGACATTCAGCTCTGGCAGCCTGACCGTCACACCATGGGAGCTTCTAACACACATACCAGGTTGCCTTCACCCAGGCAAGCTTGTTAATATTCCAAAACCCATATCCAAGAAATGCCTGAATTAAACCCCTGCCACTGAGTGAATACAGCAGCCATTGTCTTGCCTGGCCCACTCTGTGCCAGCCACTTTCCTTATATTAACTCCCCTTTTCCACAGCAGCTGGGCAGGTTAGGTTCCAGGCTCCCGTATTTTCTGGGAGGGTGGTGTTCCGGAAACCTTGGCAATATGGAAAGCTAATCATTTAAGACTGCCCTTGACCATGGGAGGGCAGGTATTTATTTCTGTTTATCAGCTCAGGGGGGATGTGGGGGGTTGCCCTAGTGGAGAGAGTATAGGCAGAAGGTGTAGAACTTTCAGTCCTACCCACCCTTGGGGTTACTGGATTCCTAATGTGGGGTGTCCACTTAGAGACAAAAACCAAGACTTACCCATATTTTGATTGCACGGATTCAAATTTGCACTGAAAATGACAACTCTATATGATTATCTTTTGTTTTTTACATTTATTTATCTATTTTGAGAAGAGAGAGCACAGTGGGGAGGGGTAGTGAAGGAGACACAGAATCCCAAGTAGGGTCCCCGCCATCAGCACAGTGCCCAATGCGGGGCTCAAAATCCACAAACCCCAAGATCATGACCTGAGCGGAAGTAGGATGCTTCACTGACTGAGCCGCCCAGGAGCCCCAGTACCTTTTAAGTTTTTAAGACCTGTAACGCTTTGGATTTGAATAGAAGCTTTTGGCTTCCATTGACTTGTTTGCTCTCATTTGTCTTTGGAGCATGTGTATGATGGATGGAACAAGGACGCAGTCAGACTGTGTGAGCTCCATGCCTTCATCTGACTGAAACTGCTTCTGCATGTAGTGGAAATAAGAATCATGCCTTCCTGTCCACCTCGCCAAGAGTTAGTCAAGTTCAAATGGGATAAAGCAGAGGTGAGCAAACTACAACTAATTGGCCACACTTGTCTGGTTTCCTTCCTGTTTTCTATATAGCCCAGGAGATAAAAATGGTTTTCAGAGGCGCCTGAGTGGCTCAGTCGGTTGAGCAGCAGACTCTTCACTTCAGCTCAGGTCATGATCTCGTGGTTGATGAGATCTAGCCCCACATCGGACTCTGTGCTGACAGTACACTGAGACTGCTTCTGATTCTCTCTCTCCCTCTTTCTCTGCCCCTTCCCTGCTTGTACTTGCTCTCTCTCAAAATAAATAAATAAACTTAAAATTTTTTTGAAATGGTTTTTACAATTTTCCAGTGGTTAAAAAAAAATCAAAGAATGATATTTCATGATGCATGAAAATTATGTTAATTTCACATTTCAGTGTCCATTAACAAGGTTTTGTTGGAAGGCCACCACACCCATGAATTTACTTATTGTCTATGGCTGTTACAGTCTAAGACTGCTGCCTTCCAGGATAAAGGACGCTCTTGGTAAAACAGCACAAGAGAGGGGCGCCTGGGTGGCTCAGTCGGTTAGGCGGCCGACTTCGGCTCACGTCATGATCTCGCGGTCCGTGGGTTCCGTCGGGCTCTGTGCTGACCGCTCAGAGCCTGGAGCCTGTTTCAGATTCTGTGTCTCCCTCTCACTGACCCTCCCCTGTTCATGCTCTGTCTCTCTCTGTCTCAAAAATAAATAAAACGTTAAAAAAAATTTTTTTTTTTAAAAACAGCGCAAGAGATAGAAATATCAGCTATTGTTTATTCTTCCTCATTAACAATGTTCCCAATATACAAACCCAAGTTTTTTTAACCGCCTATATTTATGAACTACTAGATTCATTTGTTAGCATGCATTATCTTTTATATTTTTCAAGGCATTAACCCAACAAATGACAAATAGGGAAAAAAAAAATACTCATGACACAGACGGGAGAAATCCTTGATGCGGAAAGAATCCTTTTAGATACAGACAAACCAAACTTATAATTATTTATTTGGTCATAAAACCAAATAACAAATAGTTAAAGATGTTCCATCTAAGTTAGTAACAAAGAAATCCAAATTAAATACAAGATACTTTTTCATCCTGCAGATTGGTCATGGTTAAAATTTAGAAGATGAGGGGCGCCTAGGTGGCTCAGTCGGTTAAGCGTCAGACTTCAGCTCAGGGCATGATCTCATGGTTGGTGAGTTCGAGCTCCGCGTCGGGCTCTGTGCCGACAGCTCAGAACCTGGAGCCTGCTTCTGATTCTGTGTCTCCCTCTCTCTCTGCTCCTCCCCCACTCACACTTTTACTCTCTCTGTCTCTCAAAGATGAATAAATGTTAAAAAAAAAATTTTTTTTTAATTTAAAAGATGACTACCCAGGGATGGAAAAGATGCACGAAAAATACATACATCGCACATGTGATGTTTCCCTGAATGCTAAATAATTTTAAATGTTAACCTTTTTCAAATTTAAAATGCCTCTTAAAAAATATATCGGTTTGGAACCAAAAGACATAAAATATTCTCCATTATTTATTCAACAAATATTTTGAGCATCAAATGAGTGCCAGACCAGGGGAAGAATTTACATTTGATAAAATTGCAATGGAAGTCCACTGAAGGGTTTTAAGCAGGGGATGGCATGATTAGATTTACACTTTAAAAAATCTTTGGCTGCTGGGTGGAGATTTGGCCCTGGGGGCAGAGAGACTAGTTAATAGGCTTTATCAATTACCATCAGGAGAAATGGTGAAAAGTACAGTAAGATATAACTTACCGAAGGGTACCAACCACCTCATTGCCCAGCACTGCCTTCTCCTGACCCACCAGGGCCTTCAGTATATTCTTTCCAGCCTTTTATAACAATGCTTGGGCCCAAAGTAGACATTCTAGGCCAGCTGTCCAACACAGGTATTATATGAGCCATATTTGTAATTCTTAACCTTCTGGGATTTTGAGAAAAATCTCTGCCCAACATGGGGCTTAAATTCATGACTCCCTGAGATCAAGAGCCAAATGCTCTACCCACTGAGCAAGCCAGCCACCTCTCCAGGAGTCACATTTTAAAAAGTAAAAAACAGGGGCACCTGGGTGGCTCAGTCAGTTAAGCATCGGACTTTGGCTCAGGTTCAAGCCCCACATTGGGCTCCACAGCATGGAGCCTGCTTGGTATTCTCACTCTCCCTCTCTCCCTCTCTCTGCTCTTCCTGTGCATGCGTGCACTCGCGCTCTCTCTCTCTCTCTCTCTCTCTCTCTCTCTCTCTCAAAATAAATAAGTAAACTTAAAAAAAAAAGTAAAAAAAAGTAAAAAACAGTTCCTCAGAAAGTTAAACATTTACCATATGACCCAACAACGCTGCTACATAGAATTCCAAGAGAACCGAACATGTATGTCCACACAAAAGCATATACACAAATGTTCATCGCAGCCTTATTCATAATAGCCCAAAAGTGGAAGCAACTCGGATGTCCATCCACTGTTGAATGCATAAACAGCCTGTGGAATCTATCCATACAATGGACTATTATTCAGCCATAACAAAGAATGAAGTACTAATAGATGCTAGACGAGGATGAACTTTAGAAACAATATGTTGAGTGAAAGAAGCCAGTCGCCAAAGGCCACATAGTATATGCTTCCTTTTACAGGCAAGGTCCAGCATAGGCTAATTCTAGACAGAAAGTAGATCAGGGATAGTTGGGGCTGAGGGAGGAGGAGTGGGGAGTGGCGGCTAATGAGCATCGGGGAGTGACGCAAATACCCCGAGATTAGAATTATAGCAATGCTAGGGCACCCGGCTGGCTCAGTCGGAAGAGCCTGAGACTCTTGATCTCAGGGTGGTGAATTCGAGCCCCACATTGGGTGTAGAGATGACTTAAAAATAAAATCTTAAAAAAAAAAAAAAATGTATATATATATATATATATATGTATGTGTGTAAAAATAGAACTGGTGACATTAATTTTAATAATACACCTTAATTTAACCTAGCTATACCCAAAATATTATCATTTCAATAGGTACTTGACATAAAAAGTTATCGATGAGATATTTTATTGTTATTTTTTTTCCCTTTTTCTTTTTGAGAGATTCAGAGCACAAGTGGGGGAGGGGGAGGGGGGAGAGAGAGAGAGAGAGAGAGAGAGAGAGAGAGAGAGAATCTCAAGCAGGGTCCACGCCCTAAATGGAGCCCGACACAGGGGGCACCATCTCACGAACCGTGAAATCATGACCTGAGCCGAAATCAATAGTCGGATGCTTAACCCACTGAGCTACCCAGGAACCCCTCATTTTTTTCTTTTTAAAAGTCTTATATGAGTAATCTCTATACCCAAGATATCAAGAGTCATACAATCCTCTGAGTGAGCCAGCCAAGTGCCCCTTATTTTTTCTAAGTCTCTGAAATCTGGTATAGATTTCCCACTCACAGCATATCTCAACTTAGATGTTAACAACGTCTTTGGGAATACTTGATCTGCATATAGATTTCATCAAACTTACCTTTGAAAAAGTAGAGTCAAAATGTTATCATGAGGTGTTTAAATAGCATCAATATATGTTTCAAATTCCCTTGAAAACAATGTATAAATTTTTTATTAAAAATTTTTTGGGGGGTGCTCCTGGATGGCTCAGTCGGTTTAAACGTCCAACTTTGGCCCAGGTCACAATCTCTCAGTCCATGAGCTTGAACCCCACATCGGGCTCTGTGCTGACAGCTCAGACCCTGGAGCCTGCTTCAGATTCTGTGTCTCCCTCTCTCTGCCCCTCCCTCACGCGTTCTCTCTCTCTCTCTCCCTCTCTCAAAAATAAATAAAACATTTAAAAAAATAACAAAAAATAAAAAATTTTAAGTAGGCTCCATGCCCAGTGTGGGGCTTGAACTCATGACCCTGAGATCAAAAGTCGATGCTCTATGGACTGAGCCAGCCAGGTGCGCCTATAGGTTTTTCAAAAAGTAGAGCAGCATATCCAAATTGTCCCAAACGGACTTAAAAGTTTTCCAGTAACAAAATCAAGCATCAGTTTTTTTTTAACTGAAAATAATGAGAATTAAATTCAATCAGAAGTTCAATTCCTCAGTAACACTATTTTCATCTCAAAGGCCCAACTACAAGTGGGGTGGTGACTCCTGCTTGGGGAAGCCCAGACAAAGACTATTTCCAGGGTCGTTCGCCTGGTTCAGTTGATGGAGCAAGAGACACTTGATCTCAGGGTCCTTAGTTCACGCCCCATGTTGGGCCTAGAGCTGACTTTAATAACAGTAATAATAAAAAGACCATTTCTGTCATCAGTAAAAGTTCTTTAGCATCCCTCTCTTAGAAGAGGGTCATCGTGAGGCTTAACAGAGTTGATGGACTTTAGTGATCACCGCTATGCCTGCCCAGTTCTCAGTACTCAATCCCATGTAATTATTTCACGGCTGCCTCATCTAGGAAGCCCATTCTTCCAGGCTGGGCAAGGTCCAAGCCTGTCATCCTGCTTTTTCCCTCCCTCTTCCCACTGGTAACTCTCTTCCGCCTTCTAGTAACTCCTGACAAACACTGCCCCTTCCATCCCTGACGGCTGAGTGCAAGTTTCCTGAGGGCTTCCTGCCGCCTACCCTCGAGTCCCCATTCCTCCAAGCAGCAGCCAGAGTCATCCTTTCAAAAGGTAATTTGATGGAGTAATTCCCTTTCTTAAGAACTTTCTAGATCTGGCCTTGTTTGTTCTGGCCCCTCCCAGCCTGCCTTTCCACCCCACCTAGAATCTGGGACTGCCTCTGGCCTCCAGGCCTTGCCCCCAAATGCTATCCTCTTCCTTCCAACAATCTTTGCCCCAGGTGGCTCCAGTCATTTTCTTAGGGTCCTCGCTTGCCGCTCCCGCCCCCCCCCACCGCAGCGCCTCACACCTTCCCAGCAGCTGCAGAGGTAGCCATCTGCGTGTGACTGTTCTGATTAAAAGCGTTGATGAGTTAACATGTGTTATTGTGTGCTTAATGGCTTTCTTCTGCTAAATGTGAATTTCTTG
Source organism: Panthera leo (assembly GCF_018350215.1). Taxonomy (NCBI): domain Eukaryota; kingdom Metazoa; phylum Chordata; class Mammalia; order Carnivora; family Felidae; genus Panthera; species Panthera leo. The sequence continues at coordinate 33,781,773 of NC_056694.1, read as the reverse complement.
AATGAGCGGGGCCCCATCTGCCTCATCTGTCCCTCAACCCCAGGGCCCGGCACACATAGGTGCTCAATAAATGTATGTGAGTTGAAATGTTTTCTTAATGTAGATTAAAAAAAAAGTCTGCTCCATAGAAATGTATCCTCCAAGAGGTAGGAACTGCCCTTATCTGTTCCGGGTAGAAACTGCAGGAAAGACTCAAATATCGCCCGAAGGAAGAAACCGATGCATTTCATTTGCTGGTTTCTCGGAGCCAGAATGTCTGAAACAGCGGTGGTCAGCGGCCTACCTGCGCTGGCGAGGCCCCGCCCCCTTCTCCGGGCCGCCCCGCCCCCCGCAAGCCCAACAGGCGCACGCAAGCCTCTCCAGATCCGCACGCTGCTCAAGGGTATGGATTCTCCGCCAGCTCGGAGCACGCAAGGGCACCCTCTGCCCCGGGAACCGCAAGAATCTATGTAGCAGGAAGCTCTCAACCACAGAGGAACCAGGGGGTAAGGGGGAGGGGGAGGGAAAGCACCTTGCAAGTCTATGGAGCTAGAACAAATGTCCAATATTTTAATGCTAACTTACAAAATTTCACCTCTGGACTGATGTGCTTCCCAGATTTGAAGGGTTTTATTGGTTTTGGGGGGGGGTATTTTTGGAGGGGGGGATGTAATGACATTTCTAAATACAATGGCCAATTGAGCAGTACTTGTAAGGTGATCTGTTCCTACTCTGCAAGAGAACTGGATTTTAAAAGATGACAAAGGTGCCTTAAGGGATTTTCAGGGAGAATTACGACCGCACTTCTGCATCTGCGCCGATCGCGGAGCCTGGGTTCTCATAGGGGCCCTGTCGCCAGTTATTCTGGTTCGACCTTGTTAACAGCTCACCCTTTCTTTGCTCTCCACTCGGCCTCTGGCCTCTGCCCCAAATCCATCCTTCCGCTAGTTACTGAAGGATGCAACTCCTTTTTGGTCAATCCAATCAGCTTGGCACGAGAACGCCAAAGGCACGAGAAGAGAACTCAGGCTCAAAGTGCAAAGGAAGCGGTCAAACGTGCATTTACAAATCACAGGCTTGCCTACCTAAAACCCTCGGCAGAAGAGACGAACCAGCTCGGGAGGGCAAGGCCAGATTTCCGTAAGGCGGCGGTCGGCAGACCCCACTCCGTACCCTGAAATTTACGGCTTCCTCAGGAACCAGCAACAGAGTCGGAAAACAGGATTCTTAAAACAAAACAAAACAAAACAAAAAACATACCTTGTTTTTTGCTGTTTTCCCTCCAGCTAAAGCTAGTCAGGAACAACCTGGATTGGAAGCTGGTGCTGGGGACGTGAGGAGGAAGCTCCCTCAAGCACCTGGGGAGGGACCACCGTGGGAGAGACCCGGTTCTGCGCCTCCTGCTAGGCTTACAGCCCTGCGCAGGCATCTGCTTCCGAGGTGGCCTTGACTGCTTGGTGAATCTCTTGAGACCCAGGCCTCTGGGGCCTCGCTTACCGTCCTGCGACCACTCAGAAGGACCTATCCCAGAAGGGAAAGCGATCTGGTCCTCTTCTTCCCAAGCTCCAGCCTTTTATAGGCCCCCTCCCAGCGGCCCACCCCCCCTCCCCCACTGGCAGGTCTAAAGGCACGGGCCGGAATCCTTGCTTCATTTGCATAACCTAAAGGTTTACTTAAGGCGTGGTTCCAGAACCAAAGAGCTAGCTATTCTAAAGTAATTTTGAAGGCTCCACCTATTCCTTTTAAGATGTATTTATTTAAATAATCCCTACCCCCAATGCGGGGCTCGAACTCACAATCCGGAGGTCAGGAATTGGAAGGTTCCAAACTCTGAGCCAGCCAGGAGCCCTTTCACCTCTTCTTGAAGCATAGTGACAAACCCCATAATGTTAGGACTTTCATTCCAACCACAGTAGTGCCTGCTCCCCCTTATCCAGGGGGATACAGTCCAAGATCGGCCCCGTGAATGACTGAAACCGTGGATCATCTTGAATCTTACATATACTGTTTTTACCTGTACACATATACCTATGGTATGCTTAATTTTTTTTAACATTTTATTTTTTTATTTTTTTATTTTTTTTTAATTTTTTTTTTTTAACGTTTATTTATTTTTGAGACAGAGAGAGACAGAGCGTGAACAGGGGAGGGGCAGAGAGAGAGAGAGACACAGAATCCGAAACAGGCTCCAGGCTCTGAGCTGTCAGCACAGAGCCCGACGTGGGGCTCGAACTCACGGACCGTGAGATCATGACCTGAGCCGAAGTCAGACGCTCAACCGACCAAGCCACCCAGGTGCCCCTAACATTCTATTTTTAAGTAATTTCTATGCAAAGGTGGGGTTCAAACTCATGACCCCAAGATCAAAAACCTCATGCTCCAAGACTGAGCTAGCCAGGGGCCCCCACACATACCCATGATAAAATTTAATTTAGGGGCCTCTGGGTGGCTCAGTCGGTTGAACATCCGACTTCGGCTCAGGTCATGATCTCCCAGTTTGCGGGTTTGAACCCGGCATGGGGCTCTGGCTGGGCTGACAGTGCAGAGCCTACAAGGGATTCTCTCTCCCTCTCTGCCCCTCCCCTGCTTTCTTTCAAAATGAATAAATAAAATTTAGAAAAAAATTTAACTTATAAATTAGGCACAGAGATTAACAACAATAACTAATAATAAATAATAGTTAAAACAATATACTAAATACTGTAATAAAAGTTATGTGAATGTGGTGTCTTTCCAAATACCGTATTGTACACTCCCTTCTTTTTTTTTTTTTTTTAACTTTTTTTGTTTTTGAGAGACACAGAGACACAGAGTGTGAGCAGGGGAGGGGTAGAGACAGGAGGAGACACAGAATCTGAAGCAGGCTCCAGACTCTGAGTCGTCAGCACAGAGACTGACACGGGGCTCAAACTCACAAACTGCGAGATCGTGACCTGAGCCGAATTGGGTCCCTCAACCAATTGAGCCACCCAGGAGCCCCTACACTCCCTTCTTCTTGTGATGATGTGTGAGACGATAAAAAGCCTACGTGAGGAGATGAAGTGAGGTGAATGAGGTAGGTGCTGTGATATAGTAGTGTTAGCTACTGTTGACCTTTTGACCATACTTCAGAAGTAGGATCATCTGTTTCTGGACCAAGATTGGCCATAGGTAACTGAATCCTGAAAAGTGAAACCAGAGATAAGGGGGAGCTACTGTATTCACTAGAACACTTTGTTAGATAGGTGGATGAATGGATGGATAGATAGAAAGAATGAATTTAGCTGCGCTACAAATAAATGTCTGCCTTGTAAATAATGTATGTTTCTACATCTCAGGGTGGGGAGTTTAAATTTTTTCTTTTTAATGTTTATTTATTTTTGAGAGAGACAGAGACAGAGCATGAGTGGGACAGGTACAGAGAGAGAGGGAGACACAGGATCCGAAGCAGGCTCCAGGCTCCAAGCTGTCAGCACAGAGCGTGACGCGGGGCTCAAACCCACGGACCGTGAGATCATGACCTGAGCCGAAGTCGGACACCCAACCAACTGAGCCACCCAGGCGCCCCTCAGGGTGGGAAGTATAAACCCCACATTGGGCTATGCACCAGGCATGGAGCCTACTAAGAAACGGACAGAAGGAAGGAAGGAAGGAAGGAAGGAAGGAAGGAAGGAAGGAAGGAAGGAAGGAAGGAAGGAAGGAAGGAAAAGAAAGAAAGAAAGAAAAAGAAAGAAAGAAAGAAAAGAAAGATGCCTTTAATGGGTCCCAGTGTTGGCTTCTGCCATGTACCTTGGGGCTAATGAATCAGGCCCAGTGTAGATAATATCTTTATAACCTTTAACATATTTTTGCATTGTTTAATTACATTACAGTACAGGTTCTTTGCAGGGTTAAAGGAAACATAATTTAACATAACATCATAACATGAATGCATGTCACACATACTGTATAATATCCGTGCATACATCACATCGCTCCACTGAGTTCATTAATGTGAAATAATCAGGTAATTTTACTCATTTTTATTTTCATTTTTTTAAGCAGGCTCCATGTCCAAAAGGGGGTTGAACTCACAACTCCAAGATCAAGAGTCACATGCTCTACCGACACTGAGCCAGCCAATCGCCCCATTTTTTTCTTAAGTAATCATCAGCTGGTTGTAAATGCTTTATATTTCTCAGAAATCCTTAGTAGGTTGTTACACGAGTGTTTCAGAATGCTTTAGCAATATGTTTGGGGAGCATATTACCTGGGAATGCATCACTCTTTTTTTTTTTTTAAGTTTATTTATGTTGAGAGAGAGAGTGTGCACAAGCTAGGGGAGGGCAGAAAGAGAGGGAGAGAGAGAATTCCAAGAAGGTTCTGCATTGTCAGTGCAGGGCCTGAAGAGGGTCTCAAACCCATGAACCAAGCTGAAATCAAGAGTCAGAGTCTTAGCCAACTGAGCTACACAGGTGCCCCCGTATTATTCTTTTTAAAATAATGGGACATGCTAATAACAACAAAACTAGAAACAAGCCAAGGGCCATCAACAGGGGAAAGGTTAAATTGGCTATACTACAATCACAATGGAATACCCTACAGCAATAAAAAAGAGTAAGTCATTGAGACACAAAAACACGAATGACTGTCACAAGCATGTGAGAGTCTATGTATACTGAATACAAGAAGAGGCAAAACTAACCCATGGTGCTAGAACTTGGTTTATAGTTCCCGCTGGGTGGGGAATGGGTGGTGCCTGGGGAGGCCATGAAAGAAGCTTTTGCTGGACAAGTTGTTAGTTGGTGTCGGCCTGCATGGTGGTTATGGGATGCGTCCATATGCAAAGGCCATCGCTTAGCACACTGTACTCTCTGTAAATTCATTCTCCTTGTCCCCTGTAGCTGTGTTCTATAAGGTCACCACAAACACTGAATTAGTGAACAATGAACAATTGCTCTTAGGGAAAATATAGGAGTTGGTTCCCGCAAGCCTTGGGTCACATTTCCCAATCAATACATAATCCGTTTTATGTGTGTTTCTGTTTAAGGACTCCTGACTGAATAGACATTGTTGGCTCATAAACATTGAATTCAGGGACAGCAGCCACACAACGTGTGCCCGAGTGAAGCTTATCTGACACCCGTATTTTCTCTGTGAGGCCCATCACAGCTTTCTTGCACTTAGGAACACACTGGCCAGCCCCACCACGTTAGGGGGCCATTCTAGATACCAAAATCAACAAAAAGTGCAAAAATGCAAAAACCATGGTGCTTAAATAGACCACGAAGAGGACACCTGAGGACCATGACAGTTGAAACAGGAGGCAGAACGTCATTGCCTCGTTGGACATCAGCTCGAAACATGCCTGTCAGGCGACTCTGTTACTTTGCACATGTCCAGGGATGACCTCCCAAAAGCACCGTGAGTATTGATTTGGGGGTTACAAACAAATTTTAGTGAGTGAAGACACAAATACAGAATCCACAAATAATGAGGATAGACTATTTTATAACTCAGAAAAAGTTTTAAGAAAGGAGAGCGAAGGCTCTTGCCATCAGAAACTTTGCTATCCAACACAGTTTCAAGAACAGATTTCATTGGTTGCCCACGCTCTTCTTTTTTTTTTTTTTTTTTTTAAGTTTATTTACTTATTTTGAGAGAGAGAGCACAAGCTGTGGAAGGGCAGGAAGAAGGAGAGACAGAATCCCAAGCAGTCCGAGCCATCAGCGCAGAGCCCGATGCGGGGCTCGAACTCACGAACGGTGAGATCACGATCTGAACCAAAATCAAGAGTTAGACGCTTAACCAACTGCACCACCCAGGTGCCCCTCCAGTGCTGTTCCTAAAGATCTCTCTTCTCATCTTCTCCCTCTGTGGATCTCACATTGTATCTTCATTCGTACTACAAACATTTATTGGGCACCTTCCGTATTCCAAGACGCTGCCTATTAAATCAATGGCAGTTCCCAGAAATCAAAAACACGGTCTTGAGTACGACTCCTTGACATAATCACAGTACTTTTTTCCCCTCTTAAATAGAAAAGCTATGGACATGTGGTGAAAAATCACAATTGTAAGAGTATAAAAAACAAAAGCTACCCCTACTGTCCCAAGGTTGTACACAATACATATAAATGGTGATTAGCGGAGCAGGCTTCACAATGGAACTCCCTAATAAGCCTCAGTGTCTTCACATGTAAAACAGGGACCCACCATGGCATCTAACTCAAAGGCTTAACCCACCTGCCTGTACATGGGAAGCCTGTCTTCCTCTTGTCACTGAATAGTTACTGAGCATCTGTTACAGGCCAGGTGCTGTTGTAGGCAATGAGGCTATAGCAGAGATTAAAAAAAGACAAGTACTGGGCGCCTGGGTGGCTCAGTCGGTTAAGCGTCCAACTTCAGTTCAGGTCATGATCCTATCTATAGTTCGTGAGTCCGAGCCCCGCACTGGGCTCTGTGCTGACAGTTCAGAGCCTGGAGCCTGCTTCAGATTCTGTGTCTCCCTCTCTCTCTGTGCCTCCCCTGCTCATGTTCTGTCTCTGTCTCAGAAATAAATAAAACATTAAAAAAATTAAAAAAAAAAAAAAAGACAAGTACTCATAAAAATCCCTGCCCTCATGGAACTTATGTGGGGGGGCAACAAAACAAGTCAATTATTGTCTATTAAAAGCTAAGAGGTCTATGGAGAAAAGGAAAATTTAGGGGTCTAAAGAGTCTGGTTACATACAGCTTTTGAGGAAATGGCAGCTTTTTAAAAAAAAATTTTTTTTTTAACGTTTATTTATTTTTGAGACAGAGAGAGAGAGACAGAGCATGAACGGGGGAGGGGCAGAGAGAGAGGGAGACACAGAATGAACAGCAGGCTCCAGACTCTGAGCCATCAGCCCAGAGCCCGACGTGGGGCTCGAACTCACGGACCATGAAATCGTGACCTGAGCCGAAGTCGGACGCCTAACCGACTGAGCCACCCAGGCGCCCCGGAAATGGCAGCTTTAACCAGACCAGGTAGGAAATGCTTTTGTGGAGGTAACCTTTGCACAAAGAGAATCAGTCAGGAGGCTATGGGTAGAAGAGCAAGTGCAAAGGCCCTGAGGCAGGATTATGGAAGGTTAACTGGTAAAAAAAAAAAAAAAAACAAAACAAGGAAGCATAGCAGATGAGTGGAGAGGGCAAGAAGAAGAGGAGGCAAGAGTCAAGAGCTGGGGAGTATGATAGGCTTGCAGACTGTAATCAGGACATTGGCTATTACTCTGAGTGACATGGTGTATCAACCCAAAATTCTTGCACATAGAAGTAATATCTGACCCCTTTCATACAGTATTAACAATATTTGGTGTCTCCTTCGAGAAAATTTGCCATGCACATATAAACCTACACGCAAGGCTGCCTTTCTGGGCTTGCAATCTGTGCGGGTGCACACGGATTTGTGCTCACAAGGGCTACACTCTGGATTAATGCTCTGCCGTTGCCATCTTGAAATTCTTTTTTTTAATGTTTATTTATTTTGAGAGAGAGCACAAGTGAGGGAGGGGCAGAGAAAGAGAGAATCCCAAGCAGGCTCCACACCATTAGCAAAGAGCCCAACTTGATCTCATCAGCCGTGAGACTGTGACCTGAGCTGAAAACCAAGAGTCAAGACGTTTAACCAACTGAGCCACCCAAGTGCCCCGCCATCTTGAAAAAATTTTTTAACTTCATTTTATTTTTTTTAATTTTTATTTATTATGAGACAGAGTGAGTGGGTGGAGGAGAGCAGGTGGGAGGGGGGAGAGAGAGAGAGAGAGAGAGAGAGAGAGAGAGAATCCAAAGCAGGCTCCACACTGTCAGCACAGAGCTCAATGCCAGGCTCAGACCCACACACTGTGAGATCACAACCTGAGCAGAGATCAAGAGTCAGATGATCAACCAAATGAGCCACCCAGGACCCAGCATCTTGAAATGCTCAATAATTCTTGAAAAAAAGGCCCTGCCTGAGCACCTACCATACATGGGATATGCAATAATTACCATGGATACAAACTTGAGAGGTTCTCAGTCGCCACCTGGCTTCCTTGGCATCTACTGTAATATTATGTGTGCAGACGACCCCAAGGTCTATTTGTTATCAATTGTCCCATTAATAGACAGGGAGAGGTGGGGGACAGAGAGAGAATTTACCACCATTACACCATTTCAGCCCAAACCACCAATCCAGGAAAAAAATAAAATCCCTACTGACTAAATTCTATATTCCATGCAAAACATTAAAAATGCCCCAAAATGGGGGCGCCTGGGTGGCTCAGTCAGTTGAGTGTCCGACTTCAACTCAGGTCGCGATCTCGTGGTCCGTGAGTTCGAGTCCCGCGTCGGGCTCTGGGCTGATGGCTCAGAGCCTGGAGCCTGCTTCTGCTTCTGTGTCTCCCTCTCTCTCTGCCCCTCCCCCGTTCATGCTCTGTCTCTCTCTGTCTCAAAAATAAATAAACGTTAAAAAAAAAAAAAATTAGGGGTGCCTGGGTGGCTCAGTCGGTTAAGCATCTGACTTCAGCTCAGGTCATGATCTCGCCATGCGTGAGATCGAGCCCCGCGTCAGGCTCTGTGCTGATGGTTCAGTGCCTGGAGCCTGTTTCAGATTCTGTGTCTCCCTCTCTCTCTGACCCTCGCCCCATTTATGCTCTGTCTCTCTCTGTCTCAAAAATAAATAAACATTAAAAAAAGAAAAAAAATTTTTTAAAAATGCCCCAAAATGTTAAACAGCAAACGTATAAGCTGATCAAAGTGCACGCTGTAGGCTCTCTCTCACAACTCCAGAAACCCTGATTTGAGCACAAGAGGTTTTTGCAAACTTTGATCACTTTTCTCAACAGTTTCTGAGACTATTCTTTTTTTTTTAAAAGGGAGAGACTCTACCTTATGGGAAAAGACTTCACTGCCTGAGATTTTTCCAGAAGGACCCAAATGAGGGTAGATTTCAAGTTTCCAAATGCACACAGGGCTTCTGAGAGTGTGTGATTAAGGGCGTGGCCCCTACAGGCTGACAGTTTCCCTCAATTTCCCTCAATTCCACCACCATGTGGCCTTAAGGCCTTGAGGCCGGGACAAGCCACCCTCTGCACCTTCTTAAAGGAGCACTTCTCGGGGTGCCTGACTGGCTCAGTCAGTAGAGCAGGTGACTCTTGATCTCAGGGTCATGAGTTCAAGCCCCACGTTGGGCATAGAGCTTACTTAATAAATAAAAAAAAAAAGCACTTTTCAAAACAGTATGGGCAGTTTCTTCTCTTTTCTTTTCTACTGTTTTATTTTTAAATTTATTTTGAGAGAGAGAGAGAGAGCACAGGGGAGGGGCAAAGTGGAGAATCCCAAGCAGATGCCCCACTGTCAGCATAGAGCCCCATGTGGGAATCGAACTCATGAATCATGAGATCAAGACCTGAGCCGAGATCATGAGTCCGATGTATAACCAACAAGCATTACTTTACCATATGGACAGTCATTCCACTCCTAGGTATCTACCCCAAAGAAATGAAAACAGGGGCGCCTGTGTGGCTCAGTAAGTTAAACATCCAACTTTGGCTCAGGTCACAATTTCATGGTTCATGGGTTCAAGCCCTGTGTCGGGCTCTGTGCTGACAGCTCAGAGCCTGGAGCCTGCCTCGAATTCTGTGTCTCCTTCTCTCTGTGCCCCTCCTCCCCTCGGCTGTATCTCTCTCCCTCTCTCAAAAATAAATAAACATTAAAAAAAATTAAAACAATATAAAACAAAAAAACACAAAAGCAATGAAAACATACTGACACACAGACTGTAGGGGAACATTTCTCACAGCACTATTTCTAGTGGCCAAAAACTGGAAGCAACTAAATGTACATGGGCTGGTGAATGGGTAAATAATACATAGTCCATCCAGGGGCACCTGGGTGGCTCAGTTAGGCGTCCAACTCTTGGTTTTGGCTCAGGCCATGATCTCACAGTTTGTGGGTTCAAGCCCCACACCGGGCTCTGTGCTCACAGCCACAGAGCCTGCTTGGAATTCTTTCCCTCCCTCTCTCTCTGCCCCTCCCTTGCTTGCACTCTCTTTCTCTCTAAATAAATAAACTTAAAAAAAAAAACTATAGTCCATCCACACAGTGGACTATTATACAGCCCTAAAAAGGAACTGAATGCCCATACTCGATACAATATGGATGAACCTTGAAAACATGATACTTGGGGAAAGAAGCCAGACACAAGACACCACGCACTGTAGGATTCCATGTATATGAAATGTCCAGAATAAGCGAATGCACAGAGACAGAACATGGATTTGAGGTTGTTGGGGCTGGTGGAAGGAACAGGATTCACTGCAGAAGGACCCAAGGATAATTTCAGAGTGAAAGAAAGGTTCTAACCATAGTAATGGTCGCACGACTCGATAAACATACTGAAAAATCATTGAACTGTGCACTTCCAATGGCTTAGCTTTATGGTATGTAAATTATCCGTCCATAAAGTTAAAAAATAAACCACTTCTGTGCGACGTCTGCTGCAGGCATGACCGTTAGTTAAATATGTAGCCGCTGGAGTAATAAGCATTTACAAAAGGATCTGCTGGCGAGACAAACTGCTATTCCCTAGGAAACCCCCCCACCCCGCTGCCCGAGGCCCCCGCAGGCCCTGTGGTCCACTGCACATCTCCACCTCTGTTCTGGCAGTCTCCGCCGTCACGGGCATGAAGTGAAATCCTGGTCATTTTTCAGGGTCTTGCTCTAAACCGCTGCTCTCCTTGAAGCCCTCCCCAGTGATGCCCTGCTCCCGCCCCACCAAAGAATCCATGATTCCCACCTTGAACTTCGTTCAAATTACAAGCAAGTTCCAGAGATCTGTTGTAGTTAACAGCACCACAGTGTTGAGCACTGAAAAACTCGTTAAGGGGCGCCAGGGGGGCTCAGTCAGTTAAGTGTCCAACTTCGGCCTAGATCATGATCTCGCCATTCTGGAGTTCACGCCCTACATTGGGCTCTGTGCTGATAGCTCAGAGCCTGGAGCCTGCTTCGGATTCTGTGTCTCCTTCTCTTTCTGCCCTACCCCACCCATTCTCTCTGTCTCTTTCTCTCTCTCTCTCTCTCTCTGTCTCTCAAAAATAAATATACATTTTATTTTTTATTTTGTTATTTATTTTTTTTTAATTTTTTTTAATGTTTATTTATTTTTGAGACAGAGAGAGACAGAGCATGAACGGGGGAGGGTCAGAGAGAGGGGGAGACACAGAATCCGAAGCAGGCTCCAGAATCTGAGCTGTCAGCACAGAGCCCGACGCAGGGCTCGAACTCACGGACTATGAGATCATGACCTGAGCTGAAGTCGGACGCCTAACCGACTGAGCCACCCAGGCGCCCCAAAAATAAATATACATTTAAAAAAATTCTTTAAAAAAAAACTGGCAAAGAGGGTAGATCTGAAAGAGGGTACATCTCAGGTTAAGTGTTCTTGTCCACAAAAAAAAAAAGAAAAGAAGAAGAAGAAGAAGAAGAAGAAGAAGAAGAAGAAGAAGAAGAAGAAGAAGAAGAAGAAAAAGGGGCGCCTGGGTGGCTCAGTCGGTTAAGTGTCCGACTTCAGCTCAGGTCATGATCTCATGGTTCGTGGGTTCAAGCTCCACGTCGGGCTCTGGGCTGACAGCTCAGAGCCTGGAACCTGCTTGGGATTCTGTGTCTCCCTCTCTCTCTGCCCCTCCCCCACTCATGCTCTGTCTCTCTCTGCCTGTCAAATATAAAGAAACGTAATAAAAAAATATTTTTAATAAAAAAATAAACATTAAAAAAATTTAAAACTTAATGTTTATTTATTTGAGACAGAGAGAGAAATTGGGGGAGGGGCAGAGAGAGAGAGAGAGAGAGAGAGAGGGAGAGGGAGAGAAAGAGGATACCAAGCAGGCTCCACACTGTCAGTGCAGAGCCCGATGTGGGGCTCGAATTCACAAACTGCGAGATCATGACCTGAGCTGAAGTCAAGAGTCAGATGCTCAACCGACTGAGCCACGCAGGCGCCCTGAACTCATTTCTTTCTAAATCCAATTATTTTCAGCCGTGTGTATCATGCCACCAGCAGAGGATGATTCATCCACAGGCATTCCTTTGGCCTTACCTTCTGGTGGAGGAGACAGACAAGAAACGGATCCATCTGTAAGTGCCGGAGGGAACACGAGGCAGGTTCGGGGTAAGAGTGTGGGGAAGGGGCCCTCTCGGAGACGGTGGTCCAGAGTGCCTTCTAAGGAGGCCCCAGAGAAAGTAACCCTCCGTCAACCCTGGTTTCACGGACCACCAGCCCTGCTACTTGTCGGCGGGGGGGGGGTCCCCCGGGGCTCAGTGTGGGTTCTGAAAACTGGACATACTGATGCTAGCCCCTGGCGTCACTCTGCAGATGGGACAAAGCAATGCAGCTGTCACTGTCGTGAGTACCTAGGCAGGGCAGGGAGCCCTGTGTTTCCAGGAGGCCTCCTTCAAACGCGGACATCGTGCCACGGAATGAGGAGTAAGGTCGACCCACATCTATGGAGAACATCCAAAAGAATAATGATAAAAATTTGTTCAGCTATTTAGTTAACGGCCAAGTGTCCTTGACTGTCAGCTCTAGGAGGCAGAAACAGCTCTTTCTGCCTCCTCACCAGCTCTGTGGGACCTGCACATAACTGGAGCTCAAAAACAATCCGGAGAATGAATGAATGAATGAATGGATCTAAGACAAATACGAGAATGCACCCGTGGGTTGTGTGTTTTTTCTGTAAAAGCAAATGAGGAAGAGGACTAAGGCAGGCAGGGCCTCTAGTGGAGGGGAGGACACATGTGTGCTCCGCCCTGCCCCATGTCTGCACCCCAGCATACAGCAGGAGCTCAATAAATGTGCATTGGACAGGGGAGTGCATGTCCTGCTCGGTCCTTTCTGTCCTTGGAGGTCGGCAGCCTATCCCGTCATGCATTCAGGTAAAGGCACCTCTCATGCCCCACGCACCGGCATTGACTCAGGTCTTCAAATTCATTCATTTCATTCTCCAGATTGTTTTTGAGCCCCAATTATGTGCAAGCCTCGCAGACGTGTTCAGGAGGCAGAAAGCAGCTCTTGCTGCCTCCTGGAGCTGACAGTCAAGGGGGAGATGAGAATTAACTATCTAACAAAAGATTATGATTATGATCCTGGACGGATGTCTAGATGTGAGCTGGCCTAATCCCTCAGTTCCAGGTCGTACAACATTGGAATGTAAGCAAGGCCTCTGTTTTCCGTATCCTCCTTCCCTTCCCTCCCGTCCCCTTCTCTTCCATCCCCCCCACCCCCACACTTCTTCGAGGACTTGACTTTTAAGCTGTGCTTTGAAGCTAGGCAGAGAAGGAGCAGGAGAGCCCAAGAAGGGCTAGGGGGCGCAAGACCTGGACGGGGGCAGTGGGAAGAACAAGACGGGTTCTCAGAGGGTTGGTGGGATCAGACTGGGTCAGAGTATTGACTGGATTAGGTTTCTAACCTCAGGTCTGCTCCCACACCCAGCTCGACCCTGGGCCATCTTTCCTCCAAGAAGGAAACGTGTCCTTCTCTTCCTTACCAAGGTGATCCTCAGAAGCCTTGTGGGGATGCTCCCAGTCATATCTGGGATGTTCCCTTGTCTCTGCAGCCCAGGGTCCAAGTGCCATTGTCCCACTCAGACCCCACTCTACTCCAATAGATCCCACAGACACACTTGTTCCCTCCTGTCTGCAGGGTGACATTAGGACTTCATCCAACAACTGGGAGTCCGTTTACTGAACCCCTACCAAATGCCGGGCCCTGTTTTGTGTGCTGGGGACACTGTGAACAGCAATGTCCTTGGCTTTGAGGAGCTTTCATTCTGGTAGGTGGAGAGAGAGAAGCAGAGAGGTGAGATACGTGGGGTCCCGGGGGGTGGTCTCTGGAGAGGAATACAGTTGAGGGGGACGCAGGCATAGAGGGCTGCGTGCAGGTCAGGTGGGCTGTGTGGTGGGGAATGAGGGTGTCGGGAGCCAGCAGACCGCCGGGACTCCTCATCGCTGCCGGCAGGGTGTCCAGGCTGGGGAGAGGTGGTCTTTCCCGGGGCGAATTAGGTCATGGTGTTCCCTGGCTTCAAACCCTCAAAGGCTTCTGTTACCCTTGGAACAAAGGCAAAACTTCCCAAGGGGCAGCCTGCGTGTGTGACCTGGCCTCTGTGGTCCTCCCGCCCCTGGCTCCTTCCATCTCCTCCATCCCGTCCTTGCCACAGAGGCCACAGGGCCTTTACACGAGCGGCTGCTTCCTCCACCCCAGAATATTCTTCCCTTCCCACCTCTGCTCAGGGACTCCTATTCCTGTCTCAGGTCCTGACTGTCACTTCCTCCAGGATGCTGTCCCCAGACTCCCGTGACCAGGGGGAGTCAGTTATGCCCCCGTCTCCAGGTACTTTCCTTCTCAGCACTTGTCTAGGTTGGAAATGTACATGCATGTACGTGAGTGTCTCACATCCGTCTCTTGCTGTCTGCTGAACACCAGCATCAGGGACAGGACCTGGCAACAGCAGGGGGGCGGCTCATGGTTCTTGAAGGAAAGAACAGAAGGATGAATGGATTGGATGAGGGGGCCGCCGCGGGAGGGCCCAGTGGGTCTTTGCGCTCCCGACAGGGTCAAGCACGCTGGGGTACGAGGCAGACTGAGTTGTTCCCAGCTCCGTGAGCCTGGGCAAGCACAGGTGTCTCCGAGCCTCAGTTTCTCTCACTGGTAATGTGGGTGTGATCACAAATGCCCAGGGAAATGAGCAGGCATGTCTAGTTTCCCTGGCCCGCCTTATGCCCAGTGTGTGTGCGTATGTGGCAAAATAGACATAACATTGTATTTATCATTTTAATCATTTCAAGAGCACAAGTCACTATTTGGTGGCGATGAGAACATTCACAGTGTTGTGCACCCATCATCGCTTTGGGTATTTCCAGAATTTATTGTTACTTTTTTTTTTTTTAAGTGTTTATTTTTGAGAGAGAGACAGAGACAGAGAGACCGAGCACAAGTGAGGAAGGGGCAGAGAGAGGGAGACACAGAATCTGAAGCAGACTCCAGGCTCTGAGCTGTCAGAACAGAGCCCGACTCAGGGCCCAAACCCACAAACTGCGGGATCACCACCTGAGCCAAAGTCAGATGCTTAACCAACTATGCCATCCAGGCGCCCCAGGTTCAAGCCTCATTGGCTCAGAGCCCATTGGCTCAGGGCTTGAACCCACCAACTGCAAGATCGTGACCTGAGCTGAAATCAAGAGTCAGATGCTTAACCTTCTGAGCCACCCAGACGCCCGTGTGTGTGCGTGTGTGTGTGCGTGCGTGTGTGTGTGTGTGTGTGTGTGTGTGTGTGTGTGTGTAAGTAATCTCTATGCTCAAATTCACAACCTCTGAGATCAAGAGTCACATGCTCTATGGAGTGACCCAGCTGGGTGCCCCCAGAAGCTATTAGGTATTTATGAAGGTTGTGTCATGTATGCAAAGTTTCCAGCACAGGCTCAGGGGTTCGAGAAGTGCTCTTTAAACACGCTTACTTTCTTCCAGTCCCTCTCCCCCGCTCGTGTGCGTGCTCTCTCCCTCTCAAAACAAACAAACAAACACCCTGAAAAAACAAAACAAAACAAAACAAAACAAAAACACATGCTTACTTATTATTAGCAGCACTGACAATGGTACTCGGAAACTAACCTCTCACTTGCTGAACCTCCGGCAGCAAGCGCTCTGGGCCCCTGACATATGTTCACACTCATTAACTCATTCAGTCCTCACCCCAACCCAGGGGGGTAGGCTCTATGATCCCCATTTTACAGAGGAAGAAAGCGAGGAAACAGAGCGGTTTGTTAACTTGCCCAACGTCACACAGCAGGGCCAGGGTTGATCCTGGCCCCGATATCTCCACTCTTGACCTCCATGCAATGCCAAGCTCAGGTGAAGCCAGGGCCACAGGTGTTTTCCCAGATGCAGGGAAGGGCAAGGAATTAAAGTTTCCTAAGTGAGAATGGGCAGTGGAGGGGGGGAGGGCAGTGTTTTCTGCTCACCCCAGGTGCCACCTGGAGGTGACACCTGGCTGCTCGAGGGAGAGCCAGGTAGATGCACAGAAAGCATCCTCCTCCCTCCTTCTGCCCGCCTTCCCTTTGATGCCTGGCCTCTCATACCGCAGCTGTCACCTTGTTAGGCTGGTGACAGGTCCCAGGGCCTTTTCACCAGGGCCCCGAGGGGCCGGCTGTGACCCTGACAGGCTGACTGCCCGAGAGCGCAAGCTGGGAAGCACCCGTTTAGTCGTGCCGTGGGCAGGCGGGGAGCTCAGCGTCCTCCCTGCACGCCTGCCACCAGGCGGGCGCCAGGGAGCAGAGTCCCGAGGAAGGAAAAGGAGCAGGCGCGTCCAGCTTCCCCAGCCTACTTACGCCCAGCTGCTCATAACATCCCCAACAATGGGCTGTGACTTTCTTCCACCCACTGAGGTTCTCTATGAAGAGAGAGCAGTTTTTCTATTTACTAAGCATAAGAATGTCTGGGCAATTTTGGGGTTTTCTGAAGAGGCTTTTAAGACCAGCCTAGTTTTTTTGTTTTTGTTTTTAGTTTATTTCTTTATTTGGAGAGAGAGAGAGAAAGCAGAGGAGGGGCAGAGAGAGAAGGAGAGAGAGAATCCCAAGCAGGCTCTGCCCTGTCAGCACAGAGCCCGACGTGGGGCTCGATCCCACGAACCATGGGATCATGAGCCAAAACAAGAGTCGGCTGCCCAACTGACTGAGCCACCCAGGCGGCCCTGGGAACTTTTTTTTCTTAATGCAGATTCCGAGGTCCCATGTTTGATCGGCCTGGGCTGAAGCCAGGACACCTCCAGTTTCTACCCATCCCCACCACAGCCAGACACACACACACAGACTCTGATAGATGTGGTTTTTGGACCACTCCTAGGAAAACGTAGGAATACAACAGGGGTTTTTATTTTATTATTATTATTTTTGGCATTTTTATTTTGAATAGGGATAACTAAACTAGCTATACATTTCCTCTCTCTTTATTCACGTTTATACCAGCTGATGGGATCACCTCGGTCTAGAAAATGCATGGGCTCTTACTGAGATAATAGTAAAAGCAAGAGCAAACATTTATTTAGGATCTACTAGGCAAATTTGCATGGTATTTGCATCCACATTTGCATTTTTACCCTCGCAACACTCCCGGGAGACGGTGCTATAATTATCATCTCCCTTTTTTGAGAGGAGGAAATAAAATAACCTAAGCAAAGTCACCCCAGCGAGTAAGAGGCAGAGCACGGATTTGAACTCTGGGCTGTCTGAATGCCTAGCGGCCACGCCATGCTTCCTTCCCCCCTGAACAGGTGACAGGTTCTAGTGTGCACCACAGACAGGAAGTGTGGGCATCCCCAGGGAGATGTTTCTCAGGGCCCAGGGTTGGTGCCGAGAACCGTTTGTCTTATCCTCCAGTGGTGACAGAGACATCTCTCAGATGTCCCTCTAATCCCAGGGACACTGTCCACGGTAGGAAGGGAATTGGCTGCAAAGTCTCTGTGTGAGGCTGGGGTAGCCGGGGCCACAGTTTGGATCCAAAAAGCACTAGGTTTGTTTTCAGCACGGTGCTACCCAGAACAAGGTGGATTTTATTGCTGTAAATGTTCAGACACACAGATCTCGTTGCCTGAGTGGGAAGAGAGTGCAGATCCCAGGACGGCTGCCTGCTGGCCCCTGTCACCTCTACAGAGGTCAGAGATGTCTCAGAGAGACGATGTCTCAGAGATGTCTCAGAGAGATGCTTGTTTTCATGACTTCCAGTTTGGGAAGGCCACATGCATTCTGTGTGCAGGGCAGCTCATGGCCACCAAAAGAGTCCAGTCTCTCTGACACTGATAGAAACGAGGACATCTGATGTGCTCCCAGCTAGTGACTTCCTCACAAGGGTGCTGTGGTGAGCAGGATCATGAACCCTCAAAGGGGTCCACATCCTTATCCACAGGACGGAACATGCAAATATGCTGCTTTACACAGGACGGGGAATTGAGGCTCCTAATCTGATGACTTTAAAATAGGGATGGGGGGCGGTGCCTGGGTGGCTCAGTTGGCTGAGCGTCCGACTCTGGCTCAGGTCATGATCTCACAGTCTGTGGGTTCGAGCCCCACGTCAGGCTCTGTGCTGACAGCTCGGAGTCTGGAGCCTGCTTCCGATTCTGTGTCTCCCTCTCTATTTGCCCCTCCCCGGCTCACACTCTGTTTCTGTCTCTGTCTCTCTCTCAAAAATAAACAAAGCTAAAAAAAATTTTTTTTAATTAGGGATTAGGGAGCACCTGGCTGACTCAGTCATCAAGCATGCTACTCTTGATCTCAAGGTCATGAGTTCCAGCCTCACTTTGGGTGTGGAGCCTAAGTGTAAAAAATAATGATAATAAAACAAAATAGGGATTAGAGACCCGAATGACCTGGGTGAGACCAATGCAGTCTCAGTTCTTAGAAGGAAGGTGAAGGCAGAGGACCAGACCCAAGATGGACGTGGTGGGAGCCACTTGGGAGCCGTGGCTGCCTTTGCCGAAGGGAGGGGGCCGGGCGCCAAGGAATGTGGTAGCATCTCAGAGCAGCTGAAAAGGGCAAGAAAAGAGATTCTCCTCTGGAGCCTCTGCAAAGGCACACAGCCCTGCTGATGACTTCATTTTACCTTACGAGACCCACAGCAGACTTGTGACCTGCAGAGCTGTTCAATAATGATTTTGTTGTTTAAGCCATGACATTTTTGGTAATTTGTTACCGCAGCCACAGAAAACAGAAAGCATGGGGCGCCGGGTGGCTCAGCTGGTTAAGCATCTGACTCTTAGTCAGCTCAGGTCATGATCTCTAAGCTGTTGAGATCGAGTCTCATGTCGGGCTCTGCCCTGATAGCACGAAACCTGCTTGGGAATCTCTTTCTATCTGACGGTCTCCTGCTTGTGCCTGTGCTTTCTCTCTCTCTCAAAATAAACTTTAAAAAATTATATGTGTGTGTGTGTGTGTGTGTGTGTGTGTGTGTGTTTTGACTCCTTGAACTATATCAGTCAGGATAGGCTGAATTCCACTGCAGTAACAAATGACCTCCGGAGCCCAGTGACCCAGCAGCCCCAAATTATGTGTGTGTGTGTGTGTGTGTGTGTGTGTGCGTGCACGTGTGTGTGTGTGTGTTTTGACTCCTTGAACTATATCAGTCAGGATAGGCTGAGTTCCACTGCAGTAACAAATGACCTCCGAAGCCCAGTGACCCAGCAGCCCCAAATTATGTGTGTGTGTGTGTGTGTGTGTGTGTGTGCGTGCACGTGTGTGTGTGTGTGTTTTGACTCCTTGAACTATATCAGTCAGGATAGGCTGAGTTCCACTGCAGTAACAAATGACCTCCGAAGCCCAGTGACCCAGCAGCCCCAAATTATGTGTGTGTGTGTGTGTGTGTTTTGACTCCTTGAACTATATCAGTCAGGATAGGCTGAGTTCCACTGCAGTAACAAATGACCTCCGAAGCCCAGTGACCCAGCAGCCCCAAATTGTGTGTGTGTGTGTGTGTGTGTGTGTGCACGTGTGTGTGTGTGTGTGTTTTGACTCCTTGAACTATATCAGTCAGGATAGGCTGAGTTCCACTGCAGTAACAAATGACCTCCGAAGCCCAGTGACCCAGCAGCCCCAAATTGTGTGTGTGTGTGTGTGTGTGTGTGTGTGTGTGTGTTTTGACTCCTTGAACTATATCAGTCAGGATAGACTGAGTTCCACTGCAGTAACAAATGACCTCCGGAGCCCAGTGACCCAGCAGCCCCAAATTATGTGTGTGTGTGTGTGTGTGTGTGTGTGCGTGCACGTGTGTGTGTGTGTGTTTTGACTCCTTGAACTATATCAGTCAGGATAGGCTGAGTTCCACTGCAGTAACAAATGACCTCCGAAGCCCAGTGACCCAGCAGCCCCAAATTATGTGTGTGTGTGTGTGTGTGTGTGTGTGTGCGTGCACGTGTGTGTGTGTGTGTTTTGACTCCTTGAACTATATCAGTCAGGATAGGCTGAGTTCCACTGCAGTAACAAATGACCTCCGAAGCCCAGTGACCCAGCAGCCCCAAATTATGTGTGTGTGTGTGTGTGTGTTTTGACTCCTTGAACTATATCAGTCAGGATAGGCTGAGTTCCACTGCAGTAACAAATGACCTCCGAAGCCCAGTGACCCAGCAGCCCCAAATTGTGTGTGTGTGTGTGTGTGTGTGTGTGTGTGTGTGTGTGTTTTGACTCCTTGAACTATATCAGTCAGGATAGGCTGAGTTCCACTGCAGTAACAAATGACCTCCGGAGCCCAGTGACCCAGCAGCCCCAAATTATGTGTGTGTGTGTGTGTGTGTGTGTGTGTGTGCGTGCACGTGTGTGTGTGTGTGTTTTGACTCCTTGAACTATATCAGTCAGGATAGGCTGAGTTCCACTGCAGTAACAAATGACCTCCGAAGCCCAGTGACCCAGCAGCCCCAAATTATGTGTGTGTGTGTGTGTGTGTGTGTGTGTGTGTTTTGACTCCTTGA
Organism: Panthera leo; assembly: GCF_018350215.1. Lineage (NCBI taxonomy): Eukaryota > Metazoa > Chordata > Mammalia > Carnivora > Felidae > Panthera > Panthera leo. The sequence continues at coordinate 33,761,329 of NC_056694.1, read as the reverse complement.
ACTATATCAGTCAGGATAGGCTGAGTTCCACTGCAGTAACAAATGACCTCCGGAGCCCAGTGACCCAGCAGCCCCAAATTATGTGTGTGTGTGTGTGTGTGTGTGTGTGTGTGTGTGTGTGTGTTTTGACTCCTTGAACTATATCAGTCAGGATAGACTGAGTTCCACTGCAGTAACAAATGACCTCCGAAGCCCAGTGACCCAGCAGCCCCAAATTATGTGTGTGTGTGTGTGTGTGTGTGTGTGTGTGTGTGTGTTTTGACTCCTTGAACTATATCAGTCAGGATAGGCTGAGTTCCACTGCAGTAACAAATGACCTCCGAAGCCCAGTGACCCAGCAGCCCCAAATTGTGTGTGTGTGTGTGTGTGTGTGTGTGTGTGTGTGTGTGTTTTGACTCCTTGAACTATATCAGTCAGGATAGGCTGAGTTCCACTGCAGTAACAAATGACCTCCGGAGCCCAGTGACCCAGCAGCCCCAAATTATGTGTGTGTGTGTGTGTGTGTGTGTGTGTGTGTGTGTGTGTGTGTGTTTTGACTCCTTGAACTATATCAGTCAGGATAGACTGAGTTCCACTGCAGTAACAAATGACCTCCGAAGCCCAGTGACCCAGCAGCCCCAAATTATGTGTGTGTGTGTGTGTGTGTGTGTGTGTGTGTGTGTGTGTGTTTTGACTCCTTGAACTATATCAGTCAGGATAGGCTGAGTTCCACTGCAGTAACAAATGACCTCCGGAGCCCAGTGACCCAGCAGCCCCAAACGACAAAGGTTTACTTCTCGTTCCTGCTACACATCCATTGTCCAGATGTCTGAGACTCTGTCCCGTGTGGTGACTCAGGACCCAGGCTAACGTGATGGGATGAGGTGCCAAAGAGAACGGGAGCCGCTAAATGTCTTCCATGGTCACTTGCACACATGGCTCGCTGGCCAGACTAATCACAGAGCCTCGCGTACAGTGCAGCAAGGGCCCGGGAGTGCCGTCCCACCGTGCACTCAGGAAGAGGGAACTGGGAACATCACTAGCAACTCATCACACAGCCCTCGTCACCCTCAGCCAGGAGTCTCTGGCAGCCACGTATGGATGGCATGCCTCCTGTACCACTTACTGGACTAGGGTTGTACAAAATGACAATAGTACCTACCTCACAGGGCTGTTGTAAAGAGTCTACACAAAGAGGCTTTGAACAGTGCCTGGCACATAGAAAGTGCTCAAATCTGTCTGTTGTTGTTGCTGGTATAAATTGTGGTTCTTTGGTTATAAGCAGGATACGACTTGACTGTGATTATCTTAAGCAAAAAAATAGGCATTTGTTGGAAGGAGAGAGGATAGATCAGACAATCAAAGAGAAAGATGAACAGCCCAGACCTCAGCCAGGGATAAGGGCAGCCGCGGGGATCCAGGAGGTAGGATCAGACAGCCTCTCCAGCCACCCCTGCTGGGCAAGGCTCCAAGATTCAGATTCCAAGACAGATCTAGCTCTGCACATCCTTACCCTTCGACACCTCGATCGACAATCCTAACCAAGCCGCAAGGAGCTGGGAGAGAGCAGCTCTTTGAAGGGGTCAAGGGCTGTGGCTGAAAGATGAGTCCACAGTTCACTCTGGGTGCCACTAACGCATCCAACAACTTCACTGAGCTAGAGGAAGACCTTCCCTGTGGGTGGATGTGCCCCTGAACCTGTGCACATGGCTTGACAAGCAGAGGAGGGTCTCCTAGCTCAGGGGACCTTGTACAGTGCAGAACCCGCTTAACCATCCATGGCCACCCTATATCTTTTACCAGTCCACAGAGAAAGAGAGATAGAGAAAGACACAATGTGGCCAGAACTGAGTTCTGGAGCTGCCACAGTCCTTGGAGTGGTCTAGGAGCAGAAGCACTCAGACTGGAGAGAGAAAGAAAAATAAATCCAACCTGCAGAAAGAAGCAGAGCCAAGAGGCTCCCTGAAATGCAAATCCAGTCTGCATTTCTGATGGGTTTCCATTTCTGGACCCTCCTGGGGCCTTTACGTTCTGCAAGATGCTCCATATCTTTATAGTAAGCCCCCCCCTTTTGCTTCAGCTAGCTGCATTCCAGCCCCAGCAGACTTCTAACAAAGGAGGAAGCATTTGGTTACAGCTATCATTCTCCTGGGTTGACAGGGAGACTCTTTTGCCAAACACCCCCGGGAGGTGAGACTCAGACCATACCTGGGGTACAAAGGGGAGATGTATGGTGGAGCCAGTGTCCCTGGAGGTAGCGATAAAAAATGACGTCTGATTCTCTGCAGATGATGGATGAGAATTTAGCCACCTCCACCCCCTGAACTGTAGTTATTCTAGGAAAGCAGCTCTGGCAGCAGGGAGGGTAGCTTCCACAAGGAGAAGCCTCCATGGGTGTATTAAACAAAATGCTTTTGAGGAGCCCCCCAAGAGTCCCACTAGACAGTCTGACACCAGGCCCTTCCCATTTACTCTGGGTCACAAAGCCCAGGATGATGAGTCCCCATCAAGCATCAAGGGGAACATGGCACTTTCTCCCTCCCCCTGTAAAACATCCGAGCATGTGGGGGTGGGCTTATCTTATATCGGGTCCATGATTTCATAATACTGATTGATCAACTGTGCAAATACAGGGTTACCTTGGGTAAATCTAAATTTCCCTTCCTCCAAACTCCTCTCAGAGGACTTCATGTGATCCTGGGCTGTCCTCTCTTCTCTCCACGTGGCTCAGGCTGGCCAGAGTAGCCCTGGCCACTGGATTGGCTCACAGTGTAGGCATGTGACCCTTGCTGGGCCAATCAGAAACTTCTCTGGGATATTTTTTCCAGATTTTATTTATTTGTTTATATTTATATTTTTTAATGTTTCTTTATCTCTGAGAGAGAGACAGAGTACAAGCAGGGGAGGGGCAGAGAGAGAGGGAGACACAGAATCCCAAGGGGCTTCAGGCTCTGAGCTGTCAGCACAGAGCCCGACAGGCGGCTCAAACTCACGAACTGTGAGATCATGACCTGAACTGAAGTTGGACGCTCAACCGACTGAGCCACCCAATCGCCCAATGTTTATCTATTCATTTTTAAAGTAAATGCTACATTCAGTGTGGAGCTCGAACTCATGACCCCGAGATCAAGAGTCACATGCTCCTCCAACTGAGCCAGCCAGGCGCCCCTATCCGTAGATACCGGGAAGCAAAAGTTCTCCTTCTGATTGGCTGCTAACCTGGGAGTCTGAAGCCACCACAGGTCATTGTTTCTGCTACGTGGAGAGAATATCCTCGCAATGAAGCCAGGCAGCAACTCACAGAACAGAGAGAGAAAGATAGAAAAAGCACGTAGCTATTGCTAAAATTCCCGGTGACTTTCACCCATCAGTTTACCATCTGGCTAAGCTCTTTGGGTTTGGGTTCACGCTCAAAGAAGAAAGTTACATTTTGTGGGGACTCCAGTTGATATGATTTTGGGGAGGTCCTGCTAAGAGAAAAACAGTTTAGGGACACCTGGATGGCTCAGTCAGTAGAATACTCGACTCTTGATCCCAGGTTGTGAGTTCAAGCCCCATGCTGAGTGTAGAAGTTATGAAAGAACAAAGAAGGAAGGAAGGAAGGAAGGAAGGAAGGAAGGAAGGAAGGAAGAAAAGAAAGGAGGAAGGAAGGAAGGAAGGAAGGAAGGAAAGAAGGAAGGAAGGAAGGAAGGAAGGAAGGAAGGAAAAGAAAAGAGGAGGGAAGGAAGGAAGGTAGGAAAGAAGGAAGGAAGGGGGAAGGGAGGGAGGAAAAAAGGAAGGAAGGAAGGAAGGAAAGAAGGAAGGAAGGAAGGAAGGAAGGAAGGAAGGAAGGAAAGGAAGAAAAGTAAAGAGGAGGGAAGGAAGGAAGGTAGGAAAGAAGGAAGGAAGGGGGAAGGGAGGGAGGAAAGAAGGAGGGAAGGAAGGAAGGAAGGAGGAAAAGAAAGGAGGAAGGAAGGAAGGAAAGAAAGAAGGAAGGAAGGAAGTGGGAAGGGAGGGAAGAAGGAAGGAAGGAAGGAAGGAAGGAAGGAAAGGAGGAAAAGAAAAGAGGAGGGAAGGAAGGAAGGTAGGAAAGAAGGAAGGAAGGGGGAAGGGAGGGAGGAAAGAAGGAGGGAAGGAAGGAAGGAAGGAGGAAAAGAAAGGAGGAAGGAAGGAAGGAAAGAAAGAAGGAAGGAAGGAAGTGGGAAGGGAGGGAAGAAGGAAGGAAGGAAGGAAGGAAGGAAGGAAGGAAGGAAGGAAGGAAGGGGGAAGGGAGGGAAGAAGGAAGGAAAACAACAGTTTAATTATGACTATAAAACGGCTAGCGGGGCGCCTGGGTGGCTCAGTCAGTTGAGCGACCAACTTCGGCTCAGGTCATGATCTCGCAGTTTGTGGGTTTGAGCCCCGCGTCGGGCTCTGTGCTGACAGCTCAGAGCCTGGAGCCTGCTTCGGATTCTGTGTCTCCCTCTCTCTCTGCCTCCCCCCACCCCCCACTCACACTCTGTCTCTCTCTCCTTCAAAAATAAACATTAAAAAAAAATTAAAAAAAAAAAAACTGCTAGGAAATGAACAGCAGCCCAGACTTTCCCCAAGAGCTAGTTTGTTGACCCTTGATCTAATATATGACTTAGGAGCAAAACTTCTAAAATAAAATAATTACTAGGGCCCCTCCCAGGGCTTAGGAGGACATAAGCAAATACCCCAAAACTCACGTTTCATGACCCTCACATTAAGTCACCTCTGTTTGTATCCACTTAGGATCAGTCCCTTAATTTGTTTGTACCTATCACTTCTTTCCCCGGTGTTATACCAGACTGCATGCGAGAGCTGCCTCATCACTGTGTTAGCCTCTGTCTGTCTACACCACACCTGAGAGCTGGCAAATAGCTAAGGATATTTATGCTCATTCTCTTTCAACTATATATATGTAGTTATACACAGATTTAGATAAATTGATTGACTGATATACAGAGAGATTGATATATAAATATAGAAATCTATCCTGCCTGTACTCTCTCTGTTCTCTCTTTTGGACAACAATTTAGCAGTTCTGTGCACTCAACTCAGCTCCCACTGACAACATAGATAAGCTTAATAGTAAGTGTGAGGCACTGTGCTTAGTGCTTTAAAGACATTTTCTTATTTAATCTTCTTGATAAAGGGGGGAGGGGGGTCCGTTCCCTGCCTGTGATTGGTTCAGGAATCCAGGCCTAAGCCACTCAGCTTCAGGCACTTCCCAATGAATGGATTCTCAGTCCATGGGTAGGTATGAGACCAATTACACTGAAAAGAAGGAATCGTATTCCATCATCAGGAGGGAGGGGAGGGCTCTCCATTGCTCATTAGATATGAACAACAAGGCACATGCCCTCAACTCCCACAAGAAGCCAGAAGCCACCTAGTGACCACAAAAGAAACTCAACCTTAGTCTGAAGGCAAAGCCTGGATAGAGAAGGAAAGCTTGAGGGTTGGGTCAGATTCAGTTGCTGGATTAGCCACACCTCGAGGACACCCCACCACTGGGCTCTTTGCTATGTGAAATGATGCGCTTTCTTGTGGTCGACATAAATTTGTGTTCCTTCCAGCCACAAACATCTGGTTGATCTACGTTCATTGTACACATGAGAAAGATGAACTCAAAGATACTATGTAACGCAAGTGAGTCAGTCAACGAGTAAGTAGCAGACCTGGGTCTGACTGCCATACTAGCGCCTTTCGTCATACCAGTTTGAGGCTTAGCCTGAACATCCTGCCCCACTGCCCCCGTTTCTGCAGTGCAACCAATGACACATCAACAACAACTGTAATAATGGTAGCTAACACTTGATGAATGTCTGTGTCAGATACTGTTTGAAGTGATTCACTGTTACCAGTATCCCCATTTAACAGATGAGGAAACCGAAGCAGAGGATTTAAGCAACCTGTCCAAGTTCATAGGAGATTCCAATCATCCATGCTCTTACCCACTACGTTAAATAAAGTGATGCATTTTAGTACCGACTTCAGTTGGAGAAACTGGTTGCCACAGACCCCACCAACACCCTGTTGTTACACGCGGGCTGCTTCACTTATTTGCAAAACCAGCCTAGCTCCTGTAGGCATAGAATTTCCAAACCTTGGGGCACAGCAGGGCAGCAAAGACTAACGGCCATTACTTTGCCATATCCATTTATTTCCCGGTTTATTTTGCTTGTTGGCTAACTTTCTCCAGTTTGCTTTTCTATCTGCACTGCCACCCACTTCCTTATGTTACGACTTTAAATGAATTACATTCTTGGCACATTCACCTCCCTTCCTCCCTCTCCCGTCTGAAGCTCAGTAAACCCAGCTGGCGATAGGTTCGCCTCCAACTTGTTTCTTCTTGCACGTTATCGACTTAGGAGCTGAAAACAATTCCAAGTCTATAGCCAGTGTCCAAAGGATGCTTACCAAAGGCCCAGCACGTTCTGAGTGCTTAACATTAATGCTCCTTGAAACAACCTCTGAATTGTTCTATTGTTATCATCCACCCTTTGGGAACGGAAAAAAACCTGAGACACAGAGAAATTAAGTGATCTGCCAAGGTCACACAGCAATACAAACCAGAGCAAAAAGACTTGAATGTCGAAAGTCTGATTAAGGCGGCCCTTGGCATTGCACTTAATAGGGGGGAAATGGCTACTTGTATGGTATCAGAGAACTTTCGAAATATTAAAGCGTGCCACCCCACCCCCCGCCAGGCCAATCCTGTGTTTGTTGAAGATTCCGTCAAGCAGAGAATTATATCAACTCAGACCCAATCTTTTCAACCTGACCCTTTGTCCTCAGCCTGATTTCCTCAGCTTAAAATGAACGCTCTTTGCAGGCTTTCTCATTGGCTCTCTCATCCTTCCGGAGCTGGGCGGTCCCACATGAAAGCTGTCAGCCACCTGTGGCTGCTAGAGAACCTTTAGAGGGGCTAGTCCAAATTGAGAGGTGCTGTGAACATTCAGTGCATGCTAGATTTCAAAAACTTCGTATCAGGAAGAAATACAATTTTGATAATTTTCGTATTGATTACAAGTTGAAATGACAATATTTTGCACGTATGGAGTGAAGCAAAATGTATTGCTAAAATTATTTTCAACTGCTTCTTCTTACTCTGTTGCTTTTTTATTTTTTAAAATTTTTTAATGTTTATTATTTAGAGGGAGGGAGACAGAGCATGAGTGGGGGAGATACAGAGAGAAAGAGAGGGAGACGCAGAATCTGAAGCAGGCTCCAGGCTCCGAGCTGTCAGCACAGAGCCCGATGTGGGGCTTGAACCCACGAACCATGAGATCATCACTGGATCCGAAGTTGGACGCTTAACCGACTGAATTACCAAAATTCATCCTTTTTTACCTGCTCTGTGAAAGCAGGTAAAGTGCCCCATTTTTAACTTTTTTTGTAAATTTTTGCTTCTTCTGCCTCTTCTTCTTTTTTTCTTTATGTTACCTTACAAATGTGGCTACTAGAAAATTATAAATAATATGGGGCGCCTGGGTGGCTCAAACCCCATATCAGGCTCTGTCCTGACAGCTCAGAGCTTGGAGCCTGCTTCTGATTCTGTGTCTCCCTCTCACTCTGTGCCCCTCCCCCGCTTGTGCATGCTCTCTCTCTCTCTCTCTCTCTCAAAAATAAATAGAAACGTTAAAAAAATAAAGTAAAATAATAAAAAAATGCAATCGTGATAATAGTGTTTGAATTACAAGTAAAAAAACCACCTCTCTCATGACACTTGAGGCATAAGTCCGGACCCAGCCAGGACAGCAAAGCCATATGGCAATTAGCATAGCAAAAGTTTAATTTAAAGAATTATTAACTCCCATGGGCGATTGGTGTAGTGACGGATCAGATGCTAGGGATGAGACACAATGCCCAAAGAAGAGTCTCTCTCTACTGCTCTTGGCAGCAGCCAGACCTTGTTAGTGAGGTGTTGCCTCTGGAACTTGCTGGAAATTTGCTACCTGGGATGCCGGGGAGAGTCTCCCTGGAGGCTCTCACCACAAAACCATCTGACGGGGCGGGGGTTGGGGGGGATGTCAAGGGGAAGTTGGGTGCTGCTGACCACAGTGCACGGCAGGTGCCTGGAAAACTGCCCACACCAAAGGAGCTGGACTCTGGCTAAAGCTACATGCGTGGCTGGAGGCAAGCCGTGGAGGAGCTGGGGCCCTGGAGAGATGTCCAGACACACTCTAAGCGCCTGCCTGGTAAGCACAGGGCACCAGGAAGTAAAACCCTTTGCTCCTGAAACGTCCCTCTCTCTCTCTCTCTGGCGCCCTCTACTGACAAAGCTTCAGGGCCAGCTGGCGCAGGAAAAAAAGTTGTTTTTTTTTAATTTGTTTTAAATGTTTGTTTATTTTTGAGAGAGAGAGCTGGGCGGGGGCAGAGAGAGAGAGGGGGACAGAGGATCAGAAGCGGGCTCTGCACTGACAGCAGAGAGCCTGACGTGGGGCTCGAACTCATAAACTGCCAGATCATGACCTGAGCCAAAGTCGGATGTCGGACACTTAAGAGACTGACCCCCCCAGGTGCCACAGGAAGAAAAGTTTTAAAGGGCCCAGATCCATTTTCACAGAGCAGGTAAAAAAGGATGAATTTTGGTAGCGGGCATACACTATAATGATGCGGATTCTTCTGGATGCAAGGGACAGATATCCCATTCAAACCTGCTTTTTCAAAGTTATGTGTATGTGTGTGTAGGAGTGGAGGTATATACAGTCTTAAAAGCATCGCCCCACAGATTACCTATCAAGTACAAATGACAGAAGGGGCCTCTATGGTGGATAAATCTAGAAGATGCTACCTTAAAACAATGATCAAATTTAACGCCACCAATGATAAGAAAAACGAACACCAAGTACCCTGTGTTGGTGAGGAACTGAGGGACACAACATCACTTAGGAAGGACTCTCACCAAAAACATTTCATCAGGGGGTGCCTGGGTGGCTCGTTCCAATTTCAGCTTCGGTCATGATCTCACGGTTCGTGAGTTCAGGTCCCACGTTGGGCTCTGCGCTGACAGCTCAGAGCCTGGAGCCTACTTCAGAGTCTGTGTCTCTCTCTCTGCTCCTCCCCTGCTCACACTCTGTCTATTTCTCTCAAAAATAAAAAACGTGATTAAAAAAAATATTTCATCAGAATGTAAACAGTGGAGGGGCACCTAGCCAGCTCAGTCTTGGTGGAGTGTGTGAGTGTTGATCTCAAGGTCACGAGTTCGAGTCTCGTGTTGGGGGTAGAGATTACTAAAAAAAAATAATAAAAAAAAAAAAAAAAAAAAAAAGAATCCGAGCAGTGGAAACCAATTTCACAAATCCAAACTGAGATATTCTACAAAATAACTGTCTGGACAGAAACGTCAATGTCATAAAAAGCAAAAATGGTTGGAGAACAGTTCTAGGTTGAAGGAGACCGGGGAACCGGCAACAGTGCAATGTGTGATCCTGAATTGTGAGACAAGGACATTATTGGAACCACTGGGGTAAACTGCACATGGGCCATATATCAGAAAAGTTTTTTCAAGTGAATTTATTTATTTTCAGTAATCTCTACACCCAACATGAGGCTCGAACTCAGCCCTGTGATCAAGAGTCTCATGCTCTTCTGACTGAGCCAGCCAGGTACCCCGGTGTTAAATTTCTTTCCTTTCCGTTCCTTTCCGTTCCTTTCCTTTCCTTTTCTTTTCCTTTCTTTTCTTTTCCTTTCTTTTTTTTTAAGATTTCTTTCTTTCTTTCTTTCTTTCTTTCTTTCTTTCTTTCTTTCTTTCTTTCTTTTTTTCAGAGAGAGAGAGAGAGAGAGAGAGAGCAAATAAGGGGCAGAGAGAGAAAGAGAGAGAGCAGAGCCCAGAGTGGGGCTCAAATTCACGAACCATGAGATCATAACATGAGCCGAAGTCGGATGCTTAACTGACTGCAAAAACCCAGGTGTCCTCCCCAATGTTAAATTTCTCAAATATGATAATCGAATTGGAGTTGTATAGGATAAAGTCCTTGCTTTTAGGAGGTAAATATTGAAGGATTTAGGATGAAAGTGTGTGATAAGACTAAGTCATTGTCAGATGACAGGATTCAGTAATAAATACCCAGAGACAGATATTAGATAGATGATAGATAAATATAAAGAGATAGATAGCTAGATAGATAGATAAATAGATAGATAGATGCTAGATAGATAGATGCTAGATAGATAGACATATAGATAGATGATAGATAGTAATAGATAAATATAACAGAGAGATCTAAGAAAAATGTAGAAAACATAATTTTTAAAGGAGGAGCTGAAGCACGGACCCACACAACCGGAAAGGAATCCACTAGCTTCAGGAGCGGTTGGATACATGTGCTCAAATAACGTGTCAGCAATCTGTCTTTCTCCATCTCCCAGCTCTGCTCTGCTCAAATTTGTTCTCCAAGTTCATACCCTATCAGCTAGCCTAGCCTAGCACACAGACAACACCTCTTTCCAGGGCTGATGCTCATTGGACACTCGGGTCACATGTTCATCCCTGAACCGTGAGGATAGGATGCCCTGATTGGTTACACTGGGTCATGTGCCCACCCTGGGAATCTAGGAATGGCAGAGCAGCCCCACATAAACCACATGAGCTAAGAATGAAGGACTGGTCATGCCCCGAAGAAAATTTGGGAGGGTATTAACAGAAGAAAGAAGACTCAATGCAGGACGGATAAAAAGAACATTTGTAGGACACATATATATACATTACATATATATTTAGCCATCCATACTTTACATCTTTTTTGGAGACTAACATTTTTCATTCACTAAGATACCACTGAGTTATATCTCAATAAAGGTAGACAAAAAATATATATCGTAGACAAAAACAAAATCAGACAGTAGAGAAACCTGAGAGACATTACCTCATCCAGGTCGTGGTCAAGGTCAACACCAAGGGCGAGAAGCTATGTTGGTAATCTGCCTCCTTGAGTTGGTGTGATGAGCATGGCACTTGCATCTGTGTGGTCTTCCTCCCCAGCTGCATCATCTCAGGCTCGTCGTGTTCTGCACATATCTGACCAGTACTCCTCAAAACTGTCAAGGTCACCAAAGACAAGGAAAAGACCTGAGGGGAGAAAAGGAAAAATGACAAATCAACGTAAAGCAGTGTTCTGGATGGGACCCTGGGGCAGAAAAAGAACGTTAGGTAAAAACTAAGAAAATTGTGAACAAAGTGTAGATTTTAGGTAATAATAATGGATCAGTATTGGTTCACTAACTGCAACAAATACATGATACTAATGTAAAATAGGGATAGCAGAATTGGAGTGCAGGTGGATGGGAACTCTTTGTGACAGCTTTGCAATTTTTCTGCATATCTAAGTAAATTTTTAAATTTTTTAAAAGTTTATTTATTTTGAGAGAGAGTGGGGGAGGGGCAGAGAGAGGGGGAGAGAATCCCAAGCAGGCTCTACGCTGTCAGCTCAGAGTCCGACGTGGGGCTCAGTCTCCAGGGCTCAGTCTCACGAACCGTGAGTCATGACCGAGCCGAAATCAAGAGTCAGATGCTTCATCGGCTGAGCCACCCAGGTGCCCCATAAATTTTATTTTATTTATTTATTTATTAAAAAATTTATTTATTTTTATTTATTTTTTTTAATTTTTTTTTAACGTTTATTTTATTTTTGAGACAGAGAGAGACAGAGCATGAATGGGGGAGGGTCAGAGAGAGAGGGAGACACAGAATCTGAAACAGGCTCCAGGCTCTGAGCTGTCAGCACAGAGCCCGACGCGGGGCTCAAACTCACGGACCGCGAGATCCTGACCTGAGCTGAAGTCGGACGCCCAACCAACTGAGCCACCCAGGTGCCCCTAAAAAATTTTTTTAAATAGCAGCATGCAATTTAATGTTTATTTATTTTTGACAGAGAAAGAGAAAGACAGAGACAGAGCACGAGTTGGGGAGGGGCAGAGAGAGAGGGAGACACAGAATCCGAAACAGGCTCCAGGCTCTGAGCTGCCAGGACAGAGCCTGACGCGGGGCTTGAACTCACAGACCGCGAGATCATGAGGTGAGCCGAAGTCGGATGCTCAACCGACTGAGCCACCCAGGAGCCCCTATTTTGTTAAATACATTATGGTCTTGTACCACATCAGTTTTTAAATGACTGCATGGTACTCCTTCGTATGGCCGATTCATGATTTTTGCTGTTTTCAAAAGTTGTCACTGTCTTCCTAGGCGGACACGATTCTAGAAGGAAGCTGGTCTCCCTAAAAGTGGCCATAGCTTGACAGAATGATCTGAAAACATGCCACCCCTTTGTCAGATCCCATGGGGCTCCCCCTTTCCAGCGGGGGGCTGGGAAGCAGCAATTGGTAGTGGACAAGCTCAGTTCTAGAACGCAAGACACTTAGTCCCCAGCCCCACTACTGACCGGAAGCTCTTTCCCTCCCTAGGTCAGTATCCACCTCTGTAAAAACAGGTCATTGGCCTTGATGGCCTTGGTTTGGATCAAGCGAAATCCAGTGTCTGTGTCTAGACCCTGGAGGATATGTGACCTGGGAGCACAGTAGGCCCAAGAAAGAATAATCAAAGAAGGGGCCAGAGCGCCCTGAGGTTAAATGACATGCCCAGCTTCCTCGCTGGCAGTATCAAGCAGGCCTGGGACCTGAACTCCGGTTTCCCTGAATCCCCAGCTAAGCCCTAGGAAGCCGAGCACTCTGGATGCACCAAGTGCCTGCCTGGTGCTTTGGACGGGACTATGTGCTTTGTTATGGTTGGAGTTTTGCCATGTGATCCACTTCTCTTCATTCATCAAAGGCCAGACACAGACACAAAATGAAGGATGCACCTCCTGTCCCTCCCCTCACCAGTTGACTGCTACTTGTAAATTTCTCAGCTCAGCTATCACCTCCTCCAGGAAGCCCTCCCTGACCACCACACACCGGGTGTGCCTCTGTGTAGTTCCACAGCCCCTCATCACGGTTCTCGCTATGGTGCTCTAACTGCTCGTTCAATATGCCGTCTGCCTCTGTGACTTCAGGAATGGAGTCTCTCTTGTCTGCTGCCACATGCCCTGGGACAGTCACACTATTAGGCCAGAGCATCAGTTCACTAAATGTTTGTCGAGAAACAGATGAGTTTCAGAATGAACTGTTCGTGGAAATATAGCCTGATTGCTACGCCTTGCCGCTTCAGAACTCCACTGTCGTGTTGCTACGACACATTTCCCCGAACTGGGTGGTTTAAAACAATAGGAATCTATTTCCCCAGGGTTGTGGGGCCAGCAGTCTGAAATCTAGCGGAGGTGTGTTCCCTCCAGGGGCTGTGGGGCAAGCTCTATTCCTTGCTTCTTCCAGTTTCTAGTGACTTCTGGCATGGCCTTCCTGGGCTTGTGCCTGTGCCAGTCCAAGCCCCCACCTCTGTCTGAACATGGCCTTCACCTCTTTGTGTCTGTCCTCTGTGCATCTCTGATTAGGATATGTGGCACTGGATTTAGGGCACATCACATTCAAAGGCTCTGGAGATGTAGGTGTGAACATATCTTTTGGGAGACTACCATTCAACTCACTACACCCACCCCACTGTAACTGTTGCTTTTCTCTCTGTCTCCCCATTACAGCATTGTGTCACTTAGGAATATATTAGCTGCAAGTGATAGAAAACCCCACCAGTGGGGCTCAAGTCACAAGGGCATTTAATTGTTTAACAAGAAGTGCGGAGGGAGGCCACCCAGGGTTCATTTGGAAGCTGAGTGCTGTCGGCAAGGACCCAGCCTCCTGCCCTCCTTCTACTTCACCACCTTCAGTACTGTGGCTTTTCAACTTTGAGTTCATCTTCTCATGGTCACAAAATGGCTGCCACAGCTCCAACCATCAGACTCTTACATACCACTCACAGCAGGAAGGGAAAGAAGGCAGCAAATACAGCCACTCCTTCCTCATGGTCATTATGTCCGGGCGAGAAAGTTTTCCCGGAATCCCCCCGGTGGACTTTCCATTATAATTCATTGACCAGAGTTGATTTTCATCCCCACTCCACACCCAAGCCAATTCTTATTAAAGAACAACAGAATTGCCATGACTGGCTTAGACCAGTCTCAGTCTTAGTAGCCTAATAAAATCACCTTAGTAGCTTTTAATAAATACTAATGCCCATACAGGCTCAGAGCTGTCAGCCCAGAACCCCAAGCGGGGCTCAAACCCACAAACCAGGAGATCATGACCTGAACTAAAACCAAGAGACAGATGCCCAACCGACTGAGCCAACCAGGTACCCTCCAGCATTTAAACAAATTTTTTTTAAGTTTATTTTATTTTTGATAGAGAGAGACACAGAGACAGACAGAGCATGAGCAGGGGAGGGGCAGAGAGAGAGGGAGACCCAGAATCTGAAGCAGGCTCCAGGCTCCCACCTGTCAGCACAGAGCCCGACGCGGGGCTCAAACTCATGAACGGTGAGATCATGACCTGAGCTGAAGTCAGACTCTCAACCAACTGACCCACCCAGACGCCCCCTGGCATTTTTAAAAGGATAGTTTCCCCAAATGATTCTAATGTACAACTGGGGTTGAAAACCACTGACTTAAACCGAGGGTTAGCACATTTTTCTACATTAGGCCAGAGAATAAATTTCTTTGGCTTCGTAGGCCAGTTTTCCCTGCAACTATTCAATTCTGCTGTTACAGCACAAAAGCAGCCACAGACAGTACTGAATGAACTGCTGTGGCTGTGTTCCAATAAAACTTCATTTACAAAGGCAGGTGGCGGGCTGAACTTGACCTGTGAGCCATAGTTTTCTGCCCCTGGCCCAAACCAACGAGGCATCAGGAATGCTGTGAACCAGAAAAAAGAGAAATGGTCTGCAGGGGGCGGGGCGGGGGTGGGGGTGGGGGTGCTCAGTCATGATCTCACAGTTTGTGAGTTTGAGCCCCGCCTTGGGCTCTGTGCTGACAGCATGGAGCCTGGAGCCTGCTTCAGATTCTTTGTCTCCCTCTCTCTCTGCCCCTCCCCCATACGTGCTCTGTGTCTCTCTCTCTCTCTCTCTCAAAATAAATAAACATTAACAAAATTAAAAAAAAAAAAAAAAAAAGACGGGGAAGGGGCCACAAAGCAAGGAATGTCGGTGGTCTCTAGAAGCTGGGAAAGCCAAGAAAAAGGATTCTCTCCTAGAGCCTCCAGAAAGGGAGGCTTCCGGGGCACAGTCCGAATTTAGCCCAGTGAGACCTATTTTGGACTTCGGACCTTCACGGCTGTAAGACGTTAAATGCGTGTTATTTTAAGCCGTTAACGTTCATGGGGACTTGTTAAGGCGGCCCTGGGACACGGATACACCAGACCCCACAGGGTCCAGACCCCACAGCGCTTCTCTGGGAGCCGCCCCTCCGGGTAGTTCCCTCCCACAGGGGGTCTGTGCTGCCTGGGGCTTACCAGTGGGCAATGACACATGAGAATTGCTGTCAGCTCCAGACCCAAGCCTCGAGAGGGCTGGCTTGCACTTTTGGGAGTCCCAGGATGCAATAGTTCAAGCTCTGGGGTCGTGTCAGAGAAGGCTGTGCGGAGAGGAGAGGCCAGAAGAGCTTAGAGGGGAGGGAGGCCCAGTCTTCTCGGGGGTCTCCGTTTAGCCTCCAGGTGACCCCAGCCCCTCCGGCAGCCACCACGTGAGAGAGCCCCCAGGCAAGATCAGCTATGGCACAGCCCAGCCAGCCCGGTCCACCCACAGAAATGGAGGGATAATAACACGGTTCCTTTAAGCCACTGTCTAATTTTAGCTGCCATGAGTTAAGTTGAGGCCCTTCTGTGGTGAGTGCTAGGAAGCCATCAGCTCCTAACACTGTCCTGAATATCAACCCCACTTTCAGGATGAAGAAACCGAGGCCCTGAGAGGGAAGGTAAGGAGAGTGGCTGGTAGATGGGAGAGCTGGGTTTAAACCCAAGTCCTTCCACCTCCAGAGCCCCAGGCCCTTAGCACCTGCCAGAGCCAGCTCTCCTCAGAGCTCTCTGGATTATACTTGGAGGCCTAGGTAGGCCCCAGTCACTGCTCTGGCCGCCATTGTCGGCCGCCATGTTGGTTCAGGCAAACTCATTGCTAACCTCCTGCCCTTTTCCTCCTCTTGCTCTCAAGTCTCATCGGAGGAGAAGCGGGATTACTTACAGTAAGTGAAAACCAAGACTTGTACAGGAAGCGCAGCCTGATCCATTACAGGGTTATTCTAGCCTGTAATGGACCTGCATGCTCTCAGACACAGCCAGACTGTCTGGAGAGGGGCTGGGAGGGTTTCGAGCTACCCCGTGGCTGCTGGGGGGGGGGGAGGGTCAAGGCTCAGGCATGCAGAGGGAGGGGACCACAGGCCCTCGGTGGCCGTTGCTCTGGGTCTCCTGAAACTGCCTCCCCAGACGGTCGTCAGCGTGGCAGGAACAGCGGCCAGCAGGTGCTCGGACGCGGAGTGTTTACCTGCAGTCCTGGGGCTTTCCAGAGACTGCTGTTCCTTCCCCCGGAGGGCAGGGAGGGCCTCCCGGGGCTGATCGCTCGCCCCGGGCCTCGACCCCAGCTGCCTGGGCAGCGTCAAGGTCTGGCACCCTCTAGTGGCCGTGGGGAGAAAAGAGCCGCTTCGGAAGCGGTGGGCGGAGACTGGGGAGCTAGGTTCCAGCTGACGTTGGAAAGTCAGACTCTCCTGTCTTCAGTAAATGCAGGTGTGCGTGGCCTTATCAGATAGGTGTGTTCCAGCCATATTAGCTACGAAAAAATCTTGCTTTCTCACTGTTGTTTTTTTTTTTTTTAATTTTTTAATGTTTATTTTTAAGAGAGACAGACACAGAGAGCACGAGCAGGAGACGGCAGAGAGAGAGGGAGACAGAGAATCTGAGGCAGGTTGCAGGTTCTGAGCTGTCAGCAAAGAGCCCGACGTGGGGCTCGAACCCACGAACCATGAAATCATGACCTGAGCCGAAGCCAGGTCCTTAACCGTCTGAGCCACCCAGGCACCCCTTTCACCGTTTTTTCTTAAGACTGTATTATTTAGTATTTTTAGAGCAGTTTAAGGGCCACGGAAAAATTGAGGAGAAGCTACAGAGATTTCTCCTACACCTGTGCCCCTATGCATGCACAGCCATTATCAATATCCCTGCCGGAGTGGGGCATCTGTCACAGTGGATGAACCTGCATGGACACATCATCACCCAGAGTCCGTAGTTTCCATCAGGGTTCACTCTACGTAGTGTACATTCCGTGGGTTTGGACAGATGTATAATGACAGGAGTCCATCACTATGGTATCATACAGACTAGTTTCGCTGCCCTAAATATCCCGTTCACCCCTCCCTCCTCCCCACCGTGGCAACTGGGATTGTTCTCACTGTCTCCATAGTCTTTGCCTTTTCTAGCTTGTCACAGAGTTAGAATCAGACGGTATATAGCTTTTTTAGTCTGGCTTCTTTCTCTTAGTGATGTACATTTAAGGTTCCTCCGGGAACCTTAGAGAGAGAGGGAGACACAGAATCTGAAACAGGCTCCGGGCTCTGAGCGGTCAGCACAGAGCCCGACGCGGGGCTCGAACTCACGGGCCGCCAGATCATGACCTGAGCCGAAGTCGGATGCTTAACCGACAGAGCCACCCAGGCGCCCCTCTTATTCTTTTTTTTTTAATCCTTTTTTTTTTTTTTTTTTTTTTGAGAGAGAGAGAGAGAGGGAGGGACAAGCGAGAAGGGGCGGCAGAAAAAGAGAATTCCACAAGGGGAAGAGAGAGAAAGAGAGAGGAGAGAGAGAGAAGCAGGGCTCACCTGGGTTTCATGTTCACCCGAAGTGGGGCTTGTACTCACCTGACGTGGGACTCAAACTCAGGAACTGTGAGATCCTGACCTGAGTCAAAGTGAGGTGCTTAACGACTGAGCCATCCAGGCACCCTCTTCTTTTTTTTTTAATGTTTATTTATTTTTGAGAGAGAGAATGGGGAGAGGGGCCGAGCGAGAGGGGGACAGGGGATCCGAGGTGGACTCTGAGCTGTCAGCACAGAGCCCAACTCAGGGCTCAAACTCACAAACCGTGAGATCAGCCCCTGAGCCAAAGTTGGACGCTTAACCGATTGAGCCACCTCGATGCTTTCTTTTCAGCGCTGAATAAACATTCCCTCATCAGGTTGTACACAGTTTCTCCATTCACCACCTGCTGAAGGACGAATCGGTTGCTTCCCAGTTTGGGCAACGACGAGAAAAGCTGCTGCACACATCTGTGTGCAGGTCTTTGTGTGGACATGAGTTTTCAACTCATTTGAGCAAATACAAAGGAGTGCAATTACTGGGTTGTACGGTAGGAGTGTGTTTAGTGTTGTGGGGAACGACCATGCTGTCTTAAAAAACAAATTCAAAACCCTTAGTTGACTACTAGGAAAAGGTTCTCTAGGTACCTCTGACATGACTTTCCTTTTTAAAAGTGGCTCCCCCGGATGCCTGGGCGGCTCAGTCGGTTGGGCGTCCAGCTTCGGCTCAGGTCATGATCCTGCGGCTCGTGAACTCAAGCCCCACATTGGGCTCTCTGCTGTCAGCACAGAGCCTGCTTCAGATCCTCTCTCCCTCCTCTCTCTCTGCCCCTCCTCCACTCATTCTCTCTCTCCAAATAAATAAATAAACTTAAAAATAAATAAATAGTGGTTTCCCATCACCCAAAACATTTCTTTTTTTTTTTTTTTTATTTTTGGGACAGAGAGAGACAGAGCATGAACGGGGGAGGGGCAGAGAGAGAGGGAGACACAGAATCGGAAACAGGCTCCAGGCTCCGAGCCATCAGCCCAGAGCCTGACGCGGGGCTCGAACTCACGGACCGCGAGATCGTGACCTGGCTGAAGTCGGACGCTTAACCGACTGCGCCACCCAGGCGCCCCAAACATTCTTAATCTGGAGCCCACGGAGCACCTGTGTATCCACAGATGGGCTTTGCAGAGAGAATCCTCTGAAATCATCTGTTAAATTGTTTGAGTGGATCTGGGGAAGAAGAGGGTCTGTAATCTTCATCAGCTGCTAGTGGTGGGGGGGGGGGGGGGGCGGCGGTTGCCTGACTCCAAAAAGCTGAAGAAAATCGCTGAAAGTCCTGGTTTCCTAATGTGGCCTCTGCCTGTTCCTACCTCTGGTCACCTTCCTAAAACCAAAACAGAGAAACAGAAGTCACCCTCCTTTCTTGGCTGCTGTACTAGTGGGGAGAGGACAACTGTGTAAATCCACCCCTCCCCCCCACCCCCATCTCAGGGCTTACCCAGAGAAATGTATTTCTGGCTCCTTGGCCAGTTGGGAGCCCCCTGGCTAGGGGCCACACCATCAATCAGGGCCCCACGTTCTGTCCGTCCTCGGTGGCTCTGATCTCCTCAGTGTCCTCTCCATTTGGTTGGCCGACGGAGAAAGAGTAAGGAGGATCAGCACGTTGGAGGTTTTCATGGGCCAGGCTTGCAAATGGTGCCCCAGGCTTCCCTACACATTCCACCGACAAGACGACACTCGCAAGGGAAGCTGGGAATGTGGTCTGGCCCCAAAGGAAGAAGCAGGTTGGCAGAGCAACCACCGGGTCTCTGCCTCCCGTGGCTGCCTCCTACTCACACGTTCAGCTCACCTGTCATCTCCAGGCAGTGTGCTCAATGCCCGCCCCCCCTCCCCCATGCACACATCACGCCTCAGCCTGCCTTGCCCCTGATTCGGTTAGATTCATGCTCTTCAAACTTCGGTGTGCAGTCAAACCACTGTGGGACCTTGAGAAAATGCAGATTCTGAGTCAGTAAGTCTGGAGGGGCGCCTAGAATTCTGCACTTCTTTTTTATTTTAATGTTCATTTATTTCTTTTAGATAGAGAGCACCGGCGGGGGAGGGATGCGCGGTGGGGGGTGGGGAACGTGGACAGAGGGTCCGAAGGGGGCTCTGCGCTGACAGCAGGGAACCCCATGCGGTGTTCGCACTCAGGAACCACGAGATCATGACCTGAGCCGCAGTCGGATGCTCAACCTACGGGGTCACCCAGGCGCCCCTGGAATTCTGCATTTCTAACACTTGCCCCGGTGCCGCTGGTCCACAGACCAAAGTTGGTGGAGCAGAGAGGCAGATACTTCTCGTGTCGTCTCCTCCATCAAATCACCGTGTCGTTGGGGCACCTGGGTGGGCGTCTGACTCTCGGTTTGGGCTCAGGTCATGATCTTGCGGTTTGCGGGTTCGAGCCCTGCATTGGGCTCCACACTGGCAGTATGGAGCCTGCTTGGGATTCTCTCTCCCCCTGCCCCTCCCCTGCTCGTGCTCGCTCTCTCTTCCTCTCTCAAGATACGTAAAATAAAATAAAAAATCACTGTGTTGTAGACATGGCTCGTTTCTGGGGCTGTCCCCCAGGCGCCCCGAGACCAGGCGGCTGCATCCGCTGGTTGTTGGACGCCTCTGGTGCCGAGCACGGTACCTGGCCCAGAGCAGGACCCCAGTGACTGCTGCAGAGTGAAGGACCGGTGAGTCTCTTTGCTTGTAATCGAGGTTCCCCCTCCCAGCCCCCCTGACTGAGCCACACTGGACTGGGGGACAACTTGAAATTGCCAAATTGACCAGCAGCAGAGCCGGCCTCTTGAGGGAGGTTACCACGTCGGAGGAAGGAGGCAAAGCCCCTCGTCTCAGGATCCCAGGTGGGCTTTGCGGCACCCATCCCACCCCCCCGCAGTCCCAGTCTGGGCCTATGCTTGGCCCAGAGCATCCTCTGGCCTCGAGATGCTGTGTTTCTGATGGCTTTTTGTTGTTGTTGCTGTCTATTTATTTATTTTTTATTTTTTTTTTTAATTTTTTTTTCAACGTTTTTTATTTATTTTTGGGACAGAGAGAGACAGAGCATGAACGGGGGAGGGGCAGAGAGAGAGGGAGACACAGAATCGGAAACAGGCTCCAGGCTCCGAGCCATCAGCCCAGAGCCTGACGCGGGGCTCGAACTCACGGACCGCGAGATCGTGACCTGGCTGAAGTCGGAAGCTTAACCGACTGCGCCACCCAGGCGCCCCTGTCTATTTATTTTTGAGAGAGAGACAGAGAGACAGAAGCAGGGGAGGGGCAGAGAGAGAGAGGGAGACACAGAATCAAAAGCAGGCCCCAGGCTCTGAGCTGTCAGCACAGAGCACAACGCGGGGCTCGAACTCATGAACTGCAAGATCATGACCAGAGCCAAAGTTAGGTGCTTAACCAACTAAGCCACCCAGGTGCCCCTCCTGTGGCTTCTCCAAAGCCCCATAAAAACTAAGTTGTGGCATATGAAATTGCCTATATTCAGTTATTTTTGACCCGTGAAAAGTCAGTTTCATATGATTCAGCTTAAGAATCCAACAATTCACATATTTACTTATTTCCCCAAAGGTATCTACAGATACTCCTTCCTGAAATATTATGACCCAGAGAGGGCAAAGATGTCAAAATAAAGAAAAAAGAGTCACCTCTAACCTCTTAAAAGGAAGACAGGATCCGTGTACTGGGAGCCCAAGACAAGATAATCAATGAATTTGATGGTCTCTGTACTTAAGTTCAGTTGTTTCCAGAAATCTGGGGTAAAAAGGAAAACTCAGAGTGTAGGCTTTTTTGCAGTCAGATAAAAGGAATTAAGTTCAGAAGGAGAGCCAGATGTCACCCTCAACCCAAATTCAGGAAGAAAATGGTCCTGTTAAACCCAAGTCTGGGTGAGCTGTCATTTTCTAAACTTTGGCTCCTAGAAAAATCTCATTTTCCTTTAAGCTGGAGGAAATAAGAGTGACTTTCGGTTCCAGCAGTGAGACATCACCGCAGCAAAAGGCAATTATTAGATCAAAGGCACAGTTCGATGCATCTTAATTTTATTTTATTTTTTTAAATGCATCTTTAAAAGCCACTAATTCGATGCAGAGGCGACCATTCAACCCTGCTCCCACAACTGGTTTGCTTGACCTTAAACAAGGTCCTGTCATTTGTGTGCCTTGCTTTACATTTTCAAATATATGTCTCTTTTATTCTCACAGCATTAAAATATAAACAAACAGGGGCGCCTGGGTGGCTTGGTCGGTTGAGCGTCCAACTTCGGCTCAGGTCATGATCTCACGGTCCGTGAGTTCGAGCCCCGCGTCGGGCTCTGTGCTGACAGCTCAGAGCCTGGAGCCTGTTTCAAATTCTGTGTCTCCCTCTCTCTCTGCTTCTCCCCTGTTCATGCTCTGTCTCTCTCTGTCTCAAAAATAAATAAACGTCAAAAAAAAATTAAAAAAAAATATAAACAAACAATAGCAAAGACCCAGAAATCTTCAGGGACTGAGAAGAAGGGGTTTCATCGCAGGGTTTCACAAAATCAGCACCAGGAATCTGATCTCCAGAGAAATCCAGATTCAGGATCCATATACTCCTTCTCCCACTATTCCTTTATCTCACAGGTAAAGGTTCTTCCTTTAGGCCAGTGGTTCTCAAATAGGGGTGGGGGAGAAGGAGGGATGATTCACACACACATCCATTCTGGCAATGCTTCAAGTGCATTTTGGGTAGCCACAACTAGTGTTTCTGTGTGCTGTTCGAATCTACTGAGTAGAGGAGGGGACTGAGGGGGGAGGAGAGGGAGGAAACGGGAGGAGACTGGGGATGGGGAAGAGAGGCTAGAAGAGATAAGAGACACAAAATGAGAACAGAGAGAAGAAGAGACAGATGTGGGGGGGCGCGGATGGGGGAAGTACCAAGCCTCGCATGAGTGCTGGATCCAGCCAGACCTGAAATCCCTCCCTTGGGCATTCCAGTTATGTGAATCAATCCCTTCCCTTTTTAGTTTAAGTCTGTCCGCCCTGGGCTGCCCTTCCCTTGAGTCACCCTGAAAGCTGGAGGAGCACTCTGGTCCAGACAATCATGTTGGGTTTACGGTGTCACATGGGAATGAAGCAGAGAGACAGGGACCCCGAGTAGGTGAGAAGGGACAGCAGGTGCATGAGCCACCAGCTCCTGAAGAAGCGGACTGCAGCCTGTTACACTTTTTTTTTTTTTAAGTTTATTTATTTATTTATTTTGAGAGAGACAAAGCACGAGCAGGGAAGGGACAGAGAGAGAGGGAGAGAGAGAGAGAGTCCCAACCAGGCTAGGAGCCTGATGAGGGGCTCGATCCCACAACTGTGAGATCATGACCTGAGCCAAAAGCATCAAAAGTCAGACGCTTAACAGACTGAGCCACCCAGGCATCCCTGCAGCCCTTGTTACACCTTTAATTGGAGGTGGGAGTCCCACATTGCCTGAATTGGGGGACATTTTCCTCCGGATGGCTCCAGAAAAGGAGAGTCCTTGGGGCCAGCTGCTTGGCTTCCTGGGATGCAGAATTCATGCTGTATGCACAGCAGCCAGAGGGCTGGTTCGCAGGTTTTCCTTCCCGGCACTGGGCAGGCTGGGGGCCACCGGGCGGGCGGGCGGAGGAGGTGAGCTGGGTAGCACTCCATCTGCACAGCCTCCGCCCGGGGCGTGAGTGGGAGTGGGGGTTGGACCACCGTGGGCATCGGGATTAGGAGCTGGCTCCAGGGAGGAGGCGGCCCCAGCAGATGCCTGCCTGCCCGCCCAGCCAAGCCCGACTCTGGTTTCTCACCTGGTGGGAGTCCTAGTGGAAGGAAAAAAAAAAAAACAACAAAAAACCCAAAACAGAGGAGGGAAGATACTCTCAGCAACTTTTCTTGCAAAGGGATGCAAAGATGTGGGAATAAATCACCCAGGTCTCTGCTGCTGCGGCACAAGCCCGGGCTGTTCTGCTTCGGCCCCCCGCGTTAGGCAGGGTTACTCTCAGAAGACAGAACAAATACTTGTTTCTTCCCCTTTATTTGGCAGTTTCCAAAATAATGAGTTGGTTTCTTAGCATCTGCCAAGGTGAGGCTTTTTTTTTTTTTTGTCTGATTATGAGATTATAGATTTTTAAAAATTTATTTATTTTTGAGAGAGACCAAGGGAGCGAGCAGGGGAGGGGCAGAGAGAGGGAGGGCAAGACAGAATCCCAAGCAGGCTCCGAGCTGTCAGCAAGGACCCCGACGTGTGGCTTGAACTCATGAACCATGTTGACCTGAGCTGAAACCAAGAATCGGAAGCTTAACCGACTGAGCCACCCAGGCGCCCTTGAGTTTGTAGATTGCATTATTTATTATTATTTTTTAAAGGACAAAGGCATGTCTTGCCTTCTTTTTTCTTTTTTTTAAGTTTATTTATTTATTTTTGAGGGGAAGAACAGAGACAGAGAGAGACCCAGAATCTGAAGCAGGCTCCAGGCTCTGAGCTGTCAGCACAGAGCCTGATGCAGGGCTCCAACTCACAGACGGCGAGATCATGACCTGAGCCGAAGTCGGATGCTCAACTGAGCCACCCAGGTGCCCCTGAGTTTATAGATTTAAATATATTTGCTATCTTTCACCCTGTTTCAGTTCTCCTATTGGATACTCACATCACCCCGTCATCGGCCTATGGGAGACTTTTTTTTTTTTTTTTTTTGGCTTATTTGTTTTTGAGAGAGAGAGAGAGACAGAGCATGAGCAGGGGAGGGGCAGAGAGAGGGAGACACAGAATCCGAGGCAGGCTCCAGGCTCTTGAGCTGTCAGCAAAGAGCCGGACGCAGGGCTCGAACCCAAGAACTGTGAGATCGTGACCTAAGCCGAAGTCGGACGCTCAACCGACTGAGCCACCCAGACGCCCCATGGGAGACTCTTGAACTTGGCACCGTTTGCCATGGCTCCTGTCGCCGTGCTCCCCAGGCACGCTTACTGCTCCAGACCTAAAATCAGCCGTTTCTCCAAGGAGCCGTTTGGCCACTAGGGTTACACAGCTTTCTTTTTTCTACACAAACTCTAGCAAACAAATGAAGCCATTCTGCAGTTTCACAACACGGTGTATCTTCGGTCCCCATAACTGACTTCGGAAAACAAAAGCTCTGAGGATTTCTTCTACTTTACCCCCTGCTATGCCCCACCCCCAACCCCCCTCAGGCAGTGAGCAACAGGCTGACTTCAGTGTGAATTCAGGGAAGAGGAAGGCGGGGAGACCCAGGGAAAAAACCCAGGGTATGTAAAGCTCATAGCACGTGAACTAGGTGATCAGATAAATGATTAATCCCATCCTTCTGATTTGTTCTTTCCTCCTGTCTGCAAAAACATACCTTTGAATTCAATAATTCTTAGCAGCGTTAATACGACTACTTCTCATTGGAGAGGAGGAAAATGCAGAGAATCAACTAGTTACATTGTAATGCACGTCGCTGAGAAATGCCGCTTCTGGTGTTTGTGCAGCTCCTGCTCCCAGAGCCTCCGGGAGCTGGCTTTCCTGCCCCAACATGCGATTTTGTAGCAGCGATGCACATTTGAATCCTGGAAACTCATCCGTGCTCTCCCTCCTCTCTCCACACCCCGCCCCTCCTCCTCATCTTGTCAGAATCTAAAGTTCAGAAAGACAAGTTCATGGAACTCAATGCCAGGAAGCCTTGAGTAATCTCGCTTTGCATAATACAGTTCTTAGGGTTACTTTTCAAATGCCAAAACGCCTTGTCATCTAAGTTTCTTTCTTGTTTTTGATAAAGAAGTGGGTACTAAGGAATATTGCTGTGTGGAAGGAAGAACAGTGATCCAGGTAAGGTCATTGATTTTTTTTTTTAATGTTTATTTATTTATTTTGAGAGAGAGAGACCACAAGCAGGGAAGGGGCACAGTGAGAAGGAGAGAGAGAATTCAGAGCAAGCTGTAGTCTCAGCGCGGAGCCTGACACAGGGCTCGATCTCCCGACCGTGAGATCATTACTTGAGCTGAGATCAAGAGTCAGATGCTCAACAGACTGAACCACCAAGGCACCTCCGGGTCAATGAGTCTTTGAATCGACCTTTTGTATATGGTGTGAAATAGGGATGCGCCTTCATTCTTTTGCATATGGATATCCAGTTGTCCCCACCTATTGGTTGCTTGTCTACCTATGTACCTGGTGGTTCCCCTCCCTGTATTACAGCGTCTAGGTGAACCTGTTAGATAAATGTCTCTGGGGTGCCTGCCTGGTTCGGTCGGAAGAGTGTGCGACTCTCGATCTTGGGGTTGTAGGTTCGAGCCCCACATTGGATGTAAAGGTTACTTAAAAAAACAAAATCTGTTCGGTGTCGTGTTCCTCGTGTGCAGTCAAGACTGAGATTCACTTTACTGGATCATTAATCAAAATTATTTCACAAATTATTCTTATGATTCCTTTTAAAAAAGATACAGCAGCAACAAGGGATGTATCTCCAGGTCCCGCATAATTCCCTTTCTACTTTGAAGTCCTCTGATGAGGATAAGGGACGTGGAGGCAACACAGTTATTGTTGCTCAGTAGCAAATGGAGCTTTAGTTTCACAAAATGTGAAAGCAACGCTCCTAACCCTTTAAAAAATAAATCTGGGGGCGCCTGGGTGGCTCGGTGGGTTAAGTGTCCAACTTTAGCTCAGGTCATGATCTAATGGTTCATGGGTTTGAGCCCCGTGTTGGGCTCTATGCTGACGGCTCAGAGCCTGGAGCCTGCTTCGGATTCTGTCTCCCTCTCTCTCTGCCCTTCCCCAGCTCATGCTCTCACAATGTCTCTGTCAAAAATAAATAAACTTAATAAAAAGAAATTTAAAAAAAAATTCTTAAAAAAATTTTTAAATAAATAAATAAATAAATAAAATATTTTAAAGAGACAGAGTCACGCATTTTATAGGGGAGAAGCAGTTCTGAACCCTGATTGTGGTGGTGGTTACACGAATCTGTGCACGCGTGATAGAATTCCATAGAATGGAGCACCCACACAGAATGTGTGCAAAAGCTGGAACGTGGACGAGGTTTGCAGTTCGCTGAAGAGCATCATATCAGGTGTTCATTTCCTGGTTTTGATAACAGACAACATTTATTTATGTGAGATGTTATCACTAGGGGAAACTGGGTGGAAGGTATTCGGGAAATCTCTGTACTATTTTTTTGCAACCTTTTGTGAGTCTAAAATTATTTCTAAATAAAGGCTTTATTGAAAATGGGGAGGAGGGGCGCCCGGGTGGCTCAGTTGGTTGAGCGTCCAACTCTCGGCTTCCACTCAGGTCATGATCTCACGGTTCCTGGGATAGAGCCCCATGTTGGGCCTCGTGCTCACACGGTCTCCCTCTCTTTCTGCCCCTCCCGCCCCTCAAAATAAATAAACTTTTTTTAAAAAATGGGGAGGAATGCAGGCTCAGTTGGTGGAGCCTGCGACTCTTGATTTCAGGGTCGTGAGTTTGAGCCCCATACTGAGTGTAGAGATTACCTACAAAAATAAAAAATACATTTAAAAAAGTGGGGAAGGGGCGCCTGGGTGGCGCAGTCGGTTAAGTGTCCGACTTCAGCCAGGTCACGATCTCGCGGTCCGTGAGTTCGAGCCCCGCGTCAGGCTCTGGGCTGATGGCTTGGAGCCTGGAGCCTGTTTCCGATTCTGTGTCTCCCTCTCTCTCTGCCCCTCCCCCGTTCATGCTCTGTCTCTCTCTGTCCCAAAAACAAATAAAAAACGTTGAAAAAAAATTTTTTTAAATAAAAAAGTGGGGAAAAACTGAAGGACTACTTTGGGCATGGGGTTTTTGAAATAAACAAACAAGACAAAGAAAAAAAATAGCAACCTTTCAATGGCTTCGTGCTGCCTTCAGGATTCAGTTCAAAGCCCTCAGGATGGCATTCGAGGTCCCTCCTGACCTGGTCTGACTACTGTTCCCAGATCATTCAGGGTTTGGAACACACAATCAAAGTGTCCCATCAGTAGACACCCTAGAAACCCAGGTGGTGAAAGACAGTTAAGAGTCGTGTTCCTCGAGGCCAATCCGAGAGCTGGGCTGGGTCAGAACCCGGGTCATGGGGACAGCTCATCAGATCCACAGTTCCCTTTTAACACAACATTTTGTAACGTCACTTTACTGAAAGAAAATCTGTGAATAATGTAGACTTTCTCCACACACAATTTACAAAAACATTATAAGGCCCCAACTACATTCTAAAAAGGAAAAACTTAGGGCCATCTGGGTGGCTCAGTCGGTTAAGCGTCCGACTTCAGCTCAGGTCATGATCTCAGCTCATGGGTTCGAACCCAGAGCCTGGAGCCTGCTTCGATTTCTGTGTCTCCCTCTCTCTCTGCCCCTCCTCTGCTCACTCTCTGACTCAAAAATATAAACTTTAAAAAAATTTTAAAAAGAAAAATTAAAAGAAAGCCATTTTAAAAAATAAAGCCATTTATAATAAAAAGAACATGCATTTATTTAAGAGATGAGTTTTTTTTTAATGTTTATATATTTATTTTGAGAGAGATAGCACACACGTGAGAATGTGAGCAGGGGAAGGGGAAAGAGAAGGGGAGACAGAGAATCCCAAGCAGCCTCCATGCTGAACCGAGCTGACAAGGGGCTCGATTCCATGAACCATGAAATCATGACCTGAGCCCAAATCAAGAGCTGGATGCTTAACTGACTGAGCCACCCAGGTGCCTCAAGAACATGCATTTTTAATTTTTTTTTGAGAGAAAGACAGAGACTTACAGAACATGAGCAGGGGAGGGGCAGAGAGAGAGGGAGACCCAGAATCTGAAGCAGGCTCCAGGCACTGAGCTGTCAGCACAGAGCCCGACGTGGGACTCAAACCCATGAATGTGAGATCATGACCTGAGCTGAAGTCGGACACTTAACCAACGGAGACACCCAGGTGCCCCAAGAACATGTATTTTTTTTAAGTAAACACTTAGAGTTTATCTATCTATTTTTTATTTTTTTTAAATTTTTTTAATATTTATTTATTTTTGAGACAGAGAGAGACAGAGCATGAACGGGGGAGGGGCAGAGAGAGAGGGAGACACAGAATTGGAAGCAGGCTCCAGGCTCTGAGCCATCAGCCCAGAGCCCGACGCGGGGCTCAAACTCATGACCGCGAGATCGTGACCTGAGTTGAAGTCGGACCCTTAACCGACTGAGCCACTCAGGTGCCCCTCTATCTATTTATTTTAATAATCTCTATACTCAATGTGGGTCTCAAACACATGACACTAAGATCCAGAGTCACATGCTCTTCTGACTGAGCGAGCCAGGTGCCTGTATAAGTAAATGCTTAGCCACAACTGTTCTGAAAGACTTAAGAGAAGCAGTCAGATGCTCTAAGTGATAGGGATGTGTCTTGTAGCCACTCAAATATCACATTTGGGAAAGTATGTGTACATATACAATATAATATATTTTTTAATGTTATTATATATTTCTATATCTCATGTTTGGGGATATGAGTTTCCAAAATGGTGGATGACTCTTGGTAAAATTCCCCCCCAAAAAACAAAACAGAACATGATCTTTCCAGGATTTAACTTTCTGGAAAATTCCCGATATAATGAAACAGTACAGGGGCGCCTGGGTGGCTCAGTCCATTGAGCATCCGACTTCGACTCCGGTCATGATCTCATGGTTCATGAGCTCCTCCCCTGCATTGGGTTCTCTGCTGTGAGTGAGGAGCCTGCTTTGGATCTCTGTCCCCACCCCCTCTCTGCACCTACCTTGCTCTCTCTCAAAAATAAATAAACATTAAAAAAAAGAGGGGCGCCTGGGTGGCGCAGTCGGTTAAGCGTCCGACTTCAGCCAGGTCACGATCTCGCGGTCCGTGAGTTCGAGCCCCGCGTCAGGCTCTGGGCTGATGGCTCGGAGCCTGGAGCCTGTTTCCGATTCTGTGTCTCCCTCTCTCTCTGCCCCTCCCCCGTTCATGCTCTGTCTCTCTCTGTCCCAAAAATAAATAAAAAACGTTGAAAAAAAAATTTTTTTTAAAAAAGAAAGAAACAGTACAAAAGATACTTTGTGATTATGCATACAACAGAAGTAGGTTCAAAGCTTATAGGATTTTTTTGAGTTTTTTTTTTTTTTTTTTTTTACCACCTTCATGAAGGGTCAGTGGGATGTTCAGAAGTCACATAGGGGACCCAGAACAACTCTTCATTTTGTGGCACTGTCTGATGCATTGCAAGACATTTCCCATCCCCAGCTGATGCCTACTGAATACTGGTGGTGCCCCAATAACTATGGAACCAAAAAGGGCTCCTCAAATTTCCCAAATGTTCCCTGGGAGGGGCAGCCACTTCTCATTGAAAATCAGTCTTTTAGAGCTGTGCTTACCCCGTATGGGAGCCAAGAACCAACCTAGCCCTTGAAATGTGGGGAGTCCCCTAAAGTGAGATGTGCTGATGGTATAAGAAACACACAGGATTTCACAACTCAGTATGAGAAAGAAGACAATGTTTGTGTCCTCCCCAAATTCGTATGCTGAAATCTTGCCCCATAATGTGATGGTGTTAGGAGGTGGGCCTTTGGGAGGTGATTGGTCACGAAGGGTGGAGACCCCGTGACTGGGATTAGTGTTCTCGTAAAGGGGACCCTGAGAGCTGTCTCTCCACCAGGTGTGGACACAGAGGGAAGACACCGTCTGGGGACCAGTAAGAGCCCCTCTCCAGACACTGGATGTGCCAGCGCCTTGATCCTGGACCCCCCAGCCTCCAGAACCGCAACAAGTAAATGCGTATAAGCCCCCCAGGCTGCGGTATTTTTGTCATAGTGGCACGAACGGACTAAGATAGCCCATACGGCTCCAATTCTGTCTCACTTCTTTTTTTCTTAAGTTTTTTTTTTTTTTTAATGTTTATTCATTTTTGAGAGAGAGAAAGAGAGACAGAGCATGAGCAGAGAGAGAGGGAGACACAGAATCCGAAGCGGGCTCCAGGCTCTGAGCTGTCAGCACAGAGCCCGACGCGGGGCTCCAACCCACAAACGTTGAGATCATGACCTGAGCCAAAGTCGGATGCTTAAGCGACTCAGCCACCCAGGCACCCCCGTCCCACTTCTTGTTTTCTTGCTCATGTAGGGAGAGGTCTGGCCTTTGCTTCTATGTACCTTGGGATCTGAGGCCTCTGAAGATTTGGTGTGTCTGTAGAGGCAGGTTAGGAGACACTTCTACAAGGTGGAGAAGAAAGGAAGAGCACAGGGGAGGCTGTGGTCATCAGAGTCTTGGGGCTCTCCCAGTTCACCCAGGGAAGGTGAAGGGTGTTTCAGGGCCTCCTGGAGAATGACTTGTAGCTCTGGGAGGGCACCAGCAGAGCAATGTCCTACTGCTATGGACGGGCATGGGAAAGATGACAAGAAGTGCCAGGTGAGATTAGCCGGGAGACCTGCCAGGAGCTGCAGAGAAAGCGTCCGCATCAGGAGACAGGCTAGCTGGACGCGGCTGACCGTGGTGGGGCACAGGAGCCCTCAGCAGCCTGGCATCCCCAAACTCTCAAGTGGGAGCAGAACAGGGATCTGGAGCGGTCGGCAGGCTCAGTGCACGAGGGGGGCCTGAACACCAAGCAGGGGGAAGGGGCAGGATGCTCTGAGTGCCCCCCTCCAAGTCTGGCAGGTGGCCTGAGGAGGGTCAGATAAGCATTTGCTTAAGAGCGATGATGCTGGGGCACCTGGGTGGCTCATTCGGTTGAACGTGTGACTCTGGCTCAGGTTATGATCCCACAGTTCCTGGGGTTCGAGCCCCGCATCGAGCTCTCAGACTCTGTGCTGACAGCTCAGAGCCTGGAGCCTACTTTGGAGATTCTGTGTCTCCCTCTCTCTCTGCTGCTCCCCTGCTCATGCTCTGTCACTCTGTCTCTTAAAAAATAAAAGAAAAAAACGAAGTTAAAAAAAAAAAAAAAAATGATGCTGGCTGCAATATGGAAAGCAGACAGCAGGGGGCGAGAGGAGGCCAGCAGAGGTCATCCTGGGATGTCCTCGAGCAAACAGGCTGGACACCCTGAACAAGTGCGTCCTGCTCTGGATGCCTCCACACACAAATGCCGATGTAAGATGTGCTTGTGGCCCTCGAGGGTGTTACAGCCACGTCGCGCCACGAGACACGTGTTCATTGTCCCAGTGCTAAAAAAAGTAAAAGATGAGTGGGTTTCAGCAGAGTCTTGCTGCAGCATGAATAAACAGTCAGACAACAGGCGAATCTGTTGGGAGGATGTGGTTTAACCTCTGAGGCCAGTTGGCCCAGTGTCATACCTGGCCACAGGCACTGACCTCCCAGATACCGTGTCTCGAGATTTTCCTGGAAGGCAGCATGGTGTGTACTTGTAAGGTCACAACCTTTCGCTCCTGTTAATTCACCTTTCAGAGCTTCTGTTTCTTCGTCCATAAAATCAGATCGCCATTTCCACCATAGTGTGGGTATGAGGATTCGCTGAGGCAACGCATCAGAGTGCTTAGCCCAGTGCACTCAAGAAATGTTAATGATTCTCTTTATGGGCATTGTTTTCTTTTCTCGAGTAAGGATGTCATCCATATATATTATTTTTTAATTAAAAAATGTTTTTTAATCTTTATTTTTGAGAGAGAGAGAGAGACAGAGCGTGAGCAGGGGAGGAACAGAGAGAGGAGACACAGCATCCGAAGCAGGCTCCAGGCTCTGAGCTGTCAACACAGAGCCCGATGCAGGGCTCAAACCCACGCTCTGCGAGATCATGACCTGAGCCGTAGTCGGACGCCCAACCGACTGAGCCACCTAGGAGCCCCTATATCATTGTTTTTTTTTTAAGCTTATTTTTATTTTTGAGAGAGAGAAAGAGAAAGCACAAGCTGGGGAGGGACAGAAAGTGAGGGAGAGAGAGAATCCCAAGCAGGCTCCGTGCTGTCAGTGTGGAGCCTGACGTGGGGCTTGATCTCATGAACCGTGAGATCGTGGCCTGAGCTGAAATCAAGATTCGGACACTTAACCAACTGAGACGCCCGGGGGCCCCTACATGTATTATTAACTTATTGTTCAAGAGTACCTGAGAGCAACGTCTACATCTCAGTCATCTGTGTCTGCCATAAACCTACTTTCGGGAGGGAGAGTGGAGGAGGGAGCCTGCCCCTGTCCACAGTGCTGAATCTTCCTGGTGTGGGTGTGGCCTG
Organism: Panthera leo; assembly: GCF_018350215.1. Lineage (NCBI taxonomy): Eukaryota > Metazoa > Chordata > Mammalia > Carnivora > Felidae > Panthera > Panthera leo. The sequence goes on along the minus strand of NC_056694.1, from coordinate 33,728,513 downwards.
TGATGCCTCCTCTCGGACCCATTCACATCTCGCATGGCGTTCTCCGCCCAGATGCCCTCTGGAGTGATGCAACACGGTGTCCCTGATCTCCCAGACATGCTAACGTGTAGTGAAATAGCACACACGGGATGATCTCGCTGTGGAAAGACACACGTTGTGTGCACATTCATTTTTGTAGAACACACATTGGGCGCAACTCATCGAACAAGTTTATAGAAATAAATAGATATTTATTAGAATTTATAGAAATATATAGAAGCATGTATATCAAACTGTTAATGGTGTTTGTCACGTTACAGCGGGATTGGTGACGGCGAGAGCTTTGCTCTTAGTGACTCACGCTCTTTGGTGGTGTTTTTTTATTGTTTTAACGATAGCCTCTACATTATTTTTTTTTAAGATTTTATTCTTTCTTTAATTTTTAAATTTTTAAAAATTTATTCATTTTTCAGGGAGAGAGAGAGAGAGAGAGAGAGAGCGAGCACGAGCGGGGGAGGGGCAGAGAGAGAGGGAGACACAGAATCCGAAGCAGCTCCAGGCTCTGAGATGTCAGCATGGAGCCTGACGCGGGGCTCTGATTCACAAACCACAAGGTCGTGACCTGAGCTGAAGTCGGACACTTAACCGACTGAACCACTCAGGTGCCCACCAATAAATTCTAATTTTCACTGACCACTTGCTATATCACAGGCACAGTGCTAAGTACTATAAATACATTATTTTGCATGATTCTTTCTCTACACAGTAGATACCATTATTATCCCCATTTTACTGATGAGGAAACTGAGGCCATTGAGATAAATCAACTTGCCTGGTATCTCGTGCAGTCAGTGTGGCAGACTATAATTTCCAAAAATGGTCACAGCAATATCTCCGGTCCCATGTGCCTTTCCAGAACCTTCTGGCTCCCTGGCAAGAAGCAGAATCTGTTTCCTCTCCATCTGACCTTAGGCAGAACCTTATAACTGCCTCAATTAATACAATACGGGGGAAGTGATGTTAGTTAACTTCCAACACTAGGTCATGAACATGATACAACTTCCAGCTGACTCTCTCTCTCTCTCTCTCTCGGCATGTTTGGCCCTGCAACCCAGCCACGACGCTGTTTGAAGACCCAAACCAACCACGCAGAGAGACCCATGTGGAGAGAAACTGAGGACCAGCCTGCATGCAGCTTCGACCACCGAACGTGGGAGTGAGGGAGCCTTCAGGCGTCTTCTAGCGGAAGCCCTGGGTAAGGAGGAGCAGACACAAGTCCTCGTGGCTGACGCGCCTTCTGAACTCCTGAGCCACGGCACCTGGGAGCAAAGTGCACAGCGTCCCAGTGGCAATAAGTTGGGGGGCACTGGGGAGCAGCTAACACGTCAGGGGTTGAAACCGGGAATCCCTGGCTCTTTCCGCTCTACTTCCGCCCTTTCCCAGCTCTTGCTACCTGCTGAACCACCAGCAGTGTTCTCAGCAAGTCGGCAGGCTCCCATCTCCCAGCCTGGGGACCTCCGACTAATCTCAAGAGCAGTCATTTATATTTGGAGAAGAAAAATCAGAATCCAAAGACAATTGTTCACAGAATGTGGAAGAGGCTCTCCTGTCTTTGGTGAGAGCTCTGGTTCTTTCCAGAAAGGAGAGGCTCCAGCCCACGGATGGCCCACCCCCATGCCAGAAAACCTGAGTCAAACAAAAAGTAATGAGAACGTCTGTTCATGCCTGCCGCCCTTGCCGTTTGCTCCGATCACAAAGGCTCCTTTTTTGTTGTTGTTGCCGTGTTTAATAAGTCTCTAAGCATCTGCCAAGGCAAGCATTCTCTTTTCTATGCCCACCTTACCTCCCTCCAAAACAGTGGGGCTTCTTCCTTCCATTTGGTGTAGCATTAAAAAAAAAAAAAATTGCACTTAACTTTTCCTGGGCAGGCCTAGAAGCGCATCTGTGAGCCTTCAGGCTGGAGAGCCCAGTTTGGCTGAATGTGAATCTGTTTTCTTCCTTCCGGGCATGAAGATCCATTAGGATGCATTGCAAGATGGGAAATGAAAAAAGAAGGAAAGAAAGAAAGAAAGAAAGAAAGACCCAACCATCTCGTCCTAAGCTCTTTAAAAATAATGATAATTAAAACAACAACAAAAAATAAGGATAATTGAAACAAAGAATGTATTCATTTATACACCACCAGGGAATTCAAGCGTAGTTTGTCTCTGGACGAGGCTGGACCCAGCAGCTCAGATAATACCATCCGGACTCAGAATCTCTGTATTCATCAGCTTTGCCTTCTCTGTGGGGTTTCATTTCCTGGCTCCTCTGGGTGTTACATGGCCACTTCACTGAATCAAATGTAGAGGAAGGCAGAGTTTCTCTGTCCAATAGCTTGAAAAGACATCAAGGAATGGGGACTTGTTTTCTCTGGCTGACCCTTCCTGGGTCATGAGCCCTGTCCTCAACCAATCAGCATGGCCCGGAGGAGTCCACCTGTTGGCTTCCTTTAGGTCAAAGGCTGTGAATCTGACTTTACAGGAGACTGATAAAACAGAACACAAGTGGCCACTACCGGATGGAATTAGGATGCTCTGAGAAAGACACGTTAAATATCCACAGACTCTCATAGAAGATTCCACTCACAGAAGATGATGCAGAAATGGTCCTTATGAACACTTGAAAAGATGCCTGAGCTCACTGGTAATCTGGGAAATGCAAAGTAAAACATCAAACAAGAAATAACATTCCCACCTCTCCCATCCAGGGGTGATAAGTGAAAGCTGTACCTAGCTAGCGTTGGTAAGAGTACAGGAACGGGGGGCGCCTGGGTGGCTCAGTCAGTTAAGTGTCTGCCTTCGGCTCAGGTCATGATCTTACAGTTCGTGGGTTCGAGCCCTGCATCAGGCTCTCTGCTGTCCATGCAGAGCCCGCTTCAGGTCATCTGTCCCTTTCTGTCCCTGCCTCTCCCCTCCCCACCCTCTGAAGTAAGTAAATAAATAAGCAAGCAAGTAAGTAAGTACAATGTATCAAGTGCAAACAGCAACATGCAAAAAATGCAGGAGGTATGATCCCATTTGTGGAAAAGAGAAAATATTTAAGAGACGGTCTGGGTGGCTGGGTCAGTTAGGTGTCTGACTCATGGTTTCGACTCAGGTCATGATCTCAGGGTTTCGTGAGTTTGAGCAGTGAGTTCACAGGCAGCTCGGAGTCTGCTTGGGATTCTCTCTCTCGCTCTTTCTCTCTGCTCCTCCCCCACTTGTGCTGTCTCTCTTTCAAAATATATAAACTTAAAAAAAAAAACTTTAAAAAATTTCTAAAAAGAGAGAGTAGAATGCAATGGTAATGTGTATAGAATTTGGGGCCGGGCTATCTGGGTTCGAATCCCAGCCCCCCGTCTCTGAAGCCGTGTGGCTTTGGGGAGTTTACCTCACCCCTCTGGGTTGGCATTTCCTCCTGTGTAAAAGAGAGATTATGGAATTCGTGGCATATGGTCATGTAGATTAAATCAGTTCACCTATGTAAATTGCTTTCAGCAGTGCCTGACATGTAGTCAGTGCCCAGTTGGCGTGAGCTGATAGCCCTGTGCACAAATCCACATAAATGCAGAGCAAAGAGGCTGTAAGGATGTGCTCCAAACTGTTGATGGCAGAAGCTGATAGCAAGGAACTTCGTACTTTGCTGTACATCGATTTGAATCGTTAGAGTCTTTCACAAAAATATGTTTGTGTATGACCAGAGTAATAGTTTTAACCCCCTGCCCTCAGATCCCCCACCGTGATGTCCCTTCACAGGCTTCCTTTTGTGGAATACTGTCATGTCATTCTGTGAGGGACAGGGCAGGGTCTAGCAGGGACCGGCCTCTAGTGGAGGCCCAACCCCCACTCTTGTGGGGATGGAGAAAGGAAAGCTGCCAGAGGTTAAACCACTTGTCCAGCCTCAAGCTTTGACTCACTGGCCAGACAGGGGCCCACGCCCAGAATCCTGTTACCTCCAACTGCCCACCCCCCCCCCCCCCTCCCATTTCTGCCTTGGGCCTCAGGCCTCAGCAGTCCATGCTCTTTATGCCCTTAAGTCACATTTTCCTCCTTCTTTAGGCTGAACAAACTGGCTAAATGGCCCTCACTCCAAATGTTCTGTTGTAGCAGAGCCTGGGTGGCTCGGTTGGTTAAGCTTGATTTCAGCTCAGGTCATGGTCTCATGGTTCATGAGATTGAGCCCCACAGCGGGCTCTGTGCTGATGGTGCAGAGCCTGCTTGGGATTCTTTCTCTCCCTCCCTCTGCCCCTCCCCTACCTCTCAAAATAAATAAACTTAAAAAAAAAAAAAAAAAAAAGAGGGGCGCCTGGGTGGCTCACACGGTTGAGTATCCGACTTTGGCTCAGGTCCTGATCTCGTGGTTCGTGATTTCGAGCCCCACGTCAGCCTCACTGCTGTCAGCGTGGAGCCCACTTTCTTTGGATCCTCTGTCCCTCTTTCTGCTTTGGATACTCTGTTCCCTGCCTCTGCTCCCCCCCCCCCCTCTCTCAAAAATACATAAACACATAAACATTTTTTTAAATGAAAAAAAAAAAAAAAAGAAAGAAAGAAATGTCCTGTTCTGTCCTCTTGCCAAACCTGGGAAGCAGACAATATTTCCTCATTTTTCAAGTGAGGAAATTGGAGAACAGAATGGTCACGTAGCATGCCAAGGGCACACAGCTAATAAGCAGCAGAGCTGGGTTTCACAGCCATCTCTTTCTGACGTTAAGGCTGTGTTCTTTTTTAAAAAGTGACTTAATTAGTGGGTTTTTTTTTTTTTTTTACTATCCTTATTTTTATTTCCATGTTTTGCTAAATAAGTTTAAAAAAATTTTTTTAAATGTTTATTTATTTTTGAGGGAGAGAGACTGAGCAAGGAAGGAACAGAGAGAGAGGGAGACACAGAATCCGAAGCAGGCTCCAGGCTCTGAGCTGTCAGCACAGAGCCCGACGCGGGGCTCCAACCCACAAACCTTGAGATCATGACCTGAGCTGAAGTCGGACGCTTAAGCGACTGAGCCACCCAGGCACCCCAGGGTTTTTTTTGTTTTTTTAGATTTAATTCGCGTTTTAAAATAAGTTACTCCCGGCACCATCCATCCAAGAAAACCTAAAAGCTGGACTGCTCTCTGAGGTTTTACCGCTGCCAGGGTTCAGACCTTACAGGGGCCTCGGATTCTTGCATCCGGGATCTACGTGTCTCTCTGGGCCCTGCTGGCCTGGACCGAATGTGTGCTTTTGCCTGGGTCAGACTGTCCCAGCCAAGAGGGCAGAGTCAACATGAGAAAGGAACCTTGGACTATGTGGAGCCCCTGGCTTCACCCCAGGGAAGAGCCCGGCGAGGCCAAGAACCAGAGTATGAAAGAGTCAGCACACAGGGAAGCAGAAACGATGACTAAGCTCCGGGTCATGATTTCCCTCTTCCTTGCCTGAGACATGAGTCATGGCCTGTACGTCTTTAATTTTCTGACTTCTAACTCATCCCAGCAGGGAATGGGAAGCTGATGAAGGAAAGCTCCCTGCAGCATGGGCCGTGGCCCCAGATGGCCCGACTTCAAATTCCGTCTTCCACTTACTAATCGTGGGACCTTAGCAAATCACTGAGCCTGCATTTCCCCGTCTGTGAACTGCAGGTGCTAACGCCTATCTTGCTAGGTTCCTCCACCTAATCAGGATTCACTGAGCACCTACTATGTGCCAGGCAAGGGGATGTGGTAGTAAATAAAACAGACAAAAGTCCTGCCCCCATGAAGCTTACATCCCAGGGAGAAAAAACAACAATGAACAAATTTGTGTATGTCACATTGTAATGTATACATTACATTGTAACATATAGGTCACATTGTAACATATGACATTGTACTATCAGCTGGAGACCAGCAGAGGTCTGCAAGGGTGAAGAATCCAACGGTGAGGCAGGACAGAGGGTCAAGAGGGTTGATGGAGACAGTTCTATAAACTAGCAGGGGAGGGGCAGAGAGAGAGGGAGAGAGCATCCCAGGCAGGCTCCACACTGTCAGCACAGTGCAGGGCTGGAACTCACAAACTGTGGGATCATGACCTGAGCCGAAGCCAAGAGTCACTCGCTCAACTCACTGAGCCATGCAGGCACCCCAGTGTTAATCGCTTTAAAGTGAACAATTCAGGGGCGCCTGGGTGGCTCAGCCGGTTAAGCATAGGACTTCGGCTCAGGCCATGATCTCGTGGTCCATGAGTTCGAGCCCCGTGTCGGGCTCTGTGCTGACAGCTCAGAGCCTGGAGTCTGTTTCCGATCCTGTGTGTCCCTCTCTCTGCTCCACCCCCGCTCATGCTCTGGCTCTCTCTCTCTCTCTCAAAAATAAATAAACATTAAAAAAATAAAGTGAACAGTTCAGTGATGTTTGGTGCATTCACAGTCCTGTGCAACCATCACCTGCATCTGCTTCCAAACTATTTTATTTTTTCTTTTTTAAATTTTTAAAAAATGTTTATTTTTGAGAGAGAGACAGAGTGTGAGCGGGGGAGGGGCAGAGAGTGAGGGAGACACAGATTCCGAAGCAGGCTTCAGGCTCCGAGTTGTCAGCACAGAGCCCGATGCGGGGCTTGAACTCAGGAGCTGTGAGATCATGACCTGAGCCGAAGCCGGATGCTCAACTGACTGAGCCACCCAGGCACCCCACCAAGGTATTTTCATCACCCCAAAAGGAAACCCTTAACCCACCAAGCAGTCACCCCTCATTTCCCTGTTCTCCAAACTCCCCCATCCCCTACAACCAAAAGTCTGCTTTCTGACTCCGTGTATTATGTATTTCTGGGTTTGAATCCTGAAATATTTTATATTTCATATAGGGGCACCTGGGTGGCTCAGTCGGTTAAGCGTCTGACTTCGGCTCAGGTCGTGATCTCACAGTCGGTGAGTTCGAGCCCCAAGTCGGGCTCTGTGCTGACAGCTCAGAGCCTGGAGCCCACTTGGAGTTCTGTGTCACTCCCTCTCTCTCTGCCCCTCCCCCGTCCCTGCTTACATTCTCTCTCTCTCTCAAAAGTAAATAAACATTTAAAATAAATAACTAAATATTTCACATAAACGGAAGTACAGAACCAGCAGACCTCTTGTGTCTGGCTTCCCTCACTTATGGTAATGTTCTGGAGCCTCAGTCTGCCTTGTAGCAAGTATCAGACCTTCTTTCCTTTTTACGGCTGAATGCTATTCCATCATAGGGATGGACCACATTGCTGATTCCTTCTTCCTCAGGTGAAGGGCCTCCACAAGTGTGACTCTCCAGAGGGGCATCTGGGTGGCTCAGTCGGTTAAGCATTCAACTCTTGATTTCGGCTCAGGTCAAAATCTCACATTTCGTGAGTTCGAGCCCCACATCAGGCTCTGCGTTGACAGTGTGGAGCCTGCATGGGATATTCTCTCTCTCTCTCTCTCTCTCTCTCTCCCTCTCCCTCTCTTTCCACCCTTCCCCTGCTCTTGATCTCTCTCTCTAAATAAATAAACTTAAAAAAAATGTTTGACCCTCCAGACTCACGGAGTCTCATCACTGCCCCAGGAGGTGATTCCAGGAAGCTCTGTGAGGGCGTGAAATGAGACAGGGCTCAAAGAAGGACCAGCAGAGGGTTCTCTTGAGGAACCCAGCAGGTTTGTGCCGTGTGCCGCTGGCGGTCAGCTTAACCGGGGCTGGTGCAGTCACCTGAGGGACCATGCAGGGTACAGGTCAGGGGGCTGGGTGCAGGGCGGAGAGACTGAGGCCTCAACCCCCAACTGCTGTCCACACCTGATGGGTGTAACGTTGGAACTTCAGCTCCCTGGGGTTTCCAGGCTGAGCCAGAGCGCGCCCCCACGTGGACAGGAGGGATGCAGGTCCTGTAGGGCGGAAGCAGGGAGAGAACAGGAAACCATCTGGCTGCGGGACAGCCAGGGGAGCGAGGGGATGTGTCGCATCGACACCCTTACATGCACGGTGATGTGTGATCCGTGCAGGGCAAAGCTTTAAGTGCTTCACAAATATCCCTTCGCTGACTCTCCTTGACAGCCCCACGAGACAAGTGTTGTCATCCCCGCTCTACAGATGGAGAAACTGAGGCGTGGAGGAATGGCGAACAACTCACACAAGATCCTCCCGTAAGTCAATGGCAGAGCAGGATTCAAACCCAGAAAGTCTATGCTGGTCGTGAGCGCTTCACCACCCTTGCCCGCCCATTGTGTCTTCCCTCCTGTCGGGTCTTCCATATAGATTCAGCCGCCTATTTCCTTCAGGTCTCAGCTTGCGGACCACCTCCTCCAAGAAGCGACCGTGATCACCTCTCCTACTAGTACTTTTGGCAGAGATGTTTGTTTTCCTCATAGCACTTAACAGTTTGTAATAATTTTCTCTGTTGCTTTACTTACTTACCATCTGCGACTATAAGCTTCATGAGGACAGGGGCCCATCTGTCTTGTTCACTTTGAATTCCTACTTCTTATCTCAGGGACTGGCTCCGTGTAGGAGCTTAATAAATAGTATGTGCCCCTGGAGAGTAGGTGAATAATTAAATAAATGAATCCAACATACAAAATATATTGACGTCATGTTTCTATAGGCCTGACATATACACATTGCATTGTTTTCCAAATATTAATTAATGGGGCCTTTGGAATTTCCCTGAGGGGTTGGCCGAGGGTGCTTCCATGTGGAAGATGCAGGACACAAATAGAGCGAAATGATTTACTCTGGGTCACTGGTGACTCAATGTCTGGGAATAGAAACACACTCCAAAACCTTTGCTCTAATTAGTCAAGGTAATTATTAGGCACAATAATTAGGCATGAATGACCTCAGCCAGGCTGTTTTGTAACCTCTGGAATTTAAGACCTGTACTAATTTTGCTTTAATGGCAGGATTTGTTGTGGCTTGCCACCCACACCCCTTCTCTGCTTTTTCTGAGCAAACAAACATTTGTCTCAAAACACAATCTTTTGGGGGCATCTGGCTGGCCGAGTCGGTAGAGCATGTGACTCTTGATCTCAGTCTTGGGGTTTTGAGTTCGAGCCCCACATTGGGTGTGGAGCGTACTTGGAAATAAAACCTTTAGGGGCACCTGGGTGGCTCAGCCGGTTGAGTGAATAACTCTTGATTTAGGCTCAGGTCACGATCCCAGGGTCGTGTGACCGAACCCCATGTCAGGCTCCACGTGGAGCATGGAGTCTGGTTAGGATTCTCTCTCTCTCCCTCTGTCCTTCACCCACTCGTGCTCTCTCTCTCTCAAAATAAAAATAAAATAAAATAAAATAAAATAAAATAAAATAAAATAAAATAAAATAAAATCTTTAGAAAACACACACACGCACACACCCTTTTCAATAAGAGATGCTTGGCCTCACCCACCGTCACATTCTGGAGTCGTCCCTCAGATTACTGCCCTCTGACACAGCTTTTGCTTTTGTGGGATTCTTTTGGCTTGGGGTTACTGTAAGAGGTGGACTCTGGTCCCTGAGAAACTCCTCTCCTGGCTCCTTCGCTTATTGAAGCGATATTTACTGCGCCCCCTTCTGGGAGCAGAGGTCTATGCACCCCCAACAGAGCCAACAGGGAGCAAAACAATTCCCACCCTGGAAAAGAATTCTCAGGGCGTCCCTTGGCAGGGTGAGGAGGGTTTACGCATTTTGGTTTCCTCTTTATCTTACTCTTGGCTCGTCATCGCAGCTAGCATTTCCCATGATCTTCCTCTATATGATGCGTGGTGTTATGTGAGTTTACTAGAAACAGTCCTAGAAATAGTCCTATGAAGAAGGTTATTGCTATTAGTGCTAGGATTACCGCCCCCGTTTTACAGATGTATGGGGGCTTAAGTGACTTGCCCAAATTCACACAGTTGGTAGGTAAGTGACAGTGGCAGGACCTGAACCCAGTCTTCAGAATGGGTGCTCTTACCCACTATACCAGGCTCACTATACCAATATTTTGGATTCTCCAGAAAGGTCTCCAAATTCTCTGACATTGTACACCCACTTCTTTTTCTGTTTTATTTATTTATTTAGAGGGAGGGGCAGAGAGAGAGGGAGACAGAGAATCCCAAGCAGGCTCCCCCACTGTCAGCACAGAGTCTGACACGGGCCTCGAACTCATAACCTTGAGATCATGACCTGAGCATTACTCAACTGACTGAGCCCCCGAGGTGCCCCTACTCACCCACTTCTATACTCACAAGACAAATATTTCCGGGGGACCCTCTGGCTGATGGCAAGGCCCCAGTAAGGCAATGAGTAGGGATATGGAGATGAACCAAAGCCAATGCTTGCCTTAGAGTTGGGGCCATTTGGAGGAAGGACCAGGACTTTGGAGTGGGACCCTGGCCTCAAATCCTGGCTGGGTCAGTAATTAGGGTTGCCAGATTTAGCAAATCAAAGCATAGGTCACACAGTTACATCTGACTTTCAGATAAACAATGAATAACTTCTTAGTATAAGTATGTTCCATGCATGTGTTGCATTTCATCTGGCAACCTTACAGGTAATTAATTGCTGTGTGACCTTGGGTCCTTCACTCAATCTCTCTGATCTCAGATTCCCTGCTTTCCCAATGAGGAAACCAATTCCCATTGCACAGGGTTGCTTTCAGAAATAAGAAAGGGTGTGGGGAGCCTGTGTAGCTCAGTTGCATGAACGTCTGACTTTGGCTCAGGTCATGATCTCACGGTTTGTGAGTTTGAGCCCCACGTCGGGCTCTGTGCTGACAGCTCAGTGCCTGGAGTGTGCTTCAGATTTCAGACTCTTTCTGTACCTCTCCCGCTCGTGCTCTCTCTGTATCTCTCAAAAATAAATAAACTTAAAAAAAGAAAGAAGAAAGGGTGACTATATTAAGCACTAGGAATGCTGAGGTGCTTCCTAACTGGTCCATTTTCATAGGCAGCCCGCTCCAACTTGCCCCGTACAGGAGCTGGGGTAGAGGGGACTTTGAAAACCAGCTCAGTCCACGGCCTACTGAAAACCTTTTGAGGTACCCAGGGCACCTGGACTGAAGCCCAAAGGCATCTGGATGTACCTCAAGTCCCCTCGCAGCAGGTGGTGTCCAGGGCAGAGACCCTTCTCGGAAACCACCGCAGTGGCTAACCTAGGATTGTATTCTCTCTGCATCTCCCAAGGGCCCAGCTCCAGGCTTGAAGCTCCCAGAGTGAAGGAGGAGCGAAATGCATGGGGATTTCAGGCCTGAGATGTGGAAACAGTCCAGTGGGCTACCACCAGATATCCCTCTGTTTCTCTCCTGAATCTTCCCCATCTCGGCCACCCCTCCCCAAACGGCTGTTTGCTGCCGAATTGCAATAACCTTCTTGCAGGTTTACCGGCTTCCAGATTAAAACTAACCGTAGCAGAATTTTTAATCTGAAAATTTTAGAGGGAATAAGGGCACCTGGCTGGCTTAGTCGGTCGAGCATGTGACTCTGGATCTCAGCATCTTGAGGCTGAGCCCCACGTTGGGTGTAGAGTTTACTTAAAGAAAAAAACGGGGGCACCTGGGTGGCTGAGTCAGTTGAGTCTGACTTGATTTCAGCTCAAGTCACGATCTCACAGCTGTGAGACCGACCCCCTCGTCGGGCTCTGTGCCGACAGTACAGAGCCTGCTTGGGATTCTCTCTCTTCCTCTCTCTCTCTCTGCCCCTCCCACTCCCTCCTCTCCTCTCTAAAATAAAATTTTAAAAATTTAAAAAAGAAAAAAAAACAAAACAAGTAGAAAGAATAGAAAAATGGACTAGCTCATCAGCTCACGGTGATGACATTAAAAAAAAAAAGACATTAAGACATTAAAAAAAGAAGACATTAAAAAAAAAAGTCTCTTTTGTGAATCTTGCACATCAAAAGCCTTGGCTTTCAAGATTATCATCTCTGCCATGAGTTTCAAAAGCCCGTTTAGGAACTTGGTGAAAGCCAAGAATTTGGCTGTTTGGCCACTTTCTGCTTTCTTTGTTTGAATTGGTTTGGGTCAAGCCTGTCCAAGGGATGTGTAATGATTCAGGCCTCAACCTCAGGACTGGGTTTTGTGGGGAGAGGGGTCAGAGGGTTTCTTTTATAAAGGGAACAAACATAGCATTGCTGCGTGTGCAAAACATGCTAGTCATTGCTATTTTTGTTGTCAGAATAATTTTAGTGAATTTCAATGATTTCTCAGAACACTCACAGATGTGATGGCCACTCCTTTGTTCTTCTTTTGTATTATTATTTTTTAAATTTTATTTTAAGTGTATTTATTTTGAGTGAGAGAGAGAGAGAGAGAGAAATGAGTGCCAGAGAGGGGCAGAGAGAGAGGGAGACAGAGAATCCCAAGCAGGCTCCACACTGTTACCGCAGAGTCTGGTTCAAGGCTCAAACTCACACACAGCAAGAACATGACCTGAGCCTAAAGCAAGAGTTCGATGCTTAACTGACCACCCAGGCGCCCCTCCCCCCCGCCAACCCTCGTTTTTTTCCCTATGTTTTTAAGCTCTTCAACTACCATTTCTCCTAATTTAAACTCTCGCCAGATCCTAACTCCCAACTCTGGGGTGGTTATTCTCTGCACTGAATAAGTCAGTATCCTAGGTGTTTCTGCAAGAGCACCTTCTCAGGGCGGCACCCATCCAGGCTGGCAAACCAGTGGCTTGGCTGTCACCTGAAGCCCCGTGTCATCTGAAAATCTGATGCTCCTGCTTTGCGTTGCATCATCTGATTTCCGGTCATAAGCATTGGCATTAATGTTGAAGTCAGTCACCCGTTTAAAAAAAAAGCACAAAGTCCCTTTGCAGCCAAATCCACTGAAATTTCCCAATGTTTTCCAACACCAGAAGTCTCTGAGAATCAGGACTTAGCCAGACAGGATAATTCAGGCCCAGACATGATACACACTGAAGGGGAAGGAAGGATGGTTAGGGGTGAGAGCCACTTACTGAGAATAGAATCCCTGGTGTTTATCCTCAGCTCAGCCAACAACTTCCCTGGTGCCCCCACAGGCCACAGCCAGGCTCTGTTTCCAAACGGCAGTTTTCCTGATGACAAAATCGGAAGAGCCTTGTGTCCTTACAGCTAGAGGCAAGAACCCTTGTGTGTTTTTTTTTTAAAGTGGACCAAATGATCACAATTGGTTGTGATTTTTTTTTTTTAATGTTTATTTACTTTTGAGAGAGAGAGAGAGCTTGCACAAGGGAGGGGCGGAGAGAGACAGAGAGAGAATCCCTAACAGTCCTGATGTGGACTCGATCCCACCAGCCGTGACATCATAACCTGAGCCAAAATCAAGAGCCAGATGCTCAATCAACTGATCCACCCAGGCACCCTGGGTGATTTTTTTTTTTTAATAATAAAGTTTTAGAACAGTTTTAAATTTACAGAAAAGTTGTGAAGATAGTGCCAGCAATTCTCCATATACCCCACACCGTCTGCGTTTCCTGCATGATTTTCCCATATTACAGACACCTTACATTATTATCATGTATTTGTCACAATTGACCAATGTTTTTATTTATTTTGTGGAATTTTTTTCAATGTTTACTTTTGAGGGAGAGAGCAAGAGACCGTGTGTGAGCAGGGAGAGGGGCAGAGAGAGGGAGACACAGAATCTGAAACAGGCACCAGGCTCTGAGCTGTCAGCACAGAGCCTGACATGGGGTCCGAACCCACCAACAGCGACACCAGATGCCATTGAACTGTAGGGTTGTCGATTTTAAAGCTAATTTCCTATTTGGGGCACTTAGGTTATTTTCAGTTTTGGGTCCTACAAATAATTTTGTAATAAGCTGGGTTGGGTTTTCTGCTAACCAAATCTTTGCATACAGATTTGTTTTCTTCACATAAACTTCTAAACATAGAATCGAAGGGTTAGGGTGACATATTTGAAATCTTTGGATGCGAACTGCCGAACGCCCTCCGCATTTCCACTCTCACCCCGGACAGTGTATGAAATGCCGATTTCTCTATATCCCCACCAACACCGCATATTAAATAGTTGTTTAAAAATCTGTGCAGATTGCTTTGGTGTGATTTAAAAAAAATTTTTTTTAAATGTTTTTATTTATTGGGGCGCCTGGGTGGCTCAGTTGGTTAAGAGTCCGACTTTGGCTCAGATCGTGATCTCGCAGTTTGTGAGTTCGAGCCCCGCATCAGGCTCTGTGCTGACAGCTCGGAGCCTGGATCCTGCTTCAGAATCTGTGTCTCCCTCTCCCTCTGCCCCTTGCCTACTCACACTCTGTTTCTGTCTCTGTCTCTCTCAAAAATACACAAACATTAAAAAAATTTTTTTAAAGAAATATCATAAACAAAAACAAGTGTTCTGTGGATAGGAACTTCATTGTGCCTCAATTCCTCTTTAAAATAGGAATAAAAAGCGGTGCCTGGGTGGCGCAGTCGGTTAAGCGTCTGACTTCAGCCAGGTCACGATCTCGCGGTCTGTGAGTTCGAGCCCCGCGTCGGGCTCTGGGCTGATGGCTCAGAGCCTGGAGCCTGTTTCCGATTCTGTGTCTCCCTCGCTCTCTGCCCCTCCCCCGTTCATGCTCTGTCTCTCTCTGTCCCAAAAATAAATAAATTAAAAAAAAAAAAAAGGAATAAAAATATCAACCTCCTTGAGGAATTATGGGGATCAAATAAGTTAATACAAAGGCGTTATGATAAATATCAACACATGTAGAATCAAAATTAACAACTCAGGAAACAACAGACATTGGTGAGAATGCAGAGGAAAGGGAACACTTTTGTACTGCTGGTGGGAATGCAAACTGGTGTAGCTACTTGGGAAAACAGTGTGAGGTTCCTCAGAAAATTAAAAATAGAACTACCCTAGACCCAGCAATTGCACTACTAGGTATTTATCCAAAGGATACAAAAAAATGCTGATTCGAAGGGGCACATGCACCCCAATGTTTACAGCCAATAGCCAAAGTATCAAAAGAGCCCACATGCCCATCGACTGATGAATGGATAAAGAAGATGTGGTACAATGGAGTATTACTCGGCAATGAAAAAGAATGAAACCTTGCCATTTGTAAAACGTGGATGGAACTAGAGTATATTATGGTGAGCGAAATAAGTCAGAGAAAGACAAATATATGATTTCACTCATATGTGGAATTTAAGAAACACAACAGATGAACACAGAGGAAGGGAAGGAAAAATAAGGTTAAAAACAGAGAGGGAGGCAAACCATAAGAGACTCTTAAATACAGAGAACAAACTGAGGGTTGCTGGCAGGGTGTTGGGTGGGGGAATGGGCTAAATGGGTGATGGGCATGAAGGAGGTGCTTGTTGGAATAAGCCCCAGGTGTTTTATTGTCGATGAATCACTAATTTCTATTCCTGAAATCATGACTACACTATACGTTAACTAACTTGGATTTAAATAAAATAGGGGAGCCTGGGTGGCTCGGTCAGCTGAGCATCCGACTCTTGGTTTCACAGGCCATGATCTCACGCTTTCGTGGGTTTGAAACCCACGTGGGGCTCTGCACTGAGCATGAAGCTGCTTGGGATTCTCTCTCCGCACCCCTCCCCCGCTCACACTGTCTCTGTCTCTCTCAAAATAAATAAATTTAAAAAAACCTAAATAAAATAAAAAAAAAAACCACATGTGAAATCATATGTGTGGCTGGGCGACCTTCTATGAAAATGTTATTAAGGATTGCCGCAATATCCAGGTCTTTGTTCTTGGGTGTCAGGAGATAGTGTTAGGCAGGGTCATATGACTGGCTCTGGCCAACAGATTATGATCAGAAGTGATGTGTCACTTACTATCTGAGGGAGCAAAAAGCCACCGTAAGTAAGACTCTCCAGGCTTCGTCTTCCCCTTCGCGGAGGGTGGAGTCACAAGACAGAAGCTGCCTGCATCCCTGAGTCACTGTGCATCATCCCGTGGAGGGCAGCAGCTGTGATGGATTGTTGCCTGGACCCAGAGCAGGCTCTGCCTGAGCAAGGAATTCACTTCCGTGAGGTTTAGCTGATTCGATCTTCTTTCTTGTCATTGTGGTTCAGTCACTGGCAGTAGCCTGACTACTAGAACAGATGTTTGAATGCTCCCAGACAATAACCCACACAGTGCATTTGGAGGATGCAGCGTACCGCCCCTCGAATCCTTCACCCCACCCTGAGCCTGGGCCTCTCCTATTCTCTTACAAAAGGTTGTTGCTTCAGCTGCTGGGAGAATTCACAGAAACACAGTCTGCCAAACATATTGGTACCATCAGCTCTTAGCACCCCTGGGGTACAGGGGACATGATTCTAATTTTTTTTTTCAGTTGAGATCTAACTGGCAATTGACATGTAACACTGTATTAGTTCTAGGTATGCAACATAACGATTCAATATTTGTATATATTGTTAAATGATCACCACAGTAAATTTAGTTAACATCCATCACCGCACAGCTTTACAGACCCTTTCTCCTTGTGAATAGAACTTGTAAGATTTACTGTTTCAACAACTTTCCAATGTACGACACGGTATCATTAACTCTAGTCTCCATGCTATACAAGTGCTGTATTTTTTAAGAAGGAAAGAAAATGTCCCTGTGATTTTGGGATTGTGGTCTGCCAGCGCCATGGTTAACGCACCCCCGTTTGGGAAGAGCTAGGGAAGATGCACATATTTGCACCTGTTCCTTGTGCTGGGCAGCCTCTGAGGGGGTCCCCAAAGATCCACACCTCCTGGTATTCATTCCCTTGTGTAATTCCCTTCCCCATGGTGGGGGCTGAACTCACTGACTTGCCTCCAATGAATAGAATACAGCCGAAGTGATGGACGTCACCTCCAAGGGTAGGTTATAAAAAACTGTCATTTCTGTCTTGGGCACCTCCTTTCTTTTCCTCTGCTGAAAAGAATCCAGCTGCCAGGTCCTGAGCTGCCCCATAGAGGCTTAATTAACATAACTATCACCCAAACTCTTTCCTTTTCCAAAGGAGATTACAATAGAATCTTCTTGTAATCCCTCCTTCTGGTCCTTCCCTGTCCTCCCTGACATCCCCAGGCAACCTTTCATCTGTTTTCTGTGGCTATAGATTAGTTTGCTTTTTCTGTAAAGGGAATGAATCATAAGGCACACACTTTTTTTTGGGGGGGTGGTCTGGCTTCCTCTACTTAGCATAGTTATTCGGAGATTCACCCGTGTTGTACTGTGGACCGAGAGTTCATTTCTTCTCACTGCTGCATAGCAGTCCCCTGTATGGATGCACCATGGTCTGTTTATCTTTCCACCTGTTGGACATTCGGGTTGCTTCCAGTTTCTGCCTATTGCAGAGAAACACAGGGGGGTGCCTGGGTGGCTCTGTTGGTTAAGCATCTGATTTCAGATCAGGTCATGATCTCACACTTCATGAGTTCAAGCCCCGCTTCCAGCTTGCTGCCTTCAGTACAGAGCCTGCTTCAGATCCTGTGTCTCTGGCTCTCTCTGGCCCTCCCTCACCCAAATAAATAAATACTAAACAAAAAAAAAATATTTTAAAAAAGAGCATGTAACTATAAGGGCGGATATAGGCTTTCTTTTCTCTTTGGTAAATACCTAGGAGTATTGGTGGAAATGGTATTGGAAATGGTAGAGTATTATCGTGAGTGTATGTTGAATTTTATTTTATTTTGTGAAGTTTATTTTTATTATTTTTTATGTTTATTTTTATTTTTGAGAGACAGAGTACCAGCGGGGGAGGGGCAGAGAGAGAGGGAGACACAGAATTGGAAACAGGCTCCGGGCTCTGAGCTGTCAGCAAAGACCCCAACATTGGGGCTCGAACTCACGGAGTGTGAGATCATGATCTGAACTGAAGTCGGACTCTTAACTGACTGAGCCACCCAGGTTTCCCTATGTTTTTATTTTTAAAGTAATCTCCACACAGTTGGATATTACCTAAGTCTCTAAACTCACAATCCCAAGATCAAGAGTAAGATTCCCTACCAACTGAGGCAGCCAGGCATCCTGTATACTGAATTAACATTTTTTTTAAAGTTTATTCACTTATTTTGAGAGAGAGAGAGAGACTACGGGAGGGGCAGGGATAGAGGAAGAGAGGATCCCAAGCAGGCTCTGCACCATCAGCATGGATCCTGATGGGCTCAAACTCATCAACCATGAGATCATGACCTAAGCCTAAACTAAGTGTCAGGTTCTTAATGGGCTGAGTCATCCAGGCACCCCCTGTATGTTGAATTTTAAAAGAAACTCTTGGCTTATTTTTCAAAGTGATTGTACCACTCTACAGTCCCACAAACTACTCTGTAAGATGTTTAACCATTCTGGAACTAACCAGTAAACACCAGAAGTCCCAGTGTCTGTGACAGCCATCTCCCAACACCCCCCATTCCAAATGCTTCCCAGAATGGGGCGATACCCCCACCTCTGCTAGACCAGAGGCATTCTTGTTCCAGTGGTAGGAACCCCCATTTATGAACCATGGGAGAAAGCTTGTGAACCCATATTTCTTTTTTTTACTTCTTTTTTTAATTTTTTATTTTAAGAAAGAGAGCGCGCATGAGCAAGGGAGAAGGGGTAGAGGGAGAGAGAGAGAGAGAGAGAGAGAGAGAGAGAGAATCCTAAGCAGCTTCCATGCTGCACGGTGCAGATGAATCCTGACATGGGGCTTGATCCCACGGCCCTGGGATCATGACCTGAGCTGAAATCTAGAACCGGAGGCTCAACCAACCGAGCCACCCAGGTGCCCCTGTGAACCCATATTTCTGAACTGAGTTCATGGTGGCCAATGTACAAGACGGTAAGAAGAGCAGGAGGTAGCTACTAGTTGGCTACTACATCTTGGCTTGGCTTTGCATTTTGTGGTTCTTTGGTTTCTGAAAAGACCAAACTGCTCTTTATTTAGAAAACCACGGTTTACATGTAGTGGAGAAACACCCCGTGGTGGTTGGAACTTACAGTCAGGACCCGTTTGCTTTCTATTCTTAACTTTGCCTCTGGCCCTGGAGCCTCCCAGAGCCTCCCTGGGGTAAAAATAAGTGGTGTTTGGTAATCTCGGGCTGAAAGGTGGTACTTAAGTCAAAATTACACCTGAACTCAGCTAATTTTCTCTAATCATCTGTACCAGCCAAGGATCAGCGGGTGCGGGGGGCTTGGGGGGGGCGGGACATGATTATGATGCAACCACAACCACGCACTGCAGGACGGCATGGAACAGTGTTGTGATTCTGAAAACCTTCATCCCTGGACCTTATGAAGCTGGAGTGTGCATCAGAATCTCCAGGAGAGACTGCCTGGTCCCACCCCAGAGATTCTGATTTCAGGTGTCTGGAGAGGTGCCTGAGAATTGTCATTTCTTTCTTTCTTCCCTTCCTTCCTTCCTTTCAGTATGTTCCACGTGGAGCCCAAAGTGGGGCTTGAACTCACAACCCTGAGATCAAAACCTGAGCTGAGATCAAGAGTCAGATGCTTAACTGATTCCTCCACCCCCCCCTCCTTTTTAAAAAATTAAAAAAGATTTTTTAGGGGCCCCTGCGTGGCTCAGTCAGTTAAGTGTCCAACTTTGGCTCAGGTCATGACCTCGCAGTTCGTGAGTTTGAGCCCCACATCTGGCTCTCTGCTCTCACTGACCACTTGGGATCCTCTGTCTCCCTTTCTCTCTGCCCTTCCCCAGCTCTCATGCACACTCTTTCTCAAAAATGAAAACAAATTTTAAAAATTTTTATTTTTTATTTATTAAAACTTTTTATATTAATTAATTAATTAATTAATTATAGTTTTTATTTTAGAGAATCTTCGTTTCTAGTAAGTTCCCAGTTGGCACATCTGCTACTGATCATGGGGCCACTCTCTGAGACGCTTCCTTCCTGGAGGTCTTTGCTAAGGTCAAGTCCAGCTGAGTCAGTGACCTTCAGCTGGGGTGATTTTCACCACCAGGGGGCGAGACTTGGAGACATTTCTGGTTGCCACAGCTGGTGTGCAGTGGGCATTGCTACTGGCATCTAGTGGGTAAAAGCCACGTCTCAAAGCATGAGACAGCCCCCCACACGAGTTATTCGGCCCAGAATATCAACAGTGCTGAGGCTGAGAAACTCTGAACTGCCGAGGAAAGCATGAATACATCAGAAGATTATTATCACAAGGAGTAAATAATACGCACCCATTAGGAAGAATGCCCTTTAGACCTTTTATTTCTTTTTTTCTTAGGCATTTTTAAAAATGTTTATTTATGTATTTTTAAGAGAGAGAGAGGGAGTATGAGCAGGGGAGGACAAAGAGAGGGGGGCAGAGAATCCCAAGCAGGCTCCACTCTGTCAGCACAGAGCCCGACTTGGGGCTTGAACTCATGGACCAGTGAGTCGGATGCTTAACTGACTGAGCAAGCCAGGTGTCCCATTTTCTTAGACCTTTTTGAAACTTGAGGAATTGTGATGGGGGGCAGGGGAGAAAAGGAATACGTTCAACATTATCAGTGGTTTCATTAATTTTCTTTATACTTTATCACTTCCTAGAAGTTTCTTGTTTCTGTGTTTATTTATATGGCATCCGTCTCCATTTAAAAGGACCTAACACTTTAGGAGAGTGTTAACTAGTCGGTGGATACGTGGCTGGGGAAACCCAATGTCTTATAAGTCAGATCAATGGCGAGTTGACAGGTTCTTAACAACTGACTCCCTGAAAAGAAAAGCTCTGGTTTGCGGTATTTGCTGATTTTCATGCTGTAAACATCCCCCCCCCCCCCCCCCCCGTGGCTGATTTCAAGCCACCTCATGATGTCACCGGAGAAGGAGTTGGGTAGATGAGCACAACTGGCTGGCCAAGCCCATAGGAGCCAGGGGCCCTGCTGTTAATTATGGAAATAATTATGTTAATATAAAAGACTTGAAAAATATATACATTTTTTAATGTTTATTTTTGAGAGAGAAAGAGAGAATGAGTGGGGGAGGGACAAAGAGAGAGGGAGATACAAATCTGAAGCAGGCTCCAGGCTCCGAGCTGTCAGCACACAGCCCAACCAATGCAGGGCTCGAACCCACGAACCGTGAGATCATGACCTGAGCTGAAGTGGCAGAATGCTCAACTGACTGAGCCATCCAAGAGCCCCAAGACTGGAAAAAAGTATTAAAAGACTGGAAGGAAAAATGCCAAAAGACTAATAGTAGTACACTGGGATTATGCAAACAGAAACTATGAAGCTCCAGCTTAATACGAAATGAATTTGGGGGGGGGGGTAGGGAAACAGAGGTGGCTCCTAGGCTGGGTTATGTCCTGGGTTATGGAGGAACAGAATCACCTAGCCATTCAATCGATGGAATGGGAAAAGATATTTGCAAATGACCTATCGGATAAAGGGCTAGCATCCAAAATCTATAAAGAACTCACAAACTCCACACTCCCAAAATAAATAATCCAGTCAAAAAATGGGCAGAAGACATGAACAGACACTTTTCCAAAGAAGACATCCAGATGGCCAACAGGCACATGAAAAGATGCTCAATGTCACTCCTCGTCAGGGAAACACAAGTCAAAACCACACTCAGACACCACCTCACACCAGCCAGAGTGGCTAAAATGAACAAATCAGGAGACTATAGGTGTTGGCAAGGATGCGAAGAAATGGGAACCCTCTTGCAGTGCTGGTGGGAATGCAAACTGGTGCAGCCGCTCTGGAAAACAGTGTGGAGGTTCCTCAAAAAATTAAGAATACAATTATCCTACGACCGAGCAATAGTGCTACCAGGCATTTACCCAAGGGATATAGGAGTGCTGATGCATAGGGGCACATGTACCCCAATGCTTATAGCAGCACTTTCAACAATAGGCAAATTATGCAAAGATCCTAAAGGTCCATCAACTGACAAACGGATAAAGAAGATGTGGTTTATATATACAATGGAATAGTACTTGGCAATGAGAAAGAATGAAATCTGGCCTTTTGCAGCAACATGGATGGAACCGGAGGGTATTATGCTGAGTGAAATAAGCCAGGCAGAGAAAGACAGATACCATGTTTTCACTCATAGGTGGATCCTGAGAAACTTAACAGAAGACCATGGGGGAGGGGAAGGGGAAAAAAAGTTACAGAGAGGGAGGGAGGCAAACCATAAGAGACTCTTGGATACTGAGAACAAACTGAGGGTTGATGGGGGGGGTGGGGGAGAGGGGAAAGTGGGTGATGGGCATTGACGAGGACGCCTGTTGGGATGAGCACTGGGTGTTGTATGGAAACCAATCTGACAATAAATTAAAAAAAAAAAAGAAAAAGAATCACCTAGCCATTAATGTTACTTAGCTCCCAATTTCTGGTCTCCACCCAAATTCTAAATTTGTGACTGAGAGAATCAGTTGACATGATCCTATGTCAATTGTAGTGGAGGTTGGGGGCGGGGGGAAGATGCATATAAACATACGGTGCATGGAGGGGGGGGGGGCATGTGCTGCAGGTGAAATGTGGGTGAGGTAGAAGTGATGGGGGCTGGGAGACTCTGCTGTGGAACGCCCGGTCAAGGAGGACTGCTCAGAGGAAGTGACATGTGAACTGAGACCTAAATGACAAGAAGGTGCCTGGGACTGTGTTTTGAGAACAGCCAGCAAATGCCTTCCCACTCAAGATGCCGTCTGCGCATTGGGGCACGGGCATCGCTGGGGGCTTATTGGACGGGCACCCACCCAGGGCGCACCCCAGCTGTGAGGAACTGGACTGTGCCTTTGAATGAGATCGACCGGGGGGGATTCAGGTGAGAATCACAGAGCTGGGGATTGAATTCGAGAGCCTGCATTACTGTTTCAGGATGCTGGTTTCGGTCAGATACTGTGACTCCACTGCATAGACATCTCGCCTCAATGAGAAGCTGTTTCTCTAGTGAGACCCAGGCTGGCAAGCGGAACTGAGCCTTTGTTTTTCAGAGCTGTGCCATTTTATTACTTTATTTTATTTTATTTTTTAAATGTTTATTTTTGAGAGAGAGCAGAGCACACATACAAGTAGAGGACGGCTAGAGAGAGGGAAAGGGAGACACAGAATCTGAAGCGGCTCCAGGCTCTGAGTTGTCATCACAGAGCCTGACATGGGGCACGAACTCATGAACTGCAAGATCATGGGCTGAGCTGAAGTTGGATGCTGAACCGAATGAGCCACCCCAGCACCCGAGAGCTGTGCCATTTTAAAACTGGTTTTGGGGGGCACCTGAGTGTCTCAGTCTGTTAGGCATCTGACTCTTGGTTTCAGCTCAGGTCATGATCTCATGGTTCGTGAGTTTGGGTCCTGTGTTGGGCTGTGCGTGGACAGCATAGAGCCTTCTTGGGATTCTCTGTCTCCCTCTCTCTCTCTGCCCCTCCCTGGCTCGTGTTCTCTTTCCCTCTCTCTCAAAAACAAACATTTAAAAAACCCCCACAGATTTTGGGAAAGTGAAGGAATCACTTAGCAGGCAGAAGCTGGAGGCCTGAGAAACAGCGTTATCATGAGACTTTTCACAGTGACATCACCACTGGGCTGAAGCGTACCTTCAGCCCAAGCCCTGGGCACCACAGGCAGAGTTCTCACAAGTCGGAAAGGCCACGGGCTGTCTTTCTGAATGCACTTAATTGCCTGTGATTCCCCCCTCAGAGAGGAGCCAGAAAGAGAGATCGTTCCTAACCGTAGTACTGATAACTGGCAGCAACTTGCAGCTACAGTTCCAGGCTGAACACCAGCCCTGGAAGGAACACGCTGTTGTAATGGGGCAAAGTTGCATAAAAGGTGGGTAAAAGCAAAGAGGAAGCACAACCAGCAACCTCAAATTTCCCCAAGCTACAGGAGATTGCATTTATTTAGCACTGCACAGATTACTACGTCCTTTACATATAACGAGCAATGGATTGCGTTTAGCTGTTGGTGCAGAGACCCAGCCACAGCTGCTCATATAAACTAGAGGGCTTTTCTTTTACTTAAATAGTGGTCTGAGGACATCTACAAATTCATCAGACTTCCTCCTTTCTGCTCCACTATTCTCGGCATATGGCTTCCTTCCTCAAGGTTACCTCATGGTCAAAGATGGCTGCTGCAGCCCTGGCTACCTTGTTTGAGTTCCAGGCAACAGGAAGGAGGAAGTAGCAAGAGACCAAGCTAAGTCACTTCCTTTTAAATAGCTTTCCTGGAAGCCCCACCCAATGACTTCCTCTTATGATTTCATCATCCTCCCTTCCTTGCAAAGGAGGCTGGGAAATGTAGTCCTTAAGCTGGGCACACTGCCCACTTGAATACAATTTAGGCTCTGTTTGCAAAAAATAACTGTGGAATGGATATTGGGAGAGAAGCATGCAGTCTCCAACATGCTTACATTATCCCATTCTGTGCTCAGTTTTGAGAGACCTTTGGGAGAATCTATAATTTCCCCCACAAGGTCTGAGATTCTCTGACACTTTTTTCTGTGTTATAAACAGACTAGCAGTATTTTTTCTTTCTTTTTCTCTGGGTGGGGAGGGGAGAGAGAGAGAGAGACAGAGAGAGAGACAGAGAGAGAGAGAATCTTAAGCTGGCTATATCCCATTGACCCCGGGTTCATGATCTGAGCTGAAATCAAGAGTCGGATGCTCAATCAACTGAGTCACCCAGGCACCCCAAGACTAGCAGTATTTTCTCTTTTTCTTAAGAAAGGTAGAATTATTTGCCCAAGGTAAGCTGCATTTCATAGCAAGGGGAGGAGAACATATAAGGTTTCAAATCTGTCGAAAATCTTTCACAATTTGTTTTCTGTGTTTCTACAGAAAACAAGAGTTTAGGGAGAAACACGTCCCTTTAATTTACCAAGTGAGGTGAGTTGTGAGCACATTTGATCACAGGAAAGGCACGAGAAGGAATCAGAACACATCCCTCCCACACTCCTTCCCTCACCTCCCAGAAGAGCAGATCATTGTTCCCATACACGGTGACTGAAATGTGAGTGGGGGGAGTCACCCGCATCTCCAACAAGCCACCCCACCTTTGGAGTCCAGGACTGCACGGTCAAAGAATCTCACCCTCAGTAGGAAGCTGAGTGCAGCACGGGTACAATCGAGATGTGGTGTTTTAAAGTGTATCCCCATTTC
The DNA here is from genome assembly GCF_018350215.1 of Panthera leo. NCBI lineage: Eukaryota > Metazoa > Chordata > Mammalia > Carnivora > Felidae > Panthera > Panthera leo. Next base: position 33,703,591 of record NC_056694.1, on the reverse strand, counting down.
TATGGCATGCCTCCCTTCAAAGGTGGAGCCAATCCCCCTGGCCTCGAACGCGACCCAGAGTTAGTGGCTTGCTTCCATGGAAGAGGCTGTACACATGCTGTATGACTTCTGAGGCTAGGTCATACAAAGGAGAACTTCCTCCTGGCATTCTCCCTCAGCTCACCCCCTCTGGGGGAACCAGATGCCATGTCTCGTAGCAAAAGTGAAATTCAGAAACCAGCTCAAGAGTGTACTTAATAAGGCCAACACTGGTGCTAAACTTGAGCAGGCAACGTATTAAAACCCAAAAAGGACTGCCTTTATTTAAATGTATGTGCGGTGAAATGTTAAGTAAAAGATGTTTGATTTTATCTTATTTTTATTGACCTCTTGTGCTCACAATGTTATTTGACTTTTCTCAGGTCTTTTGACTCATGCCCTTCATTCTAACTTTGAGCTTTCCTGGCAGAAATTGATCTATGAGGCCACGTGTATGGCCTACTGTGATGAATGCGCGCATCATGTATCATGAGAAGCTGTCAGTATCACCCATTCTCTTGACGTTGCTGTGTGGTAGTCCAGGAGAGAAGGAAAAAGATGGGCTTCCATTTCAGTTTTAATTCAATCACGTGGGGGCGCCTGGGTGGCTCAGTCAGTTGAGCGTCCGACTTTGGCTCAGGTCACAATCTCGTGGTTCATGAGTTTGAGCCCCGCGTCGGGCTCTGTGCTGACAGCTCAGAGCCCGGAGCCTGCTTCAGATTCTGTGTCCCCCACTCTCTCTGCCCCACCCCTGCTTGTGCTCTGTCTCTCTGTATCTTTCAAAAATGAATAAGCATAAAAAAATTTTAATTCAATCATGTGAACAAATAATCTTGGGAGTGTGGAAAGCCTTTCTAAGCCTGATGCAAAACTCAGGAGCTATAAATTCAAAGACTGAACTCTTTAAAAAAATTTTCAAAGCAAGAAAAATGGAAAAGGATAAACGAAACAGAAAGCCAATGACAACCTGGGAAACTAGACTAGTCAAAGTACAGCCATAAGGAGATAACCTTTTTTCATTTCTTTGATCAGCGAAGTACAGAGTTTTTGGGTTTTTTTTAATACCATTAGTAAGACTACGGAAAAATGGCACGCATGTATTTATGGGAGCCAGTGCCAATTGCTCTGCCTTTCTGAAGCACATTTTCTTTTTTTGTATTTTTTTTATGTGTATTTATTTTTGAGAGAGACAGAGCCTGACATGGGGCTTGATCCCATGAACCATGAGATCATGACCTGAGCCAAAGTCAGGAGTCGGCTGCTCAACCGAGTGAGCCACCCAGGAGTCCCTTTCAGAATATTTTAAAAGGCTTTATGTACTGACAAGGAATGGTGTCAAACTATGTTAAGAGAAAGAAGAGTGCGATAAGTACTCATAAAATGGTCGCGTGTTTTTCCTTAAAGGGGGGACATACATGTGTATAGTTACATACACACATACACAAGGACACCATTTCCAAAGGTTACATGTTAGCTCTTGAGTATAGGATTGAGACACATGCCAGACAAGGTAGGTGGAATAACTTTTCACTTCTTACTTTCTGTTCTGTGCAATTGCAATTCTTCTGTTGAAACAAGAAGGAGTACTTGTTAGAACCAGTGAATACAGAATACGGTGCTCTTACAGGGGATTCTACCTCATGGAATGTATAGGAAAGGAGGAATTAAAGGATGGCCAAGATGAGTTAGTTGTACAGAGACCCTGAGTACGTGTTCCTATAGTACTAAAACACTGAAAACAGCCAAAATGCTTTGTGGTGATGAACTGATACATTATGATGGGCCTATACCATGGGGTACTATGTGACTGTTAATAAGAAGTAAGCAGGTGACTACTGTTGACCTTTAAGAAACATGGGTTTGAACTGTGTTGGTCCACTTATATGCAAATTTTTTTCAGTACAGTACAGTTCTGTGAATGTATTTATTCTTCCTTGTAATGTTCTTAGTCACGTTTTCTTCTCTCTAGCTTCCTTTATTGTAAGAACACAGTATATAATACATACATAGCATAAAACCTACATGTTAACCAACTGTATATGTTATGATGGATGAGGCTTCCAATCAATAGAAAGCTATCAGGGGGCGCCTGGGTGGCTCAGTCGGTTAGGGGACCGACTTCGGTTCAGGTCATGATCTCACTGTCCGTGAGTTCGAGCCCCGCGTCGGGCTCTGTGCTGACAGCTCAGAGCCTGGAGCCCGTTTCGGATTCTGTGTCTCCCTCTCTCTGACCCTCCCCCATTCATGCTCTGTCTCTCTCTGTCTCAAAAATAAATAAACATTAAAAAAAAAAATTAAAAAAAAAAAGCTATCAGTAGTTAAGTTTCAGGGGTGTACAAAGTCACATGGATTTTCGACTGTGTGTGGGGTCATACCCTTAACCTACACATCATTCAAGGGTCAACTGTATATTGTTGGCACGGGAAAGATGTCCAAGATATATTACAAAATGGAAAATAAAAGGTCAGTTTCATAACAAGCTGTGTAATATATCTTTTGTGTTTAAAGGGTTTACATATAGGGGTGCCTGGGTGGCTCAGTCAGTTAAGCATCCGACTTTGGTTCAGGTCATGATCTCAAGGTTTGTTCGAGCCCTGCATTGATTGGGCTGTGTGCTGACAGGTCAGAGCATGGAGCCTGCTTCCGATTCTGTGTCTCCGTCTCTCTCTGCCCCTCACCCACTCACGCTCTCTCTCTCAAAAATAAATGAATGTTAAAAAAAAAAACTTAAAAAAAAAAGTCTTTATGTATACATACCTAAAAGTCTGGAAGGTGTTAAAAATCAAAGTGCAGGGTCACCTGGCTGCCCTAGTCTGTGGAGCATGATTCTTGATCTTGGGGTCCTGAGTTCCAGCCCCACGTTGGGCATGGAGCCTATGAAAAAAAAAAAAAAAAAAGAAAGTATACATTAACTCACATTTTTTTCAGTCATCAAATGCTACTTACTTTAAATGGATGTGAAGTTTCCAGAGTTTAGCTGAGAGATGTCACATGCACTGTGGTTCCTATAGACCTCCCAATTCCAAGGTTGGAGGTTAATCCAGGATCACTTTCTCAGGCCCCTTGAGGACTAACTTTTTTTTTTTTTTTTTTTTTTAGTGCCAGTCTTTATTGAGTAATTTTGTGGATGTGTGAGGAACTCAGTTCTTTTCTCATTTATTCTCATTGAATCTTGAAAGCAAACCTCAGGAATTTCTGTTATCATCTCCATTTTTGATGCTCAAAGAGTCTTACTAATGTGCCCAAGGTCACTCAGACAGGAAGTGCCTATAAAGTTATTTAGAAAGCCAAACTAGATGGCACTATCTCATCAATAGAAAGAAAAAAATGTGGTTCAAGTCAAACTAGATTATTACTGGTTTTGTAAGCCTTTTCCATGTCTGTGCCTTTCTTTTTATTTTATTTAATTATTTTTTTTAAATGTTTGTTTATTTTTGAGAAAGACAGAGACAGAGTGTGAATGGGGGAGGGGCAGAGAGAAAGGAAGACAGAATCCGGGACAGGCTCCAGGCTCTGAGCTGTCAGCACAGAGCCTGACGCGGGGCTCAAACCCACAAACTGTGAGATCATGACCTGAGCTGAAGTCGGACGCTTAACCAACTGAGCCACCCAGGCACCCCTTTATTTAATTTAATTTAATTTAATTAAAAAAATTTTTTTTAACGTTTTTTTTTTTATTTTTTATTTAAAAAAAAATTTTTTTTTTTAACGTTTATTTATTTTTGAGACAGAGAGAGACAGAGCATGAACGGGGGAGGGGCAGAGAGAGAGGGAGACACAGAATCGGAAGCAGGCTCCAGGCTCTGATCTGTCAGCACAGAGCCTGATGTGGGGCTTGAACCCATAAGCTGTGAGACCATGGCCTGTGCTGAAGTCAGACACTTAACCAACTGAGCCACCCAGGTGCTTTGTATCTCTGTGCCTTTCAACTTATGTGTCCCAGTGCTCTGAGGGGCCTCTGCCTTCCAGGAGCCTTGGCTGTGCTTCATGGTCTAGCAATGCTTCCCCCCGCAGGAAGTCCTTTGAAATTCCACCACTGGGAAATACCCATTTATCCTCCTTACAAATCTAACTTTCCACCATCATAGCATAGGCCATATGCTGTTTTTACAGTAGCCACAGGTGAGCCTCATCCCACAGCCCTTGCAGGTTGGCTATGAGCACCCAGCAGGTATTGACGTGTAATAATGCTGCTTAGGTTTTATAAACAGCAGTTCAGAATGAAACTGACCAATAGCTTGGGTCTCCAGAGTCATCTCTGTGTGTCTGGGGGCAGGGAGGGGGAGGAAGAGAGGAAGAGAGAGAGAGAGAACACTCATTTAAGACCTTGGCAAGTCTCAGAAAAATCTCTATGAAAATGCCCTCAAATTAAACATTTTTTGCCATACAGGCGCCTGGGTGGCTCAGTCGGTTAAGTGCCCAACTTTGGCTCAGGTCATGATCTCCAGGTTTGTGGGTTCGAGCCCTGTGTAGGGCTGTGGTGACAGCTCAGAGCCTGGAGCCTACTTTGGATTCTATGCCTTCCTCTCTCTGCCCCTCCCCTGCTCCTGCTTTGTCTCTCTCCATCTCTCAAAAAATACGTTAAAAAAAATTTCTTTGCCATAAAAATAACAGATTTTCAGATGTTTTTCTATTGTAATCATTGAAAAAATTCTTTTAATGTTATAGAATCAACAGATAGTTTTTGCTGTGCTTGTGCAAAAGAGGTAAGCCCCAGGCTGTGTGCCTCTGATAGTGGATGGACAAAACGCATTCATGGCCTGCTGCTCCCACTCTGGCTGCCTGAAAACTTGGGGTTCCCCTCTAACACCCACTTTTGCCTGGCATGTACTTTCTGCGTGGCCTCCAACCCCCTTTCTTCCTAAACCTTACCTGTCTTTTTAAAGATTCAACCAGGAAGAAGGCTGCCAAGATTCTGACCTTGAAGAAGTTTTTTTTTTTTTTTTTTTTTTTTTGGAGACAGCAGTCCTGTAAGAAAACGCATCAATAGATCATTTCATGTAGTGATACGGGGTATGAAACTGTAAAACCAGGCAATAGGAGAGTAGAGGGCTCTACTTTAACAAGGCTGGTATGACAAAAGCTCTGTGCTTACAGGCCGTTTGAGCTGAGCCTTGAGAACTGAGGGGCGGGGGGAGGGGGAAGAGTCCAGAGAGAGTGTACCATGAGAGCAAAGGCCCTGTGGCAGAAAAGAGCTTAGTGTCCTGGGGAAACATAAAGAAGGCCAGAGTGAATGGGCAGCACAAGACAAGCAGGGGATGGTGTCAGGTGAAAATAAAGGAGGCGGACCCATATCCTGTAGGTCAAAGTGAGGAGGGTGCGCGAGGTGGCAGCTAGTGGGGGATGGTGGCCTGGCCGACTTCTCCAGCCGTGGGTGGCTCCTGCCCCTGACGCCGGCGTCTGGGGTGGCGGGTTTGCCTCTGTGCGGTCATCGCCCGTTTGCGTGGCTGCTTCCACTGGGGTGCCCCGGGGTCACAGGGGCAACAGGGTCACCGCGCCGCGCGGGGTAACTGGAGGCCGCGCCGTCCACTCGGCGCGGCCACGCGGGTTCCGGCCGCGGGAGGCAGGGGCTGGCGCGTGATGCAGGCTGCCCGCACGTGGCCCCGCAGCGTGCTTGTCGGGACAGGTGCGGGGCCGCCACCCACCCCGGCTTGGGCTCCCCGTCCCGCGCTCCGTTGCGCTGGCGGCCTCCAGGGTGGACTGGCGGCCGCGACACGGGACGCTGTCCCCGAAGACCAGCACGCTGGCCTTGCCACTTGCGAGTTTTTCTTCGAGCTCGGAGGCCCAAATTGCCCGTGAGAGAAATGGGACACTGAAATAAACAGATGGGGGAGCACTCTGCCAAGCTGGACACAAGTTGGGCGTTTCCTTCTCTTTCTCCACGTCCCTCCTCCCCTTTGGAAGCCCAAAGGGCTCGAGCAGGCTGGCTGCCACCCCCGACACCCCAGCGACTCCAAGGCGCGGAGGCCCGACTTACTTTTGCTTCCCCTGAGGCCGGGAAGCGCCTGAAAAGCCCCCGCGGGGCGCGGTCGCTAGGGCGGGTCACGTGACCCCGACTCGACGCCCCGCGGGGTGGTTGTGCCCAGCGGCGAGCAAGCGAGTGCGCATGCGTACCTTTTATCTCTCCCCACCCCACCCCCGGTTGGCTTGGAAGCAACCACTGTCAGCTCCTCCCCCTCCTCCTCCATCCTTCCCGACATATACTCCCTTTCCCCCGCCCATTGGTTACGTCAGGCAGACAGGCCGGAGAGCCAATCACGGGGCTGTATTCAGAGGCCGGCACGCGGAACCGGTCGGATCGGGCCAATGGGGGTCCTCGAAGCGGGCGCGCCCCAACCGGGCCGGAGAGCTGAAGCCGAGTGGGCGGTGCTTCCCCAGTCAGCATGTGGGCGGGGGAGGGCGGAGACCAGCAGCCGCAGAGGCGTCGACGGCGGCGGCGACGACGACGTTCCTCAGTCTTCGGGGTGGGCTCGGCGGCATAGGCCGGGCTGTGCGGCGGGCTAGGCGGTTAGCGGCGGCGGCCTTAGGAGGGCCGCGGCGCCATGGGCGGGCGGTAGACGGGTTCGGGCCGGCGACGCGAGGTGCGGCGGCAGTCGTCCGGGCCGCGGCGACCTTCCGCGAAGCCCGGGGGTGGGGAGGCCCGGGGCGGGGGTCGTCCCGGGCTGCGTGGGGCCGCGGGGCGGGGCTCGCAGGCCGTCGGGGTGCAGGAGGTCTGGGCCGCCGCGAGGAGCCGCCGCCGGTCGCTGGGCCCCGCCGCCGGGCCGCTCGACGACGACGCTCCCGCGGGGGCCCCGCCTGAGGAGGACGCGGCGGCGGCGGCGAGGCCGCGGGAGGCCGCGGAGGATGGAGGAGCGGAAGGAGGAGGGCGAGGCCGAGATCCAGGAGCACGGGCCCGAGCACTGGTTCTCCAAGTGGGAGCGGCAGTGCCTGGCCGAGGCCGAGCAGGACGAGCAGCTGCCCCCTGAGCTGCAGGAGGAGGCGGCGGCCGCCGCGCAGCCCGAGCACAAGCAGCAGAAGCTGTGGCACCTCTTCCAGAACTCGGCCACCGCCGTGGCCCAGCTCTACAAAGGTGAGGCCCGCCGCCGCCATCTTGCCGCCGCCGCCCCGCCGCCGCCGCCTCGGCCGCCTCGGGGCCGGCCGGTCGGCGGAGAGCCCCGGGGGTGGCCGCCCTGGCCCTGCCGCCGCGCCACCGCCCCGCCGCCCCCTCCTCACAAGATGGCGGCGCGGGGGGCGGGCCCGGCGGGCGGGCCGCGGCTGAGCAGGGGCCGGCGCTGGGGGCGCCCCCGTTTGGGGCCGCCGGGGGCCCGCCCGCGCCTCGGGCCCGGCTGCCGGCGCCCCTCGGGCCGGGAGGGGCCGGGGAGGGGCTCCCACTCACAAAATGGCGAAGGCAGGCGGCGGGGCCGGCCATTGTGCCCGGAGCCGGCCTCGGGGCGGGGACCGGGAGGGGGCGCCTCCGGCGGGCGCGGCTCGGCCCCGGGGGGCTGCACCTCTGAGCCCCGCGGCTCGGCCTCGTCCCCGCCGCGACCCCCTGCCCGCCGTCCTCGCAGCGAGTGTGGGATCCCGAAACCCTGGAACAAAATGGCGAAACCTAATATGGCCGTTCGGAGTGATCGACGCCCAAATAACCTCTCTTTCTCTGTGTCTCTCCCTCTCTCTCTGTGTCTTTTGTGTTTCTTTTTTCTCCCCTGCACCCCTCACCCACTTTTTCAGACCGAGTGTGTCAGCAGCCAGGACTTTCTCTCTGGGTCCCCTTCCAAAACGCAGCCACCGCCGTCACCAACCTCTACAAAGGTAAAGATAACCTTGCTGCATTGCCGCCTGAGGGGAAGGGCAGCCTGCGTCAGCGCTTGAGTCCTCCGTTGCCAGGGAGGTAGACACCCCGGCCCGGACTGCCCGAGCCTTTTCTGCGGCCGAACCCGGCCGCCGAGTGCCTGGAGCACTTGGTGGGGCGAGAGCTCCGGGGGTGGCCTGGCCGGAGCACGGATTCTCAGCTGGGGCGTCTGACCCCCTCTTCGCCTGCCTCGGGGACGTTTGACGCTGGGGGCAGTTTTGAACGTCATGTCATCGCCGAGAGGGGGCTGCTGGATATCCTGCCCTGCAGGAGACCGTGCTCCCCGTCCCGGAGTGTCAGTAGTGCTGAGGTTGAGAAGCCGAGAGGGGTGCAGCTTCTCATCGCAGAAGTCGCCCAGGGAAGAAAAGGGTTTATGGTTTGGTGCCACAGACCGACGTGAGCAGCTCCTGGAAAGGATTCTTGAGAGTTAGGCAACTCAGACCGAGGTACTTTGGTAGCATTTAAGTGCGTTGAAAATCAGCTGATGGGAGTAATCTGTGCACACGTTAACGTACTGTTCTTCCCTAGCAACCTCGAATAATTGCTTGCAGAGCTGCCATCTATCTCATTGTATATTGTTGGCAGGAAACGTGTTACCAGAGTTTGTGTCGGTAGATTTGTGCTTTATCGATAGTGTTTTTTGGGGGCTAATCTCCCGCCCCCCAGTGACCGGAAGATCTGTAAGTAAAGGTTCTTGCTCTTTGTGCGTTCTCAGTAACCATGGCATCAGATTTCGTGTCTTACGATTTTGAAGATTTGGAAATTTGGATTTGATGTCTTTTGGGGTTAAGGTTCCTATGGAGAAAGGATTTGAATTTGTTAATCTTAGGAGAAATGTAATTAAATCAAACGTTTTCAAACTTGTAGAAGCTGCTGGTAACAGTAATGGACTATGTGCACTTCAGAATTGTCAAAACAAGTTGAAGCACAGGCTGTGGACTGCCTTTTCAGGTTCTCATTTTTGTGTAAGAATGTGGAAATGGTGGCAGCATTCTATAGGAAAAATGTCCCTTCTTGTGAGATTTCCTGGGTGGAATTTGCAGTTTTGGGGGACAGTAATTTGAAAACAAACTGGTGAATGGAATGTTAATTCCAGGGAAGGAGGAACTCAGTCTAGGCTTGCGAGAAAAAGGAAACGATTAAATGTTGTCTCAGTGGTCAGCTTTGATTCTATGTAGGTGAGTTCCTTAAATTTTGACTTTTGAGTGAATTACTCTAACATTTATCAGTGCTTGAGGGTGTTAAGCATTGTCTGGAATGGCTCTTGTTTTCATCCAGAGAATTTTGAAATATTTAGTACCTGTTTTAAAAACTCCTTTCTTGGAGTATAATTTGGATATTGTGTAGTCAGTCTTCTTAAGAATCGTAGCTCAAATTTGACAAACCTACATTGAGAGAAAGCATCTACCTCCAACCCAAGCCCGCGGCACCGCTGATCTGATTGCTGTGTGTAGTATATAGTTTCTCACTTCCATTAGGTCATGAGTAGAGCTTTATGGTATGCGGTCTTTTGTGCCTGGCTTCATCCACTTCCCATGTTTCCGAGATTGATCCCTTGAGTTCATACTGAAGGTGTGAATTCTGCCCCTCCTTTTTTATTTTTTACTTATTTTTTGCTGAGTAGCATTTTGTTTTGTGAGAGGTACTACAGTTCGTTCATTTGTTTGTTGCAGTTGCTTTTTGTTTGAAGCTGGGGGATGGCACCATTTTTGGTGCTTCTGTATGCCAAGCTCTTTGCCTAGGTCATGCAAAAATACGAATGTCCCCTAGATTTTCTGTTCAGTTTTTGGTGCTGTTGTGTGTTTTTATGATGTATCTCTTTAGAATTAAAGCTGGCAGTTTTGTATATTGCCTTAGGTGAGAAGATGCGTTCAAAAGCTGAACTCTGAAATTATCCCTAATTTGATTACTGGAAATGAAATTACTTTTTGTAATATATTGTTTCTGTTCAGAAGATTTAATGAGAGCGCTTCAGTTTTTTAAAAAATAAAATCACGTGATGTTCTTGGGTTATTGTGAGTATTAGATTGTTAGAACTCGTTGTATTTTGTGTTGTGTTACTGTAAAGGTAAATCTGTCTTTCTTTACCTGTTAGGAAAGGTAAGCTGTGGTTTGTGGTATTTGGTAGTGTGGCAGCATAGTCTTAACTGATTGACAGAGAAAGGATCATGCTCTGCAGAGCCTCACGTTCCTCTTTTTCAGGGTGAAGTGCTTGGGGACCAGGAATGCAGCTGTAGGAATAATTAGGTACCTTAAATAGAACTGGTACAATTAGCAAGGTAGTGTCACCAGTGCATACAGCCTGGAGTAGTGGTAAATCTAAATCATCCTTCATAGCTCTGATTAAACGTTTACATGTAATTTACAAGGGGAAAGATTTGGAGGGTCTCTTTAAGTGGACACTGCTTCAGTATTTTATATGATGAAAGACTAAAGCTAAAGCTAAAAATGGCTCCTTTTCCAGTCCGGGGACAGAGAGGTTGGCACTTGTACCAGGTTCTTGATAACCCCTAAAGGGAGCACATTGGAAGCTCAGAATGGTGGTAAAAGCTTAACTGAGGATCTTTTGGTTGCTTGTGGGCTTTTTGAAAAATCAAGTGTCAGTTTGGTTTGGCTCGGCTCGAAGGATTTAGAGGAGAGTGAGTTGTCCCTCATCGTGGACAGGATTCAGCAAAATGGAGTGTGTGGTTCCTTCTACTCCACTGAGGAGGGCCAGACTTGGGTATCCTCTTTTGGAAAGGGGAAGAAAAAATCTTGATGGTCGGTTCTCATCTCTATCTTGTTTTGGTAAATACAAAGAGGGCGATGTTTGTTTACTTTTCAGTCAGGTTCTGTTCCTGGCCTGGTACAGTTTCTGATGTCTGCAACTGAAGAGGGGAGCGAAAAGTTACTGAAGTTATTTCAGTATAAATACTGAAATATTAATATAAATACCCCTGCATTTTCCTGGGTGCCAGTCGCAATCTGTCTCCTGATTCCTCAGTAGGAAAGTACCGGTCTCCTTACCTAATGCTAACTTCTTTCTGTTTTGGGGAGGGGGGGGGGTCCTTGCCCAGAAGAGAGGTTGGACTGGTGGTTGTCCTGGGATAAGGCTAATCCCATGGGCCTCAGTGGTGAGTCTAAAGTGGCTGCAGGTACCTTAGCTCTTCAGCAGAGCCCTTGAGCCAATGCTTGCTCTCACCTTACAGGGCCACTTCTCAGCATTTCCCTAGCTGACTTTTCTTCTTTAATGTTTTTGAGAGAGAGTGAGTGGAGGAGGGGCAGAGAGAAAAAGAATCCGAAGCAGGCTCAATGCTGTCCGCACAAAGCTTAATGTGGGGCTTGAACCCATGAACTGCGAGATCATGACTTGAGGTGAAGTTAGAGCCTTAATCTATGGAATCACCCAGATGCCCTTCCCGTTTATCTTTAAAATAGTTTTTTTTTTTTTTTTTAATTTTAAATTTTTTAGTGTTTATTTTTGAGAGTGTGAGCAGGAGAGGGCCAGAGAGGGAGACAGACTCTGAAGCAGGCTCCAGGCGCTGAGCTGTCAGCACAGAGCCCAATGTGGGGCTCGAATCCACTAACCGTGAGATCATGACCTGAACTGAAGTGGGATGCCTAACTGCCTGAGCCACCCAGGTGCCCCTTAAAATAGTTTTTAATTTTAATTTTTTAAAGTTAGCTCTACACCCAGTGTAGGGCTTGAACTCATGACCCTGAGGTCGAGAGTCACATGTTTCACCGGCTAAACCAGCTAGGTGCCCTGGTGTTGACTTTTAAAAACTGCATCACAAACTTGAGTTGCATAGTGAGTTCTATCATCTGTGTTGGGAGGTTTCTCTTGATGCTCTTCGGGGGTTAAAGATGTTTCTGGTTCTCCCCTTGAGCACTGTTTGCCCAGGGGGCATGTCTACTCTAGCAGTGCTTAAAGAAAGCCAGCACTGCAAGCAGCACTGCTGCTATTGTCGGAGTTTGGATTTTGGGCTGTCAGTACTTAGCTGTATGGTTCTGAAGACAGGTAATGGAGGGAGATGCTTCACCATTTGTGCTCCTTCATTTTTTCCCCTGTAACTGGGGATATGTTACCCAAACCTTAGAGGACAAGAACTGAGTTTAGTGCTGGGGTATCTGGGGCAAGGTGAGTGTTGACCTTGTTGGTATTAAAGTTCTGTTTTTCAGCCTTTTCTGGCTCTGGGAAGTCCTTAAGATAAAGGGAAGAAATTCTAGGCTATTTTTTGCCTTTGCATTTTTCTTTTTTTTTTTTTTTAATCTTTAAAAATTTTAAATTTTTTTCGCCTTTGTTTTTGAGAGACAGCATGAATGGGGGAGGGGTGGAGAGAGAGGAAGACAGAATCCGAAGCAGGGTCCAGGCTTTGAGCCATCAGCACAGAGCCTGACGTGGGGCTTGAGCTCACGAACCGTGAGATTATGACCTGGGCCTAAGTCAGACTTAACTGACTGAACCACCCAGGTGCCCCATGTCTTTGCATTTTTTTCTTGTGTTGAAAAAAGCTTAGTGGGAAGTACTTTCCTTTTTTATCTTTCCCTAAAAGTACTAAATGTAAATTGGATTGGCAGGTGAGAAAAATAGCACGATGCCCTTTAAGTCCTTATTTTTGAGATATCTTGATGCCAAATCCTTTTTATAATATGCTGTCTCACTTCCGTGTAGCAATCTTAGACCATATGTGGAGTGAGGGTGAGCAGGATGTACTGAGAATTTGGGCCCAGTGGTGAGCAGTTGGTGTCTAAATCAGTGGTCAGAGAAAGCATGTTCTACTTGGAGATAAATAGAATTTCATCTCCTTAAAATTTGATTTTGTGGACTTGGTTTGTGACTCACCTGTAAAAAACCCATTATTGACCTTTGAAGCTTTGTTCAGAAACGCCTTAATATGGATTATTGTTCTCTAAGTCTTAAGTTTTATTTTTAACATAAGGAGTAGTGGCCTCAATCACTAATATCCCTTGTGGATTCTGTCAGTTTTTGTAGAAGACAGTCTTTTTTTTCCTTAAGTTTATTTATTTTGAGAGAGCGCGAGCAGGGGAGGGGCATAGAGAGAGAATCCCAAGCAGGCTCCACACTGCCAGCCCAGAGCCAAATGCAGGTATTGGCCGTACAAACCGCAAGATCAGGACCTGAGCTGAAACCGAGTCGGACCCTTAACTGTCTGAGCCACTCAGGCACCCCGACAATCTTTTTCTTATATACAGCTTTTCTGTAAAAGGATGTTTTGGTTGCAAATAAAGCAGAAATTACAAGGCAGACAGGCTTCAGTGGTGTGGGCATGGTTTGGCTCCTCTCTGGCTGGAAGGCTGAGGATAGGATGGATTTAATTCAGTCTGTCCTGCTCTCAGCTCTCTACACTGTGTGTGTGCACGTGCATGTGCAAAGCACGAGCTTTGTTTTGGGGCTAGTTTCAGTTCGTTGGCAGCTTGCGTCTTCGGGTCACTCACTGACGCTGACGAGCCCTGGCGCTTCTTTTCCGGGAGCTGCCAGCAGATGACTTCTTTCTACCGGCTCTTGGCCAGAGTTGGGTCACATGCTTAATCTGAACCAGTATCATAGGTACTGTTTGGGGCTGTGCAGATGAGATGAGCACTAAACCACGTGTTCCACCTCTTGAGTGAATGTGAAGAAAGCTCTCCCTACAGCTCTCCAAACAGAAACTTTGGAATCCCTTTCGGAGAGGCAGGGTGAGGACTGGATGCCAGGCAGATGAGGCCACTGCATTTCTTCCCTGGCTCCTTTCCATTGTTGTGTGTGCTGGGTGAAAATTGAGTATCTAAGTAGCTACAAGGGAGTGCTTCTTTTTGGATACACTGCTTTGTTAGGGAATATAGGAGTCCTTTTCTCAAAACTGTTGGAAAAGGCTTTTATTTTGCCTGTAGCTCAGATCTTTGTATGTAATGAAACCTTTTTCATACTTATTTGCCCTGTGGCAGACTGGTTGGTTAGTGTCGACGCGTTTCTAAGTTCAGATATTTAGTCGTTAGTATTCCTTGCAAATGTTACTTTGGTCTAGCAGTGTGTTCTCACAGTGTGTAGACCCTCTAAGGAGAGTGGGAGACGGTTTCTCTTTGGTTGGGGAAGAACTGTGTCCCTTCACTTGACTCCCAGGCACGGCCCTCTGAGCCTCAGCTCCAGTTCCTTGTCTCTGAAATGGGGAGGTCTGCTCTGGCTAACTCCCATAAGGTTTGTGAGTGTCAAAAAGCTATAAACAGTGAGATTGGGTTAATCTTGTCGGTGTCGCAAGTAACAAAATTGTGCATTTGGTCTTCATCTCGGTAATCAGATGATTCTGTGCCTCTTGTCCCCTGCCAGTGGGGACAGGATTAGACCTGTAAAAATCTGGAATTCTGTTTCAGCTGCTTATATAAAACCCTTTTTTTTTTTTTTTAAATATGAAACATGGGGCATCTACCATGACTTGTCCGAGTCCATTTGTGTTTTGAATAAGGAAATGAATGTGTTGTGCTTAAAGGTTGGGTTGACATTTTGATGCCCTTGGGGTTTGCCTAACCTTCAAGCTTCTGGCCCTGCTGCACAGAGGCTTTTTGGCTTCAGTAAAATAGCTTTGCACATAAGACTGTCCCCACAGTTTCTGTGCTCTGCATTTCTAGAATTTGGATGTCTGTCTGTCAAGGTTCAGATGTAGTCACAGCAGTCTTGGGCTGAGAGCCTTCAGAAAGCCATCCTTGCGCATGTTTATGGTGCTGCTGTTCACTAAATCAACCTGTGATGACGTTAAAATCTAGCCTAGTCAGGCCTAAGATGCTCCAGTAAGTATTCATGTGTCTCCTGTTTAGTGCAAGGTATGATGGGAGGATTTTATTTTCAACCAAGCAACAGTTTAAAGTCCTAAACATAAGGACTGTATTTGAAATGCTTTAGGGTCAGTCAATGTGACGTTTTCTGTTTAGGGAAGTAACTGAGATTGGGTTAATCTGGGTGGTGAGGTGATTGGATTCGCCTTTCAGGATATGCTGTTAATGGTACAAAACCAAGTTGGGCCCGGCAGTGCAAAAGGGTGTACCTGAAGACCTTAAATGTCACTTTTTGCTTTTCTCTTCCTGTACCTTCTAACCTGTAAAAGTCCATGTTTTAGAAAGTGCCTCATATTTAGTGTGTTCTTGGTTGGTTCTGTTGTTTCAGGCTCAGAATTTCTGAGGTGAAATAATTGGTCAATTAGGAAGACATTTTTTTTAGTTGTGTAAATTTTAAAAGAGCTTCACAACTTACATAACTGTCTTTCATCTAAACCAGTGAATAATTGCGTTTTCCAGCTTTGTTCAAATCTGTGATTGAAGCATCAGGCCCTCCTTGGGGGAGCCTGACTGGCTCAGTTCGTAGAGCATACAGCTCTTGATCTCAAGGATGTGAGTTCAGGCCCCATGTTGGGTGTGGAGCCTACTTCAAAAAAGAAAAAAAAGTCAGGCCCTTGCAGATCTGATTTTTGGGATTTCCTTGTGTCCTCCATCAGAACAAACCAAAATTTAGCTTTCTTCCCTGAATTGTCATTTTTTTTTTTTTTTTTTTTTTTTTTTTTTTTAAATAACCGCTTCTGGTGGCCCCCTCCCTTTGGCCCTTGAGTTTTGTATCCAGTTTATGGAGAATTTTTTGGTGTCTGGTTTGCCAGGTGTACATTTACACGACCTTCATCTTGGTTTGCGCTGTGCAGTCCTCCTTTGCACTTGTTTTTTGTACTCCTTTTGCACTTCCAACTTTTCCCCCCTCTGTACTTCCAATTCTGGGCCTGCTTCCATTTGGTTCTTGAAAAATAAAATTTCCTCGCTCTGTTTGGAAACCCCCTTCTCCAGTTATGAGCTTGAGTATAATCATTCTTTTAGGTAGGGTGGGTTTGTAGAAACCTGGTTGCTTCTAGGTACACACGTATGTTTGGTGCTGTGGCATGGGATCAGTTTTTGCTCAAAGACATGATTTCTCTGAAAATGCTTCCGGTGCTTTCAGAATCTCTTCTTTTTAGATCTGGCTTTCCCAAGGTCATCTTAGAGTTTACCTAGTCCTGAGATTAGCTTCAGTAGAGTCTTTAAGAGATGGAAAGTGCTATAGTATACTCCTAAATGCTGTTTATCTTTAAAATGAATTTCACGCTTGCTTTGTTTCTGATGAAAGGAGAAATCAGAAGCTGTTCGTTCACATTGTAACTTGGTGTTCTAGTATGAGATACTAGAGAAATTCGTTCCCAAGCTGCTTTCTCTATCTTTAAAATAAGAATAATCTTCTTCTCAAAGTTGTGATGGAGTTTACTTTTTAAAAAAAAATTTTTAAATGTTTTTATTTATTTTTGAGACAGAGACAGAGTGCGAGCAGGGGAGGGGCAGAGAGAGAGAGGGAGACACAATACGAAGCAGGCTCCAGGCTCTGAGCTGTCACCACAGAGCCTGATGCGGGGCTCAAACTCAAGGACTGTGAGATCAGGACCTGAGCTGAAGTCAGACCCTTAACTGACTGAGCCACCCAGGCGCCCTTGGAGTTTACTATTTTTTTTTTTTTTTTTTTTTAATTGATTTTTTTTAATTTTTTAATATATGAAATTTACTGTCAAATTGGTTTCCTTTTTTTTTTAAATTTATTTATTTATTTTTTTTTATTTTTTAATATATGAAATTTACTGTCAAATGGAGTTTACTATTTTTAAAGCGTGCTCCCATGGACAAATTCTTCCATTAAAAAAACTTTTTTTTTTTTTTTTTTTTTTTTAACAACAGGGATTTGTCATCTAAAGAACAGGCCTTGTTATAAAGTTCTGCTTGTGCTGCCCTCTTGCCATCTTGTTTAATAATTCATGGCAGTTTGAGATTCTCTGTGATGTCTGGATTATTGTGTTTCTTTCTGGAACACAGCTCTTTTTTCTTTTTCTTCCTTTCTTCCCTCCCCCTTCCTTCCTTCCTTCCTTCCTCTTTCCTTTTCTTTCCCTTTTTCTCTTTTCTTTTCTTCTCTTCCCTTCCCTTCCCTTCCCTCTCTTTTCTCTTTTTCTTTTCTTTTCTTTTCTTTTCTTTTCTTTTCTTTTCTTTTCTTGAGAGAGAAGGAGAGAGCAGAGGAGGGGCAGAGAGAATCCCAAGCAGGCTCTTCCCACTCCATCAGCGTGGAGTCCGATGCAGGGATCAAACTCCCAAACTGAGATCATGACCTGAGCTGAAATCAAGAGTTGGACACTTAACTGACTGATCCACCCAGGTGCCTTGGAACCATCTTTTTTTCTTTAAACTTTTTATTTATGTATTTATTTTTGAGAGAGAGACAGAGCACAAGCAGGGGAGGGACAGAGAGATGGAGACAAAATCTGAAGCAGGCTCCAGACTCTGAGCTGTCAGCACAGAGCCTGACTCAGGGCTCGAACTCATGAGCTATGAGATCATGACCTGAGCTGAAGTTGGATGCTTAACCAACTGAGCCACCCAAGCACCCCGAAACCATTTTCTTTAATGTCACTAGAAGTATACTCATGATTTTCTGCTAGCAGAGCAGTCCAACTAAAAATAAATTGCAGTGGCTTAAATTTCCCAGTTCTTTTTCCAACTGTGTAAAATCATGGGAAGAGCAGGGATTGTTTTTTTGAAAACTTGGGCTTAGTGTATACAGGGAGGGGTAGTACTTACAGGGAGACTGGGAGGCCAGTTGGAGATTTTAGTTGCAAGGTCTTTTGGGAATGATTATGAATGATGGGAAACTTTTGGGGGACTGGAAGCAGAATCCAAGTGTATACTAGGGAAAGGAAGCCTTTTCTGTTTCCACCGTGCTGTTTGGTGTTGGTGTTGACTGGTCAATCAGAATTAATTTTTCCTCACTTCTAAATTGTTTGCTGCGGCTTTCAGTGTGTTCCCAGTTCTTGGTGCTGAACTGATCTGTAAGAGTGTATCCCCAAAATGACATGGTAAATGTAGGTGGCCTGAGTGCTTTGTAATATTTAGTTCTCTGTTGAATGATGTGATGCTCCTATTTAGAATTGTGAGAATTCACTCCTTCCTTTTATTCTTTTTTAAAGTGAATTTTGAGACCAGGGGAGGGGCAAAGGTAGAGAGATTCCCAGGCAGTCTCCACCCTGTCATTGCAGAGCTCAACGTGGGGATCGATCTCACTGAGCCAAAACCAAGAGTCAGATGTTTAGCTGACTGAGCCACCCAGGCACCCCAGGAATTCACTCTTTTCTGAAAGAGTGTGGAAGCTTAGTGGTTAAGAATCATGGACTCTGGAGCAAAATTCCAGCTCTCATATGTATTCTTACACCTTGGTAGAGTTACTCGGTGTAATTCACTTCCTTGTTTCCTCATTTGCACCAGGGGGACCATAGTACCATTTTCAAGGTCGTCTTGATATTTTTTTTCCTAAAGTGAAGCTGAGTATAGTACTGATAGACGTTTAATAACGTATCCATCAGAGCTCCTGGGTGGCTCAGTCAGTTAGGTCATGATCTCTGAGTTTGTAAGTTCCAGTGCCTTCCAGTGCCGCGTTGGGCTCTGTGCTGACAGCTCAGAGCCTGGAGTCTGCTTCGGAGTCTGTGTCTCTGTCTTTCTTTGCCACTTCCCCACCCATGCTCTGTCTCGAAAATAAACATTAAAATAATCTTTTTAAAGTAACAAATCAAACTATTATTTTTTTAAGGAACAAGGCAGAAGCTCTAGGACTGTGTGATGTTAGCTCTGAATTTAGACCGTGAAGATTTAATGCCACGTATAACACTTGAAACATGGATGAAATACCATTCAGTTGACTAAATTACTGATAGACCTCCAGAACCCCAATCTTCATGATGCTCATTTTGGTTAGCTCCTGAAATAGTTTTCTCTTAGGAGAGAATGCTGCATGGCTCTGCTGATCATGATGTATCTTTTTTCTTGTTCTTTTTTCCTAACAGAAAGCGTGGATACTCATCAGCGAAGTTTTGATATTGGAATTCAGATTGGCTATCAACGACGCAATAAGGATGTGTTGGCTTGGGTTAAAAAGCGCAGAAGAACTATTCGTAGAGAAGATTTGATCAGCTTCCTGTGTGGGAAAGTTCCTCCACCACGAAACTCTAGAGCTCCCCCAAGACTGACTGTAGTGTCCCCTAACCGAGCTACTTCAACGGAAACTAGCTCATCTGTAGAGACTGATTTGCAACCCTTCCGGGAAGCCATAGCTCTGCATGGTAAAGCCGTTTAAACATATTTCTTTGGAAAAGTGGTTAAGAGTGTGCCTGTCGACCCCTTTACACATTTAGGTTTAGGTCCAGATATATTGTCTTGTGTTTTGTCTCTTACTAGTGACTAAATGCTCCAGAAATGTTTACGCAGAATGTAAGCTAAGAACTTACCTGGGCCATTTTTGAATGTTAGCTAGCCTATCCTAAAAAATGTTTTTAGAAAGTTAGTTTGAGCTTATCAGTGTCACAGTAACAGAATCTTGCAACGTTGATTAGAATTTATTGCTTTATACTTCTTATTGTACATGTTTTCCTATTATTCTGAGTCAAACAGGAAGTTCTTGTGTCTTCAGAATTCTGTTATATTTCCAATTGCCTGGAGAACCTGGTTAGCAGCAGGCAAGTGAGGCAGGAAATTGTTGGGCTGTTCTCCTGGGGACTCCCTTTGGCCCTGTAAGTTACTGAGTGTGCCTGTCAAAGGTGAGAGTTGATGACCCAGGTGGGAATGGACAAATGTAAGAATGATTGATTTTCCTTATGTCTCTTGTCCCTTAGGTCCTTGATTTGATAGTCAGGACTGTCAGGACAGTCCATCACTATCTCCCCAGGCCAGACCTGCCAGAAGGCGGCATTCTTGGCCAAGGGGTTTAAGTATTACTGGAGAAGCCTGGGATATGCAGTCAACAAGTCTGTTGTTTGTTCCTCTCTAATACAGATTTCCAGATAGAAGTGGGAGAGGTACTTACAGGACATTTAATACTGCTGTGAAAATAAAAGAACAACAAAATAATGAGACTTAGTAGATACAGAAAAGAAAACTTGAATGGTGCAGGTGACTGAGCAGAGAGAAGCAATTAGTGAATTAGGTCAGGAGTCCTGTTAGAAGTCAACATTTCTGGGCCACAGTATAGGCCATCTAAAAAACCAAGTAACCTGGTAGTAAAAAGGGTGGGATATATATGCAGAGGACATCTATATCCTTGAAGCTTTAATGCTTATGTTCTTGTTCTCTTTGGCGGACCTTGATTCTTTACCTACACCCTTCATCAGAACCTGGGGTTGGAAACAGTGTTTTTCCCTTTTGATAGTTTGATAAGTTAAAAATACATCTGTTGCAAGAGAAAGTCCCTGATATATGGATGCAGTACTTAGGACTGCCACTATCTCATGTAGTGGAATAGTCATGCATCAGAACCTCTGAAACTCAGGCAAAAAAGAGGTCCATCTGGTCTTTGTTACAGAGTTCACATCTTTTACCGTTAAGTTTGGAACAAATGATTGGAAGCGTGTGTAGTGTCAGGTGGCTGTCCTGTCTGCGCATGGTAGGGCCGTATGCGGTTGTCTCTCTAAGCATTCTGATTTTCCTTATCGTCAAGTGCAATTTAAGATTCATTCCATACCTGTCTCGTTAAGATTTCCTTTTTCTCTATTCTACTAAAGAAGATAGTTTTAAGACACACAGATGCCACTCCTGTTATGAAATCTTAGTGCAATTGTATACCTTGTAAAAAGGGCCAGCTTCCCCCAACCCCTCTTTAGACTGTTCAACTTGTGGTTTATTATTTTCCTGAACTTCTGTTGGAGTTTTAGTAACAATGTAGTTTTAAGAAGAGATTATATTTATAATTTTGACTTAAGTTTAAATTGTGAGGTTTGAGAAAGTTCATAATTATAAAGCTATGTAGAAAAATAATCTTTCCCTTCAATAAAGTTTCCCATTAGCACAAGTCCAGAATATAGTGGAGACTCAGTGTACTCTTTACTCTTACTCCTAAGGTTCATACCCTGAATTTGTGTCTTAAAACAGTCTAGTAATATGGCCTCTTGAAAGAGTGTACAGAAACATAAATTGCATCGTGTTTTGTCCTATAGTGGTTTATAGAGGACATCGATGTGTTGAGAATGCTAGTCTGGTTTGAGTGTTTACAATGACTGGAATGATTTCTAGTAATAGGGCATTGCTAACTAAGTTGTAAGGCAGATTAATGACCAACTTTGTAACCAGCGGTCCTAGTGATCTGATTTATTGGATAGTCTATAAATTGAAGTGAAAGCTGTTTAGATGATCTTTGAAAACATATTTGGAGACATCTCAATTAGGGCACATACTTGTCAGAATTTAGTTTTGCATATAATTTGCTTAACCAGATCTGTGAAATGTAATTGAAGTCAAATTGAAGTTCTTAGGAATCTGCATTGGAAGGAGAGTCTAAATTTATGAAGTTTTAGGGTATGGGTTGGTGGGGGAGGGGTGCATAGGAGAAGCACTGTGTATTGAAGCAAACTTCTTAAGTTTATAAACCGCAAACATGAGTATAGGGGATTCACACCATTCTATCCCTTTTTATAAGACAGGACGGTTCCCCCCCCCCCCATAGTTTTTCTTTATCAGTTCCGAAACACCTGTACCAAGCACCCTAAATCTATCTAAAATACGCATTTTTATTTGAAGAAAAATGGCAAAGATGTAAGGTACTTACAGTACATTTATTTCTTACACTGTGTGTGATAGTAAGATCCTCTGATTAGTACCTCATCTGCCTCAGACCGAACCCAATTTCAGTCATACATCCATCAGATGGTCAGCAAGCAGTTTCAGTCAGATCTGTTGGTTACTGAAGCTTACAGAACATAATCAGTCCTGTGCTTTGTTCTGGCTCTTGTCTGCAGCATAGGTCGCTTTTTTTCTGAGTACCATGGCATCTAGTCATCTGGATCTTAAACTCACCAAGAAGTCCGGGAAACACAGGCATGTGCTACACGTGCAGCTAGGACCTGCCGCCTCATTTTTAACGTAATAGAAGATTTCAGGTGGACCTAAAATCCTCTGGACCGTTTTGGTGGTTCTCAGTCTCCCTTTCTGATGATGTGGCTTAGGCATGCCTTCTCATCTGGAGTTTCCCTTTTCTTTGGTCTTTTCTTTGTCTGCTCCTTCAGCCTCTGACGTTTCCTCAGGTTCTTGACTGACTTAGATTTCACTCCCGCGGTTTCGAGCCCTCGCCGCCTTCTGCAGGCCCCTTGCTTGCAGTTTCGCCCACTTCGGGCCTGCCGGGCGCGCGTGTTCTCTCCTGTCCACCACGCCACCCCTGCAGGCAGGGCTCTCACACAGGGCTTCACGCGGACTCCCCTTCCCGCCCCGTCAGCAAATACCTGGCTTTTCCTCATGGAGCCATCCAGATGCGTACATGGCAGATTCTGTGCTGTCTCTGGGAATATATAAATGAAGAGTGAGTGCTTCCTTTTTTACTGAGGCCAACACATACTTGGAAAATTTAATGTCCTGAGCATGGTTTGTGTATGATGTTCTAAGGGCAGAAAGGGACATTTTACAGTGCACACTGGCTGTACGTTAAGGGAAGGCTCTTTGGAGAGGATAAACCCTGGGCTCTTGGAATAATCTTCCTGCTCTTGCTTCCTGGCCCTGAGATGACCCAGTTGCCAGTCCGTGTTTCCTGAGGCCACTGGAGCAGTCCTTTCTGTCTCGTCACTTGACTGAAAAATGACTTTTGTTGATGGAGAAATACGTTGAAGTCAGAACCCAGCACTGAAAGGCCCTTCTGATTGGATCTTCACCGTGGGTCAGATATCTTAGCTATACTGTCTCATGTGTGAAATAGCTCCGTGCTCTTTTCCAGTTCTTTCCCTCCGCCTGCTCATACTTTAAGACTGATCAAACGCTTCTTCCGTAACGAAGCTTTCGTTCTCCCTTCTGAAGCCTTCCTTGAGCTGTTAATCTGCTCTTTCTCTTTAGATTTGCTTCTTTGGCTGTCCTTTCCAACATGGGGCTACCTTAGGGCAGGGCCTGGTCTTAAAGTTTCTGCCTTTACCAGAACCTGGCAAAGAACCTGGTGTTAGATGTATTCTAAGTTGAACACAGAGTTCAGAGGTCTGTTATGTGAAAATATATAGTACAGTGGGTGCAGAGAACCTTTAGAAAAAGTTCAGGATCAAGATCCCCAGATGACTATAATAAGGGTAGAAGTAATGGTGTACCTTAGGAGAGCTACAAAGTAAACTCTTTAATTAGAACAACCAAGACTCGAATGGGGTTTGAGGATGACGTACCATTACAGCTATTTTAGTGTTTACTTAGTGCAAGCAACTCAGCTTAGGACGTTCTCATTTAACCTTACACTTGCCCGGAGTTACTACCATTTTGTTGACGAAGAAAGGGCATATCTGGCCATGATGGAACAGATGAGTGACTGGTAGAATAGGTATTCCGGATCTGCCTGTATACACACTCTTAACCACTGTGCCTCCATATTTGTGCATTTATGGTCCTTCCCCCATGGGGTTAGGGGTGGAGTGGGGTGGGAAAGATCCCTAGGCTTATTTTTCTTCTCTAAAGACATCAGAAAATACATGAATTTTGTATCTTGGGGTTTTCGCCATGGGTGAACCTTGAGAAGTAGGCTTGAAGGTGAATGGTTCGGGGCCTGTATTTCTGCTTCATTTAGTAGGAAGAATATTTATTTAGGCTTTTGTGTGTAGGCTACATTCCCGGTATGACCTTGGGCAAGATGGTTTACTTTCCCAAGGCAGTCGTCTTTGTAAGGTGTTAGATTAAATGAGAAACAAGCAAGGTACTTACCCTTTCACAACACCTTTTTACCTTGGGAGAAGGGGGATTTTCGGTTAGTTCTGAGTCCTGTGCAAAGAGTGTTCTCTTTGCCTCTGGGTGGCATTTTATTGCAAAAGTAGACCTGGAGATTAGGTAGCCTTTGAGGGTACTTTTTCCCTCCTCTTTTCAGTAAGGATGCCCTTTTAAATTGCATATATTACTCCAGAGGGGAAGGATAATTTAAAACTTACTGTTTATAACTTATGTTCCTTGCTAGGATCTTGTGCTTTGTTTTTATCTTGATATAAATCTGTGGAGTTAGTGAGGTTCTCTTTCTACTGGATGGACAGACTTTGACTTGACTTGCCCAAGCTAGTGTTATATCTGGAAAGCCTTAGATGAAATCTGGTCTCCTCGTTCTGAGTTCTGTTCATTATCATGCGGGTTAGGAAAGGGTCGAGAGTAAGATTGGGGCATAGATTGGGGCATACATTCCTGGAAGGGGGGGAGAGAGCTGATTAGGAGAAGGAGCTGGATACCAAGTCACTTCGCTCGCTCTTTTGATACTGGCATTAAAGCCTCCTCACATCATCTTGTGGATGGTCTTTGTAGGTTCTGGCCCTGGTTCAGACTGTTCTGTAAAAATCAGAAACACTTGGTTTGTGTTCCAGAGGTCATTTTGATGGCATTCTTGACTGAAGTACTAGGAATTAACATCACTGGGCCTGGGTCGTCCTGTAAAATTCATCAGTTCAGACTCAGGCCCCTAGCATGCAGGGTGTCGTGTCATAATAGGCACTGCTGTTGCTGTCATTGGCATTGGGCTTTAGGATCTCCCATTGTCCAGTTTTAAGTTCCTTTGGTGTTTAAAATAGGAAGTTTTAAAAAGGCAGTGGGATGCTACATTCACCAGTGTAAGTACTGAAAGAGGCTTAGGCAACCCAGCATTTACATGACCCTGGAGAATTTCAAACAAAGGAAAGTTTGTTTTTTCAAAGAAAGCATTTTGTGAGTTAAGCCAGCAGCTCTTTAAGTATTGAAGTCTGAAGTCTGAATCCTTTTTAGTTTGAAATCCTGCCTTTTTTTTTTTTTTTTTTTTTTTTGTGGCTGTAGTCTTATGAGTTCTGATTTCTGCAGTTCATATCCTTCCGTGGAAGGGGTGGTCATTTAAAAATAAAGTATATATTGTCATTATGCAGCCTTTTCTATTGCCCAGCATTTTACTGAAAGTAAATACCATGCAGTCTATTAGAGACTAGTGGTAGGGGCCTGTGTGATACAAAGAGGAGTTAGGTAATGTCTTTGAGGAATTTCTAGCCTGATAGATTTCTATGAGAGCATTTGAAGTGTTCAAACCTAGGCAGTCAGATTGAGGCACGGTACATTGCCTTCGGAGTTCATAGACTCCATTTATGGCTACTTGCTTTTTTTGCCTTTAGTCTTCTCTGGACTACGTACATGGTGATTCTTGTTCTCTTAAATCATTAAGTTGCTTGACAGATTCTTGGACATGGAGAAAACTGGGTGTAGGGCTTTTTAGAAAATTGTGTAAGGTCAGGTAGGAATTTAACTTAGGAAAAATGTAGGGCCTATTCCTAGTTTGTCATACTCAGGGTATAAAACTGATACCACCTTCTCCTAGGGTTTATGGAAAGCTGTGATTCCAGGCAGCTTGAACCAGTCGGGTTTTCGTACTCCTCTGAGCACAGGTTTTTGTAGCTTTGGTTAATTTGGTCAGCACTTCGTTTGGCCTGTGTGCTCTAGAGTGGTACAGAAGAGAAGTTAGGAAATTCCAGTGAGAGCAAAGCTTCTTGATACAATTTCACCTGAGATCCAGTACATTTAAGAAGAAATTAAGTAATTGTGCTTGGTTCTGTCTCTTCCTTAAGGATTCTTGTCCCCTTCCATCCTAGAGGTAAATGTTTAGAAATATTCTGACCGCACCGGTGCTTAGGTTAAGCGATTTTACACTGGTGGAGTAGTGTAAAGGAGACTCTTGTAACACTGCAGAGGACTAACTGGAAATCCATGTATCTGTCAAGGTGCTCCCTTCTCTTGCCCACACTCCCTGTGCAGCGTGTGGGACAGTGCTAGAGACTTTACTGTGTGCGTGTCTGCATCTTCCTGAAATAACAGAACTGTCAGTAGTTATTTTAACAGCAAAATATTTTTTTAAAAACTTATTTGGAAATAAAGATGTAAGAGATTTAATGCACCAAAACAATCACCTCTCTTAAATGCTTAGAAAAATGATTATTTCAAAGAAGCTTCTTTAATTAAAATTCATCTCTGAAGGCTGGAATCTCTAAATTACGGCCTTTGTTCAAACCAGCTTTTGGGAATGAGGAAAATGAAGGCAATTAACAGCATTAAAATTTTTGATGAAAACTTGGCATTTCTTTATGTTAAGATTAGATATTAGCTGCTGAAGTTTCTGGGGTAGGACTTCACTAAAGCTACCATCAATGATACGAAATTGTTTGGAAGTTGCAGTAAAATTTTCTTGGACAGTTTTTCATTGATGTGAAAAAGGAGTCCATGCAGCCATGCCTCAAAGCCAGTTCGTGCACCTAGTACTTAATGTCCTCCGGTAGTTTACGAAGCACTTGAACATTTGAGTTTAAATTTTCCACTAGTCTTCTGATTTACAAATAACATTCTCTTGGAAAGTTTGAAAATTTCCGAAAAGTAAAAAATTCAGTATCTTGTTATCTGACTATACAGAGATAACCACAGTTAAATGTTTGGTGCATTTTCTTTCAGTCTTTTTTTTTTCAATGTATAAATATTAAAATTATTTCATAGTTGAGATCATACTGCATATATGGTACTGTATCTTTTTTTCATTTTAACGTCGTGAGCATTTTTCCCATGGCATTAAAATTGTCTTTGAAAAACTGAAAGCATTGGGCTGTCAGCATAACTGAAAATGTTTTCTTGGTGTGACACATGTATCTTTGTAATTGGTTTGATTTAGTGTGCTTTACTTCAATAAAAATTCAGTATTACAATTTACATATTGGGGTGGGGAGTGGTATCTACTTCCAATTACTAAAATCTTAGTAGAATTATTTTTTCAGTGATTTGAACTCCTTCCTTGGTGCATTTCAAACACAACATTTACACACAAGTGCTTGCTTGCTTCAAAACCTCAGAACACCACTTTGTGCACAGGGAGCTCTGGCCATTTGAATAGTGCAATTCATTTGAAATGCAAGAATGCCAGTTTCCTAGGGTTCCAGTCAGGAAGTTCTCACTTGGTTCAAATTGTGGGGATTTCAAATCCCCTCTCATGCTGCAGATGAAAAAAACTGGTGGAGCGTATCTGCCGAGCATTCTGAGCCTGTGCTGAGTGGATCGACAATGACAGTCCTCCGCCTTTTCTCCTCTGGGGCTGGCCCTCTGCTCTCAGTCTTAGGGAGTTGGGGAGCAGGTAGAGAGTGTAGAGGCGGCCTCCAGGCCACGGGCTGCTGGACGGAGGAAGGGGGGGGTGCATCGGTCTGCATTTGCTCTTTCTGTGCCTATATGTGATCTAACTATGTGCTGGTAAACTGGAATTACATGTAATTAATTCTGAAAACAGGATTATCTTATTATCTGAAGCATGAACTTGGTATGAAAATAATAGTTATGTGCTGCTCTTAACATTTGACCATGTAACCTAGATACCTATAACCTGGACTGTAACTGTTTTAGCTCCAGTGGGAGCTTTCTTTTTAAAGTATGATTAAATCATCCTAATCTTTTTTTTTTCCCCTCCCTCCTGCACTAATCATTTAAAACGAATGCAGAAACTTTAAAACTGCTAAGTTTATCTTGTATTAAGCAATGGAGACTTTTCTGTCTAATCATACTACTTGTTCTGCTTTTTGTCAACTGATACTCCCATAGCCCTTTTGAAAAAGTGTGTTTTGGTAGAAATTAAGTTGTATGCCCTCGGGCTGTACAACTTAGTTTTTAGTTCTGAAGCATGTTCAGACTCTCTGTACTTGTATAGGCCTGATTGTTCATGTGGCTTAGCTAAGGTTTCCTGAAGCATCTTCCAGTAGCTGTCATTGGTTTGTAAAATAAAATTTGGGCTGTTTAAAATATATATTTTTTGGTTGTTAATCTTAATTTTTTTTTTTTTTTTTTGACACGAAAGTGTTTTTGGGGAAGATTTTCAGCTAGTTAAATGTTGAAAAGAATTTTCACTGCTGAGAGTAGGTAGGAGGAAGCTCATGTTGCACATTGTGGTTGCACTTGAGCTGCCCAACTAAAGCCCCCAGTCATACACTCAACAGAAGAAAGATGGCAGTTGCCCAGCAGTTACTGGGGAATTTTCAAATTGACCAAATTGATATTTAATGTCTCTTCTTTTTCACGGAGAATAGCAGTGGAAACAATAGAAGTGTTTGCTTGATGTGCCTGTTCACTTCTGGTGGAGTATTCTGCGAGCCTTGGGTATTTGTCCTTAGGTGTTAATAAACATGTTGCTATGTTAACAAGAGGGGTTCAGGGTGGGGGGGGGTTGTTGAGTTCTTTTGATGGTTTCAAATGATAAAGGGGATTAATTACTGAAGTTAGCCCAGTTTCGTGCCGAAGGCCTAAATTTTGCAGTCTAATTATCTTAGGACTTCCTGTATTATGAACCAGCTATGAAAAGGTTCTTGTTTTAATTTCACGGACACCTTTTAGTAGTTTGTTTCAGGCCGCTAGGTTGGAAAAAAGAAAGCACAGCACATAGAACTTGGGGGAAAAAAAAACATGCCAGCAATTTGGGAATAACTTAAGTTTTTAAAAACTTGATGGCAGAGATTTAAGAGACAAGAGCCACCTGGGTTTATTTCCGGGCTTTGGAGAGGGGATGAATGCCAGCAGGTTTGGGTTTCAGTGCATTTCAAAATGGATAGACTTTGAAGCACTCCCCTGTTTGCAGAATTGAGCGAATGCTGTGTGCCAGGCACCATGTACGTTAGGTGGAGATGAAGCTACACGATTGTACCGCGTTGCATGAAATGAGCCCAAGATGTTTCTTTCCCTTTTATTTATTTTTTAATAAACCTGCATGGCCTGAGGAAGAAGCAGCGTGTAGCGCCTTTTTGATGTTAAATGGGAGAGGTCCAGCAGGCAGTTAGAACTGTGGATGGGCCCATGTGCACAGGAGAGATCCCCTGTGCTGTGGAAAACGATGCCCGTCGGTAAGCTAAGGGGTCGGGGACACCACCCTGCGTGGTACCCAACTTGTCCGGTGGAAGTGAACCCCGCAGAGGCCACTGAGGAAGGAGCTGGCGGGCTGCAGACAGGAAGGAGTGGAGAGTTTCAAGCAGGAGGGAAGCGGAGCCAGCCAGAGACTAAATAGGAGAGAGGTGGCAGAGTCAGGAAAGGAGCCTCAGGGCAGAATAGGTGCCGGAGGAGCTGGGGGCCAGGCGTCAGCAGGTGCACACGGTGGAAGAGAGGTGCTGGCCAACCTACCAGAGCTGCTTGGCCGTGCACATCCGCTCTCCCGGTGGTGTGGGAGCACGAGGCCTGAGAGAGGCCAGGCGCGAGACCCTGTAGCCGCTTCATGCTAAAATCATGTTGACTTGAAGAGTGTAACAGTCAAGGGGAACATTAGATTGTGCTTAAGTTTTGAGTCGCAGCTCTTGCTTACTAGCTGTGTGACCTTGGGTCGCTTACTTAACCTTTTAACCTCCGTTTCCCATCCGCAAACAGACCATATGGATGTCGTAGGATCACTGTGAGGATGAAAATTAAAAGTACTTAACGTAGCACCTGCCTCACACAGGAAGTACTCCCAAGATTAGTGCCTCTATTATATTTTTTTAAATAGGCACCAGCCTTGCAATGGCTTAGAGCTAAGGAGTGACATGCCCACCCTTCCTCTCGCCACCAGTGGGAGGGAGGACGCATCTTCCACAGGCAGAGCAAGGAGGGGGCTGATGGCTACCAGGTAGGGAGTTTGAGAGCAGGAAGAGGTGTGGGCTGCAGAACACAATCAGCATAAGGGAGGCTGTTGACGCCTGCAGCCTGAGAATGTTCACAGAGTATTTGTAGAGTCAGAATAATGTCAAAGTTGATGTGGTAGAAAGAGAATTTTTTTCTCAACATTCAAATTTGAATCACATTAACAGTATAAACTAGGATGGGCCCCTACCAGACCAACCTCTAAGCTCATTTTAAAATCTGAGAAGTTCTGTTCTTTGGGAACATGGGAGTATCCTAGGTCATAGTCTATGAATTTAGTCAAGCAATAACAAAAACCCTGTGTGAGGCTAGAATAGCGTAAGGGGAAGTTCGTAAGGGAAATCCACCGTTCGTGATGTTAGGTTTTCAAATTCAACGCTGTGGTTAATGTTTCCTGGCGTCTCTTGGGCCTTTCACAGGTTCATCCTGAACATTTCAGAGTGGAACATATGTTTGCCTCCTTAACTGTTCAGGAATCTGAGGGATGAGTGTCCAGCGTTGGGTGCTGGGTCTGTTCTGGATTTAATTCAACCTTGAAGGCAGCAGGATTTTTTTATACGGCCATAGGCACTACCTCCTTCTCAGAGGGATCATCCATGATGATAAGTGAGGTTGTCCCGAGGAGACCAATCAAGTCCAGACCTTGGGCGATCGTATAGCTTGTTTCATCCAAGGGCAGACTCACTTTGTGCTTGAGGTCCCTGCGTACTTTTTCAGTAGTGACCCCTTTTTTGGGCTGCAGCGTGCACGGTTTTGGATGATCATTTGGGGGAAGTCGGAATGAGCCCACTCAGACCTAGAAATCATCGCTCCCCTTCGTGCACGTACACACACTATAGGGGGATCTATTGGGGGTGGTGACTCTGGATAACCAAAATGTCCTATTTAAAGCATGCGCTTGCTGTCCTCAGCCATAAATTATAAGCAGTATATACCCAGTAGAGTAGATGGGAGGGTTTTGTGATCTGTGTATCCACCTTATACGGTGCTTGCGACAGAGTATGCTTCCCAGAGTTGTAATTACCAATATTGTAAATAGTGGTAGTCTTCCCAATGAAACATCTACGCCAAAAGCCCGGCGATTCATTTTTCCAGAAGGAAACATAACTGCCCCCTGGTGACTCCTTAAGAAAACAGGCAGACCTCCTTTGACACTATGAAACATTGAAAGTAAAGTGGGTTGCTTTCAAGAGGGTTAAATAATCGAGCAACTCTAAAACCTTTTTTCTTCTTCCTAGGTCTTAGTGGTGCAATGGCTAGTATAAGCGTGCGTTCGAGTACCCCAGGCTCTCCTACACATGTAAGCAGTGGATCGAATGCTAGTCGAAGGAGAAATGGACTCCATGATGTCGATTTGAACACTTTCATATCAGAAGAAATGGCACTCCACTTGGACAATGGTGGAACTAGAAAGCGTACCTCAGCCCAGTGTGGCGATGTCATTACAGACTCACCAACCCATAAACGCAACAGAATGATCTAAACTACAGACATTTTCACACCCACCATGCTGCTTGAAAGCCACTCGATCCTCCACATATACTCTTATTGCAAAGGAAACATGAGGCCATCTTCCCTTGTTCACTGTTTAAGACAAGTGAATTCTATAGTGGTTGCCATAAAAGGAAGCTCTAGGTATTTACAGTAGATGCCTCTTGTAACCATGGCTTTCTTAAAACTATAATCCTAGCAGAGGACATCAGACATCGTGTAGTCATTAGCAAGATCATCATAGGCAAACATATTATCCGTTCCAAGGCTAAAAGTGACCTTAACTGTATTTATTCTCAAAGGGAAAGGAACTATCAGATGTTATTTGGTTATATAGAATGCTTCCCCACCCCCTCCCACCCCCACTCCCCTTCTTCTTCTTTTTGGTCCATTTCCTGCTGCGTTGAGTATTTGCTTCAACAGTATTGCCAGGTTCCTAAAATGATCTCAGACCCACGATTTGGCTTCCTCGTCAAATCTGCAGGCTTCCAGTTTTTGCAGCGGCCCTGTACCGTGCACCTGGTCTCTCTGTAGTCCACAGTGTGCAACTTCTAATGATGGGACTGTGCCCTGGTTTTAGTTTTCCAAGCAGTTTCTGATTCTGGTGATTGTGTGATGTAAAGAGGTGCTATGATGGTCATGCAATTAATACTTAATATTGAATCAATACACAGAACTTTATTGGATTCACTTTGTGTGTGTTAGCGCTCTAAAAGTAGCAATATGATTATTAAAGTGCCCCCCCCGATTGACCCCGTAGGCTTAAAATACTCCTGTTTTAAGACAAGTACTACTTCCCACGCAGGGTACTGTTCCTTACGGTAAATGTAAACTTGTAGACTGCATTCAAGGGGGACCTACAGTAGTGAGGTCATGAACTTGGAGGATGGGCTTCCTTTTTGGCTCAGCATTAGCGAGAGGGAGTTGGATGGTGGGGGAGGGTAGGTATTCCAGTCTCTCATGTCCTTTTCTATCTACATTTTTCACGAATGCCCTACTTTGTGCAGTTTTCCATTGGAGTTGGTGGAAGATAAAGGTCTTCGATCTGCCAATAATGTGATCGCAACCTAAGTAGCAACCCCCCCACTCTCCAGTCCCCCCTCCCCTAAAGAGTGCAGTTTGGAATCTCATTCTGGAAAAGATGGAATCGCATGGAGGCTTCTCTAGATGTTAGTTAGACCTAAATAAAGGTTCTGAGTAGATTCCTCTTTTGGTCCCTTATAAGACCTCTTGTAGCCACAATGTTTTAGAGCATGCTTCACCTTCATTTTTAATATCTTGAACTGAATGATAGTCTTTTTTAGATGAAGAACTGATGTCAGCCTGCCAGGTACTGTAATTTATTCTATCATATTATTATGTTATATATCAAGTAGGACAGTGAAAATGTTTCCTTGCAAACTTGTAGTCCAGTATCAGTTAACTTCCTGTTTTTATCCTTAAAAGACCACTGCAAATCAGTGGGTTTTTCCAGTAATTACTCACAGCACTTTGTTAAAGTTTGCAATTCCTTCAGCCATTTAATAATATCTTTCTGTGAAGAAACTTTGCTAAGTTAACCATAATATTCATGGACTGGGTGGGAGGTGAATGGAATGTTAGAAATGTTCTGTATTCATATAGATATAGCCCTATTTAAAACAAAAAAAAAAAACCCAACAGAACAAAAGTCAATTCCATAGTAAAACTTAGGACTGAAAGTGAGGTATTTGAAAATTTTTGCAAAAAGTGGATCATTCTTTTTTGTTTGAATATAATAGCAGGAAGAATTATACCTGAAACAGACGAGCCTGTGTATTAGGAATACTTTTAAGCTTCCCTTTGGAATATGCCCAGAAATGCATTTGGAGTTACCATTGTTTTTTTTTTTTCCCCCATCGTTGTAAATTTAGATTCTGGAATTGGCGTTTGGTGTGGTGTGAAGCGTAGCTCACAAGTGGCCAGACCCCCTCTTCCTGAAGGATTTTGAGATTGAGGAACGCCTGTATAACCCTCCCTTTATGCCTTGGTTCTCTAGTTCCTCCTTCCGAAGAATAACAGGTTTTTTTAAATTTTTTATTTTTGGTTGTTTTTTGTTTTAGTTGGTGCTCTGACGCTGAATCTCAGTACCCTTTACTCTCGATTGTCAAATTTTGATAAAACATGTGCCATTTTCTTTGGTTAGAGAAAGCAGGTCTTAATGTCTGCCAGAACACGATTTATATGCCTTATTGGCTCCATTAAACTTTTTAAAAACTTTAGCATTCGTTACTTTTTTCCACTGCATTGAATCTCAAATGCGATTTGTCAACCTCCTCGTAACTCCCCCCACCCCCGCTCTGTCTCCCCTGCTCTCTCCCGTGCCCCCTGAGCACAGAATAACTCTTCACATTTAGGAGTAGAAAGGGAAACGATTTCTCTCTCATAGGAAAACTTAGTTCTGACTGCTAGAATTTTGAAGCCTTTGATTGTGCCATTTTAGATGCAGACAAATCATGGAAGATTGCATATTGTGTGGTACTTTTTAAATGACATTGATTTTCTTTTTTTCAGTCTCTTGAGAACAGTGTAGGCTGAATTTTAAAACTGAACGGTTTACTCTGTGGGAACAGAACCTCCCTTCATCTTAAGCTAGATCCTCGGATTCTTTCAGACCTCATGGCTCATGAGACCTGTTGCTGTCGCCCTCACTTGGCATGAGTGGGTTCAGCTCATCCTTACTTACCCTGCAGTGTTCCGAGCATGGCTGAAGCATTCAAAACTTAATTACAATGTTTAGTATTTTATAGAGCAAAATTAATGGAAAGCATTTGGCTGAACTAAAGACCCACAGTCAAATTCTTCAATGTGGTTTACCCAACTGGAGTCATGGTACACACCTTAAATCATTCAATGAATAAATAATTTAAAAATCCAAAAAACTATGGGGCTTGTCTGCGGTTTTGTTTTGGTCACCACATCCGAGTTAACTTTTTTGATCGAGTCAAGTTCAGTCTTTTAGAAAAGAACCAGCCTTCCTACCATTCCACCCCCCACCCCCCCCCCAGGGCTTTTGAGACCCATTAAATTTGCACAGCTGTGTCTTCGGGCCAGAAGGGCTCCCTGCAGCAGTGAGAGCTGGGCTGGCTGGCTCCCCCTGTAGGTCGGGGGTGGGGGGTGGGGTGGCCAGGGCCTGACGGGGGCGGGGGTGTGGGGGGATTGAGCCAGCCTCAGTGCAGTGAGGACACAAGAGGCCGAGGGATGATCTGGAAATGGAGAGAGTGGGGACCTAGTTGGGAACATGGGCCACATAGTTAATTTTAGAAACTTACCATGAATGAATCACTAAATTTTTGTCATGATTTTTTTTGAGGGGTATTGTGACTATGTCAGTATACTTATCTCATTGCATCAGATTTCATATTGTTTGTTAGAGCTTGCCACTTCATTAGATGCATGACTCAGGCGTCCAGTTGCAGGGTGGTGGGGAATCTTCACAGATGTATTCCCGGACTCTAAGGGTCGCGGGGTGACTCGAAAGGTTCTGCCAGAAGAAGAAGTTTTACTTTACGGTTCAAAGAAACTGAAGATTCATCCCTTTAATTGAGTTACAGGAGGTTGATGTGGTCAGATGCTCATGGTACCCGCTCCCCCTGCCGTGAAAGCTGTTACGTTTCTGGTCAGTTCAGGTGACCTAACCTCATGCTGGCCAGCTTGCAAGCGCCATACTTCAGGGTTTCCGAGCTGTGTGATGGTCGAGAGGGGACCGTATTTTGAGAGAGGACCAGGCCTTCGCGCCCAGGCTGGCCGTCCCATCACTCCGTGTGTTGTACTGACGCATTGGACTTCTTCCTACAAGACGTGCACCATCTTCGCGGAGTTCAGGAGACGGCAGCCTTCGACACGCACAGGTTTGGAGGGTCCGACGCACATCCTGTGACCCTTGGTAAAGCCGGGAAGTCTCACTGATGCTGTTGCGAGTTTCCAGTGGCCTCTCATTTCAGTTGTATTGCATTAATGCTTTAAAAAAAGTTAAAACTCCCCCAAATCCAGCCACACGGCCACTTAACCGTGTATACACATCTTTCTGTGCCAGAGTACGTATGCGGATACCTGAACAAATAGTATTAGCTTCTCAAAATTGGTGCTGTGCAGTAGTGAATATTCTAGTTTCGTTAAGTTTCTGTAGGATACGTTTCTGCAGGTAAAATGGTTCAAAGGAATTCATATTTAAAATATTAATGGGTCCTACCAAAGGACCTTCTGCAAAGTGCTGGTTAAGGCTCACGCCAACACGGTTCTCCCAGCACCTGAGCCAGCATTGGGTATCTGGACTATTTGCAGGCAGGGGTGATCTTACCATTTTCATTTGCTTTTTTGCCCCCTTGCATGAAGGAAGAATCTTTGCTTGAAATCCCGTGGATTTGAACGCTGGCTCCACCACTTACTAGGTGTGGGAACCTGGGTAAGTTTGCCTCCCTGGGCTGGTTTCATCATCTGTGAAATGGGGTGTATTAGGGGAAAAAACAATGTGAAGCTCAGTGACTTGAATTTCTTGGGTACTTTACATCTACATCTATAATCTGCCTCTTATCAGTGGTACCTTGAGCACTCTGGAATGTGGCTGATAATATTTGCAATGGCATGTTAAGAAAAACGTAACACATGGTTTGTTTTTTTTTTTGTTTTTGAAATGGCACACAAGTCGGGGAGGGGGAGGGAGGGGCTGGAGGATCCAAGGATCTGAAGCGGGCTCCTCACTGACATCGGTGAACCCTGTGTGGGGCTCAAACTCAACGAACCATGAGATCATGACTTGAGCTGAAGTCGGACACTCAACCAAATGAGCCACGTGGGTGCTCCAACACGTGCATTTTTGTAAGGAAAATTAAAATGTCAGACCTTAGTAGAGAGGCTGTTTTAATCTCTCCCCCCCAAAGGTAAAAGCTGAATGGTTTTGGAGAGTAACCTTCCTAGTATTTGTGTTTTATGTATGTAACCATTAAAAACACGCACGCTGATCGATAGGTGTTTAGGAGTCAGTGTCGGGTAACCCACCTTGGGGACATCAGTCGTGGGAAATGAACTTGGGATTTCCAGTCTTGGAAGTGGACTGATTTCACCGTGTTCTGGTGCAGTTTGAAACCTGACAGCTTCAGGAGTCTTAGGTTTTATCCAGCTTCAGCAGTGAGGAGCCTCAACAGCCTGAATACCATGAGAAAGGTGGCCCTGGGGGGACTCGGGGCAGTCTGCCACCACCAGCGTTCCCGGCCGCCTTCAGCACCTGAGCCGGCGGACGGATGCTCGATCCAGATGTCCTCTACACATCCACCAAGGTATGTGTCACTGTGACTTTGGGATTCGAGGAAGATTCTCAGACCATCGGTTCTCTTTAGGGGTGGGGTGGTGGTGCCAGGGCTCAGATACCTCGGGGGACGGGGAAACACCTACCAAACTGTCCTTGAGTGCCGTGGGCAGAGGTTGGTGGCTTCCCCCATCTCTTCTCTCAAGGCGAAGCTCCTGACCACAGTGGTGAGGTTAGTTTCAAGGTGTATCTAGAAATCAACTACCAAGAAGTTCTGATTTGGTGTTTGAGGCCTAGGTTGACATAAACCTATGGAATCGTGTTCGCTTACACTTTTTATTTGGTATCTTAAGGCTTTTCTCTTGTCCATCTTCAGTGTTTCTCTGATGTTTTGGGCTGCGATCCACAGTATGAAATACCCGTGGCATCGAGACCTAGTGTGGAGACATACACATAACACACAGTAACCAAAAGAAGTTAGAGCGCTTCCTCTCTTTCCGTCCGGTGCACAGCACTTCACAGTTTCTCTCAGGTTCACGAAACAGATTGTGGTGTGTGATCCTACTACGTTGACTTCACAGCAGCTTGAAAACCAGGCTCTCTGGACATCAGTGGCTGGCAGAGTAGGTTCCTGGACGTTTCTTGAATGAGTGAGCAGATACAAGGTGCCTTGAGATTTTCTAGGTTTTCGTGAAGAGTCCCTATTTTTCCTTCTGGGCTTTCACAGCGTCTCCAGAACCAGGGTGTGGTGGTTAAGAGCTGAACTTTGGGGTCAGTGGGGTGTAGACGGGCCCTGCCATGGGTCTGGGGAGATTAAAGTGCCTGAGATGACCCCTGGCTCGTAGTAATAATCACACACACGTTAACCATTAAGTATGGTCACCATCATCCATCTGGTTGGATAAAATTCCCTTTTCAGAGTCTGAGAGGGATCTCTCCTGACCTCTGTGCTCCCCTGCAGCCTTGGTTCCCCGCCCCCCCCCCCCCCCCCCCAATTTCCTCTCTTCCTCAGATTTCGTGGTTCTCAATCTGTGCGCACACCAGAACCAGCTGTGCTCAGGCTGTACCCGAGACAAACTAGATGGCACTCCTTGGGGTTGGCCATAGGTACCAGCATTTTCCAGGCCCCTCCAGTAGAGAAACACTGTCCGAGGGCCTCAATGTGTTCTGCAGAAGGGAGTGTTGCTCTGGCCCTTTTCCAGATTGTTTACTGGGCAGGTGTCCAGTGACATTGGACTCTGCCCGCCTTCCCTCAGCGGGCTGCCTGCCCGTCCACCTTCGGTCCCTCAGGCTTTGAGGAAGTCTGGACTTGACCAGTGCATTCCTCTGGGGCAGGGTGTTTTCCTGGGCTTGCTTGGCAGGAGGAAGTTTGCACCCACAGGGCTTCGGGGCGTGGCGCATCCTGGCTCACCAGGAGTGACCCAGCAAGTATGCCGTCCCCAAGACAGGCTCTCCACCTGGTTGGGAATGTGTCCCCTTGGGAGAGGTTTCAGATAGATTCCTGGACTCTCCTCCCACACACACACACTGAACCCAAAGGGTCTGAGTTGGGGACAGGGTATCTGAAAGAATACCTAAAACGGATCCTAAGTCCTGCCACCTCTGTTGACTTTTAAAAAATTACATTGCTAGTACGTGCACCTGGGGGGAGATTGTACAGAAAGGTCCTGGGTGAAGAGTTGTCCTCTCCGGAGCCGTCTCCCTGGCCCTAACCTGTGCACGTGTGGCCTGGAGCTGAGTGGGGCCCGGGGCCGAGGTTGACAGGACAGGGAAGAGCCTGGGCCTCCAGTGTGTGGGCCATTGTGTCATCTAAACCTGGAACCCTGTCACAGACACGTATCATGAGGGCCAATCCCAGGATATCAGGGCGGATCTGTCCCCACCACCCCCCTCCCCCAAGTCTCCCTATCTCGTCTAGAGGTGCTGGGTATACCTTATAAAACATTGCTGTGTATGTGCACACATACAGGCATACAGAAGGGGGTCAAAGCCACTCCAGTCTGCACTTGTGTTTCCCGAAGTGGCCCTTCCCAGCCTGTGTATGTTGTACTGTGCACTTGGGGAAGGGCTGGAGACACCTGGGTGCTCGCCCACACATCCACTCTTCTGTCCATTTACCAGGTGAGAAGCTGAGACTTCGGTGACTGGCTTTGCTTTGTGGCCACCGCCCTTGTGCTGTTGCCACTGCTGGGGGAGCCTAGGGCCTCGTGGTCATGGTGTCACCTGTCTTGGCAAGTTCTTTAGCCACCCTGCTTCAGTTTCCCCATCCATAAGGGGGGTTGTGAGGATGAAATGAGGTAATGCCTAAACCTAGAGGATCCCTGGCATGTGGTGAGCCCAGAGGTCTTAATCCTGGCAATATGTCTTGGCTGTGAGACCGTACGTGCTCCATTTCTCCACGGGGGAGCTGATGAGGTCCTGAGGCTGGTAAGTGGTGGGTTGGAAGTTGCCCTCAGCGAGAGGAGAGCGCTCTGGGGGGAGGACCAGAGTGCGTTGAGGTCAGTGGACTGTTTAGGTGCCGAGTGTCACCAGGAAGGGTTTAGGTGACACTCCCGGGTTCGGCATGGACCCGCCTCAAAAGGCAGGAACTGTTCCCAGCAGTGCCCTCAACTGGCCCACAACACGAGCAGGTGGGTTCCCGCGGAGCTGCCTGGGACCCAACAGCCCAGAGATCAAGATCAAGTTGACTCGGCTTCCTGGAACAGGCAGCTTCTGTCCACTGCGTGGGCTTCCCTCCAGCTGTGGAAGCCAGAGCGCCAACAGATGAACCCAGCATGGGTAACTGGCCGGGGGGGTCGGTGGCCCCAGTGCTTGTGTGCAGTCCTCCCGGCCCAGCCAGCGGGGAGGCCCCATGAAGGCAGGATGGAGGAGTGGGGGTCAGTTTGCAGTCCCCCAGTGTGGAACTCGCCCTGTCTGAGGCCGGGGGGACCAAGCTTGGGGCACAGGTGCTGTCACCCTTGCTGGCATTCTCAGTGGGTGCCATCAGTGAGGATTTCCCATTTTCCTTCCCTGGGAAGGATCTGGCAGTGTCTGGGGTCCACCCCACTGGAACCTTCTCCTGTAGAGGTGTCTCCCTCCTTCTAACGTTTGCTCCTGCTGCAAGGTTTATGAAGACTGGAAGTCTTCGGAATTCTCTACGTGTGCCCCTGGGATGTTTTTCTGCCCCCATTATGAAAAGGCTGTCCCCTTATTTTCTGGTTCATCTTCCTTATCCTCTTGCAGGAGAGCCCATCTGACCCTCTCTGGCTCTTGCATTGTTCTCTGCTCTCTCATTTATTCCTGGAAGGTTTATTTACTGGTCTGCTTTTGTTTGGGGTCTGCCTTTCCTGAAGGTTGAGTGTGTTCCTTCTAGCTTATCTCCGCTCCTGTCTCCAAGTAGACCACCAGTAAGTAGTGGCTGAAGGGATGAGGGCATCTCCACTGAGACGGGAAGGGAGTGGCCAAACCAGGTCAAACCACATCCCAACCCCGGGTCTGCCTGGCTTCCGACCTACCTAGAAGGCACTTACACATTTCTTGTTGAACTGGCACTCGGGTTCCAATTCACGAGGATTAGGGGCACCTGGGTGGCTCAGTCAGTCGAGCGCCTGACTTCAACATGAGATCATGGTCTCGAGGTTTGTGGGTTCGAGCCCTGCTTCGGGCTCTGTGCTGACAGCCTGGAGCCTACTTTGGATTCTGTGTCTCCCTGTCTCTCTGCCCCTTCCCAGCTCGCGCTCTGTGTCTCTGTCTCTATCAAAGATAAACAAACATTAAAAAAAAATTCAAATTCTTAAGGACTGGGGAGTGTGGGGTGGTGTAGGACTTGGGCAGGTGATCTTCACCTGAGCCTCAGTTTGCTCTTCTGGAAAGTAGGGATGCCCATGTAAATGATTGAGCTCTGTCTTAGTATGTGTGCAACAACCCCTGCTGTTGGGGGTCCGGCCAGCAACCAAAAAGAGATGCCTGAGTGATCTGCCTGACCCTGGTCAACTCCGATGAACTTGGGTGGAGTGTGAGATCTTGTGTCAGCTGCACCCCAGCCAGCCAAGCAGTATGAGCAGATGCTGAAATCTCGTCACACTTCCTGCTGAGCCAAGCACCCCAACGATGCCTGACCCCAACAGGGGGACCTCCGAGGAGGTCGCCCTTGAGCGGCAGCTCCCTACGGCTGGGAGCCCTGCATTTTCCTGCGGTGACTCATTTCCTGTTTGGGCCTGGAATTCGGAAGACTGTGAAACAGCTCAGCGAGCTCCATGGAAACTGCTGGGCCCACCCACCAGAGCCTTAAAGGGGCAGTCCTCCCAGGGCAGGACTGGGTGGAGGTGAGGGTGGGTGGGGGCCCTGGTGGTGAGCGGGGTGTCGATGAAGTTAGGATTTGAACCCACGGGGTCTGCGGCCAGATCCCACAGCCCTCCCCTTTCCCCCTAAGGAGCCCCCCCGCTCCCAACCCCCCTTCTCTGATGCCCAGTCCAGTTGCTGATCTGGTTTGGAAGGACCCTCACTGCCAAGACCTCACTGAATAATTTGGTCAAGCTGGCTGCCTGTCTTGCCCTGTATCCTCTCCTCTTAAGTTGAGTGACAGTGTCCCAGGCTGCCGGTGAAAATTCCAGGGGATCCTGTTTGTTGGGGGTGGCACACACTCAGGACGTTGATGGGGACAGGTGAGTGAATCTGGCAACCCTGAGACCCCAGTGAACTGCAGAGTGCACTTCCCACCAAGGACACCCAGTTCATGTGTTTAAACACCGACCCTGCCTTTCCATCCGAGCCCCTGTGGATGAGGCTGTCCTTGGGGCAGGACCCGAGGGAAGCAAACGGGTGGATGCTTTTCTAGGCTTCTTCAGAAACAGCTGCCCAGTTCTCTGGGCCTCCGCTTGTCCACCTGTACATGGCCCCTCTCACCAGCCCTGGATTTGGGGTCCAGCGTGCTGAGAAATCTGAACTGTTACTTGCAGATACTTGTTCTCAGGCTTTAGACCCTGCTTCCTGTACCTCTAACTCCCTCGCGTTCCCAGGCTGTGCCACATGGAGTGCTGGTGGTGCCCTTGGCCTGGCCTTCAGGGCTCTGCCTCAAGAGTCCCTTCCTGGGACGCCGTGATGGCTGTAGTTCTTCCTTTAGCCTTTGGCAGAAGGCGAACCCCGGCTGTGGACAAAGCAGGCTCTGGCTTCTCAGTGTGGAACAAGCTGGGGACCAGACAGATAGAATCAAGTCTGCGAGTCCTGGAGGAATTGATGTGATGGCACATGAGAGGGGCCAGGCGTCCTGATAAGCGCATATCTCAACTTCCTCTTGGGTGCTTATGTCCAAATCCCATGGTGTGATGATGGCATGTGTGTGTGCCTGTCCTGCCAGTGGAGAAGCTGGGCTCAGAGAGGTTGTGTGACTTGTGTGGGAGAGGCCCAGTGGTGACTCCACTGTGGGATTGTGTTTCTCTGAAGTCTGGACTCTCCTCTCCTGTGTGACTTTCCCTTACCCGAAAAAGGCACAGTCCTTATTTCCCTGGAACTTGTGATCCAGCAGGCAGCGTGACATTGGCATCATTTCACGCGTTTAACTTTGCTTTTTATTTGCGCCAGTTAAATGGTATTTAGTGGTCTCGGCGTAGAGAGAGAACATCGCCTCTTCTCCCATGCAATCATGCTCTTTATTACAAGAATGGGATTCTTTATTAAAGCGGCTGGTTTAGAATATTAAAGCCCATTATTTAAGGAAATGGAGCACCATAGAAGGGCTAAAAATAAGTAATGCTGATGTACAGTCTCTGGACGTAGGCTGTCTGGATTTGAATCCACTGGCGAGCTGTGTGACCTTGAGGAAACCTGCTTGACTTTTCTGGGCCTCCGTTTCCTCATCTGTAAGTGGTGGGGAATGATAGCTTTTATTTAAGTTGCTATGAGGCTTACATGACTTTAATGACTTAATATTTAAACATTCTTTAGAATGGCACTTGCCATCTAGTTAGTACAGACCTTGACCCAGAGCAGAGCTAATGGCCTCCTTTGTCCCCCCGAGTCCCAATCCTGGTTCTTTTGCAGAGGCAACCTCTGATACAATTTTGGTAGTTTTTTTTCCTAGGCCAGGAGTCCACAAACTACAGCCTGAGGGCCATGTCCAGCCCACTGCCTGGTTTTGCCAAGTTTTATTTACACCTGTTCACATTGTCGTCTTCTTAGGTGACAGATACCTTTATGGTTCACAGAGACAACAGTATTGACGATCTAGTCCTTTACAGAGAGTGTTTGCTGCCCTCTCTTCTGGAGCATTTCTTATGATTTAAAAAATAGATGGACTGGGGCGCCTGGGTGGCTCAGTCGGTTGAGCATCCGACTCTTGACTTTGACTCAGGTCATGATCTCATGATTCATGAGATGGAGCCCCATGTCGGGCTTTGTGCTGACGGCACAGGGCCTGCTTGGGATTCTCTCCCTTTCTCTCTGCCCCTCTCCTGTGCGCTCTCTCTCTCTCTCAAATAAATAAACATGGGGCACCTGGGCGGCTCAGTAGGTTAGGTGTCCAACTTAGCTCAGGTCATGATCTCGCCGTTCCCAAGACAGCTGGAGGAGCCTGCTTCGAATTCTGTGTCTCCCTCTCTCTCTGCCCCTCCCCCACTCCTGCTCTGTCTCTCTCAAAAATAAACAAACATCAAAAAAAAAAAAAGCCTAACAAAAAATAGATGGACTCCTACCGTAAGCATTTGTTTAGCGTGTCTGCTTGTCTTAATGTTAGATCGACAACCTCCTTCCTTCTCTGTACATGGTGCCCTGCCTGCCCGCTGCTGGTCTTTCAGATTTGGCCACACCATAGCTTATTACCCACCTCCGTGATGTCATCTAGTTTATTTCTAGTCTGTTGCAAAAAGTGCTACAGTGAACACCTTTCGTGCCCATGTGTGAGACTTCTAGATCTCAAGAAGTGGACATTCTGGGTCAAAGCATACATCCATCTAAGAGTTTATGATTGAGGGGCGCCTGGCTGGCTCAGTCGGAGGAAGGTGTAACTCTTGGTCTTGGGGTCGTGAATTTGAGCCCCACTTGGGGTGTAGAGATTCCTTAAATAAGAACTTAAAATAAAAGTTTATGATTGAGACGATACAGTTATCTTCCCCGAAGGCCAGTTTTTACTATCTCTGGCTCGGTCCTCAAGTACCCACTTCCCCGTCTTTGCCCTGGAGTGCTGATTCTTTTCAAATTAACTTACAGTTGGATTTATGGTTCTAATAAAAGTCCAAAGGGATTTTTGGAAACGGGTCAGCAGTATTTAAGTTCAGCTGAGTGAATTCGCAGCTGAGAATAGCTAAGGCAATTTTGAGAAACAAAAGAAATTAAAACAAATAGTAATAATTAAAAGTTAGGTATCGGGGCACCTGGGTGGCTCAGCCAGTTAAGTGTCCGACTCTTGATTTCGGCTCAAGTCAGGATCTCGCAATTCATGAGTTCAAGCCCCGTGTTGGGCTCTCTGGACAGCATGGAGCCTGCTTGGGATTCTCTTTCTCTGCCCCTCCCCTGCTTATACGCACACGCTCTATCTCAAAAATACACAGTAAAAAAAAAAAAAAAAAAAGGTTAGGTATTAGCAGCAGGATAAAGACAGGATAGAACGCTCCAGGAAATAGTCTGGTTTATATAAGAACTTGGTGGTCCGTGAGGAAAGAGTGCAAAATGACAGGGGATGGACTGGTCACAACAGGTGGCATCAGAAAAATTGACTATTTGGAGAAATATTTTTGTTAGAGCATCACTTCATGCTCCCTGACATATTGACAGAGTTAAATGTAAATTGACAGAGTTAAATGTAAAACCTAAACCATGA
This sequence comes from Panthera leo, assembly GCF_018350215.1. Classification (NCBI taxonomy): domain Eukaryota; kingdom Metazoa; phylum Chordata; class Mammalia; order Carnivora; family Felidae; genus Panthera; species Panthera leo. The sequence goes on along the minus strand of NC_056694.1, from coordinate 33,659,554 downwards.
AAAACTGGAGGAAAATATATGTGAGTATTTAACTTTATAAGCATCAAGTTATTGGGGACAATATTTAAAAAAATTTTTTTTTTTTAACGTTTATTTATTTTTGAGACAGAAAGAGCATGAACGGGGGAGGGGCAGAGAGAGAGGGAAACACAGAATCGGAAGCAGGCTCCAGGCTCTGAGCCATCAGCCCAGAGCCCGACGCGGGGCTCGAACTCATGGACCGCGAGATCGTGACCCGGGCTGAAGTTGGACACTTAACCGACTGAGCCACCCAGGCGCCCCAGGGGACAATATTTTTTAAAATAAAAGCTTGACTGTAAGAATAAATTTAAACTTCGATATAAACAAAATGGAAAGGAAAATCTAACTGTGGCAAGGATTACAGATTAAATCTCTGTATATCCATATATGTATATCTATATTTATATACACCTCCACGCACATAGTTGAATAAGAAGGTAGTATGCCAAAAAGGAAAAATAAAAAAAAAATATGAATAGGGAGTTTTCAGAAACAGAAATAAGAATGACTGACCAACCCGTACATGAATAGAAATTTCAGCCTTTGTGAAACTCAGATTTGAGAAGGAGATACTGTGTTTTGAATACAGTTTTTTTTCTATTTATTAATTGAATTGAATAGAGCGAGAGAGCTAAGAGTGCACAAACTGCAGAGAGAGGGAGAGAGAATCCCAAATGGGCTGTGTGCTCACAGCAGGACTCGAACTCCCAATCCGGGAGACCACCTGAGCTGAAGTCGGACCCCTAACTGACTGAGCCACCCAGGTGCCCCTCCCCTCGAGTAGTTTTGAAACGATGAGTGGCTGGCACTCAGCCCTGGGAAGTCTGAGATGATGTTCCCTGGCGGAGTTAGAGAATGAGAATATATATGTAATACATATGTGCATATATTATATATATAGTCCCAGTTTCCTACCCTATATTTCCGTTTCTAAGTATTAATCCCAACGGGAATAATCAGACTTGCGGGAGCCGGTTGTTACACAACAATATGAAGTGTAGTATTTGGAGAACAAGGCAACACACACACCACATGACCTGGGACTGATTAAACATACCAGTTTCACTAGCTGGGAAAACGTGAAGCCTGCATAAAGCATGTTCTTGAGGAATGTGGTAAGAGACGGGAGGGGCCCCTGGGTGGCTCAGTCAGTTAAGCATCTGACTTGGGCTCAGGTCATGATCTCACGGTATGTGAGTTCGAGCCCCTTTCAGATCCTCTGTCTCCCTCTCTTTCTGCCCCTCCTCTGCTCGTGCCGTCTCTCTCTCTCTCCCCATTCTGTGTCTCAAAAATAAATAAAAAATTATTTAAAACATGGGAGAATGCCATAACATGTACAGTGTGATATATGATCTTAGTTTGACTGGAACAGTGCCAGGCAGCAAGTTTTCAATAAATGTTAGCTACAATCATTGTTGAGAACTTCACCCCCTCAAGTGATCTTTCGCTCGTGTGTTCATTCATTCCTCAGTTGACACGCATCTGAGTATCCCACCAAGTATCTGAGCTGCCTTCTCCCTCCTTGCAGTTCGGCCTTTCTGGAAACAGGCTCTGTTTCTGGCGAGGCACTGCCACCTAGAGGCTCCTGGCCTACAGGGCGGCTGTCCCTTGCAGCCCCTCACTTTGACCCCAGGCCCAGCTGATGAAGGCCCTCACTCACTGCACATGCCCTCCCTGGGGGAGCTGCTTGTTCTCTGGAAGCCTGTGAGAGTGTCAACGCTAGAAGGGCCCTTCCAGCTCCCTTATGGCAAAATCTTTATATGGATCGAGGGAGCCTTTGGGGCAGTGTTTCTTAAAATGTGGTCCTTGAACCTGCGTTAGTGTCAGCGGGTGGGGAACTTTTTTTTTTAATAGATATATTTTAATGTTTTTATTTATTTTTTTTTTAATTTTTTTTTTTTAACGTTTATTTATTTTTGAGGCAGAGAGAGACAGAGCATGAACGGGGGACGGTCAGAGAGAGGGAGACACAGAATCTGAAACATGCTCCAGGCTCTGAGCTGTCAGCACAGAGCCCGACGCGGGGCTCGAACTCACGGACCGCGAGATCGTGACCTGAGCCGAAGTCGGCCGCTTAACCGACTGAGCCACCCAGGCGCCCCTAATGTTTTTATTTTTGAGACAGAAAGAGTGTGCAAGCAGGGGAGCGGCAGAGAGAGAGGGAGACACAGAATCTGAAGCCGGCTCAAGGCTGTCAGCACAGAGCCCGGTGCAGGACTTGAACCCATGAACTGTGAGATCATGACCTGAGCCGAAGTTGGATGCTGAACTGACTGAGCCACCCAGGCACCCCTGGGGAACTTTAATAGTAAAGATCTAGGACCCATACCAGTGCCCCTGAATCAGACCTTGCTGGAGGGAGGCAGGGGTCCTGAATAGCTAGGCTTTTTTTTTTTTTTTTAAGCTTGTTTATTTTGAGAGAGACTGAGAGCAGGGGCAGAGGGAGAGAGAGAATCCCAAACAGGCTCCACACTGTCAATGAGAGCCTGACTCGGGGCTTGAACTCACACACCTAGAGATCATGAATTGAGCCAAAATCAAGAGTTGGACTCGACCTACTGATCCACCCAGGTGCCCCTGTATAGAATTTTGCCACACTCCCCAGGTTATTCTGATGCTGGCTGGAATTTTAGAGCCAGCCACCCAGACCAGTGATATTTTATAATTTAAAAGGGGGCTGGAGCTGGGCACAGAGCCTTTGACCTTCTCCTTCAAAACATACACAGATACATTTCAAGAGGTTCCTTGACTCTATTTTAAGATTAAGAAAAAATTAGTTTCAAACAGAGAGGGAGGCAAATCATAAAAGAATCTTAAATACTGAGAACAAACTGAGGGCTGATGGGGGTAGGGGAGAGGGGAAAATAGGCGACGGGCATTGAGAGGGACACTTGTTGGGGTGAGCACTGGGTGTTGTGTGTAAGTGACGAATCATCAGAATCAAACCAAATCTTGACCAAAGTCAAGAGCACACTGTATATACACTGTTAGCTAACGACAATAAATTATATATATATTTTTAAAATATTTTTTTAGGGGCGCCTGGGTGGCTCGGTCGGTTAAGCGTCCGACTTCGGCTCAGGTCATGATCTCACGGTCCGTGAGTTCGATCCCCGCGTCGGGCTCTGTGCTGACAGCTCAGAGCCTGGAGCCCATTTCAGATTCTGTGTCTCCCTCTCTCTCTGCCCCCTCCCCTGTTCATGCTCTGTCTCTCGGTGTCTCAAAAATAAATAAACGTTAAAAAAAAAAATTAAAAAATATATTTTTAGAGCAGTTTTAGGTTCACAGCAAAGTTGAGAGAGGGGGTACACAGATTTCCCACATAACCTCCTTCCCCCCAACACCTGCACAGCCTTCCCCACTATCAACATCCCTACCAGAGTGGGACATTTGTTACAACTGGTGTCAAAAAAAGCTTATAGTTTATAGAGGAGTTCTTCTGGTGGTGGAAATTCCATGGATTTGGACACATATCTAATGACATGTATCCATTATATGGCATCTTACAGACTAGTTTCACTGCCCTGAGAATCCCTTGTACTTCACCTATTCATGAGCCACACGGGCAACCACTGAGCTTTTTACTGCCTCCATCCTGTTACCTTTTCCAGAATGTTCTACAGTTGGAGACATACAGCACGTAGCCTTTTCAGGCTGGTTTCTTGCACTTAGGAACGTGCATTTAACTTTCCTCCGTTTCTTTTCATGGCTGGAAAGCTCATCTCTTCTTCGTGCCAAATAAGATTTCATTGTCTGGGTGTACCACAGGTTATGAATAGAGATGCTGTAAACATCCCGTGCAGGATTTGGTGTAGACATAAGGGTTCACCTCCTTTGGTAAATACCAAGGAGTGTCATTCCTGGATCATATGGTGGGGGTATGTTTTGTGTTGTAAGAAACTGCTAGACTGTGTTCCAAAGTGGCCCTGCCGTTTTTGTCTTCTCGTGAAGGAATAAGGGTTCCAGATGCTCCATATCCTTGCTAGTATTTGATGGTTTTGGTGTTCAGATTTTGGCTATTTTCACAGGTACTGGATGGTATCTTACTGTTGTTATAATTTGCATTTCCTGATGATATGTGATGAGGAGCATGTTTTCATATGTTCACTGGCAATCTGTGTCTTCTTTGCTGAGGTGTCTATTAAGGTCTTTGGCCCATTTTTTATTCAGGTTGTTTCTTTCCTTATTGTTGAATTTTTTTAAGATTTTTTTTTTTTAGGTGCACCTGGGTGGCTCAGTTGGTTGAACGTCTGACTTCGGCTCAGGTCATGATCTCACAGTTTTTTTAAGTTTTTTTTTAATGTTTATTTTTTAGAGAGAGACAGATAGAGACAGAGTGCAAGTAGGGGAGGGGAAGAGAGAGAGGGAGACACAGAATCTGAAACAGGCTCCAGGCTCTGAGCTGTCAGCACAGAGCCTGATGCAGGGCTCGAACTCACGAACCGTGAGGTCATGATCTGAGCCAAAGTCGGACGCTTAACCGACTGAGCCACCCAGGTGCCCCTAAGATTTTTTTTTTTTAATTTTTAATGTGTATTTATTTTTAAGAGAAAGAGTGTGAGTCAGGGAGGAACAGAGAGAGGGAGACACAGAATCCGAAGCAGGCTCCAGGTTCCAAGCTGTCGGCACAGAGCACAACGGGGGGCTTGAACTCATGAACGGTGAGATCATGACCTGAGCCGAAGTCACTTAACTCACTGAGCCACCCATGTGCTCCTTTAAGATTTTATTTTTAAATAATCTTTACACTCAATGTGGGGCTCAAGCTCAACCCCGAGATCAAGAGTCAAATGCTGCATTGACTGAGCCAGCCAGGTGCCCCCTTATTGTTGAATTTTAAGAGTTCTTTGTATATTTTAGATAATGATCTTTTATCAGATAGGTTCCTTGCAAGTATTTTCTCTTGGTCTGTGGCTTGTTTCCTGATTCTCTTGGTGTTGTTTGTTTGTTTATTATTTTGAAATGTTTCTTTATTATTTTGAGAGGGAGAGGCAGCCTCCCTGGCAACTACAGCTGTGTGGCCATGTGACCAAGCTCTGGCCAAGGGGGCGTAGGCAAAAGTGGAAGGAAACTCCTAAGGAGTGTTGCCCTTCTCTTCTTTCCTCCTGCCCCTGAAGAGGATTATAGGTGTAATGGCTGGAGCTGGAGCAGCCCTCTGGAACACGAGGACCTTTTAGGAGTCGAGAATGGAAGGCATGCGTATTAGTTATCCAAGATAGAAGAAAGTCACTTCCCTAACACCATGGAGCTGTCACACCAGCCCTGGACCCTTTTATCTCAGATTTTTATGTCACAGAGAAGTAAACATATCTTATTTAGGTCACTGTCATTTTGGGTCTCTGTTACTTGTAAACTGATCTTCGTCTTAATAAATGCATGACCTCACAGATTTCTTGGGGAGACTCAATGAGATATTGTGTGCAATGCACCTGTCATAATACCAGGCACATTGTAAACACTCCGGAAAACTAGTCGCTTCTGTAGCGCTCAGTTATAATAACTGTCCCTCATCTCCAGTGAGAGCTCCACAGAGGAGTTCTTCTGGAAAGAAAAATGGTCAAGATTGTGTTGTTACCTTCCTTTTGCTTCCAAACAGTTACAAAAAGGAAAACAGGATCATCGTAAACAACAAATTCAGTTAGAAATGACTTCACTTTGAGCTCCTCTGTTCTTCTGTTTACTCATTCTAGCTGACAAAGCCAGGCCTCACAAATTTGTATGGTATTTTCATTGGGAGCTAAGTCACACGTTCTTTTAAATAGCTGTATTTACAAACACGCAGCTCAGTTGTTCCACATTTGAAATGCAGCCTTTTAAAAACAATTTGGTTCCATTCTTCTTGGTTTTCTCTCTTTCAAAACACAAGTCGGAACATTTTCTGGGAGTCGGTGGCCCCCAGTTCAACTTTATGCTCTAAGATGGTCCCCTTTATCGACTGTTTAATGATTTCTCCTGTGTCTAATTAATGTCTGTTTTTTTAATTTTTTTTTTTTAATGTTTATTTTTGAGAGAGAGGGAGAGAGAGAGAATGAGAATGAGCGGGGGAGGGGCAGAGAGAGAGGGAGACACAGAATCCGAAGCCGGCTCCAGGCTCTGAGCTGTCAGCACAGAGCCCGATGCACGGCTTGAACTCACAGACTGCAAGGTCATGACCTGAGCCGAAGTCAGATGCTCAACCGACTGAACCACCCAGGTGACCTTAAGTTAATGTCTTTTGACTCCATCATTCTAAGGTCCTGTTTAACTGTCAGGTTCTCTGATTCAGCAAAATGTTGCCAGTCTTCAGGACACAAACCTTGATTCCTAAGGAATCCCGAGGGTAAAAAAGCAAGGACAGTCAAGCTGAAGAAAATTGTCACAAGGTTTATTATCATTGGTTGAAAGAAAAGAGAAGAGGAAGATCAAGATGGTTACTCTTTTTTTTTTTTTTTTTTTAAGTTTTTTTAATTTAAGTAATCTCGACATCCCATAGGGGGCTTGAACTTCTAGCCCCAATATCAAGAGTTGCACACTCTACTGACTGAGTCAGCCTGGTGCCCTGGGAGGGTTACTGTTTAATGTTTAAAAAAATACAAAAATTGGGGCGCCTGGGTGGCTCAGTCAGTTGAGCGTCCGACTTCGGCTCAGGTCACGATCTCGTGGTCTGTAGGTTCAAGCCCCGTGTCGGGCTCTGTGCACACAGCTCAGAGCCTGGAACCTGCTTCGGATTCTGTCTCCCTCTCTCTTTGCCCCTCCCCTGCTCATGCTCTGTCTCTCTCTCTGTCAAAAATAAATAAACATTAAAAAAAATTTTTTTTTAATACAAAAATTTAACAATATTAAATATAATGTGTGGGAGGAAGTTGATGCCCATACTACTTTACATTGATATAATTTTTAAAAATGATATAATTTATAATAACTTCATTATATTGTTAATAATATTGAATAATATAAAATACTATAATATATTAATAAATACAAAAATAACGTATACTATTTTATTATTGCATAAACAGCATTTTATATGTTAACTCCATTTTATTTTATTTTATTATTTAAAAAAAAATTTTTTTTTTTTTAACGTTTATTTATTTTTGAGACAGGGAGAGACAGAGCATGAACAGGGGAGGGTCAGAGAGAGGGAGACACAGAATCTGAAGCAGGCTCCAGGCTCGGAGCTGTCAGCACAGAGCCCGATGCGGGGCTCGAACTCACGGACTGCGAGATCATGACCTGAGCCGAAGTCAGCCGCTTAACCGACTGAGCCACCCAGGCGCCCCTATTTTTTTTAACTTTATTTTGAGAGAGAGACAGCATGAGTGGGAAAGGGGCAGAAAGAGTGAGGGAGAGAGATAATCCAAAGCAGGCTCTGTGCTGTCCGCACAGAGCCCGACGTGGAGCTCGAACTCACAAAACTGTGAGATCATGACCTGAGCCGAAATCAAGATTTGGATGCTTGACCGACTACATGTACCACTCTGTTTTACAGTACAGGGAAAACACTTCATGCAGGACTGTAGAACTTCATGGACTGTGTTTGGGGTGCCTGGCTGGCTCAGTTGGTAGAGCATGTGACTCGATCTCAGGGTGTTGAGTTTAAGCCCCACGTCGGGCATAGAGCTGACTTAAAAAAAAAAAAAAAGAAAAAGGCTTGGGGCACCTGGGTGGCTCCCTCGGTTGGACATCTGACTTCGGCTCAGGTCATGATCTCACCGTGAGTTCGAGCCCCATGTGGGGCTCTGTGCTGACAGCTCAGATCCTGGAGCTTGCCTCAGGTTCTGTGTCTCCCTGTCTCTCTGCCCCTCCCCTGCTCATACTCTGTCCTTCTCTGTCTCTCAAAAATAAATAAGCATAAGAGGCACCTGGGTGTCTCAGTCCGTTAAGCATCCACCTCTTGATTTCAGCTCAGATCATGACCTCACAGTTGTGGGATCGAGCCCTGAATCGGGGTCCATGCTGACAGAACAGAGTCTCTCTCTCCCCATCTCTCTGCCCCTCCCCTGCTTGCACTTTCTCTCTCTCTCAAGGTAAATAACTTAAAAAAAAAAAAAAAAAAAAAAGAACTGAAGTTCACATACAGGCAGGACCTCATGTCAAAGACCAAGAGTGGAGCTGGCAGGCGGCATTGAAATGATTTTAGTGTGTATGCAATGAGTGCTCTCGGTGACCATGTCCTTTGTCCTACACTCTCCACAGAACCCCACATTTCTTTGCGCTGTCTATAGTGGTCTGCCGAGGCTCCCGCTGCTGCAAAGCACCATGAATACATTGAAACAAACTTTTCTCTTCTCACAGTTCTGGAGGCTACATGGCCAGAAACAAGGTGCTGACCCGGCTGGTTCCTTCTGAGGACAGTGAGAGAGAATCTGTCCCAGGCCGCCCTCCTGCAAGCACTCCCTGGCTCGTAGGTGATATCTTCTCTCTGTGCACGTCTTTGTGTCCAAATTTCCTCTTTCCATAAGGACATCACTTGTACTCAGGGCCCACCCTCACGCCCTTATCTGAACCCGGTTACCTGTGTGGATCACATAGCTCCACACATGGTCACGTTCCAAAGTCTCAACAGCTTTTTTTTGGAGCAGGGCCCAGTGCAACCCATAACATCCACCCCCTTCAAAGGGAGATCCCACAGGTGCGTGGCCGGCCAGGGCTGCCCCCTGCACTCTCTGGCTTTCCATATTTGCACACTGTGTCTTTCTAAACGTTTGAGCTCCCTATTTATCCATGCAGGGTGGTGGGGGGGGTGGGGGGGCAGTCTTACGCAATGTTTAGTGCAGGAATCAGTGAGGGATCTTTGAGCCAGTCCACATGGCCCCCATTCTGGGTGAAAAGGTGGAAGACAAGGAAACTGCCCAAGGTTCCCTGGACCCAGGGACCCAGGGACGGAACAAGATTCTCAGGAAAGTCTTTGGGAGGCTGCACAGCCACATGGTGGAGAAGGAGGGCCTCGGGGACACCTGCCTGAGCTGGAATCCGGCTCTGGGACTCGTAGCTAAATGACCTTGAGCAAGTCACGTGACCTCTGTGTGTCTCCATTTCCTCACGTGTAAGATGGCTCTATGATGGTACCTACCTCGTGAGGGTTAGAAGACGGGATACGTTCAGGGTGCCTGGGTGTCTCGGTTGAGCACCCGACTTCAGCTCAAGTCATGATCTCTTGGTTTGCGGGTCGAACCCTGCATCTGGGTCTGTGCTGACAGCTCAGAGCCTGGAGCCTGCTTCCAATTTTGTGTCTCCCTCTCTCTGCCCCTCTCCTGCCCATGGTCTGTCTCTCTCTGTCTCTCAAAAATAAATAAAACATTAAATGATTTTATAAAAAGAGGACACATGTGGGGTGCCTTGTGCCACACCTGCACACACATCTACACACACACAGTGCCCACTAAGGGTTAGCTTGGTGTTGTCACTTTCAGGGTCATTCATTCCTCCTGTCGTGAACCTGTCCTGCAGTCCTGCCCGGCCTGATTGTGGGGCCTCGGGTCGGGGTGGGGGATTGGGCTTGCAGTCAGGTGTGCTGAGGCAGAATGCTGGCCTCTCCCCTTCTTGGATGTGCAAGCTTCAGGTCCCCGAGGCTCAGTTTCCCCATCTTTAAATGGGGCCGATGGTATTACTAATCATAGAGAGTCCTGGTGAAGCGTAAAGACCATTCCTTCTTTCAACACATACTTCCTGTGGTCCTTTTCTATACACCCTAGGGTCTGTCTAGATATTGAATACATCCACAAGGCAATTATTTAGCAAGCTGGGGGGACATAAGTGCTATAGGGAAAAACAAAGCAGAGAATGGGGAAGAGAGAAAGTGGCGATTTTGTGAAGGGACCTTTGGACAAAGACCTGAAGGGGAAGAGGGAGTGACTCATGAGGAAACAGGAAGTGCAAAGGCCCTGGGACAGGAGTGTGCCTGGTGGGTTTGAAGGAAGGCATAGAAGCCGGTGTGGCTGGAACAGAACAGGGGAGTGGAAAGGAGGAGGTGAATGCAGAAAAGGACAGAGGCTTCTGGAAGGACCTTGGTCCTACAAAGAGGTCAAGTGTAGTCATTGGAAATACTGCACATGTTTTGGGGGCATTGCTTTGCCCCAGGGATTATGCTGGGTGTTGGGGCCTCGAAGAGCTCAGCCCTGCACTTGGAACCACTGGGGGTTTGCAAAGCAGCTTTCTGGGGAGTCCTTGGGTCTCCATCTGGGTCTGCTTATTTTGCGACCAGAAATGGGTGTTCTGAAAGCCTTTGGAAGTGGAGCAAATACACCCTTTCAACATCTCGTGGCTTATTTATTAGAAATGACTTAATTGGGGCCCCTGGGTGGTTCAGTTGGTTAAGCGTCTGACTTTGGCTCAGGTCATGATCTCGCGGTTTGTGGGTTCGAGCCCCGCGTCGGGCTCTGTGCTGACAGCTCGGAGCCTGGAGCCCGCTTCGGATTCTGTGTCTCCCTCTCTCTCTGCCCCTCCCCTGCTCATGCTCTGTCTCCCTCTGTCACAAAAATAAATACGACATTAAAAAGAAAAAAAAAAAAGAAATTACTTAATTTATTTTTTTCCCTAGGGGTGGCTGAAGCCCCCTGCTTGCCTGGCTTTCTTTTTCTTCTGCCCCCGATGATGGCTGAGCTTGGTTCGTCTGCTTTTTCTGTAGCCCTCCAGGAAAATGCTGCCAGCCTTCGGGACCGGCACGAATAATATATTCTTATGAAGCGCATTTTTATTATTCTCCAAATCTTTAAGATGTCAGTCCGTTGAATTTGGAACTGGAATCAGATGGGGCCACTGGACTCAGCTGTTCTCCACCCCCTCCCCCTTCCCCCCCAGCCCCTTCCTGGTTTTGTTCACTTCAGATGATGCCAGTTCCTGTGTCTTTATCTCTGTGTCCTTCCCTGTTTCTTCGCTGCCTCCTTGTCTCTGTGTTGACTCCACCAATATCGACATTGGGACTGGATGCTGCTGTGTTAATGGCGTCCCTGGTCCCCACGCACTAGATGCCAGTAGCACCTCCTCCCCAGTTGTGACAATATGACACATCGCCAGACACAGTCACCTGTCCCCTGGGGGACACAGTTGCCTCGAGAACCCCTGGTCTGTCCCCTTCTCATCTGTGTGTGTCTCTGATTAACTTTCTCTCTCTCTGTCTCTGGCCAACACGAGCCGGTAGTTAGGGGGGAACTGTCCCCAGGCCTGGGAAGCCAGGCTGTGCCCTGTCTCTTGGCTGTGCTCTGCCTCGTCCTCAGTTTCCATGCGGTGGGGCCGTGAGCTGGTGGAGGAGTAGGAGTGAGGCCAGAGGCCCGTGGGAACTTTGGGAGTCTCTCCTTGCATGAACCTGGGAACCTGGAGGATCCCAGGCTGCTCTCCAGCCTCTGGTGGTCCGTTCGAGACCCACCGTATTGGGCTTGGATAGACACATGATAGTGGCCTGTGGCCTGTGTCCAGGATTCCAAAAGATGCCCGAGCAGTCGAGTAACTACTGCACTGGGGCTGTCCTGTCTCTTGTTGGAACCCGAATCTGAACAAATCAAGTGCCAAGTGTCTCCTGAGTCCCCCATGGTGTGGGTGCTGGCCTGGCCCTGGTAAATTCTGGGCTGTCACGTGACCAGCCGCTGGTAAATTCTGGGCTGTCACGTGAGCCATGCTGGCCCAGAAACCCAAGCGTGTGCCTGCTCCGTGCCCTGGGCGGGCACATGCTCCCTGCCAAGGGCATTCCCAGAGCACCGTCACCTCCTGCTCCCTTACTTGCCACATCTGGCCCTGACTCCCATCCCAGGAGAGGTGGGAAGTGGCTGGTCTGAGGGTCTTGGTTGTGAGCACCCTCGGGTCCCTGAACCACAGAGGGAGGGGCCAAGGCAGGTGCTGAAGACTGCACAATGGCAGAGCAGACAGGGGACTCACAGACCCTGCTTGGAATCCAGATTCTGCGGCTCACCAGCTGTGTGACCTTAAGCAGATCACTTCACCTCTCTGAGCTTCTGTTTCTTCTTTTTTTTTTTTTTAAAGTTTATGTATTTATTTTGAAGAGGCAGAGACTGCATGAGTGGGGGAGGGGCAGAGAGAGAGAGAGAGAGAGAGAGAGAGAGAGAGAGAGAGAGAGAGAGGATCCCAAGCAGGCTCCGTGCTGTCAGTGCAGAGCCCTGTGCGGGACTCAAGCTCATAAAACCTTGAGATGGTGACCTGAGCCGAAACCAAGAGTCGGGTGCTTAATCGACTGAACCACCCAGGTTCCCCTGTTTCCTCTTCCACAGTATAGCAATAATACCACCCAGTGGTGTATGTGGCTTATGTACACCCAGAGTGGATCGTTTAACACCTTTTACTTTCTTTTTGGGGGCAGCTTTATTCAGATACAATTCACATGCCATATACTTCACCCACTAAAAGTATAATTTGATGGTTTTGAGCATATTACATTATTGATTTAAATATTTGTGGTAAAATATGTATCACATAAAATTTACCATGCTGACCATTAAAAAAAATTTTTTTTTTAATGTTTTTTTTTGAGACAGAGAGAGACAGAGCATGAACGGGGGAGGGTCAGAGGGAGAGAGGGAGACACAGAATCCGAAGCAGGCTCCAGGCTCCAAGCTGTCAGCACAGACCCCGATGCGGGGCTTGAACTCACGGACCGTGAGATCATGACCTGAGCCGAAGTTGGACGTTCAACCAACTGAGCCACTCAGGCACCCCTAAAAAGTTTTTTTAAATGTCTGTTTATTTATTTATTTATTTATTTATTTATTTATTTAATTTTTTTTTTTTTAACGTTTATTTATTTTTGAGACAGAGAGAGACAGAGCATGAACAGGGGGGAGGGGCAGAGAGAGGGAGACACAGAATTGGAAGCAGGCTCCAGGCTCTGAGCCATCAGCCCAGAGCCCGACGCGGGGCTCGAACTCACGGACCGCGAGATCATGACCTGAGCCGAAGTAGGCACTCAACCAACTAAGCCACCCAGGTGCCCTCCCACACTGACCATTTCAAAGTGTGCAAATCAGTGGCATTAGTTACATTAGGGACAAAATGATCTGTGATAGTAGCAATCACAGACACTTGATTTGCCCTTCATATCATGAAACACTTAAAAAATTAAATTTTTAATTGAAGTACAGTTATATACTATACATATATAGTATACATGTATACTATACATGTATACTATACATGTATAGAAGTACAGTTATATACTATATACATATAATATACTATTATTATATGTATATTATGTATATATGTATTATATGTATATTATACTATATTATATGTATAATATAGTATATTATGTATTATATACTATACATATAATAGTATATTAGTTTCAGGTGGACAGCACAGAGATTTGACACTTACCTACATTACGAAATACTTAGCATGAAAAGTGTAGTCACCACCTGTCACCATAGAATGTTAGTATACCATTATTGGCTGCATTCTGTCTCTTGTACTTTTCATCCCGGTGACTCATCTGTTTTATAACCAGAAGCTTGTACCTCTTCATCCCTGTCCCCTATTTCACCCGTCCCTGCCACTCCCCTGCTTCTTTCCTTTTGAAACAAAGGATTAATAGGGCGCCTGGATGGCTCAGTGGGCTGAGTGTCTGACTTCAGCTCAGGTCATGATCTTGTGGTCTGTGAGTTCCAGCCCTGTGTCAGGCTCTGTGCTGATGGTGCAGAGGCTACTTGCGATTCTCTCTTTCCCTCTCTCTCCGCTTCTGCCCCACTCGTGCTCGCTCGCTCTCTTCAAAACAAAACAAAACAAAACAAAACAAAACACCAAAGGATTAACAGCTAAAAGAGAAGCGTCCAGTTCAGTTTTAAACATGTTACTCGAATTCACTAAATTGTTCCGTATGTGAATTGGAATTCGCACTTGCCGAGCAAAAAGAGCTCACCCCGAAGATCCCACCATTTCGAGGTCCTCAGCTGTAAACACAGAGTGACAGAATGGGAGTAAGTCCAGCTCTGTCTCCCTGTCACTGTGCCCTCCTTGAGCGTGTTGACTCTGCTGCTCGCACCCAGGGACACTGAGCGCCACGCCGGTGTTGGAGATGTGCATTGCCCCCTGACAGAACGCCGAGGGCCCCCAGAGACCAGGAATTTTCTCTCCAAACAAACACGGAGCCGGGTCTGTTTGGCTGTGTAGCTGGGCATTCTCCAAATTCACTTCTGGAGAATGCGAAGTTTATTAAAAGGTGAGTAATAAATATGTGCTGATTTGAAGTTTAGGTATATATTATTAAAACTCAGCGGAGCCCTGAGTAATGTATAGAATGGGGAGTCACTATGTTGTTCTCCTGAAACTAATACAACACTGTAGGTCAACTGTACTTTAGTAATACATTGAAATCCCCCTCTGTCTCCAGCAGAAACTCAATGCTATTTGCAAAGACGAGGTAGCCCCCTTATTGTCTGCCCCGGGGGGCCACCCCACGTCCCACCAGGCTGTGGATTGAGGGTCAGCGTTCACTCGCAGGAAGGACCCAGCGCGCTCACTGTGTGTCGTGGGCATTTGATGGATGACGCCTCTGTCATGGTCAGTATGGGCTAATGGCCTTTCCATTGACAGGGTTTTCACGGCCTGTTTAGGAATCTCTGCATTTTCTCATCTTCGGTGTGGTCCTCATGCAAGTGTAGGTCATTGTGTTCCCGTCTGAAACCCTTCTCCAACAGGACAGGTGTATGGAATGTTCAAGAATCGAACTTCATGCTGTTTTTCTGTGTAATTTGCTGGGGAAGAAAGAGTAACCTGCGTTTGTCTGAGCCTTTCTACTTTGGGGATATCGGTGGGAGCTCACGGAAGATCCCCTTTTTATTAAAGTCCTCAAAGTAAATTCCGGGGACCAAGTGTCCACATGTCACAGAAAGGAACAGAACAGCCAGGCATTTAAGGCTAGGCCGGGGCGGTGACGTGGGAAAAGGCTCTGTCCCAGAGTAACCCTGGATCAAATCCTGACCCCACCCTTCCAGCCTATCCCTGCCCCCCTCCCCTCCCCTGTCCCAGAGCCTCCCCTCTGCACCACGCCTGACACGGCCCAGGCTCACACCCCACTGCAGGGATGAAGAGATGCTGATGTTAAGTGAACAGCGTCTGGATGCCCAGTGCAAATCTCCCAGCTCCCGAGTCCTGGGGCGCCCCACATTTGGACACCTGGATTCCCCAGAATTGTATGTCTGTGTGTGTGCCTGTGGGCTCCCTGGTAGCTCTTGGTCCCAGGCAGGCCAATTGCTCTGGGCCAGCTGCCTACCTACCCCGTGGCTCCTAGAAGTCTGAGGCTGGCTTTGTTGGAGATCCATTTGGGTGTCCTTTTTGCCCTGCATCCGTTTCCTGGGGTGGTCTGAACAAAAGACCAGGCATTGGGTGGCTTAAACCTCCGGAAGTTATTCTCTACCGGTCTGGGGGCCAGAGTGTCTCCACAGGGCGTCCTCCCTCCCAGGACTCTGGCTCCAACCCGCCAGCTCCTGGTTTGTGCCCCCAGCCCCTGGTGTCTTGGCTTGTAGCTACCCCACCCCAGCTCTCCCCATGACTCTGTCCGACCTCCCGTCTTATACAGACACCCGTCATTGGATTTAGGCCTCTCTCCTCAATTTAGGTCTCATCTCAACTCTTGCACCTGTGAAGATGCTATTTCCAAATCAGGTCACATTCTAAGGTTCCAGGTGGACCTGAATTTTGGTGGGGGACCCTCTTCGACCCATACCAGTCCCCACCTCGTCCTGATCCCCATCCCGAATCTTCTCCGTGACCCATCAGGGCAAAGGGCTCTTGATGAGGTGGCTTCCCTGAGGGGTCATTTGGATCCAGCGGCACAAGGATCCAGGCCTGGGAGCCGGATGACCATGAAATGGTAGCTTGGTGGGGGGAGGGGATGAGAAGGGAGAGCCCGGGTGGGGTCGGGGTCCAGGTCCAAGTCCGGGGCTAGGATGGGAAGCCAGCAGGGCAGCTGGAGACACTTTTTCATGTGGCTCCTGCTTGTGATGAGAGAGTGACAGAGAGGCAGGATCTGAAGCTGGAATATTCTCTGGGCGGGGATAGTTCTCTGCTGGGATCTGGAGATGGGTCATGGAAGAGTGCTGTCGGTGCAGCGGTTCTCAGCCCCACACTCAGATCTTTGCAACCAGAATTGCCGGGGAGGGGAGTGGGGGTGGGGCGGGCTGTCCTGGTGGCTGCATCTTGCAGGGGAGGCTGAGCACGGCTGAGCTGGAGGTCCAGTCCCTGCAAGGCTTGCACAGCCTCCCCCAACCCCAACCCCCCGGGGGGCCAGGGTGGATTGCTCACATGGGTGACCTTGAAAAGCCCCTCGTGTGGAAACATACTCGCCTCTGCAGGGCCCAGTGTCGGGGCTGAGGGTCCCCGGGTGATAACTCATGCAGCATCGGGCGCTTGGGCAGGGGGGGCATGGCTAAAATACTGTTCTTGGGCTCTGCCCCTGACAGCCTGCTTCTTTCCAATTACCCTGGTGCCTGCAGTGATAAATCCTGTCCGCCCAAGTCTGGATGCTGGGCACGCTGGGCCCTGCCTCCTCCCTTCTGAGTGGACCCTGGGCCTTCTTCCTTGCAGACCCTCCTGCCCCTGACTCTGTAGGACAGAGGAGCCAGGTGCCCTAATGCTTTGTTCTGGGCCAAATTGTGCCCCCCTCCCCCACCCCATTCATAGGCAGAAGTCCTAGCTCCCAGCACCTCCCAATGTGGCTGTCTGTTGAGGTGGGGTTTTCAGAGAGGTGATTAAGTAACAAGAGATCACTAGGGTGGGCCCTAATTCAGTAGGATTGTTGTCCTTATGGGAAGAGGAAATGTGGGGACACCTGGGTGGCTCAGTCGGTTGAGCATTGCAACTCAGGTCCTGATCTTGCGGGTTCGTGAGTTCGAGCCCCACGTCCGGGGGCTGTGCTGACAGCTCAGATCCTGGAGCCTGCTTGAGATTCTCTGTCTCCCTCTCTCTCTGCTTGTTGCCCGCTCATACTCTCTCTTTCTCTCTCTCTCTGTCTCAAAAAGAAACAGAAACAAAAAAAAAGAAGAGGAAATTTGGACATAGACACGTGTAGAAGGAGAATGTCATAGAAACACGCAGATGGCTGTCTGCCCACCACAGAGAGAGGCCACAGAAGAAACCAGCCTGCCTGACACCTTGCTCCTGGACTCCCAACCTCCAGGACTGTGACGGGACAGGAGAAATCCCTGTTGTTCAAGCTGCCAGGTCAGGGGCGGCCCGAGCCCGTTAAGTGGCACGTGCTCCCACCCTGCCCTGGGACCTTGGGGCCAGCCCACGATGACGTAGCACTTGTTTGCAAGCTTTGTTTCCTTGACCTCACGGCTGATTTTTCCACATGAAACCCTGTGTCGCTCCTCAAATGTATAACAGAAAAGCGGGAGTGTTCTGGCTGTGCTGTTCAGCATCCTTATTCTCAACCCCCCCTGTAGCCCTGGGCGCTTTCCTTAGAGGACCCTGTAAACACCACTGCACAGAAGAGTGCTACTCATTTTGCAGAAGAGTAACTTCTGCAGAAAAACGTGAAATGTGTTACTTCTTTTCCTCTCGGTGCTGCTACATGCCTCATGGCTCCAGAGAATCAGTGCAGTCCAGAGTCAGCCGATGCCGTGTAGAGTGGAACGCTGGGTTTGCAGGCCCATGCCAGGGCTCAAGTCCCTCCTCTCCACTCCCTGGCCGAGTGCCATTTGAACAGGTCACCTGAGCTCTATGAGCCACGTTTTCTCCTCTGTAAAGCGGCACAAGGTGCTGAGATTGTGCGTGAGTCCAGAAGCCGCCTTGTAGAATAAACGTGAGTTTTGGAGTCAGTTCTGCGTTTGAACCCGGCTCTGCCGCCTCGTAGCTGTGTGGCCTTGGGTAAGTCGAGTGACCTCTCTGAGCTTCTTTCACGTGTCACAAAATATTCTTTAGATTTTTTTTTTAAATTACGTTTTTAATTTTGATTCCAGTATAGTTGACATACAGTGTTACATTAGTTTCAAGTGTACAATATAGTGATTCAACAATTCTATATATTTCTCAGTGCTCATCATAATAGATAAGGGTACTCTTTGGATTTTTAAAACAATCGAGAAATGTAAAAACCATACTTACAGGTGGTTGCACAAAAACACAGAGGGCTAGATTTGGCCGGTGGGCTGTAGTTTGCTGACCCGCAGGTTAGACTGTGAAAGCCTCCAAAGCGCGAGCAATTTCCTTTATATTCTCAGCGGACTCCCTGTAGATCCAGGAAATGGCTGGTGAATGAGAACGTCTTGCTACCTCTTAGAGATAGTAATGTGGCTACTGGCTGGAGATATGAATGTGAACATGGCATGTTGCCGGTACAGAAGGTTGTTCTGGAAAGACAGAAGCCCCTTCCGGGGGGAATTTGCATCTTAGGAGAGAAGGCAGGGAGAGCTAACAACCTTGGAAGTTGCTGCAATTCTGGAGAAGCTGCCCTGGCTCCTCAGCCACTCCCCACTCAGGCAGCAGGGGGCGCTAGAGGACCGCTTTCCTCTGCGTGTCCGGGCAGCCGGGAAGCCTTGTCTGCGGCGCCCTGCCAGGAGGTGGGAGATGCTGGGGATGGCCCAGACGACCTCCGAGTGTCTTTTCTGCCCATTGAAGCTTGGCTTTTTTTTTTTTTTTTTTTTTTTTTTGTGCCGAGGAATCCACAGGGATGAACTTCCCGGAGCTGGCTGGCAGCCGTGAGTTCTGCAGGAGCAGCCCCCTGTCCCCAGAAATGCAATAAAATGAGAACACGTCTCATGTTGCAGGGGGCTGTCTGTCATCTTGGAGTTTCAATGTTTCAGAATCGCAGCGACCACAGCTTTTGGTGTGTATGTATGTGTTGATGGAGGGATTAGTGGGGCGGGGGGGGGGGGGGGGGGGGGCGGGGAATGGAGGGAAGCCAGGGCTTTCTTCAGATTACAGGCAGGCCCAGGAGACACATGGCAAACACCAGGCAGGAAGGAAACGGTCAGATTGGGCTGTTTTGGGTGCTGAGGACCCACAAATGACACTCTCTTAGTCTTGAAAACCTCAGAGAAAGCCGAGAGGTGAGACCATCTGAAAACTTCTAATGGCCGCCTGTGCTGGCTGGGCCCGTGTTGCATATGGTCTGTTCTGTGATTCTTCGTGTCCCTATTTTATAACAGGGAGAAAAGATCACAGGTCCATGGTGTTCAGCATGGTTTTCTCAGCAAGGATCCCGACCAGTAGGAGCTGCTCAGAAGTGTATGTCCCGCCCACCCCGCCCCTTCCAGGGCCCCCTGCATTAGACACTGCAGTTGGGGGCCAGCAGCTGACCCCTGACAAGCCCTCCAGGTGAGTGGGATGCATGCACCATGGGTGAGAATCACGGGTGACCTGTAGCTGTTTTCAGCCTTGGCTGCACATTGGAACCTCTTGGCTTTCAAGCCACAAGGGGACCACGCCTCAGACCCATTGCATCAGGCCCTCCAGGCTTGGGACCGGCACCTGTGGTTGATTCGAAGCCAGCCAAGGTCAAGCCCGGTGGTGCACTGGAAGGTGGTTTTGGGGTCAGCCAGACTCAAGTTCAAATCCCAGCTTTCTCACTTGCTGGCTGTTTGACCCTGGGCAAGGCACACCCCTTTCCTGGCCCCCAGGAAGTTTCCTGTGCTGGACTTTTGAAATCCTCTTTCCTGCCTGGCAGAATTTGTTTGAGGACTGAGCAAAGCGTCCTGTGTATGGAAGCACCTAGAACAAAACCTGGTGCCCCGAGGGAGTTCAGTACATGATGGTTCGTCTCTGCTCCCTTCTGTTGGACTCTGGGATTTTTCTAGAGCAGGGACCACATCCTAGTTTTCTTTGCATCCCCAGGGAATAATTCATCGCGTGTGCCCTGCACGGCTGGGAGAGAGCTGGGGAAGTGGGCATGTGAGAGGCTCAGCTACCAGATTTCTTCCCTTACAGCCCGGCTGCCATGGGCTAGGATCACCTTTCTCTGCATCGTCTTAACTAAGGTCAGCCCTGGTGTCTGTTCATACGACAAACACTCGGTCCCCTTGACCTTCAGGAATCTATCCTGGTACAAACGAAATGGCCAGAATGTTAGGATATGTGTGCAAAGATATTTATTGGTGTGTCGTCTGCCCTGGCAATAATTGGAAACATTACTTTACCAATAGGTGAATAATAGAATCAATTCTGGCACATTCAGTATTATGGAACATCATGGGTCATTACGAAGAATTAGGTAGATCTCCCTGTATTGATCTGGGAGGCACACTATCTATCGCTCAGCAATAAAGCAACTTGCTGATTCATGCCTGTGACATGATTCCTTTTTTTTTTTTCTTTTGAGGAAAAAGAGCCTCCATGTTATATGTGCATTTGTGTGTGTGGTACAGGGTTTGGAGGAGGGGGCAATAAAGATAAGCAGAGCATGGAAGAATATGAAGGATGTTACCTTGTAGGATTGCAGGCAGGGCTGAAACCCATTCACTCATTCGTTTCGTTCATGGTTTTGTTCAATTCATAGTTATTTATTTAAAAAAAAAGTTTAATGTTTATTTATTTAGAGAGAGACAGAGCGCCAGCAGGGGAGGGGCAGAGAGAGAGGGAGACACAGAACCCAATGCAGGCTCCAGGCTCTGAGCTGTCAGCACAGAGCCTGAGGTGGGGCTCGAACTCACCGACTGCGAGATCATGCCCTGAGCCGAAGTTGGATGCTTAACCCACCGAGCCACCCAGGCGCCCCTCACTTAATATTTATTTAGGGGCACTGCAGCTCTGGGGAAACGGCTCTGAACAAAGCAGACCAAGTCCTTGCTTTCAGGCGGCTGGAGTGTGCCGGGACATTCCATTTGAGCCCCGTGAAGAGTGTCCCTTGGTCCTAGACACCCTAGGGTGGGGAGGGTCCCCCACGGAACTTGCATGTCAGCACAGGGAAGATGGGAGAACAGGTGTTAGGGGATGCCGATATTTTGGTGGGAAACCAGCGGTTCTGGAACTCTCTTGATTTGCTTACAGTGAGAATGCCCCCCCCCCCCCGCCCCCCACTGCGGCCGCCCCTAAGTTCCAATGGGCTGTCAGAGATTGAGGAGAGTGAGGGCTGAGCAATCCAAATGTCCCAAGAGTCAGCGGCCCAGTCTCGCTTTTGCTGAGTTGGCAGCAGGACCTAATTTGTTAATTAAGAGGCATCGAGAGCTGTCCTCGTGTTTTGATTAACCTGATGGCCTTCCCAGCACCACTTGGGTTCAGCTGTAGACGTCGCCACAGCTTTTAATGAAATGATCTGGAGGGCCATTTGGAGGCACTTGCCATTATTAGGCAGCTCATCGAAACCGATAACTGAGCTGGCAGCCGAGCCGAGCCGGCCGGAGCCGTGCCCAACGAGCACTCGGGTCCTGGTTTTCAAGCCCCACGCTGCATCTTTCAGTCATGCTTGAGGGATCGCTGCTGGCCTTTTCGGCTTTCACCCGATTTGCTCTGCACCGGAAGTGCAGCCCGGAGACGGCTCATGAGCTCAGAGGCTGTGGCAGACGTGTTGGTGTCCTGCCCATGACCCCCTGGCCCCGGGGTCTGCCATCTGTGAGTACCTGTGACACCCTAGACTCTGTGCAGGGTTTCCCTCACTGGCCCGGGCGCGGCTGGAAGTGTAGGGGGTCAATGTGGAGTTGACTCGTGTCCCCCACAAAGATGTTGAAGTCCTAACCCCCAGGAAATAGGCGCTTTGCAGATATCAAGCTAAGGTGAGGTCACTGGGGCGGGCCCTAACCCCGTATGACCGTGTACTTATAAAAGGGGGAAGTCTGGGGTCGCCTGGGTGGCTCAGTTGGTCAAGCGCCCAACTTTGGCTCAGGTCATGATCTGACGGTTCAAGGGTTTGAGCCCCACGTCGGGCTCTGTGCTGGCAGCTCAGAGCCTGGAGCCTGCTTCAGATTCTGTGTCTCCCTCTCTCTGCCTCTCCCCGGCTTGTGCTCAAAAATAAATAAACATTGGGGCGCCTGGGTGGCTCAGTCGGTTAAGCGGCCGACTTCAGCTCAGGTCACGATCTCGCGGTCCGTGAGTTCGAGCCCCGCATCGGGCTCTGGGCTGATGGCTCAGAGCCTGGAGCCTGCTTCTGATTCTGTGTCTCCCTCTGTCTCTGCCCCTCCCCTGTTCATGCTCTCTCTCTGTCTCAAAAATAAATAAACGTTAAAAAAAAAATTAAAAAAAAATAAATAAACATTAAAAAAGGGGGGGCAGTTATCTGGACACAGAGGCGGACAGGAAAAATGCTGTTTGAACCAGGAGGCAGAGATCAGGATGATGCCCCCACCGGCCAATGGACGCAAAAGATGCTAGCAAGCCCGCGAGGCCAGGACAGACACCCAGAGCAGATCCCCCTCCCAGCCTCAGAAGGACCCAGCCCTGTCCTCACCTTGAGTTCACACTTCCAGCATCCAGATTGGAAGACAGTAGATGTCTCTGGTTGAAGTGCTCGGTTTGTGGTGCTTCCTTACTGTGGCCACAGGAGACCAGTAGGGGAGTTCACACACTCCTGCCCCCACGGAACCTCCTTCCAGGAGGGGCAGACAGGAATTGGTGGACAAGTACCCTGGAGGGATGCTCTGCTTCCCCAAGAGCCCCCTGCTGTGGTGTGGGCCGAGGCCCACTTGCCCAGAGCAAGACCTGTTGACAGGCGTGTCCTGTATTGACCTCTGTCCTTCTTTTCCCGTCTCCTCCCTGTGTTTTCCTGGGATCATGTCCCAGATGAGCAACCTGCACCAGAATTTTCTTCTCAGAGTCTGCTTCTGAGACAGGCCTTGATAGTAGTACGCTCATGTGCACGCGTGTGTGTGCACGCTGTGTGGTGGAAAGACGCCGTTCACAACCTCCCGTGTGCGGGAAAGGTAGCTCTGTGTTCCGATCCCTGCACGGCTGTGATCAGTGTCTTCCTGGAGGAGACAGAGCGGCAGGTCACGGGGCTGCTGGGCAGCGTGAGATCCCTCTACCCTATGCTCCCCTGTCCCCAGTTCTCTCTCTCCTGGGACGCTTGCCAGGACTGACGTCCTTGGTGCTATTGTGGCTGAGAGACGCTGGGGCACAGGCTTATTTGAATTTTGAAAACTACGTCGCTGTTATCCAAGTATATGAAAACAACAACATGGAAACATTTGGAGTCAAGATGCGCCTGGGTGGCCCAGTCGGTTGAGCGTCCGACTCTTGGTTCCAGCTCAGGTCATGATCTCACAGTTTGTGGGTTTGAGCCCCGCGTTGGGCTGCGTGCTGACAGAGCAGAGCCTGCTTGGGAATCTCTCTCCGCTGCCCCTCCCCGCTTATGTGCATGCGTGTGCACAGGCTCTCTCTCTCTCTCTCTCAAAATAAATAAATAAACTTAAAAAAAGGTGGAGGTGCCCTTCACCTTGTCTGTTGCTATTTCCTTTCTTGACTATTAACTGATTTGGATATAGATACCGTCACAGACAGATACAGGTACAGACAGATGCACCTGTAGATAAGATATACACATAGAGACATACGTATGTGTGTGGATACAGGTTTGGATAAACACGTAGATATATCTGTAGGTATACATAGACGTAGGTAGTGTATTTAAAAAATATTTTTTTAGTTTGAAAGCGATAGGGAGGGAGTGAGCACAAGCAGGGGAGGGGCAGAGAAAGGGGGACAGAGAGAGAACCTGAAGCAGGCTTGGTGCTGACAGCAGAGAGCCTGATGCTTGGCTCAAGCTCACCAACTGCGAGATCATGACCTGAGCCAAAGTCAGACGCTCAGCCTACTGAGCCTAAGTGCCCTGGGAGAGAGAGTCTTAAGCAGGTTCCATGCTCA
This sequence comes from Panthera leo, assembly GCF_018350215.1. NCBI lineage: Eukaryota > Metazoa > Chordata > Mammalia > Carnivora > Felidae > Panthera > Panthera leo. The sequence continues at coordinate 33,635,812 of NC_056694.1, read as the reverse complement.
GCGCAGAGCCTGATGTGGGGCTTGATCCCACGGCCCTGGGATCATCATGATCTGAGACAAAATCAGGACTCTGACGCTCAACCGACTGAGCCACCCCAGCACCCCTAGGTAGTGTATTTTTAGATTTACATATCGTTGTGTTGTCTGCATGGTCCGGCGACTTTGCGTTATCGTTAGACGGTTGTCTTGGACGGTTTCTGAAACGCGAACATCTGTCCCCGCCTCATACTTTTCATCCAGTCCTCTGTTAATTGTCAGTTAAGTTGCTTCTCTGTCTTCTGTGGCTCTTCCCTACAATGCTGCAACCATACACATTGTAACAAACACGGAGGTATTTTTGTATTTGTGCAAGGATTTCTGTAGAACAACTTCTTGGAAGTAGGATCCCCAAGTTCAAAGGGAAGCACACTTAAAATTTGGGGAGGCATTATCCAGTTGCCCTCCAAAAAGGTTGAACCAATTTTTGCTCCCGGAGTAATTTAATTTGAATATTAAAAAGGACTGTGACCTCATTTTTGTACTTTAAGCTGGTGAAGTGGGACAGATCCGTGACACGTAAATAGGTTATTACGGATCCAGCAGGCCTGAACCAGCTCCCACTCGGCAGTGCCTTGTTGTTTATTTCCACTGCGTGCACTTGAAAGAGAAAATAACCTGCCCTTCTTTAATATGTTTTATAATCTAAAATTCCTCTGAGAGATGGCAAGGCTTTCCAGCATGGCTGTGAAAAACACGCCCTGGGTAACGGCACGTGTGGAGGTCATGTGGAGCAGAGTCACTTCTGGCCCTTGTAGTCCTGCGGCTGGAAGCAGATCTGCTCCAGCTAGTGCCGTGTGCCTCTAGGGATACTTGTTCAGCGGCAGTAGCTGGCTGATACAGAGCTTTTTTCCTGTGCTCTCCTGCACCTTCTATGTTTTACCCCATGATCTCTGTTACCAAGAGACATTATAACGATCTGCTTACTTCTCCAAGATCGCCACCAGACTGTTTCACCAGAAGGTTGGTGGTAGCCTGACTCTACATCACACACCAGCGTCATTCCCCTCATTTCATCTCGTCACGTACCCATTGTATCCTCTGACATCATCACAGGAAGAAGCGTGAGGGCGGATCAGTCGGGTATTTTGAGAGAGACCACATTCACATAACTTAGCAGAGTACATTGTTATAACTGTTCTATTTTAGTATTAGGTATTTGTTGTTCATTTCTGTGCCTGATTTATGAATTTAACTTTATCGAAGGTATGTGTGTATAGGGAAAAAACATAGTATGTATAGGATTCAGTGCTGTCTGCGGTTTGGGGTGTTCACCGGGGGTCCTGCAACGTATGCCCCGAGGATGGGCGGGATGGAGAGATAAATGAACGACAGAAAGAATCAGTGAGCTTAAGGTGCTCCCATGCCTTGGCTGTCCTGGATCTTCCCAAATACGTTTCTTTTTGAAGAATCGCTCTAATTTTGGCCAATTTTTATTATCCGCCAGAACCGACCATGCAGAAAACCCAAACCTTAGCTAACGCATACGTGCTCAGCGCTTGGTTTACGAAGCACTTCTTCCCCACTTTTGCTTTGCTTCGTGTTTACAACGCTCTGGTGTGAGGTATTGTTCCTCCCCCTTCCCTGGGAGGGCCCTGAGGATCAGACGGGCCGGGGCTTGCCCTCGGCTCCCTGGCTGGCAGGTGGCCTGGAGGAGGCTTGCACTTGGATCTGGTGCTGTCTCCAGGGTCTTCCCCCAGTGGGTCCCACCCGTCACCGAAATGACCCGGGGTCCTTCTCCCAGAATGTGTGTGTGGTGTTTGAGTCTGGTCTTCTCTCCAAGAATGTGTCTTTTGTCCCCTGGGATCCAGGAGAACAGAGGGTTACTTTTTTATGGCCAGGAAAATATTAATGAAAAATGAACCATCGGTGAAATTAATTTCAAAGATTTATGCATTCCCCGTGACTAACAAGCCTGCACCTGTTCATTTGACACCTTTTAACAGCTCCCCGCTCACCCCCCTCCTTCCCAGCCTCTTAAAATTCTCTTTCCCTGAAGGCACCTGGTTGGTGTGTCGAGCAGTGAGATAAATGTACAGTGGGATAGAGACACGACTTGTTAATTAAAAAGGCTGCTCTGCCGGTTCACAGTCAGGAAGAGATGAGCCGGACCGAGCAGCAGGGGATCCCGGTGGGGAGACGGCGGAGGGGTTGTTCTGGGCCGTGTAAACAGCCCCGGTGCAGTGGCACCAGAACAGGCATTGAGGAGCTTTCCCTCTGAGCCCCCTCTGCCTGCCCACACTGGGTCACCCTTCCTCTGCGTGGTCGTGACAGAACGCTTGTTGAATAAACGTGCAGCAGGGGGTCACCCGTCCCCGTCGCCCCGCCCCCATCCATCACGGGCCCCAGCATTTTTCTCTCCCTGCCCCTGCGCCTAGATCCTGTCGTGTTTCCTTGTGCGCTTTGATGGATGGATGCCTCCGAGAGACTGACTCGATGGGTCCTTTCTGGCTGGCAGCTCTCAGAGGTTGGAAGCTTGCATTTTGGACTTTGTCAAAAGCTACTCTGAAATCTAAAATTTGGGGAGCCCCCGGGTGGCTCAGTGGGTTAAGCGTCTGACTCTTGATTTCAGCTCAGGTCGTGATCTCATGGTTCGTGAGTTCAAGCCCTGCGTCAGGCTCTGCACTGCCAGTGTGGAGCCTGCTTGGGATTCTCTCTCTCTCTCTCTCTCTCTCTCTCTCTCTCTCTCTCTCTCTCTCTCCCTCTCTCTCTCCCTCTCTCTCTCCCTCTGTCTTCTCACCCTGCTCTCCTTCTCTCTTTCTCTATCTCTCTCTCTCCCTCTGTCTTCTCCCCTGCTCTCTCTCCTCTCTCTCTTTCTCTCCCTCTCTCTCTCTCTCTCCCTCTGTCTTCTCCTCCCCTTGCTCTCTCTCTCTCTTTCTCTCTCTCTCTCTCTTCTTCTGTCTTCTCCTCCCGCCACTCTCTCTCTCTTTCTCTCTCTTTCTCTTTCTCTCTTTCCCTCTGTCTTCTTCCCCTACTCTCTCTCTCTCTCCCTCTGTCTTCTCTTCCCCCTGCTCTCTCTCTCTTTCTCTCTCTCTCTTCCTCTGTCTTCTCCTCCCCCCGCTCTCTCTCTCTTTCTCTCTCTCCCTCTGTCTTCTCCTCCCCCCGCTCTATCTCTCTCCCTTTCTCTCTCTCTCTTTCTCTCTCTCCCTCTGCCTTCCCCACTCTCTCTCTCTCCCTGTCTTCTCCCCCCCCCTTTGTCTCTCTCCCTCTGTCTTCTCCTCCCCCCACCTATCTCTCTCTCTCTTTCTCTTTCTCTCTCCCTCTGTTTTCTCATCCCCCCGCTCTATCTCTCTCTCCCTCTGTCTTTTCCCCCTGCTCTCTCTCTTTCTCTCTCTTTCTTTTTCTCTCTCTCTTCTTCTCTCTTCTCCTCCCCCCCTCTCTCTTTCTCTCTCTCTTCCTCTGTCTTATCCTCCCCCGCTCTCTCTCTCTTTCTCTCTCTCTCTCTTTCTCTTTCTCTCTCTCTCTCTCCCTCTGTCTTCTCCTCCCCCCCCCCCCCACTCTCTCTCTCTCTCTTTCTCACTCTGCCTCTGTCTTCTCCTCCCCTTGGTCTCTCTCTCTCAAAATTAAAAAAAAGAAAAGAAAAGAAAAGAAATCCAAATTTTCTATCTGTGACAACTGGGCTTTCTTTGGATGTGGCTCCATCTGTGACCAGTCGAATGTCTGCTTCATTCTCAGTCTCCTTCTCTCAGCAACATGAAAGTATTTCTAGAAATTTCTCATTTTCTAGCCTTTCAATGATCTTTTGCCTGAGGTTGATTACCCATCTCCTTCCTTAAGAGAAGGGTGCCTGGGTGGCTCAGCCGGTTAAGCATCCGACGTTGGCTCGGGCCATGATCTCATGGTTCCTGGGTTCGAGCCCCGTGTTGGGCTCTGTGCTGACAGCTTGGAGCCTGGAACCGGCTTTGGGTTTTGTGTCTCCCGCTCTTGGTGCCCCTCCCCCATTTGTGCCCTGTCTCTTTCTCTCCCCGAAATAAATAGACATTAAACATTTTTTAAAAAAAGCTTAAGAGAGATCGAGGGATAACACATGTAGCGTGCATGCCTCCTAGTATGTGGCTGGGTGAATGTTTACGGATGTATACACCTGTGCAAGCACAGACCAGATCAGGATGGCCTATGGGATACTTCCCCCTTCCTCAGAAAGTTCCCTCAAGTGTGTAATTGAACGTGATAGAAGTCAGAAGAGTGGTTCTTTCTGGGGAAGAAGGTATTAACGCAAGTTTCTGAGACTTTTCGAGGTGCTGATTCAGTAAGTCCCAAAAACCTTAGTGAGAGGTCATTGTCAGGGGCTGCGATTTCTCCAATGCACATGGGTCATAGACCCTTCCCCTGGCAGGTACGATCTCCCATATGACCCAGGAACAACCCAGGAATGTTATCTCTGTGAATAGGAGCCAAGTGAACTTCAAGTTTGCCTAAAGGGGCACCTTTTGGCTTGGGTCTCTATATATCCCACAACCTCCTCTCACATTTAAAGACTCTGAAGACCATGTTCTCAGGAGTCAGGTTCTTGATGACACTGTGGTCAGCATCTGGACTCCTGATGCTTCCTTCTCTCTCAGAGAGAAGGATTTCATGTTTGCAATCTTAATCTCTTCATGCCAGAGGGCATTCTAGGTCTTTATCTTGGTGAATAAAGGCTATATATCTAGAAGGGAAGAGGAGTTAGCCGCCATGTCCTAGGACCAATGGAACAGACCAAAGGGATGTCTGAATGGCACATGTCTGGTCATTCAATCGAGTCTGCTAAATCCCTAGCAGGGAATGGAGGGTAGTTGAGAATTTTAAATATTGTTGCTGACTGGTGGGATTAATTTAGAAAGTCTTAGACTATTAGGTTTCTATAGTTTCTTTTTTTTAATTTTTAATGTTTATTTGAGAGAGAGAGAGAGAGACACAGACAGACAGAGTGTGAGTGGGGGAAGGCACAGAATCTGAAGCAGGCTCCAGGCTCTGAGCTGTCAGCACAGAGCCCAACATGGGGCTCAAACTCACGAACTGTGAGATCATGACCTGAGCAGAAGCTGGACGCTTAACTGACTGAGCCACCCAGGTGCTCTGGTTTCTGGAGTTTTAATACAGGTTGCAGCCCTTAGATGTGGGGCAGGGAATCTGAAAAGAAAATGTGGAGGTGAACAGGCAGGAAGGTGGGAAAGACCCTGGGATGGTCCCTTCCCTCTCTTCCCTGTGCATTCTGGAAACGTGCTCACATGGGGTTCTGTAACCAGCGAAGGACTGAGGGTTTGCTGCTGGGTGGTTTCCCTCTGTAAATACCCTCCTGCCTGGAGTCCCGTCGACCTCCTCCTCCCCAGTGCAGGTTTGCTCATGGCTGTTGCTCTTGGGTGTGGAGGCAGAACCAAGGATGTTGGTGACCTCCAGAGACCCCCAGGAGTTGGGGGACATCATCTCTGGTGTTGGGGGCCCTTCCTGGAGGAGCTGCAACCTGTTCCCACGGTGGGAAGGAGGACAGGCTTGCACAAGTTGGAATCCCAGCCCTGCCACGGACGAGCTGTACCACTAGGAAGGTGCTCAGCCTCTCTGGGCCTTATGTCCTTCATTCACAACATGGGACGGTGATGACAGCTGGACCTGTCACACGGTGTTGTTGCATGGCCGAAAGAAGCTAATGTGTGTGTCTGAGACCCAGTGAAGACTACGTTTCTGCTACTGTTATTTAGTTTAGGAATAACACAGACTCAGTTTCGATCCCCCATCCAGTGTTCCTCAGCTGTATGACCTTGGGCAAGTCCCGGAGAGCTTCGGTTTCTTCTGCTGAGAAGAGGGAGCAGTCCTGTAATCTCATAGGACTGCGGGAACAGTGAAAACATGACCACCACCATTAAGGACTGCACAGTGGGTACTCAAGAAATACTACTCCTCACCAAACACGTGATGGGCTGAGGTCTAAAATTGTGTTCAGAGGCCGTGTTTTGAACTAGAAATGCTTTTCCAATAGACACCAGGCTCCAGGGGCTCTTGGGTGGCTCAGTCCATTGAGCACCCGACTTCGGGCTCAGATCATGATCTCGCAGTTTGTGAGTTTGGGCCCTGCATGAGGCTGTCTGCTGTCAGCGTGGAGCCTGATTGGGATCCTCTGTCTCCTTCTGTCTTTTCCCTTTCCCTGCTCATGCTCTCTCTCTGTCTCTCAGAAAGAAATAAAACATTAAAAAAAAAAAAAAAAAGAAATCACTCTCCAGTGAACTGGTAGTGTCCCAAGATGGCCCGCTACATTCTGTTTCTAAGGTTGAGAACATTTGCGTTACGAAATATTTCAAATCTTCAGAAAAGTACAGGAAATAATATGACACGCGTGTACCCACCCTCTGGAGTGAACAGATGTCAACATTTTGTCATATTTGCTTCAGATCCCTCCTTTACAAGAAGAAGAAAAAAATATTCTAGTTCCAGCTTAGATGAGCTATTTAATCGAGAACGTAGCTGAATTTTGGTTCTGATGTGTGGTCTTTTGTGGGTACCAGGGTCACCGGTATGAATACGTGAGTTCCCCGGCCTCTGTGAGCTCACACGTCAGTGAACAGTGAAGGTAACTTGAGAACAGAGAATTGTCCCACCCTGGGGACGTGTGATGCAGCGATGGAAAGCCCAAGAACCATGGTGGCGATGGGAGCACGGGTGGTCAGAAAAAGTTTCTTGAACAGAGCGCCATCCAAGTTGTGCTTTGGACAATGAAGTCGAATTTTGTTGGGTGCGTTAAGGGAGAAGTAGGCTTTCCAGGTGGAGGGAACAGCACTGGCAAAGTCACGGAGGCCAGACGTCCTGACTCTTTACACTGTGAGATGTATTGGTTTCCTGTGGCTTCCATAACAGATCAGCACAAGGCGAGTAGCTTAACAAAATGGAAATGTGTTGTCTCACAGTTTTGGAGGCAGGAAGTCCTAAATCGGGGTCAGCCAGGCCGTCTTCTTTCTGAAGGCTCTGGGAGAGCCCGTGTTTGCGTCTGGTGGTTCTTGGGAATCCCTGGGGCTCCTTGACTTGCTTTATCTGCCTCACTCTGGTCTCTGCTTCCCCCACCACATGGCCACCTCCTCCCTGCCAGTCTGGTTCTCTCCTCTGCTCGTCTTAGGGGACACCACTCCAGCCCCCTCCACTATGACCTCATCTTAATTCGACTAATGACGTCTGCAACAACTCTGGGGCTCAAGGATTTTTTCCCCAGGATGTCTCTCTCCATATGGCGAGCGTGTGTGCATGTTTGTATATACACATGTACACACGCATGTGTGTGGGGATGGAAACACGTATCTTGTAAGTTTTCCTTCTGCTCTGCTCTAAATGTCACTGCTGTAGTTTGTAGGCACAAGGAGGCATTTGTGGCCTGGCTAAGGGTCAAGAACATGCATTCTTGCATTGATTTTTTTTAATGTTTATTTTTGAGAGACAGAGCGTGAGCACCTGGGTGGGGCAGGGGCAGAGAGAGAGAGAGAGAGAGAGAGAGAGAGAGAGAGGGAGGGAGACCCAGAATCCAAAGCAGGCTCCAGGCTCTGAGCTGCCAGCGCAGAGCCCGATGCGGAGCTTGAATTCATGAACCGTGAAATCATGACCTGAGCCGAAGCTGGATGCTCAACCGACTGAGCCACCCAGGCACCCCTGTATTGATTTTTGTTTCCTTTTATTTGCAATGATTTTTTTTTTTTAAACAAAGAAAATTTTCCTCTGGATTTTGCCAAGCCAAGGAATCAAATGGATTATGGAACGTGTCTGAGGCTCGGTCCAGTTAATCCAATATTTCCAGGCATCTGGTAGGTGCCACATGATTAGGCTGTGGCTGGTTCCTTTGTGCCATTTTTAGGTGGCTGGTTGTTGAATATGGCAGGTGCCAGGAAGACCTAATTCATAAAAACGGGCTGGCGGTATGGTCTGAAAGTAAACGAATGCCAAGTGTGGGCAGATGGTTTCTGGAGCATTTATGGGTCTGAGACAGTGCACAGAAAAGGCAGTTGAATTTTGGGGTGTTGAAAGGAGCGTCTGGAACTGTCAGAACCCGAGGACCGGCTGGGGACGGCAGAATGCTCCAGGACGAGGTGCCAGCATACCCCTCATCGGCGTGGCGCCCTGGGGTTGACCGAGACGTTGATTTTGCACCCGTGACCCCTGGGCCCTGCAGCATCTCTGTGACGTAAGCAGTTGCAGATTTTATGGTTCACTCCAGGGATGAGAAAACCGAGACCCAGAGAGGTGATGTTGTGTAACGTCAGGGCTTCTCTAGATGAGTACGTGGAGGGGGGGGGGCGCTTGCCCCCCACCCCCCTTTCCCACATCCTAATGGTGGCCTGGGCCTCTTTCTTCCAGTCTAGGAGGAGGTGTTGTTGTCTCAGGAAGGACTCACAGGGAGGACCCCTCTGGTCACAGGTTGGGGCGTTCCGGGGCTCCCCAGGCATCACATCTCATGCCTCTTTCCTGCCAGTCATCACGCCCTGCTCATGAGGCATTTCATTTATTCCCTCCACACCTCCTCATACCCCGTACTGCCTCCTTTCCTTAGTGGGGACCTGGAGGACTGTTCACTCCCACCCCCCACCTGCCAGGTGTGGTGCAGAGCACTTTATATCCCTTTTTACTTTTTTGTTTTATTTTTTTTAATGTTCATTTATTTATTTTGAGAGAGAGAGAGAGAGAGACAGAGAGAGAGAGAGAGAGAGAGAGAGAACATGCATGTGCCCAAGAAGGGGAGGGGCAGAGAGAGGGGGGAGAGAGAATCCCAGGTAGGCTCCACACCATCAGTACAGAGCCCAATGCGGGACTCAAACTCACGAACCTTGAGATCATGACCTGAGCTGAAATCAAGAGTTGGATGCTCAGCCAACTGAGCCACCCGGGCGCACCAGTATCCATTTTAAACTACATCACCAACAGGAGGGGACTATTGCTGGTATTTGTAGATGGAGAGATTCGGGCAATGGGAGAAGTTGATTGTCCAAAGTCATTTAACTGGATTAGTGCGGCAGGGTAAGTAGGCTTAGTGTTGGCTGGGATAATTTCAGTGGCATAATTTCACTGGGCTCTGTAGAGTGATTCGGGCAAGGGGTGGTGGCCTGGAGGGAATGTGTGAGCCTGATGAGGGGGGTGGTTGGGGGATGGGCTCGGGACTGGCTGGTTTGCTCGCGGAATGTGTGTTCCAAGGTGAGTTGTTGGCTACCTTTAGGAATCAACTAACCCTGGGAGGGCCAGCCCCTTCTGAATCAGCAAGGCTCGAAGATGTCAAAACATCAAGAATATAGACTAAAAAAAAAGGCATGATTAATACCGAGCCCAATTCTTTTGAGCACGAAACCACTTCCTTTCTCCTGCACCCATCCATCCTTGTCAGAGACCAGGAGAGACTTCCTTGAGACTGAGAAGAAAGCAGCATCCTTTTTTTTTTTTTTTTTTTCCTGCCTCTGAAGGATTATTTCCACGTTCCAGAGTTCGTGTGCTCTTTCTCTCTCTGCATCTTTCGCCTCTTGAAACCACTTCCTGTATCACATCCACGATGGCGTGGGACCGTGGCTGGGCCCAGACTGGGTGGTTGTCAGGTCTCTGGATAAAAAGCATTAACACACTGGCCAAAGGCACCATGACGATAATAGTGAACAGACACAGGATATTCAAACCTTGGACAGTTTGCCGCGTCTCTTTCCTAGGGCTGGAGCCCAGGCTGGGGATACTGCACTGTTAACTCTTACAGGTCGGCAGGGAGCAGGGCTCTGGGGATCAGAGACTATCTCCGCCCAGTGCTTGGAGGTGAACTCCAGGGGCTCTGTCTGCCCTGCTGTGGTTCCCCGGGAACTTGGCTACAGAAGTTTCGGCTGAGCTGCAGAGAAAGGGCAGAGAGGTCTATATCTGAGATGAGAGCCTGTGTTGGGAGCCTGTGTTCACATAAATCCTTGGTCTCCGTCTGGGAGTCGCGTAGTAATAACGAGAATAGTAGCTCACACTTATGGGGCTCTTGTGGAGCTAAGCACTCTCCATGCATCATCTCCTGAATTCTTACAGTGACTCTGTGTGGTGGGCATGAGTATTGTCTCCGCCGTACAGAGGAGGAGACCATGGAAGTAGCAATTAATTGGTGAAGCCATGATTCAGAATCAAGCAGGCCACGTGGGGGACCCACGCTCCGAATGCCATTTAACAGATGAAGAGTCAGGACTAAAAGGTTAAGTGACTTATTATCTGTCCTGCCAAAGCAGACACAGCGAGTGACTTATTAGTTCCTGAAGGTTCTCGACCTTCAGAATCACCAGGGGTGATTTTGCGCTCGTTCTTCCTGGCCCCCGGGACATTTGGCAATGTCAGGAGAAACTTTGGGGGGCAGGCAGGATGAGGGATACTAGCGGGTGGAGGCCAGGGGTCCCGCTAAGCACTTACAGCACATAGGATGCTCCCACCACAAAGAATGACCCAGCCACAAACAGCAATACTCTGCCTTCAGGTCACATGCTTAGAGCCAAGCCAGGACCTGAGTTCTGGACTCCAGAGCCTTGGCACAGTGCCTGTCACGTGATTCCAAGCAAAGGTGGTCAGTTGGTACCCTCTGCTTGTGCCAGTATTGACTCTCCCAGGGAGACTCTCCTTCACCCCCTGCGCTCAGTTCCTCACTGGGGGTCTCTGTCCCAGTGCTCATCTGTTCGCTCTTCATTCTAGGAGCTTCTCCACTGGACAGTGGGCCTTTGAAGGGGAGGCTGGCATGAAGATGGTGATGGTAGTGAGATGTTGTGATGATTCTTCCTGGAAGGCGAGAGGGGAGCCTCTGGGCTGAGGATCCAGAGTGCAGAGGCCTCTATCAAGAGGAAGCATAGCCCTCTTGGCTGTGGCTCGGGAGCTTTCCCCCGTGTGACCTCCCTGGCTGTGGCTCGGGAGCTTTCCCTGTGTGTGACCTCCCTGTTGTGTTCCTTGCCCATCCTCAGACAGGTCAGACCTCGCCTTTTCCCCTAACTCAGGACTTGGTAGGCACAGCCCAGGGCTCATAGCCTGGAAAGCAACGTGTGTGAGCCTGGTTTAATTTTCCACCACGTTAATATTAACAGGAGACAGTTGGCTGTGGGTGCGGTTGTTGCGGGGGGTGGGGGGGGAGCACCCACGGAACACAGCGCTCACAGTTCAGAAAGGTGGGAGGGCAAGGCTCTTGGCCAGGCCTCTGCTTCCTCACCGTAGCCTCCAGTTTAACGCTCTGTAAGATGGGGGTGCTGGTTCGGAATATACCTCCCTCTCCCTTGTCCGTTCTACTCTGACATTTTATACCGGTCTTGCCCTCCACCGTCTAACGTGTGGGTGTCCGGGGATGAGTCGGTGGCAGGACGTAGGTCGGCCCCTTCTCGTGCCAGGGAACTCACCACCTTCTCGAGCAGCCCCTTCTTTGTGGGTGATGATAATAATAAGAGCACCATTTTGGGGCTGCTGGGTCCTCTGTGGCATGATTCCTCTTGGCTTCACGGTGATGCCTTGAGGGAGGTGTGATGAGGCTGACAAAAGTCAAGAAGTTTGCCCACGACTGCCCGACAAAGAAATGGCAGCACCAGGACTTTAACTCCAGCTTGTTTGAGTTTATTTAAAAAAAAAAATTTTTTTTAAACGTTTATTTATTTATTTATTTTTTTAACGTTTTATTTATCTTTGAGACAGAGAGAGACAGAGCATGAACAGGGGAGGGGCAGAGAGAGGGAGACACAGAATCGGAAGCAGGCTCCAGGCTCCGAGCAGTCAGCACAGAGCCCGATGCGGGGCTCAAACTCACGGACTGTGAGATCATGACCTGAGCCAAAGTCGGACGCTTAACTGACTGAGCCACCCAGGCGCCCCCAGCTTGTTTGACTTTAAAGCCCTCGGTGTTTATTTAAGGGAATTAGCTGCGGGACACAGGTGCCCAGACGGGTACCAGATGGAGGGGAGGTGAGTCCCGGCCTCCTTGGAGAATGGCGTTGTCCCTGGTGGGTGGGTGACAGCAGAAGGGTGGAGAAGGCAGACCCTTGGTGTGACAGTACTGAGTAACCCTGATTGAGCACCTGCCATGTGCCGGGTACTGTGCTAAGCACTCTGTGGCCGCTCTGCTGTTTAATTTCTCCCACACCACCAGGAGGCAGGTACCGTTATTTCTGCCTTTGGTCTTAGCTTTCTGTGGCGACAGAAACCACACGCTCGGCGGCCTGGACAACACACAGTTATTATGATACGGTTCTGGAGGTCAGAAGTCCGAAATGTGTCCCTGGACTAAAACCAGGGTGTCAGCAGTGCTGTGCTCTGCTCGGAAATATTTGCCGAGATTCCTGCTACATAGTAAACAGAGATCCCTATTGCCATGGCGTTTATAGTCTGGAGAGAGGACACTAGACCAGGAGCCAAATAAATAAGCCAGTCATCTAGGAGGCAGAGGTGATGGCTTGGGGTGAGTACCTGGGCAATGGGTCGAGCCCTTCTGACCAGTGGGCTCTGTTAGGGACTGGGCTGGGCCTTCAGGAGCACCCCGCGCTGCCTGCCACGGAACTGGGGGGCCGTTGCCACGTTTTGACTCTCGCAAGCCAGGTGGCTCTAGAAGCAGCAGACAACGGGCAGAGCCCAAGACTGATCCTCCCGTGTGTTCTGCAAAGAGCTGGAAACTGCCGTGGTTTATAACTGTCAGCGACTGCCACTGCACAGAGCAGCGTTGCTGAGCCCGCTCTTTCTGGGAAAAGGAGAAAGATGATGACATTTCCCATAGCCGCCTCCCCCTCTTCACGGTGTTCTATACCCAGAAGCTGCCTTGAAGAGCTGGCATGTAGTTACTTTTGAGTTTGCAGATGATGAGAAAGAGAGGTTCAGAGTGAAGATGTGTTGGGTCTGACCTCGTGTCAAAAGGTCTTCCATTTCTAACAGGACGCTTTGGGAAAGGTTTGGGCTTTGGGGTCAGAGACACCTGAGCTTGGATCCTGGCTCTGCCGTGGGCACTGAACGACTTCCTTGTCTTTCCGAGGCTCAGTTTTCGCATCGATGGTGTGGGGGGAGACTGCTTACCTCACGTGGTGTGGGGAACGTTCAGTGAATCCGTGTGTGAGGTGGGCAGTGTTGTTGTAATGGGGGAGTCCAGGGGGGAGACAGAGTCCCACAGCAAGTAGCTTTTGGTCTAATGCAGGAAACAGACAAAAACAATGAATAAGCACAGAAAAACAATGTCTTAATAAGTGCTCTTTGGGGTAACATGCCCTGTGTTAGAGTCAAGGGGGGTGGGAAACTGCTTTTGCAGGAGTGATCGGGAGAAGTCTCTTTTATGAAGGGAGACTTACATGAAGCCTAGAGGGTGAGATGCAGTCAGTCATGGGAGTGTTGGGGAAAGGGAGACGGCATGTGCAAAGGCCCTGGGGCTGGGCATACATGAGCTTATTCTAGCAATGGATAAAAAGTAGCGAGTGAGGAAGATAGGACATTGTAAGATGAAGCAGGACAAGGAGGCAGGGAACAGTCATACAGTGGCTTGTGGGAGTTTAGATTTTATTCTAGGTAAGATGGACGAGTGCATTGAAGGATTTTAAGCAGGTGGAGTGGCTTGACCAGAATTATGCTTTTATTTTTTTATTTTTGTTTTTTAAAAGATTATTTTTTTGATAGACGGAGAGAAACAGCACCAGCTGGGGAGGGACAGAGACAGGAAGAGGGAAAGAATCCCAAGCAGGCTCTGCACTGTCAGCACAGAACCCACTGTGGGGCTCCATCCCATGAACCGTGGGATCATGACCTGAGATGAGATCAAGAGTGGACGCTTAACCGACTGAGCCACCCAGGTGCCCCCAGAATCATGCTTTTAAAAGCCCACTCTGGCTGCTGGGTATTGCATGGATTGGAGGCAGCAGGTGTCCTACAGGTGTGGGGTGATGGTGGCTGGAGGTGGTAGAAATGGAGAGCCAATGTTTAACTTCAAGATGCAAGTATGTTTTATTTATTTATTGAAAAAAATTATTTTTACTGTTTGTTTATTTTTGAGAGAGAGAGAGTACGGGTGAGGGTGGGGCAGAGAGAGAGGGAGACACAGAATCCGAGGCGGGCTCCAGGCTCTGAGCCGTCAGCCCAGAGTCCGATGTGGGGCTTGAACTCATGGACTGCGAGATCGTGACCTGAGCTGAAGTCAGATGCCTAACCGACTGAGCCTCCCGGGCGCCCCAAGGTGCAGGTGTGTTTTAGAGTAGAATCAGTAGGAATCGATGTCTGGTTGTGTACAGATTCTTTTCAATAACAGGCTGGTATTTTTTATAAGACAGTCTTTTTTTTTTTTTTTTTTTTTTTTTTTTTTTTTTTTACGTTTATTTTTGAGACAGAGACAGAGCATGAACGGGGGAGGGTCAGAGAGAGAGGGAGACACAGAATCTGAAACAGGCTCCAGGCTCTGAGCTGGCAGCACAGAGCCCGATGTGGGGCCCAAACTCACGGACTGTGAGATCATGACCTGAGCCGAAGTCGGACGCCCAACCGACCGAGCCACCCAGGCGCCCCTATAAGACAGTCTTAAAAATGTATGCGTCACCACTAACAAAAATGCCAGGCTTCAGACCATGTCTTACCAGCCCTTTCTTTTTGACACACATCGTGGTTTCTCAGTCTTGTGCCCTCTTCGCTTGGGGCTGGGTCACTCTCTGTTGCAGGGGGGGTCCTGCGCACTTGTAGGCCGGTTAGCGACATCCCTGGTCTCTACTCACTGTTTGCCTCTTTCCGTAGTGGTGACAACCAAATGACCAAACTGCCAACAGTCCCTGGGGCGCAATACTGCCCCCCGCTGAGAACCAATGACCCACATTGTTGAAATCAAAGACCACGTCCTTGCTCTTGGCCCTGGGATCCCGTAAACAGCTTTGTGTTGGGGTCGGAATGACAATGACGGTGATGGTATTGTGACCATTAGAGTCATTGCTGATTCTGGTTACTGTATCAGACACTGTTCGAAGCCCTGAACAGGATTAACTGCTTTAATCTTGTCAGTAGCCTTCAATGTCGGTTTCATCGTTACCCCCATTTTACAGACCAGGAAGTGGAGGCAACAGAGAGGTGAAGAAGGTCGCCCAGGTCCATGCAGGGGCTCAGTTGTGGGGTGGAGATCTGAAGGGTTTGTGCTTGTCCTAAAGGCACTGGGTGGCCACTGGAGGGTGTTAAGGATGCGACAGGCCAGATTTGCACATAAGAAATGTGACCCCGGAGGCCCCGGGGTGGAGGATGGATCCGCAGTGGGCGAGCGAGGCTGTGGGCAGGGAGGCCAGCCTGGAAACCGATGCCAAAGCCCAGGCGTGGAGGAAGAAGCTACCACACTCCCCGACGGAGAAGCAACTTACCTGGGAGAGTGAGGCCGCCCATTCATTCATTCATCTGTTCATCCGTTCACTTGTTCATTTCATGGCTCTCGACGGAGGGTTTCTGTGCGCCTGGTGCTGTCCTAAGGCACCAGGATGATGCTCTTTATAATCTAGTGGGACAAGATAGACACAAAATAAATATAGCAAAGCAGCAAACCAACCACCCCAGCAATGCCGAGGTGTGCTGGCATTTTCTGTGAGGGAAATGAGACCTCGAGGCAGATGGGCGTGAAGGGGACCCTCCTCCAGGTGGAGTGGCCGTGGAGGGGTGCTCTCTGAGGTGGTGGCTTTTAAGCCAAGCCTGTAGAAGGAGAAGGGGATGTTCAGGTGAAGCCTGGGGAGGGGGGACTTTACAGTGACAGATCTCTCTGGCAAGAATGACTTGGGCTGTTCTAGAAGGAGTGGGGAGGAGTGGAGGTGGGTGGGGACTTGTGTGCGAAGGCCGGGAGGCTGGCCTTTAGTCTGAGAGCAAGGAGGAGCCGTTTGGAGAGTTTGAAGCAGAGGGGTGCTGTTGCCCGGTTTAGGATGACGAGGTCTCTCTGTGGCAGTGCTGGGGGAGAACGGACCATCCCCAGCAGCTCCTACGGCCGATGCCTGCGGGGACCTGGGGAGATGCGATCTGAGCCCGGAGGGAGGGCAGGAGCCTCGAGGAATCGCCCTCAGACCCCAGAGCTGCCCGGGGGGAGGGCAAACCCTCCCACCTCCAGGAGGTCGAAAGCTGGGGCTCAGACCCGGTGGGGGCACCTGGAGACACGAAGTCACGCGGCCTCATCTGCCGCCAGCACATCTGCCTGCTGGAACCTTCCTCACCGAGTCTATTTCTGCTCCCCTTGGCAGCTCTGTGGAAATTAAAAGGCTATTTGCAGTGACTAATGTTGCTAATTCTGATCAAACAATTTAAAATTCATCCTTCGCCATATCGGAGACCCGCTAGGGAACAGAATTAACACATCATTCGTGGCAATTTTCAATGACGGTCGGTGGAAAACAAAAAAAGGCATAAAAACTGGTCCTAATTCAAACCACTGCTCATTAAACAGCCTCTTCTATAATATTCCATCTTGATCCATATGATTGTTCCCTGTCTGCTCCCAGCTTTGTAACAGAGAGCGGGGACCCTGACAAGCGGACTGCTGGCCACCCCCGCCCCCTCTTTCCACCCAAAGCCAGCTGCTTTTTTTTTTTTTTTTTTTTTTTACTTTTTAAAAATTTTTTACTTTTGAGAGAGAGGCAGAGACCAAGCAGGAGAGGAACAGAGAGAGAGGGACATACAGAATCCGAAGCAGGCTCCAGGCTCTGGGCTTTCAGCACAGGGCTCGATGCAGGGCTTGAACTCGTGAACCCTAGGATCGTGACCTGAGCCGAAGTTGAACGCCTAACAGACTGAGCCACCCAGGCTCCCCGAAAGCCAGCTGCCTTTGAGTCATCCTGTCCTGAGACAGGACGTGGCCCCTGTCGCCAAAAGTTAAAATTCAGCAAGCCAAGTGTTAGAGGAAGAATCAAGCTTCCCCGTGTTCCTCAAACTCGAGTCCTTCCTGCATCACCGTGCTGTTGTGACCATGTGCATGTTCTATTATTTCCTTAATTAAAGCCAACCCATTTAAAATGTGATGAATAAAAAAAATAAAACAATAAAAAAAGTGATGAATATATGCATTTGATGTGTACAAGAATTTTTGTAACATAGATCATATATATTAGTTAAGTTAATATATTCATTGCATTTTAAACAGATAACTTGAGAGCATTATTATAAATGGAAAGCCAACATCACAAACGATAGGTAAACAGTAGGTGCAAAATAGATACAATGTTTTAAAAACATTTGACAGTTGACTTTATACCCCTTGGGTTTTGTTTCCTGTAGGTTTCTGTCCTGTCGGTGCGTGTGCGTGCGTGTGTGTGTGTGTGTTAAAATACATGTAAAAATGGGCAGTTCAAATGCAATTAAGTACAGATTTGCAAGCCTTTGGACCATTAGATAAATAAGAAAAAAGTAAAAAAATGAATTGACAGTTGCAAACTAAAAGCTTACGTGTGAACAACAAGAACAAAAATAAACAAGGTCTTAGACTCCAGCTGGATACATCTGCCAGTGAAAGCTACTCTGGGAAGCCAGGAGGCAGAACACAGACTCCTCTGGAGCATCACGGAAGACCTCCCGGAGGAAGTGACCTACGATCCCAATGGCTGTGTTTCTTGGGGGTTCTGCAGGAGGCTTTTTAGTCAGTAGAATCTTAAAAGATTTAATTGATTTTTTTTTTTTTATCCTAAATACTGAGTGCTGGCAATTGTCTCTGGCAGGTGTGTGTGTAAACCAACCTAGATATTCTAAGCTCCAATATTATGATAATGTCTAGTCTTCTTCGTAATTCTGCCCTTCCCATCACCATGGCAACCCACAAAACAAAAAAGGCAGGAGGACTGGCGTTTGATCTTATCTTGCCTGGGCCTTTGTCACATCCTTTGATATTCCCTGAGACCCAACACCTTTGGGAGTGCAGCATTGTGTGTTGAATACCCTGGGTTACGTGGAATGGTACCACGATTCCCATCAAAGAGATGCGGGGAAGTAACTAGAAATTGTGAAGCAATTAACTGGAAATCACAGGAAAGCCATTATGCAAACTGTGGCAGGTTTTATTTTCCAAAGATGGCATCCCCTGGCCCATGGACTCTGCTAGAACCTTGCCAGCCCCATGACCCTGGATGGGCATGGGTGGCTGTCCTGACCAACTGAGGATGGCGGAAAGGGTGGTATATGACTTGAGGTCATAAAAATGCTTGGCACATCCACCTGTTTTCATTCTTGGAAATGAGCCACCAGGCTGGAAGGATGCCCGGGCGTCGTATGGAGAGGCCCAGGTGAGGCGGAACGGATGTCCCCAGCCCCCAGCCCTGGCTGGTGTCCCAGCAGGGAGATAGCCCACACTCGTCTGTCATGAGAGCCCTTGGTCTGCCTGCCCCAGTGGGTCCTGCACGTAATGGAGCAGAGTCGTCCGCACTGAACCCCCCCCCCCCCCCCAAATTATATATTTGTGAGCAAAATAAATAAATCTCGTCTGAAGCCACTGAGTTTTGGAATGGTTTGTGACTTAGAAATGGATACTCCAAACAGGGACATGTCTCGCCAGCATTGTTGGCTTTGTGGATGGAGAAGAGGGTTTTTTACCTGTTGCCTGCACTTCTGGTTCCGTTTTATTTTATTTTATTTTATTTTATTTTATTTTTTTAATGTTTATTTATTTTTGAGAGAGACAGAGCGCGAGCAGGGGAGGGGCAGAGAGAGAGGGAGACACAGAATCCAAAGCAGGCTCCAGGCTCTGAGCCATCATCACAGAGTCCGACGCGGGGCTCGAAATCACAGACGGCAAGATCATGACCTGAGCCGAAGTCAGACGCTTAACCGACTGAGCCACCCAGGCACCCCTTCCAGTTCTGTTTTGAAATCAGACCTCCCTGGGGCGCCTGGGTGGCTCAGTCGGTTAAGCGTCCGACTTCCACTCAGGTCACGATCTTGCCGTCCATGAGTTTGAGCCCCGCGTCGGGCTCTGGGCTGACTGCTCGGAGCCTGGAGCCTGCTTCGGTTTCTGTGTCTCCCTCTCTCTCTGACCCGCCCCCGTTCATGCTCTGTCTCTTTCTGTCTCAAAAATAAATAAACGTTAAAAAAAAATCAGACCTCCTTGGGGCGCCTGGGTGGCTCAGTCAGTTGAGCGTCTGACTTCGGCTCATGACTTTGGCTCAGGTCATGGTCCTCCCTGTCTGTGAGTTTGAGCCACGCGTCGGGCTCTGTGCTGACAGCTGGGAGCCTGGAACCAGCTTTGGATTCTGTGTCTCCCTCTCTCTCTGTTTCTCTCCTGCTCACCCTCTGTCTCTCTCTCAAAAATAAATAAACATTAAAAAAATAAAAATAAAATAAAGTCAGACCTCCTTATGATGCTCCACGACAGTTGTCCACAGTGATACCCAAGCAGTGGTTTGAAAAATGAGCTCAGATAAAGCCTGGGGAGTGGCATCGCGGGTGACAGGCACTGCTGGGAGGGAGGCACCAGGCACCAGCAATGAAGAAGGCACAGTGTTTCCGCAGTTGTGACGGAGGGAGTAGAGGAAGGGGGAGGAGGATGGATGGGTCAGTAGGGCCACAGCCTGGACAGTCTGCCGGGGATGCTGACGACCAGAGAAACCGGTGACCTGCCCCCAGTCATACAGTAAAGTCGTGTGGGTCTGGATCCCAATTCTGGGTCCCCTGGCCCCCAGCACAGAGCAGTGTCATAACCAGGACCTTGAACTTCAAGTTCAAACGCCAGCCTCCTGCCCCGTGTCAGCATTCTCCTTTCAAAATAAGACGGGTGGGGCAGCGATCATGGCGTGTACCCCACGGGACTGTTTTACAGATTCAGTGAATGAGTTAACATAAAACATTTAGCACACAGTAGGTGCTCGATAAATGCAGCTCTTACAACTTTGGGGGTAGAGGGGGTAGGAGACGGTGGGTAGGGTGAGCACACTCGAGCTGATAGATTCAAACCTGTGCGTTGAGAAACAGAATGGTTTTCTGATCTCGCCAAGATGTCTCTTCAGATTTTCCAGGCGTTTCGGAGTTGAGAGGAGGTGAGCATTGGACTTTGAAGTAGGAAATGCAACCTCACGCTCTCAAGAATCCGCCTGCCCTGCAGGAAGGAGGCTGTGCTTGATTATTTAATTGAGGTCAGGCAGGCTACACCGGGCTGAGACTCCCCTCCAGACTCCTGGGGAAATCTGTGCTTTTAAGCCCCTCACTCAAAGGCTCCTTAACGGACTTTCATTGCCTCCAGACTGGAATGAGGATTTTTCCTGCATAAAATGGAGATATGACTTGGGAGGGCATACCCTGTGCCCAAGGGGAATGCTCCTTCAGTGACAGGAATCCCCTCGGGAATGGCAGGAGGGGTGAGGCGGTGCAGGGATGATTGAGTGACAAGGTGAGGACAGAATGGGTCGGTTAGTGAGTCAGCAATGCTGGTGAACTCCTGCTTCGCTGGGCTTTTGCTCCAAACCCGGTTCTCCCGCCATGACCTGACTAGCTTTGAACATTCCCCAAAGTGGAGCCTGACTTGCAGGGGCTTGGGCACAGATAGGTTAAGTGACCAGGACAAGGTCTTGTTGCTGGTGAGGTGCTGTGCGCCCCGGGCTCGCCTTGCTGGGATTCTGGAGGAACCACAGAACACAGAGTGACACCTCCGTGTACACCCGAGGAAGGATGTGGGATGTGGCTGGCGCCCCTCACCGCCTGGGCCCGTCAGGTGGGCCCGGAGAGCGTGGTATAAGGCTGTCTGAGCCCCTGTGTTAGCATTTCTGCTCTTTCCCTCTTATCTCTGTTCCGGGTCACTGGGCTCCCTCTCAACTCAGCAGCCTGATCGTGGGATCGTTCGATCATGGAAATTCCCACCCCGCTCCCTGGCTTGAAACAGTTCAATGGACTCCCTTTTCTCTTGGGATAAAGACAAAATGTCTTCAAAGGACTTCATGGCCCTTTGTGATCTGGCCCCTGCCTACCTCTCAGCCTCAGGCTATGCCCAGCTTCCACTTTGCTCCCTCAACTCCAACTGTACTGGCCTTTTTCCAAATTCTTGCCCTCGCCAATACACACATCCTGCCTCAGGACCTTTGCACATGTGTCTCCCTTTGTGCCAAATGCTCTCTGGCCCAGTTAACTCCACTGTACCCTAGAGGTCTCAGTTCAAGCGTCGTTTGCTCAAGGAAACCCCAAACGGGGTCTGTTTGCCTTGGTACCTGCTCTGATGGTTCCCGTACTTCTCCGTTCTGAGCCTGGTAATGGTTGGTATTTTACATTCATTCGTGTCCTCCTTTGATTAACTGGTGTCGCCCACTGAGCCATGAGCTCCACAAAGGCAGGGAGGGTGTTTATTTCTGCTTATTCCTGTCTCTCCAGTGCATGTCCTGTGCCTGGCATACAGTAAGCAGTCAATATCTGTTGATATATGCACTGTGCTTATTATTCCTCCAGCTTTTGGATCTTGCCTGTTTGCCTGCAGGGCTCAGATTTGGCTGTGCTGGTCTTCCTTAGAAGCAGCCTTTTTTTTTTTTTTTTTAAATTAAATGTTTTTTTTTATGGAGAGAGCATGTGTGTGCATGGTGGGTGGGGAGGGGCACAGGTTGGGGAGAGAGAGAATCCCAAGCAGGCTCCATGCTCTGTGCAGAGCCTGATGTAGGGCTCGATCCCAGAACCCTGGGATCAAGAGTCAGACACTCAAGTGACTGAGCCACCCAGGCGCCCCGACAACACGTGCTATTCTTAAGCTCTCCTAAGGGTCTGCGTGCTGGGGCTTGCCATCACTCGGTGGCTGTGTGACATTGGGCAGGGGACCAGCCCCTTCCCACGTGGGTTCCCTCATCTGTAAGACAGGTGGGACTCCACTCTAAGGCTGTTTATATTGGAGCAGCTGGAACATCGTCTGCACCGCCTCTCTGCTGCCACACTTCCTGCCCCTTGCTTCGTCTGGTTCCCAGGACCTCACCCGGAGAGAGGAGCGCAGGGGGCTGGGGGAGCATGCTGGAGGATCTCGGGGGGCTGCCTTTTCACCCCCTCTCCTTGGCTATCGATTGCTGTAACAGCTGCGCTTTTGGCTTCTTAAAAAAATAAAAGTCAGTACTCCATGAGGTAACACCTTTCATAGGCTGCCTGACGCAGGCCACAGGGGATGGGGGTGGGGGGCGGATCCCTGGGGCTGCAGGACCAGGACCTAGCCCCCCGCTCCTTCAGCAGCAGCCGTCTCTGGGGCATGAGTTGCTGATGGCTGCCTGGGACACCTCATTCCAGCTGCCCTCGGCCAGGAGCTCTTGCCAGCAATAAAGTAGCTGTGGAATGAACACTTGGAAGGAATTCATCCATTCAACAAACAGTGATTGAGTTCCTGCTCTGAAGGGAGCGGATTGGGTGTGAGACAGGTGCAGGCTTGGCTCCCGGATCGTCTCTGCTGTCCTGAGCGCCTGTGGTGCTCCTGTGTGTGCCTGGCATACATCCGGCACCCAATGAGTGGGTGTTGAAAGATGGACTGCGTTTGGCTTTGATCGGTGAAGCCTGTTACTTCTCTGAACCTCAGTCCTTCATCTCTGAAATGGGCGTAGGAATAGCCTGTCCCCAGGGCTATTGTGCAGAGCTGGGACCCCACGGGTCCTCTACAGGTGGCGGCTTTGACCGGGATGCGGATTTGAAATCCCTAGCAGAAAAGTACTTTTGTCTGGAATCGCACTGTACCTTCACCTCCTCCCTTCTGCGGCCAGGAATCCAAATGGTTTCTTCTCTTCCCTAACTAAATCTATTTGCTGTTCTCTTTCTTGTGTTACGTAATCTGAGATATTAGACTCTGGCTGTGACGGCTGAATTCTCTTCCAGTTATAAAAACAGGGCTCGCTCTTTTTTCCATTAGCTCTGATGGAAATTAGCTGCCTACCTCTCCTAGCTCCGGGGGTAAAGCCTAAGGCGTCTAGTGCCAATGCTGAATACAGGCATTGGAAGGGAGTGGGCAAATGTCCCTCAGCTGGTGGAGACCAAGAATTGGGTCGTCCTGAGACTGAATCTGGTAATGAGCTGTGCGATCCGGATCAGGCCACCTCAGCATTCTGGTGTCAGTGTCCTCATCTGTAAAATGGGCCTCAGGATCCCCACTATGTGGCGTTAGGGTGTGGTTCTGGGCTGTGCTAAGATTATGGACGTCGAGGATGGATGCTGTCGAGAGGACACCTTCTTCCCTCCTGCCTGTCACCGGCTGCGTCCCGTAATGTCACACACCTGGGGGAAACACGGCCCCCTCTCCGGGCCTTTCCGATGTGCCCCATGGGGTCTGCGGTCAGAATTACCAGAAGACCAAAGGAGCACACGACACTGTTTTCCTAGATTCCCTTCCCCTATGATGTTTGGAGGGATAGATCTGGGTGGTGGTTTCTGGATCTGACTTAGACCTGCAGACTTTATTCCTTTCCCTTTGCCACGGCGTCTCCCCAGCGGGGTGGCAGTGATGGTCCAGCCTTAGTGATGGTCCCAGAAGAGGAGCCAGACACATCTGGCTTCAAGGGCACATCTGAGAGGTGGCTACACAACAGGGCTCCCAACAGGACAGAAGGGAGACAGGGTGTGGCTGTGAAGCTGAGTGGTGGGAGAGAGAGGTCTGACAATCCCGCCCCCCACATGTTAACTGCGAGGCCACAGGGATGTGGCTCCCTTTCTCCCCTCATCATGTCTTCATCCACACTGCTATGGGGGATTCCCTGGCCCCGCGCTCCAGATCTTGAAAGAGAGGCAGGGCCGGAAAGGGATCTCAAGAGACACCAGGTGGAGCCCAGGGGAGTTTTGACGTCTCAGCTCCGCGGCCCTTCACCTCCAACGCCATGTCCTGTGGTCTCTGCAGAAGGAAGCTGATGGCTGCCTGTCGTGAGATCCCTGCATGGCCTCCTGAGTGAGTGCAGCCTACAAGTCTCCTCTGTCGGCCCAGTCCCCAGAGTAGCCGGAGGGCAGAGGTGGGCAGGAATGGGCAGTGGGGACTGGGCAGAGGAGGAAACCTATCTTTCCAAAGTCTTTCCTTTGCCACTTGACAGGGCTGCGCGTTGGGGAGAGGCCGATGTCTTTAGAGAGGCTGTTGGTAGCCTCCCCTGGGCTCGAGCCCGAAGGAGCCTGCTTGCTCGAGGTCTCTGCTCTCTCTGTGGCTTACCTGGTGGGGGCTGGTGCCTTCTTTCGGGTGTAGAAGATGGGGTATGCGCGTGTGCATGCATGTGAGTGTGCACCCATGTGTGAGTGTGCATGTGTGTGTGCGTGTGTGCCCATGTAAAGGAGGGAGAGAATGGTCCACAGAGAGGGAGTACACAGCATTAAGAGGGAAGGAAAGGAGGAGGAGAAAGACAGCAGAGAAGGGAGTTGAAGGAAAGGGAGAGCACAAACGGAGAAAGAACATCCCTTTCTTGGCTCCGTTCTTTCCCTGCATCTTGCAGGGGGAGGGGGACCGCACAGCGGGGTCGGGGCGGCTGGCTCTGGACCGTCCGTGGGCCACACGTCTGCTCTTTCACCTTCTGCTGGAGGGGGTGCTGATGGGGGACCTGGTCACTGCTATTCTGTTCAGGAAGCAGGACGCTGCTGGCTCACATGGAAAGAATCTTCCAGCCCACTGGGCCCAAAGCCCCCGGCCGGGCAGCCCACCAGCCCTGGTGATGACGCTGGCCAAGGAAGGGGAGCAGCCTCCTGCGTTGGTTCTCGGGGTGCAGAGCCAGGGGGAAGGGAGGCAGGGCTGAGTGGTAGGTTCGATTCTCATTAGCTGCTCTGTCCCTGCCCAGCCATCCTTTCCTGCGTCCACTCGGGAGAGGAAATGAGAATCTAATGATGTCGGAGTCTTGGTGGGGGAGGTGAACTTCCCGCAGCCTGTGCGCGGGCTTGCAGGAGGCTGTGCAGCCGCAGGCATGGCCGTTAACCAGCCTGGCAGCACCCAGGCCAGCTGCCGCAGAAGTAATGCAGCTACATTTGTTTCTAGCAGGGGTCGAGGGGCAGGAGGCAGCCGGGGGCTGCGGGAAGAGCTGCGGTCAGGCCGAGCGAGCTGGAGTCACATCCCAGCCGTACCGCTTTGCAGCTTTGCACGCCCCACGACTGCCCTGAGTCCCGGCTGCCTCATTTGTAACGTGGAGCTGATCATACTCAAAGTGCATTTGCTGACGTTTATGGGATAGTTACTATTTCAGATGCGTTAGGGCATTAATTCTAATTTATCTTCCTAACAAGACTGTCTGGGTTTCTATTTCTGCAGAGCTTAGGGCAGGATCATTGTCTCTCCCACTTCTGGGGGCCGGCTGGGCTCAGCTGGGCGCTTCTGCCCTGGGGTCTGCCATGCAGGTGTGGGTCAGGTGCAGCCGTCGGAATCAGTTCTGTCCCCCGTGGGGCGGGCTCAGCTGGGCTGGATGTCCCCAGTGAGTCTTCATACCCAGGCACCCTAGTGCTCCTGGTCTCTCTCTCCATGGGCTCCCAGCCTCCAGGACCTTTCCCTGTGACCCTGTCACAGCTCGGGAATGTGTAGTTGCTCCTATGACAAATTACCACGCATTTGGCAGCTTGGATAAGACCCATTTATAAGGCTGCAGGGGTGCCTGAGTGGCTCAGTCGGTTAGGTGTCCGACTTTGGTTCAAGTTGGAGCCCTGCATGGGGCTCTGTGCTGACAGTTCAGAGCCTGGAGCCTGCTTTGGATTCTGTCTCCCTCTCTTTCTCTCTGCCCTTCCCCGGCTCATGCTCTGTCTCTCTCTCTCCTTAAAAATAAATAGACATTTAAAAAAATGATAAGGGGGCAGCTTTGGAGGCCAGCAGTTCAGATAAGGGTGGCTGCATGGGTCCTTTTGTTTGGAGTCTCACAAGGCCAAAATCAAGGTGTAGACGGGTCGTTCCTTTTAGAGCCTTTGAGAGTGAATCCACTTCAAGCGCATTCAGGGTGTTGGCTGAATTCAGTAACGTGTCGTTGTAGGACGGGGTCCTCGTTTCCGGCCGGGGGCTGGTCTTGGCTCCCATAGGCTGCCCGTGTTCCTCTCCATGCGGTCGCTCCAGCAATGGCGGGCCAAGTGCCTTATGAGCTCCAAATCTCCCTGACTTCTGTGTGTCTCTGCTTCTAGCCAGAGGAAGTTTCCTGCTTTCAGGGCTCATGCGATAGACTGGGCCAGCCAGGATGATCAGGACAGTCTCCTGAACTTGAGGTCCATAACCTTAACATACCTGTGTTCACAGGTTCTGGGGATTCTTTTCTGGACAACTTTGGGAACCGTTCTGTCCCCCAGAAAGAGGGGGATAGGTGTGTGACCCAAAGCGAGGTGGATATAGCTGTTCCTTCAGAGAGGGACAGTCTGAGGGATAAGACAGCCCACTGAGGGGCACCTGGGTGGCTCGGTCGGTTGAGCGTCCGACTTTGTCTCAGGTCATGATCTCACGGTTTATGGGTTTGAGCCCTGCGTCGGGCTGTGTGCTGACAGCTCAGAGCTGTCTGGACTGTAAGCTTTTCTGGACTGTAAGCTTCGGGAGCATGGCCTGTGTCCTCTTTGGTCCCCTCTGTATCCTCAGGATTTGCTGAGCCTGGATCCAGAGCCGTCTCCCTCCTCTGGCCCTTGTGAGCCCCCTTCAGGGAAGCAGTCTCCCCAAGACTGAGGGGG
The DNA here is from genome assembly GCF_018350215.1 of Panthera leo. Classification (NCBI taxonomy): domain Eukaryota; kingdom Metazoa; phylum Chordata; class Mammalia; order Carnivora; family Felidae; genus Panthera; species Panthera leo. The sequence goes on along the minus strand of NC_056694.1, from coordinate 33,609,301 downwards.
TGCCCACAGTACTGGCATTGCTTTGGATTCAAGTCCACCATCTGGGCGTTCCCGGCAGCCCCCCTGGAGGAGGCATCCTGATTGGGTCCAAGCTGGTGACCTGTCCCTCCCTCTAGTCCTGGGAGACTGGCATAGTTGTTGGAGGCTCAGGAGATTCCTTGATGCTCCCGAGACTGACGTACCAGGGACTGTGTCTGCTTAGTGACTGACCACAATGACACCAGCTGGAACCAAATGCATATTACCCCATTGGTAGATTGCATTTGCAAGATCCGCGTCTCCTGCGGTCTGTTTGGTAGCGTGGCACTTCGGGGGCTTAAGGTACTGTTAGCTAAGTTTTGCAGACTGGCCTTGGCCAAATCACACCAAAACAGAGTTACTTTGGAAGTGGAGAATCAGGTTCAAATGTTGGCTCTTTCGTTTCCCAGCTGTGTGGCCTTGGACGGGTGACTTCACATCTCTGAGCCTCACCTTGCTAATCTGTAAAATGGGACCAATAACAGGAGGAGGAACGGGGAGTGAGGTCAAGATATTTATTCTCTGTGTTTCCCCCTTGCAGGGTCAATCGGGGTCCATCACATCTCTGGACTGGGGGTCACAGCCCCCGTCCAGACAGCCCTCTGCTTTCTTCTCTTTCCCTATCCCTCTCTCTAGATTCTGGTAAAGGCTTCCTCCTCCTTGCCCCAGGATTATCTTCCAACAGACCAATTTCATCTTTCTCATCTTTCTCATCCTTGTGCCCTCCATGCTGCTTAAGCTCCGGTTCCCTCCTACGTCCCTGACCCTCCTGGGGCTTCTCAGCATCTTTCTCTGCAGGGCCTGCGTTCTTGCCACTATGAGATAACTCTTCTTCTCAACCTACTTACTGAGGAATCAACTGATAACAGATTCAAGCAGGGGTTCTCTCTCTGGGGTCCAAGCATCATGTAGGATTTGCATCTGTCCACATTTTTCTAAGAAGAGGGTCCCTAGCCTCCTCTGCCTCACCCCCCCATCCTCAAATCATAAAAAGGTGAGTAAGCACTGGATATTAGGTATCTGTCACTTCTCCCAGGATCCTTTGATTGTACAGATGGCTTTTGAATGGCCAAAAGAATGAATCTCTAATGGTGGAATTATGCATTCTTTAGTGGTTGGGAGCACACAGATAGCAAGGCGTGGGGCGGCCAGTAGCCTCCTCAGGTGGTCCTACCCAGACCAGGCTTGCCCGACAGTCGCACTAATGCAGTTTAATGTACAGCTGCCAACTTTATTATCCCAAAGTGGGAAAGCAAAGTCTGAGAGATTCCTGTGGGATTCTAAAGAGACCAGGTTTGCTGTTCTCTAAAACTTTTCCAGGGGCGCCTGGGTGGCTCAGTTGGTTAGGTGTCCAACTTTGGTTCAAGTTGGAGCCCTGCATGGGGCTCTGTGCTGACAGCTCAGAGCCTGGAGCCTGCTTTGGATTCCGTCTCTCCCTCACTCTCTGCCCCTCCCCCGCTCATGCTGTGTCTCTGTCTTAAAAATAAATAAACATTAAAAAAAATTTTTTTAATAAAAAAATAAAAAAACTTTAAAAATAAAACTTCTCCAGAGTGAAGGAGAGAAACAATACTCATAAAAACCAACACGCTAAATAAATTAAATGGACCAGACAACAGAGAACAAAATAAATCTCGCAACCAGGGAGTTTGGCTGGCTGATATGGGCTGGTGAATATTTAAGTGGGGGAGAAAGGGAGAGAAGAAAGGAAAAGGGAAGTTGCTCCCTCTTTTGCTGGGGCGATTGGATGGCTATCCTTAAGGATTGGGAAGCAGAGCTCACACGCCCTGGTTTCTTAGCGACATCAGGCGGCATCAGGTGGTCTGGCATGAGTAAGAGGGTAGGTCTTTTGCGGATGGAATCCTTCCTTCTTTTCCTTTCTCCCCCCCACCCCCACTGCCTTTTTTTTGTTCCCCTCCTCCCGCACTCTCTGCCTGTTTCTGTTTTTGTCTGTGGCAGCAAGCCCTGACAAAATGCTAGGTGTGGAAGGAGGCAGTTTTACCAACATTGTCTCAGATTTGCACCTTGCCAGCTACCCGACCTTGGGCAGGTGACATAACCTCCTTGAGATTTAGTTTCTTTTGTTGGTGGAGGGGCTGTGGGGCTTGCATAAAATGATACATCTTTTTAAAAAAAAAATTTTTTTTAACATTTATTATTGAGAGACAGAGAGAGACAGACCATTAGCAGGGGAGGGGCAGAGAAAGAGGGAGACACAGAATCTGAGGCAGGCTCCAGGCTCTGAGCTATCAGCACAGAGCCCGACACAGGGCTCGAGCCCACAAACCGAGAGATCATGACCTGAGCCAAAGTCAGATGGACTTGGCTTAATAGACTGAGCCACCCAGGCGCCCCATAAAATGATACATCTAAAGCCATGAGATACTGTCTTGTCATCACAGCCCATTAATAAATGTTAGCTCTCCTCCTTTCTCCTCCTAAGAAAATTAGCCAGCCCCTAATGCATCTAATTAATAAATGTGCATTTGAAAGATAGTGACACAATGAGCAATGAACTGTATGTGTCTCTTGTTAAAAGGAGGGTACCTGGACACAAAGGGGTTGAAGTTGCCTGTTTATAAACGTTGTGTGGGGAGGTGGTGATTCTGGTTTTAAGGTGTGGAGTAGAGGGCAGTTTTTGAAATGCAAATGTGCTTTGTGTTGCCATGACAAAGATGCTGGGAGGAAACAGAAAATCACAGAACTCCAGAGGCAGAACAGGTTTTCAAACAAAATACCTCTATTTTCTCAGCCCAGATTGGGACAGAGGGTCAGAAGGGTGCAGGCGTTCTCATGGGGACAGCAGGACAGAACCATATTGTCTAGAGTTTGAGATGCTTTCCTCTAAGCCTTTTAAGAGTTCTGAACCCAAAATGCCTTTTGTGTGTCTTTAATGTTGATTTTAAGTCCAGAAAAGCTGTTATATACCTACCGTGCATCTTATAGGCAATGGTATCTTAAAAATCAAGCAAATATGAGTTTGAAATCAAAGCTGCCTGAATCAAAGATTGGTGCAGAGTTCTCTTTTGTGCTAGAAAGAGGTAGACCAGTTGTCCGCTAAGAGTCCTCCTGGCACTGGATGGCCGCTTTTGTGCTAGAAAGAGGTAGACCAGTTGCCTGCTAAGAGTCCTCCTGGCACTGGATGGCTGAAGGTGTTGGCACTCTCCTAGCCCTTAGCATCTATTTCTACCTGCTCCCCTCTTCCTGCGTTGGTATCCTGAGGGCCCTCTGGGCTAACAGCATGATCTGCCTGTGCATGGGGAAGGCTGCCAGTGTTCACACTCCCGGCTGCTTCCTTCCGCCCATGAGGGCTGGGAGAGGGGGAGAAATACTGCAGGTGCCTTGCCCCTTTGATGGGAAACTGAGGTATGTTCTGCACTCTCTTGCTAGGGTTGCCCAGTGGTACTGAGCTCTGTTTTGCATACAGGGCATCTTTCTGGGTAATGCGTGCTCGGTTGTCTGCCTTTCTTTCCCTGTCTCGTGTTCCTCTGGATGCGCCTTCAATCCCTTCCAAAGAAACTGCTTTCACTAGTGTGAGAAATAAGTCCACCGACCCAATCAAAGGAGGGATGCGGAGACTCAGAGCACAGTGAAGTGAGGCTTTAATCAAGTTCTTGCAAGAGCAGGTGTCTGATGGACACTCACACTTGGGGCAGTTACAGCAGACAATTTATCTCCTAGCATTCAGGTCCCTCCCCTGGTTCCTCATTGGCTGAGCACTACAGAAGTCACAGCCTTACCCAGAAGTCTCCTGTGCCCATGTAAGGCAAAACGTAGTCTGATTGGCATAAATGTACATTCCTTGAAGTGATAGAGACTACAGTTCTTTGCCTCATGCTCATTGCAAAGCCCGCGAAAATAAGCTCTCGACAAGGAAAGGGGAAGAACCAGGAAGTGGAGTGTCTAAGGGTTTGGGATTCCATTTTGGGGATGGAGAGGTTTGTACATTTTCCAATAGGTTGTAAATCGATTGTTAACTAGACAGCACAGCTTGTATTTGATATTTCTGAAAATGAATCATCTCCCTTCTCACAACTAGATCACGTGTTAGTCAGTTAGTTAGTTGTATGTGAAAGGACCTTGTACATTGAAGAAGTGCCTGCAGCATGAGTCTCGTAATTGAGAGGCACCGTGACTTGGGGGAAGGACATAGACTTTAGGGTCAAACACAGCTTTATTCTGTCTCTCATTGGCTGTATCTCATCTGCATTCACTTGGTCAAGTAACTTAACCACTTTGAGATCCATTTCCTCATCTGCTGCATAGACATGCTCATCAGGGTACTAAGGATGTATTAGTTAGCATACGAAGCTGTAACAAAGAAGCCCCCAAATGCAGCAATTTTAAGTAGATAGAAGTCTGTTTTTTCTCTCACACAAGGGTCAAGGTGCATGCTTCAAGGCTGACATCTCCATGAAGTCTTTCAGGGATCCAGGTTCCTTTTACTTTATTGTTCTGCTAATAGAGGCATGGCCAAGTGGAAGGGGGACTAGTAACTCCTTTTAAGGAGGTGACGTGGAAACTCATCACCTCTGTTTATTTCCCACTGGCGAGAGTTAGTCACATGGTCTCACCCAGTTGCCAGGGAGGTTGGGAGATCTCATTTCTATCTGAGCTCCAAAGCTATGTGTCTTGCCAAAATTTGAAGAAGGAGGGATCACAGGAAGCAGGTAGCAGTTTCTGCAGTAGGGGTGATTTCTACCTCATTGGGTTGTTGTGAGCTTCAGTGAGATCTTGTCTCCAAGAACTGTCACGTGATAGAGCCTTAATGATTTAGTTATTATTTATCTTTATTGTTACGGTGGCAGACAGGAGGTTCTGGATCCTGAGGATGAGCCGAGAAGGGGGCATCTGTGCTAAAGCTGGGATCCTTTCAGGGACCCCTTGGTGAAGCCAGATGTTTTCACTTCCCTGTGCTGCTCCTGTGAGTTCTGTGAGCATCCCAGCCCTGGTCCCCGGGAGCCCACCTTCGTGAGTGAATCTATCCACGATTGGGCAGGGTGGTGGAGTAAGCTGGCGGAATTCAGCATTGGCTGGGATGACCATGCCAAAGACATTAAATCCCGGCTCACCTGTCTAGCCCACCACGTCAGTGAGATCCCACTGAGGGGTGTTCGTCCATGGGCTGGCTAAGTGAGGGAGAGAGGATGGGGATATGGTGAATAAACAAGGAGCCCGGGTATGAACTCTGACTCCTACTGTCTTTGATTTGAACCTGCTGGGTGGCGTTAAGCAAACCTTTGTGTGTCTCTCGCCCTCATTTTCCACATCTGACTCTGGTCTTTAGGAGTCTAAGGCAGACCAACCATTGAGTGGTTATTCACTTCCCCTGGCCTGGCTTTCTCCAGGTTTATTTGGGAGGAAAAAATTCATATTTGGGGTCGGTTTAGCTTGGGACTTAGGAACGAGGTCTGCGTAGTCATTCATTCTAGTGGTGTTCATTGAGCACCTGCTGTGTACCAGACTGTGCCCTTGGAGGCTCACAGTTCGAGGGATGTGGAGAAACAGGCAGGCTTCCCATAGAGGCCCACTGATGTGGTTTTGGGGTGATGGGGTCCGGAGCGAGGGCCAAGAGACGTCTTTGGTGCCAAAAGGTGATTTTATTAAAGCACGGGGATCCCTGGGCAGAAGAGCTTCCATATCCTATGGAGTTGGGGGAGGTAAAGGCAAATGAGAGGCCTTCAGAAGGACTTGGTTTTGCTAAAGAGAACACCTAAGACACCCGAGGCCTTGCTGTTGTCAAGCTTAGGTTGTTTTCCCTCTAATAAGGCCTGAACATGGGACGGTAGGGGTTTCTGGAGAAATGTTATACTCTGTATTTGCCTCAAGTATTTGTCAATGGGCTGCAGGTTATAAAGAAATTTAATTTTACCTGCCATTTCCTTCTTGCCTTTGTTCCCCACATCACTATGGAGGGGAACGTGATATTGGGGGCTCCAGGAAACTGAGTCTATAGGTTTCTGGAGATTAGGCTATTAATAAGATTGCTTTTGTCTTGTAATTTACTAAGACATTTGTAAACTGATGGTGACTCCTGTCCTGCATGGCTGTGATTGTTATCAGTTAACTGTTTGTTTTCTTATCTTTCCTTTGTTCCTGGGCAGCCTGGAGTGCCTGAAGAAGGTCACACAGATCCCACCTAGTCCGGAGAGAGGGAGGGGTGGGTGTTGCCCTCAGCTCCCTTATCACCCTGAGTGTGGGAGGGTAGACTGCGGGTGTTAGGGCTGACCATGCCCAAAGACTTCAGGAGAAGCAGCAGTGGTTTGCATTAGTGACAGGAGTGGCTGATGTTTGCTGAGCCTTTACCAGGTGCGGGGCTCTGTGTGTAGGGAATTATAGGCAGTATCTCACAGGTCTTTCCGTGAGCCCTGAGAGGAAGGTGTATTATTCACACCAGTGTACAGACGAGAAGGCCACGGATCAGAGAAGTTAAGTAACTTGCATCAAATCACACAGCTAGTAAGAGGCACAATTGTGGGCGGCAGCGTGGCACCTGGGTGACAGTTCAGAGCCTGGAGCCTGTTTCGGGTTCTGTGTCCCCCTCTCTCTCTGCCGCTCCCTGCTTGTACTCTCTCACTCTCAAAAATAAACATTAAAAAGAAATTTTAATAATAAGAAAAGGAGTCACAAATTGGGATTTGAAGCCAGGCCTCTTGTCAGCAAACTGCAGTCCCATCAGGCAAATCCTGGCCCATGGTTTGTTTTTGTAAATAAAGTTTTATTGAAACATAAATCTACATTCATTCATTTACATATTTTCACTTGTTCATTTACATGTTTTACATTCATTTACATATTTTCTGTGGCAGAGTTGGTCCTGCACATAGAGGTTTGCTGAGCCCTGCTTTATTACATTGTCATTGAATTTCTGGTTATTCAGAAACAGTCTGGTTATTGCCCCTTCTCTTATTGAAAAAAAAAATTTTTTTTAATGTTTATTTATTTTTGAGACAGAGAGAGACAGAGCATGAATGGGGGAGGGTCAGAGAGAGAGAGGGAGACACAGAATCTGAAACAGGCTCCAGGCTCTGAGCTGTCAGCACAGAGCCCGATGCGGGGCTCAAACCCACGGACCGCGAGATCATGACCTGAGCCAAAGTCGGCCGCTTAACCAACTGAGCCACCCAGGCGCCCCATTGTTATTGCCCCTTCTTACACCAGGTAGGGAAACCAAGGCACAGAGAGGCAACATTGCTTATCCACGGTCACACAGCAGAGCTCTGGCCACAGTCTGGTCTGGAAGTTTTGCTGTAACAGTCCTCCCAGCAAGGGCTGCTCCTTCTGTTTAATTTTCGCGTTTCACATAGCATGGGGAAGAGAAAAGGTACTTGTTACATCTGGCTATGAGCAGATGTCAAAATATTTTCGGTAGCACCAGAAATGTGCATCGGGAAGGAAAACCTCAAGGACCGGAACTTTCAATATTTTTCCTTGCGGTGGCCACATATCGGGAGCTTTGGCAGCCTGCCCAAAGCGGTCCGTCCACGGGAGGCTGTGGGGACGGGCTGGAAAAAGCTGGGAATGATAGCACCGGGCTCATGGGTGGCTGTAAGGGTTAACCGAGGAGATACATGCAAAGGGCCCAGACTGTGTCTGACAGCTAGTGGGGGTCCTCAAGGAATATTCTTAGTTCACAGCAGTATCCGATTCCTGTGGGCTGCTCTCCCTGGCTGAGTTCTGTCACCTGCAAGCTGGCTGTCCCTGCTTGTGTAGCCTCAGATCAGTAGTCAGGGTCTTCACCAGGTAAGGCTGCAGGTGGCCCCCTCTGTCACAGCTCGAGGTCCCCATTCATTATAATTGTTCCTCAACTTGCCTGCCTTGTGCCCTCAGGGCTGTAAGCTGCCCACCCCCCTCAACCAGTGCTCAGGCTGTGAGTCACTTAGCCCCAGGCAGCACAGGGTGATGTTAAGAGCCTTCTTCAGAGCCTGAAGAAGATATGGGATGGAGGGGCCCACATGCCTTTCTTGTTGCTGTTAGTATTTTGTTACAATTACTTCTTTTTTTTTAAATTAATTTCATTTCATTTTATTTATTTATTTATTTATTTATTTTTTAACATTTATTTATTTTTGAGACAGAGAGAGACAGAGCATGAACGGGGGAGGGGGAGAGAGAGAGGGAGACACAGAATCGGAAGCAGGCTCCAGGCTCTGAGCCATCAGCCCAGAGCCTGACGCGGGGCTCGAACTCACGGACCGCGAGATTGTGACCTGAGCTGAAGTTGGCCACTTAACCGACTGAGCCACCCAGGCGCCCCCATTTTATTTTTATTAAAATTTTTTTTCTAGCTTATTTATTTATTTTGAGAGAGAGAAAGAGAGGAAGCAGGGGAGGGGCAGAGAGAATCCCAAGCAGGCTCTGCATTGTCAGCGCAGAGGCTCGAATCTACGTGAGACCGTGACCTGAGCCGAAGTCAAGAGTTGGACGCTTAATCAGCTGAGCTACCCAGGCGCCCCTACTGTTACTTGTACTTGGTGCAAAGTGTGGTTGAAAATGCGGCAAGCTTGGGAAAGATTTTTTTACGCCCCCCCCCCCCCCAAGGTCAAGCACCCCACCTTACATCATTATAGGAACTTTAAAGAAACAAACCGAGGTTCAATTCTGAAACTGGGTCCCCCGCAGAATGAAAGCCTTAGAGGAGATAAAAGGGTCGGCTCTTTTGAAGCAGGGTTATTGCCTTACATCCTTGAAAGCTATCAAATTGTGGATCCTCACAGGAGAACGGGTGGTGGGGGAGGGAGGGCGCTCACTCCCAGCCCCTTCCAGATGGTGCCACTGATCAATTCACGCGTCCTTGTTCTGCAGGCACTGAGGACCCCCGGGGGGATGGCGGTCACACTTTCAAGTGCTGAGGGGTAGCAAATTGTGAAAGCCCTATCACTGAGCTAGTGAGTGGACATCACTTCACACAATGCCTGGCACGCGGCAAACCCTTCTGGACCGTTCCCCGTTATCCCTCCCGTGGAATGAAAGCAGTTCCTGCCTGGGGTAAGTGCGTTAGGGGCCTGCAGTGCGTTGAACATCAGCCCTCCCCCTCCCCCTGCCCCCCCCCCCCCCCCCAAAAAAAAGGTTTGTCCACCCAGAACAAGTGAATGTGACCTTATTTGGAGAAAGGATCTTTGCGGGTGTAATGAAACCAAGATTTTGAGGTGAGATCATTCTGGATTACCCAGTTGTCCCCAAATCCAACGACCAGTGGATTTGAGAGGGGAGAAGATCCAGATGGAGGGGAAGGGATACCGAAGAGAACACCATGCAGTGATGGGCAGAGATTGGAGTGGGGACATCTACTCTCAGGCCAAGGAAGGTCAAAGATCGTGGCCGCCACCAGGCACTAAGAGAGGAACATGAGTCAGGTTCTCCCTCCTAGCCTCAGAAGGAACCAGTCCTGGCCACGCCTAGATTCACACATGTCGCCTCCAGAACCGTGAGACGATAAATTGCTGTTGTTCACAGCTGCCCGGTTGCCTGTAACTTGTCGCAGCAGCCGCAGGAAGCCCATATGGTACCCGACTTGGACGGTGCACTTTTCTTTTCAAATCAACCTGCTTCACAGTGTCACTCATGATCACACAGGGGGTCACTTTATAAAAAAACAAAAACAAAACAACCAAGAACCATGCCCATTAATTACCCTGCCTTTATGGATGAGGCACCTGAAGCACAGAGAGGTTGAGTAAGATGTGGTTACACAGCAGGCAAGGGGCAGAGCCAGGTTTTAACCCAGTCGTCTGGCTTCAACTTCAGGCTGTTAACCACTTGAGACTGCTACCTCTCACCCCTTGGGGCTCTCAGCAGGTGGGAGGGTTCACAAGGACATCTTGAATTCCTCCTTGCTCATGCTTTTCTTTTTTTTTTTTTAATATGAAATTTATTGTCAAATTGGTTTCCATACAACACCCAGTGCTCATCCCAACAGGTGCCCTCCTCAATGCCCATCACCCACCCTCCCCTCCCTCCCACCCCCCATGAGCCCTCAGTTTGTTCTCAGTTTTTAAGAGTCTCTTAGGCTTTGGCTTTCTCCCTCTCTAACCGCCCCCCCCCCCTTTTTTCTCTCCCCCTTCCCTATAGACTTCTGTTAAGTTTCTCAGGATACACATAAGAGTGAAAACATATCTGTCTTTATCTGTATGGCTTATTTCACTTAGCATAACACTCTCCAGTTCCATCCACGTTGCTACAAAAGGCCAGATTTCATTCTTTCTCATTTCCACGTAGTATTCCATTGTGTATATAAACCACAATTTCTTTATCCATGCGTCAGTTGATGGACATTTAGGCTCTTTCCATAATTTGGCTATTGTTGAGAGTGCTGCTATAAACATTGGGGTGCAGGTGCCCCTATGCATCAGTACTCCTGTATCCCTTGGGTCAATTCCTAGCAGTGCTACTGCTGGGTCATAGGGTAGGTCTATTTTTAATTTTTTGAGGAACCTCCACACTGTTTTCCAGAGTGGCTGCACCAGTTTGCATTCCCACCAACAGTGCAAGAGGGTTCCGGTTTCTCCACATCCTCTCCAGCATCTATAGTCTCCTGATTTGTTCATTTTAGCCACTCTGACTGGCGTGAGGTGATATCTGAGTGTGGTTTTGATTTGTATTTCCCTGATGAGGAGCAACGTTGAGCATCTTTTCATGTGCCTGTTGGCCATCCGGATGTCTTCTTTAGAGAAGTGTCTATTCATGTTTTCTGCCCATTTCTTCACTGGGTTATTTGTTTTTCGGGTGTGGAGTTTGGTGAGCTCTTTATAGATTTTGGATACTAGCCCTTTGTCTGATATGTCATTTGCAAATATCTTTTCCCATTCCGTTGGTTGCCTTTTAGTTTTGTTGATTGTTTCCTTTGCGGTGCAGAAGCTTTTTATCTTCATGAGGTCCCAATAGTTCATTTTTGCTTTTAATTCCCTTGCCCTTGGGGATGTGTCAAGTAAGAAATTGCTGTGGCTGAGGTCAGAGAGGTTTTTTCCTGCTTTCTCCTCTAGGGTTTTGACGGTTTCCTGTCTCACATTCAGGTCCTTTATCCATTTTGAGTTTATTTTTGTGAATGGTGTGAGAAAGTGGTCTAGTTTCAACCTTCTGCATATTGCTGTCCAGTTCTCCCAGCACCATTTGTTAAAGAGACTGTCTTTTTTCCATTGGATATTCTTTCCTGCTTTGTCAAAGATGAGTTGGCCATACTTTTGTGGGTCCAATTCTGGAAGCTCTATTCTATTCCATTGGTCTATGTGTCTGTTTTTGTGCCAATACCATGCTGTCTTGATGATTACAGCTTTGTAGTAGAGGCTAAAGTCTGGGATTGTGATGCTTCCTGCTTTGGTCTTCTTTTTCAAAATTACTTTGGCTATTCGGGGCCTTTTGTGGTTCCATATGAATTTTAGGATTGCTTGTTCTAGCTTTGAGAAGAATGCTGGTGCAATTTTGATTGGGATTGCATCGAATGTGTAGATAGCTTTCTTGTGGAGGATCAAGGGCTCCACCCAAACCCGCTCTCTTTGCTCACTCCCACCCCTCCCTGGTCTCTGTCCCATTTTCTGATGCCCTCCTTCCCTGGGTGGGGGCCTTCGTCTCACACAGGAAGGTGGTGAGAAGCCTGATCACACCTCACATGTAAACCACTTCATCAGCACCTTGACCTTCACTTGCTACACCCTCTCCTCTCTTTCTTCGAATGTAGAGAAAGATGGCAGTGCATGAACTTGGGTGCTGGCCATTGGGATGGAGGGCAAGGGCTGAGGGCAGGGCAAATCTAGGATGTGCAAGGCAGACCCTGGTTCGACTGGATTGGAAGGGGCTGGGGACATCAAGAATGACTTCTCAATGCTCGGTGTGGGTGACAGGGAAGATGATGGGAGAATCTCTCAGTCTGTGGGAGCTGTCGTAACAAAATACCACAGACTGGGGCAGGGGTGGTGGATGCTCAAACAACAGACATTTATCTCTCTCAGTTCTGGAGGCTGGGAGTCCAAGATCAAGGGGCAGGCAGACCCGGGGTCCGGTGAGAGTCTTTTCCTAAAGCTTGCAGATGGCCACCCTATTGCCATGTGTTCGTACGACTTTTCCTCTGCCCCTGTTCGACTGTCCCCAAACGGGGACATGAGTCCCATCGTGAGGGCACACCCTCATGACTCAGTCCAACTCTGAGCGCCTCCCACATACCTCACCTCTGAATACCAAATACCATTGTGGCAGTTAGGGCTTTAACACAGGAGCTCTGGGGACAGGGTTGTGGGTATGCAGACATTCAGTCTGTAATAGACAGGAACACGGTTTGGGAAGGGAAGGGTGGGTGGGATGTAGATTCAGTTCCTTCAGCTAAAAATAGGTGTTCGGGGGTTGGATGAACTAGACCCGAGGTTGGCAAACTTTTTGTGTAAATAGACAGTAAGTTTTTCAGGCTTTGTGGCCCATGTGGTCTCTGGAACAGCCACTCAATCAGCTGCTGTGTGCGGGGGTGGGGGGACGATCCGTCCACAAATAGATGAGGCTGTGTTCTTTTTCTTTTTTAATTTTTAAATTTTTAAATCTTTAGTTTTGAGAGTCAGAACACAAGTTGGGGAGGGGCAGAGAGAGAGGGAGACACAGAATCCAAAGCAGGCTCCGGGCTCTGAGCTGTCAGCACAGAGCCCGACATGGGACTTGAACTCACGAGTGGTAAGATCATGACCCGAGCTAAAGTCGGACGCTTAACCTACTGAGCCACCCAGGGGCCCCTGCTGTGTTCTGATTTAATGCCGTTTACAAAAACAGGCAGCAGGGAAAACATCTCAAATGTCCAGCAGACAGACAGACACACAGATGAACAAAATGTGGTTTACCCACACGATGGGACAGTATTGAGCCATGAAAAAGAATAGGGTCCTGATGCCCGCTCTGATGTGGATGGACCCTGCGGTCTTCGTGCTAAGGGGAAACAGCCAGATGCAAAAGGGCACAGAGTACAGGGTTTCATATCAGTGGAACAGGCAATTCCATAGATAAGAAAGCAGGTCACTGGTTGCCATGGGTGGGAAGGCAGAGTGGGGAGTGATAGCTTCACGGGCACACGTCTCCTTTTGGGCTGACGAAGATGTTTTGTAACTAGATAGAGGTGGCTGCACAAGCCACATGGGCATGTGGGGCGCCTGGGTGGCTCAGTTGCTTGAGTGTCCGACTTCGGCTCAGGTCACAATCTCACGGTTCGTGGGTTTGAGCCCCGCGTTGGGCTCTGTGCTGACAGCTTTGGATTCTGTGTCTCCCTCTCACTCTGCCCCTTCCCTGGCTCATCCTCTGTCTCTCTCTCTCTGAAAAATAAACATTAAAAAATTATTTAAAAAAAAAGAAAAGATGAACACTACTAAATTGTAACTGTACGATGAGTAACTTTGTATTATATGAACATCACCTCAATAAACAAAACCAAAAACAACACACAGGCAGTGGATTGGCTGGGGCTCTGGGCTGCGGTCTGCTGGCTCCTAAACTAGGTTAATCTTTAAAGCGTCCTGCTGCTCATCTAAGATTCTTTTTTTTATACAATTTTTTGAATGTTTCTTTCTTTATTATTTAAAAAAAATATTTTTTTTTGAGAGAGACAGAGACAGCATGAGTGGGGGAGGGGCAGAGAGAGAGAGAGAGAGAGAGAGAGAGAGAGAGAGAATCCCAAGCAGGCCCCATGCTGTCAGTGCAGAGCCTGATGTGGGACTTGAACTCATGAAATTGTGAGATCATGATCTAAGCTGAAACAGAGAGTCAGACACTCAACTGACTAAGCCACCCAGGTGCTCCTGAGGTTCTTTGATTGAAGGATGGAGTGGGGACCAGGAAGGGGACATTTGAAGGCATCTCCTCATTCTTTCCTCCTTTTTCCATCCCTGTGGACTCCACCTTGGGGACTGTGCTACCATGAGATTACAACACCAACCACAGACCCAACTGGCAATTTAAAATATTCTAGTGGCTACATTAAAAAGGTGAAAAAAAAAAACCCGGGTGAGATCAATTTTTTTCTGTTACCGGTATTTATTCATTTTGTTTTTTTAGCCCCCAAATAAGGCATATGAACATATTTTGTTAACTTTACATTTTTTATTCCAGCCAAAATCTGATGGCCTTGATTTTTCTTTTCTTAAAAAAAAATTTTTTTTAATGTGTATTTGTTTTTGAGAGAGACAGAGACAGATTGTGAGCAGGGGAGGGGCCGAGAGAGACAGAGACACAGAATCCGAGGCAGGCTCCAGGCTCTGAGCTGTCAGCACAGAGCCCGATGTGTGGGTCGAACCCACGAACCACGAGATCATGACCTGAGCCAAAGTCGTACGCTCAACCGACTGAGCCACCCGGATGCCCCTCTTTTTTTCCAATTATTATTTATTATTTGATTTTTATTTAATTTATTTTTTAAATTTACATCCAAGTTAGTTAGAATATAGTGCAACAATGATTTCAGGAGTAGATTCCTTAATGCCCCTTACCCATTTAGCCCATTCCCCCCACAACCCCTCCAGTAACCCTCTGTTTATCCTCCATATTTAAGAGTCTCTTCTGTTTTGTCCCCCTCCCTGTTTTTGTATTATTTTTGCTTCACTTCCCTTGTGTTCATCTGTTTCGTATCTTAAAGTCCTCATATGAGTGAAGTCTTATGATATTTGTCTTTCTCTGACAAATTTCACTTAGCATAATACCCTCTAGTTCCAGCCACGTTGTTGCGAATGGCAAAATTTCAATCTTTTTGATTGCCGAGTAATACTCCATTGTATATATATACCACATCTTCTTTATCCATTCATCCATCAATGGACATTAGGGCTCTTCCCATATTTTGGGTATTGTTGAAAGTGCTGCTATAAACATTGGGGTGCATGTGCCCCTTTGAAACAGCACACCTGTATCCCTTGAATAAATGCCTAGTGGTGCCATTGCTGGGTTGTAGGGTATTTCCATTTTTAATTTTTTGAGGAACCTCCATACTGTTTTCCAGAGTGGCTACACCAGTTTGCATCCCATCAGCAGTGCGAAAGAGAGCCTCTTTCTCTGCATCCTTGCCAACAACTGTTGTGGCCTGAGTTGTTAATGTGAGCCATTCTGACAGGTGTAAGGTGATCTCATTGTGGTTTTTGATTTGTATTTCCCTGATGATGAGTGACATTGAGCATTTTTTCATGGGTTGGTTGGCCATCTGGATGTCTTCTTTGGAGAAGTGTCTATTCATGTCTTTTGCCCATTTCTTCACTGGATTATTTGTTTTTTGGGTGTTGGATTTGAGAAGTTCTTTATAGATTTTGGATGCTAACCCTTTATGTGATATGTCATTTGCAAATATCTTCTCCCATTCCATTGGTTGCCTTTTAGTTTTCAGGCGCCCCTCTTTTTATTTGAATAACTCTCCAAAATTTTCACTGAGGTCGTCCTTATATAGAAAATAAAACACATAGAAAAACAAAAATTGGGGAGTGTGTCAGTGTTTCAGTACTTTGAGTACATTGTTTGTAAGCCCACGCTCACTCTTACGTTGAGGAAACAGTTAAATCTTACTCTTCTTTGTATACGTGAGGCTTTGCTAAGGCGAGATAAATTAAAAAAAATTTTTTTAATGTTTTACTTATTTTTGAGACAGAGAGAGACAGAGCATAAGCAGGGGAGGGGCAGAGAGAGAGCGAGACACAGAATCCAAAGCAGGCTCCAGCCTCCGAGCTGTCAGCACAGAGCCCGACATGGGGCTCGAGCTCACAAACCGCGAGATCCTGACCTGAGCCGAAGTCGGACACTTAATCGACTGAGCCCCCCAGGCTCCCCGGTGAGATAAATTTTTAAATATATTTTGCTTAATACAGTATATGAAAATTGTCGTTTTTTACAGGAAACCAGTGTAAAAGTTATTAATTTTGCATCCTTTTTGGGTATGAAATCTTTGATGTCTGTTGCATATTTTGCCTCTACAATTCAAACAAGCCCCGTTTCAAGTGCGTGAAAGCCTCACGGGGCTTGGGGCTACCGTAATGGACCACAGACAGGCTTAATGTTCTAGAGCCTTCTCTAATCTCATCACTCATCCACATCACACCCACTGCATGATCGGGGAGTCTTTGCTTGAATGTATCCAGTGACACTTTCTGCCATAAAAGGCAGTGGACCCGATGGTTGGAAAAAGTTGATGAAGGACATGCTCCCTTATGTAGAGTGGACCTTGTTTCTCTCTGTGGTCCTCGTCCTATCTCCCGGGCTGCACAAGTGTGCATCGTTTTCTTCTTGGAAGTCTCTCGGGCGCTTCAGTGTGGGGATGTGCAGTCATTCCTCCCTGCCAGCATCAGTGGCTCAGCTCAGCAAACATTTATCCAGCTCCTGCCGTGTTGGGCTCACTGCCTGGAAGGTTACAACAGACAGAGATGTGCGGCGGCAACTTTCTCCTCTAAGACCCCAAGGAGCATCCCTGTGTCTTAAGAGTTTCGGAGAATCATCGTGCAGAGCTGAGCCCGTGACACGCCTGAGGAGGTGGCCTCTCGGCAGTTCCAGGGGATCGTCTTCGTGGCTCTCGTTGGTTTCCTCCTCCTTGGGGGACAAATCTGGGGTCAAAGCTCCCTTGAATTGGGGAGATTGCTCAGAGGATAAAGATACTGATGTAACTAGTTTCAGGGACAAAAAGGAGGTAGGTCTTTTCAACTATGACCACACTAACATCAGTGACAAGACGTTCATCATGCTCTCATGTTCTCTTCAGAGTCTCCCAACATCCTTTGGGATAGGTGTTCGTTTCTACTTTGTAAGGACCACAGAATTGCAGCTGAGAGAGGGGAGGTGGCTTGCCCAAGGTCACACCTGCACAGGGCGAGGGCTGAGAGCTGAATACTCACCTGTCTGAATCCTAAACCCATATTTGCCTCCCATAGGTCTCCAGGTCACCCACAAGAGAGATTAAATTCTGCATTTCTGCCTGGCCTGGGGCCCCCCTGCCACCTCCTACCACTGAGGAATTTTATCATCTGTAAAAGGGACGTGAAAAGAAAGGAAGGAAGAAAGAAAGAGACTTGCATGGAAGTTCACTTCCGGGACAAAGCGAGGTGGTGGTGTGAAGGATGCTGGGTAAGCGGCGAACCCCACCGGGGATGATGTGCGTGTCACTGATGGTTGTTGCTGGGCTACGTTCCATGAGACCACTAACGTTAGATCATATGCCATCTCCAAACATGGTAATTTTGATATGCTTAAGCCTTAGTTCTCGCTCAGGTTTTTCCCAGCTCGCCATCCATCTGGCACAATATGTTAATCAAGTTTTCCAAACAGACGCTAGAATACGTTGTCGAACGTAAGGGTTGGTCTTTGCGTAGTGTGTTAAGAAAAACAAGACAAAAGAAACCACCCCAAACAGGAAGACTGGTGTTTGTCAAAGTGTAGAGTGTGTGGGCACACATTCTGTGGGCGCCAAAGATCATTCCAGGGGCTCATCGGACCCGACGTTAAATAACTGCACATCTTGTGGTGGAAAGCTAATCTGTCTCCAGTTCTCTCCCATTCCCCTGCGGGCTCCCAGGCGAGAGTCTCAGCGTGGTGTCCTCGGTCTTTAACTCTTGCCGATCTCCCGTTTAAACCAGAAGGAGCAGGCCTCAGGCTTATCTCATTTTTATGGCTGATTATGGAAAGTCATGCCAGCTTTCTGTTAGTGGGGATAGAAGATCTTATTGGAAAAGTTACTTATTTCATAAGCAAAGCAGTGTGGTTTAAATGAAAGTGTTAAGTCAGTAATTATAGATATTGCCCCGAATGGTGAGGGTGATATGAACCTTGTGATGTTGGGAGACACGGTCCCAACTGAAGGTGTGTGTGTGAGTTGTGTGTTGGAATCACACAGCCCGTAAGTTTGCTTTTCTAACCATAGAGGGAGTCCCTGTGATGCAGCTGTTTATGAACCAAGGTAAATCATTTTGAACAGCAAACAGCAGTGCAAAATTAAAATCCCTCAGCAATTAAAGGGCAACTCTGTCACCTGTTATGAAACACCCACAGGAATTAATAAAGCAGCAAGGAGGTTATTTTAGAAAGGCGTCAAAACTATACCAACAGCCCCAAACCTAAGCGAATTTTCTCTCCTCTTTGGGGAGGCGGTGGCCAGCCAGATGACCTTCACTCGATTTTATCAAGTTTTGTTTATTTTTGAGAGAGAGAGCGTGAGTTGGGGAGAGGCAGAGAGAGAGGGAGACACAGAATCCGAAGCAGGCTCCAGGCTCTGAGCTGTCAGCACAGAGCCTGATGTGGGGCTCAAACTCACTTGCTGTGAGATCATGACCTGAGCAGAAGTTGTACACTTCACCGACTGAGCCTCCCAGACGCCCCAACCTTCACTTGATTTTATACTAAGCTAGTGAGGCCAGCCTTGTCTTTGGCAGCCACATCTAATGAAGACAGTGTGCGGAGAAGAGATAGGTGTCTCGAATCCATTCTTAACTGGAGAATCGGAATTAAATTGGCCGTGCATAGGATGCTTGCTGAAATCTCATAATTGCAGGCAGAAGGGTGGGAAAGGCACTGAGAAATCGATACCGTAAAGCCTTCTTCAAGAGCTGTGCCCCTTTCAAAAAGAGGGGGTCCTTCCATAAGACACAAGGCAGCTAGCCTAGACTTTGACGTAGCATCGATGAATGGAGGTGAAGACAAGGCAGCCTGATCGTTCTTGGGTGCAGAGACTAATAAGACGTGACAACTAAGTAAAGTATTTGAGCCTTGATTGGATTCTGGGTTAGTTAAGTAATTAATAGAGAAGAACATTACTGGGTGTATTGGGGAGATTTTCATATGGGCTGCATCTCAGGTACTAATATCGTATGACTTAAATCTCACGGGCATGCCAACGATGTTACCGCACGGTGGTTGCATTGGAGAATGTATTTGTTCTTAGGAAATATATGCGGAAGTATGTGAGGATGAAATGTCATGATGCCACCAATTATTTTCAAATAGTTCAGCCAAAAAAAAAAAAAAAAAAGAGATAAGCAATGTGGCAAAGTGTTAATGACTGGTAAATCTAGATGAATCTATGTGTTTATGAGCCTCTTATTAAAACTTTTCTGTAGGACGGCAGGTTAAAGAGGTGGGGAAGGTTTTTTGACCGCACTAATGGGCTGTGGGGAGATGGGGTCAGACGCGTCACTCCGTGGTTTTCCTCGCCTCTGTGGAAATGAGAATTTGGCAGGTTAAGTGTATCAGTGGAACTCCTTAAAGGTTCTGGTTGCAGTGAATGGTTTCTGGTTAGCACACCTTCTGTGTGAAAAAGGCTCATAGCGAAAGAGATTCTCTTCTGGGCTTCAGAGGCATTAAGAGAGCACGGAAGCTCCCTTGGCGTCAGGATTTTCTTCTCTAGAAAGAAGATCATCTTGACCTTCTGGAACAAGATGATTCTGCTCTCCCTGCCTCAGGTGTCTCAGGCTTATGGCATCTTCTTCTTGTACAAGGGCAGTGATTCTGAGTGTGTAAGCAGGGCTGGTGAATAAACAGCACACCTTGCTTTTGTTCCTACTCCTGAATCCATGCAAGACATCACTAGTCAATTTCAGCACAGTGCTCCGGCCAGTCACTACTAATCAATCATGGAGAACTAGTCCCTTGACATTCTGGACAATTTCGTTCCCCCTGAAAGTTTTCAAAGCAAAGTAAGTATAAATTCAAGTTGCTCTAAACCTGTTACCAATGGTGTCCTGGTCCTTGTGGCCACTCACCCCTCTTCACAGCCTTCTCTTGCCAACATAATAAAACAGGACATTATCTTGCCTAAAATCACGTTTTAACATTTTGTGGGATGCCAAGAAGCCGGCTTCCACGCCTGGGGACTCCACTGAGGTAATGTGTGACTCTTTTTCCGACACTGGAACTTCTCCTGGTTGATCCACTGGGACCCTTGGTGCCAACACTTAAAAAAAAAAAAGTTCATTGAAGCATATTTTACATATTGTATAATTCGTGCATTTCAAGGGTATAATTCAGTGATTTTTAAAAAAAAATTTTTAACGTTTATTCATCTTTGAGAGACAGAGAGAGACAGAGCGTGAGCGGGGAAGGGGCAGAGAGAGGGAGACACAGAATCGGAAGCAGGCTCCAGGCTCTGAGCTGTCAGCACAGAGCCTGATGTGGGGCTCGAACCCATGAACTGCAAGATCATGACCTGAGCCGAAGTTGGACGCTCAACCAACTGAGCCACCCAGGCGCCTCTATAATTCAGTGATTTTTTAAAGTGAATTTACCAAGTTGTGGAGCGATTATGCCCATCAACCGAGGTCTTCAGACTCAGACCAGGACTCACATCATTGGCTCCTCTGGTTCGCGGTCTTTGGGTTTGGCCTGGAACCATACCACTGGCTTTCTGGGCCTCCAGCTGGCAGGTGGCAGATCCTGGGACCTGTGGGCTCCAAAATCCTGTGAGCTGGTCCCTCATAATAAACGTCTCTCTCTCTCTATTTACATATATCCATTGGTTCTGTTCCTCGGGGCACCCTGGCTAATACAGAGGTCACACGGGGGGACTAGTCATTTCCCTTCCATCCCTGTGGGTGCACAGATGTGCTCTGGGGCTCCTTTGTGACCATCACATGGCTGGAGTCTGCAGAAGGGCCTGGGGCTGGCCTGTGCGGCTGCTGGTGTCCATAAAAGGCTTCTTTTGGCTTGTTTTTCTGTGGCTAATCCTGGCTGCAGAATGTGCTGGAGACGCCCCAGCAGATGGAGCGGAAGGAGATGGCAGTGGAGACAAATACCTGGAGAAATGCTCCGTGGAAGGGAATTGGGGTCCTTTTATCCACAGCACACACCACGGAATTACAGTATCTTGGAGCTGGAGGAAATGAGGGGTACACGGGGGAAGTTCCACAGATCCATCTGGAACGTTCATTCAGCCCCTCTTGTTTGCTGCGCCATATTGTTTTCTTGCTCTGGAGAGCGGTAACTCCTAGGGCCCAATTTTGATATCCGAGGCGGAATCACCCCTACAGCATCCCTGAAGGATGACCTTCCTTCCTTAACTTGATCACCTCCAAGGACAGGGTGCTCACTGCCTCACGTGGGTCAGGGGAGCCGAGACAAATGTGCTCCTCTGTAACTATCGCCACATGTGGAGATGATGCCTGCATTTTGATAGAACCACGAGGAAAAAAGTATGTGTCTTTTTTGCTCACCTTTTCTAAATGCCAGGTTCCTGTTACAGGTGAGCATACAGATGGCAGGATTTGGATCTATTTCCTCTGGCTGTGTTATTTTTTATTTCATTGGTAGTTTCCGGAAGAATTTTTTAATTTTGCTGCTGGTCTTGATAGTTTTCACTCCCCTCCTTCCTAGAACACTTTCTTCTCTTGGCTTCGGTGTCCATTCGCTCTCTTGGTTTTCTTCCTGGTCACTGACAGCTAATCTGTAATTTCCTTTTCTTCCTCTCCTCTGCCCCAGATGTGGAATCAGACATTTCTCCACTGATCCCTGGTTTCTCCTGGTGGGGAGCAGTCCTTGGAGTCCACAGCTAGGACGCTGGGTTTTTTTCTCTTAAATTTTAAAAAATTATTTATTTTTGATAAATAATAATAAATTTTAATAATTTATTTTTGAGAGAGAAAGACAGAACATGAGCAGGGAAGGGGCAGAGAAAGAGGGAGTCACAGAATCTGAAGCAGGCTCCAGGCTGTGAGCTGTCAGCACAGAGCCCTACGCGAGGCTCGAACTCAAAAACCGTGAGATCATAACCTTAGCTGAAATCAGTCGCTTACCTGACCCAGCCACCCAGGCGCTGCTAGGGGGCTGTTTTTGAAGATAAAATACATTTTGAGATTATATGGAAACTTTGAATGTCATTTCGGGACTAGCGGGTTTTCACTTAACCCCTGCAATCTTACATCAGTGCCTTATTTCTTTCATACCCAAATTCCTGATTCCTGAGGAAACCAGCTTAATACTCATTCGCTTTATATTATCACACACACAGAATGGTCTCAGGAAAACAATAACAACACTACCGTGGATGATCTGATGCGTGCAAACAGAATTTTTTCTCTTTCTCTCTCTCTCTTTTTTTTTTGTCCTTCAGGTATATCTTACTAGGGATGTTTGAAAATCACTATGCTTTAAAGTCACTCGAGGGGTGCCTGGGCGGCTCGGTTGGTTGAACATCCAGCTCCCGATTTCGGGTCACGTCATGTTCCCAGGGTTGTGGGATATGGAGCCCCACTTCAGGTTCTACACTGAGTGCTGAGTGTGGAGTCTGCTTAAGATTCTCTCTCTCTCTCTCTCTCTCTGCCCCTCTCCCCTGCTCACGCTCTCTCTCTCAAATAAAATAACAATGAAAAAATAGAGTCATTCGAATAGCTTTTTTCCCATGTGGCTACATCGCCAAGTCGACACATGGTTCGGCCCCTTTGTTTCCTTTGCCTTTTTATTTTGAGGAATTAAAACAATTAATTGTAACATTGAAATTAATTCTCTGCATTTAAAAATGTGTTATTTAAAATAGTACAGTATTTGAAAGTCAAATTGAATCGATTTGTTCAGCGAAATCTAGTTTCTGTCTCTTCTCTCTTCAACTCTTTCCTCCCCCCTTGGTAGGTAGAGTCAATCTTGCTTTTGTTTTATCTTCCCATTAAAAAACATGTGTTCACTTTCCAGCTCTTTCTTAGGTAAATGGCAGCGTAATAGACGCATTTTTCTCCACCTTGCTTTTTCCTTTAATGATACATCATGGCAATCAGTCCGTAGCGGAATGTTGAGACTCTCCGCCTTGCTTTTCTTTTTTTTTTATAAAGTTTATTTATTTTGAGAGAGAGAGGGAATCCCAATCAGGATCTACACTGTCAGCGCAGAGCCCGATGTGGGGCTCGAACTCACACACCGTGAGATCATGACCTGAGCTGAAATCAAGAGTCGGACACTTAACCAACAAGCCACCCAGGCGCCCCTCTCTGCCTTGCTTTGACGGCCATGTAGTGGATGGGGTTGGGTGAATGTGCAATATTAATGTAACCAGGCTCCTTCTGATGCCCCCAAATAGGTGATTCCCAGTCTTGTGCTCTCATCACTGATGCTGCAGTGAACAGCCTTGGGCACACTTCTTTTTGTCTTTCTACCAGTGTAATTTTGGGGGTAGATTTTTAGGAGTGGGATTTTGAGTCAACGGATAAATGCATATGGACTTCTGCTAGATATCGCCAAATTCCCCTCCACAGGAGATGTGTCCTTTTGCACGTAACACCCGAGAGGGCTGTTCCCCCACAACCGACAACAGTGGATTGTAAAACTTTGGGGATGTCCACCAGCTGGTTAGGAGCCGAACCCCTGAGCTGGTCTTTGCTCCCACCCGACAATATGCTCTGTCTGCGGCGGCCAGGGAGCTCTCTTTGACAAAACATTTTTTTAACGTTTATTTATTTTGAGAGACAGAGACAGAGCATGCACGGGGGAGGGGGAGGGGCAGAGAGAGAGGGAGACACAGAATCCGAAGGAGGCTCCAGGCTCTGAGCTGTCAGCACAGAGCCCGAAGTGGGGCTTGAACCCAAGAACTGTGAGATCATGACCTGAGCCGAAGTCGGACACTTAACGGACTGAGTCACCCAGGCGCCCCCAGGGAGCTCTCTTTATAAGGTTCATGATACCATGTTACTCCCTTGCCTTGACCCCCGATGGCTTCCAGTTTCAGTATCCAGCCCTCTCATCCAGGCAGTAGAGTCCTACGTGGTCTAGTGTCTTTCTCCTCCTCTGACCTCGTCTTGTTACCCTCTCCCACTGGCACGCTTCCTCCTGGCCATACTGGCCTTCTCTCTCTTCCAGTGAGCACCAAGGTCACTCCTTTCTTAGCGCCTTGGCATGCAGTTTGCTCCCCTTGGGGACGACCTCCCGCTTTTACACACTGTAGCTGCTCCCTGTTCATATACAAGTTCCCATCCTCAAAGAAGCCTTGCCTGACCCACTGTCCTAGGTATCCGTGCAGTCATTCTAAACCACCTCATCCTGTTTTTTTGCTTTGTTTTGTTTTTGTATCGATCGGTTGACTGATTGACTGATTATAAGCTCCTTGAGAGAAGACTCCCACCCTGACTTTTCATCTCGGGATCCCTGGTGCTTCGCACGTAGTAGGTGTTCCATACACGTTAGCTCGATGGATGAATGAATGAGCGGCAAGTTACCTTTGCCTGGGAAATGATCCTCATGCTTATTCCCAATGTCCCCCAGTAGAGGGCGCTGCTTGAAGTCAGGCGGACCCGTTCTGCATCTCTGCTGCGTAGTACCTCATCGCCTGGGCAAACCCAGGTTTTGTGCAGCCTCAGGCTTCTGTGGTCCGAGGGACGATGTCTTTGAGTGAAAGGACAGAATCCCAAATATCAAATTAGGTAGAAGGCTTTGGAAGAGACCCATCTGACAGCCCCTGAAGCTTAAGTCGGGTAACTTCCCGGGAAACCCGTCGGCAGGGCTCATTAAATGTCTGTTGAGTGAGTAAATGAGTCGAGGGTAGATTTTCAATGCCTGATTTTTGCCAGTTTCATTTTTCAGCGGGTAGACGTGCAGAGAGAGCCGTAGCAGGAGGACAGGGTGGCCTGCTTTACTTGATTCTTGCACATAATTAGGATATTTTTTATCTTTCCAATTTAAGGCTGCTTCAGCCTCAGGTTTGTACCCAACAGGGAAGGAAATAATCAGGTATTGTGACCTTTCGCTGAGGCCACCGTGTGAGGCAGCTGTTATTTCGGCCTTTCTGCTTGCCGTTCTCCTCTCTTTTGTTAACGGTACCTCCATATCCTTTTGGAGAACCTTCCTCGGCCTCTTCAGCAGTGTGGTGTAGGTGGGGAAGAGCCAGGTTCCAGATAAGGGGGTGCACTCCAGGCATGTCAAGGTAGCGTATTTCCACACGTACCTCCAGGATCTTAATTAACACTCACTTCCGTATCCTGTGGGCTGTGTATGTGGCACTACTCTAAGCATTTTATAAATGCACGGCATCTCATTACTTGTTAATCACTACAAGCCTTTGAGGGAAGTACAGTTATTACCCCGATTTTACAGATGGAAAAACAGAGGCACAGAGGGGCTAAGGCTGTTGTCCAAGGTACCCAAGCGGGTCAGGGATGGAGCCAGGATTTGAATGTAGGCAGTGTGGCTCTTGACCACTATGTGGCCTACATGTCGGTTCGTTCAGGCAAGAGGGAAGAGGGCCGAGCCAGTCCCAAGGGTCTCGATGCCAAGCCTTCAAAGTATACAGGAGGATTTCTCTTTCCACGGGAGCTTCTGGTTTCACGTGCAAGCTGGAAGCTTCTGGGGCCATCCTGTAGAGCCTGAGAAAGCTGTGTCACCCAGAGGAGGGACAGGCACCCTCTGGCAGAGACCCTGATGCTGCCACAGGTGCCCGTTCTCCGTGCGCGTGAAGCTCTACCACTGGGCCTCCCACGCACTTGGACCAAGACGCTCTCTTTATTGCTGAAGAGACTTTGAGATGGGTTTTCCATCTTGTGCCACTTAAAAAAAGTGCATCTTAGTTTCTGACCTCAACGACGTCCCGTAGAAGGACTTAGGAGGCTTTCCCCTTGGGATTCTGGAAAGGAATGATGCCCCCCGACTTTCAGGTACCGTCTTCCTGCAGGCAGTGTGGTATTTGGAGAGTAGGGATGGTCGTGGCAGATGGCACAGGGTTGGATTCCCAGCTGTGCAATCCTGGGCAAGTCACTTAAGCTCTCTGAATCCCGGAACAATGGCGCAGTCTGCCTCTATGGGTGGCCGGTGAGGCTTTCCCAAGATAACAGTGCAAGAGCTCGGGGAACAGGATGGGGCTCCATTCCTGGGAGTCTTCTTGTCCTCTCCAGCCTCTTGGGCTCTGTCTGTCCTTACCTGCTCCATTGATCTTCCAGAGAAACAGAACCAGTGTATTTGACATCATTTTCTTTTTTTTAATTTTAAGGAATTGGCTCACACAATGGTGGAGGTTGACAAATCCCAAATCGGAAGGGCAGGCCAGCAGGCTGGAGTCTCAGGTGGAGTTTCTATGTTGCAGGCTCGAGGCAGAATTTCTTCTCTAGCATACCTCAGCTTTGGCTCACAGGGCCTTCAACTGATTATATGAGGCCCACCAATACCACGGAGGGTAATCTTTACCTAATGTCAACGTTAATCACACCTACACCGTATCTTCACAGCGGCACCTAGACTAGTGTTTGACCAAAACATCCAGGCACCGGAGTGCCTGGGTGGCTCTGTCACTTAAGCGTGTGACTTGATTTTGGCCCAGGTCGTGATCCCAGGGTCATGGGATCGAGCCCCGAGTCGGGCTCTGTGCAGATGTTGCGGAGCCTGCTTGGGATTCTCTCTCCTCTCTCTCTGCCCCTCCCCTGCTCAGGGCTGCTCATGTGCACGCTCTCTCCCTGTTTATCTCTCTCTCAAAGTAAATAAATAGACATTAAAAAAACATCCAGGTACCATAACTTAGTCAAGCTGATGCACAAAATTAACCATCATATTTGCTAGTACAGTTTCCACGGACCTCAGTTTCCCCATGTGTTAACTGGAGAACAGACCCTCCTTGATCTTCATGCTTGTCCTCTGTAAAATGGGAATAATGGACCAGGGGAGCCCTGAGGGGTGGGTGAGGGAGAGAGCCCAGGAGCAGGATGAACATGATTTCTGGACAGTGTCCTCGTTGCTATGGGATGGGAGATCCTGAAAGTTGAAGGCTTTTGTTCCCTGAATTCCTGAGTTATTTCAGGGGAGCACGTAACATCAGAGCGTGAAGGTGGCTGTTGGCATGTACCAGAGCTATTTATATGACTTTCCAGATCTTCTACGAAGACAGTTTCAGCTCCAGAAGGTAGAAGCCCCGCCCTCCCGTATAGCAGCAGCTCTGAGCACATAGACATGCATAGTTGATCTGTCATAATCCTATGGAGAGACCTTCCTTGCTTGGATGCCCACGCTGGAGGGAGAGGGGAGGGAGCAGAGCAAGAGGAGGAGGAGGAGGAGGAGGAGGAGGAAGAGGAGGGTAACAGATGATAACCTCTTTTGTGGGAAAGGACACACACACACACACACACACACACAGTCACATCCATTTGTGAAATGGAGAACAGGGTTTGCATCCTGGTTCTGACATCGCCTCGCAGTTCATGCTTGGGCAGGCAAGTCAAGGGGAGCTCCCTGACCCTCAGTCTCTTTATCTGTGAATGGGGAGTCATGGTGAAAAATATCTAGCTTGCAGAGATGTGGTGAGGATGACTCCAGATAAAACATCTGCGGGGCTGTCTCATTTCCCGCTGCCTCTACATGGCCTGGTGGATAATCAACAGATTGGCCTCCGGCTGGATTTGGTCATGTCTACCCTACTGTTGGCTCCCAGGTCCCACCCAGTGCTGCTGCTGGTCAAGTTCAGCTCTCAGCCACCCGGGCTCCTGGTGTTTGTGTTTATTTTTAGCAGGGAATGTTATGGTGAAGGAAGGGAAGAGCTATTAATGAACATATTATTCAATAATAGGAGATAATAAGTAGGTACCCTAATTGTATTATGAACCTGTCACTTGAAGTTCGTACCATGATTCAAGCTCAATGTCTGAAGTATTTTTAAGTGGGAGACCAGGTTTTCAAGTACAGGAAAAAAAAAAAAAAGAACAATTACCTAAGAGTGGTAAAATTAGAGTCCCTTCATTCCTGGCCTTCGGAAGAGCTTTCTGATTATGTACCTTCATGGTTCATCCGGGCCATCGAGGCCGGGGGAATGAGAGTTTGGGAATGGCCTGGTGATGGGAAGCTTCCACAGGATAATTCTCGATGCCTGGAAAAGGCCAGGTGGTGAGCACGAAGGTGTATTTACCTGTATCCCATCCGGTCCTTTCAGGGCCACCCAAACCCTGAGAGGCAGGTGTTCTTGTACCCACTTTTCCGAGCGTGTTCACTGAGGCTCGGAGAGGTGATGTGACTTGTCTGAGGGGCGAGGGCCTGTGCAGGGAGTGGTCCCAAGCATACCTCCAGCCTGCCTGCGGGAGGACCAAATTAGGTGAGAACAGAGGCATCTGATCTACCTGTTGAGTGAAGGGCCAAGCCGTGGAAACTTACTGCCTCCTGCTGGTTCTACCTTAATGGCCCGAGGGCACGGCGTGATGTGTTTGTATCTGGGCTGGAGTCCAGTCGCACATCAGTTCCGAGCCCCGATTCTACCTCATCTTGTCTTTCCTGGTCTCCCAGCCTGTTTCCACTGGTCCGGAATGACTGGATTTCCAAAGGGTGTCAGCATCGCCGAAGTAGGGCCTCAGCCTTGGTTCGTAGCTATGCATTCGTGCTTACAGTTACCTGCTATTTATGGCTGAAAGTCTGGCTCTCCAGTTAGGGTAGCGATGTACAATTTCATTTTACGGTAAATGCATTTAAACCTTTTAAGAGTGTGTAGATATAAGAGATACTTAAATAGATAGCAGACCTGGCGGCAGATACGCTAACAGCAATATGCAAAGGTTTATTGAGTGCTTACCGTGGGCCAGGCGTGATTCTAGGTGCTATGTATTAGCTCACTTAATCCTCAGGACCTTTGAGCTTGGTTTTTTTTTTTTTGTTTTTTTTTTCAACGTTTTTTATTTATTTTTGGGACAGAGAGAGACAGAGCATGAACGGGGGAGGGGCAGAGAGAGAGGGAGACACAGAATCGGAAACAGGCTCCAGGCTCCGAGCCATCAGCCCAGAGCCTGACGCGGGGCTCGAACTCACGGACCGCGAGATCGTGACCTGGCTGAAGTCGGACGCTTAACCGACTGCGCCATCCAGGCGCCCCATGAGCTTGGTTTTATAAGTAGCTGTACTCGCAGTTGAGCGTCGGGTGGCCCCAAGACTTCACTCTGTTGTCAAGGCTGTGTGATGAGTATGTGGTGGAGGCAGGATTTGCACCCGGAGCCCGACTCCAGAGAGTCCATGCTCCTAAGTGGTTATGCGTGTGGGGTATGACTGAGCGATGTTTGGGGCACACTGACGGGGGTTGTGCCTGGGGTGGCCGACTTGACCGGGGTGCCTGAGACTTCCTCCGTTTTAAACCCGAAGGTCTCTGTGTCTCTCTCATCCGTTTCACTTACGCCTTTAAGTCTGCTCCAGACTCTTCCGGGATTGCATCACGGGATCCGCCGGTGCTGTGAGCCAAGCATATGTAACCACCCCAAACATGCCAGGTCTGTATGGATGGCGAGGAGTAAACATGCATATCTCCGAACCACATACATAACATCCAGAAACCCTTGCCTAAAAATAACAGAGTAAAGCGCCTGATTGCTGTGTATGTTACCAACAGTGACACTTGCCTTATTGGTATAAATAACAGAGTGAAAACATCCTATATCTCTATCTATAGCAGAGTAAAAAGTACCATATCTGGATCTACAGAAATACTAAACCCTGGCACCCTGGCATATATCATGCAGAATAAATAGACCTCACTGGCACTTGGGAAACGACAGCTATGTTAATAATTATAATTCTAGTGATAGCTGTCCAGTTATCAGCATCCACTCTGTTCAGCAAAGAGCTCAGAGTTTTGTGTGCATTATTATTTCTTTTAATGTTTATTTAATTTTGAGAGAGAGAGAGAGCAAGAGAGAGGGCAGGGGAGGGACAGAGAGAGGGAGACAGAGGATCCGAAGCAGGCTCTGTGCTGACACCAGAGAGCCCGATGTGGGGCTCGAACCCGCAAACTGTGAGATCATGACCTGACCTCAAGTCAGACGCTTAACTGACTGAACCACCCAGGCACCACTCTTAAAAAAATTTTTTTTAAGGTTTATTTATTTATTTTGAAAGTGAGAGACAGCATGAGCAGGGGAGGGGCAGAGGGAGGGAGGGAGAGAGAGAGAGAGAGAGAGAGAGAGAGAGAGAGAGAGAGAGAGATTGAGCATCCCAAGCAGGCTCCACGCCATCAGCGCGGAGCCCGATTCGGGGCTGGAACCCATAACTGTGAGATCATGACCTGAGCTGAAACCACGAGATGGACACTTACC
The DNA here is from genome assembly GCF_018350215.1 of Panthera leo. Classification (NCBI taxonomy): domain Eukaryota; kingdom Metazoa; phylum Chordata; class Mammalia; order Carnivora; family Felidae; genus Panthera; species Panthera leo. The sequence continues at coordinate 33,579,347 of NC_056694.1, read as the reverse complement.
CGACTGAGCCACCCAGGCGCCCCTGTGTGCATTATCTTAATTAACCCACACAATTATTATTATTATTATTATTATTATTATTATTATTATTACCTCCCTTGTACAGATGAGGAAACAGAGGCACGGAAAGGTTTTGAAAATCTCCACGCTGCCACAGGTAGGAAGCAGTGAAGCAGACTCACTCAGGCAGCCTTTCTCCAGGGCTGGTGCTCAAACCTCGGGAGAAGACATGGCCCACTGTGTAGATTCTGCAGGTGAAAATGTGCTCCGTGGCCCTGCCTCCTTCAGTTTCACGACTGTGGAATGTACCTGAGTGTGGCTGTGCCGTCGCTCATACGTCTAGTCTCCCACCAACGGACCCGCGGGTTGTTCCCATGTTTTCCTGTTACAAACAGTCCCGCAGGGTGCACACATGTCCCTGTGCCCATTGCACACCGAGTGTTTGTCTAGGATGGTGTGGCCGACGGAATCAAAAGATGCTCCCAGATTCCCGCCGTCTTGGCTCTTTGGACACGCATCCAGGTGTTGCTGGGAAGGGGCAGCACAGATATCATTTGAGTCCCAAGTCAGTTAAGTTCAGACACGAAGATTATGCAGGTGCCTAACCTGAGCGCATGCGCCCTTTAAAAGCAGCGCGTGTTCCCCAGCGGGGAGCAAAAGAGGAAGCAAGAAAATGGGAAGCGCGGAAGGAAGGGTTTGTCGTGCTGGTATGAAGATGTAGGGTCTACGTGGGGAGGAAAGTGAGGCTTCTAGAAGCTGAGAGGCCCCACAGAGGACGGCCAGCGAGGATTTGGGGACCGCATTCTGCCAAAACCAGGAGTAGGTATAGAAGAGGACGCTGAGTTCGGGATGAGAACGCAGTGGTGGGCAGTCGCCTTGACTTCAGTCTGAGCGGGGACTCCAGCCGCAGCAGGCTGGAGTTCTCACCTGTGTAAGCACGAGCTGACACCTGGGTGTCGTCTTAAGTTGGTAATCTGTTAGGCAGCGATGGAAAACGAGTACAGGTCGTTTCTTAACAGCGAAGTCAAAGGTTGCCTCCATCTGAACTCTTGACTCCTGGGACACCTGGGTGGCTCAGTCAGTTTAGCCTCTGACTCTGGTTTCGGCTCATGAACTGAAGGTTTGTGAGTTCAGGCCTCACGTCGGGCTCTGTGCGGATGGTGCAGAGCCTGCTTAGGATTCTCTCTCTCCTCTCTCTGCCTCTCCCTCTCGTGAAAACAAATAAATAAGCTTAAAAAAAATCATCCTGATTCTTTCAACAAATATGTATTGCCCATCTGGGGTGGGCCCCCTGCAGGCTTTGGGGACACAGCAGGGAACAGGTAAGTCAGGAAGTCCCTGCCTTCTTGGTGCTAACATTCTGTGCAGGTATGTGTTGGGGGAAGCAGACAAAAACAAAGGAATACATAAAACATATGTATATCTGGTGATCTGTGGATGCTGTGGGAAAAGGAGCAGGGAGGAGGGACTGGGTGGGGGGAGTGTGTGTATAAGTGTGTGGGAATTGAAATATGGCTCAGGATATGTGTGACCTGTGACTAAAGACTTAAAGGACATGAGCCATGTAGGAAACTGGGAAAGACCATTCTAGGCAGAGGCAATAGCAAGTGCAAAGGCCCTGAGGCAGGGGCATTCCTGGTGATGTTGAGGAGATTTTAGGGCAGAGTGGGAGAGCAGTCGAAATTGAGGTCAGGAAGGTAATGACATCCAGATCTGCCCTGTTCCCCAAATGGCCGTATCAGTCACACTCCCCTCTGCCACGTTCGAGGGAACTTCACTTTCCACCCTTCCACTCTTGCCAGTTCCTGGTAAGATCAAATGCAACATGTTTTATCAACTGGATGGATGATAATGGTGCCTCCTCCTCCTACTTTGCATCTGTGGGTCTGTAGTGAGGTTGGGAATCTTTCCTGACCTCTATTAGTCATGTGTACCCTTTTTCCTCCGTGGGGTCTACCCCCAGTATGTGCACCTGTGCCTGTTACAAAGAAGGAAGCATGTTGTTTCTGTGCGTATCTCATAGGGCACGGGGCACAGAGAGGCTGTCCCCGGGCTGTCCAGTCCAGCACTTGTGGACCGCCCCCCTCCCGGCATCCATGCTCTGGCTGTAAATTCCCTTCTTCCGTCTCGCACTGAAGAAACGTGATCAGAATGCAGTGAGTGAGGCTGATGTTTCACAGGAATAACCTTGAATCTCTACTTGCACATATATTTGCAAGATTCACGCTTTATTATTAGCAACAGATTACTTGGTAATACACCTCCCGGCTGGTTGCAACATACCATCCCTTGGTTGAAAATTGCTGGCAGAACATGGGCAGTGTGTGTGAGTGTGTGTGTGTGTGTGTGTATGTGTGTGTGCGCGTGTGAATGAGTTAGAGCAGACTGGCATTGACTTCTCCCCCAGAGCCACGAGGTCACTCTTCCAATTTCCAGCTATTTCAACCTGCCTCATTAGCCTGTATCAGGACGCTGGGTGGTGTTGGAAGTCAAGTCTCTGAGAAGCTAGTGTAGGTGTCCTCGGGGCCTTCCCTTCGCAATCAGCGGGGACCCTTCCCGGGAAGTCTTCCCCGAGAACTCTCCAAGAAGACCTTTGCCGGCTGCTGAGTACCTTGGGACCCCGGTTGTGGCCATGTGAAGACAGAGACAGAGGTCAGGGTTAACTCCTTACAAGCCAACGGGCTCCAGGATGGCCAGCACGACACCGGGAGCTGGGAGAGAAGCCTGGAACAGATTCCTCCTCCCAGCCCTCAGAAGGACCAGACCCTGCCAACGCCTCGATCTTAGACTTCTGGACTCCAGATTGTGAGACAATACATTTCTGCTGTTCAAATCATCCAGCTGGTGGTGCTCTGTTACGATGGCCCCAGGAGACTGATACACAGAGGAATGCAAGTAGTTTGGAAGGGTGAAGTGCAGAGTTTGGGAGGGGGCATCTCATGGACGTAAAGAAAGAGGCAAGCGTCCTGCATGAGATTTAAAACATCAACTACGGATCACAGGAAGGGGAATTACGGAGTCAGGGCAAGTTGCAGTAGAAAGTCAAAGGCTTTAGGGTCAAACTTCCATTCAAATCCCGATTCTCCTGTGTGATCTTAGGCTGGTTACTTAACTTCTCTGAGCCTGTGAGCACCCATATTTCCTAAAAGCACTATGCAATAAATCGGTAATTTATTCCCAAGGCCCATTTTATAACATAAAATGCTATAACTGATTGGGAATAAAATACAGTGGAACTCCATTATATGTTTTTAGAGATGTTTGTTGAGAATGTAAAGAAAGGCACTTGCTATAAAGCTACAAGGTGATTGTTTCCTTTGGGGCATCTTTTCTTCCCCGGCCAGGACTGCCTGAGGCATTAAAAACAGGAATCTGAAGCCAAATGGACTGACAACAGTGCCTTCTTTTCCTGGTGACTCACCCTGCAGGCCAGCAAAGTCCTTCTGCGTTCTGTCTACCTTGTCCTTGGAACCACCCTCAAAGTTAGGGTCACCTATGTGGAACGGATCAATGTCATTTTGACATATGTGGATGTTTTTGAACGCCAGAAAAGTTTTTGAATGGTGAGTGCCGGGTGGCATGGTTTCCATGGTGATGTGAGAAGCCCATGCCAGTGCTGCAGGTGCTGGGAGGCAGGTTTTAAATACGCTGTTTGGCCTTTTCTTTTCTTTTCTTTTCTTTTTTCTCTTTCCTCTCCTCTCCTCTCCTCTCCTCTCCTCTCCTCTCCTCTCCTCTCCTCTTCGTTTCCCCTTTCTTTTCTCTTTTTAACTCAGGAGACTTCTTTGCAGGGAGAATGGTCCCCAAAGTGTCATCATTCCAAGTGATGTGAGTTGAGAGTTCTCTTGTCCTCAGCAGCTTACGTAGAGAGCCCTATATGTGTGCCTCTGGGTCCCCTGTGTACACATATTATAAATGCAAGTGAGTGTATGTGTGTCCATGGGCCTCTGAGTATATGGGGTTGTGTGTTTGCACAGGTGTGCCCAGATGCCTGTCTCTGTGCAGGTGTTTATGTGTGTATGTGTCTGTGTGTGCAGAGGTCTATGTGGGTCTGTATGCATGGGTTTATTGCACGCAGTTATCTGTATGCATGTATTTGTGTGTGCATGTGTGTGTCAGGTATGTGTCTCTGTGTGTATGTATATGTGTACGTGTATATACGTGTTTGTATGTGTCTCTGTGTGTCTGTGTGTGTGCACCTGTGTGCACACTGTTATTCCTCACTCCCACACCCAAGGCGGACGTCCCTGGTCAATTTTATCCAGCCCCATGCCCCACGCTTTCTCCCGACGCTAGCATGAATCCGGGTCGACCACGAGAGGAAGCCGATGTGCCTTTGCAGGTCTCTAGTGACAAGATCAAGCTGCTCAGACTGACATCTCATCCTCTCAGAGCCCATCTCTTCATTTCCTGCGAGAAAACTTTCTGTCTCAGGCAATTCCCTGAGCTCTAAAAATGCTCATTCCTCGCTGGGCTTTTGAAGTTTTCTTCTCCGCTGACAGGGGAGTTGTTAAGCATGTGGTTTCTGCAATCAGCCTCCATGGGTTTAATTCCTGCTCTGCTACCTCTGAGTTGGGCAGCTCTGAGTAAATCGTTCAGCTCGGGACCTGCACCTTCCTTATCTCCAATTTGCAGATGCTTATAATGACATCTGCTTCACAGGGGGTGATATGAGGGCAAAACGGGACCAGCCGAGTCAGGTCCCCAGCACAGAGTAAGCCCTACGTGGGGGGTGTGTGCTAAAGTGGCACTGACCCTTTGCTCTGTGCTGGCATTTCACGGGGCTGCCGTGCGGTCATTCCCGGGGGAGGTCACCTTCACCTGTGTTCTGGAGCTATGCTATAGGGGGCTCAGGGTGGGAGGGGGCTCCCCGGTGGGAGGGGGCTCCCCCTGAAGTTGTGCCCCTGGTAAGTCTGTTTGCATGGACCTCCAGCCACGTGAGGGGACCAAACCTTGCCGGGAGACTGCGTGCTCCTGAGGGCAGGGGTTGGACCCGAGTCACCACTGTTTGCCCAGCCCCTGGCCCAGCGCCTAGGACACACTCCCGGTGCTCAGCCACTGTGCACAGAATGGACGGGGAGCAGGGAAGGGCTGAGACACCCCCGATCTTTCTCTTGCAGGGATGGGGCCCGCCTTGAGGGTCAGTGACCAGGTAAAAAATTAAAGGTCAGGGGCGCCTGGGTGGCTCGGTCGGTCGGGCGTCCGACTTCGGCTCAGGTCACGATCTCGCGGTCCGTGAGTTCGAGCCCCGTGTCAGGCTCTGTGCTGACAGCTCGGAGCCTGGAGCCTGTTTCGGATTCTGTGTCTCCCTCTCTCTGACCTTCCCCTGTTCATGCTCTGTCTCTCTCTCAAAAATGAATAAACGTTAAAAAAAAAAAAAAATTAAAGGTCATATGCAAGACTGATGTGCTAAAGTGGAAATAAAAGCCGAGCAGGGGGTGCCCGTTCAGTTGGTTGATTTTGGCTCAGGTCATGATCTTGCAGTTGGTGCGATCAAGCCCCACGTCGGGCTCTGTGCTGACAGCATGGAGCCTGCTTGGGATTCTCTGTCTCTCACTGTCTCTCTGCCCCTCCCCCTCCTCTCAAAAATAAATAAACATAAAGTTGAACAGAAAACTTCCCTGCCCCCTCTGTCTGTCCAGGGGGGCTCTGAACAGCCAAGCCCTTGACCAGGGGCCTCCTCCAGTGCCGGCCGTGGCCAGCCACACGAAGGCAGCTTCAGCACCACTGCTGTTTTGGGCTGAACGGTTCTCTGCTGCGGGGCTCAGCAGCACCCCGGTCTCTGCCCACCGGATGCCCGGAGCACCCCCCACGCCAGCTGTGATGACCAGAAAAGGTCTCCAGACATTTCAGATTTTCCCTGGAAGACGGTATGACCCCAGTTAAGAACCACTGGGTCACAACTCCAGTGACGAGCTGTGCTCACGGGTCCCTCTGGGCCATAGCCACCTGTCAATAAGCCTGCCATTCTGCCTACCTACTAAACCAATGTAGGATTTTTGAGGCTTGGCATGGGGGTTGCAGAGATTCCTCTAATGCCCTGTCCAGAATCTTAGGCACGAACTTGGACCTTTGAGGACAAGGACAAAGGCTATGAGCTGTCGGCTAACGTAACGTGCCCTCTGTGTTATCAGGTGAGTAGAGACTGGGTTGCATAGGGCAGGGGAGGGGGGGCCGGGAAGTCTCTGGGATTTGGGAGACTGGAATCTGGTGAAGCCTCCCTCGTTTGGGGGTTAGGCTGACACTCAGGGCATTGGCTTGTCATGTGGACAACAACCTCTGTCTTCCCTTCTCCCCTCCCTTACCTGATTAATTCAGCTCTGCAGGCCCGCCTCGGATCAGATGCTCCCAAAGGCTTCTCTGACACCCGTCTCTCAAGCTGGGCTAGGGTCCGTCGGTGGGTTCCCCCCCTTCCCCCGTCCCCATGCTTACTCCGTCACGGCCCTTTAACGCAGCACGTTCTACTTGGCAACGTGGCACAGCCTCTGATGCCTTGTCCGCTTTTGTACCCCCAGGGTCTAGCAAGAGGCCCTGACACAGAGGTGGCCATCTCTTCACTCCCTGTGGTTTGCTCATCGCCTTCCAGGGGCTAAGTCCCCAGCCAGACACAATGACGATCAGACAGGACTGTATCTACCTGGGGAGGCAGACGCACAGTTCTATCACGTCCGGCCATGGAAAGGGCCACACAGGGTGTCAGTGTGTGACAGAACGGGGACGTCTAGTCCGGTGGCCAGGGTTCAGCTGTGTGGCCTGTAGGGTGACCAATCATGTCGGTTCACGCAGAACTGAGGGATTTCTTGGGACACACAGCATCAAGGTTAAAACGGGCAAAGTCCTGGGCAAATTGGGATGATGGTGACTCTAGTGCTGGCCCCTGCCTGGGAGGTTTACCGTCTCGTATGCAGTTTAATCCTCGGAGGAAACCTCCAGGTCAGCACCAGAATCAAATCCCATTTGACAGGTGAGAACCAGGCCACAAAGGTGAGTAAGGGGCAGGGCTGGGATCGGAACCCCAGAAACTAGGGGCTGGACTGACTTGCTGTATGGATTCCTGGGAAGTAAACAGAGACAATGCCCATTGTAGGGGCTCCTTCTCATGCTGAGTTTATTTCCATCTATCTCCTGGAATCCGTAGAAGAACCTGAGGGTCTGGGTGGCCCCCAGGTCAGGGAATGGAACCACTGGCTCAAAGGATGTCAGGTTTTATTTTTGGATGCTCACTCAGCCTTCAGAAGCATGAATATCATGCCTGTTTTACCATAGAGGAAACTGAGACCCAGAGAGGTTAATTGACTTGCTCAGGTTCACACAATGAGTTGGCAGCAAAGTGTGGATAAATTCAGGACTTTCAGCTCTTTGACCCATTGTTTTGTTTGGGTTCTGGGTTAACACAGAGACTCTGGAATTCAAATCATGGTTCTGCTAGTTACCTGCTCTATGACCCTGGCTAAGCCGTTGCACTTTTCCAAAGCCTTGATCTTTCCAGCTATAAAATGGGTGCAGTTCTCTGCTTCCTTTTAGGGTCTGAGATGCTCCATGTAAAGAAAGCTCTTGATAGCACATGGCAAAGCTCCCAGGACGCAGTAGCTGCTGCCTCGAAAACCCCCAAATACATTTTCCTTTGTAGGGCCGGGTGCAGAGGCTGGAACCCAAGGGATCCATAATCTCACACCCTCATGGGCCAGGACCACCCTCCAGGTTCTAGGTTCCCAGAAGCTGCCCAACTTCCTGGGAACCACGCATCCCTCCTCCCTCCCGGGAGCCCAAATTCCAAGATATGCAGCTAAAATTGGCCCTCGAACAGCTTTTGCAGAGCACGTCGCAGCTTTTTTTGGGTCTAGAGAGCCGGTTTCCATGATGAAAGTGGCACAGAAGGAGAGACCCAGCTAAAAACAGCCTCCGCCCAGACTGGTGTTCGCAGGATGCTGCCTCCCCTGCCGCTCCGGGGTTTGGACGCTTCGCTTCCGCAGCAGCCGCCCCCCGCTGCCACTAGGTGGCAGCATCGCCGCGCGCGGCGGGGTCCGCGCTCCGGGGTCGCTGTTGCCGAGAGCCGCTTCTGAAGATGATGCCCATAACATCCGCAGCGGTCGCAAAATTCCCCACTAAGTTATTCCCCTTTTATTTGGGGAGGCATTTATGTGCATTGCGGGAGCGCTACGCAGGTGTCTCTTCTCAGGGCTGTCGTGATGCCACTGAGCACCGTTCGAGATGTGCGTGAGTGCCCTGGTGTCCCTGCGGCCCACTCCGGCTCGGCAGGTTCGTTTCATGCCTTGGGTCCAACGTCACGGCAGAAGTTTGGAATTTTCCAGGAGAGGTGGCCTAGTCTGGGGCGGGCTGGGCTCCTGCTATAGGGGGTCAGTTGCTTCCCTCTGTGGGCGGGGAGGGAGTTTTGGCTCAGGAGCCGGCCTGCCTTGTTCTTGGGTAACCATATCGTGTGGGGAGTGGGGGACTTGTGGGACCCACCTCCTGGGCCACAGCGAGGAGTAAACGAGTCACCAGGTGGACAGAACAGTGCCTGTCACATCTCAGGGGACTCCAATGTGAGCTACTTTTCAGATTCGCTCAGTGTCCCCAGGCTCCGGTATAGTGCTCCCCCCACCCCCAAATAATAACCCAATAGGCCTCACTGCCCATTTGGGAGACAAGAGCGGGAGGTGGGGTTCTCCAAGGCCTCGCTTCTCAAAGCCTCGTCCTGGACCAGCGGCAGGCGCCCCGGGTGCGCCTGTTGGAATCGCAGGGGCTTGGCCCCCCGTTCGCCCCACCAAGCCAGTCTCTTCCTCAGCAGCATCGCCAGGGGTCCACGGGCACTCAAGTTGGAGGAGCGCTGCTCTGGGGCTCCTTCCGCCCCCAGTCCTGGGTCAGTTCTGTCTCCCAGATTCGCATCCTTCAGAACAGCAACCCTAGGGCTAACCCTGCACGTGAGCCTTTTCTCCTGCTTTTCCAGACCGTCTTCTCCAGGTGCCCCGGGCACTCAGGTACGACAGGGGTTCCAGCTGTGACGCACACTCTTCCCTGAGCTCCCAGACCCGGCTCCCCACCCGCCCGCAGGTGCCGCTGGCTTCCCTGCACCTGGCCTGGCCATGGCATCCATCACTCCAGTGACCCTGGGTCCAGGAACGGACTTTGTCTGTGAGTCCCCCCCCCGCCTCGGGGCCCCATGGATCCCACAGCCAGAGAGTCTCCCAGGAAGCAGGCCTCCTGTGCAACCTCTTACTCTGTCGTCCAGCTCTCTTGGGAACCACCCCCACATCCACCTGGCCCCTGCCCGGCTCCCGATGTCCCCAGACGAGCTCCTGCCACGTCAGTCTCCCCAGGCTGGCTTCTGAGCCTTCCGCTGTGCTGGCCATGCCTGGCACCAGCTTGCCACTCCTGTTTCAAGGTCTGCTCCCCTGTGCTCGGTGGGGAAGGCCTCCTATGGCCTGCGAATGACGACCTCCGATTCGCCCTTGTGCCTCCTCCTGGCTCCGGGTCAGGGGCCGTGTGCCACGGCCACACACAGCCCACAGCCTGTTTGTTTACGGATCGTCGGTGGAGGCCTCCACATTACGGGGGGCAGAGCGAGAGACCACAGGGTCCCCCAAAGCCTAAACTATTTACTGTCTGGCCCTTTCGTGCTCCAGCCTTTGATATCCCCGGAGCCCTTGCCCATTTCTGCCCGCAGTGACCCTGTCCACCTCGGAAGGTCCGGCCCCAAAGCCACTGCACTTGGCACTCCTCAGACAGCATTTATGGAGAGCCTGCCGTGTGCCTGGCGTGTTATGTGCTGGATGGTGTCCTCGCCCTGAGGGAGCTCTCGGGACACCGAGCCAGGAAACAGCTCAAGGCCTCTTGTTTTATTATCGTGTTTTGATGGCCTGAGGCCGGGTGCCTGCCTGATACTGTAGCACTTGACCCAGTGAGGGCCACACAGTGAGGGTCACTCAGGGTCACAGAGGTGGGGCCACACAGTGAGGGTCACACAGGGCTGGGCACACACTCTGGGTCCTTGTAGTCCATCTGAATAAACAAACGCATCTCTCTACTCCCCTGGGTCTGTTCCTGCGTCGTCACCCTGGGGTCTGGACTCCCATCTCCCCCATGATTCCAGCTGCTTCTGGAATCCTCTTTCAGGCCAGGTACTACTTGTCAGTATGTCTCAAACTCTGACGCATAGCACAATCACCCAGGGATCCTGTCGGAATGTGGACGCGGATCGCTGGGGCTGGGATGCGCCCCGCGCCTCTGCATTGCCAGCGTGCTCCCTGCTGGTGCTCCTCCGACCGCCCACGCCTTGAGCAGCAAGGATTTCGCCCTGGAATCGCTTGGGGGCTCATGTCCAGGCCCTAGCCCAGGCCAGCTGAATCATGCAGGGGGGTGGGGTGGTGAGGCGGCTGCAGCGTCTGGGGCTACTTCAGGGTGCAGCCACCGCTGAGAACCGGGAAGCTGCTTTGCAATCTCCTCCCCTCAGCAGCTGTCCTCAGTGTTCTCAGAGTAGCTGCATCGGCACCACCTGGGAACACGTGGAAATTCAGGGGCTCGTTTTCTACTCCAGAGCTCCCGAATCAGACACGCTGGGAGCTGGGCACTTTCCGGCACAGAACCACCAGGGTCCCGGAAATGCCTGACCTTGGCTCCACGCATCCGTTGCTAACTGCTCTTCCTGCTTCTGGCCACGCCCATCGAACTCATTCTTTATTCCCCAGGGACAGTATGGTTGCAGAAATGTCAGTTTGTCTAGATGACTCCTCTGCTTAAAACATTCCAAGACTTTGGGGCGTCTGGGGGCTCAGTCGGTTAAGCGTCTGACTCTTGGTTTCAGCTCATGTCACAGTCTCAGGGTTTCAGGAGTTCGAGCCCCACATTGGACTCTTTGCTGACGATGCAGAGCCTGCTTGGGATTCTCTCTCCCTCTCTTTCTGCCCTTCCCTTGCTTGTACTCTCTCTCTCTCTCTCAAAATAAATAAGTAAACATTAAAAAACCCACACAAACACCAAACATTCCAAGGCTCCCCGTTGCCCTCAAGCCTGCCACAGAACTTAAAGGCTCTTTGAGGTCTGAACTTTCCCGGCCCCCCTCCCACAACATTCTGTGCCCCCTGCCCCTAGCCCAGGAACGTGGAACCACAGGTGGTCCCCAAAGTCAGAATGCTTTTTCTCTCTCACATCTGGCTGTTAAATGTGCCTGATCGCAAAGGATAAAAGAAAAAAGGGAGTCCTTATTGCACAGGTGTTCTGTTCTGCTGACCAAGGCAGAGACTGATCTGAAAAGTTTTCTGAACTGCCCTGCGTTCACTAGAAAGTCCACTTCTGGAGAGCTTCCTATGACGTTGTTACTGGAAAGTGTTTTTGGGGAAAAACTCTGGCTCACATGGCCCTTCAAGCTGTTAGCAGATGTTTTGGGAGAACGTGTGTAGGGAAAAGCCATCCACACAATTTTATACCCTCTACCACCCATTAACCCCAGATGTTTGAAACCCTGTCTGTTCACTGGAATCACCCCAGAGCTTAGGAAAATGCCGATATCTGAGTCCTGTGCCCAACGATTCTGTTTTGGTTGGTTTTGACGGAAAGCCTGGGCACTGTTTTTTTTTCAAAAATTTTTTAATTTGAGAGAGAGAGAGGAGAGCAAGCAGGAGGGGGGGGGGGAGAGAGAGAGAGAGAGAGAGAGAGAGAGAGAGAACGAGAACCTTAAGCACACTTCACACTCAGTGCAGAGCCCGAAATGGGGCTCAATCCACAACCCTGGGATCATGCCTTGAGCCTAAATCAAGAGTTGGATGTTCAATTGACTGAGCCACCCAGGCATCCATGGCATTGGGGTTTTTATTTTTTTTTATTTTAATTTTATTTTTTAATTTACATCCAAGTTAGTTAGCATATAGCGCAACAATGATTTCAGGGTTAGATTCCTTAATGCCCTTACCTATTTAGCCCATCCCTCTGCCACAACCCCTTCAGTAACCCTCTGTTTGTTCTCCATATTTAAGAGTCTCTTCTCTTTTGTCCCCCTCCCTGTTTTTATATTATTTTTGCTTTCTTCCCTTGTGTTCATCTGTTCTGTGTCTTAAAGTCTTCATATGAGTGAAGTCATATATTTGTCTTTCTCTGACTAATTTCGCTTAGCATAATACCCTCTGGTTCCATCCACGTAGTGGCAAATGGCAAGATTTTGTTCTTTTTGATTGCCAAGTAATACTCCATTGTATAGATATACCACATCTTCTTTATCCATTCATCCATCGATGGACATTTGGGCTCTTTCCATACTTTGGCTATTGTTGATAGTGCTGCTGTAAACATTGGGGTGCATGTGTCCCTCCGAAACAGCACACCTGTATCCCATGGATAAATGCTTAGTAGTGCCATTGCTGGGTCATAGGGTAGTTCTATTTTTAGCGTTTTGAGGAACCTCCATACTGTTTTCCAGAGTGACTGCACCAGTTTGCATTCCCACCAGCAGTGCAAAAGACATCCTCTGTCTCTGCATCCTTGCCAACATCTGTTGTTGCCTGAGTTGTTAATGTGAGCCATTCTGACAGGTGTCAGGTGGTATCTCATTGTGGTTTTGATTTGCATTTCCCGGATGATGAGTGAAGTTGAGCATTTTTTCATGTGTCGGTTGGCCATGTGGATGTCTTCTTTGGAGAAGTGTCTATTCATGTCTTTTGCCCATTTCTTCACCGGATTATTTGTTTATTGGGTGTTGAGTTTGATAAATTCTTTGGAGATTTTGGATACGAACCCTTTATCTGATATGTCGTTTGCAAATATCTTCTCCCATTCTGTTGGTTGACTTTTAGTTTTGCTGATTGTTTCCTTTGCTGTGCAGAACTTTTTATTTTGATGAGGTCCCAACAGTTCATTTTTGCTTTTGTTTCCCTTGCCTCTGGAGACGTGTTGAGTAAGAAGTTGCTGCGGTCAAGGTCAAAGAGGTTTTTGCCTGCTTCTCCTCAAGGATTTTGATGGCTGGCTTCCTGTCTTACATTTAGGCCTTTCATCCATTTTGAGTTTATTTTTGTGTAAATCTCACTTGGTCATGGTGGATAATTTTTCTAATGTATTGTTGGATCTGGTTGGCTAATATCTTGTTGAGGATTTTTGTGTCCATGTTCATCAGGGAAATTGGTCTCTAGTTCTCCTTTTTAGTGGGATCTTTGTCTGGTTTTGGAATCAAGGTAATGCTTGCTTCATAGAAAGAGTCTTTCTATTTTTTGGAAGAGCTTCAAGAGAATAGGTGTTAACTCTTCCATAAATGTTTAGTAGAATTCCCCTGGAAAGCCATCTGGTCCCAGACTCTTGTTTTTTGGGAGATTTGTGATTACTAATTTGATTTCTTTACTGGTTATGGATCTGTTCAAATTTTCTATTTCTTCCTGTTTCAGTTTTGGTAGTGTATATGTTTCTAGGAATTTGTCCATTTCTTCCAGATTGCCCATTTTATTGGCATATAGTGGCTCATAATATTCTCTTATTATCATTTTTATTTTTTCTTTGTTGGTTGTGATCTCTCCTCCTTTCTTGATTTTATTCATTTGGGTTATTTCCTTTTTCTTTTTGGTCAAACTGGCTAGTGGTTTGTCCATTTTGTTAATTCTTTCAAAGAACCAGCTTCTGGTTTCATTGATCTATTCTACTGATTTTTTGGTTTTGATGGCATTAATTTATGCTCCATTCTTTATTATTTCCTGTCTTCTGCTGGTTTGGGGTTTTATTTGCTGTTCTTTATCCAGCTCTTTAAGGTGTAAGGTTAGGTTGTGTATCTGAGTCCTTTCTTCCTTTTTTAGGAAGGCCTGGATTGCTATATAGTTTCCTTTTATGACCGCCTTTGCTGCGTCCCAGAGGTTTTGGATTGTGGTGTTACCATTTTCATTGGCTTCCATGTACTTTTTAATTTCCTCTTTAACTTCTTGGTTAGCCCATTCATTCTTTGGTAATATGTTCTTTAGTCTCCAAGTATTTGTTACCTTTCCAAATTTTTTCTTGTGGTTGATTTTGTGTTTCTAGTGTTGTGGTCTGAAAATATGCCCGGTATGATCTTGATCTTTTTGTACTTGTTGAGGGATGATTTGTGTCCGAATATGTGATCTATTCTGGAGAATGTTCCATGTGCACTGGAGAACAATGTATATTCTGCTGCTTTAGGATGAAATGTTCTGAATATATCTGTTAAGTCCACCTGGTCCAGTGTGTCATTCAAAGCCATTGTTTCCTTGTTGATTTTCTGATTAGATGATCTTTCCATTGCTGTAAGTGGGGTGTTGGAAGTCCCCTACTGTTATGGTATTATTATCAATGAATTTCTTTATATTTGTGATTAATTGATTTATATATTTGGGTGCTCTCACATTTGGAGCATAAATGTTTACAATTGTTAGGTCTTCTTAGTGGGTAGACCCCTTAATTATGATATAATGCCCTTCTTCATCTCTTGTTACAGTCTTTAAAGTTTAGATTGCCTATATAAGTATGGATAGTCTGACTTTCTTTTGTTGACCACTAGCATGATAGACGGTTCTCCGTCCCCTTACTTTCTTTTTTTTTAAAAATTTTTAAATCTTTATTTATTTTTTTGAGACAGAGAGAGACAGAGCATGAACGGGGGAGGGTCAAAGACAGAGGGAGACGCAGAATCCAAAACAGGCTCCAGGCTCTGAGCTGTCGGCACAGAGCCTGACGCAGGGCTTGAACTCACAGACTGTGAGATCATGACCTGAACCAAAGTCAGACACTCAACCAACTGAGCCACCCAGGTGCCCCTACATCTCCTTACTTTCAATCTGAAAGTCTTTAGGTCTAAAGTGCGTCTGTTGTAAACAGCATATAGATGGGTCTTTTCTTGTCCATTCTGTTACCCTATGTCTTTTGATTGGAGCATTTAGTCCATTGATGTTTAGAGTGAGTACTGAAAGACATGAATTTATTGCCATTATGTTGCTTGTAGAGTTGGAGTTTCTGGTGGTGTTCTCTTGTTCTTGCTAGTCTTTGTTGCTTTTGGTATTTATGTATTTATTTATGTATTTATATATTTATGTATTTATGTATGTATTTATTTATTTAATCTTTTCTCCCCTCTCAGAGAGTCCCCCTTAAATTTTCTTGCAGGGCTGGTTTAGTGGTCACGAACTCCTTTAATTTTTGTTTGTCTGGGAAACTTTTAATCTCTCCTTCTATTTTGAATGATAGCCTTGCTGGATAAAGAATTCTTGGCTGCATATTTTTCCAATTCAGCACATTGAATATATCTTGCAACTCCTTTCTGGCCTGCCAAGTTTCTGTGGATAGGTCTGTTGCAAACCTGATCTGTCTTCCCTTGTAGGTTTGGGACTTTTTTTCCCCTTTCTGCTTTCATGATTCTCTCCTTGCCTGAGTATTTTGTGAATTTGACTATGATATGCCTTGTTGGTGGTTGGCTTTTGTTGAATCTAATAGGTGTCCTCTGTGCTTCCTGGATTTTGAGGTCTGTGTCTTTCTCCAGGTTAGAAAAGTTTTCTGCTATGATTTGCTCACATAACCCTTCTACCCCTATTTCTCTCTCTTCCTCTTCTGGGACCCCTATGATTCTGATGTTGTTCCTTTTAATGAGTCACAGATTTCCCTAATTCTTAAATTGTGCTCTTTTGCCTTAGTCTCCCTCTTTTTTTCTGCTTCAATATTCTCCATAATTTTGTTCTCTATATTGCTGTTCTACCTCATCCATCCTTGCCACCGTGGCATCTATTTGAGATTGCATCTCAGTTATAGCATTTTTTATTTCATTCTGACTAGCTTTTACTTCTTTTATCTCCACAAAAAGGGATTCTACTCTATTTTCAACTCCAGCTAGTATTCTTATTATCGTGACTCTAAATTCTGGTTCAGACATCTTGCTTGTATCTGTGTTAGTTAATTCCCCGGCTGTCGTTTCTTCCTGCTCTTTCTTTTGGTGTGAATTCTTTCATTTCATCATTTTGAAGGGAGAAAAGAAATTAATGAGGTAAAAAAATTTGAAATTAAAAAAATTAAAAAATTAAAATTAAAAAATTAAAAACAACACACACACACACACACACACACACACACACACACAAATCAAATAAATTATGGTAGATCCTAGGGGTGTTTTGGTCTGGGTGTTGAAAGGGGACTGATAGATTAGAGAAAAAAGGGGAAATAAAAAAAAAAAGGAACTTGTTTGAAAATTTGAAAAAATGAATACAGTGAAATAGAATAAAATGAAATGATGGAAGTAAAATAGAATTTGAAAAAATTACACAAAAGTAAAAAAATTTAGAAAAAATTAAAAATATTTTTAATAAAAATTGAAAATAAAAATAAATTTTTTTTCTGTATTGAAGAAAAAGAAAAGAAACGAAAAAGAGGAAAAAAAGAAAATTAAATAGCTGGACCAGCAAACAGACTGAAATATGGTTGAAATTACATCATTTCCCCCTAGAAGTCAAACTACGAAGTGCTTTACAGTCTGTAAACTAAGCAGGCGGAGAGACTTGTGTTCCTGAAGAGCGGGGTTGGCCCAGTTAGGCGGGGTTTAGTGTAATGGCTCCGTTCTCCACTAGATGGCGCTGCTTAGCTTACGGGGGTGGATTGTTGTGGTGCTTGTAGGTGTGTATGCGCATGCGCGGCAGTGGTGAACATGGCGTCACCCAGGTACTCGGTGTCGAGTGTCGGAGCTCTGTGCTCACCCTGACCAGCAGTCGGGCACGGGTCCTTTGTCTCCGGCTTCCTCTGCTCCCGCTTTTACGCTGAATGTTACCAAGCCTGCAGGTTGTCAGGCGGCACCTCATTCCTGAGTTTTATCTCCGTCGCGGCTGTGCTTCCCGACCCCTCATGGAGGGACCGCGGCTGGGACCGCTCAGATCCTCTGCGGGAGGGTCTCCCCGAGCAATGGCCGGTGCCGGCCTCACCCGGGAACATTCGTGGGACTCTGCTGCTGCCGTCGCCAGAGACTGCGGCTGGGCGCCAGCCCGCCTCAGAGAAGGTTCACGCGATCGTGTAGCAGCAGAGTTTCAGGGATTGTGGAAAATCACAGCATGCATCTGGCCCCAGGCTTCACCTTTAACGACCTTGTTCCAGCGCCAGCGAATGTGGTTGTTCTCTGGGGTCTGCTGGGACCAGGCAGCCACACAGCCTCTACCAGATGTCTTCCCGGCAGGGAAACCACCTCTCCCCATGTGGCCGGAGGATAACGGGCCTTCACTCTGCTCCTGGGGATCCGACCTTCCCACCAGAGCCGCACCAGGTAACGAGCTGCAGAGTTTCAGGCTCTGCGATCCCCATTTATAGAGTCTTAATGGAATCTAAACCCTCTCCTTTCTCCCTTTTTGGTTCAGTCCCTGCAGCTGTTTCCACTTTTCCACTTTCTTTCCAGCTGTTTTTTTTTGGGGGGGGTGTGCTTTTCCCATATCTGCCCCCCCCCCCCCCATCTCCATCCTCTAGCTGGCAAAAACAGCTCCCTACCGTCCGCGGCTTCTCTCTCCCCCAGTTCACCTCTCCGTGCAGTGTACCTGCTGAGTTCTGTGGTTCAGGTTGTGCAGACTGTTGTGTGAATCCTCAGATCAGTGTTCTAGGTGTGCCGGATGGTTTAGTGTTGATCTGGCTATTTCATGGACGCCAGATGCAAAAAAAAATCCATGCTGTTCCTCCATCTTGACTCCTCTGGCGCTGGGGTTTTTCAAAGAACCCTACCCCCACTCTGGATGATCCCAGGGAACAGCTGAGGTTGAGAACTTCTCAACTTGTCCAGAGACCTGTTCTTTGAGTCCAGAAAGCCTCTTTAATAAAAGATGGAAGAATTGTTTCCTGTACCAAGAACTGGGTGTCTGGGTCCAGCTGAGCCCCAGTCCAAATGCCAATCCCACACAAGGTTGTGGTTCCAGATCTTGGAGGCGTTCACTCCAGCCCACCCATAGGGGCTGGTGGTTGGATCCAGCAGGACCTGCATTCCACACACATTCATTCTTGGTCTTTAAGGACCCTCGCCAGGTAGATATTATCTTGATATCTCAGACTAGTGAACCAGCGTTTGGAGAGCATTCTCTTTATTTATTTTTTAAATGTTTTTTTTATTTTGAGAGAGAGAGAGAGAGAGAGAGAGAGAGAGAGAGAGAGAGCTTGCACATGAGCAGGGGAGGGGCAGAGAGAGAGGGAGACAGCGAATCCCAAGCAGTCTCTGTGCTGTCAGCACAGAGCCTGATGTGGGGTTTGAACTCACGAACTATGAGATCGTGTATGACCTGAGCCGAAATCAAGAGCTGGATGCTTAACTGACTGAGCCACCCAGGTGCCCCTGGAGAGCCTTTTATTTGTTTATTTATTTATTAATATTTTTTAATGTTTATTTATTTTTGAGAGAGAGAGTGCGAGGTGGGGAGGAGCAGAGAGAGAGAGAGAGAGACAGAATCCAAAGCAGGCTCCAGGCTCCGAGCTGTCGGCACAGAGCCCGATGCGGGGCTCGAACCCATGAGCCGTGAGATCATGACCTGAGCTGAAGTCGGACGCTCAACCGACTGAGCCACCCAGGCGCCCCTGGAGAGCCTTTTAAAAGCTACCTTTCATCAAGAACTTTAACCTGTGCTAAGTACTTTACATTCAATTCTTTATTAAATTATCACATGAGATAGAAATATTCTCATGGATGAAGAAATAGAGGCTCAGAGAAGTAAAGTTACATGACTAAGGTCACACAGCTCTTAGAGACAAATGAACCTGGATTTGAGATCCCTTTTAAAAATAACCCCAAACTCTCCTTTGCCAGACCTCTCTAACCTTCATCTCCAAAACCAAGGAAACATTAAAAAAAAAACCCAACACTTGTTAAGTTGGATGCAAGGGATCTGCACCGTAGCATTGCGTTATCTGTATGCAAATTTCCCCTTACCAGTTTCAGCTATCGGGAGAGATACTAATCCTCATTTGAGCGCGCTCAAGTTGTGCGGGTAAAAATTACTTTATGTAATGAACTCTTAGATCAATTCTTATTGAAATGAGCTGGAATTAGATTTTTGCTGTTCCCATATGCAATGCCTTCAATTCGGTGATGAATTACCGGAGTCAGCAGCTCTGTGACATTTCAATGCCGTGCACGGCGTGTTACAGCTTTCTTGTTTGCTGGCCCTTTGCGGAGCCAAGGCAGACCTATGGAAGTGCATTTTTTTAATTTAGTGGGGCTGTTCGATAGAGGTTTTCCTTTCTTTTTTTTTTTCTTTATTCAGGGGAAATGTGCCATTTTAACGTTTAGATTCATTTGTTTTCAAAACCTCTCTTGGGTCACTGTGTGAATATTAATGATTATTTGCACACACAGATACATTATGTGTGTGACTTAGGGCAAGCTCCTCCCCTCCCCGGGCTTCCTGTTCCTCCCTCTCTGAGACGGAAGGATTACATCAGGTTGCTGTTTGCCAGAATTCTCTTCCTCTTAAGGTGCTAAGAAAAAAAAAATTGGAGAAATGTCGGGTGTGGCAAGGTCAGGACCTCTGCCTTCAGAATGCGAACTTGCTCCTTTATTTTTTTCTGTGTTCCTGCCCCAGCCCGCAGAGTAAGAACGCCTCCTAACACGCCTGGCCTTCTCACGAGGTGTGGGGAGCAGCTCTGACCCCAGGTCCTTCAGGTTAATGTGCCTGGAGAGCTGAGCAGGGCTTGCCAGGCTGTAGATGGTTTTCACGGGCTGTGGACCCTGCAGCCAAAGGCTGACTGGGCCACCTGAAGGCGTGTCCCTCTGTGCGGAAGGTGGACAAGCGCCTGTGGTTCGTCCTGCAGAGTTATGATTAGGTGCCTGTTCTCTCGAACTTGCATCTTCCCGGTAAAGTGAAGGGTTATCATTCTGTGCTGACCCTCTCTATCCTGAATCACTTCTTTTATGACTTAGAGACCATTTTGTCTGGTACTAATGTGGCTGCTGTACCTTTATTTGCTAGTATTTGCCTGATGCATTTTTCTCCATCCCTTCACTGTTCATCTTTCTGTGTGTGCGTGTGTGTGTCTGTGTGTGTGTGTGTGTGTGTGTTTTGTAAATAGCATATAGCTGGATTTTCCCACACTCCAGTCTGATAATCTCTTTAATTGGGATGGTTATTCTGTTTACGTTTGTTGTAAACATTTTAATATGTTTGAGCTAGTTTCTCTCATGTTAACTTTTTTGAATTTCATTTGTCTTGTTCTATTTATCATCTGTCCATCTATCCATCCATCTTCCCTCCCTCCTTCCCTCCCTCCTTCCCTCCCTCTTTCTCTTCCTTCCTTCCTTCCTTCCATCCATCCATCTATCCATCCTGTCTTTTTCTTTCTTTCTTTCTTTCTTTCTTTCTTTCTTTCTTTCTTCCTATCGATCTATAAATCGATTTATCTATCTATCTGTGAGTCTATATATAATTTTTTCTTTTCTGGTTGGTAAAAATGAAAAAGTTTTTTCTTACTAACTTTTCTCTCTCTCCTGGGAATGAAAATTATAGCCTGTGTGTTTACTCTTTAAATGATGATCTTTGAAATTTTACTCTGCACCTGAAACTTGATAATCTTGGCTGAGTATCTCGGCCGTCACCACCTCCCTGCCCTGCCTGAACATGCGAACACCATGGACGATTTTAACCCGAATCCCCTTCCCGCTAATCCACATGCCTGTGTTGCCAAGATTTTAGTTCTCTCTTCAGTAAGCCTGCTTATTAGGCAGGAATTTTTACTTTACGTACACAATGTCCATCTGCATTCACCTGCACTCGTCTTTCTGCCCCACCTTGCATTCCTTCTTGTATCTCAGACCTTCTGTGTGAGGTCATTTTCATTCCTTTAGAAGGTCTTCCCTTTGGGCGACTGGTAGTTAAAGCTTTCAGCTTTCGTTGTTCTAAAAATGCCCTCATTTGACTTTTATTCTTGAGACATAGTTTTGTTAAATTTATGCTCCCACAGACGGAATGTTTGTGTCCCTTGAAAAGTTCTTACTCTGCGCTCTCGCTGAGGCTCTGGGCGACCCCACAGCTGGACCCGTGGAAGAGGGGGAGGCCGTGGGGCCAGGAGCACCCTCTGCTCCTTTCGTGGGACATTTACGAGTGTGTTGTGCTGAAATGGCTTGGGGAATCCTGTTTCCAGGAGGCCTCAGCACTTCATCAGGAGTCCGGATATACAGAGAGAGGGTTGTATTTTTTCCGAGCTCACTGTGCGCCTGGCACTGTTCTAGGTGCCATGGGGAGGAAGGATGAACAGAGTCCCCTCCCTCCTGGAGCTGACGTCCTGGCGGAGGAGACAGACACTCTCAAGGAGGTACGTGAGTAACGGGATAATTTTAGATGGTTGTGGGCTCCACGAAGCTGAGGGAGGCATAGGGAGCGATGAAGGCGGTTATGTGGGGCGGGAGAGAAGGGCATCTCTGGTGGGGCTTGAGTTGGAGCCCGAAGTGGGGGGGCATCGCTCTGTGGGAAGCGGACGAAGTGCTCCCGGAAGACAGCGGTGAAGCAGGAGAAGGGGATACAAGCGGAGGCCCTGAGGTGGTCCCCTCTTATCTGCGATTTCTCTCTCTGTGATTTCCGCCGCCTGCAGTCAACCGTGTTCTGGAAGCAGATGGTCCTTGTCCTAACCATTGGCAGAAGGTCAGTGGTCACCTAACGCTATGTCAGAGTGCCTACGTCACCCGCTCTACCCCACCGCATCTCCTCATGGAAGCATTGTGTCCTTTCACATCGTCACAAGAAGCAGGGCGAGTACGGGACGATCAGATGCTTAAAAACTTTTTTTTAATGTTTATTTTTGAGAGAGAGACAGAGCATGAGCAGGGGGAGGGGCAGAGAGAGAGGGAGACACAGAATCCGAAGCAGGCTCCAGGCTCTGAGCTGTCAGCACAGAGCCCAGTGAAGGGCTGGAACCCACAAACCATGAGATCATGACCTGAGCTGAAGTCGGTCACTCAACCGACTGAGGCCCCCAGGTGCCCCTGGGACAATCAGATGTTTTGAAAGAGAGAGAGAGCACATTCACATAACTTTTATTATGTTATAGAGTTACAGTCATCTCACTTTATTATTAGTTGTTGTTAATCTCTTACTGTGCCTGTTTACAAATTAAACTTTATCGTGGGAATGTATGTATAGGAAAAAAACATAATATGTACAGGGTTTGGTGCTATGTGTGGCTTCAGGCATCCGCGGGGAGTACCTCCTTGCTGATGAGGGGGGACCACTGTGCTTACAACCAAGCGACAGAAAGACCTACATGTTTGGCACTCTGTTCTTTATCTGCTGCTTCCTAACACATGACCACAATCTTGGCAGCTCAAAACCACAGGCACTTGGTATCTCGCTGAGAGCCAGCGGGTCAGAAATTTGATCAGGGCTCAGCTGGGTCCGCTGCTCAGGGTCGCACAAGGCTGCCGTTGGGGTGTCGGGCAGATGGCATTTTCATCTCAAGGCTCAACTGGGGAAGGCTCCTCTTCCAACGTCATTTAGGTTGTTGGCAGAATCTATTTCCTTATGGACGCATGACCTAGGGCCCTGGTCTTCTGCTGGCTGGTGGCTGGACACAGCTCTCAGGTTTTGGAGTCGGAAGTACCCAGATCCCCCTGCAGCCGTTCGCCACATGGGCTTCCTCAACACGACCGTCCACCTCATCCAGCCAACCAGGAGGGTCTCTGCTCATGGAGGCCCCAGTCCTTTTTGAGGGCTTTCACCTCATTAAGTCAGGCCCACCCAGGATGATCCAGCTTTTGAGGAGCTCACAATCAACTGGTTTGGGACCTTAGTTACACCTGCAAAGTCTCTTTACTGTTGCCATGTTCTATTGGCCAAGGCAAGTCCTTCCCATCCTCAAAGGGAGGAGACCGTACAGGATGTGAGCCTCAGGGTGCAGAGGTCATGGGGCCTGTCTTCAACTTCTGCCGACCACCGGCACACTGAGTGGGAATGGCAGCCGTATGGCAGATGCTGCTTGTCCCCTGCCCAATATCTAACTCCCCTGTCTTCCTTATCAACAAAACCTGGCTTTGTTCCAGAAGCAAAGTGCCCATCTTCCCAGGCTCCCTAGAAGCTGCTCCTGGTGATGTGATAGGGCTCTGGCCAATGACTTGTAGCAAACTAAGGAAAAGTTATGTTTCCTGATAACAAGGGACAGACCCAACTGGCACGCGCCTTTTCTCCTTTGCTTCTTTCCTTTCTTCCTGCCTGGAACTTAGACACAAAGCCTAGAAGTGGGGCAGCCGTCTTGTGACCATGAGGCTTCTTATTTAAAAAAAAAATTTAATGTTTAACTTTTGAGAGAGAGTGAGTGAGCAAGCGAGCATGAGTGGGGGAGGGGCAGAGACAGCAGGAGACACAGGATCTGAAGCAGGTTCCAGGCTCTGAGCTGTCAGCACAGAGCCCTATGCAGGGCTCAAACCCTGTAACTGTGAGATCATGACCTGAGCCCAAGTTGGATGCTTAACCAACTGAACAACCCAGGTGCCCTGAGGCTTCTTATTTTCTGAAGCTGGCAGAGTAGGAGGATAGAAGGAGCCTGGGCCTCCAAGGGCATTTTGGAACTTCTCTGGACCACTCTTGAACTTCTTGATGTGTGAGAAAAGTCTCTCCCCATTTGGTAATGCAAATGTACCTAAGTTTCTGTTACACGGACCCAAATACAATCCTAGCGTGCTGCCATTATCAGGCAAAAGTCAGGTCATAGAGGTCCTTGTTGGACACATCATGGAGTGTGGGTTTTATTCTAAGTTAAATGGCAAGATGTTGAGTCAGACGGGTGCCTGGATTTTGATTCATATTTTGGAAGACTCTTCTGGCTACTTAGCAAAGAATGAATCTTGGGATGGGGCACGTGTACAAGATTGGAAGCGGAGGCTCGGGGAGGGTGAGTAAGTGGCCCAAGGTAACACAGCTGGAGAGGGACACGAATGTGAACCAGACCGCATGTTTGTTTGACTTGACAACATCGGCTTTGGCTGTTGTCTTGGAGTTTGATCAAGGTCTCTTGTCTGCCTGCTGTTGCTGGAGGAGCCCCAAAGCTACCACTTTGCTTATCTCTGGAGTTTCATTCTCTGAAAAACCTCATGATTTTCAGTCTTAAAAGGCAAATTCATTCTGGGCCTGGAAATTTTTCCAGATCAATCTGGGTCAACCTAATTACAGCTAATGAAAGAAAGATGTGTGTGTGTGTGTGTGTGTGTGTGTGTGTGTGTGTGTGTATGTGCGTGTGTGGGAGAGAGAGCTTTCCATTATGATTTGCTTACAGTTCCTTTTAAGTCCCTGTTGACTGATACTGATACCACCTGATACTATTAGAGCTTGGAAATGAAAATAGTTTTGCCTTAGAATCAGAACTCCTATCAGCCCCAACTGATGCTAAATGTTAAAGGAGCTTGCAGTGGGACACATTCCTTGGACATGATGCTGAATTTCATCCAGGGGGCTCCAAGGCAATCGTGCAGGACTTGACATGGTAAGGTGGCATAGTGGCCACGTATGTTGGACTTCAGCCCCTAGTCCCCACCGATTTATGGGGTGACCCTGGTAAGTCACTTCCCCTCTTGGGTCCTCAGTCTTCCCATCCTCTAAGTGGTGCTCTCAAGCCAGAGTGGAGGTTCCCAGTCCATGTTGCCCAGAGTCCAGGGGTTTTAGGGGTTGCTCCTGAGAAAAGGGTTGCTCCTCTTTGGATCAGCTGAGTCTGGAGCTGAAGGTCATTAGAGGACAAGGAAGAAGCTTCAGAAGTAGACACCTGCAGCCTTGTCCCCGAGAGAGAGCTCACTTTGGCTCCAGTGTTTTGCTCCAGGGGAAGAGGTGGGAAAGGAGAACAAAGCTCTGTAAGTCACAGAAAAAAGCATCTGCCCTAATTAGACCCATCATGGGTGAGCAGGTGGCCTCCCTCCAGTCCTCCTGGGGGGCTGGAAGCTAGCCATCTGCTTGCTTCCCGGGAGCAAAGTCTCCTTTGCTCTCTTGAATCCATGGGCAAAGCTGACTTGGCGAGTCAGGAGGAGCTGGGGCAGCCCCAAGAGAAGAGGAACGAGGAAATGATGGAGAGATTCAGTAAGAGGGCTAGGAAGAAATGCTCTAGAGCTTGGAAACATTAAACCTGGAGGAGAGAAGCCCGGGGGTCTGGGGGTGGGGTAGATGTGTGGGACAATCCTCTGTAGGATACCAGTTGTGGAGGATTCTGAGGGTATCATTCACTTCCTTCATAACTTCAGTCTGATCACATCAACCTAACCTAACCAACCCAACACAACCCATCCCACCTCAACCTAACCCAGACAACCCAGTCCTATTTGTCCGTCCATCCATCCACCCATCCATCCACCTAGCCTACATTTCTCCACTCATGCATTCACTTACCCACTGGTCTATCCATCCATGCAACTGACTCATTTGGTTGAACCCCTTCCTATTTCCCTCTCTGCCTTATTCGTGTGTTATTTCAACTACTCCATCAATATTTGCTGAGCACCTACTATATATACCTGGGAGTGCAGCGGAGAATGAACAGCTTGGGTGGCTCACAGGCCAGTGTTGTAAACAGATATGCAAACAAGTCTGAGAAGTGATTGTAATACAGGGAGGAGCAAAGGGCTATTACAACGTGGAAGGGGGAGGAACTGTTTAGGGAAATGGATCAAGGAACGCTCCAAGGAGGCAACAATATCCAAATTGGCTCCCGAAGGAGGAGCTTCAGTTTTATCAGCTGGACAACCAAGGAAAAGGTTTATTTTTGGGGTGCACAGCCAGTTTGAGGAGTTCAGGCCACGCTTGCCTTTTGCAGATAATATTAGCGTTACTTCCATTTCCTCCTCCTTCTGAGCCTCAGAAAAAGTCTGGATCATTCAACTCAAATTTCTGGGCTGTTCGAATTCAGGTTTAATTCAACAACTGATTATTTTTCAAAACACTGGAGGGAAAAAAAAACACATTCAAGGAAAAATCCTAGAAGCTCACAACAGGAAGTTATCTTAACCAACCTGTATGTGGCATCTCTGGAAAGTGAGCATCCAACACGCCAGTGAATAGCCATTCTTTGTGCTGAGAGGCCGGGTGTGTGTGTGCACGTGCGTGCGTGTGTGTGTGAATTTGAGACGATTCTGCTTCCATCGGACTGTTTCTTAGTGTTTGGTACAAAAGGTGTCCCTTTTGTGTTAGCAGGTCACATTGTCCCAGAGCTTGACTCTTTTTTAAAAAAATATTTGTTTTTGAGACAGGAGAGAGAGAGAGGAGGGAGGGAAGGAATGTGAGTGAGGGGAGAGGCAGAGAGAGGGAGAGAGAATCCCAGGCAGGCTCTGTCGTGTCAGCACAGAGCCTGACGCAGGGCTCAGACTCATAAACTGTGAGATCATGACCTGAGCCGACATCAAGAGTTGGATGCTTAACTGACTGAGCCACCCAGAGGCCCCGAGGTATTAGTTGAAACAGGAATAGGTGACAGGCACTTACTTGGGCCTAAGCTCATCTCACAGGGACTGCAGGGAGGGTCAAATGCCCTAATGTGTGTGAACTGAAGCCTTGCTAATGCTGGAGTGTAATAGAAGCGAAGACATTTCAAAGCTCCTCTCCTCCAGTCTGCCTTTCCCCTCTCGTCTGCACCCCTTCCTGCCCTCCCCCTGCCCCTCCTCACACCAGCCTTGTAAACCTGGATTAAGCAGTGTTCTTTGCTTTCTAGAACCTTGGGAAGAAAACTGGTATAGATTACTCTTACAGAAATGGCCCTCGAGGAGGAACAAACCTTGGTTTGAATCCTGGCTATCGTCATTTACTAACCAGCTACTTAACTTCTGTAAGAAGCAGCTTCCTTTAAAAAGGAGATAATATTGGCGCCTGGGTGGCTCAGTCAGTTAAGCGTCCGACTTCGGCTCAGGTCATGATCTCATGGTCCGTGAGTTCGAGCCCTGCGTTGGGCTCTGTGCTGACAGCTCAGAGCCTGGAGCCTGTTTCGGATTCTGTGTCTCCCTCTCTCTGACCCTCCCCCGTTCATGCCCTGTCTCTCTCTGTCTCAAAAATAAATAAACGTTAAAAAAAATTTTAAAAAAGGAGATAATATTTCTGCTAATATTTCCCCCTGGCTTATTGAGACAACCTACATCATATGCTTATATATACTGTGCCTGGCATGAGTGTCTTTATCAGTTTTAAATTTCAGGACCTGGCATGTCGTAGGCACTTACTTAATGTTTGTTGATGACTGTATGATTGCTTACACAATATGCAGAACATCGTATTTTTAGATTAACGTAACTACCAACTTTAGCTTGCTAGCTTGCATATTGCTTATAGGACGCTTTCCTTGGC
Source organism: Panthera leo (assembly GCF_018350215.1). NCBI lineage: Eukaryota > Metazoa > Chordata > Mammalia > Carnivora > Felidae > Panthera > Panthera leo. Next base: position 33,552,129 of record NC_056694.1, on the reverse strand, counting down.
TATGCAGTCAGATCCTCAGCTTGCTTTCCTCCAGTTCTGTGGATTCTAGGCTTTAAACCCTGGTATGAAATGCCTTGCCTGCACCGTGGACCAGCAGGTCCCACTTCCTGGCCATTGGTGTTCACGCTCCATCCGCCCACCCGGCTGTGGACAGCTTGGCCATCCTCAAAACGAAAAGTGGTCTCTATATCCTGCTCAGTAAACAATGTTGAGGACACTCTCAAGTCTAAACTTCCTGCCCTGATCGGCTCTGTGAAAGCTTCTAGTTCCGTGGGTCTCAACCGAAGGTGATCTGAACACCCTGCCCCTCCAGCAGGGGCCATGTGTCAATGTCTGCAGACACTGTTGACCGTCACAACTGGGGTGTGTCTGTGCTGAATAAGTGAGTAAAATATGAAAACTAATAAGCGTTCAAAGCAGTCACTCTTAGGTCCTGCACTCTTGTGAGATAAATACTCTGGATGGACACGTAAACACCTGCTTCTCCCCCTCCTCGGCATCTTGCCCATCTTCCAGGTGAGTTTTCTGCAGACCACCTTCAGAAACTTTTCTGAACTCTGAGATGACCGCGTTTCACGCCTGAGATGATTTCATGCCTCCGGAACTGGCGCAGTCAGGAACATTTTCCGTCTTGCTGCAGAGCCGTGCATGTTACTTGGAAACGACTTCCTTCTCCTCCACCCTGGGACACATTTACTGCCACCAACCCAGGGTCTTCCTTTCTGGGAACGGAGGGGGTGCTTTCCATGTGCATCTGCCGGCGTCCCACTCACCTTCAAACCACGACCGTGCCCACCTGGGATTGTGCCGAGGTACCGTCAACACAAGGACCTGACTGGCCTTCTCCGCTGCTGTCTCTCTCATGGGTCACACGGGCCCTGGCCCGTCGTAGGTGCTCAATGCAGACCAGGTGAAAAAATGCTAAATGCATGAGGTGTTCTAAAGCTTTGGCCTGGCAGACCAAGATCGCTTGAGAATCGCACAGAGTTGTGGAGAGAGTGTAGACTCTGGGTCATCATTCGTGGGGGCGAGTCCCAGTGGTGTCTTATTATCCCTGGGCTCTTGGCGTGGTGACCTTTTAAGGGGCTTTGCTCATTTTTCTGATGGGCCTAATTTATACCCGTCTCCCAGGGCTTCTGTGGCAAGTAAAATAATTCGCGTGTGGTAGGGTGTTCGATAAATGGCATCTGTTCATAGTAACAGGAGCCACCAGGCCTGGCTTGTTCCATGGGACCAGTCAGGTAACTGCACAGTCACTCCTATAGCTAGAGGGTTCTCTCCTGCTTTCCTATAGGGTCCTGTTTTCCTTTCTTTCTTCTCCCTGCATCCCCCGGATTTTTTCCCCATCTGGGCCCCAGTCATGTAGGTCTGAACCTCAACGCACAGAGGGAAGCTCAAGCCAGTTCATCATCCTCTTTGCTTCAGCACGTGGCACAGGAGCCCCGGGTGCTGGCGGCTCAGAGAGGTCAAGTAACCTGTGCCGGCTTCACACAGCGAGGCCATGCCAAAGCTCCAATTTGATCCAAGATCTCCTGACTTCCACGCCCTTGCTCCTCTTCCCATACTGAGGCCAGGGGTTTACATTTGGTGCTTTAGTGGCCAAAGCACAAATGCTCTTAAAGCTGGACCTATTGAGACTCACATGGCCGCTTTCTGCAGCATTCAATGAAGCGGCTGCTCTGAGTGTTTGGGGCCTCGTGAGGACAGGACGTGCATGAGAAACGCTTACAGAACGGGCTTCTCAGAGCAGTGCTCCTTTGAAGAGCGGCACTGGCCCTGGCTCAGATGTCCTTGTGCTTTAAGGTCGGCCTCTCGAACACAGGCTTTGATGGTGGAGCTGCTTTCCGCAGGAAAACAGCAGCTCCCGGGATGAGCCCCGCCCCAGGGCCCTTGGCTCCTCTTGGCCCCAACCTCAGTCCTTACTCTGCGACGGGGGAGTGCTTTGTGCTCAGGGTCTGTCCTGAGACTGTGGCTTCCCCACGCCTCTGGAGAGGAAGAGGCTTGGGGGCCAGGCTCTCCAGGTCTGCAGTCCGGCTCCACTGCCGGTGGCTGGGTGACCACTGGCAAGTCGTCCAACCTCTGCACCTGTCAGATGGGGGCGCTCCTCCTGGGGCTGGGGCGAGGACCAAGTGAGTCAAAGACCAGCAGTGCTTACTGTAGTGTGCCGCATGTGATAAGTGCTCAGTAAGCATCATCTATTGTTAGTAAACACAGACGCTGAATCTCACCTTGGATTCACAGCTCAGCTCTGCTTCTCACGGCCTGGGTGACTTTGGGGGAGCTCCTTGACTGCTCAGAGTGACAACATCCCAGCAGACAAGTGAACAGAATAATGCTTCCGGTAGCTTCCGGTTTGCGCATATCCATCTGTGGGACAAACCGTACTCTGGGGGCATTTACCCCGAAGCCCACGTAATCCTTCAGTGTGAGTTTTTGTACACCAGCTGGTGCAAGGACATCTTAACATCCGTGTGATGATGCCTTTTGGCAAACATTTCCTCTCCGGGAGGGTCTCCACCTTTGTGGGCCGCAACAGCCTTTGTGCCAAGGACGTTAATATTTTATTGCATTTTTGCAATTACTGTACAAAACCAAGCAGAAAGAAGTGCTGATCCTACTGGCGAAGGAGCACGGATCTCATAAACTAGATACAACTGAGCCAAAGAACGAAAAAAAGAGAGAGAGAGAGCGAAGATGAAATCACAGAAGCCACCAGCACAGCAGATCTTTAACGTTAGCTAGATGATCTTCGGGCTCAGCTTGCTGCCTGTCACGCACTTGTGAAAGAAAAGTATAAAATGCACGAACCAGTATGAAAATGCCAGAACGGTGTGGTCGAAGGCAGCCCCGGAAAAATGAGCTTTCATTAAAGGCTACATACAGAGATTTTCTTTCTCTTTCCCCAACAGGACCCCGCTGCTCAATTTCTGCAAACGTCTGCACTTGTACATCGCATATGTGAGCAGGGCCGGTGACGGCTCTTCAGGTAAAGGGCCCCCCACATTGCGTGGCACCAATGGGTGCTCCCTAACGGATGGCGATCGTCACCACCGTCACCCTCATCATCCTGTGCTGGCCTCAGAAGATTCAGAGTCAGCTGAGTGTAGATGGAAAGCTTTAGAACGTCAGCCATCACTTAGGTGATTCAGAAACTAATGATGGTTTCCCTGACAAGTGTCCATTCAGCTTCTGCTGGGAGACCCCCAGTCTTGGGGAGCTCCTTGCCTGCTGTGCAACCCACCCTCTTTGTTAGGTGTGGCTGAGTATAGCTACTCGGTGTCAGTGTATGTCTCGGGGACCATTACCTACTAGTGGGCTTTATGTACTTTATGGAGATACGCAGTGAGATCTCTTTTCACATAGAAGGGCACCCACACAGACTATCCACCCTTCAAAAACTCATCCATTCATTCATTCGTTCGTTCGTTCCTTCATCCACAAATGTTTCCCGAGTGCCTACTTTGAGTGGTCTCTTGCTTCAGTGTGGGAGGTGTTCCAGGGCCCATGGACGAGACAGACAACTGCAGTTTGGCATTGTAACTGTGGGGCCATTTCAATCTGGAAAGGGAGGGGAGCAGCATGGGAGCCCCAAAGAGGCTTCAAGCCCAGCTGGGGGTGGTGATGGCTACAGAAGGCTTCCTGGAGGAAGTGACATCTGAGATGAGTCTCAGAGGATGGGTGGGAGGTGGGGACGGAGTAGAGGAAGGCATTTGAGATGGAATGGAGAGAGTGTTCAATAGATATGGAGCTCTGGATACAGATGCATGTTCATTGTGTGTGTGTGTGTGTGTGTGTGTGTGTGTGTGGTCTGTCTGGAGGGTGCCTGAGGATGGAACCAGTGAAGTTGAAAGGTCTAGGAGAACCTTCATTCCAAACTAGTTTGGACTTTCTTTGGGGGCTGTGGAGCTCCCCTGGCAGTCCTTCTGGTGGCCCTGGCCCTGGGCTGAGGGGTCCCTGCTCTGGTCTGGCGCCCTCCCGGTGGGTGCGGCTGCTGTTGGCTTTCGGAGTGACATAGTCTGTTGGCATTGCCTATTGCACGGCTCCTTTGCCTTTATGTCCCTTCCGGCCCCTTCCATGGTCTGGTGGCATGAACTTAGCTCTGGAGCCGGACACACCAGGGGTAAGTCCCAGCTCTGCTGCTGCCGACTCTTGAGCCTCAGCCCAGCTCCTTGACCCCCAGAAACCTCAGTCTTGCTTGCAAAGTGCAGAAAATGACAAAAGTAGTGAACATTTCTATGCGGTTGTGTGCGGCAAGCACCGTTCTAAGCGTTTTACAAAAACCACTCACTCAATCTTTACGACGACTCTGTGAGCTTGTTACTGTTATTATTATTCCCATTTTATAGATGAGAAGACAGATGCATGGAGAGGCCCAAAGTCTTCCAGCTGGTAAGTGGCGGGGCCAGAAGTCCCCAGAACCTCTCTGCTAGAGTTGACGTGAAGATCAGAGGAGCTGACACAAGCAGAGTCCTTGACATGCTGCCCGGCACAGCAGGTACTCAGTAAGCAACAACTGTCATAGGTACTAGGGCTCTGAGAAACATACAGAATGGCACCACCAAGGACAGAGGCAGTCCCCAGCGTTAAGCAAATTCCCTCCATCCAAGGGAGCCCATGGAAGGCCCACTTCAAGCTCATTCGCTCCAGACAACAGGAATGACAGGTCAGGTCTCTGGTGAAAGAGACCAGAACAGCCACTGATGAGAAGCCAGACTTGTTTCCTTCTTCCCCGATGGACGGACCAACTTCTGAGGGCTCTTGTTTCCTTGGGAGTGGAGAGCTGAGCTCTCAGGCACGTTTCCCTCATTGGCTCTGGTCATGGAGGCGGGGTGGGGGTGGGGGCACCTGATAAGCCATAGAGTTCCCCCTGCCCGGTCCCTCAGCTCCAACTCCAGCAAAGCACTGGGGTTTCCAACCTGTCGTTTTTGAATCCCTGAAGCCACATGTCACCCTGTCTTTTACAACACACATAAAGCACTGGCAAGTGGAACCAGCAACTGCACGAGCAAACAGGATGTGGATGTGAGATTTGGTGTCACTGGCAGAGAAGGAAAGGGGGTGGTGGAGGCCAGGAGACTGCCCTAAGCTGGGGACAGCCGAGCAAAGTGTAACTGGTCTGTGCTTTGCAGCCTGCAGACCTGGGTTTGGATGCAGGCCTGGCCACTTGCTGGCCATGTGACCTCGAGCACGGCCATTGGGGTGCATCCTTCATAATTCCTGCCCAAATTCAAGCCCAGGATTGGGCACAGGGGGTGATGATCCCTTTTCAAAATAGATGCTGCATGGTGTGTGGGACGAGGGCTCGGCTTGGGGTCAGACCTGAATTCACATCCACGGGGCCCCACAGGAGCTGCGTGCGGGTGGGGACTGGCTCCTCTCCGGGAGCCTCTGCGTCAGGCTGAAGACAGGGGATAACGAGTATTTGTCATGTAGGGACTAGAGGAGCTGCTCTGGGATCGGGCTGCCTGGATTCAAATCACCGCTCTCCTGGACTGGTTCTCAAAACCCTGGTGATTTCATGCCCCCTTCCCCAGGGATGCATGTTTGTCGTCCGCAGCCTGGGGGAGGTGCTACTGGCCTCTGGCCGGTGGAGGCCAGGGACACTGCTACCCTCCCTACCATGCACAGGACAGTCCCCACAGTGAAGAACAATCCCGCCCTAAAAGTCAAAGGGGCTGAGGCCGAGGAAGGTGCTCTGGTGTCTACCAGCTTGTGAAACTGCTTCACCAGGTCAAGACCGTTCCCTCAATGGGAAAAGGCAGGTGATAACAGGGCTCGATGATAACAGTGGGGGTTGCTTCAAAAACAGAGGCCGTGTGGCACCTGGTGCAGAATCGGGCTCCTGGAAAACCCTTAATACGTGTATGCTCAGATTTTTGTGGCAATGAGGGGCCATAGCATATGTCAACTGCTTGGACACAGGAGGCCCACACGGAGTGGGGGGGTGTGATGACGATGATGGTGATTATGTTCGATTTGCTCAGGATGCCGGCGGTGCCCCTGAGATCCTTCTTCAAGCCTGTACTTCATGGTGGATCCCCATCTCCCCACACCTCTGCCTCAAGGTGATTTTCAAAGCCCTTGTCAAAAGGAAAAAAGCAACGGGCTTGTCCCTGGGGAAGCTGATGATGGCTCTCGGGTCTGCTGGTGCCGAAAATCACAAAAGGCACCTGACTCCCCTGGGTTTTCTTCTGCACTAGTTTTCTGAAAGTCAACTCGAGCAGTTCTTGTACTTGGAAGTTATTTTCCTGGAAAGGCGGCCTGGGGGGGTCTTCCTCCTCCCAGCTCATATTCTGCCTGGGTCTGTTATGAGCTGTTATGAGCTGATGGTGATCCTCCCGCCCCCGCTCTGTCAGTGCTCAACTCCCAATGTGATGGTGTTTGGAGGCGGGGCCTCTGGGGTCAGACTAAGCTGGGGGTGGGGCTCTCACGATGGGATTGGCGCCCTTGTAAGAAGAGGAGAGACCAGAGCTCTCCACCCGGGAGGAAGCAGAGAGAAGGCAGGGCTTGCGAGGCAGGAAGAACGCTCTCACCAAGAACCGAGTTTGTCCGCACCTGGACCTTGCACTTTCCAGCCTTCAGAACCGTGAGGAATAAATGTCTTTTATTTAAGCCTCACGCTCCATGGTGTTTCGCTAGAGCAGCCCAGCTGAGACAGGGCACTCACAGTGAGGAGCTTGCCCTATCTCCCTCTTTCAGGGGGCCCCCGGAGTGGGGTTCTCCCCTCTCCCTCCACCCCGAACTCCCTCTTCCCTGTGAGAAAAAGAGTGGCTTTTCCAGCTGGAGCTTGATGTCCATAGGCCACGCCAGCAACGGGAGCACTGTCCCCTACAGTTGGGGACGAGAAGCAAAGCAAGAAGCCGGCTCTCCGTCTCCTCCCTCTCTAGGGCTGACACCCTGTGGCCTGGGCCGTTATCCGGGATCATGTGGGCGGCCTCATCCGATCAGCTGAATGCCTCAGGAGCAGAAAGAGATTTTTTGGAGAAGAGAAAATTCTGCCTTAAGACTGTAACATGGAACTCCTGCCTGAGGGTCCAGTCTGCTGGCCTGTCCTGCAGAGTTTGGACTTGCCGGCTCCCACAGCTGCCAGGACAATTCCTTGAGATCTGTGTGTGTATCTTGTTTTCTCTGTCACTCTTTGTGTGTGTGTGTGTGTGTGTGTGTGTGTGTGTGTGTGTGTGTCTGCCTGTCTATCAATCAATCAATCAATTAATCAATCATCTACCTACCATCTCCTACTCGTTCTTGTCTGTTCGGGGTGCTATAACAAAACAGCGAACCCCGGGTGACTTGCAAACAACAGAAATATCTTCCTCACAGTTCTGGAGGCTGGAGGTCCAAGACTGGGATGCTGGCAGACGTGCTGTTTGGTGAGAGCCTGCTTCCTGGCCATGCACCGATCCATGGGCAAACCCATCCACCCGTGAACCCGTGGCTTCATCTGCCATCCCTGCTGGTGTTTTAGAACACTTCTGGGGCACAGGTCCACTTGAGAAAATGATGCAGGACTCGGACCTTCTCTCCACAAAACTGCACTTGCGTACGGAACGTCTCAGGCAGGCTTAGGGATCCAGAGACCCCTGACCTGGACGCTGATGGATCCCTGAACTCTACCCACCCGGCCGCTCTCTGTGCTCCTAACCTACTCAGCATCTCGCCTTGGCTGCTCCTTGGAAGCCCCAAGCCCAAGTCTGAACCCAATGCTTCATTTTTCCGCCCTACGTGTTCTTGCCTTCGTGCTCTGTTTGCCAGGCAACGGCACCACCCAGGAGAGAAGCTTGGGGCCATCCTTACATTTTCCCCCTCCCCCTCTCCGCCCACATTCAAACCATCACCGGGACCCACCAGATCCACGCCCACCGCCACCGCCAATTTCGGGCCACGTGGCCATCCCCGCCCAGATGAGCGCGCCGGTCTCCTACTCGGGCCCCTGCTTCCAGCCCCGGTCAGGGCCACTCCGTTCTTCACTTGGAAGCCAGAGTTGAGCTTAAAAATGAAGATTTTATTATTTTATTTGATATTCCCCCCGGCTTGAGAATCAAAGAACACACCTCTCTGTACAACTTTAAGGTGTAGAGTGCGCTGCTCTGATACACGTCCACACTGTACAGCGATTACCACCCTTGTCAGCTGACACCTGTCATGTTACATGATTACAGGTGACTGTGTAAACACCTGCTTTCTGAAACATGTGTCTCCCCTGATGAAAACACTCTTCTGTGGCTCCACCTGCCCTAAGGACACTGCAAAGTCCGTCCTGGGTTAGGAGGCTCTGTAGCCAGCCCTGCTTCTGTCCCCCACCGCTCATTCGTTCCACTAACATTTGTTGAGCGCCCCTGTGTGCCAGGCTCCGTGCTGGGTGCCGGGGGACAGGGGAGAGGGGTTTTGTCCTCCAGGACCTTATGGCTCTCGTCCTGCCTTTTCCAGCTGTGCTGATGACGTCACTACCCAAGTGCACCGCGCCGTGTTTCCATGGTGCTGATGACGTCACCACCCACCTGCGTGACGCGGTCTTGCACCTCTGCCTTTACATCTCGCCACCTGCAGCTCTCCACCCTTCACACGCCAAGTGGCACATCTCCCCGGGGAGGTTTCTGTACCTTTGATCACCATCATTCAACTCTGCCTAGTGTGAGGGCAAGAACAGGAGTTTGTGGCAAGACTACAGGGGGGAAAGCTTCAAGGACAGACAGCTGGGGCCGCTCTGGGGCATCTCAGCAAAGGGGTTTAAAGATGAGTCTCTCCCAACTGCCAACTGTTTGCTGCCTTTGTATCACTCTTCTCCATCACTTTGCTTGATATTCCCGGCCTGAGAGATTGATAGGTGAGATGAGTCAGGTGCCCACCCCTATGAGTAATGCTGGATGGACAGCTTCCAAAAGGCTGTGCAGACTTGGGCAGTGAGGATTCCCCAAAGGAAATGGGATTCTCTAGTAGCAAGGGGCGGGGGGCAGGGGTGGGGCGCTGGCTGAGCTAGGACGGCACGTCTCCCAGACCTTCCTGACCTCTCTGCTGCAGAACTAATTATTTCACCTTTTGGTCTTTCCCTTGCACATGAAAAACAACAACAACAACAACAAACTAATCTCTTACACATAGTTTCACTGACCACATTGAAATTATAGTTCTTTATGTACTTTGCTTTTACACTTGACTCTACGTATCCTTGTGAACGGGATCCCGACTGGTGCCAGGCACGCAGTAGGTGCTCAGAAATGCTTGTGGCCTCTGGTGAACGAGCACTAAAATGAAAATTCAAAACCTGGCTGTTTCAAGGTCCACCTTTAAATATGGACTTCTCTTAAAGAGAGCAGATCTGGTTTTGACTTCGAGATGTCAGCTTTAAAACATCTTTTTTTTTCAGGTCTTGAAACACCTCTAAGGAGAATCGGGGTTTAACAAAATCGATTTGCTGAATGGTTATAATGATCATAACTGGATATATAGTCCCTCTGGAAAAGATGAGGCCTGAAGACAGAAGAAGAAATTACCCCTTGTTCATATCACAGAGTTAAGGGAAAATTTAAAGGAGATTTAGAGGAAAAAGGATCATTTTGTATAAAATATATAATAATGATGCATAAAAAGTGATAGAATATAAATGCCAAGAAGCCTGGGTTTATATTATGCTTGGAGGAAAAAGGGAAAAAAAGAAAAAAGGAAAACCCAAGATTAAGTCTGTAAATGGATGGAGCACCTGCCCTTGAAAATATCCCCTCCCCCACCAGCTCCCGACACCTACTATGTGCCAGCCTTGAAAACATCCTGTCTCTCCCAGTAGCTCCTGACACCTACTGTGTGCCAGATGCTAAGTCAAGCACTTACACACACAATCACCTTTAATCCTGACAAATCCCGTTTTGCAAGTGAGGACACTTCAGCTCAGTGTGTTTAGGCCACTGGACCCAAGTTCATGGACTAGGAAGCAGGAGAGGTAGGATTCGAACCCTGGTCTTCCTGGTGTCAAAGCTGCTGTGTTCGCTCCCCTTTCAGCCTAAGGATGGGGCAGAGGTATCACTTCCCCAAAGGGAGCACAGGATGTTGACTCCATCAATAGTCCCAGCTGTTGGTCCGGGGCTCTAAATCCAGGGTCAGGACTGGCCCCAGGGTCCCAGGAGGGCTGAGCTGTTTTGCTGAGTTTGGGGGATCCACTGGAAGATTCTTGGTGGGATTTGCAGGTGAAATGCTTTAGCTCTGAGGACAAATCCTGGAGGAGAAAATCCCCTCCCAGTATGGAGACGATTTCTCTCTGCCCACCTGGGGTTGATGAGGGTGAGTCTGTGTATGCACGCAAGAGTGTATTTGCATGTGTAAACATGCAAACATCTCGTGCTTGCACAAGAGGGCGTGCATGTCTCTCTGTGAATATCTATGTGTCTCCATGTGTATACACATGTCTTTGCTTTTGCACTTGACTCTACGTGTCTTGTGTCTTGGTGTTGTACATTTCAGGATCATTTATGCCTGTGTGTGTGTGTGTGTGTGTGTGTGTGTGTGTGTGTGTGTGCGCGCGCACATGCTTCTCTGTTGCTGCACATGTCAGTAAGTGCATGCATGTGCTGCTGTGTGGCAAGCAGGTAGATCTGTTTTTACCTGTGTGATGCCTGTGTGTGCACTTGCCCATAACCCTGTGTGTATATTGTGTGTGTGTGTGTGTGTGTGTGTGTGTGTGTGTGTAGAAAGACTTATGATAGGAGGAAATGTGTATATAGATACCTCTGACTTCCTGCCAACCTATTTAACAGGTTTTGGAGAGTGTCTATTTACCTCTTATTGGAACTGCTCTGCTCTGCAATTTCATTTTCCATTTGACCAAATGGGTTTTGTTTATCTTCCATAAATCTCGCTTTGGCAACTCCAGTGCTGCTCATTCCCACACATCTCTTATGCTTCTCAACACTGGAGCATCTTTTGTGAGGCTTAATATTCTGCCCCAGTCTTCGTGAGGTGCTAATTTCCTTCTGGGCCACAGTCCTGGTTCGCCTGGACATTGAGGAGTCTGGCTTCTGTGGCTGATGTCCAGGCCTGTCCCATTACCTCTCCTGAAATAGAGCTGACCTTGGGCAGTGGCAGATTTGGCATCACCTTGGGCAGCATGATAGGAGGCACATAGATGGGTTTTGAATTAAATGAAGCTATTTTCAGTTCTGGCTCTGGAACTTATCAGATGAGTGATTTTGGGCAAGTTCCTTTGGTTTCCTTTCTGCAGGGAAACCTCTTATAAGAAAGAGAATTATAAATTATTAGTTGTGAGGATCAAAATAATATATCCAAAACACTGTTTACTTAGTAAATGTATCAGATAGGTATCGCTATTTGATAAACCATCTCAAAACTTAGCGGCTTAAAAACTACGGACGTTTGTTTTGTAGGATTCTGTATTCTGGCATCAGAGGGGGTGTCTGCTGGGCAGATCTCCTCCTCCCAGAGAGGGTCCCTCATGTGTCTGTGACCAGCTGAGCACCTGCTTGCTGGCTTTTTCTGGGGGTTGGCTTGCTGTTGGCTGAGGTGGTCTCCGGGTTCCCTTCCACAAGGTCTCAGCCTCCAGAGGGCTAGCCTGTGTGTATCCTCATGGTGAAGGCAAGGGCTCGAGAAAGACAGCTGACACCTGCAAAGCCTCTTAGCCCAGCTCGGATCCGGAACAGTCAGATCCACTGCAATCTATTGGCAGATCAGATATAAGGCCAGGGAACGAGACTACCCCTTGATGGGAGGGCTGCAATGTCACACTGGAAAGATGTGGAAGCAGGGAGGCCATGAACTGGGCACTCAATGCAATTCACCTGCTGCAACGGACACTCAGTGTTGAGCTGCTTGGAACCTAGGAGGCTTTTAATGAATGTTGATTACTGGCACTTAGGGTAGCCTGTAGAAGTCCCAATGTGTATGTGGTCTAGTCTCAGCACAGGTTTGCATTAAAAGAAATTGCATGGGGGTACCTGGGTGCCTCAGTCGGTTGAGTGAGCGACTTCGGCTCAGGTCATGATCTCAGGGTTTGTGGGTTCGAGCCCCGTGTCGGGCTCTGTGCCAAAAGGGCCTGGATCCCGGATTCTGTTTGGGATTCTGTCTCTGTCTCTCTGCCCCTCCCCCACACTTGCACGTGCTCTCTCCCTCTCTCTCTCTCTCAAAAATAAATAAACATTTTAGAAATAAAAGAAACTGCATGAAGAGAATTTATGGAAGAAAATTTGATTGGGAGAAATAAAACTCTTCACTTGGTCTTTAAAAATCTTCATGGGCACCCCTCGCAAGTCTCTGTCTCAAACTCTGCACTGGCGTGTGGGAGCAGACCAAATCCTCGCTCCTTCTCTGCTCTTCATTTCCGGAACCCTGACACACGGTCCAGACAGCTTTCTCCTCTCTGCTCTTGTCTGTCTCCGTTCTTTCCCGTGTAGATCAACTCGGCCTTTCTGACTTTTGAAGGTTTCTCTTCCACTCTGCCCTTTGAACACATGAATAAACTTTATCCATCCAAGAACCGACCCTGGAGGAAAGAACTCTCTCTATAAAAGGTCAGAAGCGGGGGAAGAGGAGAAGAGAAAGGAGACTGCAAATACTTCTCATGTAATAGTATTTTTTATTTCTGCCACCGAGGTATGTTCTGTTTAAAACATCCTTGGGGCGCCTGGGTGGCTCAGTCAGTTAAGTGTCCGACTTCGGCTCAGGTCATGATCTCACGGTTTGTGGGTCCGGGCCCTGAGTCCGGCTCTGTTGCTGACAGCTCGGAGCCTGCAGCCTGCTTCAGATTCTGTGTCTCCCTGTCTCTCTGCCCCTCCCCCACTCGCACTCTGTCTCCGTCTTTCAAAAATGAGTAAATGTTAAAAAAAATTTTTTGTTTAACATCCTTATACCTCCCGCTCCAAGCTATTCCTTCAGCTCCTTCTCTCTTTCCAGCGTGACTATCTTTGTCCATAGAAGACTCTGCTGGCCAGTCAGTTTCTAGGCAGCGATCATCAGGCGCTGGGGGAAGTGCTCCCCAGGAAGGTCAAAGAGGAGGGGGGGCGATGCCTCCAGGTTGCGGGCGGCTTATGGGGGTCCACTTCCTCCTTCCAGACTCAAGAGTCTTCCTTCTCCATCGAGTGGGAGCCCGGAGCTGTTGAACACAGGGCACATTACGGCCATAGCACGGAGTGTGAGAGATTAACCCCGAGTCTCGCCCCAATTCTGTCTCACCTCCTCCTATGGCAGCCTCGTCCCCCCCCCCCCCACCCCGCCTCCACCCCCTCCCGCCCCACAGGGGCTTCTCTGACCTTTGTCATCTGCTCCAGACTTTCACAGCCTTTTGATTTCCCTGTTTCCCGCTGTCCTGCTGCACCCCCACATTTGGCTTGGTTCTTCCCTTCTAGCTTGGTAGGTGTCGACATGCGCCCTGGTATCTCGTTTTCAGAACGACGAGAATAAAAGCCCACCTGGTGCTCACTTGCTCTGGGCCCTGGGCTGCACACTTTGCTTGCATTGTTAATCTTTATCTTCCTGCAGCCCAGTAAGGAGGCATCTTAGCCGGTCCCGTGCTACAGGCAGGGGGAGGTGAAGTCGCCTGCCCAAGGTCACTGAGCTAGTGCAGCTGGGATTCAAATCCCTGTGCCTGACTTTATTTATTTATTTATTTATTTATTTATTTATTTTTTCAATATATGAAGTTTATTGTCAAATTGGTTTCCATACAACACCCAGTGCTCATCCCAAACCTGTGCCTGACTTTAAAGTCCATGCTTGGGGAACTGTTAAACCGTGTCTGTGACTGAGAGTGACCAACTCATCCCAGTTTTCTGGAGGACTTTCCTGGTTTTTAAATGGAAGGCCCTGCAGCCTAAGAAATCACTCTATCTTGGGCAACATCGGATGGTCTGTTATTCTACCCCAGCTGGAGACTTTTTGTCTCGGGCAGGCCTGACCTGGCATCTAAGACTCGTCCTACTTCCCCGGTCTCGATCAGAAGAGGGGGTTCCCATGTGCTGCTGTGTCTCCTGCTTCCTCTCCAATTGCCGACGCCCGTCTGACTTTGCTGCCTGTTTCCTGCCTGTGCCGTCAGCATCTGGTTTGCTCCGCTTTTAGAAATGCGCACAGCACTGTAGGCTGCCTCCACTCGGATTCCCTGTCTGTCCCCGTCGCCCCCCCCCCCCCCCCCCCCACCGAGTACAGGCTCCCTGGGGTCCCTAGTGATGAAACAAGGTGGGGTCCTGTCTGGCTTGTGGAATCTTAGAACACTTGCTGTTTTCTGGATGCCCTCCCAGTAGCACCGGGGGGGGGGGGGGGGTGGGCAGTGCCTTCTCAGGTGACACCTTTTGTAAAGCCCTTGCACCACCCTCCAACTCAACCATCATGAGAGCCTTGGCTATTAACAGGAAAGAGGGGGAAAAACAAATATCCAAGGGACACCTTCCCCCCCCCCCCCGCCCCCATCAAACTTGTTTGCCTTTAAGGATCTTGTCTTCTTTTTATATATTCCTGGATTCTTCTTTTATTTTAGAGAGAGGGAGAGAGTGAGCGCCACGAGTGTGAACAATTGGGGGCAGAAGGGCAGAAAGAGAGAGAGAGAGAATATTATGCAGGCTCCACTCACAGTCCGATACGGGCTCAGTTCCTCAACCCTGGGATCGATCATGACCTGAGCCGAAATCAAGAGTCGGATGCTCAAGTGATTGAGCCACCCAGGCACCCTTATACGTTCCTAGATTCTTAAAATAGAACGGTCCTGTCAATTATATTCACAAACGTCCAGGTGAATCAAAGGACTAGGAGGCTCTTGGCACCACAGATCCTGCTCAGAACATGGTTCTCTCCCACGTACAGCGTGGACAGCTGCCTAGTGAATATGGAGAAGGCCAAGAAGGAGAAAGAGGGACGTCAGCTATCCCTGAGCACCAGTGCAAAAGCACAAAAGGGCAAATGCATCAGAAGCACAAACCCAGACAGGTCTGCCGTGGACAGGCACCGGAATGTGCCCTGTTCCCAGTGAGCAAGCACCCCCTTTTCTGCCTCTGCAAGCTTGCCCTCCATGGGACTTCACAGATACCCAGCAGAGCACGGGCGACATAGTCCAGCCTCCTGCACCAGCCACGGCAACGGCTTTTCTGTAACAAAACGTTCTTAACAAAGACATCTGGGGGAACAACAGGTGGAACGAGCAAAACAGAAAATTACGCGGGCAGACTGCTCACAGCTGAATATTAACCAAAACCCTCGGTGCCCCACGTAGCTGGGCGCTGATGTGCATGTGTCCCACACAACAGGAGTCAAATCAATATTCACCGGGAGAAGCAAATTAGGAATGAGTAGTTCCATACTTGGCCAAGCGTGCCAAGCTCTCCAAGGAGGCAGAAATGAAAGATTTCCCCAGTCCTCTGTGCACGCATGGCCCAGAGAACACCTAACGGCTCCCCAAGGTTAACTCTCGAATAAAAAAGACCTTCGGCAATTGAGATACTGTGGGGATTTCCATTAGATAAAGTTAATGGGATCTTTAAAGTACTTTTTGGTCACGATTAGGTCCATGCTGGGAAAATAATGGAAAAAAAAGCCAGCAAAAATGCTTTTCAAAATTAATGGGAAATAATATTGGGGATAAAAAAAAATCCTCTACTGAGGAGCACAATTTGATTTCTGGTCACGGCCATCGTGTTGGGTGGAGTTTCCATCATGCCAACTACCAGTATGGTTAATGTCAAGAGTGACCGGGAATGGCAGCTGACCGGACTCGAGAGAGCTGTCTAGTCACAGAGCCCGGGGAGCGGTCTGGGGATTATGCTGGGTCTTCTCCAGCAGCTCAGCTCACTTCCTGGTCTCACTCGCTCGGCAGGTTCTGTGCGCTGAGGGCAAAGCGGGGATGGTGTGCACCTCCTGTCCCACAACGAGAACCAGAATGATGGTTTCCGGTTTCCGGGTGGGTGGCCAACTGGAGGCTGGCCACCCTGCTTGTTCCCCAACATGGCTGCCCACCAGACGTCCCTGGAAAATGTAAGAAACGGATTCTCTGAAGTCCCTTCAGACACACTGAATCAATGTCTGTGGGGCTGAGGGCCCAGCCATCAGTATATATATATAAAAAAAAATTACTATGACAAAATAGTTGTTACCTGGGGTATGAGTGTGTGTGTGTGTGTGTGTGTGTGTAAGTGTATGCACACATTATATTTCAATTTAACTGAACAACCCAGGTGATTCTGTAGCAGGAGCAGGTCTTTGGAAAAACAGGGCTAGTCTCTTTTACAAATAAGGAAACAAAGTCTCCAAGAGAAAGGGACTTGCTTAAAGCCACCCTACACAAAGCCGTAATTACAGGCTTGTATCTCAACTCAAAGTGAAGGCCTTCTCTAGGCCAGGCTACAGCTCATGAGGTGGTTCTGGGAACTTCTGTCATTCCCCACAAAGCCCCCAAGACAGATCTATGGAGGGGGTGGCTAATTTGGCAGACCACAATGGTGTTATCAACTCTGATAGCCATTCCTCCGGATCATTCCCCACAAGTCCCCAGATGCAGAGGTATGACCTCCTCCTCCCACTGAGTGGTCTCCATGGGCAACTGGACAAAGCATAGTTCTGCATTAGTGGATGGTTTAACACAGGGCATTGATCAAGCATTTACCGTGTGGCAGACACCTTTCCGACCCCTTGACCCTCACATCAACATCCAAAGGATCGGGTATTGTGAATACCATTTCACAAACATAGAGGCTCAATTTACAAAACTTACAAAATGGAAGATGAGAGAGGTAGAGGGCCCCGACCAAGGTCACACAGCTCAAAGTTTTATCGAATCATTACGTTGTTAACATTATTATTACATACCTGAAGTTAACAGAATATTACATATCAATTATAGATCATGAAAACAAAAGGACCCATGAAAAAAACCCACCCGACACTATCAAAGGTTCACACCCAGGTCCTTACGGCTTCTTTGCTTATATGGTGCCCTTTGTAACTGCCATCACGCTCAAAGAATTCCAGTGATTCTTATCTAGTTTAGAAGCCAACCGACTCTCTGGGTTATTTATTTATTTTTTTCAGGTGAAAGTAAGCTCCAGAGATATTATTTAATACTTGATAAAACTTGCAAATGTATCGAGCTGAGAAGAGAATACCGCCATGCAGTGAATTCTTTCCAGTGGATCTCAAAGAACTTTGAAATCAGAGAATTCTCAATTGCGAGTGAGGCCTTGGTGAGGTCGGCGTTAGTGTTAATGAAGTCTTTCATGCCCGCGACGTTTTCCCGAGTATGGGGGTCAAGTTCAGGCATTTGTAATCAGTTGATAAAAGACATGTGTGTGCAGCCACGTGGGAAATCTGGGAATACTATCAAATAATGATGTAGAGTATAATTAAGGTTGAGCTATTAAGCACTCATTAATTAAGCTGTCAGATTTTAATCAAGGAATTGATTGTTTCTGCATAGAGCACTGACGGTTCTGCACCCTTGCAGAGGTCTGGAACTCTGATGTGCAAAGATTAACAAATTAAAGGGCCACACGTCAGCTCCGAGAGGCAATGAGCTTTCCTGCTTCCCAGAGTGCAGACCCAACAACTTTGCGATTCCTATGGAAAGCCAAGGAGGCAAGTGGGCTCTCTCGGGAAGGGCCAGATCTGAAGGCTGCAGTTCAGATTTAGTCCTTGGTGGTCGTTATTCATATTCAAAAGCTGCTTCTTGGGTACCTACTACTCTGTGCTCGGAATGTGTGTCTCCCTTGACCCTCAAAGCACGCTGCTGTACAGAAGAGGGCACGGAGGCTTAGAGAAGGGGCGGGTCCTACAACTGAGGCCACACTCTCAGGGGTGGGCGAGTGGGGCGGACTTTCTGTTCCCCGGGGCTCAGTGCACTGTGCTCTCTTTGCTTCTGAGGCTCTCTCTTCCCATCCCACAGAGACCCCTTGCACCATGGAAAACACACCTGTTCTTGAAGTCACTCCAGTGAGGGTTTAAATCTGGCTTTCCTGCTTACTGGCTGTGACAGCTTGAGCAGGTTATGGTCATTCCAAGGTGCCTCAGCTTTCTCATCTGCTAAATGGGAGCAATGCCACCACGTTGCAGGGAATGCAATGCTAGAATAGCCTTGTGCCGAGCACTTCCTGTCTGCTGGGCATGGTGCTAAGCACAGTACGTTCACCGAGGCATCTAATCCTCACATAACCCTCTAAGTCGGTGCCGCCCAACAGAGCTTTCCACAATGAGGAAAATATGCTATATGTCTGCTCTGTCCAATATGGTAGCCACTAGCCACACGTGGTCACTGGGCACTTAAGATGTGGCTCATGGATCTGAGGGACAGAACTTCAAACTTTCTTTAATTTTAGCGGATTAACATTTAATAACATCCATGTTTGGCTGGTGGCTGCCGTATTAGCACAGCTCTAACGACGGACTCTCCTGTCCTCATCTGCCCGACGAAGGCTCGGAGAAGCCATGTGACTTGCTCTGGTCCCACAGCCTGTAAGTCGTGGCGCTGGGATTTGAACACAGGCGAGGTGGCTCCTCACCGCCACATGGTACCAAATGAGAACTCTGCGGGAGGTCAGGGCTTCTAGAAGCAGGGGTCAAAGCACATGTTCGTGGCCCGGTGTCCACGTGCTGGCCCTTCACAAAGCCTGAGGGATGCAGCAGAGGCCAGGCCGTCTAACTGTGCTCTGTGCCTCCAACCTCGTTCTCCCCGCGTGAGTCATCTGTTTCCAGTCAGGAGAGGGAATGGATGTGGGCAGTGGGCCGGCTGCCAGGGTGGAGACGAACTGCACGGGCCGAATTTGCCTCTTGGCTGGCACGATCCCACGCTTTGGCTTTCGGTCAGCGGGGGAAGGGAGCTGGCGTCGAGTGCCAGGTGGATGATCTCACTGAAGGTCGTAAGGCAGGTGCCCCAGAGATGAGAAAACGGAAGTTCCAAGAGGCTCATGGCCATGGGGAGGGGCCAACGGAGGGGTCTGAAGGCAGGCACCTGGCTCTGTTACATTTCAAGCCTTCCCTTGCTTTCTTCTTTTTCGCTGAGCTTTTGATCTTGGCTGCCTTTCCCCATCAGTCTAGGTGTAGTGCAGGGCGGGACAGGCCTTTGGGACCCATCTCTGCAGGCAGGAAAGCAACGGAGTAAATGGGGTTTTGTTGAGTTTGGCCATGGTGGCAGCGAGAGGGGCAGGAGAGGGGAGGCCGGAGCTGAGGAGGAATATGAGAGATAGGGAAGGACACCGAAGGAGGTCATTATTATAACAGTAACAATAATTATGCTGATTCTCCGAGCCCTCTCCCTGGAACCCTGGGACTCCCCCTCCCCCATGTCCGACGCCATGGCCTCCTCTGGAGCCGTCTGCAGGGGCGGTATCTGTCATCCTCAGAGAAAGGATTATAAAACCTTGGCTGTCATATCTGGACCCAAAGGAAACAAACCCGCTAAGATTTAAGGAAATGTGCCTGCATTTTATACTTTGTTTCTTTTATGAAGCAGTAAGAATGCCAAGATTTACACATTTCGGGATCCCTAATTGAATCATAGAAGTGTGGAAAATGGGAGCTCTGGGAATCTTCAGAAAAGCGAGCGGGCAGTTTGTCAACGTCAGTTTGCTACGACTGCTTCCTTCCTGGACAGCTTGGGGGCCACGCTGGTGACTGAGGAGTCTTCTGCACTGAGGCGTGTCTTTTCTGGCTTGTTGCCTTCTGGGCGCTGCTGTTCTCCTGCAGGGAAACTCTGAAGAAACAAAGGGAAGCAAAACAGGCTTTTCGCTCTTGGAAGGTAGTACCTCCCTGCCTTTTGTCCCCGCCACATTTGACTTCCAGGGCTATGATTTTCTGAGATTTTGAGGGGGCGGGTAAGGAGTCAAAGACTTGGGGCTTGAATCCTGGGTCTGCTATGTCCTAGCTGTGTGACCTTGTCCAAGTTCCCAAACCTCTCTGAGACTCACAATCTGATTCTGTAAAATGAAGAGCATTCTTTAAGGGTTGTTACAAGTTAAGTTGTGTCGCTCCAAAAGATCTGTTGAGGTCCTAACCCCCGGTACTGGAGAATGTGGCCTTATTCAGAAATAAGGTCTTCGCAGATGGAACTTTAGTTCAGATGAGGTCATGCTGGGGTAGGGTGGTCCCTTAGTCCAGTGACTGGTGTCCTTATAAGAGGAGATGACACATAGAGAACACAAGGTGACATGGCCATGTGAAGACAGAAGCAGAGATTCGAGTGTTTTGAGCTTCTAGGGCTGCCAGAAGCTGGAAGAGGCAAGGAAGGATCCTGTCCTACAGGTTTCAGAGGGTGCCCGCCCCTGATAACACTGTAATTTCTGACTTCTGGCCTCTAGGATTATGGGGGACTAAATTTCTATTGTTTTAAGCTACCCAGTTTGGGATGCTTTGTTATGGCGGCCCTGAGAAACTAATACCATGGTGGGTGATTTTAAGGAGCTTAAAGGATCTATGTCAGTGCCTGGCAAGAGTAGATGTTCCGAAAATGAATGTTTCTCTCCTTCTTTCATAGTTGTTGGAGCCCTGCAATGTCAAGAAAGTGAGGCAAGACAATGTGTAGTTTCATTTTTTTTTAAGTTTATTTATTTGAGGGGGGAGGGAGGGAGGGAGAGAGAGAGAAAGGCAGAGAGATTGAGAGAGCATGCAGGGCAGGGGCAGAGAGAGAGAGAGAGAGAGAGAGAGAGAGAGAGAGAGGGAGGCAGGTTCCAGTGCTCTCAGCACAGAGCCCAACATGGGGTTTGAACTCATGAATGTGAGATCATGACCTGAGCTGAAACCAAGAGTCGGATGCTTAACTGAGCCACCCATGTGCCCCAAGGCAATGTGTACTTTATTTATAAATTTTTTAAAAATGTTTATTTTTTTTTTTGAGAGAGAGAGACAGAGTGCAAGTGGGGAAGGGGCAGAGAGAGAGGGAGACACAGAATCCAAAGCAGGCTCCAGGCTCTGAGCTGTCAGCACAGAGCCTGACACGGGGCTCAAACCCATGAACCATGAGATCATGACCTGAGCTGAAGTCAGACATTTAACTGAATGAGCCACCCAGGCGCCCCAGGCAATGTGTACTTTAAATCACATACTCTAGAGGCACACTGTCTTGACCTGTATCATAGCTCCACTATGTACCCAGCTTTGTGATTTTGGGCAAGCGGCCTGACCCTTCTTGTGTCAGTTCTGAAAAGAAGAGCAGTCCCTGACATCCTGGCCTGGAAGGATGCGTCCTGTGCCGGTACTATGAGCAAAAGCATGGTGTTGCTAAGAGCTGGCTTGGCACTCACAGCTGGACCCTGGTGTGCTCTCATGAGCATGACCTTCACAGAACATCAACACCAGAAAAGGCCCTCTGTGACTTGTAAAAACAGCACAGAATGGTGGTCACTGAGTGCTGGAGGGTGGGGGCCCTGGGGAGATGCAGTTTAAAGGTGCAAACTTTTTTTTTAATTTTAATTTATATTTATGTATTTATTTAAAATATGAAATTTATTGTCAAATTGGTTTTCATACATCACCCAGTGCTCATCCCAACAGGTGCCTTCCCCAACACCCATCACCCACCCTCCCCTCCTTCCCACCCCCCATTAATCCTCAGTTTGTTCTCAGTTTTTAAGAGTCTCTTATGTTTTGGCTCCCTCCCTCTCTAACCTTTTTTTTTTTTTTTTTTTTCTTTCCTCCCCCTCTCCCATGATCTTCTGTTAAGTTTCTCAGGATCCACGTAAGAGTGAAAACATACGGTATCTTTCTCTGTATGACTTACTTCACTTAACATCACACTCTCCAGTTCCATCCATGTTGCTACAAAGGGCCAGATTTCATTCTTTCTCATTGCCACATAGTATTCCATTGTGTATATAAACCACAATTTCTTTATCCATTCGTCAGTTGATGGACATTTAGGCTCTTTCCATAATTTGGCTATTGTTGAAAGTGCTGCTATAAACATTGGGGTACAAGTGCCCCTATGCATCAGCACTCCTGTATCCCTTGGGTCAATTCCTAGCAGTGCTATTGCTGGGTCATAGGGTAGATCTATTTTTAATTTTTTGAGGAACCTCCACACTGTTTTCGAGAGCGGCGGCACCAGTTTGCATTCCCACCAACAGTGCAAGAGGGCTCCCGATTCTCCATATCCTCTCCAGCATCTATAGTCTCCTGGTTTGTTCATTTTAGCCACTCTGATTGGTGTGAGAACTTTCAACTAGTATGTAAATAAGTTCTGGAGAGTAACACCCAGGATAGGATTACAGTTAACAATACTGCATTGTAAACTTCAAAGTTCCTACGAGACTAGATCTTCATTGTTCTCACCACAAAAAAGAAAGGGTAATTATGGAATCCTGATGGAGGTGTTAGCTAAGCTGAGGTGGTCTTTGCCCTGCAGTAAATAAATGTATCAAACCAACAGGCACACCTTAAACTTACACAATGCTGTATGTCAATCACAGGTGGATAAGATAAATACATTAAAACAGAAAAGGGTCCTCTGTCCTTTTTGTCCTTGATGGGTCAAGATAAAATCAAGCTCGTTTTGCAATCTTGTCTAAACAGAGCCGGAACATAAGCGTTGTCCAAGCCACAAACAGGACCGAACGATTCCTTTTCCTGGCTACCACGAGTGACTGCTTTTCTATACCAATCCCAGCTTCAGGCTTGGTTTGCTCTTGCCACCTTCTAGAGGAGACGAATTACAATAATCATAAAATACTCCCACTTCCTGACGGTATCCAATCCAGAGCAAAGCCTGGCTTCGCTGAACTCTTCCCCAAATCGCTTAACACGAGCCCAAGTCCCACTGTGCCCCGCTCCCAACACCCCTTTACCGAGCTACTTCATGACTGCCCACGGGGTGTGTGCTCCCTTGTCGCACGGAGTCAGTAAGTCTACCCGTCTCCACGGCAGGTGGTTTCGGGGCGTCTTTGGTTCTTGCCAGGACCAACGAGTTTTGATCCACTGGATCGAGTGTCCGCTGGAATTGTGACTGCTGCGGTCTAGACGCTTGGATCCATTCCCTTCTCTTTCGGTAAAAGCACTCAATACTTCCACGTGGGCGACACATCTCCTGCACTCCCGAGTCACGTGCTTTGGTTTCCAGCCCCAGGAGTAGACATGTGACTGAGGCCTGTCCAATCAGCGAGTCCCATCCCCTGGCTGCAGTGATTGGTTCAGGGAGAGCATGTGACGCCAGTTGGTCCAATCAGAGCAAATCCTAGGAGTCGAGCGTGGGGGGCGGCCCGGAGGAGAGCCCCTCCATCTTCCAGAAGACGCTGGAGGGCTGTGGTCGGCGCCTGCTGGGGGAGACACCGAACGCGGCCTGGGGAATGGAAGGTACCCCACGTTTTGGGCTTGGTCCCTTCCCCTGTAAAATGGGGAGCATGACGACGTTCTTTAAGAGCTAGTGCCATGAAGCGGTGGTTTCTTGGGTGTGCAAATGGGTGATTATCTTGCTTTGGAAAAGCAGCAAAACCAACCGGGAATGTTGTGTTTTGTTTTAAAACACTGTCAGGGGTACCTGGGAGTTGGTCAAGCGAGGGACCCTGTAAGAATGTCTTGAATGTGTGAAATCACTGACCTTTGTCTCCCTAAGGAGGGAGACATAATAACAGCTTGTCACCAGCGTCCTTACTGCCCGGTGGGGGGCTGCCCTGTGACCAGGAGCGGCAGGGTAGGGGGCACATAGGAGCACTGAGCCCCGGGGTGGGTGAACCTGTCACCGTTGCTCTGTCCTTGCTGCCTGGCGATCCTCGAAGCCCAGCCCCACATTTCAGGCTTTCTCTTGGGTCTAAGAAGTCACCATGGTCCAGGAGAGGTCACCGACATGGCGTCTGCCCCCAGGCATGGTCATCCAGAGGGGACAAATGCCTAACCTGTGAGAGTGGCCTGCCCCGGGGACCAGGGAGGAGCCTGGATGGGTGGGAGGCAGGTGTCAGCTGGGGCGGGAAATCAGAGTGGGCTGTGGGGCCACTTGCTAACTCTTCAGGCTGGTGTGACAGACCTAACGTCGGTTTCTCCCTCTGCACAATGGGGACGAAGGAAGGGTCGCTGTGAGGCTTGTCTGTGACACACCTTTGGAGCACCCAGCTTTGTGCTGGTGCATCAGGTGCTCAACCAGGGACAGTTCTGGTTCCGGCTGCAAATGGGTCCCTGTCCTTGTCATAAATGCCTGGTGATTAATGCTCATGTGGGTTAATACTGTGGGTGACCTGTGGAGGGTTCCAGACATGCTCTTGCGTCTAGCTCAGTTCCTCTGGCTAATTTGGAGAAGGTGTGGTGGATATTGCTCCTCTGCATGTCTTACCCCTGTCCTCCTGCCCTCCAACCTGTCTTGGGACTCTTGGACTCAACTGTCCAAAGGGCCTCGTAGGAGCTGGGGCAGGCTGGACTCTTGAGACTTCAGATGAGCCGGAGCACAACAGCAGGGCCAGGGCGGCTCATGGCCCTCAGGCATCCCTCCTGATCCGGCCTCTGCCTTCCTCTCCAGTTGCACAGGTGTCCCCTCCCCCCGCCCGTTATTCATGACACTCAAGCCACCCAGGCCTCTATGGCACCTGTGGAACTTTCCAAACATGCTCTCAGCCCTCTTTCTTTGTAGTGCCTGTTCTCCCTGCCTGGAACATCCTGCCTTCAGCTCTTCCCAGGACTTCTTCCTTTTCATTCAGCTCTTGGCTCAAACGTCACCTCTTATGCAAGATTTCCACAACCCCTGTCTAGTTCCATTCTGCCTCCTGCCCTTCAGGGCTCTTAGAGCAAGTGTTTAGAGCTGTGTTTGTTGAGTGTCTTCCTCTCCCAGCAGGCAGGGGCCTGCTTTCCACTGTGTCCCCAGCACTGAGCACACAGCCTGGCATGCAGGGAACTTCTGTCTGTGTGTCTATCCATGTATGTGTGTGTGTGTCTGACTACCTATGTGTCTGTCTTTCTTAAGGTATGCAACCTGATGATTTGAAATACATATCCGTTGTGAAATGATCACTAAAATCAAGTTAATTCCCATATTCAGCACCAAACATAGTTACGAGCGTGTGGGGGGTGGGGTGAGGACACTTAAAATCTGTCAGCAAATTTCAGGGGTTCAGTAGAGTATGATGACCTATAGTCATCATGCCATACGCCAGATCTCTAGAACTTGTTCATTTTATAACTGGAAGATTGTACCTTTTGACCTACATCTTCCCATTTCCCCAGCCCCAGAGCTTGACAGCCACCCATTCTACTCTCTGGTTCTGTGAGTTCAACTTTTTTAGGTTGTACGTATAAGTAAGATCATACCGCGTTTGGCTTACCTCACTTAGCAGAATGTCCTCCAGGTTGACCCGTGTTATTGCAAATGGCAGGATTTTCTTCTTTTTTATGGCTAAATAATATTCCACCGAAGTATACACATTTTCTTTATTGAACAGCTCAGGGCTGGCAACGTGTGGCCCGTGGGCTGGCTGGTTGTTTTTGTAAATAAAGATTTATTGGTACATAGCCACACCAGTTTGTTTACAAATGGCTCATGGCTGCTTTTGTGCTTGACTGGCAGAGCTGGGTAGTTGGGTAGTTGGTAGTTGGGCAGCTAGGTAGTTGCACCAGAAACCATACGGTTGGCAGAGCCTACAGTGTTTGGCCCTTTGCAGAAAATGTTTGGTGAGCCTGGGTAGGGAATGCGGTTCTGTTTCTGGGCGGGCTGTGCAGAGGATTTTGTGCACGCGGCACAAAGGATGAGGCTGTAACTGTTAATACGGCCCAATGTGCGTCTCAAATTGGGGTCCGTATAGCAGGACACAGTAGTGCTGAGTCCGGATTAGAGGTTCCCTATCTAGAGTGATTTTGCCACCCAGGACATCTGGTAATGTTTGGAGACATTTCGGGTTGTCATGACTCAGGGAGGAGAGGTGCTGCTGGCGTCTGTTGGACAGAGCCCAGGGATACTGCTAAGCCTCCTACTATGCACAGGACAGCCCCTACGACAAAGAATTATCTGGCCTCCAGTGTCACTAGTGCTGAGGCAGATACCCTGGACAGCGGGACAAGAGACACCTCTTGTGTTGTCACTTTTGCTCCATGGTAAAAGGTTTAAGACATCCTATTTCTGTTATAACAAATGCAAATGTATTATGGAGGAGAAAGCAACGTTTGCATGACTTTTTAAACAAAAACCTGATATTTCCAAAAATGCCACTCTGGGAGTGGGCTGCTTTGGGCTCTGCTCCTGTGTCCCCACCTCCTGTTTCTGGGAGTGCTGGGAACGCCGCTTTCTTAGAGATGAATTCCAAATCCGCAACACTGCATAGGTGTCTTCCACATTCACTGCTTTGTTCCTCTCCCCAGTCCCTGTCCTCGGGAATATTCTGTGGTCCCTCTATATCACGCAATAGGAAGTCACATGTTTTCTGTGGGACAGGCAGCCAGCCAAGCATTTTATAGACGGTTTGTCTTTTATCCAAAGTACCAGGAGTGTCCCAAAACAGGCATTCATTTTTCTGCCTTCGAACTCAAAAAGTCCTCCATGCTCCCTTTCTTGATCAAATAAACTCCTACTCATCCCTCAAAACCCAGTTCTCGCAAACCTTCCTCTGTCAAGTGGTTTAGAGCATGGGCCCTGAAACCCGCTGCCTAGATTTACATCCTCCTTGGTCTCTTACTTGCTGTGTGTTCTTGGGCAGATGGCTTTATTTCTCTGTGCAGTCAATTTCCCTTACAGTGGTGTTTTGAGAATTAAAGATACTATGTGTACGAACATACATGCTTGGAACAGTAGGTGGCACATAAGAGCTGCCTAATCAATGTTAGGCTTTCTTTGACCTCCTTCCCTATCAGCACTCCATCGTACCTCATAGACCCTGGGTCTCAGGGGCATTTTTGGATTTGTTCATAGGTGTTCATACGTGGTTGTGGAAAGAAAGAATGTGATGTGGAGGAGATATCCAGTAGCCATGTTTTGTAGGCGTGACTGCTAAGCCCTGAGCAAAAATCCCAGCCTTCAGCAAACTTCTGAGCCCCAAATAGGCTGAGTGGAGGCCACGGAGGACATCAATTACAGAGTTGGCAAGAGATACGCATGGTCTGTTCTCGCGAGCCAGCACCAACACATCCGGTTAAACCTCTTACGCTAACTCTGCTTGGTTGTTCGGTGGTGTCCTGTGGGGTGGTGTTGAGAAGGCTTCTGAGACTGTCTGGGTGCAGAGAAGAAGGGTGACTTCATCGTTTATGGCCGTCTGCCACGGGTGACGCAGGAGAGACAGCGTATGTGTGCAAGTACTTCTCATCTCTGGACTGATGAGACTATGGGCAGAGGTCCTTTCAGGGCCGGGCAGCCAGGAGGTGGTGCATACTAGAGCTGGGCGAAGCTGTCTCATGTTTGCAAAGTACGCGTGGAGTGATCAGCTGCACCAGAAGTTGATGAACACCACGGGGGCACGAGGCAGTGTGGCACCAAGTGTGGGTTTCGGAGTCAAGCTGAGCTGGGCTGGTCCTTCCAGGCCGTTGGTGGTGCCGCCTTGGGCAGAATTGCTTCTCCTCTGTGACCCCCAGTGTCCTCATCTGACAGGAAGGGGGCGCTATCGAGAGGACTGGTTCTGTGCAGGAGGAGGAAGCCGGAGGCTCCTTGCTGGTGTTTTCTCAGGAGCGGTTGCCTTTCTCGGCTTCAGTTGGAAGCTGCAAGCGCATTGCTTGAACAGCAGCCAAGTCAGCATCATAAACCCCGAAAATCCTGTGACTGATTTCCAAGCAGCGGTAAAACTCAAGATCGCTCACAAGACTTCTCTCTCCACTTAAACATTTTCCCTCAGTTATTCTTTTCCTTTTGCAAATAGAGACAGAATAAAACGGATAGAGAGGGGGAAAAAAAGACGCCGCTTACCCGCACTCTGCAGATAAGCATCCACGAGTAGTTGGGCCGCAGGCACGGTCTTAAGTGAAGGACAGGGTGGGCTTGCGTTCACTGTCATCCCCAGACGGGCCAGGTTCCGACGAGATGCTGACACAGGCTTGTCTCTGTGTGGCAGTGTGTGCTACAGACAAATGCATTACCCAGGTCAGATCCTCGACTATGGAAGCTGAGCTTTTAATGACCAAATTGCTGCCTGTTTTGCTCGGGAGCCTTGGTCACCGTGTCCTTCCAAGCACTGCCGTTTACTTTTGTTCTCTGATAGCTAACGAGACTCATTGACTGTGCCCACAACCTAGCCTCCCTCCACTTGGAAGGTGTGAGCAGGGGCTCGGACTCAGGCGGAGGAGGCAGTTCCGCAGTGAAATGGATGCTCAGGAGGGCAGTCCTGGGCAGCAAGGGGCCAGGTGTGCAGGCCCCGTTCTGCTGTGTGTCTTTAGACGAGTCACTTGGCGGTTCTGGTCACAGCGAACCAGAACCTTTCACCTCGGTTGATTGGATCAGGCGTTCTAAGGTGGTGCCTCTTGAACTCTGATGTGCACATAAATCACACGGGGGTCTTGTTACAATGCAGACTCTGGGTGAGCGGGTCTGGGCTGGGGCCTGGGGCTCTGCATTTTCCTCCGAAAATGGCAGTGCTCTGGTTCTTCTTGCCACTTCAACTAGATGTGTTTAAAGACGCACAGAAGCGCTTTGCAAACGGAGTGTCTGTGCCGTTGTCAGGAGTTTAATATGGGAAATAGAGACGCGCAGTTTTCATCAGCTGCTCTGCCAGGCGGTGCTTACCCAGTGCCTTGCAGGTACTTGATAGTGCACTAGATTCGGGAGCAGTGACCTGGGTTGGAGCTCCCTAACTCCTCCCGCGTGGTGATGGGGCAGAGAGAGCAAAGGTGTCGGTCCCAGACAGGCTTCAGTCTGAATCCCTGCTCTGCTGTTTCATGGTTGTGTGATCATAAGTAAGTCAGCTCACCTGTCGTGGCCTCAGTTTCCTCATCTGCTCAATGGGAATGGCATCACCATCACAGGGGTTGCAGAGAGGCGTGAAAAAGGCGATGGACGCGCTGCGCCTGGCTCAGCACCTGCCAGGTGGTAGACACTCCTTCTGCACTTGTCACGGGCACACACCTGCTTCCTCAGGTCAGGGCTAAAAGGGGAGGGGGTGATAATATCCCCAAGGCACCCTTCAGCTCTCGCAACCTTGGTCTGGGGTCAGGGGATTTCTCTCGGGGGACTTGGAGGCCATTCCTGCCAGGTCAGCACAAAGGGCTTCAGGGAGTCAGAGTCCATGTCCGTCGGTCCCGAGGCACATAGTGTGTCCTCACGTCCCTGCCAGCAGTCAGCAGGCTGCGCTCCCACGAGGACCAGCAACGCTCACACTGAGGGCAACAGCGTTTGAGAGGGGATGACACAGATTTCTGTGTCGGACAGACCCGGGCTCAAGCCTCACCCAGGGAGCCTTGGTCTTCTCATCCGTAAAATGGGGTTCCTCCTGCCTGCCTTGCAGAATTAGGTGAGGATCAGCGAGAACAGTGATGATAAGCAGACAGCCCCCTCCTTATGTGCCAGACTGGGCTTATGCCTCGCGTGAAGCAGAGTCCTCAAAACCCCCACGGCCCTGACCTCGTGAGGCTGCCCAACTGCATACAAGTAAGGAAACTGAGGCTCAGAGAGATTAAGTGACATGCCTGCAGGTGTCGTGCTGGCAAGGGGCAAAGCCACGACTGTACTGTCTCCGTTTTCTCCAGAAC
This sequence comes from Panthera leo, assembly GCF_018350215.1. Taxonomy (NCBI): domain Eukaryota; kingdom Metazoa; phylum Chordata; class Mammalia; order Carnivora; family Felidae; genus Panthera; species Panthera leo. Next base: position 33,522,588 of record NC_056694.1, on the reverse strand, counting down.
TGATTGTGGGGGCGGGGCTGAGCTGCGGTGGGGCCCGTGCCGCTGCTTGACAGGGGAGCAAACACACACCAAGGCAGGTGCGTGTGTATCTGATGACTTTCCGTCTGAGACCCCGGGGCTCCTTTTGGCCCGGTTTCTCTAATACCTTTTTACTAGACATCATGGTTGTGTGATCGTAAGTGAGGGCCATATCCCCTGGCCCCACTTGGCTTTGGCTTCCCGTCTGTCCGTGGGAGTGACGTCAGCATCAGAGGACAGCCCGAGAGGGTGAAGCCACATGGTGGGCGCAAAGTGCCTGAGCCGTCACATCAGGGTATTACCTCGACAGCTGAAGGATACGCTCAGCACCTGCCAGTGCCTCCTTATTCTTGCCTGGACCCCAGCCCTCCAGACTACACTTCTCTTCCTTATGTGTGTCTGAGAGATTGTCTGGGGCGTGGTTAGGAGCTCCGCAGTTGTAAGTTATATTACGGGAGCCGTAAGACCGACGCCCTGGGTGTCTCTAGCCCTGACTGTATCCGGTGTTGGCAGGCGGAACAGCTTCCGGGGCCCTGTCGGTCTTTCTAGACAGGAAGAGAGAAAGGCCTGAGAAAGGTCCTGAGGGTTGTGGACACGGCAGTCAGGTCGATAGCCTGCTGCAGAAACCAGCCTGCTCTGCAGCCACGAGGTAGTGGCTGCTGCTTCCCAGTGCTGAGGAGGGCCTGCTTCCCAGAGCCCCGCTGCGCACTGAAGCAAGTCAGGACGGATCAGGCTGTCAGGGACGGGCTTCTTCCCGCTAGCAGCGCGCGAGCCTCAGCCGCCCCAGGCTGGCCACCGTGTGTGCGCCTCTGCTCCAGCACCTGGCCTCTGACTCGCCCTCGGGAACTCCCCACAGAGAACGAACATCACTCGCCTCCAGGAGGTGGGGGGTGCAGAGGCCAGTGTGTGGAGCAGCCAGGGTGCAGGGCGGAGAACAGCAGACCCGGAGACTGACTCCAAGTGGCTTAACCTTCTCTAGACTCAGCTTTCTCATTGTGAAATGGGATCATAGACCTGGATTCTGAGAGGCGGGGCATGTCGAAGGCTAGAGCTCGGCACGTCTGGACGTGGACCTTGGCTGGGCCAGTGCCTTCCTGGAAAGGTTACTCCATCCCTCTGGTCTTCACATTGCCCTTCTGTGACAAGGGAGGTGATGACGGCATCAGATCTCCTAGAGTTACCATACAGATTAAGACAAAATGTGTGCAAAGCGCTTGGCCTGGTACTTGGCAAACTGCCAAGTAACGAGACTGCGTTTCGTCTTGCTACTCTTGGACTCATTCTTTATTCCTTCCAGGTGGTTTGTGGGAGCTGGAGAAGCAAAAAGGCCACTAAGAACTGCATGGATGTTTCTAGAGTTGTTGGGAAAATTAGCTGATGTGATGCATGTGAAAGACCCATCCCCGGTGCTCAGGAAGCCCTCAGATCAGCAGAGGCGTGTCCCCCTTACCCACTGTCACCTGCTGACAGTCTAACCGTGACAGAGAGCTAACCCTTCTGTGGCTTGTACTATGTACCAGACATTGTTCTAAGCACTTCATAAATGTTTATTCATTTAATTCCGTGGCATATGAGGTGTGTATCATTATTATCCCCATTTTATAGATGAGGAGTCTGAGTCAGGAAGTGAAGGACCTGGAGAGGGTTATACAGATATTGAAGGGTGGAGCCAGGCGTACAACCCTGCTCCACCAGAGACAGATTCCCAGGATGTAGGCTGTGCTCCTGACGTGGATTTCCACATCTCCCCTCCCGTGTACTGCCCACGAGACCATGCTGTCCATAAACTGCAGCCGTAAGAGCCACCTGCTCTTAGGTGGCTCCAATTCAGCTCAATCCCTGACTGAGTTCAGTGCAACTCAGCTCGACTCAAGCAGAACATGTGCCCCAGAGGATCTTAGGCCAGATGTGAGTGACTCCAGTGAATGATCCAAAACCTGGAGGTCATCTTCACGCTCGTTCTGTTCCCATGGCTCTGATGGGAATCTTATGTCCCCCATTCACAGAGAATAACACCAAGACGTTACGTGCGCAAAGCAGTGTAGAGTTTTGAAATCCTTTTATGTTTGAGCTTGTTTGTAACACATGTTTGCTAAGCCAGGCCAGCTTGGAAGCAGAGAAAAAGAGATGATACAGAGAACACTTAATAATTCGTACTATTAACGGGGCAGCTCCTGTGTTCTACACACCATGCTAGGTGTTTAGCAAACATGATCTCATTTAACCTGGCAACTCGGGGAATGAGATATTCTGGGTATTTTTAAAGATGAGGCACTTGAGGTGTGGACAGGCTGAGTAACTTTTCCAAGTCACAAAGCTGGTGGGAGGCCGAGTGGTTTCCAAAGGCTGTGTCCTCCCGGAGCTCTGCCCTGCCTCCATGGGCAGGTCATTCAGGGAAACCAGAAAGAAATCGGGGCCCAGGGGAATAAGCGATGACAAGAGGTGTGTCCTTCCATTACCTGTGAACTGTAAGTTCTAGGCTGGATGGAAGCAGGTTTCCCGCCCCAGGACGGAGTCAGGGCCGCTTTTTGGACCTGGCATGATTTCACGCCTTCCCCAAACGCACGATTCTTGCTGAGCTGACACGATGCTCGCAACGCTGTATTCACACTGCAGGTGTCTTAGGGTTTGGGTTGGAAGGAGACCACAGACCAGCACCCTCAAGCTCCTCGCCTTGGGCTGTGTGGACTGTGGCTACCAGAGGGGACCCCTCAGAGCCGGGTAGCCGAGAGACCAGAGCCGGGGCCTCCATGCAGCGTTCGCTGGGGTTGATGAAATCAAAAGCTTTAGAAGGAAGGAGAATTGAGATTTGCTTTTTAAAAATGAACATTATTATCGATCCTTTCTTCGTTTTTTGCTTCCTCTTTGTCTTTGGGGTCCCTGGGGTGTGCTTGCTGTGGGCTTCGCGTACAGTAAAAATCGTGGTAATTAAAATGCTAACTTAGACCAAAAAGGAGAGCTCACCGTGGAAAGGGGTAGAGAGTCTGTCTAGTGAGCCCAGAAATGGCACGCTGCTGGTTTGAGCTCCTCCTGCTTCAAAGGGAGGTGGCTTCTGCTGAGAACGAACGGCCGGCCGCTCCAAGGCCTATCCGTTTTTCTTTTCTTTTGTCTGGATCCCCGTTCGCATTTTTCCTTTGCTTGGAGACGTTAGCTCTGGGAGGTGGCATATGGCTCATTGGAACAGCCGCTTCAAACAGCCACTTAGAATCCCTGGCTCGCCATTGTCCGAGCATGTGATCTTGACCGTGGTTCTTAACCTCGCTCAGCTTCAATTCCCTCATTCATTAAATCAGGACGGGGACACCCTACCTGCTGGATGTCGGGGCCTGCATCGCTCAGCAGTTGGTAACTTATTTTTAAGATGATTTTTGGGGTGGGCATCTTAATAGCCAGAGAACAACTTGATGGGGACAGAACAGACTTTTCCCCTTGGGGGACGTTAGCACGTCACCTCTCAGCTCGTAAACTATGAAATATCTTCTCCCCCTGCCGGGCCGTCAGACAGCCTGGCGGAGCCGCAGACCTCACGGGGCCCGAACAGGAGTCGGATTTGTCAATGAGCAGGACTGACGCGTGCACAATGTAGCTGCCGCAGTCTTTCCTCTGCTGTGCTCCACGCTTTTCTCTGGAGCCGCGCTGTGGCTCCAGGACGGCCTCCTGCTGTCCTGAGATGGTAGGGTTCCTTCAGCTCTTGGCTCATGGGTGATGCCTGGTTCTGTCTCTGGCCAAGCCAGCAATCTTCCCCTCGTTTCTGTTGCTGCACACAGCTATTCTGATCGTGCACAGAAGGGAGGGAGAGGAGGCATGCGCTGCAGTGAGGCAGAGTGGGGTTTGCCCCCAGCTTCCAGACCCGCCTGTGAACTCTCAGCACCCACTTCCTCGGTGGCACAATAAGGCAGAGTAGTCCTGCCTTCCCCATAGCTTTGTCATAGGGAGTAAATGAAGTGCCTGTCAGACAAGCACTTAGCTGAAGGCATACATGTTAGGTGTTATTATGTCTGCCTTTTTTTTTTTTTTAACGAGAAACTCTTTGCACTGTTTCTTCACCCATCTTGCTAAAATCTTCTGAGATAGGACACAAAGAGATCTCTAAAAGAATGCTCAGAGTCAGATGTTTCACTCTCCATGGCCTTCCCACACAGAGGGGGCATCTGTTACATTGCCCTTGCTGAGTCTTCTTTTGCAAACATCCTCACCCCAGAGAGTCAACTGGGCCTTGATCCCCATCTCCAGCTTACCGGAGTGGGCCCAATCAGATCATTCCATTCGTGTGGCAGCAGGAAAGGGGAAGGAAGGAAAGAGCAAAGGGGTCTCTTCTCCCTCAACACCTTCTAAAGAACCTTCTGGGAATCCTCCCTTCCCCTCATCCCTGCCCCATAACTGTTTGCATCTCATTGGCCAGAATGTGGTCATGTGGTCGCACCTGGCAAGGGAGACTGAGAAATGTAGTCTTTTAGTGGAGTGTTGAATCTAGGTGTTGATACTGGCCAATAAGGGGAAATCAAAGAGGCACCTGCAGCTTTACCACTCTCCCTACGAGTTTACCTGCCACACAGACAGCCAGAGTGGTGGCCAAGGTTGGGGAGGATGGCAGGTGTCATTAGTCTGAGAAGTCAGCAGAGGGTGGATGTCAAAACCTCCTTGGCTTGGTTTTTGAGACCTTCCATGATCTGGCCCTTACCTGCCTTTTGGCCTCCTTGCCCTCTGCTCCCCCTCAGGGGCACACAGGGTGACTGTGGTGTATGGGATCACACTTTCCCATGTGGCCAAGGTTGGGAGTTCAAAATGATTAGAGAATCAAGCGCTGGACTTCAAGGTTGATATTCCTGGAATCAAGGTTGATTTCGTCTTCCAGCCCTCCTTGGAGACTGGAAATCAGCATGGCCTGGGGGGAAAGCTCTCTGGAGCAGGTCACTTGGCCTGGATTCTTCCTTCTGCTTGGTATGACCTCAGGCACCCTCACAGCAGAGGGATGAATGGTGGCCTCTCCAGTTCTTTCCATCCTTCTGGGATTCTAATGGAATTGCCTCTCCCTGTCCTGGTTCCAAGTTTCTGTTGTCCCTAAGCTTCTTACCATTGTCTTCACCTCCCGCTTATAAATGTTTAAAAATATTCACTTGACGCACAGTGGGATTATAGACTCTCTCATTTCCGAAATGAAAAGCAGCTCATGCATTATTCAAGAAAAATATTGTATTATTGAACAAAGGATGCATGCGTTCATCCCTTATTATGCATTCCAGTCTTTGCTATCTTATTAGTAGATGTGTTCTGTGAGCATTTCACTGATGGGGTTTGTAAACAAAGGCAGAGATCAAATGCTAGTGTGTTTCGATAGCAAGATTAAGAGATGATTGTGAAGCCGTCAGTTGGCATGCCTCGGAGGTCATCTGGTCTACCCAGTGCCTGGGCTCCTCCCTATTCTTACCCACTGGAAGTTCACCCTTGGCTTAAAATCTTCCAGTGATGGGAAGCTTACCGCTCTGATTTCCTCTTTGTGGAGTTTGGCAGGATGTTTCTCTCACATGGGCTGAAATCTCTCTTCCTGTGGCCCCTACTTAGTTTCCACACCAGACAGTTCTGTTCCCATTTCTCCATGACAGGTCTTATGTGAAGACGGCGATTGCCATCACCCACCCAGGTTCTTTGAAAGACTAAATGCTCCCTGAGTCTTCAGCAACTGCCCATTGCACAAAACGAGAGCCACCTGGACCTACCAGATATTCAAAGAGCATCTTCTTTATGTTCCAGGCACTTTGATAAACGTGTTTATAGCTTCTAGCAGGGATCAAAATTCACTCCACGTCTCTCCAGCCCTGTCTCCCAGTGCTCTCCCCTCACCCTCATTCTTCAGCCTCCCTGGCTTTCTAGTCCTCCAGCACACCGAGCTCCTCCTTGCTCAGGGCCTTTGCACATGCCCTCTTCACTGCCTGGGAGGCATTCCCAAGGTCTTCATATCCGCTGCCCACTTCTCACCATGCAGCTGTCAACTGAAAGGACACCTACTCCGAGAAGCTTCCTTGGACTTCTGTCTAAACCAGAATCTCTGTCCTATTTCTACCCCAGCACTCTCCACCCTATTACCCTGTTTTATTTTTCTGCAGCACCTTGCATTAAATCCGTCTATTCAGCAAATCTTTACTGAACACCTACTATGTGCCTCCGATTGCTAGGAAGCTGAGCTACATTGAAAAATGTAACAATGATTCTTGCCTTCACAGAGCTTACGTTATCTCAGGAGAGACAGAAAATACACAGCAAACACGGATGAATGATCATTTCGTCGTTTCAGAGATGTGATTTCCGCAAGGACAATTTTAATACATGAAATAATCTTTTTTTATTTGTTTATATATTTATTGTTTGTCTCTCCTCCCTAGAAAGTAAGATCTGTGAAGGTAGACTTTGTCTTATTTCTGTCTGAACCCAGTATCTGGCACATTGTAGGCACTCAGTGGATTTTTGTGGCATGACTGTCGAATGCCTATCTGACAAGATAAGAGGCCATGGCAGAGATTTTTGTCCAAGGTATAACATAAAATCCATGCCATTGTTATCTGTACCCTCCATTTCTCCATGTGAGTTTTGTGGTTTTTTAGGTCTTGCCTCTCTCCTTCCTTTCTCATCTTTCCCATAGAACCGCAAGAAGAAAGGATTTATATCCACGTGCAGCTAGCACATCCCATGATATGGCTTGACAGAGCAAAGGCTAGCATTCCCATTTTGCAGATGAAGAAACTGAGGCTCAGGCCATGCAGGTTTAGGGGCAGAGTGTGGACTTGAACCAGGGTCCTTTCCGCCAACAGGAAGACCAGCGGGAAGCCCACCCCCTTTGGCGTTCCCGCACCATCCCCAGGCCAGAGCTTCTGTGAGTGGCACAGGCGATGGATGGGTTGTCCGTGAGGACTCTCAGGAGAGTGGACTCCTCACCCCCTCCTCCAAGTCGAGCACGGAGGTGGAATTTTCCCGAGAGCGAATGTGCTGCTTCACAGCTCCCTCTGAACCAGTGCGGTCAGGGGCAAATCCAGCTCTGCCTGATGGAGCCTCTTAAACAGATCCAAATAAGTAAAGCAGGAAGCTTTGAATAATTGGCTTTTGCTTCTCAAAGCCAATTGTTATCACAATGAATCCTTCCTTCTGCCTCTTTCATTACATTTAACTAAATTGTCTCTGGGTCTCGGCAAAAAGGTTAACTCTTTTACTTCCAGATGTTTTCAAGACGACACTCCCTTCCCTTTCTACAGAATTTTAGGATTCACACGGTCCTTTCCTACAAACGACAAATGTGATTTCAGTCCAGGCAATACACACCGTCCTGTGATGTGGGAAGGCACTTTAAAGGCCGGGCATCCATGGATGGATGCATACGTTTTTCAACAACAGAAAGCTTCTTTCCAATGGACATAAAAATAAAGGGAATTTACTGATATAGAACAGAAATGTCCAAAGGAAGTACCAATTTTGGGTGCAGTGTGATTATTACTATGCCTTCATTTCTCTGTGATTTGTTTTTTTTTTTTAGTTATTTTGCAAGTCAGATTCACTCTCAAGCTGGTTTCTTTCATGGCTGCGATATGGATACAACAAGCAATGCTTCTCGCTTTCTCATGCGCATCCTCAGGGCAGAAAGAGGAATGTGCTTCCACATTCCACGCAAGAGGCTGGAGATTCGGCTCCCTTGCACCTGCGTGGGTCACATGCCCGCCCCGAACTGGGGACCGTGGCTGGGGACTGACCGATACTGGTCGGCTTCAGCCAGTCAGAGCCCCCCCCCCCCCCCCCCCCCACCTGCTTCAGGGCACAAAGTCGGTTTCGCCCAAAGCGTATTGATGCTGTCAGGGGGAGGGGAGAGGCTACAGGTGACGGACAGGGAGCCGACGTTTGTGCTGCAGGTCCACGTTAGGGTAGGAAGAACTGAGGAGTGAGTGGTTTCTTTAAGGGCATTTTGGTTACTCGGTAGTGGAGCGGAGACTGGAAGCTAGAGTCTCATCTTTGAATTCAGAGGTCAGTCCAAACACCAAATCCTCCTTCGTCCTTCGGCAGTGCTGACTTTGTGGTCTTCCTCTTGTTCAGAGGCTGGACAGTAGCAGCGGATTAGGACGTTAGGCATGCGGGACGGCTTCCTTCATGGCTTGCGGATACCAGAAACCCCACGTAATTACCTTCTTTTGGGCTGTAACATTGCTCATTTAGGCATCAGCCGATAACTCACTGGGCTGGGAACACTGGCTGGCCTGGACCATCTGGAAACCTGTCTTTTAATCAAGCATCTTTTAGTTGCAAATAAGAGGAACTGATTCAAGCCAGGCTGAGAAAAAAAAAGGAGGGGCTTTACTCTAAGTGTGGGATTCTCCATCTCATCCCCTGTCTTCCCATAACATACGACTACGACATAATCGTGGACGCCGAAAAGTTTAGTAACAGTACACGCATAGCTGTGGACAATCGATTGACCGTCAAGGCTCTTGCATCCTGTTCGGTAGCTCACGTTGGTCTTTCAGGGTGATACTCTGTTCCTGTTGTTACATCTGGGTTTAGGCAACTTCAGCTAAAACCTAACTCCATTTGCATATACTCCAGCTAGCTCGTTTAGGCTTAATTAGATGCATGTGCTCAAGAACAGGGGGGAGCCTGAAGAGTTTCTCAGGAAATGAAGGTGAGGACGAATCGGAAATCTGGATGGCCAAGTCCATTCACCTCCTTATCTGGCTCAGATGCTCTGTCGCTGAGGCCTCATCGGTGTGCCACTTTGTCCCAAGCTTGCGTTCTGCTTCTGGTCCCATGGGTCCAAGCCAGAGACTGCTCCCGGCTGCCAGGAGACTTGCTGGTTTTGTAAAGTTCCTTCCACTCACTCTCCTGCAATAGCTGGGAGAATGGAGAATTTCTTGGCTGTTCAAATATTCAAACAGTACAAGTCAGGGTGAGCTGTCTTCTCCATGTCCTTATGAAGACGCCGGATGGCCCTTTTTGGAGATGGTATGAGAGTGGCCTTCTTGTATATGCGGATTAAATAATTGTGAATGATCCCTTCCCATTCATGGACTTCATAATTTCCTCCTCCTCCCCGAAAGATCCCAATGCTGAGATGACCCTATGAGGAAGCAGGTGCCTTCTCCCAAGGATGAATTAATTCCTCCTTTGCTTCCCCCATGAATTCTCTAGAGTTTCTTTTCTCCACTTGCACAGCCTCAGCATTAGTTAAGAGCTTGCTGGAAATGTAAACTCTCAAACCTCATCCCAGACCTTGAAGCAGAGTCTGTATTTTAGTAATATTTTGTAGGTCGCTCACATGTGCATTGAACTTCGAGATGCGCTGCTGTAGAAAATGTCTCTATTACGTGCAGTCTTTCATTGCACTTGTTGTATTGCTTACCTGTGTCCAGGAGGTCATGTTTTACCTGCAACAGTGATGTCTATTCACAAGGGTATCCCCATCTCCTATGGAGGAGCTGGTATCTAGGGGATATTCAGTAGCTATTGGATGGATGGATGGATGGATGGATGGATGGATAAAGCACGTTTCACTGCCTGTCTGGGAGGTCACCTGCCCTAGTGGAAGAAGGAAACAGACAGATGGGATAGCTCTGGGGGTGTGTTCTACCCTGCCTCCCAGAGTCCCTTTTGGGATGGAGCCCCAGTTGCCCACAGTGGTGACCTACTCACAACACACCCTGTATCGGTTCCTTTCCCTTCCCTGACTTATTTCCCTCTGGTGCTTCTTGGGATCTCCTTACAAATGCATGGCGTTCAAACCCTTACCTTAGGATCTTCTCAGAAACCAAATCAAAGACAGCATCCACTGCAGCCAACCTCTACTCATCATCTGACATTATGGTAAGCACCTGTGTGCATGATCTCATTTAATCTTTGCAGCAGCCCTGGGAGGTAGGCACCACTAGTTCTCCATACGAAGAAAATGTAGCTAGGGCAGGCAGAGTGATGTGCTACAGCTCCCCAGCTGGTGATGGGTCGAGCCAAGGTTTGGACCTGTTGATGTTTGGTTTCACACCTCATGGTCTTTACAGACTCACCTCCCAAGACTTCGTGTTTTATCACCTGAGATCATGAATGTGAAGATGCTTGGTGAACGTTACCAGCTCAACTGTCATTATCGTGTTTCTAGGATAAGCAGACTTTGTCAAAATCTTTCTTTCCAAGCGATTAGGACAAGTCAGCCAGGGCTTGAGTTACAAGGGGGTGTGATAAGGATACCTTGGAGGGTCCTCATGTTAGGATTCCGAGGGACCACCGGAAAATGGGGAAGTGCTGAGTCTAGGGACAGGGGAGATCTTGTTGGTAGAATAGGATGAGGCTGGATAGTTCAAGGAGAAGATGTGGGAAAGCCAGAATGATCTGGATCCCTCTGTGGACACAGTCTGTGTATGGTGCTTGGGTGTTGAGGCACAGCTAAGGACCATGGTAGACAAGAGTGGAAGTAGGAAGCAGGATTTTGTGTCGTTCAGGGCAGTCAGAGTTGGGTGCCTGGTATAAGTAAATTCTCCATGGCAGAGTGGCAAACAGCTTTTCTCTCACATGTCAGCCCCCGGGCACTGAGAGTGGCTTCCTGGAGCTCTGTGCAGAGGGCAGTTCTGAGGCTGCTTCTCACCTCAGAGTGAAAGAAAGGCACGATTGATTAGTGATGTCTGCCAGGGGCACAGGCGTGGAGTGTCGGTGCACGTGCCACATGGAGGGACAGACTGGATTCCAGCGTGAGTCAGAAGTATTCCTCCGGTTAGGACTGAAGCAACATTTACATTTCAAGTAGGCTTCCACTTTTGAAAGGGACGGTTTCCCCTTGAAGAGAGTTTATCTTTAATTTGAACATATGTGGCTAAACTCAGGCAATATGCAGAATCAGAGCTTGATTGTAATTCCCGAGGACAAGGAAGAGGAAAATCAGTGCATAATTTACTGAGTAGGACTCATACAGAAGAGGAACCTGTATGCATTGATGCATTGAGTGCCTGCCTTCCTCCCTCCCCTCCCCTCCCCTCCCCTTCCCTTCCCATACCTTCTTTCCTCCTCATGGTGCCTTCTGTTGGGTGGGCTTTGGTGATGCTGAGTCTTATCATAACCTTTTCTGAGTCTGTGATCTGCCCCTCCAGACACTCTGGCTTCTTTGTCTTGCCTAAGCAGCAGGGACAAGTCCTGACTGTTGGAATTTTATTTTCTTAACTTGCTGCCTTTAGGGGAGGGAGGCAAAGTTCCCCTGCACAGGTCACGGCGTATGGTGCATCTGCCTGTGAGGAATGCTGCACAGGAACTATAAATAATGCAGGCACTTGTGCCCTTGAGTTTGGAGTGCATGTAGAATCTGCTGCATCATGTAACTTACTAAAGCTCCGTGCAGACCTGCATGGGGGTGGAGGTGGGGGTTGGCCAGGCTCACACGTAGTTTAACCCGGGACTGGTGTCCTTGACTTCACAGTGCCCTTGGGAACCAAGGTGAAGTCCCACGCAATGGTCTTGTCATGAATTCACGTTGGGACAATTTCATATTTAGTTAATAATTGTCAGGGTAGATGGTTTCACAGTGTACTCCACACTGAGGCTCTGGAATAGGAAGTGGCTTTTCTAAAATGAGCCTTGCACTCAGCACTTTCCTGGGGGAGAGGGGAGATACTGCTCTTCCGGTGCAAAAGCATCGTTCGGAAGTGCAGTTAGACGGAGTATTTTGCCACAGAAGAAGGATGGGAAGCGGATTTCTTTGGTTGGCAGTAGGTGCGTGGTACTTAACTAAGCAGGGAAGATTGAGGCTGAGGCTGGGATCGGTGGGCTGAAATGCCAAGACTGATACAAAATGTCTGCCATGAGCAGAGCTGGGGAAGAACCAGGAGATGCCCGTATGTGCCAGCCCTTCTCCAAGAGGAAGTTGTCTCGAAAAACAGGGCACGTGGAACAGACACCAACTCTTCTGGAAGTGAAAAAGAATTGGACGAGGTCCATCCGGACCACCCGTCACTGGAGGGACAGTTTGGATTTAGACATTGGCAGTCTCCAGGAAGAGCTAGCCTCTCCATCCTCCACTGTTTCCTAAGAGCATGAGCCAAAAGTATTGTTTAAGACCTAATGCAAATGAGGTTTTCAGGCAGAGGAGAGACAGGAGAGAGGAAAGCCAATACCTCCTTTTGGCACTGGGCACTGACTAGCAGAACCGTGAAGGAGATGGCTTTGTGGAACCACCTCAAAAATAGCGTGTCATTTTCCTGGAATTTCCATGTCTTCTAAAGCAGCGCAGTGAAGAGAGTTCGCTCAGCTTTCACGTGGATTCAAATCCTGACTCCATCATCTGTTGCCTGAATAACCTTGGACAGGTCCCGTGAACTTTTGGAGTCTGATTTTCTTTGTGTGTAAATTAAGACTAAGACCACAAGACCCGTTTAACTGATAAGATTTGGCCAAAAGTAGAATGTGACTACCTTCCACATAGAATCGACAGGTGTGGACGCAACTAGGACGGTGTCCGGGCAGATTCACAAAGGGACGGACCACCCTGATTTTGCCTCCTCTTTTGCTCCTACCCTTGAGGTCCTGGATCCCCTCTTAGAGGTCACGCCTTCCACAATGTCTCCAGAAGAGACGAAAAGAGCTTCCGATCTTGGGGGATTTGGTCATTTTATCAAGAGACTCTGCAGGAAACAGCAGTGTGGAGGTTTAAGCTTGTCTCGCGGGCGATGATTCAGCCTGGCTGTCTGGGTCAGCGCCTCCCCTTCTTTGTGAATGTCCTGCGTGTGGAGTTTTGCCCCTTGCTTTTCTGTAGCGGGGAGAGGGAGACCAGGACCGCTTCCCACCCAGGTCTCTATGAAGCCCCAGAGTGAGGATCGCTGCCAGATGCTTTCCTGCCGTCTGGTTCTTTCTGGAGCCAAGTTCTGCCTCTCCTTTTTGAGGTTCTGGAATCACGCAACCCTTACAGCCCCAGGGAGAACGAGGTTTCTGTTAGAGCCAAAAAAGGCCCCAGACAGGAAGGACCTGGGGAGATGGCAGGGCGGTCCTTACCCAAGTAGCTCTACTGGCAGAAGGAAAGTCTGTGCAGAGGTCTGGGCCCATGACCTTCTCTGCCTCAAGGTGAGCCAGAAATCTCTAGCAGCCAGTGCATGGGTAAGTCAAGGTTTCCTAGCTTGTGTTCTTACAACCCTCCATGCCGGTTAAATATAGTTGTGCTCCTGTGACCGGAATCCATGCCAATCGTAGATTTTCCTTCTCCTACTTCACCTAAGACCAACCACCATCCCTCCATCCTTGGCCCTAGCTGTGTAGACACTAGGTCTGTCAGGGTCCTAGGTCTACCAGGGTCTTTCCTCACTCTGAAATTTAAGCCGCAGTAATTCTGTTTTTGTTTTTGTTTCTTCCCTCCTAGCCTGGTTATCGAGACAGGTTATTGAGACAGGCTGGCATCCTGCTCTTGCCTCCTGCTTCTCCTCTTGCAAGCCGAGAGGCCCGGCTGTCTGTGTCCAGAGTCAGGCACCTGCTGGGCTTCGGGGTTGGGTTTATTCCCATGTCTCGCCCACGGAAGAGAAAGGCCCTGGTCGCCGGGCCTCTTTGAGAGCACTGAGACGTGGAGCCCGGGAGGCATCTCCCCACGGGCAATCAAGGCAGAAGCTAAAGCCGATTTTTCTGTTTTCTGGCAGCAGCCGTTGCTTGCCTTCTCCCTCTGGGGAAATTAGCTTGCTGGCTCAGAGCGAGGGAAAATAAACAAGTCCAACCTGAAATATGCATTAGGGTTTGGCTATTTTTGGAGGTTTCCAAGATTGAAAATGGCTGACGGCTGACCAGTTCCCATCTGTCCCGAATTAAGTTTCAGCAGCTTTGCAGGGAGTGTGCGGGCGCCCATCAGAACCTTGAGCTGAGATTGGCAGTGACCTGTGGATCTGGTCGAAAGAACTGCGGCCCTAACTGGCTCATTTCTCTTAGTGACCAGCTCCGAGAGGAGGTGGACGAGGGATCTGGGTCAGGATGGGTCCATGGTTTTGAAATCAAGGGAGAGCAGGGGCTGGTTGCGTTTCCCCCGACTGATGGACTTGGAGCTTCGGACACGTTTTGGTCCTTCTGCATCAGGAGGAGGGGGAGGTCCCATTCATCTACCACCAGATTGTGAGTGTACCAGACACAGGGATTACCTCTGCTATGGACTGAATGTCTGTTCCCCCCGGCCCCCCCAAACTCATATGGGCCCTCATGTGACAGTTTGGGGAGGTGTGCCTTTGAGGGGTGATTAGGTCATGAGGGTGGAGCCCCCTGGTGGGGAGGAGAACTAACGCTTTCTTTTCCCCCCTCTGTGTGAGGACACGGTGAGAAGATGGCCATCTGCAGACCAGGAAGAGCCAGCCCCTCACCAGACACCAGATGTGCCAGCGCCTTGACCTTGGACTTCAGCCTCCAGAACCGTGAGAAATCAGTATTTGTTGTTTCAGCCCCCAGTCTGCGTTGTTTTGTTACCACAGCCCAAGCTGACCAAGGCAGCATCTCTCTTATCCACAGCCCTCAGTAAAATGCCTGGTGCGTAGTAGGTGCTCAGTAAGTGTGTGTTCAGTAAGTGGGGGTGAGGTCGGGGAGAGCAAATACTGAACATTGCTGTGGCCTTGCCTCTGCGCTTTATACGCTGTCTCACTCACAGACCCATTTTACAGATTCGGAAATAGAGATGAGAACACATTTTATCCGTGTCCGCCCTTTGCCCTCGTCACTGACTATGCCTGTCCCCACCTTGGTACCTGTCGCTCTCTGCATGAGGGCTCTCTCTCAGCCCAGTGTAGGGCAGCCCGCAGCATCATGGAGTTGAAGCCCCAGGAGCAATGATTCCTGGGAGACTGGAGGATGAACACCCCTTCAGATGGGGCAGTTCAGGGGCACCGTCTATACCGTTTTGCAGAGCCACCTGCTGGCTACCAGAGAGGTGCCCACAGTGATGGGCACCATGGGCATCCGTGGGCCCTGTCTTGGCTCCTTTCCTTCCCACACCCTTCCTCGGGCTCCTGGGCTCACCTCCTGAGTGCACTAGTTGCTTTGAGTGTCTGGTCTTTCTTGCTCCTGGGGGTGCCAGCCCGAGATTCTGGGGGTCCCGTGGGCCGGCCTGGGGCAGGGAACTGAGAGACCGGGAGGCCTGTCTCACTCCCCACCCTCTGTCTGGGTGGGGACCGGGTGTGCTTCTCACTCCCCACCCTCTGTCCTTTCTCCCATCCCTCCCCGTGGGGGAGCTGAGCAGCAGACGGAGTGCTGCTCACACACACAGACGGCCCTCAGGTGCCCCTTTCAACTCACCAGGGGCTGGCACGCTCACCGGGGGACCAGTGCACTTGTCGGGGGGCTGGCACACTTACCAGGTTGTTGACACACTCGCCAGGGAGCTTACACACTCACAGGGGGGGCAGTGCACTCCTGGAGGGGCTGACACACTTGCTGGGAAGCTGACACGCTCAGGAGGCTGACAGGCTCACTGAGGAGGAGAGCAGCGGAGACAGAAGTGACGTTGAGTGTGAATCGAGAGACGAGGGTCCAAGCCGCGGTCTGCCTCCCAGAGTCGTGTGGGTCCCGCAAGCTCCCTGTGCTCCCCGGGCCTCCCTTAGAAGGAGGTGACGCAACACCGTCACTGGGTGACGCCCAGGTGTCCTCTGACGGACGACTGGATAAACACAGTGTGGTAGATCTGTACTTGGAATACTCAGCCATGAAGGAACCTGGTACTGACACGTGCTATGATGTGCGTGAACCTTGAGAACACGATGCTGTGGGAGGACCCCGGACATGAAAGGTCGCAGATTGTGTGATGCCGATTCAGTGAAATTTCCGGAGCAGCTAAATCCATGCAGACAGAAAGTAGGTTAGTGATTTCCAGGAACTTGGGCAAAAGGGATTTGGGGGTGCCTGCCTAATGGGTCTGGGCTTTCCTTCTGAGGTGCCAAAAGTCTCTTAGAATCAGATAGAGGTGTTGGCTGCACGATATTGTGGACATACTAAATGCCACTGAATCGCTCACGTTAAAATGGTTCACGGTTAATTTGACATAGGTGGATTCCATAGGTGGATGGAAGGGTGTGTGACTGGGTAACCTAGTGGCTAGGTAACCTAGTTCCCTGGCTGCACATCTGGGCCACCTGGGAGCTTTCAGGATACTGATGTCGAGCCCCATGCCAGAGACTCTGATTCCATGGGTCATTTTTAAAAGCTCTCCCCAAGATCCTAACCTGCGGCAAGGTTCAGAATCACTGATCAGCGTCTGAGGTTCCTGCCATCTCTGTGTTTAGTGTGAATTTGAGTCAGTATACCCCCTCTCTCATACTATTTTATTTTATTTTTTTTTTCTCGTACTATTTTAAATCTTTGCAAAGTTGTGGAGTAAAAGCCTTAGGAGTTGTTGTCATTGTAAAGGTGTTAGAGGCACATGCTTGTAGGAGAGGCAACTTTTGGGGTGGGGGTTGTGCAGGGGGAGAGGAGTTGCTGGAGCCTGGAACCACCCCTCCCCCAGCCCCGTGCATCCAGCCTCTTTCAGTCACAGGAAAGTGTCCCTCCCAGCAGCAACTCACCCTTGGCAGACTTAATATGTCAGATCACACATACAGTGTCAACCCTTTAAAGATATTCAGGCTGAAGTGGATCCAGTTTCATTCACACATTTACACGGAGGACCTACTGTGTGCCAGGCATTGTGCTTGGTGATGGAGAGGAGGAGGGGAGAGCGATTGAGAGGAATCAGAGCTCCATTCAGGAGCTCCCTGTTGAGTTGTGCAAGATGGAAACGTCGTACAATAAAACAGTAACGTTCCTGATACTGTGATCCATTGGTTAACCTGGACTGATGATCTACTGCACGCCAGGCCCTTTACTCAGACCACCTCATTACCCGATGGCTAAGTCACCGGCTCCAAGCGGTGGTTAATTTTGTGCATCGACCTGACGAGCTAAGGGATGCCTAAATAGCTGGTAAAACAGGACTTCGGGGTGTGTCTGTGAGGGTGTTTCTGGAAGAGATGAGCGTTGGAATCAGTAGACTAAAGAAGATGGCCTTTACCTTTGTGGGCAGGTGTCGCCCAATCTGTTGAGGGCCCACGTAGAACAAAAAGGCTGAGGAAGGGTAGGCTTGCTGTCTCTGCTGGAGCTCAGAGGGCCATCTTCTCCTGCCCTCACATGTCAGCAAGCCTGGTTCTCAGGACTTTGGACGTGGACTGGGGTTTGTACCATCAGCTGCCTGGTTTCTCAGGCTTCAGGTTTGGGCTGGGCTATACTTGTCGCTACCCTGGGCCTCCAGCTTGGAGATTGCAGATCGTGGGACTTCTTAGCCTCCTTAATTGCATGAGCCAATTCCTTATAATAACCCCTCCCTGCCTCTATCTGTCTTATTGGTTCTGTTTCTCCAGAGAAATCTAGCAAACCAGGTTCCATGGCTGGGAAGTAGTAGAATCTTAGCTCCTGACCACCACGTTTTCCCGCTTGGGTTTCACGGCTGACTCGGACCTTGCTGCTTAGAGACATAAGTGGCGCTAGGAGCACGGGGGTGTGGGCAGTTTGTTTCACATGAGGGAGACCTTCCTCCGTGTCCTGCCCACTGTGTAATCACTTGACGCTTTGCTGCCTGACATAGTGGCCTCGGGCAGGTGGGAGGCAAGGCTTTGTGATTTTAAAAGCCTTGTAGGGTGGACAGAGGGGAGGCTTGCTGGAGTCACACTGCCTGAGTTTGAGTCTTGCATTGTGACCTTGGACAAACACCTCTGAGCCTGCCAGTTTCTTCACCTGTAAATGGAAATAAGGAGAGGACCCCCTCTCACATCATCACGGTGAAAATTAGAAGAGAGAATTCATGTAGGAGCTTGGCAGATTATAAACCTTCAAATGTCAGTTACCATTTGGAAGCTAAAAATGCCTTCACATTACGGTCTGAATGAGTTCTAGCTTTGAAAATAGCTCCAAATTCCATTTATGTTGAGAACCACATTCTGTTCCCATGCCTGTGTGTGTGATGGCCCCTGGGAGTTGGGTGGTCATTAAGTGCCGTGTGGAACGAAGTCCTGTCCGTTCTGAAGGCCATTGCAGGAGGCTGGGTGACCCAAAGAAACTCCCTTCTGCTCTATGCCAGGAGATTTGGGGACTTGGAGGTCAAAAGCATGCAATGCTTCTACAAATCTAATAGAAATTCTTTTCCGCCTCTTGAACGCAATGAAATTAGCCGGTGCTGATGTATTTCAGGAAATTCCTAGAATTCTCGGGTTATAGGAGAATATATTTGGACCGTTCTAACAATGCTTGAGTATTTTTTATGATAGTCCACTAAAATAGTCATCCCTGTTTAAATGGCCCAGAGATGGCAATTGTACTATGTTTTAAGTTAAAAAAAAAAAAAAAAAAAGTTTAGGTAATACGTGTGCGTGGCATAAAATTTAAAAGGGTACGTGGCCTGGCAATGCAGCCTCCCTGTTCAGAGTGAGCTGTCGATACTGGTTCCTTGTTTGTCCTTCCAGAGACAGCCCATATATTTATGCTCTATTCCTCTCCCACCGTCCCCTGCATCAATGGTGGCTTACTATAGTCACCGTTCTGTTCCCTATCTCCCCTTCCCTCTCCTCTCCTGGTCAATTTTAACAATAGGCGTCTTGGGGACTGTTCTATACTGTTAGAAAAGCAGCATTCCATTTTAAGGATGTCTCATAATCTATCTTCCCAAGAATTTATTTATAGTTTTTAGGTTATCCTCACTATTTCCCTATTGTAAGCAATATTGCAAATAGCCTTTGTATTTCACACAAGTTCAAGTGTGATTGTAGGATAACTTTTCCCCAGCAGAATTTCCGGGTCACATAGTACATGTGTTTTTTAATTTTAAAAGTTTGTGCCACTGTTAGTGGGGATGTAAATCGGTGCAGCCACCATGGAAAACAGTGTGGAGGTTCCTCAAAAAATTAAAAATAAAACTACCATATGATCCAGCAATTTAAAGGAATGAAATCACTATCTTGGAGGGATACCTGCACCCCTATGTTCATGGCAGCATTATTCGCAATAGTTAAGACATGGAGACAACCTGAGTGTCCATCAGCGGATGAGTGGATAAAGAAAAGGACACACACACACAGAGTGGGGTCTCATTCAGCCATAAAAAGAAGGGATTCCTGCCATTTGTGAGAACAGGGATGGATCTTGGGGGTATTATGTCAAGTGAAATAAGTCAGACAAAGGTAAATACTGTATGATCCCACTTATATGGGGAATCTCAAAAAAAAGCCAAATTACAGAAACAGAGAGTAAAATGGTGGTTGCCAGGGGGTGGGGGAAGTGGGGAGATGATGGTCCAAACTGCAGGTTACAAGATGAACAAGTTTTGGGGATCCAGTGCACAGCATGGTGACTGTGGAGGACAGTATCGTATTACGTACTTGAAAGTTGCTAAGATCTGAATGTTCACGCACACACACACACACACACACACACACACACACACGTGTAGTTAGATGATGGATGTGTTAGCTAACCTTTCTGTGGTGATCACTTCACAATATATATGTATATCAAATAAGAAAAGTTTAAGCCAAATTTCTCTTCATAGCGGCTTATCAATTACCATGTGTTTTGAGCTTCTAATGAGCCAAAGTCAAAATGGCTGAAAACACAATGTCATTCATGTTGGGGGGAAATAGCAGCAATGGGGATCTCTCTCCCCACAACCTCAGTGACATTGTGTTTTCAGCCATTATGATTTTGGCCCATTAGAAGTTCAAAACTCGCGATTACAGTTTTAATTTACATAGATCTTGTAATTCTTATGGATGAGCATATTTTCAGATGTTTGAGAGCTATTCGTATTTTATTTTTTCTAACAATTTTTTTAAACATTTATTTCTGAGAGACAGAGCACAACACGAGGAGGGGCAGAGAGAGAGGGAGACACAGAATCCGAAGCAGGCTCCAGGCTCTGAGCTGTCAGCACAGAGCCCAACACAGGGCTCGAACCCACAAACCGCGAGATCATGACCTGAGCCGAAGTCTGTCACTTAACCGACTGAGCCAGCCAGGCTCCCCTATTTGTATTTTGTTTTTAAATGAAAGACATTTGGTCCATTTTCCTATTGAGCTGTTGGCATTTTTTGAATTGATTTACAGGATTTCTTTCTATTTAGGAAATGACCTTTTCTTCTGGTTTGCATGAATATTTCCCCCAGTTTTGTCGTGTCTTTTTAAGCTTGGTTGTTTTTAAAGGTAGAAATTGCTTATTTATTTGTTCAGATGTACCTTTCTTTTGTATATGGATTCTGAATTTTAGTAGTCCTTAATGTGTTCTCTTCAAGATTTTACATATAAAAAAACTTGCGTGTTTTCTTCTAGTATTTTAATGGTTCCGTTACCTAATGTTTAAATCTTGGCTCCCTCTGGAATTTGTTTTTGGTGCAAGGTGTAAAGTGAGGATCTGCCTTTCTGTCTTTCCAGATGCTTTCCCAGTCGTTAACCACTTACGGAATAATCTTTCTTTCTCCCACTGATGTGAGTGCGACCACTATTATGTATCAACATCACGCATCTATTTTGGGCCTGTTTCTGGATTTTTTCATCTGAAATTCTCCACCCTCTGTCTTTGGAGTTCTCCAGTCTTTTTGTCTCCACCCTCTGTCTTTGGAGTTCTCCAGTCTTTTTGTCCCAAGTCCTCCACAATGTGAGAAAGGAAGTTTCTGTGTATTTTCGCCTGGATTCTGCTTTTGCAGTGGCTTCTATCTGGGACTAAACTCATGCTTGAGATGGTGGCTGGCTAGAAAGGAGGCGTATGGATCAGGAAATCCCTCCCCTCCATTAGTGCAACCATATTCTCTCAGAATTCAGAGGTTCCAAATTGCTGCGTTGGAAAGACAGAATGAAAAATGGGTTGACCTCCTCTCTTGTGGAGAACCAGCTAATGATAATAATGACATCGATGATTATAAACTACCATCCGGTGGTGCCAGGCAAGCTAAATATGTTATTCCATTGATTTCCTCCCGCGTCCGGTAGGTTTGTATTTTTATCTGCACGTTACAGAAGAGGGAAGGCCAGGGGTGGGGGTGTCGAAAAGAATACGAAATAGAGGTGGGATTTGGCCCCAGGTATAACTGATTCCAAATATAGGATCTTCTCCTGTGTGTAATGCAGGATCTCGGGCACGATATGGCCAATGAAACCACACTTTGTTTACCTTTCCTTCCTTCATTAATTCATTCCAGGATCACTTTGGAGCACTTGGTCACTATTAACAGAAGTCAGAAAATCAGGGCAGGCAGATGGCATAAATGAATGAGGTTACCCAGATGGGACAATAGGGGGCAGTGAGGACTGTGGCAAACAAGAGAGCATATACATGTCACGCCTCATGTTGGCTCCTGTCCCTCGGCCCAGACCATTGTTACTATGGAGGAACGTAAGCCTAGTGTCACCTAATCTTCTGATTCTTACAAGGAACCAGAAATCTAGTTTTTATGTGAAAGGTGTTAATTTTTAGATGTCAGCGAACTGTAAAAACAATCAATGTATGCTCTTTAAAACTTAATACTTAATTCTAAAAGTTTCCCTGTAGATAGTGCATTAAACAAACATTTATTCAATCAAACATGACTCAGCGATGGAAGGGAACAAATTATGGAGACACGCAGAAAACATGAATGATTCTTGGAAACAAAGTGCTGAGCAGAAGGCAGGCACATGGAAGGGCATGTGGAATGTATCCACTTTCTTGAAATTCTAGAACTAGCAAAATTCAGCAGTGATGAGGGTTAGGATTGACTGGGAAGGGAGAGAGGACCCTTGCGGGGTGGCCGTGATATTCCATATCTTCATACGGATTTGGGTTATGCTGATTCATGATTTTGCCAAAACCTAGTGAACGTGTGCCTGGAATGTGTCCATTACACTGTATGTCAGTTGTCCACCAAAACTCTAGAAACAAGTATTGAACTCTACTTAATGATAATCGTGCCCAGTATTTAGGAGGAAGTGTACTGATGTCTGCAACTTACTTTGAAATGAACTAAGAATGGGACAGATTAATGGATGGAAGGGTAGATAAGGAGTCCATCAAATTTAGCAAAATGTAATGAATCAGTGTTGCATTTGAAAATTTCCATCACGGGGCACCTGGATGGCTTAGTCGGTTGAGCATCCAACTTCAGCCCAGGTCATGACCTCCCAGTTCCTGGGTTCGAGCCCCACGTCGGGCTCTGTGCTGACAGCTCAGAGCTTGGAGGCTGCTTCAGATTCCGTGTCTCCCTTCCCCACTCACACTGTGTCTCTCTCTCTCTCTCAAAAATAAATAAACATTAAAAAACACCCAGTTACACAGTGCAAATTTCCATCATAAATTGGTGGGGAAAATGAGCAAAACAGACAGCATCGTGTGTAGGATAATGCACATACACACCTACTTTGATCACCTCTGGCCTTTGCACTGTACCCTTATGCTTCCCCACCAACCCGTGGCATCATGTCATCTGAGCAAGTTGATTACCAGGGGGTTGTTCCTGCAGCCACGCTCTTTGTTCTTCCATCCACCTTGCAGCAGGCTTGATGGATCGGGCACGGCTCACTGAGTGAAGGCAGGAGAAAATCCATCACCTGATGACATCATTCACATTTCTCCGCCATGACCTGTCCGAGACAGAAGCGAGCCTGGCCACCTTCTCATTAATCAACAGGAAAGAAGAAAACCATTTTGGCAACACGGCTTCTTAGCTCCCTTCTGCTAATCCATCTTGCCTCATTGGCATTCTATCTCCACGTGGCGTTTGAATTAAGAGGGGACAAAGATTATCCCAGAGCAGTCCCTTCACAGGGTTTAGGAGAGTGTTTGCAGGCCGTGTTGTGGTTCCGTGCACTGGTTGAGCAGGTGCAGCTTGTGGAGCAAGTGGCTGTGCCCATGTTGAAATCCCACTGTGTGTCCTTGGCCACGGTCGGCATCGTAGAAACTATGACCAAGGAGTCTCAGAGTCTTGGAGACACCATCAGAATTGTGGGGAGAAGGGAACAGGGGAGGGTGGTTTCTCTATATACTTTCTCTTAGAAGTGGCACTGTTTCAGGAATTTTATTTTATTTATTTATAATTTTTTTAAATGTTTATTTATTTTTGAGAGAGGGAGAGAGGCAAAGAGGGAGGGAAAGGCAGAATCCTAAGCAGGCTCTCAGTTGTTCAGCACAGAGCCCAACGCGGGGCTCGAGCCCACAAACCGTGATCATGAGCTGAGCCAAAGTTGGACGCTTAACCTACTGAGCCACTCAGGCGCCCCGATTTCAAGCATTTTAAAAGGCAATTTGTCATCTTAACAATTGTCAGGACTATGGTGCCTGCAGATTAGAAGAAGCCAGGGTCAGTCTTGTAAATGTGTGATGCATCAAAGGTCAAACCTGTGGGCGTTTAGATTGTAGTCAAAAGAGAGCGCCTTTTTATGGGCTTTCCCCCTAAACGAGTTGAATTTTTCACTGGAATATTTGCTCCTTCTCCCTGAAGGAGATTAATGCTTCCCTCTCTCAATGGTGTCATGCTTTTGACTTGCTTTGGCCAGTGAAACATGAGCTGAAGTGACCTGAGTCACGTCCTAAAAGAAGATTTGGGAGCTGTGTTCCTTTTTCCCCCATTGCCAAAGTCAAGCCCCAGATTATGGCTGCTCCAGCAGCCTAGGTCCTAGGGAGAAGACCTGGACCACAGCTCTGGCTGGCCCTGATGGACCTGCGACTTGAGTGAGAGACAAATATTTGTTACTGTCAAGTCACTGAGCTTTTGGGGTCATTTGTTCCTGCAGCGTACCTAGCCTGTCCTAACTGATTGACTCTGAACCAGCAAAGGGGGCTTCTGCCAAAGTCCCATGGATGTGGTCCTCATGACATTAAGAGTTCTCTATAAAACTTCTGTGTAGTTTTTTGCTTTTTTAAAAAGAAAGTTAAGTTCTTTTTTTTTTAATGTGCATTTTTGAGAGAGAGAGAGAGGAGAGAGGAGAGATTGGGAGACACAGAATCCAAAGCAGGCTCCAGGCTCTGAGCTGTCAGCATAGAGCCCGACTTGGGGCTTGAACTCATGACCTGTGAGATCATGACCTGAGCTGAAATCAGGCACTTAATGGACTGAGCCACCCAGGTGCCCCAGTCTAGTTTTGAAATAATGAAAACTGCGCAGTATAAAGCACCTTGGATAAAGATAAAGATAAGACAGTTTGGGTGTAATGACGTGTTGGGAGGGTGGTTGCTAAGCAAAGAGCCCAAGTGGGTTTGTGAGGATGCAGTGGTTGTCAGAGACGAGGGAGCAGGTGGAGGCCCGGACCTGCTCTTCTCTAGCTGTGTGGCTTTGGCCCATACCCTTGGCCTCTCCAGTCCTCTGTACCTACTAGGTGGGGTTGATGTGGACGAGGTCATACGGAAGAACTAGGTCAATTGCGAGGCTTACCATTGGGGTTCTTGTTGCTTTTTTCTCCTCTTCTTCCTCCCTCCCCCCTCCTCCTCCTCCTCCTCCTCCTCTTACTGGCCTGAATAGCGTGGAGGAAGGGTGGGAGATGGTAAGTGGAGCATGAACAAGACAGGGTATGCCTGCAGACTGAGAGGGCTCCAGCCGCCCCACGAAGGGCCTCGTGTTCTGAGTTCCTGGCAGACGCCTCTGAACGGCGACTTGGCCATTCACTAGCTGTTGTAACCTTTTAGGCGGCACGGGCTGAAGGAAAGCTGGGTGAAGACAGGTCTCTTCTCAGTTTTATTTTAAATGCATAAAATAAAAGAATTAGAATTACATGGGGAACCAATGTTATCGCTGTCAAGACATTTGAAAATGCCAATTTGTGGGGCACCTGGGTGGCTCAGTTGGTTAAGCTTCCGACTTCAGTTCAGGTCATAATCTCCCGGTTTGTGAGTTCGAGCCCCACACTGGGTGAGCTCGAGCCCTGCTCCGGCCTCTGCACTCTCTCTCCCTCTCTCTCTGCCCTTGGCTCACTTGTGTTCTCTCTCTCTCTCTCTCTCTCTCTCTCTCTCAAAAACAAACTCTAGTTTGTGATAGAATGAATACACACAGTTCCTTGACTGCTGCATTAAATGACTAGATGTATTGGCAGATCTAGTAACTGCCAATATTTCCGAGTTGTGCTGAGCACAAATAAGATTTTACAGTGTCTGCAACTATTGTGATGTGACGGGTAAATATCTGTGGTTTTCCTTGGTGGCAAAGTCATGATAAAGTAAGTACTGCTATGCCTGGTTGTTTACATTCATTTGAAGGAAATGAAAACTTCCAGGTAGAGGTCATTGAAAATCTTTTTCTAATTCAAGTTCCCTTTTAAGTTCGTGAAGTCCCAGACTTATCCCCAGGACACCTTGAGGGTCTGTGGACCCCAGGTTAAGGACCCCTGCACCAGCTGCATTTTCTCAAGGCATTCACAGCCTTTCTCTGAGCTTCACAGGCCTTCTGTGCGAGATAGTGTTCTCTGTTCTTGGTGTTTTGTTTTGTTTTTTTAACTTTTTCAATGTTTATTTATTTTTGAGAGAGAGCGAGAGAGCACAAGTGGGGGAGGGGCAGAGAGAGAAACACACATATGGAATCTGAAGCAGGCTCCAGGCTCTGAGCTGTCAGCACAGAGCCCGACGCAGGGCTTGAACCCATGAACCTCGAGATCATGACCTGAGTCAAAGTTGGACGCTTAAGTGACTGAGCCATCCAGGCAC
Source organism: Panthera leo (assembly GCF_018350215.1). Classification (NCBI taxonomy): domain Eukaryota; kingdom Metazoa; phylum Chordata; class Mammalia; order Carnivora; family Felidae; genus Panthera; species Panthera leo. The sequence continues at coordinate 33,496,931 of NC_056694.1, read as the reverse complement.
CCCTTGGTGTTCTTTTTAAGTGTGGAATTTGTTTATCCTAAGGTGAGCAGCCCTTGTGGGGTCTTGATTCCCTGGATAATGGGTTTCAGGGGATAGTACCAAGGTAAGAAATGAGGACAACCAGCCGCTTCTCCTCTCTCCCCAAGTCCCTTGAAAGGACACAAGCAAGGGAGAGAGAGGAAAAAGTGAGAACTTAATATAAAGCAACAGACCGAAAAACAAGAAAGGGTGACATCTACAAACCAGAATTATTTGTTTTTAAGTTTATTTATTTTGAGAGAGAGAGCGAGCGAGCACGTTTGCAGTGGAGGGTCAAAGAGTAAGGGAGAGAGAGAATCCCAGGCAGGCTTTATGCTGGCAGCGCAGAGCCCCGTGCGAATTGTCAATAGTTGTAGACACTGTAAAATATTAGTTGTGCTTAGCACCACCCTGAAATGTTGGTAGATATTAGATCTCCCAACGGATCTAGTCATTTAATGCTAAGGTAGTGTGTCTGTTCATTCTTTCACAAGGAGTTGGGTGCTCAACCAAGCGACTGAACCTCCTCAAACCAGAGTTCTTCAAGAATTCCTGATAGATCAAAACCAGACCACATATTTGTGGAAGACCAACCATTGGAAATCACAGCCTAGAACATATTTAAAAGAATATCTGTCATTAGGGAGCACTTACTTTGTGCCAAGCTTTGTACTTACATTGTCTATTTTAACCCTCATAATCATCCTGTGATACAGCTTCTGGTACTGTCCCCAATTTATGGATGAATAAACTGAACCTCAGTGGGTTCAAGTCCTTTGCCCCAAATCACACAACCAGGCAGCTTCAAAGTCTATAATGTTGTCTCCTGCACTCTCCTGGTAGTTAATTGCTTCATTAATTCTTATGCAGGAAGAAGCTTTCTTTTTTTTTTTTCCTTTCGTCTTTTTTTTTTTTTTTTTTTAAGTCCTGCTGGAATCTGGAGGCTCAAGAACTGGGATGAAGACTGTTCTGGCACCACTCCTGGGTTGGGAAAAGCTTAAGCTGCTCCATTCCATTTTAAGGGCAACGTGGTCCTCATTAACCCTCTCCAGGTCAGCAATGCAGGCAGGAGCCGTCTGCCTCTTAGGGGGCCGCCAGGGGAACCCACGCTAATCCATTTGGGCATATCTGCACTTGAACACAATTACCTCACTGTTTCTCTTCATCTCTCCTCTGAATACCATTTGCCCTAAAAATACTCTTTGACATTATGCACAAACATTGGAGAGACACTTACTTGGCCCTGACCTTTGTACGGTTCCTGCTAAAACAGATTCAGTGACACACAAATGGGGCTGAATTATTTATAGGCCTGAGGGGAAATCAAAGTTGCTTTTATTCCTATTGAAAATGTGGTAGAAGGCCAAAGAGTGCCAAATTAACTTTGGCTCCTCCCAGAGGGTGTCCAGCTAAACTCAAGGATGCTTATTAAGGTTAGGGGTGTGCTCCACAAATGGGTCTTTGGAAAGCCCCATCCACCTGGGCTGTTTTTCCTTTTAAATGCCCCGTTGGGGGACAGAGGTCTTGCACCCTTCTTGACAGGAAGCTACCAGGATGAGAGTGGAGGTTTAAGGAGTGTCTGGGAGCTCAAAACACCCATGAGGTTGGCCATTTATGAGCGTATTGAGTAAGTCAGGTGACACTGATTGAGCACCTACTGGAGGCTAGGCACTGGAGACAGAGAGAGAAATTCATTAGCTCATTTGTGTAATGACTCAACAAATACTTATATGTGTCTTCCCTTGAGAGGTACTGTTTCCAGCACTTGGGAAGTGTTTAACAAGACTGACAAGGTCTGCACTTGTGAGCAAAACACTGTTCCTGTCCTCAGGGAACTCAGCATAATGAATGCCTCCTCCTTTTCCTCACCATCTTCATCATCACCATCATCACCTCTGTCATCATCCCCACCATCATCACATTCATCTTCATCTTCATCGTCATCATCATCATCATTTATTGAATACTTACTACTTGTCTGACACTATCCTAAGTTCTTTACATCTATCAATTCAACTAATCTCCATAAGCACTCAGTGACATAGGAATTATTAATGTCATCCCCTTTTCATAGTTAGGTGCATGAGGGCAGGGCCTGAGGAGCACACTTTTTCCCTCTCTCTGTTCCTCCTTGATGCATTCAGTCCCAAGCGTGATGCCCCAAAGCATCTCAACCTCAGCCTTAGATGTCAGTCCCCTCAGCCTTCAGGAATGCCAGGTGTCACACGAAGATTATGATTTTCTACATGAGCTGTACATGAAAAGCTTTAATGAGGACACAGAAGGCACTCAGTTCATTGTTTTCAATTGTTTGTTTCTCTTATATGTGTAGGGTGGGGCAGAAATTTGCTCTGATGTCAAACTCCTGGGGGCTCTGTCCATTTGGGACCTGTAAACACAGCTGGACCCTGGCATCACCTGGGTCCAACGTGTGCATTTGAGGTGAGCAGCCTGGATTATCATTCTGGGCTCATTCCCTCTGACACCAAGTTTGGGCTTTATTCCTTTCGGCTGTTTGGTGAATACAGATCAGAATGGTGGGAGTTTCCTTCTGGGGAAGTGCACTGCCTTTCCAACCATTTGAATGTCCCAACCAGAGCTTCATGGGGAGAGAAGAGGGCCAACCTTGAGCTTTAGAGAAGTTTGTACGCACTATTTTAAGCATCAGTTTATAACAGATATGGCGTGGGGACTGAAGTGGCCCTCCATTTCATGGGAAAGGAGCAGCATGAAGGTCTTGTGTCTCTTCTCCCTAAAGAGGAAGAGCACCCATGTTGTTTGTGTGGGTGTGGGGTACCTGTTGGGAGGAAATGCCGTCAAGGCATCTTTCCGGGGACCCAGAGGTAAGGAGGTAGGCAGAAGGGATTCATCCAGGCCGGAGCTCCTTTGAGGCTGGGGTGGGGACAGTCATGCCCACTTTGCACCACTGTTTTGAGCATAAGTACCAGGAAGTGGGATCTTCCTGGGAGAAGGTGTTTTGTGTGTGTTGGGGGTGGGGTGGTGGTGGACAGGAAGGTTACATTGGTGCTCTGGCTCCAGTGGATCCAGGGTGTGAAAAATCTCCACCCAGAACAATGGATAAAGACACACAAGAAATAGGATTCTAGAAGCATTGCTGCTGTGTCTCTTATGGTTACTTCTCATCTGCTTTTCCCAGAAGATTGGCAACAAAACCCTTAATGCTTTTTGGAATAGGGGCATCCTAGCGACATTACAGCCAGGTTCCAGTGGGAAGCAGAAGGAATAGTGTGTGTGTGTGTGTGTGTGTGTGTGTGTGTGTGTGTGTGTGTGTTGGGTGGTGGTGGTGGCAATGCTCAAATAACATCAAGATAACAGACACCAAGCTGTGGGCAAGAAGCCCTTTCCTGTTCTTTTCTGTGACTTCAGTGCCCAGCACAGTTTCTGGTATATTATAGGTGTTCTGGTATATATATAATATATATGTATGTGTGTGTGTGTATATATATATACACATTTGTATGTATGTATACATATATACATATATATATATTTTTTTTTTTGAGAGAGAGAGAGGGGCAGAGAGAGGCAGAGAGAGAGAGAGAGAGAGAGAGAGCGAGCGAGCGCGGGGAAAATCCCAAGCATGCTCCACATCGTTGGTGCAGAGCCCAGTGCAGGACTCGATCTCATGAACCTTGAGATGATGACCTGAGCTGAAATCAAGAGTTGGATGCTAAACCAACTGAACCACTTGGGCGCCACCCCATATATCTATATATTTATATTTGAATGATTAGAACAGAGGAACAGAGTGATGGTGAATCAGTATTTACTGAACTCTTAGTACGTACTAGGAATTGTGCAAAATGCTTATTACTCCTTGGTAACTCTTTGAAGCATTGTTATGAGCCCTATTTGCCAGATGTTGAAACAGAAATTCAGAGATTTCACAGGATGCACCCAAGGTCCACAGAGCTACTGACCGGGCTGGGCTTCCAAACTCAGCTCGGCCGACTCCAGAGCTCTGCTTTTTTACTGGCAGCCTACAATGCAGAATAGATAAACCTGAAAATAGGAAGGGGGTATAGGAATGCGGCTGGCAATCAAGGCAGCACTATAGATACTTTGGGGAAAGGCAAAGGTACGAAAGAAATGGTATCCCATTCAAATATTTCTGAGCATTTGGTAGAAAAAAAACCTAGAGTTCCATCCCAGCGTATATAAAATATAATTGCAGAGAGACTGAGGAGGTACATGCAAAATAAAAACCCATCTAAAAGCCCTTCTACGTGACTAGGAAGGTAAGAGGGAACTACAGAAAAGCGTAAGATGGATTATGTGTGACTTACGTTATTATGTTAAAAAAATTTTTTTTTATAAGCACGCGCTATCTTGAAGCCAGGAGAGACACAGGAATCTATCTCCTCGCTTCCTTTTCTTCCTGCTTTGTTCTTTTCCTTTTGTGCACTCACTCCGCCTTCTGCTCCATTCCTTAGTCCTTCTCCTTCCCTCTTTTCCTTCCTGTCCTGTCTGAAAGGAAAAGATGAGCTCCTGGTGGGTGTCTGGGAGCTGGGTCTGCGCATCTGTCAAGAGACAGGGGAGCAGGAGGAAGGTGGGAGAGGAGGTTGGTTTACACTTTTTGCTGCAGCTTCATGACTACTCTTTGCCACCCTGCCTGTTTATTCCCACAGCGGAGGGCTTGGCGGCTACGGGTGGGGCACCTTCATGATGAATAGCCCAGGTGCATCTGGTCCGAGTCTTTGGCACAACAGGACTCTAGCTCCCTCACCTGCCCTGTGCTCCCCTACAGCCGGAGTGGACATGACTTCTGATACCTCGCCCCTCGAGTGCTTGCAGCCTTGGGAACCTCTCAGCTTGGCTCCTGAGAATCACAGCAAACTCCTTTTTATGACACACATAGGTTGTCTCAAACTTGTTTGTAGCCTTCGCCTGTGGGAAGCCCCACTCTTCTCCTTGAGCTTGGGCCTCTTGGGTTTTTTAAATGTGTGTTTATTTTGAGAGAGAGAGACAGGGGAGGGGCAGAGAGAGAGGGGGACACAGAATCCGAAGCAGGCTCCAGGCTCCAGGCTCCGAGCCGTCAGCACAGAGCCTGACGTGGGGCTCGAACCCACGAACCATGAGATCATGACCTGAGTCGAAGCTGGATACTCAACTGAGGTGCCCCTCTTGGATTTTTTTTTTTAAAGTTTATTTACTTGTGTATATGTATAGAGAGAGTGCAAGCTAGGGAGGGACCAAGAAAGGGAGAGAGAGAATCCCGAGCAGTCTCCGCAGTGTTTGTGCAGAGGGTGCAGTCAGTGCAGATTAAGAGTCAGATGCTCAACTCACTGAGCCACCCAGGTGCCCTGGGCCTCTTGGATTTGATCAGAAAGTTTGACCAGGATGCTTTCCTCTCCTCTAAGAAAATAAAAACAAAACTGTAATTCTCCCAGAATGTATAACAGGCCCAGATTCCCCCAAGCAGGGAGAATTCCGTGTCGAAGTGCCGTCACAGAGTGAGCCCCAAGTGGGAACAACTGAGGAACTGGGCGGGGGGGGGGCAGGTGTGTGGCTGGCCAGGTGTGAGGGAGGCAAGGGGGGGGTTCCTCAGCAACACTGGGCTCATGGATTTCCTGTGTGCACGCCCTTGAGTGTGCATTCGACGAGCAACGCCTGAATGTGTTTGGTGGGCCAGGCTGTGGGGATCTGAATGGGCGGCGGGGCCCAGGGCCTGCTCCCGTGGGGCCCAGGGTCTAGTGCAGAGCCTGCCTTGTGGACGGCTGTCTGGGCCCGGGATGCGCGGAGCAATGCCGGGCAGGACACGGGGCTGGGACGTGTGGGAGGCGCTTAGCCCAGGTGGGCTGGTACAGACCCCTCCTCTGGGTGAACTCAGCCCTCCATTCACCAGCTGCGGTCTTGGACTTGAACAAGCACTAACATGGTTTCTGACGGCTCAAGGCCGCATCCCTGGGATGACTCCAGTCCCCTTAAAGTGCTGCCCAAAGAATTTACTGTTTGTTCCAGCCAGCATCTGACGATAGCCCCCCACTGCCGCCCGTCTCCCGGCCTCTGTGGGAGGGTGGCAGGCTAACTTCCACGAGCACCAGGGAGCACACCCAGATGGGTCTCACACAGGACGACCCACCTTCCCTCTTCCTGTAAACGTTCACGTCTCTGTCCAAGGTCCTGCCTTCCCCAGTCACTTCTGCACTAACGGGAGAGGACTCGCTCTTTGTGCTCCTGGCTGTGGTTACCGAATAAAATCTGTTCTCACCGCTTCAGCCAGTGTCCACCGTGTTCATCTCTGACAGGGGGGAGCGTGGTCAGGGAGGATGTGTGGAGGAAGGGAGGCCGAACTGGGGCCTGGGATAGAATATTCTAGGCAGACACTAGCTCGTGCACATGACACACAATGGAGCCCGAGGAACGGAAGACTTTGATGAGGGCGGAGGAGTGAGTCGTTGGGAGGGAAGAAGCCCGCTGAAGAAGCACACTTAGGGGCACCTCCTTTGTGGCACCCCGAGTGTGCTTGGAGCAGTGTGTTTCCCTAAGGGCCCATCAACGGGAGAAGTGGAATCTTTCTAGCGGGAGGGGAACCAGGATCGAGTCAGGAGGCATAGACTGATATACGTTCGTTTCTCCTCTGCTGCTGTGTTTTCCCTTGCTCTCTGAGACTGCATCACTTGATGTCTGGTCTCCTGTGTGCCTCTTGACTGGTGACATTGTACTCTTGTAGCGCCAGGGTGGTGGGCATCCTCGGGGTTGCGAAGTCTTCCTTTATCATGTCATACCCCATCGTTTTGTCTCTTCCTGTGATTCAGCTCCATTGGAAGCTGGCGTCTCCAACCCACGATGTCTCCAGCTTTCCTGAAACATGATTCCCCATGAGTTCATCCTCCTCTCTGTTCACCATGCCACCTGCCACAGAGGGGCTCTGTGGATTCCTCTTGGCTTGTTTGCTGAATGGAGAGGACTTGTAAGCCATGAACTCCTTTCTTTCTCTTCTTGGAGAATCTCTTGTTGTCAGGCTTCTCTGGGCACGCCCCATCCTTGGATGCCCCTTTTTTCTCTCTTTTTTTAAATGTTTAATTTTGAGAGAAAGAGCGAGAGAGCACAAGCAGAGGAGGGGCAGAGAGTGAGGGGTGGGGGACACCCCTCTGGGTGTCCAACCAGGCTCTGTGCTGACAGCAGAGAGCCCAGTGTGGGGCTTGAACTCATGAACTGCGAGATCATGACCTGGGCCGAAGTCGGATGCTCGACTGACTGAACCACCCAGGCGCCCCAATCCTTGGATGCCCTTTACTACTAAACTTGACTAAGCTTCTGTTGAGTTTCTTACTGATATTTTCAGACACATATATTCCTAATTAAAAAAACCCGTTTATGAAGTATGAGCACGTGGAATTGGTAACTAGGCCTCGGAACTCTTTTTACACACACTGAAGCAGTCTGGGGACTGGAACACATTTTTACAAGGTGGTCCCTCCCAGCAAAGTGTAATATTGGTGCCCACTTCTGGCAGGCGCTAGCAATTATATGAACAGAGAAAGAGAGCTGAACTCCAAAAGTTGAAAACAGAGTGTCAGGAGATTATGTGGCCTGGGAGATAATTTTGTTGCATGAATAAGATAATTCTCTTCCTGGAAAGAGAGAAAAGGGATCTTGGAATTCATGCAAAATATCGCAAAGCTCTGGAAAACTCCTCAAAAATCACCTGTTCTATTAACACCACCAACAGAGAGCCTGAAACCTGGCTACCTGTAATATGTATATACGTACATATATATATATATGTGTATATGTGTATATATATATATATATTTTTTTTTTTTTTCCCCCATCAAAGTTGAATTGCTTTTTTGCTTTGTTTCTGCAGGGAAAATCTAAGTCTAGTTTTATAAGAAAGTCGATGAAGAAGTTGGATTTACTTTACAGATCCCTTTCCCGAAATATATCTCTTTGCTAAGGCAACAACATGCCTACATGGAGATGCATAAAAATCCGTTGCTCCAAAGTCAACATGATCAAATTTGTCTAAAGTAGTATCTTTTGATTGTCACGTCTTCTTCAAGCTGTTCTGGAGACCCAGTGTGGGTCCCGGGACGCTCTTCAAGGAGACGTCCCATTGTGAACATGGAAAAAACATCTGGCTGTGTTGGGAGAGCAGCTGCTAAAAATACCTCCATATGCCAAGGCCAGTCACCCATGATGGGAGCATGTCAGATGTCTCTTCAATAACACCCCAGGTTGACGCGTGCACGTGACAACTCCCGAAATTCTACTAATGGTCCAAGAACCAAGAGCCCAGAGGAACCCGGGTGTCACCAAGTGGATGGGATGCAGCTTTACAGATGTGCTTGGTATCTGGTGACTTTTTTTTTCCCCCCACTGTGCTGCCCATATGTCCTGCCTTAACGTTCAAATATAATTTAATTGTGTCTCATAATGTGGACTATGAGCTTCATGGAGTTTGCAGAATCATTTTCAGCTAGGATTCCACTGGCCAGTGAACTCTTTACTCCTAGGGTACTGTGCTTGGTACCTTGTACACGCCATCCCATTTAACTCCACCTCACCCCACACGGTTAGGTGTTTGGGTTACTTCCATTTTACAGATGCGAAAATTGAGGCACCAAGGCTCTGTTCGCGCTGTGAGTCAGTGCTGCAGCTGCATTTGGGACACACCTCGTCTGATCTTCAGAGAGAATGTATTGGGTATGGCTACCCAGTGTTCCCATAAATATCAATTAAGTCAAGTTGGCTGATGGCATTGTTCAGAGCCTCTGTATCCTTGTAATTTCCTGTCTACTTATATTAATTATTGAGAAGACCTGTGACTGTAATTAGAGATTTGTCTGTTTTTTCCTGTAATTCTATCAGCATCGCTTTGTATCTTTTGAGCTCCATTTTCAGTGGTGAAAGCTTAGTATTGTTACATCCTTTTGATGAATGGACCCTTGCATCTTCAGGGAATGAACTTCTTCATCCCTGGTAATGTACTTTGCTCTGAAATCCACATCGTGTGGTATCCCAACTCTTTTTTGACCAGTGTTAGCATGATCTGTCTTTTCCCTTTTATAATTTGTAGGTTGCGTTAAGTGAAGTTTGCTTTATTTTATTTTATTTTGTTTAGATGCAGTAACCTGTGCCTTTTAACTGGGGTGTTTAGACTGTTTACATTAATGGGATTATTGGCATTCCACGTTTTGTCTGCTGTCTTGCCGTTTATTTTCTACCGACCTCATCTAGGGTCTGTTGCCTTTTCTCGTTTTTCTGCCTAATTTGGGGTACACTTTGGTGCCCTTTATGATTTCCTTTTATTCCTTTTGTTGGCTTATTAGCCGTAACTCTGTCATTTCATGGTTATACTTGAGACTGGAGAACTGTAAGCCTGCAAGATCGAACACTCTGCTTTCCAGCCCAGCCTCCAGCATATCCTGTGCCACACTCCTCACTGGGACCATGCCCAGTGTGTGGGGGCCGGTTCCGCCCCACATCTGCTCATGTGCAGCCATTAAAGTTTGGTGTGTTTCCTTTCAATCCCATCAAAGCCCTTCTTTACAACGCTGACGTTGTTTTCAGTCACGTTGTCCTAATTTTTTTTTTTTTTTTTTGCCTAAAGTGACTTTTACTGCTGTGATACTTTGTCCCCCATTCTCCCCTAGATTCTTCCCCATCCTTCGTTTGTTCCTCTTTTGCGGTTACACAAACTTTTTGAACTTTTAAGTTTAAGACCTCTCTTATCTCCCATCATTTTGTGGTGATCACGGGGGACTCATCTTCTGTTTCCTTGGTTGATTTCTCTCGCAGTTGATATTTTTTTAAAAAGTACCTTTCATCCTGCTCCGCTCCCTCTCCCCCTGCCTTTTTTGGCGGGGATAGGTTTCATGATCTTCATTTGCTTGCTGTTTCTAAATTTGAATACACCCAGAGCTGGGTCAGTCTGCAGCTCTGATTTCTTTAGTCATCTCAAGCTCTTATGCAGAAATCTGATTTATTGCTTTACTTTTTGGCTCTGTGGGCACATTCCCTACCTTATTTTGTGCTCACCACCGAGCTGCTTTGTTCCCGGCCTCTCTGTGGTCACCCAGAGATGTTTGTCACTCCTGTTCACCTCTTTCACCTCCAGCCCAGCAGTGTCTCTGGCTAGGTCACAGGCAATTAAAATGGCCTGTCTGCTAAGTTCCACCTTGAAGTTCACCTTCCTGACCATCCGGTGGGGTCCACTGGGTCAACACAGGGCCAGTCCTGTGGCCCTGACCATACCCCTGGGTTTTGTCCCGATTAGAGATTATGTATTTATTTTTGGATAAACCTTTCATATCTGTGACATTTAATTTCAAGGAAATTGGTTTCCTGCTTGATGTCTGAGGAGGTATTTGTTGAGATTCAGCCTTACCAAAAATAATAATAATAATAATGGCCATGGCATCTGCCGGGTGTGCTGCCTACATTACCTCTAATTCCCCAGCAGCCCTGCATGGTAAATATTATCTCTGTTTTGCAGATCCATTTTATTCATACCCTGCCATGTTCCAGGAAGGTTTCTAGAAGGCTTTATAAGGATTCATAAAGTACAGCATCACAATGAAAGGTAAAGGTAGAGAAAATAGTTTTTAAAAACCAGTTGTGGAAATGGATTCTCATTGCATGGAAGAATCTTGCCTGCAGCCATAGACGTATTAGGTAGCAGAATTGTGGTTTGAACCTGGCTCTTGCAGGCTGCCGATAGCTCTGACGTTTGTGCTGAGCTGGCCGAGTCGGACTGAGTAACAAGAAGACACAGGCAAACGCCAGAGGTCAGACCTCCTGCGGGACGGTCTGAAGGTGGGTTTTGAGCCATGTGTATGCAGGGGGCTGGCCCTATGCCAGCACCGCTCACCACAGCTGGGATCAGGGTGGCGGCTTCTGAAAGTTACCGCACACTGGGCTGTGTCGCAGATGTGAGGGCCGCTCCGGCAACATGGGTCACTGGAACGGATAATCCCCGAGTTCCTTTACAAAAGCCAGGCAAAAATTGAGCATCTGCTGTGGCCGAGGCCTGCACCGCCAGACCCCAGACATGAATAAGACAGGCATTGTCTCTGCCTTCAGGGAGCTCGTCCGGTGGGTGAGGCACATGTTAAAGAAATAAATATATGCATAATCAACTAGTCACTAGTGCTACGAGGGGAAAGAGGTGGATTCATGAAACTAACATAGGGCTGATTTGGGGTGAGAACGGAGGTCAGAGGAGGGCTCTCTGAAGAAATACCTTGGGACTGGGCTTTTTAGTTGGCACCTGTTGTTTTTGCTTGGCCCTTCGCCCTTTCTTGGGTAACAGCTTTGTTCGGGGAAAACTGGGAACGGTTGTCCCTTACTCTCAGATGTGGGAGCATGACCCGGATGTGGTCCATGAGAATGCTGTCATCCCTTGGCCATGGTGATGGTCCAGGCAGAGGCACATGGTCTGAGAGAAACCAGAAACCATTCTGGGTTCTTCCTCTAGAGCCAATGGTGAGAATGCTGCCTTTCCAGTGTGGTTCTGCCGTAACTGTCTGCGTCCACGGCTTCTGATAGTCCTCCGGGACCCGCACATCCAAGAGACCAGGCAACACTGAGCACCGAGGGCATGCTTCGAAACCCGAAATCCAGCCTTATCTGGAGACTGACTTTTTAGTTGCAAGAACCAATGAGTTTCCCATTTTGGCGGGGTGTGGGGGGGGGGCATCCTGTTTGTGGTACTTTGTTGGTGGCCCTAGAAAACAAATACACTGGGTAAATATCCTAGATTCCTCATTTCCCGGTGGGGTGACTCAGAGGCTAACTTGAGTTGGGCTTCTGTTCTTTGTATCTGAAAGGAGCCCACTACAGATGTGAAACAGTAGAGATTAGCCACGTGGATATTGGTGGGAAGCGCGTTGCAGGCAGAGGGAACAGCTGTGTGTGTGGGATGAGATGAGAGAGACCTGGATGTCACCAAACTGAGGAGGCCAGCGTGACCAGAGTGAGTGGATGTGCAGGCAGTACTACTGTTGGGCTTGTGCACTATACAATTCTGCCTGGGTGTGGGGCGGAGGGCGTCCGTGGAGGTGTGTGGGGTTGAACGGCGTCCCCTAGAACCTCAGAGTGTGACCTTGTTTGGCAGCAGGTCTTGCAGATGCAGTTAGTTCAGGTGAAGTCCCAGTGGATTCGGGTGGGCCTTGAGGGTGATCACTGGTGTTCTGAGGACCAGAGGGCCACGCCACATGTCCCAGGGTGGACTGGAGTGGCGTGGCCGCATGCCCAAGGATGCACAGAATTTCCAGCCACCGCCAGACCCTGGGGGAGGTCAGGAGCCACTTCCCCCCCGGAGCCTCCAGAGGGAGCAGGGCCCTGCAGACACCTTAATTTCTAGCCTCCAGAGCTGGGAGAGAATATCTGATGTTTTAAAACCATCCCGTTTGTGGGACTTAGTTGGGGGCCCTAGAAAACGAATACATCTCAGGCTCCTCGTTCCCCAGTGGGGCTGCTTGGGGGCGTGTCCTCTAGTCACCCTCAGGGCCTCCAACAGGACCGAGCTCCCGCTACCCAGAGGGTGGCCCGCTCATCGCTGCATCCTGTGCTGTCTCTTCTCCTTTCTCCTTCACTTTGCTTCCTGGGATCACCTCCCAGACAAACTGCTCATGCCCAAATCCTTGTCTCAGGACAGATGCCGTCCAAGCCAGCAGTGGCCTGGTGGAGAGGGGCTTAGAGGGAGGCTGGTGAGGTTGGCAGGAGACCCATCACGAAGGGCCTCGCAGACAGATTAGTTTGGACGGAATCCTGAGTGTCACAGGAAGAACTGGTGCCGGGAGCGGTGTCTGGCGTTCATTTTTTGAGGATCCCGTTGGCAGTTATTCGGGGAATGGCTCGTGTCGGGAGGTGAAACGTTTGCCGGAGGCCAATCACAGCGGCCCTTATCCTTTTCATAATTCACGATCTGAGGTCAAGGCGCCCACTGGGGATGGTGTGACCTGCACGGGAGGGGTGTGGCAGGATGCAGTTTTCTCCCCGTGAATCTTGGGGACCTCCTGTTGACGTGGTCGACTCTCTTAGTTAACGCTCAGTTGCCGAGTAATTCTCTGGAAGTCTCCTCGCCGACAATGAACAGCTGTCAAGCTTCCTAAATGAGACAATCCCCCCTCCTCCCCCCAGTTAATGTAGCTCAGAGAGGAGTAGGCAGTAGTTTCCCTGCTGTCGAGGGGGGCACAGGGAGTGGGGCGCGAGGCAGAGGTGACCTTTTGGACCTGCTTCCCGTTGTCCTTTGCAAAAGAATCCTAACTACAGCCCCTTTGGAATTCATGTATAATTTCCATCTGCGGTGAGATGGGTTATGCAGCACACTTTCCCCGGGGACTGTAACTTAATTGCAATCAGATGGGAAATGGTCTGGTCCAGAGTCTAAATCTGGAAGGGGACGGAAAGGTAACGAGGCTGTGGATGGCGTGCCCGGCACACGGTGGGCACTCTCTAAATCCATCCATCTGTCCTTCTCTTCCTTCCCTTCTGTCCTTTCTTCTTCCTTTCCTTTCTGCCCCCACCAACTGTATTTCTGACGCCTGAATCACCTCTACAATATACCCATTAAATGGCATCCAGCCTCAGTTTGAATACTGACGGCGACAGGGAAGTCACTCCTTCTCATTCCATTCCTGTGCAGCTCTGACGATGAGAAAATGCAGTTTTTAGACGCTGAGGGGAAATTTATCTCTCTGTATTCCCCGCCTGCCGGATCTAATTGTGCTTCCCAGTAAAGCTGCAGAATAAATCTTGTTTCTCTCCCACAAGTGCTGCTCAGACATATGGAGATAGTGCTTATATCCCTGACAAGTCTTTTTGAGGGGGGGAGGAGAGGTCAAAGAATAAAGACCATTCCTCAACCTTTCTGTCTGTTCTCCTACAAACAAGTTCCAGTAGGCTTTATCTTTTTTTCAAATGGCAGCCTTGACTCAAGATGTAAAACCTCACAGGGAGACCAGATACGGAATATAACCTCCTTTTTCCTGGGCAGTATACCTGTATTGATGCAACCCAAGATAACACAAGTCTTTAAATTTTTTTATTTTTAGTTTTTTGGTAGCAGCCACATTATGCTGCTAGCTCATTTTTAGCTTAGCATTGATTAAGATTCTTAAATCAGGAGCTGAAAAGCCAAATACTGTCAGAGGCCAAGCAGGTAAAACAAATGAGCAAAAACATTCTGGGTGAGGCTTGTGGTAACCTGAAGAATTCAGGCCCTTTCATAATGGGCATCTGGTTGTTGCCATGCTGGACGTAGACTTAGTGTTAAAGATTAGGGACTTTCAGCTAAGAATCCAGACTTACAACTTCTTTGAAAAGAAAAAAAAATCCGAAGATCTGACAACTTTGTGCTCATATTCCAACACGACTGGGGCTGAGTTGTGGCTGCCGGAGGCCCTTGGGCAATCCTGTAGAAGCCACCACGGGGGCGCCGGACCCTTAGCATGTAACCATGCTGACTTCATCTGTCAACTAGGTTGGGTCATACAGTGACCAGTCTTCTGGTGCAGCCTGGCTCTGATGCTCTGGTTCCTGACATCATTTGTGGAGGTAATAACAACGGGAGGGGCCCCGTCTGAGGTGTTCTGGAATCTTTGCATCTTGCACTTCAGCGTGAGAAATTCTGCAAGCTCATTACTTTAGTATCTCTGGTGGCGAATGGAAGGGAAGACATGATAAACATTCTAAATACATGTTTTAGGGGAGAGATAAGGATTAGGGTGGAACATAAAGCAGGAAAGGAGAAGGGAGTACGGGTGGGGTGGGGGCAGTATTTAGATATGGAGGTTAGGGAAGGCTGGTGTGACCAGGTGACTTTGACTAGAAGCTTGAATGAAGGGAGCACATAAGCCATAAGGATGGTGGGGAAAGAGAATGTTCAGGCAGCAGGTGCAAAGGCCCTGAGGTCAGAGTGCTGTTGGTGTGTTTGAGGTGCAATGAGAGGCCTGTGACTGTGGAGCACAGTGAGGGCCCAGCAGTGCTGGAGGATGAGGTGCAAGGAGAGGGTGGGGGTGGGGAGGCCGCATCACATAGGGCTGGATGGGCCATGGTGATGACTCTGGACTGTCAGTGTGATGCCAATATTCAAGGAATATTCGTGAACTCCTTCTCTGTGCCAGGCATTGTGCGAGGTGTTAGAGACACATCAGTGAACAAAATGGATAAAATCCTTGCCCTCATAGGGCTTAAATTCTATTATAGGGAGCATGTTTGTGTGTGTGTGTGTGTGTGTGTGTGTGTGTGTGTGTGTGTCACATAAAATAAGGAGCATATGTAACGTGTGCACAGAGAAAAAGCAGGGAAGGGAGGCCAGCATGATTTTGGGCCAATGTTTCAGCCTCTCTGAACCTCAATTTACTTATTTTTCTTTTAAAGTTTATTTATTTATTTTGAGAGAGAGAGAAAGAGAGAGGGTGCACGCGCCCATGCGTGCACATGTTGGGGGGAGGGACAGAGAGGGAAGGAGAGAGAGAGAATCCCAAGCAGGTTCTGCTGTCAGCGCAGAGCCCGACGTGGGGCTGGATGTCATGAACGCTGAGATCACAACCTGAGCCGAAATCAAGAGTTGCCCGCTTAACCAGCTGAGCTGCCTGGGCGCCTCTGGCCAGAGTTGCTTCATTCCCACCCCCAACCCCCAAAGGCTTCCCCTCCCTTGTTACTTTGGAGTTAATCCCAGAATTATACCCTCTAATTTATAAAGCTTTCAGTATGGATCTCTAAAAGGTAAGGACAATTAAGAACAACCACAATACCACGATCACATCTAAGGAATTAATCAGTCTTTAATATCGGCCAATATCCTGCCAGCATCTAAGAACTAGAATGGCTTCCTGTTCCTTCACCCTCCTCCCACATTCAGTCCGGGAGTCCTGTCATCTCGTTGACTCCTGACCCATCCTGAGTCCATCCGTTCTGCCGACTCCACGCGGTCCCCCAGCCAGCCCAGTCCAGGACCATCTCTGACCTCCGTCCGCTTCTCGACCCCACCTTCCTCCTCCTCTTACTGCCCGCCGGCCACACTGGCCTCCCTGCTGGCCCCCAGACACGCCCAGTGCTCTGTGTCCTCGAGGCCTCACATTGGCCCTCATGTTCTCCCTGCTGCTGAAATTCTCTTCAGCCAGCTGTCTCCAGGGCCCAGTTCTCAAGTTTTTAAAAAAGATTTTATTTTGAAGGGGTGGACATGTGACCCAGTGTGAGGCTTGAACTCACAACCTCGAGATCAAGAGTCACACGCTCCACTGACGGAGCCAGCCAGGCGTCCCCAGCCTCCACTTACCCAGGTCTCTGGCGTATGTCGCTGTCTCAGGGAGACCCTCCTGAGCGGCTCATCAGAACCGTCCCTCCCGGGCTCCACCCCCGTCCATGGCCCTGATCGCTCTCTGAGCTCAGGCCGTGTTTTTGTCTTGCCGTTGCCTTGTTTGGGCTCTTTCTTCCCCACCAGAGGAACGGCTGGGTGAGTCAGGGGCTTAGCCCCTTGCTGACTCTGTGTCCACAGTGTCTGACACAGCCCCTCGCACGTACTCAGTCCGCCGTGAATGTTTGGTAAGTGAGTGGATCCACTGGGTGGATTCTTGTGCCCCAGGTGGGGAGCGGCTGTACAGACGTGGTACCAAGCAGTCAGGCACCCCCCGGGCCCTGGGGAATCTAACCGAAGAATCCGCCGGTTCTGGAAAGCAGCCTTACTGTGTGTTGTAAGGACAGGCAGATGTGTTCTCTTGGGTTTGGAGGCCTCACCTCCCAGAGAGAGGCTGAGAGCCTTGGAGCTTCTGGCCTCTGTCTGCTCCTCTCACTACCTCGCTCACCTCTTGTCTCGTCTCGAGCACGTCTCCAGCCCCCCAGTGGACACTGGGCTGATGAATTCTGGTCGCATCCCAGAAGCAGCCCACCCCAGCGCCCACGCCAGGACCACAGAGAAGAAGAGAAGGCCGCAGAGGGAACTCCCTTTTCCAAAGGCACATTAGCTGTGGCCACGACCCAGACAGCCCCCTCCCCATCCCGACCCGGCCCCATAGCCCAGGAGACTGTGCGGAAGGGGTTCACGGTGTGGTGTGTTAGCACGTCTCCCCTTAGACGCAGGTTCAAGGGGAACACACAGGGGCCTCTGCCTTGAGCGGGCACCCAGAGGCTGCTGATGTAAGTGGTCCCCCGACCCCATGGTGGGGAACACCAGACTGGAGCCAGTGCGGAGCTGGAGTCCCGTCTCTGTTAAACGCTGCCTTCCAGCGGACATGGGAGACTAACGATGCAGTTCTGTCGAGACCTGCCAGAAGTACTCAGCTACCTTGTTAACCGAAGCTCAACAAGACCGGGACTGCAGGTCAGGATACAAATAGCTCTGTGCAGGTTAAAGGTAAAACGAGCTTTGGCGGCAGGAATTTAATCCTCGAGGTTGGGGGGGGCGTGGTCAGAGGCATGATTATTTGTGTCCTGGTGTCTGTGTGGGTCACTTGGAGCAGAACGCTGTGACGCGCACCCAACATTGTGAGACAGTATTGACGTCATGCTGTATGAGTTTCCAGGCTGCCGTAGCAAGTGACCGGCAGTGGGGGGCTTGGAACAACAGACATGTATTCTGTCATAGCCCTGCAGGTTGGAAGTCTGAGGTAAGAGGTCGGTAGGGAGAATCTGTGCCACATCTTTCATGTAGTTTCTGCTGCCGCTGGAAATCCTTGGATTTTAGAGCATCACTCATTCCCATGTTGCCTCTGTCACCAGTGGCTTTATCCCTATGTGTCTGCGTCTGTGTCAAAATTGCCCGCTTCCTTTAAATTTTTTTAAAATGTAATTTATTGTCAAGTTGGCTAACATACAGTGTATACAGTGTGCTCTCAGTTTGGGGGTAGATTCCTGTGATTCGTCACTTACATACAACACCCAGGGCTCATCCCAACGAGTGCCCTCCTCAATGCCCATCGCCCATTTTCCCCTCCCCCCCGCCCTCCCATGTTCCTTAAAAAAAATTTTTTTTTAATATTTATTTAGTTTTGAGAGAGACATAGCGTGAGCAGAGGAGGAACAGAGAGAGGGAGGCTCCGAAGCAGGCTCTAGGCTCTGAGCTGTCAGCACGGAGCCCGATGCGGGGCTTGAACTCCTGAGCCGCGAGACTGAGACCTGAGCCAAAGTCTGATGGTGCCCCGAGCCCCCCAGGTGCCCCCAAATTCCCCTCTTCTTAAAAGAGCACCAGTGCTGGGTCAGGGCTCACCCTAATGATCTCATCTTAACCCGATTCCATCTACAACAACCTTAGTTCCAGACAAGGTCCCATCACAGGTTCTTGGGGGCTTTAACGTATCTTCTTGGGGACACGATTCAACCTGTAACACACGTGTGCCACAAGCACCGCCTGAGCACCGATGGTATGCAGAAGAGTGTGAGCAGGGCCACCTCACGGATTTTACAGGCTGTACCTGAGACACGTGCACACGCTCATTCCGTTTAGAGGTGGGCGGAGCCCCCCGTCACGCCCACCCAGGGTGGCAGCCGCTGGAATCCATCTGCCTTCTGGCTCTGGTCCCAAGATCTTGGAGTCTCAAATACAAAGACAGAGAATTCAACGTCAGTGTCTTAGGAAGTTGTGGTGGTTGCGTGACCGGCCCTCCCATCCAGGGAATCAAGTTCGTGTTCGGGACGAAACCACAGAGACAGACAGGCTTTTCCAGAGACTCTGTGTTTCCAAATTCACTCCTTCCCGGGCTCTCTCCCACCGTTCTGTGCCCTTCCCCACAAAAGATCCTGTGACAAGACTGGCAGGAGGTGTGTGTGTGGTGAGGAAGATGAGGGAGCATCTGAACCCTCCACGTATGTGGCCTTGTGTGACCTAACCCTCGTTCTATTCTGTTACTCTCTATTTACCGCTGAACGATTCATCCAACGTTGGTTCTGGAAGCATTTGAGCTTGTACTCTAGGCCAGCTTGTAGATAGCTAAATGGGGGCTGAGGCTGCCTCAGTGAACACGACAGACCCTGTCCTTACCGAGCCTTCACTCTATGAAGGAGCAGACGGCGACCCACGGAATGAATGAGGCCCCACTATTGGCTTCCACGGGGTCTTTTTATCCTAGGAAGTCTGTTACTGCAGCAGGCCATGACCACGGGCCCCATGCCGTCCGGACCTGAGAGGGGAAGAGAGACGTGTGAGTCCTACACATGCACCGGGTGTGGGGACGGCTGTGCCGCCCTGTCCCTGCCCCCCGCAGGTCTGTGCAAAGGACAGCCAGGAGGCAGGGGCTCTGCCTTCAAAACTACCTTTTCTTAAAGCGCCTAGTGGCAAATTGGGAGCAGGGACCCGAGGACGAATGTTGTCTCTGGTGGTTCTCTGGTCTCACTGTCAGTATTCTGTCTTCATATCAGAAGTTGGCGTGATTAATAAAATCCCCACTGCAGGCAGGGAGGAGACCGCAGGCAGGGAGAGGGATGCAGTGCTTCCAGAGCACCGACTTACATTCATCGTCCCCTAACGGGGCCGAGACCAGGGTGAGGTGAGTGAGGCGCTTACCTTGGGTGCAGAATTTAAGGGGGGTGCCCCAGAACACAGCAATCAAAATAAATACCGTTTTAATGTAATATTTTAACAAATCCAAAGTAATGCAGAAAAATCTCCGATGAACAAAATATGAAACTTAAAAAAAAGTTTTTTTTAATGTTTATTTATTTTGGGGGGGGCACAGCGTGAGTGGGGGACGGGCAGAGAGAGAGAGGAGAGAGAGAATCTCAGACAGGCTCCTGGCTGTCAGCACAGAGCCCAGTGAGGGGCTCGAACTCATGAAACTGTGGGATCATGACCCGAGCCGAGATCAAGAGTCGGACACTTAACCAAATGAGCCACCCAAGTGCCCCCCAAATATTAAACTTTTAAGTGAGATCATATAGGCAAAGCTCCTAGCTCTGGACCTTGCACGTAGTAGGTGCTCAAGAAATCAACACAAGAATGGGGAAGTAGTAATAATGCAAAGTATTCCCAGTGTTCTTTAAAGGACTCTACACGTATTTGCTCAGTGACTCTTGCCAACAACCCTGATGAGATGGCTTTTATTGCCCCCATTTTATAGATGAGGAAGACACAGGCACACGGACACCAAAGGATTGTTCATATTCTTGCAGTGAGGAAGGGCTGGAATGTATTTTTGGGAGGAGACCCAGTTCACCCCATGGAAGATGGATTTCACATGTATTTATTTCCCCCTGAAGTGGGATCGGAATGGAAACCCAGATAATCTGGTGCCAGCATGCATATGAGTCACCATTTATGCTATTGACTCTCACAGTGGAATAAAAGGGACCCCGAAGTTTCCACTGTTTCTGTGCGACTTCATTTTCTACTAATCTGAACAGAATAAGGCCAATGGGGACACTTCCCAATGCTGGTAAATAAGTAAAATTAAATAATAGAAGGCGCTTCTCTGGGGCCCAATAGCTTCAGAATCCCCGTTACGAGTAGAAGAGAAGAAAAACCTGCTCCTCTTGGACGTGGTATCATCCTAATCGATGACACTATTGATTTGATTCACTGTAAGTCCTATGGCAGCAGCCACCAGGGAGGACGATGTTACCGGTAGGAAGGAGTAGGGGACAAAGCAGGAGGGCACGATCAATTCAACCCCCCTCGGCTGTGCGTCCGGGGGAGAAGTGACTGTCTATCTTCCAGGACAGAGCCCGGGAGGTGGCAGGTCCCGAGTGGCAGCCCCCTGGGGAGGTGGCCTAGAGCAGTGAGGCTGGAAGAAAGATTTGTCAGAGCCAGAGAGTCTCTGTGATAAATACCGGAGCATAATTTGGATTGAAAAATTCCATTATGGCCTCTTTGAAAGTAGAGTGATATGCGTGGCTTGCAGCGTAAATGTGATGCTCCTGTCTCCCTCTCCAAGCTCCTTGCGCGTTTCCTTCACAAGGACCGGCTGGTTATTATTTCACTTTATGCAGCTTCCTCTCCTGCTTGCTTGTCCCCTGTCCCTTTTACCTCTACGCCTGTAAAGCAGTGGCGTTCTGGAAGTCGTGTGTCTTCCCAGTGCCATCCCTGGTGATGGGTGGCTCCAGTCGGCTGCCTGGGAGCATTTATACCAGGGCAGTCGGCAGAGGCTATGGCTCAGGCTCCATCCCCTGAACCATCCCAACCCCTGCTGTCTGTAAGAAGGTCTGGAATCCTTTTCTGGCTACAGGACTAGGCTCCTCCGGGATGGACTCCACATCTGTCTCCTGGGTGCCACATGATCTCTGACTTGGGCCAGGTACACAGTCAGAGCTTGGTGAATACCGAGGTCAAGTGGCTTGAAAAGGCCACTGGGGAGGGTTTGCACCGTGGAGATGGGCATAGTGATGGGTAGATGTCTTGTGTGGCTCTTACTCTGAAGAAATCATTTCAACTCCGTTCTGTGATGTTGATTCTGTCCCTACCTGTATCAGACCCCAGGGATCCCCGGTAGAAAAATCGCAGTGTCTTGCCTTCCAGAGGTCTGGACGTGGGGTTCAGGAGAGGGCCTTGTAGACAAGTGACCAGTACAGTGCAGAGAGCAGCCAGGGCGTTGTTCAGGGACACCCGTGACAAAGTGCTGACTTACAGTCTGTTCCCGCCCATTTGCCGATTGTAGCCATTGAGGGGTCAGGTCTGTGTTTTAAGCAGAATTGGACACCAATCAGGCTCTGGAGGGCACAGCCACCTAGCCCAATCTTGCTGAGCATCTTGTGGGCATCTTGTCTGCACCTACTGGTCATGTAAGAACACTTACCCACAGGCATTGTTTAGAAGGAGAATTTATTATTTTTTTTTTACATATGAAATTTATTGTCAAATTGGTTTCCATACAACACCCAGTGCTCATCCCAACAGGTGCCCTCCTCAATACCCATCACCCACCCCCCCTCCACCCCCCCATCAACCCTCAGTTTGTTCTCAGTTTTTAAGAGTCTTAGAAGGAGAATTTAAAGAATAAGTGTAGGGGCGCCTGGGTAGCTCAGTCAGTTAAGTGACCGACTTTGGCTCAGGTCATGATCTAGCGGTTCGTGGGTTCGAGCCCCGCATCGGGCTCTGTGCTGGCAGCTCAGAGCCTCTGGAGCCAGCTTCACATTCTGTGTCTCCCTCGCTCTCTGCCCTTCCCCGGCTCATGCTCTGTCACTCTGTCTCTCTCTCAAAAATAAACATTAAAAACATTTTTAAAAGTACAGAATAGATGTACACATGGCAGGCCTCAGTAAAGTAGTCAGTGAATTGAAATGCGATCTTCTGATGTGTTGGAGGAAGAAATGTCTTCTGTCTCACACGCAGTACATTCCAGTCTCAGGTTCTCTCTGCCCGCCTGCCCCCTTCCCTGTCTTCCCTAGTTCCCCTCTGTCGGCAGGGGCTAACACATAGGGGTGTCTACCCAGCGCCGGGCCGGTTCTGAGTGACTTACGTGCACAGCTTACCTCTGGCAGTGATCCTGCAGGCCAGTGCGATTAGTAGCCCCACTGTACGGCCGAGAACAGGGAGGCGTGCAGAAGGAAACGACTGACCATCGTCACGCGGCGGCAGGTGGCAGGGCTGGGGCGGGAAGACAGGCCCTCCGTCTCATGCCGCTGTCAGGTCACCTGCTATTTCCCGCCCCGGTTTCCTCCCACTGTCTGCATGTTACGCATGCCGTTCAAGCGTAGGGAGAGAAGTGAGCCGCCAAGGCCTGCGCCCGGGGCTGCAGTGTGAACGGAGCGTTGGAGGGGCCGGCAGGCCCGGCAGGCTGTGAGGGCCCTTCCCTCAGAATTGGGAGAGGCAGAGAGACCTCTCATGTTTCCTCGGGGACAGCGGCAGCTGAGGAGAGATGTTGACCATTCCTGTCCCTAATGAGGGAGCCTCAGGGGCAGCAGCTAACAGCATCAGCTTTTATTATCTCTTAGGAGGGGCAGGGCCTGTCCTGTTCCCTCTCTGGGTGACGCAGCCTCTTTTTCTGGTAAAAGCAGAAGGTTGTCAAGAGTTCCAACAGCAGGAGCAGCAAACCTTTAAGTGAAGTCACTGCACGCAGGATCCCCGGTCGCTGCCACCCTGAAACACCCTTCGAGGGTTTCTAGTCTGGGTCCTGGGTGCTGGCAGGTCACAGGTCCCACCGGCCTTGGGTCCCGCCAGCCTTGCCCCACCAGCCTTGCCCCCTCTCATCGACCTGCTGAATGGTAGGCAAGGAAGCCTTCTAGAATGCAAATGTCAGGAGCCTGGGTGGCTCAGTCTGTTAAGTGTCTGGGTTCGGGTCAGGTCACGATCTCATGGTTTGTGGGTTTGAGCCCCGAGTCAGGCTGTGCTGACCGCTCGGAGCCTGGAGCCTGCTTCGGGTTCTGTGTCTCCCTCTCTCTCTGCTCCTCCCCCACTCACGCTCTGTCTCTCTCTCAAAAATAAGTAAACAAACATTAAACAATAAAAATAAATAAAAAATAAGAAGTAAAATGCAAGCCTGAATGTGCTGCCCCTCAGTATGCAGGCCTCTCCAGGCCCCAGGACCAAGTCCAAACTCCCCAGCTGCAGCCACAGCCCTTCCCAAGGTGGCCTCTGCACCACTTTCCCTTCCTCCCCTGACCCTAGCCTCACGGAACTGCGTGCACGTTAAACCACGCAGTCGACTCTCCCGGCCTTTGCGTGGTCCATCCTCCATGTGAACAGTCTACCTCCCCACCTCACTCAATATTCCAGTCTTGGTGGGGACTCATGTCCCCTTCCTCTAGAAGTTTCCCTCACCTCTTAGCCTGGGCTCCCTGTTGTGTGCCGTCAGAACTCCCTGCATTATTTCCTCCCCACACTTGGCATGGTTAGTCACTCCATCTGTGTGTGTCACCACCTTCACACTTTTAAAAAAAAAAATTTTTTTTTTTTAACATTTATTTATTTTTTTGAGACAGAGAGAGACAGAGCATGAATGGGGGAGGGTCAGAGAGAGGGAGACACAGAATCTGAAACAGGTTCCAGGCTCTGAGCTGTCAGCACAGAGCCGGACGCGGGGCTCGAACTCATGGACCGCGAGATCATGACCTGAGCCGAAGTCGGCCGCCCAACCGACTGAGCCACCCAGGCGCCCCACCACCTTCACACTTTTGCACTAGCAGCTGGTCACAGGGTAGTTTGGGTGATACAGAGACAAAACCATACACATCCACATATCCACACAGACCTACACAAAGACATACACACAAACAACACAGACACACCTACACGTATGAGGTAGCAGGTCTTGTGCTTTCTTGAATGGGCAGGGGAGTATCCCAGGCATGACAGACAGAGAACAGAGAGTTTCTGAAGTCAAGGAAGACTTCCTGGGGTAGCAGAACCAAAAGCAGAGCATTGAGCGAAATTTGCCATCAAGTGACGTCTTACTTGAACAGTGCTCAAAGACTTGCTGTCCCTTGGCATCCATGAATGAATGCTGTATCCTTTTAAAAAAATTTTTTTAATGAGTATTTAATTTTGAGGTGGGGAGGGGTAGAGAGAGAGGGAGACACAGAATTCTAAATAGCCTCCAGGCTCAGAGCCATCAGCACAGAGCCTGATGCAGGGCTAGAAACCCATGAACCTGAGCTGAAGTCGGACGCTTAACCGACTAAGGCACTCAGGCACCTCAGCGCTGTATCCTTTTAATAAATGCTCCAGGTGTCTGTATTTGTGTTCACTCTTGCTTGGCTTGGTTTCTGTTTTGTGCAACCAAAGAGCCTTGGAAATCCCTCTACCACCTGCCCCACCCAGCCACTCGTTTGGGGCAGGAGAGTGTCCATAGATCTATTAGAGGGAATTACCCCCTGCTCCCCAAGAAAGAAGAAGTGTGTTGTCTATCACTTTACATATTCTGGGAGGCCAACAACAGAAATAGCTTCTGGCTGAATTAAGCAAAGAGGGTAACTGCTTATAGGATACAGGGGCTTATAGGATCAAACAAATGTTGGCATGGGCGGGGATCAAACAAATGTTGGATGGGTTGGCATCATGGGGGGCATGATGCTTCAGAGGTCAGAGGGAAATGACCACGGCCACAGTCATGTGTAGGAGCACAAGATGCCCCTGGTGCCTCATGAAACCTGGCCCCCAAATTGCCTTTTTTTTGATGTTTATTTTTGAGAGACAGAGAGAGAGTGCGAGTGGCAGAGGCACAGAGTGAGAGAGGGAGACACAGAATCTGAAGTCGGCTCCAGGTTCCGAGCCGTCAGCAGAGAGCCCGACGCGGGGCTCGAGCTCACAGATTGTGAGATCATGACCTTAGCCGCCGAAGTTGAATGCTTAACCGACTGGTCACCCAGGCGCCCCTGAATTGCCCTTTGCTTTCAGGGGTAAAAATGGGATTGTGAGGCGGTGGTTCAAGAGCCTGCCCCTGGCTGCGCCAGCTGGATCTTCACCCCGCCTCGGCGTTGCGTTTGGGGAATGGACTGGAATTCACACACAGTGGGGAGTTCTTCCCAGCAGCCTCTTGGTAAATCACAGGAACATGGGCGGGCTTAGAAAAAAAAGTCAGAGACAAGTGCCTGCTAAGATGCTGACTTTCCAGTGCCTTTCCCAGGAGCAGCAGTCACGTCCTGTGTCTCCTCGGCGTCTTCCATGGTCTATTTCTGTCTCCTGCTTAGAAAAGGGAACTTGACTGAAGGTCAAGTCTCAGAGCACCCTCTACCAGGCAAAAAAAAAATCGTCTTTACAGCTAAATTTCTTTTCCTACCTTATACAAATCAACTCCTAAGATTTGGTGTCGGCCATTTCTCACCGGGGCTCAGTCCAGGACCTTGACCTCCTGCTGGGTCCTTAGTAAACAGGTCTCCACCACAAAGAAAGATCTCACTGTGAGGCAGCTTGCCATTCACCCCTCTCGTCCCTCTCTGGCTGCCACATCCCGCATGAGCCCTGGTCCACGTGCATCCGTTGGGAACCCGGGTCTAGTCCTGGCAGCATCCCCGCCAAGCTGGGAGAATTTGGGTGATTCACTTACCTGTCTGGGCCTCTGTGCACCCACTGGTAAAATAGTGTCTACCACACAGGGTAGTGGTTAGGATGAAATAAAAACAATGAGCTAATAAACTGTTTACTGAAACAGTAAACTGCAGAGACTCAATAAATGGTGATTATTATAATTATTGATAAATGCTTGTTTTGATCCCAAACTGACTGCTTGGGGTAGTAGAAAGAACACAGATTTTTCAGTCAGACAGACCTGAGTTAGATTCCGGGTTGTGCCATTTTTAGTTGGGTGAGCCCCTTAACATGTCTGGACCTCAGCTTCTTCACCTATAAAGTGGGTAGGATGCTCTCTAGCTGCAGGACAGATGACTCTCCTCACTTGGTCTGGGGAAAGGCAGCTGCCGTAATGTGAGGACACACAGGCATCCTATCCAGAGCCCTGTTACAGAGGTGAGGAGGTGAGTTCTCTGGTCAGAAGTCAGTAAGGTCTCCAGCGAACAACCCCATGATTCATCTCGGAAGCACACGGTTCCCTGGTGGAGCCTCCAGATGGTTACAGCTCTGGCTCACGTCTTGAGCTGAAATCTTAGGAGACATTCTGAGCCTGAACCACCCTCCTAAGCTGCTCCCAGATCCCTGACCCACAGAAACAGTGAGAGATAATAAATATTTGTTATTTCAAGCTGCTAGGTTTTTGTTATGCAGCAGTAGATAAGTAACACACCCCCTGGTTAACTTTTGCTTACTTCTCATTGGTTAGACCGTGTCACATGATCATTCTGTCCTCAAGGAATTCTGGGAAATGTAGTTTTAAACCAGGCAGGTGGTCAGTTTGAACGAAGTGAGGGCTCTGTTTAACAAGGAAGAAGGGGAGAATGGATAACGCATCAAGCAGTTTCTTTCCTGTGGCTTTATTATATTTCTTCTAGCACAGAGTGGCAAGGAGTTAAAAATGGGTTGTGGATGACATCTCCCTGTCCGCCCCCCTCCCTTTATATTCTTTACTAATTTGGGCTAGAGGCAACAATTCAGCCTCCATGAAATGGGTGTGTTACTGCTTCAGGTCAATTGTTTCAAATAAATTTTGTGGACAAGAAAAGTATGTAGAAGTCCTATCTTCCCCTGTAAATAAGTCCGTCACAAAGACATCTGCATCATCCATCAACCATTTAATTTCTTAAGAGGATGTTAATTTAAGAACCTTTCTACCGGCCGATTGTGTGGCTGTGCACAGATTTGGAAGGATTTATAGTCTCTTAATTTTTCTAACTGGCACATTCTCCTCCATTCCTTTTCAAGAGGAAAAGACCAGGATGCTGTCGTAATATTTCATGTCACATACTTGAAAATACCACAAGAGCATTTTACTGTTTTTTCCCTAATTAAGCAGGGGAGTGCCATCCGGTTTTTATGTTCTCATAAAACGCATTAATCACACCAAACGCCTTTTTGTACCATTTTCCAGCTGGAAGGAAACTAACAGTCATGGAAGACCTACTGTGTGCCAGGTGCTTTGCGTACATTAACTGCTTTATACACACACAGTAGGCATTTGGTGGGGTTTGCTGTTGTTACGTCTACTTTGCGAATGAAATTTGTAGACTTTCTGGCCCAGGGAAGAGCTGAGGTTTGGATCCCGGAAAGCCAGGACCCTAGTTTCAGTCTTTCCATGCTGCTGAATTGTTACTTACCCCTGCCCCCCACCATTTAAGAAGGACAAATTGACCATTCATGACCAGCACTTCACTTCCTCATATTTGTTGGTTCCTTGACCCAGTTAAAAGAAAAGGTGATGCCGAAACTTTCAGGCACTTACACAGTGCTAGTCATTTTAGTGTTTGATGTGCTCAGAAACGTATGAAGAATTAGTGCCAATTCTGAGCTGATTATCACATTCTGTCATGTTTTGTGGCATGTGAACTGTGGCCTTTGGGACATTCTTGAACTTTTACCTCTAATTATCCCTGTGTGGTTGTGAATGATGCTGCTGTTCAGGGATCCTGTCAGGACTTCATTTTTTTGTCATTAAAAAAAAAAAAAAAAAGATTTAGGAGAAGACAGATCTGGCTTTTCTGAAGACATTGGCTGAATGACTAATGGTGGGGTTCTGTTGCCTTATGATGGGTTTCAGTTGCATCCCATCAAGAAGCCAAGCTGTGCCCAGATTGAACTTGGGTGGCAGGGTTGTCTTTCACCAAGATTTTGTGTTTTCTGGTTTTTGTTTTTATTAAAAATTTTTTTTTCAATGTTTACTTATTCTTCAGAGATAGAGACATAGTGCAAATGGGGGAGGGGCAGAGAGAGAGGGAGACACAGAATCCGAAGCAGGCTCCAGCTCTGAGCTGTCAGCACAGAGCCAGAGGCAGGGCTCGAACCCGTGAACTGCGAGATCATGACCTGAGCTGAAGTTGGAGGCTTAATGACTAAGCCACCCAGGTGCCCCTGTTTTGTTTTTTTTTTTTTCAATTAAAAATTGTTGGTGAGATTATTTTAGATACACATTCAGTTGTAAGAGAAAATACAGAGAGATTCCTATATCTTCTACTCAGTTTCCTTCAATAGCAACATCCTGCAAAACTAGGACAATATCACGACCAGGATATTGGCACTGATTGAGTCAAGATACAGAATAGCTGTATCATCTCAAAGTTTTCTTCTGTTCTCCTTTTATGGCCATACCTAATTAAGGCATTTTGATCGCAAGAATGAAGTCAATGGGAGAGCTTAAGCAAAAATTTAAAAAAAAAGGAAAGAAAAATTTCTTGGAGGAAGTAGTTAATGTTGGCTGTTGTCTGCCATCATCTCCTGCTCCATCGCTTCCTCTTCAATCAGGTGATTCTGGTGTGGCTGTCAATCAATCACAGACCTTGCCCCCCTTGCCACAGAGGCTGGTCAGGTGACCCAAGCCTGGCCAATCACAAGAAGCCATTTCCTTGCTAACAGGGATTGCTGATGGGTGACTGTGTCTTCAATTCTGGCCTAAGGACGGTTCCCTGGGACTTTCTGATGTGGAGCTGGAGAAGGGGTTTGCCTCTGGGATCCTAGACCTAAAATGATGGGAGGTTGCTGCTTGCAGCCTGTTTCTTACCACAGGAAAAGCCGGTCTCTGGGAAAAGAGCATGAAGCCCACACACACATACAGATACTGGAAAGGTGACAGATACGTGAGTGATGGAGATCATGACATTGTTGTTTCTCTGCACCCAGTCACGCCTACGGCCACTCCTCCTCTGTACTTACTGACATCTAAGTCAGTAATGTTCATATTTTAAGTTGGTTTGAATTCTACCACTTTCCACACAAAGAATGCCATGAGTGCGAGAGGATCCTAGGAAATCTCTATCGTCCTAGCGCAGCAAGGCTTCTGGAGGGTCTGGAAATAGGAACTGAAGGCGCGACGACCCAGCAGGACTCTCTTCCTGGTTGTGTTCTGCTTCTTCCTAGGTATCGGTCTCTTTCCTTTCTCAGCAGCCCGGCTTTAAGAAAAAATTCATGCTCATAGCCGGCAGAAGGTGACCACTACCTCACTGCCATGTGGCCCTCTCCTAGTCTAGATTCCATGTTCCAGGGGGAGAGAATCCGCCTGACCCACCTAGAGCTTGACATCCAGTGCTGGTATGACAGTTACAGGCGAGGGATCAGGGCCAAGTGCTGCCAGTAGCCCTACCTTAGAGCGCTGTTGGGGATCATTATGAAATTTGCCTTTTAGGGATGCCTGCCCTCAGGGTGCATACTTCTCCATGTTGGCCACACACATTAAAATCCCCAGGGGAATCTGAAAATATTTATTTTGAGCACCATCCCCAGAGATTCTAATTTTATTGATCTGGCGTGGGGTCCAGGAATTGGTGTTTTAAAAATAATTTGCGAGGCGATGCCAACAGGAGACTGGGGTAGGGAGTCACAGGGTTAGTAGAGTAGGTTTAAAGGGGATCCAGCAATAAACCTGGAGCTCACCTGGACCACCTGATCAAGCAGTTAGGAGCCAGGATGCACTCTTCTGGTTCAATTTGTCTTCTTTTCTCGGTTCACAAGAGGAACACAGACAACCACAAATAAAGATGGCCAACCGGTACTCCCGTATCTTAGCAAACTCCTTTTCCACAGCTTATTTTAGCCGACTTGTGGGATTTACATAATTTTGGTGTTTCATGGATTACTGATGCTGGAATCAACGTTTTGGGTAACGTTTGTGTCCACCAGAATCTTTCCAGGGCTCATGGAGTGACTGCAGGGACAAATACCCCGGAAATGAAAACATAGGTTATATTTTCAAGGTTGAGTCTCTCTTGTTGGTTCTGATAATGCCCCTGCTTGTTGTCATAGGATGTTGGTTGTTATGGTAATGGAGCACGGACTGAACAGGAAGGGATTGTGATAAGAGATTTTCAGGAATTGACATGTACCTTGTCCAAATTCAGCTCCCTGGGTTGGGCATGACCCATCCATAGCATGGGCCTATGGTGTTTGCTTATTTGATGTTTTCTCTGGCAGAGGAAGCACTGGAATGATCTTCTTTTTGTTCTTCCACTCATTTGTTGCTGCATAACAAACTACCCCAAATGTGGTGGTGTCA
This sequence comes from Panthera leo, assembly GCF_018350215.1. NCBI lineage: Eukaryota > Metazoa > Chordata > Mammalia > Carnivora > Felidae > Panthera > Panthera leo. Next base: position 33,466,482 of record NC_056694.1, on the reverse strand, counting down.
CAGAACAATCACGTCACTGTGCTCACTTAGTGGGATGGCTCGTCTCTGCACCGTGATGTCTCAGGCCCTCAGCTGTGTGACTCATGTGACTGGAATGGCTTGTTTGAGGCTCTGTGTCAGGAGTGACATATGTCTGAGGCTACAGATGGAGCTGGAATGTCCATGGGGTGTCTTCACACATGCATCTGGAACTTGGGCTGGGCTGAACCGGTTGAACCGCCGCGGTCTCGCCACCACTGCCCTCTCTCCACAGCCTCACCACGTGGCTAGCTTGAGCATCATTATAACATGGTAGGGTGAGTATGGTTGGACTTGTTAGATGGCAGCTCCCTCCAGATCAATCATTCCAAAAAAGAGGATGTGGAAACTGCCAGTATGTTAAAGCTGAGGGTCAGAAACTGGGACAGTATCACTTCCATCATCTATTGGTCAAGCAGTCACAGAGCCCCCCCAAAGGCTGGGGCAGAGCCCCGCCCCCGTCTCTGGAAGAGAAAAGTGTGAACGATTTTATAACCCTTTTTAACCTATCTTTAGCGCTTAGGAAAGGACTTTTATAAAACACTCATGTGGGGGCTGCTGGGTGGCCCAGTTGGTTGAGCGTCGTGATCTCACGGTTCGTGGGTTCAAGCCCCACATTGGGCTCTGTGCTAACAGCTCAGAGCCTGGAGCCTGCTTTGGATTCTATGCCTCCCTCTCTCTCTCTCTCTTTCTCTCTCTCTCTCTCTCTCTCTCTCTCTGCCCCTCCTCTGCTTGTGCTCTGTGTCTCTCAAAAAATAAATAAACATGAAAACAAAAAACGATTCATGTGTTTTTGTTGAATGAATGATTCATGAGGTCCTCAGCTGCCCCATATACTGTGAGTTAGATTGGTCTTTATCTTTGTTGTGTTACCTCAGTCCTCCAGGGGACCACCATCCCTGAGGGAGCAGGGAAGATACTGTGCCGGAGTAGAAGGACATGCTTTGGGGTTATGTCCACCATGGGTCTGATACTCATTTGTTGTATAACTTGGTGCAGATTACTTCACGACTTAGAGCTCCGCTTCCTTCAAAATGAAGCGTAGGTGATAATGCCTCCTTGTCAGCGTTGTGTGGACTAAATAAGATAATGTGTAGAGGGCACAAGTGTTTCGGACGGTCCAATGGGTTGAATACACAATAGCCACTACTATTTCTACCTGCTGTTTAACATCAAGGCAAATTAGTTGGCTTCTCTGAGCCTTGGTTTCCTCATCTGCTAAATGGGTGTAGCAGTAGGGTTGGTATGAGGATGAGGTGGGGTGGAATTTGTCATGCTCTTAGCCACATCTGTGTGTACCCTCGATTCCTCTTCACTTACTTACCTTGTTTTAAATGGTTACCCACCTAAAGTGACATTGGCTGTCAGGAATATAAGATGGAAACTTCTCTTACAAGGGAGACAGTGTCCGCCACGCTGGGTTGACTAGTGTATTAGGTATCGGTGGATGTATAACAAATGACCTCAAAATCTAGAAGCCTAAAACAGTAAGCATTTACTTTTCCCATAGACTCTGTGGGGAGGAAATTTAGGAGCAGCTTAGCTGAGTGGCTCACAGTCCCTCATGAGGTCAAGATGCCAGGACTGCAGTCATCCAAGGGCTTGACGGGGGCTAGGGGAGCCACTTCCAACATGGCCCACATAGCTCATGTTAGTCCTGGATGTTGGCGCAAGACCTCACCTGCCACAAGCGCCTGTCTGTAGGGTTGTTTGAGTGCCCTCACAACATGGCAGCCGGATTCTTCAGAGTGAGTGATTCAGGAGGAAGCAAGGGGGAGCCAATACCCTTTTTATGACTCAGCCTCAGAAGTCATAGGCCATCATTTCTGTAAAATCCCATGGGTCACACCGGTCAGCCTATTCCATTCAGGAGTAGACGAGACAAGGGCATACATACCAGGAAGCAAGAATCATTGGAGGCCATCTTGGAGGCTGGAAAACATAATTAGATAAAATAATGTTCATTGCTTGTAGCTTGGCCTGGCACATAGTAGACACTCAGTTCGTTCCTTCACCCCTTAACCTTATTTAACTACAATTTCTATATTCAGATCTCTCAGACACAGTCAGAAAGAACTTCTGATATCACCATTTTCTCTGACGCTCAGAAATGTAGGAGCTCATAAATCTAGAAATGTACTTTATTGTGGATTCTGTTTTCTTTCTCCCCATGAATATCTTCTTATTCACAGGACCACTTACTGATTAACCTTTATTCTCTCACTGAATGGAAGGTAATGTCTCCCCTAGGAGAGCCTGGATTCGAAGAGCAGCTTAATTCTGAAAACCCATGAAAAGTAGCAACACAAAGACAAGGGTCATTTATGAGTATCCATAGGTCCCACGTTGATTAGAAAAACGTTGTAAAATAATTGCGGGGCTGGAGGACAAGCCCTGAGACACAGTAGGCCAGTGATGAGGACGTTGCTGAAATCAACCTGAGCACAGAGTACTTGATGGATTGAACCAAGCCTGGGAAAAAACAAGACGTCCAGTTTCCATTGACTGGAGCCTGAAGCTACTGAAGGATGACCTCAAATTTAAATTTCACAGCAAAGGGTACTTTTAGGTTGATTTTGATGTGAGGGAAGGAGAGAGAGAAAAGAGGGAGGGAAATGAAAATAAGGGGGAGAAGAGAACACCCAAAAAGCACATTGCTTAGTCATGCAGTGAACATCTATCTGGCATCTGCATCTGGCATCTGGCATCTTGAGCTGGTGAGAAGTGATGCACAAGGTGATAAGACCTCATCTTACCATCTTGCTTTCAGGGAGCGCATCTCGTAGGCAGGGAGATAGAGCTGTAGGCAGGTCAAGCAGGACCACCTTCCCGCTTGAGGATCAGGACAGATTTCCCGAAGGAAGCGATGTCGCCTAAGCTGAATTTTCAAGCTTAGCAGCAAAGAAGGGAACCAGGAAGGCAGCTCAGAGAGGGGGGTCAGCAAGTGCTAGACACAGAGTTGTGGACGCTAGGAGACATTGGGCAGATACAAAGAGGAAGCCAGTCTTCTCTCTCTCTCTCTCTCTCTCTCTCTCTCTCTCTGTCTGTCTCCCTCTCCAGGACCTCCAGTCTTGTGAGAAAGATGGATGTGGAAACCACCAGGGTGTTAACCTTGTGCCCTGTGTTCGGTGCACCCACTTCCTTTATTAGAGCCATGTGCGTGCTATGCTGCCCCCATGCACCTGTTAAACAGTAGTGTCCTTGTTGCTGTTGACGTATTTGACACCAACTGGTAATCGACAGGCCATTTGGAGATTGGCCAAGAGGCACGTGTCTACTGTGGATCACAATATGCAGTGTTGGGTTCCAATAAGTCCTTAAAGATGGTAAGGTTTCGGGGCTCCTGGGTAGCTCAGTCGGTTAAGTGTCCGACTTCAGCTCAGGTTATGATCTCAAGGTTTGTGGGTTGGAGCCCTGCTTCAGGCTCTGTGCTGACAATCAGAGCCTGGAGCCTGCCTCAGATTCTGTGTCTCCCTCTCTCTCTGCCCCTCCCCCATGCACACTCTGTCTCTCTCTCTCTGCCTCAAGAATACATAACATTAAAAAAAAAAACTAAAAAAAAGTATGGTAAGATTTCCCTCCTTCTTCTCTGCTTTCCTTCCTGTACCCCTTTATCCCTCCATCGCTCCCTGTATTCCTCATTCTCTCCTTCCTTCTCCCTCTCTTTCCCTCCTCTTGTTCTTTCCTTCCTTCTCATCCATCCAACAAAAGCATCTCTTTGCCTGTACTGGGCATTCTGAGTAAGAGACATGATCCAGAAATGAGACGAAAGTAGAGGTGTAAGGAGTGGGACAGGTGGAGGAGTGGGAGGGAGACACTTTCTCATTTTTTAAGGTGTGAGGATGGGAGTTTCCTTTTCCTTCTAAATAAGAAGTAACTCTCTCCTTGCTGTAGACATCCATTATTGCTATAATTTTTTTAATGTTTACTTATTTTTGAGAGACAGAGTGCGAGTGAGGGAAGGACAGAGAGAGAGGGAGACACGGAATCTGAAGCAGGTTCCAGGCTCTGAGCTGTCAGCACAGAGCCCAACGCAGGGCTCGAACTCACGGACCGCAAGATCATGACCTGAGCTGAAGTCGGACGCTTAGCCGACTGAGCCACCCAGGTGCCCCCATTATTGCTACAAACGGATAACTTCTTTGACAGAGATTAGTCCTCACCTGGGTGCTCAGGTAGCCTCATGTTCTCTGGGTCCCTTTGGCTCTGGAGGGGAACCATTTTTTCCTTTAAAGAATCAGGTGGGGTGTTTGCCTTTTCTCTGCTGTCCAGAGGAACGTGAAGCAGGCTTTCTCATCTACTCCTGGCACCAAGAATATAACTGGGTTTTATTCCTGATAAGGATATTTTAAGACATTCTAAAAACCAGTAATGAAAACTGTTTCCCTTTCTCCTAAGTTCTGCAGCTAAAACACTTTTTTTTTTTTTTTTCTGGCCAGCCAGACTGAATGCGATCGAGTTTAGAATTTTTTTTTTTTCTGTCTGTGTCATAATCACAGTACTGTTTAAACAACACATTCTGTGTTTAATTGCAGCAAACACAGATTCAGAGGCTTCACACTCGGGCAGAGGTGAGACTAAATGAATCACCTTGCCTTGGGAGGAAATGCATTTAGTGTTCTGTGCTGAGTTTCAGAAACGGAGCCCCTGGGAACCAGGAGATGGCAAGAGGCGGGGACCTCCGAGCCCTGAGAAGTGTCCACATCAGCAACTTGTGTCCTTCTCCTTACCCAGGCCCCACTTGCCCAGAACACCTGTGGGAGCAGCTTGCAGAATAGGGGAGCCCTGGGCCAGGAGATTTCAGCCTCCTCTATCCTGGTTACAGTACGAGGGTCACAACCTCCTGCTAGACAGGAGACACAGGGAGATGTATTCGCTCATGAATGTACATGCAGCTGTGATATGCCAGGCACTGTGCTAGACCCAGGGATGCAGGGGAGGAAATATCAAAACCAGGCAGCAGCTGAGTCTGAAAATTGCCTTTGCTCATGCCGTTCCCATGCCTGGAATGTCCGTTCCACCCCAACCTAGTGAGTTTCTACCTGCCTTCAAAACTTCACTTGTATCACTTCCCCCCTGACAAACTCCCCCCCCCCCCCCACCCCCGACGTTTATCCCTCGTGGATGATTGTTCTTCTTCCTTCCTTTTTCTTTGTTGGGTCATGGAACCTTGAACCTTTTTCCCCCTCTGTCTCTCTGTCTCTGTCTCTCCCTCAGACAGTGCTGTTCACACCCTATGCATTTGTTTATTTGTTTGCTAACATGTCAATCTCCCCCACTAGGCTTCCATGGGCTTTTTGAGGACAAGGCTGGTCTCTTATTTATTTCTGTAACCCTATTTTTAAAACTTGGTTCCTGGGATGTAGCAGGCACTCAAAAATGTTTGTTAAAGGAATGAATAAAAGTGTAATTTTGGATATGTCCCATCCATTTCTGGATTTTTATGTCCTCAACTGCCCCAAATAAAACTTGTCGTGATAATCCTGAGGCTCCTTTAAGGCCCAACATTCTTTGACTTTACAAAGTGGCAGTTTACTAAGCACTGTTGCATCCTGGAGAATGTGTGCCGTGGATCCATGAGGATAGGAGACGTTTTGTTTGGTGATGGAGGAAAAAAGAAAGAGAAAGACAGCCCTACAGTGTGACCTCCAGCTTATCGATGCCTCCTGGTGCATGTCCAGTGTTGATCTTGTTTTAAAAAAAAAATGTTTATTTATTTATTTTGAGGTAGAGCATGAGTGGGGAAGGGGCAGAGAGGGAGAGAGAATCCCAAGCCGCACGGAGCCCGACGCTGGGGCTCGATCCCATGAACCGTGAGATCATGACCTAGGCTGAAACCAAGAACCAGATGCCTAACTGACTGAGCCACCCAGGTGCCCTGTCCGGTGTCCATCCTGAGACGCAGGGTTACATCTCTGGTGCTGACGCCAGTGGCATTGTGGGAGGCACTGTGATGCTTACCCATGCTGGGTTTTCCTCTCCTTCCCAGGCACATGGAAGGCCACCTTCCCAGACCCTTTGGAGTTGGGTGGGACCGTGCTGCTTGTTGAGGCTGGAAATGATGCACGGCCCCAAGGTGGGGCCTCCAGCGGCCTGGGTGCCTGAGTGACTTTGTGGAGCAGAGTGCCGTGATGATCCAGGGGAACGTGTAGCGTGACTGAGAAGTAAAATTCTGTTGTGTCAAACCACTGCGGTCTGGGGCTTTTGTTACCATGGCAAAAGCTGGCCTGTGCTTACAGACAGAGGCATGAATTGCTTGTCGGCTCTGGGCTGGTGAGCAGGAAAGCTATCGACACCTTGATGGCCTGCTGCCTCTCTCTGCCAGCCGACCACGAAACTGAGGAGAGGGAGCTTCTGACCTCTGGGAGGGAGGGACCAAGCTGTTGTCTGGGACATTGCCGTTCGACCTGCCCCCTGTTAATAAGCTCACAGGCCATGGCCGTTCTAATTAGGCAATGGCTTTCTCTCTAAGTGTGTGTGGAGTTGCCTACTTTTCCTTTCTGAACAAGGAGGGGCTGGCCATTTTGTTAACAAGTGAGTAAGTCAGCTGCGTAGTAAATAAGGGTCCCAGAAAATAACACCCAGAATTGGAGTCTTCGGCCTGGATCTAAGCTGGCACCCCACAGTGGGAGTCCAAGCAGAGCCCTCGCAGACCCCTGAGAATCACAAGTGGCGTGGGAGATTGGAGCCTCATGCCTCAGGGGTCACGGGAGCAAGGAAGGCAGCATGGTGGAGGGGGTCTGAGCTGGCGTTCGCAGCCAAACGGCCCGTGTTCCAATCCCAGCTGCCCACCTTCTAGCTGTGTGACTTTAGGGAAGTTGTTTTAGCTCTCTGAGCAGAGTTGCCACAGGTGTGAGTGTGTTATAATTCATGTGCTTGGCCTGTTCAAGGGGTCATGTCTTTGCGGTGAGTGGGAGCCTACGGCCATGCATCGACCTTGCAGAGACATCACCCTTTCTCTTTTTATCTCAATCTCATCTCTGTCACATATGCCTCGTAAAGGCTTCTCTGCGTTCCCAGCCCTGATGGACATGTTCGTACTGATCTCCTCCCAAAGGAAATCAGCTGTCTGCTTCCAGAGCCAATGCTGTGGTAGGCGGGGGCTCGGAGGTTGCCCCAGGCCTCTGTATTAGTTACCTATTGCTGCAGAAACGATTGTCCCAAACTTACCAACGTCAAAACTGCCCTGAACGGTTATTTTCTCATCGTTTCTGAGAGTCAGAAATCTGCACGCAGCTGAGCCGGGTGCTTCTGGCTCAGGGTCTCCAAGAAGCTACAGTCCCGGGGGGCCTGCAGAAATCTCAGCTTCACCCACCTGGCTGTTGACCAGGGGCCGTTCTTTGCCACGCGGGTCTCTGCAGAGGGCAGCTCTGACATGGCAGCTGGCTTCCAGGAGAGTGAGTAGGAGAGGACCCAAGACAGAAGTAGCAGTCTTTTGGTAAGCTGACCTCAGAAGTGGCATCTCCTCACTTCCGCTGTGTTCTCTTCATCAGAAGCAGGTCAGCAGTTCAGCCCAGCCTCGAGGGGAGGGGTTTACACAAGGGTGTGAACCCCAGGAGGCAGGAACGGTTGGGGGTCGTTTTGGACTCACTTTCCCCAACCTGCACCTGGGGAGAGATACAGGTGCCCTCTCTCAGTTCCCCAGATCCACCTTCTTCCTTCGAGTTCTTCCCCTGGGTCTGGGGCCTGGGAAGGGGGTGGATTCAAGGCTCTGTCAGAGCATTCATGTAGTCCCCCCTTCTCCCCACCATCCTGGCTGTCTCTGGCTCCTTGAAGGCAGGAAATCTCGCTCTGGTCGATTACAGATTCTCCCAAATCTATTATTAATGCCATCATTTCTACGCCCAGAGTCTGTCAGGGTCCTGCTTGGGATGCTCACAACCTAGGACCTCAAAACTCAGAAAACGATTCTCTCACATTCTCATTTCTGACTTGAGATTCAAAAGCCGGTCTCGAAACTCAAAAGCCAAGAACTGATTCTTCTCGCTGTGCTGCGTTTCAGCTGTAACCTCCTTTCCCCAAAGCAGCGAGCACAGAAAACCCTGGCCTCCTGGGCTGGCAGAAGGTGGGCAGGAGTTTGGGGAGGTGTTAGCAACATGTCTGTCAATGTGTGCGTGTGTTATTTTTCTAAACACAGGAAGCATTTCCTTGGCACATTGTCAAGTGCTAAATACATTCAGTTTTTCCTTTTTTGTCATCTTCATTGGAAGTCAGGCAGATTCCGAAGGTGAGCAGACCGTGAAGTTAAGGGCTTGACTGAAACTCCAGCGTCTCATGCAGTTAACTAACTGGTCACTGGACCCGTGTGTCCCTGGATGGGGGACTTAGCTGACTGTAGGCAGCACAGTGGGCTGGCCTAGTGACACTGATCCTGTTCATTCATGAGGTCCCCTCACCACCTAATTGCCTCCCAAAGGCTGCACCTCCAGATAGCATCACATTGGACACGAGGTTTCAATTCATGAATTTGGGAGGAAGGACACAGGTGTTTACTGTATGGCAGTAATTCATTTAATACTCATGACACCTGATGCGGTAGGTTCTCTTCTGCCCATTTTAAAGACGTGGAAGCAGAGACTCAGAGTTGAAGTGACTTAGCCAAGGTCACACTGGCTGCAAGTGTCAGGATTGGCTTTCAGCCTGGGTCAGTCTCGCTCCATAAAGCATTGTTCTGAGCCTGCTCTCTGCCTGGAATCACATGTCCAGTGGGTTCTGTTTTGTGCTGTGGAGTGTCTTTCTCTGGGCTCTGGAGGACCCTCTTGCCAAGGGCGCTGTGGGTGATTGCTGCCTTTGTCCCACGCCTGTGGCCTGCGTCTGCTCTTGGGAACCGATGTTCTAAAATTGCAGATTCAGGACCATGGCCAAGGGCTGTGAGGCTCCCACCCTTCTGAATTCTAAGTACTTTGAAACTCATTTGAGATTCATTGGCTGCTGAAAAGGGGGGAAATGTGCTTGACTTGCTCTTTTATTTTTCTTTTCTTAAAGAGACTCCAAAGTTATTCTGGTAGCAGGCCCGAGGGCCCTGGACCAGCCCGTTCCTGTATGGACACAGGGCTGCTGACGTCTGTCCACCGAGGCTGGCTTTGTTTTGCCCTTGCAGAGACCAAGCGAGTCCCGTTTTTAAAAGCCTTTTTTGTCCTTCTTCTGCAGCATTGACATCTGGGATTCTAATATCATCCCAGCTAGACTTGGGATTCAGTCATTGGCATCTGCCTTGAGTGTGATGTAAAAGGTGCCAGGAAACCTCCCGCTTCCCAAATATCTCACCCCTGTGTGCTACAGGGACTAGAATTGCATCTTTGCTGGAGACAGAAACTGTAATGTATGCAACATCAAACAAGCTAGGCACTGTGGGTCTTGGTATGAAATTTCTCGTTACATCCTCACGTTCCCATTATACAGACAGGAACACAGAGGCCCAGAGGGTATACCTGGCTTGCCTGAGACCCATGAGTGCAGGGGGCAGCCTTTGGACTAGAACCCTCAGCTTTCAGAGTCTCGCCACCTCCCTGTGCTGCCTCTGTGTTTAGTGATTCCTTCCTTTGGATTAAGCCTTGCTCTCTCCCTGGGAACTTATGAAGAAGATTTGATTAGTGAATCCTTAAGAGTTCTCTGATTAGGGAATGAGGGTCCTCAAACCAAGGCCAATGGCTAGATCAACAGTCATACTTGGGGCAGGCTCAGTCAGCCCTTGCCAGCGCCTGGGTCCTGTTGCCCTGCAGATCTTTCAAAGCGTGCGAGACCACAGCAGCCACTTTCCAGGAAACGGTGATGCAATGCAGATAGTTGATTTGAGCCTTGGGAGGGGTGAGGAGGATTCTGGAAAGGACTGTGCAATGCAGGCAGCCAATCCAAGCCCTGGGAGAGGGGAAGAGTGCTCTGGTCCCAGTGTCTACAGAGATGGAGACGCTCAGAGTGTGGTCTGCAGGCCAGCAGTCTGTGAGCTTGCTAGAAACAGAATCTCCTGAGGGCCCCAGACCTGCTACATCAGAATCTGCATTGTAACAAGGTGACTTGAATGCACAATGACGCATGAGAAGCTCTGAGCAGAGAGGCTAAACCAGCAAGCCTCCAACCAGGCTCTAGTCTGATGCCATGCATGTTCCCAGGAGCTTGCTCACGCTGCCCAACGACCCTGGGCTGAGTCTGCCAATGAATTATGTGCCACAGATGAAGAATACTGTGCCCCACCATTTTTACTCTGCTGTTTTGACCTTATGTACATTGTTAATGCACACGTCCACGGAAAGAGTCTTGAGACTTGTGAAATTTTCTGCAAGAGTGTTTCACGGAGCAAATTCCATTAAGTCATTTTAATCTAGGATTTAATTTTCTCTACAGCTCAACTAAACGGTTTCCATTTTTTCCTATTAAAACCTTTATTTGTAGTACAATTATTTTCATGGGATCAATTATTTTCTGTTTAAAATTTACAACAAACATCTGATTCATCCATCTTTTCCCTTATACCGACTTTCTGCTGACTCATCTGCTCTTTTAATGTTTTCTGTTGGCTTGCTTGTTTCTTTTGTGGTCATTCTTTCTATCAAGTTCACATGTCCTGGATCAAGTTTTATGGATTTAAATTTTGTCAGCAGTACTTGTTTTATTATTTTTTTCCCCCTCTGTTTGCGGCTTCAGCTTCTTACGAATTCTTGCGTGTGTCCTTTTAGCCCTGTTAGTTTTACTTGTCGCTGAGTATTTCTGCCAGTGATCTATGGTAGAAATCAACACCAGAACGTAAGTGAGGGCAGGATTTCTGTACTTCTCTGCTTTTCCTCCTCCTTGGCGTCTTTCTCCTCCTCCTTCCTCCCTTATCTTCAGGTCCTAGCTCAGTGCCTGGTACAAAGTAGTTGGTGTTCCATAAATATTTGTAGGCAGAACGAATAGTATTCACTCACAATTGAATCAAAGACTGATGATTTGCCTGTGCTTGTTGATAAGAAGCCTGTGAGCAACACGAAGGGACAGAGATAGGCGGAGACCGTTGGGAAAGCAGAGGAGAAGGTGGAGAGAGGAGGTTCGCACATGGTCACACACAAGTATGCAGGTACACACACATGCACGGAAGCGTGCATATGCACTCAGAGACACGTGCTTATGCAAGCACAAGTCACACATACTCAGGTGTGCACAAACACATATGTGTGCACACAGACATGCATATGCACACAGACACATGTATCAGCTCATATTTGCACACACATATGCACAAATGCACGTATTTGTAGGCAGACACATGTATGCACAGCATACGCATATACACAAATGCACACCAACATATACATGCCTAGACACGTGCACATAGACACAGACACTCATGGGCACGCACGGTCTGCCAGCGTAGGGACCGCTAAACTCTTCAACGCAGGGTAGAGCAAAATGTCTCTGGTGTGAGAACAGTGGACTAAAACTTGTAGGATCAAAACCTGCTTAACACCCTCCTCTTTGGGGTGCCCAGTGTGTCCATTTTACTAGTGGCGCTTCGTGAAACGCATATCGAGGTGACCTGAGTGTGGAAAACCGGTGGCTACCTTTGTGCAAAGTTATTCAAAAATTGTACATGCGTCCTTTCTGCGGGTCAGAGCCTGTGAACATCCCGGGTTCCGGCAGATGAAGAGGGCTTGGCCCTTCTTTTCACAAGCTCCCAGTCTGCTGGGGGGAGGGGGATGCGGAAGTTGAGCAATTAAAATGCAGCCCGGTTAGTGCTGTGCAGAGAAACCCTCGGGGGTGGGGGTGGGGTGGGGTGGGGGGGCAGGGGGAACCAGAGGAGGGACCTCACGCAGGTGAGGGTGTGGAGGCGGAGCTGAGCCACCACGCATTGGTCCCGGCTTCCTTTTGGCGTGTCGGGTACCTGATTATAAAATAATTCTTAACGGACGCCACAGGGGAGGGGGAGGCGGCTGAAAGGCAGGAGGGGGAGGATGTGCCGTTAGAAGCCCCGGTCGCCCGTCCCACCGGCATGAATGGAGGCAAGAGCCGCCCTGTGTTTCTGAACCTCAGTACCTCGGTTTACAAAACAGGAGGAAAAGCGTCTACTTCAGAGGTTTGCTGTGAAGGCGAAATGAGAAAATGCGTCCGAAGGACCTCTGGGAACCAAAACACCGCTCGCAAGCCGGTGTTGTTATTCAGACGGGGCTGCAAGGGTGTGGGGTCTGTACTCGGACCAGCCGGTGTCTGCTGCAGTGTGACACGCCCCAGGCCTCCGTGGCTCTCGCCACCCCAAGCATCACCTTCCTCCCTCCTGAGTGTGTGGCTCGATGGGGCTTTGGCGAATCGTGGCTGGATTTGGCTGAGCTGCCTCCAGACTGGGGATTAGATCCGAGCCTTCTCTGCATGTGTGCTGTTCTCCTTGACCTGGAATTTTAACCTCCTGGTGCTGGCAGAAGTGTCAGAGGGCGAGCCAAGCACACAGACACTTTTAAAGCCTAACGGCCCCTCGGCCATAGTGGCCAAACCCAATTCAGTGCCTGGGAGAATAGATCCCACCTCCCTTAGCTGGGACAACTGCAAAGTCACACGACCGAGGGAGGGGGGGAGGGACACCGTGTCACCTCCTGCATCCCCCAGGCAGGACTAGTGACGGTTAGTTGCCCGAGGTTGACAGACTGGGTTTCCATTCCTGGCAGTTCTGTTCCCCTTCCTAGCCATGAGTCTTTGGGTGAGTCAGCCCCTCTGACTCTCAGTTTCCTCATCTGTAAGATGGACACAATAAGAGTTCCCATCTCAGAGAATTTTGGTGAGGACTGTGGTTTATTATTACAGCCTAGTAATGGGTCCCTAGCTTTTTTTTTTTTTTTTTTTTTTCTTTAGTTTATTTATTTTGAGAGAGACAGAGACAGTGTGAGTAGGGGAAGGACAGAGAGAGAGGGAGAAAGAGAGAGCATCCCAGGCAGTCTCCATGCCATCAGCACAGAACCCAACTCAGAGCTCGAACCCACGAACTGTGGGATCATGACCTGAGCTGAAACCAAGAGTTGGATGCTCAACCGACTGAGCCACCCGGGCACCCCACGGGTCCCCTAGCTTTTACCTTGCACCTCCCATAACCTCCCCTCTTCCTCTCTCCTCATGAGCTGGAGACATCCTTTCATACAGAAACCATCCAGAAGGAGACCTCATACACATTTAAGCAGGTTAGTGGTTGCCAGGGACCAGATGGGAGGGAAGAAATGGGGCGCGGTGGCTAATAAGTATAGGATTCTTTTTAGGATGACGAAAATGTCCTGAAGTTGATGGTGATGGTGGTTTCACGCCTCAGCGAATATGCACTCTCTCTGCCGGGACTTCTTCCTCCACACGCTCACCCTCATTTTTGGTCTTTGCCTAAGTACCATGGGCTCTCCTATTCGAACGTGACTCCTGACTGCCACTCGCTGTCTCCTGCTGTACCTTCTCTAGTATTTGTGACAATCTGACGTGTTCTGTAATCCAGTTATACGCTGTCTTTATCATCTGCCCCCTCCTCCTCCTCCCCCTCCTCCTCCTCCCCCTCCTCCTCCTCCCCCTCCTCCTCCTCCCCCTCCTCCTCCTCCCCCTCCTCCTCCCCCTCCTCCTCCTCCTCCTCCTCCTCCTCCCCCTCCTCCTCCTCCTCCCCCCCCCCCCCCCCCCCCCCCCCCCCCCCCCCCCCCCATGCACCAGGAGAATGTAAACTTCATGAAGGCATGGCTATTTTTCTATTTGCTTCCTGGCTGATCTCCAAATGGTGCCTGGTACATAGCACATCCCTTTTACCCCTTTGTCAAATGGGTGATGTCAACAGCATGATGCTTATTAAGTGCTCAGGAGCTGGCATGTATGAGGGGCAAATCAATGTTCATTTCTATCATCACCATTTATTTCAAATAAGCTACTTAATTGCCAGATTTTCTGTCTGAAGTGACTCTGAGTTTGAGTCAAATATCTTCCCCCCTGGGAGTCCTTGCTTGCACACACGTGTGGGATGGGCTCCCGCAGTGTCTGTAGATGTGACTTTTCAGCCCCTCATTCCTTCCTGCCGGGCATAGCGAGCCGTGACATTTATAAATCTCTGGGCTCTTAATCCCCCGCTGATCCTCAGACAGGAGTAGCGATTTGTTGCTAAACTCATTGCCCCACTTTGACTAAAGGAATGAAGAGATACCCAGGCATCGATCCAGGGCTGTGACATTGCCTCCATCCTAAAGAGGAGGACAACGAGACTCAGTGGTGTGAACCGACTTGCCCACAGCACCCGGCTGGGGAGGGGCCAGACTGGGCTCGGAAGCATGCCTTTGGGATCCTGGTCCTCCCACTGCAAAGCCTGAGGTTGGGGCAGATCTGTTTCCAAGGCCTTTTCCTTACATTGAGCTGAGGTTAGTAAATCCTTTGTGGAATTCGTCCACATTCTTTGCTACCAGCTGTCCCTTCTCCATATCAATCTTTTAAGGACAGTGTTCCGACAGAGCAATTCGCACAGAATTAGGCCCAGAAGCCCCTGTTAGCATGCAAATGTGCTGCTCTGGAGCGAAGGCTGGTTGTAATCCACGTTGCACAGCATGGAGAGCTAAGCCGGGGCCCCTGCAATCCGTCATCGTTAAATGGAACAGCGTGGCCGTGGACGGGTCGGTTGGGACGGGTCGCAGGGCAGTGGTGCCCGGCTCGATGAGGAAGAGTGTGGGTGTCCTCGACAGGCAAACCTGGAGTTTTAAAGGCTCCCCAAAGCCTCCCACAGTTACAAGAACCATCGAGAATAAGGATGTGGATGCCAAAGGGCAACTGAAGGGAGCCTGTGTGTGCAACCCACCATTCATGGAGAGACCTGAAGGCAGGTGTCTTTGTCCATTAGGTGATTACATCTCACAGGACATGAACCAGTCAAGAAAGCTCTCGAGGCCAGATCAGACGCCAAACTGTTGAAGGTTCGTGTGCCTGCGAGTGGCTGGCCTGTATCAAAGTGCAAGCCACCCGGAGTGGGCCAAGGGGCCACGTTTGAGCGGCCCACGGGCCTTGGACCCCCAGGACTGCTCGCCCGTAGACCCTGTCAGCCGTCGTTGGCAGGAAGGGAGTTCACTTATCTTCAGATCAGTGCGGCAAAACACGCTGTGTGCCAGCAGTGGGCTGGGGCTACAGACAGAGCCAGCTTGTTGACCTGCAGAAATTCACAGCCCCGCGGCCGCCCTACATGACGCTTGCAGCTACTGACGTGCAGAAATCAGACTTACGTGTTGTGAGCCTCTGTGTGTGGAGAGAGCACTTCCCAAAGAGTTAGAAGCACGACACCATTGTCGGTTACTTCTTTTTTTGTTGCTCCTGTTTTTTATCCCCTTTACCTTTTTTCTTTACGCTCCATTGAGGTACTGTTCACGAGCCGCAGATTGTACCCAATTCTAAGTATATTTTTCAGGGGCTCTCAGTATATTTACCAAGCGGGGCGACCATCACCCCACAAACAGGCTTTATGCCCCTTTGCTGTCTCTCCATTTCTTCCTCAGCCTGAGGCAACCACTCACCTATTTTCTGTCTCCATAAATTTTGCTTTTCTGGAAATTTCCTATAATGAAATTATACAACACAGGTCTTTTGTGTCCGGTTTCTTTCACTTAGCCTAGTATTTTCATGGTTTCTCCATTAGACACACTCGGAAACAAGGTTTCTAGCATCAGTGTAGACTTTAATTTTGTCCTTTCCCTTCACAATGGAAGCGTGGGTAACTGGCCCATATCCTGTGAAGTTGAAGGCTCGTCACTTCAATGCCTGCTCGTTTCAATCTCGATTGAGGTTTGATCCCTTGTCTGTAATATTGGTGCTTTCACTTTTTTTGTTTTCAGTCACGTCTTACAATGAGTAAAATCTGGGGGCACCTGGGTGGCCCAGTCGGTTAAGTGCCCGACTTCGACTCAGGTCATGATCTCAAGGTTTGTGGGTTTGAGCCCTGCATTAGGCTTGGTGCTGACAGCTCGGAGCCCGGAGCCTGCTTCGGATTCTCTGTTTCCCTCTCTCTCTGCTCCTCCCTTGCTTGTGCTCTCTCTTTATCAAAAATAAATAAACATTAAAAAAAAAGAATGAGCAGAATGTGGTGGAACAGCTAAGTAATCATCTCAACAAGGACAGTGATGGTCCCGGAGCTCTGGTCGGCAAGCCGAGATCACTTACCGGGTAACTTGTCGCCTGGCAGGTGGAAGTCAGATCTGACTCAGAGCTTGGAAGTGTCAGTGTGGAGACTGCCTGCACATGTCATTGTCTCTCCATCTTCCCCCTCCTTCTTTTCTTAAAATAATTTTTAAATGTTTATTTAATTTACAGAAAGAGACACAGACAGGGCACGAGCAGGGGAGGGACAGAGAGAGAGGGAGACAGAGAATCTGAAGCAGGCTCCAGGCTCTGAGCTGTGAGCACAGAGCCCAAGGTGGGGCTCGAACTCATGAGTTGTGAGATCATGACCTGAGCTGAAGTTGGACGCTTAGCAGACTGGGCCACCCAGGCGCCCCTTCCCCCTCCTTCTTCTGCCTTGTTCTGTTCAGACCTTCAACAGATCGGATGAGGCCCACCCACGCAGGAGAGGGCATTCTGCTTTACTGAGTTCACTGATTCAGACGGTAATCTCACCCTGAAACACTTTCATGGACTTGCCCATCAACTCCGTTTAGTCTGAACACCCCATGGCCGGTCACATTCACTCACCAAATTCAGAGGAATCAGTGAGTGAGCAGACAAGGGAGGGAAAAGCACTTTGGGCAGAGGAAACAGCCTGAATAAAGGTCTGGAGGCAGGACATGGCGAAGGGTGGGTGTGGGATTACAGGCAGGTCAGGGTGTCTGGAGGGTAAAGGGTGGGAGTCTGAGGAGGAGGTTGGAGCACATTATGAATGCGATCCGACCCCACTGAGGAATGTACTTTTACTGTGAGGGCAACAGGGAGCTATTGAAGGATGTTCCGTGCAGGTGTGATGTGAACAGGTCTGAGGTTTGCAAAGATGAGTTCCAAGTGGGGATCCTGGTGCCTGGGGTCGAGCGTGGCTACTCCAAGTAGCACATGTGGGTCTTACAATCCTTCAGAGCTGTGGCCGAGGTCTCCCCAGCAGACAGTCGCAGTTTGGAGAGGGGGAGGGCTAAGGCTCACCATGGATGTCTTGGGGTTTCTGGAATCCTAGGCCGATGGCCTGACAGGAGTCCGAGATTGGTCTAGTCACACTGCCTGACCGAGCAGTCACCGACAACGAATTCTCATTTCCTTAGCCGGCAAAGCCTTCTTGGTGCCAAGAGGTGTTTGTGGTTGCTTTTATTAGAAGGGCATTCAGAAGCCCTCAGCTGGGAAGGCAGGTGTTTGGAGACATGACATTCCTTTCCTTGTAAAAGTTAGGACCTTTCTCCCCCTCCCTTTATAGTTGACTCTGTTGATGGCGGAAGGGAAAGGGATCAGTATCTTTGCCTTCTGGGATCTGTGGCCTTTGTGGGCCAGGACGCACTGTGTGGTCTCAGGCAGATTACTTAGCATCTCCAAGCCTCACTTGCTTAGTCTGCGAGATGGGAATGCAGACACCACCGCCAGCTCCCTCATAGAGGTGCTGTGGGGATTACATGAGTGGATATTCATAGAGCATTTAGAATAGTGTCTTGAATGTAGGAAGCCTAGAAGTGTTTGTTCAATAAAAACAGATTTTGAACCACAGCTGGCTTATGTATGGAGGGGGAGTTAAATACCCGGCTGAGGGACCTCGGACCATTTCCTCCAGCTTCATCCCCTGGGAGAGGTGGGCTCTAGGTGGGCTCTAAGGCCTCTCTGGGTCTTGTGGCTCAGGCTCTTTCCTCCCACTGTCCAGTGAAAGAGAGAAGGCTTGTTTATATGCCATGGAAACTGATGATGAAACGGACACCGGTAATACAGTTTGCCAGGAGGCTGGGATTTGAGCCAGCCCGAGAGGAGTGTTTCTCAGCTCTTCTTTGTCCCTGAGAAACATTTGCGGAGCTTCAAAAACGCCTGCGCCCAAGCCTTACCCCAGCACAATTGACACAGAGTCTCTGGGTGTGGGGTCAGGCACCAGTACTTGAAAAAGCCTCTCTAGAGGATTCTAATAGCAGCTGGAGTTGGATACCATTGGCTTGGATTAAAACCCAAGCACGTTGTCTTCTAGCCACAGATTTATGAGGACGGATGATGTGGGTCTGCAGTGCGATGGCTTAGGTGCCCCAGAGCTGAGTGTTCCTCTGAGTGGCAGCCACACACTGGGCCACGTTGCACACCGCAGTCCATCGTACCTTCTAAGGAAAAGCTGGATGTTACATTTCACAAACGAGGCTATGACGGGAGAGGCACGTCTCAAGGGCCAGGGGTCAGTAAGTGGTGGGATCGGGTCCATCTCACCCAAAGCTTCTCATCACCTCTCACCACCTGGGTAGATGCAGCAGAGGGAGCCCCGTGGGTGTAATCATGCCCTTGACTCTTAGGCAGTTCAGGCCGCAATAAATGTTTGCTTCTGTACCTGTACCTCACCCGGGGTTGGGGACTAGGTTGCTCCTAGTGTGGGTTCATTTATTCCCTGGGTCAGCACAGAGTAAACCAGAGGTGCTCTGAGTTTGGTCTCTGGACCGCTAACATCAGTATCACCTGGGAATTTGTTAGAAATGCAAATTTTGAGGCCCCATCCAGGATTTGGTGACTCACAAACTCTGGGGTGGGGCCCTGCAATCTGGGTTTAATGACCCCCTCTGGGGGATACTAATACTTGTTAAAGTTTGAGGACGATTCTGCCGGACCAGTGTTTCACACCCTGGCTGCAAATGATAGTCATTCAGGTAGCTTCCGGACAGACTCATGCTAATAAACCAGTTGGAGTGGGGCCTGGGCACTGGTATTAAGGGAAACATCCTGAGTTAGTTTTAATGTGCAACAGTGTTGCTCAGTTTAGCCAAACAGCAATGGCAACAACAACAATGCATCCAGTTAAATTTGAATTTCAGATATACAACAGATACTTTTTTAGTACAGACATGTGCTGTGGTATTTGGAACAATGCTACCTGCAACCATTGGTAAGAACCAGTGGACTTGGAATCTGGAGAGACCCAATCTTTAGAAAGAGAGAGAATATAACAATAGCAAACGGATGACTCTTATGTGTACAGCTCAGTGAATTTGTACATATAAACAACAGTGTAACCACCATCCAGATCCTGAGCTGCTCAAAGTGTGGTCCGCAGACAAGCAGCATCACAATCACTTGGGAACTTGTTAGAAATTCTGAATTTCAGGCTCTTCGCCAGACCTTCTGAATTGGAATCTGCATTTTAACAAGGTCTCCAGGTGATTTGTGTGGATATTAAGTTTGAGAAGTTCTGATCTGGTCTCTTTAAAAAAATTTCTTTTTAATGCTTTTAAAAATTTATTTTTGAGAGATAGAGTCCAAGTTGGGGAGGGGCGGAGAGGGGAACAGAGGATCCGGAATGGGCTCTGTGCTGACCACAGAGAGCCTGATGCCGGGCTGGAACTCACAAACCGCGAGATCATGACCTGAGCCAAAGTCGGACGCTTAACCAACTGAGCCACCCAGGCGCCCCTGGTATCTTTTTAGAACTGCACTGCCCAGGAAGGTAGCTACTAGCCGCGTGGAGCTATTTGAGTGAAAATTAATTAAAATGAAATAAATTTTAAAAGTTTAAAAGAACTCTTCAGTCATGGAAGCCATATTTTAAGCGTGCAGTAAATACGTGGCTAGTGGCTACTGTCTTGCACAGTGCAGATACAGAACGTTTCCATCACTGCAGAAAGTTCTAGATGATGCTGATGTAGAAGAAGGCACCAAAAGTACATTCTTTGGGGGCCGACAGGTGGGCATCAGGGCCTTGTTCAAAGACAAATGGGTCAGAGAAGCGAAGGTAGCAGACGCTCAGCAGAAATGCCTGACTCATCTGAACAAGGTGGAAGAAAAGCCCCCAATCTCCTCTCAAGTTGGCACGTTTCCCAGGCGAGCATGTCACGGCTCTGCTGGCAGAAGTGCTGTGGCGACGCGGAGCGTAAGTGCATGTGACACGCACGTTATTACCCGACAAATTCATTAGCACGGATGCGATCACAGTGAATCCCTAATGCAGTGGCAGAGGCAGGACAATAAATTAGAGTGTTACGTAAACAGTGTGCACCCAGGGGGACGCCTCCCTCTGGCTCTCTCTCCTGTCTGCAGCTGGCAGGGGGGGCAGGGAACGCCTCCGAGGCGTGGCCACTGAAATGTCACGGTGCCTTGTTATGAGGGGTCACTGTGGCAGAGCCTGACTGGGCCATGAAGACGGTTGGAAAAACCAAAAGGCCCTGGAGAATTTGGATCCCCAGCGTTGTCAAGGGCAATTATCACCCCTTGCGTTTACTTGGGATTTACTGTTGCAAATGGTTTCTGCAGCTGTTTCTCTCATTTGTTTCAGTGGGAGATACATCAGAGGAAACCCTGAGAGCTGAAAGTGCTTAGAAAAATTCATTCCAGGGGCACCTGGGTGGCTCAGTCCGTTAAGCGTCCGACTCTTGATTTTGGCTCAGGTCATGATCTCGCGGTTCATGAGTTCGAGCCCCTGCACTGTCAGTGCAGAGCCTGCTTGGGATTCTCTCTCTCTCCTCTCTCCGTCTCTCTCTGTCACTCAAAATAAATAAGTTAAAAAAAAAAAAAGATCATGTATGCTGAAATGATGGAATACCTATTTAAAAAAAATAAATCGTTTTGTTCTCTGGGTTCCAGTTCTGGATGATCTCTGGGCAGCTGTGATTCTTGGATGAAAGGCTAGCCTCTCTGAGCCTTAGCTTCCTTATCTGTAAAATCCTTACCTCAGAGGGGTGGTGGGTTGGCAATACTCTGTGCTGGCACACAGCGGGTGCTGCGCGAGTGGTAGGTGAGTAATTTGAGCCTCCATGTATTTTCTGAGAACCTACTATGTACCAGGCATGGGGGTAGTGCCATGCCGAGACGGACAAGACGTGGGTCTTGTCATGTGCAGAAGGCTGCAGTTAACAATAGTGTTCAGAGATGAGGACAGGGATAAAGGTGTTTACTGGGTGCTCTGGAAACGCAGAAAGAAATATGCATTTCTCCCGGGGAAAGCTTTGGCGGAAGTGGCCATTTGAGCTGGGTTGTGGAGCATAGTGTGTCAGGAGGGGTAGGGGAAGGACATCGCAGAGGGAGGATAGCGTTTGAGATGGGGCGGAGGGGAGAAGGAGCATGCTGTCTGCTTTCCGAAAACTTCAGGAGGTCTGGTGGGTCAGGACGGGGGCGGGGCCCCAGGGGGAGGGAGGAGACCAGAGAAGGAGGCAGGGGCTGTGAGTCCCGGCGAGCCTCCTGTGTTAGGCCGAGACGTGTGCCATCACCGCTTACTGATGGACTGTGTCAGTTCTACCAAAGCATAACCAATCACCCCACAGCTTAGCAGCTTAAAGTATCAGTGAAGCTTTATTATCTCACAGTTTCTGAGAGTCAGGAATTCGGTAAAAGTCGGTTGGGGGGTTCTGGCTCAGGGTGTCTCATGAGGCTGGCGTCTGAAGGCTTGGCTGGGGCCGGAAGAACCACCCTGGTGCCCTCACGCGACGGGCAAGTTTGGTGCCAGCTAGGGGCTGGAGAGCACAGTCTTCCCCACACGGGCTTCCTGTTAGGGCTGCTGGTATGTTCTTGTCACATGTCATCTGACTCACCCCAGAGCAGGTGATCCAAGGCAGAGCAGGGTGGGAGCTGCACTGTCTCTTGTGCCCTAGCACCGTAAGTCACACCTGTCATTTCTGCCAGACGCTTTTGGTTACAGAGGCCAGCCTGTCCAGTACAGGAGGGGGCTACACAAGCACGTGAGTGTTAGGAGATGAGAATCGTTGGGGCCATCTCGGAGTCTGGTGACCTCCAGGGAATGAGGGATTATTAC
The DNA here is from genome assembly GCF_018350215.1 of Panthera leo. Classification (NCBI taxonomy): domain Eukaryota; kingdom Metazoa; phylum Chordata; class Mammalia; order Carnivora; family Felidae; genus Panthera; species Panthera leo. Next base: position 33,444,620 of record NC_056694.1, on the reverse strand, counting down.
ATCCTTGCTCCCTTTATACCAGCGAGAAGTCTGGGGCATGATGATGAGCGACTTACCCCAGGGTCTCGCAATTAGATGTGGGCAGCATTTGGTACCTTGCTGCCTTTGGATGAACTCCTTCTTTTCCTTTCATTCAAATCCATTTCATCAGGGTTTCTGGAGATGTGGTTGGAACAGCAGAGAACTCCGAATTCTCTGTGGGATGGGGCAGGGCTAGGGAAATTAACACTCATGGAAGAAACCATCCAATTCTCCCACCCAGAACCTACCACGCAGGCAAATACAAAGTGTTAGGTTCGGAGGTAGGCTGGTCTGTTCGTTAATGTTAGTTATTTTAAAATGTTAGTTTATTAATATTGGTCTTCATGAAGTTCATGATTAAGCTAGAAGAATAATGGATCTAATTGTCTACCTATAGATATATCATTGGATCCCAACTCAGAGTAAACCCCAAATTGGGGTTACTTATAAAGGCCCAGCTGGCCTCACGGAGCCCCACTGTGCACTCTGTGCTGGTCTCCTGCCTCATCTGCTCTGATCGAGACACTCTGCCTCTGTGCATCTCACATTCCCCTGGTCTGTTGCCTCTTCAGCATCTCTGCTGATCCCTCTGCCTGATGTGTTCTTGCCCAGATACCCCCACCTCCTCAGTGAAGCCTCCCCTGCCGATCTAGCTAGGCATAAACTGTGCGTGTGTGTGTGTGTGTGTGTATTGTACTGTAGTTGACACACAATGTTACATTAGTATCAGGTGTACAACTTAGTGATTTGACAAGTTTATACATTATGCTGTGCTCAGCACAAGTGTGGCTACCTGCTGTCCCATTACATCACTTTTACAGTGTCACTGACTGTATTCCCCATGTTGTGCCTTTTCGTCCTATGATTTTTTCATTCTAGAACTGGAAGCCTGTGTCTCCCTCTCCCCTTCATCCATTTTGCCCACCTCCCTACCTGTGTGCCATCTTGCAAACATCAGTTTGTTCTCAGTATTTATAGGTCTCGTCCTGCTTTTTGTTGATTCATTTTTTTTAGAATCCATTTAGGGGTGGAGTCATGGGGTATTTGTCTTTCTCGGTTTGACTTACTTTACTTAGCATAATACCCTGTAGGTCCCTCCATGTTGTCTCAACTGGCATGATCTCATCCTTTTTTGTGGTTGTGTAATATTCCACTGTATCTATCTACCTATCTGTCCATCCATCCGTCCATCCACCCATCCATCTATCCTGTCTGTCATCTATCTATCCATCATCTATCTATCTCACATTTTCTCATCTGTTCATCTATTGATGGACATAGGGACTTCTTCCATATCTTGGTTGTCATAAATGATGCTGTAATGATCGTATAGGGGTGCATGCACCTTTTCGAATTAGTGTTTTTATTTTCTTTGGGTAAAATACCCCTAGCGGAATTACTGGATCATAGGGTCGTTCTCTTTTTAATTTTTTTAAGGTCCTCCACTGCAATGCTTTCACAGTGGCTGCACCCATTTACCTTCCCACCAGTGGTCCTGAGGGTTCCTTTCCCCTCACCTGTGTTTTGGTCACGGCTCCAAGCTCCAGCTTCTGGAAGAATGCTGAACGTGGAGCCAGCCTTCAGTAATTACTTGTTGAATGAACGAACAAATGAGCAATGAATACGAGTCAAGGCCTTTACGTTCATCCTCTCAGCTGATCAGGAAAGTAGGTATGACTTATTACTCTCCTCGTTTTATAGAAGGGAGTCTGAGTCTGGAGAGTTGCAGTGGTTGGCGTGGTCCACGGATGAGCTGAGATTGAAACCCAAGCCTCTTGTCTGTCTCCCAGGCCCTTGTGCTGTTTGCCCCTCACCACCCCCTGGCATCCGCTGGGACATTGGCCTTCTGCCTCTAGGCTTCAGGGATTCTGGAATGCCAACTCTAAATTCTGATTTTCCCCCAAACTGACCAGGTTGTCAGAGAGGACACATCAGGAGGCCATGGGAAGTGCAGAAAGCTGTGAATTTTGCTTTTCCTCTTTTCATTCCGCAATGCTCAGTTTCTTTTTGAATGCCCCCCTCCCCAGGCCATTAGTGATGACTTTCTCCTCCAATGTGTCACTGCGCACGTGCTTGTGGAAACCTTGTTGGCTAACTGTCAGCTCCAGCCGCCATGGGATGCTCCGGGAGAGGACTGGCTCCCTCGTTTCTGCTCAGGGTTGACAAAGCCATTCCGTCTTCCAGGCCGTAGTTGTGACTAAAAATAGCTGGGCTGCTGTTTTCTTCACTTTTCACTTTTAAGGGCGACAGGATTGTATTCCAGAAAGAGTTTCGGATGGAGGGGCAAAGGTACTCCTAATTCTGCCAAATATCTTAGGAGCCGTGTTCAATCATGAGCGTCCTTCAGGTTCTCAGGCCTCTCCCTGTGACAGGACTGGACGAAACTTTTGTTGAGCAGTGTCAGGGAGGGAGGCAGGAATAAAAGGCCACTGACACACTCACACACGTGCTCACGCCTACAACCTGGGACTCACAGCTAAGCTGTGTGGGAGTCAGGACTGCTCTTACCTGATAGATGACTCCCCATGGAAAGACTAAGAAGACAAGCAATTAATGAAGAATTAATAATCACTTTTACCACTGGTCAAGACATTCACTCTCGCCGTCTCATTTCATCTGGCAAGGCAGCTATTATTTAGTACTATCCCCATTTTACAGATGGTGAGACTGAGTCCAGTGAGGTTAAATGATTAGTCTGTGGCTGAGCTGAAACTCACTTGGTGAGGGGAAGCCCCAGACTGTAAACCTCTCTGCTTCCTGTGTGAGCTTCAGCTTCATTACAGGCTCGTTCTCTTGCATCTGCAACCTGGCTCTCAATCTGGGGAGCTTTTATACAATGCTGATGCCCAGGCCTCACACTCTGGGGTTTTCATTTAATTGGCGTGCGTGGGGACAAGGGTTATGGGTTGCACTGCGCAGTCAGTGTTGAAATCCATTGGGTTCAGTCGTTGCTGACTTGGAGAGGCCACCCCCGCCCCGGTAGGTGCAAAACCTCTATCAGCTGCGCCCTATTGAACCCTGAACGGGTGCCAGCTTTCATACTCGGCGCTGAGCTGTAGCAGTGCTGGCGTGGAACTCACCTCACTCACTGTCTCCACCCCCCGCCCCCCGCTAGGAGCCCTGCTCGGGGTGGGGGGGGGGGTGCGCTTTGGGAATCGACTGACCCTTGCGGCTCGGCATCACCCAGGAGTGAGTCCTGTTGGTGACGGAAAGAATGTTCTCTTCCTGCCTAAATGTTCACTTCATGCTTCCCCAAGTTAGGAGCACGGAGGGGGAAGGAATTCGCCAGCAGACCACACCGAGGAAGTGATGATGATGGGCTAGCAAGGAGAGAGCCAGGACTGTGGGTTCCGGGGTGGTCCCCGTCTGTCTGTCTGCATTTCACTGTGTCTCCAGTGCTTGGGACAGTGCTCAGTACACAGTAGGCTCTGCGTCAGTGTTTGTTCAGTGGATGATGAACACACTCAAAAAAAAAAAACCACTTTACTGTTTTCTAAGAGCTTGTCATGATTGGCCTCTGTGATTTGCCTCTTTTTTTTTTCATTTTCTTATATTTTATTTATTGTGTGATATTTTCATTTTAAAAAAAATATTTCATTTTATTTTTTAAATTTACATCCAAGTTAGTTCACACATGGTGCAACAGTGATTTCAGGAGTAGATTCCTTAGTGGCCCTTACACATTTAGCCCATCCCCCCTCCCATAACCCCTCCAGCAACCCTCTGTTTGTTCTCCATGTTTAAGAGTCTCCTATGTCTTGTCCCTCTCCCTGTTTTTATATTATTTTTTATATTATATTTTTATATTATTTTTTTATATTTTATAAAAATTTTTTATATTATTTTTTATATTATTTTTGCTTTTTATATTATTTTTTATATATATTTTTTATATTATTTTTGCTTCCCTTCCCTTGTGTTCATCTGTTCTGTGTCTTAAAGTCCTCATATGAGTGAAGTCTTATGATATTTGTCTTTCTCTGATTAATTTCGCTTAGCATAATACCCTCTGGTTCCATTGACGTAGTTGCAAGTGGCAAGATCTTGTTCTTTTTGATTGCCGAGTAATACTCCATTGTATAGATATACCACATCTTCTTTATCGATTCATCCATCGATGGACATTTGGGCTCTTTCCATACTTTGGCTATTGTTGATAGTGCTGCTATAAACATTGGGGTGCATGTGCCCCTTCAAAACAGCATCCCTGTATCTCTTGGATAAATACCTAGTAGTGCCATTGCTGGGTCGTAGGGTAGTTCTGTTTTTAATTTTTTGAGGAACCTCTATACTGTTTTCCAGAGTGGCTGCCCCAGTTTGCATTCCCACCAACAATGCAAAAGAGATCCTCTTTCTCTGCATCCTCACCAACATCTATTGTTGCTTAAGTTGTTAATGTTAGCCATTCTGACAGGTGTAAGGTGACCTCATTGTGGTTTTTGATTTGTGTTTCCCTGATGATGAGCGATGTTGAGCATTTTTTCATGTGTCGGTTGGCCATCTGGATGTCTTCTTTGGAGAAGTGTCTATTCATGTCTTTTGCCCATTTCTTCACTGGATTATTTGTTTTTTGGGTGTTGAGTTTGATAACTTCTTTATAGATTTTGGATACTAACCCTTTATCTGATATGTTGTTTGCAAATATCTTCTCCCATTCTGTCAGTTGCCTTTTAGTTTTGCTGATTGTTTCCTTTGCTGTGCAGAAGCTTTTTATTTTGATGAAGTCCCAACAGTTCATTTTTGCTTTTGTTTCCCTTGCCTTTGGAGACGTGTTGAATAAGAAGTTGCTGCGGCCAAGGTCAAAGAGGTTGTTGCCTGCTTTCTCCTCGAGGATTTTGATGGCTTCCTGTCTTATATTTAGGTCTTTCATCCATGTTGAGTTTATTTTTGTGTATGGTGTAAGAAAGTGGTCCAGGTTCATTTTTCTGCATGTTGTTGTCCAATTTCCCCAGCATCATTTGCTGAAAAGACTGTGTTTATTCCATTGGATATCCTTTCCTGCTTTGTCAAAGATTAGTTGGCCATATGCTTGTGGGTCCATTTCTGGGTTCTCTATTCTGTTCCACTGATCTGGGTGTCTGTTCTTGTGCCAGTACCATACTATCTTGATGATGACAGCTTGGTAATACAGCTTGAAGTCCGGGATTGTGATGCCTCCTGCTTTGGTTTTCTTTTTCAAGATTGCTTTGGCTATTCGGGGTCTTTTCTGCTTCCATACAAATTTTAGGATTGTTTGTTCTAGTTCTGTGAAGAATGCTTGTGTTATTTTGATAGGTATTGCCTTGAATATGTAGATTGCTTTGGGTAGTATTGACATGTTAACAATATTTGTTCTTCCTATCCAGAAGCATGGAATATGTTTCCATTTTTTTTGTGTGTGTCTTCTTCAATTTCTTTCATAAGCTTTCTATAGTTGTCAGTGTATAGACTTTTCACCTCTTTGGTTAGATTTATTCCTAGTTATTTTATGGTTTTTGGTGCATTTGTAAATGGGATCGATTCCTTGACTTCTCTTTCTGTTGCTTTGTTGTTGGTGTATAGGATTGCAACCAATTTCTGTGCTTTGATTTTCTATCCTGCCACTTGGCTGAATTCATGAATCAGTTCTAGTAGTTTTTTGGTGGAATCTTTTGGGTTTTCCATATAAGGTATCATGTCATCTGTGAACAGTGAAAGTTTGACCTCCTCCTGGCTGATTTGGGTGCCTTTTACTTCTTTGTGTTGTCTGATTGCTGAGGCTAAGGCTTCCAATACTATGTTGAATAACAGTGGCGAGAGTGGACATCCCTGTCTTGTTCCTTACCTTAGGGGGAAAGCTCTCATTTTTTCCCCATTGAGGATGATATTAGCGTCAGGGCTTTCATATATAGCTTTTATGATCTTGAGATATGATCCTTCTGTCCCTACTTTCTTGAGGATTTTTATCAGGAAAAGATGCTGTATTTTGTCAAATGCTTTGTCTGCATCTATTGAGAGGATCATGTGGTTCTTGTCCTTTCTTGTATTGATGTGATGAATCACACTGATTGTTTTGCGGATATTGAACCAACCCTGCATCCCAGGTATAAATCCGACTTGGTCGTGGTGAATATTTTTTTTAATGTATTGTTGGATCTGGTTGGCTAATATCTTGTTGAGGATTTTTGCATCCGTGTTCATCAAGGAAATTGGACTCTAGTTCTCCTTTTTAGTGGGGTCTTTGATTTTGGAATCAAGGTAATGCTGGCTTCATAGAAAGAGTTTTTCTATTTTTTGGAAGAGCTTCAAGAGAATAGGTGTTAACTCTTCCTTAAATGTTTGGTAGAATACCCCTGGAAAGCCATCTGGCCCTGGACTCTTGTTTTTTGGGAGATTTTTTATTACTAATTTGACTTCTTTACTGGTTATGGATCTGTTCAAATTTTCTATTTCTTCCTGTTTCAGTTTTGGTAGTGTATATGTTTCTAGGAATTTTTCCATTTCTTCCAGATTACCCATTTTATTGGCATATAATTGCTCATAATATTCTCTTATTATTGTTTGTATTTCTGCTGTGTTGGTTGTGATCTCTTCTCTTTCATTCTTGATTTTATTTCTTTGGGTCATTTCCTTTTTCTTTTTGGTCAAACTGGCTAGTGGTTTGTCCATTTTGTTAATTCTTTCAAAGAACCAGCCTCTGGTTTCATTGATCTGTTCTACAGTGTTTTTGGTTTTGATAGCCTTGATTTCTGCTTTGATCTTTATTATTTCCTGTCTTCTGCTTGTTTTGGGTTTTATTTGCTGTTCTTTTCCCACTTCTTTAAGGTGTAAGGTTAGGTTGTGTATCTGAGTCCTTTCTTCCTTTTTTAGGAAGGCCTGGATTGCTATATAGTTTCCTCTTATGACCACCTTTGCTGTGTCCCAGAGGTTTCGGGCTGTGGTGTTATCATTTTCATTCACTTGCATGTACTTTTTAATTTCCTCTGTAACTTCTTGTTATCCCATTCATTCTTTACTAGGATGTTCTTTAGTCTCCAAGTATTTGTTACCTTTCCAAGTTTTTTCTTGTGGTTGATTTTGTGTTTCTAGTGTTGTGGTCTGAAAATATGCACAGTATGATCTCAATCGTATTGTACTTGTTCAGGGCTGATTTGTGTCCCAGTATGTGATGTATTCTGGAGAACGTTCCATGTGCAGTGGAGAAGAATGTATATTCTGCTGCTTTAGGATGAAATGTTCTGAATATATCTGTTAAGTCCACCTGGTCCAGTGTGTCATTCAAAGCAATTGTTTCCTTGTTGATTTTCTGTTTAGATCTTTCCATTGTTGTAAGTTGGGTGTTGGAAGTCCCCTACTATTATGGTATTATTATCAATGAATTTCTTTATATTTGTGACTAATTGATTTATATATTTGGGTGCTCTCACATTTGGAGCATAAATGTTTACAATTGTTAGTTCTTCTTAGTGGGTAGACCCCTTAATTATGATATAATGCCCTTCTTCATCTTTTGTTAGAGTCTTTATTTTAAAGTCTAGATTGTCTGATATAAATATGGCTACTGTGGCTTTCTTTGTCGACCATTAGCATGATAGATGGTTCTCCATCCCCTTGTTTTGAATCTGAAGGTGTCTTTAGGTTTAAAGTGGGTCTCTTATAAACAGCATATAGATGGATCTTGTTTTCTTATCCATTCTGTTACCATATGTCTTTTGATTGGAGCATTGAGTCCATTGAGGTTTAGAGTGACTACTGAAAGATAGGAATTTATTGACATTATGTTGCTTGTAGAGTCGGAGTTTCTGGTGGTGTTCTCTGGTCCTTTCTAGTCTTTGTTGCTTTTGGTATTTATGTATGTATGTATGTATGTATGTATGTATGTATGTATGTATGTATGTGTCTATCTTTTCTCCCCTCAGAGAGTCCCCCTTAAAATTTCTTGCAGGGCTGGTTTAGTGGTCACGAACTCCTTTAAGGTTTGTTTGGGAAACTTTTAATCTCTCCTTCTATTTTGAATGACAGCCTTGCTGGATAAAGAATTCTTGGCTGCATATTTTTCCAATTCGGCATATTGAATATATCTTGCCACTGCTTTCTGGCCTGCCAACTTCTGTGGATAGGTCTGCTGCAAAGTGCTCTGTCTTCCCTTGTAGATTAAGGACTTTTTTTTTCCCCTTGCTGCTTTTTGATTCTTTCCTTGACTGAGTATTTTGTGAATTTGACTATGATGTGCCTTGTTGATGGCCGGTTTTTGTTGAATTTAATGGGAGTCCTCTGTGCTTCCTGGATTGTGATGTCCGTGTCTTTCCCCAGGTTAGGAAAGTTTTCCACTATGATTTGCTCACATAACCCTTCTACTGCTTTTTCTCTCTCTTCATCTTCTGGGACCCCTGTGATTCTGATGTTGTTCCTTTCTATTGAGTCACTGATTTCTCTCCTTCTTAAATCGTGCTCTTTTGCTTTAGTCTCCCTCTTTTTTCTGCTTCAGCATTCTCCATAAGTTTGTCCTCTATATCGCTGTTCTACCTCATCCATCCTTGCCACCGTGGCATCCATTCGAGATTGCAGCTCAGTTATAGCATTTTTTATCTTATCCTGACTAGCTTTTACTTCTTTTATCTCCACAAAAAGGGATTCTAATCTATTTTCGACTCCAGCTAGTATTCTTATTATTGTGAGTCTAAAGTCTGGTTCAGACATCCTGCTTGTATCTGTGTTGGTTCATTCCTTGGCTGTCGTTTCTTCCTGCTCTTTCTTTTGTGGTGAATTCCTGGTTTCATCATTTTGAAGGAAGAAAAGGAATTGAGATAAAAAAATTAAATTAAAAAAATTAAAAAATGTAAAAGATTAAAAATAACACACACACACACACACACACACAAATCAAATAAATGATGGTAGATCCTAGGGGTGTTTTGGTCTGGGTGTTGAAAGGGGCCTGAAAGATTGGAGAAAAAAGGGGGAGGGGAAGAAATCATTTGAAAATTTGAAAAAATGAATACAGTGAAATAGAATAAAATGAAATGATGGAAGTAAAATAGAATTTTAAAAATTTACAAAAAAGTAAAATATATAGTTGAAAAAATTAAAGAAATGTTTTTAATAAAAATTGAAAATAAAGTAGATTTTTTTCTCCTTCTGTATTCAAGAAAAAGAAAAGAAATGAAAAAGAGAAAAAAGAAAATTGAATAGCTGGACCAGCGAATAGACTGAAATGCGATTGAAATTACTTTGGTTTCCCCTAGAAGTCAAACTATGAAGCACTGTATAGTCCGTAAATTAAGCAGGCGGAGAGACTTGTGTTCCTGAAGAACGAGGTTGGCCTGGTTGGGCGGGGCTTAGTGCAACGGCTCCGTTCTCCACTAGATGGCGCTGCCCAGCTTACCGGGTTGGAGTGTTGTGATGCTTGTAGGTGTGTGTGCGCATGCGCAGGAATAGTGAGCATGGCGTCGCGCAACTACCCAGTGTAGCAGTGTAGCTGCTCTCCCCGGCCAGCAGTCACGCTCGCGTCCTTTGTCTCGGGCTTCCTCCGCTCCCACTTTTACGCTGTCCGTGACCAAGCCGTCAGGTTGCCGGGCGGCACCTCCCTCCTGAGTTTTATCTCCGTCGCGGCTGTGCTTCCCGACTCCTCACTTCGGAGGGACCGCGGCTGGGACCCGCTCAGATCCTCTGCGGGAGGGTCTCCCCGAGCAGTGGCCGGGTGCCGGCCTCCCCCGGGAACGTTCGCTGGACTCTGCTGCTGCCGTCGCCAGAGACTGCGGCTGGGCGCCAGCCCGCCCCAGAGAAGGTTCACGCGATCGTGTAGAGGCAGCGTTGGAGGGATCATGCAAAATCACATCACGCATCCGGCACCAGGCTTCGCCTTTCCCACCAGAGCAGCACCAGGTAACGAGCTGCGGAGTTTCAGACTCTGCGATTCCCTGTTTAGAGTGTCTTAATGGAATTTAAACCCTCTCCTTGCTCCTTTCTCCCTTTTTAGTTCAGTCTCCGCGGCTGTTTCCACTTTTCTTGTCTCTCCAGCTGCTTTGGAGGGGGTGATTTTCCGAACTCGCCCGCTGTCTCCGTCCTCTCTCTGCACAAGCAGAAACAACTCCTGCCCTCTGCAGCTTGTCTCTCCCCCAGTTTACCTCTCCGCGCCACGTACGTGCTGAGTTCTGTGGTTCAGGTTGTGCAAACTGTTGTGTTAATCCTCAAATCAGTGTTCTAGTGTGCAGGATGGTGTAGTGTTGATCTGGCTGTAGTTCATGGATGTGTGATGCAAAAAAAAACTTCCATGCTGTTCTGCTGTCTTGGCTTCTCAAAGCGATTGCTTTGTCTGGGATTTGGCTCTTGATCCTCCTGGATATCAGGATGAGGATGATCCAGGACTGGAGTATGGCTATGGGGTTAGGGGGCTATGGCTGGGAAGTGTCAGAAAGAGTAGAAGTGTGTGACTGTGGGCCGGGAATATGATGTGCATGTAAGATGCAAGGAGGAGGGGGTTGCCTGGGTGGCTCGGTCGGTTAAGCATCTGACTCTTGACTTCATTTTAGGTCATGATCTCATGGTTTGTGTGGGGCCTGTTTGGGATTCTTGCTCACACATACTTTCTCTTTCAAAAATAAGTAAACATTTAAAAAAGATGCAAGGAGGAGGGAATCAATGCACATATGCCCAGCTTTGCAGTGAGAGAGCCTTCCGGAGAAGATAAGATAAGATTGTCCCAGACACTGCAAACTAGAGGTCCACACAGAAAATCTTGCCTGCAGCCATCTTGTTTGGACCACTGTTTTATTAATAATATTTTCGTTTTGTTACCGATAACTTAAAATGGGGGAGGTTTCCTTTAGAATTCTGGATTTCGGACTTCTCTTCAAAATTTAGTTGCTCTGATAGCCTTTGGCCAGAATTCCCACCAGCAATAACCACCTGTTACTGAGTAGCCTCTGACTCCTTTAGACAGATGGGGTATGCCCCCCTCACCCCCTATTTTGCCTTGATGTCCACTTGGAGGGCTTTAGCATTTTTTGTTACTAACCTGGTGTTGGGAGGTATTTGAGTTCAAGACTCCATGTGTTATTTCTTCTGTGTGGTTACCTTCACTCCTTTGCCAGGTATGTAGTCTGGGCTCCTTTCCTCACTGGGCACTTGGACCTCAGCTGGCCTGTTTTTCAGCATCACACCCACCCCAGGCTGCATCTGACTCCTCTCACCTGCCCGTTGTGGCAGGTACTGCTGGGCATTTTGCCCAGCAAATATTCCCCCATCTTCGTCGTCGTTGTTGGAAGAAGAGGCGATGTGTTCAGCCTCTGGAGAGGAGCCTCAACTGGTTCAAATTATTTGTGGAAATCTTTCATTTGCCTGGGATTGGTGTAGGAGTGGGCATGTGACTCAGTTTTGGCCAGTGAGATCTAAGGAGAAGTCGACTAGGAGATTCCAGCAAAGATTTTTCTCCTTCATAAAAGAAAGATTCCTTTCTTTTGGAAAGCTGTCATGTGGAGAGGTGATACTTGGAACTTAGGCAGCCATCTTGTGACCATGAGGCAAGGGCTCATTCTCATACTGAGAATAACAGAAGTCAGGGAGATTCAGGGGCCCTCCTGATTCACTGAAGTGCTTAACCAATCTGTAGGCCTCCTTATTACGGGCTTTTTGTTTGGAAGCCCCAAATGCACGTATCGTTTAAGACACTGTGGGACTTTGAGGAGTATCAGTTAAAGCCAGAAATATTTCTCACCAGGTAGATTGTAAGCTGTATGAAAACAGGGCCATGTCTGTTTGTCCACTGGTGTATAAGCTCAACGTGGTGTCTAGCACATTGCTGGTACCCTAGAAGTATTGGCTGAAGGGATGAATTAATCCGTTTCAGACATTTCAAACTAATGAGACATGAAGAAGGCAGAAACATCCCCTTTATGTGCTCCGTATGTGTTCAGGTATGTAATCTATTTGAATAAAATTCAGGTAGTCATTTCAGAGTAGTCCTGTGAAGTGAGTAACATAGTTGACTTCATTTCACAGGTGAGAGTTTTGGGACTCAGTACTTGGAGAAATACCTTGCCTGTATTCCACGCTATGGCCACAGCTGGGGAATATAGTGGAGTCGGGGTGATTTGAGTCCGGAAGCTGTACTCTGTGGACTCTGGCCCATGTGCTAAGCTCCGCTGCCTGCCATCCTCAAGGGAAGGCATAATGTCTGCAGCAAATGAGGTAGCTTCTACAGGTTTTGTCTTGCAAAATACAACAGATGACAGAACTATCCGGCAGGACTTGGTTCCCCTGAGCCCTGATTCACCAGATGCTATTTTTGGGCCATTTATGAGTAGAGCCACAAAATTTGGCCTCACAGAACCTGACAGTTAGGAGGGAATTTTGGCTTCCATCCTTCTCAGCTGCCAGCCTAGGAACCCACGCTGTGGTAGTTAGAACGTGGACCGTGGAGACCAACCGGCTTGATTTCAGATTCCGGCTTTGCCACTCACAAGCCGTGTGACCTTGGGCATTCAAAGTCAGCCCTTGGAGCCTTGGTTTCATCTCCTATAAAAGCAGGGTGGTCGGGGTGCCTGGGTGGCTCAGTCAGTTAAGCATCTGCCTCTTGGTTTCAGCTCAGGTCATGATCTCACAATTTGTGAGTTCAGGTCCCGTGTCGGGCTCTGGGCTAACAGCACGGAGCCTGCTTGAGATTTCTCTCTCTCTCTGCTCCTCCATGGCTTGTTCTCTCTGTCAGTCTCTCTGTCTCTCAAAATAAATAAATAAACATAAAAAAAAGGCAGAGTGGTCATAATGAGATAGAATGTGTGTCGTGCTTTGCACCATACCTAGCACATAGTAGGCACTTAACAGACATAAATTTCTGTGTGCCCCACCGTTCCATCACAGTTCTGAGGTCAAGTGTAAGCATATTTTCACATTTATAAAAGTGATCGCATTTTACATATAAGGCAGATGCAAAGGATGTGGAAAATTCTGTTGAAGATTTCATAACCCTTCTTTCTAGGTTCTCTGCCAGAGAAATAAGCCTCAGTTCACCCCACTGTAAAAGAGAATGAACTAAAACCACCTTGCACCCAATGCACAGTAAAGCCGAGAAATTCTACGACTTAATTAAAAGCTGTAGAATGTCTTCCTATCTGCAGATGAATGACATTTAAATAGAGACTAGCATTCAGTGACTTCATTGCCTGCTTAGGTAACATGCCCCCAAACAGCATGCCTTAGTAATCACTGTACACTTTTCTTAAATACCCTGTTTACGGATTGTCTTATACCCGGATAACACACGTAGGTAATTTTATATTTATGGGTAAGTGCTCTTCGCTGACAACTTGAACGTCTAAATCAGGCAACACAAAATCAGGTAATTGCAGAGAAACATTTGTCGTCTGGCATGTGCCATCTCCAGGTAAATAGCATAATTATGCGGTATCTGTTTGGAATCAATCAAAGGTGGGTGTCCTGATGTTTATCAGTTATGTTTCCGTCATCCTCTCTTTTTTAAAAATCGAAATTCAAATTTACCTTAAGGAATGGCTTCTAGCTTTGACAGCTGTCATCAAATGTCCATGCCTTTGCTTTCAAAGCTTGATGTTCTTGGAGCCTGTGGGTATACATGAGCATGTTTCACCGAAGTAGCTAAAGACTACTTTAAAAAAGTGGTTTACTGCTTCCGATTCTGTGTCTCCCTCTCTCTCAGCCCCTCCCCCGTTCATGCTCTGCCTCTCTCTGTCTCAAAAATAAATAAACGTTAAAAAAATAAAAATAAAAATAAAAAAGTGGTTTAAAAAAGACTATCCAGCACGATTTTGTGTCTCTCTCCTTCTGATAACAGATCTGGCCAATGAGATGGACATACGCCTCAGGTCTGACCGGTCACCGAGCTCTGGTCCTCAGGCATCATCAGTGATTGGTTCAGTGGGTGGGCATGTGACCTTAGCACAGCCAATGAGCATTCTTCCCTGGATTTGATGTATAGATACTGCAGGAGAGACACTCTTGTTTTTGGCTGGACGTATAAAGGGGGATGTAAGTTGTAGACCCTGGCAGTTAGCTTTTCCCCCACCGTGTAGAGAAGACCTGTCTGTAGTGGAAGGTAAGGAAGCTAAGGAGAGAAGAGGGAAATGATAAATTGATGGGGGAAGGAGAGAGAGAGGGAGAGGGAGAGGGAGGGAAGAGAGAGATAATGGAGAGGGAGAGGTTTTGGCGGTGTTAAGTCCAGGTCAGTCCTACTGCCTGGGGCCTCATCCCTGTAAGTCTGCTTTTCATTCTTTCCAAAGTATCTTCTCCAAGCCACAGGAACCAATAAATTCTCTTTCCCTGAGAATGGTGTGAATTTAGTTTTGGCCCCATTTCCTGCAACAAAAGGAAGTCGTATCTTCTCCCACAAATTTCCCTGGCCAGTTTGACGGTGAGAGGACCCTCCCCCCACAGTGCTCCCTGGGGGTGATCTGCTCTGAGCCCAGTGATTCAGGGTTATTTTCTCAGGGTCCCTGGCCATCCCTAGGGATAGAGACTGGAGAACAGAAATGTGGCCACTGGACCAATTTGGAGTAAGGCCATTTCTTTCCTTACAAGTTTTGCTGCGCTGTATCAAGGGCCTCGCACGTTTTCCTGCCCTTTGATTCAGTAACTCCAATTCTTGGTTTTTATTCTGGAAACAATACAAAATGGAGTGAAGGTTTGTTTATAACAGTGCAGGGCAAGGCCCTATCGTGTGGCATACAGCATTTAGCTTGTCCTGTGAAGAATTTGAAATGATATTGTATATCGTATCAAATATGCTATATTTGTATATTTGTATATGATATATGTATATCATATTATATATGCCACAGTGTTGAATGAAAAAAGTAGGATAGAGGAATTGCGAAAAATACTATGTACATTATGTAAAGAGCCCTAAGTCCAGACCTGGAAGGAAACCTGCTATTATTTGTTGGTGGCTGAGTGGCAGGATTGAAAGGCATAATGTTGTCTGGTTTCCTTAAATTTTTCGTCGCCACTCAAACTTCCTATAATGATTAGGTGTTACTTTTGTAATCAGAAAAAGGAAATAAAGCAAAGTACAACAAAGCAGAATGAACCCTGGCTTGGCCATGCTCTACCTTTTCCTCTTTGGTTCAGCAGACACGTGTGACTGCTTGCACTTTGGGTTGGAAATGGGATCTAGGAGAGCAAATATGCTCTGTGACCTTTCCACAAGCTCCTTGACATTTCTCTTCCTGGGCCTTTCGCCTGTAAGTTGGGATATGAATTCCTGCGTGATTGCCATTCAGAAACCTAAGGAGTGTGAGATGGGCCGTCGATGAAATACTGAGCACGAAGGGACTGATTTCGGGAGCTACTTTGGTGGAAGTAACGTGTAAGCAGAAAGCTCCTTGGGCCGAGCAAGTGGGGACACATTTCCAGGATGCGTCTTGAGGATGATGTCAGAACATCCCCCCGGTATACAGCATGCTGGTTGCACATACAGGGCGTGAGCGGAGACAGAGGCTTCAGATTCACAGACAGGGCATGAGCGGAGGACAGAGGGTTCAGATGGGAGAGGATGGTGGGATTGTGGAGCCATTCCCAGCCTGGTCAGGTGCTCAGCAATTTGGTCTCCCGTTCATGCAGCAAACACTCACTAGACTGTCTGCTCCCTACCAGGGATGTGGCCTGGCACCAGGTGGCACAGGAGTGAACCAGTCATCCCTCCTCGGGGCTGACAGAGGGACACAGCTCTGTAGAAAACATTTGATCAGACCAGCGCTGCCTAACAGAAATATAAAATGGGCTACAAATGTAATTTTACATAATTATAGAATTACATAATTCTGTGTAACTTAAAATCTCCTTAGACACATGAAAAAAGAAAAAAGAAACAGACGAAATAAATTCCGTAATGTGTTTTATTCAGCTTGATAGATCCAAAATATTATCCCTTCCACGTGGAATTGACATAAAAACATTATCTTTCATTTTTTTGTGTGTTTTTAAAATAGGCATTTTTTTTTTAAGAGTAGTTTTGGGTTCATGGTATTGTTCAGGGGAAGATGGAGAGATTCCCCACATACGCCGCCCCCACGCGGGCATGGCCTCCTCCACTGTCAGCATCCCCATCTGTGTGAGACGTCTGTCATAATTGATGAATCTACTCGGACACATCATAGTCCTCCAAAGTCCGTAATTTAGGTTCGTTCTCGGTATTGTACATTCTGTGCTCACTGTTCTGTTGGACAAATGTATAAAAAATGACCTGTTTTCATCATTACGGTACCATACGGAGTAGTTTCACTGCCCTAAAAATCCTCTGTGCTCCTGTCTGTCCCTCTCTTAACCCCTGGCAACCGGTGATGTTTTTATTCTTTCCACAGTTTTGCCTTTTCTAGAAAGTCACATGGTTGGAATCATCAAGTACGTTACCTTTTCAGACTGGCTTCTTTCACTTAGTGATGTGCATCTAGGTTTCTTCCATGTCCTTTTGTGGCCTTTCATTCTTATTTGTACTAAACCATCCAAAGCCCGTGTGCATTTTATAGGTGAAGCCCATCTCAGTTTGGAAAAGCCACATTTCCAGGGCTTGTGAGCCACATGTGGCCAATGGCACTGCAGGACTGGAGGGTCCTCAGTGTCTCCTCCGAGCGTTGGCTGCTGTGATGGCCACGCACTCAGAACTAAGAGCACAAGCCAGGTGCCACTGTCGAGTTGCCGAGGGTCGTGCAAGAGGGTGTTGGCCCCTGGGGGCCTAGGTGGGAAGGTTGGCCATGGCTCCTGCAGAACGGGAAGTGCTGAGTGTGTGGATAAGGAATTGTGGGCAGTGGCCAAACTGACCTAAGAGGACTTGCTGCCTCACCAGACACGTTGATGAATTTCTGACCAAGGGAGGTTGCACAGGGAATCTCAGCTTCCACCTGACAGGCAGAATACTCTGAACTAATGATTTGGGACTGATCCCTTCGCCGTATGAAATTGGAAAGGAGGGATTGTACTTGCTGATCTTTGGTAGACAGACTAAACTCTCCCCAAAGAGGTTCATGTTGTAATCCCTGAAGCCTGTGAATACGTCACCTTACATGGCAAAAAGGACCTCGTAGGTGTGATTAAGACAAGGGTCTTGAAATAGGAAGATGCTTCTGGGTGATCTGAGTGGCCCCGTGTGATCACAGGGGTCCTTATAAGAAGAAGGTAGGAGGGTCAGAGTCAGAGAACGAGACGTGATGAGGGTGGCAGATGTGACGGGGTGGGGAGGGAAGAAGGGAGGAAAAGAGAGAGGGGGACATTTGAAGATGCTACACTACAGCCCTGAAGACAGAGGAAGGGTCTGTGAGCCCAGGAGTTCAGGCACCTCGACATGCAGGACAAAGCAGGGAAGCAGACCCCCCCAGAGCCTCCAGAAGGATCGTGGTTCTGTCAGTACCTTGGCTTCAGTGCAGTGGGACTCACTTCCCATTTCTCACCACCAGAGCTGTAATACATTTGTGTTGCTCTAAGCCACCAAGCCTGTGGTCATCTGTTACAGCGTCTCCAGGACACTAATATGCTGAGCAAGCCTTTGAAAGATGGAGCGTGGGGGGGGGGGGGGTCCTCAGGAAGCCTGGGAATTCATGGGAAGAAATGGCAAGGCTTTATTTGCTAATTCTATCTCCTTCTGAGGTGACCGAGGTGGGTTTTCTGAAAAAGAGAGCCTCCAGAATTGGAACAGATGAAAGAAAGTATGTCCAGTGGCTGGGGAGGGGTCTGGGTTTCCAGGTGGAGCGAGGGGGTGAGTCTGGGGGGAATGCCGTAGGTGGTGAAGACCAGTGACCCTGTCATGATGTCCCCACTGAGGTGAAAACTGAAAGCCGTAATAGCCTGTGTGGCCGGGCTTGTGGTCCCTGCAGAGGACACTCCTGGCCGTGCTCCTGGAAGCTTGTCTGGGCGTCAGCATCCAGGGATTCATTGAACTGGGTTCAATGGAGTCTTTTTTTAAACCTATTTTTGAAACATTTTAAAAAATGTTTACTTTTGAGAGAGAAAGAACACGATCAGGGGAAGAGAGAGAGAGAGAGGGAGAGAGAATATGAATCTGAAGCAGGCTCTGTGCTGTCATCGCAAAGCCCTGTGTGGGGCTCGAACCCACGAACTGCGAGATCATGACCCAAGCTGAAGTCAGACGCTCAACCCACTGAGCACCCCGGAGCCCCTCAACAGGAGTCTTAAAGCAGGAAGAGCAGTGCAGACTCCGAAACCCACATCTGTGGCGGGTCCCCGCCCCTCTTCCGCTTTCCAGGCACCAGGTAACGGGAGAATTTCCCACGAAGAGAGAGGACAGAACCCCTGGCAACTTCACCTCTCGCTCCCTTGGCAAACGGGAGCTCAGAGCCTGATTCAGTTTGATTTGGAAGAAATAAATTTTTGTGACTGTTTTGCCCCTGAGGGTTGTGGAGCATTTTGAAACGGATTTTGACATTATTTTCTGCCTGCCAAGCTTCTGTCTTGATAACCTGACGCCAGGAGAGTTAGAAAGGGCATCCCTGTACTCTGCTCACAGCTCTTGCCAGCAGCACTCGGAAAAGCGCTGGATTCATTGGAGGGACTCGGGGCGTCTGAACCAGCATTTAAAGAGGAAAAGGGATGTATTGTGGTGAGAAGATGGCCTCCTCTGAAGGGGCTTTGAAGTCGGAGTCTAGCACCTCCCCCCAGCCTCCTGCACTTCCTGGTGTGTGGCCTTGGGCAAATCATACCACCTCTCTGAGCTTCTGTTTTGTTTTCTTGCACAGAATAGATGTAGTAAGCTCTACTGTGCTGCATCAGGTGCCCTGGGAAAGAGTCTGAGGTAGGGATTTGCGTGCAGGTTTACTGGAGAACGTTCTAGAAGTCTGCACTTGCTGAGGAGTACGGGTGGTTGATGGGGCAGAGGGAGGAGCTCAACCGTTAGGCAGTTGCAGAAGCCACAACACCACCAGCTACCTGGAGCAGGGTTGCCCCGCAGGCTTGTCCCTCCAGGAGGCAGGACGGTGGGGTGCCGTGGGGCCAGGCACCTGGGTGACGTCACCCCCCAGGGAGGAAACGTGTGACCTTGGGGAGGCCGGTCCCTTCCACCTGGGAAAGAACTTGGCCGAGAGCTGCCAGCCTGCACTACTCGTGGGAGAGGGAAGAATGAGCGGCCTGGCCCCGAAGGAGAGAGATGTGGGGCACAGGACAGCATTTGCTACAAGTACCAACCTCCAGCGGGAGGGTCAGATGCACGGTATGTGATTGGCATAGAGCGTGGCACATGCTAGGGTCTCAATAAATGGTGGTCGATGATACTGCTCTGATTATGATGATTATTCCCGCATCAAGAGTGTTCATGAAGACGCTAATTGATAAAGGTGCGTTCCAAGCAGCCCTGAGGTCTGGGAGATTGAGAGGAAATGATAATCCTCAGAGAGTTCACTGGCCTTTGCAAAGCCTCTCATCACCGTGGAGCTGACTAACAGTAGATTTGCTTCTGGAAAAAGCCTGGAGTCTGCAAACAAAGGAAGCCTTGCTCTCTGGAAGGAGAAAGCCAGAAAGGAGCAGAGGATTCAACAAAGCCGTTTTGCATTTGAACAGCCCTGGTTTGTGCTTCTCTGGAGGCGAGAACCCTCCGCAACCCACCGGAAGGTGCTGTTTGGCTTTCCTTGTGGCACTTCAGCTCTGCGGCCTGGTCCTCGCTAGGTCTGTGCTGCCTGGGGCTTGACAGGTTGGTCCCAGCCTGAACTCCGTGAAGCCTGGAGCAGGAGCCTGTGCTCAACACTCTGAATTTACACAGGATGCCTTGAGGCCCCCACAGCAGCCTTCCTCTCTCAATCTTGACCCCTCGGGGGCAGCCTTGATCCTCCCTGGAAAAAGTGCTGGGTCAGCAGGAGACGCAAAGAAGTCTGCCAGAGCCACTAGGAGTTTGTCCTCAAAGCCACTGCCTTGTCGCCTCCCCCAGGGATGTGAGGGCTGGCTCTGAGCTCCAGGAGGGTTCACCTTATGGGTTTACTTTGTCATTTTATCCCCAGGATTATCATGGGGATTGGCACATCAGAGCAGCTCAGTGAATGTTTATTACATGAACAAATGAACCAGTGAATGAGTGAGTGAATGAATGAATGAATGAATGAATGAATTCCTCCCCAGAAGGTACTAGAAGGCCCAGAGTCACCCTCCTGATTTTGGGTCCTGGGAAGGTGAGCGTATAGCCAAGCATGGAGCTAGGACTGTCCATGTATATTATCTCCCAGTGCTTTACTTGCCTGAATGCCCGGCCCCGTGGGGTTGTGTGTCTTCTGGGGTCTCCCTTATGTGAGGTCCGGTAGTGATGGACGGGCAGTCTGCAACAAGCCAGAGGCTTTATGCATCCCTCTGCCCCGAGGCCCTCCCTCCTGCTCACTCCTTCTCACTTACATAGCCCGGAATCATCCTGGGCCCAGCACAGATTTGCCTCCCCAGGGAGTCCTCCCCTCAGGCCCCCATAGCCCCTGGGCCTCTCTTGACTTTCCAGCCCACACCCATCTGTGGGTTCTTTGAGGAGGGACTGACTTGATTGATCGTGAAGGTTCAGCACCCCCAGGGGACCCTAATGGAGCAGGTACCCTGTAAAAGGTTTTAATTTTTGTTTTTAGAAATGTATGAATGAGGTCAGAATGGTGTTAGAAAATCCTTAACCTGGGAAGTGTTCTGGAAAGGCAGGGGTCATGGACATTCCCAGAGGTACAAGTTGTTCAGAACACCACCCTGGAGGGACTGGGGTCTGGGGAAGGCAGGGGGTCTGTGAATCACACTTTGAGGAGTTCAGCACCAGTACTGCAAAAGCAATTTAAAAAAAGGTCTTTTCTGGCTCCTACTTTTTGAACTTAGAGAGTGAGTGGAAACTGTTTCTTAGGCAGGATCAAATAGACCATCTTCCCAAACGTATTGCATTTGATACTAGATAGCAAGAAGCAGAGCGGATTCCTTCCCAGGAGAGTTGAGGCTGCTTATGATAAACAGTCTGTTGCTGGGGTGAGTGGGAGGGGGAGGTCACGGCAGAGAAAGGAGGGAAGACGCAGCCAGCAGTTAGCAAGGGGAGACGAGAAGCGGAGAGAGGTCAGGGACGTCCCAGAGTTGTATAGTTTCTTCCAAACCTGGAGTGGGGTGGCATTTATGTGTGATAGCATAACTTTTTTTTTTAAGTTTTATTTTTATTTGAGAGAGAGAGAAAGTAGGGGAGGGACAGAGAGAGAGAGGGAGACAGAACCCAAGCAGGCCCTGCACTGCCAGCACAGAGCCCGATGTAGGGCTTGAACTCACAAACCACCAGATCACGATTGGAGCTGAAGTCGAGTGGGGCGCGTAACTGACTGAGCCTCCCAGGTGCCCCATGTGATTGCGTAATGGAGCAGTGTCAATACTGTACTCACGGGCACGGCTGCAGAGACATAGCACGCACAGTTCACCCTGCCTCGTCTTGACCCATGACTGCTTCCCGTTTCTGTTATTTGCACTGGCATCTGCGGGGATGGGAGTTTCTGGGCAGTTCGTATGGTGGCTAGCTCAAGGTCTGTGCAGCCCAGCTTCCAGCGTGCTTTAACCCTATGCGTGTGCTTGGTGCAGCCTCTCGGTAAACCGGGAAGTCATGACCACGGTCCTCTCTCTCAGCCCTGCCCTTTGCCCAAAGAAGGAGAAACGAACTTTGTTCAGAACACACGGCGGATGGCACAGCTCCCGTGGCGGGCATCGCCGATGGACCCTGGCGTGAGCCTGGTAGCCTTGACCCCTGGTCCGGGCGGTCACTACGAAGCAAACGGAGATGAAAGCTGTCTGCCTTCTTCTGGACCGAGAGCAAGGCCCTGTTGCCCGGCAGGGGAGTTCGCATCCTGCCCCTGTGCGGTCACCTGTCTGGCATTGAGTCTCTCTCTCCCGTCGTGGCCAGAGGCTGCTGTTGTGGACTCTACCCACTAGATGCCAGTAGTGGTCCCCGTCACTCTTGTGTCCATCAGAAATCTCTCCAGACGTTGCCCGATGTCCCGGAAGGGTTAGTTAGGCAAATTTGCCCCTGCTTGGAGCTCTGCTCTGGAACGAGTTCTCCCTGGCCGTGAACCCCCTGCCGTCTGTGCTATGAACATGCTTCAGGGCTGGTGCCTTTCACGGCGCAGCGGCCAGGCTGACTGAAAGTGCTAACCAGCTGATGCCCATTCCTGATTTAGAACCCGTCGTGAGCTTCCTGCTGCCCTCAGGACGAGCTCTGGAGCTACGCCTCGTCCTTGGGGGCCCCTTCACTCTACAGCATCATCTTGGACCACTCTCTTCCCGCATCACATGGGATGGCACAGGTCACAGGTGCTTCTTGGGGGACTGCAACAGCGAGGGCCACAGATGCTAGCCTGGGACCTGCTGCTGCCGAGGCGGGGGTCCCAGTCCCTGTGCATGCTGATGGCTTCCTCTGACCCCGTGGGGTGCTCTGGGGCCCCCTGCTGGGCATCCTGGGCCTGCGCCCTGGGCAGGCACACGTGCCAGAGAGTGAATATGCCCGAGTGATCCTCAGTGGGCGAGGGATGGGGGTTGGCGGGTAAGTGGCCCGTGTCCTTGCCGGTCAGTGGGATCATTCGGATGCATTTTTCAGTCTCCGGCGGATGGATCCCCAGGTGCCCGTTGCAGGTCCTGCACGATTGCTCTCCCTGTTGGTTTCTCCTTGTCCCACCTCACTCTTCACTGCCTGGCCGAAGCTCCCTACCACCCCCAATAAAGAGTTTGCACCCAGGTCCTGTCTCGGGCTTGAGTTGTACATTCATGACTGAAGGGTGTCGAACGCGGAGCATAATGTGGACACAACCCAGCCCACCCCTGTGGCTTGTGAGCAGTGGCTTTTTAGGATCCCCAGCTGTCCTGAGAATGGCCTCAGCCATCTCCCATGGGACTCTCGGGGCATGGAGCCCTGCCTGAGCCGCTTCCAAAAACACTGAGGGGAGTTGTAGAAGGGAAGGCAGGCAGGTGTGGTGGGAAGGGAGAGTGTTGGCTGTGAGCCCTGCCCTGGCTGTCTTCTGTGATTTGGGGCAAGTGACTTCTCTTGCCCCAATTTTCTACTCTCGAGGACCATCACAGGATTTGTCATCTGGACAGGGGCACAGGGGGTATGAGGGGGACGCTCTCGGTAACTATGCCAGAACCATGGGCATGCGCCAGGATGTGGGATCCTCTGCCTCGTCTGCTAAGCAGGGATAATAACGCTTCCATTGGGGGACCCAGATTAAGACCTATGTGACTATGTTAATCTTTGCACACAGTACAAGACACGACACCATTATCACCTCATTCGACAGATGAATAAACTGACACCAAGGGGAGTTCACTGACTGGCTTAGGGTCCAGAACTTGCTCATGTGCAGGTACACGTTTGGTGCCCTTGACCATGATGTCACAATGGAGGGGTGGTGCTGCTGGCGTTGCTGGCCTGGTAGCCCCCGTTCTCCAAGTTCCGCACCATGCTTGACATCATCTCGTGTGTCCTCACCACCACCCGGGGAGGCGAGACGTGACTGTTCTCTCCACCCGCAGACCCAACCTCCACACTTGCCTGCTTCAGTTTCTGAGATGCGCTCCCCCCACCCCCGCACTCCCAGTGTGCTGGGGTTAGAGGCTCCCACAGGACCTGCCTGGGTGGGCCTGGAGCCTCCTGGCTGTTCTCAGGTCTCCTGGGAATCGTGGAGGAGCCATCCCTCACTGAGCTCATGGATGGGCTGAGTCTACATCATGCTCAGCCATCAGCGTCCTTTAAATATGAACGTATAAATTGAGCCTCTTAGTTTCAAGGTGGTAAAACTATTTGTTTAAAATAGCTTCTGCTCAGCGCATCCTCACGGATAAACATAAATAAATCATACCACTTTTCCATGAATTATGCATTAAATACATATCTGTAAAGCTTCCCCGTCAATGGTAGGGCTTTGAACATATGGGCTTTTAATTGGACACTAAATCAATTTTCCTATCTCCATTGATGGAATTTAAAAAACACTCCTAGCTTTATTTCAAACGTCTGTCCTTGTTACATGATAAAAAAATAAAACCCTCCCCCCAAACCCCTGTCGTCTGGATCCTGCTGCTTATGCTTATTTGCCATAATTCAGATTTCAGCCCGGGTACCTGTGATAGAGAGATTAAAACGGTTCTCGGTGAGCAGAGCAGTCAGATAGCATCGTCTGAGAGGCGGAAAAGCTATCGGATTAGTGAGCGGTGCGCACGCGGGGTGTGAGCAGAGGAGCCGTGCTGGAGGGTTTCCGGATGGGGAGAGAAGGAAGAAGCGCTCAGAGGTGGGGACGGAGGGAGAGGCGCCTGCATGCTGGGGGAGGTGAAATTGTCCCGTCTCTGCCACCTTCTTCAACTCTGTCAGGTCATTTTATTGGTTCCTTCATTCCGTGAGGCACTGGCTCCGTTCCACAGGTGAGAAGACTCAGACTCCAGGAAGGTCATGGGGTTTTGTCCAAGGTCGTACCAAGTGACAAAGCCAGGGTTGCGCCCGCAGTGGTTCTGACTCCCGGGCGCTTGCTCTGTCTCGAGTGAGGAGGCCTTGACGGTCCATTTTGTGAGATCCTGTTGGAGCCACGTTCCCTGATAGATGCCAGTGTATCACTGCTGAATGAGTTGTAGGGGGTTGATGAGTAAGAATCTGCCATGTGCTATAGTTTCTCAGGGGTCTCTGGGATAAGATAGAAGACTTTATATCTTGTGAGGAAGTGAGCTCCATGTCAGTGGAGGAAATCAAGGACAGCCCTCTGGGATATTCTCAAGTGAACACGGAAGTCCCTATAAGTGCGTGAACAGTAGTAGTTTAGGCTCTGTGTACCACCATGAGGGAGAAGGAGCTCTCTTTGGGTCCCTTCAATTCAGAGACCATCCCCCATCATTTAGGACATGTGTCCCATGCACCTTCATCCTCGGGCAGTGACAGGAACGTGAAGAACAAGCTTGAGAGTTGACATGGTAGATAAAGGCTTGGCTGTGACTTCCAGCCATGTGACTGCAGGCAAGTTCCTGTGCATCTCCAAGACTCAATTTTTAACCTGTAAAATGGGGAGATAAAAGTACTTACCATCTCTTATGACACATACATTATGTGTATCCCCAAATTCATATGTTGAAGTCTGAACCTCCCAGGACCTCGGATTGTGACTGTGTAGAGATGGGGACTTTGAAGAGCTAATTAAGGTTGGGACGCCTGGGTGGCTCAGTCAGTTAAGCAGCTGACTTCGGCTCAGGTCATGATCTTGTGGTTTGTGGGTTCAAGCCCCGCATCGGGCTCTGTGCTGACAGCTCAGAGCCTGGAACCTGCTCCAAGTTCTGTGTCTCCTTCTCTTTCGGCCCCGCTCATGTGCTCGCTTTCTCCATCTCTCAAAAATAAACACTAACAAAATTTTAAAGAGCTAATTAAGGTTAAACAAGGTCAGATGGGTGGGCCCTCATCCAGTCTGGCTGGTGTCCTGTAAGAGGAGGAAATTTGGACACAGTAGGAACAAGGGAGGCACACATACAGAGAACAACTCTGTGAGCTCACAGCGAGAAGATGGCCATCTGCAAGCCAAGGAGACAGGCCTCAGGAGCACCTTGACCTTGGACTTCCTGTCTCTAGAGCTTGAGAACAGAAATTTCTGTTGTTTAGGCCACCACAGTATGAGATTTGTGAAGGCAGTCTCAGAAGACTAATAGGCCACCTCCAGGGGTTGTTATGGGAATTCAGTAGGTCTGGGTACATACGACCCTGTCCCGGGGAGGCCCAGAGAGGTAGAGAGAGTATTTGGCGGTCACACAGCTGGTGAGTGGCTGAGTTCTGACTCTGAGCCCCTCAGGCCCTGAGTCCTTCCGCTGTCCCCCTGTATGCATGCCTATTGCTTCACTGCTGCTTGCTCTGGCCTCCTAGTTGCTCCCAGGTAGCTTTGAGGACTCCTCTGCCCTAAGGGTGGCGGCTCCTGGAAGTGGCTGGCAGGCAGGTGCTCCCGGAGGGACCGGCCTAGAAGGGCCCCGATGCTTATTTCCTCGTTATTTTGATTCTGAGTTCCTGCAAATTGAGGATTCACCAGCGTGAGGATTGGGCAGTTTTCTGGCCTCCTGTAACGTACGTTCCCTGAGCCGCTCCTTTCGAGACAGTTATGTGAGGTCTTCGGATTCCTCCCGCGGGTGGGCTGAGGAAGTCTGACAGCACAGCTTCCCATTCAGATGCGTCTTTCATCCCTGGCGTGGACTCCCCGAAACAGAAGGGGAACACAAGCGAAAAGAGGAGTTGCATCTTAGACCAGAGCTGGGGTCCTGCGGTGCAGATCTTCCGTGCAAAAAGCATGCATCCAGGCCGCCTTGATGTGCTCTTCCAAATCCTGTTCTCCTAAATCCTCACCCTGACCCTCGGACACGGGCACTGAGGAATCTCAGGCTCACAGTGGGGACATGAAATGTCCCAGGTGAACAGGCCAAGAGGTAAATGGCTGCTTTCCTGGTCTGGCACTTACTAAGATGTAGCCTTATCTTGTATTTAACTGTTTTGGAGAGGCAGCAGAGTGTAGAGGTTAAAAGGACAAGCCTTTTGGGGCGCCTGGGTGGCTCAGTCGGTTAAGCGTCCAGCTTCGGCTCAGGTCACGTCTCACGGTTCGTGGGTTCAAGCCCGGCGTCGGGCTCTGTGCTGACAGCTCGGAGCCTGGGGCCTGCGTCCGATTCTCTGTCTCCCTCTCTGTCTGCCCCTCCCCGCTCATGCTGTCTCTCTCTTTCTCTCTCTCAAAAATAAATAAACATTAAAAAAAAGTAAAAAAAAAGGACAAGCCTTTTGAATTGGAGAGAAGTGGGTTTGAGTTCTGGCTCTTCCTCTTAACTATGTAACCTATGAGCTACATGAACTCTCTGAGCTGGTTTCCTTTTCTGTAAAATGGGGATAAAAAGAGAACTTAACTCACAGAGTTCTTTGGGGGAGCATGCTGTATTTAAAGTAGGCAGAGCAGTTCTGCACAGCGCGAATGCTTAGGGGAGCTTAGCCCGCCTCGTTTACGTGGGTACTGCCGATCTGTGTTGGCGCGGGCATGAAAAACGCTGAGTCGGACGCCCAGTCTCAGTTCTGTGGTCACAGATTCTAGCTGTGTGGCTGTGAGCAAGACGCTCACATTGTCCGGTCCCCTTTTTATTTAAATTCTGTCCGGTAGGGTACTGATTTCGGCTCTACTTGCTCAGCAGGAGATTGGAGGGGGCTCCGAGGGCACCGAGCGCCTGGGGCAGCTCCCAGCAGCCAGGAGAGGGTTCATACAAGTGTGTGGGATGACTGATGAATCACGTAACTTGACATGAACATTTCTGAAACATGTAGGGGAAGGAAGAGTAGAGGAATTGTAAGGAAGAAGAGGTCATCTCTTTGTGCGTCTGAGGGTGGGGGCTTAGAGTCAGACCTGGAGGCGGATGGTTTGGCTGGAATCCCCAGGGAGCCGTTTTCCAAGCTGAGTCCTTGGATACATTGCATCACCTCACTGGGACTTGATTTCCCCAGTTCTAAGAGTAAGGCTGCTGTAATAAGACAGTAACTGTGAGGTGCGTAGCACGGGGCCCGGAGCACCTGCTGGGCGCTGTGCTGTTACTTTCACCACCGTCATGGGTGCCGCGCGCTGTGCTGGGGGTGTACTTTGGAAACTAGCGTTTATGAGGGAGTGATTTTTTATTCATATTTTATGGAATCCTGTAGCGACCCAAGAGGGAGAAGCTGTGAGTATGCTCTGTGTGTTTACAGATGAGGATGTAAGGCTCAGAGGGATGAAGTGACAGACCCGAAGATGGGCAAGTAGGAAGTGGGGGAGACTCACTCTGGTCCTGGCTCTGACTCCAAAGACCTTGGGCCCCGTTCCTCAGTGCAAGGACAGGAGCTGAGGAAAAGGAGGGGCAGAGAGGGGGGACCAGAACGGCCCACGCAAAGGCAGCTGCCGGGGCCAGTCTTGTGTCACAGTGGCAGAGACTTCAGTTGCTCTGAACAACTGCCAGATCTGTGATATTTTAAATGCTTTCCTTTTTTAAAAGAGTTTATCAAGACTTGAACAACTTCCTGACCTTGGGAAGGCTCCTACAAACTGTTGGGAGCACAGCCTGGGAGGGACATCTCTGGTCTTCAAGCCTCAGTTGGAATTCCGGAGATAAGGCGGTCCTCGGTGTTGGCCCATCAAGCGATGTCTTCCTTTATTGACCACCTGCCCAGTTACTCACCTGGACCCCACCGTCCTCCTGGTCCGGCTGTCAGCTCTCTGCATGTCATTCCAGCTTGTGCGGTGTCCTTTTTGGTTACTGTGGTCTTTTCAACATCCCAATATAAAGAGTAGGTACAGGCCAAGGGCCAGGTTGTGGTTTTATGGGCTTTTTCCTTGACAGCCTGTCCATGACTGGATCCACTCAGGGCATTCTGACAGCACCATGAGCTGACTTCCGAGTCCCTTGAATCAAGCCAGTTGTTTTGATTTTTTCTCTCATAACTTGTGCATCGAGATTTAAATGGCTGAGGGCTGTGCCCATAAGGCACTATAACATTACGGTACAGTTTGCCGTGACAGTCTCTTTTAGATGCATGTTTGAAAGGCATGAAAAAACCCCCACATTTCCCCGTTTTCCTTCAGAAATGTGTACAGAAAATGTTCCTGCATCAAAAAGTCTGAAAAAAAGGATTTAAAATCTCTGCGTTCATTTCCAAGAGACTACCCTGAGCCACGAGAGTTCAAGTGCTGTGTCACCGCCTGCGTGCACTGGGCTCCCTAGGGGAGAGGGACTTCAGCAGCATCTATGCTGCAGCTGCTTTGTGCGGGGACCTGGGCGAGCGCTGTGAGGGTATTTATAATCCCCAATTCGCCGTGGGGAGATTGGATTTTGGAGAGGGAAAGTGACTTGCCCTAGGTCACGCAGCTGGAGATAAAGGACGCATACTTGAACCCAGATGCAGAAGTAATGTTTCTCTGAGCTGAAAAGAACTGGCCGGGTGGCCAGCTGAGTGGGCACTGGGGTAAGGGCTCCGGCGTCCTAGTCGGCGGTGGCCTCGGGAGAGTAATGTACAGAGATGCAGCTGGTTAGCTCCGAGTGGGGAGCTGAACTGAGCTCCCAGAGACAGTTCTGAACTGCACGGGCAGTCCCTGGCACCGGGTGCTGTCTAGGAGAGCTGCCCTGGTGTGGACGGATAGGGTACCGCAAATCCTGTTCCTGGCCAGTGGTGATGGCTGTGGGGGAAGCCTCATCTGGTCCACTCTTGCACAGGGGCAAAGGCACCGTGCTCCCAGCGGCTCACCTCGCATCCCCTGTGCGCAGTCCCTTACAGTTCCAGGAGCCACGGTCTCCCCTGCTGGAGCAGTCCTCGCGTCCCTCTGGCTGACCTCCATTCGGCCAGGACAAGGGCTGGAGATGTGTGGTGTCCTCTTTCAATTGGGAACTGGTTCTAAAAGCTGTGAGCGGGTAGCAGGGGAAAGGGAGAGATTCGTTGCTTTCCTGCATGGTATATAAATCCTGAGTAGCTTGGGGTGCTGCCACAGGATGCTGGAGGAGAACACAAGTGTCCTCAGCACGTATGTTTGGGAGACACAAGTATGGGAGCAGCTAAGGCTGTTCTGGGCCTAGACAACTCCGTTGGAGGGTGATATATACTGTCAGATGGTTGTTTTGTGTGTGTGTTTTGAGATAGAAGTGGGGAGGCCAGAGGGAGAGAGAGAGAATCTTAAGCAGGCTTTTTGGGGAGCCCAAAGCAGGGCTCGATCCCATGACCCTGGGATCATGACCTGAGCCGAAATCAAGAGTCGGATGCTCTGGGGTATGTATGTATGTATGTGTATGTGTGTGCATATGTGTGTGTATATATATATATATATATATATATATATACACATACATATGTATATGTATATGTAATGGAATATTACTCAGCCATCAAAATGAATGAAATCTTGCCATTTGCAACTATGTGGATGGAACTAGAGGGTATTATGCTAAGTGAAATAAGTCAAAGAAAGACAAATACCATATGTCTTCACTCATGTGGAATTAGAGATACAAAACAGATGAACATAAGGGAAGGGAAGCAAAAATAAGATAAAAGCAGAGAGGGAGACAAACCATAGGGAGACTCTTAAATACAGAGAACAAACTGAGGGTTGCTGGTGGGGTGTTGAGTGGAAGGATGGGCTAAATGGGGGACGGGCATTAAGGAGGGCACTTGTTGGAATGAGCACTGGGTGTTGTATATAAGTGATGAATCACTAAATTCTGTTCCTGAAATCATTATTTCACTATATATTAACTAACTTGGATTTAAAAAATAAATAAATAACAATAACAAAAATAATTGGATGCTCAACCGACTGAGCCACCCAGGTGCCCCTTGTCCGATGTTTTAAAAACAAGACAAGGATTTGAGCTGTAGCCTTAAGGAGACAAGTATCAAATTGTTCCCACCTCTCTTGTTGTTGACTTGATTTTTTTTATTGGATGTAAGTTTTTTGGTAACAGGATTTGGGGGCATGGGGAGACATTTTGAGACGATAAGTCAAAGTGGATCAGAGGTCTTTTCTGAAATCTTTGTAGAAATTTGCATAGTGTGTGGTTAAGAGTTTAGCTTCTGGCATCAGAAGACCTGGTCTGGAATCCCTGCTTTTCCACTCACCAGCCATGAATCCTTGGGCCAAATACTTAATTGCTTTTGGCCTCAGTGATCTCATCTCTAAAATGGGTATAATGGCACATAGCTTCTGTGATAAATACAAGAAGGAAGAAAGACGTGTTAAATGCTTGGTTTAGCACCTAGCATATGGTAAAGTGGGCATTAGATGTCAGCTATTGTTTTTTTTTTAAGCTTATTTATTTGTTTTGATGGTGGAGGGGAAGGGCAGATAGAGAGAGAGAGAGAGAGAGGGAGAGGGAGAGGAAGAGGAGGGGGAGAGTGAATCCCAAGCAGGCTCTACCCTGATAGCACAGACATGGGGCTTGATCCCACAAACAGTGAGATGATAACCTGAGCCAAAACCAAGGATCAGACACTGAACTGACTGAGCCTCCTGGGGCGCCCCCTAGCTATTGTTATTTTTGGTACTTTCAAGAACTCAGGTTTGGAGTCCAGACAGATCTGTGCTCCAGTAAAGCCTTGTCATTTGCTTGTCAGTGGAAAGGCAAGTTAATAGCCCACTCTGAACCTCAACCCCCCTGCTTATAAAATAACAACAACGATAAATATGTAACTTGCAGGCCTCTTGTGAATTTCAATGAAAGGCAGAGCTCATCACATGCTCAGAAATCCGCTTGAAGCTTGGAAGCACTAAATACCTAGTTGGTACTGTTTCCCTTGGACCCTTGGTCTTGCTGGAGAAGGGGCACCGTCTGTGCCCCTGGTTTAGGAAGTTCTGAAGGCCAGTACACGGGCAGAAGATAGGAAGGTGACTCGGTGCTCTGGGCACTGTCTGAAGAGCCCCAGAGGCCTGGGCGGTCCGGGGTCCTTGTGGTAGCAGGGATGACAGCGTCTTTGGAGCACAGAGCCTGGTCCCTTCGCGCACACACCTCAGTGGGGCCCTGGGAACTGGGGGGGAGGGTCATGGTCTGAGGCACAGAGCTGGTGTGTGGGCGGGGGGCAGCTGCCCACCTTCCTGGCATTTTCCAGACACTGCAGCCCAAGAGTCACCTTTCAGAGAGAGGAGGATCCCACCCGGGAGTGGACAGTCAGTCCCGTTGAGGAGAGCAAAGCATCACGTAAATATAGACTGGGCTTTTAGGAGCTTCCCGCCAGCTGTGTTGGATAAAGACACATGACGGAGGGGTTTATGGTGTCTTTAAGGGGCGTGGACCCAACAGGCATGCTCCAGTGCAGTTATTTATGAAATACCCTTGAGGATTTGGTCTTTACAGCTGAACATCTGAGCGGCACTCAGGGTGCTGGTAAGGTGCGTGTGTGCGCGTGAGTGTGCGTGCACAAGCACAGTGATTTTCAATTCCTGCTCTCTGGAGCCTCTCTTCTCTTGGCAGGAGTCCTCAGGGGCCACTTGGCAGATGGCTGCTGGTCCTTCTCTGCAAAGAGCTGTCAGTCTCGAGGCAGCTCAGGTCTGACAGTGTCTCTCACAAGGGTCCTCCTGCCATCTCAGGGCAGTCGGATCTAGGAGGCTCCAGAGAAAAATTTAAAAAACGAGAAACAGACCCAGACTCACTGAAGGTTCTTCATCTGACATGCTTCCAGAAACCACCAAAGTGGCTTCTGCCACGACGGTAATCACAGCACCAATAATGTTTGCTGCACAGTGGAGCTCCCCCTGAATCACAGGGCCACCCTGATACAGGAGGTTCGATTACCTCGGGGCTGAGCATGTTGGAGTCGAGTGCCTTCATCGAGGAAGGTGTCTGCCCCGCACGAGTTCGGGGACACTGGAAGGGAAGACAGATTTAAACGAGTTGGTGGAAGAGGGCAGGGCGGCAACTTTAATAAACAAAACAAAATCTCATAGAATGGGGTGCTGAGGCCAGGGGTCTGAGATCCCTGGAGGGTGAATGGCTTTACAGCAGTAGTGATGGTGATTATTCACTCGTCTGTTCACTCAGAAAAGCACGTGTTGGAAACCTGCTTTGTGCCAGGTTCTGTCCTCAGCCCTGGGGTTGCAGGCGTGTCCTGACCTTCAGGGTCTAGCAGGGGAGGCAGTCAGTCACCAAATGATCTCACCGACGGATGTAATTATGGAGAAGTTCGTGGTGCTCTGACTGCACACAAGGGAGCCGAGTCTCGGTTGGGAGTTTAAGGGAAGCGATATTTAAGGTGAGCGTTTACTAGAACCCTATCACCACCGTGTCTTTGTCCCCCTCCCGCTCCCCCTCCTTCCTGCTTTACAGATGAGGACACCCAGCATTGGAAATGTTAGTCTTACCACGAGGGTGCAGATAGTTAGCCACGAGGTAGGCAATGATGAATCCTTATTAAAGCACATTTGCATTATTTATTTACGTTTATGGCATAACATTTCAGAAAGTCCGTGGTGTTTCCCACTGGGATGTACCTTCTGGGGGGCAGGACTTCTGTCTGTTTTGCCCACTGATTGATTCAAAGACTCTGAGTGACGCCCAGGTACATAGGAAGACTCACAAACGAATGAATGTTGAACGAATGGATGAGGAACCTCCCTCCCTGACTTGGTGTGTGCCGGTGGAGGCCAGGGGTGCTAGTGAATGTCCTGCGTGTACAGGGGGCTCCCAACGA
The DNA here is from genome assembly GCF_018350215.1 of Panthera leo. Lineage (NCBI taxonomy): Eukaryota > Metazoa > Chordata > Mammalia > Carnivora > Felidae > Panthera > Panthera leo. Next base: position 33,411,502 of record NC_056694.1, on the reverse strand, counting down.
CAAAGAATCATCTGGCTCAGGATGTCAGCATTGCTGGGCTTGGGCAGCTCTCTAGAGAGATTCCTTGTTTTTCCCGACCCATGAGGAGGCGCTCTCCCATCAGGATTTCCTCTGTGTCTGCAGGAGACTTGGAGAGTGCCCGGGGAACAGTCCCTGCATCCTAGCTCGGGTGTTTCTGCCTCTCTGCTCCCAGAGAAGTCAGTGGTGCGGAGACAAGGGTGGATGATAACACGGACAGAGAAGGTTTCTGGAGGAAATCAAGGGCTCACTGGGGGCTTTTTCAGACTGACCCATTACTGATCCATTTCTTCCTCTTGTCTCTGCATAGAGGGGCAGATATAAGCCACATTTATTGGGATGGAGCTGGGTGAGATTTGACGTGCAAAGAATCGTATTTTGTGGGCAGCTCTTGGGGACAAGACTAGCTCAGAATTTATGCCAACTTGGAGACTTGGGTGAACTACTACGAGATAAAACTAGACAGTCTACAGCTGGTCATCGTGTGAGGTCTAGGGACGTTATCTTTGTTTGGTGTTGTAGAATTCCGTCCCCACGTTTTGATGTGCTAATGATTTCTTAAACCAGTGTTAGTTCATCTCTATGTGCCAGGTATTATGTTGGGGCTTTGTCACAGCAATCCTAATTAATCTGGATATCAGCTGATGAGGCAGACACCGTCACTGCCTTCACTTTACAGATGAGGAGTCTGGGCCATAGGGTAGGAAAGCAGTTTCTCCAAGGTCAATGGATAATAACTTGCAGAGCTGAGATTTAAACCCGGTCCTGATTCACTCCAGTGACTAAACTTTACTGGCTGGCTAAGGGCCGGCCGCATGTGGGCCTTGAATATTTTTGTTTGACTATTAATTTTTTTTTAAAGAAATTATTTTTGGGGCACCTGGGTGGCTCAGTCGGTTGGGTGACCAACTTAAGCTCAGGTCATGATCTCGCGGTTTGTGAGTTCGAGCCCCGCGTCGGGCTCTGTGCTGATGGCTCAGAGCCTGGAGCCTGCTTCGGCTTCTGTGTCTCCTCTTCTCTCTACCCCTCTCCTGCTCACGCTCTGTCTCTCTCTCTCTCTCTCTCTCTCTCAGTAGTAAATAAACGTTAAAAAAATTAAAAAAAGATTATTTTCTAAAAGTTAAAAAATTGAAGATTTTACAAAAATCTGGCCTCTTAACTCATCCTAAAAAAATACAAATATCTGCTAACGCTGCATTTTCCCACCTGGCAATGCTTGGCCGACACTAAGCCGCCCTCTGCAGCGTGCTGCTGTCACTCATTTATGTAACCAGCTTGGCACCTGCAGGTCCTGGGATTTCAACCTTTGGTCAAAACCACAGTGGCACGTAGATGGAGTTAGAGAAGAGGGAACAATGCCCGCATGTGTTACGAACTAATTCCCTCTGGATCCTCTGTCTGTGGGCAGCATGACCCAATCTGACCTTGAACTTGACCAACTCCTTGGGCTAAAAGGATGGGAGACTTCATTGCCCATCACGGTGACTTAGGATGTGTAGAGAAGGCAGGGGTCAGGACCTCCTTAGAAGCCAGTGAAAAGGCTCAGGCATTCTCTTCAAGTCTTCCTTCAGCTTTTAAAAAGTCCTGAGTTTCAGAATTCTTCCCGGTATTTTTAAGCTGGATGTCAGGTCTGGGGCAACCCTTTGAGTATCACAGCCACAATTCTGGTGCAAAGCCAGGTAAAGAGCCCCCTGTCCCCAGCCCGTTGGCAGAGTTCTGACGTAAGCCTTATTTATGTCTCTGTGTCCTACAGGTTACAATAGTATTGTCTTTCCTGTACATAGTGTGTAATTTGTGTTAAGTCACTGTGTGTGCCTTTTAGTCCTTGGGGAGCAGAAGGACAAAGGAACAAACCTTACACAAATATTACAGGACATACATCTCTACCCTTCCTGCACTTAACATGGCGTTTGGCTCACTCTCAGGGGAACGTTTTTACATACTGTCATCAGGGATTCAATGTGGCTGCCAGTTAAAGGCCATAAACTCACAGCTGGATGACGATGATGGCGGTGACGATGACAATGAGATCGCACTCCCACCGAGAGCACCTGTTATGTGTTGTGTTGGATGCTTTCTACGCATCATCTTCAAACCTCATAACAAACCTCAGCAGTTGGTCTTACTGTTTACACTTTGCAAGTGAGGAAACTGAGGCTCCGAGAGTTTACAGGCCTGGGGTCAGAAGCGTGCGCGTGCGAGAGAGTCATAGTTGTTATCCACATGTGGTTTTATTTGCTTCCAAAAGCTTCCAGCCTACCACATATGTAAATTCTCCGGCAATTTAAATTAAACTATCTGGGCTGCCCAAGAGTACAATTTGGAAGAGTTCTGTCTACCTCATTTCCTAATTATCCAGTGAAAATCTGAGTCCAGGAGACTTCACGCATTCATCATTGTATAAGGTTTGGGCAGCTTCATGAAGCGTAGGCTTAAGAACTCATTTGGAATGAACATGGTGAATTAGGGAGCTCATGAGTGGTGGTAGGCCACTTCCCCCGTGCCCCCCCCCCCCCACCGGGGTCACCCCTGACAACATGTGAGCCCCTCCCCTCCGACAGCACCTTAATTAGGTAAAGCCCAGAGAATGCGTTCCGAAAACTGCTAGATGGCTTAGTGGCAGCTCTGTATTAAGAAATGTTAACCTTTTATTCAGAGGAGCTCAATTAACACGAGTCAACCAGTGGTTAATAATAATAATAAAATGGAATGATCGCTGAATGAAAGGCTTTTATTTTCATTTCACAGAAATACTTTGTTAAATGTGAAGAGGTTTTGCTTTATCTTTAGTTGAAGAGTGAGGAAATGCCCTGAGTGTATCTCTTAAGATGATAGGGAAGGGGAGTGGGGGAGGGCACTTCCTGAAATCTTTGCTCTGAGGCTCAGGATGGAAACAGGTGCTAACTGGATCCTTCTTCCTCTCTGTTTCCTTCTCCTTGTCTGTTTCTGCATCACCACACGTTGCCCTCTCTCTCCAGGGCTTGGGGCATGACCACACACAAGGAGTCTTGGCTCCCGGATGCTCAACGGAACGTCAGAGGCTTGGAGTAGCAAGATCTAAAGAGACAGAACAAAAGAATAAGGGACTTTGCTCAGTCCCACATGAGTCAGGAGCAGAACTGAGATGGAGAGAGCTAGAGACCATGGGCAGGCAAGGTGCCCTCTGACCCAGGCCTGGGGGAAGCCAGGAGCTCCCATCGCCTGACCACCTACACTACGCTGGGTATTCGGTGTCTTAGACTTGCTTGACTGGACACACCCAACAACCATGGTGCAAGGTGTTATTATCCATAATTTACAGATAAGAAAACCAAGACTCATTAATCGTCGGTGTCCCGGCTAAGGAAAAAGTAGAGCTGGGTTCAAATTGAGGTCTTTTTCTCTGACTTGGTTCCCTTATGCCTTTCACGGGATGCCTTCTGCTACTGGGTGTGCCCAGAATGATTCTGCTCTTCTACGGAGGGCCTGAGGGAGGAGGAAGAGAGTGCAAGAAGGAATTTAAGGGGCAAGCAGGATGGGAGAAGGAACAAGAGGCCCTGAGACGGAGCAGAAAGAGGCTGAGTGATTGATCTGTGGCCTCAAGTGTCAGCTCCTGAACTGCACCATGGGCAGGGTCCACGCTAAACCCTGTTAGGTATGGCTCCTCATTTAACTCCGCAAACCTGTGATGCTGGTATTGTTTTCTTGCCAGACACGAGCAGAGTGAAGTTTGCCCAGATAGGACAGCCGTTAAGAAGTACGGCTGGAATCTGGACCCAGAAGACCATTCCCCCCACACCCATAATCTCATTATTGCATGTCTCTGCTCTCTGCGAAAAGAAACCTGGTTCTTGCAGTGGAAGTCTCCCCAGAACAGTTCTGGGCACAGTCGCCTCAAGAGTCAGCATCAATGCACATCTTTTAGTCATTATCAAACACCTACAAAGACAGCACACGTTGCAGGTGAGGGTGTGGAGCAACCAGAACTCTGGCACATTTTTGGCGAGGACTAGTAATGTGGTGGAAGCACTTGGGAAGTCATTCTGGCAACTGAAAAAAATATATATGTATATTATATATGTATGTATATATATGCAATATACGTATATATAACATATATAATATACACACATATATGATATATAATATACATATAAAACATATAATATGCATATATAACATATATAATATACATATATAATATATAGTATATACACATATATGATACACACATATAGTATACATATATAATATATATAATATACATATATAATATATAATACACATATATAATATATGTAGTATACATATATAACATACATATATAATACATATAATATACATATATATGTATTATGTATGTATGTATATGTAGAGAGAGAGAGAGCTCACGTGCGTAGGCATGAGCCAGGGGGAGGGGCAGAGGGATAGAGAGAGAGAGAGAGAGAGAGAGAGAGAGAGAAAATCTTTTTTTTTTTTTTTTTTTTGAGAGAGAATCTTAAGCATACTCCACACTCAGCATGTTGTCTGACGTGGGGCTCGATCCCTGGGATTATGACCTGAGCCGAAATCAAGAGTCAGACGTTTAACCGATGGAGCCACCCAATTCTGGTAATTTTTAACATCACCACTAAACATACGTTTACCATATGACTCAACCATTCCATTCCTAGATGTCTGCCCCAAAAGAAAGAAAAACATGTTGTTCACAGAGAGACTTGTACAAGAATATTCACAACAGTTTTAGTCATAATATCCAAAATTTAAAACATCTGAAATATCCTTCAGTAGGAGGAGGTATAAATAAACTGTGGTACATCCATACCTTGGGATGCTACTTAGCAATAAAAGGCATAAAGTACTGATATATGGAAAAACATGAGTGAGTCTCAAAAACATCATGCTGAGCAACAGAAGCTTACAAAAAGAGTGCACATACATAGTTACAGTTTTGTGAGGTTCTAGAATGCAGAAGACCAACCAACAGGAAAAAGATTCAGAGTCGTGGTTGGGGTAGGGGTGGACTGGAAAGGGGCACCAGAGAGCGTCCTGGGGGATAATAATGTTTCATTTTCTGATGGATGAATGTGGTTGTGAAACCCAATGTGTGACTTTGCTAAGGACGCCATAGCAAAGCACCACAGACTGGGTGGAACTGAATGGTAATAGTGGAGGCTGGCAGTCTGAGGTCAAGGGGTCAGCAGCCTTCCTTTCCTCTGAGGCCTCTCTCCTGGGCTAGTAGGTGACCGTCTCTTCCCTGTGCCTTCACAAGGTCTCCCCTTGGCAGGTGTCTGTGTCTTAATTTTCCCTTTTTTTGAGGACACTGGTCACACTGAATCAGGGCTCATCCATATGACCTCATTTTAACTAAATCACCTCTTTAAAGGTCGTGTCTCCATGTACCGTCACGTCTGTGGTACTGGGGGCTAGGACGTTCAACATACGAATTTGGGGGAGACACAGTTGAGCCCATAGCCACCAGCAGGCGTATTCTGAAGATATGTACACTGTGCTGGATGTAAATTTTCATCAGGAGAAAAAAAACCGAGAACAAGTATTGAAGTTAATGATGCGAATGCTGAAGTATTTAGAGGAAGTGTACTGATATTTGCAATTTACTCTGAAATGCTTTGGAACAGAAGATGGATTAATGGATGGATAGGTAACAGGATGGTCGTGTGATAAAGCAAACAGAATAACATTTTTTTCTTAGGGGTTTATTTTTTTTAAGTTCATCTATTTTGAGAGAGACAGAGAGAGGGCACAAGTGGTGGAGGGGCAGAGAGAGGGGACAGAGGACCCGAAGTGGGCTCCACGCTGATAGCACAGGGCCCGACGTGGGGCTCGATCTCACGAACCCTGAGATCGTGACCTCAGCCGAAGTTGGATATTCAACGGACTGAGCACCCCAAGCGCCCCAAGTATAATAACATTTTAATGGTAGACTCTAGGTAGTGAGTATAAAGGTTTTCACTTCAAAATTCTTTCAACTATGCTATGTTTGAAAACTTTTGTAATGAAATGGAAAAATATTTGTGAATCATCTAATGTGCATCAGGCACTGAGCAAGGTGATAAGAATTGAAAAATGAACAGTACAGACAGGATTTCTGTCTTAATGCATTTCAGGTGCTATAACCATAGACTGGGGGGTTTATACACCACACACGTCTCTCTCACAGAGTTGGCAGCTGGAAGTCCAAGATCAAGGTGCCAGAAGATCCGGTGTCTGGTCAGAACCTGCTTCCTTTTCGCTGTGTCCTCACATCGCAGGAGGGGTGAGGGAGCTCTGTGGGATCTCTCTTATAAGGGCACTAATTCCATTCATGGGGGCTCCAGCCTCATGATGTCATCACTTCCCAAAGGCCCCACCTCCTAACACTACCACCTTGGGGGTTAGGATCTCAACATGTGAATTTGGGGAAGACACAAACATTCAGTCCGTCATGTTCTCAGTCCTCATGAGGCTTGCGTTTTGGAGTAATTCATTAACAGCAGTGGTTTCCAGGGGTGCGTCCAGTGGTGCGTTCATTTATGAGTCACTCGGACTTGGCCCGGCCTCCATGTATACCGTCTGCTTCACGTTTAGCTGCTCAGTGAACACGGGCCCGTTGGTTCTCTGCCTCCCCTTGGATGATGAATATCACTGCAGCCTCTACCTGTGCAAAGATAAATCACTCCAGGTCCAAGTGGTTAAACCACAGAAATAACAGCAATTTATATACACCCGAGAAGTCCCTTGTGAGAACTCCTTCACTATTTATGATGTGTAGTGATGAAAGTTCAAAGCAAAGATGGGAGTGGCAGCTTTATCTCATTACCATCTGCACATCCTAAAAGAAGCCCGAATGGAAGTGTTCATTGGAAAGCCCGTTTGGTAGGAAACCACCACGACACAAAATTTATCACGGAGAAAAATGGGCATCCGTACAAAGCTGCAGGAATATTTCCAACACTGGCAGAGCATTTCTGAAGTGAAACAAAGGGATTTTTCAGTATTCTCAGATGACTTTTAGGCTTATGGTCCAAATCCCAGGGAGCAAAATGTTGCACTGATTCAAGTCACAAGAATAGAAAATAAATAACCCTCCTGCCAGTGTTTATATTCAAGGTACTCAGGAAACCTGGACTGGGCTGGGAAAAAAGTCTTTGCATTATGAAGTGTGAGTTTATTGTGACATCGTGACCTCTGGTTTTGAATTCTCATTTTTACCAGGCGAACTTAGGGAAGTTACTTTGTCTCTTTAAGTCTCAGTTTCTTTACCTGTAAAATGGGGATAAAAGTACCCATTCAGAATGTTTTAAGAATTTGAAACAGGGCATGGAGGGTACTTAACACATCCTTATTCTTAGTCTGGCTTATCATTAGTGCTCAGAAAGTGGTAGTGATGATGACAGTGATGATGGTGATGACGATGATGGTGACAGTGACGATAGTGACAAGATGACAATGGTGATGGTGATGATGGTGACAATGACAACGATGATGGTGATGATAATCATGGTGACGATGATGGTGATGATGGTGATGATGATGGTGATGATGAAGATGATGGTGATGGTGATGATGGTGACAGTGACAATGAGAATGACAATGGTGACGATGATGGTGATGATGATGGGGACCATGGCAATGGTGATAATTACAGCCACAACAGTGGTGAAGAAGAGCAGGAGGACATGCAGGTGGAAATTGCCTAAAGCAAACAAGGAGGCAGCTGTGCTGTCTCTCGAGGAGTTAAGTGGCATGGAGTCAACCAAGCCACATTGGACGGGGGAACTATTTTAAAGGCTTGGGTTTAGGCTGAAGAATACCGACACGAGACCATTTGATAGCTAAGGTGCATGTGATTTCTCCTCAGTCATCGTCAGTCTGATTTACCCACAGACCGCTTCCATCAGCTGAGGCTGCATGCCATTGGTTGGGTCCAGAGGCTCAGCAACTTGTTTGAGTTTCTGGACTCTGGTGAAGGAATCCCAAGCGGAGTTCTAATATTTTGCACTTATAGATGCTCCCAAAGTTTAATATTATTTGGGTGTGTCTACCTCTTTAGTTTTGAGAGCAACGGCCATCTATGTATTATCTATTAATGCAAATGTTAATGATGAGTTATTTTAATGTAAATATTAATAATGATTGAAATCTTTATTCCCTTTTAACCTCCAGCACATAGACAACTCTTTGGTGCCCGGTGGGTGTTGGATCAAATTACAAATGTCTTTCTGATACTGAGTAGTATTTATAATATTATGTTCTCTTTGGAGCTGCAGATGTTAAAAACATTGGAAACTTTCATCCCTATACGAGGTGCTGGAGGGAAAATAAATAGGCCACTCTGTTAAAAAAATTATGTGGAGCCCATCCTGTCATTTGCTCTATAGCAATGAATGTTTGTAAAGTCCTGGTGAAGTTGTTCCAGATGTGACCTAGTGACTGTGTTTGCCTTTTACCTTCCAAAGCTGTTCATTTGCTCCTCAAAAAGCCACCTTTGTTCTAGGGGAAATATGGCCCAAAAGGGGAATTTTCACTAAGATTATAGATGCGATAACTTTACAGGTTTTCTCTCTTTCTTTCCAATTATAATAATTTCCATGGCAAGAAGACGGGAATTGTTTATGATGCTCTTGTGTCTAAGGGCCTTATCTTTGTCTCTTACCGTTCAAGATTTATAGCATCACCAATACCGAGGCAAGACCCTTGTGAGGGATTCCACCCAGTGCCCCATGAGTCATGAGGTCTTCCTGTCTGACTGGTGGGAACAGGCACTGTGTCTGGCCCTGTGTGAGTTCCAGGCACTGTTTTCTTTAATTTTTGGGGGCCATCTCTTCCCCAATCTGAGGTAGCTCCCTCACACCCAGGTGCTCAGGGCCTGAGGGGACCCTCTGCGTATCCCCCGGGCAGGTCTCTGCTCTCTGGTCAATCCTGCAAACTCTGGCTGTCTTGGATTTGTGAACTCACAGCTCCGTCTTTCAACAGAGAGAGTCCCTGAGGCTCCCCCTCTCTCAGCCGCGTCCTGGAAAGTCTCTCAGAGCAGGAAGAACCATAGGGCTGACCTTGTTTGTTTCTGGCCCCATAGGGATCCTCAGTCTGGGTTGTCTGCTGTCACAGTCTTTAAAACCATTGTTTCTTATGCCTTGTGTAGATTTAATGGTTCTTTCTGCCACAAGGGTATATCTGATCTGTGTGATTCCATCTTGGCCAAAAGCAAACTCAGGAGTAATAGTAGATGAATCTTTCCCACGTTGTAAATCCAGGCACATTAAGGGGTCAGTAAATATTTGTTGATTAGGTTTTCAGTTTTATTTAGGTAAATTGCTTTGTAGATGTCTTCAGAAACCATCCCAGAAACAGTCTCTGAAGGAGGCTGGAAGGAAGCTTCAGGGTCAACTTGTTCTGTCCTCTGAGGAGCTCATCGACATAGTGTGATGCTAGGTTCTGCCTTCTCTGACAAGCTTCTTAAAAGCACGCCGAGGCATCTGGTATAAAATAGTTGCTTCCGTTCTTGCCTTCCCTGTCCTCATCTGTGGGATGGGGGAGAAGAGATGTGGAGGCAGCATGGTGTGAGCTATGATGTTAAAAACACCAGGCTCGAATGCTGTTTCCACGACTTAGTAGCTGTGTGACCTTAGGCAACATACTTAGCCTCTCTGAATCTCTGTGAATTGGAAAGAAAACATGCCTCCTTGGAAGGGTGGTTGAGGGTTTCAAAGAGGCAATGTAACTGCCTTATGTTATTCCTGGAGCATGCAAGGTGCTCCACACATAGCTTCTTTCTGGTATTATAATTAGATGAGGGGACCCTTGAGGATTCTGGGACTCAGGAAGCGGGCAGACTGCTTCTTGGTGCCCTCCTTGTAGCTACTGAACAGGGCCGAACAGAGCTTGTCTCTGTGAAAAAACCACCCAGTGAGCAGACCCTTCTTGGGAGGGCAGGAGTCTGGGCACAGCCCAGCAGCAGGTCGTGTTCAAAGCCAGGTGAAGGATGCTCCCTCGTCACTAACCTTCATAACCTCATCAGCAGAGGCAGGGAGCTTTAATAAGCTCATCTGGATATGATTGCTCTGCTCCTGAGTCAGCAGTCCCAGGCCTTCCCGGGGCGGGAGAGACGTGGTGGGGCTGTGCCATTGGCCTTCCTGGAACTTTCCTCCGGCTTCAGGGAAGTGAGCCCTTCCAGCAATAACCTGTGCCCTGGAGGACACCAGATTGATGTAGCCGTGAGACCATCACGGCAGCCGCCATTTACCGAGCTCTTCCTACGTGCATTTCCACATGCAGCTGCTGTGTGATTCCTTCAACAGCATTATCGAGCCGGTGCCCTTGTGGCTACCCTGGGGTAAGTCAAATTATGTCCTCCCCTCACTTCAAAACCCTTCGTAACATTCTGAAAACTACCTGTTACGCTTGGAATCAAATCGAAGTTCCTAACCATGCCCTAAAAAAGTCCTGCGTGATCTGACCCTGCCCTGAACTAATCTTCTCCTCCCTCACTCCTGCTCTCAGTGCTTCAGCAACACTGTCCTCCCTGATTCGTGAACGCCCAGCTCTTTCCTGCCCAAGGGTCTCTGCCCCTGCTCTTACCCTCCTGCCTGGGGTATCCTATGTGATTTTTGTGAGTCCGACCTGGTCTCATCCTTTGTGTCTTACTCAGGAATTTAATTGCTTAAAGAGGTCTTCTCCAAGCATCTAAAGCTGCTGGGGCATTTGACAGATGCCATGCTGGTAGGAACTGTTGCGATTTCCATTTTATAGGTGATAAAACTGAGGTTCACTTTTTTTTTTAAAGTTTATTTATTTTTGAGTGAGAGAGAGAGAGAGAGAGAGAGAGACAGAGAAAGGGAAAGGCAGAGAGAGATGGGGAGAGAGCATCCCGAGCAGGCTGTCGATGCAGAGCCCAATGCAGGCCTCGATCTTACTCACCGAGAGATGGCGACCTGAGCCGAAATTAGGAGTCGGACACTTTCCTGCCTGCCGGTGCACCTGCCATTTCTATTATAGACAGGAATGGAGCAGCTCAGGCCGTGGAGAGACCACAATTGCCAGCACTAAATGTGTCCACTTTCTAAAGCAGTTTGTGAAATAAAATAGGCAGCATTTTCTCCCTCAGGGCCACTCCCGTTGCGGTACTAAAAATAGATCTTGGCTCCGAGTACGGGCTCCCTGACTCCAAGACCTCCCTGTCTGTGGGGCCACCACTCTAGAAGCCCCATCCATTTCCACCCACTCAAGCCACACGCCTCTTCCTCCCCTTCTCCTTACTGCTGCCACCGTAGGTCAGGATAGGTTGGCGGTTGACGCCATTGCTGCCAGACGTTGGGAGGACAGTGCAGCACGTCTCCCCCTGCCGAATCCCCGGGGGCTGCTGGGCTCTCGGCGAAGGTCAGCGGAAAGCGCCCTGGGTTGGGATCAGAAAAACCCACATTTAGAGCTCATGGACTGTACTCACCAGGGGAAGGAACTGGGAACGTTACCTTTCTCTTTTTGGGCCTCACTGAGATCCCTCGTTTGCAAACTAACTTGCATTACAGGTAGTCACAAGAAATAGAAGAGCAATAAGTTTGAAATTTTCCAGTATACACTGTACTGGGCATGCAGGCAGAGAATGGCTGTCAGAGGCTCACAGATTCTGTTTTTGCTGTTGATGTGGATTGACTTTGGGCCTTACTGACTTTCCTAGCACCTGGGTTAAGTTCATCTGCAAAGCTGGGAGAGCAACAGAACTTTTGTTCTTAGGTTATTGTATGAATTACGTGAGCTAATGCATAGAAAGTCCTTTTAACTATGTCTGGGATAGAGCAGGCACTAAACAAATTTCTATTTAGTTATTCATTTATTTATTTGAGAGAGAGGGGGAGAGAGAGAGACAGGGTGAGCAGGGGAGAGGGGCAGAAGGAGAAAAAAGAGAGAGAGAAAATCTTAAACAGACTCCACACTCATCTCAGAGCCTGAGGTGGGGCTCAGTCCCACGTCCCTGGGATCATGACCTGAACTGAGATCAAGAGTCGGATGCTTAACCAACTGAGCCACCCAGGCGCCCCAACAAATATTACGGCCAATGCCAGCATTTTGCAAAATGGCAAAAAATGGTGTTTTTGGTTGTTCACTCTGATTGTATTCCATCTTGCCATGATGCCAAGGTCTGCCCACACTGCTGGGATGGAAGGAGATCTGAATGATGGAGACTCATTCCCTCTCACCAACCCTGGATCTTGGCCCTTAGTTACTGTCTTCATTTAGAGTGAGTTGTTTCTCACTGGGCACTTTGTCTCCCCAGCAGATAGACCCCAAGCTGACAATCAGATAGGTCCCAGGAAATGCACAGCAGGGGGTTCCAATCCACAACATTAGTGGTCAAATTAACTTGGTGGGGCCTGCCTGGGTGGCTCAGTCGGTTGAGCATCTGACTGGCTCAGGTCACCACCTCATGGTTTGTGGGTTCGGGCCCCACGTCGGGCTCTGTGTTGACAGCTCAGAGCCTGGAGCCTGCTCTAGATTCTCTGTCTCCCTCTCTGCCCCTCCCCTGATCGTGCTCTCTCAAAACAAATATTAAAAAAGAAAAGTAACTTGGAAAGACAGGGAGTGGTTTCTTTGACAAGACTGCCTTCACCCAAATTGAAATGTCACCAGTCATTCCATGTGCAGCCTTACGAGAGGAACTGACTCTGGATTAGCTCTTCCTTCTGCAAAACAAAGTTAATGAAGCAAGTGCTTTTGGAGAGTTAGCATCCTAAAACCATGCCGCCTGAGTGCAGGGATGAACTCAGGAAACAATGGTCCCATTTGATGTGGTGCTAAGCTGCGGTGCAGAGCAGGCTCCCGGAGAGCCTAGAGGTGCTGCTGAGCTGACGAAGAGACAACAGAGTTGGGAGCTGCGGGAGCAGCTGCTCACGGACAGATCATAGGAGAGGAAGCTGACGCACAGAGGACGCTCCAGAAATCTGTGCAGGGATTCTTAGGACCATCCTCGTGGGGGGCTGAGCTGCGTATGTGCAGGGCAAAGCTGTGCAAGATTTACCAGGAGTCACGCCCTGGGCAGAGAGGAGAATAGAGTACTGAGGGTCACGGGGTCCTTGGAGATGTTGAGGTTCTGGCCTGTCCGGAGGGAAGAGACCTTGTGACATCTTGGCCACCCAGCTAAAGAACCAGAAAGTTTATTCTTCAGGAATAAGGAATATTCCCCAGAGTAATATTTATTTAGACTTGAGCCCACCAAACTAAAGCCTCGTCTGCCCAAGATCTGCAGAGAGCTCCACATTTGGAAGTTGGGTCCTTCTAAGTTAGAGGCTGGAGAAACAGCTTAGGCTGTTCTAGATCCATGCCAATGGAGTGTAAAACCAAGACCGTAGATGCTTAAGGTGATTAGTCAACAATTCTTCTTCCTTGTAGAACAAAAATCAACAGACTCCGAGGAAGAGAAAGAATCTAGAGTCTCTAGACTTTTTCCTTTGATGTCCAGTATACACTGTAAAATTTCTAGACATGCAAAGAAACAGGAGAATGTGAACTGTAATCGAGACAAAATGTAGTCAGTACAAACCAGCACTGAGACTGCCTACATGATGGATATTGTGATAGAGGATATAAAGCATCAATTTAAGGATGCTTCAGGTCTTGAGGGAAACACAGTTTTCATGAGTGAACAAATATGGTCTATCAAAAGACAAGTGGAAATCATATAAAAGAATAAAATAGAAATTTTGAATTTAAAATACAGCCATTAAAATTAAAAATATACTAGATGGATTTGGTAACAGATTAGAAACCAATTTATGATGAAAGTCTGTCAGGAAACTGGAAACAATAGGGTAGGTATGTCATCTGTTTTCTAAAGGACATCTGTGAACAATATACGATTAATGTAATATTTAATGATGAGATAGTAAATTCTAATTTAGGAAGAAGAGAAGACTGACCACTTCTATTCACTATTTTACTGGATGGGGCAATTAGTGCAATAAGACATCAAAAATAAAAATGAAACGTATAGAAATTTGAAAGGGATAAGTAAAACTTTTCTTTTTTTCCTTTTTTTTTTTTTTTCCCCTTTCAGATGATATGATTGTTAAGGTAGAAAATCCTACAAAAAAGTTTTGGAATTAATAAGTGAGTTTAGTGAGGTCACAGAATTCAAGGCCAACATACAAAACCATTTGTATTTCTATTTGCTAATAATAAGGAATTAGAAAATGAAATTTAAAATACTAGTTTATTATTTTTTAAATTTTATTTATTTTGAGAGAGAGCAAGCATGAGCAGGGGAGGGGCAGAGAGAGAGAGAGAGAGAGAGAGAGAGAGAGAGAGTCCTAAGGAGGCTCCATGCTGATAGCGCAGGGCTCAAGCTCACAAGCTATGCAATCACCACCTGAGCCGAAATAGAATCGGATGCTCAAGTGACTGAGCCACCCAGGCGCCCTTAAAATACAAGTTTCAGTCTAGCATAACATTGTTAACTAACTGGAATTAAAATAAAAACTTAAAAGTCTTAATATTTTTAAAAAAAAACCTAAATTTTGCTCACAGCTATATGACCTTATGGATTTGTTTTTGATGTCTTTTATCATCACTTTGGCTAAATGGATAATTATTATTTCATAATAAAAAATACTAGTGGGGCGCCTGGGTGGCTCAGTGGGTTGAGCGTCTGACTTCGGCTTAGGTCATGATCTCGTGGTTTGTGAGTTCAAGTCTCATGTCGGGCTCTTTGCTGACAGCATAGAGCCTGGAGCCTGTTTCGAATTCTGTGTCTCCCTCTCTCTCTGCTCCTCCCCGCTCATGCTCTGTCTCTCTCCTTCAAAAATAAATAAAAAACATTTTAAAAATTAAAAAAAAATAGTAGTTTAGGTAACATCAACAATAACATATTTAGGAATAAATTCAATGAAAGATATACAAAATTTCACTGGTAAAACTAATAAGCATTGTTTAGAGAAATAGAAGGAGGAGGAAGAGGAGGAGAGAGAGATCATGTCCACAGATTGGCATATTTAATATTATTATAACGGTTGACTTTCATGATGGCTTTCAGGGATCCCCACCTCCCATTAAGCATGTCCTGTGTAAACCTCTTTCTTTAGTATGAACTGGACTTGGTGAGTTATTTCTAACGAGTAGAATATATCAAAGGTGAGAGGATGATATTTCTGAGATGAGGTTATGAAAGACCTTGCTTTCTATTTCCTTCTAACTCACTCCCTCTCTCTTGCTTACTCTTTTAAAAGTTTATTTATTTATTTTGAGAGGGAGGGTGGGGAGAGGGGCAGAGAGAGAGGGAGAGAGAATCCCAAGCAGGCTCTGCGCTGTCAACACACAGCCCGATGTGGAGCTTGAACCCACGAACCTCAGGATCAGGACCTGAGCCGAAATGAAGAGTTGGATGCTCAACCAACTGAGCAAGTCATGTGCCCCTCTCTTGCTTATTTTGATGACGTCACCCACCATGTTGTGGGAAAGACCTACATGGCAAAGAGCTGAGGGTGGCCTCCAGCCAAAAGCCAGCAAGGATCTGGTTCTCAGCCCAACAACCAACAAGGACTAGAATCAGGCCAATAGCTACTAAGTGAGCTTGGGAATGGATCTAGGCAACCACAGAGGTCACTGCATCCTTGTAGGAGATCCTGAGCTGGAGGACCCTGTTAGATCATGGCCAGATTACTGACCCACACAAACTGTCGGATTATGAATATCGTTGTTTTAAATTTGGGATAATTTGTTGCAGAGCAGTATATACCTAATAAAATCATCATGTTTGTTCCCCCCAAACTTATCTATAGATTCAACATAATCTTAATGAAAACCCAAGCAGGCTTTTTTGAGTGCAAAAGACCGAGAATAGCCAAAACAATTTTGAAAAAAGAAGGGCAAAATTGGAGGAAATATACGACTTGATTTCAAGACTTATTATAAAATGACAGTAATCAAGTCAGCGCAGTATTGGTGTAAAGATAGAGTCCAAAAATAACCCTCATGTATATAAGCAATTTTAGACAAAGGCACCCACATAATTCACTTGGAGAGGGGGGATTTTTTTTTAAGAAATGGAAAAGCAGGATATTTTGAACCTCAATCTATGCCTCACACTATACACAAAATTTCATGTAAAATGTACCAGTGGACCTGAATGTAAAAGCTAAAAATATAAAAATGTAAGAAGAAAACAGGAAAAAAATTCCATGACCTTGTGGTGGGCAAAGATTTCTTAAGACTGAACACAAAGAAGACTATTAAAAAGAGAAAATATTGGCAGAGCATATATTTGAGAAAGGATTTGTGTCCAGAATATAAAAAGAATCCTTACAAACCAATAAGAGGTTAAAAACCCAATTAAAAAATGGGCAAATGATTCGAAGAGACACTTCACTAAAGAAGATATACAAGTGGTCAATAAACACACGAAGAGGTGCCTGTCTTGTTGGATATAAGCAAATTAGAACCACAAGATGCTGACCTATTGGAATGTCAAACGTTAAAAATACCACACTGGGGCGCCTGGGTGGCTCAGTCGGTTAAGCATCCGACTTCAGCTCAGGTCATGATCTCATGGTTCACGGGTTCGAGCCCCGTGTCAGGCTCTGTGCTGACAGCGCAGAGCCTGGAGCCTGCTTCAGATTCTGTGTCTCCCTCTCTCTCTGTTTCTTCCCTGCTTGCACTCTGTCTCTGACTCTCTCAAAAATAAATAAAGATTAAAAAAATAAAATAGTGACCACACTAAGTGTTGGTGAGGGTGTGGAACAGCAGGAACCAATCATACGCTTCTGATGGGAATGTAAAATGGGTACAAGCAGTTTGGAAAAGGCTTGTCACTTAGTTTCACAGTTAAACATACACGGTCCTAAGACTCAGCAATTTCATCCTTAGCTGTTTATACAGGGGAGATGAAAGTCCACAGACAAACTTGTACATGAACATGCATAGAAGCTTTATTTACAACAGGCAAAACTCCAGATACCTGTCAACAGGTGGTGGATGCAGAAACAAATTCTGGGGCAGCCCTCTACAGTGAAAAGAAACAAAGTATATGAAGTGGTCTCAAACTACATCCAGTGCAAACTACATGTACTGGAGCTCAAAAGTATGCTGGGCAGAAGAAGCGTCACATTGAGAAGTAAATACCGTGTGATTCCATTTATTGCCAGTTCTAGAGTGGGTCACACTAGTCTTTAGTGATGGAAATAACATCAGTGGCTGCCTGGGGTGGACGGTTGGGGAGTCACTTCAAAGGGGCACATGGTGACTTTCCGAGGTGGCGAAAATGTTCCCTGTCTTGATTAGGGCCATGGTGACTGATGCAGAAATATAATTTAAATCAAAATCTCATGCCAACCCAGAAAACTTCTCCACAGAGGTAGAAGAGAAAGAACACAGTTTCATGGCTGAATAGCTACTAAACCGGAGTGCGATACCCATCACAGGCAATCCGCTAAGAGATTGCAAACAAACAAACAAACAAAATCTCTTCCCGTCCAAAGGCAACCAGGTACAACCCATGACTTAGATGTTCTCAAGATAAATGATAACTTTGCTCACGTAAGAGGACCTGATATCACCATTTGTCACACACCGTCCATCCTAGATTCATCTGCTAATTGAGGTGGCCATCTGTGTGTGCTAATTGGCTTTATCCAAAGGAAGAATGAGCTTCTTATTTTGAGCACTTGGGACAGAAGGGAGTTGTGCAACTTGGAGGCAGGCTGCTACCCTCCCACAAGAAATGGGGAGCTAAAAAAGAAGGAAATGGGGAGCTAGAGGCACCGTCTCCCTTGATGATGTCTATTTCAAAGAGGTGGTTCCCATGTTCGTGAGAGAGAAATCAGTGGTTCCTAAAGCTGGCAAGAGACATATGTAGTCAAAAGATTTATGCATGTTTCAGAGTCAGAGAAAGAACTCGAACCTACAAGCTTTCCAAAATAAATTCACACTCTAAGAAAAGGGACTGGGGAGAAGTCACTTCCCTTGTTTCTAACACAGAGAATTAAGCCTCTCGTTTTTAATTTGTATTTGCCCTTCCATGGCATAAGTGTATGTGTTTGTCCAAACTGTCAGACTGTACAGTTATTGCACATTTATCACGATGAGCACAGTGATGTAGAGAATTGCTGAATTGCTACATTATACATCTGAAACTAACATAACACTGTGTTTTAATTATGCTGGAATGAAAAATTAAAAAAATTAAAAAACCAAACTACACTTAAAATGTGTGCATGTTTGTATATGAAAGTTATACTTTTAACAAGGTGATTTAAATTATGCCACAAATTTGGGGCGCCTGGATGGCTTAGTCACTTAATCGCCCGACTTTTTGTTTTTAATGTGTTTTTATTCTTGAGAGAGAGAGACAGAGCATGAGCAGGGGAGGGGCAGAGGAAGAGGGAGACGCAGAATCCAAAACAGGACCCGAGCTGTCAGCACAGAGCCCGATGTGGGGCTCGAACTCCCAAACCATGAGATCATGACCTGAGTTGAAGTCGGATGCTTAACCGACTGAGCCTCCCAGGTACCCCTGCATCCAACTCTTGATTTGGTCTCAGGTCACCATCTCACGGTTTGTGAGTTCAAGCCCCCATGTCAGGCTCTGCACTGACAGCTGGAGCCTGCTTGGGATTCTCTCTCCTCCCTCTCTCTCTGCCCATCCCCCTCAAAAATAAATAAGTAAACATTGGAAAAAATATGCCACCCATCATCTGGGATACTTGTCTGCTTTTACCTAGAGCACTTTGAAAAGCCTTCTATGCTTTCCTTGAAATTATCACAGATTTCTTAGAGTTATTTTCACTGTCATAACAACGTAAGAAAAATTGTAGCTGCGTTTAACTCCTGTTAAAGAAATCCAATTTTTGTGGCAGTGGAGCCCAGTTCCTTTAAATAACAACAAAAAAAGAATAATTCAAAATGAATCTCAAGGAATCTTAAAAATAATTTAATACCGACCATTTGATGAAGCGTAAACGGGGAGCCTCCTTTTTCTCCCCCTCCTCCAAATGTTACAGAGCATCTAGCCTACTTTGTACTTTTGCTGGGAGCTACGCATATACTGGTGAATAGCCCAGATAGAGGCTGTGTCCTAGGGGACCTTACAGGCTAGCCAGGTAGCCACGGTAACCAGATATTAAACAGACAGTTGTTTGAATACTTATCTGGCTGTACTGCACTGAGTGCCAAGAAGAATGACAAGGTGCAATGGAAGTGTGTAAAGTAAGTGTGTGTGTGTGTGTGTGTGTGTGTGTGTGTGTGTGTGTGTGCGTGAGAGAGAGAGACAGACACAGAGAGAGACAGAGACCACTCTGGTAAGTTTGGAAATCTCCCCTGAGGACTGGGAGAAAGTTGCTCACCCTTCCAAGTTGTCATGCTCACCCTCTAACCTTGCTGTCTCTCCCTGTGAATCCAGACACCGTGTGGTTTTTTTTTCCTTTTTTTCTTTTTCCTGTTCCTTGAACATTTGAATCTGTTCTTGACATGGGCCTTTGCACGTTCTCTTCTGTCTGCAACACCCTCCACCTCTTTAAAAGGTGAGCTTTTCCCTGCCACTGGATCTCCTCACAAATGCCCCAGAAGGGATTTCTCTTCCCATCCTGTGCGGAGACCTCCCTCTGTCACTCTCTCCCCACATGCTGCTTCCTTGAGTCAGGTGATGTCCATGTTACCACACACAGACCACAGTTTGGGTAGCAGGGTCCTGAGGACTTTCTTCCCTTGGATAGAGAGGAGAGAAAGGCACAAGGCTGGCATTTTTGCCAGTGGTCATTGCGGTTGCAGGGAATGACTTCGGGCTCTCATTCTGTGGGTTCTGTGGGGAAACGGCTCTGCCAGCCTCCCATCAAGAGAAAAGTCATCTCTACACTTGCGTCCAGTGCTGAGCCAGGCGCTTTTCTTAGACTATTCCATTTAATTCTTACTCCATCTCTCCCTTGCCCTGGAGAAATCCAAAGGTCGGAGAGTTTCAGGGATTTGCTTGGGATCTCACAGCAAGGAAGTGACTGAGCATGGATGTAATTCCTGGCTTGTCTGATGCTAGAACTTTCCTCTTTCTACCACAGGCCACAGTTTCTTTGGAAGGTGTATTTTAAAACTGCTTTTTCTCATAAGAGTCAAACTGATGGACAGTCTTGTAGGATACATGGAAAATACGTGGAAAACATCTCCCTGAGACGTATCAAACACTGTCACATCTCTGTCTCCATTGTCAGGACAGTCTGTGAGGTGCGCTTGGATGATGGGATCCAAATTCCCATTTAAAGCCCACCTGGTGAGAAGGTCACATAACCCTTCCAGTCTTGAATTCCTCACCTGCAAAATGGGACTGCTAATAGCCATTTCAAGATTTGCAAATAGTAAATAACAGTGCAGGTCTACTGTTAGGCACAGAGTGGGGCTTGGGTGGGTATTAGTTATCATTAACCTCACAGTTAATGGCTGTCATTACTGTTAATGGTTGGCATCAATTCTACGCTCATCAGCAGAATCTCATAGCCAACATGCGGGGGGGCTAGGAGGACCCTGGGGCACAGGTCTGTGGAAGGTGGCATAGCATAGCCACGGACACCTGGATGTCAGTAGCCAAGTTGTAGGATGGCTCAGGTTTTATTTCCTTCTGGTTACCAGATGCCAACCCTTGGAAAGAGGCAGTCACACGAATGAACTGTGATGCTCTTATGTTACATGTGTCAGACTCCGATCATTTCTGGCCCAGCAGACACTACCACAGTCTGTCTGCCTGAACTCTTTGGCAAAAGGGTGATTTGTTCTCATCCTTCCCATCTGAATCAGAGGCACCCACGGATTCACCTGGCATTGTCTCAGAAGATGCAGGAGTGATTGATAAAGACGGTCACAACATAACCGTCTCTATGACCCGACACTTCTCTTGTCTCTTTTCATTTGTCAAACAAATTAATCTGGCTGTGTCTTATAAACACAGCGGTGATGCTCACTCATAGAGCTCAGGCTGGAGAGGTTAGAGGAGAGGTCCATTCTCCTGGGGGAGGGGGGGCCTTGCCAAGTTTCATGCCATGACTGGCTACTCTATTCTTGTATTCTTTCCTGACTTAAAGGATGTTCACGGTCTTAGATCCCTTAAAATTTGGAAAGATGAGATAATGGTGTCCGTCCCGGGGAAAACCATACAGGATAGTGAAAATAAGTAAAAGCCTCTGTGTTTCCCTTTTTCACTGCATGTCACTAAGGCTACATTGCAAGGTAAAAAAAGAATTCTTATACTGTAGTATTGTTAAAAACTGGATATGCTTGTCCATATCTTAGTCTGCATAGAGGGCTTTAAAATTTTGTCCTTGTTTCTCTTTTCTTACTTAAAAATAGGGAAAAGTGATAATGCCACTGTGTCCATCAACCAAAAACACCCCACTTGTAATATTTTTATAAACAAGATTTAAATGTTTAATAATTTGCTAATGTTTAAAAATGTGAAATTTTTATACAAAAATATGGATTTCTGAATTGAAAAATGGGAAAAACCTGGCAAAACCTGGGTGTGCATTATTTATTTATTTTTTTTTTTAAATTTTTTTTTCAACGTTTTTTATTTATTTTTGGGACAGAGAGAGACAGAGCATGAACGGGGGAGGGGCAGTGAGAGAGGGAGACACAGAATCGGAAACAGGCTCCAGGCTCCGAGCCATCAGCCCAGAGCCCGACGCGGGGCTCGAACTCACAGACCGCGAGATCGTGACCTGGCTGAAGTCGGACGCTCAACCGACTGCGCCACCCAGGCGCCCCTGGGTGTGCATTATTATGTGGTAATATTTGTCTGGAACTGAGCCAACTGCTCCCATTCACTAGGGTATGAAGTAGGATTTGCCATAGTCCCCACCAGTCCCTATTATCCTTCTACACAGCCTGCTTCTCTGTTTGACTCTTGTAGGTAATGTGTTTCTAACTCATTTTCTCCTTTGGTCTTCTTTCCCCTCTTCCCCTCCTTGATGGTGCCCCTGGTTTCTTAATTTTTCTGATCTTTCTGCCACTTCTTCCTCTCAACCTTTTGGCCAAGATGTCTGTGCTTAAGTTGCACCCAATTTCCCCCTGGCTGGACTTGGGGGTGGATGGAAGTCTGAGAGCCTTCCAAGTGCTGTTTTAGAAGAGAAGGAGAGGGTCTCTCCAGTTCAGCTTTGGGAAACACTCTAAGACAAAGCTTTCCTTTCGAGTTGGTCCCAGCCCTACACAAGTCTCTGTCTTCTCTGCCGTCCCCAACGCATGCCTTCTCATCTTAGTTTGAAGAAGTTCCCAGAATCCAACCCAGTGGAAAGAATTTTATTTACTGGGAATGGAATGACCTTGCGGGGGGGGGGGGGGGAGTCTTCATCATGTTATAGTATAAACTTTGGAAGATATGAAAAATATTGCACAGTGGAAAAAAATCATTCTTTTTTAAAAATTGTATTTATTTATTTTGAGAGAGAGAGCAAGCAGAGGAGGGTGGAGAGAGAGAGAATCCCAAGCAGGCCTCATGCTGTCAGAATGGCCCTGATGCAGGGAGCTCGATCTCATGAACTGTGAGATCATGACCTGAGCCGAAATCAAGAGTCAGATGCCCCAACCGACTGAGCCACCCAGGTGCCCTGTGGGAAGAATCATTCTTAAACACAACACGACGTGTTGGCCACTCCAGTAATTTCCTCCAGTATATTTTCATTTTTTTCCTCTAAGACTTGAGGACACAATTTTGCATCTTCATTATTTTGCTTGTCATTGCTGAATAAGTATTTCTCCATGAAATTAAAAATGCTCATAAACATAATTTTAATGACTGCATGACCATTCATCATATTAATGTGCCCTCATTTGTTTAACCAGTGCCACGTCGCTGGACAGTTGGGTCGTTTCCTATTCTCTGTATTGTAAGTAACATTGTACGCATAGCTGTGTTTCAGGAAATTTCCTTCTGTTTTCTAGAAGGTTGATTTCTGGATTGAAGAGTTGGACATTGTAAACTTTCTTGTTACCTTTGCCAAACTGAAGCTCACATTTCGGTATCTGTGGGCAATATCTTAGTTGTACAGATGTTGTGATATTTGGTATAATCCCCAAAGGGTCTACATGGGCAAGAATAGTAAAGAGAGAGATGCAGGCATTGGGATAATTGATGAGGGATGTTGGACCTTTCTTGAATGGAAAGTAGAGCCAGATTCTGAGGTCCACCACGGAAGTGCCTTCCATTCCTGGCTAAATGACTTCCTGAAATTGGCTTCTGGTCTAGTCTACTGCACAGTGTTAGCCAAAGAAGGCATGTCAGATTAGTTTTGAAGTTATTCCATGTTTCTGCCTGGATCTCGACATAGAAATCCATCCTTCCTTCCTTCCTTCCTTCCTTCCTTCCTTCCTTCCTTCCCTCCCTCCCTCCCTCCCTTCCTCCCTACATCCCTTCCTTCCTTCCTTCCTTCCTTCCTTCCTTCCTTCCTTCTTCCTTCCTTCCTTCCTCCCTCCCTCCCTCCCTTTCCTCCTTTCTTCCCTTCCTCCCTTCTATATCTGCTTTAGGTAATCTCCATGTGTTGAGTGCCCACAAAGGGCCAGGCACTGAGCATGGCTCTCTGCGCCATTATTCATTCAGTCCTTTCCACAACAGTACTGCTGGGTGGCTATCTCCATCCCACTTTTATGTGCAGGGAAGTTGAGGCTTAGAGAGGTTTTTCATTGTGTGGAACGTGATACCCCCGTGGATGAGCCAGAGGACTGAACCCTGCTTTCAGCTCAAGCCTACGCTGGCCCACCAGTAAAGCAGCTCATAGATCCAGCCTGAGCTGGGTTAACTGATGGAAGGCTGCCCCTCATCCTTTCTTTGAGTGATGTGTTACAAATGGGTCTGCTAGAGGGGATCCTGTCTGATCCTGAGAACACAGGCTTGTTGTCATCATTTCTACATCAGTACGCAGCATGTAGTAGGCACTTTTAAATATATATGAAATAAATTCTGCTGGAGTACCTCAAAACTCCACTGCTCACACCCTTAGAAGCCTCTTGATTCATTGATTGACTGATTTGCATAAAGTCTAAAGCTTCTTGCTCAACAAGGTGCATGGCAGCTTCTGGAAGTTTTTCACCTTTTTTGCATCCACTGCCAGGAAGACCCAAAATGCTAAACACCCATAATTAGCGTGATCTTAGGAGCATGACATGACACACAAATCTCCGTTCTCATGTATGCCTTCCCCTTTCCTGAAAATAAGAGATTCTGGAGGGGATTGGCCTTTGCAAACACAGACAAAATCCTATTTAGGGAGCGTGCACCAGTCAGTGATGGCTGAAACGATTTTACAAAGTGCTCTTAATTTTCCTCCCAGATTTCTCTGCTTAGGAAGGACAGACTTTCAACAGGAGAGATGGCGAAGCTAATGGAGTCAGTAGATTACACCTGTGCCTGCTGAACAGTCCTTGCAGTGAAGCCAGGTTTAGATGAGGCTTTGTCACGTCCCTGGGAGTCACCTTGGAAAGTTTCCTAATCTTTCTGAGCCTCAGTTTCCTCATATTTAAAATGGGGACAAAATTCATATCTTGAATTACTATAATAAAGATTTGAGATAATGAATGCAATTTATTTAGCAGGGAGTCTCTTGTTAAATATTGATAACACTATCATTATTTCTGTCTGTCTGTCTGTCTACCATCTGTCTGTGTATCAGTCTACCATCATTCATCTATCTATCTGTCTGTCTATCTGTCTATCTATCTATCATTTATCATCTATCTGTGCATCTTTTTCACAACATTCTTTTGGGTGGCTTGTCTTCCATCATTTTCTCTCCACTTAGTGGAGTTTTCTGCAGACGGACAGCCGCTATCTGTCTGTAGGTGTTAAAGCCAGGTCTTCCTTCCCTAGCTTCTTTCCTCCTGCTGGCACATTCTTATGTGTAATGTAGGGAAATGACAAATAAGTAGATAGTATAATGTCATGAGCTGACCGTGTTATGGAACAAAGATCGAGCCAAAGGGATAAAGGAGGCTGAGGGTGATATTTTATTATTTTATTTTATATTGTATTTTATTTAAATCCAAGTTAGTTAACATATATTGTAATACTGATTTCAGGAATAGAACTTAGTGATTCACCACTTACTTGTAACACCCAGTGCTCATCCCAACAAGTGCCCTCCTTAATGTCCATCGCCCATGTAGCCCATCCCCCCTACCCAACACCCCACCAGCAACCCTCAGCTTGTTCTCTGTATTAAGAGTCTCTTAGGGTTTGTCTGTGAGGGTGATGTTTTAGATCGAATGATCAGGGAAGGCTTCTTAGATGAAGTGGCATTTGAGCAAATGCTTGCATGAAGGGAGGGAGCAAACTATGTGGGTATTCACTGCGAGTGTGTCCTGGGTTGCACAGAGGCACTGAGGCAGAAGTAGAATGGGTGGCTTCCAGAAATATCCAAGAGACAAGAGTAGTTGAAGTAGAGTAATAAGAGATGATGTCAGCAAGGAAGGCCGGGGCCAGATCCCCTGGGGTGTTGTAGGGCGTGGGAAAGACTTGGTCCACCTGTGAAGAGGGGCCACTGAGGGCTTTGGGAGGGAGGAGGAGGAGGAGGGATGGGATTTGACTGGCTGCTCGAGTGGGTGGAGGGAGCAGAGTGGCTCCTCCAGAGATCCTGGCAAAAGATGAGGGGTGGCTTGTGCCAGTGTTGTGATGGTGATGGTAAGGAGTGATCAGGTTGGGCGTGTGTTTTTGGGTGAGGGAGTGAGTGAGTGAGTGTGTGTGTGTGTGTGTGTGTGTGTGTGTGAGAGAGAGAGAGAGAGAGAGAGAGAGAGAGAGAGAGAGAGAATGCGTGAGTAATGTGGCTGGGTTTGAGATCATGTCACAGGAGAAGGTAGGAACAGTTCAGCCAGAGCCAAAGCCACTCTAGGGAGACTTGATATTCACAAACCCAGAAAAATACAGAAACCCATCAGACTACATCTGCCCCAAAATGTAATATAAATTCAGCAAATGGATAAGGTAATGCTACTTTTGTTTCCGTTCTGTGGGAGAACAATTATAGCCAGACACCTTGGAGAAAGTGATCCAGTCTCCGAGTTCTAAAATGGCTCTAAAGGCTTTGCTCAGTCATGGTGAGGGATAATTAAGACTAATGAAATGAATCTAGGGGTGTGCATCTGAGACTGAGCAGAGAGAATCTGACAGGGATTACAGATGCTGTGGCTTCTTTGAAGGTAGTTGTTGAGTGACCCTCCTTCATTTGTATTCATGGAGATAAGGAGCCATTTGTGTGAGGCTGGCAAACATTTCAGAGAAGCCATCCACATGTTACATTTTAGAATTCTCCGTTATATTTTAAGAGTTCCAGGATTTTACATACTGGTTACAAATGACTAAGCATGAGATGTTACATGTCTTAGATCCTTATTCTGAGGAGTGAATTTAAGACTGGAGAAGCTAGATGGGAGGGACAGGAGGGAGAGAAGAAACCTATTTATGTATCCGAGGTATAAATATTTACCAAGCACTTATGCACCAGACCCCGTTGTGTGCCAGATTGTGTTCAAGGTACTGAGGAAACATGAACAAAGCAGACAGGGTCTCTCCTCTCACACACGTGCATTCTCGTTGGGAGAAACACAGGAAAAATAAGAGTTGGTGACAGGTGCATGCAAGAATAAAAATAGGGAATGAATCACTCTTGGGAGGGAGCTGGGTGGTCAGGGAGATCCTTCCAGAGGTTGTGACTTTCAACCTGCGATTCAGTGACAAGAAGAAAGCAGGAAGCTACAGAGCACAGGGGAGCCTTTGATGGGAAAGTAACAGGGAGCGTGGGTCCTGTTCGGGCAAAGGGACCCGAGTGCACGAGCCAGGAAGCCATGGCTGATGGAGAGTGTGGACAGGATGATGGTGGGTTTGGAAGGGGAAAGGGTTGGGATTTTATCACAAATGTAAAGAGAGGCCAGAGGCCCTCTCATTGAAAAGAACAAGATATGTTTTGTTTTCCAAAGCTCTCTTTGGTATTTTGCAGAGGGTAGACTATCGGGGGGCGGAAGAATAGGCTGTAGAGGGGTGGGAAGGCCAGTGAGGAGGCTCCTGCAGCCGTCTGGCCAAGAGGTGATGGGTAGGAGGGTTGGAGAAAAGTGAGCAGTCAGTCACCGGTTTGAAGGTGGGGTTGCCATGGAAACAACCTAAGTGTCCGTCCACAGATGAATGGGTAAGAAGATGTGATCTAGACACATGCACACACGCGTGCGCACACACACACACACACACACACACATTTATGTGAATGTTACTCAGCCATTAGAAAGAAGGAAATCCTGCCATTTGCAGCAACACAGATGGACCTTGAGGGCATTAGATCAACTTATCTCAGCGAGGTAAGTCAGACAGCGAAAGACAAATACTGCATGATCTCACTTATATGTGGAATTTAAAAAGCCGAATCTAAAAGCTTAGCTGGTAAAAGCAGAAAGTAGAAAGCTGGTTCCCAGGGTCGGGGGGAGGGTGCAGGGGGTGGGTGTGGGAAGAGGAGAGGTGTTGCATAAGGGGACCAACTTGCAACTAGTAAATAAGTAAATGGTGGAAATCTAATGAGCATAGTGATGACAGTCAACAGTCTTGTACTCGAACAACCAAACTTGCTAAGAGATTAGATCTTAATTATTCCCACCACAAAAAGAAATGATAGGTGCCGTGATACAGGTTTAGCTAAGGCTACAGTAGCGACCCTCGTAATGACCATTGCAATGTATCAAATGAACATGTGGTATGTCTTAAACTGACACAATGTATGTCAAATACATTTTAGTAAAAACAAGGTGGAGTTGCCATGTTTTGCTGATGAAAAAGGAATGAGGATGGTTTGTAAGTTTCTGGCTTGAGCGGCTCAGAGATGGGGGTGCATGTACAGTGGCAGCCGGGGGGACCTCTGGGCCCAGGGCATAGCGAGAGGGGTGGTTCCAGCACCCTGGTCTGACTTTGGCTGTCTCAAAACTGAGGTGCCAAGAAGACATTCAGGTGGGAAAATTGAAAGCAAACGATGATTCAGAGTAACAGAGACAAAGGGAGCAGAGAAGAAGGAGGAAACAAGGCAGAAATGCTAAATTCCTTCAGATTTTTCCCTTGTGACGCCTGGGTCCCTTTGACCCTTGTCTTCACACTGCAGGACACACAGCATAGGGATTTAAGCTGTCCCTTCAAATGCGCTACCCTTATCCTCAAAAAAAAAAAAAAAAATCTTTAGTTCTTTCCTGGTTAACTCAAAAAACGTGGCTTCGGCACCCTACAACCCTGGGTTCACATCCAAGGATTGCCACTTAGTAGATGTGGGATATGGGGCAAATAACATAACCTGTCTAAGCCTCAGTTTCCTTGTCTGTAGAATGGGAGCAATAAGAAGACATATAGGGTAATCGAGATGGCAATACCAGCCTTTATGAAGCATCTCTTGTATTCTACGTGTCGTTGCATTGAATCCTAGGAGGGAGGGGCCGTTTTTGTTCCCATTCTACAAGAGGAAACTGAGGCTCAGAGAAGATATGTGACTGATCCAAGACTCCACATCCAGGAACGAGGAGAGATAAAGGGACTTTTCCAAGTTTACGTCAGAAGTCAGTGCCTGAGCTGATCTTCAAAACGGGGCAGTCCCTCCCTGTTAGCACAGCACTTGACACAGAATAAGGGCTCAAAACACAAGAGTCGCTTGTTTTTCATCATTTGGGATTTTATTCCCAAGCCAGATGGAAAACCCATTTACTGGTTTGCTTCCCCATGAGGCTCAGTAATTGCTTGAGGTCAGGCGCTGTGACTCATTCACGGCTATGTCACCCGTGCCCCCCGCAGGGGTTGTCGCTCAGCAGCTGTGTGATGGGAGCTCTTGCTCAAACGAAGAACCCGCACGGCAGGACAGCCGGGCGCAGTCCCCTCATCCGGTGACGCGGACGCCCTCCGTGTTTGAGAGAACGCTCCCTCCTTTCCCAGGTGGGGCGAGCCGTACTGGTCTACCGCAGGTGAGGTAGACAGTGGAATAAATATTCCAGCAGGTTCCTCCACCCCTGAGCTTCACCCTCGGTGAAGAGAGAGAGTCTCCTCAAAACGGGAATGAAAGCAATAAGCTGCCTGTGGCCTGAGCCAAGTGCCCACACAAGTGCTAAACATAGCACAAGGGAGGGAAAGACTCTGTGAGGTAGAACAGGAAACTTCTAACTCATTCTGCTTCCAGCATGCGAGACAGTGAGTGTGTCGTGGGCAGGACAGTTAAATTGAAATACGGCCCGTAAGAGCTGTTCCAGTGGCAAAGTCAAGAAACCCAATGGCAGACTTTTCGGGGAGGTAGGCGGGATGAGATCCTTGAGGCGAGGTCTGATGGTCTTGGCTGTGTCCTTTTCAGAGCTGGGTGCTGGCCTAAAAAAAATCCAGATCCCCAAGCTCTAGAGAGGTGGTTATTTAATAATCAGAGGAATAGAGGTGGTTTATGATAGCTTTGCAATCAGCACCTGCACCCTATAGACTACATATCACTTCGTGTGAAGAGGTGCAGCGTGCACCTCTCCTGGCATGTGCGTCTGTGTGGATCACGCCACTTGTGGGGGGTCTAAGGGCAGGGAGGGCGGAGCTGTGGCCTTTCCACTTTCCCACATCTGCTGAGACCCTTCAAGCACTTCAGAGAGGAAGCAAACTGTCCCAAAGTGGAGAGGAGAGCTTATAAATGCCAGGAGGCCGGCAACGATCTAACAAGAACTCCCAGCACTTGGGGATGTGGGAGCACAGAGCCATCAGGGAGGGGTGCACAGCTCAGAGATGCACCTGCTCCTTGGAACGGAAGGGCTAAATGTCCCTGAGGCCACTTGGGGGCACACGCAGCCACCTGGCACTTGCTACGCTCATCCGTTGCTATGAATCTCAGACTCCTGCGTCAGCCTCTTGTCTCTCCTCCTACACCCTACAGAGTCCCTACCAGGCTCGATGTGGGAGAGCGAGAAGAGGAACAACTCTGTGGTGCCTTGCGGGACCCCAGATCCATTTGGCCTGGATTCTAAACTGCCTCTGTTCCTGCCTCTCTTCTCTCTCCTGACTCATACCACCACACCGCTGACTTAAAATCGTTGTTCTGATATTGTAGAACTTTATTGTACCCGGGGACTTGAGAATTCGGTTTAGGTTCCCATCCAGCACTTGAACTTGGGGGCTTGAGGTGAGTGTTCATCTTTTGCTGGACTACCTCTAAGAAAGGATTCTTAGCCAGCATGATTTTGATGACAGAATCTGGAGACGTATTTTGGTTGACATGACTCAGGAGGACAGTTACTGGTGCCCAGTGGGCGGAGCCCAGGGATGCCGCTAACCATCCTACAGTGCACAGGGCAGCCCATACAAAGCATTATCGGGCCCCAAAGTCAATAGTGCTGAGGCTGGGAGGCACTCCTTGTGGATAGAGCTCACCGCTGATCACCGCCACCAGGAGCTGCCTCCTTCACTTTCAGATATTTCTAGTTACTAAGAGAAGGGTAGGTGTATACGAGGCAGGTGGCTCTGATACAAATTTATAAGGAGAAAGTCAAGATCACACAATTCTGGGTATTGGCAATAGGATCTAAGAAATTTCTACCAGTGATGCAAGAAGGTTGGAACAAGATTGCCCGAAGCTATTTGCAAGGCAAGTATCCAAATTACACAGAATCTCCGGGAACACAGTTGGTCCTAAGAATTGGAAGTCAATGTCTAAAATCAGAAATGCAGTGGACATTAGAATAAAAAAAGCAGACACAGAAAAGATACAGCTTTTCCTGGAGGGTGCACAATAAAAGGAATACACAATGAAATAACACATATATCTTTGAAAACCAGGGCTTGGAGGTGGGGGTAATGAGCAGGAGATGGCCAGTGGAACAGTACAGTACAGTAGCCATAATTACTGATTTATTACATGTTAACGTCCCTGATGTTTTCCCCTTCTCTCTCTCAGGCACTGCCTTTATTGTTGTGTTTTGGTGAGTGTAAAATTTATTAGGAGCAAATGATATTTCCTCCATTCTTGGGAGGGGAGGCAGTTTTCAGCAGGACAGAATAAACATACTGAGGGGTCATTAGCATGACACCAATAACTACATTATGCTCACAGAGAATGTCAGTGTTAGCAAGAGAAGGCGTGTTTTGAAAAATAGTAGTCTACAAATGGTGTGTGTGTGTGTGTGTGTGTGTGTGTGTGTGTGTGTATTTAAATATATTTTATTGTCAAATTGGTTTCCATACAGCACCCAGCACTCATCCCAACAAATGCCCTCCTCCATGCCCATCACCCACCTTCCCCTCTCCCCCACCTCCCATCAATCCTTAGTTTGTTCTCAGTATCCAAGAGTCTCTTATGCTTTGCCTCCATCTTTCTCTGTAACTTTTTTCCCCCTTCCTCTCCCCCATGGTCTTCTGTTAGGTTTCTCAAGATCCACATATGAGTGAAAACATATGGTATCTTTCTCTGACTTATTTCACTTAGCATGATACCCTCTAGTTCTATCCACGTTGCTGCAAATGGCCAGATTTCATTCTTTCTCATTGCCAAGTAGTATTCCATTGTATACATAAACCACATCTTCTTTATCCATTTGTCAGTTGATGGACATTTAGGCTCTTTCCATAGTTTGGCTATTGTTGAAGGTGCTGCTATAAATATTGGGGTACATGTGCCCCTATGCATTAGCACTCCTGTATCCCTTGGGTAAATACCTAGCAGTGCTATTGCTGGTCATAGGGTAGGTCTGTTTTAAATTTTGGGGGGAATCTCCACAATTTTCTTTGGCTACTACTTCTTCAATATTACTTTGGCTCTTCGGGGTCTTTTGTGGTTCCATACAAATTTTAGGATTGTTTGTTCTAGCTTTGAGAAGAACGATGGTGCAATTTTGATTGGGATTGCATTGAATGTATAGATTTCTTTGGGTAGTATTGACGTTTTACCAGTGTTTATTCTTCCAATCCATGAACATGGAATGTTTTTTCATTTGTGTCTTCTTCAGTTTCCTTCATAAGCTTTCTATAGTTTTCAGCATACAGATCTTTTATATCTTTGGTTAGGTTTATTCCTACGTATTTTATGGTTCTTGGTTGCAATTGTGAATGGGATCAGTTTCTTTATTTCTCTTTTTGTTGCTTCATTATTGGTGTATAAAAATGCAACTGATTTCTATACATTGATTTTGTACCCTGTGACTTTGCTGAATTCACGTATCAGTTCTAGCAGACTTTTGGTGGAGTCTGTCGGGTTTTCCATGTAGAGTATCATGTCGTCTGTAAAAAGTGAAAGTTTAACTTCATCTTTGCCAATTTTGATGCCTTTTGCATTTCCTTTTGTTGTCTGATTGCCGATGCTAGGACTTCCAACACTATGTTAAACAACAGCGGTGAGAGTGGACATCCCTGTCATGTTCCTGATCTCAGGGGGGGAAAGCTCTCAGTGTTTCCTCATTGAGGATGATATTAGCTGTGGGCTTTTCATATATGGCTTTCATGATGTTTGGGTGTGTTCCTTCTATCCCGACTTTCTTGAGGGTTTTTATTAAGAGAGGATGCCATATTTTGTCAAATGCTTTTTCTGCGTCTATCAACAGAATCCTGAGGTTCTTTTCTTTTCTTTTCTTAATGTGATATATCACATTGATTGATTTGCAAATATTGAACCAGCCCTGCAGCCCAGGGATGAATCCCACTTGATTATGGTGAATAATTCTTTTTATATGCTGTTGAATTTGATTTGCTAGTATCTTGTTGATAATTTTTACATCCATGTTCATCAGGGATATTGGCTGGTAATTACCCTTTTTTTTGTGGGGTCTCTGTCTGGTTTGGGAATCAAGGGAATGCTGGCTTCATAGAATGAGTCCTGAAGTTTTCCTTCTGTTCCTGTTTTTTTTGGAACAGCTTGAGAAGGATAGGTATTAACTCTGCTTTAAATGTCTGGTAGAATTACCCTGGGAAGCCATCTGGTCCAGGACTCTTATTTGTTGGGAGATTTTTGATAAAAGATTCAATTTCCTCACTAGTTATGGGTCTGTTCAAATTTTCTATTTCTTCCCGTTTGAGTTTTGGTAGTGTGTGGGTGTCTAGGGATTTGTCCATTTCTTCCATGTTGTCCAGTTAGTTGGCATATAATTTTTTTTATAGTATTCTCTGATAATTGCTTGTATTTCTGAGGGATTGGTTGTAGTAAATCCATTTTCATTCGTGATTTTATCTATTTGGGTCTTCTCTCTTTTTGAGAAGCCTGACTAGAGGTTTATCAATTTTGCTTATGTATTTAAAAAACACATGGTTTTTAAACCATGGTTTTTAAACACTTGGTTTCATTGATATATTCTACTGTTGCTTTTTTTTATTCTATATTTTTTATTTCTGCTCTGATCTTTATTATTTCTCTTCTTCTGCTGAGTTTGGGGTGTCTTTGCTGTTCTGCTTCTAGTTCCTTTAGATATGCTGTTAGATTTTGTATTTAGGATTTTTCTTGTTTCTTGAGATAGGCCTGGATTGCAATGTATTTTCCTCCCAGGACTGCCTTTGCTGCATCCCAAAGGGTTTGCATTGTTGTATTCTCATTTTCATTTGTTTCCATATATTTTTAAATTACTTGTCTAACTGCCTGGTTGACCCATTCATTCTTTAATAGGATGTTCTTTAACCTCCAGGCTTTTGGAGGTTTTCTAGACTTTTTCCTGTGGTTGATTTCAAGTTTCATAGCACTGTGAGCTGAGAGTGTGCATGGTATGATCTCAGTTCTTTTATATTTATTGCGGGCTGTTTTGTGACCCAGTATGTGATCTATCTTGGGGAATGTTCCATGCGCACTCAAGAAGAAAGTATATTCTGCTGCTTTGGGATGTAGAATTCTAAATATATCTGTCAAGCCCCTCTGGTCCATTGTATCATTCAGGGCCATTGTTTCTTTATTGATTCTCTGTCTAGATGATCTGTCCTTTGCTATAAGTGGAGTATTAAAGTCCCCTGCAATTACCACACTCTTATCAATAAGACTGCTTATGTTTGTGATTAATTGTTTTATATATTTGGGTGCTTTGAATTTGGTGCATAGACATTTATAACTGTTAGCTCTTCCTGATGTATAGACCCTTCATAATCTCTTGTTGCATCCTTTAATTTAAAGTCTAGTTTGTCTGATATAAGTATGGCTACTCCAGCTTTCTTTTGACTTCCAGTAGCGTGATAGATAGTTCTCCATCCCCTCACTTTCAATCTGAAGGTGTCCTCAGGTCTAAAATGAGTCCTTGTAGACAGCAAATAGATGGTTCTTGTTTTTTCATCCACTCTGATACCCTGTCTCTTTTGATTGGAGCATTTAGTCCATTTACATCTAGTGTTATTACTGAAAGGTATGGGTTTAGAGTCATTGTGTTATCTATAGGTTTCATGCTTGTAGTGATGTCTCTGGTCCTTTGTGATCCTTGCAACATTTCACTCACAGAATACCCCATAGGATCTCTTGTAGGGCTGGTTTAGTGGTGATGATTTCCTTCAGTTTTTGTTTGTTTGGGGAAACCTTTATCTCTCCTTCTATCCTGAATGACAGGCTTACTGGATAAAGGATTCTTGGCTGCATATTTTTCCTGTTCATCACATTGAAGATTTTCTGCCATTCCTTTCTGGCCTGCCAGGTTTTCAGTAGATAGGTCTGCTACTACCTTATGTGTCTACCTTTGTGTGTTAAGGCCAGTTTATCCCTAGGTGCTTTCAGGATTCTCTCTTTATCCTTGTATTTTGCCAGTTTCACTATGATATGTCATGCAGAAGATTGATTCAAGTTACGTCTGAAGGAAGTTCTCTGTGCCTCTTGGATTTCAGTGCCTGTTTCCTTCCCCAAATTGTGGAAGTTCTCAGCTATGATATGTTCAAGTACACCTTCAGCCCCTTTCTGTCTCTCTTCTTCTTCTGGAACTCCTATGATATGGATATTGTTCCATTTCATTAAATCACTTAGTTCTCTAATTCTCCCCTCGTGATCCAGAATTATTTTATCTCTTTTTCTCAGCTTCCTCTTTTTCCATAATTTTATCTTCTAACTTGCTTATTCTCCTCTCTGCCTCTTCAGTCCTCACTGTGACCACCTCTATTTTATTTTGCACCTCATTTATAGCATTTTTAAATTAATCAGGACTATTTTTTAGTCCCTTGATCTCGGCAGCAATAGATTCTCTGCTGTCTTCTATGCTTTTTCTAGGCTCAGTGATTAATTGTATGGCTCTTATTCTAAATTCTTGTTCAATTATGTTGCTTAAATCTGTTTTGATCAATTCTTTAGCTCTCACTTCTTCCTGGAATTTCTTTTGAGGAGAAATCTTCTGTTTCATCACTTTGGCTAGTTTTCTTTCCCTTATGAGTTTTAAAAACTTGTTATGTGCTCTGCACCTGTGAGCACTACTATATTAAAGGGGGTTTATACACTGTCCAGGGTCTGGCCCTTCAGGAGGTGTTTTTTGGAGAGTGTTACTTGCTGTCTGTTGTTGTGACTTTGGTTATTTTATTTCCCTACTGTAGTGAGGTTTTGGACCCTCTGCCAGGTGTGCTTTGATTTGTTCCTTGAAGCAGCCCTATGGTCTCTCAGGTTGTCCCGGTTTCTCGCTGGTAGGCTCAGTCTCTTTTCCTCCCAGACTCTTGGGGTTCAAAGTTCTTTGGCTTCAGTCCTTCTTTGTTTCAGAGATGCAGGAAGTATGGATCTCCCTACTTCTCCACTAGGTTGGCTCTTCCCAAATGATATTTTTTTAAAGAGGTGGTTGTTTATAGACCAGTGACTTCCAAACTTTTGTGATTGGACACCCCATTAGAATTTTTCTGAACCTTCTTCCACAGTAGTAAAGGTTATTTATTAATTGCAAACATGTAATGCTGTATTCATATAGTATATATCGTACAAAACTGATACATAAAAAGAAATTTAAAAGCAAATAACGTATTTTCTTTATGAACCCCAGTAAATTGTCCCACCCAGCCACTAGTGTGGATGCCCACGTCGGAGTCAAAACAGATAACCCGGGCTGTATTTGCCACATGACAGCCACTTTGCTCAGACTCTCTATATAGAATAGCTCATTGAACCCTCATAACAACCCTAAGAGGTAGGAACCATTTTTATTCCTACTTCACAGATAAAGAAATGGAGGCACAGAGAGGTTAAGTAAGTTTCCCAGCATCACACAGCCAGTACGTGGGAGATCAAAGATTGAAACCTCATCAGACTGGCTCCACAATGTCAGTTCTAACCATGGTGCCGACCGCTCTCACCTGAGGTCAATGAAAGGCTTGAAGCCTCTTCCTACCACAAAGGAAGGAATCAGGCATGATATTCAGAAGCTGAAGGCTTTAAGGGCTTTCTTCATGACAGAGCAAGACCCTGGCAGAGGAATGGTAAGAACCAGGAGATTGAGGGTGAGGAGAGCAGAGAAGGGCAGAGGCAGAGAGGACGTAGACCCTCCAAAGGTGACTTTGGTTACATTGAAAGGTTTTTTTTTTTTTTTAATTTTTAGAGAGAGAGAGAGAGACTGTGTGAGCAGGGGTGAGGGGCAGAGGTAGAGAGAGAGAGATTGCACATGAGCAGGCATGAGCAGGAGAGAGGGGCAGAAGGAGACAGAGAGAGAGAGCGAGCGAGAGAGAGTGAATCCCAAGCAGGCTCTATGCTCAGCCTGGAGCCTGATGTGGAGTTCAATCCCATGACCCTGGGATCATGACCTGAGCCAGAATCGAGTCGGATGCTTAACAGACTAAGCCACCCAAGCACCCCTGAAAGGCGTTTCAAAGGGAAAGGCAAGGGACATCTTTGAACTATCTGCTGTGCTTCCCAGGGCAACAAGACTGTGAATTTGACTTTTTTTTTCTCCCCGGTAACCTGAACCTGCAGCCTGTTGATGCCAGGCAAGAAGGAAGCATGGCAGCAGTAGAGACTTTCTTGTTTTCTCAGCACACTGATATCCCGACTTGTTGTTTTTCTCACATGGTTTTGGGGTCCTCCGCCACCTGCCTGCTGCCACTGAGAACTCCATGGGCCAGTGGCTCACACTAGTGTGTGGGCCAGGGGTGGGGAGGGAGGGACCAGACTGGTATTTTGTGTACGCGTCTTTATGGATCCTCTGGGGGGTCTTGTGTGACTGTGCAGCTAGAGTCCTAGCAGATGGGATCCTGGGTCCCAAGTGGTACAGTCCACGCCTGAATGAGGAATATGGAGAAGAGAACAAACTTGGCTGAGACCTCGTTATGCAGCCAGCTGGGGGCAGAGCCAAGACTAGGCCCAGGTCCTTGGCCTGCCTGCCTCTCTGTGTGCAAACAGACCAGGTTTGAAAAGCATCGTCTAGGTACAACATTTTACAAGGGTGAGCGTGGCTCAGGGCCAGTGGGAAGGTAAATATTTGGTTTTTCTTAAGCTATTAAACTACAATATGAATGGACTGAAGGTCTCCGTTATAGGCCGAATTGAGTCCCATAAAAATGCACATGCTGAGGTTCTAATGCCCACCACTTCAGCCAATATTTAGAGATAGGGCCTCTAAAGAGGTAAGTAAGTTAAAATGAGGTCCTCATCCAAGGTGACCTCTGTCCTTACAAGAAGAAGAGATCTGGACACAGAGGGGGCACCAGGGATGCACACAGAGGGAAATGATTTGAGGATACAGTGAGAAGGAGGCCAAGTGCAAGCCAAGGAGAGAGACCTCCCCAGAAACCATCCCTCCTGGCACCGGGGCCTCAGACTTCCGACATCCAAGATGGTGAGGAATAAATGTCTGCTCTTGAGGTTGCCCCGTCTGTGGTGTTTTGTTTTGGCAGCCCTAGCCAACTGATCCAGTCCCTCTAACTTCTCATGGTAAGAATGGCAGTAGCTAATGTCTGTCTTCAAATGGATTTCCCCTTTAATCTCCATAAAAACCCTATGATACACATGTGACTACTAGCTTCTACACATGAGGAAGAAGCTGAAGACAACAGGAGTTAGGACAGAGCGAGGCCTGTTGGCCTTGTCATTACCAGGTTGCTGCAGTAATACCCAGGTAAGAGTGGTCAGGGATGTTCAGAGCAGGGAGACCATTCTGGGTGTCACTTCCTGTTTACAGGAAGTGGTGGACAGCAGTAGAGGCAAGCCAGAAGTCTGGGCCATCAGTCCCATCCCTGCCAGCTGCCTCCTTTTGGATCTTTAGTCAACTCAGGAAATACTTTTGGTTCCTACTATGTGCCACCCCTTGAGTTCCTACTGTGTGCAGTGAGCACATTCAACATGGCTGGCATTGCTATCATGGAGCTTGGTCTCGGAGCATTGCCGGCTTCTCTCTCTGCACTCTCTGAGTTCTTCACGCTTTTCTTTCTCCAAGTTAGAGAAGAGAAAATGAGACAGCAGTCCTGCTTCTTTGAGTGTTTTCCTTTCTTTCCCTCTTTTGACAGCCATACTTCGTGTCTGACAGGAGAAGTGATTCTTCTTGACAGTGATAAATTTATGAGTTTTGACTGTTTGTGAAGCTCCCTAATTAATTCTTTATAGACTTCTATTGGCAACCGAATTTGTGTTTTGAGTTAAAAATGGGAGTTCAGATGAATTATCGTTGAACATTCTGCTCCCTTTGGAGAGCTCACACCCCGTGCTGTGTGCTGTTTACCTCTCTACTTTCTGGCGGCACCGTTTGTCTTGCAGGGACACCCGGCAGGTGGTTACCACGGCATGAGCCGAGAGCGCCGGCATTCACCCCGTCATTCCTGAACTGCTGGGCTATCTCCCGAGCAACCTGGAGAGGGCCCCCAAACCACTGATACCCCTACTAGGGGCTGCTTTAACCATTTTTTGTGGGCGACCTGAAATTTCTCTCTGATAAGGAGGCTGATATGGCAACACAAATCTAGGAAAAGAGTGGCAGTGGATCTCTGTCCAGAAAGAGAGGGAGAGAGGGAGAGAGAGACAGAGAGACAGAGACAGAAAGACAGAGAGGGGGACAGATTGAGAGACAGAGAGGCAGAGGAGACAGCTACACACACACACACACACACACACCAGAGTGAGAAATATGGAGACAGAGAAGAATGTGACTGAAATAGAAACAGAAAGATACAGAGATGAAAGGAGATAGGAGAAATAAATAACAATGATGATGATTATGATGATGGTGGTGATGATGATGTTGATGATGGTGATGATGGTGATAAGAACACCTAACATTTTCTGAGTGCTCTGTCTGTGCCAGGCACCATATTAGGTGTCTAGCCGAGTTACCTGATTTATTCTTCATGACGACCCCATGAGGTAAATTCTGTTATTTTCCTTACTTTTGAAGTGAGAAAATGAGGTCAGAGAGACTAAATAAATCATCCAGGTTTGCACAGCTCTTGAAGTGGGGAGCCAGTCTGCACGTCCAGGCAGATGGATCCAGAGGCTATCCTTTTAATTACCGTGGCTGATGGAGGATTCGAGAGATGTAGAGACACTGAGAGAATATACAACACACACACACACACACACACACACACACACACACACACACACACACACACTGAGAGAGGGAGGGAGAAGGAGGGAGGAAGAGAGTGGTTAGAAGCAAGAGACAAAATGAGACACAGAGATCCCAAGGAAGAGACAGAGAGATACATATGCAGAAACGGACTGTGGTAATTGACCTGTATGGACAAGGGGAAACAGACGGAGGCGGAGAGAGAGACCGTTCATAAGGAGAACACCGTCCCTTCATGTCAGATGAAGATGTCTGGGAATAGCATGTGTTGTGTGATTATCAAATGCCAGACACTGATA
This sequence comes from Panthera leo, assembly GCF_018350215.1. Classification (NCBI taxonomy): domain Eukaryota; kingdom Metazoa; phylum Chordata; class Mammalia; order Carnivora; family Felidae; genus Panthera; species Panthera leo. Next base: position 33,371,810 of record NC_056694.1, on the reverse strand, counting down.
GGCACTTTTTTCTTCTTTTTATTCCATTCGCATTATCCTTCACATTCTGGACATGCTGAAATGCACCACACAGCTTTCAGGGTGCACAATTGGTCTTCGGAGGTTCAGGTGTCTGAATCCAGACCTCTGACCCCATAGCATGCAATTTCCCCAGTGGTTCTGAGTGTGCAGGGGGAGGCCTGGGAGAGGCAGCACGATGTTTTGCAGGGGTATGATGGGTGATGGAGGCCAGGGAGGAATGGAGGAAAGGTGGAGGTCATCAGAGCTCTTCTCCACCTTGCAGAGGCCACTGTGACCATGCATTTGTTCTTGGGCCTCCCTGGTGGCTGGTAACCAGAGACCTCTGTGGGGACACTGACTGCCTGGGAACCAGGACCTGGCAGGTTTACATGATGCATCTCATCTCCGCCTCACAACAGACCTGTGCACTGGGATATCATCCTTATTGTAGAAATAAGGGAACTGAGGCTCAGAGGGGGTAAATAACCTAACTAACTTCACATAGCTTTTAGGTGGCAGAAGTGGGACTGGAGCCCAGGCAACCGAGATCAAGAGCTCTTGGCCATGAGCTGCCATAGAAGCCAAAGAACGAGATCAGTGCTGAGGGTGTGCTTCTGGAGGGGAAGCCTCCCTGGCACTGTTTACAGGGACACTCCGGAGGGCATGGGCATCCATCATGTGAACAGGTCAAACGTCTGGAGATTATAGTATGGAAAATAAATCTGAATTAATTGGAATGCAAACACTAGGAAATTTCTAATTCCCTACCAGGTGATGGTGGTGATGACGATGATGATACCTATCAGTGCTGAACCCGCCACAAGTATTACACACCATCGCCACATACACTTGGTATACACTTGACAGCAAATAAAATAAGCTAGGTATGGCCAGCCAGTTTCTAGTTGAATTCTGTGATGCCGAATCCACAGTGCTGGGCTCAGAGAAGGACAAGAATCTGTCTTCCACGGGTACCTGACATGGATTGGAGGCATAATCAATCAAAAGGCCCCTGGTCAGCAGGGGATTTGGCAATGCAACACTGTCTTGTCATCACCAGGCACAGTGGGGCCAACACTAAGCTTAATTATTAACAGATAACATACTAGGGGGGGAAGATAAACAGAAAGTGGGTGTTGGGGAGTAGGACAGACCTGCTTTTCAACTTGTTGGACTCTGCTACTTATTAGCTGTGTGATCTCTGGCAAATGACTAAACGTCTCTGAAATGCAATTTGGTTTCAAATCTTATGCTTTTAGCATCATGTGAGACACAGAAGCTACCCGAAACATGGTCCTTGCTCCTGTGCTAACAGGCAGTTACCTACCTGGCCATGGAGGGGAGGACCACACCAATACCACACCCCAAATTTGGGAAAATTGGTGAGGGAATGGCATTCTGGATGAGACAGACCTTGAGCTGCGACTCCCATCACCATCGACACTGACAGCATTAACCACCACCTCTTGAATATTACTTATGGGCTGACCTGACACCCGTGAACCACATCATTTACCTTCATCTCTTGGAGCCACCCTGAGTTATTTGTCTCACGTTACACAAGTCGGGAGCCTGAACTCCAGGACAGAAGGTACCTTGTTCAAGATCACGGAGCTGGAAAGCAGCCTAGAGAAAAGTTCAGATTCACCTGACTGTGAAGTTCACATAGACTTAGAATGGATGCTTATTTATTGCTTTACTCTCTGGCTGAATTTCCACGCTGTTTGTATGCCGTTTTGCATTGAAATTGAATTGCACTTTACTGTTGGCTTCTGCTATAATCTTGGGGATAATTCATCTTCATCAGAGATAGCTCTTCAATCAGCACCGCTTTTTCCAACTTCAGTTTATGTTACTTGTGGTCACAGTGTCCCCTAAGCCTCTCTGCCAAGTCGTTAATGGTGGAGAAACACAGAAGCTGAAGTGCACCCACGATCTTGCTGCTACATTTTCCTTTGGTGGAGTGATGATTTCCATTGCGGTGGGAGTACAGGTCCCTGAGTTCTCACAAGAGCATGTCTGTCCGTCGAAGCCACGTTTAACTGACACCAACAGACCGCTGCTACTCCACGGAAGAATGTTGCTGATTCCGGTAACAAAGACCTCAGTAGACAGGTCCCTCTGCATTCGTTAAAAGGTCTTTAGGTTTCAAAAAATGTTTATTTATTTATTACTTTTAAAAAATGCTTATTTTTAAGAGGGAGAAAGAAAGAGAGTGCAAGTGGGGGAGGGGAGGGAGGGAGAGAGGGAGAAGGAGAGGGAGGGAGGGAGAGAGAGAGAGAATGAGAATGAGAATGAGAATCTGAAACTGATGCAGGGCTCAAACCCACAAACCATGAGATCATGACCTGAGTGGAAGTTGGACGCTTAACTGACTGAGCCACCCAGATGTCCCCAATGTTTGTTTATTTTTGAGAGAGAGTGCAAGTGGGGGAAGGGCAGAGAGAGAGAGAGCGGCGCGGAGAGAGAGAGAGGAACAGAGGATCTGAAGTGGGCTCTGTGCTGACAGCAGAGACCCAGTGCATGGCTCGAATTCGTGAACTGCAAGAGTATTTCAATATTCCCTGTTTCTCCTCAGTCATGTGCTGGAGCCTAACTTCTACCAGTTCACAAAAACCAATTATTACATTTTCAGGGATTTTATGAATCAGTTGTTGCACCATTGTTAACTTCACATCAGCCACGTGAGAGTATCCACACCAGGGGAGGTGGAAAATGCTACAAGGTAGAGCATTTCCTTTCTTGGAGAGGTGACCTTTCTGGAGCACCCCTTCCACCCCAACCTTGGACTACAAGTGCATTAATTGTCCAAAGTCAGGTTAAGAATATGAACTTTTTTTTAATTAAAAAATTTTTTAAATGTTTTATTTATTTTTGAGAGAAGAGAGACAGAGAGACAGAGTGTGAGTCGGGTAGAGACAGAGAGAGAGGGAGACACAGAATCGGAAGCAGGCTCCAGGTTGTGAGCTGTCCGCACAGAGCCCAGCGTGGGGCCCAAACCCATGAACCGTGAGATCATGACCGGAGCTGAAGTCGGACGTCCAACCACCCAGGTGCCCCAAGAATATGAACTTTGAATCAGACTCTGGTTTTGATGTCTAGCTGTGCTCCTTCCCCGAGCCAAGTTTCTTAGCCTGTCGGAACCTCAGCTTCCTCCCCTGTGAGATGAGGACGGTCATTCTACACCAAGTAGAGTTTGTTATGAGGACTGAGTGAGCCAATCCATGGTGCTTGGCCCACAGAAAGCGCTCCATGTATGTTAGCCATTTCCCACGTTTCTTTGTCATCCGCATCTGTTTGTTTACTATTTTCTGGGGCCTTGGTGCCCTGCACCTGTTACTTGGTAACCGTAAATACTGAAGCTGGAAATGAATGAATGAATAAAGAAGGAAAGAAAAAGAGTGCAAGCATGGGAAATATGCCCGTTTGGCTTACTGGTATGTCCCCAGCCTCTAGAACTGTGTCTGACACATAGGTGGTGTTTAGTGAATATTTTTTTAACGACTTAACTAGATGCATAAGCACTAAATCGTCTTTTGGATACTTTGTTATGTTCTTTTTAATGTCAGGAAGACATCCTTCCCTTGTGTAAATTCTATTCATTATTCAGTTTCCTGCCTTTTAAATAACACAAAGCAGGTCATTTCCTGTCTTTGCATAACGATATTGTACATATTTGAAATAAGATAATCGCTTTTTTTTTATATCTCTGGGATGAGATTTCCAAAGAGTCAGTGGAGTGGGGGAAGGAAATGTCTGTCTTTTAGGGTCAGACTTAGTAATGGCATCCTCATGGCCCCATAGATCTGGACTTCCAGTGGAACATCTCCAGATACACAGATCTGGTGTTTCCTCCCTCCATAATCTTCCCCAGGACCCGCTCACGGGGCCAGGTGGATGGACCTGCAGAGACTTCTGAGCTCAGCCACCCTCCATACCCAGATCTAGACATACAACCGTCCCATCCTCTGTGTCCCAGCATGAAGAGCTAAGGCACGTTTTGTGACAAAGGCCCAATGCAGAGATTTCCCAGAAGTTGATTATAAACCAGAAAACGTGAGAATAAGATAGTAAGTTGACACTCTTGGGGCAGGGGGGTGTCAGCTCTGAGCCTGTGATACACCAGGACCTTTCCCCTCACTGACTAGACCCTCAAGGGTCCTTAGAAACTTGAAGAGGCCAAGACAAAGCTGGCTCATAATGATGGGGGAAACTTAATATCCTTATCAGGTCTCCGGAGACCCACGTGATGTCTTCAAAGAGAACATTTCCAGCCAGGCTCCAGGGGTTCAGAAGACCATCTCCACACAAGCGCAACGTTGGGGGAACCGGGGGTCGTGCTCAACAGACTCGTATCTTCTTTCTGTCGGTCATGGGGCATGCCACCTTTCCTGATTATTTCCATCTTGCTGGGGCCAGAAGAGGCATCTGGCTTTTGAAGATCCCATTTAAGTAATAAAAAAAAGACAAAAAAAGCAAACTTTTACAGACCAGGAAGCAGTGTAGGACCCCACCGGGCAAGGTTATAAAGTGTTACAAGTGAGAAGGGTATTGAAGATCCTGAGGATGGAAGAAAAGAGCCAAGTGTGTACACAGACCCCTGGGTCTTCACCCTGAGATCCTTGATGTGCTGTTTTAGTCCCTAGGACAGAGGACAGTAGTCACCGGGGGCCTCCGGCTGGGCTAGGAACCCCCAGTCTTGTCTTCTCGTCTAGTTACAGGACTTCTGTGAGGTCAGTGTTCCTGCCTCCATTCTACAGATTAGGAAATGGAGGCACTGAGAGTTTAAACAACTTTTCAAGGACACCCAGCTGGTTCATGGCAGACCCAGACACTGAACAGAAGCGTGTCTTTCTGACTCTAAAGTCCTCTCCCTGGTGGTTTCTCTGTACTTCATCCATCAGCCACGTTCCAGAGAATTCTCTGACTCCTTCGAGACCTGGTCGCAGAATCTATAGGAAAAAAAGAAGTATGTACCTTTTGCATTCAGAGCTTTAAACTCCAGTGAAGCCTCGCGGGGACTGTGGCTGATTTTTCCTTCTGTGCAGTGGGGGGTGGGGTGGTCACTGGAGGGGAACGGAGAAACAAACGTTGGTGGCCGTTGTGCCGGACGAAGCGTATCTGTCGCCTTTTGTGGGAAGTGGCCACGCCTGGCATGAAGCCTCGTGCCCTCTAGGAGTGTTTTCCAGGGAAGCCCCCTCCGCTTCCGGAATGCCACCTGGAAGCCCCTTGGGGCGTGTTTCCATCCAGTGTTTAGAGATGGCAGAAGAACAACTGAACACTCACTTGACCTGGCGGCACACCGGGGCTCCCCAGGCGGGAGAGAAACTTCCAGAAAAGGGCAGGGTGAAAGCCTCCATCCCCTGCTGGACGGGGAGCTGGGATGCTCCCCGAGGAGAGAGAGGAGGTGCCTCTGCTTGCTCTGGAGCAGAGCGAGCCCACGCTCAACGCTCGTGAAGTTAGGAAGGGTAGAAAGCCCAGCGGAATTCCACGAGGGCTGAATGCCTAACACGTCGCGCCGTGAGGGGGCTCCTGGCTGCAGTGGCTGATCAAAGCGAGTCTGCTGGCGCCTGCCTGGAGGGGAGCCATGTGCAGACCATGCAGCCCCCACACCCCCTGTCCTGCGCTAAGATGTATTCTTGAGTTGTTTGCTGGGTACAGTCGGCCTGAGGAGGGAGGATTGTTTTTCCCTGTGAAAAATGAACTTGTAGGCAGTTAGGCTGCAGAGCTAATGTCAGCCTGGACTGATTTTCCACACATTGAATCTGGAGTTTGCTGTGGAAACCAAGCCTGAACGTGGGCTTGTGTGTGGACGTCCCACTTCACGGGCGGAGCAGTCTGTGCCTCGGTGAATTCTTCCAGTGCCTTTAATGCCTGCAGATCGAGTGGGACTCACGTATTTACGGGTGTTCTGCCTCGTTCCCAGATGGACTGGAGGCCACCGCGTGACGTGCTGGGAACTCCTTGCCCCAGCTTACAAAAACCAGTTGTCAGTTCCCTGAGTCAGTCCTTAAACCACGGGTGGCTTTGCATCGGCGTGGCGAGAGTCGTGACATCATCATAGGAATTGGCAAGTGACACCAATTCAGGCTTTTTAATACTCGTTGCACAGCTGGTTTACTAGCACACATCCCACTGCAGAGTATTAGTGCATGAATTATGGGGTCACGTTTAAGAATATGAGCTTTCAGGGGAGCCTGGGTGGCTCGGTCAGTTAAGCGACCCACTCTTAATTTCAGCTCAGGTCATGATCTCATGGTTTGTGAGACTGAGCCCTGAGTCAGGCTCTGTGCCGACAGCGTGGAGCCTGCTTGGGATTCTCTCCTCTCCCTCTCTCTCTGCCCCTCCCTTGCTTGTGCGTGCTCTCTCTCTCTCTCTCTCTCTCTCTCTCTCTCAGAATAAACTTAAAAAAGGAGAATATGAGCTTTGAAGTCAAACACCGTGGGTTTGATACTTAGCCTTGGGGACAGTAAGAAAATGGGTGTTGAGGATTTGAAGATTTGGGGCTCACATGTGGTGCTGTCTTTTAATAACCATGTGACCTCAGGCAAGTTGTTTCACCCTTCCAAGCCTCAGTGTCTTCATCGGCACTTGAGACCTCATGGGCTGTCACGAGGTCAGAGTGAATTAACTGCTCAGAGCTGCGTCTCAGTGCCGGGCATGGCTCCTAGGTCTTGAAGAATACGCGAGGAATGCGTGGAACTCACAAGATGGCTGATGTGTTGAGGAGGATTCAGAGGCATCGGGAACAGCGCTAGATTGATGAGCAGTGTCTGTCACTGTCATGTCTGTCATCAGGGTGTGGGGAGGATGAAAAAGCAGGGAACAGTGTCCCAGGCAGCAGGAACAGTATGTATGTAGATCAGTGCAAATAACTAACATTGAGTGGACACTTGTGATATGCCAGGCACTCTTCCAAGTGACTTGTAGTATATAAGGTTACCCTGGCTTATCCTCATAAGAATCCAATAAAACAGTGGTTCTCGGGGCGCCTGGGTGGCTCGGTCGGTTGAGCGTCCGACTTTGGCTCAGGTCATGATCTCACGGCCCGTGAGTTCGAGCCCCGTGTCAGGCTCTGTGCTAACAGCTCAGGGCCCGGAGCCTGTTTCAGATTCTGTGTCTCCCTCTCTCTGACCCTCCCCCATTCATGCTCTGTCTCTCTCTGTCTCAAAAATAAATAAACGTTAAAAAAAAAATTAAAAAAAAAAAACAAAAAACAGTGGTTCTCAAACAGGGGTAATTTCGCCATCCCACCCACTAATCCCCAGGGGATATTTAGCAATGTCTGGAGACTTTTTTTCTTTTTTTAAAAAAATGTTTATTTATTTTTGAGAGAGAGAGAGAGAGAGAGTCTGTGTCTGTGTGAGCAGGGCAGGGGCAGAGAGAGAGAGAGAGGGAAATAGAGTGTCTGAAGTGGGCTTTGTGCTGTCAGCACAGAGCCCGGTGTGAGGCTCGAACCTACAAACCGTGACATCCTGACTTGACCCAAAGTCCGACGCTCAACCAGCTGAGCCACCCAGGTGCCCCTGGAGACGTTTTTGGCTATCACGACCAGGGTTGATGGATGGGTGCTTGCTATGGCGTCTCGTGGGCGGGGGCCAGTGATGCCGCTGAGCACCCTACAACACGCAAGGGGCAGCCCCATGCAGTGAAGAATTATCTGGCTTGAAGTGCCTGTCGTGCCAAGGCTGAGGATCACTTCAGTGAAGTATGAAATACTCTCATCCCCATTACACTGATGGGAAAAGTGAGGCAGAGAGAAGCTAAGGCACGGTCTCTAGGCTCTTGAGGTAGGAAGCTGCTGATGCTGGGTTCAGACCTGAAGCTCAGGCTCCTCCCCTCCATGGCCACACAGCCTCTTGAGTTTAGTAAGAAAGGAGGTGGTGAGGAGGGAGAGGAAGAGAGGAGGTTCAGGGCAGTTTCTGGGAAGTAAAAGGCAGGTTGCAGCTATGGTGAGTTGTTATTATCAGCTTGTGCTTTGCCTGTGCCTACAGCAGCCCTCCCCTCCCCTCCCCTCCAGGCCGCTTCTTTGAGCCCCTGCTGAGAGAGTTCGGTTCTCTGTCACATTTCCTCTGGCATCGGGGTTCCCCTTCCAGATGCTGGCTGCCAACCTCCGTCACCAGCCGAGGGCCGTGAGTGTGATTTGTTGTGACATCTGCTGTTGCCTACTTTTCTGCTGCCACTTCATGGGAACAAAACACCACCGCTACAGTCCCCCTGGCGCTCCTGGGCCGCGTGGCTGGCGAGTGGCGGAGCCACTGAGCCACCTGGAGTCTCTAGGGGTGGGAGGTGGGAGGCAGCCTCGCCTGGGGTCGCCATTGAGCTCTGAGGCCTTGCTCTACCCTGTCCTCCCAAGTGAGTAGCAGGCAGTTTTTAAAATGAATGGAGGGGGAAGTGTGGTGTGGGAGCTGTGTGATAGTGAGCGAGCTGCTGTGCCTCTCTGAGCCCCACTCCTCACCGTTCAGTGGGGTCGATAATGCCTGATGTGGGTCGGCGGGTGTCGTTGTGAGCATCGCAACCGTATTAGATGTGGACATAAACACAGATGTTGCCAAAACGTGAGCGGGCACATAGTCTCCTTGGTTATGAATGAAACCGATGCCATTGTCTTCACAACAGCTGCTGAATCGAGAAGGGCCCAGAGATCAGGCCCAGCTTCAGGGAAGAGCACCCGATTGATTAGTGATGTCTGGCATGGGTGTAAGCGTGGGGAGGGGAGGCAGGTGTCCCTGCTAGGCCCACCACAAGTAAACAGCCAGTAGAAACCAAATGACCACCACTGTTGGTTATCTGTGTCCCCGTGAAGTCGAGGTGAGGGATACTTTGTTTAAGGCGGGCTAGGAATCAGGGCGGAGAAGAGGTTGATTTCCCGCATGGTGGCCATTCCTAGTGGTGAAGTGGCTAAGCTTCCACGAAGGCTTCCATGTGTTCTGACCCTGGCGCTCGGAAGCTGTGTGATGCTACACTTCTCTCCCTCGCGGATAATCCTTTCCATGCAGGTTGGCACGGACGTGGTGGCTTCCTAGTGACAGATGCCTGGGGTCTCCCCCAGTGGAGGCGAAGGCTACTGAGTGGCTGGCTGGGGTGCTGATCAAAGCAAACCTCTTCTTTTAGAAAAAAATTTGTAATGTTTATTTTTGAGAGAGAGAGTGTGGGCAGGGGAGGGGCAGAGAGAGAGAGAGAGAGAGAGAGAGAGAGAGAGACAGAATCCAAAGAAGGCTCCAGGCTCTGCATTGTCAGCACAGAGCCCGACACGGGGCTCCAACTCAAGAGCCGTGAGATCATGACCTGAGCCGAAGTCGGATGCTTAACCGACTTAACCACCCGGGCACCCCAGAACCTCTTCATTTGAATGTGAGTAGGGGAGGAGGAGAATGTGAGTAGGAGAGAGAGCAGGGGAGGGGCAGAGAGAAAGGGAGAGAGAGAATCTCAAGCAGGTTCCATACTGTTGGTGCAAAGCCCAGTGTGGGCCTTGAACCCATAAACTGTGAGATTATGACCTGAGCCGAGATCAAGTCAGACACTTAACAGACTGAGCCACCCAGGCACCCCAAAGCGAACCTCTTCTATTAACAGGTAGTTTATGGGGAAGGGTGTTGATATTGAGGGGAAAAAGTGAAAAATACCATAGTGGGTGAACACAGAACCACTGTTGGGGTAAGGGTATCGTGTTTTGGTTGGGGACTGACCCCTCTCCCACTCCAGGCGTGGACTCCTGACTCAGGTGTGGCCCATCAAAACATTACCTCCCTGGGCCCTGGGATACATTTAGGGATGGCCGCAGGATCAAAGTCAAATTGAGAATTAGGTCCAGGAGTTTTTCTGGAACTACTGGAAAGAACAGTTTCCTTCTCTCTGTCAGCCCCGCTAAACAAACTGGCACTATCTTAACTTGGAGTGGCTGAAGCCCATTTTTCATCTGTCCAAGGGGGGACCTGCCTGAAAAGTAGCTGAAGGAGAACAGGGTGGAAATGAGGGGTGGCTGGAAGCGGATTCTTGACAACATTTGAGCCTCTGGATCCAGCCATGCCTGCAGCTAATGATAGCTGGACTTTTGTGCTCCGTCTTCTGTAACCAATTTATATGATGAGTATTTTCATCCCTGAAAACAGAGAGTTCTGAAGCATTCTAAGTAATTCAATATCCATGGTCAAAGTAGCATTTCCTCAAAGGCCAAGTGGACTTTCCTCCGTTTGCTGGGAGAGAGAAGGTAGACGCTCGAGAGAGAAATAAGACAAAATACTTGTATATGTTAACAATGCAGATAACTTCCATAAACCTAATACCTATGACTAAAGCCTGGGCCAAGAGATCTTCACAGTTTTTGCTGATCTGAACAATGAAGGTCTCAAGCAAGAAGGGTTGGCTTTCATTCAAGCCCAGGACGGACCGCTCACTACTGAGTGACACATCCCACTCTGTTTCCCGGCTAAGGAAAGCAAGCCCCGGGGAATCAATGAATCATGTCCGACAGACGACAGCTGGGGACGTTACAGCGCTTACGTTTGAGTCCAGCTCTGACTGGCTCCAAGACCCGTGCTTTTAACTTTGCTCTGTACGGCCTCTTGGCAAAGCTGCTAATACGAGAGACTTCCTGTGGGCTCTCCCATGAGCCGGGCACAGGGCCGGGCCCCCCCATGCGCTTTGTTGTTCTGAGCAAAGTAGCACTCGAGGCCGCGGAGACGGACAACAGGCGAGATTAAGAAAAGAAAAACCTGGAGGCAGGAAGCACAAAGTCTGCTTGGCCAGAGGAATGGAGATCCCTATGCAGCTTGTATTAAAATCGTTGATCAAACGCATATTAGCAGCCGCGGGGATATGCGGCCATAACGGCCGTCTGTGGGTGCACGGCTTCGTCTCCGGCCCCTAGTGGGAACCGCGAGGAAATCCGTGAAGGGTATTACTGCACGTCGAGGCGCAGGCTGGCTGGGAGCCTTCACTGCTCTTTACTCTAGAAAGAGCCTGTCTCAACGTCCGGCCAGGACAGCTTCTTGACAGTTAATGTGTCACTCAGTAGTGGGCAGTTTGTTCTGGGCTTGAATGAAAGCCAGCCTTTCTTGCTTGAGACCTTCATTAAGCTCAAAGCACTAGTCGTAAGCTGCATGGGGTGGGTGGGTGGGGAGGGCGTTTTAAATCTACAACGTCGTAAGGATTTTAAAGTGTTTTAAAAATTAGAAAACGTCTGATCCAATTCCTCCCTTCTTCTATTTTTTGTTCTCACCTGTGTGCAGTCTAGCTTCAGAAAAGACAGCGGTTGCTAGTAACTGATGAGGAGTCCTTGCACGCACTGGAAATCGTTGGACCATCTTTCTTCCTTATTGCCCCGCCTCTCAGGGTCTTTGCTAGTGACCTCCCTCTCTTCTCCTTCCTTTGCATTTTTACCCAGTTCGCTTCAGATTCCAGGCTCATTTCCCAGATGAGCTCTCCCATTACACATTTTCTTAGTTCTTGCTGTTTCTCCCAAGTAGATGTATCCCTTTGTAATTATATAATCACAATTCTGTAATTTTTCTTTATAGTGCAGGCTGTGTATGTATGTGGGTGTGCTTAATTATGTAATTTTTTACGATCGCGTGTGTGGCGATGGACCAGTGTCCAGCCCCTTCTTTGGAAGCTAAGCTCCATGCGAATGAGTGTTGTTTCATTTTCGCTCACTATGATATTCCCAGGGCTTATCAAAGAGCCTGGCATGCAGTAAGTCTTCAGTAAATATTTTACAACAGGCCTATGCATTAGGCAGATGTTACTGGTCAGATAGTACAGAGGAGGAAATGCAGGGAGGCACAGAAGTTTGAATAACCTGCCAGAACTTGAATCACCAGCTGTGTTTCACGCAAGCTGTGCCCTTAAACCACCTTGCCATTCTGACGCCTTCCAGAATTGACCTCCTGTTTGGTAGGGTTCAAAGAGCAAGGTGACCAGTGGTGGGTCTGGAGACCTCTTCCAACTGATCTGAAAGTATAATGATCTTTCTTGGATGTAATGATCTTCCTGGTGTCAGAAATCTTTTTTAAAAGAATAGCACTCCTAGGAATTTATCCAAAGGATACAGGAATGCTGATTCATTGGGCACATGTACCCCAATGTTTATAGCAGCGCTTTCACCAACACCCAAATTCTGGAAGGAGCCTAAATGTCTACCAACTGACGAATGGATAAAGAAGATGTGGTTTATATATACAATGGAATACTACTTAGCAATGAGGAAGACTGAAACCTGGCCATTTGCAGCAATCTGGATGGAACTGGAAGGTATTATGCTGAGTGAAATAAGTCAGTCAGAGAAAGACAGATACCGTATGTTTTCAATCATATGTGGATCTTGAGAAACTTAACAGAAGACCATGAGGGAGGGGAAGGGGAAAAAATAGTTACAAACAGAGAGGGAGGAGGCAAACCATGAGACTCTTAAATACAAAGAACAAACCGAGGGTTGATGAGGGGTGGGGGGGAGAGGGGAAATTGGTGATGGGCATTGAGGAGGGCACTTGTTGGGATGAGCACTGGCTGTTGTATGCAAGTGACGAACCACAGGAATCTACCCCCAAAACCAAGCACACTTTACACACTGTATGTTAGCCAACTTGACATGAGTTATGTTACAAAAAAAAAAAAGGATTCTAAGTCCAAATTCTTTAGATTGGTAGGTAACAAGACCCTTGCTAATCCCGTCCAGTGTTTCTCAAACTGGCAACTCAGTAGAATCACCTGGAAAGATTTAAAAAAACAAACCTGTACTGAGGTCTGTGTTCCATCATCAAAAGATTGTGATTTAATTGGTTTAAGGTGGGGACTGGACATCAGCACTTTCTTTTTATGTTTCCCAAATGATTCTACTGTGCACCTGGTTGAGAGTCACTGATGAAGCCGTGACCACCTTCAAGGGCCGCCGTCCTGGGGCATCCATGCTTCTGTCTTCACTCCAGCCTCCTCCTCCTCCAGTCCGAGGGAGAAGCTGTGTTTGCTTTTTCTCCTTCCATGGCTGCGGGTCCGCCCTTCTGGTTCTTCACTGACACCCTGTACATATTAGCTTCATGGTTCTTCTCACGTTGTACTCAAAGCCCTCATGTTACTGCCCTGATTTAACTTTCTTGGGGCCACCTAAGTGGCAAGTGATCCAGCTGAGGTCATGGACTGGGTGGTATCCAACATAATACCCAAAGTATCTAGTCTATTAACAGATGTTTGACACGTGAGAAAAAAGAAGAGTGAATTAATAAATAAATGTGGGTTGATTTCATACATTTTATATTTCTTGTGCTTTCCCATTTGAAACACATTTCCCAGAAGTCAAGGAAGCCAATATCTGAGGCTGTCGAGATAAAAGATTTTAGCAGAACAGCTCTGTCTAACTCGTTCATTCAAATACACCGCAGCGCTAAAATCAGCATCTGTTTTTGGAAAGACTGTTAGGGGCTATCCGATCATTCAGAAGGTATCTTGCCTGGAGACGGGGTCTAGCCCTGTGGTTCTCAAACTGGCTGCCTGCTGGAATCAGCTGCAGTGGGAGTGGATACCGCCTCCCAGCAGTGTCCACATGCCCTGCGCGCCCCCTGTGTGCCCCCTGCGCACCACGAGCCCGGGCAGCCCGTGGATTTCATGAGTTAGCAGAGGAGTTCCTCACGGCACACACCGTGAGCTCTGACCATACTTTCCTCTCCTTTTCTTACTTAGCACACATCACCCTACAGACATATTCTGGTAACTGAAATTGACTTTCTTTTCAAAAAGGGAAAAGAAAACCCCCACTATGGAGGACCATATTTTCTGAGTTTTTCTAACCGATTCTTTCTCGTCTCCATATGGTAAACACATTCATCACACCCTTTATTAAAGAGCAAGAAAGGGAAGAATAAGTTTTTTTTTTTTTAAATGGACTTTTTCAATTGCAGCCTGGCATGAATGTTTTGTTGCTATTGTTTTGAGGATAAAACAAAAAAAGTTGAGTGTGGAAATATATTATTGATTCCTGCCTGTTTTTCAGGAGCATGCACTATTGATTAAAGCCCTCCACAGCCCTAACCTTTGCTCCTTCATCCCGAGGGAGCAAATTTGTAGAGCGGCCAAGAACTGAAACTCTGGCATGGAGATTTTGGTACTCAGTGAGCCGGCTAGACTGGAGACGCTCAGAAAATTCCTGTCAATAGTCTGAGAGGCCTCAGTGGGGGAGATGTGAGGGGTGCAGACTGAGCTGACAGAAAGTTCTGGACGCTAACAAAGCACACTCCCGCCCAAGGACGGCCATGTCTTGCTCTGCAGGCACTCGGCCTTATGGGTCTGCCAGCGTGGTGTGACGCATCACTCCACTTGCTCTGTGGGTGACAGACACCTGACTCCACGTGACATTGGCAAAGTCAGCTGGGGCTTTCTTGGCTTATGTAACTAGGGAGAGCTGGGGAGAGCTAGTTGCCTTAGGCACAGCTGGATCCAGGACTTTGAAGACCTCAGCACTCTTCATTCCCCCCTTTTCTCTGTGTGTTGATTTCACTTTCTCCTGCGGTATTCAGGCTTCTCCTGGCAGTGAGTTTTGCTTCACGAGGCTTCTGGATTCCGTAGCTCTGTCTCCTTTCTTGTGAACACACCTCTCACCTAAGTCGCCCTGTTTGTCGCGGCTCACTGATGATAGTGTCGTTCTAACTGGTGGCTCTGGAACCAATCTCTCTCCCTCGGGAGGTGATATAGAAAGGACAGGGTCAGGTTCAAGTTCCAGCAGGGCCACTAACAAGCTCTGAACCACTAGGAGACTGCCTACCCTCTCTGAGCTTCAGTTTTCCTCACTCTTTGCCCACTTCCCACGGAGGGTCAGGTGGGAACACATATTTGCAGGTAGCTTGGTGATGAACCCCAGATAGCTTCCTTTCCCCTCCTGGTAACTAACCCGGATGTTAGAAAAGAGACTGTCCTTTGGTGACCCAACTATGAAATCAATGTACGGTGGGTCAGGGCAGAGATAGACAGCAAAGAAAGACTCCAGTGTCTAGGCTGGACAAAGACTCAGCTGAGGTTGTTAATAACTAAAGACAATGTGTCAGTAAAATGCACTGGTCAGAAATAAAAATGTAAAATGGGGGCACCTGGGTGGCTTAGTCGATTAAGCATCTGACTTCGGCTCAGGTCATGATCTCGTGGTTCGTGTGTTCGAGCCCTGTGACAGGCTCTGGGCCTGAGCCTGGAACGTGCTTCGGATCCTCTGTCTCCCCCCTCTCTCTGCCCCTCCCCTGCTCGTGCTTTTTCTCTCGCAAAAGTTAAGTATTAAAAAAATTTTTTAAAAGAAAAAAATGTAAAAATAAAAAAGCATCAGCAAGGCAATTGGTCATGGGTAGTCAGTGTTCTCACCAGTGGGTATTGAGTATTTGGGTCCTGTGGGAAGGCTCTCATAGTGTGAAATGGATGCAGTCATTTTAAAGGAGCCTGGTGCCATTACGCTTGGGCAATAATCCAGTGGACCCCATGTTTGCCTTTGACCTTCTGTTAATACTCAGTCCTGGTCAGGCTGAAACAAAACAGGCATCATCATGCGTGGCTGGTATGCATGCATGTGCAATGTGTATCAAGAGACTTAACAATGTTCTTACCTTGTGATGCAAAATTTCACTGCTGCGGAACTGATCATCAATGGGGATGAAGTTTCCCATAGAATATTCATCACAGAGCCATTTATAATAGCAAAAAGTTGAGATGCTCTCATGGTCTGATCCTAGGAGAATGGGTAAATACAATTATGGGACAGTCTGAAGATCAGATAGTGTAATTTTGGAAAATACCAAATGACATGTGGACATACTGATGAACTATGCTATGTCAAGAAAATTTGCATAATTTTAGTTCCCCAAAACCCAAGTAACAATACTGTCAAGCAAATACAAGTAGGATATAATACAGCTTTATAACGTGACCCAGAACTTAAGCGGTGATTTCCACTGTGGATATTTAAACTGTTTGGTTCCAAAAGCGACCCTCATCTATTGCCAGATGCCAGTGTGTTGGTGTAAGTGTGTTGGTGTAAAAATGGAAGGAAACAGTAACTTGCACTTTTCTCTATTTGCCATAATTTCCATAAGGAATATGTGTTACTTTTACAATGGAAAAGTATAATTTTCAATTGTGTGACTGTAAACCTTTCTGTAACAACCCTCTCAAGGTTCATGATTATTTATGAGTCTCAGACTCATGTGCTCTGGCTACAATTCAGTGCCCTCCATCGATAGCACCTAGTAGCTCTCTTCCTCCCCGCCATCCTTCAAAAATTCCAAGAATCAGCTAGGCTTACCGCCATTTGATCTTTCAACATATACCCTTAGTACACACACTTTGTGCTGTTAGCCCAGCCCAGAAACCATTGTCCTTTTGCTGAGAACTTCCCTCAAACTCACCAGTTGGCGTCTCCAGCCATGGTGTTTGAGATCCCTTGGAGAAGCTCATCGTATGAAGGGTGGACAGTTGGCTCAGTCTGGGCCAGTCAGATTCAGTCTGCTGGGAAGATAGAGTTGAGTGGAGGGGCAGTCATCTTCCACCTTGTAGAAGAAGAACCAAAGGAAGCTTGCCTATTGTGAGATAACCAAGCAGGGAGGAGAGACAGAGGGTGCCAGAATGGCATTTGAGTCCATGATTCCAATGAATCCCTTATTTCCTGGTGCACGGCCATCCTGGGTACTGTATTCTTATATTCAATTTGGAAGCCTGTCTGTTTGGCTTAAGTTGGCTTGAGTTGGGTACTATTGCACAAAGTTAAGGAGACCTAGCCTTTATGAATTCCATGCTTATATTTTTCTAAGAAAGGTGTATTTCTTTTTTTTTTTTTTTTTTTTTTTTTAAGATTTTACTTTATTTTGAAAGAGAGAGGGAGAGAATCTCAACCAGGCTCCATGCTCAACGTGGAGCCTGATGCGGGGCTCAATCTCACGACCCTGAGATCATGACCTGAGTCGAAATCAAGAGTCAGACGCTTAACCAACTGAACCACCCAGCTGGCCCGAAAGGTGTAATTCCGAGAAAGGTTATTCCTTTTCTTTGAGCCAGTCCAAATCCCACTCTTACTGTAGCCCCCCGCCTCTGGGGAGTCTTCCCTGGTTAACCCTGTTCACACTCATCTTCCAGTTGCCCATAATTACCTCCATCTGTCTACAGATCCACCTACTTCATTGTGTTTTGGCATCTGCTGTTTCATAACTGTGCATTTAGTAGGCATCCTGGGAGCTGAAAATTTGTCTTTTTCATTTCCTTTGAATACCGCAATACCGACCACGCTGCCAGGCAGAAATTAATTTCCTGAGTGGGAATACAACTTCGGGGCAATCGCTGGGAAAGTGGCTAGGGAAGACTTCAGCCTTTGTTGACAACCCCACATAAGTCCCCTCTTCCTTTCCGAACACATATTCTGAAAGTGGTCCCTGGTCGGTGCTTGCTCACACAGGTTGATTCAGCAAGCACAGGTGGGTACTGGTGTGGTGCAGGGGAGACGGATTTGAAGAGTGAGTCAGATATCTCCATTTCCTATCTTTGTGATCATTTAGCCTCACTGAGGTTCAGGTGTTTTTTAAAATCTAAAAAAGAGCTGGCAATAACCCTCTCTTTACTTTTTTTTTTTTTTTTTTTGGAGAATTAAATGAAATCATGTATGTATTGCCAAATAGCATGGTGCATAAGAATTCAGGTTCTGGAGTCAGAATATCTGGGTTGAAGTCTTTTCCCCACCACTTGCAAGCTGTGAGATATTAGCTAAGCAGCATAACCTCTGTGTGGCAGACCGAGGCAGTGATGGCCCTAGGCTTCTCTCTCTCTCCATACAGTTCGGGAAGCCCTTCTGCTGGGTCTCTGGGATAAGCCGTGGAACTTGCTTTGGCTAATGGGTCCACGGCAAATGTGACGCAAGCAGAGACTGAGGAAGCGCTTGTCCCCCTTTGCTGCTCTGGGACACTGATACCACGTGAGGGAGCTCAGACCAGATGGCTGGATGGTGCGATAGGGTTGGGTGCCTTGTCTGCTGGCCAACAGCCTTCCAGCTCCACTCACATCAAAAATGAGTGATGGGTGCCTGTGTGGCTCAGGGGGTCAAGCGTGTGACTCCTGCTTTAGGCTCAGGTCTTGGTCTCATGGTTCATGAGTTTGAGCCCTGCACCGCAGAGTCTTCTTGGGACCCTCTCTCTCCCTCTCTCTGCCCTGCCTCCGAGCATGCTTACACATGCGCTCTCTCTCTCTCTCTCTGTCTCTCAAAATAAATAAATAAACATTAAAAACATGAGCCTGATCTAGATCATCCAGCCATCAGCCACGCAAAGATGCAGGAGAAGAGTCCAGCTAAGATCAGCTGAGCTGGCTTAGATCAGAATCATGAGGTAAATAAATGCTTGAGTTTTAAGCCATCATGGTTTGGGGATGTTTCTGAGCAGCAAAAGATAACTGATGTGCTCTCCATGCCCCATTTTTCCTCATATCAATAAACAATAATAGTACTTGCTATATCAAGTTGCATGAGCATTGAATGAGTTAGTATGTGCACCACACTTAGCAAGTCCAGACCACACGGTGCATAAAATGTGTTATTTATCATTGCGTGAAAGTACACACTGCTAGAGATGCCAAGTATCTACTCAGTGCGTGTTCCTTCCCTTTCCTCTTAAAATGTGTTCATCGCTGAACTAAAGTTCAAGTTAAACCTCAGGCTGATTTTCTTCAACTCTTTTTAGTCAGAGAGGAAACCATGGGTTTTCCCCCAGTGCTGTTTAAGCCAACTTGGTCTGAAAGTGTCCGTCATCTTCTACAAGACCCTCATTTTGAGCTCTTGCAGAGACTCTGGTATGATAAGTGCCCACCCAGCTCTTTCTTCGCCCTGCTTGAGTGATTTGTGTGCAACCACCTTGGGCATCTGGGCAGCAGGCCTCTGAGAGGAGTGGACGGGATGTGTCAATTCTCCATTCTGTTCCTCTGCTAAGTCATGCTGGGAGAGCACTCACAATGAGCAAGAAGGATTTTTTTTTTTTTTTTGTAACAAAAGGTAAGGCAAGATACCTATCTTAAAATCAAAGGGAGTTGACAGGCAGGAAGCAGAATTTTCTTTGTCTGGACATGTCCTGGTATAGGCAGAGGGAAAGAATGACCGCTGGAAGGTTCTGACGGAGGCACAGCTAACAGGCACGGACGGATTTACAACACCTTCTGTTTATTTGGTGGCTGTAAAATCCTTCTGCTCCTGAGATTTAGAGTCGTTTTCAATTTGCCAAGAGGTTCTTTTCTCCAATGAGGGATGAAGTCTGCCTGGAAAAAAGGACTATTCATAAACCAGAGCGGCGTCAATAAGGGAATGGAGTCTGTCTCACTGACCTATGAAAGACAGCCTCCGGTCATACTCAGCTGGACGACTGTTAAGTGTTGTCTTCCGAGTCTGCCAAACCTAGACTTGAGGGCTGGCTCTGCCCTTCACTAGTTTAATGACCTTGGGTTAGTTGTTTGATGACTCTAAGCCGTGGTCTCCACATTTGCAGAGGTTGGAAAGGCAGTAGCTGTAATTGAGATGTTGTGCAGATTAAGATAATAAATTACGCGTGGTTAGCTCAGCTCCTGGGAAACAGTCAGTGCTCAATAATGACACCTAATAATACTGTTGTATCAAATAATTATTGCATTGGGTACCAGCACTGACACTGAGGGATATAAAAAAAATAAGTTATAACCTTTGTCCAAGAGCAGAGATTTAGCAAACTTTTTCCGTAATGGCTAGAGAGCAAATATTTTAGGCTTTGTGGGCCAGATGATTTGTTACAAATGCTCAACTCTGCCGTAGACGGCAGACACACAGGCATGGCTGTGTCCCAGTAAAACGTTATTTACAAAGATAAATCGTGGGGGGCACCTGGGTGGCTCAGTCGGTTAAGCGTTTGACTTTGGCTCAGGTGATTATCTCATGGTTCGTGACTTCGTGCCCCGCATCGGGCTCTGCATGGCCAGCACAGAGCCTGCTTCAGATCCTATCTCCCTCTCTCTCGGCCCCTCCCCAACTCTTAAGTGCAAATGTGCGTGCTCTCGCTCAAAAAATAAACATTTAAAAAAATTCTTAAAAAAAATACATGGTGGGCTGGATTTAGTCCACAGACTGTAGTTTGCCCACCCCTGTCCTAGAGAACAGCACAGTTAGGAGTGTCTTTGACTACATGTAACAGGAAACCCCACCAATGTGAAGGCTTGAGATGGACAGCTACCGATGTTGGCTCAATGATCCAGAGGTATCCACCAGAAGTTTTATGATTCTCTGTGTATTTCCTCCGTGCTTGTTAGCCACATCACATCCACATTCAAGACAGGACGGAGAGAAGGGCAAGAAGAGCCCCTTTTATTAGGAGAGCAAAGACTTTCCCAAGATTTCCTTGCTGATTTCTGCGATGTCAGACTGGCTGGCCCATGTTGCAGTGCAGGCTGAGGAGGTAAATTTTTGTCACCTCTGTCATTTATAGTAAAGGTGGGCAGTGGGGAGAGGGAGGTGAGAGTGGTGTTAGGTAAGCCAATGAAAGTGTCTGTTACACCACTGGGTAATGTCACTCATCCAGAAAGAGACACACACAGAATTACAATACAGCTTGCTTAATAATTTCTCTCTCTCTCTCTGTCTCTCTCTCACACACACATACACACACACACACAAATGAAAGATATAATGGGAACTGAAAGGGGAGAACCTGATTCCTTGTTAGTTTAGAATATCATAATTAGGTATTCATTAAGAAGGCTGTTTGAACAAGGAAATGCTGCAGGTTTCTAAATGGAGACTAAAACATTTGATAAGCAAAATGAATTATAGCAAGACTGAGCATTATCGTGTTAGATCAATGACATATGGTTCAGAATACCCACTCCCTCCCACCTCCATGGGAAAAATATGCTGGACCCATCAACGTTGAGTCTGGCTGCGCAGCTTGCCTGGAATCATGAAGCGTAATGCACACTTGACCATAAGCTTGGTCATCCGACTCAGCCAATGAGGTGGTAGCAGGTGGATGTCATGAAATAAGCAGAGGGGCTTGAAATGAGTTTTAGGGGTCAGGCTTGCCCTCTTGCACCTTTGCCATCACCATGAGACAAGCTTCCCCTTGGTAGCTCTTGGCCCTTTAACTGGGGCTCAGAATGAATGTGTCTGGAGTAGACCTAAGTCAAGCCCATCTGAACCTAGGCTTGAAGCAGAGATGCTCAGCTGAGCTTAATAAACTCTCACCCTACCTACAGATACTTGAGGGAGAGTGAATAATTGTCTTAAAGCACCGAGTTTTTGGGGTGTTTGTTACACAGCACCACCTGATACACCCGTGGAAAAGTACATGAATTCCAAACCCACTAATTCAGAAGCTGTGTTAGTGTGGACTGCTTATCCATTCACCATATGTTTTGGTTGGTACATGACATTCTAGACCCCCTGCTAAATTCTAGACAGATCTAGTAGTGTCTGCTAGATACGAAGACAGATGAGACGTGGTACGTTTTAACAGTGTGGTGTGTTTGAAGACACAAGACGAAATGGAGATCTCTGAGAAAGGGGGGGGGGGAATCATTACTTCTGTGGAGAAGAGGAAAAGGAACCAGCCAGTAGGGAAAGCTTTCTGGAGGAAAGGGGCATCTGAATTGCCGTTTAAATTTTTTAGAATACTTTTTATTGATTTTTGAGAGACAGCGCTAGAGCACAAGCAGGGGTGGGGTAGAGAGAGAGAATGGGAGACATAGAATCTGAAGCAGGCTCCAGGCTCTGAGCTGTCAGCACAGAGCCTGACGCGGGGCTTGAACCCACGAACTGCAAGATCATGACCTGAGCTGAAGTCGGAGGCTTAACCGACTGAGCCACCCAGGTGCCCCTGAATTTCCATCTAAAAGCCAAGTAGAAGATCGCAAGGTGGATGAGATGTGGGGAGACAGGGGGAGGGGGACTTTCCAAGCAGAGGGATCAGCGTTATGCATAGTCCAGGGGCAACAAGGAGCACCCCAAATGTGGGGGAGCCATTAGCAATTTGGTATTTCCAGAAGGTCAGGGGTGAGGGACCAGGATCAAGAATCTCTTGATTCTTCCAAGGAGTTTTTGCTCACCTGTAAGGATAATGGAGAGAATGTACATAATTTAACTTATTCAAATTCGTAATAGTTACAATAGCTACAGCAACATTTATGCAGTGCTTCCTAAGATGCTGTATACCGGGCTGTGCACATGTATTTCTCCCAACAACTCTAAGTGGGTAGGTGTCATTATTATTCCCATTTAAAAGGTGAGAAACTGAGGCTTTGGAGAGGTCACGTGGCTTGTCTGAAGTCACAGGGTGACCGCAGGAGTGGGTGTTTGACCAAAGCTGCTCAACCCAGATTCTTCCTCCGTAACCAGTGCTGTTAGTGATTTTCTGTGAACCAAAGCTGGGAGGTGGCCAGGTCCCTCAGGGAATTATTGCCAAGCACACCGGAACTCGTGTTCCTCACATCTACAGTTTCAGCACGCTGTATTGACTCTTGTTACATGAAAGTCACTGTGCTAGTTGATGGGTTCAAGTCTGAATAAGACTTGACCCCCACCCTCAAGAACTTTGACGGGAAAACAAGGCAGAGCACCAACAATTCTTGTCTGTGCACGAAGGTCACTTCCTTGAGGCTGTGGCTTCTGAACATGGCTCTGGGTCAAAGCTCCTCGAGCAGGGAAGGGTTTTGGGGGTTTTGTTTGGTTATTTATTTACTTATTTAAAGTTTATGTATTTACTTTTGAGAGAGAGAGAGAGAGAGAGAATAGGGGAGGGGCAGAGAGGAATCCCAAGCAGGCTCCACACCGTCAGCACAGAGCCCGGCATGGGACTCGATCTCATGACCCTGAGATCATGACCTGAGCTGAAATTAAGACTCAGATGCTGGACTGCCTGGGTGGCTCCGTCGGTAAGTGTCCAACTTGGGCTCAGGTCATGATCTCGCAGTTTGTGAGTTCGAGTCGGGCTCAGTGCTGACAGCTCAGAGCCTGGAGCCTGCTTCAGATTCTGTGTCTCCCTCTCTCTCTGCTCCTCCCCCACTCACACTCTGTCTCTCTCTCAAAAATAAATAAAAACATTTCAAATTTTTAAAAAAAAAATAACAAGAGTCAGACGCTTCACCAAGCGAACCACTTAGGTTTTGTTTAACATAGAGCTTTCGGTGTCACCCCAGATCAACTGGACCAGAATCTCTGGGATGCGGGTCTTGGAAACTCTCTCTCCTTCTCTCTCTCTCCCTCCTACTCTGTCTTTCCTCTTCTCAGATGATTCTGTAGTCTCTGTGGAGGTGAGGTTCCACGTGGCACAGGTAACCCTGTTGGTTTTCCTCTGCCTCCCCCAACGTGGCGTGCGTTGGGCCAGAGTCCCCTCCAGCCAATGGTCAGGGATAGCCAGGCGGCCGCTTCCTCCCAGGTGAGTGGTGGCTAGAAGCTGATTATAATTCCAAAGGCACATCTGTACCTCCTGAATTCTAACAACTGCCAACCTTCACCCTCTCTCCCTGGACCAATTCTTTGAAAGTGCCCACTTGCCTCAAGCCATGTCAAACCCACAGCATAATATCCAGCATGGCATTCCTCCCGGACTCCCTTGTGGCTCCTCCTGCCGTATCTGGTCAACAGCGTTCACCAGAGAAGGGATGATGGCAGAAGCCTCATCTAGGGTGCAGTCAGCAAGCAGAGCTGTATCTAAATTGCGGTCTGCCAAATCTTGTTGGACAAGGGAGGGACCAGCTCCTTCTGGATACAGATGGGGTACACTCACTCTGCTGTGCTGGTGGACCGTCCTGGAGAGTGGGACACAAGATTACCCAAGCACACGCTTTTTTGTTCCCGACTGTTGTGGATTTGAAAGCATATTCTTTTTTAATACTAAAATATTTCTGGGATGAATAGCTTAGCAACCAATCGGTATTTTCTAACATGGTCCTAAATGACGCAAGCCAATGCATGAAAATACCGACTCCGCATTTTCTTAAAAACAATCTTAGATCACTGTCATTTCAGAAAAACTCTTGTCCAAAAAGTTGAAATGGAGGAGATTTTCCTATCATTGTACCAGTTTAGCGAATGCAGGAACCGCAGTGGGCTGAATGGTGCCCCCCTCCCCCAAATCTGTCCAGGTCTAATGACTCGAACCTGTGGATTTGACCTTATTGGGGAAAAGAGGTTTTGTCAGTATAACTGAGTCAGGCTTATCTTGGAGTATCTGGTGGTCCCTAAATCCAATGACTAGTGTCCTCATAAGTGTGAGGCAGAGGGAGGAGGGACACTGACAGTCACCAGAAACTGGAAAGGCAAAGGACGGATCTTTCCCCCCAGTGCCTGGAAGCGTGACCCTGTCCAAGCGTGCTTTTGGATGTCTGACCTCTAGAACTGCCAGAGAATGAATTTTCTGTTGTTTCAAGTCCCCCAGTTTGTGGCAATTTATTACAGGAGCCATGGGAAACCGATACAGAAACTGAACGTATCCTAGGTACAGACCAGAAAGGGCTGAAACAGTATGTGGGAAACCTTGGGAGGGGCTTGGGGATCCGACGGAGGTCCCCAGTAATGGTAGATGAAAACCAGACTGAGAGGGCATTGGAGTCCTCAGTGGAGGGACAGACGCCCATGTTGGGCACAGACCAAAGGCTGTGATAGACTTCTCCTGCACAGCCACCAGCCTCAGATCTCTTGCTGCCTACTCAGCTAGGATCAAGTGAGGCAGCCGGGTTGCCTAGATATTTACATCCACAGTTAGGCCTGATTTCTGCCGATTTGGTGAAAAAAAATCTCTGAAAGAACACACACACCTGTATTCAAGTCGTATGTTCACGGGAGGATGGTTTTAGCTCGGGTTCCAGTGTGTGAGCCTGTGTTCAGTAAAGTGTCACGAAATTTTGCTGAATGTCTCTTCTTTTCCAGTCCCTGCGCTGAGCCCTGGAGCTACGGAGATGATTAAGACGTGGTTGGGCAGCGATGGAGGGGACCACTCAGTGCAATACGGTACGTTTGAAGCGTATTTGTGCATATACGGTATGCAGTAACTGCGTCTGTGGTTCTGTGTGTGTGTGCCTGTGCACACATGTACCTGTTAGTGCGTGGCACGCACTTGCCCGTGTGTGGACGTATGCACGCTTGGTGTGCAGCTCCACGTGCATTTGCTTTTGTTCCCACGAGGGTGTCTGTATCCACGTGCCATCGCACGGGCATTTTCCAAGATGAATGTGTGATCTGACTTGGGGAAAGTTTTTGTGGTTTCTCACAAAGACTAATTGCTTTCCTCTTTGTTCCCATTGTCCAAGTTGGTCCCAACCAAGGGCTGAGCACACTGACACCAGCCCACCTTTAGTTAATAGTTCATGCATAGAATGTCACATGCCCTTCTTCCCCTCCCCCCTTCCCTCCCCATGCCCCCCCATCCTCCCCCTCCCCCTCCTCCCTTTGCCTCCCTCTCCCTCCCCCTCCTGTCCCCTCTCTCTCCACCCCCCTCCCCTCCCCTCCTCCCTCCCCCTTCCTCCCCTCCTCCCCCCTCCCTCTCCTTCCCCCTCCCTCTCCTTTCCCTTCCCTCTCCCTCCCCCCCTCCCCCCTCCCTTCCTTCCTCCCACCTCCCCTTTCCCTCCTCCCTCCCTCTCTCTCGCCCTTCCCTCCCTCCCTTTCCTCCCCTCCCTCCCTAACGTCCTTCAGCTAATCCCCAATTACAAAAGGATGGATATCCTGCTGTTGAATCCAGGGAAGTTTGGTCCTTTGAGGACCCAACCCTGAGCCTATAAATTATATTGTGGGTTGGCTGTGTGTGGAGCAGGATTTTAAAGCAGCCAAGGGCATCCAACTGAGGACCCTCAGCTCACTTGTGGGTCTTTATAAATGGCAAAGCCACTAAAAGAACTTGCTGTTTGACATTTGGAAGTCAAGAAAACATAGTGGAGGAGACAGAAAGCAATGAGGAGCAGATCCTTGCCAGGAAACATCACCAGAGAGAAGTGTGCTCTAGTCTTGGCTCAGCTTTGCGTTGCTGTGTGACCCTGAGCCGGCCGTGTCCCTCTCTGCGCTTTAGAGGGGCTGGGCTAACTGATCCAGCTAAGCATTAGAAATACCAGAAGGTACTGGTTAAAAAGAAAACTGCCTGGGCCCCACTCCACAGTGCTTGCTGAATCAGAATCTCTAGGGATGAGGTCCAAGAACCTGTATTTTTAATATGCTCTGCACACGATTCCTTTGCCCTCTGGAGTTCGGAAACAAATGGACAAGTCCTTTTCAGATACTCAGACTATTTTTCCGGGAGAGAAAATACTGGCAGTGCACAGATGGGATTTTCGCAAGGAAAAGAAATGAAAACCTTCTATCTTACAAGAAATAGAGAAAAAAAAACAAACCGTTGGTGGAAGGATCACATCAGGCCAGCAGGAGAGAGCCTAGGGTGGGTGTCCGACCCAGAATGTTAAAGCCACGCTGGCTGGGTTCCAGGACCAACGACACTGTGCCAGCCTCTCCTCAACGATCTGTCTCCCCAGCCCCCAGATGAGGGGAGCATTGTGCTCCTTGAAGCGTTTTGCAGCTATAAGTGAGAAGCTCTGTAGTTGAACAAACAGCGGTGTTGTCCCGATTGGTGAACGCACTCACGTGTCCTCTTCCAACTGTGGGTTTGCAGACTGGGTCACACAGGTGAGTCGGTCCACCTGCATCATTAAACAGTGGTAATAATAACAATGGCTTCAGATTTATTGAACGTTTATCATACCACATGCTCTGCCTAGCTTTATACAGGAATCAGCCCACTCACCCCTTCCAACAATCCTTTGAGATAGGTGCTATTGTTACCCACATTTCAAAGGTATGAAAACTGAGGCCCACAGAGGCTAAGTAACTTGCCCAAGGAAGCACAGCGTAGGGCCTCTGTCAGCCTCTAAAAGCCTATGTGCAAATCAAAAAAGGCACCCCCTTTTGAACTGGAACAAAATCCCCTTTTGCAGCCTTATAACTAATAAATAGCTCAGATTAGCACCTTTATGTGAAGAAGCAGCATCCCCTAAATCCATGTGGAGCCAACCACAAGCCAGCCTGCGTAGTTTAGCGAATGCAGGGCAATCTGGAGTCAGCCCTCAGTCACCTCTTCATCTGTATGCACATGCACAGTGCACAACATGAACAACTGCACTGACTAGATCTAATACCACTACTACCTGGTGAAGCTGGGGCTTGACCCTAAGTTGTCTGACTCAGAGCCTGTGCCTTCGACCATAACAAATTTCAGTTCTTGGCAACATGTAAAAATAATATTCACTTTTCTTTTCTCTTTCTTACAACAGGGAGACAGATGAGAGCTTTTCAGTGCACATCAGGTGGTCATGCATCGAAGAGAGAAGAGATCAGATGGGGTACTCACTGCTTAGTCACTACGTGGATAATCACTCAGCAGTATGCTGGCACTCAGAGAATTCTGGTCATTGTAGTTTAAAAATTTTTTTTCTCAAATCAGATATTTTTAAGGCATACCCACCTGGCCTGTTGATTTAAAGTAGGATATAAGAAATTCTGAGGCTGAACTATGCATCACTGAGAGGCATGATAATTCTGCAAAGGAGGCTCAAGATGGTCCTTCCCCACGTCCATCTGATCAGAATTCTGCTTTGGCACATCCCGCATTTCAAAATGAATGTTAGAAAGAGAAGCTTTTATTAAGAACTCTCAAACTCGGTGGTAAAGAAACAAACAGTCCCATTAAGAAATGGGCAGAAGACAGTAAGAGCCATTTCACCAGAGAAGAGAGCCAGATGGCAGATATACCCATGAAAAGATGCTCACCGTCATTAACTAGGAGGGAAATGCAAATTAAAACCATAATGAGATTTCACTACAACGCCATCAGCACGGCCAAAATAAAAAACAGTGACAACACCAAATGCTGGCAGGGATGCAGAGAAAGTGGATGGTTCCCACATTGCTGGTGGGAATGTCACACGGTACAGCCACTCTGGAAAACAGTTTGGCAGTTTCTTAGAAACTAAATATACACGTACCATATAATCCTGCAACTGCCCTGTGGGCAGTTATTTCAGAGAAATGAAAAACCTACAACAACCTGCACGAGAATGTTCACAGAAGCTTTATTTACGGGCGCCTGGGCGGTTCAGTCGGTTAGGTGTCCAGCTTTGGTGCAGGTCACGATCTCACCGTTTGTGAGTTTGAGCCCTGCATTGGGCTCCGCATCTGGGCTGACAGAGCTCTCTTTCTCTCTCTCAAAAAAGTTTAATTTCGATGAGTCCCAAACTGGAAAGAACCCAGTGTCCTTCAGTGAGTGAATTAGTAAGCAGAGTTTGGTACCTCCGTAACACAGAATAGTATTCAGCAATAAAAAGGAGGAACCTGTTGATACAAATAACACACTGAATAGATTTCAAGGGAATTATCCTGAGTTTAAAAAGTCAGTCTCAAAAGACTATATATGGTATGGTTACATTTATATAAGATTCTTGAAACAACGAAATCATAGAGGACAGACCGGGGGTGGGGATCGTGTGGGGAGGGGTGGGTGTGGCTAGGAAGAAGGGGCCAGGGAGCCTCGCGATGGAACAGCCCCGTGTTTCCGTTCCAGTGGCCGTCAAACGGATCCACACATGTGAGAAACGTATAGAAACACACGCGCATGCACACACACGAGTGCATATAAAACTCACGAAATCTGAATAAGCTCCAGGGGTTCTGTCAATGTGCAGTTCTTTGTTGTGCTAGATGTTCTTACTGGGAAAAAAAGGACGAAGGATGAACATCACTGAACTTCCCCCCTCCTCCCCATTTCCTATGAATCTATAATTCAAGATACGTAGTTAAAAAATATAATTGGGAAATATTTGCACAGTATTAGGCTACAGGAGCTCTACAGTTCAGTACATAATTTTTTTTAACGTTTACTTCTTAGCGAGAGACAGAGCATGAGGGGGGGAGGGGCAGAGAGAGAGACACACACACAGAATCGGAAACAGCTCCAGGCTCCAAGCTGTCAGCACAGAGACTGACGCGGGGCTTGAACTCACAGACTGCGAGATCGTGACCTGAGCCGAAGTCGGACGTTTAACCGACTGAGCCACCCAGGCGCCCCTCTATAGTACAATATATAAACCATGCTGGCGATAAGAATATATAGTAGAGTGAGAATTAAAATCAAGAAAAGATACTTTGGCCACAACTGTATTCAATTCAGGTTTTCATACACTAAAAACAAATATGATCCATAATCAGATGTGGGAAGGGCAGTCTCAATTTGTCACGAGTGTCTCATTCTTTAGAAATAAGACCTGTGGTAGAGAAATCCTCATACATATGCATGAAGAAGCGTGTGTGAGGAGGCTGATGGCTACGTTATTTATAATAGAACACAGGACAACCTAAATGTCAACCACCTCTTGTGGAGATCCACTTCAAGGAATAGTACGCAGCACTTAATAAGAACAAAGAAGATTTTTATGTGCCAGCATGGACAGGTACCAAGGATGTCCTTGGGGGAAACAGAGGCATGACATTTTTATTATTAAATTTTTAAAAAATGTTTCTTAAATTTTATTTTTGAGAGAGAAAGAGACAGAGCATGAGCAGGGGAGGGGCAGAGAGAGAGGGAAACGATCCCAAGTAGGCTCCAGGCTCTGAGCTGTCAGCACAGAGCCTGACATGGGGCTTGAACCCACAAAACATGAGATCATGACCTGAGCTGAAGCTGGACACTTGACCGACTGAGCCTGAGGCATGATATTTTTGAGTAAACAAAAATAAGTTGCAGAATGATAAATTCTGTATGTAATATATATACTAATTATATACAACTTCGTTATATATTATGTATGTTACATATGATTATGTATAATTATATATGTATAAACATATAATACATACATGTGTAATTGTTTTTTATGAGAAGAGGAAGAAACACGCACGACCGTGTACACGTTTGTGTAAAGGAAGAGAAAGATTGTCCAGAAAGATGTACCTCAAGCTGATAGTAAATGTTCAAAAGATTAGGGCAGACATGTGCCAAGTACAAGCCATGCACTTTATAAACATCACGTCTTTCGCTTGCAACAACCCCAGGAAGCAAGCACTGCTCCTGTGGAACCCCATTTTCCAATATGGCGGCATGGAGGTGGGAAGTAGCTTACTCAAAGCCACACATCTGAGCTGGGACTAGTCCCTGAGCCACTGCACATATCTGTCCACCGTGCTGATCTTGGACTCTCTCGGTGGTCAGTCCAGGGTGTGCGGGAAATTGACTTCCTGCCGGAGACCACAGCCTCCGGCAGAGTGGAGCTAGCTGGGGCGACAGAGGTTGAGTGGGGGTCCAGGTCCCCACCCCTCTGAGGCCTTGCTTCCAGGATGCACCTAGGCCAAAGCTGCAGTGTGACAGGCTACTGTCTGCTCAGTGAAAGCAAATGACACAGCACGGAGTTGCCATCGTCAAACAGCCATGCTGTGGCTAGGACACTGCCGCTAATCCCTGTCTGTGGAAGTCTGGACAGAGTTGGCCGCAGAAGGGAAGCCCCACGCATCTCGTCTCTAAAGCGTGGCCCTCCTGCCGGAAGTAACGTGGCTCAGGGTGGGGACAGGAGGTGCTGGCGGAGGGCTAAAAGGAGGGCTTTCCATTCAGTGCTGCAGTGGAGGTGGCCTCCGTGCAACCCGGGAATTTGAGGAGAACGGGCGGGTGGGGGAGGGGACAGAACGAACGAACGCTGTCTGGGTGCCCTGTACAGCAGCCCTCACGGCGATTACCCCGCTCATCCCGTTCCGCAGCTGAGGGCCAGAACATCAGGCCACAAGACTTGCTTTCTACATTTTTAAAAGAACTTTTACTCCTTCTTTAAAAAAAGATTCCCCATTTCTCCTTCCCCTCTGCCCCGGACAATCACCATGCTACTTACTCTCTGCTTCTGGGAGTCTATGTTAGAAACAGAAATGGAATCACCCAGCATTTGTCTTTCTGTCCTTGGCTTGTGTCCCTCAGCATAATGCCTTCTGGTTTCATCTGGTTGTTACAAACAGCAGGATTTCCTGCTTTTTTCAAGGCTGGATATTCCTTAATTCTCATTCTCTCTCTCTCTCTCTCTCCCCCTCATTTCAGCTCCAACATCACCTCACGTGGAAGCAGCCTTCCCCGACCTCCGCACACCAGGTTATCTTTCTATGGGAAAGGCCCTCTTCCCACCGTGAACTTCACCTTTGTAGCACTTCCTCTCCCCTAAATAGTCACCGGAGAGCTAGTTGTGCAGGGAGCGTTGTGATCTCTTCCTCTCCCTCTGGAGTGGGAGCTCCACAAAGGTAGAGGCCAAATTTGAGCACTATTCATTACGGAATCTCCACTGGCCCACACAGAGCCCCACACAGAACCCCACACAAAACAGTTGTCCAATTAACACGGATACACGGATCCCGCGTTAAAAATAAGGTCAAGGTTTCATGGTATGATGATGATAATGAATATAATGACATAATCGGTGATTTGGGATCTTGTTTCACTCAGTCACTCAACTTCTCTTTATCTTGATATTCCCTACAACACTCTAGGCTTTTCCAAGCACTGGAGTACCTCGTTGGTGACAAAACAGACACCATCCTTGACTTTAAAGGCAGAGCTCACCATCTAGGATGGAGGGGCCCCACGGGGGCAGGGGGAGGGGCGGTTCAGAAGCTGAAACCTTGTAGGAATGTTGCTCAGGGTGGGCACTGTGGGTCCCCGAGTTGGCGCTGGGCACAAGGTCCACTTGTAACCTTTCCACAGTCCCTCAGAGGCTCTCAGGAAAGCCCATGTATATTCCGCCTATCTGTCCTAGTCCTTGATTATTGGGGTATTTCACTGCATTCTCAAAGTCCCCTTCAAGGGAGCCCGTTTGACACCATGGAAGAATACTCAGGTTTTGATCCAACCTCCCTTCTTAGAGCTATATGAGCTGCTGAGAAGACACTCAATTGCTCTCAGCCTTTCTGTCTTCATCAGCAGGAACAGGTTGACATGCGTATCATAGGGTTATTGTGATGATTAATAAGGCAAAGCATATTACGTGCCAGCCTTGTGGCTGAGCCCATGGATACGACCCCACAGAAGAGAGACTAACTTCTCCGTCCTTTTCTCACTATGTCTTTCCATTGGGAGCTCCTGTGCATTTTCAAGCCTCAGGGAGGACCCTGGGCATGGTGTTATCCACAGGGCAGAGACGGAAACTCAACTCTAATGAAGCTTCTGGGAGTTCTGATAGCATCCACTCCTTGATCAGCCCCTGCCTGGGTTTTGAGAAACAGACAAACCCATGCATTCATGCGACTATTATTTCAACACCCTCTCCCTCCCTCTGGAAGCTGACTTTTCCTTAAGACAAAGAATCACTTTGCCTTTTGAATGTCTAAAACTTCGGTTTATCTCCCTCCTTCCAACCCTCTCTTCCTTGGTTCCTTCCTTTGTTCCTTCCTTCCTTTTCTCTTTCTTGTTACTTTCTTTGTCTGAGCTGATTGCCAATATTCTGTCACCACCACCACCTTCTGCCTTTTCATTAGATACATTTTTCAGGGAGTCCTAGGACATTATATAATAGTCTTTGCAAAAGGCTGGTGCGTTTTTATGTTCTCCCCTTTCATTCCCAAGTGTTTATAAGGAGAGAACAAACTGCAGCCAGGAACAAAAAGCAGAGAATTGGACAATATGCCTTTCCCAGACCCCTGTACAGAACTGGCCACTGGGCATCTCCCCTGGGGGGTCTGGCAGGTACTTCAAATACAAGGAAGCCCCCAGATGGGCCTCCACACACCTCCACTGTATCCTTCCCGTCTGAGGGCAATCGCCTCTTCCCAAGTGTTTGGGTTCATCTTTGATTTCGCTTTCATTCACACCCCACCTAATGGTCCATGAGTTCATCCTGTTGGGCTCTGCTTCCAAAGCACAGTCAGAATCCACGCCTTTTCTCCATTTCCACTGCTCATACCATGTTCTCACCCACCAGCATCCCTCACCTGGATTCCTCAAAAGCCTCCCCAAAGGCTTCCTGGCAGCCTTCTTCCCTCCACAGTCTGTACTCAGCACAACAGCTCGAGCAAACCGTTCAAAACCTAAGTCAGATCACATTTTTCTTATGATATTTCCTTGGCTTAAAACCTTGCAATGTTGCCCTGATTGGCTCAGCGCAAAAACCTAACTTCTTACAACATCTGGCGTCCCATTATCTCTCTGACCCATTTCTGTAGTCGTAATAATAGTAATACCTAAAGTTTATCATGTGCTTATTACGTCCCAGGTCCTCAGGTTTTATAGGTATTACTCAATCCCATAATAATTCTGCGATGCAAGGACTGTGGTTAAAACAGTAAAACAGGTAAGGAAACAGAGTCACAGAGTGGATAGGTGGCTTGCTTGCAACCTACTTCTTGGAAATGATGGGCCAGGAGTCACCCTCAGACCCCCCCACTATTTTGAGCACTCACTAGGGGGTCTTGCCCATGGCAATGATCACTGTGGCATCGGGGGGAATATGTTTGGAACTCTAGCTTTGCCACTCACTCATCGTGTGATCTTAGGCACGTCACTTCACCTTTCTGCATCCTTGTCCCATAAA
Organism: Panthera leo; assembly: GCF_018350215.1. Lineage (NCBI taxonomy): Eukaryota > Metazoa > Chordata > Mammalia > Carnivora > Felidae > Panthera > Panthera leo. The sequence goes on along the minus strand of NC_056694.1, from coordinate 33,338,267 downwards.
ATAGGATTTAAAAGAGGGTTGGTATTATCACGATGATAAATGAGAACACTGGAAAAATGCTTGTCATGTGTTAAGGACTCCATCAATACAAGATCTCTTTGGCTCCTCTCTCTTCCTCCCAAGAAATGTGGAATGGTATACTCGTCCAAGAGACAAGATACTAAAAAGAACATCGTTCTGATACCAGCTGCCAGGGTGCACGGAGATTTCTAGACTTCCAGAAACACGAAGCACTCCAGAACTGCAAGTGGCAGCCTCTTTGACAGAAGGACACTTGGGGCTTCCTGTCTGTGCACCATAACGCACATTTTCTAGGGGGCATATCAATTATGCATTCTTGCCTCCATTAATATTTCAGGTTTCATAAGCATAAATAAAACATACATTAATTAGAAGTTTGTAATCAGACCATCCTTTCCCGATCTTCTCCCGCCACCAGCCTTGTTTCCAAAGCCAAGAAGGTGTATGGTCCGCGGTCATAAATCATCTCGTACCATCCTTTCAGGGCAAGGGCGAGCTCCCCTGCTGGGTCAGAACAATTGGTTCGAAGAAGCTTGCTGTTCAGTCACCAAGCACCGACAGCGACTGAATTCTATTGTTTTTCCCTTTTAGAAGAAATTAAAATTATTCATGAGGTGCCGCTTAGCTGAACACTTGGATCCTTCTCCCCCACAGCAGGGACAGGTTTCCTGGCCAGAACTTGCTGCCGAAGAATTTAACATTGGTTAAAAGCGAACATCTCCTCCAAGGGGGGACATTAATACACTTAATGTTCTGGGAGTCTTGGCATCTCTCGCTGAGAGGTTGCCAAATAAATTACATTAGGTAGGTACTTTTGCTCTTGATGGGATTAACAGGTGGCCCAAGGACATCACACAGATGTATTCACTTGGAGCAGGTGCAAGCTGGTGTGCACTGTTCATATCTCCAAAGCATGGAATGACCAGCACCTTCAGTAGGTCCTTGGACATGTGCAAGCCAGCAGGTGCTACCGAACTTGGGTATTGTTCTCACTTGTACCAACGAGGGTCTGGGCACCTATAATGGTTTTCTCCCAATGTGTGAACTGGCAGAGGACAGGAAGGAGGCTGATTCTTCTTGGATTGCTCTCGGAGCTCCCCGAGGTAAGGGTGGCTAACTCCAATGCCCGCAGCCACACAATGGGAGGGAGCAAAACAGGATGAATGAAGAGTCCGAGAACGAGAGACTAAGGCAGAGCAGCCAGGACACATGGATCGTACACAATGGAGCTCGACTTTGAACGCAGACCTGTCTGGCTCCCAAGTTCTCAAAATCTCTTCTGTGCACGACTTGGATCATGAAATAAAGCAGGACGGGCTTCAGAAATCCACAAATGCCAGGGAGTTCTGTCGTAAATCACTTCCCGTGCCCAGCTCTCAATGGACAGATGAAAGGTCATCCTCTCCATTCTAGAAGAAAAAGAACTTATGTGACTGTGACTGCAGAATTCATCGCATGTTCCTCTGTTTCTGTGTCTTGTTCCTCTGAAGCACTGTGCTCAGGGAATTCCAACAAAGCCCACTCGTCCACCTGCCATGTTCTCTCCCTGATGGCATTCTGTCTTTCTGATACTTGGCTTTCTTCCTTCTCTGTGCACAGACCTCAGCTTCAGTCCCTCTTGCACTGAGTGGATGTTGGATCGAGCCCACAAGTCCCTTGCAAATTTTAGAGCCCTGGATCTGACCACAGAAGCATGAGAGTCCTCTGGGCACCCATCACTGAAGGCAGAATGTTTTGACCATGACCCCTGCGCCCAGCACTGTAGTTGAATGTGACCCGTGTGAATCCTTCATCAGTTCACGAATCACTGCATTTTACCTGCCATACGACCCTCATTTCTGCCACCTGACATGCCACTGCTCAGTGACCCGTGCCAGTCGGTAAGGATCTGGTTAAAATTATTTACAAAATGGGTGCTTTTGTAAATTGCCAATAGCTGTGAAATTTGGTGCAAGCTTTTAGGGGGAAAATAAAGTTGGAAATGAAATCAAGAATTCCTAAGACTGTTGCGTGCCGTTTTCCTTGGCAGTTCTGGGAATCCATCCTGAGGGAATCCTTCTTATATCCTTATGCCATTTATTGAGCACCTTCTCTGTGCCAAGCCATAGTTTACATAAACATCTCATTTATATCCTCAACACTGCCAGGGGGCAGATATAAATATCACAGTCACTGAAAGCCACGGAAACTACCACTCAGGTTGAGTTACTTGCGGGAGTCCTTTGGCTGCTGGGTAAGAAAGGATCCAGTTTTCAGCCCAAAGCACTTTTTCTTTAGACAAATTGCCCATGCATTTGGCCACACTCCATAGCAATGCTATTTTGGAAGCTCCATTTAATAAGTTAAAATGAGTTTTATGGGCAGCTGAGTAATTATCTGACTTGAACTCAATTAAAAATTGAGTCCATTCTGCCTGAGTTTGAGGGATTCTTCTGATTGATGCTGGACAAATGGATTTCTCCTTTTAACCAGAACTCCGAGGTGCAGATGGCCAGGCTGGCTTCTGTACAGAGTGTCCACAAAGAGGTTCGCGTGACAGACCCACGCGCCCACTGGTCCACGTGAGTACGCGGTGTGCATGTGCACCAAGCAGGGAAAAGATTCCTGACTCCTGCAACCAGGCATCTGATTTGCATTCTCAGCAGCCAAGTGGTTTCATTGAAACATATTTCTTTTCAAAAGGTCAGTGAGGCTCGAAGTGCATGGGCTCCGGAATCCCCAAAGCTTGTCAACATGCCTGGCCGCTTGGCAGCTGTGTGAACTTGGGCAGGTCACTTCCCATCTCAGCAACATTTGTTTTCATAGGTGACTGACGGAACGGGTGGTCGGGGACTTCAGTCGCAGGCAGCAGGAGCCAAGTGCAGGAGTCACAGGGAGGGACCAGAGAAGACCAGAGGCAGGTGCAAAGCTGTGCAGGGGCATCAGCTGCCCCAGATGCCCAGAATTGGTGGTCATCACCCCTAGCAGCACTCGACAGCCTGCACGGGCCCCAGCGCCGGCCCTGGATGTCTGGGCACGGCGTTAGCCCGGTGCCCTTTATATGCCCGAGAAACTGGAAGACGCAGCCACCAAGCCACTAACGGTTTTCAAAACGATTTCAAAACGTCCCCCGTGTTTTTGGTGCCCGTTACTCCGATTCCACCGTAGAGAAGATACAGCCGATTTGCAGAGCCTGGCAGTCACTGAGACCTGAGAGAGCGGTCATTTGGCATTTTCACCTTCTAAAGTACGGGCGGGCTCTGCTTCAAAAGGCGGGGAAGATGTGGGTGGCAGAAGGAGCTTCGGGTGCTGGATAGCCGGCAAGAGAAGGGCAAACACCTACTCCACGTGGGAATAATCACACCCGTCCAGTTGCTTCCATCATTCACTCACTCATTGCACGAGCGTTTATTGGTCACCTATTATGCACTAAGCACAGGGAAGCCGCCAAAACGGGCTTACTGGGAAGGCTTACATCGCTGCTCAGAACAGCAGCGTCGCTGTTTTCAGGCACGAGTTTTGTGCCAGGCGCAGCACTGGGCACTTGGCTCATCTCCCTCTGCAAGTTCATGAGCCATTACTGCCCAAAGATCACGGCATGGCGCCACCGTGCAATGATTCGCAATAGCAGGTGGTCAGTAAAAGTGAATTCTCTTTCTTCCCGGCTGGACAGGTTCGACGTGTGATCCCTGGAGATTAAGTTTTCTTGCTTTTCTTTTAGACATCAGTGAGCTCACGGATCAAAACATGGAAACCTGGTGATTGTGTCTGAGTGCGTGATGTCAGCCGCTCCAGCTCAATCACTGGTGACAGCTGCCAAGCAGGTGACAAAGGGAATGAAGGGCACCAGCAGCGTTGACCCGCAGCTTGGAAAGGCTTGCCACTTGCAGACCGAGATAACCTGTCACCAGACCCCCTCCCTGTGCTGAGTTAAGCTGATACAATTACAGGCATGTTTCCATTCGGGAAGTGATAGAGCAGGCTTTCGGGCTGTCACATCCGGCATCCCGGCTTGTTGCTGTCTTGGGACCTGGGCTCTGGGCATGCTTCTTCCTAAATTTATAACCATCCTGAGACTTGGTCACTTACTTCTACGATCGTCACAAAAGTGGTACCCAATCCTGTGGCTGATCAAAGTGAAATGCGGGAAGGCCAGCAAAGCGCCTGGCTTACGAGGGTGGTGCTAATCGGCAGCCGCTGCTGCTGCTGTTGTTACTATCATTGTTATGCCTGTCCCCAGCTCTGCCGCGTATGGCATGGGTTTAGCCAAGCCGCTTGCCCCCTCGGTGCCTCGCCTAGATGCGTCTCCGGGTCCACCGCATAGAAACACTCCAAGGATGAGTAGGGAAAGAAGACCAGTCAACACTGAGAAAATTACCTCCTGGGGACAAAGTGACTCCTGTGTGTGACAAGATACGAAGGGAAAGCCTGCCTGGTATTCGAGAGCCAGCCTCGGGCAACGTGGGTCATGAGTTTTCGGAACACCCCTTGCTCATGTAAAACAGGGCTGTCTGCCTGCCTCTCAGGTTACCATGAAGACAAGTTAACGGAAAGCATGAGAAAGTTCCAGAAATCCCAAGGCTGTGGACTTTCTAAGACTGCCATTTCCTAGAGCAGAAACGAACCCCTCTGTCACTGTGCAGGCAGCCCAGCACTGGGCTCTCTGATCTTTTGAGTCCAGCCGCGGGCTGCTGAACCCCATCCCCAACGCCGCCTCTGCTCGGCCGTCTCCCTGAACCCCGGGACCATCTGTCCCAAACATACTGTGTGTGTCTTACCTTTGCATGTGTTTTTCCTTCCCTAGAAAGCCTTTGCTGGGCGCACCCGGCCCGTGTCTTCCCCTCAGCCCAGCACCTAGCTTTCTGTGCCCACCCGTCCCGCTAATTTCTGGACTGCTGGTATCTGTCCACCACTTGAGGGCAAGGTCCTTGCCCATCCACCCCGGTAAGGAGCCAGACAGACACGAGTCAGCGTCGCAGATGGGCTGAGCTCCGACCCTGGGTTCAGACCTCACCTTGTTCCCTTATCACCTGGGTGACATCAGGCAGGTTAGTCAAGCAACCTGAACCTCACCTCAAGGGAGTCTGATTGGCCCAGGCTCAGGGCTCCTTCCATTTGTTGAGCATTTGAGAAGCCCGGGGATCTTTCGGAATACCCAGATTCTGGTTCAGGAGGTCAGGGGTGGGGCCCGAGAGTCTGCATTTCTCACAAGCTCTGTCTGGTCACGCTGATGCCATAGGTCTGTGGACCACACCGAGCAGCGTGGGCGCAAAGGACGCTGACTGGAGCACTGGGCCATTAGGGGGAGTTCAGTTTGAGGGAGCAAGCTGACAGTGGAGACAGGCTGATACAAGGACCAGTGGACACTATGCCCCGAAAGCCTCAAATCCACAGATCTTGGCTAATCAAAGCACTCCTCGTATTAGCTGTCATTGGCCAGTTTGGGACGAGGGTCCAGTGGTGCAGCAGAAAAAAAGAGCCCATGCTCTGTGTCAGGCTGATTAATTACCACTTCCTGGCTAATGAAAAAAAAAAAAAAAACCTAAAACCTGCCATTATTCTAAGCTTGTTTTACTGTTCTATTTAAAAATATTTTAAAGCTTATTTTTGAGAGACAGAGCGTGAGGGGGGAGGGGCAGAGAGAGAGGGAGACACAGAATCTGAGGCAGGTTCCAGGCTCCAAGCTGTCAGCACAGAGCCTGACGTGGGGCTCGAACTGACAAACCGTGAGATCATGACCTGAGTCAAAGTTGGACGCTTAACCGACTGAGCCATCCAACCACCCCCGTTGTTCTTTTTTAAACACCGACATCATCGATACGATGGAAATGATGATACTTAGCACAGCAGGCTGTTTTGGGGGAAGCACTCTGTACATGGTAGGTACTCACTAGGGAACGCGACTCCCATCTCACAGGGTGCCTCGTGTCCCCCACAGTAGTGGCTGAACAATGGCCCCCAAAGATACCAGTTTCTAATCCCTGCAACCTGTAAATGTGACCTAATTTGGGAAAGAAGGGTCTTTGCGGCTGTGATTGAGCTCAGGACCTTGTGACAGGGAGACTGCCCAGTGAGTCCTAAAGGCAATCCTAAGTGTCCTTACATGACAGATGCAAAGGGAAAGAACACACACAGGACAGGAGGGGGCACTGTGACCGAGGAGGCAGACAGACTGGCAGGTGCTGACCTTGAAAACTGGAAGGACTCGGCCACACGCCGAGGAGTGACAGCAGACACCAGGACTTGGAAGAGGCAGGGAGGATCCTCCCTGGGAGCCTCCCGAGGGACCATGGCCCTGCCGACACCTTAATTTCAGCCCCGTGACAGTGACTTTGGACTGCTGGTCTCCAGACCTGTTACAGAATGCTTTTCTGTTGCTTTAAGCCACCAAGTCTGCGGTGTATTTGTTACAGCAGCCACAGAAGACAAATGCATCCACTTGATTGGAGATCTATCTTCCTGTGCACTGCATTGCAGCAAGGCAATGCATTCGCAGTGAGAATGCAAATTCGTGGTCTCCTAGGAACGCATGCATCGGAGGAGAGAATGATGCTCAGCCCAAACAGGGAACTTTTTAAGTGAGCATTTCAGACCTTCGACGGCTTGAGTTTTGGCCATAAAGCCCAGCTTGAGACATTCGTGGCATTATCTGGAGGAACTGGCGTTCCCTGGGAAGGTTCCTGGGATCTTTTTCAGCTAAAACCATCATGTGTGTGTGTCTTAGTGCCTGAGCTGGGCTGGAGAGGCAGAGGCATCACCAAGAGGAGGCCACCTTGTTTATGGAATTCAGCTTCATGGAGCAAATACGCGGAGCGAGTTACGGATGAAACTGAAGGGTCACGGTGGATACATCATCGCTAACAAATGGTGCGAGATTCAGTTACTGGGTGTGGGGCAGTGTGCCAAGAAGCTATACGGTCTCTTGGAACATCACAAGCTTAATGCTCTCCGGTAAGTTCATTTCTCAGTTAGGAATCTTAGGCTCGGTAAATGTGCCCAAGGTCACAGAGCTGGAAGGGGTCACAGAGCTGGAGACTTATAGCCAGGTCTCTTGGATTTCAGTTGGCTTTCTCAAAGCTGGCCGAAGACAGGGGAAAATCTTCTAGATGTGCCTGCCTGGGGTGGGGGGACGCATTTCTGTGTCCTTCCCCCCATCTTGTTTCTGTTTGCTACATAGAAGCCTGGTTCTGGAGCTAAGAGTTTCCAGTGTTTTTTTTTTTTTTTTTTTTTTTTCTTTTTCATGTGGACTCATACCAACACCGAGGTCTAATTTTTTCTGGAAGTCCTTTCGGCTACTTTTATTATCCTTGAGCTGAAGGAAAGCGTGCGTGTGCCTGTGTGTGCACACATGTGCAGGCACATTTGGTCTCATCAGCTCCCTCGTCTAGGGCTGTGCTAAACGACCGTCTCTTGGAAAAGAACAACATTGCTGCTTGTTGTCAAGCTGATTAATTGCTGGTGCGGCTAGAATGGAAAACAGACCACATTTCTGTCTCAACCTTGTTACGTCCCCCATTTTCTGGGATTCTTTTTCCCCTTCTTAATCTAGCTTCAACATCTTAACGGCCTTGTGGAATCTTCATAGAATCCTGTTGGACTTTCCAATGTGACTCTCTCTGAGAGAATGGGGGAAAAACTACATTTCTCTGGCTTCTCACAAATTCTCGGAGGTTATGCAGAGTTCCTCAAATTATGGGCCATTTCTAAGGTGGTTGGATGTCGTCATAATGTCCTCAACCCTGCGTCCAATTCTGGCAGCTTCCAGCGTATTTCATGAAAAAGATCATGAGAGCCAGCACAGTATCAGGTGTTGGTCACCGTTCACCGCATTTTACATACGTTGACTCATTTTAAACTACACAACTCTGTGAAAGAGGCACGATTATTAACTCTTGAAGATAGTACAGCCGGGGTTCAGAGAAGTTAAGAAGCTTTCCCAAGGCCACACAGCTATTAATTGTAGGATTTGGATTCAGGTGTCCTGGCTAAGAGTCCACGCTCTTGACCATGCTACAAAGGTCCTATATTTACCCTAAAGCTGTTCTGTTATATCCTAAAGTAGCTAACATGAGCGAGTCTTTATTATGTGCCCAGTAAATTGCGTGATGCTTTATATACGTTTTGGTTTCCAAGTCTGGCTGATTATCACAACTGCCTGGGAACTTAAAAAAATTTCAGAGTCTCTGTACTCCACCTCTAACCTCCTCAACAGCTGTTAGGAGAAGGGAGAACAGGAATCTGTATTTTGAGTTCCAGCTTAGTCTGCCTGCCAGACGGGTCCTGGGCAACTTAGGAGGGGGAATGAGATAGCCTTCCCTCCTTCTTTTCTGAGGAAGAATGATCATGGTCCCTCAAAAGCCCTCTGTTGGCTCAACCTCAAGAGGCCATGCCCAGTGGGGCAGAAACAACAAGGACTGCACGCTGTGCCCCTGGCCCCTCACACCACCCCACCCCTCCACCACAATGCTCCAGCCACACTTGCCTTCTCTTTGCCTCAGGGCCTTTGCACTGGCTGATCTTCTTCCTGGACCACACGACCTATTCCCCTAGCTGGCTCCTGCCCCTTTGGGTTTCAGCTTAAATACTGCATCCTCAGAGAAGCTTCCTTGGCCACTCTGCCTACATACGTCCTCCCTGTTTCTTTCTCCTCCCTTCGAGGAGTTGGCAAATATTCTGCAAAGAGCCAGACAGTACATATTTTAGGCTTTGTGGGCCACCTAAAGTTCATGTTGCATTTTATTATTTTTGCTTACAACACTTTAAAAATGTAAAAAATTGGGGCATCTGGGTGGCTTGGTCTGTTAGGCATCCGACTCAATCTCAGCTCAACCTCAATTTCAGGGTCATGAGTTTAAGCTCCATGCTGGGCGTGGAACCCACCTTAAACAAACAAAATAAAATATAAAAAATCATTTTTAGATTACGGTTTGCTGACCCTCCCTTTTTTAATTAGAGAGAGAGAGAGAGTGAAAATTTTTTTTCTTAATTTTTTTTTTAATGTTTATTTATTTTTTTGACACAGAGAGAGACAGAGCATGAACAGGGGAGGGTCAGAGAGAGGGAGACACAGAATCTGAAACAAGCTCCAGGCTCTGAGCGGTCAGCACAGAGCCCGACGCGAGGCTCGAACTCACGGACCGTGAGATCATGACCTGAGCCGAAGTCGGCCGCTTAACCGACTGAGCCACCCAGGCGCCCCAGAGCGTGAAAATATTAAGCAGGCTGCACATTTAGCATGGAGCCCAATGTGGCCTTGATCCCAGAACCCTGGGATCATGACCTGAGCCAAAATCAAGAGTCAGATCTGAGCCACCCAGGCGCTCCTATTTGGTGACCCTTAATTCAGCACCCAGTTCATATTCTATCCATTACTACCCTTCTCACATTGGTTCTCTGAGAGCTCACTGCTGTATATCTACTGCCTGTCTTCTCCGCTAGACAGTGGGCTCCACGAGGGCACGAGCTCAGGATCACCAGTGAGCATCAGGCCTTAGTCCAGTGTCCGCCCGTTGAAGATACTTAACAGGTACTGATTAAATAGTTTGTCATTTCATTTTCAATCTGCTGCCTTTTCCCCGAACACTGCCAGGAAGCTTCAGGCCAGGCTGGCTTGGAGTGACCAGAAGTCTCTATGATGTTTCTCCTACCCCCTTTCATTGCATGCTAAGGGACTTAGGATACTTGTGTTGAACAAATAGGTTCCCAGTCTCTGGGCTCAGAGGAGGCTGCCCACCTCCATGAAGAGAGGTCGAAGTGGGAAAAGGTGAGCACAGACACCTGCCCCACCTGACATATCAATTTAGATGCCAACAGCCGGCCCGCAAGTAACTTCCAGGTTCCGCTTAACTGAAAACCAGGCAGTTAATTCACCGGCTCCCAGCTGGCCTTGCCACAGTGGCCACCATTAGATGTCAGACACCAACCCCACCAAATACGGCAAGATGTAAGCCTGCTAACCTGGCCACTACCTGATCTTATTTGCGATGATGATGATGATGATGATGAAGAAGAAGAAGAAGAAGACGACGACGACGACGACAACGACAATGACAGTAATGATGATGATGTTTTTTTTTTTTCTCTTTGGAAGTGAAAATACCTTTAGTTTTTATTACCCAGATAATTTGTGGGAATTTTAGAAACTTTAATCTGGGAAAGACTAAAAAGACAAAAAAGTTGCCCAAATTCCCATCAGCCCTGTGTAACCTGTTAGCTGCTTTCAATATTTTTTTAATGTTTATTTTTTGAGAGAGAGAGAGAGTGGGGGGAGGGGCTGAGAGAGAGGGAGACACAGAATCTGAAGCAGGCTCCAGGCTCCGAGCTGTCAGCACAGAGCCCGACGCGGGGCTTGAACCAACAAACCACGAGATCAGGACCCGAGTCAAAGTCGGACGCTTAACCAACTGAGCCACCCAGCACCCTGGGTTTCAGTATTTTACTTTCAATATATATATTTTTAAATTTTTTTTAAATGTTTTTATTTATTTTTGAGACAGAGAGAGACAGAGCATGAACGGGGGAGGGTCACAGAGAGAGGGAGACACAGAATCTGAAACAGGCTCCAGGCTCTGAGCTGTCAGCACAGAGCCCGATGCGGGGCTCGAACTCACGGACTGTGAGATCATGACCTGAGCCGAAGTTGGACACTCAACCGACCGAGCCACCCAGGCGCCCCTTTACTTTCAATATTTTAAAGAGCACATTCAACATTCAATGATGGTGATTTTAATGGACAAGTAAAGGAGAACCAAAAGAGGGGAAATATGCCCTCTGTCAAAGTGACAAATAAAAGCTCAGGGCTCTCAGCTTAAATGTAAGCACTAATCCCAGGGGGCCCGTCCAAGAAGGAAAGGACTATGTGCCAATTCCCTGGACCTTACTCTCTGGATTCTTTGGCCAGAAACCATCGAACCCGATATCTGTACCTCCAACAAATGTGTTCCCTCTTGCCATGGCCACGCAAGGCCATGTGCTGTTTACATACAGTGTGAGCACTGATCATTTTCTTATCGGGGAAAACAGCTTCCCGAAGTACTCTGGGCCACCAGAAGCCGGAACTGGAGATAAAACAGTGGAAGTGACTGCTGTCCGTTTGACTCAGATGAAGCCTCTATGTACCGCGTCGTTGAAAAACTTCCAACGGGAAAGGTCAGAAATGACGGGCATCGAGGCCCGTCCCTGGACTCCTCTGCCTGATGGAGTTCGTCTCTGCACACTCGTTGGCTCCTCCCCGAACAAGGAAGGTTTGCAACTAGTCTTGAAGATACTTCAGGAGACAGGCGCCTTTATCCAGGGCGGTCACGTGGTATTACACCCTGAATAACTGATATTTGCTCAGATATCGGGCGTCAGGCGCTTGGAGAGCATCCGGCGTTTCCCACGCACGACGACACCCTGTGAGTGGCAGTGATCTCGTTCTGCACACAGAACAGAAGCGAACGCCGAGGCCAAGGGCAGGCGGGTGACGTGTCCGGGTCCCCAGCCAGCAAGCCTGGGGGTCTGAGCTGCCCTCGGAGCTGCTGTATGGCCACTTCTAGCAACACCCTCGGTACAGCTTTCCTGCACTCGTGTTATGTGACCGGATTCCATCACCAAGGAAAGACTCACAGAACCACAGAGAACCCGGTGCCGGCACAATCAAGCCACCGAATGAACACCAGCAGCTGCTTCCCGCTGGACGTGCTGTGCCCTAAGGAAACGAGACCCTCGTGGGTGGAAGCCATCAGATTTGGAGGACGTAGACCACCGCCATTCCGTGGCTGTGTCGCTCACAGGTGAAAACACGCCTCAACGAACTGGACTCGGATTTGAAATATGTGCTCTGTGGATTTGGGGCAGGCAGAATTTCACGGGCAGATCACTGTGCCCTGGCATGCCGCCGAGAAGTGGACCTGGGCTGGGGACACCTGGCCCTGCCATCCTCTGTTGTCATAGGGGACGAAGGGCTCGATCATCCCTTCCCTACTTCATCTGATGAGCAGGGAGACGAGAGAAGGCAGCGGGGTGTGACGGCAGGACTGCAAACCAGAGGCGTCTGCATCCGGGTGCGCATGGATGGGACCCCCGGGGGGAGTGGCCCGGGGAGATCTCCCCTAGGGAAGACACAGAGACACACAGGGTCAAGCCGCTCGCCCGTGTATCCTCAAGGAGTTAATCTCTTAATATGAACAAAAACTCTCCAGTGTACTTTCCACATCCCCCCCAAAGCCCGCATCTCCACCAGCTGAAAATGAATCACCCCCCACACTCAGAGTGCAATGGGGTGTCATGTTCTTTGCTTAAAACCAGCAGTAACACCCGAGCGCCAAAAAAGCCCAAGTAATTATATGTCTGTTTCCTCCGTTATCATTTGCGTGTAACCAAGGCACCTGCCATGTTAATTGTGCCCTTTTTATAAACATCTTCTCCAGCCAACCGACCAAAGATGCACTTTGGGGATGGAGGGGAAGGATTCGTTTTACATCAGATCTTCAGATTTTTCTGCAGTTCAGTGATGTGCTCATTCAGATGCCAAGCCTTCACCCCGACTATGAGGGAAGACGAGTTGCCGAACTTAAGAAAAAAGAGAGAGAACGTAAAGGATCCTCAGAGTAGGAGAATCTAGAAGGGAGTCAACCAAACCTCCCTGCCTGGTGTTCAGAGTCCTAACATCACAATGAGGATGAGGTTTCCAGAAGAAGAATAGGAAAAAAAAAAAAAAAAAAAAGAAACGTGCCCATTATAGCTGTATCATCTATGCATCGTGAAATATTCCTTAACGGCTATCTTTTTTCCTATTTATACACAGAAGCAAAATATACGGTGAAGGGCACACATCTTAACTGTACAGTTTGATTACCTTTTTTTAAGATTTTTATTGTGGTAAAACGTATCCAACCTAAGACTTGCCATTCTAACCATTTTTACATGTAAAAGTCAGGGGCATTCTGCTGTTTCCAAAAATCTTCATCCTCCCAAACAGAAACTCCGTAAGTGTTAGGCACAATTAGTTTTTACACACACACAGACACACACACACACACACACACACACACACACACACACACACACACAAAACAAGTAGACCAAACCCAGATGGGGACACACAGCGTTTCCAGCTTCCCCAGGCACTCGTCCGTTCCTCCCAGTGAAAACCCCACTGTTCTGACATCTGTCACCATGGATTAGTTTTGCCTGAAAATTTGTATAAATGGAATCAAACAGTATGTACTTTTTCTGTGTCTGACTTCGGTCACCCAAGAGTGCCCGTGAGGTTTGTACATTCCTTCCTCTTGGCCGCCATGTTGGTTTGCTGGGGCTGCCGTAGCAAAGTGACCCAGACCGGGCAGCTTAAATCCTAGGGATTCATCTCACAGTTCTGGAGGCTGGAAGCCAAAGAACATGGTGTCGGCAGGGCCAGTTTCTGCAGACTCTCCCCTTGGATGGTGGGCTTCTCCCTCCATCTTTGTGGGGTCTTGCCTCTGTACGCATCTATGTGTTAATCCCTTCTCCTTCTCCTCCTCGTCTCCACCTTCTCCTCCTTCTTTTTTTTATTGTTGATTTATTTATTTTCAGAAGGAGAGAGAGTGTGTGAGCGGGGAGGGGCAGAGAGAAAGGGAGAGGGAGAGAGAGAATCTGAAACAGGCTCCACACTGTCAGCACAGAGCCCGACGCGGAGCTCAAACCCACGAACTGCGAGATCATGACCTGAGCAGAAACCAAGAGTTGGGACACTCAACCAACTGTGCCACCCAGGCACCCCAATTCATTCTTCTTACAAGGAGATCAGTTACACTGGATTAGGGTCCACCCCAGTGACCTAATTTAACCAAATGACCTCTTTAAAAACCCTCTCTGCAATCACAGTCATGTCCTGAGGTGCTGGGAGTTAGGACCTCCCCATGTGAATTTGTGTAGTGGGGGGACACAATTCCACCCCAAACGGCTACATACCTCAGTCATAAAGGGGCACATGCTTAGTGTTTGCAAATATTTCAAGTTGTCCAAAGCAACTGCACCAATTTAAAGTCCTACCAGCAGCTTGTGAGAGATCTAGGACTTCTGTATCCTGGGCAACACTCAATGCTGTCGATCTTCACTTTGGCCACTCTGGTGGGAAAGTGGCAGCCCCGTCCTGTGGTTTCCCCAAGCACCTCTTGAACGGTAACTTGGCGTCTGACTTCATGTACTATCAGGACATATTCTGTGGTCACGCTTGGAAGCTGTGCAGCTCACAAAGATGCCAGTGCCATGCGTTCCTTCACAGGGCTGCAAAGCGCTTGTGGGTGTTGTAAATTTACAGCTTTATGAATTTATGAAATTTCTCAAAACTCCTCAGTCAGTGTGTGTTACTTTCCTAAGTTGGGCGGGGGGAAGCCTTATTTAAAAAAGGAAGGTGGAGGGGCGCCTGGATGGTTCAGCTGGTTAAGGGTCCAACTCTTGATTTCAGCTCAAGGTTCATGAGATCAAGCCCCGCATCAGGCTCTGTGCTGACAGTGCAGAGCCTGCTTGGGATTCTCTTTCTCCCTCTCTCTCTCTGCCCCTCCTCCACTCATGGTCTCTCTCTTTCTCCCCCCTCCCTCCCTTTGGCCCCTCGCCCCCCCTCTCAAAATCAATAAACATTGAAAAAAAAAGAACGTGAAAACATCAGGAAACATCTGCTTGGGCATTCGAGGCAGGAGCTCGGGAGAGGGGAGTAGGGGTGCAGCAGTGAGTATGCTTTTTAATGTTTCCTCTTTTGTGGAGCTCAGTCATCAAAAAGCATCAGGCTGTTGGGGGAAGCACATGCCGTTGGGGAAGCTTCTGGAAGAAGACAGAGCCGGATTATTGGAGACGTGCACGCACACACACGTGTCTGTGTGCGTAATGGTTTGGTATACACATACACTATGTTTTTGTGGAATGATGTGAACCAGATGCTGTGCTGAGAATCTTCTTAGCGATCTTTGTAACATTTTAATGAACTTGGTGGTGGCACCTTATCAACCACAAGAACAGTTACCATCATCGTTCGTATTTATCGATATTCAGAGAGGTTAAGTGTCTCTCCCAAGGCCACACAGCTTGTAGCGGGGCTGACTGAGGAGTCTGAACTCAGATCCACCTGACCCTTCATTTGCTGATACTCTACTGCCTCCATGATGAGTCTGGGCCCTTCACGTGCTTTCCCTGCAGGGTCTCTGATGCTCACGATGGTGGATGGTGCGGGGTGGGTGTTATTAAGGCCCATTTTAAGGACAAAGAAGCACTGACCTGAAGTCATGTGACCAGGTGACCGTGCCAGGATTCAGACCCAGGTGGTTTGACTCCCAACTACACGATTGCTGTTATTCTTCATATTCTTTCAAATCTCTATCTGGCTCTGGCCCAACAAAAGCCGGCTTTGCACTACCCTTGAGGGACAGGTCCCTCCAGCAGGAAGTGTCCCTTGTACTGAGCTGAAATTGGCTTCCTTTCGACTCCAACAATTGCTTCCAGCTCACGGCCCAGAACTTAGTACTTAATTACATCGTGTCTTCTATTGTGTACTAATCATCTCTCGTGGTTCCTCCCTTCTCCGCGGCTCGCTTGCCAACTCCTCCAGGGCAGAGACCGAGTCTCGTAGGCCGCACACCTTCCAGAGTAAGAGCTTATTAAATAAATACTTGTTGGTGGAAAGTCCCACCATAATTCTCCCCTGGGGCCTCATCCCAGGTGTGTGGGAGACAGCGTAGCCAGGTCACAAGGGATTTGCAATTTAAATATGCACAGAGTTTGTGGGTAATTTGCATACTCCCTCAACAGACTGTGTGTGCAGTCAACACTTGGTAATTCTGCATTTAAAATGATCCTGCTCCCCCAAAGACTGTCATTTTTTCACAGCTCTTGTCTTAACTTTCCTCAACCCTGTGTTCCTATCAAATCAGGAACTGGGGGGTTTACACCCTGCATGGAAAGCGAAGACAGCCTAGGTGGCAGCAGAAAGGGTCAGGGTGAAGTCGCCTGGTTGAAATCGCGTTCGTCCTTTCAAGGCTAATTGCCACGCATGTTTGCCAGTGTCCTCAGACGCAATTACTCCTATGTTACTTTGTTCACACGACATGTGGTGCCCTTACGCTGTGTATCCTGGCTAGAAATTAGCATGCTTTCTATTGCAAGTGATGGAAACCCTCTTGAAAGCAGTTTCAGGAAAGAAAGGGAATTTGAAGTCATTGGCTTCTGTCAGTGAACCATCTTGGGACTTCAGACATGGCTGGATCTAGGGGCTAAAAGCAAGGTCATCCAGATTCCCTTGTCCCCACTCTGCTGCCAGCCCCAGTGTGGAAAGAGCTTCAATTGCCCAATAGAAGAAGACGAAATCTCAAGACGGCACCTCGTTGGTCTGACACAGGTCAGATGACCACCCCTAAACCAAGTATCATGGATGAAGAAAAACTGACCGGCTAGATGTTGGATGAGCTCCCGCTACACCCAAATCACGTGGTCCGAGAGTGGGGGAGAGGGAGTTGCCCAAAGAGCAGTCTATGGCTTCCGTTAGAGAAAACACAGACATACCCACACACACCCACCTACGTAGCAGGTCCTGTATAGGTCTGTCTTTCTTGCTGGCCTGGGGGCTCCTGGAGGGCAGGAGGAAGGCAGGAGACACCTGACACTGAACGTGTAAAGGGGTAGGAAAAAGAAACCTTCCAGGCACCAGAGAGCCCTTCCTTTCCCAACTGTGCACTGACAGGTATTGGGATGCTAATGGACAGACACGGTTCCTGCCGCCACGGGGCTTAGTCTTGCTGGCGAGGAACACACACAACGGACTTTAACGGACAGCAACGTGCATCATGCTGGACGCGTGAACAAAGATTCTGGTTTGCAGCCTAGAACACCGAGACGATGGAAGGGCAAGAACCGTAACGCCTTCTGTCCTCCTCGTAAAGCTCTTTCATACACTTTTGCAGCGGCCTCTAGGACAGTAGATGCAATGTGGGGATGTTCCCCCTTTGTGGGTAAGGAAAGGAGACTCTGAAAGGGAAGTTTAGCTGCCGCGGGCCGGTAGACAGCCACACCACACACCTTCCCGGTGATGACCCTATTTCCATCGATCTTCCCAGCAGCCCGGTGAAGTGTGATCTCATTTTAGACAGGAGGAAACAGCGGCTCAGGGATGCACGAGCTGGCTGGGCACCAGGCGGGACAGCAGAGACACCCCGGTAAGTGACTTTAGGGTCGCACAAACCCTGAGGCTAGGTCAGGACTCACCGCCCGAGCTCACGGCTCCAAGTCTGGGGCTTGCTCCTCGGCCCCACTGGGTGCCCCCTGCCCTCAAGCCGTGCCCCTCATCGGGGGCCACCCTGGTAGGTCATTAAAGATTGTTGCAGCTCAGCCAGTTGCTGTTGGCGGCCTCGCCCAGAACCCATGTGTCCTTTCTGCCTTCCTTGCCAGAGCCTTGCAGGCTTGCCCCAGAAATGCCAACCTCCTTTTCCCCGGGAGGCATTTCTGTCCCCTGCACCGCTCATTGCTAACCCTGTCCCAGAAGCTGGGTGGAGAGAGCAGCAGCGGCATGCGGCCAGCCCCACCGGGGCTCGGCTGGGTGAGTGTGGCGGCCGAGATCTGGCCTGTTGTGTGCATGTGGCGAGCAAGGGCCTGCTTCCTATTCTGCCAGTGTGTTGTGAGGGTGTCAAGAAAGATGCCAACGTTTTTTGTGTCTGAACACCTAGAAGCTGCCGCTCACTAAGATGAGGAGACACTGGCCGAAGCAGATTTTGTCTAGTGTCAACGGTTTGCTTTTTGTACCTGGTACGTTAAAGGTGCTTGTTGGGCGCCCACGAGGGGGACGTTTGGAGGCACCTGGGTCTGGAAAGGCGATGGGGCTGGAGCTGGGTCGCCCTGGAGCGTTCCAGCCTTAGAGGACAACAGGCGGCAGCAAGGACTGGGGAAGGCCTGGTTAGCAGGTGATGATAACCAAGGATGGGGCCACGGAGGCCAGGCAAGAAGAGGTTTCCAGAAGGGAGCAATTCGTTGCCTCAAATGCTGTTGCTAAGTTGGGTTCCGTGGGACCCAGGATCTACCTTGGTTTTGAAATGTCACGTGCCGCTGTGACCTTGGCCGGTGTGGCTTCTTGGGGAACAGAGGAAGAAAGCAGGAGAGAATGAGAAGATCACAAGCAGAGACCATTCGTTTGACGTGTCTGCAATAAAAAGGAGCAGAGCGGTGGGCTGGCGGCCGGACAGACCAGGGATGATTCTTCTCCAGAAAAGACACAGCAGCACATGTGCTCTGATGGGAACGACAGAGCCGAAAGGACACTTTATGTAGGACACTAGGGCAAAAGATGGTGCGACTGCAAGAACAGTGGCCCCGCGCAGGCTGGAGGGGGTGGATTCAGTGGACGAGCAGGGTGTTTGGCCTTTGCGTCCACACCCGTGCTCTCTCTGCCCTGCCAGGCGGCCTCTCCCGGCCACGACGCATCCTCGACTTCTCTCCCCGGACCCTCTCCAGACTTCCTGCCGGATGCTCGGGCTGGAGAGAACAAAGCCTAGGACGGAGCGCTTGCTATTTCTGCTGGCGATACCCATGAGTTAGAGGGAAGACAGAGACAGGAGGTGACAGGAGACTTCGTCCGAGCTACCGAATTTAGGTGTGTGTGCTGTGAGCGCACTTGTGAAATCACCTTGCCGGGGACGTCCTCAAGACCGGAGGCAGTTTCAAAAGGAACTTGAGGCACAGCGAACAAAGACTACTAAAAGAGAAGCGGCAAAACGATCTGAGACATTTGCAAACGACGTGGCTTTTACCATCAGCTCTCCAACTTAAGAACGGTTGACACTTAATAGGTTCCTTTCAACGTTACTCATGCAGCAGATGTAAAGTGAGGTCTGAGGGAGGCCCCGGCGGCAGAGAGAAGAGAGGCCCCTTGTCCTCAGGGAGGTGTAAGTCCGGTGCGGCAGCCCATGTCAAGTGTTCAGAGAGAGTCATAGATGCACAGGGTTGGGTAACCCAGGTAAGGTGGAAGGAAGCAAGGCTCAGGCAAGGGGTCTGGGAAGAGTAGACTCTATGCTGGAAAGCATAAGGACAAGTGTGCTCCTGACACAGGGAACAGCATGTGCAAAACCTCTGTGGTGTGAGGCACCAGGGCCCATTCAGGAAACGCCAAGGAACTCCGGGTGCCTGGAGTGGGGGCTTTATCTTGTGCACCACAAGGATCCACTGCAAGACTTTAATTGGGGAATAATCTGGGGGAGGGGCATGTTTCGAATTCAGAACCTAGAAGCAGCATAAAAGCAGTGGTCAGGCTCCAAGCCACTCCTCCATGAATGGACAGGCTAGGCTGTGTATCCTATGGCAGAGCCGAGTTAAAGAACGATCCAGGGCTTAGGGATCTGGGGACAGGTGTGGAAGGTGGAGGAAGGGTTTTCTGTCTCATGACCCCGTACAAAGCCAAGGTCTTGTGCACATCTATAAACAACCATTCTTCAAACTAAGATTTAAAGTGAGGAACTAGGTTTTTTAAGTACAGGTCTCTAGTCCCAGGGGCATCCATTAAGCATGCACTATGGACACAGCAAATACCTACACAGGGCTGATCTGGCCAGGCCCTGGGAGTGCACGCGGGTAGGTGAGCATTACACAACACAATCACTGGAGGGCCCGGGTGGCTCAGTCGGTTAGGCGTCCGACTTCGGCTCAGGTCACGATCTCGCGGTTTACGGGTTTGAGCCCCCGTGTCGGGCTCTGTGCTGACAGCTCAGAGCCTGGATCCTGCTTCGGATACTGTGTCTCCCCCTCTCTCTGCCCCTCCCATGCCCATTTTCTGTCTCCCTCTGTCTCTCAATAATAAATGTTTAAAAATTTTTTTAAAAATAAACAGTAGAATCACAGAGTGAGAACACTGTGCTCTTTTTGGGGGTCTTGCAAACCTTTCAAATGCTTCAGTGAGAAGTGCTCAGTCTGGGGCTAAGGGATCTTTGACACCTCGTCTTTCTATCACCACCTGTCGGACACATACACAGTGCCACACAGAGTGGGAGTCCATTCGTCTGAAATGTCCAGAGAAGTCAAAGCTAAGGAAGTAGATCAGTGATGGCCTGCAGCTGGGGGGTGGCAAAGGGGAGGGACCGAAATGATCAAGATGTTTCTTCCTGGGTGATGGAGAAGCTTCCGAGGTGGGCTGCAGTGATGGTCGCATAGCCCCATAGATAACGCTGGAAACCATCGTGCCGTCGGAACAAGTTAATCTTACGGTATGTAAATCACAGCTCAGTAAAACCGCTTAAGAACTGACCGAGTGTATGTGTGAAGGGCTGGAGGTTTGGAGACAGGGGGCCATGACAGTAGGCTGGTTTTCAAACTGTGCTCCTCACAGCTGCCCATGTTGAAGAAGAACCTACCAGAATGTGGCCAATCAGGGCGGGCTCAGTGCCACTCTGATCTGTCCTTATTTGTTGTATTAGCAGTTCACTCAGACACACAGAAACTGCTAGAAAAGAACAAAGCTCCCACCAGAGCCAAGGCGGGTTTGTCCTGCCCAATGCCGGTGGTGGCGTAAACCATCGCACGGGGCCATTTAAAGTCTGGGTCTCATGGTTTATTTAGGAAGGTGACTCATGCCTTATTTATGATAAAAAGAAGGTCAATGTGTAAACATCTCTGAACAAAACTTCCATGGGCACAGGGCAAGTGAGCATGTAGAAGGGTCTATTTGCATGTACATCTGTCACTTGGGCAATGTCAGGAAGGTGACACAAAGGACCCCATGATCCATCTATAGATTGAGGAGTGTCCGATTTGGATGCCAGTAGACAATTTCATCGGAGGACAAGGTCCCTAAGCTAAAAACTCCCCAAGAACCACCGGGCTAGAAGATGCGGCATGGACACCACTATCAGAGTTTGGTTTGGGTTTTCTATACTTTCTGTAAACCAAAGTAATTGCCATTTGTGACTTCCTTTACGGATAAGCAGATGAGGACCCTGAAACGCAGAGGGCTGAGCGAATGATGGGGCAGGCCAGCCTCTCCGTGGAAATCCCGTCTGCATGAGGCCAGTCCCCAGTGCCGATGGAGGGAGGGGATTCTGGGGGAGCTCGTCCCAGCTGTGAGTCCAGCCATGTCTGCTCGCGGGGCCAGGGTCACTCCCTGCTGCTTGCTGTCACTCAAGCGTGGCCTCTTAATGGGGCCTACAGGAGAAAACTCTGCTAAAACCACAGCAATCCTTCCACACTGCTGCTCAGGTCCTTCCGGTGACTCCCCCTGGTTAAGACTAAACCCCAAGGAGGGGCGCCTGGCTGGCTCAGTCGGTTAAGCATCTGACTCTTGATTCAGCTCAGGTCATGATCTCACAGTTTTGAGCCCGAGGTGGGCGCCATGGTGACAGCAGAGAGCCTGCTTGGCATTCTCTCTCCTCTCCCTCTCTCTCTCTCTCTGCCCCTCCCCCACCTGCTCTCTCTCAAAATAAATAAGTAAACTTAAAAAAAAGACTAGGGGCACCTGGGCAGCTCAGTCAGCTAAGCTTCTGACTTCGGCTCAGGTCATGATCTCACAGTTCGTAAGTTCAAGTCCCGCGTCAGGCTCTGTCTGTGCCGACAGCTCAGAGCCTAGAGTCTCCTTGGGATTCTGTGTCTCCCTCTTTCTCTGCTTGTCCTCTGCGCATACTCTCTCTCTCAAAAATAAAACATTAAAAAAATTTTTAAAAAGACTAAAATTCAGGGAAAAAATAGCGCACAGTAAGGTTCTATATGATCTCAACCCGTGTTGACCACACAGGGTAACTGAGCACATACAACTTGGCCAGTCAAAATTCAAATACCGTGAATTTGAAGTATTTGGAGAGAAGATGAAAAAAAAATGTGAAGCAGCTCATCACTACTTTTACACATTGTTACTGTTGAAATAAAAATATTTTGACTATATTGGCTAAAATGACATATA
Source organism: Panthera leo (assembly GCF_018350215.1). Taxonomy (NCBI): domain Eukaryota; kingdom Metazoa; phylum Chordata; class Mammalia; order Carnivora; family Felidae; genus Panthera; species Panthera leo. The sequence goes on along the minus strand of NC_056694.1, from coordinate 33,316,390 downwards.
TGAAGATTAATTTCACCTTTCAAACATGGCATGACTGGAAAACTTAAAATGACATTTGTGAACATTCTCTGTTCCTATTAGGCAGTGCTGATCCGGCCTCTGCTTGTTTCCTAAGAGTTACTGTCTGGCCTCTCGTTTTACCTTGAACAAGGCAGACGCACTCCGGGCTTCGGCACCTGCCCTCTGCTAACCCTGGAGAACGCTTCACTTACATAGCGTGACACATGGCTCCCTCCTTTGCCTCATCCTGGTCTCTGTTCACATGTGATCTTATGAGAGAAGGCTTCCCTGACTATACTTTCTAGAAAAGAAGCCTGGTTCCACTCAATTACCTTTTTCTTTTTTGGTTTTATTATCATCTTCATAGTACTTATCATTGATGTTACGCATTATACCTGTTTCTCTGTTTATTTCTGGCTCTCCTGCCAGAACATAAATTTTAAAGGGAAGGGGCTGTGTTTTATTCACCACTGGATCTTCCAGTGCCTGGCACAGATGGGTGATCTGCCTGCTCATGCCGAGCTCTATCTCAGAGGGAGTAATAAGGGGGAATAAGCAGATTTCTTCACTGCATTATGGTGAGTGTTATAAGGAAGAGGTACAGCTTACTGAGTATGTAGGGGAGGAGGTTCTTGTTTGTCTAGCTTCCATCCATTCACCCTCTTCTTTAGTAACAGAACCTGCAAGTTCCCCAGGTATCCATGCTTCCCTGAGAGCCAAGGGACTCAAGGGAAGGAGACCCCATCCTCACATGGGCCTGATTCTCCTTGCCAGTGATTGGTTCAGGAGTGGACATGAGACCCGACTCTGGTCAATGGGGATAGGAGGGCGTCCTGAGGGGACTCTGGGAAAATTGTATTCTTTCCTAAAAGAAGAGGTAGTGGTGATCTCTCTTTGCTTCTTTTATTTTTAAAGGTTTACTTATTTTTGAGAGAGAGAGAGAGAGAGAGAGAGAGAGCGAGCCAGCCCACACGCAAGCAGGGGAGGGCAGAGAGGGAGACAGAGGATCTGAAGCAGGCTCCCCGGTGACAGCAGAGAGCCCAATACATGGCTTGAACTCACGAGCTGCGAGATCATGACTTGAGCTGCAGTCAGATGCCCCTCTCTTTGGCTTCTAAGCACTGTCATGTCTGGATGTGATGCCTGGAGCTGTTGCAGCTATGCTGACAGCCCAAGGATGAAGCCAGCACCGAAGATCGGTTGAGCGGAGGGACAAGCATCTGGGTCTCTGCGAACGGCACCGAGCTGATGAAATGGCCCACCATGAGGCCTGTATGACTTTTGGATCCTCCAGGAGAGACCACAAGTGTCTAAATTCTTCCGTAATTTTGAGTGGAGATCTTGGTAATGTGCAGCTAAAAGCTGCCTCAACCTGACAGGTGACCTAGTTTTATGGGGTGTTGCTGAAGGCCTGTATTTTCCATCATGTTCTCCAAGAGGTGGACTCCAAAGTAGAGATTTTCCTGCAGGAAATTTATCAGTGGATACCCTTGAGATCAGCACCTGTTGGGGAGGCGGTGAGGGAAATGGAATCCGTCAAAGGAGGTGAACTATAATGCAGTAGCGACAAGGTCTCAGCTGATCCCACAGAAAGTTCTGGAGCTGGGATGGCCCCCAAGAGTTACAGGTCCTTGAGACAAAGGGGTTGGGTTGCTGTACAGCCATGGAAACAATTGGTAGATGTGGTTTGGGCCCAAAAAGGTGGAGTGACTTCGGGTGGGGCAGCTCTCTTTGGTTGAAGGCATTTCCTAGAGAGAGATATATGTGAGTTGTCAGCCACTGACATCGTAGCTGGAGGTGAGTCTAGGCTGCTTAGCACAGCACGATGACAACCCCCCGGAAGAAAGGACACCCAAGCCAGGATCCAAAGAGATGAGTAAGAGGTCCCAGTGGAGGGTTGGGAAAATGGGGACCATCCAAAGAATAAGTCATAGCATTTGCAAACCCTGGAGATAGCACAGAGCATGGTGGAATCCTTGGAACGGAGAGGTGATCCTGTCCTCCCCACCCCGTCAGCTTTGGCTGGGTTTTCGGTCACTCGAACCCAGTGAGTCCTGGTGGGTACATGCAGGCTCTAGACGGCAGAGCCAAGATCTGAAATCTGTTCTCTGTGACTGGAGAGTCCATGAACTTCCTCAACATGTCATACTGTCTCTCCCGGTAAACAACATGTCCCTGTATGTGAGTCGCTGAGTCCCTTGAAGCGTCTCTAGGCAAGATCTTTGTGTGGCCACACTTTGAAAATAAGGTTATCTGGGTCATTGCCAATGTACTGAATCCTACATTTTTTGGTTCCACAGGTTTGCAAAGCAGCTTTTATTCCATCTTTTCTACATTTAATTTCTGTTTGTGAGCCTCTCTTTGTCCCACCCCTGTGTGGTGGGATTCATAGGAAGGCAGGGCCATGGAAAAGGCTAGAAGGTCAGGCACTCAATCACAGCCAGAGTTCCATAAACGAATCCCAAGGATGGAAAGAGATGATTTCATTCACAGTAAATCAGTCACTTGCAGGCAGGGCTTTTTGTCACCTCTGAAGGCCAAATGTGTTTTTGGAGTGAGTTCATCAAGTAAAAGTAGCATCTGGAGACCAATCAACATTATGTCGAGGGAAGCCAACATTGTGGCTCCCAGTGCCCTGTCTCTGCAGAGAATGTGTCACTAAGAGCTATAGAATTTCCGGTAGGCTCATTAGCTGAGCACTTCCCCTCAAAGCAGCCACACTCCCAGGTCAAAAGAAATCAGGTTATAACCTGAGAAAGAAAATGCTCATCTCTTTGGTGTAAACCATGATCCAGTATCTCCCCACCTCTAGACTTCGGTACACGCTGCTCCGTCTGGAATGCCAATCTGTCTCCTATGCGTAGAAAACTCCTAGTCATCCTTCAAGACCCAGCTCATGAAACAGTCCTGATTGCTCCCAAGAGAAAGTTGTCCTCTCCTTGGAGCCTCCTCATTAATTTGCACGGACTATTTCTAGAGCATGTTTCTTGGTACACGAGACAATGTATTATCCTTCTTAGTCCCCTCTAGACTACAAGCTCCTTTGGGGGAGGGACATTTGTCTCTACAATCTCAAGGTTGCCAGACCCATGATATGTCCTCAGTGAGGGTTCGACGAATAAATAAAAGCCCTGCACGAGTACGTGACAGAGGAAGCCGGTGTGACAATACACGGTGAGCGTGCGTTGCCTGAACGGTGAGTCCGCCAGTGAGTGGTCGTGTGTGTAAACGAGAGCCTGTGTGGAACCGAGTGGGTGAAAGAGGAGTCGGGGGATGAAGGAAAGTCTCTGAGTGAGGAGCAGACTTGGAAGTCAGTCTTTGTATCTGACCTTGGCAATGGGGTAAACTCTATGGGTCTTCTCATAAAGCACATATAATCACATCTAAACACACACACGTATACATGCACAGTCAGGTATGTGATTTTAGACAGTTAATGGTGTGCCTCAAACCCACTACGTGGCACACAGACCCTAACTTGGAGAGTGCACGTCCGTTTTAGCTTCCTAGGGATTCTGAGGATGCATCACAGAGCCTAACACGAACTACAGGGCAACGCACATTTCTGCCAAACTGGATTGAACTGAAATGACCTAACTCAAGAAGCAGGGCGTGAACAGCTGGCTTTCCCAGCCTCGTATTCCTCAGGAATCTCTGAACTACACACAGTGTGGCCCCAGGAACTGGCTGTCTACCGACAGAATAATCTTTCCAGACACTTCCCATCTTTAGCCCTCGCCAGGACATGTGAGTCTTTGCTTCAAAAGCCTCTTCGGGGAAAATACAAGAGTGTAAAATATGATTCACATCTGGAGGAGCAAACAGAGCTCCGTGTTGGAACAGCTCCTAATTAGTGGTGATGCCAAGCCCTTGGCCTTGGTTCCCCGGTGCCATATGCTATGCAAATAACACCCAAGCCTCTACTCCGAGCAGGACTCACTGAGCCCCAATCAAGAGAGGGCAGCCCAGATCAGAGAAGAAATTAACAGCCGAGGTGGAACGGAATTAGAATCCAATTTATCCTGAACCTGGCCCTTAATGAAGAGGGTTTAATTTCATTAATACAGTTTAGAGAGTCTTTCTGTTCAGAAGGATTTAGATGAGGGCAGGATGAGTGCCTGTCAAGCCACTAGGGAGGCAGAGTGGCAAAGATTGAAAATGACAGTAATGTGCAGTCTGGCAAGGGTGTGGGAAACAGCCATTTCACGTGCTGTTGGAAGGAGTGTGCAATCAGCAGATATTCTGGAGAGCTATTTATCTTTTAAAATGGAAAAAAGGAGATATTTATTCTTTGACGTAGGCGTTCCGGTATTGAGATGTTTTCCTACAAATGTCCTCATACCTGCACACAGCGAAGATGGTCTTTGTTTATAAGAGCACAGACGGGAAACAACCCAAGTGTCCAACAAGAGGGGGTTGGCCAAAGAGCCCATCCTCACAATGGAAAGGCGACGGCATTCGGGAAGAGAACAGCCTATATGCCACGATGAAGAGTGATATCCGTGATGTATTTCTTTCAGTGGGCAAAAAACAAGGTGCTACACAATGCTTCGGGTATACTTTTAGTTATGAAAACGGGGATATGTGTAGACTTGAAGTGTCTCGGGAAGGCTCAATACAACACGCTTTTCATAATAATTAATTCCAGAGAGAACAGGGGGAGGGGGTCAGAATTAATTATTAATTAGGATTAATGGAATTGATGCCCCAGTTTCATTGTATATGCTATGTCCTGTTTGAATTTTTGCTGTGTGCCTGGGTAACTCGGTTGGTTGAGCGTCTGACTTCGGCTCAGGTCATGATCTCGCAGTTTGTGAATTCGAGTCACACATCAGGCTCACTGCTGTGACCCCGTCAGGGCAGAGCCCTCTTCAGATCCTCTGTATCCCTCCCCCACTTGTGCTTTCCGCAAAATAAAATTTAAAGGTGCTGGTTTTTTTGAACAAGGAATTCATTTTAAAAACAGGCACTGATTTCTTTTATTCATTTGTTCCTTCACTCACTTCAGCACTTACTGAACACTCACTGGGAGCTGAGATTTGATCATCCAGCCTTCAAAAAAAAAAAAAAAAAAAAAAAGTGGCCCAATATTCATCCACAGAGAGAACTGAGTAGAATTACATGCCTTTTATAGTGCTCCCTGGGCACAGCCAGATGGCAGGCCTGGTGGCTCCCCAGTTTTGTTTCGGGGAGAATGAAGGAGGAGAAAGGTGGTGAGGTTCTCTGAGCATCTTTTGTCATCCAGGCACTGCACTGGGCCCTACGTTTACCACCTCACCCACCCCGCACTTGTCATCGCTGAACCCCTAGCACCTAAGGCGGGGCTTGTGTCTGAAAGCAATCGGATAACTGGACTTATAAAGAAATGAATTAGATGCACGGTCCCTCTGGGGAGAGAGAACAAGTGGCTTGTGGGAGGACAGACTCCTGGCTAAGCCTGAGGCTCAGAATTCCCAATGAGCTGCTGAGGGCAGGTTGAGACAGTTGGCTTTTATGGTGCTGCCTCTGGAGAAGAGTGTGTAGTCATTACTCAGGGATCATGCCTGGCTCTGATCGAGGAAACGATAGGCAGCGTGTCTCTAGGAGGCCTATTTAATATTTTAATAGCATGTATTTTAATTTACTTTATATTTTTTCCTTTTTAAAAAAATTAAATCCAAGTTAGTTAACATATAGCGTAATAATGCTTTCAGGAGCAGAATCTAGGGATTCAGCACTTACATACAATACCCAGGGCTCATCCCAACAAGTGTCCTCCTTAATGCCCATCGCCCACTTCGCCCGTCCCCTTACCCAACACCCCACCAGCAATCCTCCGTTTGTTCTCTGTATTTAACAGTCTCGAAACTAGAACAAGCAATCCTAAAATTCATATGGAACCACAAAAGGCCCCGAATAGCCAAAGTAATTTTGAAGAAGACCAAAGCAGGAGGCATCACAATCCCAGACTTTAGCCTCTACTACAAAGCTGTAATCATCAAGACAGCATGGTATTGGCACAAAAACAGACACATAGACCAATGGAATAGAATAGAAACCCCCGAACTAGACCCACAAACGTATGGCCAACTAATCTTTGACAAAGCAGGACAGAACATCCAATGGAAAAAAGACAGTCTCTTTAACAAATGGTGCTGGGAGAACTGGACAGCAACATGCAGAAGGTTGAAACTAGACCACTTTCTTACACCATTCAGAAAAATAAACTCAAAATGGATAAAGGACCTGAATGTGAGACAGGAAACCATCAAAACCTTAGAGGAGAAAGCAGGAAAAGACCTCTCTGACCTCAGCCGTAGCAATCTCTTACTCGACACATCCCCAAAGGCAAGGGGATTAAAAGAGTCTCTTATGGTTTGTCTCCCTCTCTGCTTTTACCTTATTTTTGCTTCCCTTCCCTTATGTTCATCTGTTTCGTTTCTTAATTTCACATATGAGTGAAATCATATATTTGTCTTTCTCTGATGGACTTATTTCGCTTAGCATATTACACTGTAGCTCCATCCACGTTGTTGCAAATGGCAAGATTTCATTCTTTCTGATCGAGTAATACTCCATTATGTATGTACGTAGATACACACACACACACACACACACACACACACACACAAATATCACGTCTTCTTTATCCATTCATCAGTCAATGGGCATTTGGGCTCTTTCCATACCTTGGCTATTGTCAATAATGCTAACAGCATGTATTTTAAACATATACCTCTGGCACACATGAGTCAGTTTCTCTCCACTCTTCTCGTAATGCTTTGAAACCTGAGGGGTTTGTCTACTTCCTGGAACAGTTGCCTGTGTGGGAAAAAAAAGTCTTGCTTCTTCCACCAAATGTTTACTAGGCACTTTTGTTAAGAATGTAGTTCAAGAAATCACAACAGACCCTTTCTCTCTTTAAGGAATACTCTATCCCCCCCTCTGGTCTTAGTGCTAGCTCAGTGTGCCTATGCTTGTTGCTTGTAGACACAGGGAATCATGGAAGATGCTGAGGTTCTCTTTTTGCATCAGCTGCTAGGAAGCTCAGAACCCAGCTGTGTTGTCTGTTTCTAGCAGTTTGGCTAGATGGCTCTTATCTCCATCTTTTCTACTACTTTACATGGCCTTTTCCTTAAACTTATTTTATCTTGTGTTAAATGAACCCTATGAAGACATTTTGGGACAAGGCAGGTGTATTAGTTTCCAAGGGCCTGCTCTAACAAATACCACTAACTAGGTGGCTTTAAACAATACACGTTTATTCTTTCCCAGTTCCAGAAGCCAGGAGTCCAACATCAAGACATCGGCAGGGATGGTTCATTCTGGACATTCTGAGGGAGAATCTGTTTCATGCTTCTCTCATGGCTTCTGGTGGTTGCCAGTAAATCTGAGTGTTCATTGGCTCGTAGGCTCATTTCCCCCACCTGCAAACGGGGAGAGTGGACAGGACGTCCTGGAATCTTCTGGTTCTAAAGTTCAGTGGCTTCCACAACAAGGGAAGGCTGGCTGAGCATCGTTAGACTTCTGGAATATGGTTCTGAAGGCAGAGTGGCAAGGACTCTCTGGGCCACATTCTGGATGGGGGCTGGGGCATGGTATCCTGGTTGCCAAGGAATGTGGGTCAAGGCAAGCAGAGTGAGGGGAGAGACAGCACAGTGTAAAGGACAATATCTTCCACAGTGTTCCCAAGGGCATGCTGTGCCAGATGGAGATCCAGAGCAGCACAGAGTACAAAATCTAGGGGCAACTGGGACCTCATCAAGATAAAAAGATTCTGCACCGCAAAGGAAACAATCAACAAAACTAAAAGGCAACCGACAGAATGGGAAAAGATATTTACAAATGACATATCGGATGAACAGCTAGTACCCAAAATCTATAAAGAACTCACCAAACTCCACACCCAAAAAACAAATAATCCAGTGAAGAAATGGGCAGAAGACATGAACAGACACTTTTCCAAAGAAGACATCCAGATGGCCAACAGACACATGAAAAGATGCTCAATGTCACTCTTCATCAGGGAAATACAAATCAAAACCACAATGAAATACCACCTTACACCTGTCAGAATGGCTCACATTAACAACTCAGGCAACAACAGACGTTGGCGAGGATGCGGACGGAGAAAGAGGATCTCTTTTGCATTGTTGGTGGGAATGCAAACTGGTGCAGCCGCTCTGGAAAACAGTGTGGAGGTTCCTCAAAAAATTAAAAATAGATATATCCTATGACCCAGCAATATCACTGCTAGGAATTTACCCAAGGGATACAGGAGGGCTGATGCATAGGGTCACATGTACCCCAAGGCTTATAGCGGCCCTTTCAACAGTAGCCAAATTATGGAAAGAGCCTAAATGTCCATCAACTGACGAATGGATAAAGAAGATGTGGTTTATATATACAATGGAATACTACTTGGCAATGAGAAGGAATGAAACCATGCCATTTGCAGCAATGTGGATGGAACTGGAGGGTATTATGCTAAGTGAAATAAATCAGAGAAAGACCGATATCATATGCTGTCACTCATATGTGGAACTTGAGAAACTTAACAGAAGACCACGGGGGGAGGGAAAGGGAAAAATAGTTATAAACAGAGGGAGGGAGGCAAAGCATAAGAGACTTTTAAATACAGAGAACAAACTGAGGGTGGTTGGGGGGCATGGGGGAGAGGGGAAAGTGGGTGATGGGCATTGAGGAGGGCAGTTGGGATGAACACTGGGTGTTGTATGGAAGCCGCCCATTTATTTGACAATAAATTATATTTGTAAAAAATCCAAGGGCCGGGGTGGACTCTGCCATGTTCCCGACTGTGTGTCTCTTGCCTAGAGCATGTATCAGCTGGCTGACTGGCTGGGGAAGTCGCACAGACCCGGCTCAAATCCTGACTCTGCCTCTTGGACAAATGACATTTTCAGCCTTGGGAGACACGTCTGTAAACTGGGTACCACAACAGCCGCCTTGTAGGACTGTTTAAGCCCCACATCTAGAATCTGGTGGTTGAGAGTCTAGGTGTGAGTTCAAATGCCATCTCTGTTTCTTTTAAAAAAAATTTTTTTTAACATTTATTTACTTTTGAGAGATGTCAAAGACAGAGCACGAGTGGGGGAGGGGCAGAGAGAGAGGGAGACACAGAATCCAAAGCAGGCTCCAGGCTATGAGCTGTCACCACAGAGCCCGACGTGGGGCTCAAACCCATGAACCGTGAGATCATGACCTGAGCCAAAGTCGGACGCTTAACCGACTCAGACACCAGGGTGCCCCTCAAATGCCACCTCTTGTACTTATCAGTTGTCAGATTTTACACAAGAGCCCTGGACTCTCTGTGCCTTGGTTTCCTGGAGATGATGCGACGCCACTGAGGACAAAGGGAGATGTGAGCGTGATGTGCTCGGCCCAGGGTCTGGCGCTCGCTAAGTGCTCAGGGTTTCTCTTCTGTTCTTTGACTTGCCCCGCGTGCAGGGCTGCAGGGTGTGGGTGCAGGAGAGGCTTCCCCGATGGTGCCACACTTAGCTGAAGCACTGGGAGACTTGTCCTCCCCTGGTCCCCAGACCCCAGCAGACTCAGGATCCCCCCCCACTTGCAGCCAGTAACTCTCTTGCTGGGTCGGGAGGCCGGGCAACACGCTTTTAGTAAAAACTGAGAAAAGAAAGGTTTTTTCTTAGACGGGCTCGCTTGCTGAAGAACCCTCAGAAACCCATTAACTCCAGTATTACTGAACATCTGAATGCAATTTGCAAGCTATAATAACATCTCTCTAGTTAGCAAATGTTTATGCCTCTCTATAATTTTCTTTTCCGTATGAAAATAGACCTGTCATGCTAACGTGGTCGGCCAGCTGCCTCTATAATATCGTTAATAAGCAGGAAGGATCATCCGTTCTGCAGGCTGACGGGCTTGCTACGCGTTTCTGTTCCAGAGTGGGCTTAAGAAAGGGTGGGCCTGGAGCTCTGGGGACTACTGCCCAGAGCTGAGTAGTCACTCAATAGGTAGAAAATGGGGGACCCTGGAAAAAAGGAATTAGGAGCCCGCAATCTACTCCCAACTGGCAGGGAAGAGCGGGATTAATGTTTTTAAAGCCCCTACTTTGGGCTAAACATGAGACTAGGCTTTTATATATTTCAGTGGCAGTCCAAATTGGGTATGGGTGTCCAAGTCCCCCACTGGCCTTCCTACACATATGGATTCCTGGGCCTCATCCCAGACGTGCTGGATTAGGGACCCTGTGGGTAGTTCCCGGACATCTGCATTTTAAAGATGCTTCTTGGACCACCTGGTGGTTTTTATGCAGTCCAGAGCACAAAGGGCTGAATTCTTACAGCAGAGAGGAAAATAAAATTATCTTTCAGGGTAAAGGTTCCTTTTACACCACAGGTATGGATCACATAAGCTTCCCTGAATGTTTACTTCCCACCAAATAACTGGATAATTTAGATCCCCAAACCAGCCTCCTAACGGATTTCTCTGAGGCGTCAGTTCTGCAAAACTGAGCGCTTACTGAGTGCACTGGTGTTGGGGCTGGAGTATAAAAAAGACCGTGTCCCCGCCCCTGCGGAGTTTGCCCTGTGCTGGGAGAGCCGGGCGTGAGAACAGAAGATTACAAAATCTAACCCGTGAGGTGAACGCCCACGGTGGGGCAATGACCTAATCTCCAGGGCCTCAGAAGGCCAAGGAGGCAAGTGACGGCTAAGCTGACGGGAAGGACAAGCAGAAGTCTACCAAGGGAAGGGCGTGCATGCCAGGAGGGAGGGGCACCACGTGACTGGGTCCCAGGGCTGGAGGGAGCTTGGAAGGTCAGAGGGGTGGCAAACTTTCTGCATGGCTGGCAGGTGGAGTGAGAGACAGAAAATGCAGAAAAATGAGCTTGGGCTGGGGAGGGAGGTTGGGTGGGACACTGGGGAGCCATCGGGGGGCCTCAGGGAGGGTTCAACATGGCCACGCGCATGCAATACAGAGATGTGTAAGGCGTGACTGGAGGGGGGCAGGCCCCACCTCTGGGAAACCAGATGGGAGGCTCTTGCCATTGTCTAGGTGAAAGATGAAGGGGACCCGGGTCACAGTGTTGGCAGGGGAGTGGAGACCAGGGGACAGGCTCAGGCCACATTAAAGGAGCAAAAGTCCCTGTGTTGGAGAGTGGACACTGGACAATATGGGAAATAATTAGGAAGCAGAGTAACCAACTGACCCCCTCCCCAAGGCAATGACGATGACCTCTATTACTTTTGAGTTCTGATTTCTTTTCTCATTTAACACGGTGTCCCATGCACTTCCCACACCACGATCAACTTTCCACAAACGTCCTTGAGATCGGCCGTGTGGTGTTCTCTTGTCCGGACACACAGCAGTTGTAAAAAACCCATTGAGGCATAGTTTATACACAAAGAAGCGCATGTATGTAACACGCACAGTAGGATGGGTGTGGAAGGATGCACCCACCTGTGATTCCATCACCACCATCAGGGTCATCACGGACATACCCACCACCTTCCAGAGCTGCCTCCTGTCCCTTTGTGTTGGTGGTGAGAACATTTAACACGAGATCTACCCTGTTACAGATTTTTAAGTGCACAGCACAGTGATGATGAGTGTGGGTACCATGTTGTGTGGGAGATCTCTGGAACATTCCTCTGGCATAACTGAAACTTTATACTCAGTGACTAACACCTCCATCACCATTATTCTCTCTGCTCCTATGAGTCTATTTGAGGTTCCTGAGGTAAGTGGTGTCATGCAATGTTTGTCCCTCTGTGTCTGGCTTATTTCACTTAGAATAATGTCCTCCAGGGTCAACCATGTTGTTACAAATGGCAGGATTTCTTTCTTTTTAAAGGCTAAATAGTATTCCGCTGTGTGTGTATGTATATCTCTTTCTAGATCTACACACACCATTTTCTTTACCATCCATCTGTTGATATTAGAATTATTTCCGTAAACCACCATAATTTATTTAAATAACCCTTGGTGCTAGACATTGAAGTTGTTCACATATTGTTTTTTAGTGTTATAAAAAATTCTACAGTTAATTATATTTTGACTTAAATCTTTCCCCATATTTTATTATTTTTTAAAGTTTACTTACTTATTTTGAGGGGGAGGGGTGGGAGGGAGAGGGAGAGGGAGAGGGAGAGGGAGAGGGAGAGGGAGAGGGAGAGGGAGAGGGAGAGGGAGAGGGAGAGGGAGAGAGAGAGAATATCCCAAGCAGGCTCTGCACTGTCAGCGCAGAGACCAAGGTGGGGCTCGAACTCATGAACTGTGAGATCATGACCTGAGCTGAAACTAAGAGTCGGATGCTTAACCGACGGAGCCATTCAGGTGTTCCTTTTCCCATATTTCAGACTGTTTTTGAGAATCATGACTTGATACTATTAGAGGTTTGTTTTTTAAGAGAAGGGAGCCTGAGGCGGGGGCGGGGGTGCAGGGCTCAGTCCTGGTTTTATTGATGGACAGTCCCCGTCTCCTCTCCCTCCAGCTTCCCCATCTGTGGGGTGGGCTTTAAATGCAGGACCCCTGAGCACCTTCCATCACTATCACTGTCTGGGTCTGTTCAGACTGAGTGTAGAACAGTGGTGCACCCTGATCCTCACCTGGGGCTCTTGGGAGGCCATTCCAGCCGGTCCTCCTCTGGCTGGCTGTTCCCACACTGGCCCGGACAAAGCACCGAACACAGATGAGCCTGTCTAGACTCAAAGTAGCAGAGGGGTTGAGAACATCCTCTACAGTCACTTAGACATGGATCTGAATCCATTTACTAGCTAGGTAATCTGGGTCAGGCTATTTATCTTCCGTGTGCCTCAGTTTCCTCATCTATAAAATGGCCGTAATGATAGGACTTAGTTTACCAACGACCAATGAGAAAGAGCATGTAAAGTAACTGATCTCAGGCAACCAGTGACTATTAGCTCCTATCACCAACTTCCTGATCTCTATGCCACCAGGGGTAAGCAGTGAAGCCATTAAAGTGATCTATTTACGTGCACAGACTGGGGTTTGAGTATGGGCTCTACCATTGCTAGCTCTGGGACCTGGGGCAAACTTCCGGAGCCTCGGTTTCCTCATATATCAAAGGGGGATGATAACATTCCCATATTAAAGATGGGCTGTGAGTTGTGAAATCAGTTAGCATCCGTGAACTGGTCAGAGAGTGCCTACCACACAGACAGCACCCGAGTCGGGTTAGCAATAGAGAACACGCCCCCCCCCCCCTTCCAGCTGATATGAGTGTGGCCGGGGAAGTGACTGCTCTTCCTTGGGTGCCCACCGCCTGTCAGGATGCTCACACGCGGTGTTCAGAACCCCCACGACAATGAGTCGAGGCAGGAATTAGGATTCATGCCGCTTCACAGATTGGGGAGACAGGTTCAAGGTGACTGCCTCAACATACCCAAGTTCAGAGGGAGGAGCTCCAATCATACACTTTGTCTTCCCCGTGACACCACATGTCCTGCCCCTGAGGATTTCTGACCACGGACCATGGAGAGAGGTGGAGGGCGGCCAGAAAAATGGTGTCCTTGAAGCCACGATGAAAAACGATCACTTTTCACTCTCCAAAGAGCTGGGATTCTAATTAAATCACCAGCTTCCTTTGCCCAAGGTGGGTCCAGGCTTAATAAAGGACCCTCTCTGCCGGAGGATCAATCTGGGGCTTGGAATGAAGCTGCTCTATCTTTTTGAGTCGGTGCCAATGGGCTGATTTGCTGTCACGGACCTCCTGATGAACGAGCCGGTTTACTCAATGGCTCAATAAGCTTGCCAGGACCCGGGGAAGGGAGAAATGACAAAATGGTCCCTACCTTCTGTAAAGTACAACTTGAGCTCCTTAGCATGGCCAGATAGACACAGGGAAAGATGAGAAGGGACAGGAAAGGAAGTGCATGGTGACACTGCTTGAGCTTGAGTCCTTCCCACCCCCCTCCCCCCCCGCCCCCGCCACAACGTCTACTGAAAAATCCCAGAAGAAGGTATCAGCATGGTAGGCAGCACCAGAAGAGTTTCGCGGGGAGAGGACTGGGTAGGAGAAGCGTTTTGTAATTCGTGACAAGACAGAAGCCTCCCATGTCCACCTGCCTCTGTCCCAGCACCAGGTGTTCTGACGAACCAAGGCTCAAAATTCGGCGGAGGCCCGAATCAAGATTCACATGAGCAGATGCCATGCAAACAGCACAGCTTTGGAGTGAGGCAGGCAGGTTAGATCCCCGCTCCATCACTTACCGGCTGTATGGCTTTGGACAAGTGCTCATTTCCATTTTCTTCTTTATAAACTGCAGATATTCATACCAAACCTTCTGGGGTGTTCCAACAGTTACATTGGTTCATGCAAACAACATTCCCGGCACGCAGCAGGTGCCTAATAAATGTTAACAGATACCTAGGGATGTGCGGGGTCCCCGGGTCTCATTTTTAATGTGGGAATGGGACCAGAGATTCTATAAAAACCTGGCTGCTTCAGTCCCTACATATTTCAAGACTCCATAGCCTCCTCTGCCAAGGAGTTTATGAAATATTTGTAAAAAAAAAAAAAAAAAAAAAAAGGACAGTCTATTTCCCTTCTGCTGCTGCAGGGAACGTTTTTGTCCATCAGCCTTCCAAAGGCAACAACGAATGTGCCTGTGCAGAAAGGGAGCTCCCCTAGCTGGCTGTCACCTTCCTTCGGGTCCCAGCTCACATATCACTTCTTCCAAGTGTGGCCCCTGGGCCAGCAGCAGCAGCATCTGTTATAAATGCTGACTCCCTGCCCTAGCGTGGACCTCAGGATGGAATCTGCGTGTTTGCAGGGTCCCTGCTGAAGCACACGTGTGTTGGAGAAACGTCTCCCCAACCCCAGAGGGGGCCAAGCCCCCCATTACACCCTCTGAAGGATCCTGTGCATTCCTTTGTGACATCCATCTTGTGTAAACGATCAGCTACCTGGTGTGATTTTTGCTCCATGTCTGCCTTTCCTTACTGGGCAGCTGACACCCCCGAATCAAGCCCCATGTTTGTCTTCTTCAGCTTTGTATGATCAGATGGCTGTGTTCCTAAGGACACAAAAGGAGTCACGTAATCATTTTGGATGGATCGATGGATGGATGGATGGATGGATGGAAGGAAGGAAGGAAGGAAGGAAGGAAGGAAGGAAGGAAAGGAAAGAAGAGTCCAGCTTCTTTCTCAGCCCCAACACAGGCACCTTGGGAACCCAGAGAGTCTGTTACTGAGAAACAAACCAGAGGAGAGGAACCGTTCCCTCCCAGTATAAAAACGGATTGCCAATTTTCATCAAAGAAGGGTCATGTTGTGATAGTACCATTGGCATGGGGAGAAAGGAGTGGATAGATTTCACGAGATTTTGTGCATATCACAGGCGCTGAGGGTCTCGCCTGTCAAAGTGGAAACAGAAACATGTGCGCCCCCTGAAAACTTCACATTGTGTATGTGAGGATTTGTATGCGGTACCAATCCTCCATAATTATTGTACTCGGGGGGTGGGAGGGAGGGGAGGGTGGGTGATGGGTATAGAGGAGGGCACCTTTTGGGATGAGCACTGGGTGTTGTATGGAAACCAATTTGACAATAAAATTCATATATTAAAAATAAAATAAAATAATTAGATGGTAAAAAAAAATAATTATTGTACTCTGCAGCCATAAAAAGGAACGGAGTTCTGATACCTGTGTAGGGGAGGAAAACTCCTTTCTTTGGCTCGTCTGATAATGAAATTGACAAAAGACAGATGAAAAGGAAAAAAAAAAAAAACAAACACCATAATTTCCTACATTCAGGGGCTCACAGAAACACGAGACTCCAGGAAGTGACCAGAGCCTGCGGCTTTTATACCTTTTAGACAAAGAAACAATACATTCGTGAGGAATTGGCCAGATAAAGAAGTTTAAGCTTGGAGTAATAAACTAGTAAAGGAGTAACAAGCTTTGTTCATACAGCCTTCTTGGCTTCGAACTCTCCACACCTCTGGGGATAAAGATGTCTCTCTAGGACCTAGTACAAGGAGGGAACCTTTCACATGGGAGATTATCTCCTGCTTCAGAGGGACAAAGAGGGTCATAGTATGTCCTTCTCACACTGGCTGCCTTAAGGAACTTTAAGATAATCAATATGCCGAAGCGGCATATTTTGGGGGCAGCCTGCCCTGAAGCCTATCACCTGCTATGGACATGAATGAACTTTCAGAACATGCCAGTAAATCCGAGAAGCCAGACACAAAAGGCCATATACTGGATGATTCCGTTCACACGAAATGCCCCCAGTAGGCAGATCCATAGAGACCACAAGCAGATGGTCAGGGTCTGGTGGAAGAGAAACAGGGGAATGCCAGTCGATCAGGGGTTTCCTTTGGGGGGGGGGGGGAAGCAATGTTTTTTTTTTTAATTTTTAATTAAATTTTTAATTAAATTTTAAATAAATTTTTATTTATTTTTGAGAGAGAGAGACAGAGCGTGAGTGGGAGAGGGCCATAGAGAGAGGGAGGGAGGGAGACACAGAATCTGAAGGAGGCTCCAGGATCTGAGCTATCAGCACAGAGCCCGACACGGGGCTTGAACTCATGAACCGCAAGATCATGACCTGAGTCAAAGTTGGACGCTGAACCAACTGAGCCACCCAGGCACCCTGTAATGTTTTGAATCTAGAAAGAGCGGATGGATGTATCGAATGGCACCGAATTGCATACTTCAAAATGGTTGATCTCATGTTTTGTGAAGTTCACCTCAATTAAAACCAAAAATCACATGATGAGCTTTTAAAATGCCAGGTGACCAGCCCTCTACCTTACCCCACTGATTCTGATTCTTTTGATCTGAAAAGAGGCCCAGACCTTGGTTATTTTACAAAGTTCCCCAAGAGGTTACAATGAGTTTAAAGAAATACATTGTCGCGAAGAAGGTGTGACCTTGGTGTCCAGCCCACCAGGTCCGGGTTCTGTCCCCACCTCCTAATTGCTACTTCCCTGAACTTGCTTCCTCGTCTGTGAAAATGCCAGCTAAAATATTTACCACTGTTGTTTAAAATCACATTAGATCATGTTAGTAAAGCACAGGGGATGGGCATCTATTAGGCACAGAAGAAATTATTGCTATAATTGTTGACAGTAGATGTCCAACTTGAATGTAAAGGTTAGAAGAGCCATTCAACAGAAAGTGATGGATGTTTTACTATTATTCCAGGACACTGGGCTTCCTCAGGGGCTGGGAAGGGCAAGCAAAAGAGGAATAAGGATACAAAGTTACCTAGAAAATTCTATTCTCTGCTATCAGTGGGTTTGTATAACCAGGCGTTTCAGGGAGAAAAAAGGCAGCCTTTCATTGCATAAAGGCCCTTGGAGCTTTCTTTTGTGTCTTTGGGAAAATGAAAAAAAATAGTGAGCAGAGAGGACCTAAGACTTCTTGGCACCGAGGTGGGTTTTGTTTCAAGGCAATTTTAATTCCATTTTTAACATCTGCTTTCTTTCCTCTGCTTTAGGTTGGATGAATTCAGGGGCAAATCGATCTCTCCTTCCATTCGCTCCAAGGGCTCAGGACTCTTTTCAAGTAGTGCACAAGCTGCCTGATTTGAGATTCCTCTTCATGGAAGGACAGTAGGGGCTCTCTGGGGAGGGCAGACCTAAGACCTAAGGAATCTAGACCGAAGGAATCAATAGCTACAGAATGCTTTATTTTTTATTTGTTTGGTTGAATCCTAGATCTGGTCTGTTTGTTGATTCTCTTCCTCCATTGAAAAGAGATTTATTAATAATAGCGGTCGATGGTATTTGTTAAGCACATACAAAGAGTCAGAGATCATGCTGAATGCTTTACATACAGCATCTCATTTACATCTCAAAACCATCTATTAGTCTGGTGTTTTAAAGATAAAGAAACTGAGGAGCTAAGCAACTTGTCCAAAAGCCACAGAGCAAATGCATTTTAGATTGGGTTTGAACCTAAGTATCTCACCCCAGACCCCAGGTTCGTAACAATCACGCAAAGTGCCTTTTCATCACAAGGATCTTTTTGTCTAACACTCTAGTTTGACAAAAGACGCAACGACTTTCCAAAGAGGGGATGTGACTTCCCTGAGCCAGAGACACAGACTGACCCAGAGCCAAAGCTAGAAGCCAGCTCTCCAGTCTCACCTGCAAGATGGTATCATCTTGCAGGCAGGTTCCAAAATGATGTGCCTTTTTGTGCAGTTACTATCTTCTGGAAGTTTCCTAGGATACTCCAGACAGTAATGAGCCCCCTGCCTTCTCTGACTCATTCTGTCTATGCTTTAATATGCAGACCTCAGGTCCACAGCGTCATAGTTGGGATTCCGGTTCATTTTTCTAGGAGTCTTTCTCTATTACAGGCAGCCTCTGCATTTATGGAGCACTGACTGCATTCAGGGCTCCACAAAAGTTGGGATCTATTTTCCCAGATTTTCTCTCCTGTAATGCCTTCTCTGAGTTCCTCAAGCATAGAGTATTATTTAGGGCAGTGATAGCTGCTAAAACAAATAGATCCAAAGTATATGTTAGCTGAAACTCAGAAGTTTATTTTTTTTCTCACACAGCAGCTCAAGGAGATTCCAAATCTGTGGAGAGGCTCTATTCCAGGCTGTACACAGATGTAGTCTGTGTTTCCAGAAAGAAGAGAAAATGGATTTTGGCTAACAGAACCCTGTCTCTGCCATCGGGAGCTAACTTCTTTCTTCTCTTTTGAACCCTAACTCCCTTCCCTGCATAGTGAACGTCCTCCTCTTAGAACACCTTCCATCCCCAGGGGCCTGAGGAGGTGGTCAGAACAGGAGCTCCCACTTCCTGGCAGAACGAGGCGTCCGTGCTAGCTTCTATCATCTTCTTATGGGCATTTCGTTCTCTGGCAACCAACGGAGCCAAGATTCCGGTTGGGGGTGCTGGTGGGGAGAGACTCTCAAACACTTGTGGTCCAGCTCTAACTGCGAGGGGAGACTGTCGAGCGTCTCAGAGTGCCAGGGGCTTGGTGCTTTGGAGCAAGATTTGGGCATCCCTTGTTCCTAACCGCTCACCACACCCTGGATCTTAATCATCAGACCACTGTGGAGGAGGAAAATTTTTCCTATACCCTTCAAGATTGTTTTGGCTGGTCTAAGAATTGAACTGGCACGAGACAGAGTAACAGGAGAAAATCAAACTGAATTACCTAAGAATAGGAGGTCTATGGGATGTCAGGCGATTGAGGCTTATATGGCATCCAGAGTTGAGGAGAAGGGGTAGGAGTCTGGGACTTCAGAGGGGGAGGGAGACAACTCATAGGAAGAGGTGAATGTTCGGTAAACCAATGCATGCTGGATCGCTCGGGAGCAAGGGGGCACAGAGAGGAACCCCAGACTTTTCCAGCTTCCTCCCTGTCTATCGCACCACGATCACCTTATACTGTGGTTGTCGGCGGGGACTGCTTCCTTCCCACAGCAGGTCCTCTAAATTCTTTTAGACAGTTAGGGGGAAGGTCAAAGGCTCTTCCAGAGCCTTCTGTTTCTGGAAAAAAATCAGCCTAAAGTAATCCACGTGCCAAAGAGACACATTTTCAGGAGGCAAAGTTTGCTCCCCTACAGGGTTTAACTTTCAAGAGCAAAACCCAGCATCACGGAGCATCAGCCCTGAGTACAAAACAGCAGCAATCTGCCACAGCAGCTGCGGCTGGGCCCCTTCTCCCTCCCAGACCTGCCCCCCCACCTCAGCTCCTGGGGAAGGGGCGCCCGAGTGTAACAATGCTGCAGGCACAGAAACAGTATTAATTCAAATTCCGAAGAGGGGTGCTAGCTAAGCACCCAGAGACCGGGCATTAAAACAGATTTGGAAATGAGCTCAGACTGAAGACTTCAAACCCACCAGAGTTCCCGAGCCTCTGCCAAGCCTCATCAATTGAACAGCTGTGCATGCATTGTGCACAGCTTTCTTTTGTTCTTCCAACTGCCAAGATCAATTGTTTTAGAGTCCTCTGCCATGACAAGTAATCCCCCCCGCCCCCAACATGTAGGACCCAATCCGTTGATGTGTAAAGTTTCGATAACGCGCTTCCTCTAAAGCCACTCTGATCTTAAAAGTAATCACGGGATGAAAAAAGGCCTCTGGAAAAGATGTCATCAGACATTTGCTTAAAATGAGAATAAGTACTCATGAAAAATTTCAAATACTAATAGATTTTTTTTTTTTGATTCCTGGGCTTGGAACACATTTTAAAATATGATTTAAATTGCTTAAATTTCAAGTCTACTTTCATTCAACAAATAAACGATGATATTTAGTCCCTCTTTACATTCTCTGCTGTCTAGAACTCTGTCACTGTTGGCTCTGGAGGTCGGGGGAGCTTTTATGACGGTCAGACAAGGGGGTCTATTCAGTCTGGGTTCTTATTTCAAACCAGTTACAGCAATTTGGGATTCTTCTGGCACAGCACTTCCACAGTTTGTAGTTTGTGACTGTGTTTTGACATTATTTTTGTTTTTCAAGTAAGACATGCCCTCGCAGAAAGGAAGCATTGAAGTCGATAGTCTTTACATACTAGTCCCTCATCTAACCAGTACTCCAGTATTACCACAGTAACATTACCACGGTGCCAAGGAATCGCAAATGTCATTCTTCTGCCTTGTGGTATTTTAAGTAAAATGTGAATTTTATAAACCTAATCAAGGTTTGAAAAGTTAGCCTGTAGGAAAGGAAGGAAGGAAGGAAGGAAGGAAAGAAGGAAGGATGGAAGGAAGAAAGGGAGGGAGGGAAGGAAGGAAGGAAGGATGGAAGGGAGGGAGGGAGGGAGGGAGGAAGGAATGGAGGGAGGGAGAAAGGAATGAAGGGAGGCAGGGAGGGAGGGAGGGAAGAAGGAAGGAAGGAAGGAAGGATGGAAGGATGGAAGGATGGAAGGAAGGAAGGATGGAAGGATGGAAGGAAGGAAGGAAGGAAGGAAAGAAGGGAGGGAGGGAGGGAGGGATGGAAGAAGGAAGGGAGGGAGGGAGGGAGGAAGGGAGGGAGGAAGGGATGGAAGAAGGAAGGGAGGGAGGGAGGAAGGGAGGGAGGGAGGAAGGGAGGAAGGGAGGAAGGAAGGGAGGGAGGGAGGGAGGAAGGAAGGAAGGAAGGAAGGAAGGGAGAAAGGAAGGAAAGAAGGAAGGGAGGGAGGGAGGAAGGGACAGAAGAAGGAAGGGAGGGAGGGAGGGAGGAAGGAAGGAATGGAGGAAGCAAGGAGGTAGGAAGGGAGGGAGGAAGGAAGGAGGAAGGAAGGAGGAAGGGAGGAAGGGAGGAAGGGAGGAAGGGAGGAAGGGAGGAAGGAAGGAAGGGAGGGAGGGAGGGAGGGAGGAAGGGAGGGAGGGAGGGAGGAAGGAAATGAAGGAAGGAAGGAAGGAACGGAGGAAGCAAGGAGGTAGGAAGGGAGGGAGGAAGGAAGGAGGAAGAGAGGTAGGGAGGAAGAAAAAGGTGAAAAAAGAGATCTGTGTCCTTCTGTCCCCATGTTCCATGGTGGCATGAGTGGTGAAATTTTACAATTGTAATTTTGCTGTTGAGTAAAGCTTGGTCGTACCTTTTCTGTCTCAGCTTATGGCATCCGATTCCACAGCACGAGGGACATCCTAGGGCCTCCAAATCCTGACAAATGTTCTTTGTGTTAATGGAGGCTACCCCAGGGTACTAATGGTGGGTGGAAGGTTCTGGCTGCTGCAGTTTCCAGAAGCAAGGCTTCTGCTTCTGCTTCCAGAAGCAGCCCCAAGGGCAGAGGACTACCCCCCATCGTTTACAAAACTCGCCCAGTTGTGGTTTTCAGGAAAAGCAGAGCACACAGGGCAGGTCAGGTGCAAACCTCAGCCTCAGCCTTCCAGCAGACAGGACATCCAGGGGCCCATTAAACCCCCAGTGCACTATAACCAGAGCTTTAAACACTGCACTGATACCGGGAGTGCATCGTGAGGGCCTGGGGTTCCGCCTTCCTACTTTTCCTTCAAGGTTCAGCTCGGCCAAGCCGCAGTGTGAATCCCACCAGTTATCCTCTGCCCTTGTCAGGTCATTCCGTTCACATCTCCCCAGAGCCCAGAGACGGACTCTACTCAGGATGAAACACACATCACAATAAAACCAAACTTGACGCAACCCTGCCTAGAAAAGTTTTGCCTCGGAGTGGTTTTCTGTCTACTCATCTATCTTGATTAAAACATTTTCTCAAAAGTTGAAACAGAGCCTGAGCTCAGGTTTCGTGGCTACAAAGAGCCTACCCTGTTCCCCCATCTGGGTACCTCGCGACGCTCTTTCCTTGGAGCTCAGGTTGTTATAGGACACTTCACTTCCGCTCTCATATCCTCTGCTACCTACAAACTCCTGCGAAGACCCTGAAATTACCAACAGTAACAGATCTCAGCTACTCCCAGGATTCCCACTACACAGATGAGGGCGTCCCGTAGCCTCGGGCCTAGTCAGACGTCACAAGACTTCCTTTAGAGACATCGACTCAGCGGGGAGGGGTAGAGCCTGGTAGCTTGGAGCACAGGCTGTGGAGTGATGCCTGACTGAAAGCCCTGTCTCATTACTGGCCAGCTGTGGGGTCTTGGGCATGCTGCCTAACCTCTCTGAGCCTCAGTGCCGTCACTAATGAAATAGGGATAATGGCAGCATTTCCCTTTGCAGCCTGAGAATCAAAGGAGACAATACATTAATGTCTGGAGGTTAACCCAGTATCTGGCTCACGGCAGGTACTCACCCCCAAAACGTCAGCTATTACCGTCACAGGTAAATGGATCAGGCAATTAGGATATCTCTACTCTTGGACCAGGAACCTGAAGATGTCACTTACCTCCACCTTGAAAAATCCAGGGAGGTGTTGAATGGCCAAGACCCCAATTTATTCAAGCTATGATGTCAAATGGTTGGCCCTAAACATCAGTCCTGATACATGTTAACACCCAGAGACAGTCAACAAACAGGAAGGAGAAGAGTAGAATCCTTGCTTGGAGGGGACCATCAAGGTCACGCCTTCCTTCTTCCTGTCCTTTCTTCCATGATCCCTGTGGTTCATCTCATTCTAATGATGGAAATGTTAATTTAAGTGAGTACATTTCATACCATGAGAACTAAGATTTCCCCCAGTGCCACGAATGGTAGATATTATTGTCTTCCTGTTGCCAAGTTGGAAACTGAGGCACAGAGAGGGTAAGAACCTTTCCCTAGGTCACACAGCTCTTGAGCAGCACATGTGAGACCAAGCCCCAGGCCTCTCTGCCCTTGTGTATTTCACTATGTCTCACTGCCTTCAGAAGAGTAAAACATTATTTGCTGAGCTGAATAAGGAGCCTTCTCTCCCTTTGGAAATGGAGGTACAATAGTCAGAGTCTGGATTTTGGTAGAATGCCATTGTAAATGTCCTCTTATGATCCCACTGAACGCCTCTCTTCTCCTCTCTCCACTTTCCCAAAGGCCAGGGGAGCAGTTCATAAAGCAGCATTTTCCTGTATGACACTTTCCTCAATGCAGGGGTCAACATCTTTGGTCCCTGGGAAATAGCCTGCTAACGAGAGTCTCCCTCTGAATCCCAGTGGATAATAAATAGCCCTTTGTCCTTTCTCTGCAGCTCCCGCCTCCTCCGTTTGAGTCAGAAGGCAACGGCCCCTGATAAGTCTTCTGGAACCTGCCCGGAGTTCCCTCCTCCTTTCGTTAGGGGGTGGGAATGCCAGGAGAAGCTGGTGTAAACATCAGGGTCCAGAGGATTTCCCTCCCAGCTCTGCTGCTTCCGGCCTGTGTGAACAGGGGAGAATCACGGTGGTCCTCTGAGGCTCACCTGTCACTGTGCCCGGCGGGCAGGCACTCAGCAGTGAGTCTATACAATCCCCGTCCTGTGTCCAAACCCCCTTTGCAGGAGACAGCAGAGTCAGGAAGGAGAGGCAACAGAGGCGCCCAGGGGAGCTGGTAAATTGCAGCCGAGTCAAGTCTCCCGGTGGAAGCAACACTGTGCCATGAGAATGTGCAACAGGGAGGCTGGGGGGGTTTGCAGGAGGGAGCGTTCCCGACCATGAAGTGAGGACCTTAGGAGAACAGTTAGCCAAGACGGCGCAGAAAGCATTTCAAGCTGAGAAGACGGCATTTTCAGAGGCCATTCCTTGTAGGGTGCTCTGTGCAAAACTGAAATGTCACGGAAAGCCCAGCACGGCTTTGGGGTCAGCATAAGCTACGTCCCTCCACCCAGGCAGGGTCTCTCTTTCTTCTGTGTCGGAGCAGGTGTGGGTCTGCCTGATGCTCTGTCTCCGGATGGGACAGTCCCACTGGGAGGCCATATATATACACACACGTTTAGGTAAATTAAAGTTCCTTTGCTTACCTGTTATTTCCCACATCATGCAAAAACGGATAGATGCTTTTCAACTGCCTGGTGTTGGAAGGTGTGTTTGGAGTGGATTTGACAAAATATAGGACATGGGGCATGCAGAGAATTCCTCAAAGGAGGCACGGAGGACGCAGAGGTGCATCTCAAAGAGAGAGCCAGTCAGCCATCAGATAAACAGACTGAAATACAACCGGAAGCCAGCATGTCTGCTGAGTGGGGGAGAAATGCCGTGTGTGGCTTCTAATGTGAGCCCCTGGCTGTAGGTCAGGGACAGGCGTCGACACTGCACGGGTTGATCTGTGATTCAGCTACTTCTCACTGGGGCATCTCTACCTCCCGGGCTCCAAGATGTGGAGCAGAAAGTATCAGTTTATTTCACGATCATGTGCACCAGAAAAGGTAGCTAGTTACGACCAGAAAAGGTAGCTGGTTACCAACGTGTCAAACCCCAAATGTATTAATTCATGGATTCCACAAACATCTGAGTATTTATTATGGGCCCACCCCTGTGCTGGATGTGAAGGATAAAGAAAAAAGAAGGCTGCTGTCCCCACCTTTCAAGAGAACACAGTTTGATTCAGATATAAAGGCATTTACCCTTCTGGAGGTCGAGCTGATATTGGACTCAAAGGCCTAAATTACATTGAAAGACTATCTCCTGGGGCTAGTCCCTACCCTAAATTCCATCTTGTGGGACTGAAGGCCCCCAGGCAAACAAAGAAGCTGCCGTCAGGCACACCGGCCCCACGGCTTAGAGATTACCCCTCAGAAGCCAATGACACATATCGGATCTCTCTTTGGGCAACATTAAATTCTGGACTACTCACCATGTGACTAACTGCAAATTCTTTAGCTTCTCTGAGCCTTTGGATTTCCTTATCTGTAAACTAGAAATGAACAGAACCATCATACGTGTCTGCTATGGTGATTACATGGGAGAGCGGATGCTCTTGATGCTTCAAAAATGGTACCCACGATGATGGTGATGGCCACCATGAAGGAGCAATGCTGAAGGAGTTGGTGATGTGGCTCCAAAGGCCTTCCCAGAAGAGAAGATCATGGGTAGAAGCCACATTCTCACCACTACACCCTCATCCTTCTTATGCAACATCATAAACACCCTTCTCATCCTTCCTGGAGCCCCGCGCCAGTGGGCTATTCAGGAAGCTTCCCTCTTTATCTTCTCTTCACATAGGGGTTACAGAAACCATTTGCTTACCATGGCCCCCTCCCTGTATTTCAATGACAACTCATCCAACAAAGCCATCTCAGAGAAATGGTCTTGTACTTCCTCACAGGAATACTGCTCTCTTGCCAGCCTGGGTTATCACGGTCCATTGTTTGGCCTACACAAAGGAAGTCTTAATGGGAGACACTCCTGGCAGAGGGTTTTATGCCTGAATGGTGTCCTTCTGTTGTTTTAAATGGGTCTGAGGAGCAGTTTCAAAGCTCCTTATTCACGGACCTGAACAGGCTCTAAGAGTCTCTGTCTTAGCTGTTTCCAGAGTCTTCTCTCCAATGACAGGGAAGTCCTATCAACTCCCAACATCCCCTTCCGTGTGGCTCAGAGGAGGCCCAGAGACCTGCCCAGGGAGCACAGCTTGAGGCTCAGACACAAACTGTCCACACACAATGCCCTTATTAAAGTGTCAATGCCATGCACAGAAAGCACTCCGCAAACTGTTGGGGGGCCTCCAGAGAGAGGAGAAGCAGGTAGCAGAATGGCAAAGACAAGACACGACTAGCTTTGTTCGGATGGGGCTGGCTTCCTCCCCAAGTTCTGTCGGTAACTCGCTGGCTGACATGGCCAATCACCTCACCTCTTTGAGACCCTTTCCTCATCCGTCAAATATGAGTGTCTCATAGCACAGTGGATTATTGTATTTGGTCCTGCATCAAATCTATAATGAGGTAGGTGCTATTGTTAGCCTCATTAAAAAAATTTTTTTAATGCTTATTTATTTTTGAGAGAGCGAGAGAGACTGTGGATGGGGGGAGGGGCAGAGAGAGAGGGAAATACAGAATTTGTAGCAGGCTCCAGGCTCTGAGCTGTCAGCACAGAGCCTGATGTGGGGCTCGAACTCACGAACCCTGAGATCATGACCTGAGCCGAAGTCGGACGCTCAACCGACTGAGCCACCCATGTATCTCTTATTAGTCTCATTTTATAGATAAGGACACGGAGGCTGGAAAGTCAGGTGGCTCACCCAAAATCACAGGTGGTCAGTGGTGGAATCAAAACTTGAATCCCGAACTGTGGGACTCGATCAGTCCCTGTGATTTGTCACATCACCTGCCTTTCCTCATAAACTGTAACTCCTGTCCGTGCCGCAGCAGAGAATCCATGCCAGCTCAAACTGTCACCTGGAAACTGCCACCCAAATCTCATTTTAGGCTCTAAGCCTGCAGGGATTTGATCCAAGGGCAACAGGGACACCAAAATCCGGTCGAAGAAAGACTGTGTAATTAACCCACATATCTACACAGAAGTTCCTCAAACTGGCCTGTGCTTCTGTATCGATCAGGGTAATTAAGGTTAGCTGTTGCACCAAATAAGCCCTGAGGTCTCAGTGGCGTTTACACAATAAAATTTTATTACACAGAACAAGAAGCGTCAAGACCCAAAGCCTCCATGGTTACTACAGCAGGAGAAGAGAGAGTGTTGGGGCCCCACTGGGGCTGAGATGTCCTTCAAAAGAGGTAAGGGGCACACAAGAACACCACGGTAGGTCACTCGAAGCCTCTAGCCCAAGTGGGCAGCTCAGTCAAGAGGAATATGGCTCTGCAGTGGGGGCAATTTCTGATCGATCGTCTCCTCTCAGAGTGAGCTGCCTCTTTAGCTCAGTGTTGGGGGTGGGAGGTAAGAGGAGCGTGGACCAAGAGGCTCAAGGAAACCGGTAGGATATGCGTAGAGTGGAATAGTCCCCAAAAAGCAATTCACAGGAGAGAAAAGTGAGTTCAGAAAAGAGGGAGGTGATAGCCGAGGCGGGAAACAGACTCGGGTGCAATAGAGATGCCCTCTGCCTGCTCTTTTCAGGGCTTTTCTGCCATCTTCCTTGCTCCAGTGCCCCTGCCCTGGGTGGCACCTGATGCCTTGTGTCATACAAATAGCCTGGGCTTTGGGGTCAGACTAGAGCACAGTTTGAATTCCAGCTCCACCATGGTATCAGTTTTGAGATTTTATTATTTAAAAAAAATGTTTTTTAATATTTATTTTTGAGAGAGAGACAGAGTGTGAGCTGGGGAAGAGGCAGAGAGAGGGAGACACAGAATCAGAAGCAGGCTCCAGGCTCTGAGCTGCCAGCACAGAGCCTGATGTGGGGCTCGAACTCAACAACCGCGAGGATCATGACCTGAGCCGAAATCGGACACTTAACCGACTGATCCACCCAGGCGCCCCAGCTTTCAGATTTTAAATACGTGTTTTAACTACTCTGAGTTCAGTTCCTTCATCTGGGAAATGAGAATGTTAACATTATCTGTGATCAGCCGGGCTCTTTGGGTTGGGATAGAAACCTGATTGAAACCCAACCGAACAAAAATAAGAGGAAATTTATTGGCACATTTAGTGGAAAAGTACAGCAGAGGCTTCAGATGAAGTTAGATCTGTCTGTCTATCTCTGCCTGTGTGTCTTTCTATATCTCGTTCATGTGCATGCAGACACACAGACACATTCCTTGGTCCCTTGTTGGATTCCTTTTGAGGCAGGCTCTTCCTATGCAGCAGCAAGCATGTCTCCCTCAAACCCTGATTGGCTCAACGGCAATCACATGCCCAGCCCTGACCAATCACTGAGGTCCAGGTTGGAAGATTCGGAGTCAGGTGCTCAGCCTTGTGGTCCAGCCACTGTCAGTGCCCCAAATGGGAAGACGGCTGGTTCCCAAGTTGATGATGATGCTGAGCAAACAAAAAACAGTCGCGTTCTTTGGTGCTAACTCATTGTGCTGCTGAGGAATTCAATGAAGCACTTGGCCCTGGTGCCCAGCACAGTACCCGGTATATGGTAGGTGCTTAATAACATATGGTCTCTCCTTTCATGATCCGTTGTTATGTCTGTCAAAAGTTCCTTCTCCTATGTCCCATGCCTTATTCTCCCAAGGCCCTGTTATTCCCATGTTTGAGGATCCCAGCACCAGGCTGGCTTCATGGGCATGCCACCTGTGTAGCCACTTAAGACCCTGTGTTCAAGAGAGCCCCACACGTGGCTTAATGCTCTCTTGTAGCCATCTGGAAATTCTCAACTTCTTTTATTTTTAATTTTTTTTAATGTTTATTTTTGAGACAGAGACTGCACACAAGTGGGGTTGGGGCAGAGAAAGAGGGAGACACAAAATCCAAAGCAGGCTGCAGGCTCCAGGCTCCGAGCTGTCAGCACAGAGCCTGACGCGGGGCTCAGACTCACGGACCGTGAGATCACGACCTGAGCCAAAGTCCGACACTCAACCGACTGAGCCACCCAGGTGCCCCCAGCAATTCGTGACTTTTGAACAAAGAGTCTTGTATTTTCATTTTGCACTGGGCCCTACAAATGACTCAGCTGGCCCTGCCCAGCATCCTATAACCAAGGCTGCCCCTGTGGGCCTGAGGTTCATCACGTTTAATGACTGTTTTTCCCAAAGAGAAGTGTCCCCAGTCTCGGACCTTTTTAACTGAGGCTGGATAAACTGGTGAGGCACACCCACAGATCACTGACCATCTTCTTTCTCTAACTTCTAACCTAAGTGAGGCCCCTTCTGCTTTATGCGCTCAAGGAGTATGTTCTTTCCTTTGAGGACCATGATCATAGTGATTCTTCTGTGTGTGAAAAGCTGTCTCCCTCACATAAGCATGAGTCTCGTGAGTACAGGGACTGTGTCTTTTTTCATTTTTGTTTTTAAACAATGTCCTCCTTGCCAGAGAGTTGTAAAGAGTGCAGAGTTTTCCACAGACCCTTCACCCAGCTTCTACTAATAACATCTTACGTAACCATGGTACCTTCCTCACAACTAAAATATGAACATCGGTACAACACCACCAACTAAACTACAGACTTCATTTATGTTTCGCTGGCTTTTCACGGGTGTCTTATTTCTGTCCAGGGTCCAGCCCAGAATCTCCTACGCAGGAAACCACCATGTTTCCTTCATCTCCTCTGATCTGTGATGGTTTCTCAGCCTTCCCTGGTCCTTCTTGACCTTGACACTTCTGAAGAGGGTATTTGTTTTTGCTCGCCACTCTATGCTCTGTGACCGGCACACGGTAAGGGCTTAGTGAGAGTCTGTGGGATGACCGTAAGGGTCTCAAACTCTGAAGAGGAAGGAAGCAGCTCACGAGTGGTAGGTTTGTGGAAGACGTGAGGGTGCCCTTAACCACGTCCCGAGATAAGTGCCCTTTTGGATTGGCTCCCACATGCTCTCTAGGCGGTGGTCAGCAGAATGAGGAACTGAATTTGGAAAAGGAAGAGAGGTGGGAACTTTTATCAGGAACTAATTGCACAGACCTTTCCTCATGAGTTGTTGGAAGGGGAAGAACCTGGGTGTCCTTCACAGCCCTCCTGGAAAAGGAGGCTCCTGCTGCACTGGCCCCCTAACTGTCTGCGGCTGATTGCATGGCATGTGCCAGAACTCATACATCGTTCTTAAAGGACCCACGCAAGGCTGACAGCATCCTCAAAGGCTTGGGGAAATGACAAGGCCAAGGTGGGCGTTTGAGTCTTTCTCCCCAAGTCCATCCGCGAGTTTCTCCCTTCCACAAGCAAAACTGGGCAGAGGGTTGAGAAACCCGCCTGCAGGTCCCCTTGGGGAACTTGGGCTTCCTCTTTCGAGATAAAAATCCAGGGGGAAGAGGGACATAACATGCTTGTGTTGACTGGGCTCATGTTGTCAGGAGAATGGTAATACTTTCTGAATTCTTCCCCAAATTTTTAGACGGTTGATGCAGTAATTTCACGTACAGGAATTTATCACAAGGAAATCGTCACACATGAAAACAAACTGAGCATATATAAGGGTGTTCAAGAAACCATTATGTGTAATAATGGGACTGGAAATATTCTAAGTGTCCCACAGGCTAAAATGGCAATACTAATGAGTATTATGGGCTATCCCCTATGACAGAGTACTATGTAGCCGTTGGAAATAATGTTTTAAATCCTTTTTATGAGGTAGACAGTGCTTACCGCTCTCTGCAACTTATGAGCTATGTAAAAAAAGATATGGATCCCAATAAAACACAACGACAACAGCCACATTCCAATGATACAATAATACATGGAGGGACTGTGGTTGATGTTTTATTTTATCCCTTTGATTTGCCTCGACCTTCCGAGTGTTCTCCAGTAAATGTATATTGCCTTTTGTAATTTAAAAAAAGAACAACTAAAACCACACACATTTTGGGATTGAAGGAGCCTCCTTAGGTGGAAAAGACAAATTATCATTTTGAATCTTTAAGCAGGAGAAGTATTGACTACAACATCTGCGACAAGGGGACTGATTCCACAAAAGAAGCTTCCCTTTAAAAGCAAGGCTCAGAAGCTCTGACGAGAAAGGCCGGGGACACGGAGGTAGGTGGGGGTCGATCTGCCCTTTGCTCCTGAGTAACAAAGGAGCCTTGCCTGGCTTAGCTCTGGTTTCCTCACATCTGTGGACCCAACTACCTATTTAACACTGTGTCCAGCACTCCTTTGTGCCCGATAGTGCCCTAAACCCTTGAATTTAAATGGGAAATCATCGGGAAGTCCTAAGAACATATGCAACAAAGACTGCTTTTGTTCCTAATAAGAAAGTGACTTGTGAATTCCCTAGTAAGCGACCCAACCAGCTGTATGATCCTATTTTCATTCCCTTCATTCAGTTCATCAACATTCTCCAAGCACACACATTACTGGACACAAAGATAGTGTTCTCAGATGTAAGAGTACATGAAGCTCCCCTGATGACTGCTAAAAATCCCTACTTCTAGGGACGAGGTCTGGGGGTTCTGATTCAATAGGTGTGGGTGGTCTGGGAAGCCACGTTTTCAGCAACGACCCCAGGTGAGAGATGCGGACAGCCTTACAGACACCCCTGGGAAACTTGACGCTGGGCAGGCTGAAAACCCAAAAATAATAACAACAGTGGTTCCCCTCCAGGAGATTGTAGTCTGGAGGGGCTTATACACAATTGTTCATTAAAGTTTATTTCTTTATTTTGAGAGAGACAGAGGGAGGGAGAGAGAGAATGACTGGGGAAGGGGCAGAGAGAGAGGGAGAGAGAGAATCCCAAGCAGGCTCTGTGCTCCAACACTGAGCGCCTCACTTGGGGCTAAATCTCGCAACTTTTGAGATCATGACCTGAGCTGAAATCAAGAGTTGGACACTCAACTGACTGTGCCAGTCAGGGACCCCAACAGTTGTTAATTTATTAGAAAATTTTTACTAGCATGAAAATACCCCTAACATCACAACTAGAAAATCAGAGCTACCTTTGAATTAAGACTTCTGACGAACCAGGAATTGTATGAAACACTTTATCTCATTTAATCTTTGTAGCTGCTCTAAGATTCAGGATGGTAACTCCCATTTGAAAAATAAGGAATGTCCAAAAGACTCCACCAAAAAACTGCTAGAGCTGATACATGAATTCAGCAAAGTTGCAGGATATAAAATCAACCTACAGAAATTGGTTGCATTTCTACACACCAATAATGAAGCAGCAGAAAGAGAAATCAAGGAATTTATCCCATTTATAGTTGCACCAAAAACTATAAGATAACTAGGAATAAACCTAACCAAAGAGGCAAAAGATCTGTACTATGAAAACTAGAGAAAACCTATGAGAAGAAATTGAGGAAGACACAAAGAAATGGAAAAAAACACTCCATGCTCCTGGATAGGAAGAACAAATATCGTTAAAATGTCAATACTACACAAAGCAATCTACGCATTTAATGCAATCCCTATTAAAATACCACCAGCATTTTTCACAGAGCTAGAACAAACAATTCTAAAATTTGTATGGCATCAGAAAAGACCCCAAATAGCCAAAGCAATCTTGAAAAAGAAAAGCAAAGCAGGAGGCATCACAATCCCGGGCTTCAAGTGGTATTACAAAGTTGTGATCATCAAGACAGTATGGTACTGGCACAAGAACAGACACTCAGATCAATGGAACAGAATAGAGAACCCAGAAACGTATGCCCAACTCACCTTTGACAAAGAAGGAAAGAATATTCAATGGAAAAAAGACAGTCTCTACAGCAAGTGGTGCTGGGGAAACTGGACAGCGACATGCAGAAGAATGAACCTGGACCACTTTCTTACACCACACACAAAAATAAACTGAAAATAGAAGACCTAAATGTGAGACAGGAAATGATCAAAATCCTACAGGAGAACACAGGCAGCAACCTCTTTGATCTCAGCTGGAGCAACTTCTTACTAGACACACTCCGGAGGCCAGGGAGACAAAAACAAAAATGAACTATTGGGACTTCACTGAGATAAGAACCTCTTTCACAGTGAAGAAAACAATTAACAAAATTAAAAGGAAGCCTACAGAATGGTGGAAGGTATTTGTAAACAACATTATCTGATAAAGGGTTACTATCCAAAATCTATGAAGAACTTACCAAACTCAATGGCCAAAAAACAAATAATGCAGTTAAGAAATGGGCAGAAGAGACAGAGACATTTCTCCAGAAAAGACATCCAGATGGCTAAAAGACCCATGAAAAGATGCTTAACATCACTCATCACTGATGTGGGAAACAAAGGCAGAAAGAAATAGCAGATAAAATTTAATTTTCTTATAACCTGCAGCCCACTGACAGATACTTGAGGCAGGCAGACTAGAACTATCTCCAGGAACTCCCTATGCCTTCATGCTAATGCTTTGCTGGTGGTGGTGGTGGTGGGGGGGGCACTCTTAGCTTGACAATACCTAGGCCTCTAGTCTCTTATAGACTTCTTTAGCATATGAAAATCTCACTGGAAACTTCCCCTGGACTTTACCTCCCCAACTCCCAAATATATATATAACCAGTCTCTCCACAGGGTCTAGGACAGCTCTTCCTGCCCACAGATTCTGTTTCTGTACTTTCATAAAATCACCTTTTTGCACCAAAGACATCTCCGCCTTCAAGAATTCTTTCTTGGCCATCAGCTCTGGATGAACTCCACTATCACCCCAAAAGCCTCATCAATCATCAGGAAATACAAATAAAAACTACAATGAGATACCACCTGTCTCACACCTGTCAGAATGGCTAACATCAACAACACAAGAAACAACAGGTGTTGTGAAGAATGTGGAGAAAGGGGAACCCTCTCACACTTTTGGTGGGAATGCAAACTGGTGCAGTCACTCTGGAAAACAGGATGGAGGTTCCTCAAAAAGTTAAAAATGGAACTATGCTATGACCCAGCAATTGCACTACTAGGTATTTATCCAAAGGATACAAAAATACAGATTTGAAGGGGCACACGCACCCCCGTTTATAACAGCATTATCAACAATAGCCAAACTATGGAGAGGGCCCAAATGTCCATTGACTGACAAATGGATAAAGATGTGTCTGTCTGTCTGTCTCTCTCTCCTCTCTCTCCTCTCTCTCTCTCTCTCTCTCTCTCTCTCTCTCTCTCTCTCTCACACACACACACACACACACACACACACACACACACACTGGACTATTACTCAGCCATCAAAAGAATGAAATCTTGCCATTTGCAATGACATGGATGGAACTAGAGAGTATTATGCTAAATGAAAGAAGGAAGAGAAAGACAAATGCCACATGAGTTCACTCGTGAAATTTAACAAAACAAAACAGATGCACACAGGGGAAGAGATGGAAACATAAGATAAAAACAGAGAGGGAGGCAAACCATAAGAGACTCTTAAGCACAGAGAACAAACTAAGGGTTATTGGAGGGCAGGTGGGTTGGGGAGATGGGCTAGGTGGGTGATGGGCATTAAGGAGGGCACTTGTGATGAGCACTGGGTATTATAGGTAACTGATGAATCCCTAACGTCTACTCCTGAAAACAATATGACACTATGTATTAATGAACTTGAATTTAAATAAAATCTTGGAAGGAAAAAAATTAAAAAAATAAAAAATGTGGAATGAATGAATTTACTCTTGGTATACAGTCTATAAATGGTGGATCCCAGATATGAGCTCAAGGTTCCTAACAACAAAGCTGTGTTCTTAGTCCAGCGGCCAGTGCTATGAATACACCGTGGTGAAGAGTGGTTTGAATTAAGCACCCTGGGGGCTTGGGGAGCCTGAGGGTGCTGGGGAGGGTTTAGGGTGCTGTGTCAAGTGCCCAAGCTGAGTGTTGAAGATGGGTTGGAGTCATGTGGGCAAAGAAGGGAGAGGTCAGGTTTGAGGCAAAGTCTGTGCTTGGCCCATGGAGAGTGCAGTCACTCTGGACCTGGAGAGACTTGTGCGCCCATGAACTTTAGGCACATGCAACATGCAGGCTGTAGAAGGTGTGGCAAGATCCCAAGGTACTGTTATGACCTCTCTGGGGATTGGAATCTTGTACTACAGGCACTGGGGAGCGACAAAGTGGAAATCATCAACTTTAGCTTTTTGAAGGATCACTGTGTTGGGAAAAAAGACACAGAACTAGCATTGTTTACAGGTAATGTGATTATCTAACCCAGGAAAGCCACCTGAAAACATCTAGGAACAATAGGAAAGGACAATAAAATGGCTGCATGCGCAAATAAATACACAAAAATCAATACCTTTCTTATATGTTTGTAATAAGCTGTTAGAAAATACAATGGAAAACAACCCCATTCCCCCATAGCAGCCAAAGTAATTTGCAAAAATAATTTGTTCTTAAACCCTCAAGGAATAAACTTAACTCTATGAAGAAAATTACAAAACTTTACTGAGGAACATTAACAAATACCTTGGCTTCATGTAGAAACACATCGTCCTCTTAAAAGGCAAGTCTCGGTATTATAAATAGGTTCTCTTTTAATCAATTTCCTGGTTTAATGCAATTACAATATACATCCCGGTAGGATGGTTTTTGGCAAATCTGACAAAGTAACTCTAAAATGCATTGGGACAAACGAACGGGTAAAAAGAGCCAAGAAAAAAAACTAAAGAAAGTAGTAAGGTGAGATTATAATATGTTTAATATCTGTGAGCGCTGGCATGGGGAAGAATAAATTTAAAAGCGTGGCACTGTTGCAAAAAAGTTAACATATAGTGTCGTGCTGTTTTCAGGAGTAGACGTTAGCGATTCATCACCGACATATAATACCCAGTGCTCATCACAAGTGCCCTCCTTAATGCCCATTACCCACCTAGCCCATCCCCCCCAACCCACCTCCCCTCTAGCAACCCTCAGTTTGTTCTCTATCCTTAAGAGTCTCTTAAGGTTTGCCTCCGTTTTTAATTTTATTTTATTTTTCCATCCCTTTCCCTGTGTGCATCCGTTTTCTTTAATTCCACATATGAGTGAAATCATATGCACTCATATGAAATGCCTGTTCATGTCTTCTGCCCATTTCTTTTTTTTTTTTTTTTTTTAACGTTTTATTTATTTTTGAGACAGAGAGAGACAGAGCATGAACGGGGGAGGGGCAGAGAGAGAGGGAGACACAGAATCGGAAGCAGGCTCCAGGCTCCGAGCCATCAGCCCAGAGCCCGACGCGGGGCTCGAACTCACGGACCGCGAGATCATGACCTGAGCTGAAGTCGGCCACTCAACCGACTGAGCCACCCAGGCGCCCCTTCTGCCCATTTCTTAATTGCATTATTTGTTGCATTAAGGTGTTGTTTCAAATTGGGGTGGAACAGAAGGATTATTCAATCTATAGTGGTTGAATAATTGGGTAACTATTTGGGAAAAAAATAGACGGCTCTCTACCTCAGCAATATACCTAACAAAATCCCTGGCAGCTAACCTCACCATTTTTCTTTAGTTTATAAATTGCTTGCTCCAGCCATCTGAGTTTGGTGCAGCTCTACCCTGCTTAATAAATTCTGTTGTGTGAATGAGTAAATTATGCATCTGCCTCCTTCTGGTCCATAAACTCAATGAGGGCAAGACGGCTTGACCTTGCAATTCCTGAGCCCTGTAAACCACGTTTTAAATATAACTCTCAACAAATATTAATTGAGTGTGAAAATCACAATCACATCGACAGCTGTTTCTCTTTCCCCCAACTTATTTTAGGCTTTGGTGTTCTATCATCTTAGCTATCGTTCTTTTATCTCCTGGATGCAGTTAATTAGATCATAGATGGGAGGGGCACTGTGAGGAGAAATTCATTTCAGTATCTGAGACACATTCATTCGGTTCTTCATTCAACAAATGGATATCAAGCACTTACTACTTGCTAAGCAGGGTTCCAGAGGCCAAGGAGTCTACGCTGTAATGGTCTGGGTTTGGGAAACTTTCTGTGTATTTTCCTGGCTCTTTTTCTGTTTTCTGACTCCAAACAATAATTAGTATTCCTGAGTCATTTCTATGACATTTCTTCTCTTTGGGTCCTGAGAAAGAAGAAAATCATTGGTGAAGTTCTTCATGCTACAATATCTACCTGAAATGGCATCTTCTGGAAATTGCCTTGATGGGTATGCAGAAGCTTTCCTGCTTCAGCTGGTGAAATGATACTATACTCATCAAGGCTTCAAAGCCACACAGGAGTTGCTGGCCTGGGGAAAGAAAGATTGGTTGCTACTTTCTCTTGCTTCACCAGCAGGTCTTTTAATTGGTTCCCACCTGATGAAGCTGGGTCACTCTCATGCTCAGTCAGCAGGGTCTTGCCTCTCTGCTTCATGCCGAAAGACGCCTTGATGCCTTCACTGCTACTGGTTCTATAGCTCAGGGTCTCTGATCACATCACAGTGACTATTTATCAGAACACATACTCTCGTGGGTGTCTCCTGTGGCAAACCGGGGCTTGCATTGGATTCACAGTAAGACGTGGCTGTTACATCTGAATTCTTCGTGTGTCTACACTACAATCGCCTCTACTGCTTTCATCACCTCCAGGGACTAAACAAGGAACCTGGGCTCAGTCTTGGAGGTTTTCTTGATCCCCACCATCATCACCCCCCACCATCACGACTACCTGCCATGGGCTGAGCATTGCACATACATTACGTCCTTTTATATATTAGGTCCTCACAACACAGCCTTACGGAATGGACTATTCTTTTTTTTTTTTTTTAATTTTTTTTTTAATGTTTTATGTATTTTTGAGACAGGGAGAGACAGAGCATGAACAGGGGAGGGTCAGAGAGAGGGAGACACAGAATCCGAAACAGGCTCCAGGCTCTGAGCTGTCAGCACAGAGCCTGACGTGGGGCTCGAACTCACGGACCGAGAGATCATGACCTGAGCCGAAGTCGGCCGCTTAACCGACTGAGCCACCCAGGCACCCCCGGAATGGACTATTCTTGAAGCTATTAGCTTCACTTAGTGGATTTCAATTTTTGACCCATTTTGTATGTATATAATACATCCAGAGCAATGTCATTTCCTTTGATTTCTATAGGGGAAATCTATTTTATTACCCCTATTTTCTGTTTTTTTAATGTTTATTCTTGAGAGAGAGAGACAGAGTATGAGTGGGGGAGGGGCAGAGAGAGAGGGAGACACAGAATGGGAAGCAGGCTCTAGGCTCCAAGCTGTCAGCATAGAGCCTGATGAGGGGCTCGACCTCACAGACTTCAAGATCATGACCTAAGCCAAAGTTGGATGCTTAACTGACTGAGGCCTCCAGGCACCCCTACTCCTACTTTCATCAGGATCAGTTCTGCATATAAATACCGGTGAAAAATGTTTTAGCACCATTGTGTTTGCTGCTACGTTTGTGTGAATATTTAACCCCATCATTCTTACCTGGTAAGTATTCAACAATTTTGATTTCTGGGAAAATTTTATGTACTTTTAAATACGGACCTTTAATTTGAATTAGTCCCAAAGAATCAATTTATGTTTATTTATTTTGAGAGAGAGAGAGAGAGACAGAGAGAGAGACAGAGAGAGAAAAGGAGGGGAAGAGAGAGAGGGAGAGAGAGAATCCCAAGAAGGCTCTACGCTCAGCACAGAGCCCTTGAGAACCGTGAGATCATGACCTGAGCTGAAATCAACAGTCACATGCTCAACTGACTGAGCCACCCAGGTGCCCCATATATGGCATTTTCTTAGAGGAATTCTATTAAATCAGTTTACATCATAATTTTTCCAGACACTGTGATTCTTTTTTTCCCTAAATTTCATTTTCCTTCATCCCCACCCCTGTCCTCCCTGACTTCATCCCACTGGTTTGGATTGAGCAAGGTGGGTGTGCAGGTTGGGGGTGGGGGACAGCTGCCTGCATAAGGATCAGAGCCTGGGTGGGATAAGAGGGGCATCTACACGATGATGGCAGGAGATCGGTGACACACAGGGAGGCTGATCAAGTAAGTAAATGTATCAAGCATAATATAAGCCAGTTTCCTTTCTGTAGGATAAGGGACAAAAAGGGAGAAAACCAGTATGAACCCTATGTGGTATTAGATTGCAACAGAAGATAGTGTTGTAACTCATGGTCTTCAATATAGATAGATAAATGTATATATGTATACACTATTTTGTAATATGTTTATCAAGAAAAATTTATTTTCCTAGTTCTGCCAGGCAATAATAATACTCCAATAGTAATAAGCACATTTCATGCCCAGATATTGATTTCTCAATGCCATTTGGTTAATATCCAAAATATAACGCATGGAGAAGGATACATCTTCATTTCTGTGGTATTCCTGGCAAAGACTCACAAATCAAACCTAATAACAAGGAAATATCTGACAAACTCAAACTGAGGGAAAGTTTACAAAATAATTGCTTTGTAATCCTCAAGAGTATCAAGGTCATAGAGTCAAAGACAGACTATGGAATTGTTCTAGACTGAAAGAGACATCGTAACTAAATAAATCGTAAATAAATGTAGTACATGATCTTGAAGTTGATCCTTTTATGGCAAGGACAGGATTAAGAGAATCGGCAAAACTAGAATGGCATCCATTGATTAGATGGCAAAAATGCATCAGTGTTAATTCCTGATTTTGATGGCTATACTGTATTTAAGAGAATATATATATATTCTCTTAATATATATATTAAGAGAATATATATTATATATATATATATATATATAATATATATATATATACATATAATAATATTTGGGAATTATGGGGTGTTATGTTGCGAAGCATTTACAAATGGTCCAAAAAAGTCTTATTAGACTATTCTTACAGTGTTTCTCTGTATTTAAAATGAGTTTGAAATACAGAGTCCGAAATTTGTTATTTTAATTGTTAAATATACAATATTTCACATAAACCAAGAGAGGTACAGAAAATTATTTTACAGAGAGATAAAAAAGGAACCAAAAGCATGGTAAAATGAAATATATACTGGGGAACACAAACATTATGATCAAGTTTCCTGGGTTCTATTCTACCATCTGCCTTTATTAGCTGCATGATCTATCTGGGCAAGTTTCCTAAAACCCCTCTGCCTCAGTTTCATAACTGTAAAATGATGTAACATTAATATCAATCTTCCCGTCTTATTTGAGAATTGAGTCAAATAAATCATGCAAAGCATTTGTCATATTGGCTGATACACAGACAGCTCTGATTAGTGTTCACCATTTTAAAAGCATCGTTACTAATTTGTTTTTAACCAAATCAAATTTTCTCAGGTAAAAATTTTGCAAGTCTACATTTTGTCAAGAATAGTTGAACCCTGGGGCACCTGCATGGGTCTGCAGGTTCAATGTCTGACTCTTGATCTCAGCTCAGATCTTGAACTCAGGGTCATAAGTTTGAGCCCCACATCAGGCTCCACAGGAGTATTTGAGCCTTACAACAATTCTTTGCCAACGACAGATTTTACCAGTCAGGACAATTTCAACTGTGACCCGTTGTACTTTCTTTTAACCATCCTACTAATACCAAGTCTATTTTTCCCTTCTCAGGTCATTTGTTCCTTTGCAGACTGCAGTGTTATTAAAAAGCTGTGATTCTGCCGTTTTTCTGCTGTCACAAATTTGCCAAGTGCAGATGTAACACTTGTCAGTTTTAGTTGGCATCACACATTTCTGTGAGTCGTAAGTATTATGAGTTAGATACAAGGCTGATGGTGTTTTTATTCAACTCTTGGAAAACATTCATCTGAAAACCAGGTGCGTAGCCATGGATGAACTCAACAGCCAGGAGACGCACAAAGCTTGTCCTGTATCCTGTCACTCATCTGGGATGTGGAGGACTGAACAAGGGAACTTGAAGACTCTTGTGATCTGAGATTCCAGGGAAATGCGACATAGAGATACCAAGTCCTCAGTGAGAAGTGGGTGATTACTGCAGAAAGAGCCCTGGCTTTGGAATCCAATCACCTTGGTCTTAAGATCCTAGCTCCACGGTGCCTAAGCAGCATAACACTGGGTAAGCTTTGACCTTCAAAGCTCTAGTCCCCAGAGCTGTAAAATGGGAGCACTGCGGTTCACTTCCGGAATTTTGAGACTGGGGGAGATAATATTTGGAATGCATTACTCCTAGTGCATAGACACTAGGCACTCAACGACTGAACAAGAAAGTGCTCTTAGCCCATCAGGGTGATGGGATTGAGTGACCAGAGGTTGGTGACTAAAAGAAGGCTTAGCCCGGCACTGCCCAAGACAAGTTTCTGTGGTGATAGAACGTTCTATGTCAGTACTGCCCAATATTATTCCCATTAGACACATGAGACTATTGTTAAACATTTGAAACATGGCTGGTATGAATGATAAACTGAACTTTTAATTTAATATAAACTAATTTAAATGTATATAACCACATGAGTTGGCTACGGCACAGTCATAGATGTATATACTTTCAAACTTCTCTCCAACACGCTTACATAAATACCCCAAAATTTATTCATGCTGAACCACGTAGAGTCCGATGGAAGGAACCAAAAGTGCCAGTCGGACCCCAAATTCCAGGATTCAAATTATTTCACGAAATACCTACAATTCTACTCCTCTGTTTTCTGTACACGGTGATATTTTGTGACCTGCTTGCCAGACTTGCCACAAGCTTCCAGTGGATGGCAAAAATAAACTCCAGAGTGGACACTTCCTAGGTTATTGGGGTAGAAATCACATTTGCCCAGCTCGTGTGAGGCCTGTGTCTTTCTACAACCTCAGACCAGTCCCTTCTCCATTCCTGGCTTCAAGTGCGATGCACTGACTGATGGATAGAGTCAGTCATTCATCCATCAGACCCTCACTGACAGGACACTGTGTTTCAGGCATGGCACTAGGCATTGAGATCGGTCAGAAAGCCAAAGGAGACTGCTCTGCCATGGTGAAACTTACAGTCTCCTGGGGACTTGGCTTTACCAAGTGCCTTTAATGCCTTACTTCCATGCATAACTCACGTTGTAATTAATATTAAGGGTAGCAAATCTTCCCAAAACTTAGTGGCTTCACATCATAGTTGGTTCTTTCATGGCTTGTGTAGATCGGGAATTAGAGAGCAGCGTGGCTGGGCCATCTGGCTTGGTGGGGGCAGTTGGGTGTCTGTCACAAAATTGCGGTCAGATGGTGACTGGAGTAAAGGTCACTCCTTTACCAGTCCAGTGGTGCCAGAAGGACTCAAAGGGATGGAGTCCCAGCATGTGCGGCTGGACAGACACTGGTGCCATCTTTAGAAAACACAGCCTGCCACAGTTCCTCATTCCAGCCACAGCTACACAGGAGAGCTCTGTGTGACCTCAGAGTTGCCTTGCAAGGAAGACCTTCCATCTCAAGCACACACCACAGTGTTTTTCTGCTTTCTGTTCCAGAACCTTCTCCAATGCTGCAGGAAACTGGCCCATGTGCATGCACAGCCTGTGGTTGTGGGGAGTTGGCACTCCTTAGGGCCAACCTCAACCACTACAGAACGGGAGTCAGTGGCTAAATCCCCACCAACCTTTCTTTCTGGGAAATGCTCTCTGGAGCCTTCAGAACGTCCTGTTGGAAAGGTCTATTTGAAAAGCTTTGTCATTTTCTAGCCATGTGACGTTCTTTGTGCCACTTTATCTCTTTTAAGCCTCAGGGTCCTCGTCTGTAAAATGGGGATAATGGAATTATCTACCTTTTAGGATTGCCAGCAGATCAGATGGGATGTTCATGCAAAGCCCTGGGCACATAACAGTTCAACAGGGGGTTGCTGCTGTGATATTGATGATCCCTGGATTCTGGAAAGATCTCCAGAATCTCGGCTGCAGCTTCTAAATACGTGTTGAGAGTCACCATGCTTGACCACTAGGAGGAAGCAGACCCTCTTTCATGGCCCCCAGACTGATGACCTCAGAGCTCAAAGAAGTGACAAGAGGATGTCTGGCTCAGAGGAATGACCGCTATATCGGATTGGAAACTCAAGACAGGCAGCACGCCCCTCTGCTGCTTGCTGAGAAGGAAAAACATTTCTATAAAGATAAGAGAGAGGGGATTTCGTATCTACTCTGATAGGCTCTCATGGTTTTATAAATACCTTCTCTTATGGCAAGCAGTAGTTTATCACAATGCCCGGATTTGACAAACTGTAAGAAGCAGGTTTATCAGATGATGCCTTTTGCATGAACATTTAATATTCCTGCTATAGGAATGACACGTGTGTTTCAAGCATTTTTCTCATTTGAGCAGATTCTAAACCACATATTTTAAAAAGCTTTGCAATTGATCAAACTGAAGAGGGGGTGGGGGTCGCAACCACATCCCAGGCATTCCCCGAGAGCTCTGTGACCCTGGCTACATCACATAGCAGCTAAGTCACCTGGCTAAGCAACATACCAAAATGGGCTTTGGAAATAGAAAGGTCTGGCTCAAATCTTGGATTTACCATATTGTAGCTGTGTGACCTTGGGCAACATATCCAGCCCTCTTTTAAAAAACACAACTTTTTTTTTTTTTTTAACACTTATTCATTATTTTGACAGAGAGAGAGAGAGAGCACAAACAGGGGAGGGGCAGAGAGAGAGGGAGACACAGAATCCGAAGCAGGCTCCAGGCTCTGAGCTGTCAGCAACGAGCCCGACAAAGGACACAAACTCATGAACTGTGAGATCATGACCTGAACTGGCCGGACGCTTAACCAACTGAGCCACCCAGGCGCCCCTAACCAGCCCTCTTTGAAACTCACATGTGTCAGGTGGCAAATAGAGAATGAGAACACCAACCCCATAAGACTGCCTTCTGGATGCACCCAAATCATATGGGAAAACGCAACAGCATGTGACACCAAGAGGGCGCTCCATTAACGACCATACATTTCAGTTCTCTTTCCCTTCAACTCCCCCTCCCGCCCGCCTCATCCTAAAAATGGGACAGTTTCTGGGGCACCCAGGCGGCTCCATCGGTTAAGCATCCGACTCTTGGGTTTAGCTCAGGTCGTGGTCTCACGGTTTGTGAGATCAAACCCCGAGTCAGGCTCCATGCTGTCAGGGAGGAGCCTGCTTGGGATTCATTCTCTTTCCCTCTCTCTGTGCCCCTTCCCTGCTCACTCTTTCT
Organism: Panthera leo; assembly: GCF_018350215.1. Classification (NCBI taxonomy): domain Eukaryota; kingdom Metazoa; phylum Chordata; class Mammalia; order Carnivora; family Felidae; genus Panthera; species Panthera leo. Next base: position 33,272,600 of record NC_056694.1, on the reverse strand, counting down.
CTCAAAATAAATAAATAGACTTAAAATTTTTTTTTAAAAAGTGGGGCAGTTTCTACGTTTCCTTTCCACCCAACATAATTCTGGCTAATGCCGGGGGACTAAGTGTTAGGATATAGATGGGTCGCACAGGTGGCATGAAGCCACCTAGGAAGCAAGATGAGGGACAGGTGATTGGTGCGTGCAGGGGTGAAGGTGAATGAAGGCAGCATAGGATCAAAGATACACAGCGATGCGACTGTTGTTTCAAGGGGCAAACTGGATGCTTCAGCTGAGGAATTTCGGACCTAGAGAAATCAGGTGCAATGGGGAGTTGAGTGGGCGGGTCATGATGGTATTATTGTTACATTTTTATTACGGGCCTGGTGCCTACTTGGGAGGAGGCGTGTGCTACATAAAGGCAGGGCCTAGGGTCCGCGTTATTCATCGGTTAAGTGCCGCAAAGGAGACCGGTCTCCATGAGAGTTAGACAATCACATAAGAGCAAGCTGGATGGATTCTTTTGTGCCTGGTCGCGGCCCTGCTTCAAGCCCATTACGTGCACTGAGTCATTCCTGACAATTGCCTTCTAATACAAGAACCGGTATCAGATGGGGGTACGGGAAGCTAAGTGGCCCAAAGTCACAGAGCTTCCAAAAGGCAGAGTGGAGAATCGGGTCTTCTGGTTCCAGGCAGCCTGCTTTTAACCACTGCTTCTGTGAGCAGGGGACCCGTCTTTTAGATCCACAGTGGGCTCAGGCTCAAAACAGGTCTGCTCGGTTCCCCAGGGGTGTTCCTCGGCCAGCCTCGGGAAGGGCGCTACTGGCCACGTGGGCCTCCTCTCTGGCTGGGCCACGTGGGTCGTATCCAGCTCTGAAGCAGTGAGCCTCCCACTCACGCAGGCCTAAGAGGCCAACACGCTGAAAATCTCAGACTGTGCGTACCTTGCCCCAACTGTTCCGTGGTGGGGGAAGCTTCCCCTTGTCATGGTAGTTAGTAACAGGTAGTAGTAGTTAGTATTAGGTGGTTAGTGTTTGGGGGTCACCTCTAACAAAACCCGAGCTACAGACAGACTCTGCACGTGAATCCAGTTCCAAAGACAAGGATGCTACCGTGAGGCGATCAGCAGCGCCCATGTCTGGAAGATGATACAATTCCTGATGAAACTCTAAATTCTCATCTGTGATCAAAGAACAGGGAGAATGATCTTTCTAGAAAGCCCCACAGCCTTTCTGAGTAAGGTTTTACAGGATTTCAGGGAAAAAATCAAATGGAAAAAAAGTAACACTAATCTGAGTCCTAAGAAGTGGGTTTGAGTTCCAGTTGCATTATTTTTTTTTATAAGTTTATTTTGACAGAGAGAGAGAGAGAGAAAGAGCACAAGCAGAGAAGGGGCAGAGAGAGAGGGAGACAGAAAGAATCCCAAGCAGGCTCTGTGCTGCCAGAGCAGAACCTGATGTGGGGCTGGAACCCACGCACCGTGAGATCATCACCTGAGCCGAAAGAGTGTCGGACGTTTAAGTGACGGAGCCACCCAGGGTCACCCTGGAACCAGGCAGACCCCCTCGGGGGCTGACGTCAGCAGAGAGGAGCCAAGTGGGTCATCCCACCAACCCCCGGATTCTAGCAGAGATGAACTATTTCCACCTATTTCACCTGTTTCACGTTAAGACACTTTGATAAAGTGTCTCTGCTCCTTAGCACAGACTGAAAAACCACCATCCGATGTCAACACGCATGGTAAACGCACACAAATCACTGGGTGATTTGTTAAAATGCAGATTTTGATTCAGTGTATTCATTTCCTTGGGGGCTGCCGTAACAAATTACCACACACTGGGTGGCTTAAAACAGCAGAAGTTTACTCTCTCACAATTCCGGAGGCCAGAACTCTGAGATCAAGATGCTGGGAGGGGGCTGGCTGCTCCCGGAGGCTCTATGGGAGAATCTGTTCCCTGCTCCTCTCCCAGCTTCTGGTGGCCGCTGGCAATCCTGGGAGTGTTTTGGCTTATAGTCACATTATTCCAGCTTTCCCCCTTGTACATCTGTGTGTCCCCTCTTCTTCTAAGGACACTGGGGTATATGATTTCGTCTTGAGATCTTCACGGAATGTCTAGAGTTGTGGCCTGAGACTCTGAATTTCTAACAAGCTCCCAAGAATGACACTGTGGGTCTACAGACCACACTTTTAGAAGCAAAGCTCTACAAGGCCACACTATTAATGAAAAAAAATTTTTTTAAATATTTTAAAAATGTTTATTTATTTTTGAGAGAGAGACAGAGCACAAGCAGGGGAGGGACAGAGAGAGAGAGGGAGACACAGAATCCGAAGCCAGCTCCAGGCTCCGAGCTGTCAGCCCGGGGCCCAACATGAGGCTCAAACGCACAAACCATGAGATCATGACCTGAGCCGAGGTCAGACGCTTAACCTACTGAGCCACCCAGGCACACCCCTGCCCCTCTACCCACTTTTTAAAGATAATTTTCTGCGTTATGAATTCTTAAAGCATTTCAGGTGGGTTATTTACCACGTGGATGTGCACACAGACCCACTATAGGTTACAAGTTTTGTTAGCCAAAATTCTAGACCTTTTGAAGAGTGCAGAATGAAGGCACAGGGCGAGAACAGCAGAAGCATGGCCTGGACAGGGATTTCCCTGGTCCCAGGCCCCTTAAAGTGACACTTGGCTGCTGATGACAAGGTCTGAGCAAGTAGGTCCTTGCCAAAATATGAAAGCAAGCATAGGCGTGTTTACGCTCTTGCTTTTTTATTCTTGGGGCTCAACAAATCTCTCGATCTGCCAGAGTCACTCATACGAATAATGTACGTGCTTCTATTTGTGGGGATGTTTGTGAATATCCAAGTCTCCTTGTTTAACTAAAGTCACATCAGCAAGGCCACATTTTCATCTAAGAGAGAAGCCAGGGTCACTGGCCTGCTGTCTCTACACTTCAGCCAGCTGCCCGAGTTTGAATCCCAGCTTGGCCGCTTATTAACTGTGTCATGTCGGGGAAGTTTATTGCCTTCTCTGCTTCAGTTTTCTCATAGGAAAAATATAGAAAATAATAGTACTTATTTCATAGAGCTGCTTTCAAGGTGTAAGGGCTAATGTACAGTAAGCATTTGAATAATAGCGCCTAGCAGGTGGTAAACATTCCCCACATGTAGCCATTGTTATTATTATTTTTACTATTATTACTATTTCCTTGTAGTTCACTCTGTAGTTCTGATTTAATGCCACCTTCTTATCTGGGTGTTTTTTAATAGAGAGTGTGGTCCAGAGACCACAATAACAAAATCCATTTCCCTGTGCCTTTTAATATTTCATTTTCTATCTGTTGATTGCATTTATCACTTGGCTCGTCCCCAGAAGGGTATGAGGACAAGAAGGAACTCTCTGATCTGTCACACGGACTATTTAGGGCCATCTCGTGATTGTTTTACGATCTTATGCCTTTGCATGTGTGAGTCGCCTGTGGACGTTTCATCCCAAGCAATGCCACACAGATGATGGCACCGCCCCAAGCCTGTAGGTGGACAGTGAGAAATAGAAGAAAGTGTGACCACGGATCCCTCGAGAACTGTTATGGGGGAGGGGCTGTGACAGCCTTTAGACTGTCTTTAGGGGATCACATCCTAAGTGACAATCAGGAAACAGCCATGCTGTAAAAAGAAGTCCCCAGAAGGCGTCCCTGCATCCCAGCCCAAATCTCTCCATCCCTCCATGGCACAGGCCACATTCAGATCACAAAGTGTTCTATTATGAAGAATTCCTCCTTCCCAGTATAGAGCTTTGGGGGATAAAGGGATGGTCCCTCCACTAAACTTTACATCTTGATGAACAGAAATATGATTTCCATAATAATAACATCTTTAATTTATGCAGCACAAATTGTCTTTCAGGGACAATACCCAACATCTTGTGTGTCGATTCACATTACTGCTCATTACAACCCTGTGAATTGGGCATCATTTGTGCTCGTTCTGCAATGAAATAAATGAATTGTAGAAGATACATAATTTCCTCAAGATCACACAATTTATATATGGAGAAACTTATTTTTTTTTAATTTATTTTTTATTTTTTAAAAATAATCTCTACTCCCGAGATGGGGCTTGAACTCACCACCCCAAACAAGATCAGGAGTCTCATGCTCTACCAACTGAACCAGCCAGGTGCCCCGGAAGGAGCCTATGTTCGCACCTATGCTGCCTGACTCAGAAACTTCTAAGTTGTAATACGTGATGTGATATATAAATCCAAAATGCAATGTATGATATCAAATGTAATATATTCTGGATCCAGTGTTTGTTTCAATCAGATACTTTGTACGATTGTGAATGTTTCCCAATGGTTCTCAGGCACATTTGTTTTTCTAATTGTATTTTAAATGTACCATATTTACGTACATATATACGTATATATGTTCTTTTAAAAACTGTTTGCTAGAGAGAGAGAGAGAGAGAGAGAGAGAGAGAGAGAGAAAGCACGAGCATGCACATGTGAGCAGGGGAGGGGCAGAGAGAGAGGGAGAGAGAGAATCCCAAGCAGGCTTCATGCTGTCAGCACAGAGCCCAATGCTGGGCTCAATCTCAATGCTGAGTCTGAGCCAAAATCAAGAGTCAGATGCTTAATGCTTAACCGACGGAGCCACCCAGGCGCCCCTATAATTACATATTCTTTTTCAAGCAACTAACACAAGGCCAGCTTGACAGGAGATGATGATAAATGATGAGCTTTTCATAAAATCCCAGGCAAATGAGTCTGAGTTCACCTGTGGATTCCAGAAATAATCTAAACAGGCTATTGAGTTTCACAGTCTGCTGAAAGTGAGTCTCACAGTGCATGATGGATGCTTTTATATATTTGTTGCATATGAGAAATCAGCGGCTAACTGGTAAAGAAAATTATCTGTCACTTTCCAGAAAGAACAGATGTCAGTAAGCAAACGGTACTGTGGCACACATTGGAGCAAGTGAAACTTATTAGACATGTTTTGGACAGTTGCCTTCTCCTGGAGTCAGAGGTTTCTATTCAAACCATTTTGTTTTATCAGTTCACTATCAGGCAGACAAGAAGGAAAAGAAGGAAGGAAAGAGAAACATGGTGACAAACATTTATGGAGTTTTTATTACATGCCAGACACGGTTCTGAGTGCTTTCTACATGATCAAGCATTTACTTCTCACAAAAGATCCACTAAGTGAGGACCATTCTAATCCTGGTTTTAGAGATGAGAAAACTGAGGCAGAGTGGGTGTGCTGGGTATATTCTCTGCTTGTCCCTCTGGGTTCCTTCTCCACCTTTCCCCACCCTGCTCTATGAACTGCTTCCTCCAGGTCCCCTGGTCCCCTGGCTTCCCATCAGGTTTGGCCAATACGAGGCATCAGCTAGAGACTGGGGTGCGGGAGGGAAGAGTAATGGAGGTAAGTCTTCCCCCGTTTCCATCCCTGGTGGGCTGTGGGTTGACAGTGACTGAATCCCTCCACTGAAGACCACAGTTCACATCAGCCGGCCCTTTCCTATGGCCCTTGCTGAATTCTGGTAAATGATCCCTCCTCCCTCACCTGAGGACAGCACGACTTTCCGCAGTTGCTATCCCAGGGCATTTCAACACCCCTAACTCGGGTTTTCCAATCCTTCTCACACCTTTGCACGCACTTCCACCGGGAGACTCTTTTCCATGGCCGCCTTTTTCTAACCATGGCCTCACTAGTTAAGGCGAGCTTCTGGAACCTTCCCAAAGTAACAAAGGTAGACAGTGTAACAGGGAACGGTGGAGAATGAGCAGATTTGGAAGTGAGAGGAAAGCTGAGTTAGGTTTTGGACATGCTGAATTTGAAGTAGTCCCTGAACAACCTAGGAGAGGATCCACGAGAGAGCTGGAATCAAGATCCCGAGCCCTGAGAAGGGCAATGGTCTGAGGACACAGACGGAAATGGAAGGGAAGACATGGGGTTGTTTGAGAGTTCCCAGGGAACACATTCAGAAGAAGAGTAGAGAGGACAGAGCCGAGTCCTGAGAAAAACCAAGGTCAAGGGCCAGGGATGAGCCAGACAGGTGGGGGGGGGGCCGGGCTGGAGAGGGTAATAAGATAAGAAGCACCTTCAGGTCCTAGAAATTGTGGGATGAGTAGATATCAAAGGAGAAGGAGTAGATAGCAGAGTCAAATCTCCCCGAGAGGTCAAATAGAGCAGGAATTGAGAAGTTTCCATGACATTTGAAAAGAACTGTGGTAAAATACACACACCATAAAATTGACCATTTCAAGTGCTTTAAAGTGTACAGTTCATCATGATGTCATGCGACTAGCATCATTATCTAGTTGCTCATGTATCTGAGTCATTATACAGCTCTTTTATCAACACCTCATGGTCTCAGCACAGTGAAAGATTTCTGAGTCAATGGTGTGGTCTGGAGACTCCAGAAACAGACTCGCACTCACGTGGTCGTAGACGCGAAAACATGTCATCGGGGAAAGAAAAGTAAACCTTGGCCTCTTCTTTACACTATACGAAAAAAAATTATAATAATAAGTTCGGGATGGATCATGGACCTAAGCATAGAAGGCAAAAGTATGAAGTTTTAGAAAAAAAGATGGGTGGAGAGCCATACAACCTGGGAGTGGTTAAAAATTTAAGTAAGACACACACACACGCAAAGAAGAAGAAGAAGGAAAAAAGAAAAAGAAATGACAAATTAACTCCATGGAAATTAAATACTTTGGCTCCTCAAAAATTGCGAAGAACAATTTTACAAGACACACATCTGACAAGTGACTTGCCTGAGAATATTTAAGGACCTCCTGCAAGTCCCTCATAAAGAGATAAACAATCCAACAGAAAACGGACAAAGCCTTGAGCGTCCTCTCACAAGCAAAGACACAAATTTTAAATAAGCACATGAAAATGTGCTCAACACCATTAGTCATCAGGCGAAAGTAAAGCCACGTTGACGTATCGCCACACCTTCACCTGAATAGCGGTAACTAAACAAGACCGACAGCACCAAATGTTGGTAAGGACGTGGAGCAGCCAGAACCCCCACCTGTTGCCCGTAGGTGCATGAGACGGTACGTGTGCTTTGGAGAGAATTGGCAATTTCTACCCAACAATGTAGCTAGCATTCCACTGCTAGGTATAAACCCAAAAGAAAGAAAAACATAAGTCCACGAACGAACTTGCACAAGAATTCTGACAGCAGCTTCATCATAGCCAAAATCTGGAAATAACCAAAGCAGGCATTCACAGGAAAATTCATAAATAATGGGTAGCGTGCTTACACAAAGGCTAATAACTCAGCAATAAATAGGAATGAACCATTTATCTATGAACAACATAGATAAATCACTTCGATATGCTGGTGAATGAAGCCAGACACAAAACAGCACACATTGTAGGATTCCATTTATAGAATGTTTTAAAATAAGTAAAAGTTGGGGTGCCTGGGTGGCTCAGTCTGTTAAGCATCCGACTCTTGGTTTCAGGTCAGGTCTTGATCGAGCCCGAGTTCGAGCCCCATGTTGGGTTCTGTGCTGACAGTGCAGAGCCTGCTTGGGATATTCTCCTTCCCTCTCTCTCTCTCCTCTGCTTGCTCTCTCTCAAAAAATAAATAAACTTAAAAAAATAAAAAATAAGTAAGTAAAACGTGTCTAGGGTGAGAAACACCAGAAATTATCGCTTTTTATGGAGAATTGACTAGAAATTGGGGCATGAGGGAACTTTCCGGTGTGATGGAAACACTGTACACATTGATAGGATTGTAGGTTGCACAGGCACACACTTTTTCCAAAAATCATGAATTGTACATTTACGATCTATGCATTTCATCCTATGTAAATCTTACCAGAAAAGGAATTAAAAACAACATTTGAACTCTAGTTAATTGGTTTGCTTTTTATAGTGACATGAGTTAGCAAGTCTGAAACTACTTTTCTGTGTATCCTGGACTTGAGAAAAAGAGTAAATATTCTGAAGATAATGCAATCTAGGTTTCTTACTGTTAGAAAAGAAAGCTGCAAACATGGGGTAGGGAACCAGAATGTACCCTGTGCTATGGGATTAGAATTAGGGGTATCACCATAGATTCGTGGTTTTTAAGATAGGTGTGTGTGTCAGGGGGTGGGGGTAGATATATATATATATATATATATATATATATATATATATATATATATATATATATATATATATATATATACACACACACACACACATATATATAGGATATATATATCTCCTAGTTCTATATGCTGAGAAGGCCTGGGAACAATGAAAGAATAATAGTAATGCACACTTGTGGACCCACCCACCCCCTTTTTTTTAAGTTTGTATTTAAATTTCACTTAGTTAACATACAGTATAATATTAGTTTCAGATGTACAATATAGCGATTCAACGCTACCCAGACTCACATCTTGGTTTCCAAATAACGTTCTTCTCTGAAAGGTACCTGGTTCCTTGGAGAAAAGGCCAAATCCAGGGCTGGAAAGCTATTGTGCCAGAAGACAAGGAAGGGCTTGAGAATGATGTGTCTATGTCAAAAGGACATAGCACCAAATGAAAGAGTTCTTGCTGGCCCCGTCTGGTACCATTTGAGCAAGGAAATAAATAAGGATAATAGATTACAACTCATTGAATAAAATAAGAATCCATGAGTCCAGAATGATACAAATGATAGATGAATAAATAAGTAAATGGAGGAGAAAGAAAAGCTATGTCTTATGACAGAATTTTCAACTAACAAATACTGAAGGATAGATGGATCACAAAACCATCAATTTAATGTTAAACCCCAGGTGAATGTTTCATAAAGGATATGTACAGAGTTTCAAAGCATCTATGCACAGATTATTAATTTTAAAGGGAATACAGTGGATATAGTGGAGAAGCCTGATAGACACCACAGTAACCTTTGAGGAACACACTACAATATAACCAGTCGGAATTTTTCGAAGGAATCAAGGTCAAGGAAGACCAAGACTGAGGAACATTCCACATGAAAGACCAAAGAGACACGACCACTAAATCAGTATGTGATCTTGGGTTGGAGGGTGGGGTGGAGTGGCATGGGGGCTATAGGCGACCTCATTGGGGACACTGACAATATTTGGGTACAGACTGGATTTTTCATGATAGAATCACATCAGGGTCACATTTCTCAAATTCGGTAATTGTACTGTGTTTATGCAAAAGAAAATTCTTGATCTGAAGAGATACATCACGACGAATGACAAAGGGGAAGGCTGTTTCTGGGTCTCAACTGCCTCAGAAAGAGTACCTATGTAGAGGGACAAGGCACAGTGTTAAGAATATGGTTAAAGGGTATTGGAGTTTTTCTTAGACTTCTCTTGCAGCTTTTCTGTAAGTCTGACATCCGATCAAAATCAAAAGTTGAGGAAATGAAAGAGAGAGCATGGCCCAGGAGGTGATTCCTAAAGCACTTGGCCTCAGGCCGGGCCCTTGAGCTCCATAAGGTCTTGGCTAACAAGCAGAGGCTGAGCCTGGGTTGGTAGACGCTGACAGGCAGAAATTGATGACTGTAAGCGTGTAAATCAGAGAGCTGGCCCAGACCATAAAATTGGAAGTTAAAGAAATGCGTGTTGAGCTGTAGGCAATTTAATTCCTTTGCATATATTATTCTGAAGGTTACTTTATAATTACAAGCATAACTAATACAAAGTTACATACTTAGTTATTCAGGTTTGGGAGGGGAAGGAAAAAGGTTAGCAGCTGGAGATAGCACTTCCATATGCCTGGGTTCACACCTGCCACCAGGCGTCCACTTCTCTGTCTTCCCAACACCCCTCCCAGGTAGATGTCATCATCTGCGTCTAATAGAGGAGTGTGCGTTTGCAAACTGGCTTTGAGCACCAAGGGCGGAGAGAGAAGCAGGTCACTCCAGATGGGCAGGTGGCAGGGTTAATAAGGGGACTTAGGAGGTTTGTCCTGGGCTCTGCAAGATGAATGGATGTCCGCACCTGCTGCTCAGAAACTTCAAAGTTTATACAGAGGGTGCCTGGGTGGCTCAGTCAGTTGAGCGTCTGACATCGGCTCAGGTCATAATCTTGTGGTTTGAGCTCCACATCGGGCTCTGTGCTGATGGCTCAGAGCCTGGAGCCTGCTTCGGATCCTGTGTCTCCCTTTCTCTTTGCACCTCCCCTGATCAGGCTCTGTCTCTATTTCTCTCTCTCTCTCAAAAATAAATAAACATTAAAATAAAAAAAAGTTTATACAGAGGCCCTAACTGGGTTCAGTCACATCTACCTCCCAGATGGTCTCAACGACTTTGCTCTCTCAAGGCTGCATCATTGAGAATGGCTTCCCCTGTGGGACCAGGAGGTAGAACACACCTTCCAGGGATGGGAGGGGGTGAGGAGTGTGATGCTGACCAGAGGCAGCACCATCAACCAGCTGTCCCACCTTCTCCATGACCTCCTCCAAAGAGGAGAAAATTGATGCCTTTGCAAGTTTGTCTTGCCCCAGGTCACATAGCTAGAAAGTATTTCAGGAAGGAAGTGGGAGGAGGGCTGCAAAGAGAATGGAAACACCAATGGCTTTCTACCTCATCACCTCCTCTGGAAGGGAGGCTCCAAGGGGTTAGAGATCGTCATCTATTTTGTTCAGAGATCTATGTCCAAACCGAGAACAAACATCGCCCCAAGAAATGCTCAACAAGTGTGAAGTCATATTTATATATCAGTGGGATGATCCAATCAAGGTGGAGGAGAGAAAGGGGATGCCAGGATCACATAGAGTTCCACAGTGACTGAATTTGGGCAGAAAGGACAGCATGAGAGCAGAGCATGCCCAAAACCCTAAACAACAAACTATGGCAAATGTGTGTTTTGTTGATGTCTAGCCTGCCAAAGGAAACAGACAACAAGCCATGACTCTACAATCCTGGGGAGAATGTTCAATCTCCCTGTGCTACATTATGCAATTCTTCCCTGCAAGAAAATCTTCCCCCACAAAAATCTCATAACCCCCCATAAAAATCTCATTTCCCTAAGAATCTTCCAGAAACTTCAGCCCCCCAAAATAGATTCCTTCCTAAATATGCATTTTCCTACAATGTGTTGGGATTGTACCAGAGGCCTCATCGAAACCCCACATTGATATTATGAAGTCTCTATTATAAAACACTCTTGAAGATATGGAATCTGAGGGACACAACATTGAAATAGCTTTCTAAACACGACATAGTGAAGGGTAACTTCTAGGAATTGAACCCAGTTTGTCTGAGTCCATGGTTCTCTACTATATCTTTGTGTATTTCATTGATTATTTAAAAAAAATGTTTATTTATTGACAGAGGGAGAGAGAGCAAGCAGGAGCAGGGGAGGGACAGAGAGAGGGGGACAGAGAGAGAGGGACAGAGAAAATCCCAAGCAGGATCTGCATTGCCGAGTCCCACGTGGGGCTTGAACCCACGAACCATGAGATCATGACCTGAGCCAAAACCAAGAGTTGGACACTTAATGGGATGAACCACCCAGGTGCCCCTCACTGCTTATTTGTTGATGACATTTGCCAGGCTCCCTAGACCAGACAGCCCCAGCTGGGAGAGAAAACCACTTGCTTCAGATACTTTGGGCCAGTCTGCTTTTCCAGGAGAAAACCCAGAGAGTCTGTCTGCATTTCCCCTGCCAATGTACCGAGACAGGGCAAGACAGATCCAGCAAGTTTTAATGTCACAGCAGTGATGACATTTTTTTTTGTTTGTTTCAGTAGGATGAGCTTTCTGTTTCCAGAGAAAACTTTCCAAATAACAACATTTCATCTTTTAAAATGTGCCTTCTCTCAACAGAGGAATGGATGTACGACCTGTAGTACATTCATTCACAAAAAAAAAATGAACTCTCTACATGCAAAAGTATGAGCAAGTCTCAAAAATATTATGTTGAAGGGCGCCTGGGTGGCTCAGTTGGTTAAGCGTCCAACTTCGGCTCAGGTCATGATCTCACGGTCCGTGAGTTTGAGCCCTGCGTCGGGCTCTGTGCTGACTGCTCAGAGCCTGGAGCCTGTTTCTGTGTCTCCCTCTCTCTCTGACCCTCCCCTGTTCATGCTCTGTCTCTCTCTGTCTCAAAAATAAATAAATGTTAAAAAAAACTAAAAAAAAAATATTATGTTGAGCAAAGGAAGAAGACACAAAAGCTTGGATACAGTGTGATTCCACTTATATGAGGTTCAAAGACATGCAAAACGGTCTATGGTGGTGGAAGGCAATATAGTGATTGGTAATGACTGGAAGACAGCAGGAATAAACGTTCTGGTGGATAGAAGTATGCAATATCTTGATCTGGGTCATGGTCTCACAGTGGACTGTGTAGGATGAAATTAATTGAGCTGGGCACTTAAGAACTGTGTGGTTTGTAGGTCAATTATACCTTCATTTTAAAACATGACTTCCATGAGAACATGGTCTTGTGGGGAAGGGTGAACATCCAGAAAAAACATGGGTTGGGAGCACCTGAGTGGCTCAGGTGGTTAAGTGTCCAACTTGGGCTCGGTCATGATCTTGAGGTTTGTGGGTTTGAGCCCTGCATTATCAGTATGGAGCCTGTTTAGGATTCTCTCTCCCTCTCTCTCTGCCCCTCCACCACTTGCACATGTGGGCTCTCTCTCCCTTTCAAAATAAATAAATAAACTTTAAAAAAAAACATGGGGTGGACAGTTGCTTATTATAAGAAACATGAGATGAGAGGGTGGTTGGGGGAACTAGTAGGGTCTCTGGTAGAGGTGAATGCGGGGGGGGGGGCGGTCTCTGCAGGCCACTAGGGCACTGCCAGGAACCCAGATTCCTTGCACCAGATTTGGGCAGCTGTCCACACCCTCGGCTTGGTCCCTGGCCAGGCTGCCCTCAGAACTAGAGATGGGTGGGAGAGTTTTCCCTTGACCCTGCCCCTCCAAGTTGCTGTGGAAGGAGAGGGCTTGCAGCACAGAGCTCTGCAGGGAGCCTGCCAGGCCAAAATCCGTCTTGTGTCCAGTTGGCCAGGCCCCTGGGAAGCCATGGAGCTGCCCCGAGGGGAAGCTGAGGAAGAGTCAGCTTTGGTCAAACGCCTGCACCCAACACCCACGCCTGCTATCTTCTCTCCCTCTTCTGTCATTTGGTCACTGATGCTGTTTTGGATGGGGTTTTGGCCAACATTCTTCTTCCACCTGGTGGGGCCATTACGTGGGATTTCATCAAAGAGCATTTTTCACAGAGCATTTCAAGCAAAATCAAGGCTGTGCTTGTGACCTTGCAAGGGAGTGGGGAAGGCACAGGGGAAGTGGGGAGGAAGGGCAGAAGAAGGGCTTGGCAGTGGATGGAGGAAGGGGGTGATGGACGGTGAGGGGAGGCAGGGTGGTCATAGGAGGGAAGGAAGGGGTGCAGGGGAGAGAAGACAGAGCTTAGACTAGTATGCTCTTCCCCCTGCCCACTTCTCTCTCTAACCCTGGCATCCTCACATCCATGGGCAAATAAAATGTGGTGCCCACAGACCACGGAATGGGAATTGGCCACAAGAAGGGACGTCCACCATTTGCCCCAACATGGAGGGGCTCGAAGGCATTATGCTGAGATAAGCAGATGGAGAACAACAAATATTGTGGGATCCCACCTATACGTGGAGTTAATTTTCTTTTTTAATGCTTGGGGTGCCTGGGTGGCTCAGCTGGTTAAGTCTCCAACTTTGACTCAGGCCATGATCTCATAGCTCGTGAATTCGAGCCCTGTGTCAGACTCTGTGCTGAAACTCAGAGCCTAGAGCCTGCTTCAGATTCTGTGTCTACCTCTCTCTGCCCTCCCCCCTGCCCCCATTCAGGCTCTGTCTCACCCTTAAAAATAAACATTAAAAAAAATTATACGTGGATGGGAACGCAAGCTGGTACAACCACTCTAGAAAACAGTATGGAGACTCCTCAAAAAACTAAAAATAGAACTACCCTACGACCCAGCAATTGGACTACTAGACATTTATTCAAGGGATACAGGTGTGCTGTTTCGAAGGGACACATGCACCCCCATGTTTATAGCAGCACTATCAACAATAGCCAAAGTATGGAAAGAGCCCAAATGTCCAGCAATCAAAAAGAATGAAGTCTTGTCATTTGCCACTATGTGAATGGAACTGGAGGGTATTATGCTAGGTGAAATTAGTCAGAGAAAGACAAAAATCATATGACTTCACTCACAGGAGGACTTCAAGAGACAAAACAGATGAACATAATGGAAGGTAAACAAAAATAATACAAAAAAAGGGAGAGAGACAAAACAGAAGAGACTCATAAATATGGAGAACAAACTGAGGGTTACGGGAGGGGGTTGTGGGAGGGGGGATGGGCTAAATGGGTAAGGGGCACTAAGGAATCTACTCCTGAAATCATTGTTGCACTATACACTAACTAATTTGGATGTAAATTAAAAAAAATAAAAAATAAAACAAGTTAATAAAAAAAATTATATGTGGAAATAAGAAACAGAGAGTAGAGCGGTGGTCACCAGGGCTGGTGGGGGTGAGGGGGTGTGGGGGAACTGCTTATACAGCACTGTGATGCTCTCTGAATTTTCAACCATATTCATTAAGGGTTCCAGACCAGAATCCTTTTCAGCCTCTTTGGAGGAGATAATGAGAAAAAGACGCAAACCTTAGGTTACCTCATCTTTACAGCTCCCTGGAGCTAAGCAATAAATGGCCCAATTTTGTTGAACTTAAGATCTTCTCTACCATATGACGCCGAGCACCTCCCTGTGTCCCCAAGTGTGCGTCGATTACCTACTATATACGCAGCCCTGACATGTTACACCATGCAGAAGTACAAAAGAAATAAAAGGAAGAATAAAAACACATAAATACACTGTGTATCAGTCATGACAATAAACGCAAGTAGATCTATTTCTCTATTATAAGGCAAAACCTCCTTATAAAGGCAGTCTTTAAAATTCACGTTATGTTGCTTGGGTCTTAAATGACAAACCAAAGCAGCAAATAAAAGAGAAACCAGCAAGCGAACCTCAGGAAAAAAAATATTAAAAAGAAAAAGGAAACCAGAGTTGGCCATATTGCATACCAGGCGGGTTAAGCAATGTATTTAGCATAAGGAAAAAGCATTTGAGTTTTGCAATTAGACCTGTTTCTATCTTAACCTTGACTGATTATCAACCACCTTGTTAAAAAAGTTAGAATTGAATAATACCTACACTTCAGGATGCTTAACCGACTGAGCCACCCAGGCGCCCCCCTACATTTCAGGATGATTGTGGTAATTAAAATGAATGATAAGACATATGGCTACAACTCACTAAGTTTCCTGACTCGTGGTGGCTACTTCAATAGAGGCTGACTGATAGTTCCTGTTTCTTTTACTGCTATCTTAAAACAGATTTCTGCTCTACAACAGAAACGCAGTAGATCATTGGCAGTTTGAAGATTTAAGTCCTGAAATATGTACGAATCCTTAAATTCACATAAAGCAACAATTGGATGAGCGGATCTTATTGTCAGAGATCTCCCCAATTGCTCACGAACAGACCAAACCTCAAAAGACAGGAACTCACATGCTATCGAGCTCCTGAAACTAACCGCCTAGACCGGGGGCTGAAGAATCAAATCCATACAGAGATCAAGTGGGAAATGAAAATGAGCAAAACCATCTGGGTGTAAGATGTATGCTTTCGACACACACATACTGCATTTATGTATTAAACATGTAGGGAAGATTTCAATTCCACAATTCTAACTTCCTTGAAACGCATAGTCTTGCCAGTCTATATTTTACAGAGATGGGTATAATAGATATCTTGCCTTTTCCTTAATTATCTTAAAAGGAAAAGAACCCAAATGCAATTATAAATGTCAAGGTACACTTGGATTTAGGCTCAGAGAGGCAATGGCGGGGGGTAAGCGCAAGTCAGTAAGACAATGTCAGCTCCAACAGGGGCTTGCCAAGTGGGCCTACCATCGCTAGATTTCCCAATCTTTCCAAAGATACAGGAAATCTGGGTTTTTATAGGGGAAGAGCCCAGTATTTAAATACAACTGTTTTCGGGGCGCCTGGGTGGCTCAGTCGGTTAAGCGTCCGACTTTGGCTCAGGTCATGATCTCACGGTTTGTGGGTTTGAGCCCCGCGTCAGGCTCTGTGCTGACAGCTCGGAGCCTGGAGCCTGCTTCTGATTCTGTGTCTCCCTCTCTCTCTGCCCCTCCCCTGCTCACGCTGTCTCTCTCTGTCTCTCAAAAATAAATAAATGTAAAAAAAAAATAAAATAAAAATAAATAAATAAATAAATAAATACAACTTTTTTTTAAATTTAATTTTTTTTTTACACATGATGTAGGCTGACATTCTGTGGGCCGAACAAAACACATTTATGGATGTCTGGCCAGCAGAAGCCCCTAATCAAAATTACCTGGCCATGGGAACACCTCATAAAAATCACAGTTATTAATTTACTTCCTACTGCATTCAAAGCATTTGTGCTACACACCAGAGGAGACCTCAGCTTGAGAACAGTGGAGGGCAGCATTTGCAACTACGGTTTTAGTTAGAATCTGACATCCTTCTTCTGAATCCTGGCTGTGCCACCTTTGAGCTGTGTGCCATTGGGCAAAATTCCTGTCATCCATCAGTAAAATGGGGATTATTCTTAATTTTCTGGGGTGTCCTGAGGATTGAATGACATAATGCATTGATCGTTCATGGTGAACATGTATTTGTTCGTAGCCTGACACAAATAAAGGCTCACTCATGATAATTAACAGCCCAGCAATAAGGTCCTGGCATTTTGTCCTGCGTGTCTATAATCTCCTTCCCTGGCCAGCTTCCTGCCAGCTCTGGCTGGGGCTCCTTTTTTTTGTTTTTTGTTTTTGGATAATGTCTGCTCATCCAGCTAGCACCCAAATTAACACAGCTGATGTAGATACAGATGCCTCTTCTCTGGACATTTCAGCCGTCATGTTGAATTATGTGGCTTAAGCCTCACCGTGCCACTGCACCTTGTAACACAGTGTTACATCGGATGCCGCGAATCACCCAGTCCTGTTAGACCCAATTTATGTCCAACAGCAGAGCTGTATTTTCTTGTGTCACGTCATGTTATATGCATCCTAACTGACTGATGGAGGCGGTGGCTACGAGATCCCCTAAATTCAGAGTCCTGGACCGCACTGCCACATCAAAGAGCCTTTTCCCTCCTAGCCGTGTGCGTCCGCCCTCAGCTTCCCTGGAAGACTCCACCCTGTGCTGACTGGAAAGCTCACTTTGTAGCATCCCCTGATTCAGGCTAAGTGCCGTTTCTACTTTGAGACTCCTCCAAACGCTTGTCTGATCTGCGTATCCATCTTTGATAAAGAATTGATGCTGGCTGTATATACCCTGACATCTTGAATCCTCTTTTCTGCCCTCGTGTATTTTTTCCTGTACTCTTACCCAATTTCAAGGACTTCCGGAACTCTTATTTTTGTGACATCCCTCACATTTGGGATAAGGGTCATTTATGTACAGCATGATGTAAAGAAAAGTCTAAAATCCCTGGGGTCAGATGGCCATGCATTTGAGCTCCACTCACCTGTCAGCTGTTTGACTTTTCCCTTTTCAATTTTTTAATGTGTTATTTATTTTTGACAGCAAGAGACACAGAGCACGAGCAGGGGAGGGGCAGAGAGAGAGGGAGATGCAGAATTTGAAGCAGGCTCCAGGCTCCGAGCTGTCAGCACAGAGCCTGACTCGGGGCTTGAACTCACAGACCGCAGGATCATGACTTGAGCCGAAGTCGGACTGACCGAGCCACCCAGGCGCCCTGACTTTTCCCCCTTGAGCTAAGACTCATCCTCTGTTACGTGAGTTTGTTCATGTCACTGGATTCATACATTTGTAAAGACTGAGGAATTAGTGACAGCGACCATCACTATTTCTGGCGCGAAATCAGCACTCAACAGAGGTTTCCTCATTCATTATATCAGAAAAAATAATGCTTATTTTAATGTTTTTTTTTTTATTTGAGAGGAGAGAGAGAGAGAGAGAGAGAGAGAGAGAGAGAGAGAGAGAGAACGAGCACAGGAGCAGGGGAGAGGCAGAGAGAGAGGGAGAGAAAGAATCCTAAGCAGGCTCTGCACCATCAATGCAGAGCCCAGTGTGGGGCTTGATCTCACAAACAGCAAGATCATGACCCGAGCTAAAATCAAGAGCCGGACGCTTAACAGACTGAGCCACTCAGGCGCCCCCCAAAAATAATGCTTAGTATTAACATGTCACAAGATCTTAACTCCTGGGAGGAAGGACGGTGGCTTAATCATTTCTGAGCCCGTGGGGCTGTCTAACGCATAAAGAAAAGAGATGGAGAGATGGAGAGATGGAGAGATGCAGAGATGGAGAGATGGACCTGTGGAGAGGAGGCACTGCTAAGCACTTCCGCTAGGGAGTCTAGTTACCTGGAGGACATCAGAATCACCTGGAGGGCTTGTCCAGACACAGACTGTAGGCCCCACAGTTCCTGGTTCAGGTGGTTTTGGTGGGACTAATAATTTGCTTTTCTAACACGTTTCCAGATCTCTTGCTCTGAGCACCACACTTTGAGAGCCACTGGCTTTTTTATTTCCACTCCTCTCTACCTTACTGGTCCTCAACCAAGGATCAATTGTGCACCTCCCAGGGGACATGTGGCAACACGTGGAGACATTTTTGGACGTCATGATGGGACTAGGGGGAGGTGCTACTGGCCTCTAGTGGTGGAGGTCAGAGATGCTGTTGCACATCGTATAGTGCACAGGGCACCCCCTCCAACAGAGAATCGCGTGGCCTGAAATGTCACTGGTGTCCAATGAGAAGCCCTGCTCTTCCTCCCCATCCCAGGGAGTACTCGGAAGGACGACCGTCCACCTGGGAGTCAGCAGGCTCCCAGCTGATCCTTCCACCTCCCCTCTTGCCTCACAGAAACAACTTCAGGGTTGTTGAAGGCTTCTCCACTCTGCAGCCAGAGCCATGTGATCACACTGGCCTGCCCACAGCCCTTCTGTGGCTCCTGTGGCTGCTCGCTGCCTCTTTGACCAAGTCTGAGACCCTCCCTGCACTCATGGGGCCTCCTCTCCTGCACCCACCTCACCGACTCTACCCATCAGCCACTCAGATGTGTTCTCAGATTCCCAACATTGTGAAGCTCTCTCTTGACCTGGACCTTAGCCCATGTGCTCACTGCTCTAGAACGTCCTTCCTCCTCTCTTCACACATTAGTCTGCTAGGCTGCCATAACAAAGCACCTGAACAGGAGGCTTAAGCAACCGAAATTTATTTTCTCATAATTACGGAGACTTCAGCCTCCATATCAAGATCAAGGTGTTGTGTGGGGAGTAAGTTTAAGAATTTCCCGAGCTTGCACCAATGAGTTAACAAGGCTTAGGGTGGAAAGTTGCCACAGGGCGAAAGCACCCCCAGCACAGAACAAAGCATAGTGCGGAAAGCCACATCCACAGGATGAAAGCATCTGAGAACAGGCAGAGGTGGAAAGCAGAGAAAAGATGCCCAGAGCTAATTAGCAAAAAAAAATGCCTTATTAACCCTGAGGGAGCATGCTCTGACTTATCCCCTAGAAAAGTTAAGATAAACAGACACAGTGCCTGGTGCCTGCCATAAAATGCCATCTGCTTGGTGCCAATACTTTGATTTGTAATAACCCAAACTCCTAACATCACATACCTTCGAAACCCCCTTATCTCACACACTTGAGTTAATGATCACTGTTTTATTGTCTCTTTCTGCACGACCATCATGTTTGTAAGCCTTCCGATCCAAATAAATAAGGAGCAGGATCCTTACTCAGGGCTCTTGACTCCTCCCACACATTAGCCTCTCTCGTATTCGATTCTGCATCCACTCTCTTGCTGGACAAGAGAGAACTCCAGACTCAAAGTCTGCAACAGTGTTGGTCTGAGATCAATCTTGACTCCAAGACCAAAGTGTTAGGCAGGGCTGGTTTCTTCTGAGGCCTCTCTACTTGGCTTGGAGATGGCTGTTTTCTCACTGTGTCCTCACATGGTGTTTCCCCTGTGTATTTCCTATTTTCTTCTTCTTATAAAGACACCAGTCATATTAGATTAGAAACCACCCTAATAACCTCATTTTTAACTTAACTGCCTCTTTAAAGACCCCTCAGTCTCATCTGAGGTACTCGGAATTAGGACTCCTACATACAAATTGGGGGCACACAATTCAGCCCATGACAGTGGACAACCAAAATTTTCCCTTGGCTTCAATTTCCTCATCTTCCAAAGAGGAAAGAGGATGCATGGAAAGCCCTTGCACCAAACAGAAGTTTGATGAATAAAAAAAGTCCTTCTTGGTACCAACTCAGTGGCCCCAACTCATGTAGCTTCTTTTCGAGGGGGCCGGAAGTGGGGGTGGAAGGAGGGACAAGGGCCTCATGCAACATCACAGCCTGGAGCCTCACTCCTCAGAGCGTGGTCACTGAACCATCAGCCTCTTCTGGGAGCCTGTTGGAAATGCAGCATCTTGGGCCCCACCCCAGACCTAAGTCAGAAGCTGCATTTTAACAAGGTCTTTCGATGATCTGTGCGCACATCACAACAGAGAGCATGGGGTTAGACAAAATAAGGAGTCATTCGATTGCCACCTATGGCCGACATGCCTCTCCAGCCCCAACAGCATCTCCAGAGCTAGAA
The DNA here is from genome assembly GCF_018350215.1 of Panthera leo. NCBI lineage: Eukaryota > Metazoa > Chordata > Mammalia > Carnivora > Felidae > Panthera > Panthera leo. Next base: position 33,251,970 of record NC_056694.1, on the reverse strand, counting down.
GCTCCCCCAGCCCCCCTTTACCATGCTTCTCAAGTCATTATGCTTTGTCCTGGTGTCATTTTCTCCAGCAGACAAGAGGGGGAAACATTTTCTCAGAAAGACAAGCCTCAGTTCTGACTTTTAACCTTGGTGATTTGTAGCCCGTCAGTGGAGAGGGGTGAAGGTCACCTTCCCGATCTTCACATGGTTCAGGCTTCCTCGCCCACTCTTCGGAAGGTCACCAGGCCCAGCTATGAATTCATGCAGCAGAGAAGCAAAACCATCGCGATGGGTCATTAACATGCATCAAGCGGACAGTGTGGGTAGGAAATCATAGTCCAGAAAGTCAAACTGCTCTCAGATCAGATCAGGAGAGATACTCCATTAATTCTGGCCTTTACCGTCTTCCCGAAAAGTGCTGCCCAGAAGAGCAACCCATGCTATCAGTTCTTGGAGCTCACCTGACATGCTCCTGGCTTTGGCATCCGCCCTGACAATCTGAGGCTGCCAGCTCCAAACACGCCAAGCACATCCCGCTATGGACCAAATGCTTTCCGCTGCGGCCATGCGTTTGGAACCGGGAGAGCTTCTGGCCCCAGTTTTAAAAAGACTGCCTCATTTTTCAGCCTGGCTTTGGTCCCACGGCTCCTCAGGGCTGCTGTGCTCTCTGTAACACAGCTAACTCCCCAAAGTCCATTAGCATTTCAGCCCGCTACCTTCTGCTCCCCAGACATAGCCGTCTGCAGTCGGACCTAGCTGCGGCTTCCAGCAGCCACAGACGGAATGGTTTAGGAGACAGTAAAACCATTTCATGTTCCTGTCCTCCCTGTCCACGGGGTTCTTATCGGCCTGGATGAACGGCTGAACAATTTTCTAGGCTCTTCGGTCTTTGCTCAGACACCTGGGAATCCCTTTGCCGTGTCCTATGCAACGCCTCATTTCTGGCAACTCACAACACACTCACTGTTAAACAACCATCCCCAAATGTCAGCCAGGCCTTTGCCTGAGATCTGCTTCCCAGGGTTTCGTGCTGCACATCACTTCAGGCACCACAAAAACAGCCCCGACCCAGAGGACCCAGCCCTTTGGTTTCCACGTGGTTCCTTGGAGATGCCAGCATCAATGGGAGGTGCTCTAAGTTTTCACAGGAGCGACTTGAACCACGTTCACATAAGTTTTTTAAAGGTGAATAGTTTTGATTGAATTTGTCCCCTCAGCCCCTCCGAAATGCTTTGAAGTCTAATCAATGGCCATTGCGTAATGGCAACGATGACTTTGCCGAGGTCAACTGCTGTAGCGTGGGGCTTCCAGTGAAAATGTTCCGGTACCCCTCACTTTTGTAAATTAAACCTTTATTTTTAAAAAGTATTTTTAATTTTTACAGAGAGAGAGAAAGCACAAACAGGGGAGAGGAGAAGAGAGGGGGAGAGAGAGAGAGAAAGAGGGAGAGAGGGAGGCAGGGAGTGGGGGGAGAGGGGATGAACTCAAGCAGGCTCCATGATTAGCATGGAGCCCTACCTAGTCAGGGTTTCATACCATGACCCCGGTATCATGACCTGAGCCAAAATCAAGAGTCGAAAGCTCAAGTGACGGAGCCACCCAGGTGCCCTTGTAAATTAAACTTTTAATTCGGAGATAATATAAATTCACATGAAGTTGTAAAAATTCAATTCCAGCATACCCTTTACCCAGTTTCCCCCAGAGTAACATCACGGAACAATGTGCACAGTATTACAACCAGAATGTTGAGACTGATACAACCAACATACAGAACATCTCTGTCACCACAGGCATCCTTTATGATGTCCTTTTTTAAAAGTTTATTTATTTTGAGAGACAGTGATAAAGAGAGAGAGCGAGCGAGCGAGCGAGCAGGGGATGAGCAGAGAGAGAAGGAGACAGAGAGAATCCCAGGCAGGCTCCATGCTGTCAACACAGAGCCCGATGCGGGACTCAAACTCACACTGTGAAATCATGGACCTGAGCCTAAACCAAGAGTGGGATGCTTAACTGACTGAGCCACCCAGGTGCCCCAATGCCCCTTTAAATTAGAATTTTTTAAATGTTTTTTTTAAATGTTTTTATTTATTTTCGAGACAGAGAGCGACAGAGCATGAGCAGGAGAAGGGCAGAGAGACAGGGAGACACAGAATCTGAAGCAGGCTCCAGGCTCTGAGCTGTCAGCACAGAGCCCATTGCAGGGCTCGAACTCACAGACCGTGAGATCACGACCTGAGCAGAAGTCGGACGCTTAAGGGACTGAGCCACCCAGGCGCCCCCCCATGCCCTTTTATAGATACAACAGTTCACTCTTCCCCCCTGAATGCTAATCTGTTACGATCTCCATTTCTATAACTTTATCATTTCAAGGATGTTACAGAAATGGAATCATACACAACCTGACCTTTTGAGATGGATTTTTTTTCCCACTCAAAATAATTATCTAGAGATTTGTTCCTTTTCTTTGCTGGGCAGTATTTAATGGTATATATGCACCAGTCTGTCTAGCCATCCGCTGAAGGACACCTGGGCTTTTGGGCATAATAAATGAGACTTACGTACACATCTGTGGACAGATTTTGTGGGAACACACGTCTTCCTTTCTCTGGGATAAGTGCCCAGGTGTGCGATTGTTCAGTTACATGGTAGTTTTGGTTTAATTTTTTAAGAAACCGCCAAACAGTTTTCCAGAGTCACTCTACACTCCCGCCAGCAATGTGTGAGAGTGGTCCCGTTTCTCTGCATATTCCCCAGCATTTGGTGTTATCATTACTTCTTAATTTAGCCGTTCTGACAGATGTAGAGCAGTATCTCGTTGGTTTTAACTTGTATTTCCCTGCTGGCTACTGATGCTAAACATCTTTTCCTGTGTTTATTTTCATCTGTATATCCTGTGCAGTGTAACATCTCTTTATAGCTTTTTCCCATTTTCTATTTCCCTTTTTTTCCTGTTGAGGTTTGAAAGTTCTTTGCATATCTAGATGCGAGTCCTTTTTCAGATGTAGGGTTTGTAAATATTCTCTCCCTATCAGTAGCCTATCCTTATACCCACTTAACAGGAACTTTCATAGAGAAAAAGGTTCTTAATTGTGATAAAGTACAATTTATCAATGTTTCCTTTTATGGATGTTTTTGGAATTATGTCTAAGAACTCTGCCTGATCTGAAAGGCGGTCTTTTATTATTTTTTTTAATGGTTTAAAACATTTAAGACTGGAATTCTTTTGGATTTTTTTTTTTTTTTGTATAAAGTATAAGACTTAAGTTCAGGTTCCTTTATTTATTTATTTTTTTATCCCAGAATGTCCAATTCCTCTAGCATCTTTTATTGAAAAGGTTACCTTTCTCTCTCTCAAATCGCTTTTGCACCTTCTGTCAAAATAAGCTAGGTGTATTTGTCAGAATCTATTTCTGAGTTCTCTGTTCTGTTCCACTGGCTTATGTGTTCATCCCTCCATCAATATCACCGATTCCTAATTCTCATATTATTATAGGCTACAGCGATAACATAAGTATTAAAAAATTATGTATTATAACTATTATAGGCTGTAGCTACATAATAGATCTTGAAATCAGGCTGATTTCTCCCCCAGTTTTTCTCTTTTTTTGAAATGGTTTCGTCCATTCCAGTTTCTTTGCTTTTACATATAAATTTTAGAATAATCTTATCCCCTGTAACCTTGCTGAACTCACTAGTTCTAGAGGTTTTTCTGGGTTTTTTTTTTTTTTTTTGGTGGTGGGGGGAGAGTTTTATAAATTTTTTTTTTCTACAAGCAATCATGTCATCTGCAAATAGGGACAACTTATTTTTTTTCTTGCAATTGGGAGCAATATGTTGATCAAGGGGGGTGAGAATAGATGTTCTTACCTTGTTCCCAATCTTGAGAGAGATTCAGGATGTTCTAAAGAATTATGAAAGTTTGCTTGTAAGCCCTATTTTTCTGAGAGTTTTTTTTTTTGTTTTAAATCAAAATTAAGTGTTGAATCTTGTCAAATACTTTTCCATTGCCGGTTGATATGATCATGTGATTTATTCTTTAGTCTGTTAATATGGCAGGTCACATTGACTGACTTTCAAATATTATATCCCTGAAATAAACCCCACATGGTCAGGTGTATAATTCCTTCTATATATTGTTGAATTCCGTTGGTTAATATTCTGTGAAAGATTTGTGTGTCTATATTCATGAAGGATATTGGTCTGTACTTTTCTTGTTTTGTACTGTCTTTGTCTGGTTTCGGTATTACTGTGTCAGGGTAAGACAAGCTTCTTAAAATGAACTGGTAAATTTTCACTGCTCTTCCATTTTCTGGAAGAGACTGTGTGAATTTCATGTTGTTTCTTCTTTAAATGTGTATTAGAATTCTTGAGGGAAAATACCAGGGCCTGGAGGTGTCTTTTTTAGAAGTTTTATATTACCAATTCAATTTCCTTAATAGCTATTGGGCTATTCACATGATGTATTTCATATTGAGTGAGTTGTGGTAATTTGTGTTTTCCAAAGAAGTGATCCATTTCATCTAAGTTGTCAAATTTATGTGTATACAGTTGTTTATAGCATTCCCTTATCCTTCGAATGGCTGTGGGGTCTGTGAGGATAGCCCCTGTTTTGTTCCTGATGATGATAATTTGTGCCTTCTCTCTCTCTCCTTTTTGCTTTGTCAGTTTTACTAGATATCGATTTATCTTTTCAAAGAAATAGCTCTTTGTTTCATTACTGTTTCTATTATTTTCCTGTTTTCAATTTCATTGATTTCTGCCGTTATATTATTTCCTTCCTTATACTTGCTTTCGGTTTACTTTGTTCTTCTTTTTCTAGCTTTTTGAGGTTGGAGCTTAAATTATTGATCTTAAGTGTATGCATACTGTGTTATAAATTTCCCTCTTAGCATTGCTTTGCTTGTGGACCACAAATTTTGATAAGTGGTATTATCACCAACATGTAGTTCAATATATTTTTTTAAACTTCCCTTGACACTTTCTCTTTACCCCACGGATTATGGAGACACGTGTTGTTTCGTTTCCAAGTGTTGGGAGATTTTCCTGTTATCTTTCTGTTATGGATATCTACTTGGATTCCATTGTGGTTGGAGAATATACTCTGCACGATTTTAATCCTTTTCAGTTACTTGTGGATTGTTTTATGGCCCGGGACATGGCTGCCTTGGAACACGTCCCATGGGTACTTGAAAGGAATTTGTATCCTGGTGTCAGTTGGCATGCTGTATAAATGTTGATTAGATCTTGTTAACTGATGATGTTGTGTTCTTGCTAATTTTCTGTCTAACGGTTCTATCAATTATAGAGGGAGAGGTGTTAAAGTCTCAACTAGAATTATGGGCTTGTCTACTTCTCCTTTCATTTCTATCAATTTTTTGTTTCACATATTTTACATTTCTGTTTCTTAGTGCTTATTTAGGGTTGCTCTGTCTTCTTGCTTGAGTAACACTTATCTTGATCTAATGTCCATATCTGTTCCTGGCATTTTTTTTCATCTGTGCTATGACGTCTACTTTATCTGATATTGAGATTCCTCCTTTCCTTTTAGGAATGCTTACATATCTTTTCCAACCATTTACTTTAAATCTGCCCATACTGTCATATTTAAAATGAGTTTCTTGTAGACACCATATATTTGGGTTATGTTTTTAAATCCACTCTGCCAACCTATGTCTTTTAATTGGTGTATTTAGATTATTTGCATTTAATGTAATTATTGATTTGTTGGGGTTCTAGTCTGCTTTTTCCCTCTGCTTTTTCTTCCTGCTTTTAATTTCTGTTTTCTTTTTCCCTTCCTGTAAGTTACCTGCACATTAGGATTCTGTCTTGATGTGTCTATAGTAATAAAAAAAATAATGTTTTTTTTTTTTTCTTTGAGAGAGACAGAGAGGCAAGGAGATACAGGATCTGAAGGAGGCTCCAGGCTCTGAGCTGTCAGCACAGAGCCTGATGCGGGGCTCAAACCCATGAACTGTGAGATCACGACCTGAGCCGAAGTCGGGCACCCGAATGACTGAGCCCCCCAGGTGACCCTACAGTTAATTTTTAGTGTAGTTCTTTGTACAGCTTTTCTGGTTGTTATATTTCACGATCCATACAAAACTTACCACATTCCCCTGCTGTCATCATTTTACCAGTTCCTGAAAAGCACAGAAGTCTTGCCTACCTTTATGTACCTTTGCCATTCCCATTTATGATGTCATTACCTTTTGGTTGGGGGTTTTTTAGTCTGTGCCTATCAATACTTCCAGGTTGCCAGCTTCTTCACGTCCAATCTGAGAACAGAGGACACACAGGAAACCCCGAGGACTCAGCTTTGTATCATTCCTCGGGTTCCAGGGTCCATTGCCTGCTTGACTTGTCCTCTCCATCTTTCAGAATCTTCTTATCTTTGTTTTATATGTAACTTCTAGAGTTTTTATTTGCACTCAATAAGAGGGACAGGGCAGAGTAGAGCCTACGCCATCTTTCTAGGAACACACATCTACCCTCACTATTTTTGTGCTACCATATTTCATCAACTCTAAGATGATTTTTTTCACATATTTTTATAACAACCTTATTGCGACCCTATTCACAAACTATGAAATTCATCATTTTAAGTGTACAATTAGTGTTTTTTAGCACATTTAGAGACTTGTGCAACTATCAGCACTACGTAATTTTAGGACATTTTCATCACCCCAAAGAGAAACCTTATACCCCTTAGCAAGTTATTCCCCATTTCCCTGTCTCTCCCATCCATCCCTTCCCCACCACGGGCGACTGGCTTCTTTCACCCCTAATATTTTCAACGTTCATTAACATAGCAGGTATCAGTACATCATTCCTTTTTATAGCTGAATAATGTTCCTTTGTATGAAGAACACATTTGTTTATCCATTCATCGGTTGATGTGTGTATAGGTTATTTCTGCTTTGGGGCTATTACGAACAACACTGCTCTGAATATTCATGTACACGTTTTTGTGGAGATAGAAGTTTTCATTTTTCTTGGGTAAATACTCCGCAGTGGAATTGCCAGGTCGTAGACTGACTCTATGTTTAACATCTTGAGGAACTGTCAGACTGTTTCCAAGGCAGCTACACCATTTCGCATTCTTATCAAAAAGGTCTGAGGGTTACATCATACATTTTTTAACATCTCTGAAGTTGGGATGTATCTTTTAATCGATGACACTGTAAAACGAGAATTGGAAACATTTTTTTTTCTTCCCAGTGGCAAATAAAATGACCCGTTTTGCAATCTGGAGCATCTGAGATTTTTGATGGTATGTGGTAATTGTCCATCACCGTATAAACACGACCAGTCTGGATAATGTAAAAGTACAGGCGACATAAACTGAGCGGTGGGTGAGGGAGCAGGTTGATGGGTGGAATTTAGATTTTGTCCTTGGTTGACATAACAAGCAAAGAAGATACATAAAGAATATTTGCAATAAAGGAATTAATAAACGTGATATATTTGAGAAGAGGAGAGAGGTGAAGTTAAGTGAAGCAAATCCTCATCTATCACAACAAGGAATCAATCGATCATGTATCAAACCCCTTGATCCATAAATAGCAGAACCATCACGTTCCTTAGAAACATGGAATGAACTATCATAAGAAACAATGACAGGTGACAAGGCTGGTTGGTGTCTCTGTCACTATGTGTCCTGGGAGTGGGAAGGACGTAGGGTTGGTGATGTGCGGGGGGTTACTCCTTTATAAGCCTTTTTGTTCTGTTTGGTGTTTAGCCATGTATGTGGCTTTAATAAAAATGTCTAAAACCCATACTAAAATGAATTTTAAAATACGCTGTATTAAACTAATCTCCTTGTGGACACTTTGACGGCATGAGGAAATATGATACGGATGCCGAGTCAGATGACACAAAGGACGGGAGTCACGCCCAGTGACGGTTGATTCAAACCATCCACTTCACAGATGCTGTTTATCCAATGTGGGCTCCATTATATCTGTTACTTATGCTGTTTCCCCTAAACTCAAGGAGAGCGTGAGCTCAAGAAGAGAAAAACAGAGAAGCATATTTTCAGTTTTATCACGTGCTAATGACTCCCAAGTTTCCAGGCAGAGGGAGGTGAACATCGGGATTCTGATTCTGTTTCCAACATTACCCAGGTGCATGACTAAACTAAGCTATTTAATCTCTCTGTGACTCAGTTTTCTTGTGCCTACAATTGGCAGAACACTTGACTTAGCCCACAAGTCTGTTACGAAAATCAAACAAGACCGAGGATGTAAAAATTCCTTGAAAAATCTGGAGTGTGGGTAAGTGCTCCTTGTTAAGGCTTTTTGCACGCTAGCGAAACAGACGTTGCAATTACGACACGGGGCTCCCTACGCTATCCCGGAAATTATTCCTCTTTGGCGATATGCAAGCCACTGAGCTCTCGTGTTGCTTCACTCCTCTGCCATCAAAGTATTAAATATGAAGATTCAAAACATTCATAAGTCTTTTCTGTAGGAGTCATGATGTAAGCAGTGTAGGGCTTACATGCCAGTTGTAAATAAAGCGTGAATCTAAGGTCTTGTGCAGTGTTTCGTGGACCAGAAAACACTCCTTGGGCATCTGTGAAGTATTTTAGTGTGGCAAGTGACCGAGGGCTTCTGTGTGTGTACGTATTTTAGGATACTCCATCTGGTTCCCTCGTCCCAACCCAAACGGACGTGGACCATCGCAAGCAATCCACCGTCGCCCACAGTAAGACTGAAAGCACTTTCTAGACGATGATCATTTGTTTGGATTTTGGAAACATATGTCATGTATCAGAACAGAGTAAGCTCGCCCTCTGTGCCTGCCATGAACTCTAAGGGCTTTGGAGTAAATGTTTGTTGATGCGTGTGGAGTGCATATGGTGGGCCTAGACACTCAGCTATTTACTGGGCATGGACCCTCATCTTACACAGATTTAAGGCATGGTACTCCTCCCCTCCCCACCTTACAAATGAGGAAGCAGGATTAGAAAGACGGGCCTGGGGCACCTGGGTGGCTTAGTTGGTTAAATGTCCGACTCTTCATCTTGGCTCAGGTCACGATCTCACGGGTCATGAGTTTGAGCCCCATGTCAGGCTCTGTGCTGACAGTGGACAGCCTGATTTGAATTCTCTCTCTCCCTCTCTCTCTCTGTCCCTACCCCACTTGTGCTCTCTTTCTTTCTCAAAATAAATAAATGCATGCTTATTTAAAAAAAAAAACAAAAACAAAAGAGGGAGAGAGAGATTGCCCAAACTGCTCAGAGTCATTGGACTAGAAGGAAGAAGCCAGAACTCACATGCTACTTTGGAAGTCTGAGCCCTCAATCCCGGGGATGTATACCTCTTCCGTGTATGCCAGGAGCTGATTAAAACACACGATGGGAGAGGGCTTCTGGTATCTGTCAGGCATCTACATAGACCCTCAATCTTTGCAGTAACCCTGAGGGATTCATTTTATTATCACCGTTATTTATTTTTTTTCCACCAACGAGAAAATCAAGACGCAAGGAGATGAAGAAGAGAAGAGGAAGGTAGAACTGAATCAGGGTCAGAATTGGTGGCCATGCAGCCAATGTGGGTGGGGAAGGAAGAGGTGGAACGGCCTGTTGGTGGGTGGAAGCTGAGAGGCAGGTAAGGGGTGCCAAAGATCCTGGTTCGATACTCTGCTCATTATGATGTGTCCTGGCCTGGAAGTTATCATGAGCCAACTTACTTACAGGGGAAGCTGGAGCTGCATAGGGGGCAGCTAAGCCAGAAGGGAGCAAAGCTGGTGCCTTTTTGCCACCATGCGGGAAGGTGAGTCAACACAGAGGTAAGGAAGTCAACACGGAGGGCATCGGAGCCAAGAGGAGGGTGAGATACTGCTCCTGGTACCACTGCAGCACCTGGACCCAGCCATGCTTGGGGTCGCCACTGGGCTTGCTGTTATGTCGGCCAATGGCATTCTCCCTTGTGCTTAGTTTGAAATGAGTTTCCATGGGTCTGTAAGTTCCAAGAGTCCTAAGAGCAGACACCTACAACTCATCACGACACAGATATCCAACGGTTCTCTCCACAGGATCCCGGTGATGTCTGGGAAGCTAGGGGGGACAGGAGGGGTTTCGCCAAGGTCACACTGGTAAACACAGAGGCTGAAAGATGGAAACTCCTGATCTCTACCCCCCCTCCTTGGTGAGGATGAAACAAGTAGGCCTTCAAGGTAATTGATCAGGAGGATTGATCTTTTTAGTTTTATTTGGGGCTCTTCATATCATGTTCCATAACTAGAGTCTCCCGGGAAACTGGAAAGTTGCTCCTTTTTGCAGTACCTGTTGGAATTCTTTGGGGTGACGAAAGGATGAGGACTTGTGTAGGCATTTTCGTGTTGATTATCTCAGTTATATCTCAAAGTGACCCTCAGAGGTGACATTCCTCATCTCTGCTACGTGGATTAAAACACTTAAGAGTCTAAACTCAGCCATCTGGCTCCATATCCCACATCTGTAACAGCTTCGCTAGGGGGCTTTCTGTCTAGAAATAGTTTCACTATGGGGCCTTCTGTGTATACAGTGACATGGGGCCAGAGGTTCTATGCTTGATGAGCTCACGCGCATTCTGTATGACTTGTAACAGAAAGCAGACGGCCCCCGAGAGGAGACCCAGCATGTCACATACCAGCTGGGATTTGGACAAGTGACATCACTTCTCCGAACGTCTCAGTTTTCCTCTCCATAAATTTGGGACACAGCAAGTACCTCTGGGAGTGTTGTGAGAATTCTTGATTACATACATGTGTGACTATGGTAATTCTCACAACAAAATAAAGGAACCACGTGAAGTGATGGCTATGTAAATTAGCTTGGTTGTGGCAATCATTTCCCAATGTGTATGTGCACCAAATCATCATTTTGTACATCTTACATCGATACGATTTTTATTTGTCGATTATACCTCAGTAAAGCTCAGGGGGTGGTGGCGGGGAACAGCATGTCAGCAGAAGAAGGTGGAGGGAATAGAGGAAGCAGGAGACATATTGGTGGAGAACAGGTGTCCCAGGGTCAAGGGTATTGCTGGCCAGGCTCGATCCCTATAAGCTGGATGATTATGAGTAAATCACACGGCCTCCTTAGACTTCATTTTCCTGCTGCGCAATACAGGGTTAACAATGGTTGCTTCCTTTTGGGATGGTTGTGTAATGAGGAAAGCAATGCATATAAACTGCAAAGCCTGGACCACATAATAAGGCATCAATAAATATTAGGTGTTGATGCTGCTACCAGACCTCAGCACTGGATGCCAAGGGGCTAGTTCTCAACCTTCGGTTGCCTGCATATTAAGGTCACCTGGGGAGCTTTTAAAATTTTTGATTCCCAGCCATATAAGGCCAACTAAATCATAATCTTTGGGGATGAAAACCAGAGATCAATATTTTATAAAGCTCCCCAGGTGACTCTGAGGTGTTGCCAAGATGTACCTGGTGTCATGGAATCAAAGACGGTTTGAGGGAAGCCCGCCCTGCCTCTGGGGAGCTCACAGTCTTTGTGGGAGGCCCAGCATGTAACGAGACGGACAGAGATGATGATTCTATATTCCAGGCATGGGCAAGGCACTGGGGAAAACTGCCGAAGGACTGGTCAGTCCTAAGCCGTCTTTGAACCTAAGAAGTGTAGGAAGTAAGGAAAAAAAGGAACCTCGTACTATTTTTCTTGTTTCATCTTCAAAAGAAAGTAATTGTCTGTGACTCATATCCTGGCAAAAGTTGATTTTTGCGTTAAGTCACCAGGCCACTGCAATCCAGCCTGACACCAGCCCCTGACAGTTATAAAGAGGTCCCGGGTGTCTGTTAACCTCTCCGGGCCTCAGCTTACTCCTTCTGAGATGGGAGAGGAACTGTAATGCTCTTTATAGGGGCTTCCAGATGTTTTCGTGAAAAGAGAAGTCATCGTCACCCGCCTCAGAGAGGTGTTCTAGTATGAGATGTGGAGACAGGGACACTCTTTGCCATCTCCTCGGGGTGTCTGAGATCAGAACCATCCTCTGCAATAGGTGATGCCTTCCTACCTACACGCCCAGACTCCTCTGATCCTTTTTAGTGACAGACTCTTGATAAGTCAATGCCCACACAATTCAGAGTTCACACCAAGGACAAAGAAGCCTGATAAAAACTGGTTTGGTGTCGTGGGGTGAATTGTGTCCCTCCGCCCACCCCTGGGTTCCCCACAAGAGATAGGTTGAAGTCAACTCTGAATACCTGTGAACGTGACGATATTTGAAAATAGGGTCTTTGCAGATGGAGTCAGGCCGAGTTCTTACTGGATTATGGGGAGCTCTACAGCCAATGACTGGTGTCCTGATTGGGGGCTACAAGTACTCAGAAACCAAGGGAGGAGGCACAGATGGGAACGGTATAGCTACAGCCCAAGGCACGCCAGGGACTGTGAACAACCACAGGAGCTAGGATAGACAAGGAAGGACCCTCCCCTAGAGCCTTCAGTGACGCCACGATTCTGGACTTCTGTTCTCCAAAACTGTGAGCCCACACACCTCTGTCATTCAAAGCCACTCAGTCTGTGGTCAGGTGTTCCTGCAGCCCCTTGGAAACGAATACAGCTGGTGACCTATCCTTTTTCAAATAGGTATGGGAACCATTTAGAGCCACTAACTCTGATTCGAGAGCAGCGGAGCAGAAATATCAATGTCCACTTGGGATTGAGGTTGAGTGGGTTGACTCTCATTAGCCAGGATCTCAGGGGCCTAAAGCTTCCTCAGTACCTTTCAAAGGGTTCATGGCCTTTATTTTGCTCAACGCAAAGGTGGAGCCTGGCTTTGGTAAAATTTCTTAACATCAAATTGGATTTTTAAAGACCTTTCCTTTTTTTTTTTTTAATTTTTAATGTTTATTTATTTTTGAAGAAGAGAGAGACAGAGCATGAGCAGGGGAGGGGCAGAGAGAGAAAGAGAGAGAGAGACACAGACAGAATCAGAAGTAGACTCCAGGCTGTGAGCTGTCAGTAAAGAGCCTGAAGTGGGGCTCGAACCCACGGACCGCGAGATCATGACTTAAGACAAAGTAAGACGCCTAACTGACTGAGCCACCCAGGAGCCCCCAAAGATCTTTACTTTTAAAAGTGAAGATTTCAGTTGGATCTGGCCACGGTGCACCACAGGACCCTCCCCACATTCGGAGTAAAGAAGGAGACTAATCTGGGTCAAAGAACCTTCTATTCTTCAGCTTCTTGAAAGCAGACCACACTTGACTTCAAGCCAGACTCATCCAGCATTACAATATTATCTCCAGTTTCTTCCCAATCCTGCCCCCTTCTGTAATTACAACACACGCAGAGTCCCTCATAAAACAGATGGCTGGTTCCACTTGTCCGGGGCCTCCCAAATTGTCATGCAGACAGATTTCTCTCACTCGTGGCCCACAGTCTAAGTCCTGCTATTCTATCTGCATCCGGCATGCCCTTATTTGTTCATTCAGACATATTTATGGTGTGTTTTCTCTGCCTAGAATGGAGCAAGGTGCTAGGGATGGACCGAACAGAGCAGACAAGCTCTCAGTTCTCCTGCAGCTCAGGGCTGGTGTTATCAAGAGTCCTACAATAGAGAGCCTGCAGATAACAAAGAGGGGCAGGTTAGACCCCTGTCAAGAGAGCTTTAGCACAGTAGATAAGAAGAGCGTCAGTGGGAAAACGTATTTTAAAGTGCTCAGCTGGGAAAGCAGAGAGAAAAAGAAGAATCAATTATGGAAATAAAGGATTAGTTCTTGAGAAGCGCAGAGACGCTTGTTAGAACACAAAGATAAGGGAGAGAGAGTTGGGTGTTTCTGGTCCTTTCATTTAGGTCATTTCCCATTACGCCTGAATACTAAGCCCCTGACTGGTCGGTGGGATTACGGCTCGAAAACGCTGACTTCCATAGAGAGCGACATAGGAGAGCGAGGTGGTCAGGAAAGACCCAATCTGGGCCTCACCGCTCGCCAGTCCTGTGATTTCAACAATTTCCCTCACTTCTGCGTACCTTGTTCTCATCTGTATGTATTTTCCCAGAAGGACCTTCTTTAAAAAAGGAGATAATTTGCCACACACAGCATTTGGGAAGGACTCAAGGAGATCATGCCCACAAAACGCACCTCAAGTGGTTGGCAAACAGTGTTAGATATTCTTTTCATGCGTTGTATGGGAAATATTTACCACAGATAGCATTCCCATTGAGCGGCTCTGTTTGCCATGCTCGGATTCACAAGCTCGATTTGTTTTCCCTGCAGATGCCGAGTACTTCCTTCTAATTCTCTCCTTACCTGACATCCGGAACTCGAGGTGGGCAGGTCCTCTGCAGGACTCGCCAGGCTCCTTCAGGCTTCATTTACCCGACAACCTCTTCCTGGGGCCGGGGACAGAGCTCCGAACTAAATGGTCTCCACCGTCTTGTGGCTTAAACTCTAGGGAAAGAGAACAAGAAAATGCACATAAAGTAAGGGCAGGTGGCATTAGATGCTATGAAAGAGATACAAAGCAAAAGTGACCGATAAGTGTTAGACGCTGCCCCAGCTATCAGAGGCTGTGGAGGCTGGGGATACTGCCCCTGATGAACACAGAGACGGCATTACAAGCCGGACTAATGCTGTAACACGGAGCAAGCTTTGGATGATCGCAGCTCTGACAGTGTATAAATAACCACGGAACATGCTGGGTCAACTAGCAAACACAAACACATGCAAAAGGCGAGGACTTTGCTAAGAACTCCTGTAATTCTGCCCTCTAGTCCCCAGTTACATTTGCCACCTTTGTTGTGACCCTCAGAGGTAGGTCTGCAAGAAGGAGAAAGAAGGAAGGAAGGGCAGGAGGAGGAGGAGGAGGAGGAGGAGGAGGGGCAGGGGCAGGAGAAGGAGGAGGAGGAGGAGGGGGAGGAGGAGGAGGAAGAGAGGGAGGAAGGAGACGGAGAGGAGGAGGAAGGAGAGGAGGAGGAAGGAGAGGAGGAGGAAGGAGAGGAGGAGGAAAAAGGGGAGGAGGAGGAAAAAGGGGAGGAGGAGGAGGAAAAAGGGGAGGAGGAGGAGGAAAAAGGGGAGGAGGAGGAGGAAAAAGGGGAGGAGGAGGAGGAAAAAGGGGAGGAGGAGGAGGAAAAAGGGGAGGAGGAGGAGGAAAAAAGGGGAGGAGGAGGAGGAAAAAGGGGAGGAGGAGGAGGAAAAAGGGGAGGAGGAGGAGGAAAAAAGGGGAGGAGGAGGAGGAAAAAGGGGAGGAGGAGGAGGAAAAAGGGGAGGAGGAGGAGGAAAAAGGGGAGGAGGAGGAGGAAAAAGGGGAGGAGGAGGAGGAAAAAGGGGAGGAGGAGGAGGAAAAAGGGGAGGAGGAGGAGGAGGAAAAAGGGGAGGAGGAGGAGGAGGAAAAAGGGGAGGAGGAGGAGGAGGAAAAAGGGGAGGAGGAGGAGGAAAAAGGGGAGGAGGAGGAAAAAGGGGAGGAGGAGGAGGAGGAAAAAGGGGAGGAGGAGGAGGAGGAAAAAGGGGAGGAGGAGGAGGAGGAAAAAGGGGAGGAGGAGGAGGAAAAAGGGGAGGAGGAGGAGGAAAAAGGGGAGGAGGAGGAGGAAAAAGGGGAGGAGGAGGAGGAAAAAGGGGAGGAGGAGGAGGAAAAAGGGGAGGAGGAGGAGGAAAAAGGGGAGGAGGAGGAGGAAAAAGGGGAGGAGGGGAGGAGGAGGAGGAAAAAGGGGAGGAGGAGGAGGAAGAGGAGGAAGGAGATGGAGAGGAGGAGGAAGGAGAGGAGGAGGAAAAAGGGGAGGAGGAGGAAAAAGGGGAGGAGGAGGAAAAAGGGGAGGAGGAGGAGGAAAAAGGGGAGGAGGAGGAGGAAAAAGGGGAGGAGGAGGAGGAAAAAGGGGAGGAGGAGGAGGAAAAAGGGGAGGAGGAGGAGGAAAAAGGGGGGGGAGGAGGAGGAAAAAGGGGGGGAGGAGGAGGAAAAAAAGGGGGGGGAGGAGGAGGAAAAAGGGGAGGAGGAGGAGGAAAAAGGGGAGGAGGAGGAGGAAAAAGGGGAGGAGGAGGAGGAAAAAGGGGAGGAGGAGGAGGAAAAAGGGGAGGAGGAGGAGGAAAAGGGAGGAGGAGGAGGAAAAAGGGGGGAGGAGGAGGAAAAAGGGGGGGAGGAGGAGGAAAAAGGGGGGGAGGAGGAGGAAAAAGGGGGGGAGGAGGAGGAAAAAGGGGGGGAGGAGGAGGAAAAAGGGGGGGAGGAGGAGGAAAAAAGGGGGGGAGGAGGAGGAAAAAGGGGGGGAGGAGGAGGAAAAAGGGGGGGAGGAGGAGGAAAAAGGGGGGGAGGAGGAGGAAAAAGGGGGGGAGGAGGAGGAAAAAGGGGGGGAGGAGGAGGAAAAAGGGGGGGAGGAGGAGGAAAAAGGGGGGGAGGAGGAGGAGGAAAAAGGGGGGGAGGAGGAGGAAAAAGGGGGGAGGAGGAGGAAAAAGGGGGGAGGAGGAGGAAAAAGGGGGGGAGGAGGAGGAAAAAGGGGGGGAGGAGGAGGAAAAAGGGGGGGAGGAGGAGGAAAAAGGGGGGGAGGAGGAGGAAAAAGGGGGGGGAGGAGGAGGAAAAAGGGGGGGAGGAGGAGGAGGAAAAAGGGGGGGAGGAGGAGGAGGAAAAAGGGGGGGAGGAGGAAGGAGAGGAAGAGGAGGAAGGGGAGGAGGAGGGGGAAAGGAGGTGGCAGTGAGAATGGATATACACAAATGAAATTGACCTTGGTCTTTCTAAAAGGTCAACATAGGATTTTGATTTCTTCTCTATGCAGGAAATGGAGATGAAGTTTGCCCCAAATCATTTGAGAATATTGCTTCCTCATTTAATTAGGAAATTCCTGCAGAAGTATCCTCACTGAAATACATTCAGTTAAGTATATTCCAGAAGATAAGCATGCAGGTCCCGATGGAGGAGGAAACTCAAGGCTTGGGGGTGGAGGGAGCCCCTCAAAGTCCCGTGAAGGTTCTCCAGTGGCCTGTGTCTGCCTTTGCTCTCCAGAAGCTCTGCTCTAGCAATGACTTTCCTCTGTCAGCAGGTGGAGCGATCAAGGGGCTTTGGCAGAAGAGCAGGCACTAGGGTGGTCAGTCTTGGTGGGCATTTGACCATCTCTGAGTAAAGGGCCCCCAGTGATGCTCTGCCCTGACATCCTTTCTCCCACCACCAGGTATTGGCAAATATAACATGCTCCTCCCCTGGGAAACAGTGGGCTGTCGGAAGAATCTGCTCAGTCACCTCCTCTGGCAATTAGCAGTGGTGTGGCCTGGGACAGGGAATGTAGCCTCTCTGGTGGTATTTCCTCTTCGGCACAATCAGGGTCCGAACACAGAGATTAAACCCCCCAGCATGAGTGTCAATTATCCGGCACATAGTAAGTGCTCAATAAATGGTCTCCAGGGTCTTCATTACTGACCTCGGTTAATGAAAGTCCAGTCTGAACCTGTGGGTCCTGAAAGCAGAGAGGGATTCACAGCTTGGCTGAAGGTGGGGAGATAATCGAAGTGAGAAGAAGAGAAATGCAAGAGTGTGAGATTTGGTCCCTCTGTCTCGCCGGCCGCCTGTCTCAATCTGGTAAGCCACGGTAGCCTGTGCTCACCGGTTCTCCTAGATAAAGGGAAGACTGGAATAAGTGGAATGAACCCCGCCTTGCTTCTCTGTTATTTGATGCTCACAGGCGCCATAGGAAGTACCTTCAAGTTCAGTTACAATGACCTTCGGAGCAGTACTTTTCAGCTTGCTGGGGGATTTTCACAAATATCATTTCATTGGATTGTCACGAATGATCTCATTTTCCCGATGGGTAGCTGAGGTCCAGGACCACAAGTGGACTTGTGCCAGATATCAGAGAGATGAAAAGCCAGACCTGCATCCAGTTCTCAATACTGAGGTTAAAGTCAAGATCTCGAATGGATTCTTCTCCACGGCGCCTACAGTGTGCCCAGCGCTAAGCAGGCACGGACCTCTGCTAAAACTGAATGAATCTCTCTGGGACTGGGAAAAACTCCAGAGAGCCACCAAATGGCACTGTGAGACACATCTTTGTGGTTCAGAGGCCAAGGGAGGGCGAGCTGATGCTCACCTGGGCTTGCCCACTCTTCCCTCAGTGCACTTTCCATACGTGATGCCCCTGCCATGTTCTATGGCTCCTCTCTATGCCTTTGGCTTTGATTAATCATACTTTCCATGATTCATATTGCCCATCTGCTTTCTAAATGGGTTATTCCTGGGTGGTAACCTCAGGAGGGAGGTTGGTGGGTCTCCAAAGTGTCTTAGGTATGATGTTGTAGAGCCACAACTAAATGAGGCATGGTCTCCCGACAGCACAAGACAGACACAGGAAGTCTGTTGTGTGTTCCCCACAGCCACTCTGTTCCACAGAACTTTCTGTGCGGAGAGAAATGTCCCACAATATCCAGTACAGCAGCTACTAGCCACATGTGGCCACTGAACACTCTAAATGTGTGGAACTCAATTTTCAATTTCATTGTATTTGAGTTATTTTAGACTTATGTCTAAATAGACACCTGTGTCTGGTGGCTGCCATATTGGACAGTGCAGCTCTCAAGTGATCCAAAGCCTGATTTTGCAGAATGGTATCCAAATCCCAGTTCTGCCCATCACTGCCCACGTGACCTCGGACATGCCAGTTAAGCTCTCTGAGCTTTGTTTTTCTCATCTATTAAGTAGGCTAAGTAAAATTTTTTTTTCCTGCAGCTCTCATGATAATTTAAAAATCTACTGTATACTAAAGGTCCTGATCAGTGCCAGGCACATAAAATGGAAGCCATTCAGTGGGAGCCATTAAAACTCCAAAAGCAATTCCAGGTATGAGGAGATCCAAAGCACATAAGAAACTTGAGTGGTAAATTTGCTGTGTTGTCAGCTCTCGTGGGCTGAAGAAGGAATCCAGGACCAAGTTACCTGGGATTTATCCATCTGACATGATTCAAACTCCGATGGGGATTATGGAGTGAGGCCGTGAAGATGGCTTATAGTAGAGATTTTCATCTGCATAGAACACAGATTAGAGTCTGGGGATATGCTGGGGCCACTAATGCACCTTAAGAATCTTCTGAGGAGTCATCAGCTTTGCTCTGGCTTTGTGGTCCCCAACCAGGCTTTGTGCCAGGTCCTATGGCTCCCTGACTGCAGCTTGCTGGTCTGGGTCTCCGTGTCCGTCCTCTGCCTGCAGTGTTATCTTGTACCCTGAACAGCACCACCTTAACTGTCTTACCAATCTCCTCTCCTCTTGGACCTTATTAAAGAGTCAGTTTAAACACTCCCTCTTTTGAAAGTCTTCCTCTATTTCTTTTCTGGGTCCCCTCGAGCAAGCTTTTGTTAGAGAGCACCTGCTGATGTCTGCATACCCAACCTCCTGTTAGAGGACCCCATCTTTCAATATGTAGAGAGCCTCTGAACCCAGTACAGAACCTGGTACGTAACTGGATTAAGTCAGTATCTGACAAGACAACGATGACGACAACAAAGATGATGGTGGTGGTGACGATGATGGTGACAATGGTGGAGGCAAGCCCACGCCTAGTGGTTGCCATGTTCCAGGCACTGCTCTAAGCGCACTGTTCTAATTCACTTACACCTCCACCTCTAGGTAGATGCTACTACCTTCTACTTTTGTCTCCATTTTCCATATAGGTAGAACGGAGATCAGGGAGTTTAAATAACCTTAAGGTTGACCGAGCCTGGAGGTGGATCCTTACCCTTCCAGAGCGCTGAAGGCTCTGCTAGCTCAGGAGATCCGTCCCTGTAGACGCCAGAATGCGGACAAATGTTGCTCTGACTCCTGTTGATTCAGGACCTGGGGGACCAAGACCTCTGCATTTAAGCGTCAACTGTCAAGCCTTAGAAATAGCCCCGCATGACTCCTTAGGGTGGGAGCACGTCCCCACGTCCCTTCCCAATTCCCAGGCACTTATCAGGCAGACGGCTGCGGTGGAATGATTTACAGCCACTCGGCGTTTTCCAGCAGGAAGCTGAAAAATGTCCCTGCTGCGGAATACCAACTGCAGAGTCTCTCACATAAAGCAGCCACTGGTGACTTTCTGCAGACCTGCCTGCCTTTGCCCCCGACCCCAAACATACTTTTTAATGAAGGCCTCACTCAGCTGGCCCTGTGGCAGTCCTGCCTTGACTTGGCTGTAAGCAGCAGGGAGGGAGACACTGAAACCACGGGGGTGCAGAGTAAAATGTATACATTGGTGGGTTTTCCAAGTCATGAAATCTCCCCATGTCTCCACTGAGCTTCACGTATTTTTTCCTTTCACATTCTCCTTCTTTTCTATAACAAATGGGCTCACTTAACAAGTACCTACTGAGCCCCTTTTGTGTGCCAGATGCTGGGGACAGTGGGTTGGAAAAAATACCCAGCTTCTGCCCCCTGGTCTAGTAGGAGGCGCTCTGCTGTGCAGCATGATATAGGTTATGGCAGAATCAGGGGTGCTACGGGACACAAGGCAGTTGGGGGGGGAGGCTCTCACTTTGCCTGAGCAAATCTGGGAAGGCTTCACAAAGGAGGGGGCATACAGGTTGTGGGTCTGTGGCTGGCAAGAGTGAGAAGGCCGGGAGGGAGGCCCAGGCAGAGGTAACAGACTTGGGAAAGGTTTTGGGGGCATGAAAGGGTGCTGTGACGTTAGTTTTATGTTTCAACCTGGCTACGCTGTGGTACCCAGCTACCCAATCAAACACCAACCTACGTGATGCTCCGAAGGTGGGCTGTAGATGGAGTTAATACCTATAACCTGCTGAATTTAGGTAAAGGAGAGTATTGGCCTCCTTCAATCAGTGCAAAGCACTTAGAAGCCAAACCCAGTTTTCCTGCAGAAGAAGAAATTCTGCCTCAAGATTCTCTCAACCTCTGCCTGAGCCTCCAGCTTGATGGGCTGCCCTTTGGATTTCAGATTTAGCAGCCCCCAATTCCTTGAGGCGAGTCTCTTTGCTATGAATATGTGTGCATCTCTCTTTCTGTCTCTTCTCTCAGTTCTGTTTCTCTGCAGAGCCCTGGTTAACAGTGATGCCGCATGTGGGAGGATTACTTCCTGTTTCTGAGTGGCTGGGGCGCAGGGGATATGCTAAGAGTGGAAGAAGAGGGGCTCGTGGATGAGCAGGGAGATCTACCTTTCTTCATGAGGACAGTGGGGAGCCACGGAATAAGTGGGCGAGTGCTTCAGGTGTGTGTCTCAGAAAGGTCACCTGGCAGCCAAGTGGATGATGGCCCTGTCGCCCTCCACCCCTCCCTGCATCCCTGGTCACGCGATCATTGCAATAATGCTTGTCCTCTTTAAGGGTATCATCACAACAGGAGGAATTATGAGCAGGGTCCTCAATCAGGCAGACCAAGGTTGGGTCCCTGCTCTGCCGCTCACCAGCTGGTGACTCAGATGAGGCTCCGATGCTCTCCAGGCTTTGGTGCCTTCTTCCACACACCCACACACAAGGGGACAACAGTCCCCACCTTCAGGGTCAAGGTCTGTGTGCTCTGAGAGCTGAAACACCTCAGACTGTGGCATCCCCAGGCTCCCTCACCCTTTCAGGCTGAGTGGTTTCTGCTTTCTCAATCCTCTAGCCCTGGGGTACTTCATCCTATCTCTGAACTTGACCCCCATCCTTGTAAATACGCCACTTACTAAACTCTCAATTACCTCTTTGGTGTATGTTTATCACACACCAAGAATCCAAGGCATGGTATTCATGGTCAGCTATTATTACCATAGGTTCTTACATTTATTATGACAAAACGGAGATACAAAGAGGCCATGTGACTTGCTGAAGGTCATAAAGGAGCTTGTGTTTAGGGACAGCCCTATGTTTACTGCTTCACACACACAGCAAACGTGAGCCCTCATTATTGGTCTCCTTTCCACCGACAGGTGAGAAAACTGAGGCACAGATAGGTGAAGGCACTTTCCTGAGTTTGGACAGCTAGCAAAGGGAGAAGCCTGGATTCAAATCCAGAACTTTGGGACTTGCCCCATCCTGTGGGGATGTCACCTTGTTTCTCTGTCCAGCCCTCAGACACAGCTGGTGTTCCACCGGTGCTGTCTGTGTTCTTGCGTCAGCAGTCAAGACATCTCTGTTTTCGATCACAGGCACCCCCACCTTCTGAGTAGACAGAATCAGACTGCGGGTTCATCTGTCTACATTAGCTCGGAGGGATGGGGAACGTGCACGGTGTCGGGACGGGCCAATCTCAGCCAAATGTATAATCTGTCCCTGGAAGATCCCCCCTCCCTCCCCCGGAATCAAATCAGAACACGGTCTCCAGATCTGCCAGAACATCTTTGCCGTCTGCCCTCAATTATTCTGGATCCTGGGGAGGATTTGTCAGGCAGTCAGACGTGTCAGCTCCCTGGGATGGGGGCTCGCAGGGTCCGCCCCCAGCCCCTGGCTGACAGCCTCAGGGACTGGGTTTCTCACGTGAATAGCTGGGGTCAGTACTGCGCTGTCATCAATGATGGTCCAAGGCTGGCAGCTTGTTAACCATCATGCCTTTCCAAAGCTGGCCGGACCGGAATTGTGGGGACTTTGTAGTGTCTTTTAGCTTAGGGCACAAGATTTCGCCTTCAGAATTAAACGGCTCCCAGTCTACCTGCTGATTTGAAATTTCTTTGCATCTGAATTGTTGGCATTTGTTGCTCTATAGCCTCATAGAGTTGTTTTTTTTTTTTAAGTTTTTATTTATTTTGAGGGAGAGAGAGAGAGAGACAGAGGCAGAGACAGAGACTGATTATGCAGGGGAAGGGCAGAGAGGGAGGGAGGGAGAGAGAATCCCAAGCAGGCTCTGTACTGTCAGTGGAGCCCGACTTGGGGCTCAAACTCACAAACCATGAAATCATGACCTACAATGGTTGGACACTCAACCGACTGAGCCACCCAGGTGCTCTGGCCTCACAAGAGTTTAATGTCAGAGTAATAGGGCTCTGACGTTCAGAAATTCCTCTAATTACATTTCAATTTCTTTTCTTCCATTATATCTAACAGAAAAATAATTTAATATTGTATTTCAAAAAGTCAGGAGACTACAATCCATTTTTTATAATTCTGTTTCTATCTGTTGCCCTCCTGCCTATTCCTACATAAGCTTAGAAAGATGTCTGGTGTGACCTTCCCAAATGTTAACCTTGACTATTTCTGGATCGTGGGATTTGGCGAGAGTTTGGCATTTCTTCTCTGGACTTCTCTAAATTGTTTAAACATTTTTCAACAGTCCTATGTTGTTTCTACGAAGACAGTCCTAATGCTCTTAAGACAGAGAGAGTAAGAAGAGTTCAAGTCCAAACTTCCATAACACACATGAAGGAACAGAGGCTCAGAGTGGACAAGAGATTTACTTTAGGTCACATGGTAATTTGTTGAAGCAAGACTAGAACAAATATGTAGATCTCAGTCTGGGCTTTCTCCAGTGTTCGTTCATTCACTCATCAAACCTTCCGTGAATACATACTTAGATGAATCCAATGCAGTCCCCGCTCTCAAGTAGACAGAAGGTTGAATCAAGGTTTATAGTGTAAATGCTGAAGTTATGGAGGAAGCCACAGGGAGAGTGACAGGAGGGACCTAAGCCAGGCAAGAGAGGAAAGGGGAGGTGCTCCAGGAAAGCCCCCTAGGGTAGAAGTTAGAAGTCAGCTTGCTGTTAGATGAGCGAGGAGGCAGGGAGGGGTCCAAGGCTGGAGAACAGCCTGAGCACATCTACGGAGGCAAAAGGGAACATGAGCCCCTTATTTGATAAGGAACAGTCATCGCATGGGCATGTTAGAGTGGTGCTCCCTGGAATCTGCGTGGAAACCACACGAGGACAAGGACCTTGTCTTTCTTATCCACTGCAGTGCCCCAGCTCCTATGATAGATGCTCAATAGCTATCTGTTACAAAAATAGCTTAGTAAAAACGGTACCCCTCCCTGAAGCCTTCTCTAGTCCCTCCTAGCCCAATCTTCTTCAACTAATTAACATTTTATCACCCTTTCGTGCCCAGAATTCACATCATTTCCTCAGGGAAGTCCTCTCCAACTTCCTCATCTAGGTTAAAACTTTCTAGTATCATTTGCCACTACATTATAGCCCTTGTCACATTGCAATCTTATGTCTATTTCAGAAACGCTTGGTTACTACCTGTCTCTTCCAATAGACTCTAAGCCCCATGGGAGGAAGAGACTGAATCTTCTTTCACTCATCACTGTATCTCTAGCACCCATCATGATGTTGCACACAGCAGGGGCAGAATAAGTATCTTTTGTAAGAATGAGCAAATAAATGAATGAGTTCTGGATTCACCGAGGATCTTCTTGGAGAGTTCCCTTCAGTTCTTAGCATACATTGGAATGATAATTTGATTCCTGTTTCTTAAATTTCCCTGTAACCGAAGCTCCACGAGGACACTAGTCATGTCTGCTTTGATCTGTTGTAATCCAACACTTGTCATGTTTTATATCATATTATAATTACTTTTGTCTGTGCTACACCTCATCTCCACTACGTCTGAGACCCAAGGGAGCAGGTATTCTACCCTCCCCCCGTACGACAATGAGTCAAAAGTCTGCAACCAGAGCTCGGATTGGTTTCCCAAGCTTCAGCTCAGTGATCCTGTCTCTCTGTTGGACAGAGCTGGCTGGAGCCCCACAGGCAATTTGACATGGACGTCATTCTTAAATTTGGCCTCACTGTCCCTTCAATCTTCACAGAGCTCACTCACTGAACCAATGAGGACACGTGCGTTCCTCTAGGACCCAGGACCTCCTCTGCTGTGTCACAAATGATGTACAAGAAGGCATGACCTTACCCCTGCCATTGTATTATCACGGTGACAGAGGACAAAGGCTCCAGGCAGCATGGAGAGGCAAAAAGAACATGGGTAGGGGATCTGGATTCAAGCTACAGCTGTTCAATACTGTTAACAAGAAAAAAAGAGGAGCACTAGAAAAGGGATTATTAAGCAGTATATGTGATGTTAAGACCATTTTATATATGCTCTTATTCCGTTTACAATAAATCTGTAGAGTGGGCATTACTATACCATTTTAATAACCAGGAAATAGAGATTCAGAGAGAATAAACCCCATACTCAAGGTCACCCTGCTGTTAGATAGCAGAGCAGAGATTAGAACCCAGATCTCTCTGACCTCAAAGTAGGGCTCTTTCTTTGTCCATCAGCTTGCCTTCTACCCTGAGCCTGCTGTGTGGTCTTGAAGAAGCTGCCTAACCTCTCTGATCCTTCGCTTCCCCACCTGTGATGGAGAGGATTTACCACACCTACCTCCAATAGCTGCCCTGAGGATCCAATGGTAAGACCATGCATATTTAAGGCAATATAGACATGCCAGTGATTCCTGTGCTCAAAATTCGCCGACAGGTAGATCAGAAAGCACAAATTCTTTTGTTGGTGTGTTTAAGACAGAAGAGAGGTCTTATTATTCCTGAAAGAGTTATCACAGCTGGAGAAGCATCAGTATAATTCCCGCAATAAAAGGGAATGTATGGCGGGTGGCGGGGGGATGCGGTGGGGAATCGAGGGTAACACAGCTCTCTCCCTTCCAACCCAGGCTGCCTTTACTTTGTACCAAGATGCAATTTCAGATTAGATTGGTTATTTCTTCATCCCAGGTATGAGTGTTTATAGCCCAGCTGTTGGGAACCAGAGCAGAGTGGTTAAATACTTAAATACTGCTCTGCACCTTGGCCCTCCGCCAGCCGCCCAACAGACAACTCAGCCCGCCGTGCTCATCTCTTGGGAGCACTGTTTCCCCCCTAAACTGTGGCCCTGGGCTGCCTCCTGCCACCCCCCCCCCCCCCCCCCCGCCCCACAACAGGGGCTGGTTTCCATGAAAACGTGTTGTCAACTCTCTGTACCGCGACCCGCCTAAGTCAATCAGAGTCACTGGGTTGGTGGTCGGCGTGAAATCCTACTTGGCCCCCGATGGTGGCACTTTTGCCACAACTCCAGCCCCCTACCTTGACTCAGTTTACCTGTTTGCTGAGATTTGCTTCTGAATGGGTTTCCTCCCACATTGAGCCCGGGGGTTGTAAATGCTCATGATGATCAGAAACCCAGTCTCTCTTTGCAGCAGAGGAAAGACAAGAGAGCAAATAATAAAGCCTGAGGGAACAGAGGGGGAAGAAGCCACATCACTGCCCTCAAAGAGTCAACAGTTTATAACGAGACAGAACTGTGAATGAATAAAAACAACAGTCATCGCTTCTAGAGTGCTTGGTGTGTGCCAGGCACCCCTCTAAGTGTGTTAAAGAATATAGCACATTTAAGTCTCACAATTCCAAGAGGAAGGTACTATTATTGTCCCCACCTTACAGATGAAGAAACTGAGGCTAGCTAAAATCGTGGTAGCAGTGGCAGGATCAGGAGGTTGGACATCAACAGTCTGTGCACTATATTATAGATTCTGTGATTACTATAGCCTCAAGGGTAGGCTCACGAAAGGGGGAGTTTTAAAGACTGTGTATGGACAAAGGTGTTCCGGGCAGATGCAACCACACGTGCAAAGGCCCTGAGGTGCCAGAGAGCTTGTACATATAGGGAACAAGAAACACCTCACTGCGCTGGGAGCATAACAAGGCATGGGGGAGACAGAAGACGCAGAAGGGCGGAAGACACGTCATTGGGAAGGCGGGTTCTCGTTGGGCTGGAAAGAGCCCCAAATGTCAAGTTAGAGTCTTGGACTTTGACTGAGTAAGACAGGGACCTACTGGAATTTAAGAAGGAGAGTGACGTGGACAGCTTGGAGTCAGGAAAGATCTTTTAGGCAGTAAGTAGTGTCAAGAAAGGGCCTGAGGGGGAGCCCAGGAGACAGGAAAGGTGGGAGAGGCTGTTCTAGGACGGTGACTGGATGGAAGAAGTCACCACCTCCTACTGTTTCCTGATTTTGGAGAGATATGGGGGCCCCTAAGGATCCCTGCACCCCAAGTGAGCCCAACACCAGAAGGGCTGTGTCTTGGCATTAGCATGCCTATCAGTAATCAATACCTGCTTATTAACTGCTTTGTTAACTCGCCCAAGGAATGAGAGTTGGCCCATTATACCTTAGAGAAGCCTTCCGAATCTAACAATTCAAGTCCATTTTCTGGACACCTGCAAAGGGTAGGGAGCCATTCCTAGGCTGGAAGGAACCTGGAGGGCTTCTGGGTTTGTCTGCCTTGGGGAAATGACTCATTCTCCACTGGGAGTAAGCTGCATGGTGCCTGCCTGCCCACCTCCCCTCAGCTGTGAGGGTGACCCAGACTTGTGACACAACTTCACTTCCCCAACCGTGATTGGCCCAGGGGTGGCTCCATCAAGAGTTCTTCTGTGCAATCTGACACATGGGTGTCAGAGCAGGACCCCGCCGGTATGGTAGCCAGCATTCCAGACATCCCTAAGGAATGAATCTAAAAACGAAGCATCAGTGAGGGAAAAAGAACCAGAGGTGGAGAATGACAGATTCCTGAGCCTATTGATACGGGTGAGTCTGAAGTCAATCTGACCTATTTGCAACTTACACACCTCTTCTCTGGAGTCCCAGGCTGGAGTATGAGTTGGGCTAAGGGTTGGAGGCAAGGGAGAGCAACCACATGAGAATCGTGTAACTTGAAAGTAAGGGTCGGGAGGTTCCCAAGCAAAACCAAGCTCTTACTGTAAGAAGAAAGAAATGGTTTCCGGGCTGGCAGAAAAACAATAGGTGTACTCTACAGACTTCTGCAATACAAACGTTAAAATGAGATCAGTCTTTCAGACTCATTAGTCCCTGGGCTGGGTTACGTGGATGAGAATTCCTACAGGGTGAGTGCCCATGCCCTAGGATGTAGGGTGGTGGGTGGTAGGTGGCTCTCTTCATTTCAACCCGTTTTTAACCCTGCCTCCTTGTCACTCTGCCACCAAAAGCCACTGGGTCAGCGACAACACCAAGTTTTGTTTCTCTAAGCCCCAAGGCCTCTGCTTCTGCCATCTCCTGACTTTGCCCTCGCATTAGCATTCGCGGACTCAAACTGTCACAGAGTCTCGGGTAATTAGAGGCGATAAACAAATGCTAATTAGCACTGGGGCTGTACCCACAGGATGCCAGGGGCAAAGACCCAAGCCTGGTGTTTGTGTTTCCAGGGTCCCTTCAATGCCCACCTCTAAGAATGCTTTCCGAAGCTTCTTTATGAAAGAAGGAGCTAGAGACAGTACGGCATTTGGGGAAAAGGCTCTCCGTCTCCGTCTTCCTGCTGCCTAATCTGTAGGCAACTTACCTTAGTCCCCCTGAGCCTCCACTTCCCCATCCGTAAAATGGGAATAGTAACCATCGACCTTAACGTGATTTTATTACGTGAACCAAACACCGCGTGCAACATGGGCAACACTTGGCACGTGTCATTTGGCAAGTGAGTTTCCGTGGGTATACAGCAAAACACAAGGGGGGAATCATGGGAGTTACAGGTGGAAATTTGGGTGTAGAGCTCTCTCTGCTCTGTCTGTCCCCACCACCACTCTCTGGCTTGTCGCATTCACGGTTCGCGTGTGGACCACCGCATTGCCCTCCCGCCTGGCTGCAATTCCTTCTGTATCTTGTCTCCCCAGATCATTCTGTGTTAGTGTCCCAGGATTGCCGTCACAAAGTGCCACAAAACTGGCAGCTGAAAACACATAAACATATTGTCTCGTGGCTCTGGAGGCTAGACGTGTGAACTCAGGCTGTTGGTAGGGCTGGTTCCTTCTGGAGGCTCTGAGAAGATTCCGTAGCCTGCTTCTCTCTGGCGCCTGCTTGCAAAGCCTGGGGGATGCCCAGCCTTCCTTGGCTTGTGGATACATCCCTCCCACCTCTGGCCTTCTCCTTGCCCTTCTGAGTCTTTCACTGTCTGTCTAATCTCCTTCTAGCCTTTGCCCTTATAAGGACGCCTATCATTGCATTTGGGGCCCACCCAGGTGATCTCAGCTCGAGATCCTGACATTAATTACATCCGCAAAGGCCCTTTTTCCAAAATAGGTCAGAGTCACAGTTTCTTGGGGTTAGTGTGTGGATGTAGCTTTTTCTTGGTGGGGGGTGGCCAACTGTCCAACTACTACACATCTCAAACCCCACACCCCGTTTTCCAGGTCAATCTGCCCCAACCCCACCTGTACTCCTGGCACCACAATGCTTCCTGCCCAAATGGTTCACAAAGCCTTTTCATTTTCAACCTAAAAGACTGTGTTAATCGGCCACCTGTGCCCCCCCCCACCCCCGGAGCAGACCCCAAGCCTCTCTTCCCCTCATATGCCCTCAACGGGAGGTGCTGAGCTATCCACCTCCTCCTCCATCACTTCCTCTTCCTGCCTCTTGGAACGTCCTTCCATCCATATTCCCATCCTAGACTCTGCAGTAGTTTCCTGCTGCTGCAAAGTAACTGCCAGGGTAGGGGCTTAACACAATGTGCACTTGCTACCCCATGGTCTCTGCACATCGGAGGACTGGGGACAGCAGAGTTAGGGTCTCACAAAACCAGAGCAGGGTGTCCACGGGGCTGTGTCCTCAGATGGAGGTCTGACCGGGGAAGAACCCACCACCAAACTCATGCAGGTGTCGGTGGAATTCACTTCCTTGCACTGGAGGACCGAGTGCCCCGTGTTCTGCTGGCTGCTGGCTGGAGGCCACCTGTTGTTGGTAGAGGCCATCCTACTTCTAGGACATAGCGTGCATCCTGCCCCCACTCAAAAGGAGAGGGTTGCACAGGACGTGGCAACCAGCAGGCTGGAATCTTGGGGCCACCTTGAAATCTGCCTGCCACAGACTCTATTTTTTTTTTAACATTTATTTATTTTTGAGAGACAGCACAAGCAGGGGAGGGGCAGAGAGAGAGAGAGAGAGAGGGAGACACAGAATTGGAAGCAGGCTCCAGGCTCTGAGCTGTCAGCACAGAGCCCAATGCAGGGCTTGAACCCATGAGCCATGAGATCATGACCTGAGCTGAAGTCGGATGCTTAAGTGACCGAGCCACCCAGGCTCTTGTGCCTGCCACAGACTCTTACTTGGGCTTCAAAGGGGAGTATCCCTCTCTTCCTCCCTGACAAAGCCACTGCTGTTCCTATCCAGCTGAATCATCTCTCCCTCCTCCTAATTCCTGGTGGCTTTGTTTCTACCCCTCTTACAGCATTGACGGATTTATTTAAGAGGCAGCAACACAGCAGCATATAGGAGCAAAGGATAAGGTCTCAGGAGTTAGAGAGCCCTGGATCCAACCTGGCTCCTTTACTTAGCGTGAGCCTGAGCTACTAAGCTTTCAACATTCAATTAGACACATGCAGAAGAATCTCTTCCTGGGTTATGATGATCAAAGGTGCTAATTTCCCTACTGCTGTTCATGGCCTGTGGTTCACAGCAAGGATGAGGGATATTTTGTAGGAGTCAGGACAGGCAAGATTATATTGCAGTAACAAACAGCCCCTCGCCTGGAAAAACCCAGTGGCTTGAAACAAATGTTTCTTTTTTTTCACCAGCTGCATGCCCACTGAAAGTTAGCAGGGGAGTTCTGTGCATTTTAGTCTCTTGGGGTCCGAGAGATCGGGGCGCTCACCAAGCCAATCACTCTGGAATGATCCAGAAGTGAAATGGGGCACTCAGGCTCACAACACATTAGCCAGAAGGAGTCACATGATCCCACCAGGGGGCCAGGAAATAAAATGCCTCCCATGTACCTGAAGGAAGGAGACCCACAAGCAGGTAGTCATGATGTGATTTCTGTGAACTTAAAAGCTCCTTCTACCCTAAGGAAGAATATGTTCTCATCACCTTTTATCCAAAAAGCATGGATCACAGTAAGAACAAAATGTCAGGAAGCCTAACTTTAAGAAGAGAACAGTTTCAATGCACAGAAAAGAAGCCATCATCGTCTCTGTAATATAATTTGAGAAGACAGACGTTTCCATCTACCCTTAAATATTTCCCTTTTTCATGTGCTACCATGTCTCATATTTCTGCCATTAGCTTGATCCACTAGGGGCTTTCGAGGTGCATCTGCACAACCCAAGGCATTGGACTGCCCGAGCAGGGTAAGATATTTGCGAATACACCATTTATTCATTTAGGTTGTTACTAGGGCTGCTGTGCAACTTGCTGAACTCAGGGCCAGGCAACATGCTTGATGCTGGGTCTGTGTCTCATATGGACCCAATCCTCGCTTTTCACATAGCAGGCAGGGTCTGGAGAATGGGACAAAAGACTGATGCGTCCTGAAGGAGGAAATAATAATGCCACCCAAGAAAGTGCTTTCTGGGTGCTTGGCTGAGCAAACACGGATTTGTAAGATTTCATCCTTAGAGAAGGACGGGGACTAGAATTTCCTTCTATAGTAGGCAGATCTTAAAGGATTTTCCCTGCTTCTTTGTAGAATGGGCCCCTGTAGGGGATACAAGTACATTCTCAGGACTCAAATCACATGGGGTAAGAGGACAGAGAAAATGACAACAATCAAGGTTTTCCAGAAGCTGCTTCTCTACAAATCCTGCCTATCACTCATTAGCTTAACTTCCCTGGGTCCCAGAATCTTCTATCATAACTGTGGGCTCCTGAGTTCTCCCCAGGGGTTTGACCCTGGTCCTTCCTCTTCTCAGAATAAGAAGAGAGATACAGGAGTTTGGAGACACTGAACAGATTCCCTGCTAAAAACTAAGAAACTTAAAAAAATTTTTTTTTAATGTTTATTTTTGAGAGATAGAGAGAGAGAGAGTGTGCGAGTGGGAGAGGGACAGGGAGAGGGGGAGACACAGAATCCCAAGCAGACTCCAGGCCCCAAGCTGTCAGCACAGAGCCTGACATGGGGCTCGAACCCACAAACCGCGAGATCATGACCTGAGCAGAAGTCGGATGCTTAACTGAGACAGCCACCCAGGCGCCCCCAAAACTAAGAAACTTTTGAATGAATGGATAATTTTTAAAGAATTCATTTTTGAGACAATTTTCAAAAAAGTTAAAGTTATTTTCAGAGCCAACTAATAGCACTGATTTGGACTGGGAACATGAGAGGCAAAGTCTCGGAAAACGTAAGCTATTAAACTCTATTAAAGACCCCGCGTGCATTTTTTTATGCAGACAAATAATTCCAACAGTTGGGTGTCGATGTGCGAACAGGGCTGGGCTCCCAGCACTTCGGGGGGTGAAAGAAAAGCCCCCGCAAACCGCGGAAAGCGCATCCTGCTCGCCTTGAGTGACACGCAGATGACGTGCGCTCGATGGTTTGGGACTTGGCAGCAAGGAGCAGTGGAAATAATTCTCTGGAAATGAAGAGAATCAGCAAAACATGAGGCAAAAAATAGACAAACGAACCAAGAGAGCAAAATGGAACGAGAGAAGAGACGGTCGGGAACGGGCCGCTTTCCTCTGCCTCACGTGGCTTTGGTGGCTTGCGGTAAATGAGTTTCTAACGATGTTTTTAAAGAACGGGTCTTATTTGGTGGGGCTGATGCAGCGCCTGTGGTTTCTGGGGCTGTGTCCTGGGGAACCTGATGAGAGCAGAAGGAAGAAACTTGGGCCCCGGTTGCCATTCCCTATGTCCTCCTGGGATGGACCCCAGCCAAACACCCGTCCCCACTCCCTACAGTGGAGAGTCAACCAGCTCCTCCTTCCAAGTGCCAGCAACACTGACCTTGGAGGGTCACAGACATTCAGTGACAATGCTGTGCTAATAAAAGGTCCTTTGAGTGCCCATGGGGTGCTGGGCGAGGTATTTTTTGAATGAATGAATGAATGAATGAATGAATGGAGGAATGAATGAGCGAGGGGAGCACAAGGTGCTCCGTGGTCCCATAGACAGAGCACTCTCCCCTTGGGAGGAAGGAGGGAAGACGGAAGGCTTCCTGGAGGAGGTGATGCAGGAGAACTCAGGAAAAGAAGACACACAGGAGACTTTGAGGCAGAAGAGGAGACGTGAACGAATTCGTGAAGGACTGTTAAAAAGCACATCCCGCTCCAGGAATCTCTCATCAATTGGATTTGGGTGGAAGGTGTTGGGGGAGGAAAAGTAATTTTCCCCCTACTCTTGCAGACTCTTGGCTGAAACCCCCCTGTGATAAAAGATTAACAACAGACAAAGAAGCAGGAACTTAATAATATGTGTATCTCCTGTAGACAAGGGATCTACCCAGGAAACCCGAGTAACTCTCTGGATTGGCCCAAGCCATGAGCTTACACACCATCTCCAGCTAAAGACAAAAGAGATACTGGGGGCAGGGGGTGAGGAGGCCAGTTAGGGAGGCTGTCAGGAAAAGCACAAGGGTGAAGGCTGTTATGCAGATTTAGGTCTCTGTTTTCTTTTATGAAGAGAGTTTCTCCACTTCCTGGTACCAAGAGGAAGACCCCCCCCCACCCCCCACAAATAGAGGTTTCCCCTATAAATGTAAAGTTCTCTTACAACAGGGTTAACTTCTACTTGGGTCTTCAGAGCTTCTCCTGTGTCTGCTGTTTCTTAAAAATAACCAGCCTAAAGGGGAACCTGGGTGGGTCAGTCGGTTAAGCATCTGACTTCAGCTCAAGTTACCATCTCACAGTTCGTCAGTTCAAGCCCCACGTCGGGCTGTGCGCTAACAGCTCAGAGCCTGGAGCCTATTTCAGATTCTGTGTCTCCCTCTCTCTCTGCCCCTCCTCTGCTTGTGCTTTCTCTCTCTCTCTCTCTCTCAAAAATAAATAAATAAACATTTAAAAACAGTACCAGCCTAAAATAATCCTTATACCAACGTGGCATACTTTGGGGGTGGCACATTGTGACCCCCCTCCTTCAAGGATTTTAGAGGCAGGTGTTGGAAGCTGACAAGATGGCCCTTCCCGAGACATACTGTGTGCCTGGGGACATATGGCAATAGCTAAATATGGCTTTGGGTTATCACAACTGAAGCGGGGAGGCGGTGCCACCAGCGTCCAGGGGGATATGGGTCAGGGATGCCTCTAAGCTTCCTGCTGTGCAAAGGACGGCCAACCCCCAAAGCCGGTAGCGCAGCGACTGAGAACCCCTGCAGGATGCCAATCTTGTGGACAATCACATCTCATGCTTCAAATCTTTTCATCCTTATCACAGCCCCACGAGTCATGGATTTACGCCCCTATCTAAGACACAGAAAACGAGGCTCTGAGAACTTTAGTCACTTGCCTGGAGTCACAGGGTAAGAGGCAGAGTGTGGATTTGCACTCAGGCAGCCACACTCCAGCTCCTTGCTGATAACAAGCAGGATAGAGAAACCCATGGCCCTGCTGTGACGGTCTTTGGATGCATGTTACAGAGTCTGGACACAGAGCTGTTCTGCAACACCCGAATATGTTTCATGTACAGATTGGGCACCTTCTCACTCCCCCAAGTACTTTGCCCCTAAGAAGTGAGTAGATTCGAATGAGTTTTCCATCTGTAAGCACAGAGAGCAGAAGATTTTTCTTTCTTTTTTTTTTTTTAATATTTATTTATTTTTGAGAGAGACAGTACGTGAGCAGGGTAAGGGCAGAGAGAGAAGGAGACACAGAATCCAAAGCAGGCTCCAGGCTCTGAGCTGTGAGCACAGAGCCCAATGCGGGGCTCAAACCTACCAACAGTGAGATCATGACCTGAGCTGAAGTCAGACACTTAACCGACTGAGCCGCTCAGGGACCCCCAAAGCAGGGGATTTTTCAATACGCTCATCGTATTACCCCCCACCTCCCTACCCAAGCCAGGCAAGCACTAGCCTATCACTAAATACAACGGCAAGAGCAACTTAAGTGACTTAAGATATAATTAATGGAAGTCTCCCCCTGTGGCTTCAGTCTTTCCCTCCCGTGCGGGAGGAAAAGCGAGTCCTCGTGTGTTCTGTTATTATGACACTTCCCTGAAACGCTAATCATATACAGGGTGATCTCTCTGCAGGTCACGTGGAGGTGCGGGGTTCCAGCGCGTGCTTGTCTGTCTGCCAGCTCTACTTATCCTCCTAAGGGAGTCACGCGGGCCGGCTCCCCTGAGCAGCGTGGGCCACCGCAGCTTGGAAAAGAGGATGCTGCCTCCGGCCTCACGGCAGCAGAGAGCAGCTCAGAGTATTTGCAGGCGGCCATCCAAAAATAGGAGTTCAGGACAGGGATCGGTCCTGCAGCCTTTCCCTGGAGGCCGGCCTCGGCACAGGATCTTCTCGGGCTAATCTCCCTAGTCTCCGCCACAGTCTGGAGAGGCGGGAATCAACCCTCCCGTTGCACAGATGAGGGGACCGATGCCCCAAGGATCCGAACTGTAAATGTGCAGCTCGCATGCGGGGTCAGGCACTTGACTCACACGGGGTGTAAAGAGTTAACAACCTGGCCATTCATTTAAAGGCTTCAGAACACAGCGACTCCCGGCTTTGTACCCTGGACTTGGCACGGTGCCTTTGCTCAGTAAAGATGGAACCAGTCACATCAAGCAAACAGATCACAGACAAATGACCCCTATAGGGAGGCCCCTGACTCCGATTTCATTCCTTGTTCTGTAAATACGTAACTCTAACGGGGTGATAGACGGCGGTGGGGTTTCTCTATTCGTGACTCACTGAGAAGAACACGGGCTCTGACACAGCAAGGTTTCAGTTTGAATCCTGGCTCCGCCCCTCCCAGGCTGTGTGACACAGGGCTAGTGTGTTCACCTCTCTGAGTCTCTGTTGTGTTGCCTATAAAATGGGGATAACCTCCACTTTATGGAGCCACTATGAGATAAACCAAGAGAAGAGGAATTCTTTTATTGAACTTGTAGCACACACATGAGATGTGATTTAATTCCCCAACCATGTTTTTCTCAATGCTCTTACTCATTTCAACACTAAGTTCTATTTTCCCTTTGAAAATTGAAGAAAGTTAGGCTCAGAGAAGTTAAGTCACTTGCCTAAAGACACACAGCTGGGATTTGAATGCAGAGCAAACTCCACATTTGCCTCTTTCTGATATGCCTGGATGCTTTCGAGGAGAGCTTGAGAATCTGGAATTTTGATTCCAAATGTAGAGGTTTTGGGGTAAGAAGGGGTCGAGGAAATGTTTCAAATGGATGGGAAGTAGAGGAGAAAAATATCTGTCTTTTAAAAGTCAGAGTTTAAAAGGTCAGAGCTGGAGAGAAGCTGATTTGCCTCTAGGTCTGTTGTATCTGAGGCTTTACTCTCTGGAGGCAGTGAGTACAGGACATCAAATGCCTTCTCTGATGGGAAAGGATCATAGAACAACAAAAAGAGACAGATGGGATGCGAACAGAAGTATGTTATTGCCTGGAATGAAACACTGATATGCAGTCTAGAGGAAAAACAGGCTGAGGGGTTAAACAGCTGATCTATAGAAACTTGCACCCATAATATGTAAAAAGCTCTTCCAAATCAATAATAAGAAAACCACCTGATTTTTAAACTGGCAAGAGATTTTTTTTAATTTTTTTTTAAAACTGTTTTAACGTTTATTTATTTTTGAGACAGAGAGAGACAGAGCATGAACAGGGGAGGGTCAGAGAGAGAGGGAGACACAGAATCTGAAACAGGCTCCAGGCTCTGAGCTGTCAGCACAGAGCCCGATGCGGGGCTCGAACTCATGGACCGCGAGATCATGACCTGAGCCGAAGTCGGCCGCTTAACCGACTGAGCCACCCAGGCGCCCCAAACCGGCAAGAGATTTAAACAGACATATCTGCAAAGATGACACACAGATTGCCAGTAATTACCTGAAAAGACTCAATATTGTTAGCCATCAGGGAAAGGCAAATCAAAGCCATGAAGAGATGCCCCCGTGGAAACAACTCAAATGTCCACCAACTGATGAATGGATAAACAAAGCATGATCCATTCACACTGTGGAATATTATGCAGGCACTAAAAGGAATGAAATACTGCTCTGTGCTACAGCACGGATGAAGCTCAGGTCATTTTCCTAAGCGAAAGAATTTGGGCACAAAAGACCACACGTTGTTTAATTTAATTTACGCGAATTTTTCAGAAGAGGCAAATTTATTGGGACAAAAGGTAGATGAGTAGTTACCTAAGAGATAGGGTGAGGGAGGGGGAAATGGAGAGCGACTGCCTGCCAATGGGCATCGGATTGCTTTTTTGGGGTGATGGGAATATTCTAAAATTAGAATATGGTAATGGTTGCATACTTCTGTAACTAGGCTAAACATCACTGAAGTGTAGCCTGATAATGGATGGATTGTACAGGATGAAAATTATAGCTAAAGCTGTTGAAAGAGGTCTGGGCCACTGCTACAGCCAAAGAGGGTCACCACTGGACCCCAAGCAGTCTGACACCTCCTCTCTTGTCCACCGCACAGCACAGCCTTACTCCAGCATGAGGCTAAGTTCTAAACTCGCTGGGTCACAGAAGCTTTTTCTCATGGGGCCCAGGAACCCAACTTGGAAAAGGCCAGGAATGACGAGCCCCCGGCTTTGTTGCTGATGGAGTGCTTCCAGAATGGCATCTGTCACCAGCCGGCCCAGAGGCCAGAGGGGACCCGCCCGATAACATCTCCAGTGTGATTAAGTCAGCAGTGTCCAATGTGCCTGCTAGATTTGTATCAGGGCTTCCCCCCCGCCCCAACCCCTACCGTCTGGCTGGCCATTCATCCAGGACTTTGCAGGACTGGGCAGTCAAGTAATTCATTGCTATATCAATAAAACTGAGGTTTGGCCATCTTCTGATGAATTACGTTGTTTAAACGAACTTAACAGCTGCATTAAAGAAAGAACACAAGGGGAATCAATAAAGGCGAATCTCCTCCATCGGAGAGCCAGCATTTCCTGTGGACTGGAGGTCAGCGTGGACATGAGCACTTAGCACACAGCAGAGAGGCTGTTTGTCACCAGCAAGTCCTTACGTAGGGTATGTGCAGGCTTGTAAAACAAGAAGAGCTGAATCCTGGGACCCGGAAGCTGTAGAATGTGGTTGCGACCGAGCCCAGGCTCTGGAATTACTGAGACCCTAGTGCAAATACCAGCTGCTCTATTTCCTAGCCATGGGTTTGGGCAAGCCACCTAATTCGGGCCTCAGTTTCTCTTATCTGCAGAATGGGGATAATAGCAGGACCCATATCTTAGTGCTATTATAAAGATGACATTAGATAAAAATGGAGTAATGCTGCAGTTCTCGCCAAACAGGTGCTCAGCAAATGTTTGCGATGCATCAAGTAACAATGTTCTCTTAAGATGTTTCCAGAAGCAGAGCCTCGTCTTTTCCATCCTCCTCCAGGACAGGTGACATAGTTGCCTTTTACATTTAATTTCTTAAACATTCATGAACGTGCTACAGCAGAATACCACACACTCAGTGGCTCAAACAACAGACATTTCTTCCTTCCTGTTCTGCAGGCTGGAAGGCCAAGATCAAGGTGCAGGCAGGGTCTGGTTTCTGGTTTCTCTCCCTGGTTTGCAGACAGTGCCTTTTCGCCATGTCCTCGTGCCAGAGAAAGGAAGCTGTGTGTCTCTGCCTCTTCTATAAGGGCATGATTCGAACCCAGGGGCCCACTTCCTGATACATCATACTGGGGATGAGGATTACAACATAGGAACTTAGGGACACACAACATCCAGTCCACGATGATCCGTATACAGATGTTAACACCTGATCCTAATTCTCTCATGCTGTCCTTCTGCAGGGACATCTCACCCTGTTCCCACCCTTAACCCCTGGCAACCTCAGACCTGGCTCCCTCCCTACAGCTTTGTCTTCTGGAGAATGCCACATCAGCAGGATTGCACAGAATGCAACATTCTGAAACTGGCTCATTGCATATCATTTTACTCTTTAAAAAAAAATTTTTTTTTAATGTTTATTTATTTTTGAGAGACAGAGAGAACACGAGCAAGGGAGGGGCAGATAGAGAGGGAGACACAGAATCTGAAGCAGGTTCCAGGCTCCAAGCTGTCAGCACAGAGCCCAACGTGGGGCTCAAACCCACAAGCCGTGAGATCATGACTTGAGCCAAAGTCGGACGCTCAACCGACTGAGCCACCCAGGTGCCCCATCATTCCACTCTTTTTACTGGTGAGTCATATCCCACTATGTGTGGATATGCCACCCAGTTTATCTGTTCCTTCAGTGGAGAACATTTGGGCTGTCTGGGTTTGGGATGTGACGAACGGAGTTACTATAAATGTTCACGGACAGGCTTTTGTACATAAACTTTCATTTCTCTAGAATGAGTAACCCAGCAGTGAGAACTCTGGGCCATATACTAAGTATATGTTTCTTTTCACTTAAAACTACCACTCTGTTTTCCAAAAAACATTTTCATTGGCCCTAGCAAAGTGTTCTTGTTTTCAAATGTTTTTTTAAGACATTTTAAATTTTATTTATTGTTTTAACTTATTTTAATGTTTATTTATTTTTGAGAGAGAGACAGGAGACAAGCAGGGGAGGGGCAGAGAGAGAGAGAGGGAGACACAGAATCTGAAATAGGCTCCAGGCTCTGAGCTGTCAGCAAAGAGCCTGATGCGGGGCTCCAACCCACGAGCTGTGACATTGTGACCTGAGCCGAAGTCGGATGCTTAAGTGACTGAGCCACCCAGGCACCCCTGTTTTCAGTAGGCTACACACCTAACATGGGGCTTGAACTCATGATCCCAAGATCAAGGGTTGCACGCTCTACCAAGGGAGCCAGCCAGGTGCCCTAACTGGTTTGTCTGAAGCCAGCGTTTGATATGGACACCACTGTCTCCTTCTGCCATCTCTGTATATTTAGTGGAACCTCCTTGTAGTTTTAGGTTAAATTTCCCTCCTGGCTAATGGTCTTGAATATCAGTTTCCTGTGCTTATCTGACATGCACCTGCCCTCTTCACACAAAGTGTCCATTCGTATCTTTTGCTCATTTTGTAACATAACTGTTTTCCAGCAGCTGGGTTTGAGAGCTCTTTTTACGTCGTGGATACGGGTCCTTCATCGATCACATGGTCTGCAAACTCTCATGGTCTGTCCGTCTTTTTGTTCTCTTCATGGCCTCTTTCACAAACAATGGACTGAAATTTTGATGAAGGCCAGTTTACCAATTTGTCTATGGGAACGTGCTTTTGGCATTGTGTCCCTCTCCTCCCCCATTTGCCTCTAGAAGTTTTACAGTTTTGCTTTCTACACCTAGATCTATCATCCACTGTAGGCTAATTTTCACATAAAGGTGTGAGGGGCAGGTCAAGGAGTACTTTTGTGTACACCACTGTTTGAAAAGAAGACCCTTCTCCATGAAATGTCTCTGACCCCTTGCCAAAAATCGACTGGACACATTTACCTGGGTCTATTGCTGAGCTCTCTATTCTTGTTCATCGATCTATGTATGCCACTCCCATAGTGTGTTATTACTGTAACTTCTAGTAAATTTTAAAACGGCGTGGATGACTCCTCTAACTTTAATGTTTTCAAATTAGTTTGGCTCTTCTAGGTTCTTTTACTTTCCACATAAATTTTAATTTTTTTTTTTTCAACGTTTTTTTTTTTTTTTTTTTTTTTTTATTTTATTTTTGGGACAGAGAGAGACAGAGCATGAACGGGGGAGGGGCAGAGAGAGAGGGAGACACAGAATCGGAAACAGGCTCCAGGCTCCGAGCCATCAGCCCAGAGCCTGACGCGGGGCTCGAACTCACGGACCGTGAGATCGTGACCTGGCTGAAGTCGGACGCTTAACCGACTGCGCCACCCAGGCGCCCCAGGCCTCTGTAGTTTTTAATGAGAAATCCAGTCACGCAACTTGTTGCCTTGTAAATAATACACATTCCCCCCCCCCTTCTTTCCAGATTGTTTCTTGATTAAAAAATGTGTTTAATTGAAGTACTGTTGACACACAATGTTACATTAGTTTCAAGTGTATCACACAGTTGATTTTACATTTATAGGTTTTGCCGTGCTCACCACGAGCATTGCGGCACACAACACTGTTACAGTATCATTAACTTTGCTCCCTATGCTGTATCCTTATTCTCTGGACTTACTCTTTCCATAACTGGAAATCTGTACCTCCTACTCCCCTTCATCCATTTTGTCCACCTCTGTTTCGAATTTTCTGAAGTTTATGATGTATCCCGGCAAGACATCTTGGGGGTCATCCTGTTTGAAGTTTACCAAGCTTTTGCAGGCTTATGTGGTTTGGAGGGGGGAGGAGTTTTCAGCAACTATTATCAGAAATATTTTTTCCACTCCACACTTTATTCTGTTCACAGTGTGAACGGCAAACATTTTAGTATTACCTGTGCGAGGGTGTTTTCAAAAATCTTGTCTCTGTGGTTCAGACTGGAGAATTTCCACTCATGTGTCTGGAGGTTCAGGGACTCTTTCTTTCATTATTTCCATTCTGCTCTTCATTCTTCCAGGAAGCTTTTTAACTTTCCGCTCTATTTTCAAGTCTAAAATTTCCATTTGGCTCTCCTTTCTAGCTTCTATTTCTTTGCTGAGACTTTTAATATTTTCACTCACATCAAGAGTGAGTGCCTCCTGGAGCAGCTTTGTCACCGTCGCTTTAATGTCCTTCCAACAGCCATGTCATCTTGGTGATGACATTTGTTGGATGGTCTTTTCCCATCCAAGCTGAATTTTTCTCAGTTCCTCAAAGACTGGGTAATTTTGTATTGTATCCTCATTTTATATTATGAGACTAAATGTGGTTTAAATCTTATCAAAAATGTTGATATTTTGGGGGCGCCCGGGTAGCTCAGTCAGTTAAGCGTCTGACTGCGGCTCATGTCATGATCTTGTGGTTCGTAGGTTCAAGCCCTGCATCAGGCTCTATGCTAACAGCTCAGAGCCTGCAGCCTGCTTCAGATTCTGTGTCTCCCCCTTTCTCTGCCCCTTCCCCGCTCACACACTCTCTCTGCCTCTCAAAACTGAATAAACATTAAAAACAAAAAAAGAATGTTGATATTTTTGTCTTAGTGGACAAGTGACTGTTGGCTTGAGGCTACAGGCTGCTGGTGCCCTTGTATGGGTTATGGGTTCAATGTCACCCCCACTTTCAAAGTGTATGCAGTGCTATTTGGAGGAGTGCTTGCACAAGCCACCCACAGTCATTCCGGAATCTAGCCAATGGTCTGTCTCACTGTAAAGAACCAGGTCTACATGCACACGGCTCATGCATGAGCCCAGGAGTTCAGACAACATCATGGAGGCATTTTCCCAAGCTCCCACCCCTCTTCCCAGTACCTTTTGCTTCCTTGGTGCTCTGTCTTTGGGCCTCCATCCAGAGTTGGCTTTGTTGTCCTTAGTCTGCTGAACACTCCCATGGATGTGTGAGAAAAACGGAAGCAGCAAGCTTTTCCCTGGCCTTCTTGGGACCACAGCCTCCACCCATCAGAGGCTCCCTGCTGCTTCTGCCAGGAGACCCTCTTCGGGTTCCTGGAGCCTGACGTACACGACTTGTCCTGGCACTCTCTGCCTTAGCTGATGTCTGCATCCTGGTTTGGGGACTACTTTGAGTCCAGGCTAGGGGACGCCAGAGCGATCTGAAGCTCACCAGAGGGCAGGGGGTGGGGGAAATAGGTGATGTGGATTAAGGAGGGCTCTTGTCATGATGAGCACAGGGGGATGTATGG
Organism: Panthera leo; assembly: GCF_018350215.1. Lineage (NCBI taxonomy): Eukaryota > Metazoa > Chordata > Mammalia > Carnivora > Felidae > Panthera > Panthera leo. The sequence continues at coordinate 33,209,579 of NC_056694.1, read as the reverse complement.
GACTGTTGAATCACTATGTTGTTCACCCAAAACTAATACAGTGTTGTATTCGTTAACTACGTATATGTTAACTAACTGGAATTAAAGCCTTAAAATTTTTTTTTTTTAAATAATTAAAAAAAAGAGTTACACCTTTTCGTGAAGGCTTACATAAGTGAAACAAATTCCCTGAAAGGACACAGCGGGTAAATGGCATAAGCAGAATCTGAACCCGGTTCGGGCTAGCCCAAAGACCCACTGTTCTTCTAGGGGCACACACTGCTATCACAGCATCGGCTTATTACCTGCAAGCACGAAGCTTATGCCTTCCTTTCTCAGATAATGGTGATTGATGGCAGCTCTTAAAGGCTGCAATTGGATTATCAAGTCCCAACACAATTTTGTTCAATAAAGCAATAAAAACCTAAGACAATTCATTGCTTTCTGAGCCTTTGCTCTTCCGCAGAGATTTGTGGGGGGAAACGGCCACCTTCTCTGGCTTTACGCCTTATCCCCTGAAAACGCAGCTACCCTAGAATCCCGACCCTTCACTCCAATTTTGCAGATAACCATTTTGGAAAAGAGACAGAGCTGAGGCTCCTCATGTCAAATGCAGGCAACGTACTTAAGGAAAAACAATTCATTCCATACTTGTGAAAATGAGGGACATGTAGCTAGCAGCTGAGACCCAGGGAGCGATTCGGTAATTAGCACGTGCTCTATCTCTGGGAGACATCTGCCCAATCATTCTGGGTCTGATAAATATTGGCCAGTTTTAGGAGAACAGGTGTTAAATCACCGAGGCATCTTGCTGACCCACTGGAATAGCTCAGTGAATTGATACCTTTTCATCTGATGTCAACAAAGTCCTATTGTATTCAGACTATAGAGAAAGGGGGTGACCACGACACTAAGGAGAAATGATGGAAAGCTCTAACATTCTCACAGAAGAGAATGGGGCTCTGAAAACTCTGCCAATAAGTTTCAAAATCACAAATACAAGAGGTAGATCCCTAATATAGAACTCAGGAGACTGCATCAGTTAGGAGTCTTTTAGTCGGAGTCAGAAACCAAATTAGGTTAAGGAGAGCAATGGAAGGTATTGGCTGAAAACAATGTCTCTTCACATTCTAGGAATGGGTCTAGCTTCAGGCATGGTTTGATCAAGGCACTCAACAACTTTAGGAATCTCTCTACATACTTTCCTCTATGCTAGCTTTATTCTCAAGATGACTACCCACAAACAATGGCAAGGACAGTCACCAGCAGCTCCTGACTTTCATCCTAGCTCTTTGGCAATCCTACCAGAAAGACAGCATATCCATTTCAATAATTTCAGAAAAAGCTTTAGAGCAGATTCTCATGGACTGTTCTTTATCCCACCTGGGTTATATGCCTACTTTCAATCATTACTGCAGTCATGAAGTTGCCTTTCTCCCATTGGCTAAGCCTGAATTCTCTGATCATTTCTGTAGCTCCCTGAGAGGGACCAGCTCAGCATGAATCACAAGGACAAAGAGGGGAGAAGGGGTGGCATCCAAAGGAAAAGTGAGGTCTTGTGGCCAAATGAATGGAGAAGGCAATAGGTGCTAGGTAGGAATATAAAATGGAAGGAAGGAAGGAAGGAAAGAAAAGGAAGGGAGGAATGAAAAACAGGGAGGGAAGGAAGGAAGGGAGGAATGAAAGAAAAGGAAGGGAGGAATGAAAAACAGGGAGGGAAGGAAGGGAGGGAGGAATGAAAAACAGGGAGGGAAGGAAGGAAGGCAGGCAGGCAAGTAGGAAGGATGGGAGGGAGGGAGGAAGAAAAGCCAGGTCTGCTAAAATGTTGCTGCCACTTCCTACTTCTCTGTGACCTTCAGCAGATCTATTTCCTTACTGACCCTCCAGCTCTTGGTGCTCAAATGAGGGATGCGTTCAAGTGTTTAAGACCTTTTCCAGTTCTAAGTATCCTTTGGTTACATGTCACATACACTCAGATGCTCCTCAAATCCCAGGCTGCAGACAGTATGGGAGCTTGAAGGAGCACCACACCTGGACCCCAAAGGAGGCGGTTTTGGGGAAAAAAAGTTACAACAACTGGCTTTCTCACAGAATCTGTTTGAAGAATGTGCACTCCGGGGCTGAGTCCTCAGGCTTGAATCCCCGAAGGCTGAGCAACCGTGGCAAGGGTTTAAGACTCAGTACAGGTACTGAGGGTACCATAACAACACCCAGCTCAGAGAGTTGTGACGAAGGACACGGAAGGCAGGATCCTACGACGGCCCCGTGGGTCCCAGGCCTTGACACCTGTGCTCTTTATCATCCCCATCCCCGAGTGAGGAGGAACCCGTGACTTGCTTCTATCCAACAGAGCTCAGCAAAGGTGACGGGGTTTGTTAGATGAACTCAACATTTAGAAAGAAACCTAAAATGCAAGCGGTCCCACGGGTCTAGCCAAGTGGAGTGAGAGATTCCCCTAGCTCTTCTTATGGAAATTAAGCTGCCCAGTGAGGAAGGGAGGGGACAGTGATGGGGACAAGAGAACAGCCTGCTTCGGATCTGTGTCTCCCTCTCTCTGCCCCTCCCCTGCTCGTGTGTGCACTCTCAAAAATAAATAAATAAACATTAGGAAAAAATGTAAAAAGAAGATGAATTCTGCCAAACAACCGGAGGGGAACTGGACATGGTTTTTTTTTTTTTTCCCCAGTCAGGACTCCAAATAGGAAGGCACCCAACCAATACCGTGAGGGCAGCCTTACAAAACCCCAAGTAAGGGAACCAGCTAAGCCATGCCCGGAACCCCAATCCAAGGAAAACAGGAGACAATACACGCTTGTTGTTTTAAGCTGCTAAATCTGTGGTAATTTGTTATGTCACAATGGAAAAGGAATACAAGGGATAAATGAGATAATGCATGTAAAATGCATAAGCTTAGACGGTGCATGGCTAAGTGTTCAATATGAGCTATTCTTAAGATTATAAGAGTTGGGCATTGTACACACAAGACAATATAAGGCTATAAATCTCCCTGCGTCCTTCCGAGACAGGCTTCTGGGCTGGAGGGAGCCCGCTCTGGGGCCACGCTTCCCTACAATGAATACAGCCAAGTGATGGCCAAGCTGATGAGCCATTATTTGAAATACAATTTATTATCATCCAATTTCAGCAGAGACTGGTTTAGTATAGTGGGAACTGGTCCAGAACATTAGTGTCAGAGAGGCACTGAATGTACCCAATAATGAAATGAGATCAGGTAAGGAGGGACAGGTGCTCCAAAAACCTCAGTTTAAAAATTCTACAATTGAGTTCATCCAGGCTTTACAGATGAAGAGGACAGAGAATCACATTCACCGAGCACCTGCCAGACGGTCTCAGACACAGTCTATAGGGAAGAACTTATCCTCTCTCCTTTATGGCTGAGGAGGTCAAGTTGAAGGTGAGCTCAGGGAAGTTAAATGGCATGCCCAGGGTCACTCGGGTCTCACGAACACTTCTTGATGACCCGAACGACTGGAAGAGGCCTGGGAGAGGACTCTACAGAGATCTCTGTGGAGACTCCACCATCATGGGATTGTAATGTGCATACAGGAAAGGAATGTGGCCCACAAAGGGGGAAATAAGAATGGATGAAAAGGAACAGAAGACAAACAACCCTGAATCGAAAACTTTGACACTTGGCTCAACTTGTACCAAATAGATTTCTGAGAAAAAAAAAAAAAACTTTACAGGGAAACAACAGGGAGGTATATCCGTTCCTGAACCCCCAAGAAGAAGAAAGGAAATAAAAACCAGATACTGTCCTCGTTTTTAAGTTTACTGTGGTAAGAACACTTAAGATGAGATTCACTCCCTTAAAATTTTTAAAAATATTTATTTATTTTGAGAGAGAATGCACGTGCGTGTGTAAGCAAGGAGGGGGAGAGGGGAGAGGGGAGAGGGGAGAGGGGAGAGGGGAGAGGGGAGAGGGGAGAGGGGAGAGGGAGAATCTCAAGCAGGCTCCATGCTGTCAGCACAGAGCCTGACGCGGGGCTCGAATTCATGAACTGAGATCATGACCTGAGTGGAAATTGAGAGTCGGACACTTCATCAACTGAGCCACCCAGGTGCTCCCATTCTCTTAAATTTGTAATGTACGATACAGTATGTATTATGTATCGTGTATGATTATGTAATACATAGTACGTATTACGATACAGTATGTATTATGTATCATGTATGATTATGTAATACATAGTACGTATTACGTATGGATTATGCATAGATACAGTGTCGTACAGCCGACCTCCAGACCTCACTCATCTTGCATAACTGAAAGTTTACACCCACTGATTAGCAGCTCCTCATTTCCTCCCCTCCCTGGGCCCTGGCAACTGCCATTCTGTTCTTGGCTTCTATGAGTCTGGCTCATTTACATCTTCATGTAAGTGGGATCATGCGCTCGTCCTGTGACTGGGTTGATGCCCTGAGCATCATGCCCTCAGTGTTCACTCATGTTGTCACACGTGAAGGGGCTGCCTTCTTGCTGAAGGTGGGATAATATTCCGTTGCACATATATACCACATTTTCTTTATCCATTCATCGGTAGGTGGACATTTAGGTTGTTTCCATATTTTTGGCTATTATGGATGCCGCTGCAAGTGAACACGCAAGTGTGCAGACACTTCTTCGAGATCCTGGTTTCAATTCTTTTGTATAAATACCCAGAAAGGGGATCTCTGGAGCACACAGGAGTTCTATTTTGTAATTTTTTTTGAGGGACCCCTGTACCGTTTCCCACTGTGGCCACATCATTTTGCATTCTTACCAACAGTGCACGAGGGTCCTCATTTCTCTGTATCCTTTTTTTTTTTTAATAATAGTCATCTTAATAGGTGTGAGAGGACACCTCCTTGTGGTTTTGATTTGCCTTTGCCTGTTGATTAGTGACATTACACACCTTTACATGCACTTGTTGGCCATTTGTATATTTTGTTTGGAGAAATGTCTATTCAAGTCCTTTACCCATTCTTTAGTCAGGTTATTAAAAAGGCAAAGGCAACAAAGGCAAAAATTAAAAAAAAAAAAAAAAAAAAAAAGACCAGTGGGACTACACCAAGCTAAAAAACAACAACAAACAAACAAACAAAACAACCAAAAAAAAAAAAAAAAAACCCTTTTGCACAGCCAAGGGAATAATCTAGTCTAAAGGCAACATATGGAACAGGAGAAGATATCTGTGAACCATGTATCTGATAAACAGTTAATTTTCCAAAAGATACCTTCCATTTTTAGAGGGGGTATTCATCATTTCCTTTGTGGTAGCCTCTACATCAATTTTTTTCTTCCAAATTTTTAAATTGATCACTGAAAATTGAAACGCCAGAGCCTGTGAGGATCTTTATTTTTTTTTTTCTTTAATTCTGTATTAGAATGTTTCTACCCTAGGTTGTTTCAAGTGGGATTTGGGGGCAGATATGAAAGAAAACATACAATATTTCAGATAGAATACGTTATAACTAATTAAGAAGATGCAGATATTAAAAAAAAAAAAAAAACCCTCCAAAGAGACAAGAAAGTGAGGGAGAGGCCAGGGCAAGATTTGTTACATAAAATCCATGTGAAGAATCCCAGATGCTCACTGGTGGTTGACCACAGATTGATTTCTATACCTCCCAGCATCAAGCTGGAAGACGCAATGACAATTAATTATGAGTTACGCATCTAAGCACAGAAGCAAACACAGTGCAATGAGCATTTATTGAGCACAGACTAAATCCCAGGCCTGTGCACACATTATCTCATCCAGTCCTTACAACTAACCTGTAAGGTAAGTACTACCCTGTACATTTTAAAAAAAATCTTAATGCTTATTTATTTTTGAGAAAAAACAGAGCACGAGCAGGGGAGGGGCAGAGAGAGGGAGACACAGATTCTAAGCAGGCTCCAGGCTCTGAGCTGTCAGCACAGAGCCCGACAAAGGGCTCGAACCCACAGACCGCGAGATCATGACCTGAGCGGAAGTCCGATGCTTAACTGACTGAGCCCCCCAGGCGCCCCTACCCTCTACGTTTGAAGAGGCCCGAGAGAGAGGCGCAAGTTGATAGAGCTAAGCAGTGGTAAGGAGGAAATGGCATACCCAGGTCTAATCTCTCCAAGACCTGCCCCCTTCCCATCGTCCTGTCCCGAACGTCCCCGCCAGCAACTGCTCTGGAGAAGTACCACCTTCCCTTGCGCTGGAAAGTGAACACAAGTTCTCTGAGGCTTCTCAGAGGACTGGCCCTGCATGACGTAATGAGCAATGCTGTCAAAGCAGCCTCAGAGCAAACAGAGAAACATGTTTAAAGATAATTATTTCTCACCTGATCCCTAAAGGCAAGTGGGCAGCATTGCACCAATGTAAAGTTTGGCAAGAAGGCACCCTTAATGGGGGGGCATCTGATACATGACAGGTCATTACTATTTTGTTCTTTAAACGTGCTGGGGTGAAACGCTCCAACAGAGAAACTCCTGGTCCACCGTGCAGTCATGGGGGCCCCGGTGAGCAGACTCCACGTTCTGCGTCTGGCATCCGACTAACGACGTCCTGAGAGGTCAGTTCTGCTTCAGTGGACACCTGCAGGGAGGTAATGAGCTGCAGCCTGGGCTGAAGTAATTACCCAGGTTAGAGACAGAGGCTGAGCAGGGCCCATTTCGGCCGGACACAGAGCTGCCGGGAGCAAGAGCGAGACAGGCGTTGGTGAAGGGAACGAAGGGTAATGAGATGTGTTTGGGAGGCTGTGAATTTCAATCAAGCACAGGCTTAATTAGAACTGAAACAGCTAAAACAGTAAAAAAAAAAAAAATGTTCCATGTACTCCCTTAAGTGCCAGCAACGTACGTCTTGGCCTGGTGCTAGACCCCAGTGCTTTCCCATCATTTAATTACGAAATACGTACCATGCACGAGGACCTGCCTCTATGGGTACAGAGTGAGCCTTGCCCTCAGGGGAGCCCCCTTCTGGAATGCCCGGGCTCCGTCCCTCCACTGGGCAGCGGGGCAGAGAGGGAGACCATCTCAGGAAGAGAGAATGGAAATACGCTTTGCCCAGTGGACGGAGGTTTAGGCGTCTAGCTTTTGTGAGTGCCACGCACTTGACATCCATAAGCCTATACACCCCAAATACTGGGGATGAGGGACCACAGCCTCCCCATAGTGTTGGTGGGTAACAAAGGCTGGAATCGGAATCTAGTGCACTGCGGCTAGAATGCCTGATTCATTTCACGGCATCTCACTGCTCTTGACCAATCAGAGGTCTGGGTTGGGGTTCAGCAGGTGCGTTCAACAGCCTCCCTTAGGCTGTCAGCTTCTCCTGGGCAAATCTCAAATGAGATAAAACCACAAACCTTGTTATACGAATGGGATTGGGTGTTCACACACCAGAGGTTATTCTCCCTATTAAATCCCCAGTGAGGAGCAGAGATTAAGCCGGCAACCTGGCCGCCAAAACGTAACAGAGGATCCCGAAGTCACGTGGTAGGTTCTGTTCACACTTTAGACTCTGAAGTCTGTGCTGGAGGGATCATCTCACACTTTGCACCCAACCCAACTAAAGAAGGGGGTGAGGAGGGGCGTGGGGAAGGAGGTGGAGAGGGGCCGCTGACAGTCCCACGGGGAAGGACTCCAAAAACCCTGAAGAGCAGACCAAGCTTAAAAAGCCCATCATTCCCAAGAGCCAGTCCTCTGAGCCTTGGACATTTCCAAACCCTCACAGTATCATCAAACTTAAAGTTCCCAGAGAGGTCATGTGATGAATATTAGTAAGTCAGGGTTACCTGGGCCTAGCATTACTTATACTGAGGTTCAATATTAGTTAAATAGGATCGGTACGGGGAAAAATCCTGATGATTTTTCCTGGAATTCCCCCTCCCTCCCCACCGCTACTCAGTGACATTCTGGGAGATATCTGATGCTACCTCCAGGAAGATGGCCATGCATTAACAGAATTGATTCTATCCCTTTGGGCATTTCTGTTGCCCCAATTAATTCCTTTAAAATATCTGTATTATTTCCATGCACCCTTCAGACAGGTGCTTGGGCCCATCAGTATGGAAAACACCGACTCATTAGACATCCTCAGAGCAGACAGCTGAAAGTAAGAGTGGGTGCTGTGAACTTTGGGGGCAAAGGAGAGCTCACCTGGCAGGACCCTTTTGTTGTGCGGGTTCCCATGGTGACGACAGCTGAGGCTGAGAGGAGACTGGGTGATATCAGTAAGAGATGCCACTTGGAGAGAGATTATTGTCTGCTAAGCATGGTGCATTCACCTTTATTTTTTTTTAATGTTTGTTTATTTTTGAGAGTTGCATGAGTGGAGGAGGGGCAGAGACATGGAGACAGAAACCCAAGTAGGGGCCATACTGTCAGTGCAGAGCCTGACGTGGGGCTCGATCCCATGAACCGTGAGATCATGACCTGAGCCGAAATCAAGAGTAGGACGCTCAACCGACTGAGCCACCCAGAGGCCCTGTCCATTCACCTTTAATCCTCAGAAAGACCCCATGGTCTACTTTTTACAGATGAGGAAACCGAGGCACAGGAAGTCAGGTGACGTGTACAAAGTCTTGCATCTAGAGGAGGACACAAGCCGGGATGCGATGCCAAGTGGTCTGGCTCCAGAGTGGACACTGACCCATCACTATGTGCCGCCTGGAGAAGGGGGTGAAGCAGGCAGAGGTTGCCGTGTGAATGCGCCTCCTCATTTCTGACTCCTGCCGCGGGAGAGACACGCAGGGACCCTGTCCCCTCCTCCGGAGCCAGCACCGTCTCTCCTAGTTATCTTGCAACCACAAAGGGGCTGCCATTGCCCAGAGGAAGGTGCCAAGCACACCCACCATCTCCAGTGAGAAAGAAAATCCGGCTTCTCGATTCCTCAACTGTGTTGAAGACAGGAAATGACCAAGGTAAAAACCAGTGGGTCACCCAGGAGGACAGCTGAGGGGTGAAGAAAGAAGAAAGGACAGGCATTTGAGCTCTATGACCTACACGGGCAGACATTCCACAAGTAACTAGACGGAGGGGATCGCATGCCTCGTCTCCTTCCGCGACAGAGTCTCATTAGCCAAGATCTGCTCAAAGACAACGCCGTACCTACGACCCAGCTGCTCCGCATCTAGATGTTTACCCAGAAGAAATCAAAGCTTATGTCCAAACAAAGGCTTGTACGTGAACGTCCACAGCAGCTTGATATGGAGCAGCCCAAGCCAGCAACCCAAACGTCTACCAACAGGTGAAGGGGTGAACACGTCGCGCTGTATCTGTTTTCTGTATGACGGGATGTGTTGGAGTAGAAGGAGCAAAGTGCTGACACTTGGCAGCAACCTGGATGAATCCCAAAAATAATTACATCAAGTGAAAGAAGCCAGACCCCAAAGAGCCCGTGCTGTATGGCCCTACTGATCGAAAATCCCAGAAGACGCAAACTAGCCTCTAAAGGCAGAAAGCAGGGACGCCGGGGTGGTTCAGTCTGTTGAGCGTCCGACTCATGACTCGGGTCATGATCTCATGGTTTGTAGGATTGAGCCCCACCGTGGGCTCTGGGTGCCAACAGTGTGAAGCCTGCTTGGGAGTCTCTCTCTCCCTCTCTCTCTGCCCCTCCCCCACCTCAAAATAAATAAAATAAACATTTAAAGGCCAAAGCAGACCGGTGTCTTCCTGGGGGCCGGAGGGAGGGGAGGTGGGGGGGGGGGCTGTAAAGGGACAGGAGGGAACATTTAGGGGGATTCCTACTCCTACTATGTAGATTGTGGCCATGGTTTTCCAGATGTATTCACTTGTCACAACTTTTCAAGTTGCACACTTGAAACAGTGCTTCATCTTACATCTGTGACATCTCAAAAAAAAGACAAGAGAGCGCGATGGGCCAACCAGTGGAGGCAGCTGCTTGCGTAAGACAAGGGGCAGGAAACCCAGCGGTGCAGCGCGGAGCTCAGAGGAAAGAGAACAAATAGAAAAAGTCACAGAACAAAGCTAGAAGACCAGGCAGGACGAGCTGAACTGAGCCCGTGGCCGTGGGAAACCAGGCAAGGAGGCAGAAACCGAGGTACGGGTGTGGGCTGTGGGCAGATCAGGAGTATGCCTGCGGCATCTAAAGTTTCCATGAAACTCTTCATAGGCAGTGGGCGCCCAGCCAGGGGGCCAGAAGGTCTGGCCACTGGGACAAAAAGCTTCCTCAAAGGGCTTTGTTTTTCCTTTTCAAAGCAGACCTGCCATGTCCTTGAAGTGGGCAGGCGCTGACCACCCAAGGTCACCTGAGAAGGCGTAATACCCACGCTATGCTGATAATGCAACCACATGCCTTTCTTGCAGGTACTCCCACGGCTTTCAGAGGACCTTGCATTCAGAGACCTTTCCAGAACCTCCTGCTCCTCCCTGCCTCATGGGCTATTTAATGAATGCTGCTTTCTTCCCAGGGTAAAGTCGGCTTCACAAAGCAATGGGGGGACCACCACCTACTCACCAGGAGCGCAGGAGACCCAGGGAGCTGGCTGAGGGTGTTCAATGCCCCTGGGTGACTTCCCGCCCCCCGCCCCCCACCCCCCAGCCCTGCTGTCTCTCCACACAAAGAAACTCTCCAGGCAGCTTTCGGTCAAAAGCCACAGTTTCAAGAATGGGTCTCAGGAAACAAAAGCAAACAGATCTGACATAGGTGGGATGGACCTGGAACTCTCACTCAGTCATCACCAGGGGATGGCGGGACTGGGTTGCTGACCTGCGCTCGCTCCAAAAATGCAAATCATTTGTCTGTTGCCCACCCCCCAAAAGAGTTTGCGTTTCTCTCCTGGGTTCTTAGAGGAAGAAAAGATTTTTCTGCACAAGCTAGCCAACGACCGGCGAGTGCAAGGCAAGGAATTACGGAATGCCCTCGAACACCGGTGGACCCTCCCTTCTGGAGATGGGAGGGGCAGGACGGAGTCGCAGGGTGAGGGGCGACCAGGCCCCAAGTCATCAAGGGGCTGGTGTGCTCACCTTCGTCCTAAAAGACGTCAAGAGACAGGAAGACCATAAAACTCCAGAGTATGGTCGAAGGTCAGAGGAATAACTAGGAATGCAGAAAGGGCCAGCCTGAGGACGGGACTATGGTGGCTGGCTCAGAGGCCACCCCTCCAACCAGCCAACCTTCACGGCTCTTCTCGGTGCCTGCAACATCTATTACTTTCTAGGTCTCCCTTGTGACCTCCAGAGGTCCTAGCTCCTTGGGTATTCTGCTGCTGACAGTGACCTCTTCCTGATTAGCCTAAACCAGGACCTCCTGCAACATTTCTCTGGCTGGACTCCAAGCAGTTCACCTCTCTGACATCATGCTGTGGCCTAGGTCCTCTCAACACGAATACAAGCACACTAGCCTTTTGGTTCCTTAAAGTGCCACGCTCATTTCTGCCTCAGGGCCTTTGCACGTGCTGTCCAAACTACCCATCTCTGCCAGAATGAACTTGCACCTCACTCTGCTTCTGCAAATGTTGCCTTATCCTTAGAGCTCAACATTTATCTTTAAAGCAGACTTTTCCTGTTAACCCCTGCCACTTCCCCACCCTTCACCCCAGCTAAATTAGACTCTCCCTTTGTTTTTCCTAAGAGTGCTATTCACAATCTGAAATGATAGAACCCATTCTATGTTTAACCACAGTGCTGTTTGCTACACTTTACAGGGCAGGGAGTATATCTGTTTTGTTCAACCCTGTATCCCTAGCATTTATTCTGACGCTGGGCACAGAGCTGATGCCTGACAAACGTCTGAACATTCAGGCCCATCCTGCAGCCTTGAGTCTTCTCCTCCTTTTTCTGATGCACCATCAGTTATAGGAAGTATCCTCAAGTGGTTTCTATATATTAGAACAGCCCTGAGAAAGAAACCCTATTTGGTGGACCTTTGGCATCCCTAAGACCTGGGTTCAAATCCCAGCTCTACCTCTGAGTGACTGGGAACATTACCTAATCTCTGAGACTCACGATTCTCCTGAGGGGAAAAAAAAAGGTAGATCTTGACTTTATTCACATGGTTTCTCCAGAGTTCAAATAAAAATATACATCCGCCCCTACGGCAATGCACAACGTCCGCTAAGCACTTGGGAAACACAGGTCCCCTTTGTCAGTACAAGCCGTACAAGGACAGGAATGGCTTCTATTTATTAAACATCTGTGATATTGACAAGAACTTGAAGCTTTTTTTTTCTGAAAATACAAGAATATTTGAATTCACTTCCACCTTAAAAATTGAAAGCATTAAAGGGTCTGTTGAGGTTTGCCTCCTTCTGTTTTTATCTTGCTGCCCTTCCCCTGTTGTGTTTCTTAAATCCCACATAGGAGTGAAATCATATGGTATTTTTCTCTCTCTGACTTATTTTGCTTAGCATAATACCCTCCAGTTCCATCCACGATGTTGCAAATGGCAGGATTTCATTCTTTTGGATTGCCGAGTAATACTCCACTGTGTGTGTGTGTGTGTGTGTACCACATCTTCTTTATCCATTCATCCATCGATGGGCATTTGGGTTCTTTCCATACTTTGGCTATTGTTTTGTTTTTTTTTTAATTTTTTTTTAACGTTTATTTATTTTTGAGACAGAGACAGAGCATGAACAGGGGAGAGGCAGAGGGAGAGACACACACAGAATCTGAAATAGGCTCCGGGCTCTGAGCTGTCAGCACAGAGCCCGACGCAGGGCTCGAACTCATGGACCGCGAGATCATGACCTGAGCTGAAGTCGGACGCTTAACCGACTGAGCCACCCAGGCACCCCAATACTTTGGCTATTGTTAACAGTGCTGCTATAAACATTGGGGTGCATGTGCCCCTTTGAATCAGCATTTTTGTATCCTTTGGATAAATACCTAGGAGAGCAATTGCACAGAGAACAAACAGGGTTGGGGGAGGAGAGGCGGGTGGGGGATGGGCGTCAAGGAGGGCACTTTTCGAGATGAGCACAGGGTGTCCTGTGTAAGAGATGAATCAATGAGTTCTACTCCTAAAACCAAGACTACACTGTATGTTAATTAACTTGAATTTAAATTAAAAAAAACAAAAAAAAAAAAAAAAACAAAAAAAAGCAGTTTTCTCATTCCTGCAAAAAGCACATTAGCCACATACAGAAGCTTAGGTCCCTTCAACTGTTTATAAAACACGTGTCTGTGTCACACGTCTACATTCACGTGAAGCATACACGTTTATAGAATTGTATATATTTGTAACTTCAACATCTGGCTTTGAAATCCGACTCTGCCCGCTCACCAGCTCAGGGACCTCGGGACTCAGCCTCTCCTCAAATGTACCATGTAGATGATTACTGACCTCACAGCGGTCACTTTTTGTATCAAGCACTGAAGCGTGTCCCACACGCAGCAAAGGTCTATACGGATTGCAGTGACGATCACTAATGTACTTTGGGACAGCGCCTGGTGTGCAGTCAACAGACTCACGTGAGCCTTGATCAATCCGCTTTTGCTCAAGTCTGTTGGAGGGGACCCGGGAGCAGCGAGAAATGGCAGGGTGAGGGGTCTCCGGGCAGCTGGGGGCAATGCTGCCGGCTGGTTCACCAAACTGTGATGGCTCAGCCACGCAGGTGCTGAGGCGGTGCTGTTGCTTTAAGGGAGGATGTCCGGTATGCTTTTCCTCTAAAACCCACAAACGGGAGAATGCCAGGGCTTGGGAGAAACCCAGGACTCACACGCACGTTTCACTTGACATGTTCTAACCTCACAAGTGTGAGCCCACATCTCCTCTGAGGTGCCCTTGCACGGATATGTCAAGACTGTCTAGGGGCGCCCGGGTGGCTCAGTCTGTTAAGCGTCCGACTCTTGGTTTTGGCTCAGGTTATGAGTTCATGGTTCATGAGTTCGAGCCTCACACTGGGCTCTGTACTGACAGGGCAGAGCCTGCTTGGGGTTCTCTCCCTCTCTCTCTGCCCCTTCCCCTGCTCTCCATCAAAATAAATAAATAAACTTTAATACGATTAAATATAATTTAAGTAAACTATATATATGTATATATATATATGCACACACACATATATATAATAAAGACTGTCTAATCAGCAGTGTTTTTTTTTTTAAAGCATCTGGAAATATTTAAGGCTTTTAAGCTAGAGCAGAGATGGGAGCCAAGGGTAGAAAAGAACTCTTATTTTCCCTCTGAGATCTTAGAGCAGAGCCTCCTCCTGAGAAATAAAATGGGAACAATTTGGTGGCCAGTGTCAGGGGCAGGGCACCTCCATCTGGTTGAAATTGTTTTCTAGCTTGTAACTAGTAAATTAGCACATGCTTAGACTGCCCGGGAGGTAATTCTCTTTAATGGCTGGTTTCCTTCAGCATCTCAGAGAGGATCGTCCAAGAGAAAAATCAGAAGTGCCAAAAGAACACTGCTGTTTGCTCAGTTCTGACTTCTCAGGCTGGAGAGGCTGTGCGGCGAGAAAGAGCCTGGGCCACGGGAGCTAGTTTTCATTCTGGCAGGGAGGAAGCCGCAGCCTAAGAGGCCACCAGGCCACAGGGCAGATGAGGCAGCCAGAGCCAGTCAGAGCCGGAATTTGAACCCAGGACACTGTGGTCTCTGGGTCCAGGGCTATTTTCTTGAAGTTACAAATAAAGGAGTCTTTATTTACTGACTCTCCCTGTGCCAGGGAATCACCATCCAACAGCACTGTATTTATCGTGGTGCACACGTTACCTGGCCCATGAGCCGTGAAGGCTGAGTCAGCTCACGGTAGACTCTGGGAAAGCTTTCCCTCCACAGAGAAGAGGCACAGGAGACATTCACAATCTCTTTTTTGACCCTGGGTGGCACTGCTTGTGTGTGATGCCTGGAACTGTTGCAGCCATCTTGAGGCTGTGAGGTAAGAGTACATCCTGTCTGCTGATGGCGTATCAGAGAGAGGGAGAGAATGTGAGCCCTTGTCATTGTGTTTCTTGACTTTTCGATCCTGGAACCATCCAGAAGACCCCATGCCCTTGGATGATGGAACATGGACTAGACTCCCCCGTGTGACTGCCAGTGGGATAACTTTGAGAGAAACATTACAGAAGTGACACAGGCATTGTAATGTCTCCACAGTCACACAGGGGAGGTCTGGCCCATATTCCACAAGGACAGTGCCACCCAGGGGTGGAAACCAGTATCCTTCTGTGTGTCCTTTTTTCCCAGAATATCCCCAGCTGACTTAGCCTCCTGGCTTATTGGCCGGGTTTAATGCACATGCCCGGATTACAGCATGAATCACCAGACAAAAAAGAATGGAGTCTCCATGACTATCTCAGGTCAGTGCTTCTCAGTCCTGGCTTCCCATTAGTACCACACTGATGCCTGGACTTCACCACAAGTGGGTTCTCCCTGGGGACACAGTTCTCTCTCCTTGCCTCATATCGTGGGGTCTCACTTCTGGACCCCCCCCCCCTTATTTTGGAGGGCCAGACAATTCCTCACATTAGGGACCTGACTGTGTGTTACCCAGAATGGCACATACAGTCACTTGTCCCTCAACAACTCCCCACTGAGCATCTGGAATGGGGCAGAAAGTGCTCAGATCAACGCAGATGCTATTTTCATAAGACAGAGGGGCCCATGAGCTCAAGGAACTTTATATTTCAGTGAAGGGAGACGAGAGAATCAAGAGATGCCCATGATAATTTCAGATGGCGATAAAAGCCGTGAGCAAAATAAAACAGAAGCATGTCATGGATAGAGACTGGAGCTGGAGTGCCAATTTATACAGTCAAGGAAGGTTACTTGGAGACAGGGACACCAGAACGACCAGGGGGCAAGATATCATTCTTGGAAAAGGGGGAACAGCATTCCTGATGAAGCACGAGCCCAACGTGTCTGGGGGATGCACATGAGGCCCCGGGGCCAGGAATGAATGAGTGATGGGAGCACGGCAGGCGATGAAGTCAGAGACAGGCAGGAGCCTAGTCCCTGAGAAGTTATAGTGGGCTGAGTGGTGGCCCCCCAAAATATATGCCCAGCCAGAACCTGTGAATGCGACCTTATCTGAAACAAGGATCTTTTCAGATATAATTAGTTAACAATCTTGAAGTGATATTATCCTGGATTAAGGTGGGTCTTAAATCCAGTGAAAAGTACCCTTATGAGAGAAAACAAGAGGAGAAGACACACAGATGAGGGGCGCCTGGCTGGCTCAGTCAGAAGAGCATGTGACTTCTTTTCTTTAAAGTTTATTTACTTATGAGAGAGAGAGAGAGAGAGAGAGAGCGAGAGCAGGGGAGGAACAGAGAGAGAGGGAGACACAGAATCCGACGCAGGTTCCAGGCTCCGACCTGTCAGGCTCGAACCCACAAACTGTGAAATCATGACCTAAGCCCAAGTCAGACGCTTAACTCACTGAGCCACCCAGGCACCCCAAGAGCGTGTGACTCTTGATCTCTGGTTGTGAGTTTGAGCCCCATGTTGGGTGTAGGGATTACCTTAAAAAAAAAAAAGATACACACACGAAAGGGGGATATGAAGACTCAGGAGGAAATTACAGGGATGCGTCTAGAAGCCAAGGAATGCCAAGGACTGGCGACAGCCACCAGGAGCCAGGAAAAGACTGTCCCTCAGAGTCTCCAGAAGGAATCAGCCCTGTAGACACCTCGACTTTGGACTCCCGGCTTCCAGGGCTGTGTGTCACGTTCCATCACCGAACACGCGGTACTTTGTCACGGCAGCCACAGGAAACTGATGCAGAAGAAGTCACGGCTCACAGGTGACCGGAGAGCCTGCCATTGTGCTGCTCTGAACTCGTGCTACATGCTGGCACCCTATCCGGCTCCTGACGGGCCAGGCCAGACTCCCCCGAGCCTGTCCCCTCCCTGGAGACATCTGCCTCTCCGTTCCGCACATCCTAGGAACGTTCAAGAGACCATCATCACTTGAATGCCCGCGCCTGGAAAGACGACATCTGTGCGTGTTTGGAAATTCAGCCCGACTGTGGAGTGCGCCTTGGCAGCCATTCTCACGCTAGGCTGAAATTATCTTTCTGGTATCATCGAAATCCAACAGCAGCATTAATTGTGCTGGGTCCAGCTCTAATGGCTTCAAATGATTATTAGTGGCTGCTCATTATCTCTTTTGGAAATCCTAAATACACACTTATTTTTTAAGACGTTGGCTCGTGGGGACGGGGAAAGGACAAAGACGTGCGTTCTCAGGGCTGATGTGAATCGGGGTGTCGTCAGGAAGACTGACATTTGGGGCCCGGGGGATGCCAACTGGAAGGACTGAAGGCTGGGATATCAAGCCTCAGCTTTCGGACGCGATGCCCAAAGTAAGACGCAGGGAACGAGGAGGGAACGGTTTCCTTGTGTTCTCTGAGCCATCCAGCTTTCTTTTGGGGTGGCGTATCCCCCATTTGTCACTTGCCCATCATCTCCTACCTTAAAGTGTTTGAGCAAACTTGGGCCTCTGACTTTGTCTCAGGTCATGGTCTCACTGTTTGTGGGTTCGAGCCCTGCACAGGCTCTGTGCTGTCAGCTCAGAGCCTGGACCCTGCTTCAGGTTCTGTGTCACCCTCTCTTTCTACCCTTCCCCTGCTCACACTCTCTTTCTCTCAAAAATAGATAAATATTTAAAGAAAAAAAATGTTTGCACAAACTGGTCTCCCACATGCACCTACGGTCAGCTGCGTGGATGGCAGGGGCTGGCCTAGAAGTCTAGAACAACCTCACTCATGTGCCGGGTGGTTGGTGGGCTCGTGGCTGGGGTGGTCAGTGACTGGGTCACGTCACCTGCCATTCAGCAAGCTAGCAGGGCACCTGAGTGAGTTTCCCAGAAGAAGTGTGGAAACATCCGAGGCCTCTTGAGACCTCAGCGGCGAACTGGTACTCACTGTTAACCTCTGTGGCACACTATTTGCTAAAGCAAATCCTGAGGCCGGCCACACCCAAGGGGTGGAGAGAGGGACGCTGCTTCTTGAAGCCAGAAATGGCAAAGTCACGTGGCCACGTTATGGGGGCAGCGAGGGGTAAAGACTTGGGACAATTTTGGAATCAATCCAGCACACACACACATCACAGATAAGGAAGGCGAGGCTCAGGGAGACCCAAGGCTCCAGATTTCCGACCCGGGCAGTCTGCACCCAGAGCTCAAGCCTGGAATGTGATGTCACCCAATGAGCATTACCGCGCTTCCCCTATTACCCGCCCCCGTGGATGGGATCCTCTTTGCCCGACTGGTAGAAAGCACGGAAAGAAAGCCACTAATTTATCTGCCCTGAATCACGCGGAGTCTGCAAGAGGCTTCAGTCTCGGGGAGGAGGGAGAGAATGGCTTTTGGACTTTAAAGAAAGGGATCAAAATCAATCTAGAGGGCAGAAACAGACACTGTGGTTTCTGCTTGTCCAGACTCAAGTCCTGCACCAACTTCCAAGACCCCGACTTTCCTTTGGGAAGAACCCCTAGCACGCATTCCATCTCTTGTCCACACCCAGGGATTTAATAATGCCAGTCAGAGCCACTGAGAGTCAGCCCTGGGACTCTGGACGTCTTGGGGACCAGAAGGTCCCTTTCAGGTGCTGAATGGCTACAGTAAGAAGCTGCAATTCTTGGTGGCATCTTATCACCTCATAGGCAGAGCACATTTTCCAATGGGGCAGACACAGAGGAAAGCAAGGATAAGAGACAGAGGGAGATAATACCTGAGCAGCTGGATCCATCCATGCCTGAAGCTGCATGTTACTGAGTTAGTTATATCAGCCAATACAGTTCTCTCTCTCCCTGTCTCCCCCTCTATCAGTTTTTCTTTTTTTCTCTCTCTCAGCTTATGCAAGTTTAAGTTGTGTTTCCGTCCCCTGAAGCCAGCAACCCTACCCAACACAGAAATTCAGCCATAACAGTCAATCTGTTCCTAATGACTCTTAGACAAAACTCCTTCTTTCTTGCCCAAATAAAATGGTCTTGCAGATCAACGAAGGCAAAGAGTCTGTGCTGACTGTGAGGGGCACAACATAAGGAAGCTGCAACCTGCAATGAGCTGTGTCTGTCCAGCTGAAAGCACTTCTCGCACACACACACCCACCTGCACACGCTCATCATACGCATACACTCTTTCCCTTGGAAATTGGGGTAAGATCACCTGGAACTCGTGGTTTCATGTCTCACGGAAGTCTGGGGCCCTTTCTGGGTTTGCCATCAATTATTTAGGAGGGAAGGGTGGGTAGGGTCTTGAGGTCACCTCTGACTTCAGGATCCTGATTCTCTCCAGCCTCCTCAGCTCCAGCCTTCATTGAACAGTGTGAGATTCACGCCCTCCCAAAGTACACACACACACACACACACACACACAGAGAGAACCTGTCAATGTCATCGGTTAAACAAATAAAGACAACTGCATAAACAGCTTTAAATTGAGTCACATGGATCCCTTTACCTTAGTCCACCTCTCCCTAGAGAGCCCCTGCCAGCCCAGAGCCTCACACCGTCCTGGGGACTCCTCTCCTTTTCTTCTCTTTCCCCCTTCATCTCCCGAGATATTATACCTCCCTCATTCTTCCACACAAGGAGAGCCTCCCTCCCTCCCCAAACCACACCAATATCCCCAAAGCTCATCTTCTACACCAAATAGCTCTCTGATGTATGATTTCAGACACTAAAAGAAATTCATGGCCAGATATGAAGATAATATTTTCCCTTTATATCTTTGTGGAGAAATATCAGATAGGAAATGCCCCAACATATTACAAGTGGGTGGTTAGGTTACAAGTGGATTTTATTTTCTTCTTTAAATTTTTTAAATGCTTATTTATTCTTTTTGAGAGAGAGAAAGACAGGGCATGAGCAGGGAAGGGACGGAGAGAGAGGGAGACACAGAACTGGAAGCAGGCTCCAGGCTCTGAGCTGTTGGGACCTTAGCCGAAGTCGGATGCTTAGCTGACTGAGCCACGCAGGCACCCCTATTTTCTTCATTAACAAACTGTATTTCTAACTACTTTCAGTGGGTGATGAATTACATTGTTGTATAAGTGTTCCAGAAAAGAAAACAAGGAAGAATAAAACTTTATTTGTAGCCCACACAATGTTATTAACTGGTTATTCTTAGACGCATAGAGTGTGGACTTCTCTGACAATACGTGGGCTCAGGGAGTAACATCGGAGACATCTGATTCGAGCTTTACTTTCTAGAATGACTTCAAGGGCACCTTTTCCTGCGAAACACTGACACAGCTCAGAGAGGTTAAACAATTTCTCCAAGGTCACACAACCAGAAAGAAACAGAGCCAACATTCAGACTCACAGGTCTGACTCTGGAGATGATGGTCTTTTAACTGTTGCACATCTCTACCTGGAGAGCCTGAAACCGGAGATTCAAGGACCCCAGCTGGTGGGGAGGAGCATATCCGAAGAAGCTGGGACAATCTGTGGTTTCTCACAGGGCTCTCTGACATCAATGGCGAGTGTCCAGGCACACGAACGTGCTGCTGGAGGTTGGACAACCTTCATGCCTCACCCCCAGGCAGCAAGCATATCTGAGAAGATATGCCCAGCTCTCCTGATCACCGCCAGGGGCATTTTAGCTATGTGAAACAGTGCTGGGAAAGAGCCCTAGAACAATTGTTCCTATAAAACGCTGTGCTTGAAACATGGTCTTTTAAAAATGAATGTGATCAGGCCCGATTTGGCTATAGTCATTTGAGATACTGACTCATCACTCTTTTATTAGAACCAGAAGATGGTCACCATGGTTTTCTGCTTGGGAGTTGATGATCAACCTCCCCACCCAACACACACACCATTCCGGAGCAAGAAATATGTAAGCTATGGATAATGTGTGTCCACCCATGTGCACACTTGTGATTCTGTGTCTGGTCCAAGGGGCAGGGAAACAGACCCCACCCTGGGAAGGCAGGGTCTCTTTCCCCAATTCTCCCTCCAAGTTTGGGGCTCCATTTTATCTAGAAGGCAATAAAATAAGCATCAAAGCCCAAAGTGATAAGGCCTTGATAGTAACCAGGCAAAAGACAGTAGTGCTGTATAGGGCAGTGGCTATGCACTTGACTCAGACTGTGGGGCTCCTTTGAGTATTCCATTTCTCAAACATTTATTATACACCTACTCTGCACCAGGCACTGTTTTAGGGGCTGGGTCTACACCAGTCACTAAGACAGGCTTTCATGATGTGCCAGGCCACGTTCAGGGAGAGAATCAACTTATAAGCAAGAACCTAGCAGATAGTCGTGAGTGACAAGGGACGGAAAATCAGGGTGGGGTCACGGAGGGGCTGGGGGCTGCTTTCACTGCGGCAGGGGACGGGTCAGGGAAGATTCCTCTGCGGAAGTGACGTTCAAGACAGAACCCGAGGGAAGAGAATCAACCAGCGTGGGAATTTCGGGGAGATGAATGCCATTTACCAGTTGTGACCTTGGGAAATCTCCTAAGCCCCGTAGGGCTCAGTGTGCTCATTTATGAAATGGGGGCAATAAAGACTGAATGCTGTGACTCATCTGCAGCCTCAGAATCGAGTGAAGCTGAACCACAGGAAATTAATGACGCAGGGCGCCTGGGTGGCTTGGTCGGTTAAGCGTCCGACTTCGGCTCAGGTCATGATCTCACGGTCCGTGAGTTTGAGCCCCGCCTCGGACTCTGTGCTGACAGCTCAGAGCCTGGAGCCTGTTTCAGATTCTGTGTCTCCCTCTTTCCCTGCTCCTCCCCTGTTCATGCTCTGTCTCTCTCTGTCTCAAAAATAAATAAACGTTAAAAAAAACATTAAAAAAAAAATTAACGACACTTGTTTCTGGCCTACGCGACGGCAGGTTATATAGTCCAGCTATATCTCTGTTTAATTAATGACAGCTATTAGTATTCATGATTACTGTGTATTGAGCACTGGCTGTGTGCCAGGCACAGTCTTGTTTACTTTTTCTTAACATGGCTTCTAATCTCTACAATTTAACAAAGTACACATCATGAGCTGTGTTTTCTAGCACAGGGAATGGAGAATCAAAAGGTGAGTAATATGCCCAGGGCCACAGGGCCAGTAACGGGGACTGTCTGCCCCCGAACTGATGGTGTTTCACCACCACACCCCCAGTGCCCAAGGGGGTCCCAACACAGCGGCCCCTGCCCACAAGGGGCCCGTGTGAGATTTGTTGAACAAATGGAAGCTGGTGCTTCCTCCCTACATCCACGATGACCAAGAATGCCTTTAATAACCCTGAATGGTCAACTCATCTTCGACAGAGCAGGAAAGAATAGCCAACGGAAAAAAAAAAGAGTCTCTTCCAATGGTGTTGGGGAAACTGGATGGTGACATACAGAAGAATGAAACTGGGCCACTTCCTTACACCACAAAAAGAAATTCAAAACAGATGAAAGACCTAAATGTGAGACAGGAAACCATAAAAATCCTAGAGAAGAAAACAGGCAGCAACCTCTTCGACCTCATCCAGACCAACTTCGTACTAACATAACTACTGGGATCTCATCGAGATAAAAAGCTTCTGCATGGTGAAGGAAACAATCAACAAAACTAAAAGGCAACCAACAGAATGGGAGAAGATATTTGCAAATGACCTATCAGTTAGTATCCAAAATCTATAAAGAACTTTTCAAACTCAACACCCCAAAAAACAAACAACCTATTAAGAAATGGGCAGAAAACGTGAATAGACAGACATTTTTGCAAAGAAGACATCCAGATGGCTAACAGACACATCAAAAGATACCCAACATCACTCATCATCAGGGAAATAGAAGTCAAAACCACAAGGAGATACCACCTCACACCTGTCAGAGTGGTTAAAATCAACAACACAGGAAACAAGAGTCGTTGGCGAGGATGAGGAGAAAGGAGAACCCTCTTCCACTACTGGTGGGAGTGCAAAGAGGTACAGCCACTCTAGAAAACAGTAGGGAGGTTCCTCAAAAAGTTAAAAATAGAACTACCCTACGACCCAGCAATTAAATACCAGGTATTCAGCCAAAGAAAACAAGAATACTGATTTGGATGGTACATGCACCTCGATGTTCATAGCAACCCTATCAACAACAGCCAAACTATGGTGAGAACCCAAATGTCCACTGACTGATGAATGGATAAAGATGTGGTGTGTGTATGTATACATATATATATATATATGTATAAATATATATAGTGGGATATTACTGTATATATACATATAACGGGATATTACTCAGCCATCGAAAAGAATGAAATCGTGACATTTGCAGTGATGTGGATGGAGCTAGAATGTATTAGGCTAAGCGAAATAAGTCCATCGGACAAAGACAAATAACCATATGGTTTCACTCATATGCGGAATTTAAGAAACAAAACAGATGAACATACGGGAAGGGGGGGGTAGAGGCGAGAGGGAAACAAACCACAGAGACCCTTAACGACAGAAAACGAACTGTGGGTTGATGGAGAGGGGTGGGTGAGGGGATGCACTAGGCAGGTGATGGGCATTAAGGAGGGCATTTGTCATGATGAACACTGGGTGTTATACGTAAGTGATTAATCACCGAATGCCAATAACCAATAACCAATATTGCACTGCATGTTAACTAAAATTTAAAAACAAAGCTCAAGACTTCCCCAGACATCGTTTCCAAAGTGTCATTTTTAAAACGCTCAGGAATTTCCTGCAAGTGCTGTGTCACATCTGGGCTGGGCTGGTATTTGTCACTAATCCCAGCTAGAAACCCCTAAATGAACCCTAACCCTGAATGCACATGGAAACCATCTGGGAGGCTTTAAACGGGATGCCCGGGTCCCAACCCTGGGGATTCAGATTTGATGGGGCCAAGACAGGTAGTTTTTAAAGGCCCCCGCCCCCAAGAAGATATCATGATGTGGCTAACTTTGAAAAACAGTGTCTTAGATACAAAATGACCAAGAAGCATCCGGCTAGGCCAGCAGGGGATCAAGGCACTGGGCCACGTGGGAGGTGGTTAGACCATTTAATAAATAGGACATTTATCTACAACAGCCAAATTATGGAAATGGCCCAACTGTCCACTGACTGATGAATGGATAAAGAAGGTGTGGTACATATATGACAATGGAATATTACTCGGCCGTCACAAAGAACGAAATCTTGCCATTTGCAATGACATGGAGGGAGCTGGAGGGCATAATGCTAAGTGAAATAACTTAGAGAAAGACAAACACCATATGATTTCACTCCGGCGTGGAATTTAAGAAACAAATGAGCCAAGGAAAAAAAGAGAGACAAACCAAGAAGCAGACTCTTGACTATAGAGTACACACTGCGGGTCACCAGAGGGAAGTTAGGCGCCGGGGTGAGTAAAACAGGTGATGGGGATGAAGAAGGGGTGACGTACATATTGAATCATGATATCGTGCACCTGAAACTAATATTACGCTGTAGGTGAACTACCTGGTGTTTAAATAAAAACTTTGAAAAAAACCAGGACTTTTACTGCCAAGCTAAAGCAGCTTGGGACTCGTACTCCAGAATACCACTCCTTAGTTTCTTCTCTGCACTCTGCCCTAAGAGAAAGCTGGAGAAGGAGAGAACAGTATATCCCCTGAAACATGTGGATCTCAGCTCTGCTTCTTACCTGCTGTGTGACCATGAGCAAGTTCCTAAGCCTCTCAGACTTCAACTTTCTTATGAGTGTAATATGAACAGTGAAGCATGCCCCATGAAGATACTAGTCTCTCTATATACATACATACATGTATATGAACATGTAGATGCATGTTATAGTTAGCACAGTAATATATGCATATCTCTCACATATGTATTATAACTATTTTTGTAAACACGAACTATATTTATATGTTATAAACATAACGGATATTACCGTATATATTTAGCCATGTGCCTGCCTGACACCTAGAAAGAACTCAAATAATGACAGGTATTATTTTGAAAAGACACAGCGGGGGTTCCGAGGTAGCCACCCCCCGGCTGCTGCAGTGGGCACTTCTGTGTGATATGACATAGACCATTGTCACTGCCATCATGGAGCTGGCTTTCACGTCCATTTTACGAATCAGGAAACCGAGGCTCAGACTGGTTCCCTGGCCGTTAAGATCACACATTTCCCAACAGTAAAGCTGGAAATTGGATGAGGCATGACTTTTTACTCCACCACTGAGCCTTTCAAAGATTCAGGTTAAAATACAAAAAAAACTGGAATTACTCCGAGCCTGACCAGGGTTGGGTAACTGTTCAACCTGATCCCCTTCTCTGGCAGGGCTGTGACTCTGGATCAAGGGCATTTTCACTGCCTTGATGGCCCCCATTTCTGATGCAGGAAGGTGAGGTTCATGCTTTTTGAGGTTCCAACAATGAAAGATAAAGCTGGAGGATGTCCCTCATTAAAACTCTTCTCTCCTGTGCGTACTCCAGGACATCTGAGCTGTTAGGAATTCATTTAGATACAGAGCTAAGTCCAGGGGAGACAAAGAGGAAACGCACACAATTAGGGGAAATCTCTGAGATTCATGTGGCTCAGAATCACCTGTGAGAGCCTTCCATACGCTTTTTAATTCTGCATTCAGTGAGGTCTTAGTAATTCTGGCTCAGTATATATAGACGGGGCCCACAAGTCTGGGGTGGTTTTTTTTGTGTGTTTTTGAGAGAGACAGAGCGTGAGTGGGGGAGGGGCAGAGAGTGAGGGAGACACAGAATCTGAAGCAGGCTCCAGGCTCCGAGCTGTCAGCACAGAGCCTGACTCGGGGCTCGAACCTATGAACTGCAAGATCACGACCTGAGCCAAAGTCGGTGGCCGACCAAATGAGCCCCCCAGGAGCCCCCCATAAGTCTATTTTAAAGGGGTATCCTGGGTCTGCTGCCCGTGTTAACAAACGCCGCATGAAAAGAAACAGCAGACCTCCTTCTAAACGGTGTGCACCTTGCACTGTTTCTACAGGCACTTAATGAGCATCTATTATGCGCCAGGGGTGACATCGCATGTGCGGGATACAGATGGTAAGGCAACGCAACCCACACCCTTCCAGGTTCCTGTCGTTCAGTGCATGGTTATGGCCACGTCCTGCTCATTGACCTCGGTTAAGTTACTTCTTCCCTTCAGAACCTTCCCTTTTTCAGCTTTATTGAGATGCAATGGACATACAGGAATTGTATGCATTTAAGATGTTCCACTCGATGTTTTGGTAGCTGTCTACCTAGTGGAGCAGGACGATCTAGTCAATGAAGGTAGGCATCAACTCCCTCACCCTAGACGGTTACCTACTTTCCTTCCCTCCTTCCTTTTTTGTAGTGAGAACACTTAGGATCCGCCCTCTTAGCAAATTCCCAGTATGCAATATGCTATTGTTAACTGTAATCAGACTGGTTGGCAAACTGGTCCCGGAGCATGCAGGGAGGGCAGGGACACAGCGAAGAGAGAGGCAGGCGCTCCAGACTGGCGGACAGCAGAGTTAATAAGCAAGCCGACTTAGCTGCAAGGCTTGAAGACCAGGGGAATGTCTGCACCTGCTGCCGGAATCCTGACTTTACAGAAAGGCCCTAATGGGGCTCAGCCACGATAGTCTCCACCACACCTCACTCTCCAGGCTGCTTCCTTGCGCCGGCTCCCACCCTGGGGCAGTGAGCAGGGCGCACATTCCCCCCAGCGCCAGAGGCCAGCTCGCGGGTCACCGGGGTCATGCCCCCTGGATGACCTCTTGCATCGCTTCCCCGGGAGCCCACCTATCCGCGCTCAGATCCGGCTTCGAAGGGCTGGGACCTCAGTTGCCTGGGCCTGTGCCCTCTTAGCTTTGCAGAGGGCCACCGAGGACTCCAGCTTCTCCTCCCGCTCGCCCACCTCGCGTGCCAGCCCCGGAGCCGCCAGGCCTGGGCCAACCCCGCCCTCCAGCCAGCTCTCTCACCGGGGCTGCAGCCTGCGAGGGCCCCTGGGGCCGCGAGCCCACGGGAGACGCCGGCCCACCTGTCGCCGGCGCCTCCCTTCCCCCCCACCCCGGCGGTTCCAGAAGCGCGCAGAAGCCGACCGGAGGCCTTTGCCCGTGTCCCGTGCTCGCCGGGTCCGCCGGCACCGAGGGTCGGCCTCCCTCCCCAGATAGAGGTCACGGCCGCCTCAGGATTTCCCAGGACCGGTTCCTCGTCTCCTGGCCGCCCGGCCACCGGGTTCGCAAACCAGCTCCGGACGCAGGGCCGCGAGAGCAAGCGCGCAGCGGGTCGCTGAGCGCGCGCAGGTGCAGGTGGCACGTTAACAAGCGAGGGGACTTACCTGGGAGGCTCCGCCGGGGACACCGCCAGGGAAGCCGGTCTCCGCACCCGCCGTCAGGATCCTGAGTTCGTGGAGGAGACTTCACGGGGCTCGGCCACGTCCACAGGGCGGACGGTCTCCTCCAGGGCTCGCACCACACCTCGCCCTCTCCTTGCAAAGACGCCGAGGTGGGAACCACAGGTGCAGCTTGAGTTCCGGAAAGGGGCGGGGTGAGGAGCCTCCCAACGCGGGGTCAGCCAGGGTCACGCCCTCTCCGTGACCTCCGCCAACAAATCGCTGTGCTGCAGCGCAGCGTCTCCAGAACTCCTTCCTCTTGCGTAATTGAAGCTGTGTGCCTTCCACCGACGACTCCCGGTTCTGGCCCCTGGAAGCCGCGGGTCTGCTCTCCGCTCCCGTGAGTCCGGTGAGAGCCTACAGCACTCACCCTTCTGTGTCTGATTTCGTTTTGCAAAATAATTTACAGATCTGTCCGTGTTGTTGTAAACGGCAAAAAGTGCTGCTTTTTATTTATTGTTTTAAGTTTATTTAGTTTGGAGAGAGAGAGAGAGGAGCATGCGGGAGGAGTGTGGGGGCAGAGACGGAGGGAGAGAATCCCAAGCAGGCTCCCGGCTGCCAGCAGAGAGCCAGTTACAGGGATGGAACTCACCAACCGTGAGATGGTGATTGGAGCAGAAATCAAGAGTCTGAGGCCTAACGGACTGAACCACCCAGGTGCCCCCTTCAATCATATATTTCATTATGCGTGTCTCGATTCATCTGTTGATAGACATTTGGGTTGTTTGCATATCTGGGCTCTTGTGAACGTGGGCCTGTGGACACCTCTTTGAGACCCAGAGTTCGTTTCCTTTGGATAAATACCAAGAAGCGTAATTGCTGGATCCTATGGTTGTTCTCGTTTTAATTTTTTTGAGGAGTCTCCGTACTGCTTTCCATACGGGCTGCACCAGTTTGCATACCCACCAACAGTGCACGGGGTTCCCTTTTTCTCCACATCCTCGCCGACACCAGCTGTCTCTTGTGTTTTTTGATGACACCCTTACTAACAGGAATGAGGTGATAACCCCTTGCTTGCATTTGCGTTTCCCTGCTGATGAGTGATGGTGGGCACCTGTTCATCTTACCTTTTGGCCACGTGTCTGTACTTGGCATTTGTATGTTGGGAAATGTCTAGTCAGTTCCTTGGCCTCGCTTCTAATTGGGTTATTTCTTTATTTGTTTTGCTATTATGCTGTTTGAGTTCCTTCTATATTTTGGAGATCAACCCCTTATCAGCCAGCCCCGCGGGCAACAGGTGGAGAGGCCGGGGCCCCAGATGTTCAGTCTGACCCCTCCAGGGAGAAGCTAGGGACTGAGCTGTATGGTTGGAGTGAGCTGTGAGGAGGGGTCATGGGGCATGCTTGTGCCTGGGACGTTTAAAACCACCGGTCTGTTCCCTGCGACCCTGGGGGACTACGAAATGCGGGGCCACCAGCTTCAAGAGGCATGTGGCTGGGGAGCCAGTGCCTCAGGGAGCAGCCTGAAACGGAGCGCTAGATGTGTGTTCCAAACCCTTCGATTCTCAGCGACCAGTTGAGAGCAGGGGACCCCTCCCCCGGTTGTATGGCTGTGCCAGCGGTGGGGGTAGATTACGTCACAGGTTTTCCTACCCATTTGGATGTATTTTCTGAGTCGTCCAGTGTGCAGGAGTCTCGCTAGAAGTCTCTGGACATTTCCAAGGGACCAGACCCGGGCCGGGGCTGCGTATCGGGTACATTCATGGGTAGAGGGTGAGCCCAGAGTCTCCTATTCCGGCTCGGGAGTGCCACCCCCTTTAGAAGTATGTTGACTGCCCCCTGCTGCACGGTGCACGAGGGGAGCTGGCCTCGCAGGGGCAGGTGAGGGAGACGCGGCCTTGCCCAGAGCCGCGTGAGCTGGAGTGAATGAGAGACTAGAGCGAGTGAGCTCACGCAAAATACGTTCCATCGCTCAGGACAGTGGCAGACATGGCCAGGCAGCTAAACTGAACCATGAGGTGGAGAATTACAGGGGAGAGCGAGCCGCGTGCCAGGCCCCATCTCTTCATCTGCAAAGTGGGTCAACAACATCACCTGCGTTGTGGCTTCTGCCTAAGGGTTGTACTAAACAACAGTCACAAGGGCTGAATTCACTGCCTGGCCCCGGACAGATCATCGGTGACAGGCAGGGCCCCGCCCTGTCCGTGGAGGGCTAGTGTCCACAATACACCATAGGCTTTGGACCAAATAGAGTTGTTATCTGGCCTTGGGGCCGGCCCTCCTGTCTGCATTGCCAGATCTCACCTGCAGGAGGGCACCTTTCAAAAACCCCAGTTTGGGTGACTTAATCAATAGACTCCTTTTCCTTTCCCTGAACCCCTTTTCCCACGTTGGAAATGGCCAGATGGGCAGAGATCTATCATTTCCAGTCGATGAATTCAGTAGTGCTACTTACTCAGTGGGACTGTTTTGCATTCATAGCAATAATCATTACCACTTTCACATAATCACCATCACCATCTAAGAGTTTTCCAGCATGCTCCCTGACCAGAAATCCTCTGCACAGCCAGGTGCATGCCCTGTGGGCCAGGTGGTGAATTGAGAGTAGCTGTGCATTCCAGCCACCCTTCTGCCACAGGGCCTTTGCACATGGTCTCCTCCATATCCAGCGTGGTCTGGTCCAACCATCTTTATCCAGTTGACTCTGCTCAGCCTTTACTTCATCATAGATGTCTTTCCTGTTCCCCTAGTCCAGATCGGGTTTCTTTGCTGTTCTCCATTCCATAACAACATTCTGCAAATACATGTCAATGAGTGACATCGTTGGCTTCTTCTCCATTAGACTGGAGTCCATGGGAGCAGGGACGGTGGCTCCTTCCACTCACCATAGGGTTCCTGAACTATGCGTGGCATTTGATTCATAGAAGATGTTCAATAAATATCAGTGAAAAGAAGGTAGAGAAGGTTGAAGGAAGGAGGAAGGGAGGCAGGTTAATGACCAACTAAAATGGAAGCTCTGGGCGTTTGGAAGGAAGGCCCGTCCTTCTTGTTCTTTGGTCAGGAATCATTTTCGATTTATTTGCGTCCTGAGATCACTGACTTAGAATGAGTCAAAATGATACAATCCATTATCTTTGGCTGGCCTAGTCGCACTCAGAAATTGGGTACCAGATGAACGGAGAACAGTTTCATCAGTAATCAGATCTCTTTGGTGGGCTGTGTCTGAGATGGGGCAGTTTGCTCTGACCCTCTGCTTGCTGAGCCGTCAGCCCATTATTACAGAACTTACCATACTGTATAGTAATTGTTGATTGTCAGTCTCCCCGACTGGAAACTTGGAGCCCACAGACCTTGGCTAAGGGGGCCCTGGGCTCCATATTGAACATGTCAATGCAGTAAATGAATGGGACGCAGATGTCTCTGTCCAGTGTCCTGTGCAACATGATAGGAGGACCCTCAGAGAAAGAGCCCCCGACAAAGAGTTCAGAACTGTTAAGTAAACGAAGGAATGGCACTCCCTGTAAGCCCCCTTTTGTAAAAAAAAAAAAAAAAATTTTTTTTAACATTTATTTATTTTTGAGAGAGTGTGAACAGGGGAGGGGCAGAGAGAAAGGGAGACCCAGAATCCAAAACAGGCTCCAGGCTGTGAGCTGTCAGCACAGAGCCGGATGTGGGGCTCGAACTCATGAACTGTGAGGTCATGACCGAAGCCCAAGTCGGACGCTTCACTGACTGGGCCACCCGGGAGACCCCCCCGCCCCCGATCAGCCCCCTTTGTGAAGAAGCTGAGAGTTCATCTGAGCAATCCCAGTTCGTTTAACTAGCGCAGAAGAGATGAACAGAGCACAGAGGGCTGGTAATGCGCATGTTCAGTTAAGCTACAAGTCGCTGAGTGAGGGAGAAGGAAAAGAAAGAGACGTATGTGACACTGAGGGCACCCGTGCAGCAGGCTGGCTCAGTGAACAGGGTGTTGGTTCTGGAGTCAGGATGGCTTGGATTTGAGTACTGGTGCTGCAATTTCTTAACTCTGCGACCCTGGACAAGTTACTAAGCTGCTTGGTTGTCTCCCAAAACGGGGAAATATGGCTATTCCATGGAGCCGTTGCAAAGAATAGTAACTAAATGGTCCAAGAGCAAAAAGAACCAGGGATTAGACCGGACAGCATGTGGAAAATGCCTCGCAACCTGGAGATTCTGCGCCTGGGGGAGACTCTTGGAGAAGATGGCATTCACTTTGAGATCTAGAGGGAGAATAACAGCCAGGGGAGAAAGCAGGAGAGGTACAAGATTAAATTCAGGTTATGTGATGACCTGATGCGTAAAGAATGTTTGTGTGTTCAGGAATTTGAAGTAGGGGGGTGCCCGGGTGGCTCCGTCGGTTAAGCGTCCGACTTGGCTCAGGCCAGGATCTGGTGGTTCGTGGGTTCGAGCCCCGTGTTGGTCTCTGTGCTGATAGTTCGCAGAGCCTGGAGCCTGTTTTGGATTCTGGGTCACCGTCTCTCTCTCTGCCCCTTCCCCACTTGCACTCTGTCTCTCTGTCTCAAAAATATTAAAAAAAAAAAAAAAAAAAGGAAAAAAATCTGCCGTGTGGCCAGTGTGCCTGGAGCACAGTGAGGAAAAGGGCCATCTGACTCAGATGGAGGTTCAAGGTCATTTGAGGAGGTTGCATTGCATTCCAAGGGGTGAGTAGGGAACAGACTCCAGGAGAGAGCTGGGGCACTTGGGTGGCTCAGTCGGGTAGGCATCCGACTCTTGATTTCAGCTCAGGTCATGATCTCACGGTTCGGGAGTTTGAGCCCTGCATGGGGTTCTGTGCTGACAGTGCGGAGCCTTCTGGGCTCTGTCTCCCTTTCTCTATGTCTCTCCCCAGCTTGTGCACACTCTCTCTTTCTCTTAAAATAAATAAATAAACTAAAAAAAAAAGACTCAAGAGGAGGGGAAGAGTGGAAGCAGAGAGAACTTGCTGTGATGTCATTGAAATGGAGTGATGTGGCCAGAGGGAGGAGGACAGGACTGGCTGGGTGGTGGGTGTGGGCGAGGCTGAGAGCGAACGGCGTGCTCTCTGCTGTGAGCGTGGGTGACGGAGGGACCGGCCTCTGCAGCGGGGAAGGCTGCCGGATGAGGGAGCTTTGGGGTGAGCTCAGGAGTTGAGTTCGGGGAGTGTCGAGTCTAAGATTCCTGTTGGAAATCTAAGTATTTGGAGATGTCAGGGAGGCACATGAAAATTGCAAGCCTGAAACTCTCAAGGGAGGTCTGGACTAGAAAGAAATCTGAGCTGGAGGGTGGTCAGCCCACAGCTCGTACTGAATGCTGTGAGAGTGCGTGGGGATATAGAAAACACAGAGAGGAGACAGACCTTAATGCTCTGTAATTACACACGCCGTAACATTGAACTTGGGGACATGGCTATGTGCATTCTGCCTCTGCCCTTTACAACTGTTGTGACTTTGGGCAAGTTATCGCGCCTCCTGAACCCCACTTCCCTTATCTATGAAATAGAATGTGAAGGTTTCCAGGAGGGTGAGAAATGATAGGCCAGCGTCCCTGGGTGCACCCTCCGGGCACCATTAAGGATAGCAGGCTTGTTGGGGCCCCTTGTACTTCCAGACCCTTCCCCGACCCCCCAGCCCGTGCCCCCATCAGGAGACACCACAATGGTCTCCTGATGTCATTCCAACCCACCCCCCCAGCAGCAAAGGCAGACCATTGATCTCTCTGTGGGGTTCCTGTGATTTCAGATATCTGTCCAATTTTCCTTTCTTCGAGTAATTTCTGGCTCATCTGAGCCATCTCCAGACTTCTCATGTGGAAAAAGAAGAGACTTTGGGGATGAGCCACTTTCTAAGCTGCATGCTAATAAGTAGTGTTCTTATTGTTATTATATTTGCTTTCAAATCAGCAAGAATTCTGATTAGATTGTGTAGCTGGGGGACAATATTAGCCAATGGTGTGAAGAAAATAAAGGCTATTCTTAGAAAATCTCTCTTGATTAGACCCTGATGCTTATTGGATAGTGGATGGTGTCAGTAGCTGAGCCGGAGAAGTGCTGGTGGGGAAGCCGTAGGCGGCAGATGGGGGTGCACGCGTGTGTGGGGAGCGGGGCACGGCCTTCCTTGTGCCAGGCCACCTCCCTCACCAGCAGGTGCTTCCAGCCCGGGACCCCCACCCGGTGCCTCTGAAGTATCTGGCGTGAGGCCGAGGGAAAGACGATGAAGGGCTCAGCTCAGGTCCACACAGGGTGGGTTCCAATGTGGTCTCTTCCAGTTCCTGTGACCTTGAGTGGGATACCAATCACCCAAGGTTTCCACGTCCTCCTCTAGAACACGGGAGACAGGATGCCCCCTGCCTCGTGGCTTTGTTGTGAGGGTTCAAGTGGGACAATCATGGGAAAGACTTAAGGACTTTAGTTGGAACATGGTCACTGCTCTACAGATGTCTTTTTTTTTTTTTTTTTTTTTTTTTTACCATCTTATTATTTTGGGCAGGTGGTCATATCTTCTCTCCCTGTCTGCCCTTTGCCCAACTCGCCCAGAAGGAAGCTCCAAGGTGTTAAGGACTGATCTGGAGACCCAGAGAAAATCCACAGGGCCAGTGTCCGACTCAGGTTTGAGTTTGAGACTTCCCTAATCACGGCCACTGTCTTTTCTTCTAAACCCATAACCTGAATGCATGCTGGCAAACCAGTGACAGTGTCACCGTGGTGACGTAGAGCTGACGGGTGATGGTGTCCTGGGTGTGTGTGACCTGCCTGAAGACAGGCCTGCCGTGCTTGACGTGCACATTCACATGTGCAGCCGATACCCACCGAGCTCCCAGGAGGGCCACCTGCTGGGCCAGACGCCGGGGAGTCAAAGTTGGGGAGTAAAAGGCAGCTCGAATCTCCGTCCTCCTGGACCTTACGATTTGTGGAAGGGGCTTGTATGATGCACATAATCACCAGATAAGGGTACAATTACAAAGCAGATAATTTCTACACTGGGAACATGCAGGGTCTCTATTTTAACATGTGTGCGGACATACACACACACACACACACACACACACACACACACACACACTCACACACTGTGTCCCTGACTCCCTGCCCTAATCTGAGGGCTCAGAGAAGGCTCTCCCAAACAATGTTATTATGTAATAATAATTACTAATGCTTTCATAGCATTACTATGTGCGAGACTGAGTTTTCTTGTTCTGCGTTACACATTATTCTCGCAGCACCGTATTATATATTGCTCCTGTTACGCCCATTTTAAGAGGTGGGGACGCTGAGACGCAGAAAGGTTAAGTGGATTACTTGCCCAAGGTCCCACGGCTAGCGAATGGCAGGGCCGGACCAGGCAGTGGGCTCCAGAGTGCATGTCCTTAGCCTTGCTGGGGTCTGGGGGATATGGGGCGATCAAGCAAGCAGAGAGAGGAAGTAGGGGGGGTGCTCCGGGCTGAGGACGCCACGCACGGATCCCCTTTGCAGTAGGGGCCACAGTTTCCGGGACTGGATGCAGCTGGAGCTCAGGGAGCCAGGACAGCAGTGCAGCAAGAGGGGTCCCCCAAGGGTCTCTGAGGAGAGAGGCACCAGGGGGACCGTGAAGGCCGCCAGGTGGGGTTAGAGGTTTTGGTCGTTGACCTGAGAACTGTGGGTGTCCATGAAGGGTTAGCAGACAGGAGCAAGCTTTGCATTTTCTAAAGTTCACTCTGGCTGCTTTGTGAGGACCAGGGTGAAGAGGTAAAACAAGAAGGAGCAGGAGCCCAGGGTTAACGAGAATCTCGTCCTCGTCTGGGACCGGATGACAGGGGCCCAGACGGCAGGGTGATGGCAGAGCCAGAGGGAAGCTGGCAGATGAAACACACTGAAGGTGCGGGACAGATGGGATTTGTGGTTAACCGGTGCTGTGAGTGAGGGCGAAGCACCAGTCAGTATTTCCTCACTGGGTCGAGGGCATGGCGAGCTGGTCTCCAAAGCCAGTGCTGGTCCACAGAGAAAGGAAGAGGGATGCAATTGTCAACGGTTTGTGATCTAAAGACTCAAGAGGTTGTAGTTAGCTGGTATGAGTATAGATCATTGGAATTGGGCCCCAAATACAAACTGTCCGAGAACATGACGGGGCTGTTAGTTCTCATCAGAGCACATAGAGGCAGGACCTTGGGCTCTGAGTCAATGGGGCACGGGTGAGTCATCTGTGTGACAGCCACCGGAAGATCTCCTATCATCTCTGGGTGCCTCCCCTGGAAAAGGGACACATACCCTTGTCTCTTTTGAGATTATCAGAAGACACAGTATGATGCCCAGTCCTACATATTATGCATTCAAGGAACTGACCCACTCTGGCCTGTTGGACCGGCATCTAGGACACTGATGGAAATATAACACATTTATTCTTGTTTTAGTTTTTTAAAAGTTTATTTATTTTGAGAGAGTGAGAGCACACAAGTGGGAGAGGGGCAGAGAGAGAGAGAGAGAGAGAGAGAAAGAGAGAGAGAGAGAATATCCCAAGCAGGCTCCACACCATCAGCACAGAGAGCGATACAGGGCTCGAGCTCACCAGCTGTGAGATCATGACCTGAGCTGAAACCAAGGGTCGGATGCTCCACCGACGGAGCCACCCAGGTGCCCCTCCAAGTGTTTATTCTGCATCAAGCAAGCATTCGCTAGGCTCTTCACAAACAACCCTTAATTTTCCTGACCTTACCATATGTCATCCCTGTTGACCAGGGATGGCCACAGCTCAGATATTTAAGTGACTGCTTGGAGGTGGTACAGCTCACAAGAGGCCAGGAGAAGTTTTAATTTGGGGCAGCCTGACTCAAATGATTATGCTTTGTCTACCCTACTGGGTAAAATGGAACTATGGTTAGCCTTGAAAATACAGACTTGGTATTTGTTTTTTGATACATGATGCAGACTCCCCATCTGTAAATTGGGGATGTTAAGAATACCTACCTCGTGGGGTTATCGTAGGAATCAATGACATAATGTACATAAGGCCCTCAGCCCCATGTCTGACACAGAGTCCTTCAGAAATGTTAGTTTTCATTCCCATTATTATTACTGGTGGTGGTGTTGTTGGAAGGGAATTGAACTTCTTTCAGACAAGTCCAGAAAATAAGATGAAGGCAAATGGGTAGAAGGTGTGGAGAAGTTCATTTGTCTCTGTGGGTTGAGGTTGGGGGGGGGGGGTCCTTCCAAAGGTAGAGCTGACCCACCGTGCAAGGAACAGCCTCAGAAAGGGGTGAGCTTCCCATCACAGGAGCTGCCCAAACCTCGGCTGGACAGCCATTCAAGGAAATGCCAGACGGCAGATCTGCTCCTCAAATTGAGTTGTACAAACCCCAGTGGCCCTTTAAACTGAAAATCTGATATTATCTCCACCCCCCCCCCCACTCTAAAGTGACAACTTTTATTGTGACGTGGAGTAAATCTAGGGCACCAGTTCCCAAAATAGCCTCAGAGTAAGGCGGGAGGAAGGATTGGGCTTGTGCATGTCACCGTCACTTTGACTCCCTCCTCTTGTCTGTCCCAAGGCCAGATGGGAGCTGGGAACCAAGGGGACAGTCCGTGACTTCTCCCAGTGTCTCAACTTAGTTGGGCGCAACTCACTCCATCTGGTCCTGGGAGACCTGGCTTGGTGACTGCCCCTGAGGGACGGGCACTCTAACTTTGAGGCATCTGCCCCAGGGACACTGGCCTGCCCTCCCTAAGGTCCCGATTCTGAATGTCAAGAAGCTGTCATCCTAAAAGGATGCCAGGCTTCTGCTCTTAGGAACTTAGGGCTGATTGAGACTTCTTGAGGGTTAATTGATACTAAGCCAAGTGAGGGCTTCTGAAAGATAGGGATTATATTTTGTCTTCATATGCATCACCATTTAGTCCAGGACCTTGCACATAATAGATGCTCAATGAATATATATGAATGAATATATCAGGTAATGAGCAAATACTTGAGTGTTGGAATCCATTCACTTGGCAAATATGGATCTATTTAATGCAAGTGTTAGTGTGTGGCTACAGGTTCAGGCAATATCTATAGGTAGGGAAGAGTCCAAAAACTCCAAGGGGTACAATTGTATTTCTGTTTCCATGTGCAGGGCTTGGTTGGATGTAATACCCACTCCACGCAGCGAAGACAAGAAACAAAAAGACCTACCCTGAGTAAAGTGAGGTCACACGTACTTGGCCATCTCCTGTGCTTCACTCTGTCTTGATAGTGGGCTAGCATATGGCCACAAATTCTTTGATACTCTTCATTTCAAAAAGCAAAGTTTTGGGGCACCTGGGTGGCTCAGTCTGTTAAGCGCCAGACTTCGGCTCAGGTCATGATCTCACGGTTCACTTCATGAGTTCAAGCTTCGCATTAGGCTCTCTGCTGACAGCTCAGAACCTGGAGCCTGCTTTGGATTCTGTGTCTTCCTCTCTCTCTGTCCCTCCCCCACTCACGCTCTGTTTCTCTCAAAAATAAACTTGAAAAAAATGAAAAAAAACAAAAAACAAAAGCGAAGTTTAATTCCCTCTTCTTGAGTATGGGCTGGATTTAAGGAGTTCCTACTCTTGCATAGACTTTGATGGAGGAGCGGGGGAGGGGGGATCCAGTCTGAGACAGTGTCAGGGAAGGCATGACAGTCACCTCACTCATCACCAGCTCTCCCTGGACAAGCAGATCTCATGTCATGAGCATGCTCCAGCAGCCTCTGCAGAGGCCATGTGGCGAGGAGGTGGAGCTTCCAGCAGGCATGTGAGTGAGCCTGGAAGGGGATCCTCCAGCCCCAGTTGAGCCTTCAGATGACTGAAGCCCTTGTTACCCTCCTGACTGCAGCCTTGTGAAAGACTCCGAGTTAAAACACCCAGCCGAGCTGCTTTCAAATTCCTGACCCGCTTTGAGGTATTGTGTGCTGTTGCTTGAAGCCGCTAAGTTTGGGGGGCGGTTGTTTTTGCAGTTGTAGATACCAATGCAGCTGTCATCCCCGTTCTTGGTCCACATTCTGTATTAGCCAAGGTCCAATCAGATTAGAAGCACAGGAGATGGATTTGTTACTGGGACCTGACGTCATGCGCTTGTGGGGGCTGATTAAACAGCGTCTGTGGGGTTTTGTTCGTCAGGGCTAATGCTGAAGTCTGCAGGGAAGACGGCGAGGAAGGTGCAGACTGGTGTCACGGGGAGGAAAGGGGAAGAGCACTGGGGAGCCTGTAGCATGAGCCTGGTACCCACACTGAGAGACTGGAGCCCGTGGTGGTTCTCACCACCTGCAGCCACGACGAAGTGAGTGGTGTCCTGCTGGAGAAACTGGCACCTTTGCTGTGGAGCCCCCAGAGTCAGAGGAGTGAGGGGGGGTTCCTTGAGGGTGGTGGAGGAGTTGTGGGTCGACATGTGACCCATCCCAAGGAGGGGAGTGGCAGATGAGCAGCCCATGTGAGCCACCCTGACCTTGCAAGCATAAATGCCATGACTGCTTTCCCCCTCCATATCTCCCTCCATTTCTCTCCTGGCCCAGCCAGTCCAGAGAGGCCACCCAGTGCAAATCCAACCCACTCTTTCAAGTGGGCTCAGCCACACCCATGGATCACGATCTCAGTGACTTCCAGATTAGCTCAAACTTTTGTCCTGTGACTCGTCTAGGTCACTGTCTTTTTTGTTGAACCACTTTATTGAAGTATGGTTGGCATATAAAGAGCCTTACATATTTAATACGTACAACTCGATGAGTCTGGGGATAAGTATGCACACATGTGACCATCACCACCATCAGGGCATAGACATACCCATGGCTTTCCAAAGTTTCTTCCTGCTCCCTTCTCCTCCTTCTGCTGCTGATTCTCATCATTACAAGAACACTTCACATAAGATCTATCCTTTTACAAAATTTTAAGCATATAATGCAGTGTATTTAGCTAGAGGCTCCCTGCAGTACAGTAGATCTCCACAATGTTTTTTATCTTGCATAAATTAAAGTTCATATTCTTTCATTAGTATCTCCCCACTTTTCCCTCCCAAGCTCCCGCCACCCCCCCCCCATGCCACCATTTTACTCTCTGCTTCTATGAGTTTGATTATTTCAGAGTCCACATATAAGTGAGGTCACACAGTGCTTGTCTTTGTGTCTCTGGCTCATTTCACTCCACATGACGTCCTCCAGGCCCATCCATGTTGTCAGAGATGGTAAGATTTCCTCGTTTTTGAAGGCTGAGTAATACTTGATCGTGTGTGTATATGCCATATTTTCTCTACCCATTCTCCCACAGACCTGTTGTATCTGTGTCTTGGGTGATGTGCATGATGCCACACAGAAGCTTGGCATGTAGGTATCTCTACAAGACAGTGATTTCATTTCCCTTGGATCTATACCCAGAAGGGGGATTGCTGGATCAGGGGTAGCTCTGTTTTTAGTGTTTTGAGGATCCTTCATACTGTTTCCCATAGTGGCTGCACCAGTTCACCTTCCCACCAACAGGGTAGCGGAGACCCCTTTGCTCCGCATGCCCACCGACATTTACCTTCTGTTTTGTAATAATGGCTGTCCTGACAGGTGTGTGTGGGGGGTGGTATCTCCTCGTAGTTTTGATTTGCATCTTCCTGAAGATGAGCGATGTTGGGCATCTTTTCACATGTCTGCCGAGTCATGCTGGCCATCTTCTTTAAGGGGAGCCTCACAGCAGTAAACCTATAAAGGGGTGAATGACGTGCTATTGTGGAAAAATACACAAAAGGTCAGAGGAGCTCAGAAGATGGTGCCACTACCTTTGGGGGGTGCCGAGAAAGGGTTCGTAGAGGTGATGTGCGAGCCAGGATATCTGTGTTTGCCAGGTGGTTGCAGGTTATTTATGAAGAGGAAACAGTATCTTTGGGGGACCATTTGGAAGGTTCCAGAGGTTCCTTTTGGCTGTAGGTGCCTGTGTGTGCAAGGAAGTAGTGGGAGACGGGGTCAGAGTGCCTATGTCTGCAAGAACAGACCAGGAGCATCTTTGCAGACACGTCACAGAGATGGGTCTTCACATTCTAGGCAATGGGGAGCTATTACCAATGCCTCTGTTGGGGATGGTGTGGTCAGAGTTGCACAGTAGAGCAATTCCTGCAGCAGGTGTGCAAAGAATGAAATGTGGATCCGTATCGGAGGCAGGGAGACCCATCACTATAGACTATCACAATCCATCACAGGGGAGGTCAGAGACGGAAGGCAGGCAGCGGGGGTGGAGGGCAGGAGGCGTGTGGGATGCACAGGACAGGAAAATTAACTAAAATGGGGGAGTGACGCGAGAGAGGAGAAGGGAGGGTCAGGACTTTGGCCTGGTGACTGGGGGGGGGGGGGGTGATGTTGCTTCGCTCTGACACCGGAGACCCTAAAGGAGAAGCAGGTGCTGGCCGCAGGGGGCATGGATGCGTTTCATTTTGAATGTGTTGAGTTTGGGGTGCCTTTGAGGTATTGAAGGCACAGCCAAAAATGTATTTCTGTGTTATATTTTTTTAGGATTATATATGGTTTGTTTATTTTATAGTTTTTATTCTCGAGATAGTGAACATTCAGTGTTGTCTTGGCTTCAAGAGTAGAACCCAGTGATTCACCTCTTTACTTACCTTATCTTTGGTGAACAGAGGTGAACTTTAAGGTCCTGAGCTTTATCCCTTATGGCCAAACATCAAAAATGCCCAAAGCCAGTTTAACACCTTCCCATGTTTAAGGCAATATCACTGCTCACGCTTTTTTCTCTCAATTACTCTCCCCTGCATCTCATGATGGGAAGGATGGGGGAAGGTGTGGAAAAGGCTTTGTGGGTTGTGGATTTGGGATGCCCTGGGTTCTCAAGCGTCATGTGCTTGTTGGCTACGTTGCAACAGGCTCATGGCGCCACATCCCCTACTCTGATGATGTGTGAACAATTTCAAGTCTGTCAAACATGCTGTGGTTCCGTGAGCCAGGCTGGACCCAGACCTCTTTGTATTACTCTGAGCACCATAGGGAGGCCACAGAGTATCACCTTCTTGAGCAACAGTTGTTTTTAATTGTTCAAATTTACATCCAAGTTAGTTAGCACATGGTGCAACAGTGATTTCAGGAGTAGATTCCTTAGTGGCCCTTACCCATTTAGCCCATCCCCCCTCCCACAACCCCTCCAGCAACCCTCTGTTTGTTCTCCATGTTTAAGAGTCTCCTATGTCCTGTTCCCCTCCCTGTTTTTATATTATTTTTGCTTCCCTTCCCTTGTGTTCATCTGTTCTGTGTCTTAAAGTCCTCATATGAGTGAAGTCTTATGATGTTTGTCTTTCTCTGATTAATTTCGCTTAGCATAATACCCTCTGGTTCCATTGACGTAGTTGCAAGTGGCAAGATCTTGTTCTTTTTGATTGCCGAGTAATACTCCATTGTATAGATATACCACATCTTCTTTATCCATTCATCCATCGATGGACATTTGGGCTCTTTCCATACTTTGGTTATTGTTGATAGTGCTGCTATAAACATTGGGGTGCATGTGCCCCTTCGAAACAGCATCCTTGTATCCCTAGTAATGCAATGGCTGGGTCGTAGGGTAGTTCTATTTTTAACTTTTTGAGGAACCTCTATACTGTTTTCCAGAGTATAGAAAGCTGCACCAGCTTGCATTCCCACCAACAATGCAAAAGAGATCCTCTTTCTCTGCAGCCTCACCAACATCTGTTGTTGCCTGAGTTGTTAATGTGAGCCATGCTGACAGGTGTGAGGTGATACCTCATTGTGGTTTTGATTTATATTTCCCTGATGCTGAGTGATGTTGAGCATTTTTTCATGTGCCTTCTGGATGTCTTCTTTGGAAAAGTATCTATTCATGCCTTCTGCCCATTTCTTCACTGGCTTATTTGTTTTTGGGGTGTTGCATTTGATAAGTTCTTGATAGATTTTGTATACTAACCCTTTATCTGATATGTCATTTGCAAATATCTTCTCCCATTCTGTCGGTTGCCTTTTAGTTTTGCTGACTATTTCCTTCGCCGTGCAGAAGTTTTTATTTTGATGAGGTCCCAGTAGTTCATTTTTGCTTTTGTTTCCCTTGCCTCTGGAGATGTGTTGAGTAAGAAGTTGCTGCGGCCAAGATCAAAGAGGTTTTTGCCTGCTTTCTTGAGGATTTCGATGGCTTTCTGTCTTACATTCAGGTCTTTCATCCGTGTTGAGTTTATTTTTGTGTCTGGTGTAAGAAAGTGGTCCAGGTTCATTCTTCTGCACGTCGCTGTCCAGTTTTCCCAGCACCACTTGCTGAAGAGACTGTCTTCATTCCATTGGATAGTCTTTCCTGCTTTGTCAAAGATGAGCTGGCCATACGTTTGTGGGTCCATTTCTGGGTTCTTTATTATGCTCCATTGATCTGAATGTTTGTTCTTGGGCCAGTACCATACTGTCTTGATGATGACCGCTTTGTAATACAGGTTGAAGTCCGGGATTGTGATGCCTCCTGGTTTGGTTTTCTTTTTCAAGATTGCTTTGGCTATTCGGGGTCTTTTCTGGTTCCATACAAATCTTAGGATTGTTTGTTAGAGCTTTTTGAAGGATGCTGGTGTTATTTTGATAAGTATTGCATTGAATATGTAGATTGCTTTGGGTACTATTGACATTTTAACAATATTCTTTCTCTCCAGGAGCATGGAGTATTTTCCCTTGTTTGTGTGTGTCTTCAATTTCTTTCATAAGCTTTCTATAGTTGTCAGTGTATAGATTTTTCACCTCTTTGGTTAGATTTACTCCTAAGTATTTTATGGTTTTTGGTGCAGTTGTAAGTGGGATCGATTCCTTGATTTCTCTTTCTGTTGCTTCATTGTCGGAATGCAACCGATTTCTGTGCATTGATTTTCTATCCTGCCACTTTGTGGGATTTGTGGATCAGTTCCAGTGTTTTTTTGGTGGAATCTTTTGGGTTTTCCATTTAGAGAGAGTATCCTGTCATCTGCGAAGAGTGAAAGTTTAACCTCCTCGTGGCTGATTTGGATGCCTTTTATTTCTTTGTGTTGACTGATTGCTGAGGCTAAGACTTCTAATACTATGTTGAATAACAGTGGCAAGAATGGACATCCCTGTCTTGTTCCTGACCTTAGAGGGAAAGCTCTCAGGTTTTCCCTATTGAGGATGATATTAGCGTTTCTCTGCACAACGGCCGGCTGCTGGCCACACCCAGGAAGGTTTGCTGGACTCTGCTGCTGCCGTCGCTAGAGACTACGGCTGGGCGCCAGCCCGCCCCAGAAAAGGTTCACGGGATCCTGTAGCAGCAGCATTGGAGGGATCATGCAAAATCACAACACGCATCCGGCCCCAGGCTTCACCCTTCCCACCAGAGCACCACCAGGTATGGAGGCGAGGAGTTTCAGACTTTGTGCTCCCCATTTATAGAGTCTTAATGGAATTTAAACCCTCTCCTTTCTCCTTTCTCCCTTTTTAATTCAGTCCCTGTGGCTGTTTCCACTTTTCTTCTTTCTCTCCAGCTGCTGTTGGGGTGGGGGGTGCTTTTCCCGAATTCTCTCCCTGTCTCCGTCCTCTCCCTGCACAAGCAGAAACAACTCCTGCCCTCTGCGGCTTGTCTCTCCCCCAGTTTACCTCTCTGTGCCACGTACCTGCTGAGTTCTGTGGTTCAGGTGTGCAGACTGTTGCGTTAATCCTCAAACCAGTTTTCTAGGTGTGCAGGATGGTCTAGTGTTGATCTGGCTGTAGTTCATGGACACAAGATGCAAAAAAACAAAACTTCTATGCTATTCTGTCATCTTGGCTCCTCCCACACAGTTTTTGTTGTGTTGTGTTTTGTTTTTGAGAGAGAGAGAGAGAGAGAGAGAGAGAGAGCGAGCAGGGGAGGGGCAGAGAGAGAGGGAGACCCAGAATCTGAAGCAAGCTCCAGGCTCTGAACTGTCAGCACAGAGCCCAAGGCCGGGCTTAAACTCACGCACCTTGAGATCATGACCTGAGCTAAGTCAGATGCTTAACTGACTGAT
Source organism: Panthera leo (assembly GCF_018350215.1). Taxonomy (NCBI): domain Eukaryota; kingdom Metazoa; phylum Chordata; class Mammalia; order Carnivora; family Felidae; genus Panthera; species Panthera leo. The sequence continues at coordinate 33,165,537 of NC_056694.1, read as the reverse complement.
CCACGACTCTAATTTTCCAGGTGGGAAGTCTGCTCTGCTCGGTGAAAGGGAAGACAGAGTGGGATCAGGGAGCGGATTCTTAGGGGCTGGCCCTCTCTTCCTTCTCTCGCTGCACATCCCCATACTGGGCTCTTGTTCTGGGCTCTTGGGCATTAGAGGCCCCAAGCAATCAAAGGTAACAGCGGCGGTGAGCACATCGGATCCCATCATTTCTGGGGCCCCTGCCTCTGATGTGGTGACTAGGATTTCTCATCTGCTCTGGAAGGAATGTGAGAGGAGGAAACTCTCCCTCTTCGAAGGGCTGCCCGCAGTCCCCTGAGTTAAGAAAAACAAGACTGCTGCTTCTTCCTTGGGCAGGAGCAGAGGCAGAAGAGAAAGAAAGGGGAGGCTTCCGAAACACAAAACACGCTGGTATGTCAGCGAGGGTTGGGAAGTGGGAGAGACGTGGGCTCTTCTTCAAGGCAAAATAAAGAAGTTCAAACGGAAAGTCAAAGCACGGTCTGCTCCCGGTGTCTGCCAGCATGCAAGCTGGACGGAAGTTCTTGCCGAACCAGAGCGTGTAAGTGTTTGCATCTACCTGCCTAGAAATTTTAGCTCCTTGGAGCTTTCAGAAACAGAAATGTGGACCTCTTTTCTATCTGCCGTCTTAGGACAGTAGTGAGGGCTTTGCACAGTCAGCCCTGGAACTTTCAGCACCCCGGAGAGCTCAGGAACAAAGCCCGTTTTTTCTATCCGCTTCCTTAGGGGGGGGAAAGGCCTGATCTGTGACCTCTGACTCACAGAACCATTGTCACCTCCAGTCAAAGATACTCTGTGTCTCCGGTAAAGCTGACCAGATGGCATATGGACTTCCAGCCACTTCAAAAGGAAGTTGTTTCTCCTCGGACGTGCCCTGAGCACAACTTGTAAGTTCTGGAACTGAGAAAAGTACAAGGGGGAGTTATCTTTTGTATTGCATGGCTAGAAATGTTTCTGCGCATGCCAGTGAGGAGAGCAGGTTAGAGCCGAAGATGCTATTGTACAGATATGCATGAGAAGAGCAGGCAAAAGAGTGGAGGAGTAAAGGGATTGGCCAGAGGTCAAGCAGCTAGGATGTGGCCAAGAACCTAGACCTCCTGGCTCCTCTTTTTGCTACTTGTTTATTGAAAACTACTTACCGAGCATCTACAGTGCATAAGGCATTAGGCACCCAGGCAGTTCCTGTCTGCTCTCTGTCAGAATCGACGTAATAGCGCACAAGTAGAGATGAGGGGCACCTGGGTGGCTCAGTCGGTTGATCCTCGACTTGGGCTCAGGTCACGATCTCGGGGTCCGTGAGTTCGAGCCCCACGTCGGGCTCTGTGCTGACAGCTCAGAGCCTGGAGCCTGTTTCAGATTCTGTGTCTCCCTCTCTCTCTGTCCCTCCCCTGATCGTGCTCTGTCTCCCTCTCTCTCTCTCAAAAAGAAATCAACATTAAGAAAAAAAAGTCGACACGAAAGATCACAGCGTGTGGAGTCCAGCTGACAGGTGCTCACCACTGACCCTAGTGTCACAGCCACCTGGGTCACCTCAACTCTCTGAGCCTTGGCTTCCAAATATGTCAAATGAGGTTTATAATCTCAGCCACAAAGAAGTGCTCTGAAGATTCTAAAAGAGTTTTGTTTTGCTTTTTTTTTTTTTTTTTTTTACAAAGTTGTGTTAGTTTAATGGCCCCAAACAAATTTCATCAGACTTCTTGGAAAAGAAGACAAGTGACCCCAAAACTGCATTTCTAGCAGAAGACTCCAGGGTCTCCCAAGAGAAATCTTTTCTATCCTCAGAATTCTAGCCACCTTGACTGATAAGTGGGAGCTTTTCCTCCCACAGGACTGCCTGGTAATTAGGTTTGCTCGGCTGTCTGGCCATCTGACTTCAGCCCGCAGAATCTTGGGGCGTAAAGGCAAGAGCGGAGCCGTTCTGGACAGCCGCGTCACTGGCAGGAGCTAACGTCCCAAGTTCCAAGTATAAATCGCCTTCTAATTAGGAAATAATTATGTCCCCAAATGGGGCTACATGGATGTGAAGGCATCTCGCAAATTGCCGATTAGTTTCGTAGCAGCGATGGTGTTTAGTGCCACTTCAGTTTGTGGAAAATGTGTTGGAAATGGCCCATCTTCAGCCACTCAAACAAAAAAGAAAAGAAAAGGTCATGGATGAGGAAAAGCTCAGAAGACAGGAATGAAGGAGGACAGGGAAACACTTCGCGTTTTTCTCGCAGTGAGCTGTCCTGTCAGAGTCTGGGGCGTGGCGTAACGGGGGCGGAATTTTCATTTTCTTCCGGCCATAACGGAAAGTGGTGTAGGCGCCAGAGCAGGTGAGGGGTACGATCTAACTCCTGTCTTTAAAAGATTACCTGCATCTTCTGGAGAACGGCGACCCCAGGAGGCAAGAGTGGAAGCAGGTGGAGGGTTGGAGAGATACCCCAGTTACATACGTGAGAGGTGGCCGACTGCCGTGATGGTGCTAGAAGAGATGAGAGGCGGTGGCTCCTGAGGGGAGTTTTTTTTAAAAAATGTTTGTTTCTTGATTTTAAGTGAGAGCTCACATCCAAGGGGGGGGGAGGGGCATAGAGAGAAGAAGAGAGAGAATCCCAAGTAGGCTCTGTGCTGCCAGCACAGAGCCCGACGCAGGGCTCGAACCCACAAACCGTGAGATCGTGACCCGAGCTGATACCAAGAGTAGGATGCTTAACCGTTGACTAAGCCACCCGGGTGCCCCACTCCTGAGTGGATTTTAAAGACTATGCAGACTGGGCTGGCCAATGCATTGGATGTGATGGGGGAGAGACGGGTGAAGGACGACCAGTGGGTTTCTGGCCTGAGAACTCAGGTCAGTGGCAGTGCTGCTTCCTGAGATGGGGACCCTGGGGAGCATCCGGTTTCTATTGGGGGAGGGTGGTCTAGAGTACTTTTCAAAACATTTTAAAATGTGAATGTCTGTGACATCTCTAGGCGGAGAGATAAACTATAGGTGTGGATATATGAGTTCAGAGTGTATAGAGGAGGTTGGACCCCACATACGAAACTCGGGGTAATCGGTGGCATTTGAAGTCAAAGGATTACATGAGATACGGTAGATGAAGCAGACAGTCAGGGAAACCAAGAACAGATTCCAAGGCACTCCATCTGTCTGCCCACCCAGCCCTCTGCCCACCTGTCAGCCACCCACTCTTCAACTAGCCATCCCTCTATCCGTCCAATAGTGTTTAATAAATGCCCTGTTCGGGTCAGATGCTGGGCTGAGTGCTGAGATTCAAAGGTGAATGATTTTATCAGCCCCCACCCTGAAGAAGCTGCCGGATGAGGAGGGAGAGCACACATAAACAATATAGCGAAGCCTGGTAAGTTGTTTGGTAGAGGTGTGTACACGGGGCTGGATCATGGAGAAGTCACCTGTTAACTCTGCTGCTGGGGAGAGTTGAGAAAGACTAACAGGTTTCATTGAAGATACACCTCAGAGGAGGTGGGACCGGTGTCCCAGGAATAAGGAAGAGCATGCCGGAAGGCAGGGAAGCAGAAGAGCTTATGGGGTGTCTTTGGAGGAGCCCAAAGACCTTTGATCCTAGGAAGGGCCGTGGCAGGGATGGAGGCCGTGTGTGCTGGGCTACGGAATCCAGGCTTTTCCTGTAAGCCACTGTCTTTTTTTTTTTTTTAAGGTTTATTTATTTATTTTGAGAGAGAGAGAGCAAGCAGGGGAGGGGCTGAGAGAGAGGGAGGGAGGATCACAAGCAGGCTGTGTGCTGACAGTGCAGAGCCTGATGTGAGGACTGAACCCACAAACTGTGGGATCATGACCTGAATCGAAATCAAGAGTCAGATGTGTAGCCAGCTGAGCCACCCAGGTACCCCATGGGCCACTGCTTTAAGCTCAGGGTTTTAAAAGGGGCAGTGGAGCGGACATGACTGGATTTGGGTGTTAGAAATGATGCTTGATCTGGGAAAAAGAGTGATCAAATAAAAATCCAATCTGGATTTAATAAGGAGAGGTCCTATTGAGGAAACTTACTTTAAGGGGGAGACAGGGACTATTATAGTGGGATAGGCCGCAAGAGTTTTTCTGCTACAGGGAGGAGGAAACAAAACCAGAAAGAAGGGAGTCAGGAAGTTATGTGCATTGGTGGTGGAGGGGTGGGGGGGGGGGGGGCGCGTGATTGGATGGATCAGAGGGTGTGAGGTCAGCCTAGTCCCGGGGGAGGGTGTGTGTTGACTCAGGCTGATGGTGTTCAGGGACCTGGGAGGAGGAGAGAAGCTTAACCAATGTTCACTTGACAAGCATTTTGTTCTGATCGATTAGTGGGGACAAGAGGTTTGGCTAATCATTTATGAGCAAAGACAGGGATCTTGGAGGGTCTGTGTCTGGCCGTGGCATAGGGAGCCAGGGAGGGGGTGTCCGGGGGTCACATCTAAGTCCTATTGAAAAGGGTGGTTCTTTACAGTAGGCTGTTTCCTGGAATTCATAAAGGAGAGAAGGTCTTTAACTGCCCCCTTTTTCCCAGAATCATGAGTCACGGAAGCTTGGTGAAGTTCAACATTATCAGAGTCAAGGCCGCGAGCGCGGGAAACTGCACAGGAAGAGGAGAACCAGGTAAGGGACGGCGGCAAAGCTGGCTGCTAAAACCCGAAAGCCGATCCCGGGATTCTTCTGATTCTCTGCTTCCTTCTGCGCTCCTCCTTTGCACAGAGTGGGAAATCAAGTTCTCTGCCCCTTGTGCAAATACCGAGCCTGCTCGAAACATGCGTGATGCCCAGGGTAGCAGCAACAAAGACCACAGAGACCACAACAGCCTTTCTCATTTTCATATCAATCGGCAGAAATTATCTTTATTAGAAAAATGAAATTTTCCTGTATTTACATTTTTACACCATAGGACTGGGCACTTTTGTTGCCTCGGGAGTTATGTACATATATCAGTTTGCACACACAGTTTCAAACCCCATTCCTTAAAACAGTTGAGAACACGTTGAACAAAAAGAAAAGACATACTACAAGAAGACAACCATAGTATATACTTCCTCTATCATAGAAAGGTGTTAAGCAAAACGTGTAATTTTGTAGCTATGCTTGGAAATATTTAATACAGTTATCAGCACTTCCTCATGCGGTTGATTAAAACATGACAGGTATAAACTGCTGGGATTGGTAAGTGAGTGTCTGTTCCCAAATGAGGACCACTGAGTGGAGCACACAGCTTGCTTTGGGCCCCACCATACAAGAGATCAAGCCAGTTCTGATGTGGGTTTTTTGGACTGGGTTTGGGTGTCGCTGTGAATGGAAAACGCTCTGCATGTGGAGTGTTCAATCCTGCCCATGTTGGGTGAGGGATGGACTCAGACATGGGTCTTCAAAGCTGCTTCCCAGTCCTTCCTTGTGGGTAAATGACCGGCCTGTGTGTTACGCAACAGGTCGTCATGTGTCTGGAAGGTGAATAGTTGACCCTCTTTTTCTGTCTGAGAAGGCCACTGTTGGTGACTCTGATGGTCTATTTCTTACTCCAACCACCCGTGAAACTCACCTCATCCTTTCGGAATATTCAGCTTGAAATATATATACTATACATAAACACATATGCACAAACATCCTTTTGTGATCAACAGTAAATTCTACCGACTAAGTGATTTGGCAAGTGTATGCTTTTCAATTTGTTTCAGCAGGGGAAGGAACCAAGACTAAGACTCATAGCTTAAGAACAACTGATAAAGAAATCTTTGAGGAACCTCAGGCTTGGAAGGCCTCTGAGCCCCATCTAGCCGTGTAATTAGTTGTTACCGAGTGGTTTCCTGAATTTTCTAAGAAAATGTTATTCTTGGCCTTATCTCCGATTTGGGGGGAAAAAAATACGCACTTGGCATCCTTTCGCAGTGAAAAATGGGGGGAAACATGAAAGTTAAAAGTCCATTTTCATCTTTGTAAATCCACCAGAATTTTCAAAGATGATCGTCTGAATTTGACCCCAAATACTCCGAATCTTCAGTTTCTAAACTGGAACATTTCCTTAGCGGCCAGGGCTTCAGAGCTATGTCCACAAACCTAATAAACCTAGAGTTTTTTTTTTTTTAATAAAAGAGTTTTAAAAAGTCAATACCGCTCATTTATTTGAATTAGCTTAACTGAGAATAGAAATAATTCGATAGGTCTTAGATGTAATGCAATGTAAAAACGTCAGTTGAATTCAAAAGGCTATGATTATTTTTCATGGAAAAACTGACAATGTTTTTATATTTCTGGACCTTCACTATTTGCTCAGATATCAATAGTCTTTGATTTGAGCCCTTTCAAAGCTTGAAACAGCAAAATGTCAGATCAATGAGAAGCATTTAAAATGCCAAAGACAAACTTATGTTTGCTGGAGAACAATTAACCTTATTAATTTAAAAGGCAGCTGTGGTATTGGCTACGTGTTACGTTAATATTCTTTAGAAGGCTCGTCTTAAATCCTTCCCAAAGGTGTGAGAGAATTAACTGGAGGAGGTTATGACCCAGGGCTACTGCTAATGAGGAATGTTCCAGAATCGCGAAAATGCAAACTTACTGTTTCATGGACCTGGTCCCTAAGAGGGGTTTATGTGAGTGATAATCTCAGTTTTGTCCTGTTTGTCTCTGCACACTGCGGACACCTTATTTGAGGAAGTTGATCTGAGAAACGACTCCACTGGAGACAGTTCGGTTCTGGTTCCCTGGAGAGCTGTATGCTTTGAAATACAGCCCCAGAGAAGAACCCCTACCAGCCAGATGGTTCTTTGGAGTGTTCCAGTTTCTGCACAGCTCATCATCCCCTGGAGAATGTTGTCATGCCCTTGTAGACCCAATGACAGGATCTCAAAATAGCTATTAAATCATAATAACTTTTCTGTCTTAAGAGACTTTTGACTGCCAGCTTGGAAGATTGTAAACAGCTAGAGAACTTCTCAGGGACGAGGACACGGCCGCTCAGATGCACTGGCCCTCCAGAAGGACTGAATCACAGAACCTCCCAGAAGAACATTCCTTCAGATCCCAGCTCAGTTTCTTCATCTATAAAATGACCTTAATGTGTCCCCAATTCATGGTAAACATCAACGCCCGCCGTTCTGTGGCTCAGAACACAGGAGCCGCGCAAGAAAGGAACACACGGGCTCAGGGTCTTGGCCTCCCCGATGCATTATGCACGCTGTCATCTTGGACTCCCAGAGAGCCCGATGGAAACATTCCAGATCGACACCCTTTAAGGAGGCAAACGGAACACTCCGTGGTTCAGTAGTTACCTTGGTGCCAGTGATGACCCTGCAGAGACGCTCCCTTGCAAGTAACAGGACCTTTCTGAAAATGGGCCATAATGTTTAGGGGAGCTCGAATGGGGGCACCCCGGGGCGGCCTGTGTGCCCGCACACACGTGGGAGAATACGATTTGCCCATGTTGAATGGAATGAACCCTGATGTCTACTGAGAAAAAGAAGAGAGGTGTGGAAAGGGATAGTTGAAAGTAGGCACGTGCCAAGGGGAGAGAGTAACTCCCCAGGAACCAAAAAAAGTGAATGCCGAGTGCAAGCGTATGGGGAGAGATGCAAAACCGCATTCGAGTCTCAAAAGGGACCTGAACAGAGGTGAGATCCCCAGGAGTTCTCAATACACCCCAAACCAGACAACGGGGGGTAGGACACTAACAAACCTCCTCCCCGCAGAGGCTGAAACTCCAGAGAGAGCCCCGGGGACCTCAAAACAGCACATCTCTCTTTCCGACTTACATTCTGACCTCCCTGGCAGAGATCAGGCACTTCAAGAATACACCCAACGTTAGGGGTTTATTAGCAAATTCCTGTTGCTGATGAGGCTGAGACCAACCTGAGCCTCAGCTTCCTTATCTGTAAAATGGGAGCAATCACACTTCTATCCTATGGTTATGTTGAGGATCTTGTTCTAGGATATGCCTAGGATAGTCTACACTCTGTGTGGAGACATTTTGGTACTTCCAAACTCAGGTGCTGACTGACCCAAGGCACATAGCTGGGACAAGGAGAGACTCCAACATCCTGGCAATGCACAGAACAGGAGGGACAGAGAGAAAAGAAGCTCTGCCCCCTCCCCGAACCCCCCCCCCCCTCGATTCCTGAAACACATCCTGATTCTTCTCACCATCTGTTTGCCCCATTTTCTCTCCAGGGAACCTGATGAGCTCTCTTCTGTCAGCCACACAGTAGGCACTTGGGACTCAACAAGGAATTCTCCCCACTCCCTTCCCTGATACATTTATACCCTGAACTATCAAAAGTATTCTTCATAAGTCAAAAATAAAACCAACCAAACAAAAAAACCTTTCAGGAAATAGTTTTTTTATATCACGGTCTGTTTTCTAATCCTTTGGCGATTTCTTTCAACCTTTTCTTGAAGCACACGTCATAAAGTGGGGCTGGAAGGAGGCAGGATTTGGCAAGAGCTGGAGAACCCCATGGACCCAGATCTGAGTCTCCTGCACACAAACGTGAAGGGTAAGTCTGGTCACCTGTTTAGATGCTCTTGGCTTTCCCAGGCTCTGTCTTGGAAGGTTAAAATCATCAAGGGTATCTCCGGGAGACTGTATTTTCCAGAGTTACTTACAGGTCTAAGGAAGGAGGGGTCTGTTTGTTTGATCCTGGAAAAAGTTAGATTTTTATTTCCTGGCAAGAACTTGATTGATCATTTCCAGTTTTTACACTCAGTCTCTGCTTGCGTTTCATGGGTTCTCAGTTATCTTTTGTCCTAGGGAGCTGAATTTCTAGACCGTAAGCTGCTCATGGGAAGAGACTATATATTTTCTATCACCCTTGCATCTCCCAAACCCAAATTGGTCTTAAAAGGAGAGTAGATCCTTAGGCAAGTGCTATCAGCTGGTCAGTGTCCTTTGTTCATCCTTGGCTCATGAGAAACAGAACTGTTACCTCCGTGATCGCTGCCAGCTTTCATCTTTGGTTTGAGGTTTTAAACTCTACTCCTTGTTGACTTTCCAGGGAACAGGTCCCTGAGAAAAGGTTTCTCTTCCCCAGGAATCTGAGGCAGGGAGTGTTGGGGAGCTTAAGGGAAAACCGAATTCAAAGAGGGATGTATGGGTCTGTATAAGGCAAGAGGCAAAGAAAGCGGGGTCAGTTCTGTGAGGTTCTCTGGCTCTTATCCCAGAGGTTCCCGGAGACCACTTGTGAGAGAAGCCTAGAACTGAGTCACCTGGTCCAGGGAACCAGGTGAAGAATTACGTGGACCATACGTGTGGGTCTTGGTTTCCAGACCTGGCTCTGATACTGTCTGTCTGACCATCTTATACAGATGGTGCCTTTTTGGGACCTTCATTGTCTCTTGATTTTCTCACCTCCCTTCCCCCCAAATCTTGGTGTGGTCCTATAAGTTCTGTTTTTCTAAGACCCTTCTGGGCAGGCATCTTTAGCTGATGCCAAATCAAGAGTACTTCCGGGCACACACGTGGGGATGGGGAAGACGATGGGGATGATGCCCTTTGACGGGTATGCAGAAATCACACACACGTCCATATCGGCACTGTCTTCAGAAGTAAGTGTGAGTAGAACATGAGCTGTGCCCCTAACTCCACATACCGCTTTTGAACAGAGTCCAAGGACACCAACCCCCCAGATTCCCCTTGGGCCCTGCCATCCTCCCTAGAACTGAGTTGTTGTTTTTTAAAGAGTGCCCTCTCTTCCTACAAATCCTTGCACCGATAACCAGAATGGGTTTTCCGCGGGTCCATAACCATCATCGTCACATAATTTTTAACATAAACTTTACACTATATACAATGTTATTTGGATAATACACTTATGTGTGAATTGTAGAAATCAAGCATGTGTATGATATGTACATGTGTACCCGAGCATTGGTATTCACAGGATAAGTGCATTTTACCACGTCTGATGTCTATCGAGTGGGAAGCTGACCTCATCGGATAGGACTAGATGTGAACACAGCATGATGTGAGGGGGTTGAATGGAAAAGCACAGCTGAATTTTGGTATAGACCCCACCAAACCTCTCATTCAGCACTTCCAACCCTGTTGGCCAAAAGAATATGAGGCATCCGGAAGGCCTAATTTTGTCTCAGGTGGAAATAAACACTACTTCTGCATGGAAGACCACCTTTACGTGGAACCCTGGACTCCCGTGAAATACCGACCAATGAGTTTTGTTGCCACGCGTGCCATTTTTTTACCCCTAGAACTCTGAGTTCTGCCCACGTTCGTCGCGGTCAAACGCAAACAGCCTCTGTTTCAGAAACGACTCAAATCCCCTTCGCAAGGATTCCTGAACAACAGCTCTGCACAAAGAAACAGTACAGGGATGTGCCTGAAGTTAACAAATATATTCAGCTCTTCTGAAAGATATTTTGGTTTCTCAAATGAGTATTTATTTAGGTCTTATACCATAAGGGATTTCAGTGCAAGGTATTTATTTATATGGCAACCGATTATTAGAGCTGCACTTCTTAGGTTGAAAGGACATAAATTTTTAATCACCATTTAATTAACACCAACTTTGTTTTTTTGTTTGTTTGTTTTTTTTCCTTTTTCATTAGCAATTCTATTTGCCAAGAATTCAGGGCATTTGTCATTTCCTGAGAAGGACGCAGAATATTAAACACACATCACTGGCAGACATATCAAATAGAATAAACAATGTGGGGCTGTAGGACTGCTATGGATCTGTTGACTAATTAACAGCCTTGGCTAGAGTCCCATTTAAGTGAAACTATTTCATTTGTAAACAAGGTGTAATTTTCTTGTTCCTTCCTTGAAAATAAGTGTGAGTCGATTTGACTGATTTTTGCTGCGATGATCGGTTTCATCAGAACAGCAGAGGGTGAAAACTTCTTAGGCTCTCTGCAACAGGGAAGAGAAACCTAGTCTAATCCACGAGACACCCAGTCACGTGGCTGGCTGTAATGACAAAGTGAGATGTGCAGAGGACAGAAGAGTGGGGAGATCATAATCCCGCACCTCTCAAGGAAGCCTCACTGGCAGAAAAACAGACGCATGAGGAACCTGTCTTCTCAGATCAGTGAAGCCAGAAGTGGCCTAAGACTGTAAGGATAGTGAGGACTATTTTTGAGAAACTCAAAGGTTTCCAGGGTAGAATTCATGCCCTAGAAGGCCCTCCTCTTACACAGAGTGTTTTAAGCTGGGCCTGTGTATACTGTTACCGATCAACAGAAACGTATGTGTCTGCATTCAGAAGAAAGAGCAGGATCCCTCTCAAGTGGAGAAGGCCAGTTAGGGTGGCCAAAGTACCATTATGGATGCCAGCTGTGACTTGAGTCAGGTGAAACTCAGGCACAAATTTGGGTTCAGAGATTCTGGCTCTTTGAGATCTAAGATCTCAAGCTGGAATGTCAGTGGAACTGTCTGTGATGGGTCCAGAGTCAAGGGCTTCCTATTTATGCCTTGATAGGCTTCTGCAAAGAACAGAACTGACTTGATTACTTTGGAATCGCTCCGCGTCATTATCTTTCTCTTGGCAATTGCCCATCTGATTCGACGGTCAATTTTCTGATGTTTGTGATCATCACCGTTGAGAGTCAACGAATTTGGAAAAGAGGGAAATTATACATTCATTATATATAGCATTCCAATCCTTATTGTTTATTTTGTTTAAAAAAAACACTTTGGGTATTAAAGGAAGCACGTGTTTTTTTCAGTATGTTACTGTTGGTTCTTCCAAAAGCCCCATCTTTAGTCTCTTTACCTAGATAAACATGGGGTTAAGAGCAAAAATTATGCTGTTGTTAGCAGGAGGGTTTTTGATCTATGGGACGTTATGAGTGTAAGTCACCTTCTCCCTGGAGGTCTCTGTCACAGTTGGCAGACCCCTTGGGTTTTGAGGACACGGGAAGAAGACAGAAAGCCTCTTTGGGTTGATGACACAACACTGCCGTGTGTGCTGGGGAGACTTTGTAATTCATTTCACGTCATGACACGCCAGTCTTGTGAGGGAAGGAGGTGATCCTGGCTGGGGGGAATGTAGGTCTGGAAAGCAATGGGAGGGCAGAGGCAGAAAGTTCTAAAAGACAATACAGTCAGGGCTGTGCCTAAGACGGGAAATGGATATGGGGCTCTCGCAGTCTAGGCTTCTCCACTGTTGGCTCTTGGGCAGCAGAAGCATACCATCTGAGAAAGAAAATACAATGTCTGAATACGTTTGTCCTCGGTGCCTAGCCAGCCTCTTGGGCCTCTCAACCTCAAAGGTGAGGAGAGGACTTTTGGCCCCTCTGCCTCCCCACCGATGACCCTGAAACTTACTGCGACCACTTCTCATTACTGCCGGGTGCACTGGCCCAACGATGGAGCTATTCAATGAATCCTGAAGCTCTGAAAGAATCGTTCCTGGCCCCGCCCCCTGGCAGGAAAACCCTGCCTACAAGACAGAACGTGCCATGTGTAAAAGAAACAGGGTAGCTACCCCTCCGTCCCCTTCTCTGAGAACCCAAAGCAAAATGCGGGAGGAAACCAGGAGACTGTCAGGTTCATCTTAGCTTAGGGTTTCCACAGTATCTTCTTGTCAAGCAGACTCAGCCACTCTACAGAACCTGAGGCCTAGTCATCCCAGAAATCTCAGGGACAATAATGAATGTAAAATAATCCAAATCAGTACTATATAAAATGTGCAACTAACATTGTTTGTGGGGGTTATAATACTTAGTTTTTAAACTAGGAAATTCTGAGAAAGTGTCAGAACATAACAACTACCTTTTTTTGGGGGGGGGGGACTTGGTGTGAGTGAGGTACTGTGCGAAGAGCTTCTGATGCTGAAGCTTCCCCTTCTCCCCACACTGTTTTTTTTTAAAGGCGTGTCATTTCATATCACACACACACAGATCTGAGTAAAGCAAGAATCGGACAACGGGGGTGGCTCGGAAATGACAAATGCTCTGGGGAGTTTGTCATAGATCTCTGTTGGTGCTGGTGAAGCACTGTGCCTCCAATCGAGCGAATATTTCAGAAGAGAGAAATCGTGTTTGCCACTGAAGTTTATCCACGATTTTGGAGGATGCTTAGGGTCGATGCATGAGGGTCTCTCATGTTTTGAAGGCTTTTGATCTGAGGAGGTTGGGGTGGGAACGAGTGTCCAACTGAATTTCATGAGGTTAAGGACAATTAACCTAAAAGCGTGCCAGCCTTCAGTGGACAGACGGCATCGTACTTTTTACAGATCACGGTACACACGTGGCTGCTGGCATATGCCACGATGTTGACAACCCTGGGAACAGTGACATACACTCGGACTCCACCATAGCTGTTCGGGGACCGAACGAGTGATGGTCACTCTAGGAGGTAAGGGGTAACAGATACTATACAACCCTGAGTCGTCACCAGAAGGGGGGGGGGGAACGCAGACTTACGTACATAGGAATCTTCAGGATAAACTACAACAGCCTCTGTGTCCAGAGACAGACGACCCACAGATTAGGTGTCGGAGACATACACGTATCGGTTTGTGCAGCTCTGAACAAGACCATCGAAGCCAAGGGTGAGAGAGTGTCTGTGAAACACACAAGTTGACATCCAGAGAGGTTCTCGTCGTTCTCCGCCTGAGGGCCCTCCTGGCCTTTTCCTCCAGATGAGTCTTGGAAACAGACTCTAGTGAAGGTAGCATGGTTACTGTGAACACGGGAATTTGCGATTCTTTGTGTGTGTGGTGGGGGGGGGGGGGGGGGGGGCGGAGCCTGGGGTTGGTTCTGGGGTCGGGCCGGGGCAGTGACGGGAGGCATGACACTGAAGCTGAGACGGGTACAAAGCCAAACTTCCTAATCTCTTGCACGTCCATCTCGCTGCGGTGCAGACGCATTCGTAACTGCTGTGTCTGTTTCGGGTTTACATGCGTACCATATTGCTTATTCTGGATGAGAGAGACCGTTAGGCATTTCTGATGAGGAAATTACATGGTGGACTGGTCTTCGTGGACTTTGGAATATAGAAAATCATAACATCACCACTGGCCTCCGACGCATCGTTATTGCCAACATCCCTAGAGGGCGTGTCCCGGAGACCTGCCCTATTATTTATTATTTATTTGCTTTTTTTTTTTTTTTTTTTTTTTTGGTTAAGGACTCACCTATCCGGTATCTGCCATGCTCCGCACACGCCTCACAAGATTCCTTGAGGGGAAGACTATGGCATGGAGCCAGGTGCAAAAGAACCAACAAAAAAAATACCTTCCTAAATCCCCTTCTCTTTGCAGGCACCATCGGACATCCGACATTTACCCTCCAGAACGTTGGCCGTTACGTATGTTTCCCTATAGATAAAACATTAATGGAAGGTTCTAAACATCAGATTCGATACTAGGCATTTTCTTGTACACACGTCTACTGCTGCAGGAATTCAAAACCCGGGGGGTGGAGTACATATTGTTCTTATTTGCAGCATAAGGCCTAACATGCTCTGAGATATACACGTCGTCGTGGCCTCTACTGTCCCTGGAACAGTACGACGCTGTGGACCTCAAGGACGATCGAAGGTAGCTGTCATTCACGGCCTGGGACGGCAGCGAGTGTTTGTAAGGGTCCGAGGGGCATCTCCCAATGACTAAGCGTCGCTCGTCCCCATGGCAGCGGAGGAAAGGGTTCTCGGAGGTGTGGTCCGGCAAGAGAGACTTGCTCCGTTTGCTGTCCTGCAGACCCTGGGGTAAGAGGGAGCTTTTGTTCCCCAAGAGTTTGCTTGAGGGCACGCTACAGAGACTCCCGTACAGGTTTCCCTCCAGAAGCCGTTCCCGGTCCTTGAGGCTTATGCTCCTGGAGGGCCTGCTAAGGTCTGTCTCCCGAGGTTTGTCGAGAATGTTGTCGTAGGAGTGCTGACGGCTGATCCTGAGTTTGTTCTTCTGGAACTGGAGGGTGCTGTTCTGCGCCCAGTCCTGCTGGTAGACCTCCTCCTGGGCGGCTGGGCTCCCTGTCTCCTGGAGCATCTGGTCTTCGTCGATGTCGTACAGGTTCCCCATCCGCAGGCAGGCGTCGCACTTGAATGGGGACCTCACGGTGAAGTGGCCTGAGTAGGTGGGCAGGTTGGAAAGGCAGCTCCTGCAGTGGGTGGAGTTCTGTCGGTACCGCTCGCTGCCCTCGCTGTGAGGGGGACTCTTGTCTTTCAGGGTGAAGTGCTTGGAGTAGAACTTATACTTGTCATTGTTGGGGGGTCCGTCTTCATTGTGCAGGGGGTTCCTGGTGGCCGGCAGCGCGGGGTCCCCCTTGCGGAAGTTCTCGTCGTGGTCTGGGTAGGGGTCGGTAAAGTCCACGTTCTCGGGAAGGGCCATGTTCTCAACGAACTGGGGAGGGTCTAAGTGGAAACTGGGCTCCTTCTCACCATCGATGGTGTAGATCTTGTCCCTGGGGGAGCTCGCTTTGGTTTTCAGGTAGGAGCGCTCGACCTCACTGCAGTCCTTGGGGTATTTGGAGGCTGCTGACCTTTTGAAGTTGTCCTTGGTCTTGTGGTTCTTGTTGTTGTCTGGCTCTCTGTGGCACGTGGCCCGACTCGAAGTTTCCGAGATGTCCGAATGGGCCACCTCTTCTGGAAGGTATCTAGGACTCTTTAGGGAGTGGGTCCTGTTCTCCACTGCTCCCTCGTCCCTCTGGGAGACAGGGTTCTGGCTCAGGGAGTCTTGGCGCAGTGATTCCATGGATTTCTTCCAAAGCTGCCGGGGCCTGGAGTTCGCTTTGGATTCTGTGCTCACGGCCACCTCCACCGTGTTGGGGTTGGACTCATTGAGCGTGAGAGGGTGCTGTCCCTGGAACACATAGTTATTGAGGCTGTCCTTGTGCCTATTGGCCACGAATGTTTGCAGTTCGTTCATGTTGTCCCCAAAAATGGTGTCTTTCCCCTGAAAGGACCTGTTGTCTGAATAGATCAAATTTCCCTTATCTGAAACCATGTCCATGATGAGGGAACCTCTTTGGATGAAGTCTGCAGCCCTTTTGGGGGAATCCATTCTTGAGGAGTTCATGTTGGACATGTCGGAGATGTTTTTGGCTGACCGAAGGAGTTTTAACATGTTGCTCTGGGATCCGGTCAGGTTGAAGTCTGGAGACTTCTTCTTCTCTTCGATGTGTACTCCATGAATGCAGCTGTAAATGCCCTGTGGGAAAGAACATGAGACATCATCAGTGGCAGCAGGGACACAAAAACACTGCACACCCAGGCTTTACCTGCGAAGGTGAGATGTGTCCTTCTGGGAGGAGCCTCGGAGAGATGGCGAAATCCAATCTGAATCCTGGTACTGTTTCTTAAATGTACCAGACCAGTGGCAAAGTGCCCGGCTTCTCTGGTCTCCCTGGCTCAAGACGATCTGACACGTTTGCCTATGACACTCATACACAGAGTTTGAGAGAAGGTATCGACTAACGGTCACGTAACCATACAGGTCTCAGTGCCTCCACAGTGGAACCTGGGGTACTGGATTGATAAGTGGGTTGCTAACTCATCTTTCCCCCTGGTTTCTCAGGATCATCTTTGGAGTGTGGATACCAGGGTCAGTTATTAAACTGGCACGGGGTCCCTGGGTTGCTCAGTCGGTTGGGTGTCTGACTTCGCCTCAGGTCATGATATCACGGTTCGTGGGTTCGAGCCCCACGTTAGACTCTGTGATGATGGCTCAGAGCCTGGAGCCTGCTTCGGATTCTGTGTGTCCTTCTCTCTCTGCTCCTTTCCTACTCTCTCTCTCTCTCTCTCTCTCTCTCTCTCTCTCTCTCACACACACACACACTCAGTCACTCTCTCTCTCTCTCTCTCTCTCTCTCTCAAAAATGAATTAAAAAACATTAAAAAATAGAATAAACTGGCATAAAAGGGCCACCCATTATTAATTCTTCAGGGGAGCTGCCCCAGCAACACACTGAAGCTGTCAGTCAAGGCATGAGACCCAAGCAGGTCAACCAGAAAACCCTTTGTGGTCACTCTAAGGGTGGACATCAAATCCATGGGTGATCAATCACACATTTTGGGGAAGGATAGATACAGAAGCTGGAATAGAAGGAGCAGACGCGGGGAACTAGTCTTGTCACTATGTGGGGATGTGAGCCTGAGAGTGAAGCCATCATAGGAGGGAGCACGGTACAGGGGATGGAGAGACAGGACATGGTTGGAACCCCTGGGGACACCACTTGGGACTTTTCACTTATGCCGCTTAATATATTCCGTGTGTGTGTGTGTGTGTGTGTGTGTGTGTGAGTGAGTGTGAGAGAGAGACAGACAGACACACACACACAGAGTGTTTCTGTGCATCTCTGTGCCGCGTGTGGTTCCTGCTTACCTGCTGCCAGGAGGCAGGGTCTCCAGTGCGCGCTCCTGTGGCTGCTGGGTGACGGGATCACCCAAGTGAACTGTGCAGTTCACAGCACGGTGCTTCTGAACCTGGCCTGTGAACCCACACCTCCCACCCAGCTCAGTAACATGGGAATCTTACACCCTGACCCAGCGAGATTTGGCTTGTGTGGGTGAAAACCGGTGTATCTCCTGTACGTTTGGATCAACCCAGATCTGTGCCTTGATTTCATTTTGTCAGTATTATAAAAAAATAGGAGTTAATTTTTGTTGTTTTCTACAGGCGCCCGGCTGGCTCAGTCGGTAGAGCATGCGACTCTTGGTATCAGGGTCGTGAGTTCAAGCCCCACATTGGGTATGGAGCCTACTTAAAAAAACATTTTTTTTTTCTAAATCTGTAATTTTGTTCTAATGAGCTCCCCCCACACTGCTAGAGATTTTAAGAACTTCTGTCTCCCCCTTCCCTGACAGAGCAATATGTTAAAACCAGCTGAGATGGGCTGGCTGTCTGTTTGAGGGGGGCCCACAGAGGTGGTCAGGGGGCTGAGTTATGTTTCAGGAGCAGGAGGATGGCTGCTGACTGCTTTTGCTCTTCCCCACTTTGCCCTAGGACTCACAGGATACTGGGAAGGCACTTCCAGCTGCTGGGGTGCAGGGGGAAGCCTCGGAAAGGAGGCCACGCGATGGACCCAGCCCATACCCCAGGCTTGGGTGCTAGTGTTCTCCCACTCAGTTGACCCACCTTCTTGATGGGCTGCTGAGGAGGAGGGGGTGCATATCAGAGACACACAGAAAGAGCCAGAGCCTGGAACCCACTGGAAGTGAGTCCCAGCTCCACCTGTTAGTAGCTCTGTGACCTTGGATAAGCTGCTGCAGCCTAAAAAAAATGTGTTTTAACGTTTATTTTTGAGGGGTGGGGAGGGACACAGGGAGAGAGGGAGACAAGAGAATCCCAAGCAGAGCCTGACGCGGGGCTTGAACCCATGAGCCGTGAGATCATGATCTGAGCCAAAGGCGAAGGGTCAACTGACCGGGTGCCTACCTTTTCTGGTGCCCTTCTTTTCTGTCACCTTTTACTCCTTCACACACTAGCACGAGACCCCACTGCACACTTTACCACGGCTGCAAGAAGACGCATGCTACCCTTTACTACCGAAGGTTCGTTCTCCTCGGACAGCAGCCCAGACCCTCCCTCGGCCCCGCCGTGGCTCTCCTCAAGGGCCCCTGACCCCTCAGAACACTCCTGATGGGGCATGCACCCTACTGCCCTCTGTGGTTCCCTGGAGTCTGGGCTTGACCCCTGATGTATCTTCCAAGGCCTACACGTTTGTGTCCCCCCAACAAATTCACATAATGAGATCCTGACCCTAAAAGTTGATGGTGTTAAGAGGTGGGGCGCCTTTGGGAGGGGGTTAGGTCATAATGGTGGGGCGCTGGCCAGGCAGATGACTGCCCTCGTAAGAGAGGCCCCACATTGCCCATGGCCCTTCCACGTCGTGAGGACACAAGGAGAAGCCTTATGACCCAGAAGGGGACTCTCACTTGACCACGCTGCACCCTGATTTCACACTCCCAGCCTCCAGAACCATGAGAAGTAGGTGTCTGTTGTTCACAAGCCACCTAGTGTGTGGTGTTTGGTGATAGCGGCCCTGGGAGACTGAGGCAGTATCTACTTCTGCTCTCTTGGTCCTGACTGTGGGGGAGCCAAAAGCCCGTCACTGTCCCCAGGATCCCCTCCAAGGAGCCCATGGGACAGGCCGCCATAGTCTCCATCCCGGGGTCTCTGTCTTTGCCATGTCTCCAATTCCTCATCGCCGAAAACCGAGGTGGGTTCTTTTTGCTGGTGACACTATTTTCTTCTAGGGGAGAGGGAGAACATTTTGGAGAGAAAAATTAAGAGCCTCCTGCAGACTAGAGGGCACATTTATTTTTTAACCCGGAAAAGCCAAAGGCCCCAGCTGTGGGAGAAACTGGGTTCTCATGTGAAGTGAACGACTTCTTCAAGCTCTGGCCTGCCCCCTTGGCAGGCCAGGAGTGCCCATATGTCCAATCTGTATTTTGCTGCACTATCCAGGAGCTTCCCAAGGGACATCGAGCCCTTGGGGACACCTGCATGTGTCTGCTGCGTGGCAACAGCGAGGTCCACAGGCTGGGTGTTGAAGGTGCTACCAGAACTGGTGAGTGGAGACCCCTGGCTGCTGTGCAGGAAAACACCTGCCTCGGGTGCAGGCACCTTTCAGAGCATCCTGGATCCACATCCCTACACTCAGAAATGGACGGAAGCATGCGACCCAGCCCGGTGCACAAGACAGTCCTCCTCTTTCCTGCCTTGTTCTGGCATGATAGGTGAAGCAGGAGACATAAGGTGAGGCTGAAAGGGTCCCGTTCCGCCCTTCAGGGCCTCAGTTTCTCCATATCCATAGGATGGGTGTGGTCATGTCACACACACACAGGTGCTGTCAGGATTAGAGATGACAGGGAGATGTCAGTCACCTGGCCCTTACTCGCACGCTGGGCATGATTCATTGTGGGGTTGTGATCTTGGCTTGGTAGGAAAAAGTGGGTTCTTGGCTTGGGGATTCCCCACTGCACGTTTGTTAAAGAAAATGTTTACATGCCTACAACGAGGGCGCTTCTGTTTCTGTGTGTATGGCCTGCTCGGTGTCAAGAATATACATGTAAGCTGGCATGTGTGTGAACGTGCCCATAAGACGAATTTAAGAGATGTGTGTTAGCCCTTGATCAGAAAGGAGGAACATTTTTCTTGAGCAATCTGAAAGCCCTGCTATGCGTGAAATTGGGTGCTGAGCTCATTCTGAGTTCCCTAACAAATGAGAGAGGCAGGAAAAGTATATTAAATATGAAATCTTTCTCCTCACACATATTAGGGCTGCACTTATTTAAAAGATAGTATCTGGGGAGAAGGAGGGTCAGTGCTCAAGTAGCATTCCCTGCAGCCTTTGAGGACACAGGAATGCTGGTGGATGGGAGTCCCCAAGGGGCACAAAAGTCCTTGCAGTGCTCCTGTGAGGCACGGGGTCCTCTCTCCCCCAGGGAGGGGAGACTGAAGTTCAGATTCCAGCCTGTAAAGCTGATGATGCCTACTCCTGTGTGCCCCACTGCCCCCCAATCCTGCTCAAGATGCTTGCAAGGGAAGCAGGGGATTTAGTTCATGCCTCATAATGACGGTCCTCTCAACTGGCTGCCTTAATGGTATCTCAGAGGAAACGCTCTTCGAGATCCAAGCAGGATTTACAAGGAAATGCAACAGTGTGCATTTGCTCATGATAATCCCAGAGTCATTTGGGTATGGAAAGCCTTTAGTAATTGGTGGAGAGAATTAGCTTAAAGTTGGCATAATACCTAGCTAGATGCGTGCACATTGTTATTTTTAAGCAGTCTGTGTTTAGATGCCATCAAGTTAATTAGGAAATATGTATTTGCACAGAATTCAAGTTAAGAGTGCCACTGAACAGAAAACAATAAATCTTCCTCACTAAGCTAATATGTGCCTTCTGAATCTCCCAAGTTCTTAAAATCACCAAATGCTAAGAAAACACAAATTCCTTTAAAAATGATTATTTAGTTTTCCCAATAACCATTAGCATATAAAACCAGGTGTTTGTACCCAAGTGTTTTTCACCATGTTTCATGTCTTAATTCATTAAATTCTTTCAGAGTGAAAACATTCCAAGGTGAGTAAATGGGAGAAATAGGTAGATAAATAAATGGACGGGATGGATGGATGGATGGATAGGTAAATGGGTGTAGGGATGGATGTACAGATGGATGAATGAAATGGGTAGATGGATAGATAAAACAGGTGGGTGGATAGATGAGATGAATGGATGTATGGGTGAAATGGGTGAGTGGATGGATGGATGGGTGAATGGATAGATGGACGGATGGATGGATGAAATGAATGGATGTACGGGTGAAACGGATGGATGGATGGATGAACTAGGCAGATGGATGGAAGAATGACTGATGGGCTGTGAGGTAAATAGATGTTATATTCTGTTAGAAGATGAGTGAAGGATATGCACATATGATGTGACAACAAGATCATGTCAGTTGCACGCACATATGTGTCATGTACTATGATCTGTGTCAAATCTCTTGTGTTGCTTGTATTTGATGTTTGTTGCTTGTGTGGGAACCTGTGCTCTGGCTGGTACCACACCACCTCGGCTCAAGTCCCGGCTCCACCAAGGCTGGGCAGCCGTGGATGATCCTCTGACCTCATTCCCCATCTGTAATCTGGGATGAAGAACAGTTACACGCCTCACAGAAAGGGCTTGTAGGTGAAATGAGATGAAGAGTATGAAGTCCGTACAGGGTGCTTGGCACCTATCTGTGCTGCACAAATACAGGCATTTTCCATGATCGTTGCTATTACTGATGACCCATATGTGCTTTTTTATGGTAATATACACATGCCACATTGTGTAACAGGAGAGGGGTTTTCCTTGCATTGTGGGTGAGTTCGTTATAGCATGTGTGTTTGCAGCTGTAGTTCATGCTGAGTTGAATGTGTATTTTGTTTTCTGTTTGTGCCTTTCTGAATGTGCCTTTCCTCGTGGCCCTTCGTGTCTTTGTTTCGTTGGAGGCTCTGTTGTAATGCAGACGCTCTTTGTGTTTTGTTAGATGTGCGGATGCAGAGCATGGCATGGGATGTATATTTGGTTTTGGCATATGTGTCCCACTGAGATGTGTGCATAAACTGTAACATCCTGCACAGGAATGGTAGTCGTGTCGTAAAGCACATCGGCTGCTCACGGTGGATGCCACAGACTACTTCGTTTGGCCTACGTGGTATTTTGGTGTTGTCTAAAAAAATGGAACTAGTTACTAATATTTAAAGAGTGGGAAGCCTTCACATAAAATCAGATGACTACTTTCTCTCTGACAACCTACAAGACCTGATAATATTGCCCTTGAATTCCCATAAGACAATACTCAGCAGGACCTGAGGACTGCCCCCTCCGGGTGTGGTAGGCATTCTCAAGTGTTCCCTCACCTTGAACCCCAGAGACATTTGCTGTTTTTCATCTCACTGGTGCTATTTTTCTCATGCCCAGCCTGCATTACCCATTTTCCTTCCCTCTCTGGCTTCCGCCGTCACCTGGGTTTGCTACCCCTGGGTTAGGAACACACAGAATCTGGATGCCTTTACGACAAGCCCAACAGGGATTGGTGAGCGAGGGCAGGATGTGCAAATCACCCCCCACCCAGGAGTCCAGAGTCCTCGATTCTCTGGGAGCCCCGTGCTCTTCTGGACCTGCCGCTGCATCGAGAACGAGCTGCCCGAGGTACTGACCCTGCTGATGGAGAACAGCAGCCCCGGCCGGTCGGAGCACACGCCCGTGAAACAGAAGCGCAGCTTCCAGTAGAAGAGGTGTTCCCAGATGAAGGTGATGAGGCTGAGGGCCATGGCAGCCGCCAGCATGTAGAACACGCCCGCCATGTTGTCGATGTCCAGCTGACTGCTCATCACCTCGTTCTTCTCATTGTGGCAGATCCCCGTGAGCCACAGTGTCTCCAGCTCCTCCATCTCGCCTGGACAGAGGACAAGAGCCACAGGCAGTGAGGAGCACGGTATACACTCTGGTTCTGGACACACGCGGGTGACCCACAGCTGGACATGCAACCTGCAGGTGAGTTCCTGATGGCACCATGTCTGCATGCGCTCATTCGTTGGGAGAAGGTAATAACGATAACAATACCTACCTGATCTCGTGAGGAGGATGAAGTGAGATAATGGATAGTTACGTTCAGTCCGGGTCATGTTTTTGTTTTTGTTTTTGTTTTAATGTCATTGCGTTCTGCCCTTCCTGCTTTTCTCTACCTGTGTCTCTGACACCCACCCAAGCCTGGAATAGGGCCCTACCATGGAAAGGCTCATGTTCCAGGTACGACTTCATCACTTCCTAGCTCCTTCAGAACTATATCTCTCCTGTCTATAAAATGGATATAATAATAGTGCATACTTCCTAGACTTCTGGGGAGGACCAAATGAGCTGATGGGTGCAAACTTTCTAAAGGTAGTGCCCGGCTTATGGTAAGTGTTCATAAATAGTAGTGTTCACAGGATGGAAACGCCCAGCACCATGCCTGGCACACGGCAGTCCTCGCATATATGTTGCTTCTTTCATTTTCCTTTAGAACATCTGGGGCTATTCCAGGAAGTCACCCACCACCAGTGCACTTGGGGCAAAAAGCACGAATGGAAAAGAGGCTTCTCGATCAGCTCTGAATGGCTCCTTGCAAACTAAACACCTCGCCACTTGAGCAGGCAGCTAGAGAAGCAGGTGGAGTTTTCAATGGAAAAGAAAAAGTAGGCGTGCGTAGCATTATTTCATCTTTTATGTGTGTTTCATCCAATTGCCATTTAGGAGGAAATTCTCTGATCTAAACGTCTAGCAATTAAACTGTCTAGCAGTTCACGAAACTATGGCACTTACGCTACGATTCAGACTTTAAAAATTATCCTTCAAGGACAGTGAAAATCACAGATGATGTATATAATGTTAAACGGAAAGTATGATTTTGGGGCATGTGTGTGTTATCTAAGATATAATATGAAACAGGCAGAGAAAAGTAAAGGAAATACTGCAAATGTTTCTTTGATTCCCTTTGGAAGAGGTTAGCACAATTAATGCTTTCAAGTTGCTTTCTTTCTCACTCTTGAATGATTTGGCTGAACAGAGCAATCTAGGTGGATAATGATTTTTTTCTGGACCTTTTGAAGATGTTACTGAGTTTTCTTCTGATCTGGATTATAGTCGTTGAGAAGTCGGCGAGTAATCTAACTGTTGCTACCTTCTATGCACTCTGTGCTTTTTCTCTGATTGTTTTTGAGACTTTCATTTTGTCTTCGGTGTGGAATTGAAATGTGGATTTGCTTTAGGATTTTTTCTGCTCTGTGACCCAGTGGCGTTCTTTGACGTGTGACTTATAACTTTAATTCTGGAAAAATCTCACCCATCCTTACTTTGAATATCGACTCTCCCTCTCCCCCCCATTTTTAAAAACTTAATAGAATGTACTTTTTAGAGTAATTTTAGGGTTACGGAAAAATTGAGAAGTTCAGTGGGTACAGCAAGTTCCCATACACTCCTCTCATCCTCCCCCCCGCCCCCCGCCCTGCCTCAGTTTCCTCTATTAACATCTGGCACTGGGGTGGTAATTTTTTTTTAACAATTCATGAACAGGTATTGATACATTATTACTAATTCCACACTTCACATTACGGTTCATGCTTTGTGTTGTATGGTTTTGTGGGTTTTGCCCAATGCTTAATGCCATGTTATCTGCCATTACAGTATGGTATAGAATAGTTTCACTGCCCTAAAATTCCCGTGTGCCCCCGATTCACCTCTCTTCATGCCCCATCCCAACTCCTGACAAGCACTGATCTTTTAATGGTCTCTATAGTGTTGCCCTTTCCAGAACATCCCATACTTGGAACCATAATGCACACAATAGCCTTTTCAGACAGGTTTCTTTCACAGTAACAACATGCATATTTTTTATTTATATTTTTTTAATTAAAAAAATTTTTAACGTTTATTTTTGAGAGAAAGAGAGCATGAGGGGGAGAGGGACCAAGAGAGAGGGAGACACAGAATTGGAAGCAGGCTCCAGGTTCTGAGCTGTCAGCACAGAGCCCGATACGGGGCTCGAACTCACGAACCGTGAGATCATGACCTGAGCTGAAGTCGGACACTCAACTGACTGAGCCACCCAGGTGCCCCAACATGCATCTTTTTTAAATGTGGGCAGTCATCTGATTTATAAAAAGATGCAACAAAATTTAAAATGATACAAAATATCAATTTCAAAACATCAAAAAGTGAGTGTATTTAACCATACTCAGCCCATAACAGAGCAAATGGGTAAGTGGAATAATTCAAGCTGGAGCATATTGCTATACGAACTGGCAGCAGTAAAAGTTGATAAATGAAGGCAGAGGAACTCTATTCAGAATTAGAACCGAGGGGCTTCGTAATCATCTGGCGTCTGTTCCATGTTGTACTTATGGCTAGAAATGCACATGATGGGAACTTCAGAGGTCTTTTGGATCCTTCCTTTAAGCTCCTGGTCAGCAGTGGCTACAGTGCAGGGCTTGTGCTGAGAACAGTATGCATTTAAGTTCCTCCACGTCCTTCCATGGCTTGACAGCTTGCTTTTGTTTGTGAATAATATGCCATTGCATAGATGTACAGTTTGCTCATTCCCCTACTGAAGGATATTTCGGCTGCTTCCAAGTTGGGGCAATTACGAATAATGCCGCCATAAATAACTGTGTGCAGGTTTTGTGTGGACGTATGTTTCCAGCTCATTTGGGGAAAGACCTAGGAGCACGACGGTAGGATTGTGTGGTAAGAAGATGTTTAGCCTCGTGGGCAACTGCCAAGCCCTCTTCCGAAGTGGCCGTGCCATTTCGTGTCCCCTGTTGAGCTCCCGTCACTCCACATCCTCACCAGCATTTCTCATGTTGTCAGTGTTTCAGGTTTTAGCCGTTCTAATAAGGTGCATAGTGGCATCACATTGCTCTGAGCTGCAAGCCCCTAAGGACACGCGACGATTCTCTTTTCTTCTGATTGTGTTTTAAGTATTCTAAACCTTCTCATTCTGTTCTCTAGGTTATTCACTTTGCTTTAGTATTTTCCATTCCTTTATCACTCTGTCCTGTGGTTAGATGCTTCCCGCAGATCTATTTTCCAGCTCATTTATTCTTTCATTAGTAATATTTAGCGTTATGCTGTCATTTAATCTATTCTAGTTCTTATATTCACCTGGCCATTTAAAAATTCTGCCTGTTCGTTTTTATCATAATGTCTCATTCTTCTGTTATGACTTAAAAAAAACTTCTATATTTAATAATTTCAAACCCACCATCTTTCAGATTATTCTCTGCCTTGCCTCCTCCCCCAAGTCCTTGTTGGGATTCACATACGTCTGGTTGCTGTGTGTGCTGACCTCATGGTGGATTTCTTCCTTGTGCTGTTTGTAACTTCTGAGTCTGAGCTAATACTCAGCAGAGGTTGTTTTCCCCCCTAAAGCATGGGGCCCCCAAGCACACTGGGCTATAGGAATGTTCCTACAGTGGGGTCGAGTTAGCTTCTTCTGTGGTTCCCAAGGTACTCCCAAGGTAACAGTTTCTGTATGAAAAAAAAAAAATGTGACTGCCTTTGCCATGCCATTTAGTGTACATTTGGACCTCCATACTCATTTAGGTTTTTAAAAACTATTTATTTTGGGGGGTGGAAAGCACAAGAGGGGAAGGGGCAGAGAGAGGAGAACAGAGGATCCGAAGCAGACTCTGCAGTGACTGACAGCAGTGAGCCCACCGTGGGGCTCTAACCCACAAACCGTGAGATCATGACCTGAGCCGAATTTGGACGCTTCGCCGACTGACCCACCCAGGTGCCCGGATATTCATTTA
This sequence comes from Panthera leo, assembly GCF_018350215.1. NCBI lineage: Eukaryota > Metazoa > Chordata > Mammalia > Carnivora > Felidae > Panthera > Panthera leo. The sequence continues at coordinate 33,138,813 of NC_056694.1, read as the reverse complement.
GGTTTTAATTTCTCACTCAAGAGCTTCAAAGAGATGGCAAGGCGACTTTTACTGCCTTCACTTTTATGGACAGCTTTTTCTAGTCTTTTCACAGATGCGCTGATTCACTGGAGAGCTCAGATTTATGCATCCACATACCTTGGATGTTAAAGCCACGGCCTCCACCCCTGCTGCCTAGGTCCCCTGAGGCTGCCGCACCTCAGCAGGAAAAGTGCCCGTGAGAATATCCCATCCCCTTTGTTTTACTTTCCCTTTGCTCTTTACTGTGCTTTGTGCAAGCACGCATGTGCATATGCATGCGTGCCTACGTATGTGCAGACGTGCATGCGCGGGCGTATGCGTGAGCATGCCTGGAAGGGTGCGCATGCGCAGTCGTGTGTGTGCGCATGCGCCTTCTAATCCTGCGCTGTGATGTGTTTGTAGCCGCAAGGGGGCTGCTGCTGATTTAGTCTCCGTTGTACCACAACCATAGAGGCATGTATACCTCTTGGTATCAGGGCTACAAAAGCATTGCATTTTTGAGGGGAGACAACAGAAAACCTATCCCTTTGTAAGTTCATCACCTACAAGGAAGGGTGCTGGCTCACCAGTGGTGCAGGCTAAGTTATGGGAAGGGACATCTCAGTTTCAATTCCTTTCCTTCCGACAGCCTCCAGAACTTTGCACATGATCACATTTGTCCCGGGATCCTGTGTATCATCATCTCATCGTCTACGCCGGGACGCCGGCACCCCCACCTGCTCATCCAAACCCTTCTACGTTTTGGCTTCCTCTTCTCAAAAACACCAGTGCCGTCCCTTCAAAACTACTGCGTGCTGTTGACTTTCCTCTCCCTTTGGAGTTTGGGAGGACACAAAAGTGAGTCTTCTCACCATGTTTGCGTCCATGTTTTGTATGCCCAGAACAGGGTCAGTCTGGGTAAGGAAGAAACATCATTAGATTCCTTTCATGATGTAAATACAAAGACTGCCTTCTCACCAAACATCTCTCTCTGAATAAGTCACCTCGGTAAACCAGACCCGTGTCGCAAAAGGAGGGCAGACGCACATTTCTCAATCCCAATTACAGCCTGTTCCAGTCATTTTGCAGTCACTCATTTCCTGCCTTGTGGCCTTCTACTAGTTCACTGAACTGTAGTTCAAATACTTTCTTATTTCGTTTTTAATTTACTCAAGTATATTGTAATCTCCTTGGGGGAGATCAGGGACCGTGTTTCATGATTTTGATATTTTTCATGGCCTGCAGCACACAGCAAGCACTGAATCCCTATTTTCTGTTTCTATTTCTTTCCCTGCATCCCGGGGCTTAAATTAGGCAGCACTGCAAACATGTTCAGATCTGCCGGGTGAGTTTTTCTGCCATATAAATAGAGGAAACACAGATCAAAAGGGAGCTTGCCGTGGGCTTGGGAGTAAGAGGCTGAGAAGTATGCATGTCCTCAGCTGGGGTGAAGCGGCGAGGGTCATTTTTCGAAGGAACAGCTCTAAGATGCTCGTTCCACCGTCCGTTTCTTCCATTACAAAGAGGCCGCGATCTTTGTCAATGTGGTCTTGTGAGCTGGTAAGTGGGACAATTAAATCTGTTTCCTGAGGCAGACTCATTCTTGCTGGGAAGACAAAAGCTAAGTGCTCTCCTGGGAGCACAGAGAGCCTGGGCCACTGTGGGTGTGCGGCCAGGCTCCAGTGTCGTCCTCCTCGCACCTGAGAGGACAGGTCCCTGCATGAAGCTGCAACCCCCCCCCCCACACCCCCACCGCCGCATATATACATCTAGGGGCAGGAGGCTCACCAGCACCTGAGGACACCTCTCCATCCATGCATGTCACACCTGTTCGAAAGTTCTTCCTGTATCTGTCTTCAGGGGGCACGATGTTGTCTGCCACAGGTAATCCCTGCCGACCTCTGAGTTCTGTGCCGCCCTGAGGAAGGCTGTAAGGCCCATACACAGAGCAGGCATCCCAGCTCTCTCCCTTCCCAGTGTTGCCATGAAAAGGCAGAGTGGTGGGGCTTTAAGAGGCAGGGGCCAGAAAGATGTAAAATCTAAAAGGGAACAGGTGAGAATAATTGAGACAGAATCAGGCATATGCCTGAGACTTGCTTCCATTAGCTGCTTGGATGATGCTGTGAGGCTGCTGAGCATGTATCCGGCCGCTCACTCAAAAGGTACACGCTCGTTTCTAGTTTGCAAAAAGGAGGCAATGCAAATTCAAATAGACACCTTCCCCAAAAGCACAAGAAAGAACGTTGCACGTAGAAAACACTAGGATGAGCCTCAGGAGGGAGGGCCCTTACCTGACAGGTTTGAGGAGCGAGTCCAGGCATGCTGTCGGGTGGAGACTGCCCGCACTGGACTGCCTTCAGCACTTAGGACCCATTTGACCTTGGTCCCGGTACTCTGCTTGCCTACCCATCCACTCATCCATTCCTTAACCTATCTTCCTATTCTCATATTTAACAAAGTTACATAAATTCCCTTCCATTTCAGGCACTAAGCCAGGATTTTCCAAAATTAACCCATGCAACCCTCATGTCAACCCAATGTGTTTGGAGCCATCACCACACCCATTTTACAGACGCACAGAAAGGAATCTGCGCTCTCTCTCTAGCGCCTACAAGCAGCACGTGACAGCATCTCCTACGAGTCGTGCTGGAGTTCAGTGAGGTCACGTGCACACCCATTGCTCAGGAATCGTTGGAGATACTGTTAGTTCCTGCATGAAGCCAGGGCAGCTGGGGGTGTTGGTGGATCTCATTCCCCCCGCCCTCTGTCTTGCCAATTCGTGGAGTCTGTGATCCCCGGAGGGCACGTCCAGAGAGAAGGCTTCGCCCTCCAAGAGGAATCTGTTATGTCCAAAGTAAGAGAAATCAGTTCCTTATCTGTCCTCAGACTCCTCTGCACTTCCAGAGGGACTGCAGTAGCTTTTCAGATTAGATTTCATTCTGCTCCGTAAGACTGTCTGAGAGCTGAGGGGATTGCATCGGGAAGAGATTTTATAGCATGTGGTGTGCGTAGCCTTCAGACTTCCTGAGCATTTCTCCCCCGAGGTCGCTTGTAAAAAGTTCATTTTGGACCTATACCCTTTAGGCTTTGTGCAGGGCCTGAAAATATGCTGCAGTACATCTTGTGACACCAGCCCACACACAGACCCTCGCTGGCACATATCCACATACTGCTTTTTCTTGGTGTCGGGCCAAAGCACCTGCCCCGAGGCAATGACGCTATGGAAGGATGTAGCGTGTGGTTTGACGAAGCTGGGTGTGATGCCCTCTTTCATTTCTAGTCAAGGAAGCTGATGCTCTTTGGTTCTCCGAAGGCTTCATTTGGTCTTGCCTTACTCCCTCATTCATTTGCTCGCTCATTCATTCACTGAGAAAAGAACATTTTTAAAGCATTTAGATGGGGTGCCTGGGTGGCTTGGTCGGTTAAGCGTCTGACTTCGGCTCAGGTCACGATCTCACAGTCCGTGAGTTCGAGCCCCATGTCGGGCTCTGTGCTGACAGCTCAGAGCCTGAAGCCCGTTTCAGATTCCGTGTCTCCCTCTCTCTGACCCTTCCCTGCTCATGCTCTGTCTCTCCCTGTCTCAAAAATAAATAAAACATTTAAAAAAATTGAAAAAACATTTAGCACGTGGTTGGCGGCATCCCTGTATTTTCATGTAGAGACAAATCCTATGTAGTCTTGGGGTGCCGCTAACTCTGAGTCCTTTGGGAGGGAGGATCCTGCAAACCAGTAATTCTGGCAAGATGAGATGCCTGTGCATGGGGCTGGAGGCAGGAGAAACGTGGGGCATCTGGACATCAGAGAGAGGTGCAGAATTTGCAGGGAGGAAGAAGTGATCCAAGGGGGCCCAATCACAAAGGACCTGGCTTTAGTGTTGAGGAGCTAGGGTGTCCAGGGGGTGGGGGGGACACCGGATGAGACCAGCTGTATGCTTGCTGCATCCAAGATTCTTCAGTGTCCGTCTCCCCACACATAATGTAAGGCAGGCTGTTACAGGTGGGTGGGGTGGCAGATTTGAGTGATGGGGCTACAGTGCAGAGGTCTCCAGTAAATTCCATCCCGGTGACAGAATCACTGTTGGAGTCCTGTCCCGGTCTCGGGGGCAGGCAAGCCATGTGGATGAAACTCTCCTGCTCTCAGGATATATGGTAACTACAGAGAACTCTATCCGCAGGAAATCACTGGTAAGGATCCGTTGTGAATTGTCATCCCCGTCACCAGGGCCCATGACAGTTTACTCTGGATGTACCAGCTGTGTGGTATCATGCTGAAAACTAGCCAGTGGGCACCTCTTCAGTGCAGCTCAGAGGTCTCCACTTGCAGGAAGTCTTCCCTGAATGCACAAGGACATGGGTACGAGATCACGGTTTCTCCTTCCACAACATCCTGGGTCTTTCATCAGCAGAGAATCTGTTGCACTCCAGTATAGTTGCCACTTGCTTCTAAGTCTTCTCCATTGGGAGGTGACTTCATTCCCCCATTTGGGGACTTTATTCAGGGTGGGCATCCTGCCATATTCTTCTTATATCCCCAGTCCCTGGCACAGGGCTCAGCACACAGAGGATCCATACAACTGTGTTGACTGTAGATGACACGAGGCTCCTTTCCTTGATCAGCTTCTGATACACTGGAGCATCAGCATAAGGCAAAGAGAGGAAGCAATCTGTGAAGTCCCAAGCAGAGGGGTCAGGAATCATCTCTGAAGCCCAGAAATCAAGGCCAACTCTCAGGGCAAGAGAGTTCCGATCAAAGATCCTAGCATAGATTTTGGTGGTTCCCCACAGGGAACCAACTTCCATCTATAGCCGAAAGACGTCAGGATGATGTCGCTGCTGATCCCATTAGGGTTTTGCTGTCAATGCCAAGAGGAGAGCTGACCCTGTTTCAATCCTGTTTTCATGTCTTGCCCAGGGACTGGGCACTTCATGTTTCTCAGAAGCCCGAATGGAATTGGAAATGGCAAAGGAACAATTTTCTTTGTTGAAATCTAGGGCACCGTCAATGACAGGCTCATGCTCTCGACGATAACAGATTCGGTCACTGTGAGCTCTGAACTGTGGTCCCCAGAGTGAGGACAGCTTGGGGTCTGCAGGGTTGACACCACGTGTTCTTTGTCCAGTTGCCCTGGAAGGAAACTGCTGTCAGGTCTGGGATGGAGTCTGTGGGCCTGGAACAGAGTGAGGTCAGCTAGATCGTTCGATTACTGACCTTGGTGCCTTACCTTTGTTAATTTTACATTCTTGACTCAAAGCCAGGTGACCTTGGATCTGGAAATCGCATTCCAGAGCCTAGGACCTCTGTATCCATGACCTATGAGGGTCAATGAACAATTTGCTGGAGAGAAAAAATTAAAAAACCTTCGGTGATGGTGATAGTACAAGAACCTGGACACAAATAGACTAAATCTGGAAGATGCATCTCCCTTATTTAAGTGTCAGAATATTCCATTTCTGTATAATGCTGAGAAGTCACAAAAGCAACATAAAAATAGGGCCAAGCTTAAAAGTATCCAGTCAGATGCAGAGACAGGCTGTCTTTGGCATCAGTGTTTTACTACCACCTTCCAGCTGAGGTCTCTGCTCTGTGGACAGAGCCAGGAGCACTGCATGAGGCAGTGCTGCTGGTCGCCATCTGGCTGAGATTTCACAGGCCACACGATCAGCGGTGCACTGTGGACTTGGGGACTTGCATGCACACAGGTCCCCAGCCTGTGTGTTCCTGAAGAAGGAGAAGGAAGAAGAGTCTAGAGATTGTGCAGCCCATCAAACATCAGACAACATACATGGTCGCAATTCTCCAACACATGGTGGGAGTGGGGAGAACTAATTCTCTAGAGTAAAACTGCAGAAAAATGGCAAGATGTCCAGGAAATCCTGTGCGGGCCAAACACCTGTGGAGTCTGCTTAATGCATGTGCCTCACACATGTATGGATGGCCAAGGTGCCATGGCTTAGCAGGCATATGCACTTGTGAGCATAAATGAATTCACAGTAACTTTTTGACAACTGTTCATTTCCCCCATCAATAGTCCTGAAAGTCCTATGACTCATCTTGTATGAGGGCTTTTTAATACCACAAGGAGGTCCTTGTGTCTTAAAAGGCCCTAGACATAAGCGGCCGGCGCTGGGGGGCAGGTATAGAAAAGGACAGCAATAATCCCACATGCCAGGTTGAGGAAGATCTTTGAGGAAGTAAAATGGTATTGCAACTTCCTGGTTTCCTTTTTATTGAAGGGTGATCAAAAGACTACCCGAGACTGTGGAGTCCTTAAGCAAAGGGGATCCCATCCATTGTCCGTTGTACCCACATTCCTCATCCTCAAGGACAGGGCAAGGACTTAAAGGGCATCAAGACTTGGTTGTGGCATGGAGGAGAAAAAGGAGGAGAGGTAGGAAGGAAATCGGAAGGGAGGGGAAGGAGAGAAGAAGAGAAGGAAGAAGGAGAATGGAGAAGAACAGAAAGGGGTATAGACCTTTCTAGGAAGTCCCCTGTATCTGCTGTCACTGCTGTCCATAACCAGAGTGGAAGGAAGACCAGTCTGTTGATGGACAGGGTGGGCTACAACTTAAGACAGCTCTGAGACGACTTTGATGACAGCCCTCTTCCTCCATTAGGAGCAGCAGTGTTCCTCTGGCCTCCTCTTTCTTCTCCCAAGTCTGAAGTACCAGATAGGGGTGAGACCGTTGCCAGAGAAGAGTGGGAGAGTGGACAGAGATGGTTAGATTAGATGTCAACTCAGGAAAGTATGTGGGGCAGACACCACAGTCCTCTTGCTCCACTCTACACAAGAAGGAAGGAAGATGGAGAAGGAATTGGGGGTCTCTAAACTATGAGCTATGATCGTACAAGAACATCCAACCAGTGCCATAATGCACACACCTAGCGATCAGTTATACAAGCCCACTTTGCCTCTCTCCTAGAAGGGAGAAACAGGGCACTCAGAAGTTTCCAGAACCACACGCTCTGCTGATGGGAACATAAACGGGTTGTACTTTCCCTGCAAATTGTTTGGAAGTGTCTACTGGAACAGAGTATATGCACACTCTATGACCCAGCAATTTCATCTGTAGGTATATTCCCAATTAAGTGCCTACTTGCACCAAAAATGTACACGAATGTTCAAAGCAGACAAAATTGCAAAATAACGCAAATGCCCATCGACAACAAATGTATAAATAAATTTCAGTATGTTCATATAACAGAACGCCATGCAGTCCTAAATAAATGATACGCTTTAGTTATATGCATTACTATAGATTAATGTCCTAAAAAAGTTCAAAAGGAGGCAAAACCTGTCCGTGTTCATGAGGGGCAGAGTGGTGGTCACTGTGGGGGGAATACTGGCTGCAAGGGATTTTCTAGGGTGCTGGTCATGTTCTAGATCCTCATCTGAGTGGCAGTTACACAGCTGTATAAAAATTAATTGGACATGGAGATTTTTTCAATATAATGAACATATGTTCTAATTTACAGAGAGAAAAAATGGGCAGCCATGGCAAAGTAGAGGTGTAAAGCATTCTTCCATTTTGGGGGTCAAGAGAGAAGATAGCAGAACAAAAAAGACTTTCTAAACCAGAAAGAAAAAAACCCTCATTTTTTTTAAGAAACATGAATTTTTTTTTTTTTTACAAAGAATAAGTTCTTAAAGGATAAAGAGGAATGAGTTAAATTAAATTCTTCCATATTGTTGGAATTATTTTAAAAGAACATTTTGGACTTTAATGATTGAAGCCAGAAGCCACCAATCTTTCTATAAAGGTCTAATTAGTAAATATTCTCAGCTTTGTGGGCCATCTGGTGTCCGTTGTAACTACTCAGCTCTGCCCCTGCAGGACAAGAACATCCTCAGACACACATGGTGAATAAAAAGGATGTGTCTGTGTTCCAATAAAACTTTATTGACAAAAACAGGCAACAGGCCAATGCGGGCCATAGTTAGCAGAATCCTGATTTAAGCAATTTAAAAAAATGGAAAAAAAATTTTTTTAAAAAGTATATATATGAACAAGAATAAATCCCAATTTAAGGAGACGCTTATCACTGTTATGATCTATGATAACTTGCTGAGTACTTACCATTTCATGGGTAACATACCTAGCAGTTCTCATACATTATACGATTCAACTTGGTGAGGTCGGTGCCATTATAATCCCTAATATAAAGAGGAATGTGGCCCTTACAAAGGATAAATAACTCTCCCTAGACCGTGGAGCTAGAAGACATCAGTTGTTCTATTTGAACCCAAAGCCTTTGGTCTTCACTAGACCCCGTGTTGCCACATTTATGACTTTTTTTGTGTGTGAAATATTACAACTAGAGTCTTAATAAATTACTTAGATACACAAACTGTCCATAAAAATCTTTATGTAAAAATAGTTAAATGTTCCAAAAAGAGGAAAAGACAACTCTTTTTTTTCCCATTTTCACTGCTAGTCAAAGGAACTCAAATTAAGGCAACTCTAAGATAGCACATGCTCCTTCTAAAACAGCAAAAAGAGCCATAATGCTCGAAGCTGCTTGACTGTTTTAAAACTGGTACATTGGTGCGTTATTAATAGTACTTTTAGATGGAAACAAACTTTTGGGGTATTAATAGGATACTACAGATCAAGACTCCTAGACATGGTTATAGCCATTAACCCTTTGAATTCTACCTCCAAGGGTCTGTTACAAATAGACAATTAAAAAAAAAAATAGGCATGGGGGCCCCTGGGTGACTCAGTCAATTAAGCATTCAACTTTTGGTTTTGGCTCAGGTCCTGATCTCCTGGTTTGTGAGTTTGAGCCCTGTGTTGGGCTCTGTGCTGACAGTGAAAAGCCTGCTTGGGATTCTCTCTGCCCTTCCCCTGCTCACACGTGTGCTCTGTCTCTCAAAATAAATATTTTTTAAAAAGGGAAAATAATGTAATGAATTATGGTTTCATAATGGTTATAACATTTTATACACAATTGGAAAGAACCGTGAGGACTAGACGATGTAATGACCTGAAAAAAAAAGTTTAAAATACAATGTAAATGAACACAGTGGAATATAAAAGCGTATATAACCAATGCTTATATATTTACAGCAGTGTTTCTGCATGAAAAAGGACCAGGAGGTATAGCTAAACTGAAAATAATTCTGTTGAGGTAGTAGGCTGGGAAATTTTGTATGGACATTAGATTGCCTTTCCAAATACGGGTTTTACAAAACGTAGACGGAAAGGGATTCGGGGCCACTGTTTATGCATCCTGTAATTCCCACATTGGGTTCTGTGACATCAGGGTTTGACTTACCAGCAAGCTATTCATTATGTCTTATTTCAACTCTGACGGTTGTCTTGACATTTGACTTTCCCTGGTTTGAGCGATTCACTGCTTGTCAGGCACGAATTTGGCACTGCTGACCTTGTTCTAATCCTGGCATCAGATTGATAATAAACACTGCAGCTCTGAATCTCAAGGGACCTATTGGGAAATTCACTGCTAACTTAGGCATATGAAACCCCTCCAGCACAGAGGGAAAGTCAATGGCCCTCCAGGATATTTATGGATTTTATCTGTTTCTTAAGTAAGTGCTGCTCCATTATTATTCCAAATATGTCTCTAGTTAAAATTAGGAGGGAGATAAACAAGTCTAATTTTTATGGTACCATCTGGTCACAGGCCAATGAAGAACCACTTAAACCCTTTATGGCTAATGTAGGCTTAGGACTGACACATTTCTTCCTTTCAGAACATTTCATTTCTGAATGCATGGTTTGCCGTGCGGTTACATTTTACATCCTAGGAGGGTCAAAGTGACTTGGTTGCTGGGGCGTCCAAATGGCCATCGATCACCACGCCCTATGGGTGGATGGCATCAAAGCTGCCATTCTGTGTATGAGTGACGTCTGTGTGCCTGTCACAGTCATCCACGCACAGGATGTCCCTGTGTTCCATACTGTGGTCGCTGTGCAGGCTGACGCTTACACGTTCTACAGCACTTACTTCTTGCGTTTTCACCATCTCCAAGGTCTCTGGATATGGAAACCCAGCTAAGAGCCTTGAGAGACGAGACTGGAGAGAACTCACGGTGAAGACCCAATTTCATGGACCCCACACGAGTGATCTGTTGGCCCCCGGCCTCTGTCCAGTACTGACCAATCAGAGATGCATGCTACTAAGGGCTAAATACTGTTATTCTAAGGAGTGGTTCTTAAATCTTACTGCGTTTTAGATATCCCAGAGAGGATGTGAAAAAATGCCCCATGGGGTAAGAATCAGGTATCTATATTTTCCACACGTTCTCCAAGAGAGTCTGACGGACACAGTGTGCCACGAAAGCACTTTGTAAGGAAAGTAACTATTAAGAGCAATAGAGCAGGAACCTCTAATCATTTTTATATTCCACCACCTGGAGCTCAGAAGCTGCTCAGTTATTGTTTGTGAATGAGTGTCTAGAGGCAGACTGAATGAATGAATGAACAACTGGGTTAATAAATCAGGGGGCTTTGTCAATGGCACCCGGTCTTGCTAACTTGATTATAAAGTTCATGATTTATAGAGTAGCCTAGCTCAGCCCAAACTGTGATTTCTGCCTTTGAAGTCTCAATTTGATTAAAACACGTTTAGCAAGGAACAATAACCTTCTGAAATGCCGGGGATTATGCAGCTCCGAGGAGCTCTGTGGGGAACAAGCAATTCCGGCAACCAGGACGGGTCTTTGTGAACCTGGAGAGGCCTCTCTGCAAGCCTGTATCGGGGCCAAACATCTGACTCCTCTTAATTACACCCTGTCCTTGCTCCATTCCTTTTCGTCTCTGGCTTCTGGGTCCTGAGTTTTCCCCAAACTGCCAGGGTTGAATGATCTCAAAAATTAGGCTAAGCCTGTCCCCATGGTGCCGGGGCCTGGGGCATGGACAAGTCTCCTTCTCCGTGGAAAAATGGGGAAAAAAAGCATAGGTCGCTTGCTCGCCTACCCTCAACCTCTGTTGCCAAGTTATTCTGCCCAGTGTCATCTGCAGGGAACCGATGCTGTGCCTTCAGTGCAAGAGGAATGAACGCTGAATATGGATTCTGGCCAATCTGCATTTAAATCACAGCTGTGACCCTTTCCAGATGGGAAGCCTGCGGTAGAGATGTCGACGAGGGTTGGGAGTAGACAAAAGGAGAAGCAGTACTACAACATGGTTAAAGCCAAGGCCCTGTGGCCCGTTTGCCTACATTCCGATCCCAGATCTGCCACTTAGGAGCTTGTACATATTCCTTGACCTGCCTGTGACTCAGTTTCCTCATCTGCAAACAGGCGTTAATGATCATAACTCATGCCATTTAGCCATTGTGAGGACTGGGTAAAATTAATACCTAGACAGAATGAGATTGTTCTGTGACCCATAGGTCTCCCTCCCTAAGTGTCATCTCTTACTATAAACATCTATAACACCAGTGATCATGGTGGCTGTTGACCCACGGAAGCATTTAGAGAAGTGGAAACTGTCTCTTCCCCTGAAACGGGGCTCTCGGATCCTCGGCATCTCCTCTCCTCCAACTCCTCCCTGCTCACCCACCCCAGCCTTATTCTGGCATTTATCTCTTTAAACCGGTTGAAGCTGCTGGTTGCACTAGGGTGTTGCTGAGTCATCTGAGGACACGGGGACCTATGTCACGAAGAACTGCGGGCAGAGAGGCCAGCGGGAGACAGATTAGAGGCCTCCGAGGCAGGAGTGAGTCAGCCCGTGGTCCGCGCCTCGCTTCTGAGTGGAGCCGGTCGAGACGGGGCGGCCGTGGGCTCTCAGCCTTTTCCAGTTTCCACCGCACCGAGGCTAATTGCTCAGCGGAACAAATGCAGCTCCCTCCGTAGATGCCCGGGCTGAGTCCTGCCTCCCTCTGGCCTGCTCTCCGTGGCTCCTCTGTCTCCTCCTCCCTCCCCTTCCTTCCTGTCTCCTTCCTGTTTGACTCTTTTCTTTATCATTCCTCCCTGCTCTGATTTCTGGCTTCCCTTCCTTCCTCTTTTCCCACCCTCACCTCCCCCTTCCCTTAGGAGAACTGGAAAACCTCCAGTTTTAAGTCTTCTCTGCCCTCTCGTCTTTCTCCAGACAGCCCAAGACCAGGAGCCATCACACTTTTTCTATGAAGGGCCAGACAGTAAATATTTGGAGCTTGGCAGTCTGTGCGGCTGCTCTCGTGGCATCTCGACTCTGCCGCTGCAGGGTGAAAGCAGCCACGGGCAGTATCTGAGTGAATGGAGATGGCTGTGTTCCAATAAAACTTTATTTTCAAAAACAGGCAGCGGCTGGATTACACGCCATGGCCATAGTTGGCCAAACCCGGGGGAAGATACTATTTCTCCTGTTTACTTCCTTGATGCAGAGACCACAAACTCGTTAACAACCGATGATCCATTTAGGTGCTAAAAGCTAGGAAATATATAATTTTGCCAGTTATGTCCATCCCAGAAATTCGAGTTAAAAAGACGAGTGCAAGACAGATATCTGACTAGAAGAGCACACAGATTCAACAAGGCAAGAATTTGCCTCCATCTTATAGTGAATGAGGGGGTCAGAGGCTTGGGGAGATTTTCATACTGCACAGTGATTGAGTGATTACTTTTTGCGACTCCCTCCCTAGAGAGGCACCTAATGTCCTTCCTAAAGAAAATGGCATCCCCTTCATCAGAAGAGATATTTGATGAAGTCAGCCCTGTAAAAGTGTGCCTGTAGTGTTTTCTTTAAAACAATGTTTGTTTATTTTGAGAGAGTGTGAGTGGGGGAGGGACACAGAGAGAGAGGGAGAGACAATCCTAAGCAGGCTCTGCATTGTCAGCGCAGAGCCCAACACGGGGCTTGATCTCACAAACTGTGAGATCGTGACCTGAGCCGAAACCAAGGCTCGGACAGTTAACAGACTGAACCACCCAGGTGCCCCCGCCTGTAGCGCTGGCACGCACCAGTGAGTTCTGTGTCAGCACCAAGCTCAGTCGTGGGTCCTAAGGGAGACAAAGGGGCAGCAAGAACGGACACGATAGCGTCTGCCCTCCAGGGACTGAGAACGCAGTGCCCCTTAGTGGCACAAGGAAGTGGGGAGGTCCGCAGTGAGCAGGCATGTAATACGTGCCAAGCACTAGATTAGTTTGTGTTTGCTTTCACATAAGCCCCAAACAGCTCCAATAGAGAGGTAAGGAAACTGGAACGCCGAGAAGGTAATTTGCCCAAGATCACACAGCGAGGGAGTTGGGGAACCTTCCACCTTTCCCCTTCACGCGTGATGCTCTGCCGAAGGCCACCAGAACGCCGTGAGCGCGGCGCTAAAGGGGGTCACGGTTTATGAACGCTATCTAGTGGAGAGCTGTGGTCTTTAAGGAGACCTTAAAGGGGGACACGTGGGCTGAAGGGTAGGTCAGACACCCAATCATCAAACGGGTTCAGGAGCAGATTGGAAGAAGGAACTCCATTTTTAAAGGGGGTTTCATGCAAGAGTCCGTGCTTATCTGAAAAAACTTCGGTAGAATTTGAGACACTGCAGAAAGTTGAATGAGGAAAATGTTTAGGGGTCCCTCACTGATCTCCTCAACCAGCGCTGCCCACGCATTCCTAAGTCAGCCTAAGAAGACAGGCCAGGCCACCCAAGCTGTGGGGGTGTCCAGCTCTCCCCAAGACTCGGACGTGAGCGCAAAGATATTAAGCTGGGAAGTTGGACTAGGGCGGGGAGGAGGATATTAACGACCCATCCAGTGGCTCAGAGCAATTTATGAGAATCCTAATTAGATACACAAAGAGCTTCTGCAATCACAAAACCACTCTCTACTCTGGCTGGCAGCATGGGGTCCCTTCCCACCCAAACCCACCCTGCCTGCTTCACTGAAAGAGAGGCCAACAGATAAAAGAATTGGGAGCACTGACAGACCCACTCAGAAGTAGGGAGTGGGCTTCCCCACCAACTCCCTCCAGCACTCCCCAGTCCAAGGTCTGTGAGCACTGTTCTCCTGGAGTGGTGCTTTCCAAAGCTTTAGAGAGTCTATTGTAGCAAGACGTCTGACTGACACAAGAGCAGAGTGTGCGGACCCTTCTAATCTCACATCAATCTGGATGAGTCTTTAAAACGATTGCTGGTGGGGGCACCTGAGTGGCTCAGTCGGCGAAGCGTCCGACTTCAGCTCAGGTCATGATCTCACGGTTCGTGAGTTAGAGCCCTGCATTGGGCTCTGTGCTGACAGCCCAGAGCCTGGAGCCTCCTTCAGATTCTGTCTCCCTCTCTCTCTGCCCCTCCTCACTCATGCTTGGTCTCCCTCTCTCTCTCTCAAAGATAAATAAACATTAAAAAACAATTTAAAACGACTGCTTGCAAAGTTGCAGTTACAAAGGGGCAAAGGGCCCCCAACGTACCTGTCCAAGTGAAACGATATATATGGTATCTTTCAAATATGTCACATATGATATCTGTCATACGTGCTCAGATAGGATATAACTGGGGTCACTAGTTTTAAACTGGGAGAGTCCCAACAAAATGGGTTGAGTTAATCACCCTATTAATGCAATATTAACACAGGGGCTGTATGTGTCATACCTCTCAAATATTTGACATGATATCTATCATATAGATGTAGATATAAGTGCAGTGAAATACAGCATATAGCTTATAAAGATGTACGATATACATACATATATTTGGTTTTATTTGTTCGGTGAACTCGGACGAGATACCAGGGACAAGTAATGTATTTCTGGGTTTAAAAATAAACCAACAGCCATGAAAACTGAGCCAAGTACAAAGAGGAAGATTAAATGTGTCTCTGTGCTAGAGCATATTATTTATAGCTAAGGTGATCTGGCCACTAGCAACCGAGGATTTGCCCCTGGAGCATGGCCCCTGAGCAAGACGATCAGAACCGGAGTTACACGAACCATAAAAAAATCCATACAGGGTGTTGTCCATAGACCAGGAGCAGCTTGTTAGAAATGCAGAATCTGACCCCTGCGCTTGCTTCCCCCATCCCCCGACTGACCCACCGAACCAGAATCTGCACTTTAACAAGATCCCCAGGTGATTCCTGTTTACGTCAAAGTCTGAAAGCTCTGCCTTGGCTCTCTTAACCCAACAGAGCCTCATTTTCCTGCTCTGCAAAATGGGGATAAGATCTGCCCCAGAGTAATGTGTGAAGGGCTGCTAAGAATATTTGTGAGGTACTTGGCCCTGTGCTGGGCCACTGACAACAGGCTCCAACAACTGTTTTCCTTCCTTTTCCCAACATCACTGGCTGCTGAACAGTATTATCATACAGTCTTGTTCTCCTCAATATCTACTTGCTGGCCTCTATACGCCCACAGGGCTTTAACCTCTATGATCTTCCATCCATCTCTTCAAATCCCAGGATCACATTTTTAAAAAGTACAAAATCCGTAAGATTGATGGGACCTAACATCTCTCATTCAACCTCTCCTGTGAAGCCAGAAATGCCGTTTTTTAGGTCCCAGACTTACTTACTCTTTATTTCTCACTCAAGTGTCACCTTTTAGGTGCCAGGGAGATACCAGATACTCAACAGATATTTGCCACTTGCTGGATGAATTAATGAATGAGGCTCTATGAACTCAGGCCATTCTATTTTTTGTCTAAATCTTACTATACCTATTCTTTATGACTTACTCTGCCTTTTCATTCTTCCATTAAAAAACTCAAGTGTATCCCATATTTCCTCTGGACTCCTCTCTCACCTATCCAAGATACCTAAGAATATATAGCCACATATATGTATATGTTACTTCATATTTATGAATTATTATAATAAGCTTGCATCTTGACATTAGATATTTTAAGTTTGTACATTGCCAACCAACTGGACTGTAAGTTCCCTGAAGGAGAGAAGAAAAAGACCATGACATTCCCCTCTAGGAAAGTGTGTTTCCCAGTAAATGTTGGATACTGATGATCAATGCTGAAAAGTACTCATGAGTGTTGTTACTAAAGTACTGAGAAGCAAAGATCCCCGTGGGGCACTCCACTATTTCAGAAAGGATACAGCAATCAGACAGGAAAAGGAAGGCGAGCTCTTATTGGGATTCTGCGTACCTCTTAAGGGAAATCAGCAGTCCATCTCCTAGGGAAATGCCTGGCAGGCTTCACGTAAGAGGCTCCCCCAATAACTAAATGCTCCACTCAAAGGTTGTATTTACACAGCTCATTAGGAGAATTTTTTATACTTTTAACGCACATTAGACTCGTAATCGTCCACCAAAGCTACTCTATAACAAGAGATAAACACTCCATTCTAGAGGATGAATAATAATTAGGTACTGCTTAGCACTGTGCTCTTTACAGGTCTAATTTTAGAGCATAATTAATCCTGCTGAAGCTGCATAAGTGAAATATTTATGCAGTTGTGTTAATTCATGTATTTACTCCTAGAGAGACATTCAGAATTGGACGTGCCTTTGCGAGAAGATTATCTTAAGACACCCCCTGGAGCAACGTCATTTTCTCTCTAATGTCTTTGCTTCCAGATGGCCTCTAGAGATGAAGCCGAGAAGACACGTGTCCCAATCCTGACAGTCTGACCGGGAAAGCAATGATTGAGGACAGAAAATATGTGTAAGAATCTAGATGCTCTGCTACTACCAGGAACACACTTTTGACCTATCTGGATGCCTGTATTTTGTACTTTTTATTTGCCACAAAGAGCGCATTTTATGTTCGGCACCATAAAGGTTGTTTCCATGATACTATTAACCACCAATACGATACTAAATAGGCTACACTGAATATTGGAGTTGTGGATGGACAACAATGAGGAGGAGGTGGAGACTGGTAATGATGAGGATGGTGGTGACGATGATCATGCTGGTGATAAAATGGTGATGGTGGTGATGGTGATGATGATGATGATGGTGGTGATGGTGATAAGGACAGTGATGATGGTGATGGGGATGGTCGTGATGGTGATGATGGTGATGGGGATGGTGGTGATAAGGACAGTGATGATGGTGATGGGGATGGTGGTGATGATGGTGATGGGGATGGTGGTGATAAGGACAGTGATGATGGTGATGGGGATGGTGGTGATGATGGTGATGGGGATGGTGGTGATTAGGACAGTGATGATGGTGTTGGTGATGATGATATAATGATAATGATGGTGATGACGATAATGGCGATGGTCCTGATGATGATGGAGATGATGATGGTAATAGCTTGCATTTATTGAACCACTTCTATTTCCAGGTGCTGGGCCTAGCTAAGCTCTTTACAGGTATCCTTTCATTTCATCCACATGCCAGACTTATCAAGGAAATATTTCTGCAAGCGTTCATTCACAGATGAGTAAACTGAGGCTAAGGAAGATCACCCCCTTCATAGAAGTATTTGTCAGTGGGGCAAAAGATTTCAGTTCAGAGATATACTAGATTACTTCTTCCTGAAGGGTCTATAAATCTCATGGATACAATTATCCAACTTTGATAGACATCGTTGGGAATTAAATGAAACAGGAGTGTGACATCATTGATCCCCTTCCAGATTAAGGCCCCTGACGTAGACGCTCTACCACTTTCCATTTCCCCCTCTGTGAAATGGGCATAAGCAACACTGAACGTCATAAAGTTATCATGGATATTAAAGAACACAGGTAACGTATGCAGTCTGGCAGCTGGCTCCCAACTCTCCACCCCTCTCTGTGTCCACACCCCTGGTCATATAACTCCAAACTCCTCCCATAAAAGGCAGAGTGTACCTCTGATCCCTTTACTTTGGGCTTGGCAATCTGACTTGCTTTAGACCGAAGGGTGTTAGCAGATGTGAACACGGCCAACCAGAGACTTGAACAGCACGTGTCCAGTTAGATGTCCTTCTCTGTGCCTATGACATAGCCGAGAAAAGAGCTTCTGCCAGGCAGCCTGCTGCCCTTTTGGCCTGAGACCCAGAATAAACACACGCAGAGCAGAGACCACACATTTGGTCCACGGACGCACAGCGGGGGCCAGAGCCACCAAGGCCACCACAGCCTGACACAGAGCCCCTCCACTGAACCTGTACTCCCACAGGCAAAACAAATGCTTACCGGAATATGCCTCTAAGATTTCACAGCCAGAGCTGACCGACACAGCCACAAATCACGATTACACAACAGAGAACACAGATCGTGATCAGAAGAAGGTGCAAATGCCCCACAGGGAATTCACAGGATCAGACGTTCTTATTTGGGAGTTAAATATAAAACACATTTAGATGTTTGATGGTACTTTGAGAGTCAAGGGCTTAATTCCGGGAGCAGAGAAGAGGGTGCATTGAATGATGCACCTTGTTCAGATCCACACCACGCTGTGTACTAACCTCTGCCCATTTCAATATTCTATCTGACTGCAGTGTTGACGGATCTGCCTCTCCCAGCTGCAGAGGCACAGCGTCCTGTGTAACCATCTCTGAATAGGGCCTCCAGCCGTCCTTGAGTACAGCTTCTGACCGGGGCCCGAACTTCTGTACCCCGCTCACGCCCACTCAAGTCTTCAGGCGTCACTGGCCATGAGGCTCACTTTGCTTTTCCCTTCTCAGTGTTGGCAATTCAAAGGGACACCCACATGCCATTGGAGCCAGGACGGGATCCTAAAACCCGTGGCGTGGAACTCTCGTGTGCTGAGGTCACCGACCAGGGAGTACGGAAGGCCAGACTGAAGGAAATGTTGGCTGGAGACACAGTCGGCCCAATTACCTACACCGATCCGTACATGCCAAAGTCCCATTAGACTGTGAGACCCACGGGGGTGGGATCTATCTTTTGGTCTGTTGAGCAAGAGGCAGACTTTATTCCTTTCTACAGACTGCTTCTCCTTCACCCCTCCACGGGATAATAACAGGAGCTGTTTGTGTTAGAACAACATAACCCCACCCCTCAGGCACTCCTGATGGGCCCAGGAAAAAGAGGTTGATTCAAAATGCATCAGGAATCCTTCCTCTGCAATGTGAAATTTAGAATTTAGAGAACAGAGCTTAGGACTGGAGCTGAGTTCATGCAGAGTCATGGTTTCTCTGGCCCAGCACTACTAACATTTGGGGTCAGGTGATTCTGTGTTTTGAGATGTGGAGGGCTGTCCTGGATGCCGTAAGATGTATGCCAGTACCCTGGCCTCTACCCACTAGAATCCAGGAGCAAACGGCCTCCCAATCATGACAAAGATGTCTCCAGACATAGCCCAATACCCACTGGGAGCCCAAACTGTCCCCAGTGAGACCTGGTGCTCTAGGACAGATCTACGAATTCCTGCTATTAAGACTCCAGGATCGCTCTGGTTCCTGTTTTCTTTTCTCTAAGCCTATTTGCTCAACCCTTCCCTCAATTCACTGAGATAGACACTTCTGCATCCTTAAAATAAATCCCCTTTGACAGTTTCATTGTCTAAAACTGGTTTCTGTTACAAGCAACCTAAAAAACGTGGTGTCGTGTGAGAGGCCCCTGACCAAGAGTGAGCGAGCTCACCCTACCAAGGTCTACTGGAAAGCCAATCAGAAAACAGAGCGCAAGGGTGTCATGTCCCCCGAAAGTTAGGGGGTCACCCAAGGTCTTACCATCACCCACAAACTGGAGCAGGGCCAGGTCAATCTGCCTCTTCCAAGGGGAGCCCTTCTGGAGAGCAATTCCGTAGCCAGTGGTGGCGAAGATGTACCCGCTCCCGATGGTCACCAGCTTGCAGCCTTCATCCCTCCCAGCCTTGTAATTCAAGACCGCAGCATCGTAGATGAAAGCGTCCAGTTTCCTGCAATGATAAAAAACCAGGGGGTCATGGGGATGGCGGGGTACCATTTCGGGGCCCAGCTCCTGGGGCCCGAGGCAGCACCTCACACTGTCTTTCACACCACACGGGGTGACTCATGGCCACTTCGTCCCCTCGTCATAAAAGGATCTATTTTTAATGAGGAGATAAAAGCCAGAAGCTTTTCTCTCCAAGTTACAGGAGTCAGCCAAATAAAGACATAAAGAATCCTTATGCCCAAGTGAGTAAACAGTTGAGTTTGCTGGTTTGTTAAGCACTTAGCACTCCCAACAGTGGAGAACAGCGGCCTATTTAGAAAGGTTTGCATCAGACCAAAATAAACCATTAAGGTACAGGAGAATTTGGTGGAGGCTGCAGGAAGGGAGAGCGAGTACATAGGAATGATGTCTTTTCCTCCCAGAGGAAACATGTTTACTGTCTATGTATATTACAGAAATTATTACATGATAAGTTTTAGAAACCTCAATAATATAGAAAGTATCAAAAATACAATTAAAATTTAAATTGCCCATAATTCCATAATTCAGAAGCAGAGGTTAACACACTGGTGAACAGCCTTCCAAATTTCTCAGGCAGTTGTACACATGTATGCTTGCACACACACCCACACCTTTAAAAAAATTCTTTTTAATTTTTTAAAATGTTTTATTATTTACTCTTGAGAGAGAGAGAGAGAGAGAGAGAGAGAGAGCAAGCGTGAGTCGGGGAGGGGCAGAGAGAGAGGGAGACACAGATTCCTAAACAGGCTCCAGGCTCTGAGCTGTCAGCACCAGGGCCTGACACGGTGCCTGAACTCACGAACCGCGAGATCATGACCTGAGCCAAAGTCAGAGGCTTAATGAACAAAGTCAGAGGCTTAATGAACTTAACGAACAAAGTCAGAGGCGCCCCCATACCCACGTGTTTTAAAACAGGGGTTGGCAAACGTCTTCTGTAAAGACAAGATAATCAGTTAAGCTTTGTGAGCCACACAATCTCTATCACAACCTCTCAACTCTGTTGCTGTAGCATGTTTTGGGCTGGTCCCCCCCACCCCCAACAAATTCCTATGTTGAAGCCCTAACCCCCGGCATGTCAGAATCTGACCTCGTTTGGACATAAGGTCATTGCAGATGTGATTCGTTAGCCTAAGGTCACATGGGGGACGTGTGGGCCCCCAAACCACTATAAAAAAGGGGGAAATTTGACCACAGACACACAGGCAAGGAGACCACCACCATGGGGAGGCTGGAGTTCACACTGTCACAAGCCAAGAAGCTACCAGATGCTGAGAGAGAGGCCCCGGAACAGATACTACCCTCGTGCCCTCAGAGCCAGCACAGCCCTGCGGACCCCTTGGTATCAGATTCCAGCCCCACAACAGTGAGACCGAAAAATTCCTATTGTGTAAGCCTCTCAGTTTCTAGTACTTTGTTCTTGCAGACCTAGGAAGTGAGTACACAACACAAAAGCGGCCCTAAATAATGCAGAAGTGAATGAACTCAGCTCTGTTCCAATAAAAGGTTATTTATAAACACAGATTGGCCCGTGGGCCATAGTGTGTCCTTGTTTCAACCTGAAAATTATCATTATTCCATACAAACTACTTCCCAAGTTGCCTTCTTTGCTTGTTGCCATGTCAATAACATAGCACATTTTTTTTCCCTTTGTGGATGTATTTATTTTTATTAAGATCGAATAAAGTGCCACATAAATTTGTACCCATTCTACATCCTGGAAATCACCACGCAGATTAAGGCATCAAACGTTATCATCTCAGAAGTCCTGCATGACCCTTCCCAGCCCACGCCCCCAAAAGGCAAGCATTAAATTGTCCCTCGATACCGTGGCTGTACCTCTTTCATTACCCAGGTCACTGTCAGTGGGTATGAGTACTGTTCGCAATTTTTAAAAGTATTTAACAAGGCTGAAGTGGTTGCCCTTGTACATGGGGATGGATGGCTCAAAACTAGGTAGGGATGGGATGGGATGTCCTCAAGTAGATAGAAAAGCTAAATCGGAGATTACTCGACGTCCTGGTACTTTCTCAACTTTACTGCCTTTCTTTATTTAACAAGAACACATAAAACAGTGAAGCAAAGAAAAATAAAAGTGGCAGGGAAAGGAGGTAAAATGTTGCATTCTTTCAGAGACAGCTGCTGAAGGCCTCCCGATGGGAATAAAACTATTTGGAAGGTTTACAGCAGCATGCTTCATTTTAATTTTTTGTTTCTGTAATGGTTAGAGGTGGGGCAAGACTGCAAGGCTCATCTCACCAACACAAAGACTCTAAAGTCTTTCTCCCAAGGCTGCAGAACTGAGGGTTTGGGATTATAGTCAGAGAGTATTAAAAGGGGATGAGATCATCCAAGTGGAAGGGGAAGGAAACTAAGCATTGTTAATGGTGATGGTAAACCAGAGCTGATGAACCAAGAGGAAACAGCCTTCTGGACAGCCAGTAATGCAGAGAGCTGTGGAAATATGAGATGGAGAGTCAAGAACAATTTGTACATGAAGGCGGGGGAGCGTGTGACAGGAGCAGTGGATGGGCAGGTAGAGGGGCTTGGGATTCTCTAGTAGACTCGGAGACGGTGGGACCTCGGGAAACTCACTTCCTTCTTTTGGATTGCCAGTTCCTCATCTGTGAGGTGGTCACTGGGGTGCTGCTGAGATACTCCTCTAGCTGTGGCATTTTGATTCCACAAGCCAAGAGTCATCTTCTGTGACTATCAGTAGGGAAACTGAGGCTCTTGATGACATGTGTATCCTGAGGACTTGGGGCCATGGATGGCATCTGTCTTCTTCATGAAACTTACGTGCTTGCAACGTCAATACCTTAACATATTAAGGTTGCCATGGAGATGCTGGGAACGTGGGTTTTGCTGAGACTTCCTAAGCCTCATCCCACTCTCTCAATTCTCAAAAAGACATAAAACAAAAAACAAAAATACACACATACATGCATACAGGGGCATTCAAATGTTAAGACCATCTGTATGTGTGAGGTGAAATCTCTCCCTATCCTGGTAAGCCACCACACATTGAAGCGTTTCTGGGATAGAAATCCCAGTGCGGTTTTAACCGGTTTTTACTGGAAATCCCAGTGTGGTTTTAACTGCACCTGGCAACCATCAAGAGCTATCCAACAGCAGCTTAAATCACCATTTTATGGACAGGCACAGATTTTTGCAAATCATTACCATTATCTCATGATAAAATATTCTTCAGCTGAGCACAAAACGACCAGATGAGCAGAAAGAAAAAAGGAAGTTTTCTCAGGAAACAAAGTTTGCAAAAGTAAGATGCTGTTAAGGCAGAGGGAGGACAATCGCAAAAGACCCGAGTGAATGAAGCAGTTCCACACACTGGTGTGTATGGTGTGGGCTGGTGGCCAGGAAGGGCCACAGAGAGGCCTGGCGCGGGTCTCAGGCCCGCATCAGAACCAAAAGGAGGACAGTGCAGGAAGGAAACTGCAGGGCCCTGTGATGTTGGTTTTCTCTCCCTCATCAGTGATTCTAGAGAGCTGAGGTCTAAATGCAATGGTCACAGACACCTGCGTGTTTACAAACATCCTGGGGCTTGCACAGCAATCTCCCCCCCCCACCCCCCCCTAGATAGCTGGTCCTCACAGCGCTTTGCAAAAGAGGAGGGAGATATACAATTGGTATTGTTCTTTTCCTATGTGGTCTATGAGCAGAGCGGGTCCCATGGGGCTAAGGCAAACGGAAGCCCGTTTATATCACTGTCTCTGTGACAGTGCTGCCCAGTAGAGCTTCTGAAACCAACGCTGCACGTCTACTCTGTCTGATGTGGCTATCACGCATTTGAAGTGCGGTTCGTGCAAGTGGGGAGCTGAGTTTTTATTTTTATTTCCTCACATTAATTTAGATTGTCGTTAAGTTGTCGCTCACGGCTGGTTGCTCCTTAAGTGGACGACATAGCTCCAGGTGGGCAGGGGAAGGCTGTGGGGAGCGGGTTCCCTCCTTGCTCTGACCCAAAGAGGTATACCTGCTCTCTTTTCAATTGAGAGAAAAATGTTCCTATTTTTTAAAAGAAGAAATTGAGACGTGCTGACATCCTCAAGAGTGGGCTCTGTGGTCAAAGACTCGGAGCCAGGGGCCTGTGTTTCCGAGCCCCAGTCTTCTCTCTGCAAAGTGGGATGGACAATCTCTGCCCTTGGGGGGCTTTGGGAACAAGGTGAGGTTACGTGAGTAAAATGTGTGCACCGTGTCTGGCACAAAACAAATGCTTGAAACACACTGATGCGTTCAATCGAATTCAGATTTTATGGCCTTTTCCACGACGTTCTGTGCACTGCCTGTGACCAATCCAGTCCCGGGTACTTGACACGCATTGTCTCATCCCACTGAGTCCTGCTATCAGGGCACGGGTGGATGTGTGGCTGCCATCCCCATGGCCAGGTGAGGAAACGGAGGCAGTGGAGGGCCACGTGACTCACACCGTCTGGTGTCACCACAGTGTCTGGCCTTCCACACAGTCTGATGCCAGAGGCCACAGACACAACCACTGTGGCCACGAGGTTCTGTGACACTTGCAGGGTAGACCAAGGCAAGTCTGTATTTTGCTCATGAAATTCAGACCGGCGGGCACAGCTGTGAGTCAAGCCCGGCGCTACGAGAGAAGCCGGGATCAGAGCCTGGCTGCAACAGCCTCGATGGGTCAGCTTCACGTGTCTCTTTCCCAACAGATGCACAGCCACGGAGGGTCCAGAGTCTCCCCCGCAGAAACCTTCTCTCACCCCCAGCACACCCCACCCCTGCCTTCAGGACACGTGTAGGCATAGACGCCACAGCTCCCGTTGGTGCAGGGTCCGGAAGAGAAAAGCCACCTAAAACGGAAGCATCTGGGGGCCCGGAGCTGAGATTTCGGGAGACAGCCAGCTATCAGGACGCAGCGTGGTAGCTGACAGCCCCTGGGTGTGAAGCAGCAGGAAGTAAAGCCGGCCCGGCAGGAAAGAGGCCCCAGAGCTCACAGGAGTCCCCGGGACACTGGGGGGCTCACAGGTAAGGAAGCCAGTCATGCTTCTCTGCTCCGTGTTTCCCGCTCCTGCTTTTCAAGAGGAAACCGTCTTCGTCCCGCCTTCCCAGCTCCTGCCCATGTCCCATGGCTGTCACAGGCTGGAAGCTTCTCCCACGGGCCAGCGGAGGCCTAAAGGAGGGGATCTGAGAGTAGCCATGGGGACAAAGCCCCTACCTGGTCCACCTCTCTGCCTGTCCTCCCCACAGAAGGGCCATCTCTTCTCCAAACATTTGTGACAAGTGAACGGCCACCTTGGCTCCCCAGCCTGAGGTGTGGAACAGAATTGGAGCCCCAAATGAATGCAGTGCTGTGCTGTGTGTGCTGTGTGTGTGTTTGCTGTGCTGGCCCACCCCCCGCCATGCATCGTAGAGGCGGTGTGGGTGCCCTTGCTCGCTTCCTGTCACTGGCAGTCCTCAAGGAAAGCAAATGATTAAAACCGGCAGCCATTCGGGATGGGGGGTGGGGAGCAGTAACACTTCCGTCTGCCGATGTGCCAACATGCAAAGTAAGGAGGATGTCACACGTGCCCCGTGCTACTTTAACCGAGCACTTTCCTGCCAGAGTTTTTGACGGCTCTGAAGAGGCTGCTACAGCTTTCTCGAGTGTGTCGATCTGACGCTGTCACCGGGGTCGGTGTCCCTTCTGCCAGCGTGGTGGCCTCAGAGTTCACTCCTTGCCCCAAGACTGCCTGTCGGCCAATCTGATGCCCCCAACACGAGGGAAGGCCACGGCCCCGAGGCAAGGCCTGGCCCTTTGGGGAAAGGGACTTGTATGGCGAGGCAGCTTGACATTTCCTAATCAAAAGTTTCCGGTTTTAGCTCATCATCTCCTTCTGCATGTTTTCAGATGCTCTCTGGGGGTCTCAGTACATTTAAAGGCTAATTATATCGTTAGAGTTAATTATTCATCCATTAACATTCAAGAAGCCTTTAACGAGACACTGACTTGTTCTGATGAATTAATGAATCTGGAGTGTGGACGGGTGTGTCTGTGCCTGCGCACGTGTGTTTTGGAGTCTAGTCTAAAGTGTTATGAAAATTAAACACCTCTTGGATGATAACTGGATGTACGTTGGAGCTCACGTGCGAGCCTAGCCAGAACGGAAATGCAGCGGCCAGAAATTCAGGCCAATCAGGGCGTTGGGACGCCTGGGAGTGGGGCTCGGGTGACTCCGCAGTCTCCGCCAGTGAGGCCCCCCGCACGGGACCTCTGTGAGCTTGGGTTTTCCCACGTGGAAGAAGAGGAAATGACACCTCTTTCTCAGGGTGGCTGTTGGATGGACGAAGACAGATGTGAACATGTTCTGTAAATTCAGGCGCAAGTTCAGGGGCTGGCGTGGCCGTGATGACGTCAGTGTGCGCACAGGCGAAGGCGGTATGGATCCTCAGCAAGCACCCAGACACAAGGCTGTTGGGCGGTTGAGGGTGTTCATGGGCCCAAGAAGTGGTACCACTGAGGCATGACAACCCTTGGAACTACCTGCTTGGGGAAGAGACCCTCAGCACGCACAGGCTGTACCTGCCGTCGGCACGGGATGGTCTAAAACTGGCTTTACGAAAGTGGCTTAGAATCACATCTGGACTCCCAGTTTGTGAATATAAGCTATAAAATTAGAGTTATATGGACACGGATGCATTTTCACTAGGGAAGCATTTTTTTTTTTTTTTCAGAGCAAACTCCATTAAGCTAATCTAATTCCTAGATCGATGTCTCCTACAGCCTAGTTATTGTTTCCAACTTTTCTGGAAACTGTTTTCACTGGGATCAATTCTTTTGTGTTTAAATTTTATAAGGATTTGACTCACTGATCAGTGTTTGGACCACAACAAACTTGACTAATTTATAGCTGCTGCCATTTTGAGTTCCTTGTATGGTTATTATTTCCACTAAAGTTCAATTCTCCTGAGTCAAAATTGTGCAGAGACCCAAACTTGCTGGGGAAAGTTTGAGTCATCTATGGATTTTTAGTCAATAACAAATTTCACCCTGTGTGCTTTTAACTGTTGTCAGTTTAATTTGTATGGATTATGTCTACTGGTGATGATAGTGGCCGGGAACTGGGTTTTAAAAAGACTGATAGTTAATATTTATTTTTTAGCTGAGAAAATTCTTAGCGATTTTGTGAGACAGAGACAGAGAAAGGCAGAGAAGGAGGGAGAGAGAAGGAGGTAGAGATATGGATGGAAGCGGGCACCAAGGAAAACAGGAAGAGAAAGAGAACGAGAAAGAGGGAATCAGAAAAAGAGATGGTGAAGGGGACACAGTAAGTCACAGACAAGGAGAGAATAAGAAACGGGGAGATGGGAGAGAGAGAGAGAGAATAAGAGACACAGAAGAGGGGGTGTACCCTTTGCCTACTGATGAATAACCTCAAAAGTAAGAAATAGTTGGAAAAAAAATACAGCAAATCCTTGCTTTGTTTCTGTTCAATTCAACAATGGACCCAACTAGCCATGTCCAAGGAGTTGACAGGTCGTGTAACACTGTCTTTTTCTTTTACTATTTTCCAACAAGGCAACCGAGGCCCTAAGATCTCTGCCTAAGGCCTCCCACAGTCCAGGATTCCAGACCAGTCCATGACTTGCCCAAGCAATGTGCCTTCAGAACACCGCTGTGGGGCTTCCTCACATGGGATGTGGGGTCAGAGGAACAAGACCGTGGCACGTAGAGTGAGTCTGTGTGTTTCTCTAAGCCTTGATTTCCCCACCTGACCAGAAGGAAAACAATCTCCCTCACATGGCTGTATACTGGTTGGATGAAGTAACAACTACAAACATGTTCTGGTGAGTTCTAAGGCGCTAGGCAAATGCTATGCTTCTTCACCCCACAATTCACGTTCCGACATTGGAAAAATACAGATTCCTTCTGGAATATAAAGCTTTTATACAGAGTCCCTTAGATTACCCTCTTCAAGGGTTGGGATCATGCTAACCATTCCACTGCTAATTCCGTGGCGCATGGCCTGTTATAAAGAATGCTCAGGGGCACCTGGGTGGCTCAGTTGAGTGAGCACCCGACTTCGGCTCAGGTCGTGATCTCACGGTTTGTGAGTTCGAGCCCTGCGTCGGGCTCTGTGCTGACAGCTCAGAGCCTGGAGCCTGCTTTGGATTCTGTGTCTCCTTCTCTTTCTGCCCCTCTCCCCACCCTCAAAAATAAGTAAACATTTAAAAAAAGAGTGCTCAAAAATTTTTTCTTAGACTTTTCTCGAATGTCTGCCGTGTGCCAGACACTATGTTATTTGCCTACATATCTCATTTAACCCTACCTACCCTGTTTTCCTAAGCCGAGGAGCCAAAATTAGCATCATTTTATGCATAGGAAGACTGGGGTGTACGGGGTTGATTGACTTGTCCCAGGCCCCACAGCTGGACGTTGGCAGAGTGGGGATTCCAATCCAGGACACTCAGTTTGGAGGCATCACATTATACTGCTGCTAGTGACAGTGACACTGCTGAGCCTGTCACACCAAAACTGCAAGACGGGCAATTGCAAGGACCGAAAGCCATATGAAAATGAAGGAAAGAATAGAAAAAAAAATCAACATTTGATAAAATGCTGTTATGCATCAGATACAGTGCCGAGTACTTTCCCTAGAGTCAATTCACTTAATTCCAGGGGATGGGACTGTACAGATGTGGGGAAAGCTCAGAGAGGTTATTTATTTGCCAGAAGTCACAGAGGTGGTCGTTATCACAGCCAGGGTATGCATCTAGTCATTTCTCACTCCCAGGCAGATATTCTGCACCAAGAGTCCACCCAGAAAATAAGCCAATCAGTCACCCAAATAAGACTGAGCTTTTTCAAGAAGGTATATATACTTTGACTCAGATATTCTCCTTCTTGAGATTATCCCTAGAGAACTACAGAGGACTCATCCGGATTTTTTTTTCAGATTTTAAAATTTTCTTTCTTTTTTTTTTTAATTAAATAGAACTTATTGTCAAATTGGTTTCCATATAACACCTAGTGCTCATCCCAACAGGTGCCCTCCTCAGTGCCCATCACCCACTTTCCCCTCTCCCCCATCCCTCCATCAACCCTGTTTGTTCTCTGTATTTAAGAGTCTCTTATGGTTTGCCTCCTTCCCTCTCTGTAACTTTTTTTTCCCTCCCCCCCCCCCCACTATGGTCTTCTGTTAAGTTTCTCAGGATCCACATAAGAGTGAAAACATATGGGACCTGTCTTTCTCTGCCTGACTTATTTCACTTAGCATAATACTCTCCATTTCCAGCCATGTTGCTGCAAATGGCCAGATTTTATTCTTTCTCATTGCCAAGTAGTATTCCATTGTATATATAAACCACATCTTATTTATCCATTTGTCAGTTGACAGACATTTAGGCTCTTTCCATAATTTGGCTATTGTTGAAACTGAGCTATAAACATTGGGGTACATGTGCCCCTATTCATCAGACAGTCTCTTTAACATATGGTGCTGGGAGAACTAGACAGCAACATGCAGAAGAATGAAACTAGATCACTTTCTTACACCATACACAAAAATAAACTCAAGGGGTGCCTGGGTGGCTCAGTCGGTTAAGCGGCCGACTTCAGCTCAGGTCATGATCTCGCAGTCCGTGAGTTCAAGCCCCACGTCGGGCTCTGTGCTGACAGCTCAGAGCCTGGAGCCTGTTTCGGATTCTGTGTCTCCCTCTCTCTGACCCTCCCCCGTTCATGCTTTGTCTCTCTCTGTCTCAAAATAAATAAACGTTAAAAAAAAAAAAAAATTTTTTTACAAAAATAAACTCAAAATGGATGAAGGACCTGAATGTGAGACAGGAAACCATCAAAACCCTAGAGGAGAAAACAGGAGAAACCTCTTTGACCTCAGTTGCAGCAATTTCTTACTCGACTCATCTCCAAAGGCAAGAGAATTAAAAGCAAAAATGAACTATTGGGACCTCAACAAGATAAAAAGCTTCTGAACTGCAAAGGAAACAATCAATAAAACTAAAAGGCAACCGACAGAATGGGAAAAGATATTTGCAAATGACATATCGGATAAAGGGCTAGTATCCAAAATTTATAAAGAACTCACCAAACCCCACACCCGAAAAACAAATAATCCAGTAAAGAAATGGGCAGAAGACATGAATAGACACTTCTCCAAAGAAGACATCCAGATGGCCAACAGATACATGAAACAATGCTCAATGTCACTCCTCATCAGGGAAATACAATCTAAACAAAACTAAAAGGCAACTGACAGAATGGATAACAATATTTGCAAATGGCATATAAGATAAAGGGTTAGTATCCAAAATCTATAAAGAACTCACTAAACTCAATACCTGAAAAACAAATAATCCAGTGAAGAAATGGGCAGAAGACATGAATAGACACTTTTCCAAAGACATCCAGATGGCCAACAAACATATGAAAAGATGCTCAATGTCGCTCCTCATCAGGGAAACACCAATCAAAACCACACTCAGATACCACCTCACACCAGTCAGAGGGGCTAAAATGAACAAATCGGGAGACTATAGATGCTGGAGAGGATATGGAGAAACAGGAACCCTCTTGCACTGTTGGTGGGAATGCAAACTGGTGCAGCCGCTCTGGAAAACACTGTGGAGGTTCCTCAAAAAATCATCCGGATTTTTAATGGAGCAATATGACTGCCAGCCCACAAAGAGAAAGGGTTAAACAGACCATGATATGGATACCACCCAATTCTGTCCAGTAGTCAAAGAGAATGAAGGCAAAAGACACCTACAGATATGGAAGGTTCTTCAAAACGTATTATTAGTTGGACACCAAACTGTGATATAACTGCATGGCTTGATAGCATCCCACAGAATGAACTGATAATGATGTGTGGACATATAAATACATACAAATGAATCTACCAAAGGTCGAGGAGAAAAGGCCTGGAATATCAAACAGACAGCGGTGCCTATCTGGTGGTGTGTGTGGGGTGATGGTGGTGGCGGTGGTGGTGGCTTGGGGCTGGGACATGGTCAAAGGGATGCTCCTTTTTCTGTGGTTTTGAGTTTTTACAGTGAGAATTTACGTTTCAATGAGAAGCAATGCAGCACAGCAGTTAAGGGCACAGGTGCTAGAGCCAGTCCGAATCCCAGCTCTGGAGCTTACCAGCCCTCGCCTGGCCAAGAGCATTGACCTCCCCGGTCTAGCGCCCCTGCCTCATAACAAAGGCGTCCATCTCTCCCAGAACTGTCCACCTGTTGGGACAAGCCAAGAGTTAGCACGTACGGGTAGGAAGAGATGCTGGGCTGAGTGTGAAGGCTGGCTGTGACCCTCACTCAACCTCTGGACAAGCTGCCTCTCCCCCTCAGCCTTGGCTTGCTCTTCTGTAAAATGGACAGAAGGCCTACTTGGCAGAGTTGGAACAGAATGAAATGAGATCACACAGTCGAAGCCTCCGTGTGAGTTG
Source organism: Panthera leo (assembly GCF_018350215.1). Classification (NCBI taxonomy): domain Eukaryota; kingdom Metazoa; phylum Chordata; class Mammalia; order Carnivora; family Felidae; genus Panthera; species Panthera leo. Next base: position 33,107,679 of record NC_056694.1, on the reverse strand, counting down.
GGCAGGCAGTAAGAAGAGGCGGTCCCTCAGGAGAAGGAATCTTCCAGAAACCCCCTGCCTCTTCACAGTCTCCAGGAAGAACTTCTAACCACGTGTATCCTAATGTAAGAAATATATCCTTTGCAGGGGGGTTGTTTTGTCTGTGAGTCCATTCCCCCCATCTCAATGGAAGGAGAAATAGTGCCCCCTTTTTAAAGCAGCATTAAGATTTTCAAAGGAAAAAAAAAAGACATTTTAAAGTATGAACAAAATTAGTTCTGGGTTTTGTGTAATAGTGGGCAATTTAGCAGGCTAATTGTACAGTGTTATGGGAATGTTCATATTTATATTCTAAGTCATGGCTCGAAGCATGGGCTCTGGAGCAAGTGTGACCCAGACAAGCTGTTTATTCTCTCTACGCCTATTCCTTCCATTGTATATGGGAAAACATGAGAGTCGTTGGCTCGGGGTGGCTGTGAGGTTTAAATAATGCAGGCACAACACTCAGAGCAGTCCCCAGCACATAGGTGAGCGCCCAATAAATGTTATGGGCTAGGTAGAAATACCTCGCTTAGATCCCCCAAACCATTCAGGTAGCTTAATGCAATAGAGTAAGGTTTAAAAATATGGATAAAGAAATCCGATTGAGTTACGGGAAGTCAGAGGTGGGATAGTGGCTAAAGCTTCAGGGAAAGTCAGGAAGCAGATATTGAGGCCCTAAGCTCTCCACAGTTGCTGACAGAGGATCGCAAGTCGAGCTCTGAGTTATGTAGTAGCCCGGGCCAAAAGAAAATCCCAGAGATGGTGCTGTGCACAAGGTAGAAGCGTGCCTTAAGGTGAAGGAAAACGACACTGTGCATGACGGAGACGTCTGAGAGGCGGTGGAGGGCAGCAATGTGAACAAACTGATCTACAATGATGGTACCAGCAAGCTTCCTAAAATAGCTGTTTCTTTAGGGGGCTCCCATGCCAGCCACGGGGTGATGGAAATGCAGAGCCGTGAGTTACATTAATTTATATTCCTCTAACTCGGCGAAATACCGTCCAGTCGTTAAATGTGAAAACAGTCCAATACCACGGTACAGGTTGGAGAAAAGCAAAGTGCAGATGTGCACGCACGGCAATTTGAGGGGTGTAAGCCACACAATGCCAGGACAGACACCAGGAAGAAATGGAGCGTTGTGTTCAGAAGAAACTTTTCTCTGATTATTATGAGTAATACTTTTGTTGCAGAACAGTTGTGACACACACAAAGATGGGAAGAAGATCAGACTCCCGGGCAATGAGCAGTATCTCTGATGCGTTTTGATGTATTTTCATTTTTGCCTTCTTTTTACCTCTCCCTCTCCCTCTCTCCCCATTGCTGAGTTTACAGAATTAGGATCCCACCTTTAAATCGCCCCCCCATTCTTTCCTATTTTTAACATTTTATGGGTGGCCTTGAAAATCCATTAATATAGTTTTAATTCAGTTTAACAAGAGATAATTGCAACCACTAAACCCCCCCCCCCAAAAAAAAAAAACAAAACAAAAAAGGGCCTGTGCCTCCCTGAGTTTTTATTTTGGAAAAAAAAAAATCCTAACTCTGTGATGTGGTAGCAATTATTTTTAAGCTTTATTTGCAGTGTGGGGGTGGATCTCAGAAACCAGGTCACTGTCGATCTGACTTTTCTCTAGAGATGAGGCTATCCCATTTAGGAGAACAGCTCGTGGAGCCCTGTTGTCTATGCCTGCTTTCAAACCCAGGAGCTGGAAATGAACCCTCTGAGTTTGATCCTGCCTGACTGATAAAATATAGCTAATATTTTAGCTACGTATGCCACTCAGAGAGCATCCTGGAAAGAACGTGCCCCACACAGCAGCTAATCATCGATGACAATCCTTACGCCTTCCCAGGCTACCTTTGCCTTGGCAACTTCAACATCTCCCAACCAGTTTCTTGTGGGGATAGAAAAGAGGATGCTGTGATCTTATCAACTCTCAGGTAGTCAGTTGATAGATATGTAATATAAAATATCTGTATCTTATATGCAGTATTTTAAATATGCCTAGATACACACACACACATATATCAGAGATAAAACTGCGGGCTCCAAGTCTTTGGAGCTCTAACCTCTTACACCCAGCTGCCTCACTGGCACACCGCTGGGGAGAGGCAACCCCAGATATCACACTTAGTAACTCTTCAAGGTAGTGACTTGGTTAAATAGCCTGTTGAGTACTTTAGTTAACCTCAGTTCTTCATCCCTTAAAGGAGACACCCGGCTCGGCAGCATGCTGTCAGGATTAAACGGGATTATTATGCATGTGAAACATTTGGGGCTGCGTCTCACCAACTGCTGGGTCTCAACAGATGCAGAGGGGAGGTGGGTGCCCAATGATGGGGTCCCAGAGACACTTCCAATTAAGCCTGCACAAAACCTCCTCCATGCCTCGTCTCCTCGGGGGCACGCCTTCTCAAATGCCCTTCCTCTTCAGACGGGACCCCATCTCCCAACATTCAATGAACCTCTCAGAAGCCACGGACTACCTCTACCTGAGTCACCAGAACTGCTAATAAAAGCATGGATTCCTGAGCCCCAGAGGCTTGGGGACCCTGTGCTCCAGAACAGGGGCTCAGTGCTCCCCTTTACCGCGAAGGCAGTGCCGCGAAGCTACGCAAGTAGCTGCCTGATTTTATTTTTACAGACACATCCCTGAGCACGACGTGAGGCCTGCAGTAAATGTTTATCAGTCCAAAGGCAACCCTCCCTCCCCATCCTTCTCTCCAAATACTCAACGTAAGGGAAGCCGAAAGATGCCTGCCTGTTTCCCAACACTCTTGGGCGGGACAGGAAATCAGATAGATAGGGGACGGCATGGCCAAGGGCTAAAGAAGGATGCTTCCAAAGGAAATTAGGACTTTTCATAAACGTATATACAAATAACTGCACACGAACATCAGTGAAGATAAACAGAAACCATCCCACTGCGTCTTGAAATATTAGGCTCTGAGGAGTCCTGGGGATGTTGACGGTTTAATTTAAATCTGCCGTAAAACGCTGGGCTTGCAAGTTTGCCCATTTGCTAGAACCGCTTGGAGAACATGAGCTTCTCATGACGGAGCATTTGTAAATCTAAATCTGCCTCCGCTCATTTCAGCTCCCTCTTCCAGAGCGGATGTCTTCAAACCTGGATGAGCGCAGGTCAGAGTTACCGAAGAGCTTCCTCTGGCATGCCGATTCCCAGGCTGCCGCCCCCGGACATTCTGATTCTGTCGGCTCAGTGGGGCTCAGGAACCCACATTTTTATTAGCACCTCTACTGACTCAGACTCAGGCCACCCTCGGAGAAATACTGGTCTAGAAACCCGGGGTCACAAACCGCTCACCCACCTCTGATTCAGGAGAGCCCCTACCTGTCACAACAGACCCAATCCTGAAAAACCCTATCTCTGTCCATGTTTGCACGTCATATCTTGTTTCCTCGTTGATTTGCCTGCTGATTTCTGGAATGGTTTATCTCGACTTAAAGTTTCAGTAAACAATGAAACTTAACTTAGTTTCAGGTTTCTCTCTACCTCTGGTCTTAAGGCAATTAGGGATCCCAGAGATAAGCTACGTCGTTACATTGACTGGTCTACTTTTTATATGTTGTCTCAGTAGAATGTGTTTATGGAATCCCTTTAGAACAGTAGTTCTCAAAGTTCAGCATGAATCAAAATCACCTGGAGAAGAAGGATGCTTGTTAAAATGCAGACTCACAGGGGCGCCTGGGTGGCTCAGCTGGTTGAGCATCTGACCTCGGCTCAGGTCATGATCTCGGAGGTCCATGAGTTTGAGCCCCATGTCAGGCTCTGTGCTCACAGCTCGGAGCCTGGAGCCTGTTTGGTATCTCCCTCTTTCTCTCTCTGCCCCTCCCCTGCTTGCGTTCTTTCTCTCTCTCAAAAATAAATAAAACATTAAAAAATTTTAATTTTAAAATCTCCTCAAGTTTAACAATTCAGGGGTGCGTAGGGCACCTCTCTCTACCTTCCAGAAGATTGGAATCTTCTGGAGATGCTGCAGTGAAGGAGGGGAATGGCTGGGTGCTGGGTATGTGAGGAGTTCATTTTGTTACTGTTATTCCTTCAACAATACAGCCTCATGATATTTACTCTTGTGAAATTATTGCCTAAGGCACATCATGTTTTAAAATAACCTATTTCCTAGTGGCAAGTTTTAAAAGGAGACGAGATGTGAGAGGTAAGGAAAAGATAAGAAGCAAGGTGAGGCAGACACTTGACTCTGATGAAGTCTTGGAGGAGGAGCAGATGAGACCCCCATGGAGTTGCTGGGATCCTGGTACCATTCTGTGGTGGCAGGTTCCCACATTTTGCTTCTCATAATCATGTTGAGGGGCTGACGTCATATCATATCAGGTCGTGCCCCTTCCCTGCTCTATCTTTCTAAAATAAAAAAAAAATGCAACTGGGATAGAAGAAAATTCAAGAAAGGAATCTCTTTTTGGAGTAGAGAAGGACTTCTGAATTACAATTCATAACCCAGAAGACTTAAAAAAAAACTGATAAATTTGACTACAAAAAAAAAATCGGCATGGAAAAAAAAATACCATCTGGAAGCTCCAAAGACCAGAAAGCTGGGAACACCATTTGTAACTACACCACAAATAAAGGGCTTAATAAGAAAAAGACCAAGAGACCAATAGAGAAAATAATGAACGTTTTCAAAAAAGGAGCTACAGAAGGCTTTTAATTATGCATAGATTGATCTGGAGGGACACAGGATGGTCAGGAGATGTGGTTGCTGTTGGGGATACTTGGCAGAGGAGAAACAGTGTGGGGGGAAGGTTCTTCACTGTTCATCTTTTTATACAATACTTTTTGATTTGGAATTATGTAATGCATTCTCTATTCAAATTTTAATTTAATTAATTTAAATAATTAACCAAGCAGTTCTTTAAAAAAGATCCATACAGGGGCGCCTGGGTGGCTCAGTCAGTTAAGCGTCCAACTTTGGCTCAGGTCATGATCTCACAGTTCGTGAATTCGAGCCCCGTGTTGGGCTCTGTGCTGACAGCTCAGAGCCTGGAGCCTACTTTGGATTCTATGTGTCCTTCTCTGTACCCCTCCCCTGCTTGTGCTCTGTCTCTCTCTCTCTCTCTCTCTCTCTCTCTCCATAAATAAATAAATAAATATTTAAAAAAAAGAAATAAATATTTTTTTAAAAAGACTCATACCTCTCCAACTCTGGTTTCTGAGTTTGCTGTAATAGCACAAATTATCTCTCACATGGAAAACTGAGTATAGAGTAAAGCTGCCAGCTGCCCAGGTTTGCTGGGATGGATGTCATAATTATTATATGGCTTCCAGAAAACAATGTATACGATTTATGGCTAGGAACCGTTTCCATCCCTTGACTCCTTTTTGTTCGTATTGTTTTTTTTTAAAAAAAAAATGGGAAAGCAAGAAAACAACCCATTCGCTGCTCTGGGTGACAGATGGATAGAGACGGGGCCAGCGAGACTCCACTCGCTCTTTCTAACCACTGTCATCCACATTTGCGTTCATGGTCCGTCCAAACCGACAGTGTATGTTGAAGAAAAGACCATGGCAGAAACAAACCTACAAAACCCATATCTGGGGCTCAACTGGAAAGTCATCAGAATTTTCTGGTATCTACCGAGATCAAACACACATGCATTTTACAGCTCGGCGATTCCTGTCTTAAGTATGTATCAAGGGCGGTGTACTCCCTTGTGCAGCGAGGGCATGTGTGAGAATGCCCCTAGAAGCATTACCCCAAACATCCCCGAATGGGACGCCACCCCAACGTTCACGACTAGCAGACGAGGATGACTCTGTGGCATGTCCCCACAGTGGACTTCCACACCGCCACGGCAATGACAGACCTGCAGTGACACGTGGCAATCTCGCAAACAGACTGCTGGGCTGAAAGAAGGCGAGCGGAAAAGAAGACGTCCGGTGTGATCTTACTGAGATGCTAGAATAACAGGCCAAATGAGTCTACGGTGTTAGAAGCGAGGCTGGTGGCAGGGGAAAAGGGCATGGCAGGGTTTCTAGGGATTGGCTACGGATGGTCAGTTTGGACAAAGTCGTCAAGCACTGTCCTTAATGTGTGTATCTTCTCTGCATTTGTGTCTGTCCTCCATGAGATGTTTTAAAAATCACTCTGAGCCAGAATGCGCAGCACGTGAACGAGTCTGGGGTAAGCCATGGGCTCGACTTCTCAAGACGTGTTGTCCCAGCCCCTGCTGAGATACCAAAGAGATTCCAAAGAGACTGAAGGGACAAAATGCGACTGGCCAAAGCTCCTGGAAATCGTGCGGAAGTTGGGCTTGAGGGTTTAGACGGCGCCCCTAAGGAAGAGGCTGTGGACGAAACTACGGGATGATGCACAACAGTCATGTCTCACACCCCCCAAGATGCATTTTGCACATCCCCAGCATTTTGAAGAGGCCACGGAAGAGAATTTAACCTTTACACCAACTAAGAGCACTGGCAGTCGGGTCGTGTCTGTGCAAAATGCTTTCCGGCACATCTTCCCTCAGTCCTCACAAAACCCCTACGAATTAGGTCCCGTTAGGATTTCCATCTTACATATGAGGCTGGGAACAACTCAGCGTCTGTCCCAAGCCACACACGATATCAACGGGGGGAGGAGAGGCACACTCCAGCTTCACCTCCCAAGATCCTAGCCTCTGCGGTCTTTTCTCAGCAGGTCCTCCCTCCGAGTAGGCTACACTCTGCAGTGCCAACAGGTGGACGGGGACATCGGCTGCACCTTTAGAGACGCTGCTCTTCTCTCCAGCTTTCCTTTCTGCTTCGTCAGTGCTACACTATCAGCTTTTACATACAGCCACTCACCAAAAACTCCTACCCCAAATCAGATAAAAGTCTGCAGCACTTTGTTTTCAGCACTTTCGAGAGGCTAACAGACCCTTTAGATCTTTCTCTCTGGCTGAAATATCCCACAGGGTTGCACCAACTTCTTTATCAGTTGAAGAAACCCCTCTGGTTCTCTGCATTTTCAAGTGTCCTGGATTTGTGTTTCCTTAACACGACTCAGAAGGAAACCTGTGGTGCTCGTGAGATTAACAAAAAGAGCCCTCACGTAGGGTTCATCTGAACCACAGCTACTTTCCAGAAAACACAGCTGCGAAGGCAGGTAAGCACCAAGGCATGCAGAGTCATTTTCTGTGAGGTTTATGGGCTGGCAGGCCTGCAGAGAAGAAAACAAATCCCCATCATCCTTACCCAGTTTTCAAGCTGACCAAGGCATCTTCCACTCCCTTCTGATTGAATTTGGTCATGTACTGATGCATGTAGGGGTAGTTATTACGAATGTTTCTCTCGGTACTGCCGTTAGGCACCGTGCCAAATCGGAAAGGTGGGGAATAGTCGTGAGGTCTCTGAAACTGGAGAGACAGACAGACAGACAGACAGGACAGAGACAAAGAAAGAAGGAGGAGAAGTCAGCCACCATTGTGTCTTGTGTCGGGAGTTAAACATATGCACGCCCTAGCACAGGACAGCTGAAAAACCATTCATTTCTGTTTCCTTTTTTATTTAATCCCACCTGCCACTGGCCCGTGAGCTCTGAGAGGTCAGAAACAGTGTCTGTCTCGTTCCCAACTGTCCCCCCAGTGGCGAGCACAGGGCCTGGCTGCGTGTGCAACAGGCATTCGTTGGATTAACTTTTTTTGGCCCCATTATAGACTGGCCTTGCGGTGGGCACACGGGTCGTGCTCAGGAAACACTAACTGCCAAAATGAAGGTGTTACTTTAACTCGGTTCATTTTATCTACCTTCTCATGAAATTTCTCTGTTTTCCCCACCAATCACTCCCTTGTCTGAACCTCATTCACAATTACCATGACCGCCCCTGGGCAATGATGAACAACACAATGTATCACGCCAGGATACGCCTCCTTGGCCTAAGGATTCTCTTCGGCTGGTTATTTTTACAAACAGCAGACACAGGACAAGGTCTGAAGAGTAAAAGCCCTTTTGTAAGAGACGCACTGATATTGGTAGGGGTGTCTTCCTCTCAGCACCTAGAGAAGGAAGATGTCTCATCTCTAGAAACTCTTAGTGTTGAAGGCACCAACTTAAGTCTATAGAACAGCCCTCATCCTTGTTTACTGTGCTTTTCCTGACAAGCTCCCCTAACAGGACTCCTCACCCCCGCCCCCCGTGTCTCTCTTTTGTCCTTAGCTGGTGACAGTGGTCAAGTTGGTGGCTTGGGCCATCGCAAAGAGTTACTTGGCTTTCCTGGGCATGTCCCACGTCTACAGAATGTATCCATGCTATTAAACTTTTGTTTGTTTTTCTCCTGTTCATCTGTCTTTTGTTATAGAGGTGTCTCAGCCAAGAACCTACAAGGGTAGGGGGAAAATTATGTTTCCTCCCCTACAGTAACTCTGTGTTTGCCATTTACTCATTCCCCACTCGCTCATTCATGCATGGCCCACTTATTGGGGACCTAATATATTCCAGGCATAATGGCAGCCTCCACGAACGTTTCTTGAGCTGGAACCATTAGCTTCTTGGGGATGCCCATATCTTGAATGGCTCTCAAGCCTCCATTAAGGTTGGCTCTCCATGCTCCACTTGTCTTCCCTGATTGACTGATATTGTGTTCATAAGTGCAGTGCCTGGGACAGCCCAGCGAGATTAGGAGTCAAGAGTACTAGGTCTGACTGAGTCCCAGAAACAGAATTAAAATCTAGAGTCAGCAGAGGGCAATAGGTACAAGTGTGAGCTCAGGTTCAAAAGTTAAAAAATCAGGTTCTACCATTTATGAACTATGAGACCTTAGATAAGTCACTTTATACTGCCTCCATTTATTTTCCAGATCAGTACTCCTCTTGTAGGGGTTAGTGGGGCATTCTAAAATTGCTAAAATTTGTCAAGTAATTAAAATAGTACCTGCAACAGAATGAGCACTCAAAAATAGTTATTATTACTTTTCAATTTTATTATCAGCATGGACAAAAAAAAAAAGTAACCTGGGCTTCATTTTTCCATGAAATAGGAAATTCTGGAACTATACAGTAATGATAATGACTGGCACTTTTTGAGGACTTGCTTAGGGCCAGCATTGTGCCAAGGACTTTACAGATGCTGGAGCATTTAATCTGCACAACGAATCTGCCAGGTAACAAATCTTAGAGGCTCCATTTTACAGATGGGGAAACTAAGGCTGAGGGAGGTTACGTGACCTATTTATGATCCCACTGCTTGCAAGCAGCAGCCCAGAATTCCGTCGCACCTATGCCTGACCTCAGGTTAAAGTCTAAACTCTGTCCTTCCTCAAAGTCCGTCGCTAGTAACCACTCCTCTTTTAGAGGGAGGACCGTGCAACCCACAGAAGGGAAGGACGCCCAGCAAACCCATGGCGGGACCAGGGCTAGGATCCAGAGGCATCTGAGACTTCTAGGTCAGCATGTCTTACACGCAGCTAAGAACTGCCGGAGAAGGCATCCAAGTTCACCCGAGCCAGACCAACCACAACCATCATTCTTCCTTCCAGACTCACACTTCATTTCACCGTTAATTAAAATTTCCACTTGAAAATCGTGTCCCCTGAATTAGGCAAGCTGCTGTGTAATAAGCAGCCACCACTGCATTTGGGGGGAAGTGGCCATACATTGGCCAAATGAGATCTTCCTGCTGGGTGCCTTGCGTTGGTAGAGTGTGTGTGCATGTGTGTGTGTGCGTGCGTGTGTGTGTGTGTGTGTGTGTGTGTGTGTGCGTGCACATGAACAACAAAATGCTCTTTGCATTCCCTCTGGCGGGCAGTGCCTCAATTCATCACCAAAAGAGGAAGAGGCACCAGCCCCGCTCGTGGGCACGGCAGCCGCCTGCTCTGGGGACACAGGTAAGTACTCTGTATAAATCTAGGTGCTGTGTCAGCTGCTTCCGATGTCCAGAGGCATGGGAGATGGTCCACTTGACCAGATGTGTCCCCTTCACTCCCTGTCTGCAGCAGAGGGGCCACGTAGCTCTTTACAGGTTTGCTTTGGTCCCTACCTTGGGTTTGCACAGTGACAGAGGCAGATGTTCAGCCTCAGTGGTGAACTTCCACACTTCTCAGGCCTTAACTGCACCATCACCCCCACAAAATTCAGCCCAGCACCGAGATCCAAAAACCTTTCCCACTAGAGTAAAGGCTGTCAAACTTAAAAAAAATTTTTTTTATGTTCATTATGCTTGTTTACTTTTGAGAGAGAGAGAGAGAGAGAGGGAGAGAACAAGCAGGGGAGGGGCAGAGAGAGGAAGACACAGAATCTGAAGCAGGCTCCAGGCTCTGAGCTGTCAGCACAGAGCCTGACGTGGGGCTCAAATCCACGAACGGTGAGATCATGACCTGCGCTGAAGTTGGATGCTTAACCGACTGAGCCACCCGGGTGCCCCAAGGCTGTCAAACTTTTTACAGCATGACTCTCAAAACACACTCTATGGACTAGGACATTCTTCACGTATACCCTGTCCATACACACACACACACACACACACACACACACACACACACACACAAGTGCCACTTCCCTGCACTCTTTCCACATGTGATCTATTCTGATGTCACTAAGATGTTCTATTTCCTTAATGGCCACAACCGTTACATTAATTTCAGGGCTCACTAAAAAGCTAGGACCTACAGTGTGAAAAACAGACCGTAGGCACACGAGGTAAGTGTGGGTCATCTCTTAAATCCGGGGGCCTCCCACTGAGGACATCATCCGTGTAGTTTTCAGAAACGATTTCTTGTGCAACTTTCTCCCAGAGAGTTCTGTGTCCAAAGAGAACAAAACAGATGTGGGCTGTAGCAGAGGAAAGGGTGGTACAGAGATGTCCATGGTCAGCAAGACCACAGAGCAATGTAATCACGATGCTGGGGGTGGAGGGAGTCAGTGGAACTCCCTGGGGCTTCTCTCTCTGAAGACTACACTCCCTGGTCAAGTTCATTGCCTTCACTTGGTCTTAGGCTTAGACAATTCAGCTCCTCATCTGCCCCTTAGGAATTGAGTCATTTGGGGCAGCTGCCTAAGTTCTCCAAGCCTCAGTTTCTCTATGTGTAAACTGGGGACCGCTTTTGCAATTAATCATTTGGTCCTTCAAAGAATACGTGGCTTGATACACATTGCCTCATCACCTGCTGTCACCCAAAGTGACTTTAGCCAAATAATGGAGCCAGTTTCCTTCTAATCCGGAGAGCAAAGGATTAGGAGGGTTATATTCTAAACTTTTCTTCCATCCAGTATGTGAACAAGTCTGGAAGTCATCCAAGGGGGCAAGACACGGCAAGCCCTTCAGGACCACGCAAGTACAGATGCAGGTCTGGGGGATAAAATGCTTAGGACAAATATGGCAATGGACCAGGACATTTCTTTATTCCTCTTACACATCCAAACTACACATTTATTAAAAATAACTAGGGGCGCCTGGGTGGCTCAGTTGGTTGAGCGTCTGACTTCTGCTCAGGTCATGATCTCGCAGTTTGTGGGTTCGAGCCCCACGTCAGGTTCTGTGCTGACAGCTGGGAGGCTGGAGCCTGCTTCCGATTCTCCATCTCCCCGCCCCCCTGCCCCTCCCACTTCCCCACCCTGCACTGAGCTCTCGCTCTCTCTCAAAAATAAATAAAGACTAAAAAAAAAAATTAAAAATATATCTGTCTTCTGTGACTACAGATAAGGGTCACTGGCATGTGGAGTTTCATTTCGAGTACGGTCTGCTCCTGCTGGTGACGCGCCACGAGCTTCTGGAGGTCAGCATCAACCGACTGTGGCCCTTAGAAGGGAGGAGAGGCTCAGAGGCCTCTGTGCAGCCGGTGCCCACCCAGCAGCAGAACCGCAGCGCTCGGGGACAGCACAACTCCACGGGGACACATTCGTGGGCTCCGCTACCGAGGCAGGCTCCTGAATTCCCCCCATTGTCACAAGAGGCCAGCTGGTGCAGCACCGCTCCCAGCCCCCAGAGGTGCGGAACAGCTCATGAGGCAGCAAGGCTGAGGAGGAGGAGGAGGAGGAGGAGGAGGAGGAGGAGGAGGAGGAGGAGGAGGTTCATTTGACCCCAAATCTGGCGTTGCTCTCGCCACTACATTCATCTTGGAGCTCCCCCACCCTTTTTGGGAAGCTTCCCCATCAACATTTCAACTTTTCTTTAGTATTTCCTAGGGGAACATCTACCTATGAATCTGCCTATTTAGAACCGAAGCCCGAGCTCATCTGAGTGCGCCACGGGCTTCAACGGTGCTTTTCCCAGCAAGCACTAAGACTGCAAAATGCTTTAAAAGCATCATAAACCTGAGTTGTTACACAGGTAATCATGATTTAAAAAAAAAAAGGGGGGGAAAAAAGGAAAAAAACCACCTGAGTGTGTACAGTATTAAAATAAATTGATTCCATATAGATTTTTTTATTTTGTAAATTTTTTCGGTGGATCTGCTATTACTCTTCTGGGAGCATTTAGCTTATTTACTCCAAGAATTTTGCTGTTTATCTAATTGTACCAAACATTTAATTAAAAGAACTATCTGTGTGCCACTAATGCTCTGAGCTTGGGAGCTGAGCTGTGTCCCATGAGGATGTGGTATCTGTTACGAGGCGTCTCAAAGCCAGAGAAGGTCAGTCAAATTATTAGTGGTTCTAATTAGTTTTCCCACAAGCGGCCATGTTATTTAGACCCAAAACTACGTAGCAAGGGATATTTTTTTCTCACCCTTGCCTTTGAAAAGAGCAACAAAAAGCAAAATAGGCCGTGAACTACTTTCTTGAAAAATCCTGGTTCCCGATGCTTCTGCTGTACCTCAACCTGCCTCTTCGAGGAACCGTATTTTCATTCCCCTGATGTGACGGGAGGCACGTACCGGTGCCGGTGGCCGTGGGGGATTCTATGGACTAAAAGGCACATTCACGACTGCTGTCTGCCTCTCTCGCTACAATCTCTTCTCCTAAACGTCAGGGAGGAATGAGGAGGCACGGCCAGGTTCCGTGACTATAAAAGCATGGAGTAAATCGCACCTCTGAGTTTGCCCTGCCCAGAAGCAAAGGAACGGCTGAGGTTTTGTGCTCCCACACTGGTTAGCTGTTGTTTAGAGGTAACCGAAGGGATTGGGGGAACTTAACCTTCCCAGAAGTTTACCGTTCTAGTGCCCCAAGGTGATCCTCCTGTGAAGATCCCCCTTATGAGCCTTTGTCAGCAAAAGTGGGATGGGTACACGGAGCTGGAAGACGGATCCCAGGAGACCCAGGTGAGATGCCTACAGTGTCCTACACAGCATGCATTTGTCACCCAACAAACATCTCCTGAGCACCTAAGTGCCAGAGAACTCTCTCCTAAGCATTCCCCTGATAGCCCCTCCAGCCATGTCAATGTCAATCTCACAGGTTTTAGCTCCTTGATAATACTTGTTCCTGCCTGGAATTTTGTTCCCCATTTACATTCATGCGTGTGTTGTTTATTTCTCTCTACTAGAAGTGAAGTATCGTGGGAGTATGAGCGCAAGCTGCCAAGTTCGCCACAGTGGCTGGGAACACCCCTCCCAAGAGGTGACACTTTCCCTAAAAGACCGGAAAGTCAAGGAGGAGCCAGCCATGAATGATGGGGAAGAACATTCAAGGCAGAGGGCAGAACAAGTGCAAGGGCACTGTGGTGGAAATCTGCTTGCGGTACTGAGGGTACAGGGAGGGCGGCTGTGCGAGCAAGAGGGAGGGAACACTTGAGGGGTGCACCAGATAATAGAGGGCTCTGTCACCATGGTAGAGTGGCATTTACTCCAGCCACAGTGGGAAGCGTTCGGAGAGAGGCCAACCACTCACCCCTGCCGCTCATCATCTTTCTGATGACAGGCCTTCTCTCTACCTCTTTCAACCACAGCATATGTCACAGATAAGCTGTTAGGGCCTTTCATGGTTGATTTTCTATTCAGCGGTTTGTTGACGAATGCCAAAAGAATACACGTAGACTTAAGTCAGCAAGACACGCTGGTGAGATTTTATGAAGAGAGACAATTATCCACGTACGCGAGACAGAAAATCTTTGCGAGGCAGCAATCCCCACACTGCTGAGCTTAGCAAGTCAGGATTTGCTTCCTGAACCTAAAATTTCAACGGAAGGCTGCACCCGGTTTACCTCTTTTCTTCCTCTGGGTGCCTTTCTGAACAGCCACTCACACCCCGCCTCCCTTGTGACATTCTAGCAGAGAATGGAGACAGCAGGTGTGATATTGGAAGCACGGCCCCGCCCCGAGAGGGAGGGCTGGAGAGATGTCTGGGTAAAAAGGAGCCGGTGGCGAACGAAAAGCCTCTCTGCTCCTTTTGTGCCCTTGAAGAAATTTCAGGTGAGTCAGGAATGCAGACGGTGGGGCTGGCCGGCTACACGGGTACAAAGGCGCTGTTAGTTTGTCTCTGGGCAGGCCGTAGAGACGACTTTCTTTCGTGTCAGAGATGAGACATCCAGGCGTGGGGCACATTAGAGACTCAACCAATGCCAGAGAACGGGGACGTCGCTACAGGCTCAGGGCACCCCACTTCCGCCCCGCCCAAGTTTCTCCTTGTCCAGGCTCGTGGGTCTCCTCCAACACCACGCGCTGTCTTACGGGGAGAACTCCAGCCTGAGCTGGAACACAGTGCCACCGTCATCGTTCTCTAAATATGACAGATGACCATTTGGGGAAACGGTGCTTCCAAATTAGACCGGGAATCTTTTAGATCCGGGAGGGCTAAGCCTCAGGTTCTGCTTCTAAAATTTTTAGAAAGATGCCAATTCAAGTTAAAAGAAAAAAAACCCCAACCCTCTGGCTTTGTGCTTTAGAGTTGATGGGTTTGGATGGGCCCTTCTGAGAAGAGAGCATTTAAGATCAGCCCCTCGGGCAGTGAGGGAAGTAAGGTGACCTTACCTTTTTGTCACTGAGGCCGGTCACTTGGTCCACAAATTCCTCCTGGATCATGAAAGCGGCCAGGTTGGCCGTGTAGCTGGCCAGGAAGATGACGGCGAAGAAGGCCCACACGGACACCATGATCTTGCTGGTGGTACCTTTGGGGTTCTGGACGGGCACGGAGTTGTTGAACACCAGGCCCCAGAGGAGCCATATAGCTTTTCCAATCGTGAAAGAAGGCCCATGGGGTGCTGCAAATAACAGGAAGGACATTCTCAGAACTTTCTCCAAAGGGCAATGCGGCGGCTGCCAGCAATCCTGCCGGGTGCCGGAAGATGGGACTGTCTCACGGTGGTACTTCATTGCCCCAGAACCACAGCCACCACACTCCCTGCGTCTTTAAAAATGAGCATTTCCCCCACATTTCTATCTAGCTGGATTTTTTTTTTGGCCACATTTCTTAAAAGAAGGCGAAATAAATAATAAAAACAAACAAGGGAGAAAGGAAAAGAAAAGGGCTCTGCAAAATGTGGTTTTAAATTTGGATTCGATTTCCATCTGGGGGAGCCAATCTCCTTAATCAGCCTGGCGAGGCTTGCAGAAATGCATGTGTGGGGTCGCTTCAGTTCTCACAGGCCGTGCTACCGGTAAGAACCATGCGGTCCAGTGGGACTGACGTGTGGCAGGCTAATCCAATTGTCCCTCGCAACTGCTCCTGTTCAAACTCAGACGTAAAGTGTGCACAATATAGGAATTAAACCCAACTGAAAACGCTCTGCAATTGGAGACATCAAGGAACCCGAATAACAGCTGAATTCTCCCACCACTTCACAGATGAAAGACATTTGGTTGCAGGTCATGGAAAATGAACTCTGATATCACAGCACTTTTTCTTCCTCGGTGTATCCCCGCAACAGCTACGTGGCCCTTTTAAGATTCTTAAGTGTTCTTTGTAGCAATCTTCACTAAAGAGGCAGAACAACATGGCACAATTTATTGGGGTGGGGGTGGGATCCGCGGGCTGTAAAATGCAAGCCTTTCGGCTTTCATGTCTGTTTTGCACAAGGGGGAAAAAAATCAATTTATGCCCTCATTTCATGGGAAAAAGGACTTCCTTTAACAGAAGGTTAATTTTTATGTCATTTAAGTAAATGAAGATATGAAAAAATGATCTACTCAGACTTCAGTTGGCAACACCAGCAGAGTGGGCAATAAATAAGGTGGCAGAAGTGAATCATTGACGGGAGGTATGAAGTTCTGGGCAGGGAGCCTGGGAGAAGCTTTCTGCACACTGGAGGCCAAACCCAGGCGGCAGCAATATTTATAATAACCCTATACAGCACATCAAAGGGAAGGCAATTAATTTTGTTATTCTCAATCTCAAGCGCTTCTGTTTCTCTTTGCCTAGTTTCATAATCTTCTGGACTTATTTATTCCCAAGATGCCAAGAAGTCTTAGGAAAAAAAATAATAATTAGAGTCAATCCAGTTAACTTCATGAACTACTTAATTTTATTAGGGAATGAGGCTGACCAGAAGTGATGGCTATTTGGGAATCAGAAATAGGCAGCTGCAGGGGTTCTGTCCAAGACTTTTGTGAACTCCTGATTCATGGATACTATTACTGAGCTGGACATAAAACCTTCCCCATAACGTGCCGGGAAATGTAACAGAAAGCCATTTTGCACAAAGAAACCTGTAGCTGTCATGTCTGGAGTTTCCACAAGCAGATGAGCAGGAAACAAAAAGCCTCAAGGCGACGGAAGGGCTGGGGAGTTTGCTTGCTCAATTCCTTGCCTTACAATAGTCTTCCAAGTGTGAGCTTTGGCCAGAGAAGGAGTTGTCGCATGTGACGGCCTCTGGATTGTTTTTCGTCTTGAAAGATATATACCTGATTTATCCACTAATCTGCAGCTAAGTCCAAACTACTATAATCCTTTCTCTCAGAAAACTAGCACCTTCCTGCCACTCCTGCCTGCCCTTCTCATTATCCCAAGAGAGCAGCCCCCGTGATCCTCCTATGCTGTACATGCTCCGTCGCGCCTTTCCCGCCATCTTGTATCACTGTCCACCGCTCTCACTCACGTCTTTTCTGTTTCATCCAGATTGATTCACCGTCAAGGTCTTTCTTTGTATTTGCTGTTCCATCTGCAGAAAATGCTTGTCCCTCCATTTCTCACGTGACTTCTCATTCCTTCGGGTCCTCAGCTCCAATGTCCTGTCTTCCGGAAGTTCTTCCCTGCTTGGCCATCTTATCTAAAGCAGTGCCCCCACCCGTCACCTCACTTTGTCTTTTACTCCCCTTCTCTTGACACTTATTACCATCTGTGACTATTAATGTTACGTGTTCATGTGTTATCTTCACAAGTAAATTCTCAGCTCCCCGGCAGGGGGAGGGGGGAAATCAGGAAGTCTCCGCCCACTTTATCATGTTGTCCCTCTGTGCTAGCACAGTGCCTGGGACATGGTACCTCCTCAATAAATACTCATCAGAGAAATGCGTGAATTCACAAAACAGCACAAACTTTGATTCTATGAATGTAAATACAGACTCCACTGTGGTGCGATCACTCCCAGAAAACCCTCCCAGACCCCACTCTGTTGGAACCTCTGTACTGGTTACTTACGTTGCCCTTTTAGTGGAGGCTGGTGATTCTCCCATTTAAAACACAATTTATGATTATTTATGGCATTTTCACTATGTTAGCTTGACTGGAGATGATTCATGTAGTTACCACCACTCTTCAGTGGTTAAGAAGTGGGAGGATTTCAAGAAAACTAAGTTCCTAGCAGATTCCCATGACCTGCTGACTGTTTCCAATAGTGAATCTTCCGGATAAGAATATGTGGCAAGTTGAAGCACCCTGATTTTGAATGGCTGTATGCCTACTGTCTTCCACCAACCTAAGTCATTTTTCAGGAAAGGGATTTGGTCCAAGCAGCCTTCCCGAGGCCATCCACTTAGAACGTGCTGTGCACTGAGGAAGAGTCACTCAGAGTGATGTAATGTGTTTATGTCTCTAACATGAATATTGGTTTGCACAGGGGCCTCTTAATAAGTTATAGCCAATGAATGTCTCCCAGTGCGATTTTCTACCTACTGATGGCAGCTTTATCAAGTACAATGCACTAAGGTCAGGCACTATCAAGAGGAAAATGTAATTCTTTGGGGGAAAATACCACTTTATAACTATTTTTACTGTCAAATGAATTCAAGTGTGATTCAGTAGTCTGGAGAATGTTCTTAAACTAGTATCTATAAAAGCTACTTCCTCTGCCCGGACTGAAGTCGAGACTCAAAACAACCTGAACATTTCTTCTGACACAGATTTTAAATGTTAATTGCCAGAAAAAATTCTTCAACTCTGCTTTCTCAACAAATCGCCAGTGGTTTCCACCTAACAGCGACAGGCTGCCACAGGATAACACGATTAAAAGTGTTCCATTTTGTTTGATCCCCTCTTTAGTTCAAGCAAATAACCTGTAGAGTGTACAGGGTTACCAGTAGCATTGGTGACCTGGCACCGTTCATGGAACCCAAGAGCAAGCCCACACAGGATGATGTGCTCTCCACCTGAAATCTTTGTCGAAAGTCAATGAAACAGGGTCAGTGTGAGGGAGGTCTCACCTTTCCCTTTGGCTAAGCTCCTGTTGTATCCAACGGGACTGAAGTACTCGAAGACGAAAACAGCTATGGCGGACACGATAAGCAGCATCACAAACATCATCACCCACACGGAGGCGCTGAACGGTTCTGCGGATGAACAGGCCAGAGGAGTAGAACATGGTCAGTTTGCGGATTCTCACAACCAGGGCCAGCGGGAAGCCCAGAGGTCCATTGGCAGGCTCACCCCTCCCTCATGAGCATCTGATCATTCAAAAGAAGCTATGAATCCCTGTCGGTTCATACGTCTCCACCATTCTTCATGCTACAGAACATTTGAGGCATTTTACAAGACTGTACATAACAGGGTAAAAATAGAGAAGAGCATAGGACACCATCCAAATCGGGTCAAGGAAAGTAAAAACAAACGGGAAAAAGAATGCAAATAGAGAGTCCGTTGGGTCTGATATGATTATAGCATCATCCTGGGGACCAATGCTATGGCGAAGCAAGACCCGGCCCAAAGAGTCAATTCTAAGGCTTCTGCTGACCAGCATGGGTTTTATTCTTATTTTCACTTGTATTCTTACATGGTAGAGGGACAATGTGTGGGGAATTCCAGAAGGAAAGGGCACACTACAACCTGGTAGAAAAGGATCGTAAAATCAGGGGGCTGACAGCAATCAATATTGGAAGGTCAACCTCTGCCACCACTGCTCGGACTACCACACTCTCCTCTCTGCCGTCTGCTCCAGACAGATGAGATCTCTACAATTTTAAAATCTTGTTGATGCTGGAAATGGGCTTGAATGCATTTGAAAAGTCAACTGAGGATATCATATTCGCATGGTAATTGGGTGAAAAAAGCATTGCTCAAAGAAGAGAGACAATGAAGGAGTATTTGGAGAGATGGTAATTTCCCCTAAAAGTAGTTTACATCAGCTCATTTTCATATGGATGTCTCAGAAGGGCAGGCCAAGTCACAAGGTTCTAAATCTTAGAATGCTCTAGAAAGTTAAGAGATTTTATGTAAAATAAATTAACGCTTATATTCAGTCTGATTGAGGGTATGAAAATGGGCTGAATGGAGCCATTGTATTCACACAGGTCACAGATTTGCTAGAAAATCAACACAGACAAAAATTTTGGAAAATGAACATATCTCCACCTGAATGCATCATTGGGAAGAAACTGCCCTTGGGTACCAATAAAGTTATAATCCTTTTCATCACAAGCAAACATTTTCTTAGGGTAAAATATAAGAAGCCCAATAACACCCTGAATAGTAGGCATTTTATTATTTTTAAATTGTTTTTCTGATGAAGCTGGTAATAATCATAAAGAACTAGGCTGGTAGCAAGCCACCCTATCATTAAAGCCTGTGACACAGCTAGGGGTCATCATAAATTCCAGTTTAATGAGCTTACTATATAACAAGAAACTAATACGTCCGAAGCTTTAACTACATTGGATAATTTAAAAACTGGCAGGAATGCTTTGCAATGCAGTTTCCATGGTGCAAATATGTTAAAAAGGATCAGGTACCAGCACAGG
This sequence comes from Panthera leo, assembly GCF_018350215.1. Taxonomy (NCBI): domain Eukaryota; kingdom Metazoa; phylum Chordata; class Mammalia; order Carnivora; family Felidae; genus Panthera; species Panthera leo. The sequence continues at coordinate 33,087,665 of NC_056694.1, read as the reverse complement.
CTACTTAGGTTAAATAACACATGTTGAGTTGGAAGAAATCAATGAGGTTGCCACCATGATATATCTTAGTTGAAATTAGCTTGGGTAATAACAATATTATATCCCTGAAATCATTGCAATTGGGTAATGAGGTGTGCCCAAAAGGGAGAAGAAATAAAGAAATAATTAGGAGATTAAAAATACTCAATATTCAAGAGGAGAAATGGTGAACGAATTCTCCAAGCTGGGTATGTTAATGGCATGGTGCATCTGACGGGAGGAGGGTCACCATGATGAGTAAAAGAGCACAATCACGGAAAGCACTTGATGGTGTGTGATGTTTGCTGTGCACACACACACAGTACATCCCGTGGAAGCGCTATTTGATTCCGCGGGTAAAGCCAGAACCAGCAGTGGCAATGGTGGTAGCGGTGTGCTGTTCGTGGTCCTGAAAAAGGTGTCCTGGTTTCAAACATGCACGTTTATTCATCGGATAACTTCACTGCCACTGCAGGTGGCAGTAACATGATACAACATATTAGGGGCCATCCTTACTGAATACTTCACGCACATGGCTTCATTTGGCAGTTGATGCATCCTAATGCTGACACTAACTGTTCCAAAAATAAGGTGGAAGCCCGATCAAGCAACTGATCCCAGATGTTTCCCCACTTGGAAGCGACACCTGCCCCTTGGCTCATGAGCATGGCAGAGAGATAAAAGGATCCTGCTCTAGTGTTCTGGTTTTAAAAAAGTTTTTTTTTTAATGTTTATTAAAAAAATTTTTTTTTTAAATGTTTGTTTATTTTTGAGACGGACAGAGACAGAGCATGAGCGGGGGAGGGGCAGATAGCGAGGGAGACACAGAAGCAGAAGCAGGCTCCAGGCTCTGAACTGTCAGCACAGAGCCCAACGTGGGGCTTGAACCCATAAACCGCGAGGTCATGACCTGAGCTGAAGTAGGCTGCTTAACCGACTAAGCCACCCAGGCGCCCCCAGTGTTCTGGTTTTGGTAAGTTAGGTGCCTATGAAGTGCCCTTAAGGATTGCTGTTAACACACCACCGCCACCACCACCACCACAACATAGAAAAGCACTGGAATAATGGTGAAGCACCATCTATAGTGTCTAAGGAATGACCCAGAAACATTTGGGATAGCTCCGGATTACATCCTTGACTGGATTAAAACAGATTCAACATTTGTCCGTGAAGGGGCTTCCATCTAGGAGGCTCCAGATCAGCATTTCTTTGGCTCAAACAATCCAACCTGCTTGGAAAGTCTTTGGAAGTAAATGAATGGAAATATTGCACCAGACGCCACCTCTGTCCTTGAAGAGTTGCTGGTTACGTTTGCACACGAAGCCTGGGAGGCTTTACCTGCAAGCGTTTCCGACGTGAGTTAATGGAGTTAGCGGAGAGAGGACAGGAAGTAATGAAGAGCAGTGCAATCAGATTTTGAATGTTTGGGCTCTTCCAGAAGACTGAGCCAGTGAATGGAAAAATGTAGCTTAGCATGGCTCATTATGACTTTCAAAACCTGCAGATAATGGCCGTAAATAAGGGGGTGCACAGTGAATCGAACAGGGATGTAATTTAGTGACTAGAAAACATATTAAGCCTACTGTGTAAAAACTGCTTTGAAAATAGTTTCCTCTGGCTGCAATTTATTTTACTTTATTTTTAAAGATACAGGAGGAAGAACAAGGGGGGGGCAGGTAAGGAGGCTTGGCTATCCTTGTCTTTTTTAGCAAAAATGCTTGACTTTTTATGGAAATGTTCAACTAATGCAGGTAAGATAAAAATCTAGGGGAAACTGGGTTGAGGCCAGATTTGATATCAGCAACCCATTTTTTTTTTTTTTATGAGACAAGCCAGTTGTTGGCATTTTTTCTTCTCTGATTGAATTGGAAAAAACGTTCTCTCACTATGGAGGTATGTCAACAACTTGTGAAAGGAAACACACGTCTTTCCATTCTTTCCATGAACTCACTTCCTCCAACCTTTTCTTAACCCCCAGGGCCAAAGAGCTCTGTTACAGAGTCTGCCAGGTAAATGGGAGATGGTGATAAGCAGTGGCTTGTGCATGAGGGTCTCCCGATCATCAAGATTCTGCCCGTGTCGTCTCTACTGGGCGGCTGCATTTCTCCTGGTGTAGTGAGGCTCTGTTGTTAAGATATGGGTCCATTATCCATATCAGACAAAGGCACAAAAGGAACATAATGAGGTGTGTGTGTGTCAAGGTCCACGTTAGTCCAACAAAGGTTACGAGAATGGAAGCAAGGAGTGCAAAATCAAATCCAGGGAGTGGTAAGGATTTCAACAGCTTAAATGGATTATCAGAAACGAAAATGGCAAATCCATAGGTCTCTGTGAGTGAGGCGGCACCCAAAATCCTGTTAGCCAATGTTCCACTGAAGGGAACGAAACACGGACGGTTTCACTGGATGCGCCATGACATATAAAAGAAGATGGTGGACAAGTAAGACTATGGGCTTGGAGCCAGTGTCCACAGACTGGCTCTCGTCTACAAATTTTAGGTCTCTACCAGACAAGGGTGTGTGTGTGTGTGTGTGTGTGTGTGTGTGTGTGTGTGTGTCTATCTGGAAAAATGTAACAAATTTCAGTGACTTTAATTAGTTCCCTCTGTCATGCAGTTTGCTTTTGGGGTCAATGTTCAATTTCACCTTCCCAAATCTGGGACAAACCCACTGATGGGGGTACCAAGGAAAACGGAATTTAAATCCCACCATCTTCAAGATAGCTACTGTCAAAAACCGCTGATGGTAACCAAACACTCCACACAATACCATCCTTTAAAGAAAAAAAAAATAACACTTGGCTATGTCTCATGCAGTTTCTACACCTGTAGCCAGGCTACTTAATGCATAAATACTGACACTGCTAAGGAAAACAAGATAGAAAATAGAGATCTACCTTGCTCTAAAACAAACCAAAACCAAAACACAAACACAAATGACAAAAAAGCAAAACAAAACAAAACAAAACTTATGTCAAAACATACATTTATGGAATAGTTAAGAGTAAGGAATTTCCTCCCTTCCAAACCATTCAGCTTGAAGGACAGTCACATTTAAAATACGATTCCATTAATTTTCCATCAGTGTATGCTCTTCTGGCTACTTCTATTTTGTTTATCAGAGTGCTGGTATAAATCACGGCACGTTCATCATTATTTCACCCTTACAGCCAGTAAATAAACGGCTGGCACATCAGTGAGGGGTGGAAGATGGGAACGAGGATACCATATAAAGGCTTATGGGCTGATTTAAATGAACTACGGACAGAAGATTTATTTTTTAAATGTTTTCAAGGCTCTAAAACATATATCTACTAATCTACATTGCACACAATCAAGACCAGTATCTGAATACATGCTTGTATTTTCAGCCAATAGTTCCAAGTTAGAGATAAATGAAAGATGTTAATGGGGTGACAGGGGGATGTGAATTGGGATCATTCAAATATGACACACTTTGGGGGCGCCTGGGTGACTCAGCTGGTTGAGAGTCAGACTTCAGCTCAGGTCATGATCTCACAGTTCGTGGCTTCGCGCCCCGCGTCAGGCTCTGGGCTAACAGCTCAGAGCCTGGAGCCCTGCTTCAGGTTCTCTGTCTCCCTCTCTCTGCCCCTCCCCCACTCATGCTCTGTCTCTGTCTCTCCTCAAAAATAAACCTAAGAAAAAAAAACACACCAAATACGACACACTCAGGAATGCACTGATATTGTTAAATGGAAGCGAGCAAGGTCCTCCTTGGTTCCATCCTTTGAGCCAACAAGACAAATACCTATAATTCCTCATAGGTAAATGGCAGTGACCATGGCGTTCACATACCTAGAAAAGCAGAAGGTGAGACCGTGCCGTTGCTTCTTGAAACCATGACGCTGATCCCCGTCTCCACGAAGGGCACAGAGAAGTCCACCACCTCAGAACGCTCCTCATTGATGGTGAGCGAGCCGACCGCCATGACCGCCCGTTGATAGACCACCTGCACACGAGGCAAAGGAGCACAGCGCCTTTAGTCCTCCTTCCCACCACCCCTGAGCACTGCGGGCCCCAGTCTGGATGACAGCCCTAGGGGGAGGAAGACCACTTACCTCACCGATCATTCCGTTCCACACGTTGTTAACTTTCTTGCCGTGCTTCCCGTTGGTCACCAGGTAGAGGTCATAGGTGAACTTCACGGTGCGGGAGAGCTTCTTCAGGATATCGATGCAGAACCCCTTGCAGCACTTTTTAACATTCATCCCCTCGTTAGTTGAATTGCTGTAGGAAAACACCGCGAGACCGTAGAATATCAGCGCCGGAAGATTTGTTGGCAGTCATTACCTATACGCTTCCACTATTTCCATGTGGGAAACAGAGGCTCAAAAATGGGGACGTGGCTTTTCCAAGGACATGCAGTAGTTTACAACAGCACAGGTAGAAGGTGTTCTTAAGGATGAGAGTAACCATGACAATGGCTAACTTTTATTGAGTGATTATTATTTGTACCATGTACCATGCTTTCTACTAATTGTTGGATTACCCTTCATGACATTTCTCTTAGGTAGTATTTGTCTCCCCCATTACACTGATAAGAGTTACTGCCTCTTAATTTTTTTTTTAATTTTTTAACCCTTAATTTTGAGAGAGATAGAAAGGGGGAGGGAGGGAGAGAGAGAGAGAGAGACAGAGAGAAAGAGAAACATAGCGTGAGCAGGGAAAGGGCAGAGAGGCATAGAGGGAGACACAGAATCCGAAGCAGGCTCCAGGCTCTGAGCTCTTAGCACAGAGCCTGACATGGGGCTCACACTCACACCCTGTGAGATCATGACCTGAGCTGAAGTCAAACACTTAACTGACTTATTCTTAAGTTTATAACACATACAACCTCTTTTGACTAGAGTTCAGTAACATGATCTAAGCCACACTATAAACGCTTACAGGAAAAGAGAAGAAGGAAGGAAGACACAAAACTCTCAGTGGGAGGAGAGTTTTGCTTTATCCTACCACTGCAGATAGAGGTGTGCAACCAAAGAGAAGAAATAACAGTTGCCTTACGTAGGAAGGGCGCTTTCCTTATTGAGGAAAACTTGGCTGAGAATCAGAAGACTTGGGGTCCACCTTGTGCCTGAGTCCACAGACTTAATGTGTCTTCATGGAGTCATCTGGCAAATGAGGGCTCGTTCATTTCATTTTCCCTCCCTCCCTACATAGCAGGAGTGTAAAAGGTGACATACTAAATAGCAGTGTCCTTGATCAGGAAAAAGCCCTGTTAAAATACACAGGGTACTGCTTTCTTAAAAGCTATCGTCAACTACCAAGGTGACATATGTTGCTTTGCACCAGCCACCTTGCTTTATTAACCTGGCCGAGTCATATTCAAAGGACACCCATACAAATCAGAAATGCCTTAAAAAAGGAAGGAAACAGGGTTTTCCCAGTTAGACAGCTCGTGTAGGACGATGAACAGCTCTCTGGGCAATACACTTGGGCTACCTTGTGATGGGGCATCCCATTGGCTCAGCTGACTTATGCATGTCCCGAGATACATGCTCTGTCTGAATATTCTGTTGCTGGCTCATCTACACAACAGACTGTTACCTAAGCACCACAGTGATGTTTGTGGAAATCCAACATCACAATAGGAAATCACTTCCATTTCCATATCATAGAAAAAAAAGTAGGTTACACAGTGATGTATACAGAACAGTCCTGGCTATATAAAAACAGATGAGCTTATAAACTATATCTGGATGGAAAAACAATGAAATATGAAGCGAAGCTATTTTTGAATGGCGAGAAATAACTTTTTCTCTTTTTCATATTTTTAGTCCCCCCCAAATCAACTGCAGTGAGTATATACTACATATATAATCAGATATACACATACATCAAGCACCATTGATGTATATCTTTGTCCATGAACATGGGTTCTTTTGACAATGTGACTTTGAGTAATGGAAGCGGGTTGCAAAATGCCATAAACATGATAGAAATGTGTCCTAGGTACATTAAATCAATGGCATGTCCAAATAACGATTTCCTGCTGGGTATTAATCTGTGGCTCTTTGAAAAACATTAATCTGTGGCTCTTTGAAAAATTGGTCAGATCCAATTCTCTCTTTTTCTTCCTGGCCACCATGGGCCATGCATCAATGCTTCTTCTCTCCCTCTTCCCACCTGCGTCTCCTTCTCTCTCTTCCCCCTCTCTTCGTGTATCATAGGGTCTTCCTTCCCCTGGTCAGGATTCCTGGGAGAGTCTGGACAGGAGTTATGAATGCCCCAGGCTTAAGATTCAGGGTCACAGGCATACGGTGGTATTCTTTGGCATTGCTGGGAACCTTGGCCAGTTAATGAGTTAATTATCTCCCCTATGTCTCCTAATACTAGGTATATTTATAGATACCCATGGTCATTAATGCATTTTCACCCAACAAGCACCCACTGAGTACCTACTGTGTATAAGACATGGAATTAAACCCTAAGGACACAGGGTGAAAAAGACACATGCAGCAAATGCAACAGATGAATTTATCATGGGGATTCTGGAAACACAGACCCGCTTGTAAGTAGAAATTTTCAATTGGTTCCCATCACAGCCCTTGTATACGTGCGTGGGGTGGGGCGTGACTTAACTACACAGCCATCTAAGAAATGCGCCCAATGCAATCTTTCCCCATTCCCCACCCTCACCCAAAAGAAAGGATGACCCATAGAAGCCAATGTGGGGAAAGGGATCCAATAAGTGACCCAGCTCTCCAGTTCTGCAGTTTCCCAGTGTGGCGAGTGGACGGGATCACGGCCATACAAGTCAGACGGAGCCATTTTTCAGGTCCTAGGTCTGCCCCTAACAACCAGGAAGATGCAGGTAAGCCTCCTCACTCATAAGCCTCAGTTTACGTACTTGCAAAGTGAAAAGGTGAGGGCTTACCTTGTGGGATAGTTGGGAAGATGGAAAGAAATATGCAAAGCACCTCTCAGGTAAGTGCTTAAGAATACATATCCTCTCTTCTTACCAACAATTTGACAGTTTGGGGGATTCACTGGCAGTATGGCCATTTTTCCCCAAAATATCAAGCCAGCTAATTTTTCCTCAATTCTCTCTTTATGCCCTAACACCCAACGAACAGATGAAAAGAAACGCTTGGTTTCTTAGCTCATTTCCTGTCACCTATGTTTTTAGAAGATTGATTTGTGTCCTCAAGACCCCACCATTTGCCAGAAGTGAGAGACAAACGCTTTACCCTGGGAGATTATCACCCAGAAAAAATATAATCATGTTACCTCACAGAATCCTTCTTAGAACCAACCGGCCTGCCTCAGAGATACTACCTTTAGGAAAGGCCATTGATCTGCTATGTGTTAATGTTGGGACGAACGGGTCCCAGTAATTGTCTATGGCTTTTGGACACTTCGATTTCATCTCGATGTTCAGTAAACTTGTCCTGTAGCCAAGTGGGAAAAGGGAAGCTGCAAGCTGCCACCTCCCACAGGAACCAAAAAGGTGAATTTTAACCTGTTAATCTGTTTATACTGTCCAGTAAAAAAACAAAAGTCAATTCTTTTAAAGAGAGTAATTTATTGGGGGGTTCGTTTTCTCCATATGAATGTGGCTCAGGACTCGGTGACCTACCGTTGTCAGCTCCGAGGCTTCTGATTTTAAAGATTTGAAGCTCCTGTTATTGACTGTGGATCCCAAGAGGCCCTACTGGATTGGCCCTACTGAGACAAAGCAGGCATTGCTGTCATAAAGGGGGTGCCCTACTGAGGTTACAGTCTTGGCCTCACACCCAACACTCTGCCTTCTCCATCGGACCACGATGTACTCCAGGAACACCTGTCCAAATCAAAACCTCCTGGGACAACGTTCCCACATTTACCCCTTCCATCTCCCCCCCGACCCCCTGCCAGCTCGTCACTCTCTAGCCCTGCACTGGGCTTCCTTCTGTTGCCCAAACTTGCCAATCTCTCTCCTCCCTTAGGGACTTTGCAGCTGCTATTCCCTGTACCTGGAAGGCTCCTTCCCGCCAGCCCCCCAGCTTTTCACACGTTCGTCATCCTTTTCTGGGTCATCTTGCATCTCACCTCACGTTACTCTCTTATCACACCGCCTTATTTATATCCTTCACCAGGCGTATCCTAACACGGATCTGTCCTTCCTTTCCGGGCTGAGTTGTGTTTGAGCTGTGTACACGCTATACCGTAAGATCCCGTCCTTTGTCGTCCCAGCTCAGCACAGCTCTATGCCTCACACACGAACTGTGCTTCAAGTATATCTATTTATTGACTAATCTATTCAGAATTTTGATAAAAAAAATTTTTTCCCTCCAAACCAGAATCTGCCTTCATAATACATTTAACAATCATATTTAAAAAAAAATCTTTGTCCCAAGCGCTGAGCTCTGGGGATTTGCACCTTGTGTAATGAAGGCTTCGGTCAGAATCTGCAGAGTGGGACAAAAAGTGTCCAGGTGCTCATCTGTTCGATCATTATCAACATTACTGTGCCATGTTTTGTGGGTCCCTGGCTGTACAAAGACTAAGAAGCCATGTTTCCTGTATTTAGGCAGCTTACCCTCCAGGGAGAAAGACAAACTATAAGCCATAAAATCGGGTGATAAAGAGATCGAGTGGTAGGGACTCCATGTTTGAGTTCCTTCAAATTCATGTGTTGAAACTCTCAACTCCAATGTGATGGGGTCAGGAGGTGGGGCCTTTGGGAGGTCATTAGGTCAGAGGGTGAGGGCCTCATGAATGGGATTAGCGTCCTTGGAAACAGACACAGGAGAACTTGGTTCTCTTCTGTCCGTTCTCCACCGTGTGATGCTACCGTGAGAGGATGGCCGTCTCAAACCAGAGGGCCCTGGTTGGACACCTTGATCGTGGACTCCAGCCTCCAGAATTATGAGAAGTGTCTGTGTTTAAGCCATGCACTCTGTGGTGACTGGTCACAGTGCCCTGAACAGACCAAGGTACAGAGACTCTCCAGGTTTCTTTGGAAGGAGGGGGAACAAACCCAACTTGGGGAGGGAGTGGTTAAGACTTAAAAGACACAGGAGAATTATCCAGATGAAAGGACACATTCAGAAAATACTCACAGAAATATTCCAATGGTAGGCCTTTTCCTTTTGGTGAAATCCCCCACAAGGGCCGTGTCTTTGTGTTTGCACCAGAAAACTATAACCAGGGCCTTAGACCTGGTCATGAAGCTTTATGCTTCACCAAAGGGCCTACATATTAGGGAGAAACTTAACCAGAAGCTCTCATAAAAATGGCCAGTTCTTCCTTTGATTGTTAATAAATGAGGAAACGGCCCAGAGGTGATGTGGGCTTGCTGTCGGTGAGCTGGGAAACTTCCAGAAGGTCAGTTCCACACTGATCACATCATAAGGTCATATGTGAGGGGTACAGCTGTATCATGACCTCCACACAGAGAGAAGTTTTCAAAGTTTTTGAAAAGTTTGTGTCTGGGATATATACAAGAGATGGAAGGAAGCAGATGTGCAGGGCTGGAGGAGGGAACAGCCAGAAAAATTAAAACATAATTTTTGGGGGGCACCTGGGTGGCTCAGTCGGTTAAGCTTCCCACTTCGGCTCAGGTCATGATCTTGCGGCTCATGGGTTCAAGCCCCACCTCGGGCTCTGTGCTGACAGCTCGGAGCCTGGAGCCTGCTTTGGCTTCTGTGTCTCCCTCTCTCTGCCCCTCCTCTGCTCGCACTCTGTCTCTGTCTCTCTCTCAAAAATAAATAAACATGAAATTTTTTTTTAAGGAAAGACCAAAGGGGAGGATCAGTTTGGCAGAGAGGTTAAGGACTGGCAGTGAAGCAGGTGGACGGCGTCTGGGTCCTAGGTCCTCCATTTACTAGCTGGATGGCCCTGAACATGTTTCTTAATCTGCCCATAACTCAGTTTAAATCTCTAAGACAGGTAATACCACCTACCTGCAATTGCCGTTGCCGGAAGTAAGTGAATGCAGACCAGCTGGCATAAGTCCAGCTATTTACTGAAGTCTTTAAAAAATCTAATATCACAGGTTATGATGTACTATTATAATAAGCTATTGTGTATTAAATTTTACTACTATATTACAGATACCACTGTTGTCAATGACAGGCTGTGTTAAAGGACTGGGCACATCCAACCGACAGCATCCCCGGACTCACTTGATCTTGACGAACTTCCGACACGGCACAGTGTTCCTCACGCACGTCTCGGTCAGCGGGTCGATGTCTTCCACGATGACAAAGGGGGCCTCCTCCAGGGTGACGATGCTCAGATGATTGTCGTCCGGCTCGCAGTCTGAGAAGGACTTGTACCTCGGCCACACGGCGTGCCTGAGGCTCAGGCTCTGGTTCTCCCACTTGCCCACCTGCATCAGGAAGGCAAAGGCACACCTGTGATTTCTTGCAGCACCTTCTAGAAAGGCAAGTCCTTCCCCATAAGAGGTCTGGGACAAGAACCCTACCCATCCTGAGGGCTTTTCTGCTACATACTTCAATATACACTTTGGTGTCGATGCTAAGAAAAACAGACATAAAGGAGAAGAATCCTGGACGGCCCCCAGGTCTGCCTCTCCCAGGCTAATTAATATGGCGGTGGTACCCAAGCACTGAGATTGCTAGATCTCCCCAGGAGACTCCAAGGTTCTGGCAGATTTCGGGACCACTGGCGGCGGGAGAACAGCATGGACCTTTAGCATCAGAGAAATCTAGGCTTGGATTCCCACCTCTGCCATGTACCAGCTGCACAACCCTAGTTAAGCTCTGAGTCATTGTGAACCTCTGTGTGTCACCTATAAATAGCACAACTCCACCTACTGTACAAGGATGTTGTGGCAATTAAACAAGACCGTCTGTGATGAGCAGGCAGCGCAGAGCCCGGCACGTAGTAGGGACTCCACACTTTTTCTTTGAGGTACAGGAGAGAGACAAGGACAGGGAGAAACTTTTAGAAGGTGCCAAGAGAAAGGGTGAGGAGACAGGGAGATGATGCGGGAGAGCTAGAAGGAAGGAGGATGGACAGGAAAGTCAACACAAGGAGGGCGAGCAGGAGAGGAAATGAAGGGCTTCATTTCAACCTCAGATATCGTTCTACTTAAGTTGCAAATTAAAGTGAACTGTTATTAATTTGGCCTGGAGAGGAGACTTTCAGCGCTTAGCACCAAGACCCGTCAAAACAGCACTGACCTGTTCCCTCTCTAAGCGGCAGCCAGCATGTTAGTGAAATCAAACTGAAGCCTGTATGTTTTGAACCTTAATTTTATTTGACAGCTTATTGGCATTATTCAGACATGCACCGGGAAGAAGCCGCTCCCGGTATCACGCTTTTTCCTTCTTCCTCTCGCTCCCACATGCAATTGCTTGACACCGTGGGTCACAGCTTCGTTTGTAATATCAACCTCAAGGAAACACCTTGTCTGAGATGCTAAGTGCCAAGTCCAGGCTTGTCTGCATTGACGTGACCTGCTCACCTCCCCTCCTGTAACCTGAGTGTCGCCAGAAACGAATTGCAGGCCCATAAACAGAATTCAAACACGTCGGACGCCGAAAGGGGTGATGGCGTGGAAGGAGATAAGGCAGACGGAGTGCCCTCAGATCGCCTCATCATTTGGACTGGAAAATGTTTGCTGCTTTAGAGCACAATGTTCCATGCGGCCAATGGCAAAACTGTCCAGCTTCGGTGATACCTTCTGTTTTATGACAGTAGCATGAGCAGTAAGGTAATCTGGGCAAACACACTTGTTCATCTGCCTGTGCTGCTATGTGTAACACAGGCTGGGGAGAATGTTGAGCCCATCACGTTCTTCATTCACTCAACACAGATTTATTGAGCACTGACTATGTCCTGGCACCAGCCAGGAAACAATGATGGATAAACCTATCAATTGGCTGTAGGGCAAAGACAGAACTAATACCAATACATAAGCAAATAGGAGATCTCCAAGATTTTTCTTTTGGGACAAGTTCCATCAATCCTTTCTTTCCACTTCTCTTGGAAAACGCAAACCTTCAAGAGCAGCTGAGTAGTTTAGTTGGTAAGAGAATGGCTTACTGCAGTCAAACAGAACTAAGTGTTGATCCTGGCTTCACCCATGAGCTGGCTCGCCTTAGGAAAGTCACTTAACCTCTCTGAGTTTTATCTGCAAAATGCAGATGGCACCAGGTTATGCCTTTCAGGACTGTGGGGAGCTCTGGATGAGCCAAAATGAACACGAAGCACTGAGCACAGAACTCAGCATGTAACGTACATGGTGGCTGCCATCACTTTTTTATTGTTGTAGTTAGCGTTCAAGACTTGGCTCAAATATCACCTAATCGGGAAGGGCATTCCTGCTCTCCCCAGTAACACAGAACTTTGCACCTCTCCACAGCAGCTCTTTCATGCCGTCTCATAAGGGTGTCACTTTTGAGCACTCATGTGTAGGCAGGAAATGTATCAATATTGCCAGTTACTCTGATCCCCATGAATCCTACAGGGTAAGGATTATTATTCCAACTTTACAGTTCAGAGAACTGAAGCACAGAGACGTTGTGTAACCTGCCCAAACTCAAGCAGCTGGGAAGCGAGGGAACCAGAACCCTACCATAGGGCTGTGTGAATCCAAACGTGTTTCTATTAAGTGATCCGTGGTAACCGTAGTATAGCTCCAAGACCCTTCCTTCCCAGCACAGACAGCCCCGGATGTCCCAAGAAACATAAATTAACGCAAAGACTGTTTAGCCAGCAGAATCTTTGGTGATGTCATTGACCACATCTTGTCCCCTACACCGTGGAGTCAGGCAAAGGTCCCCGCCCAAGGCTGACTGCTGGGGACAGAAGTAGCGAAGGTTTCCTGGAGTGCAGTAACTCCCCAGATCTCCCTAAGTTAGTCTCTCCCTTCCCATGTCTACGTAAGCACCCACCAGTCAGCCAAGGAGGGTGGAAGCAGGTGGTGGTTGGAAAAACTTGATCAGGGCCGAAGCTGCTGTTTCCATGCTGCCCTACATCTTGAGAGCCCCCTCCTCCTCTGAGTCTGACAGGCTGCTCTGGTAGGCTCCCCAGATCCCCAAATCCTGGCCCCAGGATTCTATATACCACATAGGAGACAACAGAGTGCCTTCTCTTTACCCTCCTATATGCATTTTCACAAGGGATTTGAACGGAGTCAGTCCAGTGTTTGTAGACGGGATTAACAGAGATTTTTTTCACTCCATAAGTATTTATGGAGTGGCCCTTCGGGTATCAAGCACTACACTAGACACCAAGGAGAATGTCAGGCATGCAGTGAAGTTTCTACTTGCATGGAATTTTTATGCTAATTGGGAAGACAGACATGAGTCAAATAATCACACAAAAACATACACCATACGAACTGGGAGGAAGAAAGAAAAATTGGGTCTAAGAGAGCAAATGGGGGGGGAAGAAATCCCAAGGAGGGGTTCCTTGAGGAGGTGGCACTGAAGCCAAGATTGGAAGTCCAAGATGAGTGGTGGGGGGCTGGTTTTGGGGGAGCGAAGGAAGGAAGGGAAAGCACTCCACACACGCAGGGGCCAGATGATGCAAAGCCCTGCAGGTCCCCGTGAGGAGCTGAGATTTACCTCAAGAGTTCATCCAGTCTGTTCCCCAGGAGGGAAAAGATGAATGGAAGTCACTGGGGATATATGTCCCTCTGTAACCTGGATGAAGGTGGGAGTTCTATGACTCCTGAATTCATCCTTGTTTCCTTTTCTTTTTTTAGAATGTTTATTTATTTTTGAAAGACAGAGTGCAAGTAGGGGAGGGGCAGAGAGAGAGAGAGGGAGACACAGAATCCAAAGCAGGTTCCAAACTGTCAGCCCAGAGCCCGATGCGGGGCTCGAACCCACAAACCGTGAGATCATGAGCTGAGCTGAAGTCGGGAGCTTAACCGACTGAACCACCCAAGTGCCCCCATCCTTGTTTTCTTTTTCTTGATGGGAAATTTTAAACTTATGCAAAAGTGGACTAGGGTAATGAATCACCATCTTCCCGTTCTCTAGTGGCAATAATTACTAACTCATGGCCAATCTTGTTTCATTTATACTGCCACCCACTTCCCCTGTATTACACTGAAGGAACTCCCAGACATGGTAACATTTCATTCACAAATCCTTAATTCGATTTAAATATCCAATTTCTGTTTGCATAATACTATTATACCTCAATAAGCTATGTGTTTCTCTGATGAGATGACAATTTCCCAGGCTAGGAGGGATTTTAAAATACACACTGATGGATTTTGAGGATCACAGCTTCTAAACTCAGGGCCTGGCGAAAGGAGGGAGTTAATGGACAGCTGCTGATCGAATCAGTGAGCACCTGACCTGAATTCTTAAAAATGTCAGTGAGTCGGAAACTACTAGTAGACTGATCAGTGTGTGCACGTTCGCCTCAGCTATGGAATCTTGCACCCTCAGCAAAACACTGAGGTACCGAAACCTATATTCTCCCCTTCACTCACGCTTCACATCGACTTTAGCCCCCCAGACACAGAGCCACTGAGAGAGGCTGCTGAAAAGCCTCTGTGTATTACATTTTCCAGACACATCCAAGACCATCATGCCAATGCCAATTTAAAAGGGGCTCTGGCCACTCTCAAGTGTTCAACAGGACGTCAACAGTCAAAGGAATAAACCCTGAATTGAGAAGAACCTTCACTCACATCACCTATGCTTGCCTCAGTACCCACAGGCACTAAATGGGCACAGAATATGTATTCCGCACGTGCCCTTCTCTAACAGTCGTGTCCCAAACGGAAGGACCCCGTGTACCCTGAGGACAGTAGTGATCCAGCACTCTCCCGGCTCCCGTCTTTGTGCTGAGGGTGACTGTCCTGCTATTCTCTAAACTGGACCTTTTTCTTGATTCAGGGTCGTGCACACCCCACGTGGCGGAGTCCATAACTTTAGGTCAGCAGTCCTGCCTGACCTGGAGGAGTCCGTACATTTCCTGGCCGCGACAGTCCCCCTGGGGTAAGTTCTCAAGGCATCAGAGCAACTGAAGTGATACAGTCACCGTGGAAGCCATGGTCCTGTCTTTGGAGCCCAAAGGGGAAACGAAGTTCCACGAGGCCTTGCCAAACTTCCAGTTAGATCTACACACGATCGGGACAGGAAGTCACACTTCTGTGTGTCTGTGTTGGATACATCCACGTGGACGTGCACATACCGACCCATCAACTTCCCAGGGATCAGCCCCATCCCCACAGGGACTGTTCTTTTCTCTCCCTCACATGGCACAGAGGGAGAGGAGACAGAATAATTAATACCATGAGCCTCGGGGTCAGAGAGACAGGCTCAAATCCCTGTGACCCTGTGCAAGCCACAGCATCTTTCTGAACTTCAGTTCCCTCAACCACCAAATGAAAATATTTCAATTTCATTATGGTGCCTTGACGATTAGAGCGAGATGATGGTGGCAAACGTCTCTGGATCCACAGCAAGTTCTCCATATGTGGCTCTGTTATCGTTAACCCAACCTTTCTTAAGCCTCTCGTTGGGAAAACGGTGAGCCTCTGCAGCAGAAGCGCCAGCTGAGGAGGCAGAGACCCGACTTCCCTTGACAACATGCCCTTGACCTTTGATCTCATTGGGTCTCAGTCTCTTCCCCTGTGACAGAGATGGGGAGTGAGGGTGGACCCGATGATCTCTAAGGTCTTTTGGATCTAAAGCTCCATGCAAAGCACTGGAGAAGTTGCCCTCCCATCTCCCTCCTTATCGGGATCAGGGTGACAGAGAATTAGAAAGGGGTGAATGAAGGCTGTGCAGCTTGCAACTTGATGTTGAATTATGGAGAATTCTGAACAGTGGCCATGTCCCCGCAGAGGCCCAGTGACATGCCCAACTCTGAAGAAGACAGGATGGCTCGGAGAACCAAGCTGGAAGACAGAGAAGAAAGAACGAGGTCACCAGAGCCTTCTTGGTTGGGAGTTGTCTGCTGCACAGAAGCCAACGGTGCCCAAATCTGAAGCTTCGCTCAAAGCTGACTCTTGCTGGTTCTCTGCAGAGGGGCGTGGGTTCAAACTCTGACATGGCCAAGCCCCAGCTGTGGGAACTTGGACGATGATGATACAGCCAATCATTAACATTTATTGGGGGGTTTGATAAAGCCAATCATTAACATTTATTGGGGGTTTTACTATGTGTTTCTAAGCACAGTGCTGAGAATTTTCCATGCATTATCGGACTCGGTTCAGTTCTCAGAACAACTCCAGAAGGTGAGGAAGTATGATTGTCCTCATTGCTCAGTAGGTAAACTGAAGCTCAAAGAGACCTGTTTTGTGCAGGTCACAATGTAAATGACAAAGCAAGAACTGAAACTCTGTCGGTAAAACCCAGCGTGCTGCTTAATCTCTATGAAATTTGGTTTCTCTCTTTATTTTTATTTTTTTGAGAGAGAGAGAGCACAAGTGAGTGAGATAAAGAAAGAGAGACAGAGACAGAGACAGAGAGAGAAAGAGAGAGAGAGAGAGAGAGAAGCGGGGTCACCTGAAGCAAGGCTCATGTTTTACCTGAAGTGGGGCTCTAGCTCACCTGAGCTTTCTTTATATTTTAAAGGTAATTAATAGTGCCCTCCTTACAGACTGACTGTGAGGGTCACACAAGATGATAAAAATAAGACTTCCCGTTTCCACCAGTCTGGGGAGCTATACATATTAATTCGCGTAATTCTAAAAATAGACACATGAACAAGATGTTACTACTGTTATCTCTGGGTCATCGATGACGGGACCGAGGCACGGGCACAGGGTTTAAGCAGCTTGTTCAGTATCTACGGCTTGAGAGTGGGATAATCAGGATCTGAACCCAGGACTCACTTTTAAATCAGGGAAGAAATGCAACTAGAAATTTTTGCTGGAGAAAAAAAAAGAAAGAAAGAGAGAGAGAGAGAGAGAGAGAGAGAGAAAAGAAAAATTTGATAGTGGAGAAACCCAATAAACACCTCCTCAGCCAGATGATTAAGATAAGTATCAACAGGGGTGGGTCAGTTTGGTAGTAGGTCCCCTCGATACGACATGAGGGCAGTGCTGCCCCACCTCTGTGGTCTCTTCTTCCCAAGACACATAACTCAGTTCGATGATAAGAAAAATATCAGAAAAATCCCAGTGTAAGGACATCCTTAAAAATAGCTGACCGACACTCCTCAAAACTGTGGAGGTCATCAAAATACAAGGAAAGGCCGAGAAACCGCCACAGCCAAGAGGAGCCTGGGGAGACCTTGTGATTAAATATTATGGGGTGTCCTGGATGAGGTGAGGGGATGGAACAGGGAAAAAGACATTAGATAAAAACTAGGGAGGGGCACCTGGGTGGCTCAGTCCATTAAGTGTCTGCCTTTGGCTCAGGGCATGATCTTGCAGTTTTTGAGTTTGAGCCCTTCGTCGGGCTCTGTGCTGACAGCTCAGAGCCTGGAGCCTGTTACAGATTCTGTGTCCCCTCTCTCTCTGCCCCTCCCCTGCTCATGAGTGCGCACACGCTCTCTCTCTCTCTCTCTCTCTCTCAAAAATAAACTTAAAAAAAAGAATAGGCACATGGCCCTTACTTGGCAAATCAGTACACTTGGTGCCTGAGCCACAGTGATTGGCTCATGAATGTGCATGTGACCTAAGCTGAGCCAATGGGAGTTTTCCCTGGGACTTGTACTGGGATGATTAGCATAGGGTGGCGTGACAGAAGAACCTATCAGAGACTACAGAACTAAGAAATAGAGAAGACAGCAATAAAGTCTGGATGGCATTGCTTGAGCTCTTATAATAATAAAAGTTGACATTCACTGGGCACTTAGTATGTATTAGGCACTATTCTTAGCACTATTTTAATTCTCACAAACACTCTATATACAACAAATAGGCACAGGCAGGCAATTTTTTTAATCTCTATCATGAATTTTTTTTATAATTAAAAACAGTCCCAAACTCACCCAAATAGACTGTGTGGGAGGAGAAAAAGAATCTTTACCTTCAAAATAAACTGAATTTTGGTGATAAACCTTTGAGTGTTTTCTGCAAATATACTAAGCTTTTGAGGACAAAGAAAAATAATTGACCTCTGATGGAGAAAAGTGATTCTGTTAAAAGAACCATAAAGAAGGGAAATTAACTTTGTAATGATTTTTTTTATCCATTTTTATTAATAAAATTTAAATACAGTGCCTTTAGAAAGCTAATCTCTCTTCAGCTCTTAGAAAATGTTTTGTGAAAGGGCACCGATTACTTATCAAAATGTTCAGCTGCTATTTTCTCAGGGCAGAGACAATTTCATCTCCAAAAACTGTCATAAGTTAGCATTCACCCCTTCGTGTCTGGGTAAATTTGGAGAGATGTCACAGAGGCCACAAGTGGCTGGAAGAAATTAGGTGATGAAAAGATGTTTGTGGCTCTCCTTTCAAAGTGATATGTTTGATCTTATTTGATCTGTTCACGAAATGCTTACAAGAGACAATTAAAATCTCCTCATAACTGGTTTTCTGGGCTTCCAAGCCACCCCCTAAGAACATATCAAAATGCCAAAATCATACATCTACCTTTACTCAAATCCTTCCATGACTCATACTGCTTACACAATCAAATGCAGACTCCCCTTAACATTAATGGACCCTACAACAATCAATCAATCTCACCAATTTCCCTGCTCTCTGCTTTCTGTCCTTTTCCTCTCTCTCAGACACCCTAGACATACCCTCATGCTAGGACATTTGCATTTGCATGTACACCTCCAAACACCGATACACTCGCACCTACACACACTCATATATGTATACATATTCGGATATATATCAGTCTACCTAAACATCTACACATAAACCCAAAGACAAACCCACACCTATACATACACACACTCACACCTACCCAAATTCCCAATGCAGGCATATATACACTCATATCCACCCATACATGCACGACAACCCATATACACATACCCTGCACACACACGCACACCTCTACGCACCCGCAACAACGCATACACTTTTCCCTTCTCATAAACACTCCCCGATCGACACCTACTTTCCTGCCTTTGCCTGCACTGTTTCTTCTACCTGAAATCCCTCCCCTTGTCACCTCTACAGATTGAAATCCTGCCCATGCTTTCCAGCTCTTGCATGGAGCCTAATCCTCCAGCTGGAATGCCTTTCTGCATTTCCTGTGCCTTTGGAACATCCCCTCCAGCCCTTGAATGCTCTCACTTCTTCATGCGTGGCTCGGTAGGTGCATCTGGGGCTTTACTGCTGTATACTCTTCCAGGCACCGCAGGAGGCTCTGGGACCACAACAGTGAACAGGGCAGGCCCGGCCCCCATCCCCAGAGTTGCCAATCTGGCTGGAGAAGAGGAGTCAAAGCTCAATGGCAACAAAGGGAGATAATGGTCACGCTGGGAGTGAGCACAGGATGCTACCGAAGACACAGCTTCCTGCTCTGGAAGGGAACCAAAAAATGCTTCCAACAGGAAGTGACTTCCAACTCTGAGCCAGACCAGCAGGACCGGTAGGTGGCTTGTGAAGGGGTTCCGTCTTTATCCTCAGGGCGAGTGAAGTGTGTGGAGGGGTGGGGGCAGGGATTCTTGAATACTTTTAATCAGGGGAGGGATAAAATCGGTCTGATGTATTAGAACACTTCTTCCCAACGCAGTGCAGAGAAACGGTTTGGGGCTCAAAGTTTCTGGATGCAGATGGGCTGGGAGGCAGCTGCATTGATCTGGGACACAGGACCCCCTGGTGAGGCCAGAATGAACTTGAGATCTGCAGGGGGAACAACCAACACAACTTAGAGACTGACTGAATGGCTGGGGGTGGCGGGAGCTGAGACCCAGGTTGTCTTGACTGGTAATTCTGTTGAACAGCCCGTCCTGGCCCAGCTTCTACAACCACACAACCCACTTCGGCCGCAGCACAGGGCTCACCCCCCAGCCAGTTCAATAAATATTTGCTGAATGGAACTCGATTCAGACTGTAGCATACTGTCCTTTTTCACTTAGAATTCAAAGTTAAAAGAGGAGAGTAGCCTGTTTACCCAGCTCCTCTCCTTGGAGACAAGACAATAGGGATTGCTAAATTAAAAATCAGAGAGGAAATTTATTAAAACCGACAATGGAAGCAGAGTTCACACTGCCTCTGCTCCAGGTTGACCGGCCCTGCTTAGCTCATTTCATAACCAAAGGGCAAACAGGCCTTAAAACAAACACTTGGCGTGTGCGAAACATCGCAACACATTTCACTCCAGATAATAAGCAGTGATTTACTCCCAAGCTGGAGAAAACATGAGTAATTAACTCTTCAGGAAGATGAATTTAAGGAGAAAAACAAAACAAACAGGAGGCCAATTTCTCTCCACCTGAAATATAAAGTCTTCCAAAGGACATGAGATAAATGGCCGTGAAGGGAATTTAAAATGATTTAATGTCCATACTTAGCATAAACAGCATCATCGATTAGCATCACTTCTTGCCTCGGCATGCAAATCTAACACAAAAACAAGCTGATGGCAGCTTTACACACGAGTAATTTTGTGTCTTGGGCTGATGCTTGAAAGCAAAAGCGGATCTGAATTCGACTGATCTGGAAGCCACAATAAGGGTGTCTGAGTCACGACCGTGGCCTGATAGGAAGTTGAAATGTGTTCTACCTGGAGTACATCGCAGTTGAGCCCAGTGATTTTTGTTTTAAACCAAGACCCAATCTAAAGCTCATCCCAGATGGTTACAGTCTGCTGAAACCAGAGGTCACACTGACACCAGCTTTCTCCTGCCCCGTATACACGAACAAGCTTCTACACAGAAATTGCTCAAGGGGCGCCTGGGTGGCTCAGTGGGTTAAGCGTCCGACTTCGGTTCAGGTCATGATCTCCCGGTTTGTGAGTTTGAGCCCCATGATGGGCTCTGTGCTGACAGCTCAGAGCCCGGAGCCTGCTTCAGACCCTCTGTCTCCCCCTCTCTCTGCCCTTCCCCTACTCATGCTCTCTCTCTCTCAAAAATAAATAAACATTAAAAATAAAATAAAATTTAAAAAAAAGAAAGAAACCACTCAAGAGCAGTGTGGGTCACTTTGTCTTCGAGGCCATGGGGCCTCAGATGGCCGCTGGCAGAGTGAAATCGAGAGCTGCTTTTTGCATAATGAGGCCCAGGGTCTGCTTCTTTTAAATACATGGGGGACCATGAGCCTTGGGTGTGAACAAGACCTTCTTGGGGGCCGATTAAGAATGCGGCCTCCTAGGGGCGCCTGGGTGGCTCAGTAGGTTGAGCGTCCGACTTCGGCTCAGGTCATGATCTCGCGGTTCGTGAGTTAGAGCCCTGCGTCAGGCTCTGGGCTGATGGCTCAGAGCCTGGAGCCTCCTTCCGATTCTGTGTCTCCCTCTCTCTCTGCCCCTCCCCCATTCATGCTCTGTCTCTCTCTGTCTCAAAAATAAATAAACATTAAAAAAAAAATTTAAAAAGAATGCGGCCTCCTAGATCTCTGGAAGGCTTGCATCAGTAGGTCTGGGAGGAGGCCTGGGAATTTGCCTTTTCAGCCGGGATCCTAGGTCACTCGGCTCGGGGTGCTGTGAGGACCGTATGTTGGGAAGCACCTAAAAGGATCAGACCTCCGGCTACCAGCAGGATTAAAAACAGAAGTAAGTAAAAGACGGGGATCTTTTTTCTCAGGTTACTTACGTAACCAGTGGCAATTGCCAGCAGATCTAAAATGAGTTTAATCAGCTATTAGAGCCTTAATTAAATTCCTCTCAGTTGAAATTTCAGAATTGCCTAATTGTTACACAGCTCACATTGGAGGAGTTGATTTTTTTTTTTTTCTCCCAGAATAACCGCTCTCAGGATCATCTAATATCTTTACGGATAACAGCGTCAACTGTCTGAAAATCCAGCACTGATCTGGTCATTCACGGAGACATGCTTTGATGGCTGCTACCTCCGGCAACAACCCGCGTATTTGCTCCCCTTCTCTTGAGATTCAGGAGAAGAGCGCAATGTTTGTTCAGTCTCACATTTAAAAGTGAAAGTCTCTGGAACAATGAGCTGCCATGTTCTTGCAAAGTGCATTTATAATCTTCAGGCCTCCAGAGTCCCTCTGTTCCCAGGTCCCCAGGGATGGATAGAAGTTCTATTTCTTTGGTTTACTTTTAATTTTTTTTGCGGGCTCTTAGAAGTGATGGGTCCTGGTAATTAGCTCAACAGTTAATAGCGTTTTCTTTCTCTTCTTTGGCTCCACACTGGAAAGGTACAACATTAGAAACTTGAAAAATCAGCAAAACGTTAAAAAGAGCTCTCTCATAATTACTAATTAACTTTTTTCACATGCTCTCGCGATGTATTGGTCGGTCCTCCTCCCCGCTGCAGTGATGACGATTAGATAATTAATAACTATAATAACCACTGTCTTGAGGTGCTGTCATCACCCGACATGTCTTTTGTCATCTCACTCTGAGATAAGAAACCCAGAACAGGGCGCTGTGCTGAGGGAACATTCCATGGATTAGTCTGAAAGATCCTGCCGCATAGAGTCATGTCCTGGGGAGATGGGACTCCGGAGGCATGGGAGGAGGGGAAAGAACATCTAGAGGTGGTAGCCTCGTAGGTCTCTTTCACGTACGCCCGCTTTGTTTCCTCAGTTTACCTGTGAGCTGATGCTTCTGAGGGCTTTGGATTCCTCCACGGGAAAGGCTCCTACCGCAGGACTGCAGTCAGCCCTTGACGTTGAATTCTACTGCTACTAACACCCATCCAAAAGGCGATTAGAATAATAATAGATCAGGGGGGGAAAATCAACCTCTCAAATGTGAACTGAGTGACAATTAGGTAATTTGGGGATTTCAACCAAGAGGAATGTAATTAAGGCTCTAACAGCTGATTAGACTTCTTCGCCTCTGTGGTAATCTCCAACCATTACATAAGGGGCCGTGGAAGGGAGGGTTCCATCGTCCCTTTGTATCACGGTGTGCTTGAGATGGTGACGGTCAAGACCGAGTGACTCTGTTTACATTGCTGCATGTGTGGCTATCATAACTCGAACATGAACTTGGCTGAGCTCTTCAAAAGGCTGTCGCCTTGGACAAGAAAACCAGAGTGGATGCAGGTCTGCAGAAAGAGCCCAGGCAGAGATGTGAACGGAAATGAGACAATCACAGGGTTTGGAATGGAGTGGGGGGATCGGGGGGGGGGGGGAAGGCACATAACACAGAATGAGAACCTGACCCATGGTCGGACCTCTGTAACACTAATAGCGGTAACCGCGGTCATTTTTAACCCCTTCGCCAAGATAGTTTTGAAATACGCTCAAGGTTTCCCTTTTGACCTTCCAGTGTACTTTTTTCCAGGCAACTTTGAAAGATCAGCGTGGCTTCTGCTTTTAAGTGAAATGAAATGCCACTTGTGATCTGGCAGAGTAAAGAGCTCTCTGTTGATTGCTTACCGGAATAGTATTTAGCATTGTCAGCAAACGTTAGGGTGAAGTCTGGGCTGATACCTGGGGGGACCCCTCGTTGGTCGGGATTATCAAGTCATTCTTCATTCTTATCAGCCTGCAGATTTGGACAGGACTGGGCATGACTATGGATGGGACTCTTCCTTTTTACTCTTGGGCAACTTCTTCTTCTTTTTAATGAAAACCTTGAAAAGTGGCAAAAATTTGGGACCGAGCGTGTAACAGTTTATAAAAGGAGATAAGTTCCAGGTAATTAAATTGCAGACCAGGGAAGCAAGAGACTTCAATGCATCAACCTGTCTGGAGGGATGGAACAGGCCAGAAGCTGATGGTTTTCCTCACTCAGCATTATGTAAAAAAGCCAATTCCAGTTGGACCTCTGCCCTGAACGAAGTTAACCTCATTGACGGCGTCTGCAGAGTTTTAAAATGCGGTTAAAAGACCTGAGGGTATCGATTCACTGCAAGGCATTTCAGCCCCCTGCCTGAGAGGCTCCTGGGTCGTCAAAGTGAGGCGTTTGGAGCTTGGTGTCAGGTCTCTGCTGGGCATTTGTTCTTCAGTGTCTGGGGCAAAATAATAAATTTAAACCTTTGAGCTGCACGGTTTCCTTCTTCCAGACAAAAAGGGCGAGCCAGGGGTTGGTGCGTGAGGCCCTGCTGGTTATCATGAGGACACTAACCAAAGCCCCTGTGAGTGGCTGAAATGCATTGCTCTGATGAAATGCACTGATCACGCTTCCAATTCTCCTTAGGTAAGATGGTATCTTGACAATCATTTTTCTTTGCTCAGCTCTGGCCCCAAACTACATAGCTCCAGGCTTGTCTGAGCCCTAAAGTATTCCAGTGAGAGGATCCTTTGAAATACTAAAGCCAACAGAAGATTTAACGGGGAGGAAACGTAATAAGCTTATCCACAGCTTTGCCCACTATTAAACTCATGATTAGTAGGAGGCAGTGGGGGAGAGGAGGATCCCCTTAGGATGGGCTGGATGAGACTCGCTATTGCAGAACTCCGAGCCTAAGCAACCCTCCACTGTCAATCCAATTTCACCCAAACCGATCATTCTCATCTTGGACGCTAATGAACAATTCCAGAGCCCTGGAGTTACTCGGATGAAATTCGGATCTTGGTGACCAACCAGGCAGCTACTTGGCACTTTCCATTGAATTATACTGGCAAACTCGTATTTTAAAAGACTCTGGGAGTCAGAAGACCCAAGTTCAAGTTCAACTACAGGGCCTACAAGCTGTGTCACTTAACTTAAAGCTTTCCAGATCTGTACAAATTGTTTCCAATGATTCTTTTTTTTTTTTTTTTAATTTTATTTAGGAGAGAGAAAGAGAGAGAGAGCATGTGCAAGCAGGGGAGAGGGACAGAAGGTGGGGGGGGGAGAGAGAATCTTAAGTAGGCTCCATGCTCAATATGGAGCCCAACGCAGGGCTCAATCCCATAACCTTGGGATCAGGACCTGAGCTGAAATCAAGAGTCAGATGCTCAACCAACTGAGTTACCCAGGAGCCCCTGTTTCCAATGATTCTGAGCATTAACAACTGATCGGCAAAGCTAGTCTCTAGGCTTTAAGCCACTCAGGGTTGGATTACATGGATGCATAGATAAATTCATTCAATAAATGTTTACTGCATGCCTACTATGTGCCATAAACTGTTCTGACACTGGTGATACAGTAGTAAGTAGACTCAACACTGGGGGTCAGCAAACTTCAGCCAAAGGGCCAAAAGTACTTGTACAGCCCATGACCTAAGAATGGATTTTACATTTTTATTTATATATTTTTTAGGTTTATTTATTTATTTTGAGAGAGAGAGAGAGAGAATGAAAATGAGTGGTGGAGGGGCAGAGAGCTAGGGAGAGAGAGAGAATCCTAAGCAGTGTCCACAATGTCAGCATAGAGCCCGACACTGGGCTTAAACTCACAAACTTCGAGATCATGACCTGAGCCAAAATCAAGAGTTGGGCGCTTGATGAACTGAGCCCTCAAGCATCCCGATGGATTTTACATTTTTATTTTATTTTTAACTTTTTTTTACTTTTTTTTTTTTTTTTTTGAGAAACAGAGAGAGACAGAGTGTGTGTGGTGGAGGGGCAGAGAGAGAGGGAGACACAGAATCTGAAGCAGGCTCTAGGCTCTGAACTGTCAGCGCATAGCCCTATGTGAGGCTCGAACCCACGAACTGTGAGATAATGACCTGAGCCGAAGTCAGACGCTCAACTGACTGAGCCACCCAGGTGCCCCTGGATTTTACGTTTTTAAATGGTTGAAAAGCATCAAAAGAATCATATCCTGTCACACGGGAAAATTATATGAGATCTGAGTTTGTGTCCATAAATAAAGTTTGATTGGAACACAGCCATGCTCATTTCCTTGTCTGTTGTTTACGGTTGTGTTCACGCTAAAACAGCAGAACTGAATACTTGCCATATAGACAAGTAGCCCACAAAGCTTACAGTATTTACTAGCTGCCTTTTATGTAATGTGTTTGCCAACTCCTGATCTAAGATCCTGTCTATACGGGACGCACCGACTAACCAGAAAAATGAAATTAAAGCTCCAAAGAATTAGTTGTAAAATAAAATAGAGAATGACAAGTACCAGAGGCAGAAAGGTGGAATAAATTGGAGTGGGCATCACAGGTGGGGGAGCAGATCTGCCGGGAGAGGTGAGAAATTACAGGGGTAGAATCTGGGGGGAGCTGCCGAGGAGGCACAGGGGTTGGCCTGTGTCTAGAAGTCACATCTAGACACTTGATTATCTTCTAGACTTCTAGATTGAATGAATTGTGTGGACAAATGCACCAAAGTTGAGCTCAAGGGACATGTTTGTTGAAGGAAGTTCAACAAACTGGATGAAGGAAGTTGCCCGTATTGGATAAAACACACACAATATACAAAGGGGAAGAGCGAGAGGGATAGATAAAAGGAAACATCGGGACAGGATCACAGAAGCCCTTGGGTGTTGGGCTGAAATACGCACACATCAGAATTTGGTTGCATAGGAGTTCAAACTGGCAATTCGCCTTGGGGTCCCTGAATGATTTACTCAACACCGGGGAGACTCTGGTGATTTCATCCATGTCTGGCTGGTATTTGTCATCTCCTACCTCTTTTGGGATTGCCCTATTTTCCAATAATTGTGTCATTTCCTTCATAAACACATTCATACTCGTCAGAACACATGGACACAGTTAGAGGTGGGTTTTTAAACTTCTCTCCATTGCCCCCCTCCAGGGCACGTTAGCCACCCTTTCTCATGGGGGAAAATTCACTTAGAATTGCTTGACTTTGATGATTTTAAATTTAGAAAATCCACAGTGCTCTCTTTCGGCTATTCTCATCTCTCTTCCCCAATATCCCCCTGGCCATGGGTCCCTGGGACACGCTGTCTTCCCCCAGTTGGTCTGCTCATCAGTCACACCCTCACACCCTCCCTGTTCCAGCCTAGACCTCTTTGTCCGTCACATCACTCGATGTTGTGCCATATGCCCACAAGTATCCCAGCCCGCTTTGTCCTCTGGTCACACCCTCCTGGCACCAAACCCAGGTCATCAATCCAACCACCACCTTACCAGTAAGCCACTGAGTACAGGCTGAGACATCACACAACCACAGAGATCAATACCATCCCAATGCAAGGACTCCCTCTCTGGCCAGAAATCCTTCTCCCCTTTCCTCTCTCCAATTCCCTGGAAACTATTTCAAACCTTAACACCTGCCCATGAGACCGAAGCTCCACCACCCCCATGCCGGCGCCCAGATGATGGATCTGTCTCTTATTTTCATAGAGTCTTAGGGACAATCCACATAGCCCACAGACTTACCTGCCCCTGCACACATGTCTTCCTTCTTCTCTCCTCCAGGAATGCAAGAGGCCTCCCTCTCTCCTCTAGCCTAACACCATCATCTGTGCTCCGGACACAGTCCTCTTCTGCAACCAAGACCACCAGTGGCTTTCTCATTCACCAAACCCAGCAGGTGCATCACATGTGACTCTGAGAGCCCCTCCCATCTTTCATGAGTCTCCCTGCTCTGTGCTGTCACAACCCTACCCTTTCCAGGTTATTTCTCACTTTTTGGACTTTTCCAGCTCTGCCAAAACGCAAGTTCCTCTTTCTCTGCACAGTTTACATGCCTGCCCCCTCTCCTGGCCTCAGACCTCCACACTCATGTGTCTCCTACTGCCCACTCTTCAAGTATTACCTCTATGTTGACCACCCTCAGATCTGTCTTAGACCAGCTACTCTCACCTGCCTTAGGAAACCTCAAACTCAATAGACTTAGAGTAAAAGTCACCATGGTACCTTGAGTAAAAAAATAAAATGCACAACTTCTCTCCCATGGGTCAAATATGAGTTCTTGAAACCCCAACCCTGGAAATACTCCTTAATTCATCCGTCTCCCTGCACCCCCATATACATATTAAATCAATCACCCATCTTTGACAGTTCTAATGTTTGAATATTTTTCCTTGTCCATTTCTTTCCTAACTCAAGATCACCACTCAGCCCTGGCCTTCACTACTCACAAGTTTCTGCCACAGCCTCCACACTGGTCTCCCTGCCCCAGACAGTGCCTCTCAGCCTGTCCCCCAAGCCAGCACTCTAAATATCTCTGCACATGTAATTGTTCCATTCTCTCCCCCAGAGCCCATTTTTTAAAGTTTATTTATTTATTTTGAGAGAGAAAGACAGAGAGGCTGAGAGAGGCTGAGAGAGACAGACAGAGAGAGAGAGAGAGAGAGAGAGAGAGAGAGAGAGAGAATCCCAAGCAGGCTCCATGCTATCAGCACAGAGCTCGACGTGGGGCTCAGACTCATGAACCATGAGATCATGACCTGAGCTGAAATCAAGAGTCTGACGCTCAATTGACAGAGCCACCCAGGTGCCCCTCCCCCTTAGAGCCTTTTGATGGCTTCTCACTACACTGGGAATCAAGGGGAAATGCCTGACCACAGTCTTAACGACCCAGCCTGTTCCCAGGTCTCTGTAGCTGTCTGCATCCATGCCAACCTCATTTCTGACAACCAAATCCCTGTTCTGCCCCCACCCCCTACATAGGGGATCTAGAATCCCACAGGAGTAATCACAGCCTCTGAGTACATCACCTGCCTGCCCCAGAAGTCCCACTGAGGGTGGGGACTATGTTCTGTGCTTTAGTGTCCCTTTTACCCAGCCCAGAGCCTCTTACAGAATAGACACATAAATGGTTAGTACATAAGCAACTGAGTAAATAAATGTACCAATGTGACCTCCATAACCCTGATCTTCCTGCAGTCAATTATCAACTTCTTTTGGGCTCTGCTGGTAAAATGTACTGAGAATAATGTGGGTTCTAGAGTTGGCTGAACCTGAATACCAGGAAGTTTACTTCCTGGGCCTTAGTTTCCTCCTCTGTAAAGTGGGCATAATACAAGTAATCATATCCTCTAATTATTGTAAGAATTAAATAACATAATGCCTGCAAAGCCCTTATTATCCTGTTAGCCTCATGGTCACAGCTCAACCGGTGTCAGGTGTTTTATTACATACAGGGCTCTTCATTCATTCATACGAACCTCCCAGCCTGGCCCATCACAGGTATTCAGTCAAGGTTAGGGCCATCCCGTCTACGACGGGCACGTCTTCCTGAGGTTGAAGTTAACCCCTGAATGTAACTCCAGAACAGAAAAGAGCAAGGCATTAATTTGATCAAAACTCTAGGCTGAAGGCTTATGTACCAAGATGACACTTAGGAAATGCGTTTGCTTTCTTCCCCGCGAGGGGAGACAGATATGATCGTCCCTCACTGCTCTCTTTTTTAGATGGAACTGATATTATCTATTAATAAAATTCTGTGCACAGAGAAGAAGGTCCTGCCAAGAACAGCTTGGTGTTATTTTAGCTCTATCCATAAATCCAAAGGCCTGACAATTACTTTTAATTCCATTTGCTAGTTTGAGGAGCTGCGCAATTAATCCATACCATTAATTTCATAACTATAAATACAACCCCAGCTTCCATGGAGCCTTATGCCAAAAAGCGCAACCTTCTGAATGTACTTGTTAGCTACACTGGCTAAGAAGCTGTATTGGGGGATAGAAGAGGAAAGAAACAGAAAAGGGAAATTTCAGATAATAGACACACTTGGAAGGGCGTCCTGGCTAAATGTTCCATGTCATTACAGGGTGATAATATCAAAGCCTGAGTTTACACAGGCCTTTATGGTCTACCAGTTGCTGTTTATGATCTCATTTCATTTGACGCTCATGGTAGATGGTCACATAAAGGTGAGGGAGATGTTTTTTACCATGTTTTCAGAGTGGTAGCACTAACGTTCATTCAAGGAATGGGGACCAGAAAGTTCAACACATATGTGAAAGGGCTGGAGGCGGTTCTGTGACCGCCAGACCAGGACCCGTGGGAGCGTGTGTTCCCGAGTTATCTCCTTGTGTGGGAGGCAAAGACAAAACAAGGGGATGGTGATGCTTGAATATGTTCCTCTTCAAAGTCTGAGCCCAGCTCCTTCGAGAAAACAGAATGCCAGCAACAGGCTTCTAGAAATCCACTCAAAATGCAAATAATAATAATAATAAATCCTAATAACTGCCATTTAAAAATCCATATTGCAGGCGTGCCCAGGTGGCTCATTCCATTAAGCGTTTGACTCTTGATTTCGGCTCAGATCGTATTCTCATGGTTCATGGGTTTGAGCCCTGCATCAAGCTCTGGGCTGACAGCTCGGAGCCTGGACAGCCTGCTTGGGATTCTTGGTCTCCCTCTTTCCCTGCCTCTCCCCAGCTTGTGCTCACTCGCTCGCTCTCTCTCTCAAAAATAAATAAATAAGCATTAAAAAAAATCCATATTGCAATTTGTACTTCTCATGTCCTCAACTCTATCATATGCCAGGCCCCATACCAGATGTTTGACATGCATTATTTATAATCCCCACAAGTTATCAAGTGCCTGGGTGATCATGTTCCAATAGATTAATTTCTCTGGTCCTCAATTTTCTCATCTATAAAATAAAATTATAATATTTACCATTTAGTGTTCTGGTGAACATAAAATGTGGTAACGTGCTAATATGTTTGGCTCAGAGCTGATGTCTCTGTCAATGCTCAGAGGCTGTTAGGCATTTTGTTTTCACTGTTTGGAACTGTATAGGAAAAACAAACTCCATGCTTTTCTCACTCAAATCCTCTGTCTCCTGTAACACTAGGTGATGTCACCTGCGTTGTAGAATTTGGCTGAGAAAAATAATAGAACTTAGTGGTCAGAATCAGAATTAGACAAATGGGGGTTCAAATCCAGTTCACATTCTTGGAAATTAACTTGTCCCCTATATTCTTTAGTTTTCTCATTTATCAAATGGGGACAGGGGGGCACAGATGGTTCAGTTGGTTACGCGTCTGACTCTTGTTTCAGCTCTGGTCATGATCTCGCGGTTCGTGAGTTCAAGCCCTGCATCCTCCCCTGCGCTGACAGCACAGAGTCTGTCTGGGTTTCTCTCTCCTTCTCTCTGCCCTTCCCCTGCTTGTGCTCTCTAAATAAACAAACAAAATGGGGCTAATAATAGTACCAATCTCCTAGAATTTTTGTTTGAATTAAGAGAATCTTAAAGCTCTTTCTGGAACACAGAATGCACAGGAATCATTTAATAAATAGTAGCATTAATATCCTCACAGAAAGTCCATGGGGTGGATGTTACTGTTAGTTCCATTTGACTAATGTAGACACTGATTATCTGAGAAATACAAAGAATGACAACTTTTTAGGGTTGGTTTGGGTCTCAGAACTAAGTGTTACCCACGGCCAAACTCAATCCTATAAAGTTGACTGAACCCCCTTTCCTAAATGTCTCAGGTGCTTACCAATGCCATGCTCTAATTCCTGCTTTGGCAGAAGGAAAAAGAGCCTCAGTCCATTTCTGCTGGCCATGGCGCTAACCTTTCTTTGTCTGCATGGACCCCTCCCCTATCTTTTGACAGTGATTTGGGATTTGGGGCTTTGTTCCCAACTTCTGTCCAGATTGATTTATAGTATGACTCGATGAGTGTTCCATATTTTTGAAGCCTCATCCATTTTCAAAGACATGACAATTTCTGAAGGCAAAGCCTCGGGTGCCATTTTGGTAATGAAGCTCAAATCTCACAGTGATGATTCAAGTTACCAACTCAAATGTTACTTGGGGAGACAGATGTGTTCAGTCCTTGCCAAGAAACCCTGCACAAGTCTCTGATTCTGCCTGAATCTTGGTGTCCTCACCTGTCAAAAGGAGTCAAATGGTCCCGCTCTCCTTACAAAAATGGTGCTTGTCAGGATCTGATATCCAAATCTGATTCTTGCCCTCCTTTCCCACCTTATATATGCCTGTCCTATTTTCTTCAAACACAGTTTAATCACAGAAAGAAAAAACCATACCATCAGCTATAATCTGCTGGTGCACATGGATGCCAGCACTGCGGGAAATAACGTGAAGAATCCAGATTCTTCCAACTCAGACGGCCCGCTTCAACGTGAAAATGAAACACAACATAAGAGAGAGGCCATCGGTTTCTTCACGTCACTCTGAAACTCCCTTCAAGGGAATAAGAGTTGATCATCTCGTCTTTTTTCAGTTTCAGATTTTTCCCCCTCATACACATTTCCAATGGAGTCTTTATTTGCCCATTGAGAGCAACCAAGATGGTTCAGCCCCAGCCTCTTTCCTTCTGCAACAGGTCCATTCAGTCTGTCTAATTTGCAGAATTATTATTCAAATGGAAGGAAAATAGACTCTGAGAACTCTCTAGATATGATTGCGGTGAGTTTTAAAACACATTTTCAGAAGACAGTGGCTGTAGATAACGAACCGTATGGTGGAGTAATGGGAAATGAACAAGCAGCACACTGCGGGAGTCGGGGGCAATTTACATCTTCAGGTTTGCAGAGGGATGCTGACTGCCTGTGCACAAAGATGCAAGAGACTGATTATGTGGCAGATTTGCATGTGGCTCAGTGGGACGCTCTGAGCGAAGCTCAGGAAGACGCCGGGTCCAGCAGGGAACCTTGTACCTGTAATAGCTTTTCCTGCAAACACTGGGAGCATGTCAGCCATGCAGGGATGGGGGTCTCCCAGGGTAGCTTGTCATAATTAAACCAAGGCCAACCTTCACCACCGATACACAAAGAACCTCCTTCTCTACCATATGGTGCCATCAGAGTAAAATGGACTTTAGCGTCTGACAGACACGAGCCGGAATCTAGAAGTTGCCATTTACTTGCTCTCTAACCTTGAGCAAGCCACCATATCTCACAGAGCCTCTGTTTCTTTATACATAAACTAGAGGGGGTGCTGATGGTACTCATGTTGAATGTCTGCTAAAAGAACAATCAGGGGCACCTGGGTGGCTCAGTCGGTTGGGCGTCCGACTTCGGCTCGGGTCATGATCTCACGGTTTGTGGGTTCAAGCCCCATGTCCGGCTCTGTGCTGACAGCTCAGCGCCTAGAGGCTGCTCTGGATTCTGTGTCTCCCTCTCGCTCTCTGCCCCTCCCCAGCTTGCGCTCCGTCTCTCTCTCTCTCTCTCAAAAATAAATAAAAATTAAAAAAAACTAAAAAAAGAATCAAAGTCACCAATACAAAGCCTCTAGGCTCTAGCCAGGACACAGGAAGTATTTCTTTTTTATCATTAATATTTTATACAATGTGGGGAATTATCTCCAGGTGCAGATAGCCAATTTCTTTGTCTTCAGAGTCTGAAAGCACCGTAAGTCTTCCAGAGCTTAGAGCTCACCACGGGGAATATCCTATCCCTCTCTATCTCTGCCTCTCCCTCTGGCCCACCCAGGCTCCAACAGCGAGACAAACAGCCTAAGTGGGGAGCGAAGCTTCTGCTGCCAACAGCACAGATGAGAAAGCCACACTCCGCACCTACAGAAGGCAGCCCGTCACAGCCACTTGTAGCCAGAAGCAGATTGCTGGGGTAGAGCACTTCACTGTTCTGTCTCTTTGCTAACAGACAAATGTCATCCCTGTCTGCACCAACAGCATGTGCATGGGGAAGTAAGAGAGACCGACAGAGACAGCGTGGAGAGAGACAGGAGCAGGTCCAGACAACACACCGCTGAGGTCTGGTAGTTGTAGGTGGACTTGGAAGCAGTCTACCTGCTGCCCATCACATGAACTGTGACATGAGAAAAATGGGAGGGGCCTCAAATGTTTGTGATTCAGTTCAGAAAGTGGGTCACATGACCCACATCCCTTGGATAACTCGCCCGCGATCTTTAGGACTCAGGACACATGTTAGCTCTTTCAGGAAGCCTTTGTCTATCATTTTCCTAATAGCCGGGCTTGGTAGATGTCTTGCAATGCCCAAGGCTTGCCTCTACTATTAGCATTCAACTTACTATGAGTATGTTGCAACTTCAAGTTCATTTCTCTGTCTCTCCCTCTAGACCGTGAGCTTTGCGAGGGCAAGGACATTGTGTGATTCATCTCTCCTTCACCCATACCTACCACACACTTGGCACAGCTAGGTAATCTGTAAATACCTGGCAAACAGATCAGTAAGGGTGAGTGGGTGGGCTCAAGAATGACGCCCCACATGGATGGATGAAAGACAGCTGGCCAAAGGGTTGACAGCCAATGGGCAGACGGAGGGTTTATTACATGACTGAACACTGGATGGCTGGAGAGACGGACGTGTGGATAAATGGATGGATGAACAGTTCAAACGCATCAGACACTTGTAGTTAGTAGTCACTTTACCCCAAAGAGTAGTCACTTACCCCAATGTAAAGGCTAGGTATTGTCTTTTCTCCCCTCCACTCAACTTCCAAGGCAGATACTAGCCACAAGAATCTTTTGGCCCTTTCTAAAATTTCACCCTAGAAACTGTACAAAATGGTGGAATGAGCACCAGACGTGGAGGCTCAGAAGACCCAAATTTGAATCTTTTCTCACTATTGATGAAAAATGTCACTGAATATCTTCAAGTATTCCCTACTCCAAAATCAGAGAATACCACCCACTTCACAGGGTTATCATGTAGCTAAAATTAAATTGTGAATACGAAAGCTGATATTCTAAGGTCTGGCATAGAACAGGTGCTCAGCAACGCTTACGATTATGTGCGTTATATTCAGAGGGTCGCTAGAGTCAGTCTCCTAGTCTATTCATGTTCAGATTTGGAAATATGCTTTAGAAATATCATATCTGTTCCCCAAATGACAGCTCACTTGGAACACCAATATACTAGACAGATAAAGCATTACCATCTCTAGTTAAAGCCAGATCCTGCCTCATTAGCTCCTCTCCACTCAGAGACCACTGTGGTACTCTGAAAGAATCTGGCAGCCCAGGGAACAGAGAAAATAAAACTCTGTCCTGTGTGATGCATGGGAGTCTCATCCTACGTTGTGCAGTGTCGAGCTGGAACCATGCTGTTCTCCTTCTCCCTCTCTCCGTCTCTCCCTCTCTCCCTCTCTCCCTCTCTTCCCCCTTCTGTCAGAGGAGCCCAGGGCCTTGCCTTCATCTATGCATAGATGAGTTGATGACCCTGTCAGAGAATAAAAATGGTTTTCATCTGTCTCTTCAGGAGTTGCTAGAAATATTTCTGACTGAGAAGCTCTCTGAATAATTCCCTCATTTGAGATCATTTAAATAATCTATTCACTCATTTTCATAATTGATGGCAATGGCACGCTATCAAGGGTACAGCTTTTGTCTTACATTTATACCATCTGTCAGCTTACTCATGCCCCCCTCGCCCTCAGATAGCTTCCTTATCAAGTTGGGTTTAGGAGTTCCGTAGACACAGATACTCCACATGACATCATGGTCGACTCTGGCTCTCTTGAGAGAGCTCCTGCTTGGGTTCCGACTCTGCCTTTCTCACCGACCCCTTGGGCAGGTCATTTATCCCGTGTGGCTTCCAGTTTATCTCCTGTGACATGGAACCCCAATTATAACCGAAGCTGGTATTTATTGACCATCTACTGTGGGCCAGTCGGTGTTCTAAGTACTGGATCAACATATATTTAAATTTTCTCAACAACCTATGATGGAGGTACTATTACCAGATCCCTTTTAGATATGGTAAAATGCAGAGAACGTTGTGGTATTTAAATGAGATAATGCACTGAAAACATTTAACTGCATCACGCGACAGGAGCTCAACGAATGGCATCTGCCACAATCATGACCCTCACATCAACCAACATCACACCACTACCTCTATCATCATTAACAATCATCCTTATTAACTTTCCCATCAATGCATGCTCCCGCAGAGATATCCTGTCTGCGAATTGTTTGTTTGTTTGTTTGTTTGTTTGTTTTAATTTCTGAAACCAAGAAAACTTTTAGCAGAATGTTGCCTTGCAGGAGAGAGTACTGGTTTAAATGCTGTTCATTTTGGAGTTGGTTTGAAAAAAGAGAGAGAAACAAGGTAAGACAGAAGGACACACACACACACACACACACACACAAGGAGACGGTATCACTTATTTCAGTTTGAGGTGTTAATTTGCTAGAGACCTACTATATTTTCCCCACTGTGACCTAACATATTGTACTGTGTAGGTATTTAAAATAGCCATGCTGCACGACTCTAGGGAAGTCAGATGATCATTTTAAATCTTTTGTGATGCCTTACCTTTCCCTCTTGAGGGCTCACATCATTTGAAAAACTTAATGATCATTACATAAGGAAAACAAGCTAAATTTCACACTTCAACTCTGCTAAGGTAGCAATACCACCGAACCCATTTTACAAAGGGGCCTTCGTCTTTAGATGTAGACTGCGGAGGAAAAAGACAAGAGTGGGGAGGAAGCGAAAGGGGGTGGGGGAGGGAGAGAAGAAAGACGAACAATGTCATTTACGGGCACGACAGATTGCTCTGGAAGCACTCAATCCAGAAATGCCGAAGCACACACCCACGCCTAAAAATTAAAAAAAAAAAATCTGATGCTTCTGCTCTGTCATGAATCTCTCAGCAAATCATCCAGTGAATTCCATGTGCTTCCAATCCCCTTCTGAGGTGCCTCTCAGGTGGCACTACCACTGTCCCTGTTCATGCCTATACTCCCTCTAACCCGAGCGACTTAAACAGCCCCTGAGAAATTTCCCCAAAGATCCATGCCAATCACCATTTTTAAAGCAGCAGCAGAGTGCATGTGTAAGCGAGCTGGCTGTGGGGTCGGTACCCTGGTTTTGCACCTTTCCAGCTCTGTGAGCCTGAGATAATTGTCGCATTTGTCTGGGCCTCACTGTCTAATTTATAAGAGAAGGTAACATCGCTTCTGTATCACAGTCCTCGTATCAGGATGAGATGAGTTTATATATTTGAACGCTTAGCGCCTTACGTGGTGCTTCAACAATACTAAACAAATGTTAGCTATTATTATTATCATCATTATTCTGTTTTCCCTTCTTCTTCACTGAATAAAGTGCCGTAGCCCAGAATTCACAATCCAGCACGGTCCCTCTTTCCCATAATTTCCCTTGCAACAATCCGTATTCATTTTCTATTGTGTAAGCAACTGCCCCAAATTCAACTGCCTGAAACGGCACCCCTTTTTACAGCACCTCACAGCTCCGTAGGCCCAAAGTCCAGCAGGGCTCAGCTGGGTTCTCTGCTTGGGGTCACACAAGGCCAAAATCAAGGTGTCAGCCAGCCCGGGGTCATGGCTGGGGGATCTGGGAAGAACCCACTTCCAAACTCGTTCAGCTTGGTAGCCGACATCCTTGAGTCCCTGCTGGCTGTTGGCCAGGGATGACACTCAGCTCCAGGTGGCCCCCCACATGCCCTGTCATGTGGCCCCTCAGTCCTCAAGCCTAGCAGTTAAATCCTCCCCATGCTCGAATCTGTCTGGCCTCCCCTACTGCTAGCTGTTGCGGAAAAATCGCTACTTTTAAAGGGTTCGCAAGATGACCTTTAGGTCCACCCTGATAATCTTCCTCTTGATTTACTCAAAGTCAGCTGACAACCCCTTTGGCTCCCTCACCTAAGCATCATGGAAGGTCTATCTCATCATATCCACACACCCTCCGAGGGGAGAGGATTAGGGGGAGGGGGCGGTGAGGGGCACTGGGGGCCAGTTTTAGAATTCTGCCAACACACGAGCTATGTTTCAAACACACTGAACTCCTTGATTCTGGGCTTCACCTTACGATGTTCCTTGCACCTGGAATGGCTTTCCCACACATACTCACAAGTCCGGATCATGCCTGTTCTGTGACACCTTGTTCAAGTGGGAAGTCCTCTGACCTAGATGCCTTTGATCCTTCTGCCTACAACATAACGTGTATCTTCTCTAAATACTGCAGGGTTTTATCAGAACATCTTTTGTGGCACGTATCACACCGTCTTGCATTTATGAGCCTCTCTGAGTGCCCTGTTAGACTCTTTAGTATATTGAAGGTTGGTCTACATGTTACTGCAACCCTCAACAATGACTTGCACACAGTAGGCGCTCAGGAAATGTTGTCTAATGGAATACGTGTGTGGATAAATAAGGGTTGTAGACCCCCAATCCAACCATGTCTGCTTATGGGAGACAGATTTAGCAGAAAAATAAATCATTCAGTAACAATACGAATGGAGGACACACCAGGGACAGGAAGTGATCTACACCCATAAACAACATTTCACTGGGCGTCGATCGGTACGGTCTCATTAACCAGAGATGACTCAAGGGGCAACAAGACACCAATTTCCTTGCTTCCTTTTCCCTCATTACCATTCCTCTTAAACATTGCTACTATGCATTATATTCCAGAGGAAGGAAGAGGTACAGAGACTAAGATGCAAAAAGTCCTGACAACCAGGACAACATAGACGAAACCATTTCTTCACTGTCATAAAGAGTAAATCTATGCCCTAAAGCAGCACTCTACATCCTTAACGGGCATGAGAATCATGAGAAGAGCTGATGAAAAAAGCAGAACCAGAAATGATCATTCCACAGGTTTGAGGTAGGGATAAGACCTTTACCTCGTTCCCATGGTGACTGTGATACAAGTTGCCCCAAGAACTACACTTGAATGGCCAACACTAAAAGACGTTCCACATGGGGGGAAATTCTTGAAAACCAATTTTTCCATCCATTCTCAAAACCATTCTACAGGTATTTTAAAAAGATTTTAGGGGCGCCTGGGTGGCGCAGTCGGTTAAGCGTCCGACTTCAGCCAGGTCACGATCTCGCGGTCCGTGAGTTCGAGCCCCGCATCAGGCTCTGGGCTGATGGCTCGGAGCCTGTTTCCGATTCTGTGTCTCCCTCTCTCTCTGCCCCTCCCCCGTTCATGCTCTGTCTCTCTCTGTCCCAAAAATAAAAAATAAATAAATAAATAAAAAAGATTTTAATGTTTATTTTATTTATTTTGAGAGAGAGAGAGAGAGAGAGCGAGAGCAAGCAGGGGAGGGGCAGAGGGAGACAGAGAATCAGCACAGAGCCTGATATGGGGCTCGAACTCATAATCCAGGAGGTCATGACCTGAGCTGAAATCAAGAGTCAGATGCTTGACCAACTGAGCCACCCAGGAACCCTTCCGTTTTACTAATATTGACTGAGTCTTGGCTATTGAGCACCAGACATAGAATGGTCAAAGGGCAAGTGAAAACTTGAAAACCAACTTCATTCTCTCAGTGCTAGTCACAGCCAGAGCGCATGGCTTCATCAATTGGGCTGCCATTGTTTTCTAAGTGAAGCGGGCACATGGTGGAAGTCAAAACGTGCTTGTGACGGCTCGGAGAATGTGCAAATGGTGTGTTTCAGCAACGCACACAATTGCTCT
Source organism: Panthera leo (assembly GCF_018350215.1). Classification (NCBI taxonomy): domain Eukaryota; kingdom Metazoa; phylum Chordata; class Mammalia; order Carnivora; family Felidae; genus Panthera; species Panthera leo. The sequence continues at coordinate 33,048,506 of NC_056694.1, read as the reverse complement.
ATTGATTGTCACTTACTAGTGGCCTCTCGATTACAATTTTCCTCCATGACTTCCGTCACATGATCATTGGAATATGTGTCTGCAGAGGCCAAACACAATGCTTGCATAAATACTCCAATCTTTCAGCAGAACGAGCTTTTTCAGAGATTCTTGATATCAGACAAAAACACACACTAGAAATCTTCTGCACATTCTCAAGAGTTCCTGAGACTCACGGGGTCATTCTGGGCTAAGCAAGGTGGGAAAGTGGGGAGGAGTAATAAAATACAGTGGTCTAGAAGGGAGAGGGCTGGAGCATTCCATAATTGGAAATGACATCATGTCACAAGTGGATGTGACAGGCAATTGTTTTGCCATCACCACCGTTGATGAAAGCCTCCCTAAGTCTGAGGACACACTGACGTGCCACATCATGTCTTGGGTGGCTCGGTCAGTTGAGCGTTGACTCTTGATTTTGGCTCAGGTCATGATCTCAGGGTGGTGGGATCGAGCCCCATGTTGGGCTTGGTGCTAAGCATGCTCTCTCTCTAAAATACATAAAAACAAAAAAGAAATTAAAAGGAAAAGACTACCCTGTACCAAGAACTAGGGTGAGAATCTTACATGCATGATCCCATTTAGTTTTTTCAACAGCTCATCTCAAGGAGGCATTCTTAGCTCTGCCTCCCAAATAGAAATTCAGGTTAGTGACCTGTTTCAGGTCCCAACCCCCTCTGCCAGGTACTACATGATGGAAGCTGGAGGCCTGGGAGCTCTCCACTTGGGGGTATTCTGCAAGCAAGTCTGGAGATCGGGAGGTCTGGGCTGCAGTGAGCAATCTGGGAGTCATCCTATGCGGAAGGCAGCTGGTGCCAAGGGCACCAATGAAAACGCAAGCAGACCGGAGAGAAGGAAGGGGAGGAGGGTGCTTCAGAGCACCAGAGTGGGACTCTGGGTTTGGGAAGACACAATGTGTGCCTCTCATGTCTTCTGGAGCATTACTATTATCCTTAATTAGTGCTTCTCTGGAAAACAAGAGGGTTCTTTTACTTCAACAGGTATGGGTTTTGTCCTATTTCTGAGGTCAAAAATTCCAAACTGCCTTCAAAATCTTTCTTAGAGTCTCTCTCTCTCCCTTTCTGTCTCTCTTTCTAAATCTATCTCCATTGTAAAGCTAGTCTGTACATATGTGTATATTTGTGTGTGCACATATACATATATACATTAATTTAAAGTTAAAACAAAAATTTTAAATGTTTATTCTTGAGAGAGAGAGATAGAGACAGAGACAGAGAGACAGAGAATGAGCAGGGAGGGGCAGAGAGAGAGGGAGACAGAATCCTGAAGCAGGCTCCAGGCTCTGAGATGTCAGCACAGAGCCCGATGCGGGGCTAGAACCCATGAACCATGAGATCGTGACCTGAGCCGAAGTCAGATGCTTAACTGACTAAACCACCCAGGCACTCCCATGTATATGTTCATTTTAAAGCTAGTATAACCCAAAATGGTAAATACAATTATTCCCAAAGCATTGCTTTCAAGTAGTTAAGAAGAAAATGATTCCACTTGGAGAAATGCAGTCTATACTCAAGCCCAGCTCCAAAGCCCCTAACTTCTTGAAAACTACCCCAACTGGCCAAGTCAAGTTCACCCTTCTCACCCCGGCGAAGGCTTGGTTATGAGCTACCTGAGGAGAGGGATGGTTTCTTACTCATCCTTGGAATGGCCCCGGTGCCTGATGGAATGGTGGCCACAGAGTTGGCCCGTAGTGGGCACTGGGGTGTCAATTGCCTTGTATCTATGGCACCGTTTTCAAATATCTCTGGGAAGCCTTGGACCCACCAAGCTCCAAGGAAGAGCAAAACCACTGCAGAAAAGGAGAGGCAAGGAGCATGGAAGTCCTGACTTGCAAGAAGAAAGCCTGCTTAGCACCGAGTTCTAGGTCTGCTGAACACAGGTGGGCACTGTGCATGGCACTAGAATAATGCCCTCCAGCCACACACAAAGGCCCCGCAGAGAGCAAATGCCCCTCCAACGGCTTGTCACGATTTCCAAGACACCCTCCTTACATGCAGCTGCCTCCCGTGATGCCACTGGGTGACCTCAGAGACAAAAAGAAGACGCCTCCGAGCCCCAGAATAACTGCTCCCTCCTTCGGCAGCCTGTCCCCTCTGACGACCTGCTGTACTGTGTCTCCTGCTGGGGGGCAGGTTTAAGGATGACATGACTGGTGTTTAGCTGCTCCACTGGCTTCCTCTTTCTTCAAGACAGAAGCACAAGGAGTTTTTTCTGAAGCACTGGATCCCCTGAGTGCCGAGAGAACAGACCAACCACAGGAAGCAGTTGTACAGTCTAAGCTCCATTCGGCAGTAATTCCCCGAGCTGCCTTTCTGAGAAATTGTTATATTTCAACAGGAATTGGAAGGAGAACACACAAAATATTAAAAGGGCACTTTCTGCGTCTGGAAACAGCACATCAAGGGCAGCTTTCTTTTATGCAATGTTATCACCTGGGCTGCAGTGGCCTCCCTGTACACAGGCTCTCTGGCAAATGAGCCGGATCCACGGGCAGCACTGAAAATTCACAGGGGTGAGCCAAGTCGGACCCAGGACAGGTGAGATCCAAGCAAGGAGATGGATTTCACAGCTCCACAAGGGATCCTCAGGTTGTGTAACTTCAAACTGTTGAAAAAGAACCCCAAAACACAACACCATAAGGCAGAAAGGCCCACGTTCCCTACCTCCTATTAAGAATAAGAAGAAGGCAATTTGCATGTTGGCTTTGCATTTGTAAGAGGAAAGAAAACCCAGAACTTGAAGGATAGATATAAGGAGTGGGTCCAGGAAAACATTACAGGTTGAAAAAAAAAATAAAAAGGCATGTTCTGTGTCCCAGATGCACTGAGCCCAGCTCAATGATGGAGATGTGGGCCACAGGGTATACCAGGTGCCAGTTAACTAGAATTCAATTCTTTCCTAAAACCTCACAAAAGTACACAGACTCCCACCCTACCCTCCTCCACATGCAGACTAGAATCTAAGTTCTATGAGTACAGAAGTTGTTTTTTTGTCTGTCTTGTTCACTGATAAATTCCAAGTATCAAGAATAGTGCCTGGCATGTAGTAGGCACTAAATAAGTATTTGTGGAAGGAAGGAAGGAAGGAAGGAAGGAAGGAAGGAAGGAAGGAAGAAAGGAAGAAAGAAAGGAGAGAGGGAGGGAGATTCGGTGCTTGGGTATACCTCCTAGAGGAGAAATAGAGCAGGTGTTCAATAAACAATGGCTATTGTTGATATAATTAGTATTTGTTTCAGGGGGTTAAATACAAAAACTTAGGCAACACTGGTGGTTAGTTGTGCTGGGAATCTCAATATGAAGGGTTTCAAAAATTGTTTTTAATTAAGGTACAACAACATGCAAGGAAACAAACAGATCCTGGGTAAAAGTCTGATGCACTTTGACAAATGTCAAGATAGAGAACAATGCCGTAACCTGAGAAAGCTCCCTATGCCCCTCCTCCACAAAAGCAACCACCATTCCTGTTTCTAACCCCATAGACTGGTTTTGCCTCTTATTGAACTTTACATAGATGGAATTATATAGTATATTTCTCTGTGTCTGCCTTCTTTTGTTCACCATAATGCTTGGCAATTCATGCATGTTGTAGGTATTACCAGTTCATTCCTTACTAATGAGTAGCATTCCATTTTGTGAATATACCATAATTTATTTATCCATTCTTGTTGCTGCACATTGACATTCCTTCTGATGTTCTATTATGAAGAAATAAAGTTGCAATGAACATTCTTATACAAATATTACTTTGGGGGTATATGCTTATATTTATTTACAGTAAATACCTAGGAGTGGAATTACTAGGTTGTAAGGTTTGCATATGTTTAGCTTTGTAAGAAACTGGCAAACACTTTTCCACAGTGATTGCAATTTTACATTGTGATCAGCCATATTTAAGAGATTCAGTTGCTCCGTATCCTTGTCAACACTTGGTATTGTCAGTCTTTCATTTTAGCCATTCAGCGGGTGTGAAGTGAAATATCATTCTGGTCTTAGTTTGCATGTCTCTGATGATCGACAATGTTAAGCATGTTTTCATTTACTTACTGGCCATTTGAGTAATATTTTTTGTGAAGTGTCTAACTTAATTTCACACTTCGGTGTTGTTTTTCTTTTTTATTATTGATTCATAGGAGTTCTTTGTGTGTATATGTGTGTGTGTGTGTATGTGTATGTATATGAATAAAACCATAGTTAATATTCTTTTCCCAGTCTGTGGCTTGCCTTTTCATTTTCTAACCGTGTTGGTACATGAGCAAAATTTAAAAATTTTTAAATTTTGGTGGAGTCCAGTTTATTATTTTTACTATATGCTTAATGCTTGTGCATTCTACTTTCTCAGATCACAGCAATACCCTCCTAAATTTTCTTCTGGGAACTTGACAGTTTTAACTTACATTTAAGTTGGAAATTTATGTTAAGTAATTTTTATGTATAATGTGAACTATGGGTTAAGGTATTTTTTTTTTCTATATGGATATCTGGTTGATCTAGCAACATTTATTAAAAGGACTTTCTTTTCCCTCACTGTCATAATTATTCGTCACAAATCACTTGAATGTATGTTTATAGATCTATTTTCATCACTTTATCACTATGCAAAATGTTACTTATAGGGCTTTCATAGATAACCTTTATCAGATTGAGAAATCTCCCTCTTTACCATGAATGGGTATATTAGATTTCATCAAATGCTTTTTTGGCATCTGTTGAGAAGACCATGCAATTTATTCCTTTATTATATTAACACAGTAAGTTAGACTGATTTATTTTTTTGAACATTAAACCAGTTCATAAGATAAACATCCTTTATCCATGATATATTATTCTTTTTTAATATAGTGCTGGGTTCTGATTACTACTATATTGAAACATTACATAGAGTGCTGTCATTTCTTTTTAAAATGTCTCATGGAATTCACAGTGAAGCCATCTAGGTCAGGAGTTTTTCTTGTTTTTGAAATGGGAAAGATTTTAGTTATGAGTTCAATTTCTTAGCAAGTTTAGAGCTTAGAAACTTAGGGAATTCAGTCTATTTCTTTTTATGTCAGTTTTGGAAATTGGTGGGTGTTTGTTTTTTTTTTCCAAAAAAACTTTGCCCATTTTATCTACATTGTGGAATTTGTTGGCATACATTATTCCCAATTTTTTTATCGTTTTAATGTCTACAGGATCTGTGTTAATATTCCCTCTTACATTTTTAGTACTGATTATTAGTATTTGTGTTTTCTATCTTTTGTGTGATCACTCTTGCTAGAAATTACGAGTTTCATTAACCTTTTCAAAGAACTAGCTTTTGGCTTTGTTGATTTTTCTCTATATTTGTATTTGACTTTGATTTTTACTCTTATATTTATTGTTTTCTTCCTTCTACTTCATTTGGGTTCCCTTTGCTCTTTTCCAAGCTTCTTAATGTAGAAGCTTCAATCACTGACTTTACACTTCCCTTATTTTTTCTATTTATAAGCCGTCACAGCTATAAATTTCCCCCTTAGCACATATTCAACTTTATTCTTCAAATTTTGACATGCTGTGTTTTTCAAGGTCATTTCATTCAAAATATTTTCTTACGTCTTTTTTTCTTTGACCCATGGGCTATTCACAGGCCGGACCTAATTTCCAAACATCTGGTGATCCTGTAGATATACTTTTATTATTAACTTTTGTTTTAACACTGTGTGGTCAAAGAAAGCATTCTGCATTATTTCAATCCTTTTAGATATATCGAGACTTGTTTTATGTTTGAGAACACAGTCTACTTTGGTGACTTCCCTAAGTGCACTTGAAGAAAAGTTTCTTTTGTAGCTGTGGGGTGTAGCAGGCAAAATCTTCCAAAGGTTTCTCTTCATCTTCCCTTCTAGGAATGCATCATTGATCGTCCAGAGTCAATGCATCTGTTTGCACAGACCTTTTTTCTGATGCTAGTTAATTATAGGACGGTTCCTCACCACATCCTGCATCTTCCTACCCCTAGGATCTCTCAAGCCCATCTGATGTGCAAAGTGAAAAGAAATCTCAAGCTGCTGAAGCAATTTAGAAGCCATGCCTTGCTTGTCAAAAAAGACAAGATAAAGACACAGGCTTCCTTTTGATCTCTTTTATTCTGCTCTTTATGTGATAGTATGGCCACTGACTTGGAACTTGGTGGGAGAATGGGAAAGTGGAACAGATACTGTCATCGTTCTCATGGCGTCATCTGTAAATCCTGTGACATCTCCCCTCTCTGACTCAGGACACGGCCTTGGGTAAGACGTGTGATGATTTTTTTCCCTGCAGTGGTGGTTTTCATTTTTTAATAGTTAATATACATGTTCTATAAAATGTGCTTTACAAGAAATATAATCAACCTGTGATTTGTAGAAGTGACATGCTTAAGTTTTGGAAATGGGTTGATTTAAAGTAAAAGACTAGAAAATACAGGGGTTCCTCCATATGGCAAAATGTGTAATTATGGTGCATAATATGGGGTTTAGGCAGACTCGTGTGATCACTGCTCTGTAGCAAACATGTCTATTGTACCAACATGAGCCAAACTTTAGTCTTCACATTATTTATCCTAAGTCCTTCAAGGACCCTTCCTAATGAGATGTGAGAAGCTGACACACAGAACAGCACACGATCACCACAGTTTACCCAGGAAAAGCATTCCGCCTGCACCTTATGATGTTTGGTCTGCCTTGTTCCAAGAAACATCTGGTCCTGGTCGTGGGATGGGATCTGGAGCCACTCAGCAGAAAACATGTGAGGAAAAGGAGTAAAGCCGAGCCCCTCTGTGGCCCCTGCTTTCATCTTTCCCCTATATGCGGCATGCCGAAGGATGCTCACCTTTTCCCACTCTCTGTCCTTGTTCAGCACAATCACCACCAGCCTGGGGTGCACCTGATAGCCTTCTTCAGTGAAGGACAAGTCTTTGCCATCCCATGTCACGTTGACCATAAATCTAGAGAGAGGAAGAGAGAAAGACGTGTCTTTAGGGAAGAATTCAAGAGGTCAGATGAGCAGATGCCACCATCAACGTAACACTCAGAAAGTGAAGACTTATGTGGCCATCATCACACATGACAGGTGGCCTCTATCCAAGGAAGTATTAGTATGCGCGTGGGCACTGCTAATTGGCCAGGCACTCGTTTCCATGAACCTGTAATCACTCTCAGAATCCCCGATCCTGTTTAGGCATTAGTAATTGTAATTAGCACATGGGATGGACCCTTCCATCCTGCCATGCCCATAGACTTCTGTTCCAATGATAGTACAGGAGGGTCTTAAAGCATGTGCTATTATGTTTTAATAAGCTTCCCTAAAGGAAGCTGCTTGCTCATAAACCACATGGTATACAGCTTCCAAGAAATAGTATCCCATCTGTTCATTACTCATTCTACTAATACTTAATAGATATTTGCTACAGGCCAGGACGCAGCCACTTGGATGAAGGTAAGTAAGGAAACAGATAGGATCCCTCTCCCCATGAAGCTTATAGTCTAAAGGACAGGACAGGCATTAATTAATTACAGATCTATGACAAGTGATATAGTAGAGAGGTGAGTGTGCCATGTGGAAGTGAAACAGGGGTCAGGCAAGGCTATAAGGAGTCAGTATTAACTAGGTTAAAAAAAAGGACATAAGCATATTCCAGGCAAAGGGCAGCAGCACGTGCAAAGGCCCTGTACTGGTACACATGAGGGATTGACTGCAAACCAGCGAGACCAAAGCAGAGAGAGAGACAGAAGAATGTGGGATGTGGTATGGCTGAGAAGATGAATCGGTGAGATACAGCAAGACTTTTCAGGCCATGTTAAAGACTTTTGTTTTTGTTTTAAAACAGTAGGAAGATACTGAAGGTTTTAATCAAGGAGGTGGTACAATCGGACTTTTCTTGTATAACATGACTTGAATGTTGTGTACAGAATGAGTTGGAGGGGACATAGGGGGTTGGTTACATTGTGCTTATTATCCAGGTCAGAGAGGATGTTGGCCTGGGAACTGTTGTGGCCCCAAAAGAAAGGGAGGAGAAGGAGAAATACCAGCTGCCACAAATAGGACCAAGTGGAGAATATTTAGCAGGTGTTTAGTGATGTGGAGGTTGGGGGAGAGAGAGGCATCAAGGACAACGCCTCGCCTCACCATCCGCTTTATATAACATCCGTATGGTCAACCCTTAGCCTAGGTGTTTTCATTGCACAACATCTGTCTTCCTTGTGATACTCTTATCTCCAGCACCCCTCAAAGCCACCTTGCCTGTAGGCAAGGTGGATGCAGACAGGGAGGGAGGGAGGCAGAGGTCAACTCCCATGATTCGGGTGGGAGGGTCCCCAGGATTCCACTTCTCCTTGCAGCTTAAGAAAAAGGTGAAGCTGTCAGACTTGCATGGGAACATACCACTTGGCAGATACTCAGTTAATGTAGTATGGTGGGTTGAAATATTCAGAGATCCCAGACAGACAGACTATCTCAAGGCCATGGCATTTTCTTGCTTCACATTCCCTTAACACCAAAAGCAGCTGAAGAAGTAAAATATTAAGGAGGAGAAATAGACTATGAAAAAAATTCTAAAACCAGGGACTGTCCTAACTGGTCACATGTCTGCCCCTGGGCAGCCATAGTGGAGACTGTGTTGTGCGGGGGGAGAATCAGGTCTCCAAGGACAAGGTGAAGAAACTGGGGAAAAGGCAAAAAAGCAAATATTGTGTATCCATTCAATGAACTATTTGTTTTTTTTTCTAAATCGTGTTTTGATGACAACTTAAGGGTGAAGAGAAAATGCTCACTATTTAATGTTAAACAGAAGAGAATAAAAATAGGGTTTGTCTATGCACAGAGGGATTACAGGTACCTTTTATTTGTGTGTGTGTGTCTTTTTGTTCTCCAAGTTTCTTGCAAATAGTGTTTGTTAAAAAACAGAAAAATAAAGCACTGCGATTCTAGAAGGAGCAAAGAGTAATCACTCTATTTGGTGTGCATGCGAGGTATCTGTGATCATTTCCTCATAGGTATTTTGTTGATTCAACAACTATTTACTGAATGTCTATTATATGTCAGACCCTATGGGGAGTCTTCTAGATACAGGAATAAAAACCGCAGTGGCTGTCCGCCCTCCTACAGGTATCTTTACCACTCTGTGACACAGGCACATAAACAATGACAGCACGTAGAACACCACTCTTGCACAAATGCACAGTGAGTGGGAGATGTAAGAATGCCGAGGAAGGCCGCTCACTCAACCTAAGGGATACAGGTGGCACTTACTGGGGAATCTAGGAGAGTAAAAGGGTTAAGAAGAGGTGGGAGAAAAGAGTTCTGAGCCAAAGAATCACCCTGAGTAAAGAAGAGTCAGCAAAGGCAGTGACACATGCTAGGGAAAGCAGGGAATAGCTTAGTAAGCTGAGAGGCAGTGGGATTTGTCTGAAGAGAATCCCTGAAGCCAGATCGTAAACGACTTTGAATACCGCCCTAAAGGGTTTGGATGTTGTTCAGAAGACCATGGAGATCCATGAAAGGTTTTAAGTAAAGCAGTCATGCAGTCGGATTTCCTGCCAAGAGAAGAAGTAAAAATGCTTCTCTGCATTGAAGGACAACTCCAACATTTTTGTTTATGTCTAAAAACCTCTCACTAACTAGGGGGACCTAAATTACTCTGTTTGTATTTTTCCAGTTTGACTTTTGCTTTTGTTCCCCATGATTAATTTTAGCCGTGGCCCATTGTAGCATTGGAGTTCATGTTTGGTGGTTGAGTATGTTGACAGATCATCACCACAAGTGTCATCCATCCGTGTATACATCCATTCATCTATCGTCTGTCCATCCATCCATCCATCCATCCATCCATTCATCCGTCCATCAGTCCATCCATCCTTGTATCCATCCATCCATCCATCCATCCATCCATCCATCATTCTGTCAATCTGCCCATCCATGCATCTATCCATCCATCCATCTATCTGTCCATCCGTCAGTCCATCCATCCTTATATCATCTGTCCATCTGTCCATCCATCCATCCATTATTCTGTAAATCTACCCATCCATGCATCTATCCATCCATCCATTTATCCATTCATCCATCCATCTGTCTGTCCATCCATCCGTCAATACACCCATCCATGCATCTATCCATCTATCAATCCATTCATCCTTGCATCCATCCATCCTGTTATCGTCCATCTGTCCATCCATCCATCATTCTGTCAATCCACCCATCCATGAATCTATCCATCCATCCATCCGTCCGTCCATCAGTCCATCCATCCTTGTATCATCTGTCCATCCATCCATCCATCCATCCGTCAATCCACCCATCCATGCATCTATCCATTCTTCCATCCATGCATCTATCCATCCTTCCATCCATGCATCTGTCAGTCCATCCATCCTTGTATCCATCCATCCACCCATCATTCTGTCAATCCACCTACCCATGCATATATCCATCCATCCATCCACCCACCTACCCACCCGTGTATCTATCCATCCATCCATCCACCCACCCAGCCACCCATTCATCCATCTGTCCGTCCATCCATCTATCCATGTATTGATCCATTCACCCACCCACCCATCCAACCTATAGACATATTTGAGTACCTACTATGTGTCATGACCTGTGCCAAGAGATGTGATAGGAAAAATGATACAAAAGTAAACAAATACATTCCTGCAATAAATAATTGGAATAAAGACAGTAAGTATGAAATTAGAGATTTGTATTAAGTAGGCTGGTGAAGAGCGTAAGGAATAGAATGGCTCTGCTCTGATGGCAGAGTTGGAATCAGGAAACAAAGTGGAAACGTTTGGATTGTGTCAGGAAGGGATAATAAGGGCTGGCTAGGTGAATGGCCAGGGGAAAGGGGTGGTGATGCGCTGCATAGAGGAAGCCATAAAGCCAACGGCATAGAACCATGGAACAGGATGGAACACTGTTCATGGAATTTCAATATAAATATTGCAGACAAAGACCACCAGTGAGTAGGAGCTAGTATGAAATCAGTTGCCAAGTCACTCTGTATTTGCTACCCAAAACTTAGGGTTAGGCCAGCCAATTCACTAAGGTCTTTTATTTATTATCACTGTTGTTGTTGTTGAATCAAATTAGCTACCAAGCCAGGTTTCAATTTGTCCATCCCTTTGGGATGGAAAGAGCTCAGGATGGATCTATCTAATGGCCCAAATGTGGATGAACTGAAAATTTCAGTCAATTATCAAGAGGTTTAGAAATATCCAGTTTGTTATCTTTTTGGAAAAGGCAGACCAGAGAGCAAATGCTTTGGCTCTGACATAGACATGAGGCCGGGGAGGGCCACTCACAGCGTTACATATCACGACTGAACACCACAGTCGCTATTTTATCCACGGAGCTGGCGTGTACCACGGAGTATCCATATCTTCTTTTGATTTGCCAGCTGAATTTACTTAAGCCTCCCTCCTCTTTGATTCCCCATCATTATTTCTTCCACCCATTCCTCTTCTCCCCTCTTGTAGTGAGATCAGATGGAATGAGCAGGGTGATTATTTAGATGTGATGGCTCTTCTTCAGGTTATATGGAAACAACTATACGGACGTTCTCACACTCACTAATTTTCTGTGTTCCTTTAAGATTTAATATTCTGGACCAATGAGTCTGTATACTCAATGTTAATATAGGTTCTTTAGTTTTTCCTTTTTTTTTTTATTTTATTAACAGTCTTCAATCCCTTGTGTGTGTGTGGTTGGGGAGGGAACCTCTACCAAAATTTTTTGTTAAACGGTAATTTCATTATGAAGCTGGCAGGATGCAAACACCTATTACCTTCAATTCCCCCATCCAATTTCTAGGAAGGAGAATCCATATTTTCTCAGGCTTTCTTCCCATTTAAACTAGCTCCAGAGCAAAATCCTTTACCTAGGGAAATGCCATTACACACCCCATTGCTTGGTCCCCATTAACACCTGCTGGGTACTTGTATTAAACAGCAAAATCTTATCATTGTTTTGTTTATCTCTCTAAAATGGATTATAAACTTTCGGTGATCAGATAAAATATTAGAAATTCTGGCAGCTGCTAAGCTTCAAATTACATCTTCAACATTTCCGTCAGGAGCAATAAATACAGGAAAGCATGCTGGCAAAATTGAGCAGGGTGGAGGCTCCAGGGGTCTCCCGAGGGTCCACTTGTGTGTTATTATCAACGACTGATGGTAAAGCCAACTAGCTGGGGTTTTCATTGTCAGTGACATACACAACATTAAACTAGAAAACATGTAAATTATCTGACATACATACGAACAAGTTTCCTTCAGTATCTACTTAGGTGTATGAAGCTAAAGTCCAGATCATCACTTGTCTTCTGCTTGCATTGTGTGCCCTATGAATGGGTGATACGAAGAGATCAGAAATAACACTGAAAAACAGAGAGGGCCATTTTTCCTGTATTATGACTGCAAAGAAACTAGGCCTGAATTTCAAGTTCTCTCTAGACCTGAACTGTTTACTATAACAGCCACCAAGTACAGCTGGCTATTGAGCACCTGAAGTAGTCTGAATAGAGGTGAGCCCTAAGGACATAACACACAGAAGATTCGGAGAATCTGTATAAAAAAAAATCATGTAAAATATCTCATGAATAACCTTACGTTGATTTCATATCAAAATATTTTGGACAGCTTGGGTGAAATAAAACAGATTATTAAAATTAGTTTCATCTGCTTCTTTTTCCTTGTTTAATGTGCTGCTAGAAAACATAAGATTCCATGAGGCTTACATTCTACCAGACAGCTGCTCTAGACTGTCTTTGGTCTTGGGGTATTTTTTAACCAATAGATGGTGAGCATCATGAAGGCCTTTAGTATCGCATTTCCAGGGCCAAACAGAGTGCCTGGTACAAAGCCGATGCTGAATAAATATGTGCACGAATTGCTATTTCTCTGTTGTGGACAACAGAACAGGAATCCAAGCCTGGCTTTGTGTTCCCGGCTGTGTCACTTTCGGCAGTGTATTTAAAATTCTCTGAGCCTTCATTTCTTTCTTTGTAAAAAATGGATCAGGTTACACTGCACGAACTAGCCAAGACAGCTGCATGTGGTTGGAGCTAACAGTTACCTAACTCCCGGGTTTAGGGATGGTGCCCTTAAAATACTGTTCCGGCTTTACTATGCCTGGTTTATAGCTATAACCTAATAAATAGTAGCTAATATTTACAGACATTTCCTATGCATTTTTTTTTACTAGTTTTCCACCCCGTCACATTTTCTAACACCCCCACTCCAAATGCAATGGTCTTTTTAAGGCCATGCTTATGGTGGCCACTCAATGCACTCACTTCCAGGGTCCCTCTGTTCTCCCGTCAAAAGCTACCCATACATAGGCTGCAGAAGCTCCTCACACTATCGCTTAAAATGTCTCATTCCCTCTGATTTCTATTTCCTCTTTTTTGCCTGTGTCGTCCTAAGTCTCCTTTAACTTCCCAAATCTGATTATTTGAAATGTTCCCTAGACATATTTATTATTCACTATTTGCCTTCAGACTCTAATTCTCTTACTGTCTCACAAATGCCACCATAACCCATTTAGTGTTTCTCAATTTTTGGTTAATTTTCCATCTGCTTTGCCATTTCCCACATTCCCCTGGGGCTTTAGTCCCCCCCTCCTCCACCCCCAATCACACTCTGCCTTCAATGCCCCCTCGAACTGCTTTGGGTATCACCCTTCTCCGTCTGCGATGTAATTTACATGTTTCTGAAAACAGAGTCTCTGTTTTCTTCAACCTCCTCAAGACACTCGATTCTTGAAAACGTTTTTTGCTCTTGGCAGCACTCTCCCGGCGGCCGGAAATCCCTTCAACTCTGATGCGTGTCTGAGCGCCCCCTCATCTTCTATTAACTACCCCCTGATGGCCACCAAACTCTTCCTTCTTTACGCCCCACGCATAGCGCTTTCGCCCCGCACGCCAGCCCTTCCCAGCATGCAGCGTGCCCTGCTTCTCTCCAGCAAGCCTCCAGTTGTCCTGGTGCTCAACTTCACAGGCTCATCGGTGCCCTCCCATTTCCCCTCAACAATTACCAAAAGGCACGACCTCAGGGCTATGACTTAAATGTCAGGACAGAAATGTAATCACTCCAACACACAGATTTCCATATTCTAGGCTGGCAGCATCCCAAACGGGCTCAGAAATGACAGCATAAAGACCAAGAAGGAAAAAAAAAAAAAAACTACTGGGTTAAAAAAAAAAAAAAGAGGTAAGTATTTAGTATTTACTCTTTAAACTCAAATTCTCTTGTGGCTGATTACAAAATAATAATGTCAGTTGCCTTGGCTGAGCAATTATATATACATATACATATATGTATATATGTACACATATATTTATATATTTAATGTGTATTTATTTACAGAGAGAGAATAGGCAGGGAAGAGGGGCAGAGGGAGACGGAAAGAATCCCAAGCAGGCTCCACACTCCGTATTGGAGCCCCACGTGGTGCTTGATCCCACAAACCATGAGATCATGACCTGAGCCGAAACCACAAGTTGGACACTTAACCGATGGGAGCCACCCAGGCGCCCAGCAATACTATAGTTTTAAAAATTGCCACAGGAGAGGGTAAGCTCCATCAAGGCAGGGAATCTTTGTCTGGCTTCATCGCCATGCTTCTAAAACACCGACGACAGTGTGTGTTCCAGTACAAGCTTAAAAATATTTGTGGAATAAACGAACAGACCTAGGCCTCCGGCACCTTGTTCGGTCAGTGCTTATTTTCCACGCGACAGCCTCACAGAGACGAGTCTGTGAAGCAACTGCTGAGTTTGCAACCACTCGGCCGGGGCTACGATGTCTTGCTGTTGCTTCCAAACCCAGGAAAGCATCCTACATTCTCAGAGCTTCTGTTTCCCCTTCCATAGAAATCAGGTTGTAACAGCCACGCCACTGTGTAACTGCAGGGATGAACTTCGATGGACCATAATGAGGTCAGTGAGGGGTGTGCAATGGCAGCCAGCATCTCGGTTTCACAGAAGTATCTTTTCTCCTCCGAACATTTGAGATTAAGGGGCTTTAATCTTTTAGATGCTGGAGGACTGTTTTGGCTACTAATCCCAGTCCCTCAAGGGAGGTGATGTGCTGCCTCAGTCCCTCACCCCAGGGAAAGAGAGGCGCTGGTCTGATTGCTCGGAGCCCGTGGGACCCCTGGACCAGGCTATCATGCACAAAGGGCTGCCACCCTCCCCTTCATGCCTCCTGGACTTCCTGTCTCCATTTGGTGAGCACATCTGAGCTGACGGTGGTTTGGGGGGACATGCCCCACATGCTGCCTTTTGTAACGCAACCTCCAAGTCTAAGACTTGTAGTACGTAAGTCAGGGAGAAGCCTTCTCTGTGAATATGACCGTCCCCCTGCCTCCGTCGCCAGACAGCAGAGCCGAACCACTTGGCCAAGGCTTATGTGGGGAGCAGGACATGTCCAGTAGGCTCTAAGAGACATGCCCTAATTGTACTTTGTCAGGAGTCGTCAGAAGCTTGAGTGTCCACGAATAACGTGGTTCTCAGGATCTCACATGTGTTCTTGTTCCTTATATGAGTGGTTTCTCTCAGGAACCTGATGGGGGATCTGGAAGTTTTAGAAATGCTGGATCGCATTTTATAACACCACCCACGTAGCACCAAACGTATCACCATTAACCTCTAGTGACTCTGCATCACCTAACCATTTGGAACTGGCTGGCACCAGGGCTCATGGAGCCATTTCACCTAATGAGCTTCTATTCCAAGAGACCCCACAAAACCAGGTAAGGTGGCAAGCAGTTTCCAGGAGCTCACTCGATCACCTGTGTCTATGCAGCACAGGTCTTCAGGATCTTGAACAGGCAGATGTGCATGGAAGGTGCCTCCTCAGCACCCCTGACCCCACTCCCACCAACACAATATGCAAAATGACTTGATGTGAATCAATTCAATGTGCGATTTCATCCAAGAATGTCTGGATAGCCCCATCCGGGAACATGAGCCCCACAGGGGCAGGGCATTTGTTGCCCATTCTCTGCTGCACCCCGTTCTAGAACGGGCAATGGTTCCCGGCATAAAGGAGATGCTAATCGCCCACTTACTGAGGGAAACAAAGGTCTCATCATATTTTCTCGCCTTCTGACAATGACCCTCCTCTATCTATCTGTCTAGTGGGTGCCCACGCGTGCTCGGTGGATCCCGAGGGATCTGATGAGGTAACCCAAAGGCACAGGAGGAAGTTCGGGGGGAGGGGGAAGCCAGTGGGTTTCTAGGACACCCACCTCCGCTCGAATCACAAACACACTGCACTTCCTGAGAAATTATTATTGGAAAAAAAAATCCTACTGCTTCTACCAGTCAATTAAACTAACAAACCAGAAAACAATTAAGAACCTGTCCCTCCGTGCCACTGCATACAAAGACCCCGGTCTTCAAATCAGGAGGCCAACGATCTTGTCCCATCTCCTTGGACATGTGAGTAATAACAACCACTTTTTTAAAAAAAGGGACAAAAACATATTTAGCAACTAATATGTGTTAAATGTTGTACCAGATACTTTCCATATGCCTGAAATTTTACCCAAACAACTAAGTGTGGATTTTCTCCTTTCATGGAGAAAGTACAGAGGCTTGGAGAATTTTACGATGGTGCCACAGGCCTCACAGGGTGTCAGACACTTCTGGTTGTTCTTCAGTATCCTCTCTCCTCTCTGGCCTTAGTCATCAATACCCCCATTTTTAGCTGTGCACACAGCCTTCTACAATAAAGCATACATTTTCCAGCCTTCCCTGTAGCCAGGCATGCCCATGGCTATGTTCTGGCCAAAAGCAGGGGAGAAGGCATAATATTTATAACAGGTAACATGTATCATATAAAGGAGGGGATGAACCCTTCTTTGCTCCTTCCTCCTTCCTGATGGCTGGGATACAGACATGATGGCAGGAGCACTCGCTGCCAGTTTGGTCTGTGAGGTGGAAGCCACCGGCTAAGGATGATAAAGCCAGAGGCAGAGGAGGCCGGGTCCCTGACATCATGGAACATCATGATGAAGCCTTGGACAACCCTTGGATTTTGTTTACAGGAGGGACAAATCCAATGCTTCTCATGTTTAAGTGACTTTTAGGTTTTGGGCTTTCTGTTGCTTGAAAACAAAATTAATCCTGGCTGGTTTCAGTGCGATAGGGACTATGTGAACCAAAGTAGAGTCCACAGACTTTGAATTAAATGGTACCAGTTCCCGATTAGCCTCTCTGCACCTCAGTTAACCTTCTCTGAAAAAAAGTGGGCATGGTCCTACAAATTCCTCCGTTTCCTTCCTAGCTCAGCAGTACTTGATCCTCGCTCCTGGCTCCCCCTCCCAGCACACAGCATATTTGGTCCTACCCCCATCTCTTACTATCTCTGTCTCTCTCTGCTCCCTCTCACTCTCACTCTCCCTCTCTTCCTCTCGAAGAGAGGGAGAGCGAGAGGGAGAGCAAGATCTCTCTCACTCAAAGTGTCTTCCCTCCCCACTAACTTCAACCCAAACCCAATATTTTTTTTGGCGGGGCAGGGGTGTGCACAAAGCTGAGTATCAAGCTCCATTTCTCCCATGTGGCCTTTCCTAATAATCTTTCCTTTTCTTAGCTCATTTTAATCCACACCTCACATTATAAGCCCTTAGCAATCCATAGTCCCTGACTGTTTCCTAAGAATTTCACGTTCACACATTTGCTCTCAACAGAAGCAAAGATAAGGACTTGGTTTCAGTCGTTCATGTTTGTCTAGCATCATGCTATCGGGCACAGCGTGCTTAACAATTATTGACTTGATTCAAAAAGCAGCACATTAATCTTCAACTCAGGACCATGTTTCTCCCCCTTGACACCAAACCCAAGACAGGGGTGACAAGAAGCCAGGCCACATGTCTTTGTCCACACAATATTCGGTGGCTATAGCTCCTTCTCGTCCCCTCCGCCATGTTTCTTGGCCACCCTTCAAGGCCATCTCTAATAATGCCTCCCCCACAAAGATTTCCCCGACACCTCCAAATCAGATACAACCTCTCTCACTGATTAACACTGATTGTTCACATGGTGTGAATCTTAGACCACCAGCCACCCCCATTATTTATGTGTAGTCCCAACCATGTGGAGGGAATTTTTTAAAGACACCTCTTTCGGAAAACCCTTGTGATGGTTAGCTTTATGTGACTGGGCTATAGGATGCCCAGATAGTGGGTAAAACACTATTTCTGGCTGCATCAGTGAGAATGTCTCCAGATTAGCATTTTTGTCGGTACAGTAAGTAAAGAAGATGGTTCTCACCAATGTGCATGGGCTCATCCAATCCACTGAGGATCTGAATGGAACAAAAAGGCAGAGGAAGGGGAATCTGCCCTCTCTCCTCGAGCTTGGAGAGCATTTTCTCATGCCTTCTTTGTTCATCTATGCTTCTGCCTGGAACCATGCCACCGGCTTTCTGGGGCCTCCAATTTACAGCACATCGGGGGACCTCTTGGCTCCACAATCCTGTGAGCCAGTCCCTCGTAATAAATCTCTGACTTTCCAGCTTCTTGGTTTTGCCTCTCTGGAGGACCCCAGCTAATACAACCCTACACTACCATCTGCTGGAAAAATAAAAGAGGAGTCTTTGATGAATGTAACATGGAGGGAGATTCCTGGCCTGATGTCATTCATGACCTACATGGCTTTACCTGCTCTGCTGGACTATAACCTTCCTGAAGACAAGAAGTCATAACCCAGGACTCTGAACTCGGGAAACACTGTAGACACAAGAGCAGATGTAGGGGAAATGAGTTGAGGTCGAGTTTTAAATCCACCATTTATGGCACTGTCCCCATGAGCAAGCCACCCAAGTCCTCGGGGGTCCAGCTCAGTCGCGTGTCAAATGGGTAACACCACTGTCTGAGGCTGCTCGGGCTGCCCTAACAAACTACCACAGGCTCTGTGGCTGAAATAATGACAATTTGTGTCTCACAGTTCTGGAGGCTGGAAGTCCACGAGGGAGCCCTGGCAGATCCCACATCTGGTAAGAGCCTGCTTCCTGGTTTACAGATGGCCATCTTCTTGCCATGTCCTCAGGTGGCAGCTCGAAACAGCATGCTCTGGTCTCTCTTCCTCTTCTTAGAAGCCATCCCATCCTGAGAGCCCCATCCTCATGACCTCATGGGACTCTAATCAGCTCCCAAAGACCCCACCTCCAAATAACATCACATTGGGGGTTGGAGTTTCCACATATGAATTGTTGGAGGACACAAACACTCAGTGGACAGGAACCACCCAGTGTAGCTGAGAACTTCATGGCAGTACTCGTCAGAGGTTGATGAGGGCTTATCACTAATACATTTTTTGACTGACTTCCATAACTAAATGTGAACAATTCTCCCAGTTTTCCCAGCACTAAGGGCTTTCCTGGGGCATGGAACACTCAGTATTAAACCCTCCAAAGCACATCTAACTGAAATGCTTCAAATCCATTTCTTAGAAAACACATCCACTCAAACAAATATTAGGTGAGTACCGGGTATATGCCAGCAACGTGCAGGCGATCAGACGGTAAATAAAAAACTTGGGATCCTTTCTTCAAAGTCACTTAGAGTTTAGGGAGAAATAATTATTATCAGGATGTAATTACAACAATATAAATAACGGTAATATATTTGCAGCTGAAGCCCCTGATACTGTAGGAATATTAGCAGGAAGTCCTAACCTTTCAGAATACTGCTTAGACTCCCATTATTCCATTTCTACTTGTTTGTTTGTTTTGTTTTCAGGGAAAACACCAAGTTGAGTTCTCAGGAGGAAGCACAAAGTCTCATGCTTTCTAGGACAGGGCAGGTAAGATCCACGAGTGAAATGGGCTAGGTGCAAGATTACCTATGGAAAGCAGGGAAAATCCTAGCGAGAGGTATTTGAGTTCATTTAAAAATAATACTTTAAATGAAATAAGCCACATCTGCAGACCCTTCATTTGAACTTTGTTCTAATTTCAAACTTAAGAATATTCATGTTCCTTCCCCTAGCAAAACCCAGGCTTCCTTCTATGCTGGTACGGTTCACAGGATCGCATCCCTCCTACGGTGGCTTACTGACACGCAATGAGTCCTCTCCTTTGACAAAGTTTTCCTTTCTATATACCTGAACATTTATTCTTCCTTTGGACACAGAAAACAGATCTGGTGGGAGAGAGGGTGTGGCTTCCCAAACTCCAGCCACCAGATTCTCCTTCTAAGGAATTTGAAACCTGATATGTGACTGGGTGCCTGGGTGGCTCAGTCCCTTAAGTGTCCAACTTTGGCTCAGGTCAAGATATCACGTCTCGGGGCGCCTGGGTGGCTCAGTCGGTTAAGCGGCCGACTTCGGCTCAGGTCATGATCTCGCGGTCCGTGAGTTCGAGCCCCGCGTCGGGCTCTGTGCTGACAGCTCAGAGCCTGGAGCCTGTTTCAGATTCTGTGTCTCCCTCTCTCTGACCCTCCCCCATTCATGCTCTGTCTCTCTGTCTCAAAAATAAATAAATGTAGAAAAAAAAATTAAAAAAAAAAAAGATCTCACGGCTCATGGGTTTGAGCTCTGTGTCAGGCTTTCTGCAGACAGAGCCCAGGAATGGTCCCATCTGGCACAAGGTAACAGTAACTTTCTTCCATCAATGACTATGCCTCACCTTCTGACCTTTCCAAACCTGGGCTGCTCAACTTCTACTTTAAAGTCCCATTATTCCTTCTTTGTTACCTCCTTTTGTTTAAATTAAGTCGTTCAGAGTTTATTTCCCTCGCTTACCACCTGAATACTTTCAACAGTACTCACTTTGCTCCTGGCTGACGGGTATAACTTCTTACCTGGTCTCCAGATTCCCTGTATATCATCCCCCCACACTCACATCAAGTCCACCTGCCACATAAATGTTCCGAAACCTCACTTCCGATTATGTAAAATTCTGTTCAAAAGCTTAAAGTGGGTCCCTATTGTCCAGAAATAAAATCCACACTCCTTGGCCAAATTTAACTTCCAACCTTGCTTCCTAAAACTATTCCTCACATATCCTGCATTGGAGCAAACCCAAACAACTCACCATGTCCTTGTGATTTCCCACTCTCTGGCTTTTGCTCCTATACACTGGGAAAGCAGTCAGAGCTGTTGACTCTGGCTACTACTCATCTCCTTGGAACTTCCCCTACCGGGCCAACAGGAGGATCTCAGACCAAGGTGATGGGTTTCAGGGGTGGGTACATGACTCAGGCTCATCCCATCAGATTCCTTCTCTGGGACCAGTTGCAGGTAGAGGGGATAAACTGTGTCTCTTAAGGAGAAATGGTCACAAAAGTATGTGAATCCCACACCTATTTCAGATAATGCTTTTCCACATCTCATGGTGGGAAATGAACCATCTCAGGCAGAAACATAAAAGAGAGAGAGAGAGAGAGGGATCCGAAGACGTCATTCGAATCTGGATCTAGATACGATGGTTGACAAACACACCTCACCCATTGTAGGTGAATGGCCCGAGAAACCTTTCTGTTGTTATTTTTGTTTTCTGGGTTTTTTTTTGGGGGGGGGGTTTGCTAAAGTCAATGAGAGTTGGTTTTCTATCACTTAAAATCAAAAAAGTCCCAAATGATACACAAAGATTTTTATCCCCTCAGTAGTCCCAGGTTCAGACCCTCTACAGGTGAGTTCACCTCTTCCCCAGAGGCTCACTGAGCTTCCAGCCTCCATTCCAGCCTCGGAACTGCCATGGCTTCCTCTGCACCTCCCTCTCCACCCTGTGATTCGAGTTTTTCACACACACACCATGTCCTTTGCTGGAGGCTAAACTCCTGGGGAAAAGAGAGACCGTGTCTGAACTGTCTCCACACGCCCCGCACCCTGGGCACAGCGTCCAGCATATGGCAGGGGATCGGTGACCATTCGCTGAATGAACAGGAGCAGATTTTCATCTGGCCAGTGCTGGAGTCCTCGGCAGTGTGGAGAATGTTCCGTTGTGCTGGACAGCACCTCAGAACCATCAGGACAGAGTTAAATATGTCTTGGCCTAAATAGCAGTCTAAATGCCACCCGGTCTCGTAATGAAACTTGACAGCTCTGCGTAAATTCAGCAATAATAATGTCTCACATCCTGCCACGGATTTCTGGTGTGGAAATGTGTCCCCCAGAAGACTCCGCTTTGCAATCCCAGCCAGTGCCCTGATATCCTATCTTCGCCCAAAATTGCTAAGCCACTTCCTTTGGTGGGGAAGAAAATGATGTATTTTCTTGCCAAGGAGCAAAGAAGAAATGTTAGATCAGGGAGGATTTGGCGACTTTTTGTGTGTGTGTAAATTATAGAAAGAATATAGCTTGTTTCTCCTTCTTGTAGAGCTCTTCTATTTGTTTTCCAAATAGTTAAGGGTTAATTTTCGAACTACAGGGAAATAATTGTGGGGAGAATAGAATGAAGGGGGGGAGAAGGACAAAGAGGAGTAAAAGGACCCAAGAAGGAAGAGAAGTTACGGAGAAGGAAAAACCAGGGAAAGGGAGAGAAAGACAGACACGGCAGTGTAGGGGGGGAAGCACGGAAAAAGGAGGAGCTATGTCTTCTAACACTCAAATAACAAAACAAAATGGAGTGTGAAGCCGAGCGGGGCCCTTCAGGAAAGCTGGAAAGTGCTATGTGGGAGGAGATCCTCGCGTCAGTGGCACGAGAGGGTGAGAGAGTGGCAGGATGGAGTGAGGCCAGAGCTGGCTGAGGACAAGCAGGAAGGGGAGCGGCAAGAGGAGGTCCCACGCTGTGGTTTGGCCCCAAGCCCTCCCTGGTGACATTGGAAAAGTAGGTCAGTTTCAGAACTGGCTGGGGGATGAATGGTCAGCCAGGAACAAGTGACAAGAAGCAAGAATGCTGAGTGAGAGGCTGACTTCGGCACGGGACCTGGGGATAAGGTGCTTCCCTAGTGAAAAAGGAAGAAGAAAATTCAACTCCAGACAATACTGTCCAACTGACGTCTCCCCAAGGATGGAAATGTCATATATCTGTGATGTCTGGGATGGTGGCCACTCGTCACCTGTGGGTCTTGCACACTTGACATGTGAACGGTATGACTGAGGAAATGACTTTTAAATCTTACTTCATTCTAATGAATTTAGATCTAAGTAGCCACATAGGGCTAGTGGCCGCCATATTGGACAGCTTAAATCTAGGAAAAGGAGCTATGTAGACCACATTCAGGAAGGAACCAATCGCCAAGTGGAACCGAAAGGCTGTTTTCCCAAATGACATCAGTGTATATGAGATGGTACACAGACAGGTGCTTTAGATGTCGCATGGGTTACCTTGAGTTTTAGAATTAAATTTGCTTTGTTTAGTGCATATTTAAAAATGGAACTAGCGTTATCGAACCCATTATTTTTATAGACTTCATTATCTACGAAGAAACTGTGGTGAAATTTTCTATCTCCAAAAAAGTGAATCAATGTAAATAAAAAGTACTATGTGAAAAATATTACAGAGGACTTACAGAGATGATAAAAAGTACTGAACATATTTCATATAAGTGGAATCATAGATATGTGGTCTTTTGTGTCTGGCTTCTTTCGCTCAGCATCATGTCCTCAAGGTTCATCCACGTAGGAGCATGTATGAGTGTTCCATTCCTTCAGGGCTAAATAATATTCCATTGCATGGGTGGATATACATTAAGCTTATCCATTCATCTATCGACAGACATTTGGGTTGTTTACGTCATTAGGTTATTGTGAATAGTGCTGCTATAAACATTTGTGTACAAATTTTTGTTTGAATGCCTGTTTTTAATTCTTTGGGGTATATAACTTTTGGGGTAATGAAAAAGATAGCAAAACTAGGTATCTCTTGAAACAACTACCTGGAACTAGATAGCCGTGATGGTTGAACCACATTAGCAACGTACTTACCGCCAATGAATTGTACAGCTTGAAATGGTGAAAATGGAAAGTTTCATTTTATATGTATTTTCCCACAGTGAAAAAAAAATTTTTTTAAAAAGCAATGAAAGCAGTATGTAGATGGCTGAAGAGACTGAGCCAATTTGAGTTGATAGAATAGTTGTCTAAATTGGGATATGAGGTTTATCAGAGATCCAAGTTTTTTAGAGTCAACATTCTACCCAAGAGTCATTTCTACAATATCTCTGACAGAAAGGTGAGCCTGGACACCAAAAGCACAAGCAACAGAAGCAAAAATAAACAAGTGGGACCACATGAAACTAAAATGCTTCTGCACATAAAAAGGAAAAAAAAAAGAATCAACAAAATGAAGAGGCAGCCTACAGAATGGGAGAAAAGTCTTTGCAAACCATATAGCAGGTAAGGGATTAATACCCAGAGCATGAGAAACTCACACAACTCAGGAGCAAAAATATTAATAATCCAACTTAAAAATGGGAAAAGAAGTAGAATTTGTTCATTTTTCTCAAAAAGACATACAAATGGCTAACAGGCTCATGGAAAGATCCCAACAACCCTTGTCGGCAGGGAAATATGAATCCAAACCGTGATGAGATATCCCCTCACACCTGTCAGAATGGCTGCTACCAAAAAGACAAGAGGTAAGTGTTGTCAAGGATGTGGGGACAAGGGAACCCTGGCGCATGGCTGGTGGAAATGTAATTGGTACAACTATCCCACTTGTGGGGACAGATCGGAAGGAAATAAAGAGAGACCCTCAGAGAGATCCCACAGCCCCAGGTTCCCTGCAGTATTATTTACAACAGTCAAGACGTGGAAACGTCAGTGCCCATCTACAGATGAATGGATAAAGAAGATGTCACACGCACACACACAAATATTATTGAGCCACAAAAAAGAATAAAATCCTTCCGTCTGTGACAACGCAGATACGCTTTGAGGGCACCATGCTAAGTGAAGTAAGTCAGACAAATTCAAATGCCATATGATCTCACCTACATATGGAACCTAGAAAAACAAACCAACCAACCCTATAAATACAGGGAACAGATCGGTAGTTACCAGAGGCAGGGGGTAGAGGATAAGAGGTAGCAGAATGGGTGAAGGAATCAAAGGTACAGAGTTCCAGTTATAAAGCCAGTAAGTCCTGGGGACTTACTTACGCTGTAGCATGGTGACGAGTTAACAACACCATATTCCATGTTGGAAAGTTGCTAAGAGAACAAATCTCCAAAGTTCTCACCACAAGGAGAAAAAAAAAATTGTAATTATGTAACAGATTAACTAAACTGACTGTGGTGATCATTTCCCAATATATAGATAAATATCAAATCATTCCATTGTACACCTGATTCTAATATGATGGAATATGTTAATTATCCCTCAAGTAAAAATAAATACTCCTCTCCGGGGGCAGCTGTCAGTATCTAAGGAGCGGTAGGAGCTATGCTATTCGGCAAAAGTGGATGAGGGAGATTCTGAGGCAGAGAAATTAACAGGCCCACACGGTCTCCACATAAAAGGATCTTGGGGTGACCGGGTGGCTCAGTCAGTTAAGCATCCTACTTCGGATCATTACCTGAGCCACGGTTCATGAGTTTGAGCCCACATCACACTCTGTGATGTCAGCACAGAGCCTGTTCTGGATCGTCTGTCCTCCTCTCTCTCTGCTCTTCCCCCCTTCCTCTCTGTCTCTCTCTCAAAAACAAACTCTAAAAGAGGGGGTCTTAAGGTTATTTATCTAAACCGAGGAGCAATCTCGCTCCACACACTGCGGAACCCCTTCCTGACAGACAGAGGTCCACCCGTTGAGATGTTCCCAGGGTCCGAGGGATATCCCCCCACTTGCGACGACAGTCCCTCTCACTGACAGCTCACAGTGTTTAGCAAAGACCTCCTGTCGCTGGGCCAGGATGATTTCCTTGGAAACTCACCCTACTGGCTCCAGTTGTCTGTTATCAGCAAAGGACACGTACTCCACTCCTGTTTCCAGATGACAAACCCTTGACCCTCCGAAGACAACTCTCGTGTCACCCCTCAGAGGCTCTTCCATGGGGCCCTTCAACCCTTCCTTGGACAGAGGTATATTAGACATGGAGTGCTGCCTCCCGTTCGAAAAACAAACTTGTCGGTTCTTCTCCCTTTTGTCCAGACAGGCTCCGAAATTTTCAGAACATTTTCAGAATGAGATCTTATCCCAGGGACCTTTTGGTAAAGATTTATTAGGCATTCATTACAAGAAATTACACCATCTTGCATTTCTGGTCAAAGAAGTAATTGAAATGAGCTGCTTTCTACCGAGGTGAAATTAGTAAATTAATAAATGATGTTGAGTTGAGGGTCCAACATGTGCCGGGCACGGTGCTGAATGCTTAACGTGAGTTACTCCACGTTAACAGCCCCGTAGCTAAGCAGCTAACATAACCAAGTGAGAGAGTGTTCACGTGTTTTGGAAATTGGGGCTTGTATCCAGGAAAGCAGCTCTATCCTACGTTTCATTTGCACTTCACTCATAAAAACACCCTTTGGTAAGAGCTATTTGATGTACAAGGTCCCTTTTTTTTAGCTTTTGGCTTTAAACTAAGAGGTCACGTTTTGCATTCTCTGACTCAATCCTCAAAGGCTCTCAGCCTGCTTAAAATGTAGAAGGCAGATCACATTGATGAGGGCTTCAGGTTGGGGAAAACATTTTTTTCCTCCGTCCCTTCTTTGGGAGGGATACTGCATTTCATCATCCACAAGGGTGCTTTCTACCCGTTGCTAATTTTCAAAAGAAAAAGGCAAAGAAAGGAAGAAAGAAAAAAATACAAAAAGCCATTAGGTGAGGGCATTAAAATCGAGTGTGAGAAAACCATTAGGAACAGAGAGGCTCTTGAGAAGCTGTAACTTAAAGAGAAATAGAAAATCACTCCTGGTCACAAAGATGATGCACTTCCAATATTAACATGAAATCAGAGAGTAAATTCCTTCTAGTTGGAGTGGACCTCCCAAGTCATCATTAAAAAACGGCAAATCTTAGTATCTCTCTCCTTGACAGGAACACCTAGAAAGACAATAAAACTTTCAGAACTGCCAGTTTCCACCACGCTGGCGGCCGAACCCGGCAGCTGCAGTCGCAAGAAAGGCCGACCCAACCAGCCCAGCAGGGGCACCATTTGGCAAACGGACCACCCTGCCACCATACTGCTTTCTATTTCAGACAACAAAATTGTCCAACACGGTCTAATAGAGTTAACTCAACCAGCTGTGTGGCTGACAGGTCCGCACCTGTTTTCAATGTCAGATCCGGCTCCTGAACAGCGCGGTCTATTCCGGGCTCTTCTCACCATGCTAAAACACAGTAGAAAATTTCCCAGGGTACGCGTTCAGGAGCAAGCTCAGTGCCGATGATGGGCTGTGGCACAGAACTTAGGCTTATCAGAGATGTGAAAATGGCCCAGACTAAAAGGAGCTGGAGCCTAAGGGGCTTTCGGACCCAAAGCGGAGGGAGCCGTCAGGAACCGAACTTGCCATTAATGCCACGTTAGCTCCCTCACCTGGATGTGAGGATGGCGCTCAGACCAGGCCCCGGAGATGAAGATACCCAACTGGAAGCAGGCGCTTCGCCCCGCGAAGGCAGCTAAGCAGCACCTCGGCCAACAGCGACATTTCCCACATGCAGGGAGGTGCATATGTTTCCATTTATTTGCATCCTATTGAGTATGCAGAATTCTTAATAAGGCAGGAGGAAGCAGCAGCAGCTGACAGCAAAAACAAGTCAGGAAAATAGGAATCCGCTGGTTAAGAAACACACCAAAACAGGGAAGGCTGGCACCGAGTCGCGATCCTTAATAAGAGCAGCCCCTTCCTCAGGAAGAACGGCAGGGAGCTGATCCAAGTAGAAAATACGCAGAAATAAGTTTTTCTATGATGGCAGCTTTAGAGTCTGATTATTTATTGAGGCAATTTCTCCAATGACTTGTTTCTATTTGCCTGTGTGGAAAGAGCGTAAGAGCAACCTGTTCCTAAGACTTTGACCTCTTTTTTTTTTTTTTTAATGCTGATTTATTTTTGAGAGAGAGGAAGACACAGTGCAAGCAGGGGAGGGGCAGAGAGAGAGGGAGACACGGAATCTGAAGCAGGTTTCGGGCTCTGAGCTGTCAGCACAGAGCCCGACACGGGGCTTGGATCCACGAAACGTGAGATCATGACCCGAGGCGAAGTCGGATGCTCAACCGACTGAGCCACCCAGGTGCCCCACTTTTTATTTTTTTTACACCAAGAGTAAGAGAAGAAATTTACAACCAGGAATACGGTTGATCCAATGAACGGGTGGGATTCCTATAAAGCAAAGAGCGTGGCATGAATAGAATCAACGTAGGTGGTGGTAACAGTACTGTTGTGTAATTAAACTGAAGTCTGAACTGTCCCCGCAACGTTCCGGTTATGTCAGCTGGGATAAGTTGTCCCTTTACCTCAACTTCCTCATCTGTTAAATGGACACAGCAGCATCTACTTCATGGTGGTGTGATGGGGAGGGAGTTGGTTAATTAGTAGCAAGAACCTAGCACAGTATGCCAGGCACACTCAAGGCTCTCCATAAACGCCAATGATTGTACGAGTGGGAATTCCGTTAGTCCTTGTTCTTAATCGACATCTTTACTCCCCCCTCCTCCCACCCGTATTGTTGAGAGAGGAGGGACCACATCAGGCTTCCACTGCTTTGCAACCTGTATCTTGTGGATTCGGAGGCAGAGAGTTCGGTCACTGTCTTTGTGTGGTCTAGATGACATCACATTGCCCCGTGAACTTCATCACCTCCACCTGTTACGTGGGAATATACGCCACGTGACTTACAGAATTGTTGACGATAAAAGGATCTTTGTATTTGAATCTAACAAGCTCTGAGTAATACTATTGTGACAGTTATTTGACTATGTCTCTGCAGAAGGGGGGCCGGGCAAAATGATGGTCCCGTTAATCACGGATCCTCCCACACGGCGCCAAGCTTCAGGACGTGACTTCTTGGGAAAAGCAAAAAGGAAAGTGACTTTAAGGTGCCACCCAACCTTTCAAGGGGTCCAAGAGGTGGAAGGTGGGAGCTTTACCAACACCAGGAACGTGCAGCCATTTATTAATCTGGGTCTTCTTGTTCTTTGCTTAGTTTTAGCACTTCCTGTGGGGAATGCAGGTCCTGGAGGAAGCCACCTGATGTCTAAAAGGCCCAACTTTAAGAGCCACGGGGGCAATGTGCCTCCTGCTCTGTGGATTAACAGTGACACCTCATGCCCCACGGGGAAGCTGGGAGCTGGCCCGAGACGTGGCTTTGACTAGGGGTTGGCTCAAGTCAACAAGCATCATTCACCCCAGCTCTCCTTCTGCCATCTTCTCTGTTCCCAACTCTTCAAGGAAGATTCCCGCCTGCCCCCAGCACGTCTCCTATGGAAGGTCTCCAGATACCTCCTCCTGCTGTCACAGCACAGGGATGGGGCGGGTCAGGGGATGTCTGAAAGGAATTCGCATCTGGAGGATGACGTTCTTGATGTGAGGAGACAACTGGAATCACTCTGACAGCCTCTGCTCTGTGGTCTTTCGTGACCGTCACTCAACAGTCCCTTGGGTAGAGGCAGTGTGGCCTCATGGTCAGAAAGACCTAAAACTGAGTCTACCCTCATAACATTTATGGTTTTCATTTTCTTATATACCCTAAAGGCTTTCCCATCTCAGAGACTTTGCACGCTCTGTTCCCTTTGCCTGGAGGGACTGTTTCGGCCTTTTCTCACGTCTGGTTCCTCTTTCACCTTTCAGCTGTGATGTCCCCTCCAGAGAGATGCATTTTCTTCACCCGCTCAAGTGAAGCCTTCCTCCCATCCTTGGAGTTTTCCATCTCAGGGCCCTGTATCCTTCCTTCTCCGCTGACCTAACGAAGTGCCATTATTTTATTTATTCGACCCCCTTCTCATCTTTGTCTAAATTCCCTAGGAGACCGTAATCTCATGAAGGTAGGGACCGTACTCTGGTTTTCCCTCCAGTGTCCCCTGCAAGGCTTGGCAATGAACACGAGATAGGTTCTTCAAACACATAGACGGATGCAATTATGGCTCTCGCTCGCTCGTCATATGACCTTGAAAAAGCCCCTTTCCTTTCCTGAACCTCTGTTTTCTTGTGTATAACATGAGGGGATCATCAGCTTATAGACAGAGCACTGGATACTGTCAGTCTAGAGCAAAAATTGTACAGATACTCATCTGTTGCATTGTGACCTTTTTTGAAATAAAGATCATTTTATAATGGCTTGGGTCTTAAGACTCTATAAAATACAGTAATATCTCAGGCAGGGACTAAGGTCTTCTTGGACTTAAAAGAAGTCCTCTGGAAAGCCACGGCGATGTGGCTCCACGTATGTGTTTGTCATTTATGGACCAAGTAAACAAAAAACGCTGACGCACTCTACTCCCCAATTTCCCCATAACCTCCCCCTCGTTTCCTCTCTGAGGACTGCCTCCTCCCCACTTTCTTAGTTAATGAGACTACTTTCCAAAATTTTAAAAAAATCCATTTTTCCTTCAAAAGCCCCAGGGAGTCCACATAATGAAACACACTTAATTAAGCCATGCAGAACAATCCTGCCACCTAGGAGGTATTTTTCATTCCATTTCCTTCGGTCTTTCGGAGAATCATATTCGTA
This sequence comes from Panthera leo, assembly GCF_018350215.1. Classification (NCBI taxonomy): domain Eukaryota; kingdom Metazoa; phylum Chordata; class Mammalia; order Carnivora; family Felidae; genus Panthera; species Panthera leo. Next base: position 33,017,905 of record NC_056694.1, on the reverse strand, counting down.
TCCAAGAGCTAACATTCAGAGGCTCACATAGCACGGGCAGGGCAAGGAGCTAAGTGCTGTTCATGCCTTACTGAATTCTTACAAACTCCCCACTGTGAGAGGGGACCAGCATCATCTCCCTTTTATAGATGACAAAATGAGGTCCAGATGTAGTTAGTTACTTGCTCAAGTTCTCACAGCTAACGTGTGGCAGAAAAAGCTAGAATCTCATTCCAGAGACTGTGGATTTATAGGCTGGAATCCTCCAAAGGCTACAAATATATACCGAGCACAAATTATGTCCATCAAGGAGTCTTCTGTCTGGAATTACAGAGCCATAGTTGTCTTGTGTAAAATAATCTTTTAAAAGTGTTTATTTATACTATCCCACTGTTGGTTAAATTCAGCTTTACCAAAGGCAACCACATTAATTTAAAGGGCATAATCCATGAGTTAGTTAGCATAATGCTACAGATTAGCTGCCAAACATACATATCCATCAAAATTCTTTTGGTTGCAAGCAGCAGGAAACAAACTTAAACAACTTAAACCATTAAGGGAGCCTGGTGGTTAATATCTGAAAAGATCAGTGATAGGGCAGACTTCAGGTACAGTATGATCATGGCTTTGGTCTGTTCTCCATGCTATGCTTCTCTTAGTTCTGTCTCAGGTGTGAGTCACCTCTAACTGCAGCCTGATTTCTTTCATGGAGAAAACTGGCAACAGAGATTCCAGGCCTCACAATCTGCACATTTCCTATACATCAAATGGCTACGATCTACGACCCATCAGACCAACTCAGACCCGTGTCTACTTATCAAGCAATCAGCATGGTGAGACGGATGGATGGATTTTTGTTGTTGTTGCTGTTGGCTGTGGCCAAGGGCCTGCCCAGCACACGCTGCACAACGGAAGAAGGGAGGATTGCAATCTGGAGAAGCCAAGTGCCTTACACTCCACACCAAGCTCAGGGGTCCCCGCAGAAGCCTACCCCACTCCCCTGCTAACACTCTCCAACACCTTCCCATAGCACTGGAAACAAAGCTCAACACCTTCACCGTGGCCTCTAAGACCCCCGTCTACCTCTCCAAAGGCATGTTCCATTGACCGACCCATCCTGCTTCTGCTGTTCCGACCTGACTGCTGTGCCTCAAGCCATGCAAGCAACTTCCCAGCTCCAGTCCTTTGCCCGCACTGGCCCCCCATCCATAACATTCTGGCCCCAGATCTTCATATCACTTTCTTATTCGCTTCATTTGGATACGGGCCTAAATGTCACCTCCCCAACCATTGTATCTGAAACAACACCCTTTCATTCTCTGTCCCCTTATTCTGCCCTATTTCTCTTCCTATCCCGTGTCAATACCAACCTGACATTATACATTTGATCATATATTCTCAGTCTTCCCACCAGCCTGGGAACTTCAGGAGGGGAACCTTTGTCTGTTGTGCTTGTGGCTGCCCGTGTCCCATACCTACCACAGGGTTGAATACACGAACAAATGCATGTGGGAATTAAAGGAGGAAGGGTGAGAGGGAGGCAGAAGGGAAGGAGGGGAGGAGAGAAGGAGGGAGGATGGAGGGAAAGAGGGAGAGAAGGAGGGAAGAGGGAGGGAGGGAGGGAGGAAGCAAGGGAAGGAGGGAGGAAAAGAGGGAGGGAGGGAGGAAAAGAGGGAGGGAGGGAGGAAGGGCCAAAGGGAGAAGGGAAGGAGGAAGGAAGGGAAGCATGAAACGCAGACAGTCAGGGGATGAAACGTGTAACAGATACCAGGGACTCCTTTTGTTCTATTTGTTTTGCTTTGTTTTGTTTTCACCTAGTCGGCTGAAGACAAACACTTTCTCCTAGTTCTGTGTTTGGAGCTCAGAGTCTATTTAAGAAAGGCTCTGTTTTGAAAGCTTAAGGTTTATTAAACTCAAGATCTGTAAAGGGCTCAGAGGCAGGCATGATGACTTCCTCCCCCATCTCCTACACTGAGTGGAAGATGTTTGCCAAGGCTTCGGCCTCCCTGCATATGTGTGAAGAGAACACTTTAAAAACCAAGGCAAAGGCGCCTGGGGGGCTCAGTCGGTTAAGCATCTGACTCTCGATCTCGGCTCAGGTCATGATCTCACAGTTTGTGAGTTCGAGCCCCGTGTCAGGTTCTATGCTGACAGTGTGGAGCCTGCTTGGGATTTCCTCTCATCTCCCTGGCTCTCTGTCCCTCCCCTGCTTTCTCTCTCTCTCAAAAATAAATAAATAAACTTTTAAAAAAGATGTTAAAAATCAAGGCAGACAACTCCACTGGGACCTGCCCTACAACCAGCATCAAGATTAAATATTGCTTCCCTCTTCCTTTTTACCTTCTATTTCTTTCCTTCTGCCTGGTCAGAATTACTGAGACTCCCTTGCTGATGTTTTTGCTCAATTCTTTGCATCCAGCTAATATTTATTGGCGCTCCTCAGAGATGCACAAAGTCCGAAGGGACGCATTCTAAAACTCATTTAAAGGGAGCTGATGACTCTGCAACTGAGCTTTCGACTATTCTCATAAAAATTCTCCCAGGAAAGGTCAACTTCTACCCTTTGTTCTCCCCTCTCTTCATTCTTGGCAACATGCCAATGCTGATCTCTGTGCTAATGACAATAATAATAATTGATGTTGATGATAAAACTATTAACGTTTTCAGGGAGGTTTTGTGATTTATAAAATGAAACCCCATGCATTGCATTTCTGTGACAAGTTAACTTGCAAGGCACGCCAATGACTCCTGCCCCAAATGGGGAGATCTCTGTACGTGCTTTGGGGCACTGGGAAACTTCCTAGGGCCTCATGAAAACACACCTGGAGAGTCCTCTTTCCTGGGGCTGCCAGAGGGTCAGAGGAGCAGGTGCTGAAGTCAGAGAGGCCATCGTGGTCCTGGTTGTGCCACTAAATGACCCTGGGAAAGTCCTTTTTCTCCCTGAGATTTTTCTTTCTCATACAAAAAGAGGAAAAATGATACCATGGGTCTCATGGAGCTGTTGTGAGAACAGAATAAGATAATACAGGTCAACATCCTTAACACAGCATCAAGACCAGAGCAACTGCTGTGTTAGCAACTATCACCACTCACCCACTGACACACATTTAAGTGTCTACACCATGCTACGTAGTGGTGTATACAGTAATGATGACCAGGTCCCTGGAGATGTTCTTCTTCATCTCCACCAGCACCACCACATTATTATTATTCATCACAAAGGACCTAGAAGGAAAGAGGATACAGGTGCAGTGGAAGCAACCCATCTAGCTCTGGGAGAAAGAAAATCTGGGTTTCCCATGTTTCTGCCATTAACGAGTCTCTCATCAGTGAAAAATGAACCCTGTGTCTTCCAGGCCTCAATTTCCTCACCTATAAAAAGGAAAGAGAAGCAATGGACAATCTCGATGTTACAAAACCAGCTGAAAATAATTTGTAACAACTAATAACATACTTGGCGAATTTGGGCCATAAACAAGGAAAAATCAGATCAGAACCACATACTTGACAAGGTGATCAAGGGACCTTTCCAGCAGTGACCGGTAACACACAGCATGGGCTCCATCAGACTCCCTTGTTGGCCGTTTATTGGACAGGTTCTAGGATATTGCAAAAGGCTAGATCCCTGCCCCACCACCACTGAGAACAAATCTCTCCTCCCAGCTTTAGAAGAACATCTATGACTTAATCCACTCTGATGGGTGGGAACTCCCCGTGGGTAGTTCAGGAAGTACTTGTCTTTGGGCAAAGTCAAATTCCCACCTGTAAGTTGAACAGAAAAGTAGGTTTAGGACCCAGGGCCACAGAGAATGACCACTTAGCCCCTGATGACTATGTCCTAGACACCCCCAGCTGAAACTTTTAAAACACTGTGTTTGTTTGTTTGTTTGTTTGTTTTTGAGAAAACGTGAGTGAAAGATTAGGGGCTCCTCTCCAATATTACGGGGTGTCTCATCGCAGAGAATCACAGACTAGCAGATTTTTTACATGACTTCTCTAGGATGTCTGTCCAGTAATGTTGAAGGCATACAGAATGACAGAGACCTATGTTGTCCACAGACCTACTTGTTTGGACCCAGGTGGAAAGATCCCTGGAGGTGAGGTACCAAAACTTCCTGTTACCACTCATTCTATTATCTACCACTCTTAAGGCTCATCAAGTTCTTATTTGGGTGATGATTATGAATGATGATGATTATGATAAAATAGTAAAATACAAGATGCATAAAGAGGCCATTGATGTAATACAAGTAAGTAGCCCAGGAGGGGATGAAAATAAACTGGGCAGGCCTTCTTGATAACACCCAGTTGACCATCTCCAGGTAGGAGGAAGGTTCCTATACAAGATGGCAGTCTTGGAGGCTCCTGAACTTACCTCCTCTCATGCACACCAAATCTAGAATTACACATGCAGCAATTACCTCTGAAAGAAATCCGGAAACTAGATCAGTGACTCCTATATATCAAGTGAACAATACCCACATCAAAGTGGGTAGGAAAGGCCGAGATACTCTTGCCATAAACCCTACCACCTGCACAGCAACATACAGCTGGGACTCCCGACTCCCAGCTTCCTCCTGAGGAGTGAAGGGTTTGGACCCAACACCTAGAGCTCCAACCTTTAAAACTTCCAGATAGGCATGTGGAATTACCGTCATCAGTGTTTCATATTTTTTAAGATTTGCTGAAAATATAATTTTTTGTGACACCTTTCAATTTTTAAATGTTGGGATTTATTCAAGTTTTGAAAACAATAAAAACATTCTGAGTCAAAAAAAAAAAAAAGGAAAATACAACTTCAGGTCAATTTGCAACCTCAGAAAGTAGTGTAACAGGGTTTCAACCCAAACAAAGCTTGATTGGAATTCTAGCTTCATTTTATGTTAGCTGTGTGCCTTTTGTCCAGTTATATAATTTCTCTGATCCTCAGTTTCACCAACTAAAATATGAGTTATTATGATTTATAATTCGCCTGCTGGTAATAAGTCTATTCAGCATCCATTGTCTTCTTCCTTGTTCTTAACAGAATTCACATTTGTTAAAACATCATGTTTGCCATAAAGCTTGATGGACCTTGGGGGGAACTTCTCCCATCCCCAATTCTTAGAGTAAGTCTAGATTGGTTTAATGTATTCCTATTTGCCTTTTCAGTGACTGGAGTGGGAATCCAGAATTAAGCCGGTGAGCACATGGCATTTTCAAAATGGCTGTTATTGGCCCAAATATGGACACATGCCCAAATATGGACACATGACCTAATGGACACATGAACAAAGAAGTCATCCGAGGTGTGGCTGACAGCAAACTTAAGGTCCCAAAGAAAGAGGTTTGATAACCAAGAGTACAATTACCAAAGAGCAGAGTCAAGAGATCATAGGGAAAAGAACAAGAGCCTTGATCATACTGCTTCTGAAGTCCACCCTACCTATGAAATTCCAATCAAATAATTCACTCACATACTGAATTTAGTTGACAGTTGCAGCAAGAATATCCTAGATGCACATCTAAGGATTATAGATAATTTATTTAAAGTGACTAGCACAGAAAAGACACTTAATACATGGCAGGGCACTTTAAAATTTCCATTACATCACATTTTAAAATATATATGTTTCTATAAGGTAACTTATGAAACTTGAAGTTACACACACACACACACACACACACACACACACACACACACACACTGATGTATTAATTAACTTGCCAAAACTTCCTTTTACTAATAGTGATGGAAATATAAAGGAAATGAGTCCACATCTCAGGAGAGCTGTTCTTCCTCACACAGGAAACTGAGTAGTGTGTGTATTTATTCCTTGTGTTTGGACAGGACTTAACCAAACGAAGCAAATCTCCGGAACTGGTGGTGGGGATTTGGACAAGAAGAGTACACCAGACATGAGCAGATCAGCCAGTGCAGTCCCCAAACTGTGAAGCCTGGATAAAAACATGGCTGGCCTCCCCCCATGCCCATGCCAAACCTAGCTGGCAAACTAGCCTAACAGGGGCTCCTCCAGCCCTGGGATCCATGACAGGTGGTCAGGCACCAGGAGGCTGCATGGGGGCTCAGTCACACTGCGTGCAGGCAGCATCTATGTGGAGGCAGGAGAAGGGGACCAAGGCAGAGAACAGGTGGAAATGCCCACCCATACTGGCTGTCCAGCACGAGGAGGGCTTCTGTCCTATATACAAGGAGGTGCATAGACAGACACTCTTCCAGGAGAGCCAACAAAAGAAAGCCTGTAAATAAACTGGCCCTTCACATGTGCCCTTTACACTGTGGCACAGGTGCCCCCCTTGTGGCATAAAGGGTTTTTAACTTATTGTTTTGTATTGCATCAGATGTCTTCCAGATCATGTTAAGAATGAAGCAAAAGCAGGGGCGCCTGGGTGGCTCAGTCAGTTAAGCGTCCGACTTCAGCTCACGTCATGAGCTCACAGTTCGTGGGTTCCAGCCCCGTGTTGGGTTCTGTGCTGACAGCTTGGAGCCTGGAGCCTGCTTCAGATTCTGTGTCTTCCTCTGTCTCTCTGTCCCTCCCCTACTCATGCTCTCTCTCTCAAAAATAAATATTAAAAAAATTCTTTTTTAAATAAAGCAAACGCAGAGGTTTTGCCCCCTTCTTGAAGTATCACTTTCTCATCTCTCCAGATGCAAAGCTTGGCTTGCCATCTGTGTCCTGACTCCAGCCGAGTACGGTATTGGCTTCTTCTGACTCCAAGAATTGGCTGCTCGGATGATTTGCCTGGCACTTCATCGTGTGATTGGTCTTACTTTCTCCATGTATTGATTAAAACTGCTGGTATGATTATCTAACTCTCCTAGGGTGCACTCAACCTGGGCATACTAACAATGGCCATAGATTATAGAACTCCGCAGGGCCCACAGTGCCTGCCATGATGTCTAGCATACAGCAGACACCATAAAGACACCCACCAGGCTCCATAACAGAAGCAGGGCACAGACAGTCTCCATGGGAAAAAAAGGTGGCTGAAGTTCCCAGCCCAACTCTTTCTCCCAAAGATTCTCCTTTCCCTTGGGCCTTATTTGCCAAGGAATGCTGAAGTTCCTCAAGGTTTCAGCCTGGTTCGTCTTCTGATTCTTCCTTACCCACCCCTAGGTGATATCACCCAATCCTGGGGTTTCAACCGCCACCAATAAGCTTTGAAATGTGTGTTGCATATATCGGTGTCAACGGAGACCCTCTTCTTCAATTGCCTACATGAGATTTCCACTCGGGTGTCCAGGGTGTGTTCCATGAACACGTTCGAAATTAGATGCTCTTCCTGACCCCCTCCTCTCTACACCTGCTGCTTCCCCAGTTTTGTGAAAGGTACCACCATCTACTCAGCTGTATAAGTGCCAAATTCTTGATTAATATCTTTTATCACTTTATGTTCATCTGTGAAGCCTTGTTCATTTTACTGCACAACGCACATTAAGCTCACTTACTCCTCTCTGAATACATGGCCATTACTCTCACACAAGTCACTGCCTGCTCTCTGCTGGACTATGCCACAGTCTCCTAACTGATCCCGGTGCTTACACATTAAGATCCTCTGCCCCAAAAATACTGTCTGTCAGCAGGCACCAGAGTAATGAGGAGGGTGCTTTTTCTTTGCTTTATCTTCTCACAGAAGAGAGCTGCAGCAAATTATTAGTATACGTCACCAAATTAACAAGTTTCAAAATGAAAACTGTCTCAGCGTCCAACCCTGGGGGAAACAGATCGATCCATATTCTTGTTAGGCATGCGGGTCCCCAAATCCAAAGACTCGCATCGGGCAAATCTGAACAATATTTGTGCTGCATGTATGACCCCGAAACCACCTTTCCCTCAAGGTAAAGGCATGGCCAATTTCTGGTCCTTTCAAGTTGCCAGCATCCAGTTCCCACCATTTGTCAAGCTATTCATTGGATGCCAGTTGGAAATGATTGACTTGCATTGCAGGGTTGGCATACGGTACTTTTGACTTCCAGCCAAAAAAGACACGGCTGTGTTCCAGGAGAGATGCCACAAGCAGAGATGATGCTGAAGAGAGGCTGTTGACTTAGCTGTCAGGCTGAACACCCAGGGAGCAGAGACCACCTCTCATGGGTCTGTCAGGACACAGGCGGGGTCAGATCAAGCTGTGCACCCGGCCCTGGGAAGGAGGACAATTAACAGATCAGGTGCCAACTATAGCCTAGATGCTTGGCTGAGTGTATTACACGCACGTAAGTGTCACCACAGTCCCCTAGGGCTGGGATGATCTCTGTTTGCAGTCAAGAAGTGGAGGCTCAAAGAAATCAAGTAACTTGCCCAAGATAACCATGGCACTTTCCGAACTCACGTTCCACAAAGTCACAAAGCCTGGTGGAATGTACTTTGCATTCTCAATCTGGCACTTGCACCTGGATTCTCTCGAATCTCATTTCTATATATCTCTTGCTGATTTGCTTTGAGGCTCAGCCTGTCTTCCTCATCATGGAGTCCAGAACCCCAGTCAGATTTGCAGCACAAGCCCACAGGACGGCTGGGTCTCGTGGGTGCCTGGTGCCATTGCCAGAAATGTTTGTCGAGCATACAGTAATCCCACAGATAAATATTTGCAAAGAGTTATCACATTCACCCAGGGAAGTTTTAACTCCGGTCAAGCTCAGAGACTTAATGGAGTAGGCTCTTTTATTGGCAATAAAAAAAGAAACCAACAGTGTTAATTCTGACTTCTTAAAAACAAACAAACAAAAAAAAACCCAAAAAGGCAGCCCAGCTTAGTGCAGTCTGTTAATGGGTCATTAAGCCAGGAACTTTTCCTGCGGTTATTTTAGAAATGAAGACTGAAAAAAGTATCAAGGAGGGGCGCCTGGGTGGCTCAGTCGGTTAAGTGTCCGACTTCAGCTCAGGTCATGATCTTGCAGTTTGTACATTCGAGCCCCGCGTTGGGCTCTGTGCTGACAGCTCAGAGCATGGAGCCTGCTTCAGATTCTGTGTCTCCTTTCTCTCTGCCCCTCCTTTCTCTCTCTCTCTCTCCCTCTTTCAAAAATAATTAAACATTTAAAAATTTTTAAAAAGATAAAAGTACCAAAGTAACTTGGAAATGAATTAAGGTCACACATATAGATCTTCCTTCCATTTCGTTTTCTGTCAGGGTCATAATTTACAACATTATTGCTTCTTTTTGTTAAAATTTTTTGTTTGCTTGTTTGTTTATTTTGACAAAGAGAGCACAAGCTGGGAAGGGGCTGAGCGAAGCAGAGACAACCGGGCTCCATACCATCTGTACAGAGCCTCGTGTGGGGCTCAAACTCACGAACCATGAGACCATGACCTGAGCCAAGATCAAGAGTCCGATGCTTAACTGACTGAGCCACTGAGACGCCCCAATGTCGTTGCTTCTTAAAGCAGAAGCCTGATAAATCACGAAGTTAATTTAAAACACATAAGTGCTCAAGCCAGATATCGTCAATTAAAGTCAAATAACTTCTCTTCAATAGGAATCCATTAACTCTCCTGGGAGAAGATGTTCTTTCCCCACTCATCTGGGCTAAAGATCTACTTGAACACTTCTGACCTCCAAGACACTTGTCCACATCCTGCTTCCTTAACTAAAATGGAAGCCACGGGATGTACAGTCATAATTCAGTCGTTAAAAAGCAAGGTAGAGATCTATTTCTCACTTCCCTGCCTGTAAATAGCTTGCAGTCTAATAAGTATAATTATAGAAACAATAATGACAATCACCACCACAATAATAATAACAACAGTAATTTTTGAAATGCCTCCTACCAGCCAGGCTTGTGTTTCAACATACATGCTTTCACTTAATTTTGGTACAATAAGATGACTACCCCCCTACACACACACACACACACACACACACACACACACACACACGTGTGTGTGTGCATTTTAGAAAAAATTCTGGGTTTAGCATGGTTAGTAACTTAAACTTGGTAAGCAGTACGTGGCTAATTCCAAACCTGGCCATACGGACTTTTCTCTGTACCGAACTGCCTTCTTCCCACTGGCCATGCTCCTCCCAGGGTAAGCCTTTAGCAAGAGAGTTTAGGTCTAAAAAGAATCCACCTTTTGGGGTGCCTGGGTGGCTCAGTCAGTTAAGCGTCCGACTTTGGCTCAGGTCATGATCTCACGGTTCAAGCCCCGCATTGGGCTCTGTTGTAACAGTTCAGAGCCTGGAGCCTGCCTTGGATTCTGTGTTCCCTTCTCTCACTCTGCCCCTTCCCCCCACCAAAAATAAAATAAACATTAAAAATTAAAAAAAAAAAAAACAAAGCTACCAGAAAGATGTTTGGGAAATGTCAGCAAAACATTGAGCCATCTCAACCCCAATCCACTTCTCCTTAGGTGTTATGATTCCCCAGAAGGACATCCCTTTCCTCCTGTACCTCCAACCTAGTGAGACGAGCCTCCGCTATGAGATATTCCACTGCCCCTCAGGCCTCAAAGACAAGTCACAAATGGCAACACTGAACACTGCCTGACCCAATATTTATATGGGGGCTTTCTCTGTCTCGCCATCCAGGGATAATTGGTGTCTAGCATACAGAGGGACTAAATGCCCCGTGGGGAATGAATCAGTGGCAATCCTGTGGACTGTGGCATACAGACCCATCTGTTCCACTACCTGTTCTGTATCTACAAGTTATATTATAACACTAACGACGTATAGATTGCAGTCCATATGTCAGGCTCTGGGCTAAGAGGCAAATATTTCTCTTGTCCCCATGTTATGTCTCAGGAGGCAGCCTTGGAGGAATTAAGGGACTTGTCCAAAGCCTTCGATCTAGAAGAGTTCTAATCTGGGATTCAAACCCAGGCTTTGGTGCCAGACTTTTCACCCTATGCCACATTGCCTCCCAGAGGGCCCTATCCACCAGAGGCCTGGACGGACTCTTGGGACAGGACTGGACAGAACAGCCTTGGTTCCACACCAGCAGAACAGGTAATGTTCTACCTTCACAGCTCCAGGAATTACCAGTGACGTGCTCTGCGCTTGGTGAAGGGACAGATGTTTAATAACTTTGCAGTAGCAAGGAGGAGGTTACATAACATGGCTGAGCTATTTTTGAACTTTATAAAATGCTGACTGCTCTTTTCAAAGTGCCTTCTGTAAAACCAGGAATATTAAACATAAAGAACATTTTCCCCTTTCCCTCACCTTTTTCCCCCCTGAAATCCCAGGGACAGAAACAGGTCCGCGGCAAGATCATTAACACGTCATCCTGAGCAAGCAGTCTTTTCTACCAGGTCCCACGTCATAAGAAGTCATGGTTACAGTGTCCTAATAACGCAAGCTCTGGGTAGGAGATTACAAGTCATGTCCCTGAAGACCACATGGGGACATGTGTAACTGGTTCCAAGATGGCATACTCAACCAGTCAAAGAGGGACCCCAGATCCCCACGTCAATGTAGCACGACAGCCATCCATGTGAGTTTATCCGAACTTCTTCCAAGGTATTTGCATCCTCCTGACTACGTGGTGGGAGTAATGACACCTACTTGGTGACTGGATGCTTTGCGGAACCCTGAACTGGAGAATCCTGGGATTCCAACTCGACTACAGACACTGAGGATCCCTTACATTACCAACCTAAATGTCCATCCGAGGGGGATGGTTAAACAAACAATGCAATAGTTACATGCGCAACAGAACGCAAGACAGCACCTAAGATGAATAGGTCAGAAGGACACGGGTCCTCATAGATGGATCTTGAACCACAAGGTTGACGTAAAGGAAATTGGAACATATCAAACACCACTCATGTGCATTAGAAAGAACTGTGCCTTGGGTCTGAGGTTGCAGAGACATCTGTACTAAAAGTAAAAACATGCACACAGATCTGGATTCCCACCAAGTTCATGGCAGTGTTTTTCCCTCCCAGGGAGAGAAAAGGAAGAAAGTGGGACTCGGGAGAGGTATATCAGGACTGCTATGTGGTCGGTAATGTGTATTTCTTTTAAAAATTTGAAACCAATGTGACATATTGGGGTGGGTGTTTCATCAGACTCTGTACTAGCTTTTTGTTCTTCCCTCATATTTTTAAAAAAGCCCTTGTTACCTGAGTCTGTCACAATGCAAACCTCCTTCTTCAGCACACTGTACGTTCTTTGAGGACGGAAGTTATGTCTTCATTCCTGTGTGTATTTTGGGGGCTAGCATGGGTTCCACTGGAAGGAAGGAATGACTGATAGAGGAGAAGAGAATGGTGTCCTTAATGCGTTTCTGAAAAACTGCGATTTGGGGGCTTTCTCCAGCTCCCAGCCCTTCCCTTGCCTGGCAAACTGCTCCCCTGGCCTGGATGAGTTTAAGAAACACCGTGACAGCGGGCAAGTATAGTAAGAAGCCACTGCTTGCACCACATTCCAGCCTCACACACAGGGCGAGCATCGCCAGCGGTCCACGGAAGGAGAGAGGTTTCATTAAACACCAGGCAGTGGATGACGGCTTACCACACTTGATCCATTACTACTCTGGGGCTGAAGCACCATCTACAAAAATTGCTGCATTCAAAACATAACTCCTAGAAACAGCATGACAGCATTTCACAGCAGTGGGGTGTTTTTTTTGGTGTTTTTTTAGGAACAGAATTCAGGATGGTCACTCGAAGGAGCTCTGTATGTCTTGACGATTATCCTTCTCCAATTCCTTTTCCTGTATACATTATATTTCAATTGACCTAAAATTGAGTTGTGTTTTCATCAAAATTATACATTTCTGAATATTCCAGCTGCAGGGCATTTTTGATGGGAAGTGAGTACTCATTAGCCCAGCCCTCGTGTTTGTGCTGGCAGAAATCCTGCCTCTGTAAGAGGCTTCCAGGCCTCATACTCATTTCCCGGAGTTCCCTCCTGATCTTTAGGCAATTCTTCAAAACGCTCAAAGCGGTAATGGAGAAACAGGATGGCTAAAGAGAGAATCAGAGGGGAAGGGGAAATTCTGAAGGACCACGATTTCTTAATTCAAGAGTTTATTTTCCATGTGTATACCAATTTTATTTTTTTTTAATTTTTTTAATGTTTTTATTTTTTTGAGACAGAGAGAGACAGAGCATGAGCAGGGGAGGGGCAGAGAGAGAGGGAGACACAGAATCAGAAGCAGGCTCCAGGCTCTGAGCTGTCAGCACAGAGCCCAACGTGGGGCTCGAACTCACAGACTGTGAGATCATGCCCTGAACCAAAGTCGGATGCTTAACCGACTGAGCTACCCAGGCGCCCCTGTGTATACCAATTTTAAAGACATATAATCTTTCCACACGTGCACACCTCTGGACTCAGAGATAATCCCTGCACTGTAGCAGATTCAAGGTCCTAAAAACTCCCAGAGTCACTTTGGAGTGACGTGTTACTCTGCTGGTAATAAACCTACCTAGTCTGCCTACTGTCATTTCTAATGACCGAAAACAACGTCACTGGTCATTCTGACAGGTATTCAATAATCACTGGGGGCCAGGCACGGCACTAAGCAGTACTTTTCATGCATCGCCTCACTTCATACTCAGGACAATCCATGGAACATTGGTTCTCAGTGCATGCTCCCCAGACCAGCAATATCAGCAGCACTGAAGAACCTGCTACAATTGCAAATTCTGTCCCCCCATCTCCCGTGGCCCCCGGAGCTACTGAATTACAGACTGAGTGTGGAGCCCCGAAATCTGTGGTTTAACAAGCCCTCCTGGTGATTCGGATGCACGCTCAAATTTGACGAGCACCCCCTAGGAAGCAATGCTACCATCACCACTTGGCAATGAACAACTGAGGCGCGGAAAGGTAAAATGGCTATCCGATGCAAACAGAAAGTGGGCCAGACAAGATTTGAACCCTGATAAATCGAGGCCTGGAGTCCAGGCCCTTAAGCACAGAACTACACCCCGCATTACATACAGAAAGAGTGTGGATTAAATCACCAGACGTCAGGCAAAAGCATGCAAAACGGGTGCAGGGGTGATCATTCTAAATGTCAACAGCCAAGCCATAATGATGGGTCACAAGGAACAATGACACTCCTGAGAAACACCGAACTTAAACGTGCACCAAGATGGGAGTGGTTGAATACATTAGGATACATCCATGTGATGGAATACAACGAGGCTTCAAAAGCGGTATCTGCCAAGATTTCCAATGACCTACCAAAATAGGACACAAGAAGGGAAGAAATTCAGACACAGACTCAAACAGAGGATGGAACACCCAGCGTGGGCAGTTTTCCCAAACTGTGACATGTTGGTGGGGACGTGGGAAGCCTGGTGACTTCACAAACTGCTTGCGTGGATATAAATTGGTAGAGTTACTTTGTGGGACAAATTGGCAACAGACACTTCAATTTTTAAATGCGTGTGCTCTGTGACCCCAGAGTTCTACTTCTGAGAATCAGCCCTGGAGAAACCCTGACACATGTGCACAGAGACATGTGGGAGGGTGATCCCTGTGGTTTAGTTTGTGATGGAAAAAGAAAAATCAGAAACAACCTGAATTTCTATCATTATGGAGACTGCATAAACAAACCATGGTATATCTCTATTGAGAGAGGTAATGTGCACAGGTTTGAAAGAATACACACACACACCCATATGTATGTATATCGACACCCACATATGTATCTGCATACATTCATACATATGTATGTGTGTATATATATACATCTTTGTACATATATTCATATATGTGTATATATCTATATATAAAAATATATGCATATGTACACACACATGCACGCTGGAGATACGGTTATAGATAGAAAATGGATAGATCGAGAGATACGTAGATGGATACGGAGACAGGTCTCGTATGTAGGTTTCCAAGGTGTATCATCGAGTAAAAACAGAAGGTTGCAGAGGACGAAGCATGATGGAACTTAAAAACGAAAGATGAGCCGGGGGGTGAGGGGAGGAGAGACTAAGATCAATGGAACAAAGCAAGTCCCGTAAGCGCAAGCACAACACTTCCAGCACATTTCCAGCAGCAAGTACGTATGTGTTGCTCTGAGTATTTCAACAACCAAAGAAGCAAACAAACAACAAAACACTGGTCCCATTCTGGGACACAAGCAAAGACGGCCCTCTTACTGGTGCAGGGTGTGTGGTGGGGCCTCCGGCTTCTCCGTCTGCCCGTAGCAGCTGGCCTTGGCCTCAGGGATATAGGAGAACTTCTCCAACATGGAATACGCAGCAGTGGTTAGGATGCCCAGGCCGTCCCTCACTCGCGCCTCCAGGCTGTAGTCCCAGTCGTCGTAGGAGACTGAAATGAGTCCTGATGGAAACTCTTTGGGGATGAGCTCCGTGTTCCCAGAAACCAAGCTGGGGACAATCCAGAAGAAATCATATCCAGTGAGGCCCAGGGAGCGGGCCTCACTCAGGATGAGGACGGCCTCATCTTTGGAACAGTAGAGCAGGATGACGGAAGAATGGATCTTCTTCAACTGGACTTGCGTCTTTGCGTCCTCGAAGGAAGTGTCCAGGGTGATCACGTTCTGCATGTCCCAGCCCACAAAGCTGTTGTCCACTGTGGTCTTGATGAAGCTGATAAAGTCCCTGTAGCCAGGGAAGATGGTGGTCACCAAGGAGAAGACATGCCAGTCGTAATCCTGCATGATCTTCAGCATGACCGTGGCTTGTTGCTGGATGGACGCTCCAAATTGGAAGAAGGTTGACGTCGGATCCTGCCAACAGGTTAAAAAAAAAAAAAAGAAAGAAAGAAAGAAAGAAAGAAAGAAAAAGAAAAAGCAAAACAGAGGATGAGGCAGAAGGTGGTTTATATATAACCATCTGTCTTTATAGGCTTTAAAAATGCCTTCTTAGAAGGGAGGGAAAACATATCACACACATATTCATCCCCAAACATTCCTGAGCACCTACTATATGCCACACTTGGGAACAGATGCCGGGAATACACAGAGGAGAGAGACCCTGAACTTGGGAGCCCACAGTCTGGTGCCTGAAGGACATCTGTTATTTGTTCCAGCTCATTTTCCTCTAGTTCATTCCACAACCTGCCCCCCGCCCCCACCTTTGGGCCCATGTGGCTTCAACACAATGAACTCTATCTGGCCCCAGGCTCTGGACTGGAAAATGAATTCAGGGGAAATAACATCAGGACACAGAGACACAGTCCTGATGACATACTTGGAGCACCTGGAGTCTGTTATGCCTAAAGACTTTCACGCTAGACCTGTTGGTTGTGTGAACCAACAAGTCCCCAAGTTCACCTGAGCCACTGTGAGTAGGATTTCTGTCACATGGACTCTAGACTCCTGTGTGATATAAAGTATAATAAATGCTAGGTGGACATCTATCTGGATGTCTATGTGAATCAGCAAGTATCTGTTGAACACTTACCTAACTATGCAGCAACACCATTTTAGAACTTGGGCAAACAATGATATATAAGACAGACAAAGACAGGGTCTCTGCCTTTGTACATCTGGCGGGAATTTGAGGAAGAACAATTTCCAGGGACTAGAGGCTGAGAGAGGCACAAGGAGATGCCGAAGGAGTATCCGGGTGAAGAAGAGGGGAAATGCGGGGGCATTAGAGTCAGCGGAGACCTGCAGATACACCTTGGCTATTCTAAGAGCTGGAGATAAATCATTATGGCTCATGACGTAGGAGGGAGATGAGATGATGCTGAAAAGGCTTGGCAGAAATCCCATCATGTGTGGCCTCAGGGATATGTTCAGAGGCTGAGACCTTATTCAAGCGTAAGAGGGAGCTGCTGGATGCTCTTACTCTGGAAAGTGACATGGCGACTTGTGTTGGGTTAAAGGGCCCCTTAATAGTCCTAACATCTCCCCAAGTCATGATCTGATCATGAGAACATATTTCCATTTAGAAAAGGCAGGCGATGCCTACGGTTATGTCATTTACAAACCATCTTCATGCCTCTTAACTCGTTAAATCCCCCACGAGATCCTATGAAGGTGGTGTTACTGGCAGGGGGAAATGAGGCTCAAAATGAACTCAGGTTCTGGTTCCACGGCCAGCCCCCTTTCCAAAACACAGCCACGACTTTCTTGGGATTATTGAAGATCTACAGATAGCAGATGCTGAAACCATGCTGTTGACTAGCTGGCCTGGCACAAAGATGCCAGCTAAACAGAAGGTATGCCTGTGTGTTACAGCAAAACACAATTTGACAAGTGCTGAGATAGATTCCTCCCCCTCCCCCACCCCAGGGAACTAAAAGGATTCTCAAGGGGTCCTTATTATAGTGCAGCCATGTTTTCATTTTCCATTCTGTAGTTACCATACGCATTAACCTCAAAACTATGAATACAGGGGTTCCAGTGTGTGTGTGTGTGTGTGTGTGTGTGTGTGTGTGTGTGCATGCGTGAGTGTGTTAAGAGTGGATGATATCATTCGTCTTTCCAAACAATACCTTGTAGCTGTGCGTGGCACTCCTTTAAGAAGTCTGCAGAGTTTTCCCCCTGGGTGCCCACAGAATAGAAAGTTTTATCTGAACGGGCCAAAAGCTACATAGTTCTTCGAAATACTTCCCTTTTCTAAAATGCATGAGTTTGGGGGATAATTCAAGTGCAATGTGGCCTGAAGGCAGAGAGAAAAAACACAGGAATAAATGCCTCTGGGCTCCTTCTAACAATACAGTTTTATGAATTTTACCTCATTAAATCAATTAAAGTGGGTAACAGATTTAAAGACTTTGGATAATTATCTTTTTCCCTACAGTAGCTTTTGGAGAAATCCAATGTTCGTGGATTGATTAAACGTCTTAAATCGCGCTTCGACAAGACTGAATGGCTCAAGGGCAGAGATTCTGCTGTGTCCTCATCTCTCTGTCCCCAGCACCCAGTGGAAGACTTGGCACATGACCCATCAGTAAACGGAGGATGAAGGAATGCATGAGTAGATGACGGTGTGAATGGAGTCTAAGAGGAATGTCCTTGGTTTAAACATAATGCCAGATGGGAGAAGTCCACGTCGGAGCTTTTGCATTTTTTTACTCTTCAATGTCACGCCCAGAAATTAAAATCTTTCAACATCACCAACCTACTACTCCTCCATCCAATGTCTGAAATTAGTGGAGGGTGACCTTCATTGATCAGAAGAGGAATCGAGAAGTCCTACAAGGCTCAACAGCTGTCCAGGGAACCTCATTAAATACCAAAGACAGCGACAACATAAAGAACCAAAAGAAGACACAGAAGCGAAGTCCCAAGGCAGTTATAGCCACCAAACTTAGCACTGCCAAGTGTTTCCTGGGAGGGGACTGGGGAGTCCCATACTTAATTACAAAGGGTATGTAATAATTCCCATGGAACCAAGATGCTCCAAGGACACTGGTCAGCAGGGTTACACTATGACTGCACAAGGCAGTGAGATCAGCACCTTCCTGTGAGCACACGAGGAATGGAGAAAGATCTCAGGAGGGCATATGCTAAGAGCATGGCTGAAACCCAGTAAAAAGGATCTCTGAGACGATCCGTATGTACACACACACTCCCTAGGGATAACCGGTACTGGTGGAGAGATGGAGATCGAACCTGCTAGATGGGGGGCCGGTGGTGCTGGGGTTGCACCAGCACCCCTGCTCCATGCGCTGTGAGCAAATGCAGCCTTATCTGGCTCTCCATGTAAAGAGGAGGGTATGGCTGCCTTGTGAACTTCATGAAAGAGAGAGATTATAGGACAGCAGTCCATTAGCCGGGGGCTCGCCTGGCATAGCCATCTGTGTAAAGATACGTGCGGGCTCCTTTGCCTGTGGCATCCCCGGTCCCCGGTCCTGTGGTGCTTTAGTCCAAGCTGAATCTCTCCTGTTACCCTCTTCTGATCCCCATTAACGTCTTCACCCCCAGGACGGAAAACAGTCTAACTTCCGGGGTCACGCTGTCCAGGCACCAATTCTAATTGTAACCTTGGGAAAAATCACTTCACCTTTCCAAGCCTCAGTTTCCACATCTGTATAATGGGTGTGGCAATGCCAATAATTATACCACTTAACGTGCCAGAAGGACTTAGCCTATGAGAGTCACGTGGCTCAACACTTTCAATGTAGTATCTCATTTAATCCTAGCCCCAACCACCTTCCTAAACTGGTAATGGTATTATGCCCATCATACAAACGAAGAAAGACTCAGAAGTAGAGGGAGTCCTGCAGGGTCATACAGGCATTGAATCGGGCTTGCCTACTTTGGGTGCAAGCTTTTCACCCCTGCACCACACTGTTGGTGACAACAGCACTTCCCCATTGAGCTGCAAGGATTAAATGACCTCCTTGTATAAAAGCTTCCAGCGCAATAGCCATCACATGTCAAGTGCTCAACAAATAGATGTCACTGTTATTCTCCCCGTGGGTCAGGACTCTTGGTATTTCACATCAGGGGCTTATGCTACCCACTTCCCACTCTGGACTTGGACATCCCAACAATTCACCGCATTCATGACTGCCTGATTGAAATTCCTAAACGCTGCTTTAATCGTGCCACCTGTCTCCTCTATGGTCATCAATGGCTCCCCTAGACCCTTCATCACATTAAGTATAGACCCTCCAGCCTACCCCTTTATGCACAACAGTCAAACTCTATAGCTGAAATAGTATGGGCCCCCGGGTTTGCTGGACTTGAATTCAAGTCTCAGCTCTGTGTTAACCAACCGTGTGACCGTGGGTAGATTCTGAAACTTTCTGCATCCGAGTTTCTTTGCCTATAAAGTGGGTATAATAAGCACCGTCCCAGGGTGGGGTTGGGGGCTGCCATGAAGAATGAAAAAGGGCTGAACTGGCAGGCTGACAGACTCATCTATGGCTGCCCCCAATAGGCTGGGGACTCCTCTCCATCGTCCTCAGTGCTCTAGACAACATGGACTGTGCCAGAGACCTAAGGGGACCTGATCCTATTTCAGAAACTGGTATGTCCGGATCTACTGACATGCTCGTTTCACATTGCCCCTCCCCTCCGCAAACCAGCCCACTCATTCTGAGCCCAAGGAGGCTGCATGAAGAGAAGGAACTGTCTTTCCTCACGGTGATGAATCATGCTTTGGAGAGAAACCATCACTCATGTCCTTCATAGACCTCCCACAGTCACCCTACACCACTATGGTTTCCACTGGCATCTGAAACTCCGGAACGCATTATGGACCAAAGGCACTCTATACCTTTTGGAGGAATGTAAGCGAGAAGTTATTTGCCAGATAGAACTGCACAGCGAGACACTGAAGAGGCTCACGTTTAGCTCTGGATTTTTCAAAGGTATTTTTATGGATTGGCAGGAGGTGATGGAGGAATTTGGCCACACTCCCAGGGCCTGGCATCTGATATGCCAAATGCTGCCCTCTTTTTCAAGGCCCTGAACGTTCTTCCCGCTGCCTACCTGAACGGCAGAGGCTGTCTCTCCTGCTCCTACCACCTCCTGCCATCACTCAGCCTGTCCTTTTCGGATTCTACAGATCCGTCTCTGACCACCTCTGGCACCGGCTTCCTCGGCAGTGTGCAGCCGGGGGAGAGGAACAGATTTCAGACACCCACTTTGGTTCTGAAGCGAAAGCAGTTCTCTCCCCGGGCTCACTGCTCTGCTGAAGACAGAACAAACTGTTTTAAACACAGAGCGAGGGAGGCAGGGGGTGTGGTAGATGAGAGTTCCTGATCTAATGTTCTAGAATGTTCCAGAGCTTGCTGAGTGCTCAGGGGAAGACCTGACTACCGTGGGTATCAAGGCATGATGTTTAATAGGAGTCTAACACCAACTTTCATTTCAGTTACCCACTCACAAAGGCTGTTCGATTCTAACGACCCAAGGGATGAGGTATTGTAAGTGGTTATAACCCTCACGGATGGCGTTTCTCATTAAGACACAGGAAGAGAGGTTAAGTGACTTCCCTCAAATCCACATGGCGCCATGCTGACAACAGCTTTGTTACTGCAAGATGTCATTCAAAGTTCTCTTACACACACCAGTGGCTCTCACTCCTGGCTGCATAGGAAAATCACCTAAGAGTTACAAAAAAACAACAAAAAAAAAACACTGCTTCTGCCCCATGCCAGTCCAAATGAAACTGAATTTCTGTGATCTGAGTATATAAACTCCAATGGTTTGTTTTCCTTGGTCTCATCTCAATGGCAGCATGAATAGTATCCAAGTTAGTATCGTCAAAGCCTAGAACAATGTTTGACACATAGCAGGGGCTCAATATATATTTGGAGAGGAAATAAATGAGCAGGAAGTTCATTCCTAGGAGGCATGAGAGAATTGGTCACCTGTTGTCAACGCTGCACACATTTCCATAGCTTATTTTCCTTTGGGTACCAAAACAAACAAAATATAATGATGTGGGTGACCCAGCAAACATTGAGAGGGACACCTTGGGGATTTTCTTTCTCTTGGTAGAGGACTGTCCTGGTGAGCCTTGATGTGTTTCCTGCCACTCTTACTGTGTATGGACTGAGCTTTTAAATATATTTTATTTCTGTAAAGGCACCAGACGTGATAAGCCTGAGGATTCAGAAGAGTAGCACTCTCACATACATATAAGCTCTGTCCCACTGGAGGATCTCTATCCCATCATCAGCCATTCTCCTCTTCCTCTTCCTCTTCCATCACCACCACCACCATCTATCATCACCATCATCATCATCTACCATCATCATAATCCACCATCACCACCATCATCATCCATCATCACATCATCTATCCATCTCCCTCTCCTCCTTACCCGAATTACTGTCATCATGGCCAACATCACAGCTAACCTTTACTGGGCATATGCAATATGTAGGACAACGTAGCATGTCGTAAAACGTCTTAATATTATCCCTGTAGTACAGATTTTTAAAACTCAGGTTGAGAGAAAGTAACTTGCCTAAACTCATACAGCTGGTACATGGCAGGGCCAGGATTCAAGACCAGGCAGTCTGAATGCAGAACTTGGATGCTTAACTTCTAGGACACCCTGATTTCAGGTGTGCAGAATAGGAAACAGAAGAGTGTATGTGTGTGTGGGGGGGGGTGTAAATAACCACCACTTAATCATTTTTGAGGCATCCAACTAGAAAAGAAAATGCCCCAGAAATGGAAAACCACTGCCAATGATCTCACATCAACTGGCAATCAGTTGGTGCAGAAGACTGGGGCTAAGAGAGGAAACCATACCCGGGTACCATTTCCCAGAGCACATCAGCTTCAGGATTCACAAAAACAAAATTTCATTCCAAGCAACCTCTACTTATTGAACTGTTTCATGATTTGTGTTTTATCCCTCATTTTTTTTCCTTTCAGGATAGGAGGGATCTCTTCCCACATTTAGTACAACAGGTAACCACCACTGAAGCTAGAGGCATCCATTATTTCTTTATCACCCCACAGGTTTATTTCTTTTTCCTCTCCCTATTACACGTGCTCATGTTCTAGTCTCACGGTGGTTCGCTCTCAAACAACAGCAAGAACCTCCTGTGTGGAGTCCCTATCCCAGTCCTGTCCCTCTCCCACCCACCTTCCACACTGCTGCTCTGGTTACTTTTTATAAAGTTCAAACTGGAGCATGATGTCCTCCTGCTTAAATTTTTTTCAGCAGCTCTCACAACCTTCAGGATAAAATAAAAACACACACAGCCCCATCACAGTTTGGACTCAAGGTCTGGGGCTTAGCATCCATCGGAGTACCCCGAGTGAGGTCAGGTACCCTACAAGCACGTGACAAGACGAATCGCTGAGTGAGCTAATGAAGATAACGAATGTGTGCTCGGAAGGAAAACCAAAGGAAATCTTCCTCCCTCTGGCTATCATTTCCCAAAAGCACATTCGCCCCATCACCCCCCAACACAGAACTCCTCTATCAGCAACCTGTGCTCATTGCACCATTTCATCATTTCCATTCTGTCCCCATTTTGCTTCTCCCAGAAGCCAATCCACCATGATTCTTCTAAAATGACCTAACACCACCGTTCTCTGTTCTCTCCTTCTCTCTTCAAATGAGAAGTTGAATCTCAAGTGTCTGGTGACTGGTGGGTTCCCAACTAGGGTGGCTGCTGGGCTCTGGGTTGAAGACCAGGACAGACACTCCAATCTTAACTCAGAGTCTGTGCACTAAGCTCTCACACTGGGCTGCAGGAAATGAGGAACACATAAGATAAATTCTAAGATGAGCTCTATGGTTGGGGATGGAGGAAGGAATGGACCCTCCTAGAATGACCAAGTCTTCAACTTCTTCCTAGCCTGGGCTTCCAGTATAGCACCTACTGGCTGCAGGTGAGTATTCAGCCTTACTTTACAAGAACTGAATAAAATTAACTATGGCTTCTCAGGCACACGAGCCACATCTCAAAACTAGTGCTCTCCCACCCCCACCAGCCCCACACCTAAAGATGCCAACTGACTTGGTCTGGGATAGGGTCTGGGATAGGGTCTGGGATAGGGTCTGGGATTTTTTAATTCCCTGGGTGAATGTAATGTGCAGGCAGGGTTGAAGACATTAATCTCAGTCTGGTATCCAACCTTGTAGCTATGCTCCCTTGGGGAATTTCTCAGGCCCTCAGATCTCTGGGCTCCGGGCCACCCCCACTGGATCAGAATCGTTGTCTAAAATACGTATTTTCTCCAGAATATGCTTATGTTCAGCAAGACTTGGTACCTCTAAGTCCACTTCCTCTATCTTCTAGGGGAGGAAACAGGCTTTAAAATCTTAATGACTTGCTTCAAGTTTCACATAAATCAGTGGGATCTCAGGAACAGACCCAGGGTCTCTCACCTTCTAATTCAGAGCCATCTTTACTGTGTCATGATGCCCTCAAGGGGGAAACGTTTTCTACACAGAGAAACCACAAGGAACAGGGGGTGTGTAGGAGGAACAGGGGCTTTGCGGACAGCCTGAGCAGGATCAGCTTCTTTTTAAAAAAATTTTTTTTAACATTTATTCATTTTTGAGAGACAGAGAGAGCCAGAGCATGAGTGGGGGAGGGGCAGAGAGAGAGGGAGACACAGAATTGGAAGCAGGCTCCAGGCTCTGAGCCATCAGCACAGAGCCCGACGCGGGGCTCGAACTCACGGACCGCGAGATCGTGACCTGAGCTGAAGTCGGACGCTCAACCGACTGAGCCACCCAGGTGCCCCAGGAACAGCTTCTTGATGCGAGAAAGTTCCTTCACCCAAGCCTCTGTTTCCCCATCCAAGAAATGGAAAATGACGGTAACGGTCACCACCCCGAAGGGCTGCTGCACATATTTTGTGAGGTGATGTACATAAAGCCCTTGGCATATAGGAAGGGCTTGGTCAGGCTGAGTTGGCCATGACTGTGGTGAAGATGCCAGCCTTGACCACCAAGCCACGACTCCCACGTCCATCATGGAGTCCTTAGCACTCCCACTTGTGAATTTCCAGCATCTCTGCCTTTACACGTCACTCCTCAGCCCTGACTGGTGGGTGGTTGCCTAGTTACTGGGAGGCACGCATCTCGCCCGGCTCCTCACACTAGAATTTTTAAGGGCAGGGCACAATGTCCTTCCGAGTCCCTCTTAACACCCTCAGGGCACTGGGCCGCTACTTTGGGGAAAAAACTGGAAGCATCATTCTGCATCTGCAAGGCTGCCCGTGGGTAGAAAGAGAGAGACTAGTGCTTTATGTATTTGAGCAACCCACTGCTCCAGAAACATTCATCTATTGATTGCTTTTCATCCATTCAACAGATTTAACAAACTCCAGCTACGTGCCAGGCGTTGTTCCAGGCGAGGGAATCTAGGGAAAGAGGCTACCAAAAGTGAAGGTCCCTGCTTTTACGAAGTTTGCATTCTCAAGGGAACAGACAGAAGAGAAAGAATGACATCGACACACAGAATAACTTCAAGGAACTCAGATGATGTAACAGTTCAGGAGTGGAGAGGAACACCACTTTAGATCTGCCGGTCCGCCGCGCTGGAGCCGATCAAAAGAATGTGAAGCAGGAGTCAGCCAGGCAAAGCTGAGGGCCAGGGCGGGGTAAGGAAAGCCATCTGAGAAGAAGGAGCGGCATGTGGTAGGAAAGGGTTTGGCAAGTTCAGGGAACAGAAGGAAGATCAAAACAGCTATAGTTTAATGAGCGAGGCAGAGAGAGAGAAAGGTGAGAGATGAATGAGGGCAGAAGGCAGAGACCATATCACACAGCACGTGTCCCGAAGATCATGGTAAGGGGTCTGATTTAATTCCCAGGTCAGTCTCACTCCAAACAATTCATCTACTAAATGCACCAAGGAGTATCTTCTGGCAGGGAAGCTGGGAGACGACCTGGGGGTGTGGGGGTTTCATGTGAGGCAGCCCAATTCTTTCCTTTGTAATTCTGATCTGTGCCAAGAGAGGAGCCTACATGGATGGTCAGTGAGGCACAGAACTGTTTGCACATAACGATCTACTGTTGAGTCAACTGGTACCCTAACATCCAATGGTGTGCCTAGAACTCCCATGTCTGCCTGGGCATTCCAGACCCAGTCCCAGTCCGTCATCCAGACCCAGGCTCCTCCTCTAGCAAGTGATGCGATGCCCGAGGAGAGAATACACAGAGAATACACAAACGCATGGGGAGATGCATTCCTTGAGTCCCACTGCAACTAGTTGGGGGCAGCCCAACGCCCTCTACGTGCTTCAGAACCACATGATGATTGCTGCTCTGGGACCCAGCCCTGCTTTCTAGATCGTTAGCAGCCTGGCCAAGAAGAGACACCTGCTGAGACCGAGGCTCTTATTTCTGTGCAAGGACACACCAAAAGCCCAAACTGGCTTCACCTGGTGCTCTGTCAACCTGCGGGTGAGTGTCTGACTCAAGGCTCCTAAACCGGGTCATTCGTGATGATGGATTGTCTAAGGCTGGGTCCAGCCACTCTCACGTAGAAAGCTACAGGGAGATTCTACCTGACCAGAGACCAATGAGCACTGAGTCAGGTCTCTGAGCTGCCGATAAACCCAAGTATGGGGCATCTTTTTTTCTTTTTTTCCCAGTCCCAACCGTGACTGAGCTACCGGCCTTGCTCTATGCATCAGAAGCCATTTCTTTCAGGTTTGTTTTCTTAGAGAAGCACAACCCTCTCTGAGACACGTGACGGGCACCTGTTATTCCAACCACCAAGCATCCCCTCTCTTCCCTTCCTGGTAATAGTGAATTTCCACAGAGAGCCGTCAGCCAAACCCACTGGCTCATCCAAACCCCACAGTGTCAGCCATCAGTTCAGGGGTAGGAATGTGTCCTAACAGGTCCAATCAGAGTGACTCTTGGGATTTCTGGAAAAAGTGACTGGGCAAAGACAGTTTCTCTTATTGTTAAACTTGAACCTGGAAGGATGCTCAGCCAGGATTTCTGGCAGCCATTGGCCACCATGCACCATCTTGAGCACCAAAGGCGAAGCGGAAAGACAGAGTTACCAAGTCCTGATACGCTTGGTGAGCATCTTGTTCCGGTCATACCTGAAGCCATCGCACCCTCGTTGTCACTGCACGTCCCAATTAATCACCTCATTTTGCTTAAGCCCGTTTGAATGAGCTTTTCTGTCACTGGCAAACAATGATTCCTGACCACGTTGGCTAGGAAAAAAGGCGGAGAGTAACGGCGTTCATTCTGAGCTTGGATTACAAAACTACGCTGTCCTTCCGCTTGTCACCCTTCCTATCTCTGACCTGCACTTTTTCCCCAGGATCATCTGCCTCTCCCCACACAGCTCCCTCCTCCCTGCATGAGCCCTTCATCCTTCCTTTGTTTCTGTTTTTCCTTTAATATGTCACCGAGACTGGCTCCCGCTCGGGGACTCTGACAGCCACCGCTGCCATGACCCAGACCAAAGACAGGACAAGTTGCCACCAACAATAATCGCTTGTCGTTATGCTGTTGCAGCAAGGAGAAAACACAAACAGGTCCTGTTTGTTAAGCTTTCGTCTCTGGCTGTCACACTCAGAGGGCCACTGCCGGACTGAAGGGGGCAGCTTTGTTTGTGGAAAAAGGAGAATTTCAGGCTTTCCCATAACCCTTGTGAGGGGCGGGCCCCGGCTGTAAACATTAGAGTACAAATGTCTTCAAAATGCCCCTGGTTCTCTAACAAATGTCTACGAAGAGCTCTGAAAGCTGAACCTCGGCAGGTAATTACCTCTCCCTTTGGGGGTCTGTCTGTTGGTGCGACGGAAGGCACAGAGGGCTCAGCCTTGGCCCCTTCCTCTTACTGACGTCAGAGGCCTGGGCAAGATATGGGATACCTGCGAGGCTCCATTTTCTCGTTCGTGAAGTGAAGGGAATTGTTCCCTACTTGAAGGAGCTTGTGATTGAGATAATGCATGTGTGGCTCTCGCACATCAAGAGCTTGATTCATAAGAGCTCGGATTACGGGGGTTGTTGTCCTCGCGAAAGAATCAACCGGGCTGGCGACAAGGAAACCCACAACACTACCACCCGCCAGCGCAGCATTAATGCAAACGCGAAGAGCCCTCCTGTGGCTCCTCCCCACGTGTTTCCTAAATGTCCCAGTAAGGACACACAACTCCGCAGCCGCTCTGACTGTGTGCCGGGCACCGAGCTGACAGCAGGTGGACAAGTCGTCCGGGGCTCACGCTGAGAGCCTAGCACCCCCAAGCCCCGCAGGGCTGGGCAAACCAGGATGGCTCGCCAGCTAAGCAGAGAGCTTTGCAGCCGTTTAATCTGCAAAGTGACCTTTCGGGAGAAGTGTTTCGGTTCCCATTTTACAGGTGAGGAAGTTGAGGCTTATCGAGAGGTCCTTACTTATTTTAACGAGCCCAGGAATCCCTGGGGGATCTTGCTCCACGGCAGATGCAGATTCAGATTCAGCACATGGTGGCAATGAAGATGCCGGTCCACGGACCGAGCTTGGAGGAGTGGTGCTACAGGGTTCTTTCCATCCAGCCTCCCCGGCTGAGACAGCCACGTGTCACAGCCTGTCAGTCCCTGTATCTCACCTGACAAAGGGCTTTGGGGCGGTGGGGGCCCGTGAGTCAGAATGTACTGTGGGGAAGGCAAGGAAGAGGGGCTTCCCCAGGGTGAACCGTCCCCACTCCCGGGAGAGAGCTGGAGCCACCCAGGAACCAGGGGAGTGGTGGCCGCCACCCAGATGGTGTCCGTGCCCGTGTGCCGTGCGACAAAGGACTGCACGGGGCACAGCCACCCTCTCTCCTGCTCTCTGGCCCGGCTGCAGGCTGGAGCCAGTCGCCGAGTCTCTCCGCACCTCCACGTTTTCATCTGTAAAATGGACCTAGTGGGACTCTGGTTACCTGGAGGGGTGCTGGGTACCCAGGACTCGGCGACAGGCAAGAGCCCCATGAACCATGGAGTGCAGACAAACGAGCCAGCTCACCCACCGCACGTGGAGCGGCCGCCTCCTCTTTTGTCCTCTCCCCCCCTCCACCCCCACGGCGCTCGCGGAACACGCTGTCCAGGCCTCTACCGTCGATCTCGTCGTCAGCAGGTATTCCGAGTGTCTATTTAAGAATCTGTCTCCACGCAACTAGATTCATGCTAATTCATCTCCGCAGCAACAGCACCCAGCCCGGCTCCGCGTATCTGGTGGAGCGCGTTAGCGGAAGGTATGAGTAAGCGGAGGCATGAATGAATGAATGACAGAGTGAAGGAAGGAGTGAGAGAAGCAGCGGCTGAGTTAGGGGCGCGGATGGAGCCGGGGACGTGTGGCCGCCTGCGCGTGGCGCGAACGCGGGCGTAAGCCGAAGGAGCCGGAGGCGGATCTCAGGAATCCTCTCCTGCCCGAGCTCTGACAATCTGAACGCGGGAAACAAATGCACAACTTCGGGGGAGGCTGGGCTCGTATCCCTCAGTGTCTCCACTCCTGCCACTTGCTGTCCAGAGCTCGGGACTCCAACAGGTTCGGACAGAACGGTGGCCCCGCCCCTCCACACCCAGGGAACAGATCCGACGTCCACACTGCTCAGGGCTCTCGTGAGCACAGGGCATCTCGCTCCCCTCCCCAGTCCACACCTCACTTCCAAGCCCCTCTCGCTACCTCTCCTCGGCACAGGAAGCCAGACGCAAAACGCGTGACGCCACGTGCGCGACGCGACCGGAACAGGCGAACCGCAGAGGCGTCCGGGACGCGCAGCCTGCCCGGGGCCGGGACGGAGACAGAAATGAGAAACGTGGCCAACGGGCCCTGGGTTTCCTTTGGGGGCGATGAAAAAGTTCCGGAAATAGGACGGTGGTTGCATCACACGGGCCGTGTACTTAATGCCACCGAGTTGTACACTTTAACAGGATTGCACGGTAAACCTTACATTATATGGGTTTTACTGTAATAAAAAAAAAAAAAAATCCATGAAGCAAGCAAGCAGAGCCTGAAGCTGAAGCTAGAGAGGCTTCTCCCAGGTTCCTCCCTGGAGTGAAGGGGGCCCTTGAGGAGCCCTTGGACCTCATGGTGGCCTGAGGCACTGGACCAGGTGGAAGGAAGAAGCTCCTGGGGGTGGGGGGGGGTCCTTTCAGAGAGCACACTGCCACCCACCTCTCTGTTCCCCAGGTACCCAAAGTCCCCGAGCAGCCTTGCGGTCGTCAGTCACCCCCGACCCCGCGGAGCCTACAACTTAGTGGGCTATGACAACAACCTTCTCTGGACGGGGCCACCGCGCAGGCATGGCCCTTCCCGTTCTTTCACACGCTGTAACAGGGGGGCTGTAACTGCTTTGCAAGAGAGCGCAGACCCCGCAGTCGCGGGAAGGGAGTCGGTGTGGTGGCAGGCACACTGATCTGGCGATGACACAGAGCTGAGTTCAAACCTCTGCTCTCCCACATAGCAGCTCTGTGGCCTTGAGAAACTGACTCAACAGCGTTAAGCCTCCGTTTCCTCCGCCGAGAGACAGGAAAAGCAACCGCCACCTACCCGCCTCGTGGATGAGATGAGCCCTGCGCACAGCCCGTCAGCATCGTGCCTGACCCACACTGGCTGCTGTCTCCAGATTGTTGATTGCAGAGCGCTCGCCTTCCCCACGGCGTCTCATTTAACCATTGGTGCAAACACATGCAGGAGACAGTGTTCACGTCCGAGGGCATTAATTTGGATTTTGTTCGATCCCAAAGCATTCGCTCCCCACCACCGAGCAATGGCACCCCTCCTCTTTATGAATTTTAACCTGCTTGCTAGGTTAAACAGGGCGGGTGGTGGGGTGGGAGGGGATCCTGTTACATATATTCGAATACCACCCCAAGATCATCCTTCATTGTCTTCTTCCTCTAAAAGGGATGTTTCCAGATAGCAGAACGAGCCCCAGACCAACACCAAGAGATTTAGCCACCTCTCATCGGCCCCATTCCACTAGGACATAACATTCTGCGTGCTAATCGCTTCCCCCACAAAGCTAACAGCACGTGGAGCTTCCCGTAACACACACAGACCCAGGAATTTTAAGAGC
Source organism: Panthera leo (assembly GCF_018350215.1). Classification (NCBI taxonomy): domain Eukaryota; kingdom Metazoa; phylum Chordata; class Mammalia; order Carnivora; family Felidae; genus Panthera; species Panthera leo. The sequence continues at coordinate 32,987,610 of NC_056694.1, read as the reverse complement.
ATCAAGCTTGCTCATCTCTCATACTCTTGAAGACCAGGAGACCAAACAGGGATGCCACTGGCCCCTCGAATAGAACGACACTCCACTCTCATGCGACCGCTTGTGCTCTGTGCACACACGCATGCATCCAAAGGCTACGTCCGTTTGTTTCCCCCAACGAGTAGGAAGCAGGACCCGCTGGAAACTCAGAAAAAGAGGATGGACTCATTGTGACCTGAGTTCACCATCACATTGAACCCCGAGCTCAAAAGGCATTAGGAAATGGTAAACAGGGAGTGGGAAGAGAGAGGTTTTAACAGAAAAATTGACGGTTTGAGTGTTTTCCTAAGAACTGGCATAAAAGGGAAAATTGAATGTCAATTCGATGTGGATTCAAAGTGACGTGCAGCCTCTGGAAAGGGTTCCAAATGACTGTTTGAAAGGAAGAAAACACAATCGATGACGGCCCATTTGTGTTCCTGCTCAGCCCCGGGGGCTCCAGTTCCGGCCACACTCAGGGCTGGCGTTGGGCCAGGACCCGGTCGGCTGCGGAGCTCTGCAGGCTCAGGCTGGTTCGTCGTCTCCAGAGTCGTTGGGCATGGCAGGGACCCCTTCTTCAGAGTCTCTGAGGCAGGGAGCACCCCAACACGTCACCCTCAGGTATTCGATATTTGCTGCAACCCTGTGGCAACCATGAGAAACCCGTGGATGGCTGTCTTTCTTCCCGCTTTATACATGAGAAAATCGAGACCAGAGATAGGGGAGGGAAGCTCGCTGGCCTTCTAGACTCACTCGGTGACAAAGCCACAGAGCTCGGCCCACCCTCAGGGGGCCCACAGTCCAGAAGGGCTGACAGCCAAGACCTGGGAATGAACAGGGAACCAGGGGTGGATCCAGAAAGAGTGAGTCCACCTGACCCAGCGAGAGGGGGCATAAGGGTCCAGAGCAGGTGACCCCTTCGCTGTTTCCAAATGGAAGGCAACTGGGCACAGGCCAGAGAGCCCCATAGAGAGTGTCCATGCAAAGGGGACAGTGTGCAAACTGCAGAAGTATAAAGCATATGGCGTGCATAGAGAACAGCAAGCAGCTTGGGGCCAAAGAAACGTAAGCAAAAATGCCTGGAGTAGGGGAAGCATGAGGCTGGGGGACAAGGGGGGAGGTGGGCCCAAGGGGAGGCCCGTGCTTCTGGCTCAGATGTAGAGCACCATAGGATCTGGTTTCAAACACTTAACGCCTTCACGTTCCATATAACTCCTATGGCTTTCTTACCATGTTTACTGTTTCCTGTCTGGTTGTCCCTGGTAGAATATAAGCTCTATGAGGTCAGGAATATCTTGTCTGATCATTTGCTCATTGATGTATCCAAGGTATTTGTAGTCGAGTCTGTCATATAAGGGAACTTAGTAGATAATATTTTGGCACTGAGTTGAAGATGTTCAAATCCTTGCTGGAAGGAGATGGGGGGGGGAGTCAGCTAAGGAGAAAGTGGGGGAAGGAGAGAGAAAGAAGAAAAATACAGAAGGAGAGAAGAAGAAAACAAGGAAGGAGGGAGGTGACAGAAGTATGGAGGCAGGGGTGGGGGAGGAGAGACACAGAAAGGGAGCAGAAAAAGAAGATAAGGAGCTAAGGTTTTCTGGGGTTGATGAGAAGAATCCTTACAGAATTTTAAGCAGAGATGTGACGGGACCAGATTTCTGTTGTCTGAAAGGACAGCTCTGGCTTGAGGACGAAATAACAGAGACAGAAAGAGCATGCGGAGAGGCCACCGAAGCAATCTCAGGACAGGGAGAGACACCTGAACTTGGGTAGTGGTGATGGGGACAAAGCAGAGGAGAAAGAGTCCGGGGGTCCTAAGCAGGTGGCATCCACTGGCTTCGGCAACCAACTGAGGGGACTGGCAGGGGGTTCTGGGGTGTGGAGGAGAGGGGGATTCGAGGAGGCCGGCTGGGTGAATGGCAATGTCACTTAGAAACGTGGAGAACAGGTGACACACCTTGCTCCCTACCTCATGGTTGCACCCCTGCCACCTGGCACCATGCCAGGCATAGAGTGGTGGCTCGGTGAGGGAGTGAGCCAGGGGGCCAAGAGGGTCCGAGGTTGGGGGGGGGGGACCTGGGTGGCTCAGTCGGTTAAGTGTCTGACTCTTGATTTCAGCTCAGGTCATGATCTCATGGTTCATGAGTTTGAGAGAGGGTGACAGGTGTCTCGAAGGTCCGGGAGCAAAGAGACTGGAAGGTACTGCTGCACGGGGCAGGGAGAGGCTCACTGGAGCGTGAGTGGAGGGGACAGAAGCCAGGCCTCAGAGTGACCCACAGGAGGAAAGGAGACACAAGAACGGAAGGAGACCATAGAAGAAACCCCCACAGCTCCCAACTGAACCGTGCACCATGCTTCTTGTCAAACATGAAGATATTCTGAGACAGAAGAAGCCCTCTCGATCATGGGGTTCAAACAGGGGCCAGGTGACTGTCCCACCCCTTGTTCTCTCTTCCTGTTCGCCAGGTCCTCCACATCCTTCCTGTTGTGCTGGGCAAAGCAACATATGCCAGAAAACACAGAAAAAGTCCGAAAGTAGCTTCCTCCATGCAGAAGGACGCCGAATGATTCTCTTTAACTCCGAAATGTACGCTCACAATACACCTTCGATGCTGAAGGAGCGGCCTTCCTTAGCTCTTCGCTCTGGACATCCCTCTTTCTTCGCAGGGCAAACAGACAACCTAGCTGGGATCTGCTCCCAAGAGCACGAGGAAGGTCTGCAGAGGGGGACCACTTCTCAGACATCCTCGGGGGCAGAGGCGGCGGCTTGTTCCAGCTCGCACACACCGCATCACCTTTCTGGGGCTGTCTCCTTGATGGCTGCCAGTACCTCCTCGTCTGAACAGGACAGACAGACAGAACACCGAGGGGCCGTCCGACACTCGGCTCATTCACAGCTCACAAAGGCGTCTCCTTTCCTGAAACTCATGTGAGACTGAGTTTGGACGGTTCTTCTGATATTAGAGCTCAACTGTCTTCGTTTTGCTCATCCCTGGCCAGGCGAAGCTTTCAGCCCACGAATCAGAAAAGCAGAGATACCACAGGGACGAAAAAAGAGTTGGGGTTTTAATGAGCCTTCTGCCTCTAAGGGACACTACCTTCCCGACACTCCCATGCGGGAGTGTGGGGAGGGATGTGGTTTCCCTCACCTGGGATCATGAGATCCTTATCCCGCAGGCTGTCTGGTTGGGCTGGGGGAAGGATTTGGTGTCGATCCTATGGACACTCAAATCCCTACAGCCAACTGCCTGAATCAGGAGAGAATTTCACCCTCCTGGCCCCATGAGTTTACCTCCACTCTGGCACTGACCACTCACTGTCAAAATGCTCTACAGTGTGGCCTGTAGGTGCCAGCAGGGTCCGAGTCCTGTCACCTTGTAGGCTCGTCCCAGACCACATGCTGCCTTGCCTTCTCCTCTCGCACTACAGTGATGACCCCTCATCCCCTCGTGCTCATGCTGTTCCATTTCCCTTGGAAAGCTCCCTCTGTAAGCAGATAGGGTCAGGGGTTTCCGGAGAAAGAAAGAGGAGACACAGTTTTCTTAACATAACAGAAGTCGTTTTAGACCTCCAGACATTTTGTGATTGATGCCTGACTGGCACTACTTGCCTGAGCACATTTCTTGCGGAACTTCCTGGGATATGTTACAATTGCAGAAAAATGGACCTCAGGAATTAATGGTTTTAAGGGAACAGAAAAATGTAAAAACAAACAGGACTACCAAGCCAGGAAATGCCCTAACCATATCAGAGACAATAAATCAGTGATAAAACTCGCGATGCTGTTTCAAAAGTAAAGATTGACCCAACACACATTTTGCAGTAATTTTTTTTTTTTTTTTTTTTTTTTGCAGGATTTAACCCTCTTTGGGCAAACACTGGACCAAACGGAGCCAGAGAAATGATGATGCCAATTCTTGCTGGCCCCCAGGACTTTGATCCACCAGGACCCCAGGATTTCGACCCTCCAGATCCCTGGGACTTTGATCCATCAGGCCCTGGACTCTGTCAACTTACTGGATGACTTGTGCCCCAATTCTAGACTTCCCTTGCCAAGCCCGTCACGAATGTGCACGCATCTTTAGCTTAAAACTTGCCCAATTTTGTTGTTCGGGGGGGAGGGCACCATTTGGGGAAAAATCCCCAGTAGACTCCCTATTTGTTGCACGCAAACCACTTCCTGATCCCAGGATCTGGCTTGGTTGTGTCTTTTGGCCCCACTTCTGCCAAGAGACGAACCCACTTTCACGTGGCACCTTTTCATTTTCACTCAGCCTTTATTTCATTGCCAAATTCTCACTTGTTAAGAGATGCTTTTCCAGACCTCCTTGGTTAGGTCAACGTCCTCCCTCCTAAGGCTCTTTCTTGTATTTTCATAGCACGTCATGTGGCTGTTAATTGACATTTATTTATAGGCTGTTTTGAGTGAGTGCATGAGACTGAGTGTGTGAGTGTGTGTGAGTGTGTGTGTGTGCATCTGTCCCCCAATGGAACTTACACTGACTGCAGACAGGCAGGCACCACGTGTGATGTTTTATTTCATCTGTTCTACTTCGTCTTACTAATCACTGTATCCCCAGCACACAGAGGGGTCTGATTCAATTTTTGCTTTTGTTTTGGTTGACTGGTTTGTTTTGAATGAGGCGAGGAGTCTTGCCCAGGGCGTGTCAACGTGAATTAGGTTCTCAAGTCACACAGCACCAAGGAAGACACTTAACTCAGGTTCCCTATGCCAGGAAGCCTAGCAGGCTGCATGGCCTTTGGGCAGAAAGTTCCGGCACCTTATGCATCATGCTCACGAATCTCGGGTAGCCACTGGGTGTTGGTTCCTACCACCGTTTCCACGTCGTTCCTGAAGTCGTTGCATCATCCTCAGAAGGTTTTCTGGCTCAAAGTGGTGGTTAAGATGCAAAACTATTCCTGGGGCTGGAACCAGCCCCTCTGAGCTGCTGCCCAGAACACCAAGGTTTGTACCAGGCCAGTTAAAGGCAACAGGCAGACCTTCTTCACGTGTAGCTGATCCTGGAGTATGGAGCTTGAACAGAATCCATTGTCGTCTGTCTTTCGTTTTTGTTTCTGTTGTTGTATGCTTGTTTTCGTCTAAACATTTAAAACTTCTACTTTCGCCAAAAAGCAACATGATGCCCGTGTTTAAAGCAAAGAGGAATAAAATCTCAGATTCTCAAGGGTTCTGTACAAATGCCAGTTTATAAGGCATGTACATGTCTTGGGAAAGTCACTTTATCTCACTGATCTTCAGAGCCTCAGTTTCTTCATAGGAATGACAAATAGCAACAGCTTCACCAACTTCAAAGATCACTCAACTGTGTCTTTAGCTAATTAATTCCATTATTTGTTCATCTCTATACCAGGCACTGTGCCAAAGGGTGGGGATCCGTGGTGGAAAAAAAAAAAAAAAAGAAAAAAAGAAAGAAACCAGCCATGGAATCTGTATCCACAGAGCTTATGGTCTCAAAGGGAGAGACAACCATTAATCAAATAGTCACATGAATGTAAAATCAGTACTGACATTCATAATTTGAAGGAAAGCTTTAGGGTGCTTGAAGAACCCACACTGAAGGAAACTGAACAGTCTAGATGGTCAGTGATACCCCTGAGGAAGGGAGGCTGGAGTAGGAGTGATGTAGGCACAGAGGAGAAGAAAGAGCATCGTGTACAAAGGTCCTGCGGTGGGAGGCAAGTGTGAGGGTCTGAAAGGAAGCCACTGGGGCAGCAGTGGGAGAGATCCATTCTCCACTTTTAAAACATATATTGATTCCTTTATGCACAGAGTACAGGCTATTTGCTTTCTCTCACTTCTCAGTTGCCCACGATCTTTTCACAGCTCTGTTTCATCTCTTTCGAGAATTCCCTGGCGGCTAATCGGAGAAAAGGTGCTAATTACCTTATTAGCACTCTGCTTCTCTGTGATTGCAAAGCGCTCTTAACTTTCTCCACCGTGGGAGTATCACTGGCTTGTCACTCTGGCCCTACGTGCTCCCTGCCCTGCACCTGTTCTCAGCTAGGAGTGTCGGAACTACCTGGCTCCAGACCCTCGTGGTTCTCCTGGGAAAGATACATCAAAGGCTCTGCCCTGGGTCCGCCCACAAATGGTAGATCCAGGCCGGCCCTGAAAAGCCAGGGCTGCTGGGGCCACACGGCACAGCCACCGCCTGCCTCACGGGCCATCCAAGGAGGAACAAGGTTTTTCACTTCTAAAAGCACTCCTCAGCATTTGGATACAATACTGCGATTTCCTTCAAGGAACCTTCTTTTTCACGCCTGCTATCGGGAACAAAACCGCAATCCACAGTTGTCCTCTGCTTATTCCGAGCAACCAGAGCATCAAAAATGAAGCAAATACAGACCCTGAGAGGCAGGTGATACCGGACAGGACATTACTAGAACGATGCAAGTGCATCGTGCCCACACACGGAGCCAGAAATCCCAGCCACTGGAAAGGCAGCAAGGGTTGGGGCAATTCCAAGTCTTCTTTAGCTGGGCAGGTTGACAACACCGAGGTGACCAACGACAACTCAGAAGGTCTAGGTGGCTCACAGAGGTATTTCTTGGACCTCTCTTAACCTTGCCTGAGAACCATTCTAGAGCCTCAGGCAGGAGAACATCGCCTGAACCTCTTCCCGGAGGTTTCTATCAACCACACTCTTAGGGTTCCAGAGCGTGACACAGGTCACCCTCATGAGAGGCACTTGCCAGTGAGATGAAGGTCCTCCCCAAAGGGCAGGCTGGCTTGTTTTTGACATTTATGGTGTGTGCCTCTTGAGTCTTTTCTCTCGCTTGCACTGGAAGCATAGCAGGATCCCAGCTCTGCAATCTCCAAGCTGGGTGACTGAGAGCAACTTGCTTCACCTCTCTGTGCCTTGGTTTCCTCTTGTGTAAATGGAGATAACAACTATACATTCTGCATCGGAGACTAGGAGGACCAAGGGTGGCGATGATGCAAAAGCACCTGGCATGCAATGAATTCCAAATACATTTAGTTGTTACCATACCTGCCATCGTATGTCATCCAGTCTACCCTGAACTTCCTACCAAGTCCATCTGCCTTCAACACTGACTTGCCCCAGGACTCTAGCTTCCCCTTGCTGGACTGGGCAGTGTTGGGTCTCTAAAGCTATCTTTGTTGCCACACCAGATTGCAAGGTGCCAAATGTATTACTGACTACTCCTCACACCTATCGGTGGCCACGCGCGCAAACACACACACAGATACACACACACACACACACACACACACACACACACACAGGCATATATATGCATTCGTGCACATAAGTTCAGCATGCCCCTCCATATTTTTACCCGTGGTCTCCGAGGGACCTATTCCCATAGATTTTATCTGGTATGAGAGCCTGCGGTGTGTCACAGAAATATTTATTTTGTTTTTTTTTTATAAAATATTTTAATGTTTATCTTTGAGAGAGAGTGACAGAACATCAGTGGGGGAGGGGCAGAGAGAGAGGGAGAGACAGAATCCCAAGCAGGTTCTGTGTTGACACCAGAGAGCCTGACGTGGGGCTCGAACTCACAAACCGTGAGTTCGTGACCTGAGCTGAAATCAGTCGCCCAACCAACTGAGCCACCAAGGCACCCCAGGAAGCTTTATTTTAAAAGCAGATTCTCAGTTACCTGGTCCTCAAATTGGCCCTACGACAGACAGACCCAGGGGATGGAAACCTTTTTGCCAAAATGAACTATCAAGAATTATAGGGAGGTGAGGAAAGAGTACTTACTACACCTTGGGCATCGTTGCATATCTTTTTTTTTTTTTTACGTTTATTTATTTTTGAGACAGAGAGAGACAGAGCATGAACGGGGGAGGGTCAGAGAGAGGGAGACACAGAATCTGAAACAGGCTCCAGGCTCCGAGCTGTCAGCACAGAGCCCGACGCGGGGCTTGAACTCACGAACCGTGAGATCATGACCTGAGTGGAAGTCAGACGCTTAACCGACTGAGCCACCCAGGCACCCCAGTCGTTGCATATCTTAACTTTCACACCAGACTGCGAGCTACTTGAGGGGCGAGATTAGAACTTGAAGAGCTTTCTACGTCTCCCTCCCCCCGAGCCCCATCTAGCAGGTGCTCAGGAAGTATCCCAAGGATTTATTTGGGTGGCTGCTCTACCCCAACAGACTACAGAGTCCTCAGGCATGGTGCTGCTCACAACTGTACTGGCTGTGTGCGCATACGGGAGGTGTTCAACACAACCTGCCGAACGAATTAACGAGTGGATGAATACAGAGGAACTGGTTTGGAAAGAGCACCAAAAGAGACGAATGAGCACTAATTTATGTTGGTACAAATGTTCAGTTATGCCCCTCAGCACACATTTGTACAGCCATAGAGCCTCTCTGCAGGCTCAGGAGTACCTGTTTCCATTCCAATATTTGGCCCTGAGTGTCATGAGGATGAGCAGCGGTCCAGGCCACATAAATAGGCTGGATTTGCATTTATCTGCTGCAACGCCCTGAAATCTGCCTCGCAGGACTCAACAGCCCTCTCGAAAAGAGCTCCTTCAACCCTCTAGGGGCTAAAAAGACTAACTTCATCGGCCCGCCCCCGACCCAGGCACCAACTCTCCTCTCTGAACCAAGGGGGAAATTAACCTGACATCTGTCCCCTAGTTCAATTCCTCCTGCAAGCATTCCCCAGGAAAAGCTCATAATAGGCTGGCGGGTCACACCTGATTTTGGAAAACAAGTTAGGCACTCGGGGGTTTGGAATCCCTTCAATCTATTTGCAGAGCAAGCCTTGTTAGTATTTAAATATGCAACCCGAGCTCCTGGTGTGTGATATCTCAACTCCTCACCTGTGATGATGGATTCCAGAGTCCCTGCTCCCATTTGTTACTCAGGATTCCGGGTGAGCAAACCAAAGGGCCCAAGGAATCTGCAGGGAATTGGTGATGGTGTTCTTGTGGTTGACTTCTCTGATTAATTAAAAAGGTAGCACACAGCAGCAAACCTAGGAATCCATTAAAGGCAATATCCAGTAATGCCCGCAACCTAAGCAAGAGATGGTGTGGCTTCCTGGTTGGGACCTAACTACACTGGCTCAGGTAGGGGACAATAGAGCCTAATAGTGAAGAACATGAGTTTTGCATGGTGCCCTGCACACAGGAGGGGCTCAATAAATAATGTCACACAGTAAGTAATCCACAAACAGCAGTCGAATGAATACTGAATGAAATTCATCACAGCCACTGACTTTATAACAGCCCAGGAAAAAGTTACATAAAAAAGTAAGATAAAATAATAAAGATTACAGCAGAAATAAATGAAACAGAAACTAAAAAAAACACAAGCAAAAACAAAACAAAAAACAATAGGACAGATCGATGAAACCAGGAGCTGGGACTTTGAAAAGATCAACAAAATTGATAAAGCTTTAGCCAGACTCCACGAAAAAAATAAAAAAGGTCTCAAATTAACAGTATCAGAAATGAAAAAGAAATACAAGGGATTATAAGAGAACATTATGAAAAATTATATGCCAATAAATTGGACAAACTAGAAGAAATGGATACATTTCTAGAAACACATAACCTTCCAAAACTGAACCAGAAAGAAATAGAAAATTTTAGCAGATCAATTACTAATGATGAAATTGAATCAGTAACCAAAAAACTCCCAACAAACAAAAGTGCAGGACCAGATGGTTTCACAGATGAATTCTACCGAACATTTAAAGAAGAGTTAATGCCTATTCTTCTCAAACTATTCCAAAAAATAGAAGAGGAAGGAACACTTCCAAATTCATTCTATGAGGCCAACACTGCCCTGATACCAAAAGCAGATAAAGACACTGAAAAAAAAAAAAAAAGAGAGAATTACAGGCCAATATCTCTGATGAACATAGATGCGAAAATTCTCAACAAAATATGAGCAAACTGAATCCAACAATCCATTTAAAAAATGATTCACTATGATCAAGTGGAATTTATTCCCGAGATGCAAGGGTAGTTCTATATTTGCAAATCAAACAACATGATACATCACAAGAGAAAGGATAAAAAACCAGATGATCATTTCAATAGATGCAGAAAAAGCATTTGACAAAGTACCACATCCATTCATGATAAAAACTCTCAACAAAGTAGGCTTAGACAGAATATACCTCAACATAATAAAAGCCATATGTTAAGAAGCTACAACTAACATCATACTCAATGAGGCAAAACAGAACTTTTCTCCCAAGGTCAGGAACGAGACAGGGATGTCCACTCTCACCATTTTATTCAACAAAGTACTGGAAGTCCTAGCCACAGCAGTCAGACAACAAAAGAAATAGAAGGAATTCACAATGATTACGGAAAGAGTAAAACTTTCACTATTTGCCGATGACATGATACGATATATAGAAAACCCTAAAGACTCCACCAAAAAAAACTGCTAGAACTGATAAATGAATTCAGTAAGATCACAAGATACAAAATCAATATACAGAAATCCATTTCATTTTTATACAATAATGAAGTACCAAAAAGGGAAGTTAAGAAAACAATCCCATATACAATTGCAGCAAAAAAATAATAAAATGCCTAGGAATAAACTTAACCAGGGAGGTGAAAGACCTATACTCTGAAAACTAGAAAACACTCATGAAAGAAACTGAAGATGACAAAAACAAATAGAAAGATATTCTTTGCTCATGGATTGGGAGAACAAATATTGTTAAAATGTCCATACTACTCAAAGCAATCTATAGATTTAATGCAATCCTTATCAAAATACCAAGAACGCATTTCACAGAACTGGAACAAATAATCCTAAAATCTGTATGGGATCACAAAAGACCCTGAATAGCCAAAGAAATCTTGAAAAAGAACAAAACTGGAGGTATCACAATCCCAGATTTCAAGCTGTATTACAAAGCTGTAATAATCAATACAATATGGTACTGGCACAAAAATAGACCCATAGATCAACAAAACAGAATACAGAACTCTGAAATAAAGTCACATGGTGACCTAATCTTTCACAAAGATGGTAAGAATATGCAATGGGAAAAAGACAGTCTCTTCAACAAATGGTGTTGGAGAAACAGGACAGCCGCTTGGAAAAGAATGAAACTGGACCACTTTCTTACACCATACGCAAAAATAAATTTCAAATGCATTAAAGACCTAAATGTGAGACATGAAACCATAGAAATCCTGGAAGAAAGCACAGGCAGTAATTTCTCTGACATCGGCCATAGCAACAATTTCCTAAATATGTCTCCTATGGAAAGGGAAACAAAAGCAAAAATTATTGGGACTTCATCAATATTAAAAGGTTCTGCACAGCAAAGGAAACAGCCAAGAAAACAAAAAGACAACCTATTGAATGGGAGAATATATATGCAAATAACATATCTGATAAGGTGTTAGCATCCAAAATACATGAAGAACTTACACAACTAAACACCAAAACAAACAAACAAACAAACAACAAAACCTCCTAAGTAACCCAATTAAAAATGGGCTGAAGATGGAGTGCCTGGGTGGCTCAGTCGGTTAAGTGTCCGACTTCAGCTCCGGTCATGATCGGCTAGGTCATGATCTCGTGATTGGTGAGTTCATGCCCTGCATCGGGCTCCGTGCTGCCTGCTCAGAGCCTGGAGCCTGCATTGGATTCTCTGTCTCCCCTCTCTCTGCCCCTCCCATGCTCATGCTCTGTCTCTTTTGTCTCTCAATAATAAATAAATGTTAAAAAAATTTTTTAATGGGCAGAAGACAAAAATAGACATTTCTCAAAAGAAGACATGGAGACAGAACCACAGACACGTGAAAATATACTCAACGTCACTCATCATCATGGAAATGTAAATGAAAACCACAATGAGATACCATCGTCACACCTGTCAGAATGGCTAACATCAACAACACAAGAAACATGAGGTGTTGACGAGGATGTGGAAAAAAAGGAACCCTTGTGTATTGTTGGTGGCAATACAGACTGGTACAGCCACTGTGGAAAACAGTATGGACGTTCCTCAAGAAATTAAAAGTAGAATTACCATGTAATTATCATAGAATCTAGTATGTTAATAGAATTAGCACATAATCCAGTAATTCAACACTGGATATTTACCCAAAGAATATGAAAACACTAATTCAAAAAGATACATGCACCCATATGTTTATTGCAGCATCATTTACAGTAGCCAAATTACGGAAGCAACCCAAGTGTCCATCCACAGATGAATGGATAAAGAAGATGTGAGATATATATGCAATGGAATATTCCTCAGCCATAAAAAAGAATGAAACCTTGCCATCTGCAACAACATGGATGGATCCAGAAAGTATAATGCTAAGTCAGTCAGTCAGAGAAAGACAAATACCATATGATTTCACTCATATGTGGAATTTAAGAAACAAAACAAAGAAAAAGGGGGGGTTGAGGGATGGGTGAAACAGGTGATGTGGATTAAGGGTACACTTAGGGTGAGGAGCACGGAATCAAGTATAAACCTGCCGAATTGCTACAGGATACACCTGAAATAAACTTTAAAATAAATAAGTAAGTAAATATAAGTAGACAGCTCAGACAGGTGACGGGAACATATTCATTGCTATCAACCTGTCTCTCACTTTTTAACACAGGACCTGGACCCAACTTGCAACTTTCTTGGTCTCAATTTCCTGACTTACATACTAGAGATAATAACATCTACCATAGGAGTAAGTCATTGTTTTCATTTACATGAGATAATGAATGTAAAATGCGCAGCACTACAGTGCCCGGGGTATAATCAACACCCCACAGATGTGAGAGCTTGTTCAATGTACTCACTTATTTGGTGGCCCCTTCATTAAGTCTCGATTAGGTACCAGCAGCCACTTTCTCACGGATGCTGTCACCCATTTGCAAGACATCCTGAGCCGGAATCACCAGTTGCCATTCAGACGTGCGTAAGGAGCCATAATCCAGTAAGAGGCTCACCGTCCAGACCGGGACTCATCTAATAGTATGGGGATCCCTGGTGGAGAGCAGCAGTCAAGAGCTTTCTACACTCAACATTACGGGTGAACCTCAAAAACATTCCACTGTGTAAAAGAAGCCTGCCACAAAAAGAATGCATACTACATAACTCATTTATCACAGAAGAGGACAAAAATTTTATATAAAGTTCAAGAACGGTCAAAATTAATATATGGTGATTGAATTCAGAGTAGTAGTTGTCTTGGGATTCATGGGAAGGGAGCAAAAGAGAACTTTCTGGGGCACTGGGAATGCTCTGTGTCTTGATCTGGGTGCTGACGCTACAGCTGTATACACATGCACAAATTCAACGAGCCGAGTGCTTCAGATCTGTGTTACACTATATGTAAATTATACCTCCAGAAAGTCTCATTGAGAAAATAAGTAAAAGGATTGTAAGCAATTACCACAGGTTTCCTAATTCTCATGCTCTGTATATTTATTAAAGCCACGCTACTCACTAAGTCGTCCATTCTGCAGATTATTTATGGTGTACCTACTATGTGCCAGGCACTGTTCCAGGCACTGGAACACAGCAATGATGGGCAGGCCAGATCTAGTGCTATGTCCTGATAAAGACAGGTACTGCAATCCAGGAGCTGGGAGAACTCAGTCTGGTGGGAAGACAGACACAGGCGAAGCCATTCTGTGTGGCAGGTGCTGTGATGGGACATGTGGACTTCTTTGGTGCTACTAATGAACAGGAGAAACAGGTCCTATGGCCTGACCGCAACTCTGGAGACACAGCACAGCCTGAGAGTTGAGCAGAGCTCCCAGGTGGGTCTCAGGAGGAGGCGGGAGCGTCCTCAATGGCCTGAGAGCAAAAGCACAGTTCGAATGAAGTGGCGGAGGATGGACACTCAGGGGTCCACACGGAGTTTGATACCAACATGAAGTCTCAGGACCAGCAAGGCTCTGGAACCAACGGTCCAGTCTCGGCTCTACCACTCGATAAACACGTAACCGCGCAATTACGCGGCCTTGGATTCCGCTTCCCAAAAATGTGACTGATGCTAATAGTTAACTCACAGGGATCCATTGAGGATGTAGGGAGATCAACCACGGTGTATTCGTTTCCTCTTGCTGCTCTAACAAACTACCATGACTTTGGTGGCTTAAACAGTACAAGTTTGTTATCTTACAGTTCTGGAGGTCAAGAGTCCCTAAAGGGTCTCTGTGAGCTACGATCAAAGAGTTGCACTCCTTTCTGGAGGCTCTAGGGGAGAATCCACCCCCTTGCCTTCCAGCCTCTAGAGGCACCTGTGTTCCTCAGCTCCTGGCTCCTTCCTGACCTATCTGTCCTCATCTCTCTCTCTGCCCACAGCCTGGAAAGGTTCTCTGCTTTTAAAGACCCATGTGATTAAATCAGGCCCACCTGGAAAATCCAGGCTAATCTCTCCATTTCAAGGTCCTTAACCTTAGTCACAACTGCGAAGTCTCTTTTGCCATGTAAAGCAACAAATTCACAGAATCTGGAGATGAGGACACGAACAGCTTGGGGACCATTATGGTGCCTACCACACACCATATTCGCTTAGCACAACGCCCGGCTTGGAAAATGTGCTGGAGAATGGTTAGTTGCTATGATATTACTCTCGTTATTATGACACCAGATTCAAAGAAGGAGGAGAAAGAAATGCCAGAGCCCTGGGGGCCAGTAAGCATGCAAATCTGAACCAAACTAGCTGTCAACCCTGGGAGTGCTCAGGTCTTTAGAAACGGCTCCAAAAGGTGGGCAAATGTGGGATTTCCATTTGGACAAAGTTTTTGCTGAAGTAAGACTTTCTCATGCATTACCATCTAGTGCGTGCTCATGTGCTAGCAGAACAAACACTGAGGGTGCTTCAGCATTTCCATACCAACAGCAAGAACAAATTCCTCTCCTCACTCCCCGTGCCGGATCAACCAGCTGGTCTGGTCTGACTCACAGATGATGATGGCCTGGTGGTGGGTGACAAGAGCCATGTGAGCCATTTGCAAAGAACCCCCCGCATCTGGGGGGGGGGGGTGGAACGAAGCATGCATCCCCCCAAATTGCCTCAACCTCCTTAAAAGTTGGGCAGCTAGGAAGCCAAGAAATTGAGTACAAGCCTATTGGGCTGGGCTACAAAGTAGAGGGTCTTTGGATAGCTAGTAAACTCTATTCCCCACATTATAACCAGACGTTTTCATAGATCTGGACACCGTTTAACTGTCTCCCCCCAACACACACACACGTACTTGATAAGACCACCAGCTCCATGAGAGCAAGGACCTCACCAGGAATCAGCAGCCAATCTCCCTGTGTGCCTGGTTCAGTGTCAGGCACACGGCTGGGACCCACTAAAAGGTGTTGAACTAAAGAATGAATGGATGGGTGGGTGGAGAATGACTGATGGAAAGATGAGCAAACCAGGATCACACCCAAGGGTGATACTTAGATTCTAAAGCTGGGGTTGGCAATCTGGCCCAGAGGCCAAATCCACCACCCAGCCTATTTTGTATGGCCCCCAAAACACAGCCACACCCATTCTGTAATACATTGTCAGTACTTGTTTTCTGCTACAACAGCAAAGCATGTGGTCTCTTTGTCTGCCAAGCCTAAAATATTTACTGTCTGGCCCTTTACAGAAAACATGTGTAGACCCCTGCTTTAGAATACATTATGGTAGTGCAACAGAATAACTTTGGGACATTTTAAATATGTAGTCACATAGGGCCAGGGTCTGTATTTTAACTAGTTTTGCGCTAAAAGGGTAGTGAACTGCTTTCACAAGGACAGGGTTCTAAATGCTTATATTGAACCACAATCACCCGAAAGGCTTGTTGAAACGCAGGTCCACAGGCCCTGCCCCCAGAATTTCGGATTCAGTAGGACTCGTAAGGGCCCAAGAATGTGTACTTTTTGGTCCTATCCCCAAGTGATGCTGATGTTGCCGGTCTGGGGACCACACTTGAGAACCACTGCAAGCGGGTGACCCAGGATCCATTACTGCTCAAGCATCACTCCTGTTCCACACTGTCAGCAGTAGAGCCTGAGTTGAGTAGGGGTGAAATCTGGGGTAAATTCTTCCTGCAACTCTGTGGCAACAAAGAGCATAAACTGAGTCCGTCAGGAGGTAGAGGTAGCAACCTGGCAGAGAGGTACTTGGTGACTGTGGCTGAACTACTTTCATCCAGTGTTTCAGCCCCTACAAGGCTGATCCTCAGCTATCACTTCATTTGAGTCCCAGAATAACCCTGTGGGGAGGCATTATTATTACAGGCTCCTCATCCCCATTTTGCAGGAGAGAAGAATGAGCCTCAACAAGGTTGGGGGGAGAGATGGAGAGACAAGACCGTCTCCCCTCGATGCCACCCATCTGATCAATGACACTATTTCTCGGCCTGTATCGCTTCGTTCTTTCTTTGCGACTCACCACCACTTCTTCTCTATTCGCTGTTTTGCCCTTGGCCTCAAACACGCCGCCCAAGCCTCCCTTCCTAAAAATACACTCTGTAGTGCTGCCTTTTCTTGTAAGGTAACAAGAAAAACATAATGCCAGCCACATATGTAATTTTACATTATTTTGCACAAACAGGTGGAATCAATTTTAATCATGTGTCTTATTCAAGCCAGTATATCCAAAATATTATCATTTCAATGTGCAATCACCATAAAAATGATTAAGGAGGTATTTTATGTTCTCTCTTTTTCCTAGCAAATGTGAAATCCAATGTGAATTTTCTATTTACAGAACATCTCAGCTCAGGCTAGCCACGTTTCCACTGTTCACGAGCCGCAAGTGGTCAGTGGCCATCACATTAAATAGCTTTAGTCTCTATGTTCAAGATGATCTCCTGGTGGACATGTTCCACGAACCCTTTTCAGATCTGGTGTTGGTGAATCTTTTTTCTGACTGTTACCCCTTTTTTTTCTCCTTGCCCATTTTCCTCTATTGTCTGTGACACTTATTCTCTTTTCCCTTCTCCTATATCCCTGACCATTCCTTCTTACAGGCACCTCTTCCTTTACCCACCTCTGAAAGAGGTGATGGTTCCCCAAGTTGATGGTTCTATTTTCCACCCATTGTTCCTCTCAGTTCACATTAACCTGGAATTTTTATTCATTCTTTGTGGTTTCAAATATTTGCTGATGGATCTCAAATCTGTATCACTAGACCTGACCATTTCACTTGGTTTCTATATCCAACTAACTGGGCTTTCATGGTACCCTATTAGCCAATTGATCTCAACAGGCTCTAAAACTGACCTTATAATCCACTACTCCAACTTGTTCAGTGAATGATGTATCAATCCATGGGCCATCCAGACCAGAAACCCTCAAGGTGTGGTTCTTAGCAGGGAGTGATTATGCCCCCTACCCCCACATGGGGACATTTGGTGACATCCAGAGGCATATTTAGTTTCCATAGCTTCGGAGGAGGCAGTGCCACTGGTACTAATGGGTGAAGACCAGGGACGCTGCTAAACACCCTGTAATGCTCAAGAAACTCCATATGACAAGAATTATCTGGTGAAATTGGGTCCTTATCTTATGCCATATGCAAAAATCAACTCAAAATGGATTAAAGGCTTAAATGTAAGACCTGAAACTGTAAAATTCCTAGAAGAAAACATAAGGGGAAAAGCTTCATGACATTAGTCTTGGCAGTGATTTCTCGGATATGACACCAAAGCACAGGCAACAAAAACAAAAATAGACATGCAGGGCTACATCAACCCAAACAGCTTCTGCACAGCAAAGGAAAAAAAATCAGCAGAGCGAAAGGTGATCTCCGGAATGGGAGAAAATATTTGCAAAACATGTATCTAATAAAGAGTCAATTTCCAAAGTATATAAGAAAGTCCTACAACTCAGTAACAAAAACCCAAATAACCTGATTTCAGACTGGGCAAAGAACTTGAATAGACATTTCTCGAAACAAGACATTTCTCCAAAGGCCAACAGGTATATAAAAAGATGTTCAGCATCACTATTCATCATGGAAATGCAAATCAAAGCCACAGTGAGATTTACCTCACACTTGTTAACATGACTAGTATTGAAAAAAAAAGCAAAAGATAGCAAGTGTTAACGAGGATGAGGAGAAAAGGGAGCGCTTGCCTTTGCACACTGTTGTTGATGGAAACATAAATTGGTGCAGCCGCTGTGGAAACGCTAGGGTTGTTTTGCAAAGAAATCAGAAAGAGAACTACTGTCTGATCCAGCAACCCCACTTCTGGGAAACTCAACAAAGCTATTGAAATCAGGGTCTAAAAGTGAGATTTGCAAGCCCATGATCACTGCAGCATCATTTGCAGTAGCAAAGATATGAAAACAATCTAAATATCCACTAATAGATGAATACATAAAGAAAACGTGGGATATATACACAGTGGAATATTATTCAGCCTTTAAAAAAAAAAGGAAATTCTGCCATTTGCCACAACATGGAAGAACCTGGATTTTGCTGAATGAAATAAGCTGGACACAGAAGAGCAAGTACTACGTGATCGCACTTAAATGAAGAATCTAAAATAGTCAAACTCATAAACGCAGAGAGTAGAATGGTGGTTGCCAGGGCCTGGTGATGGTGGGAGACGGGGAGTTGCTGTTCAACAGGTATATTCTGTTATGCAAGATGAATAAATTCTAGTGATCTGTTGGATAACACCACGTCTATAGTCAACAATATTATGTAGCACACTAACTTAATACTCATGTTAAGTGTTCTTACCATAATAATAGTAATTTCAAAAGACTACCCAGCCTAAAATGTCAAGACTTCCACTGGTGAGAAACACTGCTTTAAAGCCTTGTCACTCAAAGAGTAGCCGAGGGACGAACTCCACATCAGAGCCTAGTGGATATGCCTATTCGTGGGCTCCACCCCAGACATGCTGGACTGGTATCTCTGAAGTGGGGCCCAGAACCAGTGTTTTAATGAGCTCCCCAGGTGATTCTTAGGCATTACTCAAGTTTGAGAGTCATTCCTTTAGGTGAGACAACCTGATGTCAAAGACATCTATTGAGGTTTTGTTCTGTGCCCGGCATCAGGAAAGTGATACAGATAAAGAAGCCCAAATTCAAAATCTGACGGAGAACATGACGTCAACCTTCAGGATTCAACCTCCTGGGCCTCCAGGTGAATAATTTAACTCTTTCTTTATTCTCATTATCCCAGAAGAAATTAACATGGAAGCTTTGTGGTCCAAGGTAACTGGTATTTGATGCACACGGTGCTTCTTGGTCATAGAGCTCAGGGCTGACTTCTTCAAGTGTGAAGCCAAAAAGAGAACAGATGCTTGGTGCATTGCTCATTAGAGAGACTGGGGTAGAGACCAATGAAGGAAAATCCCCAACCCTTTCTACCCCATTAAACTCAGTTCATATTTTCAAACATGAAGGGAGGTGCTCTTGAGAAATAGGATAAAGGTGTAAGCTGGATACGTGAAGGAAAATGGACCTTGAGGATTGTTTAGACTCACTCAGCTGCCAGAGAGCCCTAAAAGGAATTAACTTAGAGGGAAAACATATCTGGAATCTACTTCTGGTTCTGCCTTAACTGACTGTGTGAATTAAAAAAAAAATCGATCTAGGACAAGAAATGTTTACTAAGCATCTTGATGAGCGAAGCACAAAGCGAGGCACTGGGGACATAATCACCAAACCACGCATAGTCCCCAGCCTTAGGGAGGTTACAGGCTGGTGAACTCTCAACTGAAGAAATGTTGGATGTATCAAATATGGTTCCTTCCCCTGAGAAACTCAGACCAGTTAGTGAGGAAGACAAATAGATCTTATAATTGCAGAACAATGTGGTAAATGCTAAAGTACATTCAGGATGCTGATGACAACAGAGAGATGGAAAGTTCATTCGCTCTAGGTGATAAAGAAAAGGCTTTCTCGAGAAGGCAAGGAGTGGTGCAGGTAGACATTTAAGAGAGGCAAAGAGGAAGGGAGGGAAGGGGACAAGTTAGTATTTCAGGGTCCTGTAAAGACAGGATGAGGACATGGACAAAGGCCATGTGGCAGGGATAGGGAGGAGCTGTCAGTATCAAGTGCAGTGAATTACAGGTGGCCACGTATTTTTACCAGCCTCCCTACTGAGGTGGTTGGTTTCTCTTTCCTCCTCTTAAAACTGGCCCTCTGACTGTGGGACCAATAGAAGGGGATCTGAAATAAAGGATTTTACTGGGTAGGAGAATAAAGATGACATAAGAAAGAATCAGAGAACTTGGAGATGGATCAACAGAAATTACTCAATCTGAAAAGGGGGTTTTTGAAAATTAAGGGTGATGCCTAACACACTTGTGATTAAAGTGCCTAAAAGAGATAGAATGGGGTAGAAAACAATATTGAAGAATAATGGCTACAAATTTCCCAAATTTGTTCAAAGACATAAATTTACAACTGCAAACATCTCAGGGAGCCCCAGAAAGAATTTATGTGAAGGAAACCATGCTAGGCACATCAAAGTCAAACTAATGAAAATCAAGGGCGCCCGGCTGGCTCAGTTGGTTGAGTGTCTGACTCTTGATTTCAGCTCAGATCATGATCCCAGGGTCGTGGGATCCAGCCCTGCATCGGAGGTAGCCCCACGTCCATGGTGACATTGGAGCCTGCTTAGGATGCTCTCTCTTTCTCTCTCTGCCCCTGTCCCCAACTCATGTGCTCTTTCTCTCTCTCTCAAAATTAAAAAAATAATAACAAACTAATGAAAATCCAAAGAAAAAAGAAAATCTTGAAACTAGCAAGAGAAAAAGGACACATGATACCAAGACAGCAACAGTTCAAAGCTTCCACAGACTTAACACCAGAAACTATGGAGTCCAGGAGACAGTGGAATAACACCTTTCAAGTGCTGACAGAAAACCAAATTCTGTATCTGGTGGAAATGCCCATCAAGAATGAAAACAAATGAAAGGCTTCTCAGATAAAAGAAAACGAGGAGTATTCATTGTCAGCAGACCAGCACTCCAAGAAATGCTAAAGGAAGTTCTTCATGCTGAAGGGAAACGATTGCAGAGGGAAACCCAGATTCTTCCAGGAACAAATGAACAGCATTAAAAATGCTAAATATCTGAGTAAGTGTTAAAGACTATTTGCCCTTGATTTTAAGAAATACATATGCATAGGAACGTTTAAAGCAAAAATTCTTAAATTGTCTCCTGGGGTTTTAATGAATGCGGATGCAACACAGATCATACCATCGTCTGAAGGATGGGGAAGGGTGGTAATGGGTTTATACAGTGAAAGGTTTTGACTTTTCACAGTTCACATGAAGTGGTGCAATATTAACTCTACACAGCCTGTGAAAAGCTAAGGATGTTTATTGGAATCCCCGGTGGAATCACTTTAAAAAATGCAAGATGTGTAGCTAACACTAATAAATAAGTTAAAATGGAATTCTCAAATGTCCTACAATTTTTTTTCTTTAAAGGCAGGCGTTGCAGATAGAACAGCCCCCAAAGATACCCACACTCTAATCCCTAGATCTCATAAATATGCGGTTACATGGAAAAAAGACTGCAGGGGCGCCTGGGTGGCTCAGTCGGTTGAGCGTCCGACTTCGGCTCAGATCATGATCTCACAGCTTGTGAATTCGAGCCCTGCATCAGGCTCTGTGTTGACACCATAGAGCCTGGAGCCTGCTTCAGATTCTGTGTCTCCCTCGCTCTCTGCCCTTCCCCTGCTCATTGTCTCTCTCAAGAATAAATAAACATTAAAAAAAATTGTTTTTAAAAAGACTGCAGATGTATCTAAGGACCTTAAAAACTGGAGATTATCCTGTTGTGCCTTATCTAATCACACATGTCCTTAAAAGCAGAGAATTTTCTCCATCTAGAAGCAGAGATATAGCAGAGAAGCTAGAGCCTTTCAAAGATTCAGTTTGTGAAAGGAACACAACTCGCCATTGCTGGAGGGGCCACATGGAAAGTCTGAGACAGAGGTGGGCAGCCTCCAGGGACCAGTCCCCAGCCCCCAGCCCACAAATAAGTGCCAACGTCAGACCCGCAACCTTTTGCGGTAATTTGTTACAGCAGCGATAGAAAATACCACAGCAGGACAGGGAGAAGGGAGGAAGGAAAACAAGCCATGAAAATGGTATATATAATCCAAACACATCAACAGTCACATTAAATGGCAGTGGATTACAAAGGCAGATATGATCATAATGGATCATAATGGATCAAAAATTCCTTGCTCTCTCCAAGGTGCACTTTAAATATAGAGACACACACAGAGGGAAAGTAAGTTAATGGGACAAGATATGCCGCACAACCAGCAAATGCTAGAAGGCTGAAGCCTCTGTATCAGATGAAACAGACTTCAAGACAAAGAGTACAACCAGAGGGATGTTGCATAATGACAAAAGGGTCGATTCATCAGGAAGATATCACAGTCACAAGTGTGTGTGCGCTTAATAACAGAATCCCAGAATGTAGGACAATATTAAAGGGAGAAGTAGACAACTCCACAGTTTCTCTTCAATGTCAATCACAGATATTTGCAATGACTTACTATTGTTTATAAATCAACTCAGTTTTTAAAACATAATTTAAAAAATTTTTTTACTGTTTATTTTTGAGAGAGAGACACACACGCAGAGTGTGGTCACGAGAAGGGCAGAGAGAGAGAGAGAGAGAGAGAGAGAGAGAGAGAGAGACAGAATCCGAAGCAGGCTCCAAGCTCTGAGCCGTAGGCACAGAGCCTGACACGGGGCTCGAACTCACCAACTGTGAGATCATGACCTGAGCCAAAGTTGGATGCTTAACTGAGCCACCCAGGCACCCCAAATTAAGGTATTTTAATGTAAATTTGATAACCTTGTATAAACGGGAGACTGCATCACTTAGGTAGGTAATCGCCACAAAAACAAAAAAGGACACATACTGTTAGGTCTGAGTGTTAATGCATGATCCACGCCTGCTCTGTGAGTTCATGTTCTTCCATTTGGGGCCACACCACCCATAACCACCTCATTCACTGGATGTATCCCACATTCTGGGAAACACATATGTGACCCAACTCCCTCACATGTGCAGAGAGCGGGGACAAACTGGTCTCACGTCACACAAGTTACTGCCGGACCCCCATCTCCAGATCCTTTACTAAGTGCTCCTTCCTCTGACCTGTTCAATCTCCTATTAGTAAGGGAACCCGAAGACTCCCCCTTGAAGTTGGTATTTAGAGGCTAACAGAAAACCCCAAGATCAAGGATCCAGAACCAACTCAGAGTCAGGTACATGTAGCGCATACACTTCTAATTTATCTGTATATTAGAAATGACATCTTAAAAAGCTTTCCAGCTCAAGAAAGACTGCCCGTTCTGGGGCTAGCCAATTCCTGGAGATGACCAAGGGTTCAGTGGGAGCACACCTGTGATCTTTAGTCCAGCTTTACCTCCTCTATCTGGCCAGGCACCTTAGGACACAACATTCCTCTGCCTTAATCACCCAAGGACCAGGTGCCAGGCACCTAGGGACCACTCCTACAGTTTAGAGGCCACCGAAATTATTCAAACTAGCCAATCCTAAACTGTTTACCCCGTCCTGTCACGCCTGTCTCCCAGAAACCCCAATAAAAGCTCCAGCCTGAATTAACTACTTCTGTTTCTTGATCAAAACCTGGGCTTCCTCCTACATGGTGAGCTGTGTCTCTCTGTAAGTAACAGGAAAATTTTCTTTCAACAGCATTGGCCTCTCCACATTGTCGCCCGGTCCCCTTTATAAATTAAGACCCGAGCACAGAGCAGCGTGCGGGCGGCAGTCAGTATCCAAGAATGCTCAGAGTCAGGTCTGTGCTGTCTTCCTAACACGACTGATGTCATCAGTGGAGTTACAGAACACCAGCAGTGACCACTCCAGTTCCAGAAAGGGACTCTCAGGTGGGCAGACCCCACAGGAACCTCGCAAATGATGCACGTCCTCCAAAGCTGTTGGGCCGGCATGACTTGTGAACTGATCCCTGGGGGGGCAGGCCACTATTCATCAGTCGAGGAATGAGATCTCAGGGCTCAGGTCTTAGTGGGCAAAGCCCGCCGCACGAGTGGAACACAGGAGTTTATCCTGCTGACGCTCGGCTCCCTGCTGTAAGTGAACTTTGTCTGAGGCCTGATAGGGAGAGCTTACTTCTGTTTCCAGCAACAAAGAGGGAAGTTAATTCCCGAATTCACTCCCAATCAATTCCCGAATTGATCGATCACGTGATTAATTTCTAATTTGTGACCCGGCCCTCACTCGAGGTGAAGCTGGCGGCCAAGGTGCCCGTTTCAGAAAGCAAAGCAGACCCGGGTTCGGGTCCTGGTCTGTCAGTTGCTAATTTGTGTGGTTTGGGGAGGTTGGCCCAATCTGTCAATCTCAAATTTCCTAAACTCCAAAAGTGAGGATGGGAAATTAGGGTAAAAACTAACTGCATTCATTGCACGCCACCTGTCAGATGCGAGGTGAAGCCTCTCACGTGTACCGGAGCGCCTACGCAGAGCAAAGGGGAGCGGTGGGCACACAGGTGCTCAGGGCACAGTATGGCGCCCCCGCCCGGGCTTGAGCGTCGAGGGCCGAACTCAAGCATGTGTCCAGGCAAACCGGCCTCTGAATCTCAACTAGTATGTGTGGAAACGTGCCCCGTCCCCTCCCTGCCCCCACTGCACGTGCACGCACACACACACAACGCACACACATGCACACATACACACAGAGATGGTTGGCTTTCCCTGGCGGAGCAGACCATGGTGACTACACCTCTTTTAGCCTCAGTCCCCACTCCAAGCAAAGTGAAAACCCTTTCCGTTTCCGAAAGGCAGGGTGTCCTCGATGAGGCTGACCCTGGAGCCTGACCACGCCGTGCTGAGCCTCTCCCCGCAGGCAGCACGAGACCGCCGGACGCTCCATCTCTAGGATGCTATGATGCCACGGCATAAGCCGAGCACCAGCCCCTCACTTCTCAAAGCGCTCACGGAGAAGCTGTGTGCTGCAGGGAGTGGAGGTGCACAGGCCAGGCTTGACCTCCTCCTGGCTGTGTGAACTTGGGCAGGTCACCGACCTCACTTAGCCTCAGCTTGTAAAAGGTGAGTACTGATTCCTAGCCTGGCTGGGGTTTTGTAGGGATGAATGGAGTATGTAAAGTGCTCCCTAAGTGTCCTCCTCCCCTCCCCTCCTCTCCTCCCCCCCACTCCTCCCCCTCCTCCTCTTCCCTCTCCTCCTCTTCTACTTCTCCCTCCCCCTCCTACCCCTCATCCCCCCATTCCTCTTTCTCCTCTTTTCCCCCTCCTTCCCTCTCCTCCATCACTCCTCTTCTCCTTCCCCCCACTCCTTTCCCTCCCTCTCCTCCTCCCGTTCTCCTCTCCCCCACTCCTCCTTCCTTTCCCTCTCCTCCTCCTCTTCTCCTCTCCCCCACTCCTTCTCCTCCTCGCTTTCCTCCTCCTTCCTCCCTCTCCTCCTCCCCTTCTCCTCTCCCCCACTCCTCCTTCTCCTCCTTCTCCTCCCTCTCCTCCTCTTCTACTTCTCCCTCCCCCTCCTACCCCTCATCCCCCATTCCTCTTTCTCCTCTTTTCCCCCTCCTTCCCTCTCCTCCATCACTCCTCTTCTCCTTCCCCCCCACTCCTTCCCCTCCCTCTCCTCCTCCCCTTCTTCTCTCCCCCACTCCTCCTCCTCCTCCTTCTTCTCCTCCTCCTTCCTCCCTCTCCTCCTCCTCTTCTCCTCTCCCCCACTCCTCCTTCTCCTCCTCCCTCTCCTCCTCCCCCACTCCTCCTTCTTCTCTTCCTCTTTCCCCCTCCTTCCCTCTCCTCCACCTCCTCCTCTTCTCCTTAAAGGAAGGGTCTACTCTCAGTGATAACATCACAGTTCTCCCACTCTCTGGCCTGGGTCAAGTTCACCATGAAGACAATATGTCAGTAGGAACTGCTCCAGAAGGCTTTCTATCACTTTTCTCTTTGAAGGAGAGCGAGCCAGGAATGAACAGGTGGCGTCTCTCACAAGATGAAAGTTGCTCCGTATTCTGAGCTGAGACTCCACAGGCACCAGAGCGATGCCTTCGTCTCTGCTCTGATGACAACATGTGTCTTTGGATCTTCATCTCGAGTGGCAGGTCCCTCAGCAACACAGAGGGACAGCAGTAGATGGATGTGACAGTAAATTCTGCTATGTGCCCACAGACACTCCTAAGACATTAAAAAGTTGTGCCCACATTTCCTCCTCCCGCAGCAAAACCTGTGCAGAAACCCTGATGTCAGCTTGCAGAGCATGCACGTGGCACCTGGCTTCTCAGGGCCACCCGAGTGCCTCCCTCTGGTCCCGCGAAGCACAGCTCAAGCTGACCTCTCTGGCTGTGACAAACAAAGGAGCCCAAGACCGTAATGGACTTGTTGTAACTGTTTGGGAGGAACGCCAGCTCTGGAGTCTGAGGAAAAGGATTCGAGCTTTTGTTCTACGACGTGCTGGCAAGGACACGGGAGGGCTGCCTTATTTCCACCATCCGTAGAACGGGAAGAACGAGAGAGCAGCCCACGTGGTTATTCTGAAGACCAAGGGAGACCCCATCCCTTGGGCCACTCTCCCTCTTGCTGATTCTACTCTAACCACAACAGACCTCGACGGTTTCCAGGCTGTGATCAGCTGGTTCCCGGCTCAGCAGCTCTGCACTGGCTGTTTCCTCTGCCTGGAATGCTTTTCCCCCAGCTCTTCCCATAGCTAGCGGCCCCTTTTCATCCTTTGGGTTTTAGCTGAGGTGTCACCTGCTCTGAGAGGCCCTCCTTTTCTAGAACAGGGCCTCTGCCCATCAGTCTTGACCACAGCTCTGCTTTTTTATTCCCCATAAGACTTTTCCAAACCTGTAATTCACTGCCTCACCTGCATATCGATGTCTCCCTCCACTAGAATAAACTAGAACCTAGTCTTTTCAACTGTAGCCTCATCATCTAGCACCGTGCCAGCCACTGAAGCATTTCATAAATCTTCACTGAGTGACTGAGTGTACTAGAAAGCACTTGGGACCCGTAAAACCCTATATACATGTAGGGGACACACACCCTCATACCCGATGGAGACTGAAATCACAGACTCGTGCTGGTGATCCTGGAAACCCAGAGACCACTTCACCCAGTGGTCCCTCTGCCCACGCAGACTCAGAGGAGGGAAAGAGGCAGACACAGCTGCAGACTGAAAAGATACCAGTCCTGGTGACTGCCCTGCTCCCAGGAGGAAATGCACCAATTAGCATTAGGATAAAAACGGAAATGCCATCCGGTTGTCTGATATCAACTTCCTGACTCCCTGGATTCTCTACACTCTGAAGGCAGCACGGCCACGCTGTTCAGCATTTCCAGCGACAAAGAGAAGAAACTGGGTTGGTAGATTTTTACCCATCTGCACGGCTTCGTGACAGCCCAATTAAGTCATTTACAGGAACATTTACATAAACTCAGGTCACTATACTCTTTTTAAACTTGCCATGATGAGAAATGGCAAACACGGGAAAGAGAAAGAATATTGTAACGAACTCCCACATACCTGATGAGGGAGCATGTTCCTCTAACACTCCTGGCTACCCAAGAATAAAGGAAGGGGGCTAAGTGCTTGCCACGGTAATGTGGGAAACTAAGGCATATGACAAATTAAATCCCCTTAATGCCTGCAGCCCATCGACAAGTCCTTGAAACCTGCAGAGTGACCTCCCTCTAGGAGCCCAGCTGCCTCGGTGATGACACTTGGCTGGGAGCAAAAGAGAATCTTGGCTTAAAATTATCCCAACCTTGAGGAGCCTCTAAAGTCTACTTCCTTTGCCTCAACTGCCCCAAGTTATATGCTGGCAATCAAACTCCAAGCTTATGCCTCCCCCCACCCCATATACACGAGGGGTTTCATGATTGAGGTTTTACTAAACGGTAATAAATGACGTTTTCCTAGAGACAGCTAGCCCCTCAAGGTCCTAGAAACCGTGCTTCCAAAATACCTTAGAGACCTACTCTACCCCTGACCCACTCCCAACCTGAGGGTATATAATGAGTTACCTGGCTCTACCCCAGGGCAGCTCTTCCTGCCGATGGGTCCTGTCCCCATGCTTTAATAAATTCACCGTTTTGCACTAAAGACATCTTCAAGAATTCTTTCTTGGTCGTCGGCTCCAGACCTCCCCACCATCACCCCAAAACTTCATCAATACCCATCACCTAGTTTCAGTAATTTTCAGTTTCTGACAATCTTGCTTTTTGTCCATATTCTTACCAGTGTCTTCATTTCCCTGGATTATTCTAAAGAGAACTGGCCCCCCTCCTCCCCAGACATCAGGTCAGTACACGCGTCAATATTTTAGTATCTCTAAAAGCCAAGGACTGTCCTTTTCAGATATCCACAATACCATCATCACACTAGAAAAAGCTTTTAAATCCTTAATGTTATCAAGTGTCTGTTCTATATTCACAATTCTTGCATATATGTTTTATTTTAATTTTACTTCTTTTAATTAGAAACAAACAGGATCCATATATTATGATTAGATAATATGACTCTTATCTCTTTGAATATATAGGTTCCCCTTCCGATTTTTTATTTCATTGGTTGAGAAAACCGGGTTTTTTTTCTCAGTTTCTCACCGTCTGGATTTTGCTGATGGCATTCCCGTGGTGGTGTTAAAAAGAAAACCACAGGTCCCAACTGGAGTCATTGAGGCCAAATCACGAAACTGGGGCTCAAAGCCTAATCTCATTTCAGTTACAACCACCCCCAGAAATGTAGTCTTCACTGGTCAGTCTGGCATTTTCTGAGAAGCACCAGTGAGGTATTGTCACAGGGGCCCTCTCCAAGCCTCCAAAGGAAGATGAGGTCATCTGCAGGGTAAGAACCCCCGCTCCTCCCCCTAAGGGTAGATGACCTTGCCTGCAACAATCCTTTCTTTCTTTTGGCTAATAACTTCCTTGCCCCACCCTCCTTTCCATAAAAACCTTCCATTTTCTACAACTCCTGAGCTCCCCTCTGCTTGCTGGATGGGATGCTCCTGGGTTCATCAATCACTGAATATAGATCTTTGAATTTACTCAGCTGAATTTTTGTTCTTTAACAGACTTATGTCCCCTCCCGTGTTTGTTAGAAATTGGTAGTTTAAGCTAAAGGTTTGCTCAGATCCAGATTTCATTCATTTTTCCAAGACTATGTCATAAATGATACGCATACTTTCCTTAGGAGATGAAAATTTGTAGTTGGCTCTTTCTATAACAAGCACTGATGATCATTGCCTGGATCCATTAATTCATTAGAGTTTGCAATGCAGTATTATTCCAATCCTATGACCTCTTTTCTTCATTAGCTGGAACAATACCAATTACTACCTTTGGAACAATGACAAAAAGAGAAGAAAATCCCTCTCCTCAACCATTTGGTTAGCCTGAAAGATAGTTTATCTAAGAAAGGCAGAATAAACGCTGATGCTTTCCCTTTATATAGGTTTTAAAAGCAAAGAGTTGGTTTCTTAGCATCCTCCAAAGGTTTGCTGTGAGGTATCTTTTAAAATATTTTATTATAGGGGCACCTGAGTGGCTCAGTCGGTTGAGCATCTGACTCTTGCTTTCATTTTGGCTGAGGTCATGGTCACATGGTTCGTGAGATCCAGCCTAGCACTGGGCTCTGTGCTGACAGCCAGGAGCCTGCTTGGGATTCCCTCCTTCCCTCTCTTTCTGCCCCTCCCTCACCTCAAAATAAATAAAGAAACATAAAAAAGATAAAATATTCTATTTGTAAACTCATGCATGTCTTATTATAAACTCATGGATTTTGTGTGTTTCAGTCCCTTGCAGTTTACTGACACCCACATTGTCCCATCCCTGGCTGACGGGGCTTCACTTAGCTCCCAGCTCCTGAGACCCATCATTTTGGGTAACCGCTGTGTTCCCTGCTATGGGCATCTGCTCTAAGAAGGATCAGCCCCTCACCTTGAAACAGCCACTTTCCTCAATGGAAAATGTTCTCTCAGTGGAAAGTCGTATTTAAAAACCCCAAACTGAATGCTAAGGGTGTTTATTGTCATGTGGCTGATCACTGCTTGAGTAAATATATTTTAAGTTAAAATGCATCACACGTGCCTGCTGACAGTTCTTATTCAAGTTCAGGGGCTCAACCTCACAGGTCTCTTCTTTCGTGACAAAATGTTCATTCTTAATGTTGAAGGCGGAGCAAAATATATGACCCCAAAATATGCCCCTTTGGCTGATGGATGACATTGAGATGGTTAGCTTCAAGACAACAGCAGACGCGGAGAAGCTCTGAACCCCAAGTAAATAGTAAAAGCTACCCTTTTGTAAGAGGCATTTACATTTATAAGAAAGTCTCTGCAGGGGTGTCTCCCTCTGGGTACCTGGAAGAAGAGTAACAAAATCTCTAGAGAAAACAAGGACCGAGATCTGCATAGCAACCTCACCCTGTTTATGGTGCTTGTCCTGACACCCTCCCTCACTGCCTCCTCATCCCCACCCCCCACATCTCTCTTTGGTCTTTAACTGAAGATGGTGTGTAGGCTGGCGGCTTGGACCATTCTGGGGAGTTATTTGGTTTTCCTGGGCATGTCTCCTGTCTACAGGAGGTATATGTGTTTGTTTAATTCCTGTTTGTTCAATTCCTGTTAATCTCTCTTTTATTACAGGAGGGTCTGAGCCAAGAAGCTGGAAGGATAGAGGAAATATATATACATATTCCCCTCTATGTACAGAGAACTTTGTAGTTCTCAAGTGTTTCCTAATACATTCACTGGGTATTCTATTCTGCATTCTTTTTTTAGCCTAAAGCCTTTGTATGGGATCCAACCATGATCCTTTGTTGTCCTTGTTGCTCTTTTAAAAGGGAAATTCGATACTTTCAGGAGGGACAGGTGGGCCATGGTAGCTTCTTGACCTCATGGCTCTAGAGCTCCCTGTTTTTATCATGGCGTGATTAAAAATATGGCCTCTAATTTCTTTGAGAGCTTCCTCTCTGTTCCTGTCATCTTTTTTCTTTTTAATGTTTATTTATTTTTGAAGGAGAGAGACAGAACATGAGCAGGGGAGGGGCAGAGAGAGAGGGGGAGACACAGAATCCAAAGCAGGCTCCAGGCTCTGTGCTGTCGACACAGAGCCCAACGTGGGGCTCAAACTCACAATCTGTGAGATCATGACCTGAGTGAAGTCGGTCGCCCAACCGACTGAGCCACCCAGGCGCCCCATCCTGTCATGTCTTTTCATCTGGACGTCTTCTATGGCTTGTCCGTACTGCCTCTGTCCTGCCTGCTCTGGTCCCTACCCCCAGCTCTTTCTCCTCAGTGCAGGAGACAACACTCAAGCCCATCACTTCAGAGAGTGTGTAGGCCTGCGCCCTCTAGACTGTTCGGGTACCTGCAGCCCCTTGCCCTCATTCTCAATTAGACCCTGCAAGACACTCTCCCCCATCCTCACCCCCTCACCACCCCTCCCCCCACCCCACAATTT
The DNA here is from genome assembly GCF_018350215.1 of Panthera leo. NCBI lineage: Eukaryota > Metazoa > Chordata > Mammalia > Carnivora > Felidae > Panthera > Panthera leo. The sequence continues at coordinate 32,956,195 of NC_056694.1, read as the reverse complement.
CTGCTGTCATCCTAGAATGGTCTGCCTAGCTTTCCAGGAGGACCTGACAGTGATTTGGGACTTCTCAAAAGCTCAGCGTCACCGTCACCGTAAGCAACTGTCTTACCTCGCCTTTCTCGCATACCCTTTCTAATGCCACACCTTTCCTAACAGGTGGCGTTTATCCACACACTCATTTGGGGCGCTGGCGGGGACATCCTATCTCGTAACTTTTTTGCAGATATTACCCTTGAGTGTTGTTTGTCCATTTTATTACTTTTGTTGCTCTTTTTACAGAAAGTGGTTTCAACAATGTTCAAAAGCTAAGCCGCTACTCCATTCCAGATGTCCCCAGTAAGCCTATTCTTAATGGGACACTCTTCTGGCTACAAATACACATGTACCAGTATGCTCTCCTTTTCTCACATATATACACATGTGCACACACACGCATGCACGCTTCAAAGTAACAACTCTGTGAGGCTCTTCCAAAAATGAAACTAGGGACCAAAGCTGCCAGATTCAGGAACCTTCTGACTGTGCCCCTCAGTCGATCTCCTAAGGAGATCAATTCCCTGGCCATTGGTAAGAATAAACCAAATGACGTTATTACAACACCCAGCTATGGGGCCAAATAATCTATATGCTCATTTCTATTTGGTTCTCCATACAGAATGGGAAGAAATTTCAACTTATCCTTCTGGTTCCTATCTGCCTTCAGCATTGGGAAGTAATGTTTTATTACTAAGTGCTGTAAAAGGAAAATACACTGGAATGAGGCTGTTACCTGGCCAAAGCCTTATGCAATCACAGTCATCTTGCTCCTGGCAAATGCAGCGTTCTTAACCATTTGGCTGGGATAACAACTTTGAAAGAAAATAGAAGCAACTATCTTCATTTGGAAACAGAAACCATCAACACCCGCACCCCTTCTGCCTGGGTACTAAGATATGCTGGTAAGAAAGGAAATCCCCCAAACGAATATTCTACACCCAATAAAAAGGGATTCCACAGCCAAGAAAAAAGTGTTGGTGGAAAGGGTATAATAACAGGGGGCATGCTACGATATCAGGTGAGTACACGCAGGTCACAAAATGTATGTACAAGACAATCTTAAAGAAAAAAGAAACACTGAAGACTAAACCACAATGTTACAATAGTGATGAGATTACAAGTGATGTTCTTCTATAGTATTTTTTAGTACTTTCGTATTTACCAACATTTATTTATAGTAATAACCAAAAGTATTTTTAAAGAAATAAAATATGCTAATTTTGTCAACATTTTGTTCGTCCAGCAAGGTCTAGATGTTACTCACCCTCTTCCATAAACCCTACAAGCCCACATAGGGATGTCCCCTTCCCCACATTTTGCAAGTGCCGAAGGCAATAATTCAATAATCTGATGAGCATCAGAATCACCCAAATGAGCTCTTTTGAAGGCATATACCTGAGTTCCGCTCACTCCAGCCCCACTGAATCAGGACCTCTGAATATGGTGCCTGTATTTTAAACCAGCATATCTGGTGTTAATAATGCAGGTGTCCCATGGACCCCACTTTGAGACACTGTAATAAGGACTTGACTTTTCACTGGGCATATAATTTGATACTGGGATAGCCATTCATTATTGCAGAGGACATCTAGTGCCTGCAACCAGGTTAGCAATTATAGGAAAACAGCCAAAACTTATCCCCAAATCCTCTAAAATGATCCTGGGTGACAGACCAATAAAGATGACCCACAGATGTGCTTACCTCTTCCTTTTTTTTTTTTTTTTATGGAGTTGCATATCAAAGTCTACTCATTTCCATCTGAAATTCAGAAACTACCAGAAGTGGGGAAAACAGAATAATGGGGTTTTCTTTGTATACCTTCAGGCACAAACGTGGAATTCTACCTCTTCACTAACAATAGTATCTGTCTGATAATAGCTACTTTTGAGGGCATATGAAGGTAAACAAATACGCCCACACATATTTTAAATGTGGCCTATTAAAAATACCTACTCACCTCTGCCTTGAGCTAAGTTGAGAAAATAAAAACAACAGTCCCAAAGAGAAGCAAATTGTTAGACAAGCTGTATACACTGGGCTTAAATAAAAGCAAAGCAAAACAAAACAAAACAAAACAAAAAAACAGACAAGTTCTCATTCACATGAGATCTGTTTATTCTGCCCAGCCCAATTCAGAAGTCATGGTCTTACACAGTCCTAGAAGGACCTAGATGAACTCACACCCAGATTGGGTATATATATTCACCCATTCCGGGAGGGGAAATTTCCCAAGCATGGAGACAATATAATGAACATCAAGATGCTGTGCTACAAAAGTCGATGTGTTTCCAGACTGGGGGTAGGGGGTTGGCTCTATCCACTCTTAAATCTGAAAAGTATGAGGTTAATATTTTAATGACCAGCACTGTGATAAATGGTTTACCTGAGTCATCTCTAACCCTCCAGGAGCCGTTCTGCAGACAAGACATCTGAGTCTTGTACAAAATAAAGTGAAGATTCAAACCCTGGTTTCTCTGCTTCCAAAGTCCTTGTGGCTTTTCCACTACACCAACCTACCACCCAACAGAGGCAATGGAAGAATGCTGGGCCCAAAGAAAAATATGAGCCTAAGTCACAACCTACATCAGGGCAGGAATCAACAGTGCAAGAAAGGAGGTGCCAAGATGTTCTAGGATTGTGTCTCTCCTGGCCAATGAAAGGAAGAGGCCCATTGTTCTAAATACTCCTGTGTAGGTGTGATAGAGCTCACAGACACACATTTTTAGTCATATTTTAGTACATGAGGACAGTGGACAAATCATCATGGAGTACCGCTCAATTAATTCTTTACAAGCTGAACACATCACTGAAACCACTTCCCAAACCAAGATACAGACGGAAACTGCCTCTGAGTCTATTCTACCCAAAGGCTCTCTGTGATTCTCCAGTCGTATCTCTCTCTCTCTCTCACACACACACACATACACACACTCACACAGGCGATCACACACACACAAACTTTTAACAAGGACAAAGAATATGTCAAGAGCACCTTCAGTTTACCTTCAGCCTGGCAACAGCCCTCTAAAGAAGCCAATATTACCTTCCTCATGACCAAGAGGGAGTTTAGGTTGAAGATGCCAAATAATTTGCCAGGACGATGCAGCTAAAAAGAAGCCAAGGCAGAATTTGACCTCAAGTCAGACTAACCCCCAGCCCATGGTCTTTCCACAACACCACAGAGGCTCTAGCACTCCCACTTTTAGTGTAATGTAGCTTAAGACCCCCCAGAACCACATGTTGTCAACCAAAAAGGCAAGGAGGAAGAAGGTTATCATCAACATAACCCGTCTAGCCAGTAGTTGTCATCCTACAACCAGCCCCTATTTTTGCTACAAGTCAACGTTGAAAACTTTGTATGTTGGTCCATTTTCCTACTTAATAAGGAGGTGAAATCTCAAGGTGTGATGGTGACTCCAGCACGGCTTGGGTACCCTTACTCTGAACGTCACCAATCTTTGGCCAGGGACCAAAAATAAGGTTGTGGTAAAAATGAACACTGACACGAGATTCTGTCTAGATACAGAGAATCTGTATCTATGCTTATATTCTTTCAACCCGCCTTTCTCATAAAGGTCAAGTGTAGGAGAAATTTTGCCTAACAGAGCTTATAATGTATGTGTTAGATAATACAATTTTCTCATTTTAACAAATAACCTGATATTTATAAGATGCCAATGTCCTCATTAAAAGGAAACCGGAAAAGGCAAGGGCCTGGCATTTCTTAACAAGGCTCTACGCTCAGCATATCACAGGAGTTATCAGATTTAATGTTCCCAACAATCCAGTAATACCACGTACTATTAACTCCTGTTAACTATTTCCTAAACTGCAAACAGTTTAGGAAAGACAAGAAATGATATCTCCAGGGGGGAAAAAACAACCGAACCTTGGTCATTGGACCTCAAAATCCAGCTGTGCATGATTAAACGGCCCAACTGGTAACATAAATGCTGAAATTTCAAGCTGCAATCATGGTTTTTAGGAAGAAGGCCTCTCAGTTACTCAGACAGCTTATAGAAAGAGCGGAAAGAAGTGGAGGTGGGGATTTACATGCCTAGAATCTCCTGGAGCTTATGTTCCCATGTGAAGATAGACCAGGGAAGAGATATTCTATTTGCTCAGCAGAAAAAGGGCCCTTGGCCAGTTAACTACAAAGTGTTTGTGTCTTATTTCTTTGTGCCATCAAAGGTAAGAAACAGGTCAATATACTACTCAGTCCCCAACGTGCAGGAGGAGGTATCTGTGGCGAAAATAAACTTTTCTGCTTAGCTCCTTCAACCCGAGGCAAAGCTCAGGACCAACTAACTCATTTATTGTGAATAATGTCCTGGGTATTTGCTGATGGGGCAGGTTATAAATCGTTGTTGATTTCACACAGAAGTTTGCTTTGCATCAAGCAAGGCTGATAAATCAGGCCAAAGAGGAATCAAAGCAGCCATACAAAATGCAGTTCATAGGGAAATGGTGACACTGGACAAATCGGAGACAGAGGGGCGCCGTTCCACTAAGCAACTGAACAGGATGCAATAGTAAGTACAATGCTCCCATGGTCCACACTGGGGCCCCAATTTATCTCCTGTCTTTTTTTTTTTAATTTTTTTAATGTTTTATTTATTTTTGAGAGAGAAAGAGACAGAGTGCGAGCAGGAGAGGGGCAGAGAGAGAGGGAGACAGAAGCAGAGGCAGGCTCCAGGCTCTGAGCTGTCGGCACAGAGCCCGACGCGGGGCTCGAACCCATGAACTGTAAGATCATGACCTGAGCCAAAGTGGGATGCTCAACCGATGGAGCCACCCAGGCGCCCCTCCTTCCATCTTGTTTCCAATACCACTGCTTCCTGCAATAGATAATGGTGATATACTCTCACGTTGTTAAAAAATACTGTTTTCTCTAAGAGCTGAGACTCTTCTATTTCAAATTGCTCCCATGCCTGGGATGCATCTCTGTCCTATACTTCAGGTGATGGAACTGTGACACAACCGGGTAACTGGGTAACTTCCCCAAAGGCACCGAACAAGTCTGCCAAAGGGAGAACTAAGGGCATAACCTAAAACCTACCCCCTTGCCAACCCCCTCCCCCACTGGCAAAGACCCCGGGCTCCAGATCAACAGAGGCAAGAGACCTCACGGTACATTGTGACTCAGTAAGATGGCCTGCGGGAGGAAGAGAATACAGTCCCTGTGCTTGTTATCACCCCAGATTTCAGAAACGTCACGGCAATTGGCTGGTGCTCTGTTGCACTACCATTTCTACTCACTTGCAAAGATTAGTAGTTTGATATCTTACAGGAATTGCAGGTGGACTTATTCTTGAACATTCTGGAGCAAGCAAAGGGAAAAAAAACCCGTTCCACGGGTATCATCCTGCATCCCATAACCTGATCTCTTTGGCAAAAATGCCCAGCAGTAAGGGTTATGCTGTGAAAAGCCTCCTTTCCCACTTAAGAAAAAAAATTTCTAGATCTTCAACTACGAGGTTCATTTTCCCAATTTCAAAGGCAAACTGCTGAAGAGGACCTCACAGCTGTCAGAATACAAAACCCGTTGGTCGGCTCTTGGATAGTTTCTTTCAGTTATTTGAAGAGGTCACTTGGGTTACTCGTCTCATACTGCCTGTGCCCGTGCCTCGGGTCTCCTTCTCTCCAAGGCAATAAAGCAACATGTCATTGTTCGGGGGACCGTGGAGCCCTCCACATCCCAGGTGAGAGGTGGAATGAAAGGTCCTCAGCAAGGGGATCCAATCAGTTAGGAGGAAAACATTCTCTTAACTAAGTTTTGCCCTAAGCATCCACTTCCCCAAGATGCTAACCTTTGTGTGTCAATGGAAAGGGGAGACTGGAGAGTTGATTCACTTTTCTAAATGCAGGTGTGAGATGAAGGGAACTATTGATTTCTATCAACATAGACAAAGAGCAAATAGAAGTGAAGACTATGGACACAGACAGACTTGAATACAAATGGGAACCACCAGGTGTAACACTGAGAGTTTCTGAACTCAGTTTCATTTCAGAAACCAGGGAGCTTAAATCACCACAACATGAAAAAATAGTAAGCAAAATTCTAGGCTCAATAGCTCCATGTCATTGGATTTCCTTTATCCTGAATGTGTTTCCCATGATCTGCGGTTGCTATGGTAATGAAGGTGTTCTTGGCCAGGATCTTGATGACAATAAGTAAGCAAACAAACAACCTGGTTTCAGCTAGTTATAACGGTTAAGAAGCAAATGAATCAAGCTGATGGCATACAGGGTGACAAGGGAGGGGGTCACTCTTAGAGACGGATCTGGCAGTACAGATGCCCAAAAGGTCCAGGGATGGGCTTCAGGGAGCTAAGAAATCCCTTGAGATTGGGGAAAATAAAAATTGATATGTGTACGTGCACATTCCTCTGAAGAGAGTCCCAGGTTTTCATCAAATTCTTCAAGAGGTCTCTGCTCCCCACCCGCCCCCACTGCCCTCCAATAAAAGGATAGGTAGGGATAACTGCAAGAAAGAATCATGAGAGAAGGCCACTCCAAGGACCTGGATGACGGGAAGAAACCAGGCAGGGTTGGGGAAAATCTAAGGGAAAGTAAGGCTAAGCTGATGACACAGTTGATAAAGAGATGGTCAAGAGAAATTTGGGAACCAACACGAGATGAGAGATTTTTAAGCAGGTTCATGGAGGAGACAGAGGAGGAAACAGGATTCTAAAAAGACTTTCTAGGGGTGCCTGGGTGGCTCAGTCGGTTAAGCATCTGACTCTTGACATCATCTCAGGTCATGATCTCACAGTTTGCAGGATGAAGCCTCCCACTGGGCTCTGTGCTGACAGTGCGGAACCTGCTTGGCATTCTCTCTCTCTCTCTCTCTCTCTCTGTCTCTCTCTCTCTCTGGCCTTCCCCTGATTTCACGCTTGATCTCTCTTGTTCTCTCCTCTCTCTCAAAATAAATAAACAAATATTTTTTAAAAATTCTGAAAAGACTTTGAGGTGTTCATCCCTCGGGAGTTTCAACAAGCACAAAAAATTTGTTGCTGCTATTTGGGCTAAGATATGATGAGGGAGTCCCACTTTTTCCAGCTACACTGGCCAGATTCAAGAAGGAAGGCTTGGACACATGTGAACAAATAGAGGAAAGGTTCAAACCAGTGTGACCTGTGGCCAGAATGAAGCCTCTTTAAATAGATAACTGTACCCAAGGTCCTGGTCATCTAGTTAAACACCTACTACGTCCTTGTCTCCCGGACACACCCCAACAAATGAATACTGTGCTTAAAACGTTGAGAATTCTTGGGGCACCAGGGTGGCTCAGCTGGTTAAGTGTCCAACTCTCAATTTTGGCTCAGGTCATGATCTCACAGTTTGTGAGTGTGAGCCCTGTATTGGGATCCATGCTGACAGTGCAGAGCCTGCTTGGGATTCTCTCTTTGTTCCTCTCTGCCCCTCCCCCACTCACACACACACTCTTGCTCTCTCTCTCTCAAAATAAATAAACTTTAAAAAAAGATTTGGGGGGCGCCTGGGTGGCTTGGTCGGTTAAGCGTCCGACCTCGGCTCAGGTCATGATCTCCCAGTCCGTGACTTCGAGCATCACGTCGGGCTCTGTGCTGACAGCTCGGAGCCTGGAGCCTGTTTCAGATTCTGTGTCTCCCTCTCTCTCTGCTCCTCCCCTGTTCATGCTCTCTCTCTGTCTCAAAAATAAATAACGTTAAAAAAAAAATTTTAAAAAGATTTGGTGGGGGGAGGGGGTGGTGCGCCTGGGTGGCTCAGTCGGTTAAGCGTCTGACTTCGGCTCAGGTCATGATCTCACAGTCTGTGAGTTCAAGCCCCGCATCGGGCCCTGTGCTGACAGCTTGGAGCCTAGAGCCTGCTTCGGATTCTGTGTCTCCCTCTCTCTCTGCCCCTCCCCTGCTCTTGCTCTGTCTCTCTCACTCTCAATAATGAATAAATATTTTAAAAAATTTAAAAAATTAAATAAAAATTTAAAAAAGTTTTTTTTTAATGTTAATGATTCTTGCACTCCACATTCCCTCCTGTTCTTGCTTTTCTTTGAGTGGTTCTCCTAACCCTATAACCTCAGAATGTCTTTTCAATCCAAGGGGTAAGTGGCCCCTAGAATGCTAACTGGCACCTGTGGTCGGAAAATAAATTAATGCTTACAGGGTCCATGTGGCACCTTCAGTGCAGCTAATACACAGTGGGGGAGGGGCTTGGAGGGATGTAAGGAAATAAACGACACAAGGATGGCTAGAAGCTCGCTGAACAAGAGTGAGAAAGGAGGCAAAATAAGAGACTAAGGACCAAAGGGGATGGGAGGGTCAAAGAGAGAGCAAGGAGTAAGAGGGAAGAGAGAAGGAAGGAAGAGAACAGAAGGAAAGAGAAAGACAAAGAAGGGTTGGGAGGGAAAGAAAGTGAAGGAGCAACAAATGTGGAAATAAAAGAATAAAAGCATGGAAGACAAGGACGGCAGAAAGGGGAGAAGCAAGACAACCAAGAAAACCCAGAGCTGGGCACGGTGGAAGGTCATCGGCAACCACTACATCCACCTGTGTCATGATATGCATCTTCCTGCCTTGAAGGTTCAGCTGTAGATGGAAGAAACCCGAGTCTCTTCCATACAATTGCACTGGGTGAGATCACTCCGGCCATCACTGCCATGATGCATGTCCCCCACACTCCCCCAAACAGCCATTCGCTCTGACTTGGGTGTGCATGGAAACTGAGTTCAACTAAATGCACACTGACCTCCACAGGACCTGCTCCTGCCATCACTACAGTCATTAAGGGAGAAAATTAATTGCCTGAGGCCAGAGTATGGAAATCCAACTAGACATCTCCTCCTAAGTGATCTGTCCCCGAGTGGGCACTGGTGGACACATCTGTAAGTAATATTCCAAATTCACTTCCCTACACAGAATTTCCCTCTTCGGGATTTATAATCACACAACTCCATCCATGGGAAGAAGCCATGGCTAATTTTTAATCCCCTCGCATTTGGTGCCTACTAACTACTCATTAAGTAATTCTGAAGAATGAGTAAATGAATAGGGGTGGAGATCCCAACCCAAAAAAAGTAACACCGCTCATTTTTTCTGGTCTGATTCCTCTAACAAGTTTGTTGTTGTTTTTTTTTTAATCTTAAAATTAAGGGTACCTGGGTACCTCAGCTGTTTAAGCATCTGACTTGGGTTCAAGCCATGATCTCATGGTTTACAGGTTGGAGCCCCACATCAGGCTCTGCAATGACAGTGCGAAGTCTGCTTGGGATTCTCTGTCTCCCTCCCCCTGCCCCTCCCTCACTGGCATGTGCTCTCTCTCACTCCCTCAAATATAAATAAATAAAACTTTTTAAAAAATCTTAAAATTATTTCCCACAATAGTTAATGGCCATAAAGTTGTAAACAAAAGGGGCCGATCTTTATACAATTCCTAAAGCTATGCTCTTCCGTTCTTTTAGGCAAACCGTAATTTTTTTTTTATCACCACCATCCCCCAAATTTATCATCCTGACAACACAGAAAGAACAACTTGATTAAACATGGAAAACTTTCTCCAAAATCGAAACACTGATTCTTGAGTCAGACTTGAAACAGTACATTTGTCCTGAACCGGCCTCTAGACTTTCTAACACTGGAGCAAACCAATAATCACCAGCGTTGGAGATGCTATAATTAAAGTCAGTTTTTACAATGGGGAGAAGGCCGAATCTAAAATCTCTCGCTGTTTGACACTCCTCCACTCATGTTGTTCCGCTCCAAAGGGTAGAGTAATGATGTGATAGATGGTTTCACCCAAACTCCACCCCAGGGCATCTCTGCCTCTCCGTGGGCTTCCCTCTGTGCCTCTTTGTTGGTAGTGCTGGGTTCTTTCTCTCTGTCTTTCACTCTCTTTTTCTTCTTTCAGTCACGTTCAGTATATAAATATATTCTCCTCTAGCAAATCCAGACATTGAGAGAGCCAAAGTCCCCTTGACCACCATCCATAATCCCAGGTCAACCCCCACAGCCACCACCACTGTGTTACCTATTTGTTGTATATCCATCCAAACCTCTGCCTGTGCATTTATGTTCCTATATTTATACGGAGAGTTATGTCATCCTGTTTCATAACTTTTTACATAAATAATAGTACATACTTTTTGTCCTATAACTTGCTGCATTCACCCAGAACAGTGTCTTAGAGACCTCTGTACATCAGCATAAGACTCTATTTCATTCTACCTAGTGTGTTTTCCCATGGTGCAGGTGTGTCATAGACTAGCCACAGCCCTACAGTTAATATCTAGTCCACGCCTAGTTGTTGTTGCCATTGGCACACACAACAACATGATGAACCTCGAAAACACTGTGCAAAGTGAAAGACGCCAGACGCCATGTTGTAGGTAGGATTCCATTTACAGGAAATGCCTAGAACAGGTCAACATATACCGAGAGAACACAGATCGGTAGTTGCGAGGGGCTGGGGGAGGGAGGGAATGTGGCGTGACCATTTGATGGGCATGGGATTTCCATGTGGGGTGATGAAAAGGTTCCTGCACGACACGGTGAGCGTACTTACTGCCACTGAATTGTCCACTTCAAAAATGGTTATGAAAGTAAATAAAACAAGTATAGACCTGCTGGCTCACAGAGTATATGCTCTTTTCATTTTCATAAAGACTGGTAAATTGCCTTGCAAAATCTTCCTCCTTTTCTCTGGTGTTTGTATCACTGTATGTCCCTTTCTTCCTGTGTATCTTTCTCAATTTACTCCAATATCTGTCTCTCCCTCTCCCCTTCCCTGTGCCTCTCTCTCCCTCTCTCCCTGCAGCCCCAGGGTTCTGTTCAAATACCTCCTCTGACCTTCCTCTCTGACTCTATGAATGGTTCTGACCAAAATCAGATAGTCACAAATGCTCCCTCCATCCCCCCCCCCCAAATTCAGATGACATATTGGTTCACATTACACACATGGCATTCCCCTTCCGGTGCCTCACAGCTGACTCCCTGGACAGCTAGCTGAACAACATAAACATGCTGAGTGTGGGGATGTGTGGAAACATTATCCCTGTAGTCAGGTCAGAATCAGGGGGAGCACTGAATCAGTAGAAGAACCAAAGTTAAGTCAGTGGTCCCGGTGTACCACAACTCCTATTACACGGGAAGGATTTCCCTAAGAACAGCACGAAACTGTGCACTTAAGGCCATTTCCCAGGTACCTGCTGTCCTAGAAAGGGCGTTTCGATGTCCAAGATGTCCCAGCTATGTTAGGGAGGTAGTATACAGTGCAGTGGTTAAGAACCCAGGTTCTGGTATCAGACTGCCTGGGTTCAAATCCGGACTCAACCACATAACCAATGAAGTGACTCTAGGTATATTAACTTACGTCCCTGAGCAGTATTTGATGTTCTTTGCAATGAAGGATTGGTTAAAAAGTAAGCAAGAATGTATGCAAACCATGGAGCACAGGCCTTGTCACATGGAGTATTAGTTACCATTTGCTGCTAGAACAAATTACCATAAGCATAGTGGCATCAACCAACACATACTTATCCTACAATTCTGGAAGTCTTCAGTTATAAATGAACTCCACTGGGCTAAAACCAAAGTGTCCTCAGGGCTGTGTCCCCCTGGATGCTCTAGGGGAGAATTCACTTCCTTGATTTTTGTTTTCCAGCTTCTAGGATTTGCCACATTCTTTGGGTCCTACCCTACGACCTCCAGCAATCTCACTACTCTGACCTCTGCTTCTTCTGCCTCTGTTATCATGTCTCCTCCTCTGCCCCTGACCCATCTGCCTCCTTCTTTCACTTATAAGGACCCTTCTGATCACATGGGGTCCACCCAAATAATCTAGGTTTATCTTGCCATCTCAAGATCTTTAATTTAATCGCATCTTTGAAGTCCCTTTTGCCATGTGAAGTAACATATCCACAGATTCTGAGGACTAGGATATGGACATCTTTGGGAACCCATTATGGCGCCTAGCACCTTTGGGGAGACTCATGTATCACCTGCTGCTTCTTCTATGTTCCTCCTACTACTACAGAGAAAGAGAATTCCTTGTCCTCCTAAAAGGGAAATGAGAAGCAGTCATGGCTCAGCTATCAAGAAACAATATCCTTCTCTCTTGACATTTTTCTCAAATTACTAAATACAACATCTCCTTTCTTTTCACCCATGGGCCACCTGTTGAAGTACTAACCACTGAGTTATGTTCTAAAGCATTATTTCGTGGCCCTGAAGTACCAGAAGGTACTTTGGCACAAAATACCCAAGGAAACAGATGAGGGAAGAAGTGTTCTGGGTAACTCAGCCTAGCTGAACTGCAGTGATTTCATTGTCAAGGAAGAAAAAGGTAAAGATTCTTCTCCTTTATCCTTCATCCTTCTTTTGGTTTAAAAAAAAATTTTTTTACATTTATTTATTTCTGAGAGACAGAGCGTGAGCAGGGGAGGGGCAGAGAGAGAGGGAGACACAGAATCTGAAGCAGGCTCCAGGCTCCCAGCTGTCAGCACAGAGCCCGACGTGGGGCTCGAACTCACTAACCATGAGATCATGACCTGAGCTGAAGTCGGACGCTCAACCAACTGAGCCACCCAAGAATACCAACTCTTTTTTTTTTTTTTGAGAAAGAGAGACAGAGCATGAGCGGGGGAGGGGCAGAGAGAGAGGGAGACACAGAATCCAAAGCAGGCTTCAGGCTCCGACCTGTCGGCACAGAGCCCGATGCAGGGCCTAAACTCACAGACCGCGAGATCATGACCTGAGCCGAAGTTGGACGCTCAACTGGTTAAGCCACGCAGGCACCCCTCTTCTTTTGTTTTAGATAGCATCTCATGAGCATCTTTCTCCTCTTTCTCCTTTTTTTTCTCTTTTCCTTCCCCAATGTCTTCACTCACTCCCTTCTCTCTCACTTTCCAAAACCTGTTGCAATACTGGGTATGTTCCGCACATAAACGCCAGACTCCTGCTGGCCCCAGGAAGTTTGTCTCCTTCCTCACTGTAACTGTGATCTGTAGACAAGGGCTCGGGATCAATGAGAAGAAACCCATTTAACTAGTATGATAAACAGAAAAAGGAATAAAGGTGCTGTCATGTTGAAAAGAGCCATGAACCGGGGTCCAGCCCACCTTAGCCTTGAACCCAAATTGACATGGACAAGTTACTTTTCCTTTCTTGGCCTCAAGTTCCTTGTGTGTAAACATCACAAGTTGGACAGTACAATCTCGCTGGTCTCTTTCAGCCATGAAACTCTACAATTCTATGGAAAGGTGGTCTATCCAAATCAAGCACAGAAGAACAGAGATGGCATCAACTTGGGAATCAGATGGTCCTCGGTTTGAATCATGACCCCAGTGCTTACCAGCTGAGCATATCCATCAATCAGGATTCTTCTGGCTGCAAATGACAGAAAATTCAGACCATCTTAAACAATAAAGAACATCATCAGCTCTTGTGACTATCACCCTATCATGTGAGCATCAGTTCATATGACTGAATGACCAGTGACAAAGATAGCTTCAGAATTATTTTGAGTTGGTGGACCAATGATGCCATCAAGATTTTGTTTTTTTCCAACTCTTTGTTCTGCATATCTTATGCTAAAACCATGCCTATGGACACAAGATAGGAACATGCCACCATTCCAGAATCCATATGCAAGCTTCCCCACGTCCTGGGTAAGAAGAGGGTCTCTTCAGAAGCTTCTCAGAATTCCCCTGACCAAATCTTCTCCAACGCCTTGTTCTAACTGTACCCCAGGCTAAGCAATGAACCAATCGCTGTGGCCAGTAAATGGGAATTGTACCGATTGGATGAAGCCTGAGTCACATGCTTCCTTGTCCAAAAGACATGAACTGTGTGGGGCGAGGGTGGACATCCAAAGGGAAATTTGGCAGTTACCAGAAGACAGAAGAATCAGTTCTGGAGAGACAAACACAATGTCCGCCACAATGGACTTTGAGAATACATTTAACTGATTTGAGATGCAGTTTACTCATCTATAAACTAGGATGATACCTACCTTTAATTACAATTAGATACAACAATGCTTATTAATCAATTGTCTTGATATATGGTTTACCCCAGATGTACTTTTCAAATTAAAGGTAGCTACTAATATTATCATTATTGACGCCATCATCACTATATATCATTATCAATATATATCATATTATAAAACACTAATATATCTTCCTTTGGGTCCTAACAAGTGAGCCTTGAGAAATCTCTCAGATGGGTTCACACATCAGACTGGAGCTTTCAAATGGCATAAAACAATCAGATAAAGAACGTTATAGGATGCAGAGGCATCCCCTGGTGCTTCATAATTAACATGGTGTAAATGTTGAATTACAGCCCTTAATGGGCCTGAGCCCTGGGGAATGCAGTGGAAATCGATTTTGGGAGGCATACAATAATCCACATCCATGCCCCACAAGTATACCTTCAACCAAAGGGTAGAAGGACTCAAGAGATGAAAAAGTTACTTCAGTCAGTGGAAGAACTTTCTTCCAGGGAGATCCGATTATAAAAGGAATAGCTACAATGCAGAAACAATGAGCACTTCATCTCTGGAGGCTGAATGACCAGCTTCAAGGTGTAGGAAAGGGACCCTGGTGGATAGGGTGGGTGCTGGAGGGATCAATGCAGATGTCTCCATGGTGCCTTCCTCCTGTGAGCCCACAACTCCATGAGAGAAACTGCACACACCCACATCAGGCAGGCAACATAACCTAGCAGAGAAGGGTAGATCACTACCAGATCAGAAAGAACCAAAGATTGCCACCTTATCCCCACAGACAGTGGGGATATTCAACGCCAGCTACCTGTGGCCACACGAGACTACAAGCTTAATATTGCCCGATCTTTCGGTATTTTAAGAGAATCCAAAAATCAGGATTGTGTAAGAAGTATTCCTATTTTAAAACTGGGCACCTCAATCACATTTACGATCTCGTGTAGGTCAAAGAGAACCATTGGTGAACCAGAATCATCCAATGGGCCCCCCATTTTGTGGCCTCTGTAAGAGAGGTAATTTCCTCATATGACACCATGAGGTCTTTATTCATGTCAAAATTCATCAGCACTTTACAAAGCGTAATAAACTTTTAAGCTTAACTGCTAAAAGTGTCTCGCATATTGCTACAGAATGAGTATGTAGCTGCAGAGACTAACACTTACGGACATTAAGCCCCAACCTAGCTCCTGATGCATATTTAAAAAGAAAAAGGGGCGCCTGGGTGGCTCAGTGGGTAGAGCGTCTGACTTGAGCTCAGGTCATGATCTCATGGTTCCTGAGTTCGAGCCCTGCGTAGGGCTCTGTGCTGATAGCTCAGAGCCTGGAGCCTGCTTCCAATTCTGTGTCTCGTCCTCTCTCTGCCTCTCCCCTGCTCGTGCTCTATCACTGTGTGTGTGTGTGTGTGTGTGTGTGTGTGTGTGTGTGTGTCTCAAAAATCAATAAACATTAAAAATTTTGTAAATAAAATAAAAAGAAATGAAATTTACGGCAGTCAATGTAAAATTAGAACCACATTTCTTGGGAGGCCTCCATTTGTCTTTCTATATGGGGAATCTAGACTCCCTAATCCTCTATCCACTTGGATTCGTGCAGTCCAGATGGAGGGCAGAAACAGAAACACAAAGGAAAAGGAAAAGGAAAAGACATGATTAGCTAGGAGGAATTAAAGAATGAAGTCAGTAGATTCAGGAAAAACTGTATGGACCTGCTAAAACATTCATTAAAAAGGTAACAAAAATGAACAGGTTTGACCACGGAATGGTTTGCATTATTTTGGCTCCAGGAGATAGGAAAACCAAGAACACAGTGGGAGCGTACCAAGTGGGTCTGAGTTCTTGGACAAGATTGAAGTTGTGCAGGCTTGCACTTCTGGTTGCCTTGGCAATGAGACTCCTACTTTATACTAATGACATTAGAATGAGTAAAACCCCATGCAAATGAAGTACACTGTAATTAGAGGCTTCACCGCATGTAGTCTAGATAACACCATGTCAAAGGAAAGTTTAGAAAATAGTTTGGCTGGGCCTGTGCAGCAGAGGAGGTCACAAAAGCAAGGAAATTGAGTTAGGAATAAAAGGGGAAATGCTTGAGACAGACTGAGTTTTACTGACTTGTTGGCTCTCCCATTGATTTCAGTCATATAGTCATATGCCCACAACACCTCATCTGCTCTGTTTTCCTATGTCTCTCCTGGGAAGTAACCAAGGAATGGGGGAAGATGGTGATTTACTGTCTTAGCTCCCTGTATGCGCTGCCTGCTTGTATCCATAAAAGAGAATCAAAAGGAACCTGGAAAAGTTTCGTGGAGTGGCTTACAAACACGTAAGGAAAGAGGTCGGTTATGGAAAGTAATGCTTTCTTATGACTGCTGTAACAAACTACCACAAACTCAATGGCTTAAAACAACACACATTCATTCTCCTATGGTCCTAGCCGTCAGAAGTCCTAAATCAGCGGCAATGAGTTAGAATCATGCTATCAGTCCTCTCTCCAGAGGCTCTGGAGAAAAATTTGTTCCCTTGCCTTTTCCAGCTCTTAGAACTGGAGTCCTTATATTCTTCAGCTTGTGGCCCCTTCCTTCCTTCATCTTCAAAGCAAGAAATGTACCATTTTGCTTCAGCCATCAAATGCCTTCAGCCATCAAATGCTGTTCTTGTGGTGGAATCTCCCTTCGCCTTCTCTTGTAAGAATATTTCCGATTATATTATCCTGCATAGTCCAGGATAAGCTCCCATCTCAAGATCCTTAATTCAAACACATCTGCAAAATACCTTTTTGCCCCATAAGGTAACACACTCATAATATTCACACAGTCCAGGGATTATGACATGGACATTTTAGGGAGTTATTACCCAGCCACACCGTGGGGCAAGAAAGAACAGAAGTGGAGAGGAGAGGTGATTATAAGAACTGTTTCTTAAAGTGCACTGCAAATTAGATCCCCATTAATGTTATTAGAAAGACACAAGTAAAGATGGGAATTTCTTTTTAATAACTGTTAACTAGGTTTCTCTGGATTTGATGCAGTTCTGATACTGGACCACAATGAGCACCAGCATATATGTAGGTTACACACACTAATCCATTAAAATAATCATTTGAGGGGCACCTGGGTGTCTCAGTCAGTTAAGCGTTCGACTCTTGATTTCAGCTCAGGTCATGATCTCATGGTCATGGGACCGAACCCCACGTGAGACTCCACACTGAGCGTGGATTGGGATTCTCTCTCTCCCTCTCTCTCTGCCCCTCTTGCATGCTCTCTCTCTCTCTCAAAATAAATAAACACTTAAAAAACATTTTTAAGTTTAAAAAACACCATGCAGGCCAAATGAAGCTCCTGTAACCTGTGGCTTGACATTTGATAAACTCCATTATAAATTGTTAAGTATTTTTGACTTTTCAACCTGGGCATACAAAGAGTTTCACCCAGTGGCAAGATACAGCCATATATGCATCGGCTGTGTTTGTTTTTAATGCAACCATGTGCATGCACACATAAGCACATGTGCACATGCACACACACACACACACACACACACACACACACACTCATACATAAACCTATGACTGTGTGACTTAATTACTTTTGAAACCATAAATTCTTTTAAAAAAATTTTTTTAAACATTTATTTATTCTTGAGACACAGGGAGAGACAGGGTGTGAGCAGGGGAGGGGCAGAGAGAGGAGACGCAGAATCTGAAGCAGGCTCCAGGCTCTGAGCTGTCAGCACAGAGCCTGATGCAGGGCTCGAATGCACAAACCTCAAGATCATGACCTGAGCTGAAGTCAAACGTTTAGCCACCTGAGCCACCCAGGAGTCCCTAAACCATACATTCTTAAAAGACAGCTTTTACCCTCATCTTACAGCTGTGGCCAGCACTGACCAATCACTGTTTGCCTACATGAAGATCTATACAGGCCCAAGGGTTGTTGTACATTACCCAACTTCATGTGAGAGAAATGAGCCCCCCAAATGCAGTGTGAACCACCTTAGAGGTTAATCTAGGTAAAAGACCTGGCCAGTGAGGCCACTGGTCTTGAATGGAACCATCTCAGTCACAGAAGCTTCAACAGATTTCAACAGTTTTTAAAAAAGTGACTCCAGCATCCACACCAACAAATAAAACTTGTGAACCATGAAAACAATTTTGTCGGATCGTGAAAAGAGATCTGTGCAAGACAGAACAGGGCAATGAGCTAGAGTGTGATAAGAGGATGAAGTCGAGAAAGGTGTGCCACTCCTGAGGAGGTGACACACCGTGGAAGAAATCAACCATGTAAAACATAGGGGGCTAAATGTTCTTGGCAGAGGGAATTAGAAATGCAAAGGCCCAGGGGTAGGAATGAGCTTGGAGACTGACGTGGCAGAAAGAAGGCTATGGCACCTGGAGCGAGATGGGAGAGGAAGTAAATGGGAGTAACAAGAAGCTGAAGCCACTGGCAGAGGCCAAGTAAGAACCTGGGAGCACCTTCAACCGGACGGTCTCAAGCAGGAAGTGACTTAGTCTTACTTACGTTTTGGAAAGCTCACTCTGGCAAGTCATTCTATTTCTTTGAGTCTCTGTTACACCCTAAGACACAGCTAATACGCTTATTTTACAAGGCTCTTCATACAGATAAATTGGATCTTGGGCAAGAAGGCACCTGGGGCATACGAGGCACACTGAAAATGAGCTGAACCTCAACAAAGTGAGGGGATAGAGCACTGACTCCCCGGAGAGGAGGTAGGGGCTGCAGGTAATGGAGGAAAATGGGTCTCCTGATCCCTCACAGCACCAGCTCCTAAGAGAGACTGTGATTCCATAGCCGTGCCTCCCCCCACCCTTGATGGGACGGCTCATGCCTATGCTACAGCTGTGCCCCAACTAGCATCCTATGGTGGCTTCCAACAGGAAAACTAATTTAGTCGTATCACGCTGAGAAATCCATCTTCTAATACCAACCTAACAGGTTAGCACACAAAGAATGGACTGCTGGTGACCACAGGGGTTAGCAAGACAGACTCCAGAAGACTGAGCGGTGTGCAAGCACTCTCCTCCCCCCCACCCCCGCCCACTGCTGCCCTGCGGAGCCCAAGGAAGTGTGTGGATTGTTTCTAACAGTAACGACCCACATACGATGTAACAGTCAGGCAGTATCTACTCAAAATCACAACACAACCCATCAGTTCATTTTGTAGGATACGTCATATAGGTACAGAAACCCATAGATGAGGAGATCTGTGCAGAGATGTTCAGGGAATTTTGTCTGTGACGGCAAGAGATTGGGGACAATCTAGACGGCCATTGGAAGGGGATTACTGGCATCAGTTAGGGTACGTCCTCATCGTGGATGCATATTCTCTGCAGTTGATTAGAAAGCACAACTGATTCACCTGCACTGACAAAGAATAATTAGAGAAACACAGCACTACATGAGGAAGGCAAGATCTGGAACGGTGTCTACAGAGGGCTACCATTTGTGAAAAGGGAGTGAGTAGTATGTTCACCTACTGAGTGAGAGCTTTTCCTGCTGCCAGGCACTGGGGTTACAGCAGTGGGCAAAACGAGACCTGAGTACATGGAGTTGACAATCTGATGGAGAGAGGCAATCCGCATGAGAACCCATCACGTATCAGGTGGTGATACAGTACAGATGCCAAATTTCTGCTTGAATTCAACTAAACCACGCAGACTTTCCAGCCTGTGACTGCCCTGCCCGATACATAGTTTCATAAGGTCTAACCTGACACATATACAGACTGAATGATGGAAAACAAACAGCGCACCCCCCCCCCCCAGGTAGGGAGACCAAAGAAGAAAAAATGCTTGCTCTGCATGCGGTACGCTGATTAATTATCACACGCATGCACCGCCTATTCAAAACAAGTAACTATCTTAAAATACATAATCATAGGAGAATAGAGTTGGCGCACAGAGAGAGGGGAGAAGGCAGATATGGACGGAGTGACGGTTCAGAGCTAAGAAGGGGTGGAATTTTTTAAATGCAAAAGTCAGCACAGACAGTGACAATAGTGCAGAAGGGTACGCTCGGCTGGAAACCAAAAGTAGCTTTTTCTTTGGGATTCAACTCAGTCCCCAAGGACAGCATAAACCCTAGACACAGATCAGGAGAGACCAGTGGTAACTGGGGAGAGACCTGGGCAGGACGGGATGCGGTGGGCTCTGTGGCTCAGCTCACCAGTGCGCCTGCCCCAGATGACCCTCGTCATGGGGCTGATTTACACCGGACTCGCTGATACAAAAAGGGACTGCAAAAGGCCACATCCCATTGTCACCCTCCACATCTTCACATGAGCAAAACCTGCTGACGGATCTTTCCTGCAGGAAATGAAAACCCTCTGTTCCGGCCCAGAACAGAGAAGCGTCCAGGCAGCAAGGTCTCGTGGCCAGAGGCAAACTCGGCAGGGAGACGATCTTGTGGCACAGAGATGAGCGAGAGGGAGAAACAAGACGGGGTGACAGCCAGACAGACATAAAGACTGGACGTGAGGTTCCTGAAGATGCGGACTGGCATGGAGCGGCCACTTATCCAGGGCGAGACACAAACCCAGTCCGCCCTGTTCTATGAGTGAGTGGCGAGGGACAGGAAATGTGTAACTTTGAACCTGGTCCACATTCCTGTTCTCTACTTCCTAGCTTTGTGCCCTGGGGCACACTGACGAACATCACTGATCCAGTCTAAAAGGCAGCTAAAAACAAGCCCTATCTGGGGCACCTTGGTGGCTCAGTCAGTTGGGCGTCCGACTTTGCCTCAGGTCATGATCTCACAGTTCGTGGGTTCGAGCCCCGCGTCAGCTCTGTGCTGACAGCTCAGAGCCTGGAGCCTGCTTCGGATTCTGGGTCTCCCTTTCTTTCTGCCCCTCCCCACTCACTCTCTATCTCTCTCAAAAATAAATAAACATTAGAAAAAAATTAAAAAAAAAAACAAGGCCTATCTGATTAGTGTCCTCATCTCAACTGCCTAGTTATTCATTTCAGCATGTGTGTCTAGCTTTTTATAGTACTCTGTATGCTTCTGCAAAATAGACTCCACCTAGACAAATGTCCACATCCTTATTTTTCTGAGCCCAGAACTCTCAAGGTAGGCACATATTGTAGAAACAAGATAGTATTTAAGAATTAGTGATTGTATCTACCTGAAAATTATTGTAAAAATGTAATGAGATGATGCATAGGAAGTGTGCAACACAGCTCCTAGCATCTAGCAGACTCTTGATAAAGGCATTAGTCCCTATCTGTGAATACCATGGGCAGGCAGCTTTAACAAGGGATAGCTAACTGAAAGAACAAAACCCGAACCCAAGGCACCCTTCCCTTGCCCATCTAGGGCTCTTCCCCTGGTCCCCAGGGATACCCTTTTGTTCTACATTGTGCTAGGCTCTTGGCCAGGACTGCCATTTTGCACAAACCCAAGGGGAAGCATTTGGATTGTATTCCACGAGCACTGTCTCCCACTGGCATCCGGGGTTGTGCAACATGGCAGCCCTCGCTTGTCCAAGTTTCAGGTTCACTGGGTTCTCACCACAACATCCGCTTCCATGGAACCCCACCTGGACTCTTCAAGGCCATCCGTCAGTGCCACCTTCCCTCCGCAGCAACCATCACTCCACAAGCAACTGGGCAGATACACACCTACCTCTCCCCCTATTTTTCTGATTCATGAATCAATTAGTAATTATCAGGAATATCTGTGCCTTTACTGAGAAGATGGCTCTTACCGTTAATTGCAGAAAAATGCTAAACTAAATTTTTGAATGCTGAGATGATCTATCCAGGGCCAATGCCAAATAGAGCCCTAGGCTGGGGGGTGAGAGTCGTCTTAAAAATGCTCCAGGCTGCACCCCCTACCTTTTTTTAAGAGGAAAAATTGAAGCCCAGGGAGGAAAATGTATTTGACCAAGTCCACTGAGCTCACAGCAGCTCTCCTCACTAATCCTCATCACCAGTTCACCCTTCTGGACTCAGTCAGATGCTGAGGGACTTTGGATTCACCCAGGCCTCAACCTAAAAACCTTTTCAAGTAAAAAGCTGACATCAGTATCCAACCCTTCTTGGAGTGTGGAGACATCCTGTTTCCCTTTGGGACTCACCTCTCCCCATTTACGTTGGTGAGAGCATCAATGAAGGCTCCTGACCTCCTCAGGTCAAGGTGGGACCCACATCAACCCATCAGACTCATTCTCCCAAGAATTCACATCTCAAGGGGGAAAACACAAGTTCGGGGCTGATTCACCCTGACTGCTGAGCACAAAAGTAACTGCCCATCAGATCCTGCCTCCTTAGTCCCCAGAGCAGCCCTCCTTCCTATTCTCATAGAGGTATGTTTTTTCAGAGCATCCTTGACACAGGCCAATAAATCATTTTTCAATCCGACCTAGCCAAGCGCTTTAAATCAGAGATCACAAATGCGAAACGTCTACGGGGGAGAGGCAGGGAAAGGAAACACATAAAACCCCTTTCAGCAGTCTACAGGGGCAGCCACATGGGGTGCACAGAGTGATGGCCCCCAAAGATGTCCATACCCTTATCCCTGTTACCTTGCATGGCAAAAGACCCAAGGACAGAGACCTGGGGCATACCACCAGAGACATGCCTTCAGGTGACTTATGTCAAGTCAGTGGCAACAACTAGCTCACCCAAACAAGGAAAAAAAAAAAACAAAACTTGCTGCTGATTCGGAAAGCAATTCCAATGTCTGAATATCCTTAAATTTGGAAAAACAGTTTGCCCTTCTGCACACTTTGCATTAGATTGATTTGCATGCATTTAACAGTGCTGTGTGAGTGTGCTCCTAAGCCCTTCACCTGCTCAATCATCCATTCACTGCATGACTTTGGCAAACATTTACTGAGCATGTACTACTTACCAGGCTCTGGCAATCGCAGGGGACAGGGAGGCCGAACTACTCAGCCCCAGCTCGCAGGGAGCTTAGGGTTAGGGTCCGCGTGGGAAATGGGCACCCAAGCAGACCCCCTCCGCCGTGTTCATAGGGCAGATAAACATCCAGCAGAATGCCTGGCACGTGACACGTGTTCAATATATGACAGCTACTGTTTATTTTCCTTTCGAAATCATTGCTGTCATCGTTATTATGAGATTGTGAGGATTAGGTCATGCATGTAAAGCATCCATCACAGTCTGGTGCAAGGCATTTCAGAGAGGAAAGCTAAGATAGTATTTCTAAGAAGAATCTGCGGGCACACTTCGATGTAAAGCCAAGACGCATTTATGATTAGCAGCATTATTTGCAAGTAAGACAACTTATCTACCCAAGGCAAAAAACAAAACAAAACAAAACAAAACACTGTTTGCTCTCAGGTGGATTAGACCCGCCCCGCCCGTGCCCCAATTCCTGATTCTGCTCATTTGCTTGGCAAATGCTTTCCTCTGAGACTGCAGCCAGATCAATTTGAGCCTAACTTCAGGACTCTGGGTGTCAGAAGCGGCTGCTGGATTTGCCTCATACTGACTTCCATGCCAAATTAGAAACCACCCTGAAGAAATGAAAAGCCTCTGTAGCTCCGCGCTCAGGGTCTGAAACCACAAAATTGTACTTTTTCCCCCATGGGTGGCTGCTTTAGAACATTTAGTCTCCGATTTTCAAGGAAAATTTTTTTCACAGATGCCACTCTGGGCCAGAAACTTGGGGGGAACGTTCAGTCTAGGAGATGTTGCTATAAAACAGCGATCTGCATTTTTGCATGTTGGAGATGGTTCATCAATAAAGAGGGAGAAGAACGAAGCAGGCTCACGTCACCCAGGCTGCTGAGCTCAGTGATGCTGGAGTTACAAAAGTGGTCCAGCTGCTGGCTGGTCGAGGCCCCCCTCCTCTGCAAGTCCCTGAGGATACACACAAACTGTCCCTACAATTATACTTCACCTTCCTGCCAGGTACTGACTTCCTTATTCCTTTTCCACCATCCAGCCGGGGGTCCTGGCAATACGTGAGGACCCCCATGGAAACGGGCCCCAATGAAGCAGGGGGGCCTCCAGGATCCTACAAGAAGGAGAAGGTTTTCTCTGTGCTACAAGAAAAAGAAAAAAAAAAGACAGCCCTGAGTTGGGATTGGAGATACTGGGTACCAGACCTGGCTCCACCATGAACCCAATCTCTCTGGCCCCCAGCTTCCCTGTCTGTAAGAAATGGGGAAAAGAGGGAATAATCCCTGTCTGCCACCTTTAATGAACTATTTCAAGTGAAATACTGGACATAAACATTCAAAGCCCATCTCAGCCTTCACTGCACATGAGCATCATGTAGGGTACATTTGAAAAATTCAGATGCCTGGGCCTCACTTCAGAACCATGAAATCAGAGAGCGTTCTAGGGTGGATAATGTGCACGTGGGGTCGGGGGCCAGCAGGCAAGGAAAAGACGAGAGACTGGAGAAGCGGTGGGTCCTTCTCAAGGAGTGCTGCTAAGTGTGGCTCGTGGGCCTGTTCGTTATGGGTCCCTGATGAGATGATGCAGAAACCGAGGGTTTAGTGTCAAGAAACTCTCACAAAGAAATGTGGCACTGCTTCCACGTCCAACTGGAGGATCATTTTGGTAGTAATTCATGTTTATTGCACGTTATAAATGTTTCAGACAATGAAGAATTAGTAATTTAAAAAATAAAAGTAGGGGCACCTGGGTGGCTCAGTTGGTTAAGCGTCCGAGTTCGGCTCAGGTCATAATCTCACGGTTCGTGAGTTCGAGCCCCACATCAGGCTCTGAGCTGATTCTGTGTCTCCCTCTCTCTCTGCCCCTCCCCCACTCACGCTCTGTCTCTCTCTCAAAAATAAATTTTAAAAAACGTTAAAAAAATAATAATAAAAAGTAGGGGCACCTGGATGACTCAGTCGGGTTAAGCATCTGAGTTCGGCTCAGGTCACGATCTCGCGGTTTGTGGGTTCAAGCCCTGCATCCAGCTCGCTCCTGTGAAGCCTGTCAGCACAGAGCCCACTTTGGATCCTCTGTGCCACTCCCTGCTTGTGCTCTCCCAAAAATAAGTAAGTATTTTTTAAAAATAATAATAATAATAATTTTTTAAAATAACATTGAAAACAATTTAGAAGCACTGCTGTATGTAGCACTGGTTGACCAGCTGTGAAGTCAAGCGAACCCCTACCAAGACCCAGGCTCTGTCCTTCATTCGCTGCATGCCTGCGCATGCTCACTGAAGCTCTTTGGGTCTACTTTCCTCATCTGGAAAATGAGAATCTGCATACCTGCTCTCTGCTCTTTTTCCAACAAGTCCAGGGGTCATTTATGTAGAAAACACCTTTACCAGTGCCAATACATGATGACCAATAAATCTAAAACAGAAGTCCTGCATATCACTTTAGTACAAGGGGGAAGTTGAATGCATGGGTACACAGTAGGTGCTCCATCAGTGCAAGGTTAGAGTCTTTTCCTCACTGAGTTTCTGCACAACCAAGGGGAATGTGGCCTCTGGAGCCAAGAGATCAAACGTGCTTACTAGCTCTAGGATACAAGGCGGGTTAATTAAGTGTTCCGATCCTCAGCTGCAAAATGAGGGTAAGTAATCACGGTGTAACCCATGATGTTACAAGGATGAAATAAAATTAAGCGCGTATAAGGCACCATGCATAGTGCTTGGCCCCTGTTAAGTGTTGAGCAAACAGCAATGTTGTTCTGTAATAATACTCATCAGTGTCATCCCTCCTTCTCTCCCGCCAGGTAGGGCGGGGATCCTGGCTGCGGCAGCCCCAGCACACAGGAGCGTGGACACAGAGTCTGGACACGTCACTGAGCTGCTGTGGGTCTCAGTCAGGGCCCCTGCACTTCCACAGCCTCTGAGTGGTACCATCTGAGTGGCTTCTCTCTCTCACCTCTCAGTATGTGCCAAACAGCTCACCCAACAGCCTCAGACTCATTAACATCTCATCGGTCGCAATGAGCTGCGATCCAGCAGGCAGGTCTCTGAGAGCAGGCCTTCCAGGGGGCAGGTGGCT
The DNA here is from genome assembly GCF_018350215.1 of Panthera leo. Classification (NCBI taxonomy): domain Eukaryota; kingdom Metazoa; phylum Chordata; class Mammalia; order Carnivora; family Felidae; genus Panthera; species Panthera leo. The sequence continues at coordinate 32,930,218 of NC_056694.1, read as the reverse complement.
GCCAGAATCCCCACAGAAGCATACCCATGGCCTTTAGGGACCAGCCACTCAGGGCGTGGGACAGGGAAGCCCAGAATTTAGGTCCTTTAAGAAACCCGAGGCAGCCACAGGAAGTAGGCGTTGAATGAGGGACTGAACGATACATGTACTGAGCATAGTCCCACTCCACACATATTTATTGAGCACCTACTATATTCCGGGTGTTGTGCTAGGTACTGGTGTGCACCCCTGAAGGGCACAGATGGAGTTTACAGTCCCGTGGGGGAGATCGATCAAAAACCAAGGGAACAAGCTCATCGAAACAGTCAGCATTTATTGACCACCTATCGTGTGTCAGACTCTGCCCTCCTGGATGACCCTATGAGGTCACGTGTATCATCATCCCCATTTCAGAGAAGAGGAAAATGGAGCCCAGGAAGTTGGCCCAATATCCCAGCCATTGATAAGTGGTGAAGCCAGGAGTCTAATCTCAGCGATCTGCCACAGAATGAACCACCAGCACACATCAAGATGGCAGGTTGCAACTAGGCTCATCTCATGCCACAACATAAACGAACGAAATGATGACCTCGGGTTGTTCGGGCATATTCCGGCTGCATTCCAAAGCTAGACACTGAGGCACTTCTGAACTGGGAGTAATTCGGCCAACCAAGCAGTGGTTCTATAAACACCACCAGAAGCCCAGTAGAAAACACTGGATAGATATCACATGGCCTATTTGCTATTTTCTCTAGGACGTGTGGTTTTTCATAATGCCTCTTCAGCGTCTGTATCATGATGACAAGTTTACAGATGAGGAAACAAAGGACAAGATTTGTTTGGTGGCCTGGCAAAATTTTAAAACCAGGAAGGGGACACACCAAGATTTAAACACCAACACAAACTCATTTTCTACTGCTACCACAGACGGTTGAGTACTGAAAAGTCCTCCGTAACCAGTGATGAAAGAAATAGGCAGGACAGAATTAACACAAGCAGAAAGCCTTCTCATATTTCCTCTTGCACTGGCTCAAGGGCCTCTCGTGGAAGGAAAGCTGTCAGTGTAGATTGATCTAAACGGGCATTGGTATCCTGCTAGTTGAACCTACAGACAGAAATAACAGCAAGTCCATGCGTTTCCATACGTACTCTGAAGAGGTCTTTGATATACAGCCCTGGGAGGTAGGCTCTGGTGCCATTTTGCATATAAAGAAAATGAGATCCCAAAACAGTGAGAATAGTGATGACCAATATGCATTAAGCAAGTGCCTTACGCCAGGCACTTTACGCATTATGGCATTTAATCCTCTCATATGAAGCTGTCACAGTGCCCACTGTTTAGAAGAGCAGATTGGGGCTCAGAGAGGTGAAATGACTCACCCAAGGTCATTTGGGTGGTCAGCAAGGCCTGAACTCTAACCCAAAGATACGCTCTTAACCAGCGAGGCCTCCTGCCTCTTCCCAGGACAGACAAGGGCTCAACCTGCGTCCATCAGACTCCTCGTGGACACCGGCCAGTTCATTTGGATTTGTGGCTCACAGAGACTCTTGTGAAGACTTTACTGATGCCATACACGGTCCTCAGCAAAGATGTGTTTCAGTCTCAGCCAACCTATGTCCCTGCCACCTCTTTCCTGTCTCCTACTGCCTGTCGGAAACCACACGATGGACCACGGGGGCCTGGCTTTCAGACACTTTCATGCTGCTATCCCATCCAAGCCACAGAGTTAGAGTGGCATCTAGATGAGAGGCGTCGACAATGCTGGGAAGGCCCACAGTTGAGCACCACCCCGTACTCCCCACTCACTGAAGAGGTAGGCACAATAGCTTTCCCACTGCTTGGCATTATTTTATGTGAAGTGAGAGTCATTGAGTGGCATGGAGACCACTTGTCGTCACAGAATGGCTCTTTGGTTCATTGGTTGTTCATTTTTTGAGGAAACAAAGAGAGCTCTGAATTCAAACACAGCCTCCAACAAATTAACCCAAGAGTGAATGAGAAGGAGGTGAAGAGAGAGAAGGAGGTGAGAAGGAGAATGAGAAGGTGAAGGTGAGAAAGAGAGAAGGAGCTGAAGTGGGGGAAGAGTCTGGGAGACCAAAGAATTTGGCTGGGAGAGGGTCAGGGAAGAAGAAGAGAAAGGGAGGGGTGAGGAGGAGAGAGGGGAAGGGAGAAGGGTGGGAAGAGATGGGGGGAGACCATGGAGGAGAAAATAAAGAGACGTGGCAGAGATCGGGGGGCTGACAAGGAATAGAAATGATCACCGGTGCAGCTGAATCATGAAATTTCCACGTTTATTGGAAACGTGGCTCTGGGGTTTAACAAAAGGTGTAATGTCTCAACTTGCCAGATTGGGGAAACAGCAGGACTTCTGGAATCTGGTGAAGGAGGCCAGAGTGCCTTCCCATTTGACTCCAGGAAAGGGACATTTTGCCCCAGAGGTGACAATGAGAACGCAAGGGTAGCATATCAGGCAGGGTCCACCCAAGGGTACTGACAACAGCCACCACCCCGCTGTCTCGGGTGGCCGCGACAGGCAGGCCAGGGGGTGCAAATGCTCCCCGGTGGACACACAGCCTTTTTTACAAGGAATCTTGCTGCAGACCCAAGAGACTCCCAGACCAGGGCTTTGGACAGGATTGCAATGACGTTATGTATCCCAGGCAGTGGAAGTTTCCTCCAAAGGAAACGGGAAAGCAAGAGGCTTCAGCAAGTCAGGCAGCCTCTCTGACTCACAACGCTGTCTCACTCCACACCGTCGCTGCTCCCAGCCCTGCCTCCTTCCCGGTCATAACAGCTCGGTACAGTCAGTCACACAGAAAGCAGACACAAAGGCAGAAGGATGCGGAGAAGGTGTCCGGAACCCCCCACCCAGGGGCGACCACTAGGACACAACCCAGTGGGTTGAGAGCAGGGTTCAAATCCTGACTTCGGTTCTCACTAACTGGATGGTTTGGGGGAAAGGTACTTCACCCTCCGGGGCCTCTCTTTCCTCATCAGTTCGACGGAAGTAACAAAATACGAAACAATAAAATGCGGAGGCACTGTTTGGCACGTATAGGAAGCTACTGCTGTTATTTATTAGTGTTACTATTTGCACCTGTTCTTTCCTCTCTTGCACCTTCTCCCAGTTAATCTGTTTTCAAAGGGCTGCGGCCCAGTGAAGTCCCCTCTGATGGCTCTGTCCAGAATCAAAAACCCATGCACCAACATCCTAACCTTCCCTTCAGCCCTTCCCTGCTCTGCTTCTGCGTAGTGTTTACCGGTTGACATATTACACATTGTCCGTACTTAGGTCTGTCTCACCTTCCCCCCACCACTAGACAGGAGCCCCCGAAAAGAGACTTTTGCCTATTTTATGTATCCGCAGCACTCAGAGCTGAAAGAGACAGAGAGAGAGAATATATGAGTTGCTTATAGCTCCCCCCAACCACGGCATCTGCACGAAGGTTTGCAGGACCTTACAAAGCAGCTGTCCATATTACAGATGAGGAAACCAAGACCCAGGGAGGAGATCTTGTCCAAGATCTCACAGCAAAGTTTAGCAGTTCGGCCGGCAAGAACACCCCGATACCAATGGTGGAATGTGGCGCATTTCCCCTCGGTGCTGCCTCGTCTCAGAAACGACTTCCGTTATCGAAGCAGCCCGGCTCCCAGTCCTGGGTCTGCAGCAACTAGCTATGTGAGGTTGACGTGTCCCTCAGTGATTCCATCTGGCCATCTGCAAAATGGGACAATAAATCCTGCTCTTACCATCAACTGGTGCTGCGCTGAGCATCGGTAGGACATTTTGGAAAGTTTCTTGGCTTCCGTGGTGGGAAGGGAACCTAGTCACACAAGAGGAGCCCTTGCTGGTGTGCTACAGGGAGTGCTGAAGTCAGCGTGCTCCCAGCGGGGGCTGGCCCAGTGCCCCGGTGACTTCCCATTCAGGGACTCCCCGGCCACTCGTCACAAGCAAGGGGATGCTGTCTCAGTAAAGGGCAGGACCGAAGATGCTGCTGCTCCCACGAACCAAGCACTCTCTCTGCTTGGCTGTGTTCCTGCCCTTCCTCTTCCCAGGCATTCCACAGACACCGTGTACCTTACCCTCCGTCCATCCCCCCTGCCTTGGCCTGGACAAATCTCTCCAGGAAGCATAGCCTTTCACATACACGCAGGGAAGAGCTCTACTCTACAAGATGCCCTAAAGGGCGGGGCTCACACACCTCTGGTTTTCTGGCAAGTCGCTGGAAATGCCATCATTATCGCTGGTGGCTTTTTCTCTGTATGGCCCCAGGCCATACCTGTGCCAAGCAGTCCACACGGCACACAGTACCGCTCACTCCTACAACAACTCCATTAGGCAGGCACTGTTATTACACCCATTTCAAAGATGTGGGAACAGAGGCACAGAGTGTTTAATTAAATTCCCCCAAATTCCACAGTCAGTAAGTGGCAGGGATGATTTAAAGCCAGGCATCCAGCATAGCCAGAAAAGAGTAGGACGGTGATAGCGATCTGTCCAAGCTACATGTGTGCTCCCGTTTACATGAATAGTATGGCCTTGTCACTGGAGGCAGTTGCCTAGCCCAGAACTACATTTCCCAGCACCCCGTGCACCTGGGTGTGGCCATGTGACTCATTCTTACCAATAGGATGTGAGCCAGAGTTTAAAAAGGTAAGAAGATTTCTCTTCTCCTTCCTTGCTCCATCAGCTGGTGTGGGACATTCTAAGGTACTGAAGGATGGCTGGGCCACAAGACGATAGGGACTGCCTTCCTAAATCCCCACATGATGGTAAGCTTCCTGCTAACCTGCACTGCACCATTGGATGAGCAAGAAATAACCTTGATTGTTAAGTCAGAGGTCAACCAACTTTTTCCAATAACAGGCCAGAGAGCAACTACGTGCAGCTGTATGGTTCCTAAAGTCTCTGTCACAATGACCCAACTCTGCCATCGTACCACGACGAAAGCTTCTTCAGGCAATCTATATATAAATAAACACGTGCAGCTGTGTTCCAATAAAACTTTATTTACAAAAAAAAAAAAAAAAAGACAACGGGCCAGACTTGGCCCACAGGCTGGAGTCTGGGAAACTCTGTGTTAACCCACAGAATTGGGGAGGGGGGGGGAGCATTGGTCTTTGCGGCTGTTAATCAAGTAATATGGGGCAGGGGAGAGGAATGATCACAGTCCTCAGTTCCCCGGTCACCCATGACCATACACACGCCCCCATCCTTCCTCCCCAAAGCTCGAGCAGGCCATGAATCCAGGCCATAGGCTTCACTGCCTGTGGAAAACCAGAAGGGGGAGTCCCCAAAGGGGACCCTCCATTTCCCAGCCAATTCACACAGCTTCCCAAAGGCTGCACTCATGTAGATTCAAATGAAAAAGGGCATTTTTAAAAAAGAGGACAGAAACGCTGAATAAAACACTAAATAGGAAAACCCAACGCAGCACTTAAAAGTTAATGTCCCAACATTTATTTGGGGATGAAGCATATGTCTCACTTCATCTGTGGTTAAAAAGTTCCCTGCCTTACTCGTGCGGTGGCTTTTTGGTTGTCTGCACAACGCAGCCAATGAGAGTAGAAATTGCACCCGGCGATGGGAACGGAGCGCGGGAAAGGTGCCGCACCTGACTGCCCGCAGGCGGCAAGGAATCCTTCCAGAGCCTCTCCGACCCATCTGCACATTCTTGCGAGACGTTTCCTTTTAATCATTAAATGCCGTACAACGGCGTTTCTCTCGTCACTCAGCTTTCCTGCCAGTTCTGGCAGAAAATATAACAGACACGTGCTGAGTTTCCCCACCTCTGCTCCAGACGGGCGATGCGATCACTTAGCGACGTCTTGACAACCAGGATGTGGCCTGTCAGATGCGGTGGCCGCGGCTCTCTGCAGCCAGGTGCTCCGTGGGCAGGGGGATGCGAAATCCCGAGGGTATTCGTTTTGGTCCCCTGCCCACACTTTCTCCTGCAGATCCATGCATCCCGGGAAGGTCCCAAACAAGGACCAGGGCATTTTCAGACAGAAAGGTGTGTCTTTTAAAGCTTTTTTTTTTTTTTTAAGTTTATTTATTTATTTTGAGAGAGAGAGAAAGCGGGAGAGGGGCAGAGAGAGAGAGGGAGAGACAGAGAATCCCAAGCAGGCTCTGCACTGTCAGTGCAGAGCCCGACTCGGGGCTCAAACTCATGAACCGTGAGATTGTGACCTGAGCCAAAACCAAGGGACCGATGCTCAAGTGACTGAGCCACCCAGGTGCCTCCAGACAGAAAGGTTTTATCTCAGGTTCTTTCCGCGTGCATTCTGTCTCAAGCCCAAGACTTTTTCTTTCGCACGTTTATAGTGATGTGTTACAAAGGGGCCTATCTTCCTTCCTTGTCTTCTTTCTAGCCATCTCCCCCCCACTGTTTCTCTGCCGAATCTCTGCTTTTGGGCCGGGAGGCATTACCTAGAAATGTAAGTGCAGCATGATCATCTATTCACTCAGCAAACAGTTACTGACATCTACAATCTCTGAGACTGTTTCAGGCTCCGGAGATACAGCAGTGAGCAAATCACAGTCACTACCAATGTGCCTACATTCTAGCAGGGAAAACAAAACATTTACAATGTGTCACCCAAAAACTTAAAAAGCAAAGCCTCTTCCGTTTAACGTCTCCTACACTGTTCAGGGGGTGGGGTCCGCCATCCCGGCTTCTGGCATTAAAATATGCTAATGTTCATGGGGCCAGGTAGAAATCTGAACTTGGGAAAACGGTGCGGGGGCCTCAGAACTGGAGATTGAAATGCCTGGGCTGGAGTCCTTCTGCCACTGAGTTCACATCATTTCCCAGTTTCCACAGGCTTCTTTTCGCTCCCAGAATAGAATCTAACTCCTCGACATGGACTTCAGGCCCCACGTGATCTGCTTCTGCTACTTCTCCACTCATACCTTTTATTCCCTCTCTCTGATCCACTGGCTTCTTTCCTGTTCCACACATACAGAGCCTATTCCCACCTCAGGGCCTTTGCACCTGCTGGGCCCTCCACATGACTGCTCTTCCTCAGATACCCACGGGGCTGCCACATTCACTTCCAATGTCCGCATTTTTAAGAGGTCTTTCCTATCTAAATGGACAGTCGATATGCTATTGTCTTGCCCTTCTGCTATGGACTGAACGTTTGTGTCCCCCCAAAATCCATGTTGAAATCCTAACCCTCCATGTGATGGTATTTGGACCTGGGGCCTTTGGGAGGCGATTAGGTCTTGAGGGTGGCACCTGTGAATGGGATCAGTGCCTTTACGAAAAGACAGAAGAGCTTTCTCTCTCTCTGTGCCTCTCTCTGTGCCCCCCCCCCCCGCCCGTCCCTCTCCCTCTCTGCCCTCCACCATGGGAGGGCACAGCAAGGAGACAGCCATCTGCAACTGAGGAGACGGGTCCTCACCCAGAAGTAAATCTATTGGCACCTTGACCTCGGACTCTGCAGCCTCCAGAACTGAAGTAAGTGCTTGTTGTTTAAGCCACCAAGTCTATGGTAACTTGTGGCAGCAGCCAGAAAGGGCTAAGACACCAGCTTTCAGCTTTTCCACCCAGCCCACATCACTCCCTGACACGTTATCTGCACTCGCTGGCCTCTGTGGCCTGTCCTCCTTCTCTAGAACATCAGCTTGTGAAGGCTCATCCGGGGATGACGAATACCATTCAGCAGCTGGAACTCAACGTGCCCACTCTCCTCACCTCCTGCCAGCTTTCCATGTGGCTGTCCAAAGGTGCTTCGAGAAGGTATCTCTGATGCTTACCACTACCACCACCACCCCCCCGCCCCCCGCCACGGCTGTGAAATCTTCGCCAGCTTCTCTCTCCTCTTGGAATAACGATGTAACTTCCCAAGGTGGCCTGCAAGTGCCTGGGCCTCCCTACCTTCACCCTCACCCTTCAAATAGCAGAGTCTTCTGCGGCATGTTTTTCAGACTTTATATTCGCTCCAGTCCCTCCTGCCACAGGGCCTTTGCCCAGGCTACTCGCACCACCTGGGACACTCTTCTCGCCTCATCCAGTCACCACCTTCTCGTCCTCATATGCCAGCTTCTGTCCACGTCCTCAGGCAACCTCAGACCTCCCCGACGGGTCAAAGCCCCTATCACCTACTCTCACAGTGCCTGTGGTTTCACAGGACTTAGTATAGGAATTGTATTTTTATTTAGGTGACACTTTTTCTCGTGTCTGCCCCCCTCTTCTGGACTGTAAGCTCCACGTTAGCAGAGAGACTACTGCTTTTACTCCCTGTTGTACACTCAGAGCCCAGCACATAGTAGGCTTTCCAGAAATGCATGAACAAATAGCTAAAGGAACATGATTTTCAAACAAGCTACTTAATGCTTAATGAGCCCCAAACAGTAATAGCAGTATGGGGGGGGGGGGGCATTGATGAGATAAAACTTAAAAGTTAGGAAGATGCTTTGTAAAATGCAATGGGTAGGGTTGCACAAATTAACTGGTTACTTAAAGACTCGGGCCCAAGCATCTCTACACCTCCCCTCTGACCCAATGAATCTGAAGGCTTCCAGAAGACACCTGAGCCCAAATACCACTTGTGCTCAGTTTCCTTAGCAGACTTTTGCTCTATTAAAAGTCAGTATATCAGGGGCGCCTGGGTGGCTCAGCCGGTTAAGCAGCCGACTTCGGCTCAGGTCATGATCTCGAGGTCCGTGAGTTCGAGCCCCACGTCGGGCTCTGTGCTGACAGCTCAGAGCCTGGAGCCTGTTTCAGATTCCATGTCTCCCTCTCTCTGACCCTCCCCCGTTCACGCTCTGTCTCTCTCTGTCTCAAAAATAAATAAACGTTAAAAATTAAAAAAAAAAAAAAAGTCAGTATATCAGAGGCTCTCCTCACCAACCCAGCAGGTTGGGCATTCACCACGTGTTCTAAGTGCTTTGTACAATGAACGCATTTAGCCCTTGCAGGCTATCATTATCCTCGTTGTACAGAGTGGGAAACTGAGGCATGAAGCAGCGAGAGCACTTTCCAACATACACGTAACTAGAAAGTGGTGGATTCGGGGTTTGAACCCAGGCCTTCAAACGCTAGTCCCTGCAACCATCATGCAGTAGGGCGGAACCCACGCGCAAATGATAAACAAGGAAACTGAGGCCCAGACAGGGTTAGTCACACGTTCTACCTGACTCCCAACCAGAACTCAGAATATGAGACCAGTGTCCAATGCCCTAGCCAATGGGGACCCCCAACCCATCACCATGCTATCCTGCCCAGCACACCAGGATCCCAGGGCCCTCCCAATGCCCCAGCGAGGCTGCACCTATGGGTGTGTTTCACCTGCACTCCTGGGTATACGTTTGCATCTGTGCTGGGCCATTCCTGTGACCTGCCCAGGTGCCTGTCCCTGGTGTCCCCACCCGTCATGTCAACCTTGGACTGTAATTCAACTCCATCAACATTCACCAAGATTCTACCGCACGTAACTGGGCAGAGAGGGAGGGTTACAGTCAGGCCTGTGTTCAAATAATTCATTCCTTCACTCCTTCATTCATTCGTTCAGTTGTGGAAGCCTGGCCAAATGATGGGGCTTCCTGATACACTCGGGGTACCAAGGAGAACCCAAGAGAAAGGGACGCTGCCATCAGCAACTCAGAGCCACTAAGACACTAATCACATGAACAGACAAGAGAACTGGCTTGCAGTGATGGAAATCAGCAAGGTGATGTGGCAGGAGGAAACTGAGTGGAAGGTTGGAGAGATCTTTAAAACAGGGCTGGGATCGGTCCCGGACAAGTTCCATGCCTTTGTGCAAGTCTCTTAACCCTGCGAGCCACGGTTCCCAAATCCATGAGTGGGGACGGTAACATCTCTGCATATGTATAATGGTCAGAAATGAAAGCTACGCTTTTGTTAAGCCAGGTACTAGGCATTCAAGTGTGAACAGGACACTGTCTGCAGCCCAGAAGGGGAGACAGACCACAGGAAGGCGTGTGGCACCAGCATTAAAGGGACACCACAATCAGTCCCCTCTGGAGCCCTGCCCCCTGCTCCTCCCAATGCAGCCTTCTATGCCCAGTCCAGGCCTGTTCAGCCCCCACCAGAACTGGCGAGCTCTCCAGCCCCAGCCAGCCTGGCAGCCAACCAGAAGAAAGGCACCAACCTCCTCCCACCTCGCTGGGTCACCGAACAAAGAGGAGACAGAGGCAGATGGGTGCACTTTCGGCCCCTTCCTTGGTTTTTCTCTCTTGCCCCAGGCCAAAAAACCAGCAAGGAGAACCTGCTGAGAGTCCTCACAGGAAGAGGCCAGACGTTGGCAGAGATGGATGTCTTCATGAAGCCAGGCTGCCATGAGAGCCGAGATTAGCAGGGCGACGGGGAGACAGGGCTACGTCCCGTCTGACCAAATCATACTGCTCCAGAGACAACGGCCCGTCATTCTCTGCCTTCGGGCTGCGTCGGTGATCAGGGCAGCTTAGCAAATTGGGTCAAAACCGACCCAGATATGATAGAGCCAGGCTCTGACGGGGGAGGAATCATGATTTGTTGGCTACTGGTCAAGGTCAAGAGACAAAGGAGTCACTCATCTTTTAATAGCCCCAGGTGGGAGAAAACGGGTATATCGATTTAGCAGGTTTGCTGGCTTGTGGCCTTCTTAAAGACGGCCCAAATCAAGGCAGTCCTGGCATCGGCACTACACTCATAAGCGCACACACACACACACACACACACACACGCACACACATACAAACACACATGCGTTGCATACAAAGAGATATAAACATGTGTGTATAGACACATGCATATGTATATAGAGTAGAGACACGCGTATTGTACATAGACATATGCAAACATTTATACATAAATACACACGTGTGTCTGTGTAAAGATATACATGCATATAAACAGAGGGACATATGTATATACAAAGACACACATACATATAGAGACAGACATACAGATATGCACACAAACATACACCTATACAGACAGACATGTACATATGCAGGTGCTGGTGTCATATTCTACATCGGTATCTCCTCAACTTCCATCGTTCGGACACCATCTTTGTGATTTTTGCTGTGGGCGCAAACCACCTATTTTATTAGCAACATGATACCTTTTTTAAATTGAGTTGGGTTTCATCTCAATCAATTTATTCTGAAAGACAGTCAGTGAAAAACCAGCACCATTCACCATGACACAGAGGCAGCCATAAAAATAAATACAACGGATACAAGATAATGCTGGAAGATCCCAGCTGGGGACAGGAGCCTCAGTCCCAGATCTACCAATGGTTTGTTAAGAAGGGAGGGCAAGGGGCGCCTGGGTGGCTCAGTCGGTTAGGCGTCCGACTTCGGCTCAGGTCATGATCTCGCGGTTCGTGAGTTCGAGCCCCACGCCGGGCTCTGTGCTGACAGCTCAGAGCCTGGAGCCTGTTTCAGATTCTGTGTCTCCCTCTCTCTGACCCTCCCCCATTCATGCTCTGTCTCTCTCTGTCTCAAAAATAAATAAACGTTAAAAAAAAATTAAAAAAAAGAAGGGAGGGCAAAAGCTGGGGCAGGAGGTGGGAAACCTCCAAGTAAGACCTTCTCCTTGACCTGACCTGGAAAGAACTGGGCAAGAACTGAAATGGGGGTCTGTGATTGCGCCGATCTAATGTGGTGCTGGCCTAAGCCCCTGCCTTCATCTCGGGAAGCACCTGTCTGCAACCTCCGCTGGGGGAAACGGGCCGCGGGCACATCCCCAGGGATGTGTCGGGTGGCGCATCCCAAGGGGTTGAACCGGTCCGAGTGTCACTCGCATCAATTACCCAGCGACGCGTCCTCCTACCATAATCGTCCTGAAACTCCTTCAGGGGCTCCCCCGATTAAGTCTGAGCTCTCCTGGCTTTAGAATCCTTTACAACTTGACAACTTCTTTGGCTTTGTCCTCACTTCCCACCGTGTGCCTGTGCTCATTTCCTCTCCTCTTCATGTGCTCCGCCCCCAGGCAAACAGGCCGCTCCGCTTCCAGACACACATCTCAGGCTTCCACACCTCCCTGCCTCTGCACCATCTGACGTGTCCTTCCCTGCTCCTCCTGAAGCCCTGCCCATCCTCCAAGGTGCATCTAGAAGGCCACCTCCACTGGGAAGCTTCCCCTGCCTCCTCCCGGGTCTCACATACCCTAGGCCAGTGGTTCTCAAACTTGGGCATCTGGCAGCACCACTGGGGGTTTCCAGTGCGGGAGGTCTGGGGAACTTGCACTCCCAGGAGATGCTGCTGCTGCTGGTCTGGGGACCACACTTGGAGAACCAGTGCACTAGGTAATTAATACATTTCCGCGGAATTTAATTTCCTTTCTGCCTCCTGGTTCAAGGTGAGAGTGGCAACCGCATGGTTGGTCAGATCCCCCTGCTGACAACCCCTCGCTTGTGACCCTGAGGTCTGAGGGTCTCTCTGAAATACACCAGGACCTCCTCTGTTCGTAACCACTCTGCGTGCCCTGATATATTCATTCCTGGGGCTCACACAGCAAAGATCCACCAACTGAGTGGCTTAAACAACAGAAACATATTCTCTCACAGTTCTGGAGGCTCGAAGTCCAAGGTCAAGGTGTGGGCAGGGCTGGTTCCTCCCAAGGCTGGGAGGGAGAATCTGCTCCAGGCACCTCTCCTGACTTCTGGGAGCCTCAGAAGTTCCTTGGCCTTGTAAACGGCACTCTCCCATATAGGCCGTAATAAAAATATCAGTACTCGCTTATTTTTAATTTAAAAACAATTTTTTTAATATTCATTTTTTTGAGAGAGAGACAGCGAGCAGGGGAGGGGCAGAGAGAGAGAGAGAGAGGCAGACAGAGAATCGGAAGCAGGCTCCAGGCTCTGAGCTGTCAGCACAGGGCCCGATGCGGGGCTTGAACTCAGGAGCCATGAGATCATGACCTGAGCCGAAGTCAGACGCTCAACCGACTGAGCCACCCAGGCTCCCCAGTACTTCCCTGTTTTTTAAAAAAAACTTTATGTGTCTTCACATCATCTTCCCCCTGTACATGTCTGACTCTGTGTCCAAATTTCCCCTTTTTCTAAGGACACCAGTCATTTCGAATTCAGGCCCACCCTCATGACCTCATGTGAACTTGATTCTCCCTGTAAACACCCCATCTCCAAATGAGCTCCCACCTGGGGTCCTGAGGGTTAGGACTCCTACATGTTTTGGGAGGCTGGGGGACACAGGGGGACCCATGATACCCCATCGGGTCACCTCCGATCCCAGGGGACCCATGCTGTGGAGACAAACAACTCACTTGCCTTGATGACACATCATCACACAGGTGTCCCTTGTCACCAGTCCAAAGCATCGGGGTTTGGGCGACTGGAGAATTCTGCTCGGGTTAGCAAAACTGAACTGTTCGTGTCATTGTGCAATGCGCTGACCTGGTTGGTAACTTAAATGAAAGGGTGCTGGCAGCCATGCAAAACGGTGGATGCACATCTCACCAATGCTTGTCTTTCCAGAGCTTTCTTCTTGAAACATAAAAAAGACCCTGTTATGTAACTGCGTTCCGCTGCACTGAGTTAACTGAGCCGATTCTGAGCCCTTCTGTGGAGGCAATGATTGCCTCCGGCTTGCCTGAAGTGAGGACCCCTGGCCTGGGCCAGCCCCGCCCCCTCCAGCTCACCTGCCTGTCCATGTGCAGAGTGATCTAAAACCAAACTTGACCCTGACACTCTCCTGCTGAGAACGAGTTAGGAGACCCCCCACCCTAAGATAAAGTCTAAACTGCTTAGCAGGACGGTCAAGGGTCTTCCTTCACCGGCACAGGACAGCCTCTCCTCCCATTTCCAAGCCCTTCCCCACACTGGCCAGTCCTTCCAGAAAGACCCAGCTCCCTGCAGCTCCTCTCACATTACCTGGAATGCCTCTCCCTCCTGCTTTGCCCAGACCGGGGTTTCTCAACTTAGCACTGTTCACATTCAGGGCTGGTAATTCTGCCTCCTGAGGGGCTGTGCTGTGCCTTAGAGACCAGCGGCAACTCCTCCCCAACCCCAGTATTGACAAGCAAAGATGTCCCTAGACATTGCCAAACATCCCCTGGCCTGGGTAATTCCAAGTGGTCCTTTAAAAATCAGGGCCGTGTCACCTCCTCCAGGAAGCTCTCCAGGCCCCAGGGTGCAACGTCCTGTTCTCACTGTGTCCAGCACACTGCTAGGTGTTTACTTTGGGTCTCCCCCTAATCAGAAGGAACCACGTCTGCTTCTATTTTGCGGCCCTGGTGCTAAGAGGGTGCCTGCCCAGCGGGAGGCAGATGCCATTTGTATACCAAGCAAATGAAAGACCTGGAAGGGGGGGCAGGTCCTGCCCACCCCTCCCCCCACCGCGCCCCATGCCAGGACTGAAAGAGGTCGCACGGCGTCTGGGACGTTTCTTCTGAGCTGTTCTCATGCTCCCCACTCAAAGGCAAGTAAGGAGCTACCTACCCGAGCCGACACCAACCAGCTCTCTATTCCCGGGGCTCAGATAAAGGTTGCCTCGTTGCAACCACACTCACTAGGTTTTCTTTTCTTTTCCTTTTTAAACTTTCAAAGATAGGGCTGCTTCTTCTTCTCTTTTTTTTTAAGGCAAGAAGCTGAAGTCTCCAAGGCTTTTGCTGAGGCTAATCTCCCCAGATGCAAAGATGGGAGCAAGGCTTATCAACGCTGCCACCTACAGAGTGGTGTGACGGCAGCCTTGAGCTCCACCGGAGCAGGAACAGGCTGGAGGGGCCAGGTGAGGGCCCTCCAGGACCGGGGTGCAGGGTCAGCGCCAGGGAGGTGGGGGGGGCGGCTCCTGGCCCCTCCACTAGCAGGAGGCGACTGTCTCACAGAAGAGCTCAGAGAACAGGGCGCTGGGCAGAAATTGTCTCCTCTTGGCCACGAAGATGTTGGGCTAAGAGGGGGAGAGAGAGAAGAGCTCTTTCTCCACTCACTCAAAGGAAGGGGGGGCGCACACACACACTCATACAAAGCCAGATTCACACACACACACACACACACACACAGAGGCCCGCACGCATACCACACATTGCAGGCAAAGCACAACACACGTTTGCACACACGTTCACACGGACACACGGAGACACAGAGGGCACTCACGCACTCGTGCCTCTGGTTGTCTTTACATCTGCCTCTGTTCCTCAGGAGGTCATTCTGGAGGCTGAAATACAGCCATGGGGGGGGGGGTGCGGGGACACAGCCGGGAGGCCCCACACTGCTTCCAGGTGAGGCGTCCAGGCCAGGTAAGCTTCCCTTCCGCCTCAGGTTGTTGGTGGTTTGGGTCTGGGTTGTGGTTGCAGCAGAGGGTTTTCTCTGTGCTTCCTGTGAGCCTTTTCCAGCCTCTACACCCGATGCCAAAGCATCTTGACAAACTGATCAAGGGTGACGCCTTCTGTCCTCCCTCCGGTGCTCTATTCCCATACCCGAGTGAGCTCCAAGGGAGAGGCTGGGGTTCCAGGTGTTAATTAACAACAATGAATGGGTTTTTACTTCAATAAACCTTATCATCTTTGTAATTAAAAAAAAAGTGAATTCACTTTTTAAGACCTTGCTTCTGCCACGAGACCATCCCAGTCTTACAAGCTAATTCTTCGAAGCTAATTGTTCTAACAACCAAGCCTACAAAAGCTGGAACGCAGACTAGGAACTCCAGGGGGAGAGATGTGCAAAGTAAATCTTAATCAGTTTTGAATCCTATTTCCAAATCCACTGGGTGGGGCGTGGGCTTGGTGATCAGGGAGACTCTTCAGTAAAGGTTCAATAAAATGACAAATTCTTTTGTAAAGAGATTACTCACTGCTGTACCTACTCCCTAAAATGAAATTATTATATAAAAAGCCTGACTTTGAACAAGCTAGCCACGTTTCTCAAGGCAAGACGCTGGCCCCCAAGCTGGCTGAAACACAATCTGAGTGGAGCCTCTTAGAGGCTACTGGTCCTCTGGGGAGTCACTTTATGCCTCCGAACTTGTTCTTTCATCTGTAAAATGGGGATAATATTGCCTCTCCCAGAAGTGTCATAAGGGTTAAAAATATGCATGTGCTGTGTGTGGTATATATTAGGTATTCAATAAATGCTAGCTAACACCTTTGGTATCATCACGATCCTCACCAACCCCAACCCCATCTCTGCCAGTAAATCTACCAGTTTAAAGCCTATCTCCTCCATGAAGTCTCTCCATGAAGGTGCTTATTCGAAGTAAGCCAGTTCCTTCTATAATCTACACCCACCCTTTGGGGCTTTATCTGTCCCTTTCCTGGGACCCATTTAGCTTTCTAGATTGTGCTACAGTCCCCAGTATGTCTTACCAGAATTACCGGGGTCTGTGCCTAACTCACCCCCACGGCTCCCTCGGCACCCAGAACGGTGAGATGCACATGAGCACTCCATGTGGGCCACTGAGTCAGCAGTGGTAATGGCATGGCAAACAGGGTGGCTGGTTCCCCGACGTGCACTCCACCCCTGACCAGCAGACCACTGTTCTAAGACAATCATGGGGTTTCTGTTGCATTGCCCATGTGGTAGTTTTAAAACATGTCCACAAAATATTCACATACTGCTCCCCCTTCAGAGGGCAGAGCCGGATCCCCTCCGATGCGGTCAGTGATTCACTTTTCATAGACAGAACGTGGCAGAAGTGACAGTCTGGGGCTTCTGAGATGAGATTCACAAAAGCACTGTGACTCCCTTCTCTCTCTCATTCTGAGGGAAGCCAGCTGCCATGACACGAGGACATTCAAGTAGCCCCCGTGAAAAGGTTTCCCAAGGGAAGAAGGGAGGCCTCCTGCTAACAGCTGTGCGAACAAGCCATCTTGGCAGCAAGGGTTTCCACCCTGGTCCAACCCCTAACCAACTACAACCCTAACCAATGCACCAACCTCAACTTCATGAAATACCCAAGCCAGACTCCACCAACTAAGTTGTTCCCGGATTCCTAACCCACAGAATCTTGAACGTAATAAATGTTTGTTGTTGCAAACAGCTAAGTTTGGGGATTGCTTGTTACGCGTCAATACCTAGCTAACACAGCCCATCAGTACGTGGTTCAGGAAGTTGATCCAGTCCTGGATGATACACTTAGAGGAAGCTACTGAGGGAGAGGGGTCTGCAGAAGCCTATTTACTCACTCCTCAGGGGGCCACAGGAAGATAAAGTCTCTCTTCTGCTACGAGATGTTTGTGTCTGGATGTGATGTCGTTTGGTACCAGAAATCCATTGGTCCCAGCTTGTGAATGGAGCCAACACCAAGGATGGCCGGACAGAGAGAAGGAAGGAAGCTGGGTTCTTGATGATGACAGTGAACCACTGGGTCCACCAACCCCAGAAGCCTGATCTACTCCAGTTTCTGGTCACGTGAGATAATAAACTGACACACTGTACAAGCTACTTCAAGTAAACACACTCCAACCCATTCAAAGAGCTACATGTAATCCCTACCTGTATTTTACATTAAATACTATTCTTGACACTTCCCACAGATTATTTCTAATCTCCCTAGGATCCTGCAAGTGAGGATCCTTATCCTTATTTTAAAGATGAGGGGGGTGCCTGGGTGGCTTAGTCAGTTAAGCGTCTGATCATTATGTCGGCTCAGGTCACTATCTCACGGTTTGTGAGTTCGAGCCCCGCGTTGGGCTCTGGGCCGACAGCATGGAGCCTGCTTGGGATTCTCTCTCTCCCTCTCCTCGGCCTCTTTCTCTTTCTCTCTCTCTCTCCCTCCCTCTCTCAAAATAAACTAATAAACATTTCGTTTTTAAGATGAGGAAATTGAAGCCCAGAGAGGTCAAATAACTTGTATGAGGTTCACACAGCTAATGAGAGGCACAGCTGGGATTCAGCAATTGCCCGTACTGAAACTCCAGGTCTATGTTCTTCCTGACATACCATGGCGATGAGCACACAGAATGCGAAAACACTTCTCCAAGATTCACCCAGACGGGCAGCTAGGACTACGTCAGCAGCAAGACTGAGCCTTAAGTGCTAACTTCTTATCTTTGTGTGCAGCTGAACTCTGCCCTCTGCCATGCTGCCTCCCAGAGCTGCACAGGTCTTGATGTGATTCTCCGCTTCTCACTATATAAGGTATTATTTCTCAATACCCTCCAAAGACACCACCTACCTTCAATGATCTCAGCTGGGTACGCTTCTGCAACCACCGCAGCCCACAGAAGGCTCCCCACTCTGAAATCCTACTGTATGAAAACCGGAACCACATCGTTTCATGCTGAAAGGGTTTTCAAATTGCTTCAAGCATGCAAACCTGCCTCCATCACCCGAGCTGTCTGCTTCGTAAGATCAGATTGCTGTGCAGAATGCTTCTCGCGTTTGGCTTCCTATGTAGGTGTCAAAGTATTAGGCATAATGTGGGTACCTAATATACGTTTTCACACTGTCTGATTGATGGAAAGCGGCTGCAATATTTTTTAAATCATGTCTACATGGCTTTTTTGCTGCATCAGAAACTCTAACCTGCCTGCCCTCCTTTATGTTCTCTCCCCTATGCCTTTGCTCAACCCTTGTGAAGTCCTTCGTAATACCATCCTCAACCCCCAAATCAAGTTATTTTCCTTCTAGGCTATCATTGTATTCTATATATCTTTAATAAAGCAAGAATTGTATTACTTGGGACACCTACGTGGCTCAGTCAGTTAAGCATCCAACTCTTGATTTTGGCTCAGCTCATCATCTCATACAGTTGTTAGATTAAGCCCCACATTAGGATCTGCACTGGGCATAGAGCCTGCTTGAGATTCTCTCTCTCCGGACTCTCCCTCTGCCCCTCCCCACTCATGCTTTCTCTTGAAAGAGAGAGAGAGAGAGAGAGAGAGAGAGAGAGAGAGAGAGAGAAGAAAAGAGAAGAGAGAAGAAAAGAGAAAAGAAAACAATCCTATCACTTTATGATTATCTGCCCTTGAAAAGCTCTTGGTGAATCAGGTATGTGAAAACCACAATAACAACAACAACAACAACAACAACAACAACAACATATTTTCAATTCCCCAAGTACCAAAGGTTGATATTTAGTAGATACTTAATAAATGTTGGTGAAATGAATGAGCACAGTTATGATTCAAATGACATCCACTGTCTGCTGTGTTTCTGTATCAGTTACCACCTGTCTCAGACCACTACACTGTAGTTGTATGTTTGAGACTGTCTCATTGGACCCAGTTTCTAAGAGCAAAAAAAAAAAATCCTTTTCACCACTGTGTCTCTAGAGTCAAGTGTAGGGCACAAGGCAAGCATTCAAATGCTTGTACATAAACGTATCATGGTTATTACCTGTTTCATTAAATGTAAATGAGTTATCGTCCCTCAACTGGTGACCAGTGGATTACTGGACAATACAAAGAAAATGGTCTTGAATTAAAAATTTACTACACACAATAACCTGGTGGAAATAGTTCAACATTTTTAGGAAACTGTTTCGGAGGGAGCAGTTGATGGCATAAACTTCCTGAGTTGGTGACAGCTCCTTGCCAATTGGCCAAAGTCTTTCTTTCGTGGTACCTTTCATCACAAGGTAGCAAACCTGGCTCAAAGGTCTCTGATAAGGCCTGCCTATGAAAATGTATCTCAGGAGTTCAACACCACAGAGCGGCATCTGAAAAAATACAGATAACCCCCTGCCAGGAAATTATTATTTCCTTCCCTGACAAAGAAGCAAGTTAAAGATGTTCTGCCTTCCCGTTACGCTCACCAGGGGTCTCTAGCTGGTTTGGGGCCTAGAGCAGGCTTCATCTCTGGCCTACTGGAAACCGGTCGGTACTACTCAGGCTGCAGAAGAGAGAGGTTCAAAGTGGGACACAGCTTCACCATCAATTAATCCTGACTGATCTCCTGCCAGAGGTGACGTCCTATCTCCGGGGTCTGGCAGCAAGCCTGACGGAGATAAGAAATGCCAGACTGGGTCAGACCAATGGCCCGTTCGGGCCACAGCAATGTCTGACAGAGGCATCCAGAGATGTTGTGGAGACAAAAACTGTATGCATCTCCTGTGACATCAGTCATCAGAAATGTGCAAAGTCCTTCTGCAGTAGACGATCCTGGTGGCCCATCCAACTTCCGTGCCTCCCTTCTCCATGCTGACGGAGTCCCCGTTTTGTTCAGGCGTCCATGCCCCTGCCACGAAGCTTGGGATTAAATCCCTCTTGCCCCACACCAGGGTATCTCAACCTCTGCACTACTGATATTTTGAACCAGATAATTACTTGCTGTGGGGACTTTGTAGGACTGTGCATGACAGGATATTTTGTAGCAGCCCTGTCCCTTCAGGCTATCTACTGGGAGCAACCCCCAGCCCCCAACACCAGCTGTGACAGCCAAAAACACCTGTAAACACTGCCTTTAGGGGAGAGGGAGACCAATTCTCCTCCAGCTAAGAACCACTGCTCTAAGCTAATATGGCAGCCCCGTTGCCTTAGCCAGCCACTGGTCGAAGGGTGAACTTGTGATCCAGTTCTGACAATGAACCGTGAAGGAGGAAAGTCATCTGAAGGCCCTCTTATGACCACCCTGTGGTCATAATGCAGCCAGTGAAAAGGACACAAAAGTTACTTTTTAAAAAAAAATTTTTTTTTAACATTTATTCATTACTGAGAGACAGAGACAGAGCACAAGCATGGGAGGGGCAGAAAGACGGGGAGACACAGAGTCCGAAGCAGGCTCCAGGCTCTGAGCTGTCACCACAGAGCCCGATGCGGGGCTCGAACCTACAAGCAGTGAGATCATGACCTGAGCCGAAGTCGGACGCCTAACCGACTGAGCCACCCAGGCGCTCCCAAAAGTTACTTTTTAAAAACCATGCTTCCCAATTCACTTAACCAATCTGAGGGTCACCACTTCTCCAGACTTTCTGTTATTTGAAATAAATGTCGTTATTGATAGAACAAATTTGAATTGGACCTTCGTTACTTGTAGCCAAAAGCATCCTAATGGATATACCTTCTTATCTTGTCCATAACGAACCCACTTTGCCTCACTCACTCATAAGTAGATCCAAATGTCACCCTGGGATGCACTCAAAAGCCATGTAGAATAAAGGGCCCAGGATGCTGCATTAGTAAACACAGTGCAATCTGTAAATGTATCAAGCCAAGAGGCACACCTCAATATTATACAATGTTATATGTCAAATATCTCAGTTAAAAAAAAATTTTTTTTAAGGAGTCCTGGATTCTGAGTCAGACAGAGCTGAGTTCAAGCACCAACTCCACATACAGCTCTGGCATCTCCAGAAGTCACTTAATTTCCCACCTCTTTATGACAGTGGTAACACCATCAACTCTGCACTCCTTTGGGATCTTATGATGGCCACATGAGATAATGCATATAAATATGCCTGGCGAACTCTACATTCTTCATGAGCACATTTTCTTCTCAATCCCTGCCATGCTATGCACTCATCATCCAACATTCAGACATTCAGCCGACATGTATGAATAAAGCCTGACGGTATACTAAATAACCCCTGGGCACATCGGTTTCCCAGAGCCAGCACTGTTGCCGTTTTGGGCCAGATACTTCTGTGTGGTACGAGGCTGTCTTAAGCACTGTGGGATATCTAGCCACCTCTCGGGCTCTAGATGCTGGTAGCCTCCACTCCCCCAGTCATGACAACCCAAGATGTCTCAGGCATTGCCACATACGGGACGTCTGTCTCTGAAAGACAGAATCGCTCCTCATGGGAAACCACTGGTGTGGATGATGATGGTGACATACGGATGAAAAGATTTGTTCCTTGACCTCAAGGAACTTACATTCTTGTGTAAATCGTCATGTATTTTCACACTGCAAAACCACCATAACCATTACTTGGTAGCAGATAGATCACAGATCTAGAATCAAATGCCGATTCCACTCTCTATCAGCCCGAGGCGTTACTGTCTAGGTCTCAGTTTCCCCACCCAGAAAACGGGGGTAACAAGGCCTACCCCTCTGGATCATTTTCAGACTTCAATAAGATAGTGTGTGCAAAATGCCTAACAAAATGCCCAGCATACAATTAGTACTCGATACACGTTGGCTTTGCTTATTATTATGTTCTTGGTTCAAAAATTGGTGGCTGGTTTTGGGAATGAGGACTTAGCTCTTGTCAACTTTCTTTACTTGGTCCTGTGACTTTACAGACCTGGGTCCCACACCTGACAAAACAGATGTTGGTGGTCCCCTGAAGGTCTTACCATCTCAGCAAGGCTGGCTTGATTCCCATCAGCCAGTACCTGCCTCTTTGCCAGAGGGCAACCCTGTAGATGTTGGGCCCCCATTCCCCAGATCCTCTGACCCCCATGCCTACTCCACCCTGGAACAGCTTTTAAGTGAGGACTGATAATGGCTGTGAGAGTATAAATACCCCCACTTATCCCCCTTTTTCAGCAAGGATAACTCTCAAGCATGTGCTTTACATGGATTCCCAGAACTTCCCCGCAGGATTCAGTTTCACATGCCCACCACACTATCTGGCTTACGAACATACCCCTCCCTGTATCACCTCTACTCTCCCCTGCTCTCCTCGGCATGCCCCAGATGAACAGCCGCACACGATCTTCAGTCAGGGTCTGTTTCTAGGGGGAACGCAAATAAGACTCTCTTCCTTGAGTTTCGTGATTAAGAGTCCAGCCTCTAGAGCTCTACCATCTGGTTAGAATCCCACTTCCAACATTCATTAGTTCCGTAGCCTTGGGCAAGCTATGTAACCTCTCTAGGATGCCATTTTCTTTATATAAAATGGAGAACATAAGACCTACTTCACAAACTTATTATGAGGACAAAATGGGTTAACATTTGCTAAACACCTAAAACAGTGCTGGATAACTCGTCAGCCCCACATAAGTAGTTATTCCTTTAAACACCTTCAGAATGAATCTCAGTCTCCTTGGCGGTCTGGGTCAAGTTTCCTTCCCACCATCTGAAGCCAAACACATGAGGATTGTTTAAGAATCTGATTTTCAAACACAGCCAACAGCAAGTAGGTAGCTTCTCCCATTTGCCCCAGTCATCGTTGGCGGAGACATATGTGGGGACATGTTGCTTGCAAACTGCCTGGGTTTCTGAACTTCAGTTAACACTCAGGAAATGTGCCCGGCAGGATCTGCATGTGCTGAATAATCCCTCCCACCGGGGAAACAGACTCCTGCTATCAGTGTGCCTGGAGGCTGACACACCCCAGCACTGTGCCCTGAAGACGTGGGCATTTATTTCTGGGGTGGTGGACTGGTCCATACTGCAAGACAGCAACACCACCACACTTAACCTTTCTTGGGTGGGCGCTGTAAGGGGCTCAAACGTCTCGATCCATGAGGGATCTGTCTCCACACTTCCTCTCTCCATGTCAACCCTGTAGGAGGTCTATCTCCCAAAACCTTTCTATGCTGCAGTTTGGGACCTCACTGCAAGCTCCAGGGCCAAGTTCCCCAAGTGTGTTTCCTGCTGACACGGGGGAAGGAGCAGGAGGCCCCTACTCCGGCCCCACCTGTCCAATATTCTGGCCTCAGAAACTGACTTTCCCTACTCTGAGCCTTCCTCCTAGTTGTTGCTATTCCAGAAGAGAGCCAAGGGGGAGGAAAATCTCTAACAGTATTTTAATTTTCTGGTATGTCATACTCCATACAGAAATAGCCCTTCCAAAGTTAAGAGTGCCTCTTGGCAAAAGCCCAGTGAATTTCAATGAACATCACCATCCAGAGAGACCAGGATTTTGTTTTATGGGGGTGTGGGGGTGACAATAAGGGGATGCATTACCTATTTATGTATTTAACTTAATTTTTAATTTTTTTAACATTTATTTATTTTTGAGACAGAGAGAGAGAGCATGAACAGGGAAGGGTCAGAGAAAGAAGGAGACACAGAATCTGAAACAGGCTCCAGGCTATGAGCTGTCAGCACAGAGCCCGACACGGGGCACGAACCCATGGACTGTGAGATCATGACCTGAGCCGAAGTCGAATGCCCAACCTACCGAGCCACCCAGGCGCCCCGTATTTAACTTAATTTCTAATCTACATTTAAGAGGGTTTACTCGGTGCCAGGCACTGTACTAGGCAGTTTACACTCATCATCTCAGCTGTCACCCCCTCAGTGAGCCCCAGTGTGTCCACCTTGTTTCAATGGGCAGCACCTTACCCAACACTCTGAGTTCCCCTTCCTGCCTTGAACTTTGTGCATCACACTCAATACCCTCCCATATATTGCATCATGTATAGCTTTTAAGTTGTTTTAAACTTCAAATTTTATTTCACTAACTTAAAATGTGAGCAAAAGGTGTACTTCAAATCTTATTAAAGTCATCTATCTAAATATGTTTACATAGAGGACAAAAAGATACAAGATTTCAGGTAACTTATTGTAGAGTCCACTGTGCATTTAAAAACAGGTTTCTTTCTCTTTTTAAAATTTTTTTTTAACATTTATTTAGTATTGAGAGAGAGAGAGAGAGAGAGAGCATGAGCATGGGAGGGGCAGAGAGAGGGGGAGACACAGAATCGGAAGCAGGCTCCAGGCTCTGAACTGTCAGCACAGAGCATGACACGGGGCTCGAACTCACGGACCGTGAGATCATGACCTGAGCCGAAGTTGGTCACTTAACCAACTGAGCCACACAGGCACCTCTCTTGTTTTCTTTTTAATATTTATTTATTTTTGAGAGAGAGAGAGAGAGAGAGACAGAGACAGAGACAGAGAGAGAGAGAGAGAGAAGAGAGAGAGAGAAGAGAGAGAGTGAGTGAGAGCACACAAGCAAGGGAGGGGCAGAGAGAGAGAGACAGAGTCTGAAGCAGGCTCCAGGCTTCGAGCTGTCAGCTCAGAGCCAAACATGGGGCTCAAACCTACCAACCTTGAGCTCATGGCCTGAGCCAAATTAACTGAGGCCCCCAGGCACCCCCAAAACACATGCTTCTTTCTTCCACAAAACCTCTGTGTTGAAAGGCAAAAAAAAAAAAAAAAAAATTCTTTCCTACTGCATAAGAACTAGATGCAAACTTTTGATGTAAATTTCCTCCACTGTCCGGTCTGCTGCTAAAGCTGGAAGAGGCACCAGACGGTCGTCGTCCAGTTAGATGACGCAAACGAAAAGCTTCCGTTTCTCCCAATACCAATCAAAAGCCTCCACTCATGTCTCCCAGTGAAAGGACACATTTGGCTCTCGTGTCAGGGCACTTCTTTCTTCCTTCTCCTTCCTGGAGACCTTGGTCACCACCTCGTGTGGTGGGGGTCCTCGTGTTTAGGTGACGTTATCATTTGCACTGCGCACGACATCACCGACTCCAGACGGGAGCCATGTAAGACGGGGGATGCCCTCTCCCTGTTTGAGCTGGACCCGACTGCCCCTGTACAGAGCACAGTCCCATTCTCTAGAGTATATTGTATTTTTCTCAAGAAAGACGTGAAATGCAACTACTGAGCATACATCTTGAACCTCTGCAGCTGCAGGATCTCAATAACCTTACTTATGGTAAGCCGCTTCCCCTCTGCGATGGTCTTCTTTTATTTAAATAAGCAGGCCACGTACAAGGGAATCCGTCCTGGTCAGTGCACAGACATCTTTACCAGGGCCGACACTGCACCAACCCAGGGCCAGCAGCAGAAACAGCGGCCCTGCTCCCGTATTTTGCTTGTCTGTTTCCCCTGATTACGATGGAGGCTCCGGGAGGACATGGAATTCTGTACGTTTTTTGTGAGTAGTGCCCAGCTCAGAGGAAACATTCAATTACTCTCTGCTGAACAAATGAATAAATCAATCTCCTGGGACCCTTCTGATAGCCCAATAGAGAAGCCAGGGCTATCATGATACCTTGCCATTTATAGCTGCTAGGCAGAATGATGCCTCCTCCCCACCCCACTTAAAGATGTACATGCCCTAATACCAGAAACCTGTGAATATGTTACCTTTCATGGCAAAAAAGACTTTGAAAATCTGATTAAGGATCTTGATATGGGAAGGTTATCCAGAATTTTCTGAATGGGCTCAAGGTAATCACAAGTGAATGTCCTTGTGGCACGAGGTTCAGAGGGAGAGACATTTGAGGACGCAATGTGGCTAGCTTTAGAGATAGGAGTCATGAACCAAAGAATGAATGCAGGGGCCTCTAGAAGCTGAAAAGGGTAAGGAAGCCTATTCCGCCCTAGTTTACAGTGAAACAGAGCCCTGCTTTTACACACCTTGATTATAACCCAGGGAGACCCATTCTGGACCTGGGTCCTCTAGATCGTGTAACTTGTATGAAACGATAGGTATGTGTCACTTTGAGCTAATACATCTGTGGTCATCCGTTACAGCAGCAAGAGGAAACTAACACACCCGCTACTCAGATGAGGAAGCCAGGACTCAGGATGCTGTCCCAGGTCCTGCAGGCAGTTAGCTGGTGGGTCACAGATGCGAACACAATCACCCCAACCCCCCAGCTCTCCCTCTTCACTACTGTACAAAATAGATCAATTGGAGCTCAGTGTACTGGTCAAATGAAAAGAAATAAACTGTGTGTAACACTCAGCTCCCGGGATGTTGGTGCTAAGAATACATCATGATCATTCACTCCGCAGTCACTTAGGCACCTACTATGCCTTCAGGGCACACTTTTCCCTCTGTGTGGCACTGCCCACCTCCCAGTGCAAGTGCCTGCAGTCAGCAGCGAAAATGTAGAAATATGAACAAGACACTGCCCATCGTGGATCTCAGAGTTTAGGGGAGCAGAGTCATAAGTGAACGGGCATAAAGTTCTGGAAAGATAAACTCCGTGGGTGCAGGGACACTGCCGTTTCAAAGAGCCTAGATCGATGCCTGACACATAGTAGGTGCTCAATGAATATTTGTTCAATGAACAGATGAGTGAGTGGAATTCAAAGTAATTTTTTATTATAAAAAGCTTTTTCCATTCAGCAAGTAACATTTCTTCTACGGTTGAAAATTTTAATATGTATGCACTCAATTCACAACACTGCATTGTCTCGTTCTTGATAGTAAAGCTGGGATAATCAAAACACCAGCAACACTGGGGCCGTGGTATTTGCTTCTGTCTCCTCCCTTCCTTTTACAGAAAGTCTACTTCCTTCTTAGACCTCAACAAACAATGTTAAGTCTGGGCATACAAGAGGTCAATGTTCCTAAGCCCTTGGGACTCACTATTCCTTCCTCAGCTACACTGAAGTATAATTGACAAATAAATTTGTATATATCTAAAGTATACAACGTGATGTTATACGTATACACTGTGAAATGATGATTGCGATCAAGTTAACAAATACACCCATCACCTCACATAGTTACTTGTTCTATCCCCCCTTTTTAACCTCAGAGTATTTAAGATCTATTCTCTTTGCAAATTTCAGGTACACGATACAGTGTTGTTAGCTCTAGTCACCATGTTTTACATTAGATCCTCAGAACTTATTCAGCTTATAAATAAAAGTTTATACTCTCTGACCAACATGCCCCCACTGGCCCCCACCCAGTTACTCTCTATTTCTATGAATTTGACTTTTTTCTATCTTCTTTTTTTAAGATTCCACATTTAAACAATACATATACAACATCTGTTTTTCTCTGTCAAGCTTATTTCACTTAGCAGAATGCCCTCCTGGTTTACCCATCAAACTATTTTTTAAAGTGCTCTGGGCACATAAAGCTGGAAGAAATTAATTCTTCCCTGGGTGTGTATATGGCTAGGGGCACAGGAAGGGGAGATAGCAGGGAATGAACCATTCAAAGTGAAATGTCCAAGATTCCTAAGATTCATCAAGGAGAAAGAGCATTCCCAGGCAGAGGAACAGCATAAGCCAGGGCTAGGAGGTTGGAAAATCCCAGAGGAAGGATATTCTGGGGCAAGTGCAACACTGGACAGGTAGCTCAAAAGGCAGGACTCAGGCTGACCAGGTCCTACCTGACCAGCCACGGGGCCAGCACAGACATCCAAGCAGAAGGTGACACAGATCGGTATTTTGTAATAAAAAGACTACTGTTAGAGCAGTGTGGACATCCTAATGATGCATTTCCATTTCTCAGATAAAAAAAAAAAAACCTTTCTTGTGTGCTGAGAGATCCCAAGCTACCTGTTTTACTGAAGACATTAGTAGGAAAACTGCAGAATCATAATGGACTGGAAAGGTAAGTCCCTGAAGGACAAAGATTGAGGCCAGAAGACATCACGCATGCTGAAAACAATGTCGTCAGGAAATTCGAGAGGTTATTAAATCTTACCGCAGAGGAAAATAACAGAAAGATAATCTTAATGATAGATGTATTCTTGTGATAATTTAAGCCATTCCCCATTTGGAATAGGAGAAAAGGAAGCAATTCTTCAAAGAGCCTATGATGTTCAATCTTTCCCTGAAGACCAGCGAGGTGGACAAAGCTATCACCACTTTATAGTTAAGACTGAGCATCCACTATGGAAAACAGCATGTAAGTTCCTCAGAAATTTAAAACAGAACTACCATATAATCCAGCCACCCCACTTGTGGGTATGAATCCAAAGGAAATGAAAACAGGATCTCGGAGAGATGTCTGCCCCCCACCCCGTTCACTGCAGCGTTGATCACGATAGCCAGATATGGAAACAACCTAAATGCCCATCAATGGATGAACGGAGAAGGAAGTTGTGGTGTGTGAATACACATACACACAGACACGTATGCACACACACACTGGAATATTATCCAGCCACAAGACAGAGGGACATCCTGCCATTTTTAACATGGATGGAGCTTGAGGATGTAAGTTAGAGAATGACAAGTGTGTATGATATAACTTATATGTGTAATCTAAAGAAGCCAAACTTGTACAAATAGAGAAAACAATAGTGATTACTAGGGGTTGGGAGGTGGGGGACAGGGGATGTGTTTAAGGCTACAAAGTTGAAACTACTGGATGAGTACGTCCTAGAGATCGAACGCACAGCAGAGTAATTACAGACAGCAATGCTGTATTATAAACTTCAAAGTTGCTGAGAGACTAGATCTTAATTCTTCCCACCACAACACAGAAATGATAAGTATGTGATGGAATCAGAGGGGTCAGCTAACAGTATGGTGGTCATCATATTGTAATATATGAACATACCAAATCAACACAATGTACACCTTAAATTTATAGCTATGTGACAAATATAAGGTACATATCAATTGTATCTCAATAAAAATACATTTTTAAAAAAGAAGAGGTTGAGCCAAA
The DNA here is from genome assembly GCF_018350215.1 of Panthera leo. Taxonomy (NCBI): domain Eukaryota; kingdom Metazoa; phylum Chordata; class Mammalia; order Carnivora; family Felidae; genus Panthera; species Panthera leo. Next base: position 32,901,107 of record NC_056694.1, on the reverse strand, counting down.
TGTACCAGATCAGAGCCAGGATATGAACCTGGGTAGTGACAAAGTTGTGCCTGCTCCACAGCTATGGCTATCCATCTCATTCAAATATTTTTTAAAAATGATAAGGCACTCAGGAATGTCAAATAAGATAGGTGAGACAGTTATGTAGAAGTTTTAAAACTCCACTGAATGACTTAAAATATGTCCCAAATAAATGAAAAGGCTATACCATACTCATGAATAGGAAGATTACCTATCAAATGCTGATTTGCTCTAAATTGATCTGTAAATTCAATACGACTCTAATCAACCAGTGGAATCGGTGGAATGTTTTATAGAATATGACAAGCTGAATTCAAAATTTATATCTGAGGATAAAGGCCAATGAAGAACAAAGGACATTATAATAAATACAAACAAGAAGGGCTTACACTCAGAAATCAAATCTTATTAAAAGCTACATGAATGCAAAACAAGCAAACCACCAAACCCGCATGAACAAGTTAGGAGGATAAACAAATAGTTCGATAGAACAAAAGAGAATCCAGAAAGAAGTGTATCACTAAGGAATCACTGAAAATTTGTGAGAAAATGTTGTCGATTTAAGTGATTCACATTTGCCAATGCGAAGTAAGTGACTCTGTGCATGAAAACTAGATCCCTCGTTCATGTCACATACATGTTCCGGATGGCATAAATATCGGAATGCAAAATGCAAACCTTTAAACTTTAAAGGGTCTACCTTTATGTCACTGGGACAGGAAATGAGTTCTTTTGAAAGATGCAAGAAGCAAAGCCCATTAAGAAAAGTGTGATAAATTCTCACTTTTTAAATTATGAGACTCAATTTATAAGTCTAAAAGACAAAGTAAAAGATTGGGATTTTAAAAATGTACAATGGAGATTTTTTTAGGAGATTCAAAGCCTAGGATCTATGATTTATTTAAAAATGCCTCCAAATCAATAAGAAAAAAAATAAGCACCCCAATGAAAAAGAAACCCAAATGGCTAAAAGACATGAAAATATGCTCAATTTCCCAAGTAAGAAGATACATGCAAATGGAAAAAACAATGACTCCATCTCACCCCTACCCTGGAAGCAAAAAGGGACAAGACAAGATTTGAAAAGAAGGCGGGAAAGGTGCATTGCTGATTCTTTGCTGTCGGACAATAAACTGGCTAAGTCATTTTGCAGAACGCACTGGCCATCTCCAGATACTGAAGATGCCCATGCCTTATCTCTCTGAAACTACCTACAGGTAGATTTTCTTGAGAACATCTCTCTTATGTGCAAGGATCTTCACTGCTTCGTTGCTTGTCACAACAAAAAGGTGCCCACCATTCGCATTATGGACGGGTAAAATTTTTACACATTTGTACCATAGATACTATAAAACAATGAAATCAACTGGAGCTAGACATAATTGAATCTCAATAACACACTACTGAGGGGAAAAAAATAAGCTGTGGGAGGATATGTAAAACACAATATGGTTCATAAAAACCTTTAAAATACTAATACCAAACACCCTCTAGGTTGGCACACACATATGGAAAGACATGTTTATCTGCTTCAAGTGAGAGGTGTCCTCTGAGGAGGGAGACAAGGAAATGGTGTGAAGGTGAAAGTGTTCAACAATATCTTTATTTGTATTTTTTAAACTGAAATAAATGTGACAAAAACGTTCACTTTTGTTAAATCTAAATAGTTGACCCATGGGTGTTTGTTATTTTATTCTCTGTCCTTCTCTGTATGTCTGAAAAAGTCTAGCACTTATAAATCTTTCCTCCTTGAACAGAAAAGGAAAAGTTTTCAAGCGCAGAGATAAGAGTACTTCTCTGAGACTTCCGAGTTCATGTACCTGGACCAATGCTAAAGAATGCTCTGAGCAGACAAAACACCTGACATCTTTGGCATCTGATGAAGTGCATCCATCTGGCACCAACCTGCAGCCCTCCTATTAAAAGAATGCTGGCAAATGCAAATCACTTCAACAGACAACATCAGAGCAGGTGCTTTTAAATTCAACTAAGCCCTTCTTCAGACAAATAAAACCTTCAGGAGAAATCAACACTCAGGGGCATCTGGGTGGCTCAGTCAGTTAAGTGTCCGAATTCTGCTCAGGTCATGATTTCGCGGTTTGTGAGTTTGAGCCCCGCAACGGGCTCTGTGCTGACAGCTCAGAGCCTGGAGCCTGCTTGGAATTCTGTGTCTCCCACTCTTTCCGCCCCTCCCCCGCTTGTGCTCTCTCTCTCTCTCTCTCTCTCTCTCTCTCTCTCTCTCTCTCGCAAATATATATAAAAACATTTAAAAAAATTTTTAAGAAAAGCAATCAACACCAAAATTTAGAATTATCAAAACTGTAACATTAATCATTGTCCAATCTGAAACAATGAGAGCAAATGTGCATACCTACTGGCATATTTATCAGATTTAAATTTTTAAATACATAATCACTAGGATATGAAACAGGGGTGTCTGTATATGTGTGTGTGTATGTATGTATACATATATGTATGTATACATATATTTAGTTCCTAAAAAACAAATTATACCCAACATGTAATTTCTTAACCTAGTTGTCCCAGATGCCAGAAGCACACTCCAATCTGCACATAAATCCAGACTGGATATCACACAAGTGAATTCACACACGCGCAAGCATATGCGTGCGTGCATGCACACGTGCCCACACACACACACACACACACACACACACCTCCTATAGAGGTTCACAGACCAGGAAAGCTTTCAGTAGTCACTCCAGTGAATTTCTGAATGCAGAAAAAACAAGACAACGAATATTTAATAAGCACTTCCTAAATGCAAAGAATCATACTAGGTAATAAAGAGAGAAGATGAACATACATGCCACGAATTCTACTATGAAGAAGTTTATAGTCTAATTGATTCATCCATACATCTATCCAACCAGCCATATCTCCACTCATTTACTCTTCTGCCCACCCGACTTTCCACTCTCTACCCACTCAATCCTACATCCTTCCAGTCATCCATACAACAACCTCTTCACCCATCCATCCTTCCAACCTTCCAATAAACTTGATCCCCTTACAACTCTCTAGTCACCTACTCAACTCCTTCCATTGAGCCACACATCCATCCCTTCAACTCTCTGACCATCTGCACTGGGTTAAATAATGTGCCCCTAAAATATTTGGAAATAGAGTTTTTACAAGTTTGATTAGTTAAGATGACATCATACTAGATTACAGTGGGCCCTAATCCAATGACTAGTGTTCTTACTAGAGAAGAAAACAGACACAGAGAGACACACACAAGGGAGATGCCATATAATAAGGGCAGAGAATTACCAAGGAATGCCAAGATTTGCTGGCAACAACTAGAGACTAGGAGAGACAAGGAAGTACCCTCCCCTAGAGCCCTCAGAGAGACAGCACCTGCCAACACCTTGAATTTGGATTCCTGAACTCCAGAACTCAGGTACAATAAATTTCTGTTGTTTTAAGCCACCAAATTGGTGGTACTTTGTTTCAGCAGCCCTAGGAATCTAATACACCACTGTTCCCATCAACTACTCTTTTCCACCTCCAACCCCTAACAAGTAACCCTTCCAATTATCCAACTCTCCACCCATCCACCCCATCCACTATTCATTCCATCCATCCATCCATCCATCCATCCATCCATCCATCCGTACTCTATTTAGGGTATATCTGCCAGGTATAGTTCTGTGTGCTAAGGTATGCAATGGTAACAATGGCAGGGGCAAGGTGTCATGAGTTTTGCCTCCCATACATGCTAACATCCACACTAATATCACTAGACGCCAAGTATAAATACAAACTAAGTAAATATCATGGCTTGCTACGCAGAATGAGCTTCAAGGGAAGTGTCCCAGCCATCCCCGCCATCCACAACACAACGTTGGCACTTAGGCCCTTCTAAAATAAAAATTCTGAAGCACCCACCAGGTGATGAGCAAAACACCCGTGTTCTCTTCTATAGAATAAAGACATTAAATAAAAAATCCCACAAATAAATACATACTCGTAAGCTATGCTAAAGTCTATGACGGATGGAGAAATCTCAATTCTGTGAAGGAGATAGCAACACTGCAGGGGCCAGTGCGCAAATTACAAATGGGAAGGCCTCTATGAGTTGGAAAATGGAACACAAACTCATAAAAAGTGACACATCCCCTCCCAAAAGGGCTTAATGCAGGACTGGGTATTTCTTGGGTTTGCCAAACATATGAGTAAGTGCTACATACTTTCAGAGGAGGAGGAATGTACTGTGGGATGCAAAGAATTCTTGGAGAAAGACCTGTCTGGACCCTGAAGGATAAACAGGACTGAAGTAATTGCAGGGGGCGGGGTAGAGGGGGTGGAGAGAGATGTTCCTGTTCTCAGTGTGGTCCTCAAAAAACAAACGTACAGAAGCTACTCATCCATTTGAAGGGATCTTGACTTTCTGAGCCAAGGACCACTTTGGCAGGCTGGTGAGGCCTCAGATTCTTACTCGGAACAAAGCGATTATGTGACTAAAAACATGTGAGATTACAAGGGAAGCCAGTTATGTCAAAACACACTCATATCAACAACGTGAGAAATGATAATAAATTTGTGCAATGTAGATGTCTGCATTAGCATGTCAAGTAAAAAGATCTATGCTGTCTACTGACGACAGTGACTTCAAAGATACGTGATCAAAGTATGCAATAATTCTAAGCTATCTGCAACGATGGTGATGTCATATGAAAATATAAGTGATGCCTCTTGGTGAAAAAAAAATCACAACTATGGTTTGTTGCTACTATCATGGTGGTAACACTATCACGGGGGTTTGTTGGTACCACTCACAATGAAACAAAAGGGAATTTTCAGTTCCAGGTGAGTGGCAATAGGTAGTTTTCCCCACATCCAGGCTCACAGATCACTGAATTCTATCCACAGGCCCCTTGGGGACCCCTGGACCCCAGGTTAAGAACCCCCAATGACGCATTTAAATATTTATTCAGTGACCCAATCGTTTCTCCACTCATTCGTTCCCCAAGTCCCAAGAGCTTAAGACATGCTTGACAATGGGCTTACGCACTAGGAACACACTGGTACAAGAAGACAAATGTGGTCTCTGCCCTCGGAAGGTTATATTCTAGGAGGCGGAAACAGTCAAGATGCAGGTAGATACACAAGAAGGCTAAAGACTGTGGTAAGTTCTGGGAAGGGAGTCCACAGGTGACATGGCAGAGATACACCGCGCTGGGGAGAGGGCATACAGTTGGCGGGAGAACCCATGAGACTTCAGCCACGCCAGAGCCTGGGCAACCGGCAGGCGGAGAAGACTGCACAACACAAGGGCCCCACGACAGGAGAGGAGAGTGGGTTCTGAGGCACAGGAAGAAGGCTCGTCCGGCTGCAGTGAAGACGGCACTAGGACAGGCAGGAGGTGAAAGCAAAGACAGATTGGCGGGACCTCGAAGACCATGGGAACAGGTTTGGGTTGCACGTGCAGGGCAGTGGGTAACCGCCAAGGTCAAGCAGAGGAATAAGAGGACCTGATCGTATTGTTTTCAAATATTTCTTTGGCTGCAAAGTGGAGTGGATGGTAGAGGGAGAAACATGACTGGCAGGAGTCACTGGCTCAGAGACACTTGTATTCATCCAGTGACAGGCAATGTGGCTTGGGTTGGGGCTGGGGCTGAGGCGAGGGAGGCATCGCGGGTACAGAATTCAAGGAAGCACTCACTCTCGGGGCCGTGCAAGTGCAGGGTGCAGTTAGCCGTGTCTTGCCCTGGTGTCAGAGATAGAAAAACATGGGCCATTTGAAGATACGTTTTGGAGGTAATGGGCAAGACAGAAAAAAAAAAAAATTATTCTGGGAACATTAAGGTCAGAAGTGAGTAATAATTTCACAAAGGAGCTTATGCAACAGTCCATGGAGGGTCCTGAATAACAGAAAAAAAAAGGAATTTTAAAGATTCTCCAGGAGCTAATGAAGACTCGTGGAATTAAAGAAATTAAATGACACGCATCGTCCTGACCAAAGGCTGTGGAGCTCCAACAGCCATTTGGGACCAAGAAGCAACTTCGATGATGTAAACCACTTGCCCAGGAACGCAACAGAAATACAGAGGGGGCCCTGATCTATGATGACACTGGGAAGCCACCAAGCCACCATGCCAGCCTGAACCACCTACCCCCAGGCTGCTTTAAGCTAGAAAGAAGTAAGCTTCTCTTTTGTTTTAGCCACTGACTTCCAGACCTGCCCGCTGGCAAACACAACTCCTAACCGATGCAGGAAGCTGCCCACAGTGCTGACCAAAACCCAAAGGAAGAGAGATCTCTCTACATACTCATTTCCGCTCACGCACTCTGCTTTACATGCAGTCAACCAGGTGTCTCCTTTTGGTTGACTGGGTGCCATCTGAAGGAGACCTTTTCCCCTGGTGCTCTCTGAAACACTCTCAAAGCCAGAGTGAAGTGACTCTGGGGCACAGAGAGGTGGTGTCGTATGATATTTGTCATCATCAACTCTGACTCGGCGGAGGTTAGCATAGGCGAAGGCACCAAAACATCACAGCGATGAAGAGAACATGGTGGAAAGGGGTTGGGGAAAGTAGGAACTGATAAGCGTCAGCTCCCACAAATGCCAGGCGTCAACCAAAAGCGAAGAAAGTAAGGTGTTGCCTCCAAAGGTGGGGACGGGGACACCTTCATGAGCAGAACACAAACAGAGCTCCAACCCAGCCCTGAATGGAAGGCATTCAGCCCATGCCTGTCATCCTGTAAAGCCATAAAACCAGCTTCTCTGCTGAAGTCAAGGAAGTTCTGCAAGGGGCTTCTGAAGCCAGCTGCTCAGTGCCCCCCATTCTATAAGTGAGGAAACTGAGGTCCAGACAGGGTAACGGCCTGACCAAAGTCCACACTGAAAATCAGTGGCACAGGACAGGAACCTGGGTCCCACGCTTACACACTTCTCTGTTGATATACCACTTCCTCACGGATCGTGAGAATCCCCTTTTACCCAAGGCGGGGTCTGCAAACCCTCCTGGAGGGGATCAAATAGTAAATTCTTTGGCTCTTTGAGCGAACTCTCAACTCTGCCATTGTTGGAGTAGGAAAGCACCCCAGACAATGGCAAATAAACGGGTGTGGCTGTGTTTCAACAAAATTTATTTACAAACACAGCTGGACTTGACCCTTGGACCACAGGCTGCCGCCCTGTGACCTAAGTCATCGTATCCATGTGGTCCCCGGATCAGCAGCATCGGCAGCATCTAGAACTCGCTAAAACTGCACATCCTCAGTCTCTCACCTCCAAACCTAATGACTCATAAATGCCAAGGGTGACATCTAGAAACGTATTTTCGCGACCCCTCCAGATGATTCTGGCCCACACCAAAGTTTGAAAACCATCAGGCTCAAACAATGTGAGCAATCACTATCCTGCATGGCCATGCCTAGTACAGAGTCTGGTGCCTGTGACAGCAAATACTAGCTTCCCACCCAAAAAAATCTATTCTCTTCTTTCTTACTGTTAGAATCCCAAGTCTCACCTGGACTTAAGAGCTACCCAGAATAAAGCCTACATTTCTATGTTTTTCAGGTTCCCGTATAGCTCGATTTTGCCGTATAACTACATTCTGACAAGTAAGGTGTAAGATAAGTAGTGAGTGGCGGCTCCTGGGGGACTCCATTAAAAGACAGCCTCTTTTTCCTCTTTTCTCTGTCTGAAATGTAGACCTCATGGCTGGAGCTCTGGCAACCATATTGAACCATGAAGTAGCCTTGGGAATAGAAGCTATCCAGTAAGGAACAACAGGAGAGAAGGAACTTTACCCTCCTCATTGTGTAGCCACCTTACAGGAATTGAGTGAGCTGTCGACAGGTTTCCTTTATGCAGAAATTAAATAAAATACTGTCTCACTTAAGCCACTGTAATTTGTGTTTTCTACCGTAAGCCACCAGACCTAATTCAACTGGCTCATTGTCCAGTGAATATTTGTTGAATGAACACATCAGCTGCAAGCAAATTAGAAGAATCTGGATTGCAAGTTAGAGAAGATTTGATTAGGAGAAACAATTCTTCAAAGCAGAATGTTGCACAGAGGCCAAAATAAGAACTGCATTTGGTGGTGAAAACATTGGAAATTTCTACACATATGGGAGCCTTCATTTCTTGCACGGCCCAAAACCAGGCTGGAAATGGAACAAAACCCCCCTCCTCAGACTCCCAGAGGAACAGGCCGCTGTATCCCTGACCCCACAGTCGCTTCACCCTGGAAGCCTTTCCTAATTAGGGCATTCCTAGCATTCTGGGGTTCTGTGTCTCAAAGCAATATGCATGGGATTGTTGTGTCCTGTGTCATTAGACTCACACTCATCTGTCACTTGGCAGTGATTCTCAAGTTACTTCTCAAGGAGAGAGCTCTGCTAACCCAGCTCGACTCTCAATCGATACTGTAGAACTAAACTAACTTCGTTGGTGAGCGTTTTGTTTCTCCCGCTAGAACAGAAATTCCTTGAGAAGCTGGGACTAATTTTTCTGTTTCCACGACAACCCCCCACTAGCCACGAGCTCTGCCCCGGTAGGCATTCTATGCTCCTCGGTGCGTCCTGGGCACTTCCCCTGCCTTGCCCACCTTCATGCATCAGAACAACTTCCCAAATGGCCTCTTTTCATCTCACTTTCTGGGGACTAAAGCCTGGCCTGATCCCCAAGGCCCTGCAACAGAGTCCTCTAACGTTTTCAGCAAGGACCTTAGGTATCAACCAGGGGAAAAAAAATGAATGGTTTGCTCTGTGTCACCCCCAAACCTACAACAAACCAATGCTTATTTCCACTGTTCATGCCTTTACATGCGTGTTTCTCAAGCTTTTATAACCCATGCCCCTTTGACACATTTTCAATAGGTTTTCAACAGCTTTACTGAGATCTAATTGAATCTACAACAAACGGTCCAAACTGAGAGCACAGAATTTGATGTTTGGATATATGGATATACCTGTAGAACCACCACCACAATGTCAAGGTAACTGGCATAGGAAAAAACCTTGCGTTTCTATGTGTTCCTGTGCGTGTTTGTTTTGTTTATGGCAAGAAGACTAACAATTTAAGAGGACAGACCTCGTGCTAAGTGCATAATACAGATCTGTGGACCACAGGCACTGTATCTCTGAAACGAATTTGTCTTGCAGAACTGAAACTTCATACCAATTGGACAAGTCCCCAGTTTTCCCTCCTCTTGGCCCCTGATAACCATGGTTCTATTCTCTGCTTCTATGAGTTTGACAATTTTAGGGACCTTCTATGAGTAGAATCACACAATATTTGTCCTTCCAATGACTGGCTTATTTCACTTAGTGTAATATCCTCCAGGTTCATCGATGCTATCACAAATGACAAGATTTCCTTCTCTTTTTTTTAAGGTTGAATAATACTCTATTTTATATAGAATATATACTTTGTATATATAGATAGTCCCTTTTCTTCATTCATTCATTCATCTTGGTACACATTTTTTTTTAATTTTTTTTTTAACATTTATTTATTTTTGAGACAGAGAGAGACAGAGCATGAACGGGGGAGGGGCAGAGAGAGAAGGAGACACAGAATCTGAATCAGGCTCCAGGCTCTGAGCCATCAGCCCAGAGCCTGACGCGGGGCTCGAACTCACAGACCGCGAGATCGTGACCTGAGCCAAAGTCGGACGCTTAACCGACTGAGCCACCCAGGCGCCCCTTGGTACACATTTTTTATTTGCATCTTTCGCCAACGTTATTTGAAATTTTCAAGATAAATTGACATTGTGACTAAAACATATCAAGTCAGGTCAATGTTGAATGTTCAGCAGCTCCTACAATCAGCACCCCAGGATGGTCTCAACTGAAAATCTTTGCTAATGGTGCTATTCTCTCTGGTTTTGTTTTTTTGTTTTGTTTTGTTTTGAAGTTCATTTACTTAGTTTGAAAGAGAGAGAGTGTGTGAGCAGGGGAAGGGCAGAGAGAGAGGTAGAGAGAGAGAATTCCAAGCAGGCTCCACACTGTCTGCACAGAGCCTGATGTGGGGCTTGAGCCCACAAACCATGAGATCATGACTTGAGTTGACTTGAGTCGGTGTTTAACTGACTGAGCTACCCAGGTGTCTCGCTCAGTCTCTGTTTTGAATCCAGAGACTAAAGCAGGGGAAAATCTCCACTGCTTTGGGGCAGAACTGATATCCAGCCAGGTGTTGGATGGCTGGAATCCATTCATCTGGTCAGTGCATCCATTCAAACTGACCATCGCCCATGGCTGACCAATTGTTGTAACATATAAGGAGGCTCTCCACACAGCGTCTTACACAAAGCAAGAGCGTAATAGATCTCGGGTGCAACTGTGAACTCAAGCAAGCCAGTTAAGTTCTGTGCTTCATTTTAAATAAATATATGCCTGCTGCTACCCACCTGGAAGCCTGCTGTGTGGAGGTACCCACATGAGACAACCAGTTAGCAAAACAACGCACCCACAACTCACAGTGTCTACCCTTATGACTTTCTATTTAGGGCTTCTTGTTCGAATCACGGTTTCTTTCTCCATCACTGCCCACCTCTCCAAGGTGGCTTCAGGATCCACCCACCCCCAAAGTTCATTTAAGGTTAGTTTAGATAGTTTAGAAGTTCATTTAATAGCCTCTACCTCCTAGGGTTTAAAAGAGTTCAGGGGGATCATGGATAGGAAGCAGCACCCAGTGTGGGGCGTGGTGGACAGCATGTTTTCAACAGTGTCAGTAATGATGGAAGATTTCATTGGCCACCAAGTAGAACACTAAACTGGAAAAGAGTTGGATGCACCATTTACTGGAACTTTGGCCGAAAGCAAGAGCATACAGCATGCTGAAAGTGACCTGCCCATTCCGTAAAGCCTGTTTCTTGAGACACCTCTTGGAAATGGATTGAGACATCCTAACTTCAACGGCCAGGAAATCAATTCTCCTGTCCTCCCAACACCTTCTATAGCCCCTCATGTGCCCACCCCATCTAAGAAGCTGAATGGAAATGTCCTTCAGGCTCTAGAAAGCAGAGGACACTCTGTCCTACCGCAGGATTTCATATCTCCCAGTGTCAAAGCACGAGCTTGACAGCCTTCGAAGTCTGGGATGTGTCTCCCTCTCTGTGCCTCTCAGGGGTCTTTACTTCTGCTACACTGCACTTCTGGGGAGGGTTTGCTGAATGCTAGCTCACAAAGCGGCCCCCGGGGTCCTCCCCAGATTCTGATCCTGTCTGTCTCATCATGTCCTCCTTCCAAAGAGATCACCAACTTATTTATCTCCCTGCCATAAAAAAAGGAGAGAGGAAAGGAGTGGCAGAGAGCGTCAAGGTTAGCCAACATTTGCCAAGTAAAAATGGTATGTTGAAGGAAGATGCGTGCTGTGCAAATACGGGGGGGCGGGGGGCGGCATCGTCAGCAGAATCAAAACTATGGGCCGTCGCATTTTCTCCACTGAATAACACCTCTCTCACAGTTGCTAATTCTGCTTATAAAAAGGATGAGCCACATGGGGCACCTGGGTGGCTCAGTAGGTCAAGCATACAACTCTTGATTTCGGCTCAGGTCATGAACCCAGGATCGTGAGATCAAACTTCACATCGGGCTCTACACTGAGCACAGAGCCTGCTTTAGATTCTACCTCTCTCCCTCTTCCCTTCCCTGGCTCGCTCTCTCTCGCTCTCTCTCTCTCTGTAACATAAAAAAAATAAGTGATGAGCCACAAAGAGACTGGTGTTCCCACCTAGGATCTATCACCTTGAGTCCTCGAGACAAGTGGCCGGACCAGGTTAAGCCTCCAGGTCATCCTCACGTGGGAGTGAGGATCAAATGAGAGAATGTGTGTGCACACAGTAGGCACGGAGCAAATGTCAGCTGTAACACTGATTAATAAAATCAGCCCATTGTAGCACACTACTCACAATAGCCGTAAGGTGCAAACAACCCCGATGGCCATCAACTGATGACTAGATAAACACAATGTGGTCTATCCATCCAGTGGAATATTATTCAGCCTTAAAAAACAAAGAAATCCCATCACATCCCACAACATGGATGGACCTGGAAGACATTATGCTAAGTGCAGTCAGTCACAAAAGGACAAATAGTATATGATTCCACTTATATGAGGCACCTGGAGTCATCAGATTCATGGGCACAGAAAGTAAAATGGTGGCAGCCAGGGGGAGGGAATGGAGACTTGTTTAATACAGAGTTTCAGTTTTCCAAGGCAGAAGGTTCTGGAGATGGATGGTGGTACCACAGTGAGCGTACTTAATGCCACTGAATTGTACACTTAAAAATTATTAAAATGGTTAAAAGTTACTGGGAAGGCCTGAAACAACCTCCAGATTTTGGCAGAGAAGACGGGGGAACATATTCCAGGGCTCTTCTCTTTACCTCCCACTCTGAGTTCCAAGATGATGGGGAAAGTGGCTCTCACCAAAATACCCACTCAGCAAACCAAAAAAAACAAGCCTCAAGTCAGGAATGGACAATGCAGATCACAATCAATCAAGGCTGGAGAGGGGGTGTTCTAAAACCAATGACCGTCATCGGACACTCACAGGGATGGCTCAGGACCCCGCAAGAAAATCAGTTAAAAAACAAAACTTTAGCCTATAGACCCTCAGGTTGCTTCCTGAAGAGTATAAAGAGGGAAGCTTTGATCTCAGAAAAGGAAGAAGAGGGTGAACAAGCTATGCTCAGCAACCAAGGGACAGTTCCTATGTTAGCAGAAGAAATCCCCGCAGGTAATAACAATAATAATATGAAGCAGGTATTGGGCACCAGAGACTTTAAATACATGCCCCTAATTGTGATAATAACCCTGAAAGGTAAGTACAGTCATCTCCACCTCTCGGGGCCTCAGTTTTACCTGATGGTAGTGCTGACCTCATAGGGAAGCTGTGAGGGCTAAACCAGATCCCCTGTGGCTAAGCATGGCATTCAGGAAGCTCTGAGGACACTGGCAATAACAGCAGTGAGTACAGACAGCTTGCTCTCTGCCCCCTTCTAAGTGGTCTGCTGAAAGTGAGCAACTCTCTACTCAAGGCATTTCCTGCAGCTACAAGGAAGGATGAGGACCCCTGGGGAACCCTCAGTTTACCCCTTCCAGGAAGTTTTCCCTGATTTCCCCAAGACTGGGCCTTGACCCCTTCCCCTGACTACCCTAGTCCCTATGCTTCCCTCTATCCCACCATTTGACAGACTGTGTTGTAATGTAGTAAGTGCTGACTTGTATGTCTTCCACAAAATATACCTAGAGAGTGGGAACAAATTTGTGCCCGGCCTCCAGCACCACCACACTCCCTAGCATTATATATTTGGCAGATGAATAGGTGGACAGAGAGACAGATGTATGCGAGGACGGATGGATGGACGGAAGAAGAGATGGACAATGCATGGATGGATGGATGGATGGGTGCATGGATGGATAGAAAGAAGAAAGGAAGGAAGGAAGGAAGGAAGGAAGGAAGGAAGGAAGGAAGGATAGATGGGTAGGTGGGTGGATAGATGGATGGAAGAATAGACAGAAGGATAGAAGGAAGGAAGGAAGGAAGGAAGGAAGGAAGGAAGGAAGGGAGAGGAGAGGAGAGGAGAGGAGAGGAGAGGAGAGGAGAGGAGAGGAGAGGAGAGGAGAGGAAGGAAGAAGGAAGAATGGATGGAAGGATTGATTGATGGATGGATGGAAGGATGGATGGATGGATGGAAGGAAGGAATGGATGGGTAGATTGGTAGGTGGATGCATGAGCATTATATATTTGGTAGATGAATAGATGGACAGAGAGACAGATGTATGCGAGGATGGATGGATGGACGGAAGAATAGATGGACAACACGTGGATGGGTGCATGGATGGGAGACCTAGGGAGACCTATCTCTCACTGGATCCCCTGGCTAGAAACTCACACACATTCTCTCTCTGGCATACACACTCCTTTTCTATGCCTTTCTTCATCCCTTGGACTTAATAGGACACTTGCATTTGGACCTTGTTCTGAAGCTTCGTCTCTTGTGCTTCAAAAGACACTTGCATAGGGGGCTTTTATCTGCCCCCCAAAAGGCAGGAAATAAATTCTTACCTTAATTCCACATAAAATGTCCAAGACAAATTCACACTCGTCTTTGAATGAAGAAAGGCTGGGAGGCTAGGCTGTCCCAGCGGTGCAGCCACGAGTGTGTTTTGACAAGTTATCTCCTCATAAACACATGGGTTTATCTCATGCTAAACAATTAGACGTGCCATTTAGGCAAAGGAAAAAAATATATTGCACATTTTCTACACAGTCTGTTAGTGTCCATGCCAATGACATAAGCTTCTCAACACAGGGCTGATGTTAAATAAACCAGAAAAGCAAATGTTTATTGCAACACTTGGAACACACCATCCATTTGCTGCATTCCCAGAGGGCTGCATGGGAAGACTGCGGGAAATGAGGGGAGGAGGAAGAGCCCACAAGAAACACAGTGGACCGGGACAGGCAGGGATCAAAGTAGGGGGCTTGTGAGAGGCCGAAATTATCCACGGGCTGAGCTAGTTATCCTCACCCGGGGTTAGTTTGGCCCCCAAGGGGCGTTTGGCAGTATCTAGAGATAATTTGGGCATCCTAAGTTGAAGGGTGCTACCAGCATTGATAGGGTGGAACCCAGGGACTCTGCTAAATGTCCTACAATGCACAGGACAGCCACCTCTTGCACCCTACAGCAAAGAACGACGTGGACCTAAATGTTGTAATGTCAAGGTCAAGAAACCCTAGGCTGAGAATAAGGCAGGTGCAAGCCAGCTGTGCTGCTCACAGGCTGTGTAACTTGGGTAAGCTGCTCTAAGTCTCTGGGCCACAGATGAACATGACAGCAACCAGTAGGGGAGAGTAAATGAGAGAGGAGAGGTGTAATCCACGCACAAGTAGGCGCTTCAATGACCATGAGCCTCTTTCATGCACTCAGCCCTGTCCCCCGCATTCCCAAAGCTTATTTGTTCATTAATTCACACCCTCCTTTAATCAGTATGTGTTGAACATCTACTATGAATATAGACCTGGGCATTTCAACAGTAGACAAGCAAGGCAGGATCCCTGCCCTCGTGGAACGAACACCCAAGCAGGGGAAGGAGGCAATCGATGATGCCAAAACCAAACTTCTGGTTAACGCCATGAAGGAAAATTACAGGTGTTAAGAGATGCATCATCTCTAGGGAGGTCAGGGGAAGCCTCTCTGAGGAAAAGACACCAGAGAGCTGAAGGCAGCAGGAGCTAACAGTGAAAAGAGATACTTTATTTTTTGTGTGTGTGTGTATGTATGTATGTATGTATGTATGTATGTATGTATGTATGTATTTTTGCTGGTTCTAGGCTGAGGGAACAGAATATGCGAAGACTCTAAGAACACAAGTGTGTGTTGGGAACTGGCAGAGAGCCAGTGTGGCGGAGCACAGCTGGCAAAGGGGAGAGGGGTAAGAAGGGTGGGGCTGTGAAGGTCAAGAGGAGGCACCTGGATTCCAGCCAAGATGTAGTGAGAAGCCTCTGGAGGCTATCAAAGAGGGCAGTGACCTGACTGCAGTGGGAAAGACCAAGTGGAGAGGGATGGAGGTGGGAACAGGGAGACCAGCTGGAAGGTGACACCAGAGGTCCAGGGAAGTGGATATGGTGGTGGTGGCAGGGGAGATGGGGAGGAATTTGAGATACATTTTTGAAAGACAATAACTATAAACAGCACTAGACTAAGTATGAGGGAAGAGAGAAAGGAGATATCTCACTGTTCGCTGGGTGCTCAGGCTGTGTGACCAGGGTTAAAAGCCAGGTAAGTGTCACCCATGGAAGAGATAGATGCATGACTCAAGATCACTGGGAACAGAAAACACACACACCGTGTTCAAATGGTCCAGTATTTACTTACAGCAAGAGGAGAAAGAGAATGTAAAAGATCCAATCCCTTGCAATATGTCAGTCCCCACGGCCAGGGGATCCATGCCAGAGCCGATGCTGCTGTGTGGCTGCATATACCCCACTTCAGGCTGCGGGAACAGATCCCAATCCCTCCCCACTGGGAACAAATATAGCAGTGGGGGGTGCCGGGTGGCAAACGACACACATGCATAAGCAGAACTAAGACGTGCACATCAAGCCCAGAACAGGGAAAGATACACCCAAGCAAGGAGACAAACCCAGCATAGGCTGTGAGGGCTCTTTATCTCGTTGTGAGAAAATGTTCCAGGCCCGAGGCCACTCTTACGCAGCCATGCAGGAGCAGTGCAAGCCACGCAGGACTGCCTTTCCCAGCAGCAAAAAAAGGACAGCTCCCACATCTCCGGCTTACGCAGCTGGATGAATGGTGGGTGCAATTATTGAGCAGAGAAAAAAACTTGAGAACAAAGAGTTGGAAACAGGAAGTAAGAGGAAAGACCATCAAGAAACAGTATCTATGGGTTCCCTCCTCCCTGACCACCCCCTCCTCTCCCTCTTCCCTTATCACCCTCTCTTCTCCCTCCTCCTTGACCGTCCCCTACTCTCCCTCCTCCCTGACCACCCCCTCCACTCCCTCCTCCCTTATCACCCTCTCCTCTCCCTCCTCCCTGACTACCTCCTGCCCTCCCTCTTCCCTTACCACCCTCTCCTCTCCCTCCTCCCTGACCACCCCTCCTCTCCCTCCTCCTTGACCCTCCCCTACTCTCTCTCCTCCCTGACCACCCCTGCTCTCCCTCTTCCCTTACCACCCTCTCCTCTCCCTCCTCCCTGACCACCCCCTCCTCTCCCTCTTCCCTGACCACCCCCTCCTCCCCCTCTTCCCTGACCACCCTCTCCTCTCCCTCCTCCCTGACCCTCCCCTTCTCTCCCTCCTCCCTTATCACCCTCTCCTCTCCTCCTTGACCCTCCCCTACTCTCCCTCCTCCCTGACCACCCCCTGCTCTCTCTTCCCTGACCACCCTCTCCTCTCCCCCCTCCCTATCCCCTATCCCCTCTCCTCTCTTTCCCTAAGCTCAATGGCAATGTTCTCAACTCCAGCAGCCCTGGGATTTCAAGAGCAACTTCTTCCTGACAGATAGCCAGAGAGGCTGACTCTTCACGCTCGGCTAGAGGCGGTCCCCCAGCCCTCTCCTTGACAAGGGCCCCAGAGACGCCGGCAATGCTTTCTGGGTACCCCAGCTGCTTCCCTGCCACCAGGAAATGCCTCCAACTCAGGCCCCTGCATCTGTTTACCAAGCATTCCCATGGCCTCACTACTCCTGGTATGATCCACGGACCAGCAGCACCGCATCTCCTGGGAGCTCCTTACAAATAAGGAGTCTTGGACTCCATCTCAGACCTGCTGAACCAGAATCTGCATTGGAACCAGATCCCAGATTCCCGAGCATATTCAAGTCTGAGAAGCGCTTGAATGTCAGGTGTTTGTAATTATGGTAAAAAATGCTACCGGCGTGGCCTGAGATGATTTGTTCTTAAACTCCAAGCACCGCCTGGGGCCCAGGATCCTGGTGACATGGAGAGATTTACGAATTTCCCCCTCTTGTGTTGTCTAACCACTAATCATCAGATTTCCCAGGTAGTAAATTTTAAGCAGGTCCTTCTCTTCCCCCTGCTCCCGTCTGGCCCTCCGTGGCTCCGATCTGAGATTTCGTGAACTGGCTCAAATTGCTGGGCCTGTGCGTTAGCCAGCTCGGCAGGCTGCCTCACACGCAGACCATCTGGGCCCTAACAAGAAGACACGTTCCAAGTGCCCTCTTTCCTTCGTTTGTTTTTCCCAGGGGCTGTTTCCCCTCTAAGAAGTCAGCTCCCTTCAGTCTCTTTGGGTCTGTCCTCCTCTGCATCTGGGGGAGCCGCTGACATCAACGTGGGTGTCCCCTGCGAGCCAGGGGCGCGGACATCGTGGGGATTCCATGTCCTCCCCGAGTGAACACTGTCATCTATCCAACACTTGCCTGGTGTGAAGCGACGGGCAGTTATCGATCAGGAGGGGAAAGAGCATGTTGGAACTGGGAAATCAGCTGAACTGACTGTACATGAAAGAACCATGCCAGGCACACGGTCAAGGGAAAACTCGGGATATGTGGTCAGAGGTTTTGTAAAAGCACAATCATGCAGATCCGTACAGGTGGAGATACTCTAAAAATTACATGAGTAGAAATGCAGTGCTGGAAATTTACCAGCTCCGGGAGCACATGCCGTTGTCAGTCACTTGGACCCAGAGCCAGGGGAGGTGAGGGGAGAACCATAAGGGGTCTACACTCTGTAACTACAATATAGTCAAGCAGGGTCGTTGGAATCTGACCAGATGAGGCATGGGTCTCCCCAAGAAGAAGGACATGTGTCTCTTCTGGTGGCCTCGACATGAACAGCCCCTCCTCACAATGTGGACATTACACAGAGCGTAACTTCAAGCGCGTTAGGAGGCCAAGATCGGAGTCCACAGTGTTATCACAAGCTGTGCCTTCAGGGAGGGGCTGACTTGGACCGTGGGAAGGTGTTAAACAGAGGGCCGATGACAGTGTCACCAGGCAGGGCTGGGGCAGTAAACGAGAGGGATCTACCAAGCCTGTAGATCAATGACCCCTGAGATCATTCTGGATGAAGTACCCAGCCACTGTTTCTGTTGCTGGCACAGTCCTAAGCACCTGCCCTACCTGTCAACGCAGCCGCTTGCAAGGTAACCGTAGAGAAAGAATGGGAGTTGACATCAGCCATGGGGCTAAATACTTTACATGGACCCCCTGTGTTTCATTCTTCAGGCACTTCTTTTCTTTCATTTTTTCTTTCTTGCTTTCTGGAAGCTTAATCACATTTATTCGTTTATTTGCTTATGTTTAATTTTATTTTATTGTGGAAAGAAGACTTCTCATGAGACCTACTCTCTCAAGACACTTTAACTACACAGCATAGGATCACCGGCTGCAGGTAGAACGTATCCACCTTGCTTAACTGAAACTTTATTCCCATTGTTGAGTAACTCCCCATCTTCCCCTTATCCCAGCTCCTGGCAACCATCATTCCACTCTCTCAATCTATGACTTCGATAGAATAAAAATCTATTTTATTAAAAAAAAATTTTTACTGTTTATTTATTTTTGAGAGAGAGAGAGCGACAAAGTGAAAGCAGAGGAGGGGCAGAGAGAGAGAGAGAGAGAGAGAGAGAGAGACACAGAATCCAAAACAGACTCCAGGCTCTGAGCTGTCAGCACAGAGCCCGATACGGGGCTTGAACTCAGGATTGGCAAGATCATGACCTGAGCCAAAGTCGGATGCTGAACCATCTAAGCCACCCAGGCACCCCTATTTTATTTTACGTTGTTCAATGCTTATTTATCTTTGTTGGGGGTGGAGGGGCAGAGACAGAGGGAGACACGGAATCTGAAGCTCCAGGCTCTGAGCTGTCCGCACAGATTGCACACAGAGTTTGAACTCACCAACCATGAGGTCACGACCTAAGCTGAACTTGCACACCCAACGGACTGAGCGACCCAGGTGCCCCTGACTTCGACTATGTCAGATACTCCATATAACTGGAATCATGCAGTGTTTGTGATTGGTTTGTCTCACTTAGCATAACGTCCTCCGGGTTCACCCAAGTTGGCCCATTGCAACATTTCCTTTTTTTTTTTTTAAGGCTATTATTCCATTGTATGTTTATACAACACTCTCTTTATCCATTCATCTACTTAGGACAATTCTTCAGTACTTTTACGTGTCCCCACTGCACAGATGAGGACACAGAGGCTCAGGGAGGACCAGTAGTTCACCCCCCTGAGCAGTAGAGCAAAACTTCAAACCAGGCGGCCTGACTCCAAAGCCCACGCTTCGACCACTTTGTAGAACAATCCCCAGAAAGACCAATGTGCCACGGGTTCGTGATCAGAAGGTGACAATCCCTTTATCTGGGGGCTGGGGATATCAGTGGCCCCCTCACAAAGTCCAGGTTAATCTAGCATCGTCATGATAACAGGCAAAGGTGTGTCAAGTGATGCCCTGTGCGGCCGGCCAACCCCCTGTTGTGGGAACTTGGAGAGGTGTGCACACTCCCTCTCCCCCAGTTCTGCACCCTCCATATGCAGCACGAGGACAGGGTAAATTGCAGCATGGGCAAAAGGGAAGAGTAAATTGCAGAGTCCAGCTTACCTGAGGGGGGTTAGAGGGCTTAGCAAAGGAAAACAGCACATAAAATTTTATGGCTGCCGGTCGAGGCCGGTTGTATAACCTCTGATTCTCAGCCTTAGCCGCACCCTGGAACCACCCAGGGAGCTTTAAAAACTATTGATGTCTGGGTCCCAGGCTCAGAGATTCTGATTTGACTGGTCCATGCTGTGGCCTGGCTGTAGAGAGGTTTTAAGTTTCCCCAGGTGATTCTAATACGCGGCCAAGTTCAAGAACCACTAGGCTTACCCTCTCTGGGGTCTCAGGACACATTTGAGTGGGTAGCCTTCTGGACCAGGGTGGGGCCTCTCAAGAATGTGGCCTGTGGAGCCCCAACATATGAGTTGCCCGGGGGTCTGGTCAAACACGCCCATCCCTGGGTCCTCCCCCAAGAAATTCAGATTCAGTGTTTGTGGGGAATGGCTCAGGAACCTGCACGTTTACAAGTGTGCCGGGCAGTCCTAACACACACTGGAGCTTGGGGCCCCCGAGACTCGAGCACAGGCCGAGTCTGCAGCTGGTCTCCATCGCGGAGGCTTGGGGACACAGAGAAAAAATGAGCTGTGGCAGATACAAGGAAGGACTGAGGAAACGCAGGGACGGGACCCCATATGGCTTGAGCACTCCCGACACCCAGGGAGGGAGAGAGTTGAGGGGCTCACAGGCATGGCCCAAGGGAAACAAAAACGTTCAGACAGGTGCTTCCAAAGACTCGAGGGGCCGCCTCCTCCCACACTGAGGTCATGCAGGGTTGGTCTGGGAAAAGGATTCTGAAGCCGGGGGAGGTGACGGAGGCCAAGAAACGCTAGCCTCGAGGGTCTCTTGACCCATGTCATCCTGAGTCTGGGGTCTGGCAAAGCACAGAGGGCTGGTCTTCCTCACCCCCAGAAATAATATTGTGCTAACAAACTCCCAAGCTGCTGTCTGAAGACAAAAAAAGGAGGGGGACCAGAGGGAGAAATGGATCATAAGCAATACTAGGCATGCTTCATCCAAACTAAAATTTTCTGCAAAGGGTACTATCAAGAAGTGAAAAGACAACCCACAGAATGGAAGGACATATTTGAAAATCGTATATCTGCTAAGAGTCTATTATCCAGAACATATAAAGAACTCTTACAACTCAATAAGAAAAAGACAAACGATCCAATTAAAAAACAGGCAAAGGAATTCAATAGACTTTTCTCAAAAGGCAAAATACAAATAGCTCAAGAGAAGACAGATGCCCAAGGGCACCTGAGTGGCTCAGTCACTTGAGTGTCCAACTCTTGATTTCATCTCAGGTCATGATCTCATGGTTTGTGGGTTCAAACCCCGCATTGGGCTCTACACTGGCAGTGTGGAACCTGCTTGGGATTCTCTCTCTCTCCCTCTCAAAATAAATAAATAAACTTAAAAAAAGAGAAGAAAAGATGCTCAACATTGTTGGTGATGAGGGTGGTGCACCCCCACATCCACCTCAGCATTATCCACAAGAGCCAAGATACAGAAATAGGCAGAGTGGCTGTCGATGGAGGAGTGGGTAAAGAAAAATGGAATATTATTTAGACCTTAAAAGTGGGGAAATCACGCCATTTGCAACAACATGGGTGAACCCGGAGGAAGTTATTCTAAGTGGAATAAGCCAGACACAAAAAGACAAGTATTGCTTATATATGAAATCTAAAAAAAAAATAATACTTAATAATAATAATAAAAGCTAAATTCACTGTGACAGAGAGTGAAAATGGTGGTTACCAGAAGCTAGGGTGTGGGAGAAAGGGGGAAAGAAAGAAAGAAAGAAAGAAAGAAAGAAAGAAGAAAGAAAAAAGAAGAAAGAAGAAAGAAGAAAGAAAAAAGAAAGAAGAAAGAAAAAAGAAGAAAGAAAGAAAGAAAGAAAGAAAGAAAGAAAGAAAAAGAAGAAGAAAGAAAGAATGAAAGAAAGAAAGGAAACAAAGACAAGACAAGACAAGACAAGACAAGACAAGACAAGACAAGACAAGAAAGGAAGTCTGTAGGTAGGTGGGCAGGTGCAGGGACCGGAGGGAGGGGAAACGGGAAGTGAGTGTGTGTAACGGGCACAGAGCTTCGGGTCTGCAGGATGAAGAATGGCTATGGACGGCTGGTGGGGGTGGTTGCACAGCAACACGATATACCGGATACCTTGGAACTTTACACATAAAATGGTTAAGATGGTAAGTTTTACATTCTGTATATTTTACTACCATAAAAAATTGGACCGAAAAAAAAAAAAAAAAGCCCTCAGCCCTGACCTTGCTGGCTGTAGGACATTACATTGGCCGTCTCATCTCCCCATGCCTCAATTTCCTGTTCTGTATATTGCGGGAAACATTAGTGCCCAGTACCTGGCACACAGTAAGCATCTAGTAAGTGCTGGCGATTGTTATTTTCACAACCACCCACAATCGGACGAGGAAACTGAGACCCAGAGAGATGACAAGACCAGTCTCGGGTCCCGAGGCCAGCATGTACAGATCTAGGCTCTGCATGAAGGCAGAGGGACTCCAGAAACTGTTCTTAGCCACCGTGCTTCTAGAAGGACAGTGTGAGAATTCAAACAACAGGAAGAAGTCCGTCCCAAGACCCACTTGCAAAGGCAAAACAGGTGCCCGGTGCGCTGCCCTGAGAAGGCACGGAAAACTCCGGAGGCTGCTCACGCTGGCACACAGAGCAGAAAAGACCACAGACTGTCCCAGCTCTGCACTTGGGACGTCAGTTAGCAAAGTGGGGGGAGGATCCCACGCCCACAGGCCTGGCTCTGAGTCACCGGGAGGAAGTCTCTCCTGCTGTTTGTTTGTATCTACCCTCTCCGCCGTTGGGCACTGTGAAACTTTGCAGAGTACCTCCCGGCGGGATCCGGTGGGCCGTGGAGCTGGGCTGGGACCCGAAAGCCATCCACAGGTGTCTGTGAATCAACATCTGCTGCACCCACCCCACAGAACTGCGAGCCACGGTCCAAGTTCGTGTGCGGCGACAAACGTGGGGACTTGGGGGGGGGGGGTCTTTCCACTCTGCAAAGAACAGGTGTTGGTGGCTGCCCCAAGAGCTAGAACCTAGATCTTCCCTGGGTGAGAGATGTGTTTGGTGCAAATTCGGTTTCAAACTATATTCATGTCACAGCCCATCTGGAACATTCTTTGGGGTATCGCTCTGAGAAAGACAAAAAGGAAAAGACACACGCTCTCACTGTGCCCGTGGTCTGGAAGAGAAAGAGCTGCGGGCACAGAACAAACACAATGTGTGAGTCTGGGAGAGTTGAGTTGAGAGGACTATGGTCGGTCTGCTGTCCGTCTGTCATCCGTCTCTGAGCCCCCGCCTCAGTTGCTCAGGCCAGACACTTCAGAGCGTCTCTGACTCCTCCCTTCCTCTGGCAGCTTGCATCCCATCCACCAGCAAACCCACCCAGCACTCAGCACAGCCACTAGCAGCCTGGTGCATGCCATCTCACCTCTCCCCAGATGAGCATTCTGTTTCCACTTTTGCCCTACTGCAATCTAATACCGACAGAGCAGCCACAATCGCCCCACCTCCCTCATAGGCCCCAAACCCTGCAATGGTTCCCCAGGCAAGACCTCACCCCATCCCACAAGGTCCTCTACAATCCAGTTGGCCTCTAACTACCCTTCTGCTATCATTTCCTCTCCCAAGCGGTCCTGGCCTGAATGGTCTCCAAACACACCTGAAATGCCCCCCCACCTCAGGGCCTTTGCACGTGCTGTTCTCACTTCTCAGAATGCTCTTGTGAACAGTGTACTCTCTCACCTCTTTGGAGTCTCTATTCAGATATCATCTTCCTTGACATCATATTTAGAACTGCAGCCTCATGTCTGACATTCCTTGTCTCTAAGGTGAACATGTAATTGTCCAAACTAAGATGTTTCTGAGACTATCAATAATCACCCTGTAACAGACCTAACCTGGGACATGATCCCAAACCTCCCTCCCTGGTTCATTTTTCTCCATAGCAATTATAACTTTTTAAACTACAGATTTTACTCATCAGTCTTATTTTCTGCCTCTTCCCCCTCAAGAAGGGAGGCATCATCACGGGATTTGTGCCCACCTTGTTCCTTTCCCCAGCACATAGTAGCTGCTCAATAAACATTTGTTGGAGGAGAGAATGAATGGGCATCAGAAGAGTTCCCAACCCAAAGGGTGGGTCATGTCAGAAGAGTCTTCTGGAAAAGGTAACACCTTGAAGGGCAAACAATGTAACAGTCACATGGAGGGGGAGGAGGGGGAGGAGGAGGAGGCAAGAAGAGGCACCAGCTGGGCAAACGTGTGGTATTAATAACAAACACAACCACCAACAGAAACAGTAACGGCGGCAACGTATCCTGGGGGCTTTGCTCTGCTCCTGACACCGTACTAAGCATCTGTCGTGCATTGCCATAGTTAGAGCATGTAACACACACGCGGGGTCAGCGTTGTTACGATCCTCACTGATGAAATGGAGGGCCCAGAGATTGAGGAGCTTGTCCAAGGTCCTGAAGCTAGCAAGTGGGAATTAAACCAGGCAGCATGGCTGCATGGATTAAGTCGAGGAGATGGACAAAAGATACTTCGGGGAAAAACAGCAGCCTAACCAGTGCATGGAGTCTCAGGAACGCATCCAAAAGCTCTCCAGAGTCTGAGCTGAAGAACACGCCCAGGGTCTGGGAGAGAAGGGAAGCTGCTAGATGGGCACCAGGTCTCATGCCTTTGCAGTTTCGGGGACCTCTGGAATCCAGCGTTCTGAGGCTCCGGAACTGGGATGCCACGCCTGGTAACACCCGTAAGGTTTTCCCAAACATTCCCACGTGTCACTGCGTTGAGGGGACTGGAATCGATCTACGGTGTTCAGATGCACCCAGCAGGCCGATTACCCACCGGGAAAGCTGGAAGGCGTCGCTCTCGGCGGCCTGGCTTGCTGAGGCCATCCTCTCCCCTCGCAGAGTAGCCTGCTCATTGGGAAGCGAGCTCAGGGACACGGTTTCAGGCTTGCAGGTCATAGCGCCGTGGCTAAGGGGACCAACTGACATGACTCGGGTTGTTCTGCCCTTCGGCGCTCCAGACCTCCAGGCAGGTGTGAGCAACCACACCTGCTCCAGCATCACCAACAGGGACCATCCGCTATGGGGGGGGGGGGGGGGTGGGCAGTGCACGCAGTGGCCAGGAACTCGGGCCCAGATCGGACAGCTCTGCCCCTGGCTGCCGTGGGATCCAAGAGAAGACACGTATATCCCTAAGCCCCTGTTTGCCTCATCGGCACCAGGGGGATGTGATGAGGCTTGATTAAATCACAGTGATGGTTTCCTAGGGGCACGTGTGTGTCAACACTTGCAAAGTTGGACAACTGTGCCTCAGTAAAGCCGTTACAATTGCAGACTTTAAATCTTAATGATAATGAGCTTATTCCAGTACCTGAAACATCTTCATTCTACGTAAGATGTTGATTTGTTGTCGTCAGTAGCATGGGACGGGCACCTCAGAACTTTACCGGCCGAGCATCCCAAATGGTGTTGGAGAAACGGCAGCCCTATCTAATCCCCATGGCAGCACCACCAGTCAGCTCAATCCCCATTTCACAGAGGAACAAAGTGAGGCTCAGTGGCCATGTTCGAGGATGTTCTAAATTTTTTTTAACGTTTACTTATTTTTGAGAGAGAGAGAGAAAGAGAGAGAGAGAGAGCAAGCAGGGCAGGGGCAGAGAGAGAGGGAGACACAGAATCTGAAGCAGGCTCCAGGCTCTGAGCTGTCAGCACAGAGCCCTACACGGGACTCGAACCCATGGACCATGAGATCATGACCTGCACTGAAGTCCAGCATTTAACCGACTGAGCCACCCAGGCGCCCCACAGAATGTTCTAGAACAAAGTCCTGTTTCTAGCATGTACTAGTGACAGACGATGTAAGGCGTAAAAGAAGAAAGCAAAACAGAGGGCTGCAAAATAAGGTGCTGTGAGGGAGGCAGCGATAGCACCAAAGATTCTCCGAGCACTGGACGGGTCCCCAGGTCCTGAAGTTATGTCCTTAGGGAGAAGGCAGCCTGGACCCCCAGTTCTCTGTTCCGTCACTACTGCCCTGTGGAGGCACCGCCACAGACCGGGACTGCTCCCTCTCTCTGCCTGCAGCAGCCACAGAAACCTACCAACCCACCTTGCGGTGGGCTGACAGAGTCCCCTCCTATCACCCTAGGGAGAGGTGCCCATTGACAGACTCTCATGACGCTGGTTCTGCACTGCAATCCCACATGTTCCGTAATGTTCCATTGTGCCTTCGGAGTCTCCAGTGTCCTCTCTCTTCCCCGGCCGTGGCTAACGACAGCATTAACAATGACCACACAGCCTCACGCTCACAGCTTGTCATTCTAATGACAAGGCATTCATGGTGCCTGAAATTTGGTCTGTACCTGTGCCCCTCCCTGACTGCCCGGTAGCCCTTTACTGAGGACCTGTCATGGGCCAGGCTCTACCGCAGGGCTGCAGATGTGAAGATAATTAAGGCACACAATGCCCATGCCTCTGGGAACTTCAATTCTAGCGGGGACGGGAGGGGAGGGACAAGTGGATTAAAGCAAACGTAGGGACGTCACAATATGATAAAGGTTATGAAGGAAATGAAGTGTTGACGGACAGAGTGAGATGGGAGAGCTTAGCAGATGCTCTGAGAAAGCCTGCAAAAGAGTTGAGAAACTCAGTGTTTCAAGGAGAAGGGAAGCCCCTGGGGTCAGAGAGTTCTGGAAAGAAATGACAGAAGACCATGGTGATGCCAGAATGGCATAAGCGTCGTGATGCTTATGTGGTTCATATCAGAGAACCCCGGGTTCAGTTCCCAACACGGCTACCTAGCAGCTTATATGAGCTCAAGCAAGTTACCCTCTGTACCCTATTCCTATGGTTCTTGAATAGCAAACGAGGTTCCTAATGGCACCCAACTCCTTGAACCATTGTGAAGATTGATCTAGTTAATTCAAGTGAGGCGCTTAAAACACAGCATGTAGTAAGTGCTCAATAAATGTCAGCTATTATTTTTATCACGCCCCTGCCTGGTTGCCAGGATTCAATACCAAAGAGTATGCCCAGGGCTAAGCGCTTAGATCTGATTCAACCTCTGCGCGATTCCCCCCATTGAGTTTCTTGTTGTGCTTCTTACTTACAAGGCAGTCAGCAAATATTTGTTGAATGAACAACGAATAACTGAACGAGGGACTTCCTGATTACCTTATCTTTAAGCCACTGAAATGCACCATCAGGCCAGCCTGACGATCAAGGTTTCCCTTTGTAAGCAATGCGATCTGGCCTGGAATTTTGCATTCCTGCAACTGACAGGAAAGAAAGGTGGAAGGGAGATGGTTATTAGCCACTGCCTCTGCAAACACCAAGCCATCTGCACCCCGTTACCTAAGCACAGACCTCTGTGGGCGCCGAACTTCAGAGCCCTGAAAGTTGGAAGGGATTCCGAGCTTGGATCCCTCGGGCTAGGCTATTCTTGGAAGCTGAGTGCCGCGCCTGCCACAGGGAGGTGAGTCATGTACAGGGTAAAGGCTTGATGGATTTCTCCGCAGCAGCAGCAATCTATCAGGGCAGATCTACAGGCCACAGAGCACCAGAACACGAAGTGGGGGCGTGGGGGTGGGGGGGCTCTGATCCGATGCTGCTAAAAACAATACCACCCCTGCCTGTATCCTTGCACTGTTTGCAGGTAACGCCAGGGACCCCCTCACCAGGCAAATGCCCACCCCAAGGAGGCCAAATGCGGATCGGTGACATACTGTTCCCCCATTATATATACACGCAGTCCTCCGAACAGCTGGGAAAGTGTGTGCCCAGCCACATCTCTGCCCTCCGGGCCCGAGTAGCCATTTGTGAATCCCTGTCATGCGGCTTCTATCCTGTGAAGGTCCTCACTTCCCTGGGGGACTCGGAGGTCTTGGAAGGTCTTTTACGCAGAGTTCACCGTTGCTCATAAAACTGAGTTGTGACTGGAGGCGGAATAACAGGGGTCTTACTTCATTTTGTTTCTGCAATGTCCCAACCGTGGAAGAGAGGGACGTGCCATGAATGGCTTAAAAATCCAGGGACATAAATAGCCACTATGGGGCAGTTCCCTGACATTCCGTGAGCTTGGTCCTGGGTTCAGCGCCAGGCAACCCCACCCCCCTTGAGGCTTCGCGCACTCCTTACAAGGGACAGCAGGCTGGGACCTGGGAGGGACTGGGAGGTGGCACACCACTGGTGAGTC
The DNA here is from genome assembly GCF_018350215.1 of Panthera leo. Classification (NCBI taxonomy): domain Eukaryota; kingdom Metazoa; phylum Chordata; class Mammalia; order Carnivora; family Felidae; genus Panthera; species Panthera leo. The sequence continues at coordinate 32,872,770 of NC_056694.1, read as the reverse complement.
CCGCTTTGCTGGTGTCCTTTGTTCTTCCCAAACTGCCTGGTGACGCGTCTCTGAAGTCAGCCTCCGGTGGCACTTCTGAAGTTGTGCTCCTTACATATGCTCCCGGAAAGTTGTTCCAAGTGAAAGCAGCTTAATTAAAACCACATTCCATCAAACTGTCACTTTGTTTATGAAAAAGCGTCGAGTGGCTGGAAATGGCAGGAACAAGCACGGAAGAGAAATGCTCCAGATTTGTTCTGATTAAAAGTGCGATCGAGGCATTAAGAAAGCAAGCCCGTGAACCCAGGGGGCCCCTGAGCCCGACACTCCACTCCGCCATTTCCGAATACAACCGAGGACACTTGTCAACACAAAGAGAACTTTTCCCTGCCTAGAGAGGGTCTCCGCCTTCATGAAGACAAAGCGTCCAGCCGGGACTGGTTAATTTCGAAGGGCAACATACCTGAGAGGTGCTCGCCCGTATCTCTCCGCATACGTGCACCTGCTTCTTAAATACGACATGCCCCGAATGTGCAAGCCCCGGACCTGGGTCACACCACGGAAGTGACACGGACACGAGTAGGAACCTGACACCCCTCTTACCCTACCCCCTCACCTTTCACAGTGGGAAGCTGAGATGTATGGACAGAAAACAGCACGCTCAGGGGCACCCACGGAAACAGACCTGGAGTCGGGAGGCCGGAGGTCAACTTCACCTCTGGAACCCGTCAACTCCCAGAACCCTCGTCTTGCCACAGGGTTACAAGGTCACTGCTCTGTTGTCTCCAGCAGAGAAATCAGTTCTGACAAAGCCCACCTAGAAACAGGTGGCCTTGACCTGGCTCTGGAAACCAGGGATGCCTCTTCTGCATCTGCCGGTTCCATTTCCCCCGTATCTCAAAACTCCAGAACATCGTATGTCACACTCCACCTTCTCTGATGATGCAACTACGCGAGGGCTTTACGAAACAGCTGTTGTCCAAGCCACGCGCTTAATCCAAAGTTCGGGAAGAACAGAATAGAGTCTGAGACTTAGGTTACCAATTCTTGCAGGCAGAAATCCAAGATGACCACCCATGACCCACTCCCTCACGGGGTCTCCTCCCTTGAGTGTGGTCGGCACCTGGGAATATGACGGGGGATCACTCCTGTGACTATGTTACCTCATATGACAAAGGCGAAGGGAGCTACAGATGTCAGGAAGGGAGAGTAACCTAGGTGGGCCTGACCTCCCCAGGCCAGTGCTTTAAAAGAGGGCTTACACTTTCCCTCTCCTCCCCCCAATCCTGCTTCTGAACCAAGAAGCCTCTCTGAGCTCTAAAGCTGCAAGGAAATGAATCCTGCCACCTGCCAGCCACCTTGTGAGCCCGGAAAAGACCCCAAGCCCCAGGCCAGACGGTGTGGCCCCACCAACACCTGGACTGCAGCCCTGAGCGGAGAACCCAGGCAAGCCACGCCCAGGCTCCTGACACAAAATCTGTGAAATACGAAGTAGGTGTGAACCACTAAGTTTGGGGCAATTCGTTCCAGGGCAATAGGTGACCAATACACCAGCTGGGCACCAGCACTTTCTAAAGAGGCCAACGTGGGGATGATGTCAGTGGTACCAAAATGAGGCAATGGCTGGCAGCAAACATTCCCCTCCACGGGCCTCCTTCAATAACAATAAAACAGAAAGGACTTCAAAACCTCACTGGCCCATTTCCTTTACCTGTGGTGCTCCTTTTGAAAATTAAAGGCTAACACAGGCGCCCCGGGCTGACTTGATCCCACCAGGAATAGACAAGCTTCCCCTAAGAGTTAAGAGGACTTTGTTAGCCTAGGAGGAACAAGTTGCTCTTTGAGAGACAGAGAGAGAGAAAACACGTTTTCAAAGGAAACACTGGAGTCTCAAACCTAAAAAAACAACAACTTCAGCCAAGAAGAAACTCCCACCATTTGGCATTTGCAGGCGCTAGAGGCGATGATGCAAAAGAGACCGAGCTCTGCGTGTGCAAATCTCTGACAGGTGTGCAAGACCCAACACTCCCTGCGTCGAGCCTTCTCGCCCCGGACCCCAAAACAGGTGCCTGTGCATGTGGGAAGGCAGCCCTGGCTGCCGGGAGGTGGGATGGAGTGCGTGAGACGGCATTTAATTAAGTGCTAACCTGCTGGTCATGGGGTTTAAGCGGTGACCTTTGTGCGGAGCCAGTTTGATCGTGGGACACTTCCGTTCCAGACATTACTTGCATGGTTACTCAGTGCCACCGAGATGAAAATCCAAAGGACGGAGCAAGGCCTACAGGGCTCCTTGCGCTCCCCACCGTGCCCACCTCTCCACCCCCACCTTTCCTCACTTCCGGGTCGACCTTCCGTCCTGCAGGCTCCCCAAGCTCTCTCAGCAAGCTGCTTCCGCTTGCAGTGCCCTCCTTACAGCGCCCTCCTTGGCTCCCCTTTTCCCACCTGGACAGCCACTAGACACGCTTCAATCACTGTCTCCAGGAAGCCCTCTCTGACTCTTTTTCCAGCTATCCTAGGACAGCCTTCGTTCGGTTTCCCTATCTGTTTGACGGGTAGCACATCAGCTGTAAAAATTAGGTAAGCAGACACACATCAAGTCCTTACAGGCGGGTGACATGTCTGCGGCATATAATAAGCACTCGGTGATTATTTCTGTTATCTACTGAGCACTTAGTACAAAATATTGCATGAGCCGCTAACGTGCAAAGCAGGCATCGGCCCTTCCCTTCTCCCCAGGTCCTGATGTGTGGGGCCCAGCACAGTCCCCTGCACAGAGCCCTTCTCGTGTTGTCAGTCAGGCCCACCCCAAGCTGGTGCATCCTCTCCGGGAATCAGAGGCTGGGACAAAGCCCTTCCGGAACTCTGGACCCAACACCAACATCATTAAATCCAGAAATAAGCCCTGGGTCCCGATCTCATTTAGAACCCCTGTTTACAGGAGGCGAGGGAAAAAAGGAGGTGACCAACACAGCTTCTGAGGAGAATATTTCAACGTCCCAGTGAACTCTCATGTGAGACTGGAGGCTGTGTGGGCCTCACAGGATTACATCCTCATCTCGGCCACCGTCACCCCCTCTGGGGGGCTTTCCGCAGCCTCTGCTCACTAGGAGTTAATCCCTCCCTCCTCTGACTTTCCTAGAGTCTGACAGGTATCTCTTGTGCACATTTCTTCCAAGCCTTAATCGCTGGCTGATGCATTATATATTTATTTATTCTCTGCCTCTGTCGTCTGAACTATAAGCTCCACGGGGGCAAGGGTCTGCATTTGGCTCATTGGTCTGTGATGAGGACCCAGGTCAGCACTTGGCCTGTAGTAGAGGCTCACTAAATAATCTGCTAAGCGAATGAATTACAGGAGGAAGAGAAGGAGGAGGAGTCAACACATCGATAGTGTTTCCTTCGCATCAGGATCTGCTCTGAGTGCCTTTTGTAGATGAGCTCTATAAACAACAACTCTGTGAGCAGGGCACTGTTATCAGCTGAAGCATGGGGGCTTCAGTCACTTGTCCTGCCAAACAGCCAGGGAGTTAGAGTAAGGATTTTGAGTCAGGCAGTATGGCTCCAAAGTTTATGCTCTTAACCACAACACTGGCAGGCAGGCAGGCAGGCAGGTGGAGAAAGAAGGAAGGAAGGATGGAAAGAAGGAAGGAAGAAGGAAGGAAGGAAAGAAAGAAAGAAGGAAGGAGGAAGGGAGGGAAGAAAGAAGGAAGGAGGGAGGGAGGAAGGAGGGAGGGAGGAAGGAGGGAGGGAGGAAGGAGGGAGGGAGGAAGGAGGAAGGAAAAACGAAGAAAGAAGGAAGGAGGGAGGGAGGAAGGAAGAAGGAAGGAGGGAGGGAGGAGGGAGGGAGGAAGGAGGAAGGAAGAAGGAAGGAAGGAAGAAGGAAGAAGGAAGAAAGAAGGAAGGAGGGAGGGAGGAAGGAGGAAGGGAGGGAGGAGGAAGGAAGAAGGAAGGAAAGAAGAAGGAAGAAAGAAGGAAGGAGGGAGGAAGGAGGGAGGGAGGAAGGAGGGAAGGAGGGAGGGAGGGAGGGAGGAAGGAGGAAGGAAGAAGGAAGGAGGGAGGGAGGAAGGAGGGAGGGAGGAAGGAGGGAAGGAGGAAGGAGGGAAGGAGGAAGGAAGAAGGATGGAAGAAGGAAGAAAGAAGGAAGGAGGGAGGGAGGAAGGAGGAAGGAAGAAGGAAGGAAGAAAGAAGGAAGGAGGGAGGGAGGAAGGAGGAAGGAAGAAGGAAGGAAGAAAGAAGGAAGGAGGGAGGGAGGGAGGAGGGAGGGAGGAAGGAGGAAGGTTTGAAAAAAGAAGGAAGGAGGGAGGGAGGAAGGAGGAAGAAAGAAGGAAGAAGGAAGGAAGGAGGGAGGGAGGAAGGAAGAAGGAAGGAGGAAGGAAGAAGGAAAAAAGAAGGAAGGAGGGAGGGAGGAAGGAGGGAGGGAGGATTTAAAAGTTAATGTCTATCACATCCTGCAAATATAATGCCCAGGTTGTTGAGGGATGTGCTTATCTGCTCCCCAGGTATCTTCTGAAATGTTGTAACCTCTACACAAAGCAAAACCCTACGTTTTGCACAAAGTAGGCACTCAGGAAGTGTTTCTTGAATTGGGTCACACCCGGGCTAGTGCTGCAGATATCCCAAGTACCTTTGCAGGCACCTCCCCAGCTTCCCTTGCCATGGAGATTCACAACACCTATGCCACGAGCTGCAGTGTTGCTGGTCCTTATCTGGAGCTTTTGACAATAAGCAAACCAAAGCCACCACGCCTCGCAGTGACACTGCCACCGGTTTCTGGACCATGAGAGTGTTTGATACTTGTGGACGAGTCTGGAGGAGCAATGATACTAGAGGAAATCACCACTCCCTGAGCCTTCTGAATCCTCATTCTCCGTGGGGAGGGAGGGTGCATCCCGCCTGCCCAGGAGGGTAGGCGAAGCTGCAAACAGAGAAGATGTCTGTGGCAAGAACCAGCAGCTTCCTGGCCAGACTCAACTGCAAGTGAGCAAATCCCACTATCTCAGCCGGCTCAGAAGCAGCTGCAAAATCACGGTGGGTCCTCAGGAGAAGCTACAACATACAAGGGGGAGGAGCAGCTCCGAGGAGGAGGGAAGCAGGGGGGGTGGAAAAAACCTGGCTACATATCTACCTGGGACAATCTGTTTTCCCAAAAGCACAGAGGACTGTGTACCAGGACCAGGCGGGCAGAGCGTGGGCATATGCCACTCCCGGGTTAATCCACGGACCACAGGGAAGAGCAAGCGGCATTGCAGGGCTGCCGAGATCTAAAAATACCCAGCACATCCCCTCCACGGCGCGAACGGTAAGCTCTTAGCGGACAGGCACACTGCCAAACAATGCCTAGCCGGACACTCCAGAAGGAGTCTCGAGGCTGGGCACTAGGAAAACGTGGAAAGCAGCTAGGGAAGTGCACTGTCAGAGATTGATGAAGCTTTAAGAGACTGGTTTGTTTGGATTGACCTGAGCTGGAGAGAGGGAGAGAGGGAGGAGGAGAGGGGAGAGAGAAGGCTGCTGTCGCCCTGGCAGTGGAAGTCAATGTAATGCAGAGGTTAAAGCCACAGGCTCTGGGGTCACACTGGGTCTACTCAAATCCAGGATCCACCACATAATAATTACACGACACTAGAGAAAGATGTACTCCGTCTGAGCCTCTGTTTCCTCATCTGTAAAAAGGGAACGATAATGATAATCGACACCAGCTACCTCATTGATTTTTGTGAAGAGTTCAGTAGATGACGTTACTGTTCAAATATCCACTGGCCCTCTCTGCAGGATCCCTCCGTGCCGAGCAGCTAGAGTGCCTCCCGATGTCAGCCCTGGAGCCGGGAGAAGTGATGTGTGCCACTTCCAAGAAGAACCCTTAAGATCCATCTCACGGTCTAATGCCTCTCATTTTCCTATGCGAGGAGACTAGGGCTGACCCGGACAGGGCTACTTGTTCAGCCTGAGTCCTGGCTCTAAGGTTTGCATGAAGCAGAGCCACAACTAACCCAACATAACCTGTGGGCAACAAATAAATCTTTGTTTTGTAAGCCGCTGACATTTTGGAGCTGTTTGTTACTGCAGCATAAATAAACTTAAACTGACACAATGATTAAATGAGATAATGTACCTGATACACTTACCACATATATGGGATTTTCTACGCACTCAAAAAAGGCCACTTGTTTTGACCATTATCCATATTGCCACCGCTGGTTCTTACCCTTTGGAGACGTCACCAATCGCCACAGTTTCTTGTTGAGAAACTAATGACAGTTCTGGACACTCTCCCTTAGGACACAACGACGCAGGCAACTACAGATGGTTCACACGTCCCGGGCTCAGGAACCTTGGGAGAGGGACTCAGGTTGAGAAATTCATGTGGCAATCCTGAAACAGATTCCCTAAGCTTCGGCATGGAAATTGCCATCATAGTGCATCAAGTATCACTGAGTCCCGATGGGTAAAAATGCCACAGGGCAACTTTCTATCCTAGACCAACAGGCTATGACGCACAAGAAGCATGAATCAAGAGGTGTGTAAGGGGACTGGCCATGGCTAGGTCTTCACTCCTGCACTTGGGCTGTCTGTGAGAAGAGAAAATTCCACCCCTCCCTGGGACCCGTGGTAATTCTTGCTGTGCCCCTGTAAGATAGCTCCTGGCTCCTGATCCTGGTGCCCAGGGAACATGCAGTTCTTCGGTGTTTAGATGCACCAGCCAATTTCTGTGTCTGATTTCAGAGGAACTGCTCTTTCCTGGGGGAGTTTCTACTCAAGGGATATGCTATCTTTGGCTCCCACCTACTCAGCTTGGTTGTGGGAATGGCTTCCCACTCACTGCCTTCCAACCCTCACCTTTACCCCAGTCTGAAGCCACAGCATTAGAGTCCTAACAGATGCCCCAGACTTCTCCATAACCTTGTAATCTCATCCTCCCACCAAAAAGGCAACTCAACACTCTGTAGAGGCCCCATTCCCAACTACTAACAAAGGAATCACTTCATCCATTCCTTGTTTTTTTATTTCTCCACCCACTTTTCATTTACTTGTTTTAAACTGTATTTATTTTAGGGGAGCCTGGGTAGCTCAGTCGGTTGAGCATCCAAATTCAGCGCAGGTCATGATCCTGCAGTTCACGGGTTGGAGCTCTGCATCAGGCTCTGTGCTGACAGCTCGGAGCCTGGAGCCTGCTTCGGGTTCTGTGTCTCCCTCTCTCTCTGCCCCTCTCCCACTCGTGCTCTGTCTCTCTCTGTCAAAAATGAACATTAAAAAAATTTTTTTAAGTTTATTTATTTTTGAGAAGGAGAGAGAGAGGGAGGGAGGGAGGAGCAGGGAGACAGGGAGAGAGACAGAATTCCAAGCAGGCTCCGGCTGTCAGCACAGAGCCTGATGCAAGGCTTGAACTCATGAACCATGAGATCATGACGTGAGCCAAAATTAAGAGTTGGATGTTTAAATGACTGAGCCACCCAGGTGCCCCTCCATCCATTTTTTAAATAAATATTTATTGAGAAGTTTCTAAATGCCATCAACTAGTGTCTGTGTGACTTTGAGTGACATAATCTCCCTCTCTCTTTCTCTCTCCATGCTTCAGTTTTCTCATCTACAAAATGGGATGTAGACTATCCCAGTGAGGTACAGTAGTGATTAAATATATTAATATATGTACAAGACTTGTCTGATTTCTATTTTGTGAGGCACTGTACCAGGCACGAGGGACAAAAATGGTGAGTGAAAGCAAATGCTACCCCTATGAAGCTGATGATCCCTTGGGAGTGACATAAATTAATCAAACAACTGTACTAATTAGTATTTAAAAAGTGTAGCTCTCATTAAGCGTTACCAAGAAGTACATGGTACTACGAGGGTATACGACACAGTAAATGATCTAGGAGATTCTTCTCTAAGGAGGTGATGATGCTCCATTTTATCCTACCCATCCCCAGCCCCCAACAGACACCGGGGGAGCAATCTCCAATAGCTGCAACAAATAAGATTAAAATAAACGGCAGAGGAAGCCTTCAAATAAAAATGAAGGGAGCTGGAAGAAGTGAGGGCAAGAGGCAGAGACCATTACCCCCCAGTGAGATGGAGAAGACCCTACAGCACCACAGACTCGCCTTTTCTCTAGAGCAGGAACGTGGAGTTCAAGTCGGACAATAAAGTTTCACGTGAAACTTAGGACTTTTTTGCGACCCTTTCTGTGAAAAATGCCATATTTAATAGGTATTTCAAATTATCACTTTGGGTAATATGGAGATTCTCACATTCTGACTGTACTATGTCTTGGGGTGATCTTCTTTGGGTTGATCTTGCTTGGGGTCCTTCGACCTTCATATACCTGGACATCCATATCTCTCCCATGATTTGGGAAGTTTTCAGCTATGATTTCTTCCATCAAGTTTCTGCCTCTTTCTCTCTCGCTTCTCCTTCTGGGATTCCCATGATGCAACTATTCACTCGATGATAGCTCATAATTCGCACACAGCCTGTCTTCACTCTTTTCCATAAAAGTTATTTCTTTTGAAATATACTTAAACTAGACTGACCGAGAAAATAGGAGAAGACTTCAAATTACTAAAACCTGGAATGAAAGGACACATCGCCACCAGCCATACAGAAATCAAATGGATTAAAAGGGAATATGATGGACAACGTTATGGCCACAAAGTTAACAACTTAGACACATTTCTTAGAAAGACACAACTTAAAAACCGGCTCAAGAAGAAATATAATATTTTAATAGACCTATAGCAAGTAAAGAAATTGAATTAGTAACTAAGAATTTCTCAGAAAAGCCTAAGCCTCGATGGCTTCACTGCTAAATTCTATCAGTTATTTAGAGAATACATAATACCAATGTTTCACAAACTCATTCAGAAAACAGAAGAGGACACACTTCCCAACTTACTTATGAGGGCTGTGTTACCTGATATCAAAACCAAATGTGGACAATAAAGGAAAACCACAGCCCAATAACTCTCATGAACACAGATGCAAAAATCTTTAACGAGATACTAGCAAACTGAATTCAGTATATATTAAAAAGGATTATACACCATGACCAAGCTGGATTTATCCTAAGAATGCAAGGTTTGTTAAATATCTGAAATTCAATTAATGTAATACATCATATGAATAGAATTTTTTAAAAGCCTCGTCACCATCTTCATAGATTCAGAAAAAGAATTTAACAAAATCCTACAACCATTTATAGTAAAAACCCTCAAAAAAAAAAAAAAACAAGGAAGAGGGGCGCCTGGGTGGCTCAGTCAGTTGAACATCCAACTCTTGATTTCAGCTAAGGTCATGATCCCAGGGTCGTGGGACTGAGCCCCACATCTGACTCCGCGCAGAGGGTGGAGGCCTGCTTGAGATTCTCATTTTCTCTCCTTCTGCCCCTCTCCCCCACTCACACTCCCTGTCTCTCTCTAAAATAAAAAAGTTTTGAAAAATAAATTTTAAAAAACCAGGAAGAAAAGGATACATTCTCAAACTGGTAAAGGGTTTCTACAAAAAAATCCACAGACAACACCACACTCAAATAAATAACATTTAATTAAATAAATATTATTTATTTAATAATTAGTTACTATTAGTTAATAATACTTAACTAGTAATTAAATAAATAATGTTTGATTAACTAAAGCTTCCAGATAAGAAAGGAAGTAAAACCTTGTCTTTATTCACAGGTGACATAATACCATATATAGAAAATCGTAAAGAATCCACCAAATACAAGTTGAACTAGTGAACAAATACTAGAAATAAAATTCAGAAAACACGCTCATTCAAAGTAGCATCCAAATGAATAAAACACTTAGGGACAAATTTAACAAAAGAAGCACAAGATTTGTACCCCGATGACGGCAAAGCATTCTCGAAGAGAATTAGAGAAAGTCTCAATAGAAGGAAAGACAATTCGTGGACATGAGTTGGGAGACTATTAGATCCAATACAATCTCCATCAACATTCCACCAGCAGACTTGTCAAAATTGACAAACGGATTCTAAAATTCAAAGGTGAATGTAAAAGATGGAAGAGCCAAACTACTTATGAGGTAGGAGAACAATGCTGGAGGACTTCACACCCCCCAATTTCAGACTTAATATCAAGCTACAGTAGTTCAACCAAGCGTGGTGTTAAATTAAGGATAGACATCGGCGCGCCTGGGTGGCTCAGTCAGTTAAGTGTCTGACTTCGGCTCAGGTCACGATCTCATTGTTCATGGAGTTTGAGCCCCACGTTGGGCCCTGCTGATGGCTCAGAGCCTGGACCCTGCTTCGGATTGTGTCTCCCTCTCTCTGCCCTCCCTCCTTTGCTCATGCTCTGTCTCTGTCTCTCAAAAATAAACATTAAAAAGTAAATAAATAAATGAAAATAAAATAAAGTAAGGACAGACCTGTAGGTCTGTACATAAATAAAAGTTCAGAAATAAACTCTTAAATTTATGTCAAATGATTCTTGACAAAGATGCCAAGACAATTCAGTAGGGAGAGAACAGTCTTTTCAGCAAACGATGCTGGGAAAATTCAGTATCCATATGTAACAGAGTGAACGTAATGCCGTATCTCAAACCACACACAAATAGTAAGTCAAAATGGATCATAGACATCAATGTAGGAGCTAAAACTATAGAGCCTTTAGAAAAAAAACTAGAGAAAATCTTCATAACTTTGGGTTAGGCAATGACTTCTTGGACACAGTACCATTATTTTATAAGCCATAAAAGAAAAAAAATGGATAAACTTCCATTCAACTTCACTAAAATTAAAAACCTTGGCAATCCAAAAGACATCATTAAGAAAATGAAGACATACCAGAGACTGGGGGAAAATATTTTCAAATCATATATATATATGATAAAGCACTTGTATCAAGAATATATAAAGAATCCATACAACCCAATAATAACAAAAACAAACAACTCAGTTGAAAAATGGTTAAAAGAGTTAATGGGTACTTCACCAAGGAGGACCTACAAGTGGCTAACAAGCACGTGACAAGGTCCTCTGGTGATTCTCCATTAGGGCAATGAGAATTAAAACCACCCTGAGATCCCAATTACATATTCAGCAGAAAGGCTATAATAAAGAAGACCAGTACTGGCGAGGAAATGAATGCGGATGTGAAATGGGAAAGCCACTTTGGAAAACACTGGCAGTTTCCACTCCTAGATATCCACCCAAGAGAAATTAAAACTGTCCACACAAATACTAGTGTGTGAACGCTTGTACGACTGTTACTGACAACACGCAAAGGGGGAAGCAGGAAGCAACACAAATGCTCAGGGGCCGATGAAAGGATACACAAAGTGTTGTATATCCATACAATGGAAGAATATTTGGCAACAGAAGTGTATAAAAGACTAATGCCTGCCACGACATGGATTAACCTCAAAAACGTTATCCTAAGCCAAAGAAGCCAGACTGGAGAGACTACATCCTGTGTGACTCCATTTACGTGAAATGTCCAGGAAAGGCCAATCTAGAGAGACAGAAAGCAGATCAGTGGTGGCCTGGGGGTGGGAAGCAATAATTGACTATGAACATGCTTGGGGGAATTTTGGACGGGTGATAAAAAATGCTCTAAAACTCCCTCGTAGAGATGGTTGCAAAAAATGTGTAGATTTACTAAAAATTCATGGAATTTACAAAGAGTGTATTTCATGATTTGTAAATTGTACAGCACTGGATGTGTGAAAAGAGAGAAGGTAATTAACTGCCCCCTGCCCAACCCCCTCCCCCAATAATCTAGTCTTCTCTGTGGTTTACCATAAGCCCCAATCTGCTCGTTTCAACAAGGGGTAGGAGAGTTTAGTCAGAGGAGAAGTCTGTAAAGTTGGAGAAGTTCTAACCTCTTTCTCTCTGAATAATCCTCCCCAAACAATAGTTAGGAAGAGGTTTTCTGTTTTGTTTTTTTATATAATTTTCTCCTTTCTTTAATGTTTACTCATTTTGAGAGAGAGAGAGAGAGAGAGAGCACACAAGCAGGGGAGGGACAGAGAGAGAAAGAATTTCAAGCAGGCTCTGCACAGCCAGTGCAGGGCCTGATTCAGGACTTGAACCCATTAACCGTGAGATCATGACCTGAGCAGATATCGAGAGTCAAGCTTGGTAAATTCTCTCTTCTCGGAACTATCAGAACAGGAGGAATCCTCCTTTATCAGATAAAATAACTTTGCAGTTCCAAGAAGAGAATCTGAGATTTTTTTTTCTCTCTCAATAATTTGTCCTTTAATGATAACTAATTCTTAATAACTGCTTACTATGTGTCAGGCAGTGCGCTAAGCACTCTCTCTCTACATTATCTAATTTCATGCTCCTAACAACCCTGAGGTCAGTTGTATTTTATTCCCCTTTTACAGATGAGGAAATTGGGAGCATAAGATTAAGTGACTTGCCCAAGATCACACAGCAAGGTGGTAAAATGTATGGGCATCAGGCAGAAACTAACTCTGAACACCCTTTCCGTAAGCCCAGGACCTCTTGTACTCAGAGGCAGGAAATTTCAAGATGTGAGAAAACTGGAAGTAGTTTTAGTGTTCATTTATTTTTGAGAGAAAGAGAGACAGAGAGAGTGTGTGTGAGCAGGGCAGAGAAAGAGGGGAACAGAGGATCTGAATCAGGCTCTGTGCTGTCAGCAGGGAGCCTGACACGGGGCTTGAACTCACGAACCATGAGATCATGACCTGAGCCGAAATCAGATGCTTACCTGACTGAGCCACCCGGGCGCCCTATTTATAAGTAATTTTTAACACTACCTCCTACCTTTCTGAGACCAGGAAAGAAAAAAAAAGCAAGTGGAACTGAGAGTTACAGTTTCCTTCCCTTGCTGGTGGGGTCAGTATGTTACAATGGCAGACTTAAGATGCTTTAGGTAGGATATGTTCGCAGCCTACAGGTCCTGGAAGAAAGGATATCCTTTTTTTTCTTGCCTGGTCAGAACTCAACTATCCGAGGCACATCATGGGGGGCGGGTGCCCTGTTTTTCATCTCGTCTTCCCCCTCACTGGACCCCTGAGTTCATCCCTGACTTGCAGGAAGGGGTGGGCATCGATAGCTTCTAAAAGTACACAGCTAAAATTCAGTGTCACTCCCCCCTTTGCCACACAGCACTGGCACCTTAACTCAAGTGACTGTGTTATAATCATGTGGCATCAGCTAGCTTTATATTTAAGACCTACAGTCTCTGGTTATTTTAGGGGACACCCCGGCAACCAAAAAAGCAAAATGGGGGAGGCTTTTGTGGAAGATTGTATTCCCAGCCCAATTCTCCACTCCTTGCGATAGATGCATGGATCCCATGTCATGTGATTCTGCGGTCCTTCCACTAAAGGAGCAGGCAGGGTGTGCTCCCTACCCCTTTACTTTGGGTTTTGTCACGTGACTTGGTGTGGCCACTGGAGTGAGGCAGGAGTGACCATGTGTTGGATCCAAGCCTGGGCGTTCCGAGACCTTGCACGCTTCTGCTTCTCAAGTCCCAATTATGATCAAGAGGAATTTCCCCAGAGAGCCAGCCCCTGCCTTCTTGGTCTCAGCCACAGAACAAACACACCTGGGCAGCCCTAAGCCCAGCACCCACAGAGGAGCTGAGCCCAGCCGAGATCAGCCAATTCCTGCCAACCCACAGGTATACAAGTGATAACAGCCAATTCCTATCTTCAGACACTGAATTTCAGGGTGGTTTCTTACACGGCAAGAGTTAACCAGTATACTTTATTACAGTGTGGCTTTTGCTTGGGGGGGGGATGCCCAGGGAGGGGACGGTCCTAGGGACCACTGACCAAGACATCCCCATAGAGCTCACGTAGCTTGGTTTCTCTCCTTTGAAAAATGAAGAATGCGGGGGCGCCCGGGTGGCTCATTCAGTTGAGCGTCCAACTTCGGCTCAGGTCACTACCTCATGAATCGTGACTTTGAGCCCCGTGTCGGGCTCTGTGCTGACAGCTCAGAGCCTGGGGCCTGCTTCGGATTCTGTGTCTCTCCCTCTCTCTGCCCCTCCCCTGCTCAAAAATAAATAAACATTTAAAAAACTTTTAAAAAATGAAGAAGGTGGCCCAAAGAAGAGAATTGATGTGTCATCCACGATCTACGGTGGAAACCCACATCGCCTCTATTTGCCTAGAAGGTGGCTGCCTTCGTGCTATGTCCTTACATGGTCTTCCGTCTGCAGACATCTATGTCCTAATCTCTGCTTCTTATAAGGACACCACTCATAGATTAGGGCCAGCCCTCATAACTTCATTTTAACTGAATTACTCTGTAATTCTTTTTAATGCTTATTTATTTTGAGAGAGGGAGCAGGGGAAGGGCAGAGAGAGAGGGACAGAGAATCCCAAGCAGACTCTGCACCGTGAGCACAGAGCCTGACCCAGGGCTTGAACCCACAAACTGTGAGATTACGACCTGAGCCAAAATCAAGAGTCAGATGCTTAACGGACTGAGCCACCCAGGCGCCCCTGAATGGCCTCTTTAAAGACCTTGTCTCCAAATACAGTCACATTCTGAAGTCCAAGGGATTAGGATTTCAACATACAAATTGGGGGGTTGGGGGTGGGTACAAATCAGGCTGTAACAAGAAGTGACTCTCCGCTCAGCACTGTGACAAGCGTTATGAGGGAAACATATCATAATCAGAGACCCAGTCATGCTCTGTTAGTATCTCCCCCACAGCATTTGGCACATTAACCTATGACAGAGCAAATGAGTCACACGCCTGAAAGAGTGAGACACTTACACAGAAAACAGGGGGCAGCAGGGTTTGATTTTCAACAAGCAGGGACCCGGGAGCCAGGAGACAAGGGTCCTGGGCTCAGTTCTGCCACCCGCCTGCTATGGGACTTTAAGCGAGTGCCTCCTGGTCTCAGCTTCCTCACCAACAGACTCACTGTGGGTGTATAGGAGGGAGCTGCTTTAGAACTAGAATTCTCAATTCGGGCTGCGTTTTATTCCCACCTGGGGAACATATTTTTTAAAAAGAAACCTAGACACTTGGAGAAATCGCGGATTGCCGACTCCAGGGTTAATGCAAGGAAAGTACAAGATGAGCCTGAAACGTCTTGTTGTTCCAGAAAGTAAGTACGCAGAAAGCCACAGGGAATGGTGTGAACTGAACTGTGCCCCCCAAACTCATCTTTTGAAGCCCTAACCTCCAACGTGACTGTAGTGAGAGACAGGGCTCTTCGGAGGTATAATTAAGGTTAAATGATGTCGTAAGGGTAGGTCCTAATCTGACAGGAGGGGTGGCTTTGTGAGGACAGGACGATGTTTTTCCCCTCTTTCCCTCTTTCTCCCTCCTGCCACCCCTTTACTGCTGTCCACGCACAAGTTCATGTACCAAGGAAAGGCCATGTGAACACACAGCACACCAGACTCTAACCACACGAGAACCCTAATCTTAGACTTCCAGCGTCTACAACTATAAAAGATAAATTTCTGTTGTTGAAGCCACCCAGTCTCAGAGCACCCAGTGCTCTCTTATGGCGGGCCTAGCTGACTAAGCTAGTAATAGAGCCAGGGTCGCCTGAGTGGCTCAGTCGGTTAAGCGTTCGACTCTTGGTTTCAGCGTAGACCACGATCTTGCAGTTTGTGAGTTCGAGACCTGTGTCGGGCTCTGTGCTGACAGCTCGGAGCCTGGAACCTGCTTCAGATTCTGTGAGTCCTCCTTCTCTGCCCCTCCTCCGTCATACTCTGTCTCTCTCTAAGTGTGTGTGCACGCACACACACACACACACACACACACACACACACACCAGGCTGAAGAGGGGCTGATTGGCCAAATCTGGGAAAATTTAAGCATAAAAATAATGATAGTAGCAGACTACTGCCCATGGAAAAAAATTAAGAATCCTAGGTCCATACTGGTATAAATAAATGAAGAAACTCTTCCTTTTTGCAGACTACTCACCAATGAAGAGAAGGAACGATGTATTTAGAAAACATCAGTGGATGTTAAAACTCGTGAGCAAAAAAAACACGGTGGGGAACCGGTGTGCACCCAGTATCACCTCACCTCCCTGCACACCACGTACGAATTACAAAGAGGAAAACGGTAACTTCGCGGTGAAGACTGCAAACACTGCCTGAACCAAGTAACCCCAACAATTTCCACCAACAATGGGGCTGGCGTGTCCGACACGAGGACAGCACATCACTTCACGCCTGCCGAAATGCATGAAGGAAACAGGGCAAAATGTAAACAGGGGGTGAATCTGGTCAAGGGTGCATAAGAGTTCTTTCTACTCCTCTTCCAACTTTTCTGTACACCTGAATTACATCAAAATACACAGTGTAAGAAAATACATAGGTCCAGTCCCATCCCAGACTCACAGAATCAGAGTCACTGCGTGTGGGGCCAAGGCGCCCACGTACATGCTTTCATTTGCCTTGTTTAACTTCCCCAGGTGCTTGTAAAGTGCCTCCTGGGTTGAGAACTCCTACAGGTCACGGAGGACACTTCCATTCCGACCTTCTCTAGAGCAGGGCACACCCAAGTGAACAGTCTCCTTCAGCGTGGCTTGCATTACAGCCCCCAGCCAGCAGCAGGGGGCCCTGCTACAAATGCAAATCCTTGGGCCCCAGTCACAACTGAAGAATCAGGCCCCGGAGAGGTGGACCGGCAAGTTTGGGTTTTTTTAATAAAAAATTAAAAAAAAATTTTTTTTTTTTTTTGCTCTTTATTTTCGAGGTGGGGGGGAGGGGCAGAGAGAGGAGAAAGAACATCCACACTGTCAGCACAGAGCCCGATGCAGGGCTTGAACCCACGAACCATGAGATCGTGACCGGAGCCGAAGTCGGATGCTTAACGGGCTGAGCCCCCCAGGCACCCCAGCAAATTTGTTTTAACAAGTCTCCAGAGGGTTCTTTTGCTCAGCAAAGCCTGAGAACCACAGTCTACACGCTTTCTCAATTATCTTTAAGGTGACTATAATCCTCTTTACCTTTTTAAGTTGTTTTTAACCTTTCACTGTGGTTAAAAAGAAGAAAAAGACTACATAAGATAAAATTTACTATCTTAACATTTTTAAATGTATAGTTCCATAGTGTTAAATGTATTTACAGTGTTGTGCAACAGGGTTCCAGAATTCATTCATCTCGCAAAACTGAAACCCTGTGCCCATCACACAGCTCCCCATTTTCCTCTCCACAAGGCCCCCCCACTGTCCTACTTTCTGTTTCTAGGAATGTGACAACTTGAGACACCTCATCTAAATGGAATCATCTGGTGTTGGCCTTTTTGCGATTGGGTTATTTCACTTAGCATAACATCATCATGGTTGATCCATATTGCGGCATGCAACATAGTTTCTTTCCTTTTTTAAGGCTGAATCATATTCCATTGTCTGCATATACCACACTGTATTTATTCAGCACTGGGGTTGCTTCTATCCCTTGGCTACTGTGAATAGTGATGCCATGATCATGGGCGTCCAGGCTCAACTGTAACATTTGTACAAATCACCTATGCAGAGTTTAGAATGCAGACAGTGACTCAAGAGATCTTGGTGGGGAATCCCCAGATTGTGCATTTCTAACAAGCTCTCAGACGATACTGATACTGGTCTATAGACAGCAAAGGTCTAGACCCAGTGGGAAGAGATAACGTCGCTCAAAAAAGTTTTAAACCAGAGTAGACTCCAAGCCCCAGATCACCTTTCCCATCACCTTTCCCAACTCTCTCCCAGAGGACAAAGTCCAGGGACAACAGTGTGATCGTGGATTTAGCCTCCGCTATTCCAACCCACACCAGATACCCTCCGGTCCATGCTCGAGACCCCCATCTCTTTTATTTCCCCTGCTGGTCTGCTCCCCATACACCACCCTGCTACAACGACCCCTGACTCTTGGAAACAAAGTCGCCATCATGCTCATGGCAGACCCCCTGAGCCTGCCTTGGAAACAAACAAACAGTCTATAGAATGAACTGATTTGGGGCTGTCTGCTGGAAAAGGCTAGAACCCTTCACCAAGTGTGAGGCTGTAACACCAGGGTTAATTGGGACGGTTTTTAGGTAGTACAAGGATACAGAATTAAATAACATCAAATCACATGGTGAGAAAGGTGCTCCCTTTCAAGTCTGTTTCAACCCTTCTGAAAACGTGGAGGAAAAAGTTACGGGCACCCTCCAATACTTGCTGATCCCCCTTCCGAACAGAGACCAGGCCTCGGGCTCACAGCCCTAGGCAGGCAGCAGTCTCCAGCTAGAAATGAAAAGCATGTTTGGTCTTTGTTGTATTTATTTTTGTGCTTACTTTGTATTTGTGGGAAGTGAAACTGATTTACCATGCATGGCTCTGATGCCAAGTTGCTTTTTTTAAAAATAAATGTACTTAAATTTAAAAGCAAGTGATTTAAAGCACACATTACACAAATAACTGGAGATGTCTGAAGTTGGAAATGTGAGAGGAGGAGGACCCGGGGGCCTCTTCCCTGCGAATGTTCAGACCACACGCGTGATCCTGTATCCCCAAGATGGCATCCTCCCATGATGCCATGCATCAGAGGCATGGCTTCAGAGAAGGAACAGAGCCCCCAGCCTGGAGTACCCATTCCACTAGAGGGGCCAGCGGAACCTATTTTTGTCCCTCCTTCTGGTCCCTGAAACTTTGGGGCTGGAAAAGGACCCTGACCAAGTCGGCCACTGTGAGAGGACCCCAGATTCGTTAGAGCCACAGGTGAGCAGCGGTGGAGACAGGATATGTGTGGTCAGATCCTTAAACTGCAGACTGGCTTTCCACACTTCTCTCTTAAACTCCCCCCTCTACAGGAATTTGGATGAAAGCAAAGACGTTTCTAAAATTCTCCCTACCTTGTGCATCTGACCAAAGATTTCCTCCTTGACCTTAAAGCCTTATAAAGGGCATCATTATGGGTAATTGCAAAACCATTATGAAAATCAACTACCTATTTTGAGATGATGCCACACACATTCAGGATAAAAGATACGTACTCTAAAGCTTTTGGTGTATTCATTCCAATGGGAACTTCTTTTAATGCTCGGAGCAGCATTACAATTCTAAAAGAGAGAAACATTCTCAGTAATTAAATGCAAATCACCAGAGCTCCAAATTCAAGGCCCTGTCTCCGGAGTGCTTCGCCTGGATTCAGCACCAGGGGAAACAAATAACTCAGAAAAGGAAAGAGGATGTTGTCCTCCCTCTCTCCCTCCCACGCCCCTCCCTAGCTCACCGGTGCCCCCCTAGCTCAAGGAAAATAGGGAAGCAGGTGCCTGCTGCTAGCCGGAGCTGTTTTCTCCCAAGAGTCGGATGGGTCATTCTCTGCTTCCCAGTCCTGCTATCTCTAAGGTGCTGATTTGCTGACCTGTTTACTAAGGCCAAGAGACACAACGAAGTAACTGGCTTCAAAGGCCGGATTCCGGGGCTACTTGCTGCAGAATACCATCAGGACCCTCTCTCGGTACCACATGAAGGGACCCTGGCTTTCCCATGGCGGTAAAGTCAGAACGTTCTCAGTTCCAGCACCAGTACCGGAACATCTACCCTCTCCACGGAGCTCGTGAGCACCTGCTATGGACAGAACAGCGTGCTGGGTGTGCCTGATACGACGGTAAAGACAAAAATGGATAATTCTATATCCTCTGGGGCTTAGAGCACAGGGAGACAGGAGCTGGTCAAATAATTCACCAACGTGTACGGAACACTAGAAATTGTAGAGAGTGCTATTAAGGCACACGAAAGGAATTTGCTCCTCAAGGAGGGATTGCAGAAGCAAGGCCAGGTGCAAAGGGCCTGTGTCAGAAAGGAGCAGGGGACCGTGAGGGGAACTGCAAGGCCAATGTGACCTGTGCAGAGAGCAAGCGAGCAGGGGAGAGATGCGGCCGAGGGAAGAGCTGAGCCCCGCCACGCAGTGCCTGGAAGCCCACGGAGACCAAGTTTGCTCCAATCACCACGGCAAGGGAGCCGACAAAGGAGTGTAAGCAGAGGAGCGAATGACAGGTTTGCCTTTGGAAAGATCCCCTGGCTTCAGTGGACAGGGGGACGCGAGAGGGGAGCCACCATGCACGTGGGACAGCAGGCTAAGGACGAGCAGTGGTTCCAGCAAGAGGCACTGGGGGGCGGCTGTGGGGAAGAAGGGGTGATGGTGGAGACGGAGACAAGTATTTGTACGGGGGGTGGGAGGTCAGTGCAGTCACTTCTCTCCACCCTCCATTTCCCCATCTGTAAAGTGGGAATAACCACGCCCACATCTCCTAATGACAGGAGATGCCCTGTGGCAGCTGGCCCATCAACAGGACTCATTAAGTGACAGCGACTGTTACAATGACATTCCTCTCTGCACCTCTTGTAAGACCCTTGTCCGTTACGCTTTCGGTGACTGTCTGTCCACACGTCTCATGTCATCTGTGAGGCTTTCTGTTCTTCGAAGGCAAGGTCCGCGCGGGATTCACCGTATAGACAGCAAAGCAGACTGCCCACCAGGATGACCTGCATCCAGGAAGTGAGTAGCTATCTGTGGAGGGAACGGACTTGAATGGCCCAGATGGTGGCCCTCAGCCAGCCTCCCTCATCTTTTGAGTTTATCCATCACAGACATGCTGGCCTCCAGGTGTGGCTTCCAGGGAGGTTCCCCTCGGATCTGCCTTCCAGAATGCCTTGCTCGGCCGGAGGAGCCCAGTTCACTCGGCCTCCAATGACAGCGCCTTCCAGATGGTTTCTGCTTTGGCCACGCTCCACCCGGGCCAGTGCCTGAGCACAGTGGGGGGCAGGGGGGCTGGGCCACTTGTCCCCAGTGCAGGAAACCCCCGTGGGTGATCTCGGCTCCAGAGTTTTCTGTTGGGTCAGCTGAGGCTCCGTCAGATCTGCATCTGGGTCTCCCCCTTGCCCAATCCTGCTTGCTCCCTCCCTCATTTTATTTTCCACAGGCATGTAATGTCCCTCTGCCTCCTCCCAACGCACCTCTTGCTCTCCTGACTCTGACTCAGCCTCTGCCTCCTGGAGGAGCCAACGGGCACGCACCTTGGGGAGAAGAGAAACTAACCACTACCCACATGAAGAGACACAGAAGAGACCCAGGTGAGATAAGTAACTGAGTGCTGTCTGCTCACTCAAAGGATTAAAAGCTCCAAGAGCTGTAAAAGAGAACGGTCTCATTAACTAAGTTGGCTCCAATTGCCAGGAAGCCTTCTGAGTAATAGCAGACGTTGAGGTTCCCTGCTTTTGGCCAGGATCCCAGGGGTCATTTAGGGCTGGGATTAGGCAGTTCTCCCTTTCTGGCCAATACCTCTCAATCCGCTATTCTGGATACTAATTATAAACCTGGGACAAAAGCCTAATCTTTCAGCACGGAAAATCCAAAGATGTCAGTCTAATTCACCTCTCCCTGCCTTGAAGATGAGTCTCAGGCGAAAAGAAATTAGACAGAGAGAGGGAAAAAATATATAGGCATATCGTACCCCCATCCCTAAGAGAACTTCCAAACCTCCTGCTGGAACGTAGCACCACTCTAAGAGGGGACTGTTGTCGGTACAATTTGGGGGATAGTTGGGCAGGTTTAGGGGGATCCATGCCAAGTTTAGTCTAGACTCAATTTCTAGGACATCAAGCCACCTTCGAGAAGGCAAAGGTAACAGGCAAAACTGGCAACAGGGTGGTAATCTTAAAGATAATATTAGCAACTAGTATTTTTGGAGCAACTGGTATATTTCTAGCACAGAGTGAGGTATTCACGTAATTAACTCATCCGCTGATGCCAGGGACTTCCTGTCCTTGGTAATCCTATCGCTCATTTTCTTTCAATGAGGACCCAGAGGCTCAGGGAGGTCAAGTCACTTGCTTGAGGTCACAGAGCTAGGAAGTAGCAGAGTTAGGATTCAAACTTAGGTCTCTCTGGAATCAAAGACTACATTTACCATCCTGCCTCCATGGTCCTAGAGCTCTCTCCTTTTGGGACGTCACTCATTCTCCGGAATAGTCACCCACACACAGACATACAGGGGTGCTTTGGTTGCAGCATCATTTGACAAACATTTATTGTCTGCTCTGAGCCACACGCTATTCTACACAGTACAAAGAAAGAAATGGGCGATCCTCGACCTCAAGAAGCTCACAGACCAGTGGAAGAGATGCTATGTAATAACTTCTCTTACACTCTCAATTGGGAGACCCATTCTCACTCCGAAGCGCTACATTTTGTTAAGGATGGAGAAACGGAGGATGCAGGGATGTAGACTTGTCCAAAGATGAACATCTAGTCTTAACAAGGCTACGGCTCAAGCCAGGTGAGCCAAAATATCACAGCCTCTGGGTTACCACTGCCGAAAGAAACAGCACATGTGGGGATGGGGAGGGCTCTCCTTGCACAAGTCGGAATGCAACCTGTAGACGTTTTGCGGAGCAGAAAATATAGGAGTCTCTGAAGGGCGGTGATCAATCATTTCAGCCATCCTAAGTGAGACCAGAATAGATCCAAAGAGAATCACAACAGTACATAATACTAACTAACAGTCAAGGGCATTAACTAACCTCTAGAATCCTCCTCCTTGAAATTCTATGGCCACGGTTCTAGAATTTGGGAGGGTGGGGGGTAGAAGAAAATAGTAGTTTAGGCAGCTGAAGCAATACCTATTTATATGATGGGACTGTTGCCAGAAGTCCTGATACCCTTACAGAACCTGAGTGAGGCAAGGTTACACGTATGCAAGTGAAACCCAACACAAGAATACCCACCAGAGCCTGTGACATACGCTCATTATGCCCAATCAGCCTGATGATCTTCCAGTGACAAAGAACTCTAAACTCAATGAGCCCACCCACTGCTTTTCTCTATAGGTTTTGGAGCCAGATCCTAACTCGTCTGGGTTCCACTTCTCCTTTAGATTCTAGAGCACAGCAGAATACATCTCTAGCCCTTCAAATAATCTATACACAAGCTACCGAATCTTCTCCCCCTTCTTTCTCCACTCCCAGAAACACACACATTTATCCTTCCTTTGATGTTCCCAGGAAACCATTTCAGGCAGCCTGCTCACCATCCCCCCCCCCCCAAGACATTTTCCTTTTAACAAGCTCAGTTTATCACCAACCTTAAAATACAGAACCCAGAAATGAGCACAGCCAAAGAAAACATATTTGTGAAGGGGCTTTGAAATCTGTAATATATTAGGCAAAAGCAAAGGAATTTTTTATTCCCCCTGTAGGACCAAGCAAGAATAAAAACGACGATTCTCAATACAAACCAGTTTGAAGAAACTATTAAATTCATTCATTCATTTGTTCACTCATTTCACAGATCTCTGCTGGTTCTAAACCTGTGGCCTAAGAGAAGGACTGGCCGTAAGATGGTGAAGAAACTCAATCTTTGTTCTGTACTGGTTATCATCAAGGCTCAGCCCATGACCTTCTTCTCATCCCTTCTAACGTGATCGTATCTACCTCCGGTGAAGCTTCCAGAACGCTCGTGTGCCACCCAGCTCTAGACTGCTTCCCCAACATCTCCATCAGGATCCCCTGCAGCCTCTTCCAATGCAGCACATGCAAGAAAAAAAACCATTTTCTTCTCTTCGAACTAACAACCCCCGCTCCAGAACATGGCCCTACAACCCCGCCACGTGCCCAAGCCGAAACTCTGGGGCTCTTGCCTCCTTCCTTTCCCTCACACTCATGCCCAATCACTAGACCTCCTATGTATCATTCCTACCCATCAATCCACTCTTCTCTTTTCTCTCTTGGTCCAACTCCCTGTAATCTCTCAGCTGGACAAGCTCAGTAACGTCCTAGCCTCTCTTCCCACTTGCATGGTTGTCCCTATAATTCATTCCCTACCCAGCAACCAGAGAGCTCTTTTAAAGAATGAAAATGTAAAAAAAAAAAAATTAACTAAAAATTTTTTTTTAAAGAACCAAAATGTGATTGTCTATCTTTCCTGCCTAAATAAAAAGCTTCATGGATCTTTGCAAAGGAGCCCGCTTACCTACCCTCTATGGTCTGGAATCATTCCATTCCCTCTACTCCTATCTCTTCATCATCAGCATCATCACATTGACCTTCTTGCAGCTCTTTAACGGGGTGATAGGCCTCCCGATCACAGGACCTTTGCACATGCTGCAATGCTTGGCTCCTCTGCCACTCTCTCCTCTAACCCTTGTCTTTACCTAGCTAACCCCTCAGAACTCTTCAGAAGTGGTTCAAACATCACATCCTTAGAGAAGCCTTACCTGAGCAGTACCTTCTACTACCCTGAAACCATACCCCCGAACAGCAGCCTGAAATTCCCACACACTGCAATATGGTAGTTACAATTAAATCATCTGTTGCATCATTCATTATGTGGTGTTTCTCTCCAGTGAGACTGGAAATTCAATAAAGCCTGATACGTCATGGCTAGCGCCTTGCACTGTACAAGACAGGTGGTGAGTAACAGGACGAACGGGGTAACAAAGTCAAAAAATACAGATACGGCAGATGGAGAAAAAAAGCGTGAATCAATCCCATCAAAAGTACACCAGCTGGGTAAGAAAGTTGAGCTCAAACCCGCCTATGTATATAGACACGACCATGGTTCGGACACGGCCATGAACAATTCATATTCCCACCTCAGGACCCAAAGCAATCTCACCAGACATGATGTTCACTTTTCATCGCGCCTAAAGAAACCCTCCCTCCCCCATCCTCTCCCAACTCCGAGAAAGCAGGAGGGCGGGAGATGCGTACGAAAGGACAAGCGGGGAGAGGACCCAGAACATCATGTTTGTTTGCATTGCTGTTGGAGGATTTGTGTTCTGCTTTGTTCTTTTGCCAAGAACCTGGCATGACGGCAATGCTCGTACCTTCACCATTCTGTTCCTACCGCGGGTGAGAGTCAGTGTGTTCTTGCCGGCTTGTTGAGGGACGTACCCCCGCCACTCAAACAGCGGTAAGCACTCCACAACCGTGTGCTACACGAACGACTTCAGATGCGAGAGCTGCGTGGGCAGGAGAACACAGCATTTTCAACCCTGGGGTCCCCGGTGCCTCGCAGAGGGCCCCGAATGTCATAGGAATCCCATCCACGCCAGCGGGATAAGTCGTTTCCTAAAATAACTAAATAATAAACACACAAGCCACATTCCTTCTCCTGTGTCACTTCATTCCCATCTGATGAAACGCATTCTTTTATTTGGGGAGCTTCCATGCACACGATTTTAGTTGTAGGGACAAATGCTGTCCCCTGTGTGTATACGTGTGTATATATATTTCTCCAATTACTGGAATCGGTCACCCGCATGACAATGCCAAGTCTCTACACGGAGGCCCGATTCCCTGGAGGAAAAGTGCAAAGAATATGTATAAATAAATAAAAACCCAACCTTAAAAATCAATAAAAGGATCCCTCAGCCCCCTGGCAAGTCAACACTGCAGACCCAACTGTGTGTGCAGGCGCAGGGAGCTCAGAGTCTATGAGGAAGCCTGATGGGCAAGCCAAAATAAGATAAAATGGGAAAGCAGCACAGTGGGATAAACAGCATAAGGGAGACACGCGCAAAGTGTTACGGGAGCACAGAGCAGGTATAAGAGCCTGAGGTAAACTTTTAATTAATTGCCAAAAGTCTTTGGTCTTCTCTGCCAAGATTAATGCAGCGCTGCCCTGGGTCTGGGGCCTGCAGTCATGGTCCCAAAGGAGATAGGGTTCATCCTAAATCTTTTCTGTAGGTGAAGCCCGAAGAAGTTGGTTCACCAGAGGAAGGTTCTGGAACCTTGACAAAAGGCCTAGAGATCGTCACCCAGCAATGCTGATGACGACAGTGAAAACCTGAAGCCAGTCCCCCAGAAAGGAAAAGACTTGCCTTTCAGTGAAGCTGCCAAAACCCTCCAAAGTTAAGTCTGTACTGAGAGGGGAAGCCTAAGGGTCACTTCAGAGCCAGAAGAACTTTGGGTTGCGAGGCATCAGTCATCCCAGGCCGGAGGGGATGGGGGGTAGGACCAGCTGACCCAATGTTAATAGAGATACATACTAACTGGGGCCCTGGGTGCTCAGTCAGTTAAGCCTCTGACTGTTGGTTTCAGCTCAGGTCGTGATCTCAGGGGTTTGTGAGCTCCAGCCCCGCAGCGGGCTCTGTGCTGATGGCATGGAGCCCGCTTGGGATTCTCTGTCTCCCGCGCTCTCTCTCTGCCCCACCCCTGCTGGTGCTCCCCCCCCCCCCATCAAAATAAATAAACTTTAAGTAAGTAAATAAACAACAAAAATATACAAACAGAAGGAAACCACATTTAAAAATCACAATGAGGGGTGGGTAACTTAAACGCATATGAACCCAGCCACAAGAAGGAGCACGTGGTGGCCGTGACAAACGTAGATAATTTTAATGGCATAGGAACTCCTTACGACATTCCTAAATAAATAAAGCAAGCTAAGAGTTATATAGCAGGCCATTGCATTAAAGTTTCTTCTATAGCCGCCTAGTACACAATAAATTATGAATGGGGAAAGACTTGCACCCCCAGAGCTCTGGCACGGACACTGAGGCAAGCATACATCCCCATCTAAGACATCCAAGATGACGAGCGTCCTAGAGAAAGAAATTAATGGGAAGTTTTCTTGGTTTGGGGTTTTTTTTAACTCCTGTTAAAAAATTGGGGGGCAGGGGCGCCTGGGTGGCTTGATCGGTTAAGCGTCCGACTTCGGCTCAGGTCATGATCTCACGGTCCATGAGTTCGAGCCCCGCGTCGGGCTTTGTGCTGACAGCTCAGAGCCTGGAGCCTGTTTCAGATTCTGTGTCTCCCTCTCTCTCTGCCCTCCCTTCTTCATGCTCTGTCTCTCTCTGTCTCAAAAATAAATAAACGTTAAAAAAATTTAAAAAAAAAAAAATTGGGGGGCAGGATCGGGGGACGCCTGATGGCTCAGTGGGTTGGGTGTCCAGGTGCGTTGGCCTGGTCAAAGCCAGATCAGCTGGCTTCAAATCCACAAAACTCTACCCCTAAAGTAACATCATGAAGCTAGACAGCTTGGTGCCAGGGGGTGGGGGCAGGTGGATGACGGAGACCAGACTTTGCTACGGAAGTGAGGTCCAACCAAGCACTGTGTGCTGCAATCCTAAACCCACAGAGGGAAGTTCTTTCTGCATTTGGAAGGGCTGGGTCCACAAGTCTACACAGCACTGTTTCTATCCCCTGCTCCTTCTACTAGGTGACAAGACATGTGAATGTAGGAAGACGGGGGAGAACAGGAGTATGGGTCTGCTTGCACCAAAGGAGACCACGGAGTATGAACAGCAGCAGCACCCCGGCCCCCTTACCTGAGAACATGACCTGTACGACCTCTTTCCTCAGCTCTGCTATGGAAACTGCCAAGAGCCGAGCTTAAATTCATGGTGCGTGGTTGCACGAAGGGTGCTTACAGGATCCTGCTAGGTCTGTTTTTACTTTTTATCACTGAGTCCTGCAGCCTCGGAATAAATGCCGGGGCTCCTGCCAGGCCAGGTTAGCGAACAGCCACAGTGCTATGTCTGGAATTTGCAAACCCGGGCTGGAGGAAGATGGGCACACTCCTGTGCAAAGGAACTGCTGTTCTCCTGGTGTTCGCAACATCCCCAAGTTCCTGGCCCTCCACAGGGGTCCCAGCAGTCTAGAAGATTCTTGAGAGGAAAATGAGCAGCTCACCTGAGATAAACAGGTGCCAGGGAAGATAACCAGGGGCTAGATTCTGAGGCTACTGTCCACCTGCTGGGCTTCAGGGCACTGAAGTCAGAGCACAGGCTTAATAAACAAGGAGAGGGGCGCTCGGGTGGCTCAGTCGGTTAACTGTCTGACTCTTATTACGGCTCAGGGTATGATCTCACAGTTCGTGAGTTTGAGCCCCGTGTCTGACAGTATGGAGTCTTATTGGAATTCTCTTTCTCTCTGCTTCTGCCACCTCTCTCTTTCTCTCTCTCTCAAAACAAATAAAATAAACTCAAAAAAAATAAACAGGAAGAATCCATTTCACAAGTACTTCTGAGAGCCTGCTGATCTGACCACACTGTTCTAGGTGGTAAGGATACAGAGATGGGCAAAACACACGACACTGACCTTCTGATGGGAAGAACCGATGTGCTGGGAGATGAAGTCTGAGGGAGCACTCCATACACATCGACCATGGGCGAGGGGCTCGTGTGGGTCTCATGCAGGTCTCCCGACGACCCCATGGCTAAGTATTCTGTGTATGAAATCATTTTATTTATTTTTAATTTTTTAATGTTTATTTATTTTTGAGAGAGAGAGAGCGCACAAGCAGAGAGGGGCAGAGAGAGAGGGAGACACAGGATCCGAAGCAGGCTCCAGGCTCTGAGCTGTCAGCACAGAGCCCGACGTGGGGCTCGAACCCAAGAACCATGAGATCATGACCTGAGCTGAAGTCAGATGCTGAACCAACTGAGCCACCCAGGCGCCCATGTGTATGAAATCATGTTAAAGAAGAGAAAGTAATTGCCTCCAGGGTCACACAGCTGGCAAGCTGGCAGAGACAGACGTCACACCTCGGGCCTCCAGATCACAGCCAGTACTCTTGGCTGCCCACACGGCACAGCACTTATCTTGGGAGGGAACAGAATCCACAGGAAAGGACTTGGTGATTCACAACATTTGTAACCTGTGCCATGGTGCAAAATTCTTGGCATCAGCTTCCTGTAAGATGGGAATAACTGTACCTGTGGCTTGTCACAGGAATCATGAGATCCCTAAGCCACACCCCACTGGCACATTCTGGATGCTCAGCTGGGCTTCCCTCAGTTACAAGCTTTAAGCAGCAATGATTCAAAGGATCTCATGCCATTTTTGTCAAAATCATAAACATTCAGGGCAAAAATCAATTTCCCCAAATGTTTCCCATATAACTTTATTCTGCAAGATGCTTCTCAAAGAGCTGTAAATAAAAAAAGGCAGCTTGCCATTTATTAAGCTCTTACTGTATACCAGGTACCCATGCTGAATACACATGAACTCATATATTTCCCACAACCCTGTGAGATAAGCACCATTATATTTCCATTTTACAGATACAAAAACTGAGGCCCAGTGGAGTTGACCAAACTCTGTAAGGTCACACATCTAGTGAATTGTAGAGCCAAGATTCAAGTCCAGATTGACAAATTCTAGAGCATACACTCTTACTCTTAATCACTGTAAACAGTGCTATTCCAACACATTCAGAACTGCCTTGTGTCCCTGGAAATCTGCAAGGCACATTAGCATGTGGGGTAGAAATATTACTGTTCACAAATACCTGAAAATTATATAACAGCAAGGAAGGTACACAATGAACAGATGATGAGCAAATAAAAAATAATTACACATGCCACTTTAGGCAGAATGGAAACATCCTTCTGAGAAGACATTTAGGCAGAGAAGGAACTAAAAAATAGCAGAAAAACACCAATGAAACCCAAAGATGGTTCTTGGAAAAACAGTAACACTGATACACTTAGATTGGACAAGAAAAAGAAGACAGTAGCAAAAATAAAATAGGAGACATCACTACAGACCTTTTGGATATTAAAAGTATAGCCAAGGAATATCATGAACAACTTAGAATACTCTGACAGCCTAGATGAAATGGACAAATTCCCGGAAAGACACTCTTTTGGTGTTCTGAGACAAATTTCAATGTGTTTGAGCGGGATGGGGGAGGGGGGATGGGTGGGCGGAAGCATTCCAACAAGCAATTCTCGGTCACCAGTAGGGTGTCTCAGAATTCAACTCAATTTCAACTCAGTTTCACCTCTGTCTACCCACAGACTGCATCAGATCCCACAGGTAAAGGTCTCAGTCCCACACCATTGCCCCTCTACCCCCTTGAGATGGGTCGTAAGTCCAGATTGTCACATGTGCTTTGAACCAACCAACCATAAATCAGAGGTTCCCATAACCTCCTCCCTGCTTTGATTAACTTGCTGGACAGGCTCCCGAACTCAGAAAAACAGTTTACTTACTAGATTGCCAGTTTGTTACAAAGGATGCAACTCAGAAAAAGCCAGATAAAGGAGAAAGAAGCATAGAGCAAGATCTGGGGAAAGGCTGCCGAACTTCCCTGCCCTCTCCTGGCACGCCTCTCCTGGAATCTCCTGAAAGGTCTTTTGTGTTTTTACAGAGGCTTCATTACACAGACATGACTGGTTAAATCACTGGCCATTGATGACTGATTCAACCTCCATCCCTCTTGTCCCTCCCCAGAAGTTGGAGGGGGTGGGGCTGAAAGTTCCAACCCTCCAATCACAAGGCTGGCTCCAATGGCAACCACCCCACCTTCCCCGTCTCTTGCTTTCCAAAAGCCACCTGATTAACATAACTAAGGATACATTTATAACACTTAACACTTAGATAATTTCAAGGGTTTTAGGAGCTCTGTGCCAAGAATGGAGTCAAAGACCAAAAATATATTTCTGGGGCACCTGGGTGGCTCAATCGATTGAGCTTCTGACTTCAGCTCAGATCATGATCTCACAGTTTGTGGATTCGAGTCCCGTGTTGGGCTCTGTGCTAACTGCTCAAAGCCTGGAGCCTGCTTGGGATGCTGTGTCTCCCTCTCTCTTTCTGCCTCTCCCCCAGTCATTCATTCGTTCATTCATTCTCTTTCTCTCTGTCTCAAAATAAATAAATAAAAATTTACTAAAAATTTATAAAATTTGGGGCACCTGAGTGGCTCAGTCGGTTAAGCATCCGACTTTGGCTCAGGTCATGATCTCAGGGTTTGTGAGTTTGAGCCTGACATCAGGCTCTGTGCTGAGCCTGCTTGGGATTCTCTGTCTTTTTCCCTCTGCCCCTTCTGCACATGTGCGTTCTCTCTCTTTCTCTCTCAAAAATAAATACACATTAAAATATAAATCATATTATCTCAAATGTAAATTACCAAAACTCTCCCAAGAAGAACCAGAAAATCTGAACAGCCCTAGATCAAATTTAAACATCAAATTATTCATAATTTAGAGCCTTCCCACAAAGAAAACTTCAATCCCAGATGTCTTTCCTGATGAATTTTTATCAAACACTTAAGTGGGGAGAAAAACCCAATCCTACACAAATTATTTCATAAACCAGGAGGGAGCGTTACACTCCCCAATTCATTCTATGAAGACTACCGTTACCCTGAATGCAAGGCCAGACAAAGCCTTGGTAAGAAAACTAGAACCCGATATCCCTCACGAACACAGATGCAAAAATGCTCCACCAAATATCAGCAGATCAAATCTAAAAATATATCACCACCAAGTGGGTTAAGCCCATGAATACAGGCTGAGATGGATGAGTCAAGGGATACTTTGAAGACAAAACCAACAGGGACTAGATGTAGGAAATAAGAAGAAATTGTGTAGCAGAGTTTGTATAAGTGATCACAAAACCCACTTTTCCCTCTTGGGCACACTGGGTCCTTATAAAACCTCCTGTGCTCCACCCGTGCCACACTCCATGTAGATGAGCCCAGTAGCCCCAGAAACCACATACGGTAAAGCAGGCAGAGACAGAAAATGGAACGGAGTCCCTAACTTACCACTTGACAACAAAACAAAACAAAACAAAGCAAAACACCGCCCTCTGAACATAAACACCCACATCAGACTTCTGGTGAATAAGAAATAAATTTCTACCGGGCTAAGTCCCTGATGTTCAGGGCTTTGTGTTTTACAGTAACCACTCTTTACCTATTCAATCTAGAGAGAAAAACAAGAAAAACTAGTTTACTGGCTTGAACAGTTGACCAAGGAGAGCTTAAGAGTACTCTCACTTCAGCTCTTATAAGAAGAATTGATTGAATGTAACAGAAGTTAGATGGTTGAGGCGCTCTCAAGAAATGAATTTGATCCCATTTCTATAAGGAATCCATGTCGAGAAAATAATGAGATATATAAAGATTTATGCACAGAGATGTTTGTGACAGTATTATTCATATTTAGTGAAAGTTTCCATGAAAACAGCCAAGACATCCAACACTGGATAAGTGGTTGAATAGCAGTCTGAGGATATGGCCTTAGGCAGGCATTAAAAACGATGCTTACAGAGAATTTAATAGTAAGTGAAAAAGGCAGACACAAACTTTGTGAATGAGTTATTCTCAATTACTGCTATATGTTTACATATGTTTATAGATGTATATAAACACACACACGCATACATACACATTGCCACAGACTGAATGTTTCTGTCCCCCCAAATCGCATGTTGAAAACCTAGCCAGTTGGGAAGGGAGGTGCTTGAGAGGTGCCCGGATCAAAAGGGCAGAGCCCTCATGAATGGGAGAGTGCACTTAGAAAAGATGCCCCAGAGAAATGACCTGTCCCTCTGCCGTGTGACGACAGGAGGACTAGACCGCCATCATCAAGGAGGCATGCCCTCACCAGACACCGACCCTGTCAGCGCCATGATCTTGGACTTCCAAGGCTCCAGAACTATGAAGAGTAAGTGTTTGTTGTTTATAAGCCAGCCAGTTTATGGTATTCCGGTCATGGCGGCCTGAACAGACTAAAACACATACAGGTGCACACCAACAACACATAGTTAGAAAGGAATGTTTAACACGTATGGCAGGATTTTTGACAATTTTCATTTATTCTGTACTTCCCAAACAATGAGCACGTGACATTCTTGGGATCAGATGAAAATAAAATAAATCCATGAGTATCATTTGTAACTTCTTTAAAAGACCATCTCGTGATCTTGAGAAGAGGCGATTCGATCCTTCGTAAAACCATACGGCGGGACCCAAGGTCACTGTGCCCTGCATACTGTTGCTGAATTGTGCTCCTGGGAAAGCCCCCACAGTGGGAAACCTGCTTGCATACCTGAGAGAGGCGTGAACGGGTTATTTTTTATCTGCCCAACAAGGTAGAGGTATGCAAAGCCAAGAGAGCTCCAGACTTGGAAGGTCCTGTCTGGACGAGATGAGCCAAAGGAGGAAGAGCCAAAAGAGGATGCCCCAGGCCAGTCGCCCACAGAGGAATCCTAACCTTTGAGCCTTTGAGAGGTGACTGTGTAAACACATGGGGAGGGGGGAGGGTGTAGCCTCTGTGTCCCCAGCAGTCCCCGGGCCCCAGCCATATGGATCCCTGGACGTCCACGGCGAGTTTGTTCGGGGGAGCTAAAAAACACTGCCCACTTAACCAAAATAAAAGCGACTTCTGCAAATGGTTATGCAGCCATCGATGTCTCCAGCAAGTATTTCCCAAACAAAACCCAGACCTCTGCTCCGAACTCTGGTGATCCAACCAAGGAATCACAAATGAAAGCATCCTACTAGAGTCAAGTCAACTCGACACCAACAACATGGAGAATCCATGCCTCCTCTGATAGCGTGAAGTCAGGCCCCCAACCTATCAGGCCTGAACAGTTTCAAAACTGTTTTGTTTTGAAATATGTGTGTGTGTGTGTGTGTATGGGTATGGGTATTTCATTTAAAAATCCCACTTGCCAGTACTTCCCTGGAAAATTGGAAGAGCTGGCAATGGTGGACCCATATTCCCGTGTAGCACTAATCAGTCGACTGGCCTCTTTTCACTCACAGTTCTCGGCTGTTTCCTTTAATTTTTCTGAGTTTGTAGCCCCTACTGTAGGGGACTTAAAATGTGGTGCTCAAGGGGCACCTGGGTGGCTCAGTCGGTTAAGCACCAGACTCTTGATTTTGGCTCAGGTCATGATCCCAACGGTTTGTGAGTTCGGGCCCCGCACTGGGCTCCGCGCTGAGAGTATGGAGCCTGCATGGGATTCTTTCTCTCTCTCTCTCTCTCTCTCCCTCTCTGCCCCTCCCTGCCCCTCAACAATAAGTAAATAAATATTTTTTAAAATGTGGGACTTCCAATCCTCTGTTGGAACTGTGTGTCAAGTCAGAGGATTCTCCTTTGAGTAAAGTTCACAGAGCTTAAGACGGTTGTCCACCATTTAAGATTGTTTTCTCCCCTTTCTCATCTTGCTTTCTGGGTTTTCATATGAGCCCAAGGTGCTGGATAACCGGTCTCCAGGTTAGTGAAACGCTGCTGGGACCCTTCAGCGAAGCTGATGCTTGCAGAGCCGACTTGGCGTTTGTGAGTACGTTTTCATTCACAGAGAGTAGGAAAGACACCTTTCTTAGAGGATCAGGAAGCTTGGTGGCCAGGCTCCACAGCACAGAAGGAGAAGACGACGGGCTTCTTGGGACGACACTCAGGCTACCCCATAGCTCGCTTCCTCCTCTGGAGTCACAACAGCGTCCAGCCGGGGTTCTTGTCCACACATCTTGTTCCGGGTCCCCGTGACCATGGAAATCAGGCAGCTCTCTAGAAACTCGGGGACACAAAGCCACAAGCTCATGGACTGCCATAACACTGACACAAGTGCGGCACTGGCTGGGGCCAGCTGCACATCAGTTTCCAGGCCACTCTGCCTGAGTTGAGGTTCCTTTCACTGCACAGGAATGCGGGGGTTTCTCTAAACTATGACTCACAGCAGAGCATCCAGGCAAACATGAAGAGAAACCTGTTTTCCCGGGGAAAGGAGGTAAGCGAATGTTAAAACTTCTGACACTTGAACACAGCACTGGCTTTGACGAATCGGACTCAATGTGAAAGGTGTCAAGTCATGGGAACACCGTCAGGCAAAAAGAAAGGGGGGGTGGGGAGAAAAACCAGAATGTGCATAAAGTCTCTTAGGGCCCTGCAAACAAGAGGGAAGCAGTGGTTTCATTAAAAGAAAGTTAAAGGTTGTTTTCCAGGCTCCTGAATACCCTCTCCGCAGGCTTCATGCCAAAGGAGTTTCATTCACCCTGCAGCATGAGTCGGGCTGCTGATCATTCAATGCCTTTTCTTCCTGGGCACTACCCGCTGTGAAATTGGTAACCTATTGATAAATCTGTTATTTTTTTTTCCAGCTGCACCTGTACTCAAGAACGTAAGCAGCAAAATTCCCTAATAATATTTGGCCCCAAGTCAGAACGCATTACGCCCCTCCTGCAGCCAGAGCCAAGAAACCCAGAGGAAACCTGGCTCTGTGCAAAAGGTCCCCTTTTTAGCACTGGCTGTCCCCTTTTGCAGTTTGTTAAAGCTGGAGGAATCATAATCCAAGTAAAATCTCTTTCAGGAGATTCTTGGGAAAGAAGCTACAGGGGCGGGGGGTGCGGGGGGCCTCTGCAAAGTAAACGAACATTGCAGCAGGTTACGTTATTCAGAACAAGCTATTTTCTCCCCAACCCTGTAACTGCCTAGAGCATGTGATCTTCCTGAAGGTCGTTAAAGACATGCTGCTGTCCGGCTCCTCCCAGAAAGTTTCTGCTTTGATTAGTTTCCTGATGCTTATTTCCTAAAAGGCTCTTTTTGTCCCTTAAAAAAAAAAAAATGAGGAGCATTAAAATGTTTAAAAAGGAATCCGATGAGTAACCTACTACAGGCAACTCGGCAAGATGAAAGGAAATCGCAAAGTAATGTGAAAACGGCACTGACCTTCCTGGGGTCCCCTGCTGGCTGGCCAACCTTAGAGACACCGACGCATGGTCAGCATATCCCCTCCCCCAAAGTAAGACGCCTCAGAGGGACATGACATGAACCATCTTCTGCACAACCACTCATCCCTGACTCGAGCATGACCACATACACCTCTGGTAAAGTTCACGTGGCCTCACAGCCCACGGGGCATTTATAGACCGGAAACGATTAAAAAACCCCAAAAACCTCTCCTCGTCTGTAAAGGTGCGGGTGTCTCAGGGTGCATCTACAAGGCCCTAATGAAAAAGCTCGGAGACTGTCCAGTGATGGTGATTAAATCTACAGCTCACAATGCCCATGTTTTGAATCAAAGAAGGAAATCAAAGTATTTCCCCCAACACAATAAGATAGAGCCGTTCCTCTGGGATCAAAGGCTCCTTTTGTGCTCACCACCTTTGCAGATGTGTGAGTCACAGGCGAACCTGGTGCGACAGTTACCTCTCTGGTCCATGGAGATACCGTTTGCCAAGAATCAGCCTGCAGCAATCCCAGTTCAGGGGCTCCCTGGTGACCTGGATGTAAGAATCTGTCAATAGTGTCCTGCAGACGATAGCAGCCTCCTCTTACTTATTTTTTTTTAAGCCTTGGATCAACTTTGCAAGTTCAGCTGGCTTTTATTTTTGTTGAAGGCACTAAATTAATTTGTTATGACTCATCCCTCGAGCAAAGGAGGCGACTGCTCATTAATGCCATAATTTGTAAGATCCTGAACTCACGGGCTGTCTCCGACAACCCACACCCCCTAAACCCCCAGCTTTTGACTCCATTGAGGACACATTTGCTTCACATTTGCACGGCCTCTAGAGCAGAGCCTCTCAAGACTTCACCGGCACACGGATCACCACCGGGGGACTAGCCAACATGCAGATTCCTACTCAGGTGTTCCAGGGCAAGGCCTGAGATCTGGCATCTCTAACACGCTCCCAGGGCTGCTGGCCCACGGATCATATCCTGAGGGGTAAGGGCCTGGGAGGCAGAACTCCGCTACTTAGGAGGTACATGGCGGTTGAGCCCTCAAGCCCTGAAATCAGATCGCCTGGCCTGACAGCCAGCCTCTGCTACTCACCCTCTTGAACCTTCCTTTTCCCCCTTTTCCTCACTGGCAGCATGGTGCCCAAAATAATAGCAAAAATAGAGTTGCCGTGAAGATCTCATGAGGCAATAGGTATAAAGCGCTCAACACTGCATGAGGCCCATGGTAAGCATCCAAGATGTGGGCTGTTGCCACTCCAGTACCTTCGTGCAGTTCCCTTGGGTCCCCTCCTTCCTGGCCGGAAGAAATCGGTAGAGTCCCAGAGGGAGAGGAAGTGAAATCGGAAGTTTCTGACCCCCACGACTCTATCCACCAGCTCAGTCTTCTTGAAAAGTAAGGTGTTGCCAGAGTATGTGTTTGCGTATGTACACATCTCCCCAAAGCCACACTGTAGAGTGGAGAAAGAACGTGGGCTTTGGAGTCCGGCAACACTGTGTGCAAAA
Source organism: Panthera leo (assembly GCF_018350215.1). Taxonomy (NCBI): domain Eukaryota; kingdom Metazoa; phylum Chordata; class Mammalia; order Carnivora; family Felidae; genus Panthera; species Panthera leo. The sequence continues at coordinate 32,835,923 of NC_056694.1, read as the reverse complement.
GAACCTCTGACATCTTCCATTTCCTTTTTTTTTTTCCCCTTCTTTTTTTTAGAGAGAGAGAGCAGGGGAGAGGCAGAGGGAGAGGGAGAGAAACTTAGGCAGGCTCCACACTCACAGTGGAGCTCGAGCTCACGACTGTGAGATCATGACCTGAGCCGAAATCAAGAGTCAGGTGTTTAACCAACTGAGCCACCCGGGTGCCCCAGCTTCTATTTCGTCACCTGTTCCATGCGGATGGTAAAACCCACCATACGGGGACGCCAAGAGGAGCAGGGATAATGATGCCAAGTGCATCCCCCCCCCCCCCACGTACAGCAGACATTCAGTGAATGAAGTCTATAATACGCTGCCACCAGAACCCCATATGCATGACGACAAACAGGAGAGGAAGCCGGCATTATCGGCGACACAGTCCGGGTAACGGTCCATCCAGGACAGGCAGAGGCTATTCGCCAACTTGTCCAGGATGACCGACGGGGCCAGGACTGCTTGGTGTTGGGCACAGAGCGTTTCTGTGACCTCAGATACAGGGGCACCGAAATGAGTGGATGTGAGTGGCTTTTCCCTGTGGCCCCGGTGTGATGGAGCTGGGCAAAGGCAGGAATGATGTACTCACGTTGGTTTTCCTGGAGAGTTATCCAGTCATTCATAATAATTTCAAGTTGGCCCATGTGCCAGCTACTCTAGCAGACATCCCGGGGTGAACGAGGCAGAGGCCGCACCCTCACAGAGTGCCCACGTCATGGAGGACCAAGAACCACGTAGAGGAAACAGGTGAGAGTTACAGTTGTAGAACAGCCCGTGACGGCAGGGCTCCTAGGAGAGCAGTTAACAGGACTGTCGTGGAGGGCCTTTCTGAGGAAAAGACCTTGAAACAAGACAAGGGAAGGATGATTCTTGAAGGATGGGAAGGAACCAATCAGGTGCAAAGCAGAGGAAGAGCATTCTAGGCAGAGGGAACAGTGAGTGCAAGGGCCCTGGGGTTAGAAAGGAGGGGGAGAATGGTAGGAAACAGAGCCTAAGACAGGTTTTATTTTTTTTTTCAACGTTTTTTTATTTATTTTTGGGACAGAGAGAGACAGAGCATGAACGGGGGAGGGTCAGAGAGAGAGGGAGACACAGAATCGGAAACAGGCTCCAGGCTCCGAGCCATCAGCCCAGAGCCTGACGCGGGGCTCGAACTCACGGACCGCGAGATCGTGACCTGGCTGAAGTCGGACGCTTAACCGACTGCGCCACCCAGGCGCCCCTTTAAAATTTTTTTTTTTCAACGTTTTTTTATTTATTTTTGGGACAGAGAGAGACAGAGCATGAACGGGGGAGGGTCAGAGAGAGAGGGAGACACAGAATCGGAAACAGGCTCCAGGCTCCGAGCCATCAGCCCAGAGCCTGACGCGGGGCAAAGACAGGTTTTAAACAGGAGAATGCCACACATCTGTCCCACAAACCCACAGACTGAGCACCGCAAGAGTCAAGTCCCACGGACAGTGGCCTGAAACCATGGTTGTCCGGACTGCTCTTCCAAAAAGCCTCTGCCTCCTCCTCCTAGAAATGGAAAGTCCTTGACCCTGGGGACGCCACCGTGGCATGGGATTTCGGAAAGCCTTCTGCATTCACTGCCGAAAGAACAGGAGAAGCAAAGCACACGCAGAAATCCCGGGAGGCGCTGGACAGAGTGGCCCCAAATGCTGGTTTGCGAGACGAGAGCCTGCGGGAGAAGGTTCTGAGCAAACACGCCGCTAACCATCCCTCCATCGTGGGCGCTGCGCTCCCGAGGAGGAAGCAAATCCCGACGTAAATTGCCCTGGCAGCCTCCTCAACCACACAAATCCCAGACATTGACAGGGAGCTGTGGAGATTCTCCTCCAGGGACTCGGAAAAGCCGAGAGCAAAGCGAAGGAGCTAAGACCTGATCCCTGTGCCTCGAGCAGCCGGAAGGAAGCGGGGCTCCCCCGGGGGTCCCCTGTGCCCCGGCTGTTTAGCTCAGCCCTACGTCGGTCTACCCGATGCAGGGTCGTCAAAGGCAGAGGGGCTGCTTTACCACTATGGCGATGTCTCAGGCACCCTGGGGCGGGGGTGGGGGGGGGTGCTTCCTCCTCTGCACAGAAGCTCCGGCGTCCTGCGGGAAGAGGCTGGGGGACAAGGATGCTCAAAGGGGAGTCTTTGCCTGTCCTCGCCTCACCGGAGTGCAGAGAGTTCTTGCCCACTGAGAACGGAAGGAGGTCTGACACACGCACACCTGCCAGGGAACCAGCGGGCGACTGGTGGGAGACAAAAGGAGGGCACGGGAAGCGGCCGAACCACAGAGCGGGGGAGCCCAGACCTCCGTCCCCTGCCCCGCTTCCCGCCAAAATGAAGTAGGGAGGCCGGGGAGAAAACCCCTTCCCAGGGCCTCATGTCGCTTGCTTGCGATTTTGCTTTCCTTTCGTTGTAAACATAACACAGCGCCCCTCTTTTTTAAATGTTTTTCATGTTTATTTTTGAGAGAGAGAGACAGAGCGTGAGTGGAGAGGGGCAGAGAGAGGGAGACACAGAATCCGAAGCAGGTTCCAGGCTCTGAGCTGTCAGCACAGAGCCCCTCGTGGGGCTCGAACTCATCAACCGTGAGGTCATGACCTGAGCTGAAGTCAGACGCTCAAGCAACTGAGCCACCCAGGCCCCCTAACACAGCGCCCCTCTTAACCACACTTTTGTGTTCACAGATGGACTTCGATGTTTCATTTAGAAAATCTTCTATTATTAGTGGGCCTTAACATTTCCTCTGAGGGGTTATTAACCTTTGTGTTTTTATTCTCTAGCCGCGTATTAATTTTCCTGGCCTGTTTCTCATTTGGCACATTCGCCCCTTTCTTAATTTGTAAGTAATCTTTTTGTATAAACAATACTAACCCTTTGGCCAATACTGCAAACTTTTTCCCCTCCTGTTTGCTGGTTTCTATTGATTTTTTGGGGTATTTCTTGAACTCTCGGAAAGAACAGCAAAGCAGCCATCTAATTCCCCCCCACAAAAAAAAGCACATTCTCTGTCTTTGAAATACAGTGTTAGAATCCCCATGAATCACCTGCTCCTATGCCCAAAATATCTCAGAAACCCTTTGCTTTCATAAGCAACACTGTGGCCCACAGCACCAGTCTACTCTTTTTCTTCTGTGGAGGCTGCGACCAGATCTGGGAAACTTCCTAGTCACAGTCTGAAGTCCTGAGGTCACCGTAGACCAGGGACAGTTCCCTGATGGCTTGGAGAAGCCTTAAAGTCAATGAAAACCACAGCTCACATCGCTGGCCTCCCTCAACCCCTTTCCCTCACCTCCATTCCTTTTTGTCTAGAAGACAGCCTAACAACAACAGGACCAAGAATCCCTCACAGAAACTCCATTGCGTTGGTTTCCTAACCCAACTGCGCTGGTTCAAGATGGAAGAAGCTTCGATGGTGTTTACTGACCACGTGCCGAATATGAATCACCTGTGAGCTGTGGCATCCCCCAAAATAAAAACGGAGCGCTCCTCGTGCCCATCACGTGCTTTCCCATCCCCGTAACCTTTGTAGGTGATCTTCTTCTACCTAAACGCCACCTTCCACCCCCATACACCACCCGGGTGGGCCACCTTCCAGTCATCTGTCCAACCTCAGCTTAACCGTCACAACTTTTGGAAAGCCTTCACCATCAACCAGGCTGGAACAGACACTCCTCCACTAAGAACTTTTAGAATCATTTCTAGCACCATAAGTGTATAATTATGTACGAGTATAATTGCCTGTTTACCCATCTGTCTCCCCAGCCTTTGATGGCTTGAACTATGTCTTTCACCACGGTATCCCTAGCAACTAGCAAAGAACCAGGCTCGTGGCTCACAATCCATACACATTTGGAGAATCGATGGATCTTGTCAAGCGTTAGAACAAGAAAAGGGCTAGCCCCATTGCCATCTGCACAAGTCTACACCAGGAACATCAGGTTTCACTTTTGCATAGTCAAGAATTGAACCTTGCCCAAAAGGAGATCTGATCATTCCCTGACTTTTCACTCAACCCTTGGGACGTCATGGCTAATAGGAGTGTTTTTGTCTTCCAAAGTCTCGGCTCACACTGGAGAGTCTGTCTAACAACGTGATTTAGGGTGGGGGCACTGAGTCCCCTAGTAAGGACTCAACTGGAGTCTGAGATTAGCCATGTGGGTTGTCAACCGTTCTGAGTCCATACCCTGAGCATGAAGGCTCAGGCACGCTTCTCTGGTTGGCAACACTGCACGCTGATTGTCACATTTCTTTGCTGGGAAAGTAGCACTATGCGTGACTCCTTGGGAAACGGTCAAATGGAGGCTCCACTTTTGGAACCTTCCTGGACTCTCTCTGCCCCTTGGTCAATTTTAGTCTGAATCCTTAGCTATAATAAAACATATCCTTGGGTGTAACAGCTTCCAGGGAGTTCTGTGAGCATCCAGTGAATTGTTGATGCCATGGGTGTTCTTGGGGAGTCCCAAACTTGGAACTGGTACCAGAAATGAGGGTGGTTTGGGAGACTGTGCCCCACCCCCCTCCTCCAACTTTACAGTTCCACTCCTAAGGACATTCTGAAGACAGTAGCTGCAATAATAACCCTTCTGGAAAATGTGAACCATAAAGGGCAGGCCCAACGCATAGAAAGTCGAGACTCACAAAGCCACTATTACGGATGCTTCATTCATTAAAACCAGCCTGGGGAATGCAGACTGTTCCCCTGTGTCCCCTGCCGTCCGGGACCAAGATGGGCAGCACCCTCCAGGCAAGAGAAGGAATCATGAGTAGCTGTTCACTGCTCCCCCTCTCTCTGACAGATGACTGGGCAAAAGTAGATGAGAAATTCCTCCTTTATAAATATCTTTACGTGCTAAATGTCTCTAAAAGGCACCATGTGCCAAGCTAGTCTGCTAAGACACAGATGCAGAACAGATGCAATGGCCCATGAGGTAGCTGAGAAGTTGCAGAATTTTTCTTCAACAAGAGGCAGGAAAGTTTCTTGGGAGGAGAATACGATCCAGGACAGGCCTGAGGCCGCTGGCAAGCCATGGAAAGTCTGGCTCCCAGCTGTGAACATAGCATTTCTTACCATGGCACTTTCAAAACCTACGTATGTATACACTTTTATCTCCTCCCCAAGTTCACTCTGCATCCATTTGTTTAAAAGATATTTACTAAGCACCTACTATGGGCAAACTCTCTTCTCAAAGGATACAGAGATAACCAAAATAAGTACAAAAGACACACATTCTAATAGAAGGAGTCAGATAAAAATATAAACAGAATAACGTTTATAATATTATTATAAATATAAAGTATAAACAGGTAGACCTATGCTGTGGAAAAAAATGGAGCTGATGTTATAGTAATGCTGAAGGAGGAAGCAACTTGAACTTGACTGATCAAGAAAGGCCTGTCTGAAGCAGCAACGTTTCAGATCAAACTTGAAGGATGAGAAGAAGCTAGCCAAGATCCCAGGCAGAGGAAACATCAAGTGCAAAGGCCCTGAGGTAGGCGTTAGGATTGTTTCAGGAAAAGGAAGAAGGAACAGGGGAAAGGTTACCTTCTAGAAGAAGGTCTGCTATGTGATCAGGAGATTATGGCAAGCTCTCTAGGCCACGGCAAAGAACTGATTTTCATTCCTACATGGAAAGCTGCAGGAAAGTTTTAGTAAGTTAATATGATCAGACTTAGGGATTTTGTTGTTGTTCTTAATCACACAGTCAGCTACGTCACGTATTGACCATAGGGCATTGAGGCTGGAAGCAGAGACCCCCTGAAGAGGTTGCTGTCATCGATGGTGGCTTACAGAGTTGCAGTACAGATGGAGAGATGCTTGATGGCTATGTTTTGAAGGCAGACCTAGCCGCACTTCCTGATGACTTGGATGTAGCCTGTAAGAGGGAGAGACAAATCAAAGAAGACTCCCGGCTTGTAGCTTGAACAGCTTAATGGGAAGTGAGGTCGTTTACTCAGATAGGAAAGATAGAGGGAGGCATACATCTGGGGACAGACTAAATGAGAAAATGAGACTCAGAAAAGCCAAGAGACTCGTTCAAGGCCACACAGCCCGGACACGATGGAGGCAGGGTTTGAACTCTGACGCACGGGCCTCCAGGGCAAAATTCAAATGGCAAAGCAAACCGAACGTCCGAGCCAGGTTCAGAGAGGCCTTGAAGGAAGAAATCAAATCGGTAACCCAGGCAAATTCAGGGCATGCCATGTGGCTGATCTATTTTCGGCACCCACTCTCGTGAAGGCTACTTGGAGAATCATAGAATTAATAGAATTTTCGAGCTGAGCAGATCCTTAGGCTCAGAAGGGCACCCGCGTCTTTGCAAACATGATTCACCGAACATCCCCTGAGTAGGCAGATGGGTCAGGCTGCTGAGTAGACTTTGCTTTGAATGGAGCTCTGGACACAGACCCATCTTCCGAGCTATCCTATCCGCTTCCTCCCCCCCACTCCTCCCCCGCTGTCAAAAGGAACAGGACATTATATAAACCTTCTGAAATGCCAAAAGGAGGAATTCTATATTTAACTCCCCTCCCAGCATCCAAACATCACGTGACGGGACGGTGAGGATCCAATTCAACAATGTTGAGTAACAGGGAGATAACTCAAGGGACTCTCCTCTTCTCCCTTCTCCGCTGACTTCCTGTCTCCTGCCACCCACGGTCACATCTTCATTAAGGAGGTTCGGGAGCAGCACGGCTCTGGCAGATCCCAGGGAAAGCAAACCGCTGGGGGGGGGGGGTCAAAGGATTATGCTAATAGAGAGGCTATTAACACAGGCAGCTGCTGCCACCACCGCTGCCCTGCCCGTTGCCTGCCGGGGGAAGCTGGAACTCAGAGCCAGTCGTGGGCTCTTCCCGCTCATCAGCCTTCCCAACAAGTGTGGGGACTGAGGAACAGACAGCAAGGGGACTGCTAAACCAGTGCCCTCAAGGCTCAGGAGACAAATCAAATGGAACTTCAGCGACTGTATCTCCACAGCTGGGATGTCGGTTAGAAACACGACCAGTAAAAAATTAATTACGTAACAACAAAAAAAATCAAGGCATGTCCACAAGGTTGCAAGAGCTGGGAGATGGAAGGAGCGTGAGGGGCAGATGGGGAAGGCTGGGAGAGAGGCTCCCAAGCGCACTTATTGACCAGCCTGCACGCTGTGGGCGATCGATGAATATTAAACACTGAGGCTGGCGGAGGACAGGTTTTAATGAGGCCGGGAACACGGATAGAGCGGGCCGTCGTGGTGAAGGGGCCATGGGCAACCAGCCTCATCTCTGCAGGTCCTGCGTCCACGCCTCTCCCAGGGGTGCTCTCGTCACAAAAGGAAAAGCAAACCAACTCAGGGGAAATCCACGGGAAGCTGGAAGGCGAGGGGCCCTCCCTGGCATAGCTTAGGTCTCATCCTGTCTTTCGTTCAATTAAAAACACAAAAATCCCCCAGGACACAGCAATACAGGAGAGACTGAGGGAAGCTCTACCCTCAGGAAGTTTCCAGGCCCCTGGGGGAGGTGCCAAGCCTACCGCCAATACCAGAGTACCAAGCCCACAGGAGAAGGGCATCTGTTCCAGCCAAGTCAGGGAAGACTCCCCAGGAGACGGGGCTCTGGAATACAGAAATGAGGACTCCAAACAGAGTAGCCAAGTAAGCAGCACAGAAGGGCGGTCCGTGGGGAACGTGGCATTTGCAAAGGCTTGGAGAGCCCATCTTCCTCTTTGCTTGTAACATGCTTGTACCTCTTATCCGCCAGGGATCCTGTGTCCTTTCCCCCCAGTGTCACTTCGCCTAGAATTCTGTAACAGGGGAGGAATTCACCACTGTTATCATACAATTTGGTTGTTTCGTCATTGCTATTACTACTATCGTTGATGTGAATTATGTGCCAGGCACTGTGCTAAGCATTTGACCCACGTCGTTCTCTTTTAAGCCCCACATCCTCGTAAGAAAGATGCAACCAGCAGCCCCATTTAGAGGTGAGGAGAGACTGAGGCCAGAGAGGTGAAAGCTCACCTGGCCAGTAAAAGTGGCAAAGCTGGATGTGAGCAAGGTGATGGGCCTTCAGTGCCCTTAAACATCTGTTCTAGCACTTTCCACTGAGCACCACACACACCCTGGGTAAAGCCTCCAGTGAACTTCGTCTTCACAGCTCTCCGGCATCGCTGTGTGTGCCCCTGGGGGCCCTCAGCATCTGTCATTCGGGTCCTAGTCCATAAACACTGGGATCAGTTGGACATGGGGTTAAACCCCTGGCCCACGGCTTACGGGCTCCACCGTTTGAGGCAAGCTCTCCAAATTCTCAAGGCTTCTGTCTTCACGGTCACACAGTGACTACACGGGGCCCACCCGGAGAGCCAGGGTACGCTTCCCATTTCAAAGTGGGAAGATTCTTCACTTACTCATGTTGTCAAAGTCCCTCTGCCATCACAGAGAACCTGTTCTCAAGTTTCTGGGAATGGAAGGTGGATATCTTCGGGGGCCTGTGATTCTGTCTACCACAGTCCACCGTCTGCCCCAAATGGGTCACCAGTGGCTCACACATAGAGCACATCCACCCCACCCGCGAAAGTTTCAACCTGTTCCAGCACCAACTCAGAGTCTCATTTTAAATCTCATCCGTTCATCTTGCTCAGGTGGAAGTAGGAGACTCTGGGTATACGCCACCCTGCGGCACGAGAGGAAATGACAAGGCCAGGTACCCCTCTGTTCCCAACATCCAATTGTGGGGCAGGCATAGGAGCCCAGCTACAGGCATTCCTGACCCGAACAAAAACCAAAACTAGAACGGCAACAAAGCGATGGAAAGAAGACACTTGTTACCACACCCGAGCCATTTGGAAATCCAGACAGGCAAAGAGTTTGCCTTCCTTTTCCATGAGGGGTGGCTTGTGTTGCAGCCCTAGTATTTTTAGCAGTCTGTTTCCAGCCTGTAGAACTTGGAGAGCGCGTGGCCTTCTTTCTCTCATCCCCTGTTTCCTTCAGTCAAAGTTGGCCATGTTTCCGCGGATGTGAAATTTCAAGAACCTTGCGGGTCTCCTGTGTATCCCACAGGGACTCATTGCATCCGACAAGAGCTCTGCCTCTATCTTTCCTAGATAATTCCATCTCTATCCTGGCTGCTGAGTAGATGACTGAGGGGTTCAGGAGTCACGTACACCTGGTCTCTTTAACGATCCCTCTGTATGATCAAATACTGTTATTTATTTTAACTTTGTTTATTCTGAGAGAGAGAGAGAGAGAGAGAACATGAGCGGGGGAGAGGCAGAGACAGAACGAGAGAGAGAATCCCAAGCAGGCTCCATGCTGTCAGTGCAGAGCCCGATGCAGGGCTCGAACCCACAAACGGTGACATCATGACCTGAGCCGAAATCAAGAGTCGGAAACCCAACCGAATGAGCCACCCAGACGTCTGAATACTGTGACTTCTTGATTCTTTCCAGGCACTCAAGAAAATGTTATCTAGCCACACCCTTGGCTTTCTCTCCAGACTGCCTTTCCGGGCAGTGAGTCTCCTAATTTTAGCATCTTTTACCACTTGGATAGATGGGGAATTTCCCAAGTCAGCCTTTCTGCCTTACCAGTTTTTCTCTCAATCTACCTCTTTCCTCTCACATTTTCCTAAAAGCAGCAAGAAGAAATCGGGCTGTACCTTCAACACTTTGCTCAGAAATCTCCTCGGCTAACTATCCAAGTTCATTGCTTTACAATGGGATTCTCTCTCTCCTTCTCTCTCTGCCTCTCCCCTGCTCATGTTCTCAATGTTCAGATTCCCACGGAACTGTAGGACACAATTCAGCTAAATTTTCTGCCACTATGTAAGAAGCATCCCCTTTCCTCCAGTTTCCATCTTAGCGAGCCCTCACTGGTAGTGCCTTCTGTAACAGCCGTATCTCTACCAACATTCTGTTCTTGAGGATTTAGGTATTCTCTGAGGTGATACATTTTTCTCTATGATGCCTCAGTTCCTTTGGAATCCTTAATACGAGAGTTATTAGCACCCCTATTTCTACTAACAGTATGTTCAAGGAAACCTAGGGGTTTCCTATGATGGGACTCAGAATTCTTCCAGGCTCTGTCCACTGTCCGATTCCAAGGCCACTTCACTCTTGTAGATATTTGTTACAGAAACACCCTGCTCCTGGAACCCAAATCTGTATGAGTCACGGTTCAGTCAGAGAAACAGACCGATGGGAGATGTATATGAGGAGATTTATTACAAGGACTTTGTTCGCATAATTGAGGAGAATGGGTAGACATGTCTGAAATCTGTAGAGCAGGCTGGAACCCTAGGACAGGAGCTGAAGCTTCTATGCTCAGTGGAATCCCTCCGGGGAAGCCTCAGCCAGACTCAAGCGACTGAATCAAGCCCGCCCGGATTATCTCGGATCATCTCCCCTAGAGCCAACTGATGGTAGCCTTTCACCACATCTGCAAAACACCTTTACAGCCACACCTGGATTAGTGTTTGACTGAATAACTGTAAATGTAGCCCAGCCAAGTCGATGCAGCAGACGGATGCAGAATACCCATCAAACAGGTGTTATATTCATCACGCTGTGTTCTTAACCCTCAAGACAGCCTCTCCGGGGGTGCCTGGGTGGCTCCGTCGGTTAGGCGTCCGACTTCGGCTCAGGTCATGATCTCACGGTTCATGGGTTTGTGCCCCGAGTCGGGCTCTGTGCTGACAGCTCGGAGCCTGGAGCCTGCTTCCGATTCTGTGTCTCCCTCTCTCTCTGCCCCTCCCCTGCTCACTCTCTGTCTCTCAAAAATAAATAAACATTAAAAAAATTAAAAAAGAAAAAAAAAGCCAGCCTCTCCTTCATTTCTACATCCCTTCCCTGAGAGCCGGGGTCCAGAGTAAGCACACATAAGTCAAATGGGCAAGTTCACGGGCAAATGGGCTTCCTTTATCACTACTTTTTATCACCCTCTCTCTCCTGCTCCAGCACCCAACCCACCAGTTTTAAAGACTCCTCGTCCCTCCCTCCCGGCTGACGCATCATCTTGTAACTGTTGGGAAGCCAGTCTCGCAAACACTGGAGCATTACAACCCACAGCACAGACCCTACAATCCCACCTCTTCAACAGGTAAAAGCTAACGCAATAAAAATGCAAGAGTAATTCTCTCTGGCCCACGACAAGGAATACAAGCTCGAAGAGCAACAGCAACTTCCAAGATGAGGCTCCTTTGCAACTAGGTTCTAACGAAACCAGTGCCCCTTCCAAGAAAATCAAAATGGGGAACTCAGAATGACCAAATTAGGATGCAGAAAGCATCTGACTAATCATACTCCATTGGAGACCTGCTATCTGTGGTGCTGCACAAGGACTGAAGGTTACAAATACTGATTAATAATTAATAAACTGCCTCCTTAAAAAAAAAAAAAAAGCAACGATTTCAATACTTTGCAGCATACTGCTGGGTGACCTTTTCCATCACATTTTTCTTCGTAATTTCGGATGAACTTATCTGTCAGCGCAAATGCCTTGAGAGAATGAGCTCATTCTACCTTCAGAATGATGAGGATTGATGACGATGATCATGACCGTGACCGTGGTGATGGTGATGACAGCGAGGTACCATTTACCTTGTGCCAAGTTACTGTGCTAAGCACTTTACATACAGCATTTATTTCCATCGCTTTACAACCTGTCGTACGTTGACTTCTCCCAGCAGGAGACACTGAGACAGAGATTTGAGACATCTGAGAAATGATCCCAGAAAACACTAGTGGGGGGGGGGCACAAAGATGTGACAAAGGGAAGGAGAAAGAAACAATTAGTGATGTTTTTTAAAGCAAACTCCGGGCAACTGCACCTTATACCAGTGGGGACATTTTGACCCGAGCATAAAATATCTACATCTCGGTCATGCCACTTAAGAGGCAAAGGACAGGCAGACTTACCCGCAGACCCCTGCCTGTCATTGGCTGCTTCCCTCCCCTCCCTCCCTGTACAGCCTGAGGTGCTGGGAAGGGGCTGGATGTAGAGCAAGAAACCAGAGGCCAAATCTGGCTCTGCCGGTTTCTGACCGTATCAACCCCAGACGCCGGTTTTGTCATCACCAAAGAGGGCCCAGCACCATCCCCGTCGCAGGAGCAAGACTTAAAGACTGTTGATAATGGGGGCGCCTGGGTGGCTCAGTCGGGTAAGCATCCGACTCTTGATTTCGGCTCAGGTCATGATCTCGCGGTTCATAAGTTCGAGCCCCACGCCGGGCTCCGCGCTGACAGTGTGGGGCCTGCTTGCAATTCTCTCTCTCCCCCTCCCTCCCTCTCTCTCTCTCTCTCTCTCTCTCTGCCCCTCCTCTGCTTGTGCTCTTTCTCTCTCTCAAAATAAAGAAATACGCTTTCAAAATTAAAAAAAATAAAGACTGTAGATAATGTTTCCTGAACAGCGAGTCCCCTTCATCCAGTTGGACTCATGTTCATGTATGACACGGTGTGCCCCTCTCTGACTCACAAGTCAGAGACAGCTGGGTCTGGATCCAGGTCCAACCACTTAGCGGTGGTTTGGGTGCTCTGTTTCGCACTGACCAGCCTCAGTTGTGTCACCTGCCAAATGGGGCTAAGAATACTGATAGCATCACACAGTTGTTTTGAGGGTTAAATGAGATATTTACAGCACTTGGTACAATGCCTGGCACATCACACATTTCCAGGACGTGCCAAATATCACCATTATCATTAGTATTGGTATGCCGTCATTACCAGAATGCGTTGAATGAATGAGAGCTGAGAAAAGAACATTATCAGCTCAGGGCTGGCAGTGCCTAGATTTCAGAATTCTTCATATGGAAGTTCTCCGCCGGGGAAACAGAAAGCCTCGCAATTAGGAAAACCGAAAAAGAACAGGACGGGCCTGGCCAAATTGCCTAAGCCCAGTCGTGTGTGAAATGCTTCAGAACAATTGATGGAGACGATGCAGAGCCTGTGCCAAAACAGATCATGAGACAGGCCCGGGGCCTGGAGTCTGCACACAGTCGGTGGACCTGGGGGTCAAGTCTGCCTTCTCTAACGAGCCAAGACCTCCAGCTGTTTAGATTCTTCTCTTTAGATTCACAGAGCACCTTTCCAGGTCATCTCTGAATGGTGGGAGGTCAGGGTGAGCATCCCCCAGGGGTGGGACAGGTCTCTACTCGCCTCCCCCCCCGCCCCCACCTCCAAACGCGGGAGACACGGACTCTTCTGAAGAGGTCCGGGGCAAGGAAGGCTGGTGAGGAACTTACTAAAATGAAAACAGAAAAGAGGTCAAGCCAAAAGCCAACGTACTACGCTGTTCAAATGCCGATTCTGGTTGTCTCGGGTAGGGCTGACATTTGTGACTTAAACAAGATACCCCAGGAAATACAGACCCTGCGGGGCCACTTGTCCCACTCCGAATAGCATGATTTAGATATTACTTAGTCCTGTGTTTCCAAACTATCTTTTATTTGTTTTTAAGTTTATTTATTTGAGAGAGAGAGGAGGGAAAAGAGCATACAGAGAGGGAGAGAGAAAATCCAAAGCAGGCTTCGTGCTGTCAGCATAGAGCCAGAAGTGGGCCTTGATCTTATGCACTGTGAGATCATGACCTGAGCCAAAATCAAGAGTCGGGCGCTCAACTGACTGAGCCACCCAAGTGCCCCCTCAAAACTTCCGGGACTACGTCATTAAAAAAGCAAATATCCAGGGGCACCTGGGTGGCTCAGTCGATTGATCATCTGCCTTCAGCTCAGGTCATGATCTCGCAGTTTGTGAGTTCGAGCCCCGTGTTGGGCTCTGTGCTGACAGCTCAGAGGCTGGAGCTGCTTCAGATTCTGGGTCTCCCTCTCTCTCTGCTCTTTCCCTGGTTGTGCACTCTCTCTTTCAAAAATAAATAAGCATTAAAAAAAATTTTTAAGGCAAACATCCAGCCTCTCCAAACCCACTGAGTCAAAATGGGTGGGATGGGGGATACCCCAGAAGCTGAGTCTTTAAAAAGCACCCCCAGTTATGTTTAACATGAAAGTTTAGAAAAATGCTGATGTGGTCTGTGTCCGGCATAACAAATTCAAATACCCTGGAACCCAGACATGAGATATGAGCGATCTAAACTGTCCACGTGTAACAACAGATAACGATTACAGTAAACTTGGAGGGGCAAGCCCCAGCTAAAGGAGGCAGCCAGGTTTTTGCTCACATCAGACGCTGCCATGAGGAAATTCAGGCCGCATGTTTCCAGATCTTTTGAGTTTTCAGCAGAAACTCCAGATTCAGATTTTTCGGTGAACTGTCTTGACATATTTTAAGACTCCGGCATGAGCAAAACAAACACATCTGCAGGCAACCATCTGTAACTCCTGGAGCTCAGTCGATGAGAAAGAGAGATCCATGGCTGTTTGAATATTCATAAGGCCTGGCAGAACTCAGGCTGCCCCTGGCCAATCTGTGCACTCTGTCCCTTGGTCACAGTGACTGGCTCAGGGATGGTCACATGATACAGAGGAGTCCAATCAGAGTTTGCCCTGGGTCTGTGGATGGAGTTACCATGAAGAAAACTCTCTGCACTCTGTAGTTTCTCTGAGTCATTTTATCGGTGGAATGAGGGTCCAGAGCTCCTGGCAACCATCTCGCTACACTGAGAGTTGGGGGGAAGGGTATTCCCTGGGAATTAAGCCAATACAGAGAGAAGCCAAGCTGAGAAATGGGAAAGGCCAATGGCATGGGGATCTAGCCAGGCTAGAAGATGATTCCTGGTATTTTCAGGTACATCACCCACCTCGTCTGACTTTGTACAGCTGCCAGCGGTTAATAACCGCCCAAGCGGATTTTTTTTTTTTTGTACTGAGATTTAGATTTTACAGATAATGTTCATTTGCATTCTGGCGTGTCACTCTGAAAGCAGCTCTATGAGGTAAACAGGCCACGGGCTGTTTTCCACATTTTACAGATGAGATCCCAGGGCAGAGAGGGGAGCGGTGCCTTGCAGAAGATCACAGCTCACCAAGGGCAGGACGGGGGCAATAAATCTCATCTGTTGATCCCAGAGTGCTTTCCACCCTCTCTTCCCTGCCTCAAATAGGACACGTGTCCGTCCCTACTCTAACTCTCAACAGGCATGTGTCTGGGGGGCTCCACTGCAAAATCCCAGCTCCACTGCAAAATCCTTCCCGGCTACTTGTTCCGAGAGACAGAAGGAAGATAGGTACACCCGCAAATGCCCATTTCCACACATTCCAGGAAGTGGAAGGGCACAAGCCCACAGTGAGAAACTGGAAGATTTATGGCATCACAATGAGTCGAGAACAAAGTAAGTGGGACAGGGAAGACAGAGCCCAGAGTCCCAGTCACCTGAACAAACGGAACGTCAACGCTTAAGTTTAGAAAGGGGAGCAGGTTTTAAAAACAAGTGAACAGTAAGGACTCGGGGCTCCACAAAGGCAAGAGACCCACCTTACCTCAGCCACCCAGGCTCAAGTTCAACCCACCCTAGACATCCCAACACTCTCCAGTTCCCTCCCCGGTGCACACAACCCCTGCCTCAGAATCGGGCCCCCTTGCCATGATGTCCTCCGTCGTGTTCCCATGTAAAATCCTCGGGTCTCGTCCCTTTTCCAATTAGGTACTTAATACGACTTGGATCCCTGTGCCACCACATAATAATTTACACAGAACACTTAATTAGCTTCTTAGATAAAAATAACATGTAATTTGTTTGGTAATTATATGTTTCCACAACTGCTGAAAGCAACTCATTACAGGAATTTGGTACACTTAGGATAGATTACCTTAATTCTATTTTCTGTTTATCCAATTCGATCTGTCCGTCTTAATTGTATTGTAAATTGTGTGGGGCTGGTGAAGGTGACTGTGAAACTGTTGTTCCCTCAGATTTTGTGGTTGGTTGGCATGTCCCTGGTGTTCGCTCCAGGCACTGGCTGGCTCTGTCGGCCTGGTGAAAACGAGGGCAGGCTGAGACCCTTCACACGAGAGAAGAAGAGAGTCAACACAACTTCCTGCCAAGCGCCTCCGTTAACATGGCGTGTTCCAACCTGAGGGTACATGGGTACATTTTCTTCCCAAGTGTTTAATAATTCAGGAGTTCGTCTAATGTGTATGAGAAAAAAATTATAAATGGCACTTCCAGACCATAATTCCAAGCAAATTGTTGCTTGGAATGAAGCTTCAGTGGGTATTTATGTTTAAAAACATTGAGACAATTTATGGGTAATTGATGGTATTAGGGATTTATTACCTTGTTAAATGTAATAACAAAATTACGTTTATATTCAATGAATGGAGCCCTTATCTTTTAAAACATATACTGAAATTTTGTAATAAAATGGCATTAATCCCTGGAATGTGCTTTAAAATAATCGAGGCGGTGGTACTGAGGAAGATAGAATATTAAGAAAATAAAATTAACCATGAGTTTAAAGCTGGATTGAATGTCCATGAGGGTTCGTTGTATTTTCTCTCTACTCTTTTGTGTTTGATAATTTCCATAATAATCTAAAGATCGACTCAATTTAAAGAACAAGTTGGTTAAAAAATAATGTAGGCCAGGGGTCAGTACGCTCTTCTGTAAAAGGCCAAATAGTAAATATTTTTTAGGCTTTGGGAGTCATACAGACTGTGTGACAACTACCAATGGCGAGGTTCCGTGAGAGCGCCTGTACGCACTATATTCATGGATGGGTGTCGTTCTGTTCCGGTAAAACTTTATTACCAAAACGGGGGCGGGTCACGGTTTGCACATCTTTGATGAGGTGATACACTGATATGGCAAAAATCATGAAAGCAGTCTAGAAAAGGCTGTAAGAGGGAGAAAAGTGCCCAATTCTTGGGACCCTGAGACTCCTTCCTTTAGGGTAGCAAGTTCTTACCGATTCAGTCTGAGAGGCAACAACCAGCCAGGCCCTGTGCTAGGCAGGGACACAGATGGAACGGAAATGGGGATAAGGCGGGAGCAGAGAAGTATATCCATCCATCCATCCATCCAACGTTTTATAGAGGACATCACGTCGTGACACCATCAGGGGATGGTGAAAGGGGAGGTATTTAATCCATTCCTTGTCATCTCCGGCTCCTGCTGAGGCCAGCCCACAGATATCCCTCCACTGTGTCTAACCAGCGTGGGAATAAAGGCTCCCCGACTGAGTTTAAATTGCTACAACTATTGCAGACTGAGGGTTATTAACATTATTATTGTTCTGGCTCCGAAAGGCCGTTCACCTTTGGGTTTCTGTCCAGAGGTGAAGGACAGATGTTGGCGAGGTGACCCCAGGGGGGTTTCAAGGCACCAGCTTGAATACTAGAGCTCACAGTAAATAATCACACTTGAGATGAAGAGTTTCCCCATCTCTGATGTCCACTTGCTTCTGGAGAGACTACATGACGGTGGCACTCCCCAGGTGCTGAAGGAGGCATGAGGCGAGAGACGTCAATAGTCCAGAAAGTGCAAGAGAAATGACAGCAGGATGTGGCTGTCCCCATGATGATGTCTACGCAGCCCTCTCGGGTGCAACCTCAAGTCCTGGATCCCCAGCAAAGATCAGACGTGCTGAACTCTTTCCCGTACACCTCCGTTCCTTCCCCATTAGATCAGCCAGGTATGATGTGGCTTTGATATCAGACAATCAAAACACCACTCACTCAACAAAATACTTGCTGAGCTGTTAATATGCACCAGGCACAGGAGTGGGAACCAGAGCGACCAAGCAGAATTCATTGAGTCCCTGCCCTCCCAGAGCTCACCTTGTGACTCAGCGGTTCTCAACTAGGAACAATGGCATCCCCAGTAGGTACGTGGCGATGTCGCGACACATTTTTGGTTATCATAACCAGCTGAGGGGGGGCTATCGTCATCTAGTGGGTAGAAGCCAAAGATGCTTCTAAACATGCTACAGTGCCAGAACGGCCCCCTCAGCAAAGAATTATCCAGCCCAAAATACAAAGGCACCAAGACCGAGAAACCCAGCTCTCAAAGAAGACACAGATTTTAAACAAAAGGCCGTGTGAAAGACTCAGTTATAGAAGCGTGTGCAGGGTGTGGCTGCAGCACAGGGGAGAGATCAGTGCTGAAACACAAACATGGCTTCTACCTTAAAAACAGAAACAAAAGCCCTTATTTGGTCCCGTGCCCGCCTCTGGGTAAGTCTGTTTCTCTGTTCTCTTTTATAGCAAAATTGGTCCTAGTTGTCTATAGCAACCACCTCCACTTTTTCATCTACCATTCTCTCCCCTACCAATTCCAGGCAGGACTGGTCACCACCACGCTGCTCAAAGTCTGTCATTAAGGGCTCTGCATCTCCATGCTGTGGATCCCACCCGACATCTGACCCTGTGGACCCTTCCTTTCGGTGACTCACTGGCCCCCAATTGGTTCAGGCTTCTTGCTGATTCTTCCATATCCTCCTGATCTCTCAACATGGGAAGCACCTAAGAGTTTACAGCCTAAGGGCCAAATGTGGTCCACCACCCTGTTTTTTGTAAATAAAGTTTCATTAGAGCCCAGCCATGCCCGTTCATTTAGATATTGTCTAGACTGCTTTCTCTACACCTCAGAGTTGAGTCATTGCAAAAGAGACTGTATGGTCCACAAAGACTACAATATTTTCAATTTGACCCTTAAAGAAAAGTGTGCTGACCTCTGGTCTAAATTATTATTTAATTTCATTATTTTTGTTTAAATTGACTTCATTTTTTTAGTATTTATTTTTGAAAGAGACAGAGAGAGAGAGTGCACACAAGTGGGGGAGTGAGGGGACAGAGGACCCAAAGCAGGCTCTGCGCTGACAATAGCAGGCCCAATGAGAGGCTCGAACTCACAAATTGTGAGATCACAACCTGAGCTGAAGTTGGAAGCTCAATTGACTAAGCAATCCAGGTGTCCCAAAATTGACTCCATTTTGAAATGAATTTCTCACTATAGAAATTATGAAATAGGGGCACCTGGGTGGCCCAGTCGGTTAAGCCTTCAACTCTTGATTTCAGCTCAGGTCATAATCTCATGGTTTGTGAGATCGAGCCCTGTGCTGGGCCCCATGCTGACAGTGTGGAGCCTGCTTGGGATTCTTTCTCTCCCTCTCTCTCTGCCCCTCCCAGGCTCTTTCACCAAATAAGTAAATTAACTTAAAAAAAAAAAAGAAATTATGAAATGTATGAGTAGAGAGTTCCGTGAAATTAAACACCGTGTAGATGCCTGCAGCAATGTCTACCACCCAGGCTCTCTCCTGACTTTCAGATTCACACATCCAGCCAATTTATTTGACATCTGTCTCGACTCGGATGTAAAAACGACATGATAATAGGGCCAAAGCAGAACCAGAGACACCCCATCTTCTCTACATCTCCCCCCCCATCTCAATAAACAGCAACTCCACCCACCATGTTAACCACAATAAAACTGGGAAAGGGAAGACTGGGTGAGGGGTCTACTGATACTGTATTACTTTTGCAAACTTTCTGTAAATCTGAAATGACCCCTCAATCAAAAAGTTTGCTGAGCAAAAACCCTAGGGGTCCCTCTTTGTCCCTCATCCTTGATCTCTCTCTCTTACTCCTCATATCCAACCAGTTAGCAAGTAAGAGCTGTCTACCTTCCAAGCATATCCCAAATCTGATTCTCACCACGCCCACCAGCACGGAGTAACCACCAGCCCAAGTAACTCTGCCCAGCCTAGTCTCCCGCCCAGATTACTCCAATCCCCTCCCAAATGGCCTCCCTGGTGCCCCTCTTGTCCCCTTTGTCCCCTTCTACTGTCAACACAGCAGCCAAATTGTGAGAAAACATAAATTAGGTTATGTTACCCCTTTGTTCAAATTCCTCCGATGGCTTCCCATTGCCCTTGGAATAAAATCCAAACCTCTCTTCCTGGCTCACAAGTCCCATGGGAGATGCTTCCGCCCACCTCTCAGAACTTGTCTCCACCCACCTGCCATCTGCTTACTCTGCTCCAGTCACCTGGGGGCCTGTTCCCTGAACGTGCCAAGCCTACCCACTGCCACCCCAGGGGCAGGACACTTGCTGCCACCCTCAGATCACACAACACCCCCGCCCCCCCTACACTGGTCTCTACTGAGATGTCACTTCCTGGAAGAGACCTTCCCTGGTCAGTGTATCTAAAATCCTGTACCTCACCTATCCCCGGTATTCCGTCTCTCACCTTACCCTGCTTTGTTTCCATGCCTAGCACTTATGGCTACCTGAATTCATCTTAGATGGTTATTCACTCCTTTATGATCTATCTTCCCCACTAGAAAGTAAATTCCCTGTTGGCAGGGGCCTTATCTATCTTGTTTATTGCTGCACCTGGTTGCTTTGAACATATGTGTTGAATGATACATGTTGAAGGAACTCTGCCTGGAGAAGTCAGAGAAAACTTCCATGAGGAGACAATCAGTGAGCTGGGGCCTGAAAGATGGTGAAATGTTCATAAGTTAATATCTTTGGCAGCATAGCAGCCATCACTCCCACGAATGCCTTTGGGGAATCTTCCCTCTTGCCATCCGCCATCTTGGTGAATCTATTAAAGGCCCTTCCTGGTCAAGATCTGAGACACAGGTTTCGGAGGGAGGGGTGTGTGGGTTTTGAGTGGTTTTTGTTCCCCTAACTTCAGGGGCTACCTTGGCCCTGCCCCTTCTGCCTCTCAATTTTATGAGCTAACTCCTCTTTTCTTTTTTTTTTAATATGTTTTTTTTAAGTTTGTTTATTTTGAGAGACAGAAAGAAGGAGAGGGAAAGAGAGAGAGAGAGAAAGCAAGAATCCCAAGCAGGCTCCACACTGTCAGCACAGAGCCCAATGCAGGGCTCAAACTCACAAACGGTGACATCATACCTGAGCCAAAATCAAGAGTCAGGGGAGGGTAGATGATAGGTATTGAAGAGGGCATCTTTTGGGATGAGCACTGGGTGTTGTATGGAAACCAATTTGACAATAAGTTTCATATATTAAAAAAAAAAAAAATAAAGAGTCAGACACTTAACCGACAAAGCCACCCAGAAAACTCTAACCTTGCTTTTCCTGGCCAAAGAATATGCTTACAAGTGAGTTTGCCGATTGGGTGGGGAGGGGCATTCTAGACACTGGAAACAACTTGAACCAAGGTACTGAAGCATAACACAAAAGGAAATGATGAGGCATGAAAATCAAATGTGACTTCAAGGTATAGATGTATTGTCCCCAAACTCTTGGACTCCCTAGGGACCTGATTCAAATGTTTTGGAGCTGTTTTCCTAGAACATCTCTTACCTGCAGGAAATCTGGACATTTTCTGCAAGATCAATGTTGGGCCAATATCATCAGCCTCCACTTTTGCTGATATCCACTGGACAACTGAAACTTTCCTCTTTATCATAATTACTAACAGCCATTCCCATCCTGTGTTGGTCTAATAAATTCAGCTTTTCAAAAGCTTCCAAATCCACTAACAGAGAGGCCTCCCCAAAGCCTCTGAGTTCAAGGCATTAAAGGTTCTCCAGGTAGCTATACCAACACGTAAAAAAAAAAAAAAAGCCCTCAAAGTCACCAAGACTGCCCACCCTTGATCTGACCACCAACCCTTCTCATCAGACACTAAAGCTTTTCTCAAGGAAGCTGCAGGTGAGACATTCATTCAAGCCAGCAGGAAGATAAATGCTGAGCCTACATACTCAGAACCTTCTGCTGACTTAGCGTCATGCCAACAGAGATGCTGAACCTGTCACTCATCCTGAGAAGGAGTCACCATGTGCCCAAATGAGCCTGTCTCAGGCAGCCTCTCCCTGGCAGTGGCCACCAGGGAAGCTGGTACAGTGGTGGTCTGAGTAGACAGGCCTACAGGACCGAGCAAGCTATCACGAGAAAATCAAGACACCTGGCATATCCAGGAACATGGCTGGTGCCATTTCCACTTGCCCCAAATGAGCATCAAAGTCAAGAAGATTTAGGGGTAAGATGAAAAGACACCATGCTCCAACTACAACCATCTACATGCGGTTCCCCATACACATGGTATACTTGGCCACCTGTATCTTTCTTCTTTATTTTAATATATAATTTATTGTCAAACTGGTTTCCATACAACACCCAGGGCTCATCCCAACACGTGCCCTCCTCAATGCCCATCACCCACTTTCCCACTTGTCCAGAAGTGGGACCCCCACCAAACCTGTTTGTTGTCAGTTTTTAAGAGTCTCTTATCGTTTGCTTCCTTCCCTCTCTGAAACTTTTTTTCCCCCTTCCCATCCCCCATGATCTTCTGTTAAGTTTCTCAGGATCCACATATGAGTGAAAACATATGGTATCTTTCTCTGCCTGACTTATTTCACTTAGCATCACACTCTCCAGTTCCATCCACGTTGCTACAAAGGGCCATATTTCATTCTTTCTCACTGCCATGTAGTATTCTGTTGTGTATATAAACCACAACTTCTTTATCCATTCACCAGTGGATGGACATTTAGGCTCTTTCCATCCTTTGGCTATTGTTGAAAGTGCTGCTGTAAACATTGGGGTTCAAGTGTCCCTCTGCATCAGCACTCCTGTATCCCTTGGGTCAATTCCTAGCAGTGCTATTGCTGGGTCACAGGGAAGATCTATTTTTAATTTTTTTGAGGAACCTCCACGCTGTTTTCCAGAGTGGCTGCACCAGTTTGCATTCCCACCAACAGTGCAAGAGGGTTCCCGTTTCTCCACATCCTCGCCAGCATCTATAGTCTCCTGATTTGCTCATTTTAGCCACTCTGACCAGTGTGAGGCCACCTACATCTTTATTCATGCTGTTCTCTGGCTGGATAAGCCAGGGAAATGCTCATTTTTGCCAACGTCAGCACTTAATATGGACATAATTATGGTCAAACGCCACGGATCCAACGTGTAGCTCCTGAAGCTCCACAACTGAAATTCTACTCATCCATCAAGCGTGTTCTTCCTCCCCAGAAGCTCTCACGGTTCCTTTCCCTGTGGCCTCAGCTAATTGTTCTCAAGCTGCATCATCCTCCTTGATTTGGTGTTCAGCTCACCATTGCCTTTCCCAGATAAATTCACTCTTCCTTGAGTCAAATCCATTTTGCCAATCGACAGGCCATGGCGCTGAAGTCAGAGCTCTCTCCATACCCAAACCCTGAAAGATGCATGGCATCCTCTTCCCTCAGCCAACCAGTCCACAGGTACTGGATATACTGGTGGTCCATCCCTTGCCAGACACTATTCTAGGTGCTGAGGACACTCAATGAAGGAGACAGACACACTCCTGCCCTTCTGGGGTGGGTAACAGGTCTTCTGGACAGACAGAGTCACTACAAACATGATAAACTCATCAGGTATACACATGGATAAATACTCCCTTTCTTTTTTGTATGCATTCAGTAAACATTACATGGTTAGAGTGACTTCACATGTTTCTTGTTTCATGGCTAAAATCTAAGATCCCTGAATGAAAAGCCCTTGGTCAAAGGACAGGTGAAAATAAATCGTGCAGCCAGAGACAAGTTCAATTAACTGACTGTAAGTCTTTTAGGTGAGAGCCTCCCAGTATCAAGCAATCCTTGTTTGGGCTGGTTAGACGTGCTGTTCCCCGAAGCATGCACTTACCTCTGTCACTTGGGCAGCTAGAAAAACAAGATCTCACGAATGGAGGAAGTCCAGGAATTCAAAACAGTCACTCAACAAACATTGTCTGCTTACCTGCTCAGTGCTAAACCCTGTGCTGAGGGGTGAAGGATCAGTCTTTGTACGTGCAGTTTCCTCCACCAGGAAAATGCCCCTCTCCCGGGACCCACATGGCTCCTTCCTCTCTCATTAAGGTGCCTGCCCACACAATCTCCTAGCAGAGAGGGTTTCTGTGTGCTCATTACTGCCGTCCACCATCCACTGCAGTTTCTTCTTTCCAGGCACAAGGAGGACAGCGTTTTCCTCCGCCCTTTAGTCAGTTGTGGCCAACCAAACATGAGCCCTTAGGAGCCAGTATGGGACTCACTACCCTCTTTCTCCTCCGTCATGACAACTGGCCATACTCCATGTGGCCTAGGCCCTGCCCACCTGGGTCCCCAAGTGAAGAGATATGGAGCAGAGCTCACTGTCCCTTCGTGGGTGTGTTGCATAAATGAGCACCAGGCCATGGCTATTATAAGCCATTGAGATGTGGGGACCGTTGTTTCTGCAGCAAAACCTAACACATCCTGGCTGATGCAGCTTTTCTGAAATCCCTAAGTCAAAGGGCATCTCCCGTCACCCTAGGTCTCTTACCCAGCTTCTATCTTAACCCTTACCAAAATCTAACAGTATCTGTTCATCTCCTTGGATGTAAGCTCTCTGAAGGAAGGGACTCTGTTCCCCCAGGAACCCCAGGATCTTCAGCAGTGTTCCTGGACACAGAAGTCACGGTACGAATTTAAGGAATGACTCCGTGAGTGAATGAACAGAAATAGGTAACATGTGGCTCCTACCCTCAGGGAGAACATCACCTGCAGAAGCTACAAAAGCCCAACAGCACAGCAAACACACCTCATCCCACGGGCTTAGCAGCACATGTTTTCCCAAAGGGCCTGCTTCTGAGATGAGTTTGGAAGGACGCAGAAGCAGCAACACACGTGCCAGACATCGTGGAAGACGCCCAGAGTCCTGACACCACCAGAGCAAGAGCTCCTGTTATCTTTTATCAAACCACCGACAACAAACACTGGATGAGAAACAAAAGGGGGCTTTTGTGATCAAATCGATGTAGGAAACACGTCAAACACAGTTTAAAAGCGTAGGACCTCTCAGAGCCTTGAATGGGCCAAAATGTACTGTAAAGGTCCAAGAGTTTCAAGACATTCAGGATCCCCTAACGTTATTCTGGTTTAACCTCTTCTCTGGAAGGAACACCTCCAGAACTCTCTTTGGGGAATGCAGGACTAGAGCAAATTGCAAAAGGGGGAGAGAACTGAGCAGAGGCTGGAGACGTAGGCAAAGGTCAGAAATCAGGGAGAGAATTCATGTGGCCAGAGGTTTACATTTTATCTGAAAGCAATGTGGGGTAAGCGACGAGTTTACGGCAAGAAGAGATTTTCTCACTATCCCCTATCACAGGAAAAGGATGTCCTTGCGGGCCCTTTCAACAGCACCATTAATCAACATCTGATGGGCCAGGAGGCTCGTGGGCTGGGACTCAGGAAGAAGGGTGCCTTTCAGCAAGTCCCTGGACCTCTCTGAGCCCCGTCTTCCACATCTGCATAACCACTCAGCTAAATACATGCTCTCTATGGACCCTGCCGATTATTATGTCCGATAATGTGACTCTGATACCATCAGTGATGATGGTGTTGGGTGGAAAGGTCTAAAGACCCACCTTTCCCACTGAAAGAGCTCAAAGGCTCAAAAGACTTGAAAAGAAGCAAAGAGAGTGAATAACCATGCAAAAAATCTACTTTAAGTGGAAGAGACCCCAGACAACAAAAGGGATGGTCTAGCCTAAGTTTTGCAGTCAGCTTCTCGGGTGGGGGGGGCGGACCTCTGCACCTGCATGCATTCCTGCCTCCTTCCTCCCCAGGGGTGCTCGGGTCCCCCAGGCAGGTGAGTTTCAACACTCCTGTCACTCACAGGATCAGCCGCTCTGCGGCTCCACCCAAATCTTCCGAGGCAAAGAGGAAGAGGGAGGCAATCACACCATGGGGCTGGGCTGCCTGCACATTACATGTGGTCAGCAGCGTAGCAGAGGATACATTTTTAAAGCCCAAATGATTAAATCGTCACTCCCTATTAGAGGAAGCACATTCAAAGGTGCAGCTAACAGAGGAAGAAGAAGCAGGAAAGAGGATGGAGCCAGACAGCGGCAGCTTCCTCCACTCCTGGTCTAGGAGACGGGATGCTCTCTCACAGGCGGGCACAGATTCGCTCTTTCAAACTGCAGGTACTAGGCACTGGGGACGGACGGAGATGGCTACAGCAAGGACAAAGAAAAGGAGTATGTTCAGCCACGTGGGGAGGCCGTGCTGTGTGCCACGAGACATGAAAGATATGGACGGCACATGACACAGGGAAGACAACTGTTTCGAAATTAAGGGGTCGAAAAGGCAGCTTGGAGCCCCTGACGATGAAAAGCCTAAGGACTGCAGAGAAAGCAGGACCAGCAGTGACGCGTTTTGCACCTGTACTTCTTTTTAAAGGATTCACCATCTCTGTATGCCCTGCCTCATTTGATCTTCCTA
Source organism: Panthera leo (assembly GCF_018350215.1). Classification (NCBI taxonomy): domain Eukaryota; kingdom Metazoa; phylum Chordata; class Mammalia; order Carnivora; family Felidae; genus Panthera; species Panthera leo. The sequence continues at coordinate 32,809,786 of NC_056694.1, read as the reverse complement.
GGAGTCCCTGGGAGTTAGGTCAACCGACAGGAACGCAGGTGAAGGGGGGAGCCACTCGGTGACAGAGAACAGCATGCCAAGCTCTAGTTCACGTGATGAGGACAGCACTGGGAGGTGGAAAGAAGTGGAAGGTGATGGGGAGCAGAGTGTGGTGATTCTTGGGCACCTGGCTAAGGGTTTAGACTTCATCCCAGAAATAATGGAGATATCACTGAGTCGAGAGTAATACGCTCCAAACCCCCTTTTGTGATGCGAGTGGTGACTGATGGTGAAGGAAATTAGAAGACTCAAGTCAGGATCTGAGTGAGAGGTGATAAGGACCTGGCGACACAGAGACTGAGGGAGGTCGCCAGGAGTTGGGGAGTGGAAGAATGGACAGAACCAGAGGGCCAGAGGTGGTAGCAGAGATGCTTCTGTCCTACATAGACAAGGCACGCAGTAATATTAAAGCATACTAGGTAAAAAGCCCTGATTCTCTTTCTTTTTTTTTAATGCCTATTTATTTTTGAGAGAGAGAGAGAGAGCACGAGCGAGCTTTAACGGAGCAGGGGCAGAGAGAGAGGGAGACACAGAATCGGAAGCAGGCTCCAGGCCCTGAGCTGTCAGCACAGAGCCCGATGAGGGGCTCGAACCCACGAACCATGTGATCACGACCTGAGCCAAAGTCAGACTCTTAACCAACTGAGCCACCCAGGTGCCCCAAGCCCTGATTCTCTTTCCATCCTTCTAATCAGTTGATAAGAAAGTCTCATCTGGGAGCTAACAGATCTTCAATACCTTTCTAACACTTCCTAATTTCCTTTTTAAGGAGCGTGTAATATGCTGAAGCACCTAGTTATATTTTAATAGCACTGTTGTATTTCCATTTTCGAGTTTTTTTAGTTTGCATGATTTTATTTGTAAGTTAACTGTTGCCATCTATTAATGGCAAAGGAAACTGGTTTCTTTTTCTTCCCCCTCAAGATTTTGTTTTCTTTTAAATAATCTCTATACCCAACTTGGAACTTGACCTTACAACCCTGAGATCAAGAGTCATGTACTCCACTAAATGAGCTAGCCAGGTGTCCCAAGTGATGATATAGCATTGCCTTTTTCAATATATTTATTTTAATATGTAACCAAAAGCGCTGTGGGAGGAAAAAAAGGAAAGAAAAAAAAGTCAATCCCCAATAAATTCAACATAGCCATTTGACCCCCAATTAACTCCTGGATAATATATCCAAATAATTGAGAGGAGGTGTTCAAACTAAAAGTTATGCTAACATGCATAGCGGCACAATTGACGATCGCCACATGGTAGAAACAACAGACGTGTCCACTGAGGGGTGAATGGACACACTAAATGTGGTCTGTCCCCACAATAGAAGAGTATTCGGCCATAAAAGGGAATAAAGCACTTGCTATAACACGGATGAACCTTGAAAACATCACACTCAGTGGAAGATGCCAGACCCAACACGGCTTACAGGATTCCATTCCTTTCCACCTGGAACAGGTAAATCCACAGAGACAGAAAGTCCAGCAGATGCCGGGGCTGCACGGAAGGAAGTGGGGGCATGACTGCTTCATGGTTACGGGGCCCCTGTGGAACAAGGAAGATGTTCTGGGACTAGAGAGAGGGGAAGGTCACACAACGGTATGAATGTGCTAAGCACCAATGAACTGTTCACTCTACGGTGGTTAAAAGGACCTATTTTATGTTATGTGTACTTTACCACAATTTAAGAAACCATAGTCAAAAGGGTCAAAAACTCATGAAGGTGGGGAAGGACTGAAGCTTAAGAAGCTCTGGGGGGGGAAAAAAAACACAGGCTGTGGAGTCAAGAGACCCGAGCTCAAGTCCCAGCTCCGTTACCTCCTAGCTGCGTGGCCAAGAGCCAGTGGCTGGTACCCCCTGGGTTTCCCTGCCTTCCACACGGTGAAGGCGGTACTCCTCCAGTCCCTGCCAGCAGCATGGTACCCGCACATCTAAGAGCTCAACGGACGTCCACCCTTCCTTCCCCTTCTGAGAACAGGTGACTCCAACAGCAGGGACATCACTGACACAGAGACGGAACCGAGTAAGAGGTTCTAGGCAGGTTTGGTTTGAGACGCTTGTGGCTCAGTGGCTCAGGTGTGGCCTGTTGCTGGTGGACCACTGCGTAGGGTGTTCTATGTTACATCAAGGGGAGAAGCCCCCCCTCAAGCAACCAGGGGGATGGAACGTAACCCAGGGCGAGAGGTGGGGACTACAGGTGTGGACTGGGCATCTAAGCAGCTCCAGCCACGGAAGACCACATCTGGGGAAGGGAAGCTGCCAGGGATGCTTTGAGGAAGGCCCTGCCTCTCCTGCACTGGGGCACAGGCCCTCCTGAGCAGAGAGAAGGCAGACTGTCATCAGCCACGATGGAGTGATTCCTGACCCCCAAGAAGCAGCAGACACCCCATTGTCAAGGGGGGTGGCTTAGCCAATCACAACCCCACTCTAAAGATGAGGAAAGGTAAGGTCCAGAGAGGAGAAAGAAAGGAAGAAGATACACTATCAGTGTATGATTTCATATATGTAAAACTCCTTTTTGACAGAATGACAGAATGTTGACTTGCAGAGGCCATCCCAGGCCTGCCTAACTCAACGCCCCCAAATGTGACCAATGCGACCTGCTGTTCTGACCTCACAGAATTCCCCCAGAGAAGGCAAGATGTTAAAGCTGGAAGGGCACTCAGTCCCACCTCTTCACTGGCAAACGAGGAAACTGAGGCCCAGAGTTTGCCAAGCCTGGCCACCCAAACTCATCCTACCAGCATGGTGACATAAATGACACTGGTTAGCACAATCTTGCCATGCCTCTACGGTGAGTCGGTTATAATGGCCCCTGTGGTCCACTAAACCATGGCCCCCAAGATACCCAGGCCCTAATCTCCGGAATTCTTAAATGTTACCTTAAATGGCAACAGGGTTTTTGCAGGTATGATTAAATTACAGGTCTTGGGGGTGGGGGCCTGGCTGGCTCAGTCAGTAAAGTGTGCGACTTTTTTTTTTTAGAGCAGGGGTGAGAGCACGAGCAGGGGAGGGGCAGAGGGAGAGCGAAACTCCCAAGCAGGCTCCGCACCCAGTGCAGAACCCAACACCAGGCTCGATGTCATGTCTGTGAGATCACGACCTGAGCGAAAATCAAGAATCAGACACTTAACCAACTGAGCCACCCGGGTGCCCCAGAGCATGCGACTCTTGATCTCAGGGTCTTGAGTTCAAGCCCTAAGTTGGGGGTGAAGCCTACATACACACACACATACATCCATCCATCCATCAATGTCTATTCACTTATAAAATAAAATAAGGATCGTGGGCTGGGGAGACTATCGCGGATATTTGAGTGAGACCTAAGTGTAATCACAACGGTCCTTACAGGAGATGTGACAAGCGAGGCAAGATGCTTCTGGCTTTGAAGGTGGAGGAAGGGGCCACAAGCCAAGGAGTGGGACGCTGGGAAAAGCCAGGAAATAGATTCTCCCACAGAGCCTCCAGAGGGAACACAGCCTTGCTGATTTCGGCACAGTGAACCTGACTTCAGATTTGCCCTTGGGAGCTCTAAGAGGACGAAAATGCATTGCTTTTGGACACCACCAGGTCTGTGCTAAGTTGATACAGCAGCCGTGGGAAACCAGCCTAGTCCTGGCCCTAGCCCTTCCGATTTACCTGCTATTTTATTTAAATATCTATTGAGTACTCACCCTGCCCCAAACCAGTGTCCTGGGTCCTGGGAACGGGGAAAGACATTTATATTCCTAAAAATAAGTGGGTACAGGGCTCACAAACCAAGTGACTGGGAGCACACGCCCCATGGAAGAGTGGACCAACAGCAGGTGAATGGTGGATGAGACGTGGGCGAGCCTAGGTCCAGCGGAACTTCTTGTGCCCCAGCCAGGACACCAGACACGGCTTTGGGAATGAAAGAGAAGGCTGCCTGAAGGGGCCTCGTCACAACCTGCATTCTAAGCAGGATTCCTGGTAACAGGTGGGATCAGAGATCTACCTAGATCTCTGATGTTGTCACCGTGCAGCTGATGATTCGTATTCTTTGCTTGGAGGGGGAACGTACGGTCAGGGAACAAAATCGTTACCACGTGCAGTGGAACCAGAGATCTTGGCTGCTTTCATGAGTTCTTCCAACCAATTGCACTCACCCAAATCAACCATAAAAGTTAACAGGTTCGTTTAAGAAATAAAATTTGATCTCAATCTATTTTGGAGAGATGCCCAAATTTACAGAAAGCTCGTTATTAATTTGTTTTTTTCTCTTCCCCAGGTATCCTGAATTTCTTGGTTCTCCCCCCCGCCCCCGCCCTCATCCAGGTCCAAGAGTGATGGAGAAACTGTTCATAAAGAATTTGGTGGAGAGGCAGAGTAATCGTTCCGACAACTCCCCGTAAGGCCATGTGTGAGCTACGTGAATCATCCTTCTCAAAAGAATATTAAGCGCCTATGTGCACAAGCATCTGTGTCTTTTGCAATCTGCTCAGTGCCCTTACGCGCTGTGTCTCAGCATTTCTCAGCTGCCAGAGGAGCCAAAGAAAAGTGTTAACACCCTTGTGCAAAACGTCTCTCTTGGTCTTGACACCAGCCCCCAAATAAGGCAGAAGATTCCACTAGAGAAAGAGACAGGCACATTGACTGACACTTGTCTGGTCCAAGCTTCAAAGGTTTTATGAAGCGTGGAACCCCAAGTGTAATGATGACTTTACTTATTAAGCACCCGCTGTGTCTCCAGGATCACAGAGACCAGACCTCAAACCCTGGAACCATGGTTCTCCACCAGGAATGAATGCAACCCGCAGGGAACATTCATCAGCGTCCGGAGACATCTGGGACTGTCACAACTGGGGGTGGGGCGATGCTACTGGAATCCAGTGGGTGGAGGCCGGGGGTGCTAACCGTCCTGCAACGTACAGAACAGCTTCCACAACAAGAGACTACCCAGCCAACACGTCAGGAGTGCGAGTTTAAGAAACCCCGCCGGAATGCCAGACTAGCCGGGTTCCGATCCTGGCTCCACCTGTGGATTCACACACATGCCAAAATAGTGAAACCTACTGCGTCACGCAGTTGCAAGATGCCAAGTGTTGATACGCAGAAAAGATTTGTATTAGAGCACGTTCTGCTTTAGGGGCCAAGCAATGTGCTATAAATGCTTCTCACAGATAACTATTGGTCTTCACGAACGAGCACAGGAGGTTGTTGCAAGACAGAGGTTACGATTAACCCATTTTATAGCTAAGAAGTTGAGGCTCAGAATGGTGAAGTGACTTGTCCACAGACAAAGAGCCGGTACGTTCGGGAGCCAGGTTTTGAGCTATCTGGATTCAAGGCACACACTCTCAAACTGAGGCAGGCACAGCCCAGCAGGTGCAGGGAATGAATACAGGAGTTTCCTAGAGTATGATTTTGCTCGACTATTTGGTGAAGGGAAAAACTGACCCGTGTATCTGGTAGGCCATTTTCAAATTATTTTGGCCTTAATACCAACAGAGTTACACCATGAGATGGGATTCATCACCTGCACGAATCTCCAAGGTCAAATGCAGTGAGAAGGCCACCTGGGCCACAGCCTGCTGTCCACACGTGCGTACCAGACTCTCCACTGTACAGGATTCCAACAAATCACCACAAACTTAGTGGCTTAAAGCGACACAGATTTGTCCCCTTACAGCTCCAGGGTTCCAAAGTCTGGAATGGGCCCCCCTGGACGAAAATCAAGGTCTCGACGGGGCTGTGTTTCCTCTGGAGATTCTGGTAGAGGATCTGTTTCCTGGCCTTTCCCAGCTGCTGGGGCCACCTGTGTGCCTTGGCTCGTGGACACTGCCTCCACCTTCACAGCAAATCACCCGCCCTCTGCTCTGTCATCACCTCTCCTTCTCTGGCTCTTCCAAGGATCCCTACGATTCCACGGGCCCCACACGATGATCCAAGAGAATGTCCTCAAGTTGGAAGATCCTTGACCGCATCCTATTCGCAAAGTCCCTTCTGCCATACAAGGCAATGTATTCTTGGGTCCAGGGACTGGGACGTCTTGGGAGGGCCATTATTCTGTGTGTCACAGCCCCTAAGGCTCTCAGAGTAAAAGTTTTGGGGAAGCACTGAACCTGGACGTCCTAGACACGTTCCAGGAAGGATTCCAAGACGAGGAAGGACTCGGTTCCTCACGCAGGAGCCCTGGTGCCAGCACAGAAACCCCATCGTGACGAGGGGAAAGTCAGTTTTAGCGCAGATGGGGGTCGGGGGTCTGGGGTCTGGGCTGGGCACCTAAGCCCTCCCAGTTCAGGAGACGAGGGGCACTGAGGAGCCTTGGAATGAGCTACCTCCCAGCCTCTCCGAACCGGTTTGCTGGGGCCGCTGTAACAGAGCGCAGCTCTGAAGGCCGGAAGCCCAAGACCAAAGTGTCAGCAGGCTGGTTTCCGCCGTGGCCGCTCTCCTTGGCCTGCA